>NC_069097.1:13764480-16424480 GCF_947172395.1 Bicyclus anynana | reverse complement strand
TTCCTGAAAATGTCGAAAATTATAAAATTCACACTAGCGTGTTCTGAGAGCGCGCTTATACGTAACTTTCAATGCCTAACCATATTCAAAGACTCTTTTCGCTTGAGGTGAGTTCGAAATTTTTTCGGTACTAAGTCGAAGTAGCTCAAAAGTCGAAAATTATGAAATTCAAACTAGCGTGTTCAGAGAGCGCGCTTATACGTAACTTTCAATGCCTAACCATATTCAAAGACTCTTTTCGCTTGAGGTGAGTTCGAAATTTTTTCGGTACTAAGTCAAAGTTCCTGAAAATGTCGAAAATTATGAAATTCAAACTAGCGTGTTCTGAGAGCGCGCTTATACGTAACTTTCAATGCCTAACCATATTCAAAGACTCTTTTCGCTTGAGGTGAGTTCGAAATTTTTTCGTTACTAAGTCGAAGTAGCTCAAAAGTCGAAAATTATGAAATTCAAACTAGCGTGTTCTGAGAGCGCGCTTATACGTAACTTTCAAAGACTAACCATATTCAAAGACTCTTTTCGCTTGAGGTGAGTTCGAAATTTTTTCGGTACTAAGTCGAAGTAGCTCAAAAGTCGAAAATTATGAAATTCAAACTAGCGTGTTCAGAGAGCGCGCTTATACGTAACTATCAATGCCTAACCATATTCAAAGACTCTTTTCGCTTGAGGTGAGTTCGAAATTTTTTCGTTACTAAGTCGAAGTAGCTCAAAAGTCGAAAATTATGAAATTCAAACTAGCGTGTTCTGAGAGCGCGCTTATACGTAACTTTCAATGCCTAACCATATTCAAAGACTCTTTTCGCTTGAGGTGAGTTCGAAATTTTTTCGGTACTAAGTCGAAGTAGCTCAAAAGTCGAAAATTATGAAATTCACACTAGCGTGTTCTGAGAGCGCGCTTATACGTAACTTTCAATGCCTAACCATATTCAAAGACTCTTTTCGCTTGAGGTGAGTTCGAAATTTTTTCGGTACTAAGTCGAAGTAGCTCAAAAGTCGAAAATTATGAAATTCAAACTAGCGTGTTCAGAGAGTGCGCTTATACGTAACTTTCAATGCCTAACCATATTCAAAGACTCTTTTCGCTTGAGGTGAGTTCGAAATTTTTTCGGTACTAAGTCAAAGTTCCTGAAAATGTCGAAAATTATGAAATTCAAACTAGCGTGTTCTGAGAGCGCGCTTATACGTAACTTTCAATGCCTAACCATATTCAAAGTCTCTTTTCGCTTGAGGTGAGTTCGAATTTTTTTCGGTACTAAGTCCAAGTTCCTGAAAATGTCAAAAATTATGAAATTCAAACTAGCGTGTTCTGAGAGCGCGATAATACGTAACTTTCAATGCCTAACCATATTCAAAGTTTCTTTTCGCTTGAGGTGAGTTCGAAATTTTTTCGGTACTAAGTCAAAGTTCCTGAAAATGTCGAAAATTATGAAATTCAAACTAGCGTGTTCTGAGAGCGCGCTTATACGTAACTTTCAATGCCTAACCATATTCAAAGTCTCTTTTCGCTTGAGGTGAGTTCGAAATTTTTTCGGTACTAAGTCGAAGTTCCTGAAAATGTCGAAAATTATAAAATTCACACTAGCGTGTTCTGAGAGCGCGCTTATACGTAACTTTCAATGCCTAACCATATTCAAAGACTCTTTTCGCTTGAGGTGAGTTCGAAATTTTTTCGGTACTAAGTCGAAGTAGCTCAAAAGTCGAAAATTATGAAATTCAAACTAGCGTGTTCAGAGAGTGCGCTTATACGTAACTTTCAATGCCTAACCATATTCAAAGACTCTTTTCGCTTGAGGTGAGTTCGAAATTTTTTCGGTACTAAGTCGAAGTTCCTGAAAATGTCGAAAATTATAAAATTCACACTAGCGTGTTCTGAGAGCGCGCTTATACGTAACTTTCAATGCCTAACCATATTCAAAGACTCTTTTCGCTTGAGGTGAGTTCGAAATTTTTCCGGTACTAAGTCGATGTAGCTCAAAAGTCGAAAATTATGAAATTCAAACTAGCGTGTTCTGAGAGCGCGCTTATACGTAACTTTCAATGCCTAACCTTATTCAAAGTCTCTTTTCGCTTGAGGTGAGTTCGAATTTTTTTCGGTACTAAGTCCAAGTTCCTGAAAATGTCAAAAATTATGAAATTCAAACTAGCGTGTTCTGAGAGCGCGATAATACGTAACTTTCAATGCCTAACCATCAAAGACTCCTTTCGCTTGAGGTGAGTTCGAAATTTTTTCGGTACTAAGTCGAAGTAGCTCAAAAGTCGAAAAATATGAAATTCAAACTAGCGTGTTCTGAGAGCGCGCTAATACGTAACTTTCAATGCCTAACCATATTCAAAGACTCTTTTCGCTTGAGGTGAGTTCGAAATTTTTTCGGTACTAAGTCCAAGTTCCTGAAAATGTCAAAAATTATGAAATTCAAACTAGCGTGTTCTGAGAGCGCGATAATACGTAACTTTCAATGCCTAACCATATTCAAAGTCTCTTTTCGCTTGAGGTGAGTTCGAAATTTTTTCGGTACTAAGTCGAAGTTCCTGAAAATGTCGAAAATTATAAAATTCACACTAGCGTGTTCTGAGAGCGCGCTTATACGTAACTTTCAATGCCTAACCATATTCAAAGACTCTTTTCGCTTGAGGTGAGTTCGAAATTTTTCCGGTACTAAGTCGATGTAGCTCAAAAGTCGAAAATTATGAAATTCAAACTAGCGTGTTCTGAGAGCGCGCTTATACGTAACTTTCAACCTTATTCAAAGTCTCTTTTCGCTTGAGGTGAGTTCGAATTTTTTTCGGTACTAAGTCCAAGTTCCTGAAAATGTCAAAAATTATGAAATTCAAACTAGCGTGTTCTGAGAGCGCGATAATACGTAACTTTCAATGCCTAACCATCAAAGACTCCTTTCGCTTGAGGTGAGTTCGAAATTTTTTCGGTACTAAGTCGAAGTAGCTCAAAAGTCGAAAAATATGAAATTTAAACTAGCGTGTTCTGAGAGCGCGCTAATACGTAACTTTCAATGCCTAACCATATTCAAAGACTCTTTTCGCTTGAGGAGAGTTCGAAATTTTTTCGGTACTAAGTCGAAGTTCCTGAAAATGTCGAAAATTATAAAATTCACACTAGCGTGTTCTGAGAGCGCGCTTATACGTAACTTTCAATGCCTAACCATATTCAAAGACTCTTTTCGCTTGAGGTGAGTTCGAAATTTTTTCGGTACTAAGTCGAAGTAGCTCAAAAGTCGAAAATTATGAAATTCAAACTAGCGTGTTCAGAGAGCGCGCTTATACGTAACTTTCAATGCCTAACCATATTCAAAGACTCTTTTCGCTTGAGGTGAGTTCGAAATTTTTTCGGTACTAAGTCAAAGTTCCTGAAAATGTCGAAAATTATGAAATTCAAACTAGCGTGTTCTGAGAGCGCGCTTATACGTAACTTTCAATGCCTAACCATATTCAAAGACTCTTTTCGCTTGAGGTGAGTTCGAAATTTTTTCGTTACTAAGTCGAAGTAGCTCAAAAGTCGAAAATTATGAAATTCAAACTAGCGTGTTCTGAGAGCGCGCTTATACGTAACTTTCAAAGACTAACCATATTCAAAGACTCTTTTCGCTTGAGGTGAGTTCGAAATTTTTTCGGTACTAAGTCGAAGTAGCTCAAAAGTCGAAAATTATGAAATTCAAACTAGCGTGTTCAGAGAGCGCGCTTATACGTAACTATCAATGCCTAACCATATTCAAAGACTCTTTTCGCTTGAGGTGAGTTCGAAATTTTTTCGGTACTAAGTCAAAGTTCCTGAAAATGTCGAAAATTATGAAATTCAAACTAGCGTGTTCTGAGAGCGCGCTTATACGTAACTTTCAATGCCTAACCATATTCAAAGTCTCTTTTCGCTTGAGGTGAGTTCGAAATTTTTTCGGTACTAAGTCAAAGTTCCTGAAAATGTCGAAAATTATGAAATTCAAACTAGCGTGTTCTGAGAGCGCGCTTATACGTAACTTTCAATGCCTAACCATATTCAAAGTCTCTTTTCGCTTGAGGTGAGTTCGAAATTTTTTCGGTACTAAGTCGAAGTTCCTGAAAATGTCGAAAATTATAAAATTCACACTAGCGTGTTCTGAGAGCGCGCTTATACGTAACTTTCAATGCCTAACCATATTCAAAGACTCTTTTCGCTTGAGGTGAGTTCGAAATTTTTTCGGTACTAAGTCGAAGTAGCTCAAAAGTCGAAAATTATGAAATTCAAACTAGCGTGTTCAGAGAGTGCGCTTATACGTAACTTTCAATGCCTAACCATATTCAAAGACTCTTTTCGCTTGAGGTGAGTTCGAAATTTTTTCGGTACTAAGTCAAAGTTCCTGAAAATGTCGAAAATTATGAAATTCAAACTAGCGTGTTCTGAGAGCGCGCTTATACGTAACTTTCAATGCCTAACCATATTCAAAGTCTCTTTTCGCTTGAGGTGAGTTCGAATTTTTTTCATCAAAGACTCCTTTCGCTTGAGGTGAGTTCGAAATTTTTTCGGTACTAAGTCGAAGTAGCTCAAAAGTCGAAAAATATGAAATTCAAACTAGCGTGTTCTGAGAGCGCGCTAATACGTAACTTTCAATGCCTAACCATATTCAAAGACTCTTTTCGCTTGAGGAGAGTTCGAAATTTTTTCGGTACTAAGTCGAAGTTCCTGAAAATGTCGAAAATTATAAAATTCACACTAGCGTGTTCTGAGAGCGCGCTTATACGTAACTTTCAATGCCTAACCATATTCAAAGACTCTTTTCGCTTGAGGTGAGTTCGAAATTTTTTCGGTACTAAGTCGAAGTAGCTCAAAAGTCGAAAATTATGAAATTCAAACTAGCGTGTTCAGAGAGCGCGCTTATACGTAACTTTCAATGCCTAACCATATTCAAAGACTCTTTTCGCTTGAGGTGAGTTCGAAATTTTTTCGGTACTAAGTCAAAGTTCCTGAAAATGTCGAAAATTATGAAATTCAAACTAGCGTGTTCTGAGAGCGCGCTTACACGTAACTTTCAATGCCTAACCATATTCAAAGTCTCTTTTCGCTTGAGGTGAGTTCGAATTTTTTTCGGTACTAAGTCCAAGTTCCTGAAAATGTCAAAAATTATGAAATTCAAACTAGCGTGTTCTGAGAGCGCGATAATACGTAACTTTCAATGCCTAACCATATTCAAAGACTCTTTTCGCTTGAGGTGAGTTCGAAATTTTTTCGGTACTAAGTCAAAGTAGCTCAAAAGTCGAAAAATATGAAATTCAAACTAGCGTGTTCTGAGAGCGCGCTTATACGTAACTTTCAATGCCTAACCATATTCAAAGACTCTTTTCGCTTGAGGTGAGTTCGAAATTTTTCCGGTACTAAGTCGATGTAGCTCAAAAGTCGAAAATTATGAAATTCAAACTAGCGTGTTCTGAGAGCGCGCTTATACGTAACTTTCAATGCCTAACCATATTCAAAGACTCTTTTCGCTTGAGGTGAGTTCGAAATTTTTCCGGTACTAAGTCGATGTAGCTCAAAAGTCGAAAATTATGAAATTCAAACTAGCGTGTTCTGAGAGCGCGCTTATACGTAACTTTCAATGCCTAACCATATTCAAAGACTCTTTTCGCTTGAGGTGAGTTCGAAGTTTTTTTGGTACTACGTTTTATTAATACTCTCGCAATTACTACTAGAAGTATCATATAGCCATGTCACTATTACGAGTTCTGGACCAGACAGGTCCAGAACTCGAAATAGCGACATCCGAGCGATTTTGTAAACTTGAGCTTTCATACGTATCCATTAATAAAGTTCAATCAGGTGCAACCTAGGATTGAACTAGAGTTAAATGTTGATGACAGTTCAGGGCAGAGCTAAACATGCCCGGCACGCAAGTGTCGCACCTCGAGCGTCCGGCCCGTCGGCGACGGTCGGCGGTCGTGCGGAGCGCAGCTCGCGGCAGTGGCGGCGGAGCGGCGCTGGCGATCAATCGCGCGGCGGGGGCGAGGGCGGGCGGGCGCAGGCGCGCGGCCGGCGGCGCCGCTCGCCGCAGTGAGCCGCGGCCCGCGACCCGCGTCGAGCGTGCCACGAGCGCATGAGCGGGCTCGCGACGGCCGCCGCGGCGCCATGAGCGCGCTGGCGCTGCTGCTGCTGGCGCTGGGCGCGCGCGGCGCGGCGGGCGGCTGCGGCGTGGCGCAGTTCGCGTGCCGCAGCGGCGCGTGCGTGCGGCTGGACGCGTACTGCGACGGGGCGGCGCAGTGCGGCGACGGCAGCGACGAGCCGCCGCACTGCTCGCCGTGCAACCGCACGTACTACGGGCGCGCCGGCGTGGCGTACGCGCTGGCGCTGCGCGGCGCGCGCGCGCCCTTCCTGTGCCACCTGACGTTCACGGCGGGCGGCGGCGCGCACGGCGAGCTGGTGCAGCTGGCCTTCGACGAGTTCCGCGTGGGGCGCTACGCGGCGGGCGCGCTGGACGGCTGCCCCGACGGGTTCCTGCAGCTGGCCGAGCTGGGCCGGCCGTTCACGGGCGGCTCGTGGTGCGGCGCGGCCGACGGCGCCGCGCTGTACTACAGCGAGACGGCCACGGTCACGGCCACGGTGAAGCTGTTCGGCGCGCGCGCGGGCGAGGCGCTGGCGCTGCGGCTGCGCTACCGGTTCCTGGCGCGCCGCGACGCCGTGGTGCGCTTCGGGCCGCCGGGCGCGCCGCTGGAGCGCGGCGCCGTGGCGCCCGGCACGTACTGCACGCGCACGTACGAGGAGTGCCACCGCAAGGCGTGCCGCCTGCAGAGCCCCAACTACCCGGGCATGTACCCGCGCAACGTGTCGTGCTACTGGAGCCTGCGCCAGAAGGCCGTGCCCACGTGCAAGCACGCCATGATCTCCGTGCGCCAGCCGCTGGCGCACAAGATGCAGATCAAGCGCTCCATCGCCATGGCCAGGTGAGTGCGTGCCCGTGTCCGTGCCCGTTCCCCGTGCCCGTGTCCGTGCCGTGCCCGTGCCCGTGCGCCGCTGCGTCACGCGCGAGTGGACAGACGCCACGACTGTTTTCTGATTGCTTTGTACACTTCTGGACTGAGCTTGTTTTTTTTCTTTTCAGTTTTTTATATAGTAGTATTTTATGCAGTAGGGTTTTCTAATTTCTTTAATTATTTTATTTATTTCACAATTTTTAGTTGTTAGTTAGTTAGATGATGAATTTCGGATTTATTTGTTACGTTTATTACATGTGACAAAGTATGATAACGGATATGTACAACCGAGTTCAAGTAAATATTCAAAAATTTCTGCGGAGCTCTTGGTGGGTGAATCCGACTCGCATTTCTCTAGTTATATATTTAATTTAGTTTTATATATTTAATACTAGCGGACGCCTGCGACTTCGTCCGCGTGGAATTTAGTTTTTCACAAATCCGTCGGGAACCATGGATTTTTGCGGGATAAAAAGTAGTCTATGTGTTAATCCAGGCAAACTAAACTTAAAGAAAGTTAAGGTTAAGGTTGTGCCAACCAAGGTGCTGTTTGATGCTTCTGCTACTTCAGTCTTGGTCTTGCCTTGCTCAGGTGTGATCGGGCCAAAGATTTTATAATAGAGTTATGTCACTGGCATGTCAAAACTGAGGCGAACAAAACCGGCTAATAGACCGCATGTCGTTGAGTTGCATAGTAAAAAATATTTAAACAAATAATAACTAAATATAGATACATATACAATGTCGAGTTGTGTGTTTAGGAACTAAAAAAACTGTATGTACATAAATACATCATGGAATGAAACACAAAATTGTGCATGTGTGCGCCGGTGGAGCTACTAACTTTGGCTCATGTTTGCGGTGATTTTGTAGGCACGTAACATGTGTATGTAAAATGTCGTTGGCTTCGGCATTGCGGTGTGTGGCACAATTTTTCAAAACAAAAATTCAATCTTTCTTTATTTTTCTAATTGTAATGTTATATCATGGTCATGATGTAACATTTTAATCCTCATAATGAGTCCTTTAATTTGATACCCACATTCGAAAATATTTTTCACTTGAATGAACACTTGGGTTAACAAAACAAGTCTAACTATATCTTAATTACGTAGTTTGGTAAAGTGGTTTGGAACAATGATAATTTTATACTATAGATCGGTTACGTCCCTACAAAATTACCGCAAAAAGTGATCCGAATAATAGGCTACAACACTGAGCGCATACATGCACAATTTTGTCTTTAATTCCATTATATATTTATGTATGTATAATTGTATATAGTTTCTACACTTCCTGAACACACAACTCGACATTGTAGACGATAAGTTCTACAATTCTAAATTATTTATTTAAATAACGTTCGTTGTTGACCACAACTAAGATCGGTTGATGATGTAAAAAAGAAACTATCTAGTTTAGACGTGAGCAAAGGTGCTGGTTCAGATCAATTACCACCTATATTTGTAAAAAATTGTGCCATAAACTTAGCTGAGCCTATTTCTATTATTTTCATCAGATCGATGATGGTATTTTCCATTCAGCCTGGAAATTTGCTCTTATTGTACCGGTCTTCCAGGAAGGTTATAAACGGGATGTCTCTAAGTATCGGCCCATTTCCAAATTGTCAATCTTATCCAAAGTATTTGAGTCCTTGATCTGTCCTCATATTAATTGGCATATAAAATCTGTTTTAACTACCAAACAACTTGGATTTTACAAACACAGATCAATACAGTCTAATCTAGGTTCTTACGTTGACAGTTTATCATCCCAAGTTGACTTAAATAAGCAAGTGGATAGTATTTATATCGACTTTTCCAAGGCTTTTGATCTAGTAGATCACAGTCTCCTGATCGTAAAGGTAAAACATTTATTTGGTAGTGGCAGGTTTTGAGTCATCTTTTTCTTACGTAGCACAATCAGGAGTTCCTCAGGGTTCGCTCCAAGGTCCTATACTTTTCAATATTGTTATTAACGATATTGTTCATTGCTTTTCTAACTCCGAAGTACTACTTTATGCGGATGATTTAAAAACATTTTGAACGATAAATTTAGAAAACGATTCAATTCTTCTGCAGGAAGACTTGGATAGGTTGATGATTTTATTTATAAAAACACATTTCAATTAAACTTAACCATAGTGCAACACAAACCACAGTTGGTTTTACTAATAGAATAATAAGAAATGTTACTTACTGTGTTTCTTTTCATAGAAAACTACACTCGGTTCAGTTTCAATACAAAATGGACGATAATATTATTCAAGACATAAACTCGATTAGAGATTTAGGTATTCCAATCGACCACGAACTAAGTTTTACACCGCATATAGACAGCATACGCAAAAATGCTTCAAAAATCACTGGTTTTATCAATCGCAGTTGCAAAAATTTCAAGAACCCCAGCACTAAAATTTTGTTATTTAATGCATTGACGAGAAGTATTTTAGAATACGGTTTAGTTGTATGGAATCCATATTACAACGTACACACTATGAGAATTGAACGAATCCAAAAGCGATTTACTAACCATCTTAGTATTTGTGATAACTTACTTAAAAGCAGAAATAATATTAGTTATAACTAAGTTAAGTATTTTACCATTACAAATTGTTAGCTCTCTCAGATCATAGAAAGATGTTAGATTTATGTTTCTTATATAAATTGCTTAATGGACTGGTAGATAGAAAGAAAGAAAGTAAATGTCTTTATTGCTACCGTTATGCCACGCATCACAATTATCTTAGAATATTAAATACCCTGCGATATGTGGCATGACCTAGAAAAAGGTTCCAGCTCAGCATAAATGCATCCACTTTACTTTCTAGAATTTCTTTCAGAATACCAAGACATATTGTCGGGTCCAAAATTTCACGCCTTTTTGGACTAGTTACTCCAAAACAAATTTAGGCGCTTCAGTTCCATTAAATAGAATGATTTCCACATATAACACTATTTCTAAGGAAGTAAATATTGATATAGCTGGTGACACATTGCCTATTTTCAAAAATAAACTAGAAAAATATTTTTTAGCCCAGTACAAAAGGGATACCTCTTAATTGTTATTTTTATCTTAAGTTTATACTGTGTTTTTATGTTTATTTTATTTTAGTTTAATTCTGTTCCTAATGTAATTGTGTGATAGATCCATATCTATATTTATAAACGCAATCCTAAATCAGTTTATTTCCCTAATTAGTCTAATTAACCTATTTATTATTTTTTTAATGTCTCTATTCGAGTACTAAATTACGCATGTTGAGGTTACCTATAAGTGGGTGGGTGGTATAATATGACACAACAATTTGACTAATCCATGTTTTGTAAAACTCAATTTTAATTGTCATAACCTGTTGGTACCCTATACAAATAAAAAAAAATAAAAAAGATTGAGTGGGTTGACTATAAATTTCCTTCTTTGAGCCTCATTATTATTAATAATAATAATAATAATAAAATTCTTTATTTAGCTGAGTACATACAACTGAGAAAAAAAAACAGATACAAATTAAGTAAACAAAAAAAAAAATTAAAAAGGGAGATAAAAAAAAAAACTAATGCAATATAAAAGACACAACTAATAAGTCACTTATAAAATAGAATAACATGACAAAAAACAAAGATAACAAATAGTACCAAAATAAGCAATATAAAATCCCCATATTTCCCTAGCTCCATTTAAAAAAAAAAATGTTTGTTTCGACCTTCATTGTAGGTTTTTTTGTTTTGCTAACAAATGTTTTTTTACTATATTTTTGAACGCAACCATAGATTTGAGCATACGTACCGGCGGAGGAAGATCGTTCCATATTCTACTGGCCGAAAATTTGAAAGAACCCCGAAACGCGGCGGTTTTGTGTTGCGTCATGTGGATTCGTGGGGCTCCTCTTGTACCGCGTTTTTTATTTTCATGGGCCCATTATTCATGCGCTAGTTACGCATTAAACAGTATTTAATATCATTGGTTTGGAAGATATGAGAAAATAAATAATTTGGAAAGTAAAGAATATTAAATTCATACGAGTACAAGATTTACGAGCAAAAAACGTGTTGCAGTCGGGTGAGTGGTCGCGCGGAACACATAGTTATGTGATCATCGCACTTCGCGGGGCTCCTGCGACTGTGCAATAAGTTAAGGCTAACCGTTCCATTTCATTTGTATGGGTGGACTACATATTATGTAATCCGTGCGACCATTTTAGACGGGTTAAAGATGTACATCGGTCACGGTAAAAATATCGATACGATCACAGAGATAGAAGATAGACCGGCTTATTATTAATTGTAGCATCGTCTAAGAACTAAAGATTGGCCACAAAACAATTTTAAACCATTTGAACAAGAGTCTAAATTTAAAAAATAGCTGGATGCATTCAATATCAACCCATATTCGGCTCACTGCTGAGCTTGAGTCTTCTCTCAGAATGAGAGAGGTTAGGCCAATAGTCCACCACGCAGGCCCAATGCGGATTGGCAGACTTCACACGCGCAGAGAATTCAGAAATTTCTCTGGTATGCAGGTTTCCTCGTGATGGTTTCCGTTTGGGACACGAGATATTTAATTTCTGGAAATGCACACAACTGAAAAGTTGGAGGTGCATGCCGCGGACCGGATTCGAACCCACACCCTCCGAAATCAGAGGCAGAGGTCATATGGCACTGGGCTGTCACGGCTCTCCGTATCATATTCGTAGATGGACCTTCGAGGCATTAGCCACACTGAATCGACCCATTTCTTGGACAGTTCAACGGATAAGACTGAGAATGAGAAATGGGTCACACACTACAAAATTGTGCAAATACGATCGCGGCGACAGCGTGCAGACGGCCGGAGCCGACAGACGACGTGTCGCTTCATATCGCGACAATGCCCGCACACGACCCACACTCACTCGCATAGACTCTGTGAACTTGGTTGAAAACTTTTGAAGTTCAGATATACAATACTTTCCGAGAAAAGGGAGGGGGAAGTATATTTTCTTGAATAAATTGGAAACTATTTATTTAAAAAAAAATACATTTGAGATCCTTGTAGCCAGCTCATTTGATTTTTCACACGATACAATTTTATAAAAAATTATTCAAATTGCCACTCTTGCCACTCTTGCCACTCTTGCCACTTTCTTAATCAAAAATTTGAGAGTTAGAAGGGTTTCTGGAAATTTTCAAGTAAAAAGCGCAAAATAAAGAAAGATCCAAAATGAGTCTTAATTTGTATTTCAAAATTTAACACTTACAACAATTACGTAAATTACTATAATAATTAATAATTAATAATTAATAAAAAATACTCCATCTTATTTCTTTAGTTTTTCTAAACAGTTTTAAAATATTAAAAAATATAAGACTCCATTTTTCGGCGACATCTTCGTGTTCCGTGCGCTCTAAATATCTAATATTTGTATTTTCTTTAATTAGACTTATGAAATAGCGAATAGTAGAGGATCCCAATATTGGACGACCTTCACCCATCTGTGTACTGGATGGAAAGTTGTTTGTGTCAAATTAAATATACCAATAAACATATTGCCAAGTAGTAGTTTTAAAAAATTCAGAATATGGATAATTAACAACTTTTTTTAACTTGACAACCGCAGACCAATTCACTAAGTTTGACATTTGTTAGTGGACATATACAAAATTTGCCAAGCACGTGATGTTTAAGTTAATTGATCGATATTTATGTTAATTGATCAAAATTGAGATTATAGGTAAAAAATGTCATCCGGTGCAACACATCCCTTTGATGTGATTATTGCGCGGTGTCTAGAGCCTAGGGCGGGCGCGACAGCGGCGCGGAGGGCGGCCACAGTGACGCGCGACCTGCGTAGCGGCGCGATGTATTATCAGGTGTTGCAAACTATGGACGACGATTTGTTGTTTTTACTAGAGAGTCCGATCCTACGATGGGAGGTGTTGAATATGAGAAATAAATAAACACAGAAAGATTTGGTGTTTTTAGGGTTCCGAACGTACGTAGAACAAAAACGGAACCCTTATAATATCACTCGCGCACATTTTAATGTCTGTCTGTTTTCTCCGAAAGTACTGGACTAATCCAATTGTTTGCAACACATATCAATTCTTGTGATCCAAATACTTCAAGTGATACATCAAATGAGGTAAGAGGATCTTAAATATATTTCTTTTTGTTAGCTTCTACTTGAGGATATCCGGAAAACTTTGATACTCCAAATTTTTTGATACCTTTAATTAACGTGGTAAATTAGTTTTCAGTATTGTGCCTACCAGATTGCATATTATTATAAACATATTCATCGAAACTAATGTGAACTTTTGTTATATTATACGTTACTATAAAAATAATTTTAGGTTTAGATAAATATTTAACGAAACAAATATGCCCGAAAATTATGTAATTTGATACATTTTCAGGTCAGTTTTCAAAAACATTAATTAACTTAAGCTTTAATTAACACAGCATTAACTTGGTACCGCCTTTAAACCAATCAGAGGGCACATTTTTATGATTTTAAAGTCGGTTGTATTACCGAACTGGTTTGATACCCCTGACTCGCTCAAATCAATCGCGCTAGCCTTCCGCCTAAGCCTGTCAAGGCTCATTGTGTCACTGTGGACACATTGGGCCTTTTCATATGTTTGAAAAATCGCGCCCGCCGTCGCAACCGCGCTAGGCCTGCAGCATGGACGAACACATGTGACATTGTTTCACAGTTGACATTGTGATTTTTGCTAACGATGGGCTGGAAAATAAAACGCGGTTGTCATTGATTTGATGTTAATTCTATAAGGTAGCTCATCATCCTCCATCCGCATCATAACAGGCGATAGACGACCACTGAAGGCACAGTCTTTTTGTAGGCACTTCCAAACATCACGATCCTGAGCCGACTGTATCCAGCGAATCCCTGCGACTCGCTTGATGTCGTCAGTCCATCTGTCGACCAACACTGCGTTTTCTAGTGCGGGGTCACCATTCCAGCACCTTGGGACCCTCACGTCCATCGGCTCTTCGATCTAATTGCCCCGCCCATTGCTACTTTAGCTTCGCGACTTGTTGAGCTATGTCGGTGACTTTGGTTCTTCTGCTGAGCTCCTAATTGCTGATTCGATCACACAGAGATTCTATGATCGCAACTCGTTCCATCGCCCGCTGTGTGAATTAATGTTGTTTCATTCTTTCTTTGACTGCGCGTGTCGTCCCGTCCGCAGCCTCAACAAGACGGGGCGCGCCGTCCGCGCGTGGCGCGACTGCACGGGCGAGCGCGACCGCCTCATCTTCTACGACGGCGCCAGCACCGACGACCCCGTGCTGGGCGAGTTCTGCGGCGGCGACTGGCTGCCCGCCGTCACCTCGCGCGGGCCCGACATGCTGGTGGCCTTCCACTCGTCGCCCTACAGCGCGCCGCCGCGCGCCGCCGCGCCGCTCGCCCCGCTGCGCGGCTTCGAGCTGGACGTGGCCGTCGTGTTCGCCGACTCCGACTCGCTGGACTACGCGCGCGAGGCGCGCCGCTGCGAGTTCCACGTCAAGGCCTCCTCCTCCGAGGACGAGGCGGCGCCGCGCGGCCGCCGCGGCCGCCTGCGCGCGCCGCAGCACACGCTGCCGCCCGACACCACGTGCAGCTGGACCTTCCACGGCCGCCCCGGCGACCTCGTGTGGATCTACTTCTCCAGCTTCACGCACTACCCGCTGGCCGAGCCGCGCCGCGACGCCGCCGCCGCCGCCTGCGCCGTCGAGCTGCGCATCTGGGACGGCGGCGGCGCGGGCGAGGCGCCGCTGCTGGGCCGCTACTGCGACGCCGCGCCGGCGCTGTGCGCGCGCGCCGCGCTCGCCAACGCCACGCGCGCGCCGCGGCCCTGCGCGCCGCCCGACGGCTACGTGTCGGCGGCGCCGCTGCTGGCGCTGGCCGCCACGTCGCGCCCCGGCACGGCCACGCACCCGCTCGCCTTCTCGCTGCACTACGAGTTCGTGGACGCGCGGCTCGAGGGCGCGCCGCTGCCCATCGCCGAGTCGCGAGTGCGCGCCGAGCCGCCCGAGTGCGCGCGCCGCCTCACCGAGCCGGGCGCCTTCGCGTCGCCGCGCAACGCGCTGTGGTTCGGGCGCGGCGGCGCGCGGCGCCTGCGCTGCGTGTACCGCGTGCAGGCGCCGGGCGCGCGCGTCGAGCTGCGCCTGCTGGCGGCGGCCTTCGGGCGCGCGCCGCGCTGCTCCACGCGCGTCGACGCGCTCACGGGCCGGCCGGAGTGCGTGCCCGACGCCGACGCGGCCGACGGCGCCGCGGCCGACGCGCCGCTCGCGCTCGACGCGGCCGACGACGCGCCGCGCGCGCCGCACCTGCGCCTGTGGGAGGCGCCGTGGCCCGGCCACCGCGTGCCGCTCGGCTGCATCTGCGACAACGCGTCGGCGCCGCTGGCGCTGGCGGCGAGCGGCGGCGCGCTGGAGCTGGAGCTGGCGGCGGCGGCGCTGGCGGCGGGCGAGGACCACCGGCACGTGCACTTCCGCGGCGAGTGGCAGCGCGCGCCGGGCCCGCCGCGCTGCGCCGCGCGCCGCCGCCTGGCGCCGCCGGGGCAGCGCCTGGAGCTGCGGTTCCCGTACGGCGCGGACGCGGCGTCCGAGTGCGGCGAGGCGCCGTTCCTGCTGCGCGCGCGCGGCAACCGCTCCGTGTTCCTGCGCGTGTGGGGCGAGCGGCTGGCGGCCGGCGACGCGTGCGCCACGCCCAACCGCGTGCTGGTGTACGAGGCGGGCGGCGCGCGCCTGCTGGCGGCCGTGTGCCCGGGCGGCGCGCGCGCCGTGCGCCTGTTCAGCGCGGAGTGGGGCGCGCGCGCGGGCGGCGAGGCGGCGCTGCTGGTGGTGTGGGCGGCGCGCGAGGCGGGCGCGGCGCGGCTGGCGTGGATGGAGGTGTGGCGCGCGGGCGGCGACAACGCCACGGCGGGCTGCGCGCACGCGTGCGCGGCGCTGGGCGCGTGCATGGCGGGCGCGCTGTGGTGCGACGGCTGGGCCGACTGCCCGGGCGGCGCGGACGAGGCGGGCGCGTGCGGCGCGGGCGCGCGGCTGCTGGCGGCGCTGGGCGCGCCGGCGGCGGCGGGCGCGGCGGGCGCGGCGGGCGCGCTGCTGGCGCTGGCGCTGCTGCTGGCGCTGGCGCTGCGGCGGCGGCGCGCGCGGCGCGACGCGCGGCTGCTGGGCGCGCTGGCGGGCCGGCGGCTGACGGAGGAGCTGCTGTGCGACGCGTCGCGCGCGTCGTGCGCGTCGTCCGTGGCGTCCTGACGCCGCGAGCGCTCCGTCGAGTACATCCACGTGGACCGCGAGACCACGGTGTGACGGAGCGCCAGCTGACCCCTCACTGCCAACGGACCGCTAGTGGCCAGTAGCGATCCCGTCGTGTAAATACGTGTACAGTGTGCCACGCGACCGTCGCGTCGCAGTGCGCCGCGCCGCGACGGTCGCGCGCTGATCTCTTCGAGTGTTCGTTTTGTCGTTATGGTTTTCTGTGACGTGTATATTCTGTGAAATTTCGATGAACAATCCCGTCCCTCGTTTGACTTTTGTTGTGGATCGCTAATATATATAAATATAAATAAATATACGATAGTTCAAACTCGTCGGCCGCAGTTTCATTGCAATCACTCCTCGCCGGCGCCGTCGGCCGTCGAATATGTTTTTTTTTATGTTTTGTTTGAACATAAGGAATGGGACGGGGAATTAATTCAGAACCTAGTGGATGTCAATCCCTCCTTTAACTGCCTTTTTTCATCATATTGATCGTTAACAATAAATAGACGGGATACATTCTGCTTTCATACGTAGGTAAGATACATGTATGAAGTTCATACGTAGGTATGATACGTGTATAAATCAATCAATCAATCAAATCATTTATTTGCTTTGCTTGTGGTACATGTTTTGATCTTAAAATTTTTGAATTACCTATACATTCAACTGATTACAGTTTGCAAATTTTTTTACAATTAAAATATTCATTTCAATAGTTTATCCTAATTTGACGTGAAAATTTACAATAAAAAAAATTTCAACCTAAAATTAACATTTGTATTACAATTTTTATTATCATTGTACTAGTAAACCATAAATTAAATTTTACTATTTACAGAACAAAACTTTAAAATATATGAAAATGAAAAATAAATCGATGATGAAAATGAATAGATTATATTGCTAATGTCATAATGTCATTATTTCATGAAATTGATAAATTCATTTATTTTATAACAACTCTGTTCGAGCAACCATTTATTTATTCATTCCTAAAAATTTGGAGAGGCATTGCTTGCAACTTACTACGTAACTTCTTAAAGACCATTGTTGCCATATAGTAAGCATTGTGTTTGGATATTAGATAAGGTACATTTTGGCTGATATATCTTATGAAGGAATCTTTGAAGTTCATATGTAGGTAAGATACGTGTATGAAGATCATACGTAGGTAAGATACGTGGATGAAATTCATATGCAAGTAAGATACGTGTATGAAGTTCGTACGTAGGTAAGATACGTGGATAAAATTCATATGTAAGTAAGATACGTGTATAAAGTTCGTACGTAGGTAAGATACGTATATGAAGTTCATACGTAGGTAAGATACGTCTATGAAATTCATACGTAGGTAAGATTCGTGTATGAATTTCATACGTAGGTAAGATATGTGTATGAAGTTCAAACGTAGGTAAGATACGTGTATGAAGTTCATACGTAGGTAAGATACGTCTATGAATTCATACGTAGGTAAGATACGTCTATGAATTAATACGCAGGTAAGATACGTGTATGAAGCAAAACGATCAATAGAATGAAATATTTGTGATGATGGTAGGTAATGACGATATACAACATACGAGTGAAACAATATTATTTAAAATCTATTCTATCTAATCTTTTAATAAAACTGTATCACGTCAAATTCTTTACATTGAGTATAATATTTGGAGGGCATTACATAATCGATACTGAAGCCAAAAATATATTTACTTATTTTTTGTTTGTCTGTCTGTTTGTCTGTATTTTATGTTGGGTTGAAAGTATACATCGATATTCACGCGCTCATACGGACGTCCGCTAGTAATGTAATATTCCTACAACTTGTATTATTTCACTAGGGAGGTGAAAAGTAGTAAACAGTGTCACACGAGAGCAAAGTCCCTTGAATGCTTCACAAAGGTTTCCTTTCTACCTCAGAATCGCACTCTGCACTCGCAACAATAGCGAACATTTCTCTCTCATCGAACAATTAAATAAATAAAGAAACAACTTATTAATATCCTCACGCACCCGGCGCTCTCGGCGCCCGCTCCAATTGTCGGTCATGTTTTTCACACAAACAAATATTTCGTGCCGACGAGCAGCGACGGCCCGCGCTCTCGGGGCCCCTGAATATTCAACGCTGCCGCCCGCTCGCTGCTGCCGCCCGCCCGCTGCCGCCCACTGCCGCCCGCCCGCTGCCGCCCACTGCCGCCCGCCCGCTGCCGCCCGATACCTCCGCGCTCTCGACTCATGAATATAGAGCACGAAGTTTTTATAAGCACTGCGGAGTTCCTCTTTAATTTGAGTGACCTTTTAACCGAGTATTCAGAGCATTCGACTCTATGTATAGCTCTCAACCGACTTCTCTTTCGACGCATGTTAGTTTTAGCTTTGCGTTACGTCCGGTACACTGCCGTTAAATGTGAGTCTGTTGTATAGTTTTTATCAGAAAGTTGATTGTTTATATTCGGAGTCGTGAAGTGATGCACGTCGGGCGGAGCCGGGTCGGGGTTTCATTAACCAGGGATATGTATGACATTCCGATATAAGTCAGCTACGAACTGTTCAAACGTATTTGTTCTGTGATTATTATCAACCTATGTTAACTATGTTAACCACTACAGACCCGGGCCTTGCTCACGAGCGAGCTCACGGCGCTACGAGTGTGGTCCCGCTACGCTGCTCCGATGCGAGTTGGTGGTATTGGGGTGGTCATTATCATGAACATCACCATCAGATGTTAATGCTGTAAGTGATGTAATGACCGCGACCGACGAAGACCTATAGTGCTCTGCGAGGCACGGAGGGGTAACAACACCAACTTTCCAACTGCGGGCTGAGAGTTTTAATTGAAAAACCTCTTAGATAGAATGAAAAAGTCGGTAACATAGCCTGACCCCAGGAGCTCGAGATCCGAAGCCACTGCACCACCGAGACAGGTATATTACGATACTGTACAGAAGACGCGGTAGGCACGGGCGGCGGTGAGGCAGTCGTCAATGTCACCGACAGCTAGCAACGAAGAACGGAAATGAAATCCAATAAAATTCCTCCGAACAAGACATTAAGTATTCTCGGTGGAGCGCTGTTTGCTCGAGAGGATTCCTGGAATGAATAACGTTCCCCCCCCCCCCCTGCTGACCCCCCGATTCGCGAGCGACGACTAACACTAATCAACTAGCCACACGATCAGTTTTAGAACTAATGATAGTGACCTAGCCACACGATCAGTTTTAGAACTAATGATAGTGACCTAGCCACACGATCAGTTTTAGAACTAATGATAGTGACCTAGCCACACGATCAGTTTTAGAACTAATGATAGTGACCTAGCCACACGATCAGTTTTAGAACTAATGATAGCGACCTAGCCACACGATCAGTTTTAGAACTAATGATAGTGACCTAGCCACACGATCAGTTTTAGAACTAATGATAGTGACCTAGCCACACGATCAGTTTTAGAACTAATGATAGTGACCTAGCCACACGATCAGTTTTAGAACTAATGATAGTGACCTAGCCACACGATCAGTTTTAGAACTAATGATAGTGACCTAGCCACACGATCAGTTTTAGAACTAATGATAGTGACCTAGCCACACGATCAGTTTTAGAACTAATGATAGTGACCTAGCCACACGATCAGTTTTAGAACTAATGATAGTGACCTAGCCACACGATCAGTTTTAGAACTAATGATAGTGACCTAGCCACACGATCAGTTTTAGAACTAATGATAGTGACCTAGCCACACGATCAGTTTTAGAACTAATGATAGTGACCTAGCCACACGATCAGTTTTAGAACTAATGATAGTGACCTAGCCACACGATCAGTTTTAGAACTAATGATAGTGACCTAGCCACACGATCAGTTTTAGAACTAATGATAGTGACCTAGCCACACGATCAGTTTTAGAACTAATGATAGTGACCTAGCCACACGATCAGTTTTAGAACTAATGATAGTGACCTAGCCACACGATCAGTTTTAGAACTAATGATAGTGACCTAGCCACACGATCAGTTTTAGAACTAATGATAGTGACCTAGCCACACGATCAGTTTTAGAACTAATGATAGTGACCTAGCCACATGATCAGTTTTAGAACTAATGCTAGCCACCTAGCCACACGATCAGTTTTAGGACTAATGCTAGCCACCTAGCCTTACGATCATTTTTACGAATATCATGCCATTAGCGCTGCAGCATACAAAGTATTCTTTTTTCCAAAATCGGGCCTATTTCATTTTCTATGTTAAACTATTTTTTTTTACCTAGGCAAAGTTTACGTCTAGCTAAAAAATATGAAAAACTAATGAAAATTTTAATTATTAAATATTTAAATTTTCATTAGTTGCAACCACTTTAAAAATAGTTTTCAAGTATAAACTCAACGCTTAAATAACTTTTCACCATATGGTATGACTAAATTGCACTGTAGTGTACTTATATGTTTTCTTTAACTGTAGGTAAGGATTTTTGTACTTTGGAGAAAAATTAATATAACTTGAAAACCGTAAAATTTCGCCTTACATATATTTCGTTATTTTAGAACACCTTGATGTCAGCTATCACCTGCAAAGTATGTCGTACTATTTACGGGACACTTGTATATTTATTTATTATCTACTGAGGAGAAGAAAAACAGTCAACATAAATATAACATTGCTTCTGGCAACATTCGCTTTCCCGAGAGAGACTGCGATGACTCTGGTGACGTGTGTGACGCAACGTGTGGCGAAGTGTGACGCGACGTGTGAATCTCATTTCAAGAATGATAAGTTATCGCGAGCGGTCGGCGAGGGGGGGGGGGGAAGGGGCGGAGGGAAGGAGGGACAGATGTAACACCGAATGGCCCGTGTGATGTGTGCGGCGGCCGGGACGTGGGATGTCATATGAATGCATGGTAAGTACTGGCTTAGGAAGAAAGATACAAGCAACCGACGTCGAGTCCATTATAAGTATGGCACAGGAGTTCAAAGTACATACGAGTATATGACTAACGCTGCTGGCGAATGGTAGGGAGAGTTTCGCTGCGAGTCGTGCTCAGTGTGCCTAGTGGGAATTTTCAATATTTTCATACTGTTACTATCGCGTTGACGTAAACGCAAATTTGTGAGGGAATTAAAACAGTTGTGCAGTAGTGCCACT
Source organism: Bicyclus anynana (assembly GCF_947172395.1). Taxonomy (NCBI): domain Eukaryota; kingdom Metazoa; phylum Arthropoda; class Insecta; order Lepidoptera; family Nymphalidae; genus Bicyclus; species Bicyclus anynana. The sequence goes on along the minus strand of NC_069097.1, from coordinate 16,403,138 downwards.
AGATGGCGCTGTTTCAATTCCTTAGAAATTCGCGTTTACGTTAACGTGATAGTAACAGTATCAAACTGCCACTAGGCCCTCTGATGTTATATTAATATCTGTAGCTACGAGTGTGCTATCCCCTCTTCTGTATGAGGGCGGCCTGACAGTGTGGTGGGCCTTTAAAGTCTGATGATGATGATGATGATGATGATGATGATGATGATGATGATGATGATGATGATACTAATACTCTAAAGTTGAAGTGTAGGTGTGTTTGTTTGGTTGAACGCGCTGATCTCAAGAACGACTGGGTCGAGTTTGTGTTTGTGTTGGATAATCCATTTATCAAATAATGCTATAGGTATAGGGTATATCACGACAACTCGACGACACGCTACGGCACGACCACGTACGCCTGACCAGCTGCCTGTCTTTATGTTTATTCAACGATAAGTTAACTTTTGACTGCGATGTCACCCGATGTTAAGTGAAGGTGCAGTGTAAGATGTAAGCGTTTACGTGGACAAGGCACAACTTTATTCTACCTACACTTCTGACCGGAACCGGAACGCTAAATCTCTTGGCGGTAAGTCTTTGCCATCCCGGAAAACTTCTTTTACGGCATTTGTTAAAACCTGAACATCACGCGAAGGGAGCCGCGGGCGCGCGCTGATAGACTAGTTCACACTTTATTTTAAATGGTCTTGAATTGTTCATTATCGTTCTACTAGATTGAAAAATAAAATCATATTTTTTTGATACGTGTTTACATGAAAATTTTAGTTTTTAAATATGTTTTTGACAATACGAGCCAAAACGCATGTCGGCCATGACAGTCTATATTCAACTGTTTCATGACGTCACTGTAACAAATCCCTAACATACGGACAAAAATATAATAAGAAAATATAAAAAGTAAAAAAATAAAAAAAATATAAATAAAAAATAAAAAGTTTGACAAAAATATAAGTTAACAATTAGTTCGACGTTTCGTACATCAAGTGTGTTAGTGACGTCACCAAATGGACGATAGCGCTTTTGACGTTTGGAAAATTGAAAAAATACGTGATATTTAAATTAAGCTTTAAGATAAATCCTTAACTTTTTGATTGATATCGATATATTTCGGACCCTTATTCCATGTACTACAAGAAATTAATATTGTTTTGTCAACTACCCTATTACAGATAATTTGAAATCGAATGCGGGATGAGTCCCCTCTGTAGTATGTTCAATCAGCAGTACTTAGCGCGAGTTCTGCTTCTCTATGAGAGCTAATGGCGGACGCTGCGGGCACGCCGACAAGCAATTAATTACTTTATCACAGCGCCAACTGATTGCAGTATTCAGCGCGACCGCACCGCCTCGCCGCCGCCTCGCCGCCTCCATGCCTGGCTGACTCGCGCGGTCGACTCGAGATCGGGATCAGGCTCGCACTATCCAGCGTCCATGCATATTGTACGAGTACATTAAATCTTCAAAAGCAGTTGTTTTTGCTTCTTAGGGAAGACATTCTAAACTCATGTACTGTGCTGCGTATACTGTCTGATATTCATATGATACAAACTAGAAGCATCACCAGATTCAATATTTGCAATCTGTAGCGCTAGTCTGAATGATGTTTTGTAATTCGACTGTGTGTGCTTCGAATTCGGCTATATTTTTCTCTATCTTTCGTATGGGGTTAGACAGAAATAGATAAAGATAAGTTCGAGACTCACACTGTCGAATTAGCGAGTAGTAGAGAGTTGGCTATGCCTCGTAGCGGCGTAGGCCAGGAGCAGTGACGTAGAGCCGTGCTACGCGAGCACTACGAGAGGTTGCAGTCTTGTAGGCGTAAAGTTGCCCCAGTTACGTCCTGAAGAATATCGTCCGGATAGACAGACGGTGTCTCAACAGCTCCACGGAAGACGGTGGTTCACTCCAGCGAAGACGAGAGGTCCTGGGTTTGAACACCACCCGCTCAATAATTGTCATATCCACACCTACACTAAAGCCATACTGGATGTGCACTGTTTACCAACAAACAAATTAGAAATTAAGGCAGAAAACGCATGTTATTTCATAACATTTATTTTAAATAATAAATTGTTTTTTTTAATGTTATACAAATTATTATTATTAAAGTAATTGTTCTAGCTTAATAATCAAATTTATTTTAATTTTGACGAGTTTATTACAATTATTCGTAGGTAGTAGGTAGGTGGGAAATGACTAGAGATTTACACCCACATTTATAATTTACTTGTTGGTAAATAGTGCACATCGAGTACGGCTCGAGTAGTAGTGAGTTGGCTGCACCTCGTCACATCGATACTGCAGGTTTTCCGCTCAGTCGGAAAAGGAATGTCTTAATGCCTACAAACATTGCTACAATTAGTTTTTGTATTCTTTAAGGATGAGGTATAAACCTATAAAAGCCAGATGCACGATCGTTTGTAATTCAGCGATGGACACCGATCTTGCGCTGCGTGCAGATGGTATATGTACAAGTTTTATAGGCCAACTCTTACATGGCAGCTTCTGAGTTATAGCTGGACGTAACACAGCGAGTCAGTCGTGTCGAGTGTTTGTACTCGTGGGATCAAAACACGAGATGAATCTCTCATTGTGAACCAGAGATGAGAAAATATGTTTTTATATTGTTCCTTTCCGCACTACGCTCCATCCGCGGCGCTCATCTCGCACACGTCGCTCACCTCGCTCATCTCGCACACGTCGCTCACCTCGCTCATCTCGCACACGTCGCTCACCTCGCTCGTCTCGCCCCGTTGCGGCTGCACACGGCGAGAAGCATTCCCGTGGCGCGGCGCAGGATGTTTGTCCGCGTCGTTGAGTGTATTGTCGTCTATAACTACGTACGGGCCGTGCACTCGATTTGAGTATTGCACCGCCTCGTTGGTGCAGTGTGCCTGTGTGAGTAAGGATCGTGAAAATCCTGGGTTCGAACTTGAGTTGGGTAGTATGAGATACAGTTTTTCTTTCTTCTACGAATATTTGAATTAAAGTTCTCAGCCCAAATTTAGAAAATTGGTGTTGTCACACCCCGTTCCCGTTCCTCGGAGCTCATGTTGAACATTATCACCCTGAGCCTTCTAACCCGCACAGGAGCAGTGCCGTGGTGGGTCTTAGCTCTATATTTCCTCTCCTAGAAGTTGAAATAAGTGGATAATCATAATAATAATATTATGGGATTTATGACCAAAATGTAACCCGAGCCGCTCTCCACTCGATGTCCGTCTGAGAAGTCAGTTGTGAGCTATATGATATATTGAACGGCCTCCTTTGTATATATATTATATATATTATTGTCTAAATTATTAAATTAAATGGTTATTTATTATATTTTATTTCACAAAGTTCATTTTATTCATAAAATGTTGGCCACATTTCTGACACAAAAACTCTTTGCTAAGATTAAAAAAAAAGTATAATTGTTTTTTAAACGGATTTTGTTGATAAACCGTGCGTTTTACATTACGATATCGCACAAGTGTATAATGATTTTCGATATTAAAATTAGTAACATTAGAGATGAGATGATAAGAGAGAGATGAAGAGATTAGAACTTTTTCTCAGTATTTAATATTGATGTTTAGTAAATGTGCTAAATATCAATATTATTTATTGAGAAAAAGAGTCCTTGTTTTTTTCTGTTTTAACCCGACTACGGCGAAGCCAAAAGGGAGGGTAATGATTTTTAATAATGAGCCAGTGGCAGGTTGTATCTTAATTATACCTCGTGTTTCACGTAAGCCGATTACTTGCAAGCATCATCATTATTGTAATATCGGCTCCCACCCCCTGCCACCCCGAGTCGTCCCCCGCCGCACCCCTGCCGCCCCGCACTTCGCAGCATCTTCAGAAGATGTTGACTCGAGACACGTGGTCGAGTCCCTCGCACACACACTGGTGCGTGATGGTTAGATTTGCAGGTAAAAGCTCCGTCAAATATATTATATCCACTATAACAATGAAAGATATGCTCTTCAGATGTTGGGAACGATCAACAACTAATGTTTTCATGTAAAATATGTTATCAGTTATTAAGTAGACAAAAGTGGCCTCAAATGGTTCGTGTTAATATACCTCGTCGCGTCAGCCGTCTCTATTTATGTCAAAAGTACCAAATTATACTTTTCTATAGATACAAAGTTCTGCGCGGCTGAGCTCGTGTTGAGACGCCGTATCATCGGATATTTAATGAAAGGCCAGTAAAAATAATAAAACCGCTCGTGTTGGCGATAAAGGAGGCTTTTATTTGATCTTCCGCGCGAGCGCGCCCGTCGCGAGCGGCTACCGGCGTCCGTCCGCGTCCGATCGCGCGCACATCCACGACAGCCAGCGTCCGTCCGCGTCCAGCGTCCATCCGTCGCTCTGTGGACGCACGTATGCTTTGCGTCGGCCCCTTTATCACATATTTTTTATTATAATGATATAAGGTACTGATGTTTGTTTTGTATGATTCTACAAAGCCAACATAGGCATCTGAGTAAGTACATTACGTCACGCGGGTTGTTCATATTGTTTCCGATAATAATCCGATAAAAATAAATTCCGAGAAAATAAAACACTATTAGAAATATGTAAACTAAATGTTTATTAATTGATATTGATGAACATTTTATTACCATTCTTAATAATATTTTTTATGCGGCAAAAATATAAATGTTAATTGCGCTACAATGTAACACTGGCAACACCGCGTGGAGCGAGCGCCGGGCGCGGCGCGTGTGCCGAGGACGAGGCACTCGGCGCGAGGAGCGGCTCGAGCCGGCACTAATTGGGTGACAGCGCACGCACTCCCGGGAGACGGGACTGCTATTCAATTTTACATCCAACTCTATGCCAGGTACCACTCCCTGACTAATCCAGTGATACCGAACTTCAGGTATTGAATTATCCATTTTTCAAATCCGCAACGTCACTGAACAGTCAATGAATACAAAAATATATTTATTTACTGTCTGTCGTACATAACTCGTCGTTTGGTAAACTAGAAGGTAGAAACGTTCGATTCTATTGAGCGCACAAATCAGTTATGGGCATATTAAAAACTTTTAATGATATCCTTTTGAGCCGGCGCGAGTACCTCCGTCCGCCTTGCAGGAGCCGACTCCCGCGCGACTTGCGAGACGAGGGGAGGGGGAGGCGGGGGAGGCGGACTGACACAACGATACGATGGCAATTTGTATGTATAGTGAACACCCTAGTTAAAATCTTGTGCACGCCACTACAGCGTAGGTCAGGAAGCAGTAGTAGGTCGACAAGTGGGACGTCAAACAATCAATTGAAACTTATCAGGTACATAAATGATTGTTTGCTTCTGTGCATAGTATCGGCTAGTCCTTGATACAGTTGGAGCTAAACATAACTGAATGTGGTGTTTCGTGTTCGTTTTGTGTTACTGTGAGAGGTAGTGAAGGAGCGCGCAGCGTCTCGGCCGCAGAGTCATGTAAATGAAAGCATTCTCAGCGAGCTCAATGGCGGCAAGAGCGTTCTGTCCCGCGAGCGGCGGCGGGCGGCACAGGGCGGCACACGGGCGGCACACGGGCGGCACAGGGCGGCACAGGGCGGCAGTACGGCCGGTAGGTCACTAGCGCGGATCTGTGCCGCCTCGGCGCGCATTGTCTGCCGCCGAACATCTTTTCTGCGACCTACTTCGCTCGGGCCTTCGTTTTGTGAATTCGTGTATTTTCGGTCAAAGATGAATCCGAGCCCGTTTTGTTGTCGATAGACAAACGGATCGACTTCAATTGTTAAGTTCACGACAGTGTTGTTGTGCGCTAGTGCAAGCACCGTTGTTGGTGGACTCTTCATTGTATGACTACTTGAGTCTGCAACTAAGTGTTATTTTGTGGATCTACGAGCGTGTACATTAAAATGTCTTCATTTGTTTTGATTTTATAATGAACCGACTTCAAAAAAGGAGGAGATTTTTTTTTAAATCTAAAATTATCCCCAACCCCATTATTGTTAAATAAAATGTAAAAGAGTTTTTTAGTTGTGAAAATCTTTCTTGGTTCTGCTCTACCATTTTGTTTTAAAAGGTTCTTATAAAAAGACTAGTTTTCGCCTCAGTGCCGGCGCAGCGGTCCAGCTCATGCTGGACATGCTCAGCTTCGGATTATGAAAGTTCCTCCTCGGTTCGAGTCCCACATGAAACAATTAAATACTTAGTTTTTTTTTATTTTCGCTAACTGAGAGTTTTAGTTTTTAGTTTAGTTTATTTAGTCGTAATAATAAATAATAAAATAAAACGTCTTTATAGTAAATAAATTGTTGGATGTTTTTATTACACACATCGGTTATACGTACAAGGCGGACACAAGAAAAAGAAGGAAAGTATCAAAAGACAATTGCCAACCGTAGACTACAAAAAATTTTAATAAAAAAATTCAACCGACTTCCAACTCAAAAAATAACTTTAACTAAAAAGCAAAAAATAACATCCTACCTATGTGCTACCTTCTGATCAGTTTGACGGCGGTGCCAAGCCAGTGATGTTTTTATTAAATACGTTTAAACTACAAAATTTCTGTGGTTATTCCAGAAACAGCTTTAACCCACTTGTTACTATCGTTTGATAAAAAGATCAAGTGAGAAATAAAATTCTAAACAAAAAAGTGGGTAGTTTTAAAAAAATATTTATGCTTTTGCAGTTAGTTGTTAACTGTGTGAAGCTATTAGAAGTGGTTTGAGGTTGTTATCGTGTGCCGTGATTTACTTATGCGAGTTGTAACTTAGTGGTTTTTCATTATGGATTTGTAAAGGTAAGTTAAAAAATATTTAATCTGTATATTTATATATGTTTTGTGAAATCATGAAAGTAGTGAACTTCTTTTATTTGTAAATAAAAAAACATTTGCAATTGCATTACATTTACTGAAGTTATTTTTGTGTGAAAGTTGGCGTTCCTTATATCAAACAGTAGTAATATCAACTACTATTATTTATTTGTTTTAGTCGTCAAACAAAAGCGTTGAGCTTGAATGAGATTATTGAGGAGCTGGAGCGTAATGAAGAACAATCTGTTTCAGACTCCTAACTATCTTTCCCCCTGAAATTTGTAACGCTGAATTCACTGATGAAGATTCTGGAGCTGAAAATATCTCTTCAAAATTGACTTGGGCCACAATTGAGAGCTTCATTTATTCAAATAAACGTCAGTAAATCATCGCCAAATTCGGATATGAGCGACGAAGATGACGAAGTTACTATCGTTGGGGTCTGAAGGCTACAGGAACAATCCGACAGAGAGAGAAAAAAATAAGTATTTGCAGAAAACTGAACATGGCAGGATAAGGTACAAATCTACCAGTGCCGAAGAAAGTGTCGTGTACAAATGGAATGTAGTTATTGTGGCAATGCAGCAACAGTCCAACTGACTATATAAATTAAAAAATCTTCACAGCAACAGAAAAAATACATTCATATTCATTAGTCAGTTTTGATAAAAACATATAATGAAAGGATGGATGATAGCTCTGACCAAAATATTGGACTGTACCAATTATATTCTAATACTATAAAATTGTATTTTTCGTTGCTTTTCCACTGTTTGGATATGTCCATAATGCCTGGCAGTTATATAAAACGAACGGAGGAGATTACACCTTCTCAAAATTTCGAAGGATTGGTTCCATTTCTTTGTTATGTTTCTAACAATAAATGCATTACCCGAAAGCCTGGTTGATTGTCATAAGATAAGATTATCATGAGAGTTCTCGCTATGACAACATAGGCCATAATATCAAAAATCATCGAAATGAACAGCTGCAATGTGCATTTTGTCGTAAAAATACCAATTTGTTCTGTAAAAAATGTTCTGTAACTCTTCATCCAAAAAGCTGTTTTGAAGCTTATCATACACCAAATAATTGAATAATATGCAGCTGTATGCTATACTTGTATGTTACTAATAAAACTTACCTTGGTTATAGTATTTTTTATCTTTTTATTTATCACATTCGCTCGAATAATACGTAGTACATACAAGCAGTATACAAATCAGCATAAGGTAATGAATTTTACTAGCGTTCCTTTTATCAAACACCATTTTCCGCGATTTCCATACAAAAAAAATTTTATTTAATATTTTTTTAGGTCCTTTGGGGTCATAAATAAACTGTGTACAAAAAATTACGATGATCTAGCAACAAAAGGTATATCCGTAACAACTGGGTTAATTAAAACACGACACTGGCTTGGCACCGCCTTCAAACTGATCAGAAGGTAGCACATAGGTAGGATGATATTTTTTGCTTTTTAGTTAAAGTTATTTTTTGAGTTGGAAATCGGTTGAATTTTTTTTATTAAAATTTTTATTTTTTTATTTTTAGTGTTAGCATACCCACTGCGTGTGTACAGTCACAATCCATCTAGGTGGAAAGTTCTCATCAATACAAATTTATCAAGTCCAAACACAAGGTAGCTACTGTGAACCATCGAGGAGTTCTCTTCACTGTCCCTCGTCTTCATCACCAGACCCTTAATACATTCACAGTCCATCTAGGTGGAAAGTTCTCATCAATACAAATTTATCAAGTCCAAACACAAGGTAGCTACTGTGAACCATCGAGGAGTTCTCTTCACTGTCCCTCGTCTTCATCACCAGACCCTTAATACAGTCACAACCCATATAGGTGGAAAGTACTCATCAATACAAATTAATCAAGCCCAAACAAAAGGTGACTGCTGTAAATCCTTGACGAGTTCCATCGTCTGTGATTCGGCTCCATCATCAGACCAACTCCAAACCTTCATAAATTTGTAGTGGTTTAAAATACATTATGGAAACACTAACAAACGTACTAGCCGTCTCTACAACTTTTGAAAGTTCCTCTCAATTTCTCCAGGATGCCATCATCAGATCCTGACATGAAAAAAATGGGACCACCCTGGAAGTAAACCCTACAAAACAAAAAAAGAATTTTCAAAATCGGTCCATAATTGACGGAATTATCGCTGGACATACATATAAAAAAAAAAAAAAACATACATACAGCCGAACGTAGAACCTCCTCCTTTTTGGAAGTCGGTTAACAAACCATTATGACAGTATTCTGATGATACTCATTTCATACTATTAATATTAGATACTGTAATGATGCTAACATTGTCATTCGCAGCGCGGCACCGTACAACTGCCGCAGTGTACGAGGATACGTGGTAGTCGTACACTCCAAACTGCTAAATGTGCCGTGTGTGGAGGATTTTGATGAACCTATAACTTAGAGACGTAGTCACTCGCTTTAGTTGACTGCGACGCTGTGCACGGCGCGCTCTGCTACTGACTGAGCACGTATAACGTGTCGACGGAAGCACGGACGACGTGCACCCGAGTGTCCCGGCCCCGCCACGCGGCCGATCCGTCACGTGCGGACGCGTGAGCGCGTAACACGACACCGCGCTAATGGGGACCGGGGGACCGAGTGACGGGGGATCCTGCTGACGTGGGGGAGACCCCAGCTTACCGGGAGGGAACAATAGCAACTAGCAGCGCGCGCCCGGACCGTCCGCTCGGACGACCGGGAGAGGGCCGATGCTGTATGATCATATGAAGTGCCTCCGTATAGTTAGCCGTGCACGAGATAGACCTGGTCCGTGCGCGGGTACGAGGTAAGGCTCAGTTTTACTGGTCGTTACTTGTGTGCTCAAATCGCGAAGCGACCAATGGATACTATTCCCTTCAAGTGTATCTATCACTTGTTATTGATAGGTAGGATTAAATTACTATATACCTACAAGTATGTAATTCCGTCTCACACTTGCGGGTTCGTGCGAGTAATGTAAATTCTCGCTTGGCTAATAGCGTAGATATATTATGAAAATGAACTTTCTTAGGTATGGTATAAATTCACCTCGCATGCAAAACAAACCGATATTTCCTCACGTGATATTTCCGGTTAATTTATCTCGTCGTGCGTTTACCCAGCTAATGAAAGTCCAAATCTTTCGTCGACCCCCGATAAAAAATAATTAGCCGAGATTAGTCGTCGAGCGGTCGAGCGGTCGAGCGCCGACCGATGGGAGAGAAGAAACTCCGGGATATGAATCAGCGCTCGAGTGGCGCCGGCGCGAGCTCGTGTGGGAACTCAGTGAACTACCCACGCTACGTCATACAGCGATACTGTACTGCAATTCTGCTGGACTTATTACCCGAATGGTTGGACAAGTGGAGAATGGCAGTCAATGTGGGAAAGACGGCCGCCATAGCATTCAACATTCGGAGGCCGCTACGTAATCTCCAGCTCCGAGGGCAGGGCATAGCATGGCAGACCTCAGTCCGTTACCTGGGATGCTACATCGACGCCAGCCTGAATATGATCCGCATGGTGGACCACACTGTGTGTCAGGCTGCGGCGGCCAGGTCGATGTTGCACCAGGTACTAACATCCCGACTCCCACTGAGGACCAAGCTGAAGATCATCAGCACCTATGTCCGCTCCCGTCTCACGTACGCGGCGCCAGCCTGGTACGCCCTGTGCTCCGCGTACCAGAAGAACCGGCTTCAGGTCCAGCAGAACAAGTGCTTGCGCCTTGCCACCGGAGCTCCAAGGTACGTCAGGAATGACGTCATACACCGAGACACCAGGACGCCCGCCGTGGAAGAATTCGTCCGGAATCTAGCGCACCGTATGTTCGTGCGCGCAGATAACGGACCATACCAACACCTCCATGGCATCGCACCCCACCGCGAGAGACCGCCGAACGGGCGTCCCCTACCTCGCGAGCTCCTTCTAGTGGCCGAACCTGCAGGCGCAGACGCCTACGGCGACGAAGATGGCGACGAGATGGATGACGCACATACCGGACTTGACACCGCCCCAGCGCAGGATAGCGAGTAATTGCAGTCCGCGCGGGACACTTTGACTAACATCGTCTACTACCCTTAGGCCGAAAGGTCTCAGCCCCGAAAGGGGTTGGAAGAACATGACCGGGGGAACAAGATCCCCCGCGCCTTACCCGGGCAAGGAGGCGTAGCCTCGAGGCCCGTACCCCCACCTGGATTTTTGTCCGGGAGGAGATGACCTGCAGAGACAGCGATACTCCTGTTGAGCGCCATTGCTCGACAATATAACATTTTGTCTTCACGAATGAAGTCGTGGCGCGCTGAAACCTGCTTGTGTAGAGTAAGTGAGTGAGTTCAGTTCCAGTATGTATTATGTTTATCTGCCCTATGATGCCTGCGCCAAAGAATGAACTTCGTGATCCGCAGTGAGTATAGAACAATGGTTTTCATACGTAGGAAAGTAAACTGCTTAACTTAAATGTGGTATTTACCAGTACCCTTGGCTACTAACTAGTAAGCATCGTATGACGCTTACTTTCGTAGTTAGTATCCTGATATCGAGTACTCGGAGGAGGCCCCACACGGCGAGACATCTCGGCTGCACTGCTATACGATTGCACGGCTCCAGCCAATCGACATTGAATTATCAGCCTATAAGAATGGCTACGGGAACTACTCAGAACAAGAGAGGGATTTGGAGTTTATGGTCTACAAAGTGATAAAAATTACATTTTGAAATAAAATACTTTGGGGTTCCTATGCATGTTCCTATACATGCAAAGGGAGGATAATTTTTTTATCGTCTATTCCATTGTGGAGTATCTTTATCGGTATTTTGTGCATTAAAGGATTAGATTAAAGTGCTAAATCTACGGAACCCTACACTGCGCGTGGCCCGACACGCACTTGGCCGGTTTTTTAATCGAACTGATCGCTCCGCATACGAGCATGTCAATAAATGTTCAAGCAGCACTTTTTGGCGCGGGCTCGGGAGAGTTGATGGATCGCAAACACGGCCAAGTGTGGACTACGTACCGAATGTTACGACTACATTTTATCATCGATTTCATTAAATAGACCTAGCTTTCGTTGGCATGCATTGAGTTTTTACTCAATACCCTATATCAAAACGAATATAAAAAATATTCTCATTGAATATTACATTTTCATTAAATATTGCATTCATCTGAACGTAGCACGCTCCCGCCACCGGGCACGTGTGATGACGTCACGGGAGATACATAAAAAATGAAAACATCCAATTCAACAAAATACTACCCGAGTACGTCGTGAAAAAGGAAAAATATTGGTACATAAAATATTGGCGAGGGATCCGCGTCAGCTTCCCCCTCTCCCGCCGCGCGATACGACGCAGATATCACTCCGCGAGATGTAGCGTGCGGCGCCCGGTGCCCAGATGTGTGTCCGTAGCACGACGCATGACGCACGACACACGACGCACGTAGTCAATTAAATTATAGAGAAGGTAGTAACTGACGAGTAAATCAATCATTATTTTGATCTACGTTGTCAATAAAAATAATTTATTCTGTAATTTTCAGTAAAACAGAGTTCCTACATCATCACTATTAGCCTAACACTAATATGAACGGCTCACTACAAAGGGCCGTGCCACTATTCTCACAGAAGAGTGGATAAGCTCCTCTGCACTTGTCTCTCGTATCCCTACATCCAAAGCTAAACGGAGTTCCCGGAATAGTTTGACTATACGTTTCACCCCTGCACGCCAACCATCGGTGAGTCACTGCTCCCTGTGTCACGTACATTGCCGGCGACACATTAGCTCGCGTGCTTATGTCAATGTGTACACAAACATGTAGGGTGCGTCATCCTATAACACCGCGTGTGCGTAGACTGATGCGTCAGCTGTCAGCTGCCACTCGGCACTTTCCCCGGATGCGTAAATTACATATTAATATCTTCCGGGCGACCGAGCTGGGCGCGGGGATTTTTGTAAGACCGTGATTTTGCTTATAGTGATATACATTACTGATTCACAATGAAGGTCTTAGTGCCACTTTGTTCACTAATATTATCATGTTACGCAATCTCTTATTCAATTTTTGTAAATGTCAGTTTTGAGGACACACAAATTCATGTCATACACACGAAAATTTTACGAGAAAATATTTGAATTGTGAATCAGTTTTAGATGTAAAAGAAGTATACTGATGGTCAGTTTCGGCTTGTTATATCTTTACTGTGGTTTCGGTGAGTCCTGAACGTTGTCGTACGTAGTTTAGCCAAACTGACACTGAGCTGGTGTTGTCACGTGTCACCCCTTCGGCACGTGACTACGCTGCGTGCGTAGCGATGTTGCGGCGAGCGGTGGAGCGGTGGAGCGGTGAAGCGTGTCGTACCCACAGATTAGTTATAATATAGTATGTCGCCCCCGATCGTGTGTTCCGATCCTTAGCCGGCGTCTGCTGCGGAGTCACGTCGGGCCCGGACACCGGTCCGGCTGCTGACGGTCTGTGCGTCAGGCGTCGCAGAGCGAGCTCGGGTGTCGGTCAGGCGCCTCGTAGTCAGCTGAGTTATTGCGGTCACGTCAGCTGTCCGCTCTCTCCCGAGGGTCCGGCGGGGGCGGGCGGGGGTTGGGGGGCGGCGAGTGAGTCCGCTCATCGATCAAGTGAGTTGGCTAGCTGCCCCGACGGCTCTGAGCCGCGCGAGAGATCGTCTTTCGAAGAGATTTTACTCAAAATATCTTTTTCTTGAATCGACATTTACTAAATTATCTTGCATAAAAGTTGAAGGTAGCAAGTATCAGTGGTTCATAGATTTTAAATTGACCATAGGTAATAAATAACAGGATTGAGGGCCTGTACATTTTTTGAATTTAGCTCCCTTCCAAATACACCACGGTCCACAGTGGTCTCAAACTCAACTAGAGTTGACAGTTGCGCCGACAAACTTTCAGTTTTTTTATAAAATAAAGAGTCTATTAAACGCTTTAAATCTTCAACTACACAAACGTAACATGGAAACATCTTTCTAAATATCTGACACAACTGCATTTCGATCAGGGTCCCTGGGGCGCGGGGTGCGGGGTGCGGGGTGCGGGGTGCGGGCGGGGAGGGGGCACAGGGTCACGAGTTAAGCTCGTTAACTACAGTTATTAAAAATTCAGTTATTCCCCGCGAGTTGAGTTATGCCCGGGAGAGACTTTACTGCGGCACTACGCGCCGCCTCGTACACGAGCCTGATGAGTGTGTGTGTGTGTGTGACGTCACACTCTCCTCACTAAACACAAACAGTTAGAAGCTCACACCCACCGCACTGCTCCGATGCGACTTGGCAGGAGTGAGGATACACCTTGGATGAGTTTGTTGTGGGCTCTTCCGGGACCAATGCACGTTTGGAACCCTCGTAACTTTAATTTTAAGTTTACGACTTTGCCACCATTAAATCATAACATAACTTAACGTTTCAAAGGTAAACTAAGCCTAATTTAAATTAATTAATTTTGAATTTAAGTGTGATGTCAGAACTCTGTGACGATAACTGCCAGACAACAATGTCCACATCCGACGCCATTATACGCTCAATGCTTAAACTCAATTCAATATAGTTTCATATACCGAATTCTGAATTCGACTCCAGGACTACGTGATTTAAGTCGAAACTACTGCACCACTCGGCACGTGCCGACAGCCCAATAGCCGGGTCCACACGAGGTGCGTCCAGCTGCAATATCACTAATGCACCCCCCTCCCCCTCCGTACATAAACGAATGGGATTGTACTGTGAATGTACGAGTGATGATCTGTCACACGTGTTCGACTCAGCGTGCACTCGACTCATTCACTCCGACCGCGTGTACAGACAGGCGTTGGACAAATGTGATGCTGTGGGGAACTGAGGAGTCATTAATAGACTACCGTACTTGAACCTCCTAAAAAATGGTACTAAGTTTTTCATAAACTGATTTCGATTTCATGCGCCTCTCATAAAGAACTTTCAATAATCTAACAATTAAATTCTGCTGTTAACTAAATTCTACTATACTTTAGTTTTGTAGGACATACAGTCAGAGGGAAGGAAAAATGGTCAAAATCCATAGTGAACTGGTTCACGAGCCACAAGAAAAGAAAATAAGGTAGAGCATTCGGACGATGCAGGTGATGCATGGACGAGAACTGCACATGATACTGAGAAATGGAGAAAGTTGGAGGAGGCCTTTGCCAATAGCTTTGCTTTTGCAAATGCTTATACAGACAGAGATGTCGATGCATAATATATAACTAGGTATAAAATGTCAGTAATAGAAATATTTGTAACTGTTATACTGCCTGGATATGGCTTTTATTATTATTATTATTATTATTATTAAACTTTAGTTTACCCACGGGACCCTGCTTATCCTGACACATTTACAGCTTGAATCAAAGCAAACCCATTTCAATAAAACAGAACCTGCATCGCTCTCGCGTCTCAAACACTAAAACCATAAATAGTCACGAAACCGTCGGTTCAAGAATCTCTGTTGAAAAGACTGGAAGAAAGAAACATCTAAGTAGGTACACTCGAGCGCAGGAAGCGAATTCTATAGCGCTTCCGACGGATTCAAACCCTGAAATCAGCGTAAATTTCACAAGAAATGAGAAAAGTCGACAGAACGGGAATAATCGCGACGCGATCGCATAAATCGCGCGCGACGGCCGCCGGCGCCTGACGGAGCTTTGCCCGGCCGCCGCGAGCCGGTGCAGACGATTTACGACGTTACTTGCAAGAGAAATAGAATTGATATTACGTTGACGGTTAAGTTTCGAAACCGACAATCTGTTTGCTACTCTCCGTGACGGTATTAAAGCTGCTATCCCCTGGCGCCGCCGCCGCAGCTCGCCCGGAGCTGCAGCGCCGAATCACCGATAGCGATCTGTGTAAAATTGTATTTTGCATGACGTCACATTATAAATTGCTAGTTTTCGCGATAAAATATTAAAATGTCGCTCCGGAAAATGATTTTTTAATTTGACTGCTAACTGCAAAAAATGCGAGAGGCTATTTTTGTATTTTATTTTATGTTTATTAAGTTTTTGTGCGTTCGAATGTCGTGGACTGTTCCGATAGCGGAGTGTAGGGAGAAGGAGAACATGAGCATTGCGATTATCCGACAAAAGTAACATTGAGACAGCAAAATAGAAAAAAGTTTAAGTATTTAAAAATATAGATTCGATAATTTATGTTCCTATTTAAAAATTATTACTCGATTGATGTTTGTGCTACAGTTTCGCTGTAGTGCCGCGGACCGCGCGGTTCTGTTTATAACATTTTCTATTCATAAAGGCTCTCAATAAACGTTAATAAACACTCCACTCATAGAAAGGTCACAGAACGCGCTCTATTTCACATGGGTTCGCCGAACATGGGTTGTTAATGATGACGATTATTATAATATTTAATCTGCTTCAAATACAGATAAAGATAGATGCATATTTATTTTGCTATGAATAGACAGCAGTCTGCAATAGTCAACTCGATTAGTCACAACAGTACTCGCGCCGCCGCCTACTGTACGCTCGGTAAACGGCGGCTCTATTGGAAAATCTCCACTTTTCCGCCTCGCGTATTTATCAAACTCCCCCGCTCGCGTTTCCGTTTCATCATTTTTCACGCAAAAGAGATGCGACTTCAAATTGGATCATACGAGCGGGAACGCTCTGCGGCGCGCTTGCTCCCGCGAGCACGGGCGGGAGCGGGGGCGGGGGCGGGAGCGGGGGAGACATAATTACGTCTATACAACTATAACACTGCGTTAAACAACTCAAAGGGCCTTTATTTTTCGTCCCCGAGGTCTCTGTTTTATGTTGAACTTTGATAGCGAAAGTTGTGTCAACTAGAGCCTATAACAACGCCTTACACTTACTTACCAGAGTCTGGTGAAAAATGGAGTCGTTATTTTATTAGGTTTCATGTAGGACTGTCGGTCCGATGGTTAGCCAATGTGCCTTCGGGTCTTGAGGTCCTAGAAAATACTCAGCGTTTCTTTCTTCAAGATCGATAAATAATCTCGTGCGGAGTCGAGAAATTAGTAGTTTTACACGTACTTTGGTGAGCACGTCAAGCCGTCGCTCCCAGTCATCTTTTTTTAATTTAAGTTAATGATCGTTAAATAGTTAAAACATCCTCAGCCATGCCGTGCTCCGCGCATGCTCCGTATGTGCTACGGGCGTGCTACGTGAGTGCTACGTGCCTGCTACGTGCATGCTACATGAATGCTACGTGTGTGCAAAGTGCGTGCAACGTGCGTGCTAGTGCGTGCTACGTGCGTGCGCGGAGTGTTGCACTGTTAGAGACTCCGCTAGTTAGTTACCGTACAATCATTAGAAGACTGCCTTCACTCTATAAGTACAAACAGAGTATTTCGGAATAGGGTAGTTGACTTATATCAAATTTAATATAAACAATATTAATTTCCTATAAGTACATCGAATCACTGTAAAAAATGTTTTTTTAAGAAAATAAAGATCTTAAACCAGAAATGTCCCCCTGTTTTGAAACCTCCTCTTTACAGAAAAGCGCATTTTTGTAAAGAGGAGGTCGAAGCACCCACCATTCAACCGCTGGGTGAACATCACGGTGGGCCTTCATTTTGTACTTACTATCTATGACACAACGGAGCTGATCTCCGAAAAGTTTTAAAAAGCAAGTGTTTGTGATTGCCCTGCTCAAGCCGAGTAAGAAGCAACTAAGCGCATACAATATTGATAAGATTCGCGCGAACTAAAACCTTTTCAAACCCTTTCGTATTCAAATCGATAGCGTTTCTAGTTTCCGTCGGCTATAAAACGGTTATTCCGATTTGCAAATCAACTTAACTCTTCGATCTCCACGGACCTGCACTTCGCATTTGTAAGAAACGACGCGATCCTTCGGTACTGTGACCATTGCGTGCTTCATAACAATTGTTATATAATAAATAGTGAATAGAACGTGTAATGGAAAGGTACCGCAGCGATATCGTAGCGAACAGGCGCGCGGGAAGTGTGTCGCCGGGCGGCGCCGGGAGTGTTTGCAGTGTTTACAGTTCGCTGCACGGACGCGGGGGCGGGAAGGCTGATATTGATGTAACTTTTGTTAAATAAGACGTCGCGTGTTTTGGACTTACCTATACTTTCAATAAATGACTCAAGTGGCTGAAAATACGACTACTTTTCTAAAATGTATGAACTTGCCTACATCTCTCATCCTCTGCGTTCGAGTCTGTCAATTTGATTCTGATACTTAGCTTCAGAATGACAAACGTTCTGTTATTTCACAAATTGCAGCTTCATATTATGATTTATCTTGTCAACCATTGAAGCAGTGTGGCGGGTATAAACTCATAAACTCTACAACCCTTCTCCTGCAAGGAGGAAGGTTTGTTCATGTACCATGTGTGTAGGCTGATAAAGATGATACAAATTAAGAATAATTTCAATACGCTACTTAAGTGAGCTGAAGTTTACACATTCAGAGTTCAGCTACAATATGAATGGACAGGCAAGGATCAAAGTGGACATGTGCGCCGGGTGCAGGTCCCGCAGCAGCCGGCTAATACATTATGACGGCTACACGGATCCTCTGTTTTAAACACATCGCAGTGGCGGCCCTTTGAACACATTCGGCCGAGAGCGCACACAGCATCCCATAATTATGAGCTGTTAATGGATATGCGCACACACACAAACGACTCACTAAATACTTAAGAAGCTTTTACATTCGTAGCTCTACGCGGCTCGGAACTGGCGAGTGGCGGCCTTGTTTAAATACAATAATAAAATATAAAAGCTTTTCTGTCTTTGTTTAAGACATCCATTTTTGAGTCGACCTTGCTTTTCTGCATTCCAAGTATCTGGATAAGAAATATCGTGTGGGATTGTTGGGCTGCAAACTATATATTAATATTATTTATGATAGTATTTATCTATTGAAATTACTTCATTGTATGGTACGAAATATTATTCCTACGCTGCTGTGCGCTGAAGTTGAAAGTTAAAGATACAATCCTGAGTACGCCCTCCAGTAAACTGTTATATTTTATTTCATGTGCGCACAGTTTGACCAATAACAGTCGCGCTGCAATAACTACACTCGTTTGTGGAACTCCTTTGAACTTCTTTGAATGAGCACTCTACTATCACAGGAGTCATCAACAAGTTTGATCTTTTTTTTTATTCTGTACAAGTTAGCCCTTGACTACAATCTTACCTGATGGTAAGTGATGATGCACTCTAAGATGGATCTAACTTGTTAGGAGGAGGATGAAAATTCACACCCTTTTCGGTTTCTACAAGACATAGTACCGGAACGCTAAATCGCTTGGCGGTATGTCTTTGCCGGTAAGGTGGTAACTAGCCACAGCCGAAGCCTCTCGCCTGCCAAACCTTGACCGATTAAGAAAACCTCAATCGGCCCAGCCGCGGATCGATCATCCCAGGACATCCATCCTGTAAATTCACCGCGCATACCACTGCGCCATAGAGGCCGTCAAAACTTGGGAACTCAAAAATTTAATATATGAGAACAGCAAATCTCTCGCACTGACTGACTTATATTCCTGGCCGAGTGTCGCAGATATCGTCAGGTGTCGCAGACGTCGTCGAGCGTAGCAGGCGGCGTAGCCCGGATCGCGCACCGCATTAGAAGTAATAAATGTGCCCACGGTGACAATAAGCACTGACTCATCAGAAGGCGCGAATAAATCACCTCCCCCGTGCCACCCCGCGCCGCCCCATGCTGCCCCGCCGCCCCGCCGCCCCGCCGCCCCGCCGCCCCGGCGCTCCGAGACCTCGTCACAGTGACACACAGTCCAACAACAACTGATTGCACGGGGCGGAGGGGGAGCGCAGTCGATGTGTATTTCACTTCGAGAGCTTTAATCGACTTCAGTGAAAGGAAACAAGTTATTAGCGGTTAAAAATGTAGGGCAAGGGTTAGAAGCGAGCGACGTCATCGGGAACGCGTCTGTGTGCGTTAGGGAACAGTGCATCGAGTTGTACAATCTGAATACAACGAAATACGAATTACAGACAGACACGGAGGCAGATACATATTTACAATACTTGGAACTGCTGCGTTGCTTCAGTGGTTGGTTTAACATGACGAGTTCTTATCTAACGGTG
Organism: Bicyclus anynana; assembly: GCF_947172395.1. Taxonomy (NCBI): domain Eukaryota; kingdom Metazoa; phylum Arthropoda; class Insecta; order Lepidoptera; family Nymphalidae; genus Bicyclus; species Bicyclus anynana. Next base: position 16,383,236 of record NC_069097.1, on the reverse strand, counting down.
ACGGACGGTTGATGATGATGTGAAACTCGTCGGTCTGCATTCATCACATAGCAATGAGCACGCAACGGTCTACATTCATCACGTAGCAATGAGCACGCAACGGTCTACATTTATCACGTAGCAATGAGCACACGACGCTCTACATTCATCACGTAGCAATGAGCAACGGTCTACATTCATCACGTAACAATGAGCACGCAACGGTCTACATTCATCACGTAGCAATGAGCACACGACGCTCTACATTCATCACGTAGCAATGAACACGCAACGGACTACATTCATCACGTAGCAATGAACAGGCAACGGTCTACATTCATCACGTAGCAATGAGCACGCAACGGTCTACATTCATCACTTACCAATGAGCAACGGTCTACATTCATCACGTAACAATGAGCACGCAACGGTCTACATTTATCACGTAGCAATGAGCACACGACGCTCTACATTCATCACGTAGAAATGAGCACACGACGCTCTACATTCATCACGTAGCAATGAGCACACGACGCTTTACATTCATCACGTAGCAATGAGCACACGACGCTCTACATTCATCACGTAGCAATGAACACGCAACGGACTACATTCATCACGTAGCAATGAACACGCAACGGACTACATTCATCACGTAGCAATGAACAGGCAACGGTCTACATTCATCACGTAGCAATGAGCACGCAACGGTCTACATTCATCACTTACCAATGAGCAACGGTCTACATTCATCACGTAACAATGAGCACGCAACGGTCTACATTTATCACGTAGCAATGAGCACACGACGCTCTACATTCATCACGTAGAAATGAGCACACGACGCTTTACATTCATCACGTAGCAATGAGCACACGACGCTCTACATTCATCACGTAGCAATGAACACGCAACGGACTACATTCATCACGTAGCAATGAACACGCAACGGACTACATTCATCACGTAGCAATGAACAGGCAACGGTCTACATTCATCACGTAGCAATGAGCACGCAACGGTCTACATTCATCACTTACCAATGAGCAACGGTCTACATTCATCACGTAACAATGAGCACGCAACGGTCTACATTTATCACGTAGCAATGAGCACACGACGCTCTACATTCATCACGTAGAAATGAGCACACGACGCTCTACATTCATCACGTAGCAATGAGCACACGACGCTTTACATTCATCACGTAGCAATGAGCACACGACGCTCTACATTCATCACGTAGCAATGAACACGCAACGGACTACATTCATCACGTAGCAATGAACACGCAACGGACTACATTCATCACGTAACAATGAACATGCAACGGTCTACATTCTTCACGAAGCAATGAGCATGCAACGGTCTGCATTCATCACATAGCAATGAGCACGTAACGGTCTACATTCATCACGTAGCAATGGTCACGCAACGGTCACTAAAAACATGCAAGCTAAGTTTGAATATTAGATAAACACATATATTTTAAAGACTCTTCAGTCTATTTGTTCGATCGTTTTAAATCAATCAACAAAATCATGTTTTTCAATCACATCCAAACAAATACGTTCTAGCTTTTCACCAATTTTAGTAAAAACCGTTAAAGTTAGAAATAAAATCAATATGCGAGCTTTTTGTAAAAGAGATTAAAACACAAAGCCTGGTCGCGTTCATGTGTAGTTATTCAAATGAGGCTTTTGTGCGCCGGATCACCCCGCGCCCGCACCCCGCACCCGCCGCAGCGGAACCGGAAGTTGATTCCATTTCAATAAAAACAAACAATATACAACGGGGAGTAACACGATACAGTGAGTTTAGCGAACAAATATTATGTCTATGTAATTTAATTAGAGTTAGTGCAAGAGCGTGTGACGAACAGCAGCAAACATGTGTTGATGTCGGTCAGCGCACACTTGCAGTCTAAACGTGAACAATTCGCAGAGGACGCGGGAAGGAGGGAGCGGGACGTGCACCACCATCGCCTTCTACTGCGCACATGAACAAGGCGTCATCTAGAGTACTTTCATGGAAGAAGTCTCGCGGCTGAATCCTAATCTAAAATTGACAGCGCCTTATACAAAATGACAATGTAATTTTTCATGTCATTAGCGCCGCGTCTGGGGGACTTTTTGCATGAAAAGGACTTTACCAGTCGCTGTAATGTCAACTGCGGCTACACCTCACAAGACATCGTTAAAAGTTAACGCTTTTATATCTGTGCTACACCTACATGACGGCCTCCGTGGCGCAGTGGTATGCGCGGTGGATTTATAAGACGGAGGTCCTGGGTTCGATCCCCGGCTGGGCAGATTGAGATTTTCTTAATTGGTCTAGGTTTGGCTGGCGGCCGTGGCTAGTTAACCCTACCGGCAAAGACGTACCGCCAAGCGATTTAGCGTTCCGGTACGATGCCGTGCAGAAACCAAAAGGGGTGTAGATTTTCATCCTCCTCCTAACAAGTTAGCCCGCTTCCATCTTAGACTGCATCATCAATTACCATCAGGTGAGAATGTAGTCAAGGGCTAACTTATAAAGAATAAAAAAAAAATACATATTGAGACATAACGATACTGCGCTGACACTGAAAGATTTCCCAACAAATATTTTTATATTATAATTTACTTATGTTTCAGCAAACGAGCGACTCATCGCTTCAGCTGCAGTAGCAGTCGCTTGGCCAGAGCGCAGCCGCTGCAGCTGCTGGACTTTGCTGCTGGATGTAAATAGCTCAGCCAGTTCACCAGGAATCTATCAATGCCACGCAGAGCGGCGGCGGCGTGTATAATACATGATCGCATGGCGTCCGCTCCGGGCCGAGCGGCGGGCCACGAGGCGGGCCAAGCGGCGGGCCACGTTGTGGGCCATACGGCGGGCCACACGGCAGTTGGGTCACGACTACGTCGTATAGAAGAGCAATGATCGTACCACTGATGTATAATACAAATAGCGCTCGTAAAATTATAATTAGCCCAACACTACAACGAGCCCGCTGCGCCGCGGCTAGATCGCAATTAATGCGTTATTTGCTATTAACGTGACGATGGATAGCTAATTTCGCTCGGTGTATTATTAGTTTTCGTTTTGTTTTCACATGTATTTAATATAGTTTTCCTAATTTCAGTGTTGATATTAAACTGAAAATTTTGAATTTCTTCGGAAATGCACGACGTTCATAAGAAAACTGCAGTTAAAAGATGCATTGAGCCTCTTAACTTATTTTGTACTAGGAGACACCACGCGGTTTCCCCCACGTGGTTCCCGTTCCCGTATTAATACGGGGCTAAAATATAGCATTTGAAAATCCATAGCAACAGTGAAAGAATTTTTCAAATCGGTTCAGTAGTCCCAGAGCAGAGCCTATTCAAAACATATAAACAAACAAAAGTCTTTTCTCTTTATAATATTAGTATAGATTTATTTGTTATTTTATTTTGAAAGAGGTAGTTACATTATGTAGTAGGTATGTAGTGTGAGCACGTATGGTTAGTTTGCTACGGCACGTAAGTAGGTAGTTACGACAGTTGTATGAGCGCTGCCCGTGTCGCGAGCTCGCCGGGCGCCGCGTAACCGAGGGCGGCCCTCGGCTGCGGCTCGGCGGCAGATATTGTATTTTTATGTAAAACGAAACCGCTTTGCTGTGAAAGCTTCACGCGTTGTCGGCGCGCCGCTTGTGCGGATGACATCATTATATTTATGTATCTACCAACGTCGATACAGAAGTTGAGAATACTATTTATAACTGAGGTACTAACATAATAATTATTTATTTAATACCCTTATTGGGAAAGATTAATCAAAATAAAAAAATATTGTTTTACAAACCGACTCATAATTCCAAAGTATTCCCATTTTAACAAACGCAGTAAACAAGTGGACTACTGAATGAGTATTACTGAAAAGAAAATCCTGATGTATAAAGCCAGTAAGAACCGTGATAGCCCAGTGGATATGACCTCTGCCTCCGATTCCGGAGGGTGTGGGTTAAAATCCAGTCCGGGGCATGAACCTCTAACTTTTCAGTTGTGTGCATTTTAAGAAATTATTAAAATATCACGTGTCTCAAACGGTGAAAAAAAACATCGTGAGGAAACCTATACCATACCAGAGATTTTTCTTAATTCTCTGCGTGTGTGAAGTCTGCCAATCCGCATTGGGCCAGCGTGGTGGACTATTGGCCTAAACCCTCTCATTCTGACTAACTAACTATGACAGGGCGGCGAGATGTGACACCATAGATCTACAACACCTTTGTTCTATTCAGGTTCATTAAGTATAAGTAGGTGTCCAGTAAGTGAAGTCAAATTTGCAAGAAGCTTCGTGTTTCAGCCATTAACTGATTGCGTTCATTAGTCAAGAGCACAGAGATGTACCGCACTGGCCGCGAGTACCAGTACTGGCTCTGCACAATGCAAGTACTTGCACAGCAGTACTCCCCGGACTGTTGCTATGCAAAAAAATATTCATGTTTAGAGAGAGGGTTTTTCAGAATTCGTTGCCTTCTTCGCAGAGGAGCCTTTCGAACGTCGTAACGGGAATACTAAATTGATTCTTCAAAAGAGCTAGTCATAAATGAATCATGTATCAGAATCAGTCGCAAATAGTCACGACGAGGCCGACTCGTCGTCAGCGCGAGGGCCACACGGGGCGGGGGCGGGGCGGCGGCCGAGGGGGATGAATTATAAATTGAGGTAATCCGGCGGCGAGGGAGAGGTCATGTTTGCACAGCTAATTGTCTGGTTCGCCTCCAGCGGCCGCGTGTACACAACTACACACTGCCGCCGCAAGGAAATGACGTTTTTGTTCGGCTCCGACGGGTCCTTCGACGCGAGGCTCGCGCGGCGTGAGGCGCGGGGGGGTGTCTTACGGTTCTGTGTTTTATCTTCACTTCACACCTCAATGGCTGCACGCGCATGTGTAAGGACGGACTGCAACGCTTGGGTTCGATCGCCTCACTCTCTCCACACTCACTTTTACTTCCGTTGAAATGGAGAGATGGCTGTAGTGTAGGTTATATTATGTTAGCAATGTATTGACTTCTGAAAATACTCTACTATCTCATAATAGAGGAGTATTAACTACTTAAAGTCTAACTTACCGATTTGACAATAATCGACGAGAGATTTATTAAGGCACACAATATTATTTACAACACACCGTGGTTGTTCGAGAATATAGGTTAATATCTAGGATCTACATTTTGGAGCCGACTCAAAACGATATAATCCCTCTGCGCCGCATACGAGTGGGTACGAGCAGTAGGAGTTGAATATTTAAGTTGTTACAGAGGTAAATGCACAGAATAAATTGTGATAAAAGTGTAAAAAGCTTTTAAAGATCCGGCGAACACAGCGCATACATTTTAAATGCAGCGGAACTGTTGGAACAAGTTGCTGGGAACATTATAGTGCGCCGCAACTTTACCGGACGCTGAGAGTTGCGCTACTGCGAGAAGCGGACGAGCTAAAGTTTCTAAAAAATATATTTTTGCATTGTAACGTCATTAGTCGTTTGTGACAGAAATAGTATGATTAACTGCTGACCATTGTCACCATATAGGTACTGAGAAGCTCTGATGCCACCCTGCGGTGATCTCACTAAAGCTGACGGTTTTTCAGCCGATGCTTAAGGCTAGAAAAATAATTTATTTCAAAAATGCAATTAAATTCCATTAATAAAAAAAATATAGTTGTAATCTAAAAGTTTCGGATTTGGCTCTCGAATAATTTATCCAAAATTAATGCAAAATTAATCCATATATGCATGTTGTTTGAAAGCTTTAAAAATAACATGAACAAATTCAGCAATTCATTGATGGCGGACATAGATAAAATCTCTGCTCTTATTGCTGATCTCGAGGCAAAACAAGATTGTTTTGAGCTCATTATGTGAGAATCACCACGATGGATTTTTATAGTAAATGTTGAAAGAATGGATGAGAGGCTTGCAATAGAAATATGCGGTGACAATATGCAAGACCATAATATCACTCTCACAACTCACCTACCATATTTTAATAGATAAGGTAGGTGAGTTGATAGCTAAAAATTGCACATTTCGAAAATCTGACGATTTGAGCGTAACGTTATGGAATGGAAGGGTTTCAAATTTACAAAATAAAACCCTTATATATTAATTCTCGAGTTACGAGCGCGATTAATTTTTTACTTATTTTGACGGAAATAACCTCCTAATGAACACTCCTCTACTATAACCGGTACAACCGCGTGTGCCTGTACTGCCTGCGGGCTGCGGCCGGCGGTGCGGCGGCGGTGCGGCGGCGGTGAGTGGCGGCGACAACACGCGGCCAATAAATTCACGTGGCGCTTTTTCATTTGTGCCCAAAATACGACATTCAGTGTTTGTATAGCGCCCCCGCGCCCCCGCGCCCCCGCCCCGCGCGTAGGGGCACCACGTGAACAGTCAGAAATGTAAAGAGAAAGCATGGTATTCTTTGAATTTGTGAATTGCTCTCACGCGTTGCACATCGAACTCAAACTGATTTACTATTACTTTGAGAAACAAGTATTTATTTTTTAATAGTCTAATTGTAATTAATAATAACCTAGGAAGATTGTTTTTAGATTTTTTTCATACAGATTTTTTTTAAATGTAAGCTGTATTTTGTTGAAAATTCTACAACCCTGAAAGCTCAGTACAAGTCCTGAGATATGGTGTCCCTAACGCCCCCACCGCATCCCCCGCGCCCCCGGGCGACGGCACACCGGCTTTGTGAACGTTTTGTGTGAAAATATACGTTTCCGGTCGCGCGACACCTCGCCACAATAAAACACAGTCCGCAGTGGAGACGTCGCCACACACACACTAATTGGGTGAAGTTGTAATTCTTCGGAGTTGAAAGTTCAGCGACTGATTAAGCTGACTTTGAGTTAGTTTTTAGTATAGTAGGTGAATACAACTTCGCGGTTAAATCTGTAGTTAGTAATGCGTGATTATGTGTGGACGATACAGCGGTTTGGTACGTAGGTACCTACATAAAGTGTTGTAAATGTAATTATGTATTACGATGTGACTAAACAAACCTGCACTTGCATGAATTTTGCAAAATACAGAACCTTTTATTATAAACAATGTGAAAAACATAAAATTTTGCAGTTTCAATTAAAATATAAATCCACTTGTGACACTCATTAAGCGCGCCGAACAAATATTTAGGTTGCGGCGAGCGCGAGCCTCGTCGCCGTCACTGCTACACTGCACCATTGCAGTACACTTCACTGCCCAATTCACATGCGCCTGCAGCTGCAGCGCGACGGAGCACGCGAGTCTTCTCTGCAGCAAACGTTGCTACCAGGCAGGCAGAAGCAGAAGATGGTTGTCCTCAATGATTTTATAATCTAAATAATAGTTTACCTCTGCGAGGAGCTACCTCTCTACTGTTGGTCGCGGCTCATCAGCACCATTGGACAGAGTCCAGGGATCATTTGTGAGGTTGACTTTATACATACGCTTTCATAATGCTTGGAGGCCATTGGATCAGTTTCCACCTTCACACAGGAAATACTATAAGAAATTGTAATGTTGTCATCAATTGTAAATTATAGTATTGTATGATTTTTTAAAAGAGCAACTGTTGAGTTTCTTGCCGGTTTCTTCTCAGCCTGAACTGAAGAACCTGCCTTCCGAATCGGTGGTAGAATCTTTACAAATAGTCAACTGACGTATCAAAAGTGCTTGTAAACTGAGCCTACTTGAAATAAATGAATTATGTTTTTTTGAATTTAAATTCAAAGAAAATGTACTCTCAAAAAAATATGTTTTTGTAAATTAGGTCGAGGAAATGTACGAATATTAGTGATTAAATGATAAAAACAATTTAACCCTGTCTGCAATGACATAACATATTGGATCAATACCTGCCTATTCTACCTACACAAAATGTAGATTCCAACACCATCCCTACATTATCGTAAACAGTAACAGAATTAAATAGCATCAGAATGAATTACTTAGTTCGTAAACGCGCCGGAGTTTGTATTAATTTAATAGCCAATCCTTACGAAGTGGAAGATCGCTTTATACTCGTACAATAGCATCATCAGCAGACGAAGGAGGTCTGAATACGTTACAGACGACAGGTCCATCCATCAGTAGCGACAGCGACGGGAGATATCGTCTTCGGCGAGCAGCTCCTGACGGCGGGCGCTCACTGCGGACAGGCTGACGGAGTGGCGTCGTTCGTTGGACAGTTGCTTCACTTTTGCGTTCGTTCTTAACTACAGGGTGTATCTAACAGATGACTTGTGAAATACATTATCCAATACACATTATTTTAGGAAACAAGCGCTTATGAAAGTCATCCTAATTTATTTATTTCTCAATATACCCACTCCCATTCATATTTATTATTTTACTAGCAGACGCCCGCGACATCGTCCGCGTGTAAATCGATATAAACTTTTAACCCCTATTTCACCCCCTCACAAGTCAAAATTTCAAAAACGCTGGAACAAATGTTTTATTGTCTTATCAAGTGCTTAAATATAAAGTTTCATGGTTTTATCTTTTAAAATTAAGAAATCCCATACAAACTTTCAACCTCTATTTCAACCTCTTCATCCCTTTTTTTCGCAATAAAAGGTAGCCTATGACCTTTTTCAGGGTTTAAAGATTGTCTGTGCCAAATTTCATCAAAATCGAGAGGTTTAAGCGGGAAAGCGTAACAGACAGACAGACAGAATTACTTTCGCATTTATAATATTAGTAGGGATACAATACACATTATATTAATAACGACATTAAATAATAACCAAGCTGAATCCCTTAATGTGCATAGACGCATTGTGGAAAATTTTATTTATATAGATTTAAACACACGCGTGGTTTAATCACAAAACGTCGCAAACCTTCTCGTGTCGACTTCACGACCTATGAGAACACACGCTCGCTAGCTACGTCACACCCCGTACTCGTCTGTGTACACTACACACGCACAGGCACACCGCGAGCGACGTCTGTACTCGCCTGTGTACACTACACACGCGCCCGCCGCTCGCTCCGGGAACAAACGAAACGAGCGAGGGAGCGGCGGCGCTCCGAGGCGAGATAATTAGCGATATATCGCCCGTGAAAACTTTTGAGGTACACTCCAGCTATAATATTAGCTAAAAATATTTTATGTTGTATTGTTTAATTCCAGTCAGACTATACGTTTACGAGTATATCGTCCGACAGGGACTAAACAATACAACTTATGGTGTAAACGTTAAGTCTATATTTATAGATTTAACGTTTATACCATAAGTTACCGCAGAGCAGAGCAGATCTGTCAAAGTTTTGCTCTTTTATAACTGATGGTTTTCGAACTAACGTCAGCTGAATCACTTGCTTGTCCCATCGAATACTAATTAAGTGTATAAAAACGCAATATAAATTGATGCCCTTTTAATTATTCACGTGGATCCGCTTTGAATCATCGGTGCCTCCGATTCTGTGGAACCAAAGTACAAAACACAAGGATACCGATTCACCAACCGAGCGAATAATATTGATAATCTCACCATGAAAATGTGTGGTACAGTACTAGTTCGTCTATACATGATATGCTTCAATGACAGTTCTGAAAGTTACAAACACTTCAAGTTATTTCAAAAATTAGTTTTGTGTGGCTATAATAATAAATGCTATAATTTTAATAAAAGTACTGAACAACTTTACGATTTATTACGAATTTTTCCATATCGTACCTACCTAGCGGATTTTGATAAAGTTCGCTTGTAGGGCAGGAGAAAAACTAATTAACCGCCCGGGACACTGCGGCCCGCAGTCCCTGCCCGCCCGCCGCCGCCACACAATGCCGCGCCGTGAGAGCCTCCGCGTGAGAGCCTCCTCGCCGCAGGCTGCGGACTGTCACGAGTAGGTTGCGCGATTCCATTTCCGCTTCCGCTACTCGCGGCGAGCGGCGCCTTTGAGTTTCAAGTCGATTTCATTATACATATTTCAAATATGTTATTATTATACAAATGTTGCTAGCGTTTCGATGATTTTTAGGTGAAGCAATCAATGCTATAACTAAAAATTTCACCATCTATCCATCCATCGGGTGTAGACCATCGTTTGCTGAATAACATTAGCAGATGCGACAAAACATTGTCAATGTTTTTTTTTATTTTACAAAAGGTTGGGCTATGGAGAGCAGAGCATATTTTTTTAGGATATTCAATTGCTTTAAAAGTAATGAAAAAGCCACAAAAAATTCTAAAACTCGACTGCAATGTTAACTATTAAGCTAGAGTCTGAACTCCTGAAACCTACTACTACCTTCCAAATCCGCCATAAGATGAAGATGAAATTCTTTCATCTCTCTCAAAGTGACATATCTGGCTTCTAGTCCATACATATATGAATTAAACTGGTGCAAAAACTTTAACCATAGACAAGTTTATACATTTAAATTCGTGTGTTAACCCGAATATCATGAAGGTTCAACCGTTTTAAAGTGCTGCATGTTTAGTATTATGTTATTTCATATATGAAAGGCTTTCCTCTCTGGGGAACCTCCAGGAGTATGAGATTAAAATACCCCGCAAAGGAAAAAAAGAATTCAATGCTATAGTTTTTATTATTTTAGTTTGGTGTAATAAAGATTTTTGAAATTGCGTCGTTACCTGCTTTTATGACGTTAATTATCATTAACAGAGCGGTACGAGAGCAGCTCGCGAAGGGTATCAATCGTCGGCTGCGGGGAGCGCGGGGCAATTAGGGCCAGTACCGCGGGCGGTAGTGGCCAATTGTGGCGCATTACCCGCCGCCACCCGCAGGAGCTCGCAGCAAGCTATTGCCGAGATATTTCCAGATGACGATTAGCTCTGCAATATTTTTTTAAATTTCCAAGCCATTGATATAAATGGCGATAACTATGCGGTAAAACAATATAGATATGAACTATACTTCGCAAATGAAAAGAAAAGTAATCGGCTATAATTATTATAACTAAATTGTAAGTACATTATGGCTTACCATAGTTAACATCTAAAGTGTGCGATTATATCACGAATGTCTGATACGAGTAGTGTTTCTAGACTCAACCACTGTTTATTCGGCGCCACCTTGTTGGTGTACAACTTTACAGTTGGGCTAATGACATTTCTATCGGCTAGATATTAGCTATAACGTAAGGCCAGCGGCACCGTGTGCGGGTGTGTATCCCCCCGCCCCGCTGCCCGCCCCCCTCTCGCCGCCAACTTGTCGGAACAACATAACTCGTACCCCGCGGGAGCCCGACCTTACAATCAAAACATTAACATCGTGTACCTACATGTACGTATGAGTCCTTGTGTCGGTGGCGGAGGGTATCTCTCGCTTGCCAACACTCCCCGCACTCGGCGCTGTACGAGGCGGTTTCTTTTCAACAGTGAATATCGTATTGTGAGCTGCACAGCGCACAGTGCACTCGAATGCATAAAAACAAATTACACAAATGAGTACAAAAGTCAAAGAATTCATTGTTATGTTTTGTTTGGTATGTTGTCTAATATACATACGAGTACTTATTAAACAAGTCGTCGTTTATTAACTCGCTCGCTCATTTACCTATTATACATAGAGTTGCGTGTTCTCAGCGTGATGCCAACAAACGAGCACAAGTCTGCTAACTGAACAGCGTGGAATATTGAATGCCCGGCGACTATTTGACATAAATCTGCAGCTGCTACCTACGAGTCAAAACCAAAGTCACTGATATAGCACAGCTAGTCGCGAAGCTCAACCAATGGGTACTGGGTAGGGTATATAATTCGAAGACCCGATGGTCGTTGGGGTCCCAAGGTCCTGGAATGACTATATCGTTCCGGAAAGCGCAGTGATCCGCTGGAACGAAGACATCAAGAGGGTTGCTGGTAGCCGCTGGATGCTGGCGGCCTGAAACCATGGTGTTTGAAAGTTTATGCAAAAGGCCTATGTCCAGCAGTGGACGTCCATCGGCTGATAATGATGATGATGACCACGGAGGTAGTGATACAGACTATTTGACTAAACTGTGACAATTGATGCGTTGTTAGTTTCAATGTTATACTCGCTCAGACTCTATAGTTGTTTATTTGTTACTCTGTCCTGTGAACGAGAATATAAAGGTAATTATCAAAAGCTTTCACGAATATTCGCGTCGTTACGACCCGACCTCTCAGACGGACGTCGCGACCTGAGACCGCTCCGAGCTGCTGAGGAGATAAAAGTCAAGAAAGTTGTGCATCGCTCCGTGGACGGTTTACGACTTCACGTTTTACAGCTAAAGTACGACAGGGGGGGGGGGACGTGATTTTAGCGACGACTTTAAGTGAGCTATAAATGCGCTCAACTTATGCTACCGCTGCCGCCGTGTGCTGCTCGCACACTCGTTAGCAGGCGTCGAAAAATCTGCATGTTTAAGTACATATTACATAAAAATTAAAAGTACTAAAACATCTTAAGCTACCGTCATAAATAACCAAAATAAATTGTTTACATTTTGTAGGTTGCTTCTTTAAACAAACAAAAAAACTATGCAAATCAGTCGACCCAATTTGAGTATAACTAACATACACCATTAATTTCATTGACCATAGACGACTTGGATTGTCTGATATTCCGCCGAACTACAGTGAGCAGAAGCAGAGTGGTAGAATAAACTTCAAATCTCATTTCCTAAAAGGAGAGAGTTAATGAACTCTAAATTAATATAGATTTTTGGTAAACTTAGAAGAGTCACAGGTTTCCATGCGAACGAAGTCGCGGTCGTCTGCTAATTTACAGATAAAAGAAAGCGTTACTAAAATCAAATAATCTTTAAAAGCTAACAGCTGACAGATAGATGGAATGAAACTACCGCTACGATTCCCATGTCGCTGTATCTCGACAAAACGTAGTACAAACAGTAGGGTGGAGCATAAATGTGGTCTCGAAGTCGTCATCTGATGTGCGATCAGCATCACTCGCAACGTTGCGACCAAAAGTAATATTTCCGTAGTTAACAACGTTGTGGCGTCGATGTGCGCGACTCGCCGGATCTACATCCGAGGAGCGCACCGCTCCAATACTGCTCTACTTTATTATATCGAGGAGACGAATTTAAGAGCTAAAAAGTTCCGAAACTTGTTCCCGTCTTGAGTTTTTAACTTCAGGAAATTATCACTTCCTGTTCTTGAATATTTAAGGGCTTACAGGAAGTTATTCAATAAGTTTCACAATCTTAATTCAAACTTGAATTTCACCTTAACTTTATATTATTCTTCCGTCCAATTAGTCAACATAGTGTTAGGAAACTTTGGAGTGGGCACAACAATAATTCAACGGGTCGAGCCGGCTCTTCACCTGTGGGCTATGCAGACAGTTGGCTTTTCAACTGGATAACGGCACCAGCTCTTTTAGTGCTAGGAATAGTTTTCATTAGATTGCACAGATAAAGCGCTTGTGCAACAACTACAAGGCCTCTAGCCGTGTTACATATAAATTATCTTACCAGAAACGATGACGCTTCGAAAACTAAAAATTCACTCACGTGATCAACCCACTCGTATCAATCGGATAGGTATGTCACTCAGTTTCTATAAAGAGAATCTATGAGTAGATTAGTAGCTAGCTATTATCTCCAAAAAAGCTAACTATTACCTAACGTTGAAATCGATCTATTAGCGTGAAATAGAAGATTTGAACCCAAGTTTCCTACACCAGCGACGCTTGAGATATTTTTATTTTATTGCAACGATTTGTCACCGCCACCTGCCGCGCCGCATTAGAGAGACGCAGAAACACAATCTCGACTTCCTGCCCACTGCGCACCCAACGCAGCGCACTCGCTGTGAACACAAGGATACATAATATTGTAAAAAAAAACACGTATAAACAATCGTATCTATCATCTGGGTGATCAAATCAGAAATGAGGAGATAAATGCAGAAGAACCAAATTCACTGAAATTCAATGAGTCGCAAAGTTGGGAGTTCGAAGTGCTACGACGTACGAGAGGGGCGTTGGCGCCCCAAGATGCTAAAATGCTGCCCCCGCTTGTCCCCTGACTGGAAAGTGTTGGTCTGGTCTTGGTTAGTATACTCAAGATCGCTGTGTTTGGAAGTCTACAAAAACCTTTAAAATATGTCCAACTGTGAATGTTCTTCGGCTGATATGATAATGGCTCGCCAGAGTTCTGTTCGGCTATCGGATCATGAAGTTCTGAGGGAAATTAAACTACAAAACAAAAGTATAAGGATTTTGTTTTAGAAAACCACTGTTATCGGTCGGGATTAGGAATGAATAGCATGATGTCTATTCAGATTCCAGTAGAAACATACGGAAATGGTAACGATCGAGAATAAAATAAATGAACTCGCAAAAATCGGTCGGTGCCGGTCCTCTCGTTAACAACTGATGATCCTAGTTATAGCATCAGCTAAGCCTGCACTGGAGGAGAGAAGCTCGGCCTGTAGTGAGCAGTAATAGAGATGGTTCTTAACTTTTTAACGATGAAGATCCGATAAGTCAATTCGAATATACACCTATCGGTGTTTTTGTATTACGATAGAAAAATAGAAAGTTATCGTTATTCTGTCTATTTCTGCTAGTAACGCGTAACTGTTGAGGGTTTTCCAAACATTAAATTGTAACATGTCCATAGTCACGTTTCACCACGTAGACGTGTTTTGATTTTATAAGCGTTTTGCGTCAATTGACTTGCAAGTCTTAGCGAAACCATCCGTGTAAGTTTTGGATGTAGCCAAACTTGTTTTACTAAAACAGCGAGAATGTACTTCTTGCTTAGTGTCCAGTGCCCAGTGTCAGTGGCCGGTGCCGTGTTGTGTGGAAAAAAGAGTGTCTACCCTAAGCAGGGTGGGAAAACAAGGTTGATATATTCATCACTACCCGACGCCTCCCAGTTTCACCCGCATAGTTTCCATTTCCGTGAAAATACGACGGTAAAATATTATTGTCTTTGACACTAACAAATAACGGGGCTTTTTAGTAGCTCTGAATTAATAGATCCTAATAGGCACTTCAAAGTGATCAATAGGTAGAAAAAAATATACAAGTAGGTAATGTTATTTTTCCCTTTTTAGTTTCGTGGGTACGTTAATGTTTTGAAGTTGTATTTTTTTTTAATAATTATCATGGCGCAAATTATTTATTGCAATTCGAATAAGACGTGTAATTTGTGAAAGATTCATCGACGAGTGTAAAATAGCGGAAACACATCCCCTGTTCGTTGATTGTCGTACGTTCGCTCGCGCCGCCCCGCCGCCGCCGCCCGCCCTAGCGTGCCGCCAGTGTCCCGGATTCGATGCCCGCTTTACGAGTGCGACAAGTAGGTTTACGGGCTGCGCCGGTGACCCACTTCACAGACGCAGGTTTGGCTGCAAGCGCTGTAAGAGCCAATAAAATAATATAATGGCATATTGACTTAACGAATTCCTTCGTAACAGCACACAATACACTCATTCTACTCGGTACTTACTTTATTGCGTATACAGTTTAAGCAATAAACATGACAATCAGTAACAGAGCAACTGTCGTGTCGTGGCTGGGTTTTTTTATTTACATCCTACTACTTATATTATAAACGCAAAAGTTTGCATGGGTGTTTGTTTGGATGTTGTTTACTCTGTAACGCCGCTACTACGGAACTGATTGGGCGAAATTTAGAATAGCAATAGATTTTACTTTGGATTAACACACACTTTTCATCCCGGAAATATCCATGGTTCTCAAAGGATTTGTGAAAAACTAAATTTCTTTAACTAAACTTAAACTTAAATTATTATTCTTTCTATACATTTTTTACATAAGTAAGATATTTAGTATTCTAACTTGATTGAAGCAAAACTTGTATTGCAATAATTTAAAAGATATTATACCAAAAATGGGACAGACAACGAAGACGAGCATTCATCTAAACGGACCAAATGTTAATTTAAAACACGAGTAGCCTCCCCCCGCCCCCCGCGCAGCACACAATGCCCGCGACGCGAACAATGCCGCCGAGTAACTAAACATTGTAGCGAGTGAGTGAGTGAGTGAGTGAGTGAAACGCGGCGCCAAATTCGGTCCATTGTGTCGGCACAATACCGACCTCTTAATAGCTCGCTGCTTAACTACTCCTCACGATGCCGCCGCTCCAGCATCGTACAGTTAAAGTGGGCATGTTTTGACGTTATGTTAATTAAAAAATCGTATTCGTTGTCAAAATTAATGGAACATATCATTTAAATTTCATTTATTTCAATTTGGTTTTGAAATAAATAAAATAATAATTATTGATAATATTTAAAAATTAATTACAATTTGGAAATTTCACGTGGGCATGATCTGTATCTAGAAGCTATATTAAGATAAGTTACACAAACATTTTAAAATCGTCCGGCGTGTATGTTTGTAACTTCTAGCGGCTCTACCACCGACTCAACATTATGATTTTAAAAATTATACATTAGCATAGTTTAATTTGGTTGTTATGATAAGCGTTATTTAAAGATGCATTTCAACTAAATTTAGTACTGACTATTAAGCGTGCGGCTTGCGACTTGCGACTTGCGGCTGACGGCTGGACGTGCGGCTTGCGGTGTGGTGCGGTTATTCAGCTGGACTACTTAGTATTTAGTTTACCTATAATTCATTTTGTTAATCTGGGCCAGCTATCAACTACGCTTATAAAACCGTAATGGATATTTTATTTATTTATTATTCAACAAACAACACATTTAAATTAAGCCTAACCATAGTGCAACACAAACCACAGTTGGTTTTACTGTGCACTGGTTATTATTGCATAATACAATATTTAGGAACAAACAGAACATTATTAACAAACAGAAGAGGATAAATAAACAGATTAACAAACAGAAGAGGATAAATACCAAGAATAATCATTATAGGGTAGTTAAATAAAAGTGTGAGTGAACCGGTGCTGCGACGCTACACAGGCTGTCCCAAAAAATAATTCTTTAGTTTTCGCTTATGTACGTTCGTGAGTATATTGGTATATTTTAGAAGATTCTTTATATGCGACTATAAATCTTATAATAAAGGTTATAATATTCTTTCGTAGGTCATATATTGTCAAGAAATTTACAGATGATAAGCGTTATTTAATGAGGCATTTCAACTACATTTAGTACTGACTATTAATATTTTGGTCTTTTGAGTATTAAAATGAATAAGTCAGACTGATTCTTTTAAAAATTGAAAGTAGTACACAATTTTATACAGTGCTATTCACATCCGAACCCTTTGCTCGCATTAATCTTATATTATGTAATAACAATACGAATAATTTTACGTATTGACTCTGCAGTATTGAATCTGTTGACGCCAATATTGTGAGCAGGTGCATGCCTGCGAGTATGCTCTGTGCCCGACGGGTCGGTACGCTGCCGGCACGGCGGCGGGCGCAACCTCGGCCCGCTTCAGGAAATGAACCGCTGAAAGAGCTACATGTTGTACAACTTTTATACTTTGATATTTTATTTGTGTTACGTTTGCGCTATTCTCTTTACCCGACTGCCAATGTTGGAGGGTTATGTTTACCGATCGTGTAATAAATTAATAGTGTTCATTGTCACGCTCATTAGAAATTGACTTGGAGTTAATTACATTTATTAGATTCTTTATTTCAAATTTTTTATTAGACATTTTAATTTTTACTTGCCTATTCTTCGGTACGTAAAAAAAGTCAATGTCGACGGACTCACAAAGGGTCAAAACTCAGATAAAGAATACCGGTCATATTTTTAAAAGTTGGATAAATATTCTATCTTAAAAATGTTTGACTCTAAAATTTTTGGTATTTCTTCCCTCCTATTATGTTTCTAGAAGACCTGTATACTTAACACATTTAGTGCTCACTACTCGGATCCGAGTTGGGAGGGGGGATAGTAGCGGTGCCGCGCACTCGGATCCGAGTGACCGGCCTGTGCATTTTGTAGTAGTCAGTAAGCCGCCGGCGTTTGAGGTGAGTTTATGTTGGTTTGCGCGACCGCTCTGAAACATATTCAACTTACGAAAACGCGTATTGGTTTCATTATAACAGTGTAATTGTGACTTTTACACACGATCGTATCAAAGCTATTTTTGCACTAAAATGGACAATAAGGCTGGACCGTCTGGAAGTAAATCTACGAGTAGTTCTAGAAAAAAGCGTCGGCAAAGTGATGACTATGAGTCTGACTATAGTGATGAGGATGTGTATTCTCAAAGAGCTGATGAAGACTCTTCAAGTTCAGAGGACTCTTCTAGTTGCGGCAGTGATGATAGTATCTTTGATACTAGACTGAAGCAAAAGACGACCAGCCGTGTACCACCAGCTCAACCTTCAAGGTCATCTGCCCCAAAGACGACAAGCCATATACCACTAGCTCAACCTTCAAGGTATGACTAACTAATGATGTTATGAACGCATGACAATAAATATTTGAAAACAATGTGGAAAATGAAATCTCCGAGTGGGAATCGAACCCGTTCCTTCAGGATTCCATCCTTGACACTTTAATCACTAAGCCTCAAAAGCCAAATTCCTCATTGCTTTGAACCGTCTCAAAGAGGTGTAGTTACCATCAAAAAATGCTTAAAAATATTTATTATGAAATTAAATTGATTGAACTCAATAATAACAGTAAATTGTACTTAATTCCATTTAATTTTATTTAAAGGTCACCTGCCTCAAAGACAGTCAGCTGTGTACCACCACCTCAACCTTCAAGTTCATCTGCATCAAAACGTGGTTTATGTGAGTCAGATGGAAGGGCTATCATTCAATGTAAGCGATTAAGACCTTCATTTAGGGATGGCCCCACGCGTAATAATTCTACTCAATCGTTGAAGTTACCAGATCTAAATAGTTCCTCAGCATCGAAGTCAGCGCCTCGACTACTGGAATTTGATGGAGACGGTAGCTTTGAATTCAATTCTGAAATTGACTGCCGTCCTACATCGCCGAATATCGTACAGGACTATGGAGATTTTTTGCCGGATATACCAATTAACCCTACCAGTTCAACACCTAGCGTATCTCTTCTGAGATCCGATGCGATCACCCCCAACCTTTCGCCAGAACGTGATGACGTCTCTCCATCAATTATGGCTGTTCGGAGATCTGGAAGTCGTACTCCAGACTTACCCGATGATTTTTATCTATCACCCAATAACTCACCCTCTGGTCAAGGAGCCACTACCACCTGGAGCAGTGATCCAAGCTCCATGAAAAGCTTAGAGTTTACTAAGGAACAGGAACTCTTAGTGCCGCCTCCAACTGATCCTTACGAAGCATTCCGACTAATGATTGATGACGAGTTGTTAGATCTTATAGTTCGCGAGACCAACGCGAACGCAATAAGAGTCGGTAATGCACAAAACGTCAAACAAAACTCCAGAATAAAATCTTGGAAAGATTTAACAAAGGAAGAACTGCTGACATTTTTAGGACTCCTTCTTCACACAGGAACAATTCGACTAAACCGTTTAAGTGATTATTGGAAACGACACTATTTGTTTAATATTCCATGCTTCGGACAATTCATGTCACGAAATCGTTTTTTACTTATTTTACGATGCCTACACTTTACGTCTGTAACCAGTGAAGAAGACCGTCTCAATAAAATCCGACCATTCATGGATCATTTTAACAATAAAATGAAAACTATTTACTGTCCAGGTAAAGAGCTATCATTGGATGAGTCCATGGTATTGTGGCGCGGTCGGTTGCTGTTCCGACAATATATAAAAAACAAACGGCATAAATATGGCATTAAACTCTATGTTTTAGCAGAACCAGATGGTACGGTCTTGAAATTTCAAGTTTACGCCAGTGCTAATGATGAGACATCAGGGCAAGGACATAGTAGTAAGATTGTCTTCAAACTACTAGAAGAGAGACTGGACTGTGGCCATCATGTATACATGGATAATTATTATAATTCTTATGGCCTGGCTGTGAAATTGCTAGATCGACAGACATACTGCACAGGAACGTTAAGAAAAAACAGGAAAGATAATCCCGTCGAAATTGGCTCTGTTTCACTGGAAAAGGGAGAAAACAAATCCTTGTTCTTGAACGGCGTTCATGTCGGAAAATGGAGGGATAAGCGATACGTTCTGTATATTTCTACAGAACACGGTAGTGAGATGATGGAGACTACTTCCAAAAGAGGATCTATAGTAGTGAAACCAATGGCAATCGTTCATTACAATAATTTTATGTCGGGTGTTGATCTTCAAGATCAGATGTTGGCATACTATCCAGTCCAAAGGAAGACGCTGCGTTGGTACAAGAAGCTGTTTGTGCATATGCTGCAAATGAGCCTTACTAATGCATTGCACTTGTACAATACATTTTCGGCGAATGACAAATTAAATCTATATGATTTCCGTATGAAGATACTGGAGAAGCTTTTACCTGATCCTAATGATGTAAATCGACGCAATGTTTTGAAAGTGAAACACGAACTCACAAAAATAGAAAAGACCCGGACGAGAGTTAAGACAGTAGGAAGAGTCACGAAACAAACTATCGAAGTGGTCCGAAAAGAATGCAAAGGTTGCAAATCACAGAAAAAAAGGGTGCAAACAATTTATGAATGTAAGCAATGTGAAGGTTCTCCAGGTTTCTGTACAAAATGTTTCTGCCTAGCACATTCATAATTGTTTTCATTAAATTTTATTGTTTTGTTACCTATGTGGTTAAAATTTTCAGAATATTTTTTATTCCTTTGTACCTTTATGTGAGTGACTCACCTTTATTCTGTGACAAGTTTTCAATTAAACTTATAATTATTACGTACTGATACTTTTGATTGTATGGCTTTGATTTGATTTTTGATAAATATTATTGTATCGCTCAGATTTATGAATGTCTTCCTCAATAAATAATTATTCAAATGCGCATTATATTTTATTTACTATCTATATCCCTATGTTACTTAGGGATAATATAGCATTTAAAATGTAAAAGAATTATCGAAATCTGTGGAGTAGTTCCATTCCAACCATTGCTGTCCCTTACGCTCGGATCCGAGTGACCGGCACCTGGCGCGCTATGTGCCTAACACTCGGATCCGAAAAAGGTTATTTTTTATTAAAAAAATAATAATAACAATATACTTTCATCCATATTTTTAAACATACCTATATACTTAATCAAAATACGCCTTAAAAAAATTTGGTTTCTGCCTAATTATTTTAATAATATCTTAAGCAGTGAATGTGTTAATAATTCCTTGAGTATATTCATCTTCAGTACTAGTCGCCACGTAGAGCCTCGCTACAGCGAACACACTACACGGCGAGTGTACGCGCGCGACGGGAGGGAAATTATTTAGCGTGAGTTTACAGCAGCAGAGGCGTCGCCGTTAATAAGAGGCTGCGGCGCTCTCGCAGCACGAGCGAGCGTGCGGCTTGCGGCTTGCGGCCGGCGGCCGGACGTGCGGCTTGCGGCCGGACGTGCGGCTTGCGGCCGGACTTGCGGCTCGGGGTGCCGTTATTCAGCTGCACTACAGTTGTTTAGCTTACTTACAATTCATTTTGTTAATCTCGGCCAGCTAGCAACTACGCTAAATAATGTAGTCGTAATGGGTCTGCGACTATAAATCTTATAATAAAGGTAATATTTTTTCGTATGACAATATACGGAAGAAATTGATTTTTTTTAAATACATTAATGCTATTTGTTTGAGCCGCGGGGAGAATGCTTCGAATTCTATCAGGTACAGACGGCGGAGTTGGATACTACGAGCACACTAGTGCTACAAGTACGCACAAGTTCTGCGCGGCATTAGACTGAGATGCAAGATGTATTTATTGTGAACGTCTCTGATGTAGGTATATGCAGATTATTATCTTTAATACACAGACAATGCTTAAGTAGAATCTCTGATAGTAGATATCTCTGAAGTAACATATGATATGTACAACTACTCTCTTATATATGTATAACAATGCGTTCCATATAATTTATTTTATTTACTCACTCGGAACACGGGTTCCGCTTGAAAAATAGACATCTATCTATCTATGGCTGCCAACCTATGAAGGGAAAGTCTCTGTTTAATGAAGTGTAAATAAATGAGGAAATTACTTTCATCATTTTCCGTTATCAAACCCAGGGCCGAGCGAAGACACGCCCGTGAATAAAAAATCAAGTTCGAACAAGTTCGGGATTATAACTTTGGAAGTCTGCCAGCGCCCGCAGCGCCACCGGGGACAGAAAAACAACTTCATTTGGAACTTTACAAACCACGTTCAGAGGTTAAAATTAATTTAAGATTCTAATTATATTATGAGAGTGGAGTCTCTGCGGGGCGGAGGGTGAGGGGGGTGTAATTTGATTGTGTCTCTGTTGTAATGAGTGTTAGCAAAGAGAGTGCGGTGCCGGCGCGCTCACTGCTCGTGCTCGCCTCTCAAATGAGTGTTTAACCTATTTCGGATGGCCTTGATTTAAAACATATATTTTCAACTTTACACGTAGTATTTTCTAAACCGTCTCAACAGTGCTAGCATGCGTACTACGACATATCATATTATTTAACGACGCGAGAGAGAAATCGCCGATGTCAGTTAATTTCTCTGATTATTAAAGTATTTGCGCTTATCGCTTGTGTACGCGATACTACGTTTATTCATTGTCTTGTGCTAACTCTATAAATAAATTTAGTTTACACGAACTCAGATATTCCGGTGGTATGCCGATGATGTTCTTAAAAGCATGACATTCTCAATTCGGTGTACTTAGTCGAGCTTTAGAACAATCTTACTGGATGGTCTGATCTCAACAACAAATTGCTGTTTCACTTCGTGAACAGTGAGTAGCCCCCCTGCCCCCTCCGCGCGCCGCTGATTGCGCTCGCTCGGCGTGTTTGCAGTCGCAGATTGGCTCGCAGCTGCCGCCGCTGTTTGCACCTCCCGCCACACGTGCGACTGTCGAGTGTCGCACACGAACGAGCGGTGTGCACCTCATACATGTAGGTAGGCACTGCCTGCCCTGAGGACTCGTTACGTACCTGACATGGAGAGAAAACTAATTTTCCATTTTGTATATTTCTTAATATAGTGCTTGCCTCGTTTAAGACCTTGTGCACGCCACTTCTTAATAAAAAAAAAAATATATCTATACTCTATACTAATATTATAAAGAGGTAAAGTTTGTAAGTTTGTAAGTTTGTCACATTTTTTAAATAGGGTAATCTTCGGAACTACTGGTCCGATTTTAAAAATTCTTTCACCAGTAGAATGCTACATTATCGGGGAGTGCTATAGGCTATATTTTATATTGGTATCATATATATTAGCCGAGTTATCACAGTTTTTGTCATACAGGTCGTACTGAAAATCCTCTTAAACAGACTTATTCGCATGCGCTGCCTTAAGTATTGTGTAAAATTGAAATTAATGTATGGAGACTTTATGTATCTTTAAAAGTTCTACAAAAAAGTCCGCGACACCATATATCTATCTTCTATATATTAGCAGATATAGTACCTTTTGTGTTTTAAAAATTATTAATTTTATATACTTAGGTTTACGTCATTATTTATACAAATAACTTTAATCCTTATTAAAATAAATTATTTAATAATCACAAGGATATTATGGAGATAAGATTTGCCCTTTACAGTATGTTAATTACTTAAATAGTTTCGGAGATAATACAAAATTTCTAAAAGACGCAGAAATTCCGCTATATGACGCCCGGCGCTTTCATTTACGTAGTTCTCGTTCTCGTGTGAATATGGGGATCAAACATAGCCTATGACACTCGCAAATAACGTAGCTTTCTATTGGTAAAACAATTTTCCAAATCGATCCAGTAGATCCAGAGATTAGCTCCTACAACCACACGAACTTTACCTCTTTATATTATTAGCATAGAAGTTTCTATTTCTCTTGGTCATACCACCACTCTCGAAGGACTGGACCGATTTTGCTAAGGGTAGGAGTAAGATAGAGAAGTTACAGGGTAGGGTAGGGTACGGGTAGGGAAGCGTAGGGGTAGTGTAGGGGTAGGGTAGGATTAGGGCCGGGTTTAGGGTAGTGGTAGGGTAGGGGTAGAGGTAGGGTAGTGGTAGGGTAGAGGTACGGGTAGGGGTAGGGTAGGGTAGGGGTAGTAGTAAAATTAACATCGAAATTTACGCGGACGAAGTCGCGGGCGTCCGCTAGTATTATATAATTGCAGTGCCGATTGTATATTTATCTGTTACTATTCAATTAACTGATATGTAAAAGATAGTATTCATACCTCTTAAATTAAAACCAGCAACACTGTCAACACGCAGTACCTATAGTCGAGGCAAAAGAAAAAAAATATAGTTAACGAAGCGCTAAACATCGCTAAAAGCACACTCGAGCGCGACGGCGCGCAGCCGCCATTACTGCTAAATTGCAATATTTTTTACAATAACGCCAGCCTCGAGCGCAAAGCTTTTAAAGCCATCGAGCCATGAGCGGGCGAACGATCGCGGGCTCTCGGCTGGAAGTAATGGAACTTTAACTTTCGGCCGCGGCTTCGGCCTCGGCCTCGGCTCAGCGACCATTCGCAGGACGACGTTGGGCAGAGTGCGCCGCTGGTGAGTTTTCTGTACAAGTATGACGATTGTAACTCACAGTTGGAAGTTTGTTGGTTTGATAGCCCTTGACATGACGGTAAGTGATGATGCAATTTAAGATGGAAATGGGCTAACTTGTTAGGAAGAGAGTGATTATCCACACCCGTTTCGGTTGCTACACGACATCGCACCGGGACGCTAAAAGGCTTGGCATACGTCTTTGTCGCTAGGATATAGTAACTAGCCACAGCCGAAGCCTCCCACCAGCCAGACCTAGACCAATTAAGAAAACCTCAATCGGTCCAGCTGGGGATCGGAACTAGGATCTCCGTCTTGTAAATCGTTGGAGGCCGTCAAACGATGTTGAATATCACAACGCGTAGATGTTCTATAGGTATAAATATATTTGGTGTGAATCAAACAGACATTAATTACTACAAAGTTAGTACTCGCAGGCAATTGTTGATTCAGAACTTGAGTGCGAAGTGAAATGGTGTCAGTGTAAGCCAGCGCGACACGCGCCGCGTCGCGCGACGTCGCGGATATTGGCGCAGTTCACGGCAGGTTGGTGTCGTGTTCGTCGCGTCGCGTCGCGTCGCCGAGAGAACGCCTGCCATGTTCGCAAGTGTTTGCATTGTTAACTAAATGTTAGCTTGTGCGGCCTGACATCTGGGTTACAATCGTTAGCTTACCTACACTCGACTGTTATACGTGAGGAGAATTTAAACAGTGCCTACTCGTAGGTTAATTCTGAAATATATACAAATCAAATCAAATCAAAAATCAAAAATCATTTATTTCAAGTAGGCTCAGTTTACAAGCACTTTTGACACGTCAGTTGACTATTTGTAAAGATTCTACCACCGGTTCGGAAGGCAGGTCCTGCTGAGAAGATACCGGCAAGAAACTCAACAGTTGCTCTTTTGAAAAAGTCATACAGTATTATAATTTACAATTGATAACAATTACTGTTTACATTTGTTATAGTTTTACTTCCTGTGTGAAGGTGGAAGCTGATCCAACGGCCTCCAAGCATTTTTATCATTAAGGAACTCATCAATGTTGTAGTACCCTCGACTAAGTAAATGTTTTTTAACACATTGCTTAAAGCTATGCATTGGCAGGTCCATCACAGTCTTGGGGATCTTATTATAGAAGAGTACACCCAAACCTACAAAAGATTTTTTTACTCTTTGGAGACGATATGCAGAAATAACTAACTTATGCCCGTGTCTAGTAAGACGTGGGTTTAGATCTCCTTTTCGTTTGTACAAATTAATATTTTGTCTTACATATATTATACAGTTATATATATATTGACAGGCTACTGTTAGTATACCTATTTCTTTAAACTTTTGACGAAGGGACTCGCGTGATTTTAATTGATATATTGCTCGAATTGCTCTTTTTTGAAGTACAAATATAGATTGTATATCGGCAGCCTTGCCCCACAATAAAATACCGTAAGACATTACGCTGTGAAAGTACGCAAAATAAACAAGCCTAGCTGTATCGACATCAGTAAACTGTCTTATTTTTCTCACGGCAAATGCCGCTGAGCTAAGTTTACCAGACAGTTTTTCTATATGAGCACCCCATTGAAGTTTACAATCCAAGGTCACTCCCAGGAAAACTGTGGATACAAAAAATCTGCCGTATTTCTGTTTTAGATAATTTTTACCACTTGTGCAAAGATTATTGAGTATGTCTATATGTCTAGGTTGTTTTATATTTGTTAAACTTTTGACAGGAACAAAGAACGAAATGTTGAAAAAGGTATAGGACGTTGGTGCTGGTAACTTTGTCCTATCATTTTGTATCATTACTATGTCATTACTAAGTCTTACTTATCCTTACTTATCATTGCTTCATTATGATCTAATAAACCTAAAGCCCGCCATATGGAATTAAAACCAGCAATCTTTAATACGGTTATATTAAATAGTACTGGTTTTAAGTTCTATATAACCTCTCAGACAGATCTAGCTTTTTTTTATTCTTTAAAAGTTAGCACTTGAATACAATCTCACCTGATGGTAAGTGATGAAGCAATCTGCGATGTAAGCAGGTTAACTTGTTAGGAGGAGGATGAAGATCCACACCCCTTTCGGTTTCTACAAGGCATCGTACCGGATCGCTACATCTTTGTCGGTAGGGCCGGAACTAGCCACGGCCGAAGCCTCCCACCAGCCTGACCTGTACCAATTAAGAAAACCTTAATCGGCCCAGCTGGGAATCGAACCCAGGACCTCTGTCATGTAAATCCACCGCGCATACCACTGCACCACGGTGGCCTTCAAAGAAGCTGTTAAAATAGGGTGATAATGATGATGTGATGGATCGCAGCGGCAGCTGCAGGAGCTAGCTAGCTCTCCGTCACCGGCGACACGAGTCCCGACTCGACCAGTGCACCAGTGCTGTGCACCAGTGCAGTGCACCCGTGCTGTGCACCAGTGCAGTGCGTACAATTGAATGTTTTCAATACACCTGCTCCTACCTCCCCCGCCCCCCGCGCGACCGCCGCGCCGTGAAATTGCGCCAACTTTTAATGACATCTCACTCGCAGACGCGAACAATCGTCACCACCTCCCCCGCGCACACCCGCTCACCCCCGCGCCCCCGGAGCCGACGCAACTCCAATCAACGCTCATGAGCGCAACGGATCAACTTTAATTGGAAAATAATTGAAACTAAACGAACAACTATCGAAACAGTCGATAGGCCGATAGGTTTATTGGAAGTTGTTGAACAATTAAATTTAGTACCAACAGTCACTACACTCAGGTATTTGAACGACACACAATGTATGCAATTATTATATTATCATTTCTATGCTTATAATGCTTTTAATCACTTTGCTGTGCTTATTTTTATTTTGATTTTCATTTTATTATTCAATGATAAATTAGCCTCGACTGAGATCTCGCGGTCGACAGCTGGTGTCACGGTGATGTGTACTACCGTTGGAGCGAGAGCCTGCGTGCCTGAAAGTCTGAAACTTTGTCAGTCTAATAAGTGTAAAGCGTATTTTAACCGACTTCAAAAAAAGCTAAGCTAAATGCTAAGCCCGTGTCGTGTTAATTTAAGCCGTTTCTGAAAGAACCCTGTCTGAAAACCCTAAATCTTTATGATATCTTTTTATGGCTTGAATTAATACATCAACTGGTTAGCACCGCCTTCAAATTGATCAGTAGGTATTTAACAGCAAAACAGCAGGAACATAATATAATGTTATTTATAACTTTTTAGTTTAAATCGGTTTATTTTTTTTTGTTTTACATTTCCCTCGCCATAATGACAAATCTTGTGATAGCTTCGCGGCAGTCGAAAAACATCGTTAAAGTTTTTAAAAGATAACTTTTAGGGTATCAAGCGAAGGATGATGAAAAGGGTTTGGAAACCTGATTCCTCCTATAGAAAATATAAAGAAACTGCGTTTTTAACTTCTGAATCCTTAAAACCTGTTATCTTCCAAAGGCACGTGGCCCTGCTCCACATGTGGCACCGCACGTACCTACGGCAGACGCACGGGTCGGGCGTTGGCTACCGCAGATTCTTTTTACTATTAAAACATTCAAATTTACTATCTAACAACAACTTTAGTTCAACTCAGTTGCATATTTGAAAGACTCCATCGCTAGACTTTGCCTTTGAACGAATTTCCTTCCGTGCTGTTGAGTTCCGTCGCAGAGTTGAATAGATATCGATTCAGGAGTCACTTTACGGCGCATCGGTCGCGCAGCAGCGCAGTAGGCAGCGAGTTTATACTGTAACTTACTGCAAGCGGAAACTCTTCACTAGACGCAACTTCGGAACAGAGTAAATCTATGAGTTTTATTGGAAAAGCCGACTTCTAACGCGGTTAAATATGTTTTTGGTTTTGTTTTTAGCTAACAATTTTTCATAATTCATTTTGAAGATTACGACAATATTAATTCGATTAAAATCCATCAGAAAAGACAGTATTCGTCCTTAAATTTTGTAGTCTGAAACAGAATGTTTGGCGAAGTGTATTAACGCAGTATATACTCATACTTGGTGTAGTTATATTTCAGAGAGGTGCATCTGCATGTGCCACAGCATGTGTACTATAATGCTTGTAGTGCGTAGTGGGTAAATCGTAGACCCGACTGATTTTGCTCTATAATTGATTTTTATTTACATTTAATATACATTTTTAATTTTTTATTATTAAATTAAATATTTAAGAAAATAAATATCACTTGTCTCAAACGGTAAAGGAAAAATATCGTGAAGAAACCTGCATACCAGGGAATATTCTTAATTTTCTACGTGTGTGAAGTCTGCTAATCCGCATTAGGCGAGCGTGGTAAACTATTGGCCTAATCCTTCTCATTCTGAAAGGAGACTCGAGCTCAGCAGTGATCCCAATATGGGTTGATGATGATACATTTTTATAGTTTACAGGCCACGTTGAAAAAGGACACGTTTATTAACAAGTTGTGGAAAAAAAGACGCCAAGTTTTCATTCAAACAGTTATTACTCTACTGCCGCCCACGACGCACCACCGGCGGGCGGGCGGCAGTAATACACACTCATGGTCACTCGTCAAACTGTATCGCTTGTGACGGGCGGCAGCAGTGAGGCAAAGCGAAGCCGGTGCTGCTGGGCGGCGGGGCGGGCGGCCTGTGCGCTGACCGCGACGCCGCTCGGGTCGTGGCGCAGAGAGCTCGGGTGGAAGCTCGCAGGGCAGCAACTGGGGCGGAAACGGGCCGCATGCGAGGTTTCATCTAATCGCATTTTCATACCAAAAAACGGGCACAGAAGTTTGGTTTGCATTTGACGGATGCATGGCGAGACACGGTCAAAGGAAAAATACGTTGAATTTTCTTTGAAAAAAAAAACGCTTTTTACTCGTGTTCAAAAAACAATGTTCTTTTTTTATTTACTTGGAAGTTACTACTCGTATAAACATTGTTAATTACTATGTATTAAAAAGTAAAGAAGCTGTGGATGTTTCAAAATGTGGAGCAAGCATTTATATTTATGTTTAATTATAAACTACAGACGACATTTTAAAGAGGACTCAGCCGTCTGCTTAAGTAGAAATTTATTTCGTAAAAATATAAATGCAAGTCCAACAACCGGTCTTATTCTAGTAATGAATAGTCCCACTTCTCAGTAGTGGTGACCTCGACCTGCTAGGCTATTCTGTAACGATATTTTTATATCTCGCAATTGCGAGTTTCGAATCAACTCTATCTTTCTCTGTTTAACACGATACTTTAAAAAAATACAAATAGAGATGCATACAAAATATTATAGCGAGTTATACAAACATTGTTACAGAATAGTCTCCCTAATTCAAGATGCGGTACGGTCGACGTGCGTACTTTGACCCAGTGGCGTAACTATAGCATGACAGCCCCTGTAGCCAAATGGCACGACGATTCTCTTTCTACGATCGCAAACGCTTCGTAAACTAGAAAAATGTATGAGTATGACAGATCTTAATCACGTGGCCTGTCGATAGCAAATGTCATTCCCATACATTTTTCTAGTTTTCGCGTTTGCGATTTTAGAAAGAGAATAGACATGCCACTTGGCTACAGGGCAGGGCTGGCTACATGCCACGGGCTCGCAGGGGGGCCCGGCCCACGAGGACGAGCACTCACAAGTAATCGATCACAAAAAATTACAAAACGATTTTTCCATTTGCACGCTGATTTGATTGAATCAGTAGATTGTGTTGGAAATCATACTATTATTATAAATGGTTATATTTTCATCGAGTAACTTAGGTTGTATTTTGTGTGTGTGTGTGTGTAAGTAGTCCTGCGGTCACGGGAACTACGTGATTTAAACCGTGGTAAGTCTGCGGTGTACTTTTTAGTGATTTTTTGGCAATTACCCAAATTTTTTTTTCTTTCTTACCATGTATTTGCCAGGTACAATGTAACGTGTACATGTCCCAGGGACCAGTAGCGGAGAGCGGATAATCCGGCGGCGGCTGGACCGTTATTTCATTAAGCCCGCACCGTCCGCGCGCGCCTCATCACTTATTTACCTCACTGTCCCCCCCCCCTGCTCCCCCCACACCTCCCGCTCCCCGGAGAGCCGTGCGCTCTTAACCCACTAACTCTTAGTTACCCGCCCCACGAATAATGCACTACTGTGTGATACTCTGAGTTTTACTCCAATTTTCATGTCCGCAGTTGCACGCTGTACCGCCTCGCCACTTCGCAGAATACGATCACGGTTCGGAGCTGGGACGGGTCAAAGAAATATGAGTTAAGTAATTATTGATTGGTTCTTTAGTGTCCCAGATAAGTCTTAATGGTAGCTAATACATTAAATCCAATATTACCATTGATATATGTTAAAGGTCTTACATAATCTAGGAATAGGAGAATTGGCAACAATACCAAATTAAAACCAATTGGCTTCTACGCAGCGGAGGATGTAAAGGAGTGATTGATTTAGGTGGATAATTAAAGGGAATCTAAATACAATCTTGGATAATAATTGAGCACAATCTATCTTTGAATTTATAGTTTTATATAAGAATAGTAATTGTAATAGTAAATCAAAAAATTTAAAAAACTTCTTTACTGAAATAGGTAAAAATCTTTTGTACTGAATAATGTCCGAGTAGTTCAGTAAAAACAACATTAAGTAGAATGAGTATCTCTCGTGATGAACTAAATGCTGAACCTTGAACAGAACTCGCCGCAGTGTGCAGTCAGCACAACCGCGGGCAGTGCTCGAGCCGGCTGAATGAGAGCACTTTTACATCTTTTTATTGGAGCGAGTGCTTTAATTCCACAAAATGAACATGAATGCATCGCTGTACGAGGTTACTTTTCACATTCATGATGAATAAAACATTATTTTAGGCAGTTATGTAGAGCTGGGATGTAGCGCCGGCCGCTAGTGAGGCGCTCGGGAGAGATGAGAGAGACGAAGAGCGATCGAAGTCAAGAGCCATTTCATTTTTATCAAGAATCGTTAAATGAGTAGTTTTGCATTATCAGTAATAAACTGATACCACAGATACATTAATGGCTACTAAGATTTAATATAGGATTACTTACCAATTCCAAAGATATACTTCAATTACAGATAAACACAATCATCAGTCCATTCAGCAAGAATAGTATTTTAGGTTTTGTATGACATCTCGATAAAAGATTCACAACAAGCTATTCATATACATATTCATTCATCATTAGCAACCCATATTCGGCTCACTACTGAGCACGAGTATCAGAATAACAGGGGTTAGGTCAGTAGTCCACCACGTTGGTCCAATGCAGATTGGCAGACGCAGAGAATTAAGAATTTTCAGGTATGCAGGTTGCGTCACGATGTTTTCCTTCACCGTTTGAGAGACATGGTATTTGATTTCTTAAAATGCACACAACTGAAAAGTTGGATGTGCATGCTCCGGACCGGATTCGAACCTACGCCCTCCGAATCGAAGGCAGACGTCATATCCACTGGGCTACATATTAATTAGAAACTCATATGAGTACATATTCCTTAGGTACTCATAACAACATGATCTGTATCATTGAACAAGATAGCTCCATCGGATCTGCGTCCCGTGGCTCGTCGCTCGGCTGCACTCGTGCATCGAGCGAGTCACCGGAAAACTTGCAGCTGAAACATTTCTCTTTGCCTTTCAAATTGTGTTTCTTTGCACGAGGTTGACTTTCAATATTCGTTCTAGATGTTTCTTTAGTTTGTTGTACGTCGTGTCAAGGTTTCTCTAACGCCGCACTAATTGGCGCGCTGTCCGGGGACGTCTCCAGTTCCGTCGTGACGCTAAGCTAAAGTGATAGTGCTTATTACATCTGAAAAGATTTTACGGTTAAATTGCTACGGCAAGAAACCTATTTCGAGTTGTAGCGACTCTCATCATTAGCTTTGTTAATAGTGTTTTTTTTTAAATTTTATCCGACTTCCAAAAAGTATTATTGCTAACAATAAATAAAATTTAAAGAGGAGGTTCTACGAGTATGTATAACAAAATCCTTCCTATTTATCGTTTAACGAAGATCTACTAAATTAGTTATCTTCGTTTCTGGATCTTTTCCGCTCTTGCTCTTGGTCACAATGTTGGTCGTTGTGTGCTGGTCACCGCAGCCTCGCTCCAGGAGCTCAGCAGGCCGCCGCCGCCGGTCGCCCCACGCCTCGTGGATGACGCTGGGGAGCCATGCGTGCTGCGCGTTGTACAGATACTCCGCTGCTTGTAATCTTAATGTTTGTCGGTAGATGTTCTATAACATTCAACATAATATTGATTCATTCATATGTTAATATTCGTTATCAACCCATATTCGGCTCACTGCTGAGCTCGAGTCTCCTCTCAGAATGAGAGGGGTTAGGCCAATAGTCCACCACGCTGGCCCAATGCGGATTGGCAGACTTCACACACGCAGAGAATTAAGAAAATTCTCTGGTATGCAGGTTTCCTCTCGATGTTTTCCTTCACCGTTTGAGACAAGTGATATTTAATTTCTTAAAATGCACACAACTTAAAAGTTGGAGGTGCATGCCCCGGACCAGATTCGAACCCACACCGGAATCGGAGGCAGAGGTCATATCCACTGGGCTATCACGGCTCTTGTGTTATGTTAATATTACATTTACCCAATTCACTACAGCGAATCGTAATTTCATCAAAATCGATTCAATAGTTTACTCGCCAGAAGAGCATACAAACAGTGTGAAAATTATTACGCTTCATTTGATTATTTAGTAGCCAGAGAGATATCAACATAGCAATAGAAATAATATTATAGACAGATGACTGATTCCGGAGGGTATAGATTCGAATCCGATCCGGGCATGCACCTCCAACCTTTCAGTTGTGTGCATTTTAAGAAATTAAATATCACGTGTCTCGGTAATAAACGGATCGGTAAACGGTAAAGCAAAAACATCGTGAGGAAACCAGCATACCAGAGATTTTTTTTTAATTCTCTGCGTTTGTGAAGTCTGCCAATCCGCATTTGACCTATTGGCTTAACCCCTCTCATTCTGAGAGGAGACTCGAGCTCGCCAGTGTGCCGAATATGGGTTGATAATGATGATGATTATGATAATGATGTCACATAGCTAAACAAGTAGGACATGTAGCGCAGTCGTGTGCACCGTCCAAGGTTCGACTCCAGACTAAGTCAACTGTTGGTCTCAGTCATGGTATTGACAGTTTGTACGAGATTTTTTTAGGTCAGCCAAGCGTACAGGTAGATATCCGGGTGAAATATCTTCCTTCATCTCCCCCCCCCCTCGCCTGCTCATACATTATGCAGAGGGCGCTATTACGCGCGCGGGGCGGCGGGCGGCGGGGGGAGGGGGAGAGAAATCAGAGATGTTAGTTTAAGCAACAGCGGAGTGACTGGTGAGGAATCACACAGGAATTGATTTTTTAGGATTCCGAACGTATTACCTTTTATTCTGACTTACTGGTGTGCAAGCGATAGTACCTGTACGCTACAAGTATATCTTCGTTTAAATAACTCGGTGTTTCGATCGAGTTTGGGAACTTAATAAGACTTTCACTTTAGCATTGAATGTAGACGCATAACTTTATCAGATGTCAATAAAAGTATTTCATAATATAAATACACTTTATTTAAATAAATGATGCAGTAGTTGTGTGTGTTTTCGTCATATAGTTCAAGGTGGTGCAACGTAAGCAGAGCAACGCATTGTTGGTGTTCCTATAACAAGCATTCATCATATCAACCGAGTCGTCAGGATATCAATAGTTTACTTCAGTGTGTATATCTATAACAAGCATTCATCATATCAACCGAGTCGTCAGGATATCAATAGTTTACTTCAGTGTATATCTATAACAAGCATTCATCATATCAACCGAGTCGTCAGGATATCAATAGTTTACTTCAGTGTATATCTATAACAAGCATTCATCATATCAACCGAGTCGTCAGGATATCAATAGTTTACTTCAGTGTATATCTATAACAAGCATTCATCATATCAACCGAGTCGTCAGGATATCAATAGTTTACTTCAGTGTATATCTATAACAAGCATTCATCATATCAACCGAGTCGTCAGGATATCAATAGTTTACTTCAGTGTATATCTATAACAAGCATTCATCATATCAACCGAGTCGTCAGGATATCAATAGTTTACTTCAGTGTATATCTATAACAAGCATTCATCATATCAACCGAGTCGTCAGGATATCAATAGTTTACTTCAGTGTATATCTATAACAAGCATTCATCATATCAACCGAGTCGTCAGGATATCAATAGTTTACTTCAGTGTATATCTATAACAAGCATTCATCATATCAACCGAGTCGTCAGGATATCAATAGTTTACTTCAGTGTATATCTATAACAAGCATTCATCATATCAACCGAGTCGTCAGGATATCAATAGTTTACTTCAGTGTATATCTATAACAAGCATTCATCATATCAACCGAGTCGTCAGGATATCAATAGTTTACTTCAGTGTATATCTATAACAAGCATTCATCATATCAACCGAGTCGTCAG
Source organism: Bicyclus anynana (assembly GCF_947172395.1). Lineage (NCBI taxonomy): Eukaryota > Metazoa > Arthropoda > Insecta > Lepidoptera > Nymphalidae > Bicyclus > Bicyclus anynana. The sequence continues at coordinate 16,348,230 of NC_069097.1, read as the reverse complement.
GATATCAATAGTTTACTTCAGTGTATATCTATAACAAGCATTCATCATATCAACCGAGTCGTCAGGATATCAATAGTTTACTTCAGTGTATATCTATAACAAGCATTCATCATATCAACCGAGTCGTCAGGATATCAACAGTTTACTTCAGTGTGTATATCTATAACAAGCATTCATCATATCAACCGAGTCGTCAGGATATCAATAGTTTACTTCAGTGTATATCTATAACAAGCATTCATCATATCAACCGAGTCGTCAGGATATCAATAGTTTACTTCAGTGTATATCTATAACAAGCATTCATCATATCAACCGAGTCGTCAGGATATCAATAGTTTACTTCAGTGTATATCTATAACAAGCATTCATCATATCAACCGAGTCGTCAGGATATCAATAGTTTACTTCAGTGTATATCTATAACAAGCATTCATCATATCAACCGAGTCGTCAGGATATCAATAGTTTACTTCAGTGTATATCTATAACAAGCATTCATCATATCAACCGAGTCGTCAGGATATCAATAGTTTACTTCAGTGTATATCTATAACAAGCATTCATCATATCAACCGAGTCGTCAGGATATCAATAGTTTACTTCAGTGTATATCTATAACAAGCATTCATCATATCAACCGAGTCGTCAGGATATCAATAGTTTACTTCAGTGTATATCTATAACAAGCATTCATCATATCAACCGAGTCGTCAGGATATCAATAGTTTACTTCAGTGTATATCTATAACAAGCATTCATCATATCAACCGAGTCGTCAGGATATCAACAGTTTACTTCAGTGTGTATATCTATAACACACAAAACAGAAGAGAAACAGATTGATAACGCGATAACCCAGCATGCTCCCAGTAGCTATATTGTAAGCGATGGATTTCCACTTATCATCAGATGTGTATCATCATCATGAACAGCCGATGGACGTCTATAGTTAGCAACCAAGTCCCGGATCCGTAAATCATCACTGTGATGAGCAACTAATAATAACATAGAAATAAGTAGTGGCACCACGTGGTCAGCCGTGACCTCATCAGCGCTGGTCTAGTTCCCGGCACGCCTGCTCGCGGCGCCCCTCGACCTCCCGCCCGCCCACACCCCGCCCGCACCACTTGTCACTGACCCGCAGCTGCTCAACATAAATAGGTTAACTTTCAACAGCTAAACTAGTTAACTACGAGAGCAGCACACAACACCGGGCCAGCGCAGCTTCTCACAACAACAACAACTAGCCGGTTGTACGTCCTACTACACGGCAGGCCTCTGTATAAAAGAAGAGATATCGAGAGATACCGGAAAACATACATACATGTTTATCTCACAATATTATTCCAATTGTGGGAAACAAACTTTGGAAGCAATAGGCAGGGTCACTACCCAGTACGCCAGGCAGCTGTCAAATACTTCCTCGAAAACCCCAAGTGCTACGAGCAATATGCCGCTAGAGTCAAGAAATAATATTGATATTCGCTCAATAGCGGGTACCTCCACGAGTGTACATTACGAGGGCAGAGTTCGCAAACAGAACTGGCTTTGTTTATTGCCTTCAGCCTCACGTCCGCCGAGCCTTCTTGTTGTACCACAGAATCCAGTATACACAGTACAAGTAGCCATTACGTACACGTAGCGCCGTCCGCGTCACGTGCGAGAGCGCACCTGCGGGCACCTACACGTCTCCGCACTCCAGGGGCGCAGCTAGCACCGTATCAACCGTATCAATGATACGGGGCCCCGGGACTACAGGGCCCCTTACGCGTCCAAGCAAAAAATTTGTAAAAAGTAATCTACAATATTACTTAATCTGGGTGGCGCTTCCCAGGGAAAAAACACAAGAAAACTGCAGAAATAACAAAAGTAAAAAATAAATACTTTATGGTAGAGTAAATCAAAAACTAAAGAGGTTTTTCGGGATTTAAAACTCGCCTATAGGTCTCCCCAACTAATTCTGAGCCACGCTCCGGCACTGCCGCGTGAAGTGCTCGTGTTGCGCGAGACGATACGCCTGCAGCATCTCACTGCTCCCTCGCGTGTAACACAGATACACTATACTAATATGAGCCATACTATGTGATTATAATGTAGAGTTTTGACTTGAGACTATTTATTCTCAATACAGTAAGACAGAGTGAGAGAGTGTTGGATAAGGGCTTGTAGAATTAGCTCTCCGTGACAGCTGATAATTTTTTGCAGTGCAAGCAATTTGAATTTGCATTGCCATTAAGTTACACGAAAATGTTTGGTAGCATTTATTATTCACAGTACGAGTACCTACCTACACGTCATCCAGTCGCGCAGAAGAGAGCAGAGTTGATTGCTTTTATGAATCTTCGTTATTGTGAAAGTCATAAATTCTAACAAAATAACCTTGACCTTAGTAATTTTTAATACTTCAGGACCGAATGTATGATACGACTAGCGCGCTGTTTCACCCGCATGGTGCCCGTTCCCATAGAATATGGGATTAATATATAGCCTATCTAACACTGAAAGAATTTTTCAAATCGCGCCAGTAGTTCCTGAGATTAGCGCGTTCAAGCTAACAAACAAACAAACAAACTCTTCAGCTTTATAATATTAGTATAGATGGATGGAATGATGGAATTGCACGCGTGTTTGAGACTTGTAGACTCAGCACAGCTCGATCCAGACAAAGAGACTTTATAACATTAAAAAAATATATTAACCTATAAAAATAATAAATTATTGGAATATCTATTCGCCTGTTTAACGTTCGTTTAAAGTAAATAATTGCATTTTATGGGATCTGTTAATAGTGACAATTTGAAGGCAAATTCGAAAAACAGATTCTACCAAAAAAACAAGCAACTATAGGTAGGTGTTTATAATTTGCTAACAAAGGTTGACGCACTCAAGCAAACGTATAGTGAGGCGACATTGTGCCGGTCGTTGCTACATGACACATCCCGCCGCCGTCACAGCGTGCCCTCACTACGCTAACGAGTGGCGGCGTGCTCAACTGCTCATGCGGATACAGGATAGAGGAGACGCTGACGTATCGCCGACCTTGAGCCTAACTAGCCGCGTCAGCGTACGCACAGGCATTGTGACCCTTACCGCGCTCGTAATACGACGCATAACACGCTTCCGCTGTTGAGCACGAATGGGGAGACAAATTGTGCAGATGTTTTTGTAGGTAAAGTGCTGTAATGAAATTGCGGTGATGTATCGCACTCGGGGCGGGGCGGGGGGAGCTCTAAATAACAAATAGCTGAGTGAAGCGGATGACAAATAGATTGTCAGCCCCTTTATCTTATAGCGAAATATCTAATATCGCACGTCTTGTAGCAGTTTATGGATGTTTATGGAACATATCACTGCTTGTTTCACATGTTATGGTCTAAAGACTGTACTCAGTAGCCACGCTGGCTTGCTTGCACGAAACTTACTTTATGCCAAGAAATTCTCAGTAACGTTACGACATATTGAGGTGTTCCTTCTGTAAAGTTTTTTTTTGTATTTTCGCGGATTTGAGAAGATTGATGAGATACACGTCCTTACAGTAAGAGCATGTTAACAAGAAGAGGCCACGACCGGGCACATCTGCTAATGCGTACTGTAACTGAGTTCAATGTTATCATATCAGTTTATTAAGCCAACCCACGCTGAAGCAGTGTCAGTCTACGAATCGATTTACAGCTTAGGGCCTGTGCCTATAGCCATTAAAAATAGATATGATGTTGATAATGATGTTATGAGTGAACCGCAGTAAACACGTAAGAATACGTTACAATAAGGGTGGTTGCATAACAGGGTGGGAGGGCGATAAGTCAATTTAAATAGCTACCCCCGCATCCGCCGGGCGCCGCGTCAGTCAAGCGGCGCCGTAAGCCGCCCGTAATACGCCCGTAATCCGGCCGTAATGCGCGTAATGCAGGTTGAGCCGCGCCCGTCACTCGGGCCTCATACGACCTCACGACGTTGCTTCAGTTTAACCCGGTACTATAACGTTCCCAGGTTCGATATCCAATTTATCGTTTTATTATCTTGCTCATCATTCATCAAAGGTACAGTCAAAACTCGCAATTGAGGAATATCCAGAAATAGAATATTTTTGGCTTTTGATGAGCAAAACAATGTATTATGTAGCTGTGCTACTTTGGAATTGGCTCTGACTTCTTGTTTTATACTGAACATATTTAGCTATTAGTTATACCTTACGAGGCGTGATCGCTCAGTGAATATGACCTTCGATTCCGGATTGTATGGGTTCAAATACGGTCCGGGGCATGCATCTCCAACTTTTCAGTTGTGTGCATTTTAAGAAATTAAATATTACGTGTCTTAAATGCTGAAGGAAAACATCGTGAGGAAACCTGCATACCAGAGAATTTTCTTAATTATTTGCGTGTGTTTGTGTGCAATTCGCATTGGGCCAGCGTGATGGACTATTGGCCCTCTTGTTCTTTGAGGACATTCGAGCTCAGCAGTGAGTCGAATATGGGTTGATAATGATGATACCTTACGCTGACAACTTTCTTGTACTCATTAACGATAAATATTTTACCGCTCATAGGTATTTTTTATTTGTTGCTTTACAAAATATTAACTAAGAAAAAACTTTATTACAAGTGAGACTACGAAATTATAAGCGATAGCTATAGCCTTGTTATATTCTGTGCGTGCGTGTACCAACACTCACATTCAACACAAACCGATTTGCGTTTCTGAAGCAAGTCTAAGTTCAAAGTACGTAGGTTAGAGATACCTAAACAATTCATTGCGATCGTTTGTGTTGGAATAAGGTTAACAGTATCCTCACCTTTTTCAGTCGAGAGCGCAATCAGCTGAGGCGATGTAATGTGCCGGCGGGCGCCGCTCGCGGGCGGACATTCGATCAACATTTAGCCTTCAGGGGCTCCTCCAGATGTATTCCAGACACGTTCGGCGGCCGGCGGCTGCGGGGGGCTGCGGGGGGCCGCGGGGGGCTCGGCGCACCTGTATAATGGATACGTGGAATATTTGCTACGGCTCTATCGGCAGAGATCTCATAGCTACAGACAGACAGCCAATTAATGGATTCTTAAGTAAACTTGACCGAATGTATCAAACTGACAGACAATGCTTTCGTATACTTAGTCAATGTTTGTGCTTTTTATTTCGTTTGTATACTCTTTTATTAATGTAAATATATAACAATATCTTAGATATTGAATACAATGTTTATTGATGTGGTGTAGTCCAGGAAATAAGTGGATATTTACTAATCAACTTCAAAAAAGGAGGATGTTATCAATTCGTCTGAATTTTTTTTAAGACAATAACCCAATATCTACGTACTTTTATGTTTTGAGAAAGAGATCACTTTCTTGGGTGTATGGTGAATAGGTACACCCAAATACTTTAAATAAATATAAAGAAATAAATAATTACAGTTTGCGACCAATTTACTTAGCCTGGCTGTCTTAATTCCTGTATGAATACTTCCACAATACAGTGTACACCAGAAGCTACGATGTATTCACGATGTCTAATTAGGTGCTCGTTTGATACAATGTCACAGACTTTATATCAGTACTACATAGTACTAATATCTCATCTGCCGCTGACGCAAGCTGCAGCATCTAAAATCTAAATTGAAATCGTGTTCCGCCGATTGCTATCGCGGTCGCGCCGAGCGCACTACGTTACATTTCTGTACATCGAAGATTTGTTGTCGGACGAACAGATAGACAAAATAAAAAAGTACTAGGCAAGATACTGAAGCTGTAATACCTACAGCACTCCGTTCCTCTCACTCTTCTATCGGTGGCCCCGTCTAAGTCTACCCGCTGTACTAAACCAAACGTTGTATTGAACTTCCTTCTCATGTTTAAATTACATCTGAAATTAACTTTGCATATTATAAACAAAGTCCCGGCAGATTTGTATACGGAGATAAAAAATTCACTTTAATTTTTACGACATCCCGCTTTATAGCCGGAACAGCGTATAAGTATTCTACGTTTGATGTATGTACGAGTAGTCTGTACCTACAGTCGACAACAGAATTATAATAGGTTGGTAGCACAAGTGTAGTGCCTCGTCGCTCCAGTGGTGAGCGGCGCTTTCGGATCACGAGGTGCTGGCTCGAACCCTGGGTCGGCCTGTGAACTACTGAATTTGTCTTTCTTCTAGGAAATTTTCATTTAAAAGTTCTCAGTCCGGAGGTGAGAAGTTGGTGGTCCCGGTCATTATCGTTATTATTATTAATATGGTCGGTAATAGTACATTACGATTTAAGTGCGGTAAGATGAAAATTACAGCCGAGGCGATAATGCAGCTCGAACCAACTATATTTTATCTCACAAAGTTAATTTTATTAATAAAATATTGAGCACTTTTCTGACATAAAAACTCTTTGCGAAGATTTAGAAAAGTACCATTCGTTTTTAGACGGATGATAAAGGTTTTATATTACATTACGGCATTGTGCGTACATTACGATATTGAAATTGGTGAAATAAGCGATACATTACGTACAAATATCTTATAAAGAATTGAACATTATCAGCCCGCCAACCCGCATCGGAGCAACGCGGTGAACCTAAACTCCATAATATATGTCCCACACAGAAGGAGGCTTGGCCTTATAGTAGACCGTCAAGAAAGAATAATGATAACAGGTACCTACGCACAAAAAGGGTAGTCAAGGGTTTATATGGAGGATGAGAAAAATATTAATTGTCTACCTTCCCTTCCCAAACTGTGGGTCGGTAAATAAATAAAGGCTTAGGCCGTACACGAGTATAATACTAACTAAACCAAAACTGAATGATGCAAGTATCTTTTACCGTACTCGCACAGCATCATTTAAATGTAAACTTTTCCTACTGACAATAGCTTTAAAAGCTTTTGCGGGGAAGCTTTTACTCGCTGGAACTAAATAACGTCACCAATAAGATGGAAGGCTTTCATGAAATCAAGTAAAAACCTGGGTACCTTTTATTCTATTTTAAATAAAAACCTACCTAAAATAAATGAATTTGATTAATTATTGTCTAAGGCTAACTATTTAATATGATAATGTAAGTACATGCTTTTGAAAATCGTTCTCTACAAACTCAAGCAACTGATTTAACAATATAATTCCTTGCTCCACAACTGCACACTGAGTTTGTGCGACCACTAAGTTGTTCGGCTCGTACGAACTTCACAACACACGAACTAACTCTGCGAGCGAGATGTTTCGCTTCGAATGTTCCAGAGTACGTACTCCCGGAGTTAGCAGCCGGCTGGCAGCGAGCAAGTGCCCCGGGCGGCTCACAGAGAGCCGTCGGATAGATGTTAAGCCTCGTAAGCTAATTAAGCCTGATTTGTAGCGGCCATGCCACTTCCTCCGCCCGCGGCGCCGGCGCCCCGACCAGTGGCGTAGCAAGCCGTGTGCGAAGTGTGCGGCCAGTTTTTCGCCAATCTCGGTAAACCATAGATTTATCATTTTCATTTAAAATTTCAGTCAAATCGGTTGAGTAGTTGCGACGTTAAAAAGTAACAAACATCGAAACATCCATACAAACTTTCGCGTTTATAATAAATATTAAGCGTTCTAATACAAGCGCGAGGTGACGTTCGTGTTCGTCGTGGTCCCGTGACGCGATCGTAGGATTATAATTTATAATAATAATAGGACGACTGACTATACTTACCACAACTTATATTCATATATAAAAGATCAAAATCTGACAAATGAGGACTTGCTCCACTTATTCGTCGGTTAAAAAAGGGGTCTCGCAGATGCGTCTTTGCCCACGCTACAGAAAACATACGTAGATTTGTCCAAGCTACGCCACTGGCGCTGACAACGGACGGTGGATGTCAACATATACAGCGCCTGCCGTAGTTTTAATAGCACTCACTACTTGGTGAATACGTGCTGTGAATATTTGAGTTAATCGTTAGAGCCTTTTATCTCACAAAATGTTTTTCAGGCAGCTCTTTCTACTTTCTTTTTTGAAACCAATGATTTTATAACAGCATATATTAACACGCTTGGCTTGGCTAGGCACCGTGTTCGAGCGATCGGTAGGTGCACACAGATAGCTACGATGTAATTTTTCGCATACTATATTTTTGAAGTCGGTTGAATACCTAATGAGCTTCCAATCTGGAAAGATTGATAAGTGGTGAATTTGTAAACGTTTTGCATCTTTGCAAAGGATAAATAAATAATCAATATTTATTACTATCTAGCCCCAAAGTAAGCATAGCTTGTGTCATGGGATAGCAGATAGCTGATTTCATCAGATAGATTGCGGATTGTCAGTCTTCACACACGTAGATAATAATTAATAAAATTCTCTTCTAAGCAGGTGTCCTCACGATGTTTTGCCTTCACCGTTTGAGACACGTAATATTGAATTTCTTAAAATGTACTTAACTGAAAAGTTACACACATATGCCCCGGATCGGATTCGAACCTACGGGTAGAGCGGCAACGTCGCATTTACTATTTTGAATTATTTTGAATATCACGTGTATTTGTTTTTGTTGTGGTCGTGTACAGTGCAGCACAATAATATTATAATAATAACAAAAGCGTTTGTTTGTTTGATGTCAATAGGTATTCTATCTATTATCTCTAAATCGATTTTGATTAATTGTTTTCTCAAGCGCTTATGCCTAGTTATTAAACGATACTAAAACACAATCGTAAAATTATTTTTCTGTCTGTATGTCTGTCTGAACTAATCTCTGAAACGGCTGAGTCGGTTTAAATGGGACCTTTACTGGTAGATAGAGCCATTGAGCAACATAAAGGCTAGGTACTATTGTGTGGACGAAGTCGCGAGCGTCTGCCTGTTAAGAATAAAATTCAACTAGGTACAACATAACTGAGTATACTCAATATTGTTTTAATTGTTAGCAGTAAGTATTCATTTGGTAAATAGGAGTGATCTACAGTCTTCACTACTCAACTCTATCTCTAAGTGTCTACTAAAAAGTGATAAGTACCTAATGGTTTTATACCTACTCCTAAAAAGTGTATTATTTTCTTTTACAAACATGTTTCTGTCAGCCGTGCAGCGCGCTATGCATCAAGCGAACACAAAAGCCGTCGATTCCCTATCACACAAACGTACTAGCTACATAAAAGCGTGTATTTTTAGCGCGGACTTGCAAAGGCTCGTAGGCAGTCGTATAGAAATGTCTACCTACCTAGCCTAGCCATGCGTCATACTATGAGGGAGGGAAAATAAGTAGGCAAATAGTTCAACACAAATAGGTCGGGATGGCCAGGTCACAGGTGCTCAATATCTGGCGTTGTGTTGTATAATAATGGAGATTAGGATCTTCATTATTTGAATTAAAATTAAAACATAATAAAAAACTAGGGATTGCTGTCAAGTTCTAAAAGGACTGTTGCAGTGGATATGAATCCGGTTCGAATTAGTAGAACCCAGTCCGGGGCATGCCCCTTCAACTTTTCAGTTCTGTGCATTAAATTAAATATCACGAATCTCAAACGATGAGGAAACCTTCATTAGTATCTACCTGTGAATTTTCTTAATTCTCTACGTGTATGAAATTGCCTCATTATCGAAAACGCATTAAGTAATAATAATTACAATGTAACATGGAAAACAATGGTTCAGATTTTGTTTGCAACTGTACGTTTATGATTGGTTGATCACTCGGTCAATAAAGTTGAAATTCCTGTGCCCAATTTAAGCAGAATGTTACCAGCTGCAAGTAAGTATTTGTGCTTTTAATATAATGTTGTTTAAGTAATGTTTAATTAAAATAAACATCTTTGACCGACTTCAGAAAAAGAGGTTCTATATTTGACACGTAAGTATTAAATCATTGTAATACATGTGCATGTATTTTCACTTGTAGGCAAAACACTACTTTTCTCTCTGCTCTACCTTATGTCCTCTACCACAGAATACATTTATGTACAGAAGGATCTCAATGAATAAAATCAAAGTGTTTAAATAGTATGTTCCAATTTGAACTTCATAATTCTCTAAAAATCACATGTACTTGTTATTGAGTTATACATGTAAGTATGAAAACTACATTAAAAGTAGGTAAGTACTCACTTTATTATTATGTTTTATTCCAGTTTTAAAACTGTGTATACTTACCGAGTTTTATTTGTATATTTGTTTTATTAAGTAACACAATGTAATTCGGTATGTAAGTACCTACTACTTTACACAAGCAGGTAGTATTATAGTAATAGTAGTAGTTTATGAACAACAATTGAACATGACAACTATATTATGTAATTAATATACGATTATACTACCCACTACTTTATTTTTAAACAATTAACAAAAGTAATTATAACTTATTTTGGGGAAAAATATAAATAAAAGCGTGGCAACATTCCCACATTTTCCACTCCGCCGCCATTGGTCCGCGAGTTGCAGTAGTGACGTGGGCTGCTTCCAGCGGCGGCCATGTCTGATCATAAATGTGTGTTCGACTGCTGCCAAAACAGAACTGGAGATTCCGCGAAGTCCGGGCTTTTCTTCATCACGTAAGTGTTATGTTCTTCTAATTGCATCGTCTTTAATCTACATCAAAACATTGATTTCCAACTGTCAATGTCAATGATAATTTGATTTAAACTCACAGAACAGACAATCGGACTTTTATGCAATGACGAGTTAACTGATTGGTCAATGCTGTTTCCCTATTGGATAAAATAATCAGTGTTTGATATTTCAGCCAATGAGTCAAGCTCGGCCGCGCTGCAGCGTGGTTTTTGTGTTCCGCGCTCGCCATTTGATAAGGCTGTGTACATATTTATGTTAGGTTATGTACGAACTACGAAGTTTAACTTTTTCGTGTTTAATTTGATTTTTTTAATTGATTTATATTTTTGTAATAAAATTAGTGAGTATAACAAATTTAGACATTTTAATGTTTGAATTTATTTTCTTTTTTAATTCTGTCCGCTAAAAAAATAAATAAATCGAAAAACACCCGTGATATTGCTTGAAGCATAACATGGTTGCGTGGTTTAATTTGTTTATTCTGATTTTGATAGCCATTTTATATTTATTATGTTGTGTTGCTATATTTTTGCCATTAAACATGCACTTTTATCATCCCTTTACAATAAAGTAAAAATTAGAGAAAAGTAAAAAACACTTACAAAATGACTGAACGGATCAAGATAAAACTTGAGTCTGGAATAGCACCTGCCTCTCATAATACACTTATAAATACTGAAATATTATTTCAGCATTCGCACCGTTCCAAGAGTAATACGTAAACAATGGACTAAAATAATAGCCCGCGAGAAATGCGATCCTTATTTCGAACCGAATGATTACAGTGTGATGTGTTCTGAACATTTCGCTCCTTATGAAATTTCTGAAAGTCGTATAAATACTACAGCTCTACCGACAATTAACGTAAGCAACAATTTCAATTATGAAATTTACCTTACCTTACCTGTTTCTTCTGATTTAAACGAATGCATAACTTGAGTTTTATGATGAGACCGTTACTTTTTGAAGATATACATCTCTTCATACCTTTTTTTCATGAATTTCTAAATTAGTAGGTCAACCATGAGTTTTCGATAATCTCCAAAACAAATGAATAATTTATTTCAATTAATAATTCTAAATTTTAATAATTTAAAATTTTTTTTGCTATTTAGATCTATAAGTATGGTTGTAATTTTACAGATCGGTCCTTATGATGATACAGTTGTCATACCAGATGACGAAAAAATTATCAGTAAATATGATGATATTATCTGTATAATAGAAAATCAAATATCCGCAGAACCCAAGCCTCAAACTACACAAGTAAGTATAAAACTTAGTAAATATTCATTTATTTTAATTAGGCTTAGTTTACACGCACTTTCGAAACGTAAGGTATTGATATTAAAAGATAATACGATAATGGTGATAATAATTCGTCGAAAACTTAAAATTAAAATTTCTAGTTTCCTAAACGCGCCTCGGCCTGAGAAGAGCCCACAACAAACTCAGCCAGGTTTCTCCTTATTTAGTTTTTCACCATTTAACAATAAGTATATGAGTAGCCAGTCATTTAATACATTTCATTTAAAAGTTATTATATTATATATTGTCGTTTATGTAATCATTAATACCAATGCAACTTTTCTATAAACTTGTGTTTTATAAAAACTTTGAAGTTTTTGAAAGACATGCCCGAGGTTTTATGTGACAACTTATTATAAAAACTTGTGCAATTACTCTTTAAAAAGAATAACTAATTAGTCAGCCACTTAATAAATAAAAAACTCGTTTAATCTTTGAATTTACCAGGGTTTTCATGAACAATCTTATATATTTTCATTAATTCACATGGTCCCATCGAAGTTATAATATAAGATTATTTATTATAGAAGCAGGAAGATGACATCGAAAATCAAATCCAATGGAGTTTGGTAGGAACTAGTAAATATTTCGAAGGTCTACTACAAAATGATGATTTACTGAGTACAAAAAAGTTGGATACAAAACATGCAATTAAAGAAGTTAAGGTGGATGATGACGTAGTGATTATAGATGACGAAGAAGATAATATAGATTATTATATAAATAGTAATAAAGAACCTGAAAATGTAAAATTCAAAGATCAGTATTCAGAATTCCTCCAGAATTACGACAGTTCAAAGATGTGGAGAGTGAAAAAAACAGGAAAAGTTGATCCTGAAAAAGTTAAAGGAGTGTCTAAACCTAAACAAGTGGTAGCAGCATCTCAGAAACAAGTTGCTGCATCATCACAGAAGCCTTCTCTAAAACAAACAGCAGCAACAGACTTAGCTACGAAAGCTAATACTTCACCAACATTTCTACTAACACAACCGATTGCAACAACCTCTCAATTCATGGCAACATCACAAAACACATTCACACCTCCATTTTTAATCACTCCATTAGATGGACAAACTCCGCAATTTATACTACCTCCACAAAATCAAACAACACAACAAAATGCCGCGGCTCAATTACTGGCCATATCGACTGCAATTGTTAGGAGTATACATCCTGACTCCATATTAATGACAGACAACAGTCCGCCAACATATTTGTTGAGCAATTTTGTAACGGCTCCTTCTCAACACTTGAGTGGAACTAATACTGATGGGAAAACGAAACAGCGTGACTTGACTTTTATTGATGATTTACCGTCAAAGACCCCATCACTTGAAAATGAAGATGAAAATCAATTCCAACCAGTTATTATAAAAACTGAAAGAGTTGAAAATTTTTAAACAGAGTTATTATAAGAGAGATATTGCTATAAAGATAAGTAAAGCTTGATATTGGCGTTGGGTGTTTATATAAAAATAAAGTAAATGTGATATTAGGGTAAATAAAATAGATTCCACAGGAGCAGCAGTATATAACACAGAAGTTATTTGGTTTTTATTTCTAATTTTTTGTTTAGCTTAATAGTACTAGTCACAAATGTTTACTATCGAAAACTGCGATATTTTGGGCGTACGCAACCCCTTTAGTCAGGAACACTGCTAGAAACAGACAAACCGACAGACAAACATAATCTTACCAAAAACTATAATTATCTCATAGGATGTTACACGTATTATGTAAAAATTTTATATTTTGTAATAAAAATATATAACAGCTATTTCTTTAGACTAATTAGATACGGACTAATATCTCACTCACAAATTCACGAGTAAAATTGTATGTCGTTTTTTGAGAAGAGCGAAGTTATTCATCACCAATAAATATATTTTGTGCCCATACACTACACATAACAATAATGAACACACGTGTTATTTTTACACAAGCTAATATAACTTTATCAAATAGATCGTTTAGTCTCATTACACAGAATGTTCGACATCTTGATCGATGACTGACTGAAGAATCGACTACTTTGAGATACTGTTTATTTGATATAAGTTTAAAATACAACAAATGAAACGTAATTCCATCTTTTAGTAATAGTAGTAGTAGAAGTTGTTGACTGTTTTTTGCACCAAAAGCTTTTATAAATGCTTAAAATCGTTCATCTTGTACTTTGACAGAGCGGTGACGTTTAGCGACTCAGGTCCTGATCGAATTAGTCTAAAACTATTTCATATCACATTAGTGTGTATATTATAATATTAATATTGAGACTGTTTAGAAAATAATTATTGTTTATTTGAACTATTTTTCTGTGAATTTAAAATAGAATTATTTTTGTTATGGTACATTGAATGTGATAACGCATTAAAACCTGTCATTTATTAAATTCCATGGAAATGTTTTTATATTATATGACGTAAAGAATCAACATATAGTTGTGGTGGCCCTTAGTCTTAAACCTACTACGTTTTGAGGTACGATTCTCTCACAATATTCTCTATATTTTTACTACTTCTCACTTCCTCTAAAAGTCATTAATGTGAATACTCGAATGATTAATTTCAAGTAAATGAAAAATTTAAGTAAACTTACAATAACTAGTAAATGCAAATCAAACATCGCTTATATGTACTAATCCTTACTTTCGATGAGAGCGAGAGATCTGAGTAGAAACACGCTACCATACCGTCGTCCTACTCTATTGTACGGCGCAAACTGTGACGTCACAGTGCGAAGACCGGCAACGCATGCGAGCTCTGCCGCCGCGCGCCGCGCCAGGCGTGAGGCGCCACCATGACCACATGACGATGACACCGCACCGCCAGCCGGTGACGTCGCAGTTTGTACAACCTTGTGAAACATGATCGGTAAACAATAGTATCTACTTATATATAACTATTCGATACCTGCTAGCGTACAAACGAACAATGCGATTTATTTAAGTATTTTTTGTTTGAAATATTCATAAAGTAAAAATTTCTGTAAGTATCTCAGGCAGTGACGCAGTGACATACTAACATTGATCCCCGGCATACAATAACCGATAGCAATCATACAAGATAAGAAAATCATATCACAGTAATATTATAAAGGCGAAAGTTTATGTGAATGTGTGTGTGAGTGTATGTTTGTTCCTCCTTTAAGCTGCGGCTACTGAAGCGATTTGGCTGGAATTTGGAAGGAAATAGATTTTACTCTAGATTAACACATAGGCTACTTTTCATCTCGGAAATATCCATGGTTCCCGCGGGAATTGGGAAAAACTGAATTCCACGCAGACAAAGTCGCGAGCGTCCGCTAGTAAGAATATATAGCAATGACATTATATTGTACCCAATGTTCATTTCTCAGAATACAGAAAATCATTTTATACTAGTAGTAGTAATCATTGATTGTACCCATATAATGTAGAAGAATATAGATTATAGAACATCAAAACGAATGTAGCTTTCGCTGCTACCTACATCAAGTTGAGTAAGTATGTGCCTATCTAAGGAGTCAAGTAGGTACTTAGGTACGAGTAGGTTAAGTAGATACTACTTACCTTTCTTACTTTAAAATAACGACAGTTGTGGATATTCACATTCACAAAACAAATTACCAAGTCAAACCATTAACCAATACTGAATCCATCGTAGGGTAGGTAGGTAAGTAATTCGTCTGAAGGCTGTATCGTATAAAGTTTACACCACAGAGCATAGAAAACGCTAAAGTAAAAATTTGTATATTAATATCAATTTCATTTGAGTTATACTTTTTAAATCGGAATCGGGTTACTATCGCACGCAAGTAGTAAAGTTGGCAGCACTGCGTCGCTCGGGCCGGGCGTCGCGTGACGTCACAGCGCCCCCGCGCCGCGCCCCGCCGCCCGCCGCGCACTGCGCCGTCTCCCGCCGCTGGCAGACGGAACGTCTAGTGATGTCCGAGAACGTCATATACGCCCTAGTTGGCCATTTGAACGTGAAATGAGTATCTAATCTATGAACGCGATACGCGTGTGCTCTGAGTATTTTATATTTACACGAAGGTTAAAGAAATGAAATCTTCGAAGCAGACTGAGAAACGTGCCGCCCACAGCAATGAGGTAACTATACCTTATTGTATCTATTTTACGTAATGCTTTGATTAAAATTACATTAGTTACAGTGCCGTGATAGCCCAGTGGACCTACCTACCTTTGATTCCGGAGGGTGTAGGTTCGAATCCGGTCCAAGCATCCGGGGCATGCACCTCTAACTTTTCAGTTATGTACATTTTAGTAAATTAAATATCACGTGTCTCAAACGGTGAAGGAAAAACATCAAGAGGAAACCTGCATACCAGAGAATTTTCTTAATTTTGTAATCACAGGTAGGCAATTGCTTCTTGACTTGAATACATGGTGCATTCAAACGCTTTAGCCAAGTCACAGTGGGCCTAAAAATTAAGATGAGTAAGGCAAAGGTCAATGCTAAATGTCTAATGCTCATATTGACCGCTCATTAATTGTTGAGGACACTGCGCTCGAAATTGTAGACGAATAAATTTAGGACACACAGTCCCGTAAGGTAGGTGTAACTTCGAGAACGAAGTGAGCCGCCGAATTCAGCTCGGCAGCGTTCAGGAAACTCCGTGACATCTTTACGTCCAAAATTCCTATTCCTATTCCTGCGTGTCTGAACAGTGCGTGTTGCCAGTGATGACCGAGGCCTGGTCACAGAATATAATATGCATATGTACAAGACTTGGTCGGTAACTATTGGCCTTATTAGAATGCTCTAAAATGACTCAGCGGGCGATGGCCCAAGGAGCTGGAATGGCGATCCCACAGCGGAAAGCGCAGTGTTGGTCGATCCCCCACTAGGTGGACCGAGGACAGGACAGCTGGCGGCTCGAGACCGTTGTGTTTGTGATAATGCCGATGATGATGATGAAGATGGATGATGATGAAGGTGATGATGATGATCGATTTTAATAATTATTTGCGAGTTTAATAAGATTTAGTATAAAGGATGCGGAGGACGGCAAGTCGGTGCGCTACAAGTACTGCGTGGTGCCGCGCTGCCGCAGCAGCACGCGCCGCACGCCGCACAAGCTGTTCCTCAGCATGCCGCGGGGCGAGGCGCGGCACGCGTGGCTGGCCGCCATGGGGCGCGGCCCGCAGCACCGCGCGCTGTCGCTCACGTGCAACCGGTTCTGCTGCGAGGACCACTTCAACGTAAGCTCATGCCCTGTGTGTGCCTGCTGCCGCAGCAGCACGCACAACTTGCGCTAAGATCAGTAACGACAAGGGTTGCTTGAGGACAGCAAAACGTCTACAACTTGACCCTTTATAATTTGTAGATTATTATAACCTCACCCCAACATGCACTAACAAAACTGGTGCTGAAATAGTTACTAGTACCTCCTAAACCTTTATTCTAGTTTCTAACTAACCTTATACCGTAGAGGCGCAGTGTTTATTCAGTAATATTGATTTTCACATTTTTACAGCTTGAAGAAGACATGATAAACTACTTACAGTGGAAACTGATGGGCAGAAAGGAAACTAAGAAGCTGATGCTGAGGAAAGGAGTCGTTCCGCACAAATTTGACTGTCAAACTGAAACCGCATCAAACCCTCAAGTGGAAGAGCAAAAGCAATTGATTTCAGAAAAAACTGAAGAAGAGCAGTTGGAAATGACTTTGGACCTAAGACGAGCAAAGATAAAAAAGATCAACAATAGGAAACGAAAAGTGACAGAGGAAAAAAACTTGCAAGATAAAAAGATTAAAATGATTTCACCTGTATTGGATGAAGAATTGATTTCCGAACAAAAAAAGAAATTGGAAAAAATTTCAAATGTTTCAAATGAGGCGGATGTGATTTCGCAAAATATAGAAGAATTAGGAAAATATACGTTCCAAGTAAAAATTGAAGCAGAAGAAGTTGAAGAAGAACCTAATGAAGAACTAATACCAGAAAATTTCATTAATGATCTAGAGTTACCTGCTGAAGAGTCAAGTATTTTACTAGACGTTAATGTCAAAGTTGAGGAACTTGACGAAGAATTCGAACCGGAAGTTATAAAAGAAGAAGTACAAGTAGATGTAATAGCAGATTAAGATTATATTTTTGATGAAATAATTCCCTTTTTACCAAAATATTATGCTCTAGTTACTAAGTAGTTAATGACCGAGTTAATGAATGAGTATTTGTTTGATAAAAGTTGTACGGTACGATTTAAAGCAAAACAATTTCAAGAAAGAAGTATGCAATAAAGAGATTAAAGCTTTCGTGCTGAATATTGGAACAAATTACTCGAACAAACTGCTGAGACAACAATTGAGAAACCGGTTTTTCTCTGACTTTTGAGAAAGAAAGGTGGAGTCGGAGAAATTAACAACACATCCGAAAAGATAAATACGTTCTTATTATAACTATTACCTATAATGTATGAAGGTGGATACTCGTATAAATGTATAATTGATAACTGTAGCAATAAAACTTAATAATAATATTTATTATGGAAAAGTACTAGTTTCTTTTAAAACAGGCGATGACATAATACTTTTAGTTTGTAGTTATATAAAATAAATGTCGAATATTATAAAAGTCAATGCTGTTAATTATGACAAATTAAATAAACCTATACTCTTAAAACGTAAATAAAAACATTTAATTTCATTGAAAATAAAGATCCTCATAATAATGAAATAACGCTAACTAACTTGTAATTTCTTACATCTCCAAATAATATGGGCGAAAAAGTTTCATGAAAAGGCATTTACCTAAAAATTACCGCACCATTCACAAGTTTCCTTGTGCCGTGAAACAACACGACATTAGCTCGGCGGGCGGGGGCGGGGGTGCGGGGCGCGGCGCGGGGGGGGGCACATAATTCAATTTTCAAGTTTAATTAATTTCAACATCCGCCGCCGCGCGGCACTTCATAATTCGCCTTTATTTAATAACGCTTGTAATGTTATTACGCGGAACTTTTTTCTGTGGTCCGTGTACACTGAACACGCTTCAGCCTCGTATAGTGGTGTAGAGTCTGGCGACTTCGTTGATAACACTCCCATGATATGCGGGCCAAGGGGGGGGGGACTGCGCGAAAACCGTGCGGTTTACAAGACGGAGGTCCGGGGTTCGATACCCGGCTGGGCCGATTGAAGTGTTCCTAATTGGTCCAGGTCTGGGTGGTGGGAGGCTTCGTCCGTGGCTAGTTACCACCCTACCGGCAAAGACGTACTAAGCGATTTAGCGTTCCGGTACGATGTTGTGTACAAATGGATAGGGATGTGGATCTTAGTTTGCATCTTAATTTACCATCCGGTGAGATTGCAGTCAAGAGCTAACTTGTAAAGAATAAAAAAAGTAAGCCCGCCAACCCGCGTCGGAGCAGCGCGGTGGGTCTAAGATCCAGATACGCTCTCTAAAAAGGAAGGCCTGCCTGTAGCGAGTGGTCAAATAATAAAATGGACTGATAAATGAATGATTATGCTCGTTCGACTTGTTCGACCTGTTCAGAGGACTTAATCCCTGGATGAACGGAATATCCTCACAGTAATAAATGAATGTTCGAACCGAAATTGAAATGATTGAATTCCGATCACGCTTGCCCGCGGCGCGGCGGCAGATGAGCAGACGAGAGCTGATCTCATTGAGACGAGATGAATGTTATTGTGCTGACGAACCTCATCCCGACGGATTATCGAATCCCTACACAGGACCCGTCCTACGCCCACGGAAAGGATTCATTCCATTAGCTAATCACCCGAACACTCGGGTTATCATATTACGTGGGTGCTTGCACGCATTTATTAGATTTAGTAATGTTGAAAACGTGATTAAATTCAATAAGCGAAACCTTTACACATCACGGAAAACCGCCCGGAAAATTGTACGCGTGTCATTGCCGTTACAGAGTTAGAAACAGGAGTGAGTTATAGAAAAGACATGATTTAAAAATATCATAATAAAAATCATTTTGATTAACAATACATTCTACAATTTTATAAGCACCTTGGTATTTATACTTTCTTTGAGGAAACTTGCGTACATGAGAATCCGCATCGGACCAGCGTGGTGGACTAAGGCCGCTCATTCTGAGAGGTTGTCATTAATGATAATGCTGAATAATTTCTTTTATCAAATAATTTAATTAATTGAAAACATGTTAATACATACCATTGGCTTATTTGATCTTCATCTGTTTTGTATATACTCGTATAATACAGTTAAATACATAACTCTTGTGTCGGGAATTATTCTCTAAAATTGTTATAAAATGTAAATGTATAAAATGTAATTATATTGTTAGTGCAGTCCTAAAACGTTAATTTTGAATTTTATATCACTTTTATAATAAAAGTAAAGTATGTGTGATCAAGTACCCGGAAATCTACCTCGATACTGTGGTGCTACACGCCGACCGGAAGTGGAGGGTAATGACTAACATTAGGGGGGGAGGGGTAAGTACATACACTCACATCTATAGATTAGGTACTTTAACATTTCTCGTCGACCAATATCCAATCTGTCTCTTAATTAGAAACTTAATTGCAATCTCACTGGAACCCGAGTATCTTTTGATGTGAATAGTCAAAGGATGCAACTGTTGATTACGACAGACTAGAAGTAATAGGTACCTATCCAATGATAAAAAAATTAATAAAAAAATTCAACCGACATCCAACTCAAAAATTAACCTAAATTAAGAAGCAAAAAATAACAACCTTACCTATGTGCTACTTTCTGATCAGTTTGAAAGCAGTGCCAAGCCCTATGTTTATGTTTATGTTTTAATTAAATTGAGTTGGAAATCGGTTGAAAATACTGCCTCAACTCGTATACAAAATCTCACTCCCCCTTTATCCACACGTAATATGAATATCCAAAAAAAACGTGAAAGGTATCACATAACCATCGAGGAGTTCTCTTAAGTGACCTTCGTCTTCATCACCAGACCCCTAATACATTCACAACCCATCTAGGTGGAAAGTTCTCATCAATACAAACTAATCAAGCCCAAAACAAAAGGTAACTGCTGTAAATCGTTGACGAGTTCCATCGTCTGTATTTCGGCTCCATCATCAGACCAACTCCGGACCTTCATAAAATTGTAGTGGTTTACAATACCATAAGGAAACACTAACAAAAACACTAGCCGTCTCTACGATTTTCAAAATAATAAAAATAATCAGATCCTGACATGAAAAAAATGGGACCACCCTGGAAGTATACCCTTCTAAACAAAAAAGAATTTTCAAAATCGGTCCATAAATGACGGAAATATCGCTGGATATATATAAAAAAACATACATAAACCCTAACGTAGAACCTCCTCCTTTTTGGAAGTCGGTTTAAAAAGACATTTTTGCTTACTGTATAATTTGGCTATCGAAGCAATACCAACAGTTTAATATTAATTAGTATTAATTTGTTTTTAAGTAGGTACCTAACCTAAGTAAACTAAGTAGGTATATGTGTACTGAACATAGTGCAAGAAGTAGTGCGAGCGCGGTCAGCTGACAATGCGGGAGGACTAACAAGCGAGGGTCGGAACCCCGCCGCACCCCGCACTATTCGCTCAACTTTACTTTTCTAAACACACAATTACAATCTGCTTTATTTTTTCTTATGCTAAAGGCTTGCACTTGACTACAACCATGCTTGATGGAAATCCTTGATGAGTTCTAAGATGATGCGAGCTTGCCTTGCCTTGAAGGTGCTCAAATTATACGTGTCTGGGAACACAGAAGGCGGAAGAGCAGTCCACATTTTAGCAGTTATCATATTTCACTTTATTGTGTGTTTATTTACTCTATTGTGTCATAATTTACTCACCCAAATGAGATTTGAATCTTTCTATACCTACCTATTAATATTACAAGGAGGAAAATTGTTGGAAAATTGTGGAAAATATTTGTTTGCAATCTATACCAACTTTTTATATGGCTTTGAAACTACTGGACCGACTTGAAAAAGTCTTTCACTACAGCAATGCTACATTGTCAGGTAGTAACATAGGCTATATTTTATCCCTATAGTCCCACGAAAATGTTAATTTAGCGGGTGAAACCTCAGGGTACTTTTTTAGATGATAAATTATTACAATCCATTTATAGGCTTATGTACTTATATTAGGTACTTTTACTCTAAATGTCACATTGGTATGTGACTATTTTGTCTGACTGCGAATGTACGTAAACGGAGCTCCTCGTCCAGGAAAGAACTACCGAGAATGTATCCATCTGTATATCCGTCGCTAAGTATCGTTACTCTCCACAAGGAGATCAGTAAACGCCTCAGGGAGACAACGGGCGACTCTCGGGCGGGCAGCTTTCTCGCACCGTGGGAGAGGAGCGCTTGTACCTTTTGTGTTTTAAGAAAACCAATCTGCAAATCATGGTTTTCCACTTATCGACACAGTGAGCCATATTCCGATATGAAAAAAGCACCTCATATGTTATCCACTCATTTTGTTCGTCGCAGTCGGTTCGTTCGGCGCGCGAATAATTGTTGGGTGTGAAATAAAGAGCATGCAGATAAAAGAGAGTTTAATTTGCTCTCATGTTTTCATCGCGCGTTCAAAATGTCTCTGCACAGTTTTATTGCACCGACGCCGACGGAACGCTCGCAACTGCTGGCGCTGATTATTCTGTGTTCGTATTTTTGTTTGTTTTTTATTATTTGTTACTCTACAAACATAAGTTAAAAGCTTCGTTGGCTGTAGCCCGGAGATTTAGAAGTTCGGAAAACTGTTTTAAGTCATAATTTGGTGGTGTGATCATTACAAAGTCAGCACTATCATTATCATTAAGTTTTGGTCAACAGCGGCATTAGAGCAGTATGGGGCCGTGGCTACAGGCTCTACATCGAAAGAGAGAGAGATGTCTGCGCCCTTTTGAGTGCCATTTAAATGGGCAGATTATGATGGTGCTGATGACGAAAACCACTAGATAACTTAAATTGCGGATAGAGTAAAGATGGCGGTTTTGTACAGAAAAAAAAACCCTACACATGTTGATGCTTAGTATCGAAGCAGTCTGTTAAATAGCTAACTCAAGATTAGGTATACTCGTAGATACAACCTGTTAAACCTAAAATACCTACTAAGTACTTGAGCCAATTTACAAAATAAACTCTACAATAAAGTAGTGAATCGACCCGAAGTTCTCCCGTGACAAATAATTCACAAGTGCAGCAAAGTCCGTCCGTGTGACGTCACACAACAACAACCGAACTCATACAATACGTGAAGTCGTTATAACACTAATCAGCAAGTTTCTGTCGACAGAAACAAGCGATAAACAACGAGCGAGAGTTATAGCGTTGTTTACTGACTCGCGAGCGCCCCTCCGCGCTCCCCGCCCGCCCTGTGGGCCGTGGGCTGTGGGCTGTGGAGCGCCTGCTGACAGACAGACAGATATATAGTAGCTCGCAGGCTACGAGCCAGTCAGTCCAAGCCATGTCTGATCAAAGTGATGCTGAGGTCTAAAGAGACTTAAATTGCCTTGCAGCAATGAGGTGGCAATTATGTTTGTTGTTACTTTTTGCTAATTTTTAATTGGCCAACATTATCAGCCTGTCTGTTAGAGCTTTTCTTTTATGTTTTTTTAAATATTTATTTAATGTATAAGACAATAACAAAAATTAAAAGAAAAATATATAGAGGCCTAAGGTAAGTAAGTAACGTCGAACCCTAAAATCACTGTAAACCAAAACCGTTGCTTAAACCACGTTTAGAGATACCTCCCGTGTCTCCTCTCCGCCGCGGGGGAAGGGGGAGGCGTCATCAGCATCATTTAATTAGCAAAAGTAATTAATTTCACCCTTTGAGCCACCGCGGCGCGTGGTCGTGCTTTGCTTAAACAATTTCACGCTACCTTCAGTTTTCTTTACAAACTTCCATCATTTTTTAATAATTAAAACTTCCCTTGGTTGAGTGTTGGTACATTTCTTAAAAATGTTTTTTATTATGTGATTACCGCCGCCTATCTACACTTGCAACAACATATTTGTCTCTGCGTGAATTATATAATTGTATTTTGTTGAAAACATAGGTATTATTAGATGATTGCAAAAACGAAAATGCGATGAAAAACTACGTAGTGACTCCTCCTCTCACTAAACTTAAATTATTTATTATTATCATCGTTCTGTATTCTGAGGCGACAAACTAAAAAGCCAAAACGGATCGGACAATTAGTTCTATGTTACCATAGTAGTATGTGTGTGATCCACGTTTAACTATCAACGCTCCAAGTGAATGGTGCGCAAGAAACATAAAAACTTGTGTACACACACACTCAGATGTGGGTCGTGCTCGTAGGAACCCGTCAGTGTAACGATAACCACATAAATATGTACCAGTCGTTCCTCGCCTGGTGATTAGTATTAGCACTTCGCAAATAGAAATGCCAGCGCCACATTTGCCCACAGTATTTCACGGAGCTAATAAGGGCGCCCATCACGCGCCCATTAAGGCTCGTGAGCGGCCGTAAGTCGCCCATAAACACCGGCCCGCCTCCACGACCGGCCGCAATAAAACACGATATTAAAAGTTAAAACAATGTTAGAGGCCTCTTTAAGCTTTATGACCGTTATGGGGTAATCTACCGTTATTGGGTCAGATTTTTCAGCATAACGACCCGTATTATTATTTATCCCAAGATATTAAAACATTTTAGTACCTGCTCGTGGTTTCGTATGAATTTTTGGATTGTATGATTATATTTACATTGAAATAACAAACGAAATCATTTTTGCATGATTGATATCCATGATCAATGAATGTTTGAGGCCAGCACCAGTGATTCTATCGTATCGCAGTTGTATTCATTTTAGCAGATTCCAGAGGTACGAGTATTAGGATCACGAGGTTCTTCGTGACTTCTGGATCCAGGCCATTTAAGCCAAAACTATTTGATTATCAAGGGATGACAGCAATCGGTCGCCGCCGATTTCGACTTTTTCATACGCTCCGTTTTCCTACTAATGTACATTTTTACTAAGGTCGCTCGACGAGACATCGTTGCAGGTTTCTCCTCAGATGGCGGCCATTTTCGGAAGCCATTACCCGTTAAGCCGGTCGGTCTCAAGTGCCGAGTGGTGACGTTTATGGCCTCTGCAGCGAGACAACATGGCCGCCGATAGCCGCGCGGAGTTAAAGGATTTGGGCGGCACCTGCCACTGGAATCTAGATGAATGTTTCAAGGTAAGATAGAAAAACACCTCAGGATTTGTTTTAATCTACATAAAGTATTACTAGTCTACTTCCGAATCTGTCGGCACATAATTTGCCAAATCATGATCCTGCTCGTAATGACAGTTATCTTGATTCGGAAATATATTTTGGAATTGATTTTATTAGAAATTATGAACCAACATAATTTTCTAACGTAAACAGTAGCACACACTTAATCATTATCATAATTATCATTAATCAATAATAATTGAGAATGACCAATACTACCCAGTACCGCATAAAACAAAACTTAAAAAAAACTTGCTACCTAAAATTATTTTCACAGATTATATATGGCAGATATAAAAAATATTAAACTAAAGCGAATATTTTACAATTTGCAGATACTCCTAGTTAAAAAAATAAAAAGTTATGATTCCGGCCAGGATCGAACTGGCGGCCTTCTGCGTGTAAAGCAGATGTGATAACCACTACACCACGGAACCGATGACTGGCGGCTGGAAATAGTGTATTATGTACTTCATGATACTATTACAATAGTGAAAGCTACTGACGTCATGTCGGTACATACAATTGATTACTTTGACTCCTATTTAAAATTCAGCGCTATGTCAAAAAGGGGCGTAGCTACCGCCGTATCAGCCGTATCACCTTACATGTGAAAGCATAAATTAGTAACAAGTAATTTACAATATTAATTACTTAATCTGGTGGTGCTTTCCGAAGAAAAAACATTAAAAAAACTGCACAAATGAGAAAGTCTAAAAAAGCAATACTTTGTGGTAAAAGAGTTAGGGAAAAAACTTAAGAGATTTTTAGGATTTTCCGCTTATTTATTGGCCCCCCAACTAATATTGATACAGGGCCCGCTAAGGCACGCTATGCCACTGATGTCAATACTTAGATTTAGTAGAAAAAGGTCTAACGATTTTTATACTTCTAGAATCTAGGAAATAGTGAAACAAAAACAAGTTTTGTATTTAGTTTTCAGACTTTTCAGTTCCGATCATTTTTACCGATATCAAAAAGTAGGTCAAAACGTTCAAGTTGTACGACTAGTAGCCCGGAACGACAACAGCACTTATTGCTACAAGTTACAGTTGCAGCTGCCGCTGCCGCGATGATCGCGCAACTTTAAACGACAGTTGGCAACTAGTTGCCGTGCAGTCGCGTCGACTCACAAGTACACTTAGCAGTGAGTTCGCTGCGTGCGGCTCTTCCGTAATCGCCACTTAAAAAGTTGCTGTTTTCACTGGAACTCCTCGATAAAGAAGATAACTGCTATTTGAAACTTCTAGTGCTACTGTGAGTTACGAGAGAGATCTATACATATAAGAAGTTGGTCTAGTGGTTAAGTTGTTTGGTTAAAAATTAGTCCAAACGTCAGGGTTTTCTTTGAAGATATTTCTCAAAAACAGAATATAAAGTCTGGGAGTAGATGTGCCTCCCCGTGGGTCGCAGAACGTTTAAAGTCTGCTTTCCAGTGGCGTAACGTGCCCTGTATCAAAATTACTTGGTAAAGGGTAAACATTTCTCACAAAAGTATCAAAAATGCTTATTTAAAATACATAATAACAGTAATTTAACTTAACCTATGTGAGATATTTTCAACTTTTGGATGCACCCAGGAAAAAGAGATTATTTTCTTTACTTTTCGTAATTTCTGAAGCAAAACTAAATAAGTTTTTATATGTTTTTTTTTTTTTGGGAACCACCAAATTCAGTGAGATTGTGTATCGCATTTAATTAATGTTTGCATTTAAACGTAAGGGGCTGTAGTAGGTACAGAGGCTCCGTATCATTGATACGACTGATACGGCGCTAGCTACGCCCCTGCTGCTTTGTCCAAGTATCAGCACACTATACTGCCACGCCGTGTCCACGTGTTCCATCACGAAGGTATGTACGATGTTAGTCCATCAATAGCTATAAGTTTATCAAAGTTGAGCGAGAGTTTGTTTGTGTAAGACCCCTCTTGCTTGCACCCCCTGCCCCCCCCCCCCCCTCCCCCCGGCCAGTGTCGCCACAAAGTCAACATGGCCACAACACGGCAACTAATCGAACGCTGTTTACTTACGGCAACTCATTGACAGTACCTATTTCATAGTAACTTTCAAAGAAGATTCATCCAATGTTTTATTTAAATATTAAACTATATCTACTACATTATAATTGAGAGCCGTGATAGCCCACTGGATATGACCTCTGTCTCCGATTCCGGAGTGTGTGGGTTCAAATCCGGTCCGGGGCATGCACCTCCAACTTATCAATTGGGATGATGACTAGGTTTGAATATATTGTTTTTTATAATACATTCGGGTAAATAGGGTCAATGTTAACTAATTTATACATAAAAAGCAAAGATTGTCTGGATATTTGCAAAATAAATGAGATTATAAAATTTCAAAATCTATTAAAATTATTTTATCGTAATTAGATGAAAATTCATACAGTTTTAGCTTCCTTACATTAAATGTGACATTTTTTAATATATGAACTATAAGCATAAACGCACAAATAACAAAGATTTTAGTAATTTTGTTTGAACGCGCATACAATTCTAACAATCATTACATTGCCTATGACGTCATATTTTCGAGCCATTTTGTATGGGGCGTTTTTCAGGGATCCGCGGCAGCGCCGCAAATCTGACTCTTTAAATCCCTGTAGCTCCGAAAGTAATGATCGCAGATACCCTGTTCCTTTTACAAAATTGCTTTACTATTAGTATACTCTTAATTTGTATACAATTTAAAAAACTGTCATCATCCCTATTGTGTGCATTTTAAGAAATTAAATATGACGTGTCTCAAACGTTGAAGGAAAACATTGTGAGGAAAACTGCATACCAGAGAATTTTTTTAATTATCTGCGTGTGTGAAATCTACCAATCCGCATTGGGGCAGCGTAGTGAACTATTGGCCTAACCCCTCTCATTCTGAGGAATCGGTTGCTTTCCGAAAATGAAAGCCCCCGAACTTGTATTATACATTCAATGGTTTTCATTCATCAAAGACGTAATTATTAATAATCATAAATACAAAATAAATGAATATAGACGTTCCGAAATATTTTTTTCGGTCAATGAAGTTGAAAAAAGGCTCCAAGTAACAAATCGACTTTCAGAGGATAGTCATTATAAAATCTAAAATCATCTGAATATAAAATCCACCGCATTATGCACCCAATCCACAAACGCTACCAGTCCGGAAAGTATGAACACACGTCATCATATTTCGCATGAAACGCAATACATTTAATTTGCCGACGCGGGCAATGAGCGGCGTACTGTATAATAAATGATTTATGTCGTCAGTCGGGTAACGAAGTGACGTCACAGCGTCAATCTGTTTACACGTTTATTCATTACCCTTCACCGCGTTCGTATATAGTTTCAAAAGTTCAACAACTGAACTGTTTATTTTTTGGGATACACACGTACCTCAAAAGGAAGAGCGCTAACCTTAAAAAACCACTTTGTTACATTTCCGTATCTGTCAAAAATTTTCCAATCATAATGGCATCACGCGTGAACGTGTGTATCAAATGAATATTTATTAAAATAGGCAATACCTAATCCCCATCATCATTATCCTCGATCAGTTTAAACGACCGACTACATGACCATGCTTGAATATTTAGTACTTAAGCATTGATAAATGAAAAAAAAAAATTCTAAGTTAACGCACGTGAATACATATTATATCAAAATATACATTTAGCACCAAATAATATACGAGTATATTATTTGGTGCTAAAGTTTTATGGTGCACTCTGGCGCGGGCACAGAAAACATATGTGGCGAGGGCAACAAAACCTGCATCCTATTGACTTAAAAAGGCACGAAATATAATTTGGCACAAGTAAAAGAAATCCGAAAATCACAAAATTGGTAGCGATACTTTTAAAAAAGTGACAAAATATTTTTCCCACCGCTGTTAAAAATGCGCTTTATTATTTTTTTACACGGAACCCTCGGTAAGTCAGACGTCTCGCAGTTCATTGTTTTTTTCCATAACTAAATTGATTCAGACAGGTACCACCCACCGCTCCAGGGACAGCACCAGTCCAGCAGTCGGCAGTCGCCCGTCGCACCCTACTCTAGCTGCGGCCCAACACATTACTTATGTTTTATTCATGGCGTCTGAAACGATCCGCGCCCTTTTATTTGCAAGAAAATGGATGAAATTTCAATAGTTTTACTGAAATAAGATTCAGTAAATAAAATCTCAGTTAAGTTTCACTTAAAAATACTTACTTACTCATATTTAACATTTTATTAAATTATTCAAGTCACCGAACATATTGGATAACTATTTAATAGGATAGTAATAAGATAACTATTTAACAGGATGTATACTAAAAGATATTTCTCGGTGATGCTTTCAACTTTCACATCTTAAAAAGCTCAAAAAAGCGAAAGACTTAATTTTATTTGAATGATAGCAAAGTTAATACGTAGGTACCTATTTGTACATGTATTCTGTGATATCACTGAGAGAATAACGCCACGTCAGGTGTGTGTCGGCCTTTAAAGTTTTTCTGAGCTTCATCCAAAAATGTTGAAGTCAAGAATTGAAGATTGGTATTATCTACGCATACAAAATAATAAATATGTATAATAAATATGTATAAGGCTACAAATACTCAAAAATTCTGCACCGATTGTGAAATAAAAATTCGTTTATCAGCACTTTAAACTTTTAACTTTTGAAAGGTTAAGTTTAACAATTTCTAGAGAATCTACCGCCGGTTTGTAAGACAGGTATTCACCAACTAAAAAAATGTTTTTACGTCAGCTTTTACACGTTACTTATCAAATTCCTTCAAAGTGTCATAATGCCGTTGCAAAGCGTGGCAAGCTACTGGCGGTCATTTACAGTGTAATGTAACCACCAAAGGGTCGTTGAATGTAATCCGTTACACTGCATATTACGTATGTAGCGAAACATTTCTTTGTCACTGTTTTATAGAAGACATAAGGTCCCGCCGGTCGATTTATCCCGCGTCTGTGAAGTCGTTTCCATCGCCATTCAATGGAAACGATTAAAAGCCTGAATTACAAAATAAGTTGTGGCGCGCGGCGTCATTTGTCAGGGCGCAGGCCCGGGGCGGACAGGGTAGCGCCGGTCGGAAAGTTGGCTAAATGTGAAAAGTTTTGAGGCGCAATGAGGCGCGCGATGGCCGATTTAACTAACTCCGGTTAATTTGGAACTTCATTCATTATCTCAAATTACTGATTAAGGAGCCTCTGCTTCTTCTGAAGTTATGGCGAGTAATTAGCTCGCTATCTGACTGGGTGGGGTAATTAGCGGCGCGGCGCGGCAAGCTCCGGCGCGGTGAAATACCTGATCAAAGGTTAACATTCGATTTTTACATTGTAAATTAAGTATAAAATGTAATAATTTTTTCGTAATCGAACTAAGGAGAACTTTGAAAAATCAAACAACAATTTGAGAAATACGGGTCCATTGGATATGGTACAGATTTCGGTTATCAAATTAAACATTATTGACGAAAAATTCGACTTGTCATTCGCCTTTCGAAAATGATCGAAGTCGGTCATGCTCAGTGTGTGAGACCTTCCTGCGGTGAGACTATGGTAGGTACTAGCTAGGTACCTACGCTAATATCTGCGAGCTAGTGCAGACACAAAGTTGAGCAAGTTGTATCAGTATCTGAGCTAAGTCAGCAGTGCTGGTCTCACTCATAGGTACCCTACAGCGTGCAACAGTTCGCAGATCTTGGCCTAACTTTGAGATAACAGCCGCTACTTAGTTTACTTACTATGTAGTGTAACATAATATGTACAGTGTACATACAATATATTATTATGCAAGTTGTTTAGTATCCTGTAAGTTGTAAATACCCCGAAGCATATGTTTGCCTACCGTACCTTCCTACATAAAGTTTTTTATTTGTAATAATAATACGAGAATATTTTAATCTGTTATGAAAATTTTAAATTAATACAGAATTTAATCAGTTTTTTGATACATTAATAATGAAGTGATAAATAAATTTAATATCAACATATAATAATATCAACATATAAATATCTACAATAGTTAAATAAAATATTATGTAAACAAAATCCGTGTCCTTACTCTCCAGTATAAATATTCGACGGCTCGTGATGTGCACTTGCTCGAGTGAGCACGCTCTAACGCTAACTCTGTTACGGAACACTTTTTCCTGCATTTAACTACTTACGTATAGACAACTTTGCTGAATGTTAGTTGTAGTGATATAAAGATCAAAAGCCACCCTGGCTTTTGACGAACCTTCACATTTGAAAGTATTTTATTTTTCGAAATTACGAGTATTTTAAAAATCTTACTGCGACTGCGACTTTTTTGTTACTCTGTATAACATGCACTTTGTCAAGGGTACAGAAAAGGACATTGCCTGTTATTTTGAAAAGGAAAACCTTTAGTAAAATTCTAATATAAGGTAGGAAAAAATATCCATAATGTCGGTAGGCATACGCAATAAACATAGAATTAATATTATTATCCGCGTGGCACTAAACCCAAATATCTAATTACTTAGTGACCTACCTACAAACTCAATAAAAAATACAAAAGAAAGCCGATGTAACATCGCTCGCTGTACAAATATTTTCCCGTCCACAATTTCGTTTTCTTTTGTTTTCCATCTATCCGCTTTGTATGCGGTTTTCCAGATATTCGTTTTGAATTCAGATCAAACGAACACGTTGTGTAATCCATATGTATATCCACAATGTTTTAACCATTTCCAAAAATATGGACGTTCTAAAGTAGGACCATCACCATCAGCCTCGGCTTATAAAAAGGCATGTCCGGAAAGAAAAGCGGATATGGAGCTTATTACTACTTACCCACCGTGCTCTATATTTTACACACCTTGGACTCGAACCCAGGACGTAGTGCTTCGGAGCCACTTTAGCTGACCACTGAATCAACAAAACAGTTACATTAAAAAACAATACATTAGTAATCGACTTTCTACGGAATAAAAGTAGTGGCTAGCTCTAGATATATAATAGATAGATAAAGTTTGTATTGTACAAAAAATATATAAAGTAACAACATAATACCGAAAAAAGTTAAAGACGGTCTTATCGTTAAAAGTGATCTCCTCCAGACAACCTTCAATGAAATATTTAAAGTAAAGGAACACTATTTCTGCTCTACCCTTTTCTTCGACGATAGAAGAAGCTGTCCCAGCAGTGGGACAGTCATTAGCGAAGTGATGATGTACCGTACCCACCCACAGACCAGTCAGTCACCGCGAACTTCGCAGGAACAGCTGTTTAATATTAATTTCCTTTGTAATGAAGCCCTCCAACAAATTATAATAAGTTATAGCGAGTCCAATTAAAAATGTAAATCAATTTGATTAATTTATCGAAGCGGGGCTTAGCCGACCGCGCAGTGGCTTCATTTGCTTTACCAAATTCATTTAAATGTTAATTAAATACATTTTTTTTAATTATGGACTCGCTTTATGACAATCTTCACGCGCTATAATTTTACTTATCTAATTATTATTTTGAGCCGTGATAGCCCAGTGGATATGACCTCTGCCTCCGATTCCGGAGGGTGTGGGTTCGAATCCGGTCCAGGGCATGCACCTTTCAGTTATGTGCATTTTAAGAAATTAAATATCACGTGTCTCAATCGGTGAAGGAAAACATCGTGAGGAAACCTGCATACCAGAGAATTATCTTAATTCTCTGCGTGTGTTAAATCTGCCAATCCGCATTGGGCCAGCGTGGTGGACGATTTTAAGTGTAAGCTACAGAAACGTCAAGAAACGAAAAGTAAACCGTGGGCTGAGAAACTTTGGATGAGGTGTGTGGTGTATGACAGGCTCACAGCTACCGCATGTATGACGTTCTTTAAAGCTCGTAGCTCCTTGTTATGTTCGTAGGATTTAAACTGTACTCTCAAATGATAATGAAGATCTCATTCGGGGAAGGGTAATGGGTACTGTTACATCCCTAAATTCTATATTCGTAATGCAGAGCTGTGACACAGATATAAATGTTCTGTCAGCAATATATCTGCTTTATAAACCGTAGCTCTGCCTCTAAACATTCAGTCGTTCGGGTGATTAGCCGAATTGCTGTCCAGCTACTGACCTGGTTTATGCCCGCCGGTCTGGACTAAGTAACAAGGCTAAGCCCCTGATGATACTAGCCGCCTATAGACCCTTTGCAGGTCCTCGCGAGTCGCGAAACGTAGTGATCCATAGTAATAGAGTTTGTTGTCGTATTTTGAACTATAGTTAAATTATAAACAATAAAACTCAGTTTCAGTTAACAAAGTGTTTTTTTTTATAAACACCGAGAAGCCGAAACTAACAGTACGTAGAGCCGCCGGAGAGTGTCGGCCGACGTTACAGCGCGCAGGTGCTACGGAGTTCGACACGTAGCGTCTCATGATGTCTACAACTATACGCCGCTATCTGTCCGTCTCCGTCTTTTTCAAATTTATTCATGAAGAATTACTCACACGCTGACATATTATGAATAAAACTAACAAAATAATTAATAATATCTCAAGTTTTATCTAGCGGCGGCGGTACTTATTTAGCGGCAGCTTTTTTTACTTAGGAATTTTTAGTGTCTTCGTAGCGTTATTTTATGCTTTCTTTAGTTAACGAATGGGTTGAACTTACGATAATGTAAAATAATACTTATTTATATAAAATGACCCCGACCCCGGAACACCGGAATGACACCGGAAAGAGCAGTATTGGTCAAACCCCCACTAGGTGGACCAAAGATGTTACAGGGAGCCGCTGGGTACTCGCGCCTCGAGACCGTTTCGTTTGGAAGTCCATGCAAGAGGACTATGCCCAGCTGGTAATGATGATGATGTCGATGATAAAATGAAGTTATTAAATAAAATTTCTTTTAGAATAATACCTTTCGTGAAACAGTAATATATTACTGCAATGTTCTCTATAAAGCTAAAATGCTAATGAAATCACATCTCACAATAGAATTCTCAAACGTGATAAACTCAAAGTAATTTCTCAATCCCTTCCTCGAGACCCTTCTCCCTTTCCCGTCTCGCGCGAGATTAATCACCGCGACGTCACGTGACGTGTGACGTCACGGCGCTTATCTGACGTCACTGATAGAGCATTCAAATGTTAAAAGCCTGACGTTATTAATGATTGATAAAGAAGGGACGCTTATCGTGTGTGCGATAGACGAACATTTTTTTAACAAAATATGAGATTTTGAATATTATATGAAACGTTTCGGAAACGCATCTCTAAATATAGGTAATACGTACCACAGATTCGACATATAAATTAATTGTTTTTCACTAAAGCTTAAACAAATAAACAGACGAAAATTATAAAACCAGCTGTTCAGTGTATGTATTAATTATCACTTTACGAAAAAATATTAAATGTACCTGTATAAACGATACCGTCCTTACGATTACAATATACTTACGTCTCACCAATCTCACCAATCTTCAACTACTTTGGGGAAGGATACCACCACCTCTAGCTACTTGTATAGAAAGCTTACTGAAAACGTATTGCCAGTTTTAGCCCTGGCTACTTGTAGATACACTACAATTGTCAAACGCTGTTTCCTACGAGTATATACGAGTCAGTCCGCTCCGGCTGAGCGCCCAGCTCCGCCGGGACTAGCTCTATGTAAACGTTGTTTACCTTTATCTCCGATTGTTCTCTTTACGTTTAGTTTTTCCTAAAGCCCCCGAGGGATTTTGCTACGAGACAAGAAAAATAGATTTTCAAAAATCGCTTTCACAAAGAGATTTTCCAATTTAAAGTTTCCAAGCAGCTGTAAAACTACTCGCTACATTGAAAAATGGTGTGTCTGTCCGCACGTACAAGTTCACGCGGACGAAGTCGCGGGCGTCGGCTAGTACATAAGTACATAAATAGACTATGAATGATGATGATCTAACTATAGCAGCAGTATATTTTAGCAGAGGCTTATCGGTATATTCAAACAACGTCCTTATTTGTAAAATATATTACGGAAGCACACAATTATAATTAAATTTAAAAATTCCATTTTGATTTATCCTTGTCTGATGATTACACTGTATTGAGATGTCAATTTTCATAAATTGTGAACAAAAACCCGTCCGTCTGCTAAAGCCGACGGCCTCTCTGTAGCCGGAATTATTCATTCGCGGCGCGGCGGGGGCGGCGGGGGCGGCGGGGGCGGCGGCCGCAAGCATTAATACGTAACTACCCACTCAGAATTCACTCACGATATTATTGTGTACTGCATGTTTGTGTGTACACGAATAATGACAACACTTTGACTACCTCCTCAACCCCCTCACTGAGCAGAGTTAAATGAAATCCTTGTATTTTGTTTTAAAGTCTAAATAGCACACATGAGAAGCTTGCTGACGTTTACCTCGTTTACTTAACGACACGGAAGTCTTAAGAAAGAAACTCTTTATCACAGATCTTATGTGTGAATGCACTCCTCTATTTTTAGAAGCAACATCGGCACAAATTGATTGGTGGAACTTGGAAGGGAGATCTACGAGTAGGTATGTCTTGGCGCAAAACATAGCATTTTAGGATATGTACATATCAAATACAATACTGCAAGTGCTGCTAGTTGGTGTTCTGATATACCTCGTAAGTATAGGTTTAAGTTCTCCCTATATTTTGTAAAGATAGGTACAGATAACAAAAAGTTTAAGCCGAATATGACGTATCGTTTTAGGCACAAAACACTTATAACGCTTCGTTTTAGGCGAAAATGTCGTCAACGAGTGAAATAGCGGAATCGCACCCAAGGTAGACATTCTTACTTGAAATAGAACAGTTTTAAGTCTATCCCACAAAACTTCAGTTAATATTACACTTTCTTTTCTTCAACAATTTATTTTAATTATAAATTCCCAGCCAGATAATTTGCTCATACGAATTATATAGATATCTACAGTAGGTACATGAAAAATGTTTGTGACAAACTTGTAATTATATCTCGGCGCTGCTCAGTGTTACTCTGAGTTTAAAAGCTTTTATAATATACAGGAGGGATTGTTTTAAACTAATTGTACACGCATTAGGGAGGGAGGGCGAGTGCGCCCTCTGCAGCCTCCCTCCGAGCCTCCGCAGAGCTCCGTCATTAGCAGTCATGTAAAATAATGCCGAGTCCATAATTAATGAAGTACCGCGTACCGAAGTACGACGCTAAGGAGATACTAATTGATAATTTCACTTCACCTCCTGCAAACAGTTTCTGTGGGTTTAAATTAAACTTTAGAAGGTAATATCAATTCGTTGAATGTTATTTAGGTACAGGTAGTTTCGGAATTATAAATGGTATCTATATTGTAAATCATTAATAAGAATAGACCCTCGAAGTGATGTTGCGATAGAGTTCTAGCCTCTTATTTTTATATTTGACTGCCCATTTTCTTTAGAGAATACCAACTCCAAAACTTAAATTCATCATCATCCGCCATTACTTTTAAACGAAACTATGCAGCTAGAAAAATAATTGTGATAAAATTCTTGAACCTCTACATTTGTTAATAAGACAGAACAAAGACCGAAACGGAAAAATTTCGGCGAACGTTTAACTTTCCTTCAACTTTTTTTTTCAGGCCTAAGTATCGAAATACAAAGTTAAAACCGCTTGAAAACATGTAAAATGAAGCGCAATAGATTAAGGATATTTTTTACATTAAAAACAAATTATTTAGTACGTAAAAGAAGCACTTTGTTAGAGATTAGTTTCGCACAGCCGCAGGGCTGCAGGCCGCCGGTCAAAGGGGCAGCGCGCGGCGCCGGGGTCGCCGGGGTCGCCGGGGGGCAAACTATTAGCACTTTTAAGTTCTCTCAATTTTTCCCGCCTCGTTATGCAAAGAGCTGCAGCGAGCGAGCGAACAACTTCTACCTCTACTTTAGCATTTACAGAAATACTGTGCAGGTTGTTAAAACATATTTAAAGTGGAGTTTGAATATTTTAAAGTTGAACAAAATTAAACAAACACAATTTATAACAATATATAATTTTAATTTGTATGTAGTGTTAATGATAACAATCTATTTAGCCTAGGTCATTTAATCACGAACAAAAAATTAAATATCACAGATTGAAAACAAGACATTGACAACAAGAGTAGAAAGCAGTTCTTGAATCAGTTCAGGAGTACTGGCGTGTGAAGGAGGCGTGGAACCGGCGCACGGAGTCCATCATGTGCTGGAACTCGTCCGCCGGGTGCAGGATGGTGCTGCGGAAGTGGAAGCTGCCGGCGCGCTGCCCGAAGCCGGAGCCCGGCACCACGCACACTCCTGACTCACAGAACAAACAGAGGAACATTAAAAACATCTGATGTGTCCGGTAAAATTAAACCGTGCCATTTGAAACGTCCATGCTTATAGCAGCTAGCCGGTAATACTTCTAAATGCTCCTATCGGGCCAAGCTGAAGGTCGACTCTTAGCTTTCGCGTTGCTTTGCTAGAATTGATTATTTTGGAAGGGTTGCCGCGATCAGCGACTGATATAATGATTTCTCATATCATACCAAGAAGATATTAAAAATATGCGCTTTACACTTGGACGATTGAGAGTCTGGACCCTTGAACCTGCTACCTTCCAGAACCACCACAGCCCAAACATTAAAGTTGATCGTATCGTACTTACCTTTGGCAGAAGCACCGACTGACACACAACTTTTATAAAATGCAGTATTTGTTATGTCTGACTATCACATGTCTGCACTTAGTCCAGATGTCAAGCGACTGACATCCGTCTCTGGCCAACGACGAGCACTGACCTGTCTCCTCCAGCAGCCTCAAGCAGTAGAACTCGTCAGGCTGCAGCCCCGCGTCGGCCGCCGCTCGCTGGGCGCGCTCCGGTATCTCCACGCGAGGGAACGCGAACATGGAGCCCTGCGTCAGTTCATTGATATCAAACAAACAAGTTCATTCTCTCCAAGACAACGCCCAAACCGAGAACTTTCCGTCTTCGTTTAAATTGAACAAACGAGATTTTACAAGCAATCGACCAAAAGCGAAGAAATAAAAATACGTTATGTTTTGAAATAAAGAAAGTTTGTTAATGGAAAATCAGTGAACTGATCTTAAATATATTCAGGTATTAAAATCAAATACGTAGGTACCT
Organism: Bicyclus anynana; assembly: GCF_947172395.1. Lineage (NCBI taxonomy): Eukaryota > Metazoa > Arthropoda > Insecta > Lepidoptera > Nymphalidae > Bicyclus > Bicyclus anynana. Next base: position 16,310,083 of record NC_069097.1, on the reverse strand, counting down.
GTTCTAGTATCTTATATATTATAAAATATTTTTACAGTCAATTAAACTGGAGCGTCACCAAATTTTACTAAATATTGAGTGTTCTGCAAATTATCAGCGTATAAATGAATATATTTTATTATCGTACGCGAAACCTGTTACAGCGGTCGACAGCTATCAACTGATAATGATTTTATTTGATGATGATGATGCGAAAAAGTTTTAAAGTTCAAACAGGCTCACATCAATAATGTTGCAGGAGTATCCGGGGATGCTGTTGAACTCCCGGTGAGCGGTGCGCGCGCGCTCGCCCAGGGCCCGCAGCGTGGCGCGCTTCTCCTGGCTGAAGCGAGGGTAGGACGGCTCGCCCGCGACCGGCGGCTTCATCTGCGAAGGTAGTCAATCATAATATAAGAATAATTGTTATGGCAAAATAAACAGGAATCCAAGTAGTTCGCTTAGAACGTTTGCAGATAAGTGACTATGACTAAGACTATGAAGTCAAACGTTTGAGACTAAGATTTAAATTTGTAAAGATTAAGAATTCTCTTACATAAATGGATGTCCTGTTGCAAGGTTAGCTCGGGGCTCGTTGCGCGTTACTTTAAGCTCCGTAACACCGGTCAGTAACCACTTTATGTCATAATCTTTACCCAGCGGAACAAAATTGACGTACCACACAGTCGAGCGCGCACTGCCCCAGCACGGAGGGACACTGCGCCACCGCCCGCGCCGCCTCCAGCGCCGCCCGCACCCCCTCCTGCAGCCGCACCGCCTCCATGAACCCCGCGCGCAGCCCGCACTCCGCCGCCCAGCCCTTGGAGCACGTCACGAAGCTGGCCAGCTCCATGCTGCTGTAGGGAGCTCCCATTTCGTGCATGACCTACGTAAAAATAAAGGTTTGTAAATCTGATAGTTCCCTAACCTTAGAGAGACATTTCTTCCTCCCATATTCTTATAATCTTAGAGTTAGAGCTTTATTGTCAGATCTTTTGTGCGTTCCCCAGTGACATTGCGGTGGTCATATTTGGAAGTGAATTCTTTGCAAAGTATGCAAAAACTACGTCCTACAACGTCTTGCCTTGAGTCCATCAACCTGAGGTAAAATCCTTTATTTGTAAATTTATGAAATCTGTAAACACTTCAAGAACTTCCTCTTACTGACCTTTTTAAACGAATGGAAAGGCTTGCTGATGATGTTCTCCTGATACACCTCATCGGCCAGTATGAAGAGCTGGTGCTCGTACGCAAACTTGATGATCTCTTGCATGTTGTCACGAGTAAGGACCTGGAGATAAGGTTTTACCATCATTTATAACTTTCATCCGGCCAGCTGGCGGCCTTCCACACAGTTCTGGCTGTGACCTTCGGATTACAGCGCGACAATAATTATGTTATCCGTCATTCATCTCACGGTAAGCTCTTCGTAATAACCGTATAAATAATGTCCGTAACACAAAATTAAATAAAATCCTTAAAACTATAAGTAACGATTAGTCGTTACTTATAGCTTTTTTATTATAAAAGTACCCAAAACAACGCAGAAAACATTTAATTATGACCATAAAATATGCGTCTTAGAAAATCAAATAGTGCTACGGGCTATCGCCTGATTAAAAAGTTCAATTCTCTTAAGAAAAATTGTATTTATTTGTTATTCCCACCTGTCCGGTAGGATTCCCAGGATTAATAACCACCAAGGCCCTGACATGGCTCTCCTGGCTCGCCTCCCGCCAGCTCCGCTCCAACTCCTGCAGCTGCAGCGCCCAGTCGTGCTCCTCATCCAGGTAGTAGTTGGCCTGGCGCAGGCCCAGCTCGGAGAGAGTGCCAGAGAATAGCGGGTACTGCGGGATGGGGATCATAACCGCTGGAGAAAGAAAGGAAACGAAAAATGCTTTCATTAACTGTTTTATCATGTATTTTAGAGTTGTCTGGTAGACTGTCTGTGTATCAATGGATGCGTGTGTGAGGATGTCTCATGATGAGCCATATATTGGTTTAAGGTAAAACTAAATAAACTCTATATAATACCTGTAGTAGCAAAGCGTCATGAACATGCATCGTTTTCTGTTGTCCTCATTACCAACCACGAACTATTACAACATTTCAAACAGGTGCAAATTTCCTTAATGCATTGTTTCACTTATTATTATTATTTTTATGCAACAAAGCATTAGGTATTCAAACCCCCCCCCATACACACACACACACACACACTGCACGAGTGGCGTGGGTAGCAATCTAAGATGCTACCCACGTAGCACGTAATCAGTGGCATTAAATCAAACAACCACATCCTCACCAGGAGGTTTCCCGTCCACGTGTTGCACGAAGAGGCCGAGCAGCGCCTTGATGAGGTCGGAGGCGCCGGCGCCGAGGTACACGTCGTCAGGGCTAGCCGGCACGCCGTCCCGCGCGGCCAGGAACTGCGCCACGCGCCGCCGGACTAGCGTCAGGCCGGCCGACGGGGAGTACGCGCCCACGGAACCTTTCCTGCGTGTACACGTGCGTTTCTTATCAGCACTGCTAAAGTCGTTCGCCATTTCGTCCGGCGTCTGTGTTTCCTGTCACTTACAATCTAAACACCTTCAAGGCAAGGGTGAATAGACGTCTTATTCTGAACCTCATCATTGCTATCCATCAGGCATGACTGTAGTCTAGCAGAAGCCTATCCAAAATAAACCAAGAAGATGTAAGTGTAAGACAGAATATTCATTTATTGATTTAATTATGCGATTTCCTTGACTGCGATCACAAGTCTCTATGATGTACTATCTAAGACAGAAGCGGGATAACTTGGAACAGGTATAGGAGCTGGGAGTCGAACCCTGACCCTCTCTGTTGCCAACCTCAGCAACACGAACCGTGCCAGAATGGTCGTCAAAATGTAACTATTTTTTAACCGACTTCCAAAAAGGAGGAGGTTCTACGTTCGGCTGTATGTATGTTTTTTTTTTTTTTTTGTATGTCCAGCGACAATTCCGTCAATTATGGACCGATTTTGAAAATTCTTTTTTTGTTTTGTAGGGTTTACTTCCAGGGTGATCCTCATTTTTTTCATGTCAGGATCTGATGATGGCATCCTGGAGAAATTGAGGGGAACTTTCGAAAGTTGTAGAGACGGTTAGTACGTTTTTTAGTGTTTCCATAAGGTATTTTAAACCACTACAACTTTATGAAGGTTTGGAGTTGGTCTGATGATGGAGCCGAAACACAGACGATGGAACTCGTCAAGGATTTACAGCAGTCACCTTTTGTTTGGGCTTGATTAATTTGTATTGATGAGTACTTTCCACCCATATTGGTTGTGACTGTATTAAGGGTCTGGTGATGAAGACAAGGGACAGTGAAGAGAACTCCTCGACGGTTCACAGTAGCTACCTTGTGTTTGGACTTGATAAATTTGTATTGATGAGAACTTTCCACCTAGATGGATTGTGACTGTATTAAGGGTCTGATGATGAAGACGAGGGACAGTGAAGAGAACTCCTCGACGGTTCACAGTAGCTACCTTGTGTTTGGACTTGATAAATTTGTATTGATGAGAACTTTTCACCTAGATGGATTGCGACTGTATTAAGGGTCTGGTGATGAAGACGAGGGACAGTGAAGAGAACTCCTCGACGGTTCACAGTAGCTACCTTGTGTTTGGACTTGATAAATTTGTATTGATGAGAACTTTTCACCTAGATGGATTGCGACTGTATTAAGGGTCTGGTGATGAAGACGAAGCACAGTGAAGAGAACTCCTCGACAGCTCACAGTAGCTACCTTGTGTTTGGACTTGATAATTTTGTATTGATAAGAACTTTCCACTTAGATAGGTTGTGACTGTACACACGCAGTGGGTATGCTAACACTAAAAATAAAAAAATAAAAATTTTAATAAAAAAAATTCAACCGACTTCCAACTTAAAAAATAACTTTAACTAAAAAGCAAAAAATAACATCCTACCTATGTGCTACCTTCTGATTAGTTTGAAGGCGGTGCCAAGCCAGTGTCGTGTTTTAATTATAGCTGTTTCTGGAATAACCACAGAAATGAAAAACCACAGAACCACAGAATTGTAGCTTAAACGTATTTAATTAAAACATCACTGGCTTGGCACCGCCTTCCAACTGATCAGAAGGTAGCACATAGGTAGGATGTTATTTTTTGCTTTTTAGTTAAAGTTATTTTTTGAGTTGGAAGTCGGTTGAATTTTTTTTATTAAAATTTTTTCATTCATCATTATCAACCCATGTTCGTCTCACTGCTGAGGCTGGGTCTGCTCTCAGAATGAGAGGAGACTCGAGACGTTTTTTCATTATTATTTACTATCACCATCTGTCTAACTGTTGCCCCTCTAGGTGGCGAGCGGCGCGGCGGCACGACAAACCCATGGTAGCAAAAGAATAAAACCCTACATCAAATGAGGAGATAAAAAAGTAGAGTTTACCCTATTATATACTTAATTTGTACTCGGATATATCCCCGACACGATGTCATGACGCGGGAAGGGTCTGCGGCCACTGTTATGCAAATGGCGGTTTAGCATATGAACGTAATCAATTCACATAAATTAGCGCCGGCGGATGTAAATGACAATTAATCAATGGAGTCGTACACGCCGCCGCCGGCAGCGGGACAGGCGGGACAGGCGGGACAGGCGGGACAGGCGGGACCAGCGCTCGATCATCGTGTTCATAATTAAACTTATAGGTTTGACAATGATGATCATTAAATATAATCGATCTATTCACTAGTCTACTGTACCAACGCAAGTTGACGTGACAATTAAGGTAAAAATGTACCTATTGTGTGCAGTTTGCAATCAATGATCGTGTAAGGCTTTGTTCCTCTCCGAGGAATGAGTGTAGTGCATAGCTATTGCTACTTATTATGTATTCTGTGGTGTGGAGTGTGGTAGTACTAAGTACAGACATGCTAACTCTCCTACTGAGAAATTATTGAAAGGAGAACATCTCCAATGTTTTTCGTAACTAGACTCGACTCTTGTTTTGAATCGAACACAGATATGCATAATTAGGTGTTTTGCTGCAGGTACATGAATAGATCTCATGATCTGGAGATGTGGATTAAGTGTAAAAATGAAATTCTTTTCAAAGGAAGTCTTAGCTTAATGAGCACAAAGATTTAGAGACTGTATAATATGAAAGTTCAGATTGTAATATAAGAACCTCCGGTCAAAGGAATGCCTATGGCCTAATCATAATGTTCTTACGTGCAATCGTCCAGTAGTTCCCGGACACGTAGCTTCACGTCGTCCGGCACGTCCGGCGACGCGGCCAGCGCCGGACACGCCGCCAACGCCAGGACCTGACAGACGATGACCGTTGAATAATGAAGGCGCTCGTGTAATTAAATCTTGGCCAAAATCACTGGCACTTACAAAAATGTTATTAGCTCTTCCGCACAGCATATATAATGACTGAAGTTCTTTTTAAAATACCTAAATTGATTATTTTTTATATACATGACCAATATTCCTCATTTCCCTGCATGTAAGCAAAATCCTGGCTTGGAACGAGTTAGTCCAGTCCAGGGTACAATCGCACACCTAGATTTTTTTTTACAATTGTTATTAGTCTTCACTGAAACTGGAGTCCGGCCCCGTGGCTTAAATTATAATAATAAAGTTAAAACCTTTTGCTAGTTTTCAACGTTTCGTCTCTGCTTAAACTGCAATTGCGAGAATTGCTTAAGTAACTGAATAATGGAGTTTGTTATGAAAGTAAGCAAGTACTGTTCGTTTCCTTGTACAAAAATAAAGAGCAATTAAGCCGATTTTGACGCTGCAATTTGACAGATAACTGCGTGTAAGGGAGAGGGGGTTAAGCATCTATTTAGCTACCTACAACGTATCCGCCGATCTAAATAATTTTTGACCAAGAAGGCCTACTAGGTCCATGTTCTTCAATCCTCATATTTAGGAGAGTTTCTAAATGAATAATTATGTCTCGTTTCCTTTAGATAAACAACCCTGTCTGAGTGTTGTCTCCACTGTGTGGGCGGACAGACCTGTCTGATGAAGGTGACGGGCGGCTGGCCGAGCGCGTGGCAGTCGCCGATGTTGGCGCGCACCACTCGCCGGAACGGTTTCTTCACACCCTGAAATATAAACAAATTAATATATCTACATGTTTTTAATATAACTAACTATGGGCCTAACAGGAAGGTTCAAGTCAAGAATCACACAGCGGGCGATGGAACGAGCTATGCTCGGAGTAGGTGGTATCTATGCGTGATCGAATCTGAAATGAGGAGATCCGTTGACGATGAAGCGTGGCCAGTAAAGTTAGGTAGATACAGGCACACAGCTTGATTTAAATTTAAAATCAGCTCATCAGAACTTATTCTCACTAAAGGAGTGTGCGGGTCATTCTGTTTCTAGTCAAAATCGTCTATATAAGCACATCATCATCATTATCAGTCCATTTTAACGGCTCACTGCAGGCCAGGCCCCCCTCCCTATCGGAGAGGGGATGTAGAACTTAGACCCACCACGCTGCTCCGATATATGTTGGCGGGCTTAGGGTGATAATGTTCTATTCAGTAACGACTACTATTCAGATTATGACCGGGGCCGACGGCTTTACCTGCTCTCTCAACATCTCAATTCCAGGCTGAGAATTTAACTAAAAATTTCTTAGAAAAACTCAATATCCCTTCCCAGGATTCGAATGCAGAACCTCGCGATCCGAAACCACAGGCTAACCTCTTATCCCATAAAATCTCTTCCTTTTTGGAAGTCGTTAAAAAGGAAAAACCTACTTTCTCCAGTTCCCGCTCGATGTGCAGCGCGCGCTGCAGGATGGGTCCGCGCACCGCGTACGAGATGTTCAGCATGTTCTGGTTCACATTCTTCTCCGTCAGGCACTTCTCCAGCTTCATTCTTATAAACTTTTTCTAATAATTATCACTAAAAACACTATAGCCACCCGCACTATAGTCGGTTTAAAATTTAACTCGTGTCGGTAGGACTGAATATTTTTTTTGTATAGTTTGTAACAAGAGATTTAAAATCTGACGTTCAAATGAAAACGTAGAGTGCCTTTATATACGAGTAAGTGCACTAAGAAGCCGCCGCTTGTCATCTCAAAATCGGTGATTCCCTAGCGCTAGACGATTTATTCGTACATTTTCCCGTTCAATTAGCCTATGCGGCTATGCTGCAGTGAAATGGGGATACCTACTTGAAGTGTTCTGAGTTTACTGTATAGATGGTACTCGTAATAGTCAGGGATTTAAGAATTAATTAAACGTAGGTATTATTTTATATTGCTGAGGTTTCTCGGAAATCTTCAAGTAGAAAGCTAACTTCGGTATTTTTTTTAAATTTTTTGGGTTTAGTAGTTTCGGAGAAAAGGGTGGGGGTGAATGGTATATTTACTTGAATAACTTGGAAACTAAGTATGTATTTATTTTAAAATTACAAAAAAAAAAAATCCTCTTATTATTTCGTACATCACACGATGCAGTTTGAAATACTCAAAATTTTTCGAAAATCTTCAAGTAAAAAGTTAATTTCTGTATTTTTTTTTAAATTTTAGATACAGTAGTTTTGGAAAAAAGGGCGTGATCTATTGTCGTCTGTTTGTTTAAATATCTTGAAAGCTATTTTTTTAATTCCAAAAAAATATTTTTAAAATCTTCTTCAAGATCTTTCATATGATGTATCACACGATGAAGTTTGTAAAAGTTTTTTTTCTACGTTCCATCTTACCCCCTTATGTCCCCAATATTCAAATTTTACCTATTCACGATACATCCCTATGTTTGGGTCACAAGATTAATATGTGTACCGAATTTCAACTGGATTGGTCCAGCACATTCGGAGAAAACAGACAGACATTAAAATGTGCGTAAGTGATAATATAAGAATTCTGTTTTTCTACTACGTACGTTCGGAACCCTAAAAAGAGGTACCAATGTCTGGTTACGCTCTCGTACTAATTAACGCGTTAGTGATAATGTGATAAATAATAAACCTGTGGTTGCAAAGAACCCGCGCTCACAATTTTCAGTCGCACAACCTAACCACTACACCGAAGACTGAGCAGGCTACATTCATTCATTAACAATTTCATTCCAAAATCGATTGTCAGATTTCACACACGCAGAGAATTAAGAAAATTCTCTGGTATGCAGGTTTCCTCGCGATGTTTTCCTTCGCCGATTGAGACACGTGATATTTAATTTCTTAAAATGCACACAACTGAAAAGTTGGAGGTGCATGCCCCGGATCGGATTCGAACCCACACCCTCCGAAATCGGAGGCAGAGGTCATATCCACTGGGATACATTATAGTTCATCATTATACCAGTAGAATAGGTATCTGCAGCTAGATACATGCAAAATTCGTGGTAGAGAGATTAAAAAATTAACCATCACGAATGCAGTAGGAAAACGTACGTAGGTACATTTTCTCGGAAGCATCTCAAATTGTAATGTGCATTTCAGACTATTGTTGTCAGGTACGTGCTAACAATGAAATGAGGAAAACAGTTGGTAGGTAACTACTTGGGTACTTTACCTACCACAAATGTACGTACCTACCTATATTATTTTTGATAACACTTTTATAGGTGGGTAGGTATAAACTAAATACCTAACCAAAACTTACTAAATAATGACCAGTTGGCCCATCCAAAAAACCAAATAGAGTATCTTTTGACGACCTCTCCAGCGCAATTGGTCCTGGGTTCGATTCCCAGCAGCAGTTTAAATTCTGGCTCAGATCTAGTCTGGTGGCAGGTATTTGCCGTGGCCTGCTATCACCCTACCGAAAAAGACTTACAGCTAAGTGATTTAGCGTTCTAGTACGACGTCGCATAGAAACCGTAAATATCTATGGCTAGAATTTTTTTTTAGGTTTTTAACTTTTTCAAGTAGATGTAGTCAGGTAAAAACACAGAGAAGGGAACTTTCTTAGGGTCACGTTTTACCTTTTGGATACGGAACCCTAAAAAATAGTTATATTTCGCAGGGCACTGTCGCTAGGAACACATCCTACGCGTTGTTTTGCTCTCGTCCACCTAAGGATAGGAAAGTCAACGGACGGGAATCAAACCTGTAAATCTCAGTGCTGAGTCCAACCCCTCTACTGATATTCTTACTTCAATATGATAGGACTATTAGGTAGGTATAAATTAAAACTAGAAGATTATTTAGTGGTAAAGTTCAAAAACCTTAGATAAGTCTAATTAACAGATGTATGCGGAAAAGTTGTCTATTATCCTACTCGATATGGACTGGTTACCGACAAACAAATTTAAAATGAACGTAGAAAATCATAGAATTATTATCTATGATACGGGGCCGCCGGACTACAGGGGCCGAAAGAGATAATCCGGCTGGGATGTTTTCGTACAACGCGCAGCTATAGGTACGCTTTATGAAGCAGACTTGAAGTTTGGCGCGCATCGATCTAGTACTATAACTAAAGGTGTTTCTCATAAATGGATATCACATCACCATCGTGATCTGCTCCAGGTTATTATTATCATCAAGTATTCCGAGCAGGTCGGGTTTAGGGTTTTCCTGGCGGCGGACTGCGAGGCCAGGGGTCAATGGTTGCTTATCAGCGGCAGCGGGACATCACCGTCGATTGTTTCGATTGCATCGCATTACGTTACTTTTTCCTTAAAGGGTCAATAGAGGGCGGCCTTGCGATAATTACACTAATATTTACTTCAATCGATCGATTCAATCTCTAATTCTTTTGGAAATTAATTATAGTCTATAGGTACTTTCTGATTATAGCTTTCTATTGGTGTCAAAGGTGAGCCAAATCAAATATAGGACATCGATGAAGGTGAAAATCTTTTAATCCGAGACCTACCCTTGATCTGTTGTATTTATAGACTTTAGGATATTTAGCAAAACATAAAGCTAATGTCTGACTGATGATATGATTTTTCATATTATTGTGAAGAGCATATGAAAATAATACGTATTTTACTTGGAAGAGAGAGAGTCTGCACATTTGAAAGCTGCTACTTCCTAAAGCAAACATGCTCTAAACTCTATAGTCGCTAATCATATTCAGTTAGGGCAGGAGCATAAACTGAGGGAGGTAAACCCTTAAACTTTCAAGTTTTTTAAGGGTTGTTATAAAGGAATTTTAGTCCATCTAAGGGCTAAGGCCACGGCGAGTTACTGTTATTTTTTAAAATAAATATGTATCTTAAAATGATGCGATTATTCTTAATGAAAACTATCGTTTCCAGCTTGTTCTCAGAAAAGTATGGGTTCATTCAAAAAATAAAGAAAAAAGCAATGATATTTATAATTTATTTCAACAATCTGTTAACAACTCGCCTCGCACGGGAATGCACCGGCCGCAGGCGATGAGCAAACTGTTCCTCACATATCGTACAATAATAAGGTATAATACAAACATTGTGATTTAACAAATTCAAAATAACATAATTAAGTAAATCTGGCATTTTATACAATAAATGCACTAAATATTAACAAATTTAGCAATAGGTATCACATTTCAAGGTACAGTGACTCGGTGACGTCACAGCTCGGGCAATGGTCATCACAGACGCTGCGAGTCGTCATGGAGCCGTGAGGTCTCTCACATGAGGTGACATGTACAAAACTGACTCCGAGCAACAGGGTTATTATGTAACTCGGTGTACCATTCAAGATCACAAAAACGAAAATACGACGAAAATCGATGCAGTGACTGATTGTTTGAATGGTACACTGAGATACATAATAAGGCCGCAAGTCCATTTAAGAAATCACCGAATTAGTCACTAAAATTAATTTAAACATATTCTAATACACATATATTGTAGCGAATGGTTTCACTATACATATTATAAAATTAAGAGCAAAAATATTTACAAATCATACAGTTCCAATTAATAAAAAAATTCAAAAAATAGTTTTTTTAAATATGAACCAATATAAATAAAATCCGTGCAAATTTGTGCGAATATATACAGATGGCACAGTCTGGACTAGCTGGCTTGGCAATATAACTCGATAGAACAGTAGGGAACAAATAATCAAACAGTAATAATATATTACAGGCAAATTTCAAATTGAGTAACATCCGTAGACACAGAAAATAGTAGACGAATAAATAAAATGCGTCACTTTCGCTAAAAAAAAGCCAAATTATGCGGACTAGAAACCAGACAAGGCGATTCGATATCCGTTGTCATGAACAACATATCAAATAACTTTGATAATTGTCATATGCCAGTAGAAACATAGTGTGATTAACAAAATTACAATCATAACGTGTTTCAAACTATAGGAAACCAGCAGCGGCGAAGAAACAGGCCGAGTCTTGCCGGATATGTATGAGAAATCAGAGTTTGCATCAAGCGGTATGAATTTCTTTTTTTTTGGAACGTCTTACCTTCGTCATAATTCCATCCTTCACCACTGGTAACCAGTTAGCTTAAAATATATTGATACAAAATGGTTCTGCATAGTGCAGTGTACTTTAGTGTCTTGTGACGTGAACCAAGTCCTAATCGAATATTTTTTGTCTGACACCGGCACGCTAATCAGTCGTCTATTTTTTTTTTCTGTCTACGCTAACATCACAATTTTTAATTGTTTTCATCGCAGCATTATTAACATGAACACAGTTATGAGTAGAAATAAATACACAATATAACGAATAAAACAACCATAATGAGGGAAACAATATAGAAGGTAATGAACAATTAATCTTATAATAACAAACGTATGTAAGGCGCAATTCAATCAATGACACATTTAACATCACCCAGTACTATTTGCTTATATTCTTCATCATTTTATTGATCCGTTCGCAACGCATGTATCAATATTCTGTATTTCTTTCAAAAGAACCAGAAAATTGATGTTTCAAATGAGAATAGATTTGGTGGTTCCGTACATCGTTTATATCTTTATCATTATGCTAGTGGGCAAACGACCTATTGGTAAATGATTACCGCCATGCATGTAATAGTAGGGGAGCCCGGGATGCTAAATTCGCAGTTACTCGAGCGTCATTGGGACCGATTACATTTGGTAGATTAAATTATAGGAAGAATAAATGGTTATTTACTTTTTTCGCTTTTAGCGGTAAAAAAAACTACACACTTTAAAAGCAATTTTTGTTTCTTTGGCTTACTGAAATTGTCAGAAAATTTTAGCAATTGATTAGGAGGTTATTCCTTCAAAATAAGTAAAAAATTAATCGCGCTCGTAACTCAAGAACTGAAATATAGGGTTTTATTTTGTAACTTTGGAACCCTCCCATTCCATTACGTTACGTTCAAATCGTCAGATTTTTAAAATGCACACCTTTATCTTAATCTGACGTGTTGGTTGAGTATTACTGAAGTTAGTTTTTATTTTGGTTGCCCTAAACCCTGATTTTGGCCTGTGAGCTGTAACCGTGAGCCTGAGAGCCTGTCATTAGAAGTTTGTGGCCGTTAACATTGAAATTTAAAGTTTGTTGAAAACGTGTTTTCTCATTGAAAAATTTTTCAATCATGGATCCCAATAAACCAGCGACAGCGAAATCAACGAAACAACAATGTGAAGAAACCATACTTCTTGGCTGGAGTTGAGCAACGCCCCTTGCGCTGCTTTAGATGCATGAGCATGGGGCACACGGGCCCCGTTTGCCCCTCAAAGAAGGACCGGAGCAGACTGTGCTTCCGGTGCGGTGGAGAAGGACACAAGGCGGCGGGGTGCGCGGGCACCATGCGTTGCGCCGTCTGCGCTGATGCGGGCTTGTCGTCGGGGCACATAATGGGGGGCAGCAGCAGCAGTCCAGTGTTTCGGATTGCAACTTTACAAGGCAGCCAAGTTTGAAACGCAAATCTGCACACTTTGGCGTTCCTCCGTCCAGTGTTTCGGATTGCAACTTTACAAGGCAGCCAAGTTTGAAACGCAAATCTGCACACGATGGCGTTCCTCCGTCCAGTGTTTCGGATTGCAACTTTACAAGGCAGCCAAGTTTGAAACGCAAATCTGCACACTTTGGCGTTCCTCCGTCCAGTGTTTCGGATTGCAACTTTACAAGGCAGCCAAGTTTGAAACGCAAATCTGCACACGATGGCGTTCCTCCGTCCAGTGTTTCGGATTGCAACTTTACACGGCAGCCAAGTTTGAAACGCAAATTTGCACACTTTGGCGTTCCTCCGTCCAGTGTTTCGGATTGCAACTTTACAAGGCAGCCAAGTTTGAAACGCAAATCTGCACACTTTGGCGTTCCTCCGTCCAGTGTTTCGGATTGCAACTTTACAAGGCAGCCAAGTTTGAAACGCAAATCTGCACACGATGGCGTTCCTCCGTCCAGTGTTTCGGATTGCAACTTTACAAGGCAGCCAAGTTTGAAACGCAAATCTGCACACTTTGGCGTTCCTCCGTCCAGTGTTTCGGATTGCAACTTTACAAGGCAGCCAAGTTTGAAACGCAAATCTGCACACGACGGCGTTCCTCCGTCCAGTGTTTCGGATTGCAACTTTACAAGGCAGCCAAGTTTGAAACGCAAATCTGCACACGATGGCGTTCCTCCGTCCAGTGTTTCGGATTGCAACTTTACAAGGCAGCCAAGTTTGAAACGCAAATCTGCACGCTTTGGCGTTCCTCCGTCCAGTGTTTCGGATTGCAACTTTACAAGGCAGCCAAGTTTGAAACGCAAATATGCACACGATGGCGTTCCTCCGTCCAGTGTTTCGGATTGCAACTTTACAAGGCAGCCAAGTTTGAAACGCAAATCTGCCCACTTTGGCGTTCTTCCGTCCAGTGTTTCGGATTGCAACTTTACAAGGCAGCCAAGTTTGAAACGCAAATCTGCACACTTTGGCGTTCCTCCGTCCAGTGTTTCGGATTGCAACTTTACAAGGCAGCCAAGTTTGAAACGCAAATCTGTACACGATGGCGTTCCTCCGTCCAGTGTTTCGGATTGCAACTTTACAAGGCAGCCAAGTTTGAAACGCAAATCTGCACACGATGGCGTTCCTCCGTCCAGTGTTTCGGATTGCAACTTTACAAGGCAGCCAAGTTTGAAACGCAAATCTGCACACTTTGGCGTTCCTCCGTCCAGTGTTTCGGATTGCAACTTTACAAGGCAGCCAAGTTTGAAACGCAAATCTGCACACGATGGCGTTCCTCCGTCCAGTGTTTCGGATTGCAACTTTACAAGGCAGCCAAGTTTGAAACGCAAATCTGCACACGATGGCGTTCCTCCATCCAGTGTTTCGGATTGCAACTTTACAAGGCAGCCAAGTTTGAAACGCAAATCTGCACACTTTGGCGTTCCTCCGTCCAGTGTTTCGGATTGCAACTATACAAGGCAGCCAAGTTTGAAACGCAAATATGCACACGATGGCGTTCCTCCGTCCAGTGTTTCTGATTGCAACTTTACAAGGCAGCCAAGTTTGAAACGCAAATCTGCACACTTTGGCGTTCCTCCGTCCAGTGTTTCGGATTGCAACTTTACAAGGCAGCCAAGTTTGAAACGTAAATCTGCACACGATGGCGTTCCTCCGTCCAGTGTTTCGGATTGCAACTTTACAAGGCAGCCAAGTTTGAAACGCAAATCTGCACACTTTGGCGTTCCTCCGTCCAGTGTTTCGGATTGCAACTTTACAAGGCAGCCAAGTTTGAAACGCAAATCTGCACACTTTGGCGTTCCTCCGTCCAGTGTTTCGGATTGCAACTTTACAAGGCAGCCAAGTTTGAAACGCAAATCTGCACACTTTGGCGTTCCTCCGTCCAGTGTTTCGGATTGCAACTTTACAAGGCAGCCAAGTTTGAAACGCAAATCTGCACACTTTGGCGTTCCTCCGTCCAGTGTTTCGGATTGCAACTTTACAAGGCAGCCAAGTTTGAAACGCAAATCTGCACACGATGGCGTTCCTCCGTCCAGTGTTTCGGATTGCAACTTTACAAGGCAGCCAAGTTTGAAACGCAAATCTGCACACTTTGGCGTTCCTCCGTCCAGTGTTTCGGATTGCAACTTTACAAGGCAGCCAAGTTTGAAACGCAAATATGCACACGATGGCGTTCCTCCGTCCAGTGTTTCTGATTGCAACTTTACAAGGCAGTCAAGTTTGAAACGCAAATCTGCACACTTTGGCGTTCCTCCGTCCAGTGTTTCGGATTGCAACTTTACAAGGCAGCCAAGTTTGAAACGTAAATCTGCACACGATGGCGTTCCTCCGTCCAGTGTTTCGGATTGCAACTTTACAAGGCAGCCAAGTTTGAAACGCAAATCTGCACACTTTGGCGTTCCTCCGTCCAGTGTTTCGGATTGCAACTTTACAAGGCAGCCAAGTTTGAAACGCAAATCTGCACATTTTGGCGTTCCTCCGTCCAGTGTTTCGGATTGCAACTTTACAAGGCAGCCAAGTTTGAAACGCAAATCTGCACACTTTGGCGTTCCTCCGTCCAGTGTTTCGGATTGCAACTTTACAAGGCAGCCAAGTTTGAAACGCAAATCTGCACACGATGGCGTTCCTCCGTCCAGTGTTTCGGATTGCAACTTTACAAGGCAGCCAAGTTTGAAACGCAAATCTGCACACTTTGGCGTTCCTCCGTCCAGTGTTTCGGATTGCAACTTTACAAGGCAGCCAAGTTTGAAACGCAAATCTGCACACTTTGGCGTTCCTCCGTCCAGTGTTTCGGATTGCAACTTTACAAGGCAGCCAAGTTTGAAACGCAAATCTGCACACTTTGGCGTTCCTCCGTCCAGTGTTTCGGATTGCAACTTTACAAGGCAGCCAAGTTTGAAACGCAAATCTGCACACTTTGGCGTTCCTCCGTCCAGTGTTTCGGATTGCAACTTTACAAGGCAGCCAAGTTTGAAACGCAAATCTGCACACGATGGCGTTCCTCCGTCCAGTGTTTCGGATTGCAACTTTACAAGGCAGCCAAGTTTGAAACGCAAATATGCACACGATGGCGTTCCTCCGTCCAGTGTTTCTGATTGCAACTTTACAAGGCAGCCAAGTTTGAAACGCAAATCTGCACACTTTGGCGTTCCTCCGTCCAGTGTTTCGGATTGCAACTTTACAAGGCAGCCAAGTTTGAAACGTAAATCTGCACACGATGGCGTTCCTCCGTCCAGTGTTTCGGATTGCAACTTTACAAGGCAGCCAAGTTTGAAACGCAAATCTGCACACTTTGGCGTTCCTCCGTCCAGTGTTTCGGATTGCAACTTTACAAGGCAGCCAAGTTTGAAACGCAAATCTGCACACTTTGGCGTTCCTCCGTCCAGTGTTTCGGATTGCAACTTTACAAGGCAGCCAAGTTTGAAACGCAAATCTGCACACTTTGGCGTTCCTCCGTCCAGTGTTTCGGAATGCAACTTTACAAGGCAGCCAAGTTTGAAACGCAAATCTGCACACTTTGGCGTTCCTCCGTCCAGTGTTTCGGATTGCAACTTTACAAGGCAGCCAAGTTTGAAACGCAAATCTGCACACGATGGCGTTCCTCCGTCCAGTGTTTCGGATTGCAACTTTACAAGGCAGCCAAGTTTGAAACGCAAATTTGCACACTTTGGCGTTCCTCCGTCCAGTGTTTCGGATTGCAACTTTACAAGGCAGCCAAGTTTGAAACGCAAATCTGCACACTTTGGCGTTCCTCCGTCCAGTGTTTCGGATTGCAACTTTACAAGGCAGCCAAGTTTGAAACGCAAATCTGCACACGATGGCGTTCCTCCGTCCAGTGTTTCGGATTGCAACTTTACAAGGCAGCCAAGTTTGAAACGCAAATCTGCACACTTTGGCGTTCCTCCGTCCAGTGTTTCGGATTGCAACTTTACAAGGCAGCCAAGTTTGAAACGCAAATCTGCACACTTTGGCGTTCCTCCGTCCAGTGTTTCGGATTGCAACTTTACAAGGCAGCCAAGTTTGAAACGCAAATCTGCACACTTTGGCGTTCCTCCGTCCAGTGTTTCGGAATGCAACTTTACAAGGCAGCCAAGTTTGAAACGCAAATCTGCACACTTTGGCGTTCCTCCGTCCAGTGTTTCGGATTGCAACTTTACAAGGCAGCCAAGTTTGAAACGCAAATCTGCACACGATGGCGTTCCTCCGTCCAGTGTTTCGGATTGCAACTTTACAAGGCAGCCAAGTTTGAAACGCAAATTTGCACACTTTGGCGTTCCTCCGTCCAGTGTTTCGGATTGCAACTTTACAAGGCAGCCAAGTTTGAAACGCAAATCTGCACACTTTGGCGTTCCTCCGTCCAGTGTTTCGGATTGCAACTTTACAAGGCAGCCAAGTTTGAAACGCAAATCTGCACACGATGGCGTTCCTCCGTCCAGTGTTATGTATGATCGCAGATATCCTGTTACTTTTAGAAAATTGCTTTACTATTAGCCTACTATACCTAATTTAAATACAATTAAAAAAACTGTCGTCATCTCTATTGAACAGAAATGAATATTTATACAAACACAAGAGATTTTTAGAGGGTTATTGGGCTAAATTTAGTATTAAAGCAAATTTTCTTAGTTTATTAATAAAAATAATAAAATATATAATGAAATAATTAAAAATTTCATTTTTTATTTGCATGTAAAAAAAAATAAACGTACCCACCAATATTAAGGGCTCATACTTGGTGGGGGTACTCAACAACGTGCAAGGTAGAGTCCCTTATGTTCAACTGCCGCGCTCGAGTAACTGCAAAAATACCCTCCTTCGGCTCCCCTACTATAATGTTTTCCTTCCCTTAGGTGGTAAGGTAAGCTTTAGATAACTTAATTGTATATTTAACCTACATTATACTATTCACAGTGGAATTCATAGACATTGTAGGGGCACCGCTAGGGGATCATTCAGCCGCTAAGTGTCGAATTTAACCTCTATTTGTTCGAGAATTCGACACTCTGCGGCTACAACCTGGGGGTGCCCCTACAACGTCTATGAATTCCACTGTTAGTTATCAAAAACTTACCTCGCTGTTATAGTCAAGGTCGCACACATATTAACCCATTTGTGAAGTTTTGGTTATAAATCGCAATACATATCCGATGTGGGTGACGCCAAGCTACTCTCATGAGTGGCGCCTACGCGAACTCCTTGCTGAAGTTGGCGTGGAAGGTCTTGAAGCTGTCCAGCATCTCCCGCAGCAGCGGCTCCTGCGGCAGGATGGTGGTGCGGAAGTGGTAGGTGCCGGGGTACTGTCCGAAGCCGCTGCCGGGCACTATGCTGATGCCTGCACACACACACACACCATAGAGGAATCAGATATGGAGATGCATCGCATCCAAGTTCTGCAACTAAATTATGAGTTAAGGTCACACAGAAAATATTTAACACCATTAAATATATTCTATACACAAACTATAGCTTGGCAAACTTGTTCGAAACACTCTCGATGGTCCGCGGCTACAAAGCGCAGTTGACGACATCAAGTTAGTCGCAGGGATTCGCTGGATACAGGCGGCTCAGTATCTTGACGTTTGGAAGTCCCAAAAGGCCAATGTCCTGCAGCGGTCGTCCATCGGCTGATACGATGATGATGACAAGAGACAAAGAAGTACGAGTGGCAGCGGTGGGCGCACTCACCGGTCTCCTCCAGCAGGCGCGAGGCGTAGAAGACGTCGGGCAGCTTGCCCTCCTTGTTCGCCGCCTCGATGGCCTTGGGCGGCAACGTGATCTTGGGGAACGCGTACATGGCGCCCTGCACACGGACGGTATATTACATTTAGTTCCTCATGCCTTATTCACAAATATGTGAAATACCCTCCCAGTTTTACTTTTCACCTATGCAAGCTGCTCGGGAATATTTCTCATAACTCTAATCTTTACCGAAAATTAATTAAAAATGTTCATGATGTTTCGTGTTCTAAAATTAATATTTTCGATATTTCTTTTGTAAATATATCTTAAAATGTGTCCCTTATACGCATCCTTATAATTATGACGTAGCCCAGTTTGACATGGATAGTCGGAATTGTTTAAATTACTTTGTATGAAAACATAAAGAGGTTTTTTTTTTTAGTAAAATAGTAGATTGTTATACAAGGGGCTAAAAAGACCCATTATATACGAGGTATTTTTAGAGCGCCTAAATAGAAACCGAGTTTATAATGGGTTAGCCCCACGTGTTACACTCTGCTTTTCACTACGATTGCGAGAAAATAAAATAGTTTAGTACAATATTCAATGATTTATTTTAATTGAAAATTAAATGTACAAAGTCTACAATTTTGGATATTAAGGGAGATGCTTTTACCCGGTAACATAATTTCCGACTACTGTGAAGATGAATAATGAGTACGTGAGGTAAACGTGGGAGATAATAGTTTAAAAAACTCCTTTCGTAAGTGAATCCATTCGTTGTTGTTTTCTTCACTTATTGAATTTTTCGTAGGCATTCGTAGGTATCGTAGGTAAGTATTTAAGTAAATGTGCTCCGACTTTGATGGTAACAGATTGAAAATTTCATCCATCTCCAAATTAGGATCACCATTCTCACTAGATGAAGACAACAATAACAATTATTGTTGAAAAATATGTAAGTTACGGTCACAAATTTACAATGAATTTCTGAAAAAAATCAAGTGTGTATTATTCACGCCAATTGTTTTTTAATTTTATTTTTTTCACATGAGAAAGAGGCAAGGGTTTACACCGTAAAGGATGTCCCATGTCTTCAAATCTCGCTCTATTCGCAACTCAATAAAAATTAAATAAAAAAATAAACGCATTCCACAGACAAGAACGCTGCATTTCATTACAATTTAAAGTTTTTTATTTATTTTTCAAAACAATCAGTGCCTTACCTATAATGATTCTATTTTCGAATAAAACCTCCTCCGTTTTATAGTAAGCTAGTACTTGGCTAGTACTCGTAACAGACAAGAATTAAAAAAACAAAATTACTTTAGCCCCTAGAGGCTAATATGCTTGTTTAGCCCCGCTATGGAGTGGTAATATGACAGTGTTTTTGAGCAAGAGTAGTGAAAAAAATATTAGTTATGCAGTTCGGCTCCTACAAGTGAAGTCGTCAACAACATTGAAGTTATGGGAAATACTCCCGAGCACCCTGTATTACTCGGTCAAAAGTATAGTACCTAATGATCCAAAAAGACTCGAGTCTTTTAGCTCTTTTTTAAGCCTCTATTTGTTTTTAGGCCATTTGAAGGCTAAAAGACCAAATAGCTCTTTAGCTTTGAGTCTAATTCAATTATGGAGTCTTCGTTTGTAGAACTTCGAGCCCTAATATAAGACTAGCTTTTTGAAAAGGCTCGCGTCTTTTCATAAAGTCTAAAAGGCTTAAAGCATAAAGGGTTTGGAGTCCTAAAGAGTTTAGGCTTTTTTCATTGCGAAGAAATTTAGTACACACGTTTATTATGGATGAGAATGTATGGTTAGCTGTGTGACGTTATTCTAAATCCAATATGGCGGACTAAGTTTTTATGCACTCCTACAATATAGATATGAAATGAAAAGGCTTGCTGAGAGTAACTCGAAAAATAATGTGACGTTACTCTCAATCCAATATGGTAGACTTCATATAAATGACGGACCAAGTATCTTATGCATCCCTACAATATGGGTATTGAATGAAACGGCTCGGTGAAAGCTTTTGTTTAATTTTTAATTTAGAATCTATTTTCATCATTCATTCAATGCCTAGATATCGATCTTGAAAAAAATCGGTGCAGTAATGAGAAATTTCAAAATGGAGGCCTTTTTAAAATTTTGAGATCAGAATCTGTTTTAGTCATTTATGCAATGCCTAGATATCGATTTGAAAGAAATCGGTGCAGAAATAAGAAATTTCAAAATGGCGACTATGTTTTAAATTTTGAGTTAAGAATCTGTTTTTACCATTCATGCAATACCTTTTATATTGATTTTGAAAGAAATCGGTGCAAAAATAAGAAATTTTCAATATGGCGGCCATTTATTTAAATTTTCAGTTAAGAATCTGTTTTCACCATTCATACAATGCCTATTGTATATTGATTTTAAAAGAAATCGGTGCAGAAATAAGAAATTTCAAAATGGGGGCCGTTTATTAAATTTTGAGTTAAGAATCTGTTTTTACCACTCATGCAATGCCTATGTATTAATTTTAAAAGAAATCGGTGCTGAAATAAAAAAGAATCTGTTTTCACCATTCATGCAATGCCTAGATATCGGTTTTGAAAGAAATCGGTGCACAAGTAAGAAATTTAAAAATGGCGGTTTTTTTTTTAAATAATAACATAACTGCATGTCAAACACAGAAAAATCATTAAATAATCTCATACGTGGGTAAATGGTGATTCCTGACAAATCACTGTAAACTGCAAGAACTCGTGCCAATAAAAAGACTAGTCTAAATCAGAAGACCCGCGTCTAAACTACGACTATAAAACTTTAAGCCCTAAAATCGAATCGGACCTATAGAACTCGAGTCTTAAAAAGGGCTCGAGCCTTTTTTACGACTCGAGTCCTTTTAAAAGGCTCTCCATTCGTCGAGCCCTGAAAAATACTCCGAGTCCTAAACATCAGGGCTAAAGGGTTGTCTTTAGGAACACTAGTAGTACCTATATTTACAAAATCAATAAAACAAAACTATGAGCACGCAGTGCGGATGGTGCGGACGTGATTGGAGGATCCAATCACGTTATATTCAAGCAAATATAGCCTAAATATGCAACTGTCGTGCCGGCGTTCACGGACTTAGTGCGGGATGTCGTCCGTTGACCCGGCATATCGGCTCGCCTTAAGCGTGTCGGGGCGAGAGAGTCATTCGAGCGGTCGGCTAGTGTCGTCACGACCCGAGATAGTACGAAATGTTCCATCAGTAAGGTGGGGAGTAGTGGGAGACCGTTAGGGCCGCCTAGTTTATTCTTGTTGAGACGTTGATTTGAGTGGAGAAGGGGAGTGTTATAAGACGTTTTTAAGCCTACCTCCTTCGGTCACAAGTCCGTGACTTCACTCAAGGTCTCTGCCACTTGAGGATTTATTGGTAACATACATAAAGGCCATTGTTAAACCTGATAGGTTTCCAATTAATAATTGTGCTTTGCTCTTTAAATCCGCTTCTGATGTCTACCCGTTTCCGACACGCGCATCGTTAGTTAGTTAGTCAGAGCGGATGTATGTAGTGGGTAAGATATGTAGGTATGTAATGGCTCCACAGGTGACGTAGGTAGCTACACACAGAGTAACAAAAGCGTCGACACAAATGCGCCCACCTGCACGATGTTGCACTGGAAGCCCTCCATCTGGTTGAAGGTGTCGGCGATCATCTGCGCGCGCTGCTTCAGCGAGTCCAGCACCGCCGTCTTCTCCCGCAGCCACAGCGCGTGCGACGGCTCGCCCGGCGCCGGCGGCTTGGCCTGCGAGCACACGCACACGTCAGCGGCTGAGCCAGCGGGCGACGGCGCCGCGGCGGACACTCACCACGCAGTCCACGGCCGCCTGGCCCAGCACGGAGGGGCACAGCATGGCGGAGATGCACTTGTACAGGTTGGCCTGCACGTCGGGCGCCACGTTGACGAGCTCCACCCAGCCGCCGCGCAGCCCGCACTCGCCCATGTAGCCCTTGCTCACGGACATGAACGACGCCAGCTCCAGCTCGTCGTACGGCGCGCCCATCTCCGTCATCACCTGCAATCGGACAGTTCCCTCGATCAACATTTATACAAATTATATTTAATTCGTTTATTTTAAGTTGTGACGGAAACTCAAGGCGGACTCCGGACATCACGCCTAAGACTGCCTGTCCACCAAAGCGAAGCGAAGGAGCGTAGCGGAGAAACGGACTAATGCGGAGCGAAGTTGTACTGTGTCTGTTCACTGGAGCGGAGCGAGCGTGCGGAGAGAGTTGCAGACTATGTTAAATAAATAAATGTTAAATTTAATTTATTTAACCCCGCTCCGCTTACCAATTATACATGTTTTTTTAAGTTAGCTCGTAAGTTAAGGTAAGAGGAGCGGAGATTTTGTGCAATCCTATTGGTTAAAATTTCTCCGTTTCACAGCTCCGCTGCCTCGCACCGCTTCGGTGGACTTGAGCATCTAGGAGGCCAGCTATCGGCGCAGACTACTTCGCACGGATAAGCCAGCCGGTGTCGAGGCACCTATAATCCCAAGCTCTGTTGGGACTTTTGCTTGCGCATTACCTACCCAACACCACTTGTAGAATGAGACGCTCGACAACGTCCTTTCGGAATTTGACCGACAAAGTCCTTTCGGAATTTGACTTCCCAGTTTACATTATCACAAGCTTCACAGCGCTGTCGCAGGAGAAGACGAGGTCCACGATTTACAATATCTTTACATGACGAAAACGATTACAACAATGATACATCGATTCTTCTACAGTTCTAATAAACGCGTTAGATCATTGATCTTACACTCTGTCAGTCAGGTCCACATCACACACGACTGTCAGCAGACGTACCTTCTTGAAGGAGTAGAATTTGCTGCCCTGCGCGTACACGTTGTCCTGGTACACCTCGTCCGCGAACAGGAACAGGCCGTGCTTGTGCGCGAACTTGATGATGGACTCGATGTTGTCGCGCGTCAGCACCTGCGGCAGTGGACCACGCGGTGGTGAGTGGTGGTCAGTGAACAACTCGCTTATAATGTCCTCCCGACCCATAACTCAAAGGCAAAGTCAAAAATATTCTATTCAATAAATTCCAAAGATAATTTTGAATCGTTAAATCTATATTTCTTACTATTATCATGCTGAAGATCCACTACATTACAGCTATTTTCATGTATTATATAATGATTTATTTATTTTGCTATCATCCGCGAAAAGTCGACGAACCCATGCGACAACGTCACCCAGGTCCGACAAAATACTCTCTACGTACGTTTCACTCAGAAACCGGAGTATCCTCAGGAGATGTTGACTCTACAACGTGATACTAATCATGATGCACTTCCGTAAAGTAACGCCTGCTTCTATCCAATATTTTCATGTAGTTTTTTGCACTATAGCTCGCTTTTTAAATTTAAATTTAGCTTTCATTTAGCAAGGATGCAATACCCTTAGACGAATTATATTTTTTTTTGGTAAACTACCCTCCTCCCAAATTGTATCAATAACAAGGTTATTAAAAGTTGTTTCTAACCAGTTGTTTTTTTTACTATTGCTTAATAATATACAACTTAACAGCCACAATGTCGTACAAATTTCGTGATTCATTGTCTCCTTCCAATGCTCAGAAAATTTTATTGCCTGGTAACCCAGTTAGCTAGCTAGCAATTAAACAATTTCGTAAATAAAAAAGTTGAACGTCTCATCAAGATAAAGCTTAACTTATTTAACTTGATAGTTATCACTTATAAAGGGAAATGCCCACCGGCCCAGGGAAACCAGGTATACCCCCGTATAAAAGTATATGGAGTACTCTCTCTCTTTGACAGAGAGTAGTTTTATTCGGCCCTATGCACCGCCATCTGTTAAAGAACTTAAAGAAAAAAGTCACGATATGCAGTATTATCCCCTAATAAAGTACTACACACCTGTCCGGTGGGGTTGCCGGGGTTGATGACGACGAGCGCGCGCACGTTGGCGGCCGTCAGCGCCGCGCCGCGCGCGCGCTCCAGCTCGTCCACGCTGAGGCCCCAGTTGCTGGCCTCGTCCAGGTAGTAGCTCACCAGCTGCAGCCCGTACTCCGCCAGCGACGCCGAGTACAGCGGGTACTGCGGGATCGGCACCATCACGCCTGCCCAGGGAACGCACTCGTCAACTTCTCGCGCGTATTCTCTACGGACTAGTGCGCCGCGACGGTGATTGTACCATCAGTTTGTGGTAGAGGAATCACCTCGAGCAGGTCCCAGGACTTGTGTCCTTGGGTGTAGGTTTAAGGGATGTTCACGCTGCCTAACAAAGAACTGAACTCAAGTCATCAAACATCCTCTTATTTATACCATCACTATTGCAACAACTTTGTTACTCCTCGCACTCAAGGAACTCGTAACTCTATCTACACTATCCTACTTAGATAGAATCAGGGCCCCCGTTTATTTGCTTTGTGTCATCATAATGATACACCGTAAATATTTCCTTAATCTATAGTGTTTCTTTTCTATTGTAGTGAATCTGTATCCACATCCTGGCCAGGCCTAAGCGCAGGCTCACTGCGGCCAACTAGTTTTTTTGATTTCTGGGGATAAAAGCGCACCCTTCTTAATTATGAGATCTAATGAAAGATATAGAACAGTGCTCCATACCTGATTCAGGAACTCAAGCACCTGGAGAACCGGAGCTTCCAACCAAACAGCCCTAGTTAGTTAGTTAGTTAGTTTAGTCAGTCGAGACTGCCTGACTGAGTACTAAGGCTTGGAGTCAGTGCGAGAGCGACTACCCACCGGACGTCTTGCCGCCGAGGTCGTTGCAGAAGAGCTGCAGCACGCTCTTGATGGAGGTGGAGGCGCCGGAGGACAGGCACACGTTGTTCCAGTCGCAGGGGTGGCCGTCGCGCCGCGCGATGTACTCCGCCACGTGGCGCCGGATCAGCTCGATGCCGTGCGACGCGGAGTACGAGCCCACCGACCCGCCGCTGCAACGACACACGACCACAGCTCGGCAGGGTCCAGTGGTAATCAGCTGAACATCAGCGCAGTATGTCCATACATAGTGGTGTTCTGATGCTTAGACCACTTTTGGTTTTTGATTTGCCAAAGTGGTCTAGATATCAGGCACTACAATTATGTTAAATGCGGCACAATTTGTTAAATAAATGTTTTTTTCTTTCTTTCTCCCTTAGTGTCGGTTTTGTGGACAGAACCGCAAAAAGATAACTCATTACCTAAATTACTTGGAGTGGGATATAAACTTTAAACCAGCGTTGCATGATCTCTTCTATAAGGGAGCGTGCAGCAGTATGCTAACCTGAGTTTATAATTTTAGTTAGTACCATACATTGTTCGATAATGCACTTTGCTTCTACAACCTCGTGCTTCTACTTGAGTATTTTAAGTGGTAGAGGCGCCAGGATAGTACATACTCAACTTTAGAGATTTCTGGTGTGTCTAAAAATTTACTAATAAAATCATGTAAAGAACGAAAATATCCTATTTCTTTCTCCATAATTCCCTCAAAATTTGACATTTATTAGATGCCTTCCCGTCTAAAACTGTGACGTAGAGCGACGAGAGAATAGTGTGGTACATCACCCTCTAGACGCCCAAGACACTCACCCGCAGGCGTCGAGCAGGTCCCTGGCGCGCTGCTTCACGTCCTCCGGGAAGTCGCCCTTGTCGATCAGCTCAGGCAGGGACACGCACGCCAGCACCTGAGGGACACGACATTTTTAACTACCCACAGTTCTATTTGATATAAAAATATTATAACATTGTAGGAAATAGTTGTCTGAGACGGATATAGCGTCACTTGATCTCGTGTTGGCTCTTGCCGACGCTAGGTGGCGGGACTCGTTTCCGTAAAGAGTAGGGATTTAGAGGGTTAGCGATCGGTTGGCGGGAACGACTTGCGATATAGGGCGCTCGTCGTACGGTCGGCTTCAGTATGCTCGTGGCTCTCGAGCCGTCCACATTTCTTGTTGTGTGTGTTGGGCTAATTCTTTATGGGTTACTTGGGATAGGCGGGGAGAGGGACTTGAGTGGAAAAGGAGTGTTAGTCGACAGTCAAAGGATCCTTTAACCCTACACACGACGTTCACAAATGCGTGACTCCACTCAAGATCATTATCTACCATTCTAGGGTCTTATTTTGGTTACAGTTTGATTTGTTAATTAAGTTGTCCTGAGAAATATTGTAAATAATAACCGTTGTTCAACATTGGTTTTCTTATTTTTTAAATCCACTTTTGAAGCTTCTTCTTCTTCTTTCTGCTAAAAGCATATTTAGGTACTTCGATTAAATGGAAAATATCTTGAGATCTTTATTAAAATAACATTACCGCACGTCTGTTTCTCTCTGTATCTTGGGGTTACATTACGGATCAGTGGGTGATTCAACAGCATACCCTGTATTGGAAATGATTTGATTTCATCTTTAAATTTATGAAAAATCGCCTACTTTTTTCCTAAATGATTGCGCATCGGGATCATCCTCCTCGACAAGAGCCGAGTTATAGTTGACTTGACTCGCAGCAGTCATCATCAGATCATGTCTGCTGCGAGTCAAGTAAACTATCTTCGGCTGCAACACGAAATTTAATAGGTACATCAGTTATTTGTGTTACAATTTGCGGTAACTACCGTCCTAAAAATTAATAAACCTAATCAGCTATCCACCCAGCAGCTCACCTGTCTAATAAACGTGATGGGCTTTTGTCCCATAGCGTGGGCATCCCCGATGTTTGCTCGGATCACCTTCTTGAATGGTTTCTGTGCCCCCTGAAACAGTTACAGCGTATATTTTATATTTAATCAATTAACCAGCAGCTTATAATTATAGGTAAGAATATGATTATAAAGTTTTAAACTATGATAGAAGTATAAAATACTCTCTTAAGCCCGTATTAACAGACGAATTTGAAGTTCAAGCTATACTCCGCGCCACGAAACAAGTCCCGTAGACGCGGCGCTAATGTCTTAATGGCGCTCATTATCACTTGGTAATGGCGGTCTTATTGTCATTTGTATAAGACGCTGCCAATTTTACTTCAGGTTGTAGCCGCGGGACTTTCGTGGTGCGGAGTCTACTTGAGCTTATAATTGTGATGTGTCTAACTCCACACTGGACTCATATATCATGCGCTCGAGTTGAGTAACATCTGTTAATACGGACCTTGCAGACCTAAACGTAGATGACGTCGGTTCCTGTTGTGCGGCCATGCCATGCTGACTTTTGAATAGCGATTAGCGACATCTATAGACACTCGAATTGAATGCTATACAATTTCATACAGGCAACAGTTTGTCGACGAATCGAGGTGAAATAAGAAGACATCCAACACTGCCGTTGTTCGCTAAGTAAAGTTTAGTAAATTATAAATGGTGTTGACTTCAGTACATATTGGGTTATCCCAGAAATCAATAAGTAGTTATCCTTTAGCACGTTTCCTCTATACGAAGAAACATCGTGAATATTGAATGAAGTAAGTCTAGTAGACACAAGTGAAGGCAGCGTTCGCTTTATTACAGTGACCTTGAACGACCCCTACTTACGGCGGCACCCTTACGTAAGCCAGTATATACGAACTGGCGTATTTTGTTTAGCTTACAAACATTTTAGCACACAGCAATCGATTAGCAACTTCTTCGACTTAGTATACCGCAGTCCTTGCCCCATTAGTTGAGTGATCTGCATGCGGCTACGGAGCCTGAGCTCGGGCGCTCGAGTCCTGGGAATTCCAAGAAATTCTCAACAGTATAGGGAGTTGGAAATCTTGTGATATAATACCCTCGTGCCTAGGAGTACGTTATACGTCAGCCTCGGCAACTAAGCCTACCACCCTCACTGCCGTAACAGTAAGGGCGGCGCTAGTTACCAAAATCCCTTACTTTATAAGGAGACAGTGATTATAGTCAAAGATTAAGCTGATGGCATCTGAAGAACCTTCTACCTGATAGGTAAATGAACATAATAAAAGCAGGTTTTGATTTGCACTCTACGCTACAATAGCCGTTTACAATGGCAAATTAAAAATCCCACTGTAATGAATGAAAATGAATTGTAGAACACGGTTAATAAATTCTACTTTACTTTGATATTACGCTAAACGACTCTACCATTGGTAACATGCAATGCTCAAGGTCTAACAAAGAAAAGATTCATAAAATTATATTCGATATGAAAATGGCACATCAAATAGTGCAAAGTAACACAAAAACGTGTGGAGCTGACGTAAGCCACAGACGATCAAGTTTACCGTTTAGTTTATAGTGAAAAAAATATCAAAATCATATTTTGGTTATCATTATAATTTCGAATTTTTTTCACTATTAACATGCTCACATTACAATTAGAAACGCGCAAGTTTGTGTGTAAGTGTGTGTGTATGTGTATAAGTGTGTATGTTTGTTCCTCCTTTGCGATTGCTACTGAAGCGATTTGGCTGAAATTCGGAATGGAAATGGATTTTACTCTGGATTAACACATTTTCATCCCGGAAAAAGCCATGGTTCCCACGAGATTTGTGAAAAACTAAATTCCACGCAGACAAAGTCGCGAGCGTTTGCTAATGTTAGCATATTTTGCTTATTTCCCGCTCCTCTGTTTTGTAATGCCAAGGTATTTCAACGCTGTATAAGTTTTGTGCCTCCTTACGTTTGGTTTACGATTACTAAATCCAATGTAAGTAACGCATCGTGGCTTTTAATAAAGTAACGTGTTACATAGGACGTGGGTTCGTTTCGAAGTTTGGATTGATTCATCGATCGGTCACATATCGCCTGTTATCACAAGTCCAGCGCCAGTCCGGAGGTACGTGAGTGACCTCAGACCGATGCTCTATTGAGTAATGAATGACAATTCTGTCCAATAGAGCCATCATGACATAATATGATTGTTTACAATCATCTATTACCTTACAATAACCAATAATTTACTATTTTTTTACGTAGTTGAAGTGTTGAAAGTCAAGCCTTATTACACAACGGTATGCAAATACAATTTATCAATAAAAATAAAAAGCTAAATATTCATAGAGTTAATGAACAATGCAATATAATTATTTAATTACAATCTATTATTGAATAATTGTTTAGGTATATTACATTGTATTATATTTTATACGATTTAATAACCATTTTCTATTGTTTATTAATTTATTACACTTTTTTTTGTTTCTTTTCTGTGTTTTTGCTGTAGATTCACCGCTGTGTTTAAAATCACCGGTAGCTTGGGGATTGATTGAGCTCAAAGGCCAGACCAGACCAGCTCAAAGGCAAGAAACATAGACGGGACCGGATAGACTTTTAAAAGCCTCGAACCTCGGACTTCGGCTTGGAGACTTTAGAAACCCCGTCGGTTCAAGTTTGAGTATATGTCCTGATACCCCCGTGACCATAATCAGAATCTTTCAGGTGAAGTATGAAATCGTGGACCACATTTACGTCCGGGAGTTACGCAGAGGTTGATTGTGTTAAGAAAATGTTGTCTGTGGTTATGTCACCTTATGGGTTGCAAACCAAAGAATAGATTGCGGACATTGCCTCCCACAGCAAAGAGTTTTAAAATTTACATGTGCCCGCCAACCTGCCAACATTCGAACAGTGTGGTAGGTCCAAGCTCTATATGCTCTCTTCTATAAAGAGACCTGGCCCTGTAACGTGTCGTTAAAGTAGGCTGATGAATGATGAATGTATAGACTATAGGTGCCTTGGCAATACATGATATTCTGTTGAGTTGAGTCATCGTAAGACAACTAACTTGTTACGTCCATACAAAGGATATAGTAACTCAGCCGGACGCGGTGGTGGGGTCGGGCAATCGATATCAAGTGACCTGGATTGCCCAGAATGTATTGTAGGATCAAATAACATCGCAGTTTAGTCAAAACAATATTATTAAGGCTTGGCTTATTCATTGTTAAACTTTTCAAACAAGTTAGAACAAAAAGTACAACACTTTCGTCTTTCAGTACTCTCTTACACACGGCCTTGTGCATTTGAGCTGGACATAAGTTACATTTCATACTGGAAACATGCAAAAGTCCCGCGTGACTCGTGAGAAACAGAAATTCACGCGAACAAATTTACGGGCGTCCGCTAGGGAACAGGAAATACTGTCATTAAATTCTAATACGAATGGGTACTTCTCTCCAAAAGTTTCTGCCTAGATTACCGATACGGCCAATCCGCACTGGGCCAGCGTAGGAGCCTATTGCCCTAACCCCTCCAATTCTGAGAGCAGACTCGTGCTTAACAGTGAGCCGAATGAATGTAAATGATGATGATGATGAAACTGAAACTGATACAAAACAGACAACACACGTGACTATAAAACAGCTAAAGCCTACTAGAAATGAATGCTTTAGTTACTCTTACAAAGAGCATCACAGTTACAGTCACGTTGCGCCGCAAATTACTTATTAACATAAATTAGTCGCACTGACGCTTCAAGTTACGAGCGTCAATTCCATTCAAGGGTATTTTTTACGGAAAATGACCATTAAATTCGTACTTCTTTTCCTGCTACAGATTTTTTATGATGATGATTGTTGAAACTAGCAGAAGCACCTCGAGTGCCGAGAGTGTCGAGTGGTAATATGACCTATTGCCTAAGTACCAACAGTACCTAGAGCAAAGCTTCGCAGGCAAACGAGAAAAACGTTTGCCCTTAGCTCTACAATCTGAGGCACAGCTTTAAACCTCATATACCTGAAATTCCAATGGCGAATTCTCTAAAAAATCTCAACAGACTAAATCAAATTGGGAAAAAGAAATAAATGATAATAAGCATTAATTTTTTACTTCATGATCTAGACTCTAGAGTTTGACAACTAGCAATTAGTTCATGCTAAAAATCGAACCTGGGACCTACTCGTTCATACCACTCAACAGTAAGTTGAAACACGTAATAATTTTTGATTAGTCAACATCATGTCAACACAGCTATTACGAGATACTTGAAAGTGGAGTGCAGCAAGCATCTGTTATCAGCTTATCAGTTCCTTATCTCGCTCGTAAATACTCCTACTCGTACATACAACTGTGATTTGAATCTCATTTTTCTGGTTTATCTGAACATTTCCTACGTGTGCTAGATTGAACTGGTGCGAACTATGTAAATTCAAATAATCTAAACGAGATAAAAGTTTCGACAACCTCTTGAACGCAGCGTTGAATGTTGTTTTACAACGGTCCGACATTTGACTCCTGTCTATATATCGACTTGGATCTTACATGAAGCCAGTCGTGGCTATTCGACAAATCGTTCCGATGTGATACAACGCCGCCTGACCTAGACTTCAATCAAGGATTGGAACTACACTCCTCCCGCGTTAGCGGGCTACTCATCTGAAACTTCATCGCATATTCGTAACATCAGGTGAGATCGCACATATGTGATAATTTGTCTATGAACAAAAATCACACTAATACGAGTATTATAAATGCGAAAGTTTGTGTGTGTGTATAATTGTTCCCCCATTGTGCTGCGGATTTGGCTGATATTTGGAATGGAAATAGATTATACTTATACTTTTTATCCCGAAAAAGTCCATGGTACCCGCGGGATTTAAAAAAAATTTAATTCCACGACGTTAGTACATTCACATTGTCATAGGAGTTGGACTTCGACCCTGATACTCTTTGCCTGCTTTCCCATTACCTTGGCCTAATAATGAAACTCTCTCTGATGTAGTTCATGATAGCAACGCGCGTCTAGCGAATGTCCCCATTGGGATGAGTATTTTTAACGCATGCCGGCTTGCAACCGCCGTGTTTATTTTGTGATCAGTGAAAATTCCTCAAGGTCGGTCTAGTTAGAGGGGAATTTTCCAAAGGTTTGATTATGTTATTGGCAAATTTTCATTTCACTGTTCTTCGCGACGTGTTCGCTATAAATCTTCATCGGTCGCATGCGTTCGTGTGTCATTTGCAAATGGTATTTTGTAGTTTTTTTTTTGTTGAAATACAAAAACGTTGGAGCCAATGCATAAACAAGCCTCTGACCAATTGCCAATGAAAGCATGCTCCTATATTAAACCACATATAAGTATCAACAATAGTCAGTATAGTCTCTCTCTGAAACATGCGGCATGCAATGAAAGGCCCACAATCATATTAATGGCCCACAAGCTATTCCTTAAAGAGAGGGAATATGGAGATTAGACCCACCATGCTGCTAAAAGGTTAGAATGTTAATATAATATTAACAATCACTATCAGATGTTAATAAGAACACCCGGGACCTACAGCTTACAGTGCTCTCCAAGGCACAGGGATGTTACACCACCAACTTTCCAATTTTAAGCTGAGAACTTTTACTGGTAATTTTTAAAAGAAAGAAAAGCTCAACACTTCTTAGACCGCCCCCAGCCACAGCCACTGACACTGGTACATTAAGAACCAAAGTCCCTAAGACTGACCACTGAACAAACAATTTATAGTTATTACATCTGTAGGTTAACAAAGGTTAAAACAAGTATTACGACAATATTGATTTTTCTTCATAATTTTTCCTTGAATTTTCTGTTGATAAATTAATAGTTATTCAGCTATTCAAGATAGACTTAAATTCCAACAATTCATTGACCATAAAATTAGTTTAACCATTTGAGACATAAATACTTTGTATACGTAACTAGCTTCACATTGTTTAATATGTACCTAGTAAAATAGCATGAAGGAATCTCTCATATTGGTTAAAATACACAAAATTAACATCTACAACAAATTTTTTATATGTACCTATTTATGTAAAATAGCAGGAATTACTCATATCGCTTTAAAATACATAACAATCTAAAACAAAAGTCCATATGAAATTACAATCAAAATAGCATAAGACAATGCAGTCCATCACGCAGCACTCCTCAGTACATGGCTAGTATTTGTGCAATTATGTCATATCTGCAAAGCTATTTCTGATAGGGAGCTATTATTGGAACCACATCACGTTTCCACGCAACTGTTGGAAGGTAATAAGTTTGCTGTAGGTGCCTCGCTAATATAAATATGTGGCTAGTTCAACCAAAATACAAACAGTACAGAGAAGGTCAAAAGTAAAGTAATATACAGTTAATTAAAAATAGTTAATAAAAATCAAGTTTTTAAAACTATAACCCGACTATGTAACAAAGGGGTCTATAAGAACAAACCAAGAAAATAATCAAAATGGTAAAACCGTGGTCTTACTCACTAAATTACCTGGGCGGCCATTATTACAAATCATTTGACACCTCGTTCATAAAAAGTTCAGAATTTGAGGAGCTATCTTGGAACATGCAATACATAAGACTGCCAAAATCATTACCCTTTATTTAAAAAAGGTATAAAGTTTCTTTAATAAATAAAGCACATTTTTATGCCTGACTTGTATGACTAGCACATGTAAAACGTTGTGTGACTGGAACAAGTGGAAACCAAGACTAAGGACTTATATTATTTGATTTTGTAACAATCTATCTACACAGATTTGTACAAAATGTGTGTTCAGGTATGCATGTGTATATCTCAGAGGATGTCAGCATTAAGTCCTAGCGTGCTTCTCATGTACTCGGCAGCTGCTAGCAAGTACCAGATAGAGAAGAAATAGCAGTTTACCTGGTTACATTATATCTGTAATACTCATGTTTATAGCAACAATAAAAGTTGTGAGCACTATCACACCTCCCCATATCTTACAATAATCCCCATATATATTGCTTATTGCACTCAATAAAGATAACAGTTAACGATACTCCTAATTTGTCTCCATGTCACAAGTATTTGCATGACATACATTATTGTTTAATTAGCTATAGTGTGAATGAATCAGGTAGGCGAAAATTGAAAATCAAGCTTCGCTAACATAAAATAGATTTTCTCAATCAAAGTGGTTGGTTGAAAATCATTTTTTAACTCATAAGGTAAGCTTGCTTTTTTGAAGGACCTTTTGTAGGAAAGTTTGCAGATTCAATTTTCATATAAAAGAGTAACCAATTTACATTTCTAACACACTACAAATAGACTGAACTTTTGTTCAACATTATTCTGACAATTGGTTAAGAAGCCAGTGTGAAAATAAAGTAAGACTGCTATTTATGTCTCATTTATGATTTATAACTGATACATTTGGTGGTAGTTTTTGCACTTGTGTTTGCTAACAGCTGTGTGCCTGTGTTAGTGAATATATGTGAAACTATATGTTATAACATCTTGTTATATGCACAGTCAATAGACTGTTTGTATGTGTTAATACTTATTTATAGTACTTAGTTAAGTATTTTAATGAGAAGAGGAAGTTAAAATATGTTACTGTTAAATTTTCTGGGAATTTGATTGTTTCTGCAACATATTTATTACTAGCGGACGCCCGCGACTTCGCCCGCCCTTAGACCTATTTAATCAATCCCTATCGCAAAATCTGTTCTTAGTGGATACATACTAACTATAAACTACCTCTCTGCCAAATTTCAGCTTTGTACAGCGAGCGATTTTCGAGGTTTACTTATTTTTCCTATAGCTGATTTCAATTCTGTGACTGAATAGTCAATTGAAGTTATACCCACTATTCAAGGTGCTTCAATAGGTAATTTACATGTTTTTATTTGTGTTTAAACAAATATGACTCAAATTATGTGTTAAATGTACATACAGCAGGATGTAGGTAGTTTAACAATAATGAATTGAATAAAATTCACGAGTCTACGACCTTGAGGGTTTAATAGCTTTCGAATTGTTTTATCAAACGAACAGGCTTTCAATTAAGTACTAACTGTTCTACATGTCTTTCACTGATGAAGTAATATAAACAGGTTTTTTAACAGCCGGCGTACCTTTTCCAGTTCCTTCATGATTTCCGTCGCCCGGATGACCAGGGGCCCGCGGACGGCATACTCCAACTTTAAAATGTTGGGGTTTATGTTATCAATGGTCAGCGCCTTCGACATTTTTCTCACGCTCACGAAAGAGTTCCTGTGTAGAGTAACACCGCGCTCCGCAGAGTCCGCTGGTCGCGTCGCGCCGGTCAGGAGTCGACTGGCGGCGGCGCGGCTTATCATCATTTTCATCGATGACATTTTCCCTAATCAGTGACACCTCCACCGCTAAACACTATTGTAAAATAAAATATCCTAGAAAGTTTGTAGCACCACTTAATATGACTGTTTTTATAATTAATAACCCGTAATAAATTGTCTTGAAATTCGAATCACATTCTTAATGGATTTATGTAACACATAAATGCAGATAACAGAGTCAATATCGTTTTTGTGACGGTTGGTGTTAGGTGTTTACATACTCTTCTTTGGCGATGGTGCGACGATTTTTCGTTGGTGTGAGCGGGACGACAAGACTCTATTGTTGCCACTCTTTAGAAAAAAATGGCAAAAGTTTTACAAATTCCTATTTCCAAGGATAATTGAAAAAAAATGGTATTATTTCCCGGGGATTTGATATTTTAAATAAAACGCCCAACCTTATCAACTTCCAAATAAGAAATGATAGCATCAGTTTACATAAAATAGAATACACTGCGTGAGTAGTAAGTGACGAATGATTTAAAATAAATAGTAATTTAATACGCATTTACGATTAGAATGACCTTTAAATGGGTTATCTACGATCTTGTAAACACAATATTATTGTAGTAAATTAATAATATTAGTGATGTGATAAAGTTAATTAGAGAATAAGAATATAAAGCGCATTTCTTTTGGTGTGCTTTAGTATCTTGATTAACAATTTGATTTATTTAAAAAAGTAAAAGTGGGGTACCTTTTAAAAACTTAGTAAGAATCATCAGGCATTGCATTCTATTCTATAGTCTCAGACTAATTTCATAAGGACTAGTATGGCACCCAAAGTCACGAACGAAAATGTTTGTAGTTTTTTGAAGGAGACGAGATAAACTCACTTATCGTTAATAGTTAACACCAATAAATATTTTTTATGTCCTTACATTACACACAACTATTTTGAATCGCTATAAACACACGTGTATTTTGTCGAACGAACTCTGTGGTTTAACCTGCAGGCAGATTTTAGGTTGGCAGCAATGCGATGGGTAATGGGTATTTCCACAGATTAATAGATACTACCAGTATCTATACTACTAGTATCTATTAATCTGTGGATACTACGTATGGTATTTCGGTTGTATACGGTCGATGCGGCTTTCAGCTTTTAGAAGAAATGCAACGTTGTCTATCATATGTTTTGCTAAAATAATAAAGCAGGCGTTCATTATAAGAAACATTCTTGTACTTGTATGTAAAGTTGATCTCGAATCTGTTATTAGTAACCCGACTCATATTGTAATAGCCTAAGATGGAAGTTTTATTCGTCCCAGTGTATACATAAACTTACAATGTTCAATGTAATCCATGGTTTTGGTCATCGTGATTTACCGATACCGACCCACCGACTCAGGCATACTCTATTATAGATCCTGTAGATAATAGATATTCTTTTCAGTTGAATGTTATCTTGCTTGTCCTGAGTTCCGTGGTTCAGTACCTTTATTTTTATTCATTGATCATTGATAAATCTATCAGTAATAATTTATTTTCTAGTTTAAAGAGTTTACTAAAAAACCGTTGTTGTAATTCATATTTAATTTATTTATACACAATATTTCTCGACTAATGTCAAACAACTTATAGTAATAATCCCAATATAAAAATATTTCATCTTCTTATTTATATTTATAATATATATATTGACAGTTTTTTTTACAATTATATAGTTACTCTCATTTTCATGTGCTTTCTGGTCATAATATAATATAAAAATTGTTGTGATGTTTTACTTATACATTATTCACATTTTTCTATAATTATGTCCCGTCTCAATTTTATTGTCTGATTTGATTTGGTGTGCAGTGCTTATGTACTGACTTCACTCAATGATACAAAATATTGTCTAACTACGAACCACTGTAAACTTGAATGTTAGGAATGAGAAACTTGCTTTATGAATGGTTATATCATCAAGTGAGACAATAAAATTGGCCAACAGGTCCAATAGGTACATAATAATATATTTTAAAAAATCTATTTATTAATGTACACATCACATATCTGAACGCACATATTTACATCGATTAAAGGCTTCATAACAAATAAAATTGACGATAATTATTTTAACATTAAACAACAGAAACATTACCTCTCACAGTTTATGGCAAATCGTCAATGTCACCACAAAGGAAAATCTAATTTACCATATTTTAATAGACAATTATAAAACACAACATAGCTATATTTTACATAGTCTTATAACGAAATAAATAAATTATTCTCTAAATAGTTACGTCGCTTATTGTCAAATGAACCTAAAACCCTAGAAACAGCGGCCGCGGTCGTCGTAATCCCTACGTCACTTACATATTATGTACTAAAATTTTTTTTTAACACTTATTGTAGGAATGTAGAAGGTCTAATTTGGATTTTTTCACTTCCCACGAGTCTATAGATTATCTCGAGCAGTGCTAGGATAAAATGTTAGACTATTTAATTTTAATACAAAAGTCTCATAATATACATATACCTAACAAGATGATATTATCACGTAATGATATGATTTCGATCGACGACAAGCAAAAAAGAAGAATACTGACACATAAGTACGGCCGGAAGTAGTACAAATTAGCAAAGAGATAACAGAATAAAAATAATGATACACATTATCAAACGAAATAAAATATAAAAATGTTTAACAGTGGTAAACGAGAAGAAAACGAGAACATTTCTCAAGGGATCACCAACTGCAAAAAAATATAATTCCCTTGAATTAACCTTAACTAACATTAAGACGATATAAATATTTGAAAAAATATGGACGGGATAGTTGAAACAGAGTAGTGTTTTTCAACCTTTTTCAACAACCCTTTTTATGAAATTTTTCATGGTCATAATATAATTTTATTACGGCCATGACAAAATAACATGAATTTAGGCTATAATTTATTGAAGATCTTGTTTTTATGTGTTTTTATTTTACCCACGACCCTCCTGTAACCGGACCGGCGTGGAGGTTCCGATTTACTGGTTGAAAAACACTAGAATAAAGTAAACTTTGTTAGAATTCAAAGAAATAGAACAGAATATAGATTTGTGCAGCTAATTTCATTCTTTAGTTTCAGCTTGTGATATTAATCTCCTTATAATTACTTATCAAAAAACTTGCCCCATATTTTATTAAATATTTAAGCTTCGCAGAAGACCTCCTGCGAAGACCATAAATTCAAGCCCCCTCAAATTATATTACTGTAAAGTTGGTAACATTGGAATCGATTTAAATTCGGAACCAATCAGCAGTTAAAATTCAGACTACAGAGGGAGGAAGAATCGTTTAATAGTATCAAATAGATTTCACATTAGCACGTCTGTTTACAATATGAAGTCGGTTAAAAAGTATGTCAAGTATTTCTCGTTTGTAGGTTTTAGGAAGCACATTCAATCAGCTGAGGAGTCCCTGAAAGGGCAAAGTTCAGTACTACTCAGTGGACTATATGAGCACGGTCCACGGCACACGTCACCCATCGAACACATTGTCAAAGCAAAATAGTCATTTCTATGACCAAGACTGATTGGTTTCCGGCCTGTAGCCAAGTCTCTTTTAACAAACGCTTCCAAAACAAAAGAATGTATGGAGACAACATTCATTATCGATCGGTCACGTGATCGACCTGTCAATCCCATACATTTTTTAGTTTTTGAAGCGTCTGCTTTTGTAGAAAGATAATTGATGTGTAACTTGGCTAGGCCTTCTGGTCTTCCGGTCGAGGCGTGCCTCGTCGATTTTAAAGGTTACAATCTACGCAGGCGATCGCAGGTTCTCGAGCAGGAGCAGCGGAGAGAGCAGCAGATCGCCGAGGGGAGGGCGCCAGGGGGGCGGGCGCCTGCACTGCTAGCACTCCCGGTCCTCCCGGACCAGCTGCGCGGTGTCGGCGCCGGTGTCGGCCGCCGGGTCCAGCGCGCGCGTGCGCTTCGTGCTGCGCGTCTCCGTCGACGACGGCGAGATCACCGCCGACACCACCTTCTCTTTCAGCTCTTCGGGAACTTCGTAGATGCCCGCTGCGGACAGACGCTCAGTGTGAGTACGTGTCGGTGACAGGTGACTTGGGGTGTGTTCATGAGATTATCAACTAAAGTTGTTCTTTGGTATGTCTAAAGATCGAAATCAATAATAATCATTGCAAGTGGTGTTTCATTGATGAGCGTAAAAAAAGCACGGCACTCGGCTGGGACGAGTCAAACGAACGGACTGACGTCATCTGCAGAGTCGGCAACATAAACACTGATAATTGATGCTTAAGATAATAAGCATCAAAATAGACACACTTTAAAAGATTGTACAGAGCCTCGTGTTTGTATTTTTAGATTATAATTATGTAAATACTGTAACAGTCACTAGTGGAACAAATATATAAGTAAATAAAATAAAGACGACTGCTAACCCTAATTTGTACTTTGTGACCTATTTAGTGTTTGTTGAAGGACAAGTCTTAAAATTACAGGTGACTCATGTTAAGTGATTCCTAAATGTTATAACTTCATTTTTAGTTTGCAAAACTGCTAATAACTAAGCTAGCAAAAAAAAAGAAAAAGTAAAGTTACTAATTTTCGAGCTTAATGTTGATACAAATACAAATTGAGTAACTGGCAATAGTTGAAGGATTGAAAATTGTCTGTGTGTGGAGCAGTCGGCAGTCGGCAGTACTCACGCAAGGGCGGCTCGGGCTCGCCGGCGGCGGCGGCGCGCGTCACCGCCTCGTACATGGGGTTGCTGAAGTCGCGGCCCTTGCGCGCCGGCTCGTCCAGCGCGTACGCGTCGCCCGCCGCGCCCGCCGCGCCCGCCAGCGCCGCGCCGAACTCCACGTTGGAGCCGGCGCGGAACGACACCGACTGCGACGACGCCAGGCTGCCCAGCGCGCCGCCCTTGCCGCTGCAACACCAATCATATGTTAATGCTTGTATAAAATATAATTATAAACAAATTAACCTAAAAATGGGTTAAAATGCGGTTTCACGCTTTGGACAGGTGCTCTGAAGAGTGCCGCTCGGTGAGCAGCCTCTGTGATGTGTATATGCAGCAATAGTATTGCTGTCTCAACTGAACAAGTAGTAGTCGCCTCAGCATGGTGCATTCTCTTTCTACAAACGCTAACGCTTCGAAAATCAATGAATGGGAATGACATTTACTATCGACAAGTCACGTGATCAAGTTGTCGATCGGATCTGTCATTACCATACATTTTGTTAGTTTTCGAAGCGTTTGCGTTTGTAGAAAGAGAATCGACGTGCCAATTTTTATGTGAGCCTCAGACCAATTTTTATGTGAGCCTCAGACCAATTATAGAAGGACCTGTATCGCACTCATAGTCACGAACAAAATTGTCTGTCATTTTCTGAGGAAAACGAGCTTAGATTTTGTATATATCTTATACTAAACTAGAAGTTTTTGCCCATTTTTTACACAACTCAATTAAACAAAAAGGTATTTTTACGGAGCTCTTTAATCGATGAACACGATTACAATTATTAAACATCGAGCTAGCGAGAGGCATCGGCGTACTCACAAGGGCCTCTTCCTGACGATGAACCAGCCGGCGGCGGCCGCCAGCGCCAGCAGCAGCACCAGCAGCACGGGCACCACGACGGCGGCGGCGGACGAGGCGCGCGCCTGCGTGGCGGCGGCGGCGGACGCGCAGTAGGGCGGCGCCAGCGGCGCGCGGCACGCGCACTGCACGCCGCCGTCCGCCGCCTCCGAGCACGTGCCGCCGTTCTGGCACGGGCACGCGCGCGGCAGCGGCCGCGGCGGCTCGATGGCTGCGGGGGACGAGGTCAGTGTGGGGCACGTTATGTTTACATAATATCAGGATTGTTTTTATAACAGTACGGCATAAATAAAAGCTTTTAATAAAAAAACAATCGTCCTGTAGACCACACGATTGAAATTTGAAAGGTAAAAGATTTAAATTAAAAAAAAAAACGATGCGCCATCTATGAGTCTCAGGCATAACTACATCGCAACGGGTTATTGGAGTCACAAAATAATTGTTCCAAAGTTCTTTAACGACGCCATCTACTGGTAGTTTAAAATAACAATGTTTCACGATGCCCGTAGGTGACAGCACGCATAGCCCGACACAGAGCGATGCAGCGGAGCCGAGAATCGGAGAAATATTAACTAATAGGATTGCACAAAATCTCCGCTCCTCTTAAGTGGACGGCAAACTTTAAATCTAACTTTAAAGGGAGCGGGCAAACGGAGCAGGAAATCACATCTACAACTCGGCTCTCCATTACTTTCTTACTTCGCTCCGCAGCTTCGCTTCTCTCCGGTGTACAAACACAGAACACAACTCCACTCCGCATTAGTCCGTTTCCCTGCTACGTGGGGACAGGCAGCCTCAGTTTCGTAACGCATTCACAAAAGTACTCCTCGAGTCAAACGTGCGCAAAGAAGTTTACTTCAAAAACTTGACTGTATAGTATGGCAATACACGCTGTTGTGTTACCTGCGTCGCAGGCCAGCTCGTGCGTGGCGCGCTTGGGCGGCGTGAGCAGGTCGGGGCAGGCGCAGCGGCGGCCGGCGGGCACGGCCAGGCACAGGTGCGAGCACGGCGAGCGCGCACACGCGCCGCGCGCGCTCAGCGACATGTTGTAGCGCAGCGGGTGGTACACTGCGCACACGACACCGTCACTACTGGATCAGTCAATGGCGACCGAGCTGCGTGATCGCACGCGATAATTGAAGTTCGCCGGAAGACATCGAGAATGAGTTGATGGAATTGAAAATTCTTATTTTGTATTAAGTATGGATATCATTTCAGCGATTCGCACTTCAACGATTGCAACCTCGCAAAAGAAACATTCTTTAGATTCAATACTAAAGGGTAGAGGCCAATGTTCAGCAGTCCATCTGACGATAAAGGTGATGCTGAGCTATGGAGTGACAATCTTTTACTAAACAGAAATCTGTCAAGCGAGCTACCTTTAACAATATATCTATAACGATCGCAAGAATTTAATCAATTCACTATCTAAAAACCTAAGTGTAGTTTCTCAGATGCTAAAGTGAAACTCACCTTTCACAGCCGAGGGGTTGACTAGATCCTTCGATATGACGAAGGGCACTCCTCGCCCGAACTTGTCCTGCCGCACCAGCTCGCCCGTCTCCCTCGTCACCCAGTACAGCGACGACTCGAACACGTCCAGGGACAGCGGGTGCTTCAGGAAGTCGCCCTTCAGGATGACCTTGCGGTT
Organism: Bicyclus anynana; assembly: GCF_947172395.1. Taxonomy (NCBI): domain Eukaryota; kingdom Metazoa; phylum Arthropoda; class Insecta; order Lepidoptera; family Nymphalidae; genus Bicyclus; species Bicyclus anynana. The sequence continues at coordinate 16,267,342 of NC_069097.1, read as the reverse complement.
CGTCCCGTCGTGTTTGATCATCTCTATGGTGTTCAGCTTGGTGTCCGCCCAGTAGATCGCGTGGTCCATCGCGTGGTCGATCGCCAGACCCGTCGGGTGCCGGACGTTCTCCGTGATGATCGGTCGTCGCTTGGAGCCGTCCATCCACGCGGTCTCTATTTTAGGCGCCGAACCGGCGTCCGTCCAGAACATTTTGCCCAGCTGAGGGTCGAGGACCAGGGAGGTCGGGCTCTCGATCCCGGCGGACACGATGGCCCTGCGGTACCGGCCGTCGGTCCGGGCGACCATCACGCGACCTCGCGGTTTGGAGCCGGTCCGGTCGGTTTCGGTCCAGTACAAGTTCTCGCCGATGTAGTCCAGAGCGATCGCCGTCGGTTTGGAATTTCCCTTCATGTTGAGATCTTGAGCGAACCCGCTCTTGACCTCTCCCTTCAGAGCGTTGATCATGTAGGATCGCTTGATCGTCTTGTCGTAGCTGTCCGCCCAGAACACCATCTCCTGCTTGGGGTCGTAGTCGATGGCTTCAATCCTCTTTTCCGAAGTGATAACATCGTACTGCTCGTTCTTGTCCTGGACGAATGCTCTGATCTCGGGCCCGTTCGCGTACATCAGCACCACCTCGTCCTCGACCGCTTTGCAAATACCGGATAAAGTGTCAGCTAATCTGTAACAAATACATATCGGTAAAATGCGTGTGTTGAGATGATGTGTAGTGTAACGTAAATGAATAAAATATCGAATGGATACGAGAAGAAGTCTTAAAAAGTGGCGCCACTGACAGTAAGGTTGAGAAGTAGAAGGTTAATTTGATATGAACATGTAATGCGGAGGAATAAAGGAACGAATATCTTAGCAATCCATGAATTCACCGTGCGGCAGCTGGGTCCACCGCGTGGCAGAGAGAATAAACTTCGAGCAGAGCCCTGGACTTGTGACCAATGGATGAAGGTTTAAATAATTCCTTGACGATCCAAGCCACGGTTTTTAAGCAAGTTATAGAGAGACTAGTGGACGCCCGCGACTTCGTCCGCGTGATAATTGATGTAAACTTCTCTACCTCTACCTTACCCTGCTCGTAAACCTACCCAACCCTACCCTACTCTACCCCTACCTTACTCCTACCCTACCGCTAACCCTAACCCTTCCCTACTTCTACCTTACCCCTACCCTACCCTACCCGTACCCTACCCCTACCCTACCTTACCCTACCCCTATCCTACTCCTCCCTTACCCTATACGTTCCATATCCTTCCCCTACCTCTATCTTGCCCCCTACCCTACACTACCCCTACCTTATCCGTACCTACCCTACCCTACACTTTCCCTAAATTACCCCTTCCCTACCCCTATCCTATCCCTACCCTCAGCAAAATTGGTCCAGCCTTTTGTGCGTGGTGCAATGACCAAAGGACTATAATTTCCCAAGCGACTTCTATGCTAATACTATAAAGAGGTAAAGTTTGTGTGGTTGTCGGGGTCTGAATCTACTGGACCGATTTGGAAAATTCTTTTACCAGTAGAAAGCTACATTATTTGCGAGTGTCATAGGCTATGTTTGGTTCTCATATTCACACGGGAACGGGAACCACGTAATTGAAACCGCGGGGCGTCATATAGCGGCATTTCTGCGACTTTCAGAAATTTTGTATTATCTCCGAAACTATATAACTAATTATCATACTGTAAAGGGCAAATCTTATCTCTATAATATCCTTGTGATTATTAAATAATTTATTTCGATAAGGATTTAAGTTAAAATAAAAGTGTAAATAATGACGTAAACCTTAGTTTAAAATTTAAATAATTTATTAAAGTACTAAAGGTACTATATCTGCTAAAATATAAAAGATAGATATATGGTGTCGCGGACTTTTTTGTAGAACTTTTAAAGATTCAAAAAGCCTCCATACATTTATTTCAGTTATACGCAATGGTTGAGGCAGCGCATGCGAATAAGTAAGTTTTTCGGTCCGACCTGTAAGAGAAAACCCGCGATAACTCAGTAGTTATATATGATGGAAATATAAAATATAGCCTATAGCACTCTCCGATAACGTAGCATTCTACTGGTGAAAGAATTTTTAAAATCAGACCAGTAGTTCCGAAGATTACCCCATTTCAAAGAATTGTTACAAACTTTACCTCTTTATAATATTAGTATAGATTTTGCTAGTAATCCTCTCGCACCTACTTCTACGGCGTACAGACTAACCAGATAGCCATTTTTAGTCAGTTCATTTGTTAGGTCATAATATTTACTAGAAGAATTTCAATATTCCAAGAGAAAGAGCACAAGAGGAGAGGTAGGCGTGGTTGGAGCGTGTGGAAGAGTAGACAAGTGTGTAGAATGAGTAGACGATAAGTTGACAAATATAAGAGATTGTCATATTTTGTCGACCCCACTTAAGTGGGATAAGGTAGGATAAGGATAAGGAGGAGATGATGTGTGGTTTTAAACATCTCATAGTGCTAAAAGTTTTACGTAAAATCAAGCATCTAAAAACCCAACGATTTCAAAATGATTGGTAGAATATACAAGACGATTTATGCTTAATTCATCGAGACCCATAAAAATTCGAACAGTTGCTGAGTGCAACAGTTTGGAAGAACAGTTGTTGGGTCCCAACCTCCCAACTAAAAATCAGAGCTGCATACTTTTATGGGAAGTATGTGGCAAAATGCCGAGTTGGGGCCTTTTCCTAAGTTATGCCACACATTACAGGGCATTCACTTACTCCTTCTAGTGGTTGCGGTGTGGTTGCCTACCTATCTAGCGGATACTTATAATTTAATATTGTGATTTGTGACAAAACGTACTAGTGAAGTTTCAAAATTAACTGGGCGTGAAAAAACTGAAATAATAAGATCCAACGCACTTGAATCCCTCCCGACAGCTGCAGCTGTAGCTGCCGTTGAGGTTGGTGCAGAGGTGCGAGCAGTGGTGCGCGCCCGACGCGCACTCGTCCACGTCGGCGCAGCGCTTGTTGTCGGCGCGCGAGATGATCCAGCCCTGGAAGCACGTGCAGATGTAGCCGCCCGGCGCGCCGCCCGCCAGCGTCAGGTTCGTGCAGAAGTGCTCGCAGCCGCCTGCGGGAGACATCCGCGTACAGTTAGACACACGCGCAGCTCACGGTAACGTATTCATAGCTCAGTGGACCGTGTTCAATATTTGACTGGTTCCGATGCAGCTGAACCAATTCTACTATTTTCCAAAATTCGACAACAAGGAACCAATCAATTGTCACGGCAACATACTCTAGACCCCGAGGTGTCACAGTCGGAGCCCTGGGGATGCACCTGGGATCAACGGTATAACTGAACAGACGTACCCTTGTCGTGCGGCGAGCAGGCGTGCGCGTGGTGGCAGCCCAGCTCATCGGAGCCGTCGCCGCAGTCGTCGGCCAGGTCGCACAGCTGCGTGCGCGACACGCAGTGGCGGTTGGCGCACTGGAACTGCGCCAGCGGGTCGCACGGGCGCGCGCGCGCGGCGCACAGCGTCATGTTGTTCTCGTCCGAGCCGTCGCCGCAGTTGTCCACGCCGTCGCACACCTGGTACCTGCGCACGAGCGGATGTCGTTGCCATAGCTGTAGAGTTACGTATATCGTTTTTTTGAAATTAACAACAATTTGTTTATTTAATCTTATGTTATGCAATAAACCATAAACTTTTTAACTATAGAAACAAAATCACATCCAAGTAAGATATCCCTGAATAAGGATCCCCTCGATCGCCCTTACCTCGGCACGCAGCGATGGTTGTCGCAGTGGTAGCGGCGCAGCGTGTCGCAGTTGAAGTTCGTGCAGATGGCGGGCGCCTCGTCGGAGCCGTCGCCGCAGTCGTCGGTGCCGTCGCACAGATCCGACTGCGACACGCACAGGTTGTTGCCGCACTGGAACCTGCTCTCCGGGCAGTACCTCCCGCCGGGGTAGCGCGGGGGACAGCCGATCTCGTCGGACAGATCCCTGCAGTCCCTGTCGCCGTCGCACCGGAAGTACGCCGCGATGCAGTGGCCCGACTTGCACTGGAAGGTCCCGTTCTTGCACTGGAACCCGCCGCAGTCCATCTCGTCGGTGTTGTCCCCGCAGTCGTCCTCGTGGTCGCAGCGCCACCTGGACGAGATGCACTTGCCGTTGCCGCACTTGAACTCGGACTCGGAGCACTCCCGGTACTTGTGCTGGCACACCGCCTCCGCCTCGTCGGAGCCGTCGCCGCAGTCGTCGGTGAAGTCGCAGAGCCACTGCTTCGGTATGCAGCGTTTGTTCTGGCAGGTGAAGTCAGTCTGACCGTTGCACGAGGGACAGTTCTCCGGCAGCTCGTCGGAGCCGTCCCTGCAGTCGTCCTTGCCGTCGCAGAACAACCACTTCGGGATGCATCTGTAGTTGGACTGGCCGGGGCAGCGCCGCCAGCCGTTGGTGCAGTTCTTCTGCCTGCACATGTAGGCCGGTTCGTCGGAGTCGTCCCCGCAGTCGTTGTCGAAGTCGCACATCCACAGTTTGGGGATGCAGCGACCGTTCTTGCAGGAGAACTCGGAGTCCGGCTTGCAGGGCCGGTTGTGGCACAGAAGCGGGTCCTCGTCGCTGTTGTCCTTGCAGTCCGTGTCGCCGTCGCACTTCCAGCTGTCCAGGATGCAGCGGCCGCTCGACTTGCACTTGAACTCGAGCAGCGGGCACTCGTGCGCGCACTGCGCCTCGTCGCTGCCGTCGCCGCAGTCGTCCGTGCCGTCGCAGATGGTCGCCGCGGGGGTGCAGTTCGTGTTCTTGCACTGGAACGAGCCGGCCCTGCAGTGTCGGACCGGGCACGTGTCCGGTTCGTCGGAGCCGTCCGTGCAGTCTTTCTCGCCGTCGCACTTCCAGAACCAAGGAATGCACTTTTCGTCTCGGCCGTTGCACCTGTGCTGCCCGTCGGTACAGTTGGCTATGCAAGTCTTCGAATCTCGCGCCAGGTAGAACTGGTTGGGACAGGCGCATCTGTAGGTGGTGGCGCCCTCCTCGCCGTAGCCGTCGATGTTCAGGTAGCTGGACTCGTGCGGCGGCGCGATGAGGCAGAGGTGCGAGCAGCCGCCGTTGTTGTTGCCGCAGGGGTTGTGGTAGGGCAGCTGCCGCAGCGGGTGCACGACGTGGATGTCGTAGGGGCGGTGCGTCGCGTTGCGGAGGAGCGTGTAGTTTTCACCGGAATGTTTGTTCGCTTTGAGAATGGCTTTGAGGTTCCAGTCGGTCCAGTAGATTTCGTCGTCGAACAGGCTGAGGGCGAAAACGTGCGGAACCTTTTCTCCAGAGAGGACGACGTGTCTGTGTTTGCCTTCTAAATCGGCCGAGCCTATGTAGTCCAAATGAGCGTCCGCCCAGTAAATTCTGTCCGTGAAATAGTCGATAGTGAGAGCGTTGGGCCAGGCGATGTCGTCGTCCCAGTCCAGGACGGTGCTGTAGTTGGAGCCGTCCATGCCCAACTTGCCGATGTAAGCCTGAAGATGCCAGGACGTGTAGTACAGGTACCCGGTCCCCGGATGCACGACGATAGCGCGAGGATCGGCGATTCCAGTTTTGAGCGTTTTCCTTCTCGTCCCGTCCAATTCGGACACGTCCAAATTCTTCGAGTGTCGATCTAGCCAATAGAGCTTCCTCCCTATCCAATCGATCGCGATACCTTCCAGGCCGTGAGAGTCGTGTCGAATGACGACTTCCTTGGTCGGGTTCGGATCGGTGTAATCGGACCGATATATTATTTTGGCAGACACGTCGGCGAAGTACATTTTGTTTTCTTTGAAATCGAAATCTATAGCGACGACGTTCATGAGGTCTTGATGCATCAGGTTGTAGAGCGAGGCGTCGGTCGACATGTTCCTGACGTAGTATTTGTTGGTGAATATGATCCAAGCGGTGATGTTGTCTTTCCTTTTGCACGTGTGTTCGTCCGGTTCTCTTTCGTAGTACTGATCGGAGCACTTGCAGTAGTAGGAGCCGGGGGTGTTGGAGCAGTACTGGGAGCACACGCCCGGGGTCTCCGTGCACTCGTCCACGTCGGCGCAAGCCTTGCCGTCGCTCAGCAGCTTGTAGCCTTGGTTGCAGTCGCAGTAGTATCCGGTCAGCGTGTCCACGCACTTGTGGCCGCACTGGTTGATCTCCAACTTGGCGCACTCGTCGACGTTGCAGTGCGCCGGCTCGTCCGAGTCGTCCGTGCAGTCGGACACTTTGTTGCAGACGAGCCTGTTGTCGATGCACTGGTCGTTGTTGCACTTGAACTGCCCCGCGGGACACGTTTTGTTTTCCTTCACGCAGCCCACTTCGTCGGAGTGATCGCCGCAATCGTCTTCGCCGTCGCATCTGAAGTGATCTCGGATACACTTGAAGTTCTGACACCTGAATTCGTTCGCGGAACACTTCTTGTATTGCGTGTTGCACTGCTTGCCTTCGTCCGAGCCGTCGCCGCAGTCGTTGTCGTGGTCGCAGACCCAGCCCTCGTTGATGCACCGGCCGTTGTTGCACTGGAACTGGTCCTCGGAGCACGGCGTGGGCGTCGAGCAGTGGTGCAGCGTCGTGTTCTCGTCCGCGCCGTCGATGCAGTCGGGGTCGCCGTCGCACAGCCACTTCTTGGGTATGCACTGCGCTCTGTTCCAAAACTTGTTCTCCTCGCACGTGTACTCGGTTTCGGCGTCGCATTTGCGTTCGTTGCACTGGTGCCTGTCGTCCTCGTCGCTGCTGTCCAGGCAGTCGTTGTCGCCGTCGCAGATGTAAATTCTGGGTATGCAGTTGCCGTTGTCGCAGGTGAACAGATCTCCGAAGCAAGTCCGGCCCTCCGAGCGGCAGTACTCCGGCGGCTCGTCGGCGCCGTCCCCGCAGTCGTCGTCGCCGTCGCAGTACCAGGTGGCCGGGATGCAGCGGTGGCTGGGGCAGCGGAAGCTGTTCTGCGGACAAGTCCTCTGGGCGCAGTGCAGCGGATCCTCGTCGGAGTTGTCGCCGCAGTCGTTGTCGCCGTCGCACAGCCAGTACGGCTCGACGCAGATGTTCGTCTTCTCGCACTTGAGATGATTCGTCGGACACGTCGTGTTGCGCGGACAGCGCTCGTGCGTCTCGTCCGACGTGACGTTGTCTTTGCAGTCGTTGATGCCGTTGCACACTTGCGTCTTGGGGATGCAGCGCGAGTTCTGGCAGGTGAACTCGCCGTCGGCGCAGGGCGGGTACACGCAGCCCTCCTCGTCGGAGCCGTCCTTGCAGTCGTTCTCGTGGTCGCACTTCCACGACTTGAATATGCAGCGGCCGTTGTTGCAGCGGAACTCGTTGGGCGAGCACGAGTGGTAGGCGCAGTAGTTCTTGTCCTCGTCCGAGTTGTCGCCGCAGTCGTCGTCTCCGTCGCACGACCACATTCTGCTGATGCACTTTCCGTTGGCGCAGAAGAATTTGCTGGAGTCGCAGGTGATATTTTTCGCCACGCACATCCTCCCCTCGTTGACCAGCTTGGTGGCGTCGTCGCACTTGCACTCGACGGTGTTGTTGGGCGCGGGGTGGCAGCTCTGCGCGCAGCCACCGTTGCTGATGTTGCAGCGGTTGGTCTGGCACGTCTGTCTGCTCGTGCTGTATATGTGGATGTCCCGCGGCGAGTCTTCCAGTCGTTTGACCATCTCGATCATGTCGGCGCCGGTGTGCTTCTCCGCCCTGTACACGCCTCGCAGCTGGAGGTCGGTCCAATAGATATAGTTTCTGAAGACCGTGATGGCGAAGGGATAGATCGTCGCCGATATTAAGACCTCTCGATCGGAGCCGTCGAGCTTGGAGCGCTCGATCTTTTCCCGCACGGCGTCGGTCCAGTACAACATGTCTTCGTCGAAGTCGATCGTGAGGCCGCTCGGTTGCGACAGGTCCTTGTCGACGATGGCTTTCTTGAGAGATCCCGCCATGGTGGTCCTGTATATTTTGCCCGACGTCCCGAACCGACCCCAGTCGGTGTAGTACAACGTCCCGTTGCACGGATCCACGACGATGGCTCTGGGGCGCTCCACTCTGGCGATCATCACCAGCTCGGTGCCGTCCAAGTTCATAGCGTAAATGGAGTTGTTGGAGCTGTCGGTCCAGTAGACTTTCTTCTGCGTCCAGTCGTACGATATGCCTTCGGGGTTGATGTTTTTGGTGATGATGTTCTGTATGCCGGACGGCTCGGGATTGTTCGCCGACATCCAGGCGATTCTCGAGTAAGGTCTTATTTGCGTGAAGAACAGCTTGTTGTCGGCGTAATCGAACTCGACTCCCACGACGTTCGTCAGGTTGCCGATGGGCTTGAACGGCACTCCGGTCGACTTGGGGTCGAGGTTGACGGCGCGGATCTCAGTCCTCGTCGTGAACACCAAGTACTCGTCGACGACGTCACACTTTTTCGGGTTGCTCGCGGATATCTGTCCCGTGGCGCAGTCGCACCGGTGCGTGTACCCCTTGTTGGCGTCCGGCGGGTAGCTGAAGCAGAGCTGCTCGCAGCCGCCGTTGCCGAGCTTGCGGCAGGGGTTGTTCTCGTCGGTGGGTTGGTTGTTGATGTCGAATATGACGATGTCTCGCAGCTTGGGCAGATTGGTGCGTATCTTCTCCGGCATGGACATGTTGCCGGGCAGTTTGGACGCTTTGTAAATGGTTTGCAAGTTCCGGTCGACCCAGTACACGCTGCCGGTGTGCACGGCGACGCCCATCGGGTTGGGGAGGTTGGATCGGATGAGTTGCCTGTTGCCGCCGCTGTACGAGATCTTCTGTATCTGATCCAGCTTGGAGTCCACCCAGTACACGTCGTGCGTCAGCATGTCGACGGTCAGATCTCTCGGGTTCGATATGCCGGAGCTCACCAGCGTCTGCCAGTCGCTGCCGTCCAGGTGAGCCTTGCCTATGCGCGGATACTGGCCGTAGTCGATCCAATACAACAGCCTCTTGAGAGGGTTGACGGCCAACTCTCTCGGGGCGTCCATGGTCGTTTTGTAAATGACTTTTCTGTTGGAGCCGTCGAGCCAGGACATCTCTACGTAGTTTTCGTGCGGGAACACATTCGTGAAGTACAAGTTCCCCGCGACCCAGTCGACCGCCAGCCCTCGGACGCCGTTGCTGCCGATGCCGTCTTTGACGACGTGCTGCAGGTCGGATCCGTTCGGTCTGACTCTGAATATGCCATTCCACTGCCCGCGGTTGAACTCCACCCAGTAGATGTAACTGTCGGCGAAGTGCACGTCGACGTGCAGTATGTGGTGGCCCGGCCCGGTCACGGGGACCATCGCTTCTGCGCTGTTGTCGAGGCTGTACCCGCGGATGAGGTCCAACTGCGACACCACCGCGAAGGTCTTGAAAGGAACGCAATTGACCTCGTTCTCCTTCCTGTAGCCGATGGAGCACGTACAAATTCTCGAGCCGCCCTCGCTGGGAATACATATCTGTTCGCAGCCGCCGTTATTTTGCGAACAGGGGTGATGCATCATTTTCCGCTTCTGGAAGATCGTGAGAGATTTCAAGTCGCTTTCGTTGTCTAATATGACTTTAAGGTTGTCTCCGTTGGGCAAGTCCGCCTTGATGATCTTCTCGTGGCGCGTGTCCAGCACGTAGAGGCGCGAGTCGAGGACGGCGATGACTTTGGGGTGGGAGATGGCGTTGGCCTCCGTGAGTATCGTCTTGCGATCGTTCCCGTCGGCGGTCATGCTGTTGACGCTGGCCGGGTACTGCGAGCTGAAGTACACGATCTTCCTGTCGATGTCGATGGCGACGGCCTCCGGCCTCTCCACGTTGTCGACGAGAATGACCGGGTTGCTTCCGTCCATGTTGACTCTTCCGATTTTTGCAGGAACTCCATAACCACCTTCGTCGGACCAGTAGATTTTTCTGAAATCAAAACAAATAATTAGTCTTTCTTTCAGTTTAGATTGATCGACTTTTCCATTACGTGAAATAGGGTTTATAAATACCAAACTTAATAGCGGCACAATAGAATGTTACCCTATTCTCAGCATTAACTGTTAAAATTATCTGATATCAATAAAACGTTTATTAAGAAACGCATCAATTCCAATAAGAGTTTATACTGTTACTTACCCTTCCGTGGGATCCAAGCATATTCCTTTAGGTTTGGCGATAGACAGCTTGCTGCCATCGTTTGCGAAAACGATAGTTCTATATTTTACTTTTCCATCTACTCGGATCAGCTCGATGTTGCTGGCCACTTTGTTGGCCATGAACAAGTTCCTGCCGAGCCAGTCGAACGCTATGGCGGACGGGGAGCCGACGATGCCGGTGTCCTGACCGATGAATTCGACCTTATTGCCACCGCCGTAGGGCATAGTGTAGATCGTGCAGTTCTCGTCCTCTTCACTGTCGCCGGAGATCGATTGGAGCCAGTAGAGCATGTGGCCTTGACGGTCGTAGTCCAGTTGTACGCCACCTGTGGATGCAATGCCATATATTTTATCTCGTTTATCTGCTAAGTTAAAGTGAATCATCTCACTAAACTTGTAAAAATCAATTCAATTTATTAGTGTACAAAATTATTGCAATAATTCAAGCTATTTGGTTACAAAATATCATATTCTTCACCTTGAATACCGACAACGGGAGGCAGTTGTCCAGCTCTTCCGGAGCCGTCTGTCGACAGATCGATGATCTGGGATCCTTTTAGTACCATTAAATATGCGTTTTCCTCTGAAACAAACAAAAAACCGATTTTTAATTGAAACTATAATTAATCAAAAATATAAGCGTAATTTAACTCAAAACAGAGCTTTCATATTATTTAATTGTCAATATGAATGTATGTGGATACAATACCTTTAAGAATTTAAATAAATAAAACTTACAATAAAAAAAAAATACCTTCAATACACTTTCCATCGGGCAGCAGTTTAAATCCCGGCTTGCACATGCAGCTGTAGCCGCCGGTCTTGTTGGGGCTCAGCAGGCACAGGTGCTGGCAGGGGGCGGCGCCGCACGGCGACGGGTGCTGCGGCTGCAGCGACGGGTGGTGCACGTGGATGGACAGCGGCTGGGAGATGAGGTGCGACACCACCGTCTGGTTCGTGCCGCGGAACTTGTGCGCGGACAGCACCCGGTTGAGCTGGCGGTCCGTCCAGTACAGAGTGTCCTCGAACAGCGTGAGCGAGTGCGGGTGCAACAGGTAGTGGCTGCCCGACAGCACCTGCTGGCGCCCGGTGCCGTTGTAGTAGCAGAAATCGATAAAGTCGAGCTTGGAATCTGCGAAGTACACCCTTTGCGTGGCCGTGTCCAGAGTCAGCCCGTTCGGCCAGTATATTTTCGTCGTGATGATGGCTTCTCGCTGAGTTCCGTCCATTCCGACTCTCTCGATGCGAGGGTTCTCGCCCCAATCCGTCCAGAACAGCCATTTGGCGTTCGGAGCGGGATCCAGGCACATTCCTCTCGGTTGCGTGATGTTTCCACTCAGTAAAGCTGTTCTGGCGCTTCCGTCCTCTTTGGCGACTTCGATGGTGTTCAGTTTGCTATCCAACCAATAAATGTTGCCGCCGACCCAATCGTAAGCGAGCCCTTCCACTAGATCCAGTCCGGTGGAGATGATCACTTGCGGTTCGCTACCCCGATCTAATCGGGAGATTTTCTTGAGTTTCATGTCCGACCAAAAGATGGTTCCGGTGTGCATGTTGGACGCCGTGGCGACGACGTTCTCCACGTTTATCGGGACCCTCTCGAGACCTTGCTCGTTCAGATCGGCCACTAAGATGGAGTGCCGGTTGGAGATGATCAGGAACGCGCTGGAGTGGTTGTTGGCCTTGCAAGAATGTTTGTCGGCGTTCAGTTGGTAGCCTTCGACGCAGCTGCAGAAGTAAGATCGCTTGGTGTTCGTGCAGACCTGGGAGCACAGCCCCGGAGGCTCGCACTCGTTGATGTCCTTGCAGGTGTACCCGTCGGCCTCCAGCTCCTCGCCGCTGGGGCACAGACACAGGGGCCCGTCGGGCGTCTGTTTGCAGTCGTTGGAGCACAGGCTGGAACTGAGTTGGCAGCTCGTGAAGTCGCAGGCCAGACCTAAACAAGATCATTGGTAGCTGACGTCATTTATTGTTACAGTTTAAATGATAGTATTCTATCTCAAGGTTTAAAATGAGTTAGCTAGTAATTGTTGCAATTAGTGTATATGTCGGCGAGTGAGTTATTTGATCGGTTACCAAATATACAATCATACAATTTTAAACCATCTCCTTTAATTATTTTTTGATATTCATTTTTATTACCTTCCTTAAGGAGTTTTTGAAGGAGATTTATCAACGGTGCGATTTTTTTGACGCCGAGTGTATTAGAATCAGGTTTTTGTGTAATTGGGTTTTAATTATTTACTTTTTAAACAAATAAGACTGTAAAAGGTTTCCACCATGGCGGACGTGGCGGCGCTAGACCAATAGGAAACGATCACATGACTGTCCAATATCATTGCGTCCAAAATGGCGCGTAGCCGGTACGCTTGACAGGTGGGTACCCTGCCGCCACTGTAGTCTGCTAGTTGAGTTGCTGCATTTGTATCGCGTTCTCGAAATGGAAAGTCGACTTCCATTTGTTAAATAGTGATAGTTAAACAGAAGTTCAGTGGGTGAATCTGTATAGTCCGGCCATTGTATTGAGGCAGCACGAGCGGGGAAGGGGAGTAATGGTTTACCGTAAAAGACGTCTTAAACCCTGCTACTAGCGGTTGCCAGTCCGCAATTCCGTTCGTGCTTGACACCTGCCCTATGATAGTTAATCCTGGTTTACATCTGATAGTATGTAAATACTCTGTACTTGATGTAGTGTGACTAATATTGGTACTAAATAAAAAAAAAGAATTTTGAGATGTGATTGAAAATTTAAAACCCTGGTACCTTCATCAGCGCTGTTGGGACAGTCGAAGTTGCCATCGCACACTTGAGTCAGGTTGACGCAGCGGTTGGAGATGCCGGGGCATTGCCACTGTCCTGATGGACACCTGCAACATATACAATCATATACATTCTGCACAATGTTTGAAGAAGCGGGATACGGGTAGGGTCGAGAGTCACCTGAAGGGCGGTGGTTTGCACGCGTGCTGCAGGCCCTCGTCGGAGCCGTCGCCGCAGTCGTCGCGGCCGTCGCACACGTACGCGCGGAACACGCAGCGGCCGTTGTCGCAGCGGAAGTGGCCCGCACCGCACGCCGCCGCGCCGCACGTCGCCGGCTCGTCCGACAGGTCCTCGCAGTCCGGTGTACCTGGTGGGCACATCATTTACGATGTTAAACTAATAAGTTATAGTTATACTAGCTGAGTAAATTAATTAGACCGAAGTATGCTGGTAAACTCTCTAACCAAAAAACCATCACATTTTATTGACTATTGTAAAATCCTAGGGGGTTATTACTGCGGTCAGAGTAATGAAATGAAGGACTCCATCACCATCGCACTGCACCAACTTTACCCGCGCGAGGGGCAGCGAGGGGCAGCCCGCCTTGTCCGAGCTGACGTCGTACCAGTTCGACACTCACCGTCACAGTACCAAGTGCGCGGTATGCACAGGCCGGACGACACGCACTGGAACTGGCGGTCGGCGGCGCACTGGTGCGGCGCGAGCGAGGGGCAGCCCGCCTCGTCCGAGCTGACGTCGTACCAGTTCGACACTCACCGTCACAGTACCAAGTGCGCGGTATGCACAGGCCGGACGACACGCACTGGAACTGGCGGTCGGCGGCGCACTGGTGCGGCGCGAGCGAGGGGCAGCCCGCCTCGTCCGAGCTGACGTCGTACCAGTTCGACACTCACCGTCACAGTACCAAGTGCGCGGTATGCACAGGCCGGACGACACGCACTGGAACTGGCGGTCGGCGGCGCACTGGTGCGGCGCGAGCGAGGGGCAGCCTGCCTCGTCCGAGCCGTCGTTGCAGTCCGGGATACCGTCGCATTTGTACGCCTCCTGCATCAAAGGTTCAAGATAACTTTAAGCCAACATATAATAAAGATTCGAAATTGGGGTAAAACATGCAGGATCTTTGAGGGGTTTCTTTTCGTGACATGCAATTCTGGAGTTTTAGCTAAAAAATAGTCAGATAATTGTTTTTGAAGGAATCTAATACGAATGTATTACCAGAACACACAGCTTCAAGTCGGCACACCTGAACTGCGACCCGATGCAGGCCACGGGCGGGCAGTCCGCCTCGTCCTGCTCGTCGGAGCAGTCGGAGGCTCCGTCGCACACCCACCGTGAGGGGATGCAGTGCCCCGTGCGCGGGCACGTGAACTGAGAACAACCGACACGATCGAGTAGTACATTACCTGCACACACTGCTTCAAGTCGGCACACTTGAACTGCGACGCGAGGCAGGACACGGGCGGGCAGTCCGCCTCGTCCTGCTTGTCGAAGCAGTCGTCGTCCCCGTCGCACACCCACGACGCGGGGATGCAGTGCCCCGTGCGCGGACACGTGAACTGACAACGATCAAGTTATACCCTCTTTTAGTTCATGGATGATATTGAGAGTTGGTGATTTCAAGCACTGTTGCATTCGATTCTCATGCTTGGTTCTAGTGCATCTGTGTTGATAATGATGCATGTTAATTATTTAAGATCATGCTAAATAGCTCTGATCTGGGAGAGTCATTTGTAAGGCATTAACTGTAACAAGACAGGAGACCAGTCATATAGCAAGGCGCGCCACTAGTGCTACAGATATGCAGAACTCACTTAAAGATAACCACTCATTTCTAAATTCATTGTGTACACTCTGTACTCGTAACTGTCATTTTCATCTTGTTGAATTTTACCATGTTATACAATAACATAGGAAAATCCATAACTATGTTATACAAAACCTTTTTAGGTAATATAGGTATATGTACGTAAATTGAAATTTAAATATGAGCTTATAGCAGAATTGTTGTTGTTGAACTATCATCGAATACAGCTTTTTCTATCCATGTTCAGATCTGCTATCTCATAACACAATCTGAACTTCCAAAAGTGCTTTGAAACTAACCAAATTGAATAAAATTAGACTTTGAAGCTTCACCCTCACCTGGAAGTAAGCGCAGGTTTTGTCGGCGCAGTGCGAGCCCTCGTCCGAGCCGTCGCCGCAGTCGTTCTCCGAGTCGCACTTCCACGTGTTGGGCACGCAGCGCCCGTTGCCGCACTGGAACTGCGACGAGCTGCACGTCACGTTGACGCAGCCCGTCTCGTCCGAGAAGTCGCCGCAGTCGTTCTCCGAGTCGCACTTGAAGGTGGCGGGGATGCAGCGCCCCGACTTGCACGCGAACTCCGACACGCTGCACGTCGACTCTGAAAGAGCGCGGCTTTGGAGTTCACGGAGACTAGGAGACAGTGGACGATATCTCAAAACATACAGCATGTTGATTTGACCGCGATTTTTAGTCTTCTAGCGTCGTCAAGTGTACCGATTACCAATAAGTAATCATTTGCAAAAAGTAGAGCGTGCGAAACAGTTAAATGAAATTATGGTCGGAAAGAGACCGCCTTTTCTTATATCTATACTAATATTATAAAGAGGAAAACTTTGTTAGTAGGGTAGGGTAGGGGAAGGATAGGGGTAGTTGAAAGTTTACATCAAGTTTCACGCGGACGAAGTCGCGGGCGTCGGCTAGTTAATAGAATAATTTTGTGCGGCTTGTGATGAAATGTGAGGTGCTCAGTGCAAAAAATACTAAGTCAAATGCTGAATCCTATTTAATTTTGAATGCAAGGTTAGTACACAAACATATAAAAATAGAAAATGTCGGAACTAACTGGTGCAGTTTTGCTCCTCGTCACTGTTGTCCAAGCAGTCGTCGTCGCCGTCGCACACCCAGCTCTTGGGGATGCAGCGCTGGTTGCCGCAGGTGAAGTCCCAGGTGTTGGGGCACGCCTGCACGGGCGGCTCGGAGTTGGGGTCCGCGACGCAGCTGGTGCCGTCGGCCGACAGCTTCTCGCCGTACGGACAGCCGCACTTGACGGCCAGCAGCTCCGTGTTGTTCCGCGGCACGGCGAAGCAGAACTTCTGGCAGTTGCCGTTGTTGACCGAGCACGGCTGGTTGGCGTCGATCGTCTGGATCTCCTGGCTGTACACCTTGACGCCGTACAGCCTGTTGGTCTGCGGCTCCCGCACCATGACGTCCTCCTGCTCGCCGGTCGACTTGTGCAGGCGGACGATGGCGTCCAGCCGCCAGTCGGTGATGTACATGAATTCTTTGTAGATGACTATCGAAAACGGGTGCCTTATCAGTCGCGAGTTGACGGTCTTGACGTCCGTGCCGTCGAGCCGCGCGTGCTGCACGTGGTCGAGCAGCGCGTCGCACCAGTACACCCTGTCGGCGCCGAAGTCTATGGACAGGCCGTTGGGCCAGCCGAGGGTGACGTTCTCGAACACCAGCAGCCCGCTGCCGTCGGTGTTGGCGCGGCTGATGTTCGCGGGCCGGTCCCACTCGGAGAAGAAGATGTACCCCTTGTTCGGGTGCACGACGATGGCGCGCGGGCGCTTCAGATCCTTGAGCAGAGTCCTCTTGTACGCTATGTTCCTCGTCGACAGAACGTTCAGCGTTCCCTTCCTCGAGTCGATGTAGTACAGGTTTTTCGAGGCCCAGTCCACCGCCAACCCTTCGACTCCTTCGTTCTGGGACGCCAGAACGATTTCCCTCGACGTCCCGTTCCTGTGCACCCTGTAGATGACGTCTTGCAGCACGTCGGAGTAGTAGATGTGTTCGTCGCGCGAGTCGAAGTCGAGCCCGACGAACCTCGCCCGGCGCGACACCACGGGCAGGATCGCGTCGCCGAAGCCCTCGATCACCGGGTCCAGCACCTTGCCCTTGATGAACCTCTGCTGGGAGTACATGAGGAACTCCTTGACGATGTCGCAGTTCCTCAGGTCGGTCTCCAGCTTGTAGCCGACGTTGCAGGCGCAGCGGTAGCCGAGCCCGCCGTTCTGCAGCGCCGTGACGATGCACATCTGCGAGCAGCCGCCGTTGTTGACCCCGCACGGGTTGTTCACCGAGGTCTGCTTGAGCGAGTGGACCACGGACAGCGCTTTCGGCTCCCTGATGTCCTTCGTTTTGTAGATGGCCTGAATGCTCGACGAGCCCTCGTACTTGTTGACGGAGCTGATGCCCTGCTTGGTGCTGTCGGACCAGTACACGCGGTCGCCGAAGAGCGCCAGGCGCGAAGGGCTCGGCACCTGCTGACCTCGCAGCACCAGGAACCTGTAGTTGCCGTCGTAGTCGACCGTCTCGATGTAGTCCAGCAGCGAGTCGCACCAGAAGATCCGGCGCGCGATGGTGTCCACCGCTATGCCGGAGGCCTTGTACGTCGCTTCCGTCACTATCGACTTCGTGTGCGTTCCGTCCATGTTCGCCCGAATTATCTACAATAGAAAAAGAAGAGAAGGCCGTTTACAAATTGGCTAAGAGGCCTAAGATGCGACCCACGACATTATCCTGTGGAGATAAATCGACCAATATACTCTTTTTCGTTGAAACGAAAATCAGAGTGATATTTCGGGTTCGGCCACAATTAGTCGATTTGTCTTTACGAGATATGTGGTGACGGGCATGTAAAGCCTACAGAACGATTCAGTCATACAACGCGCAACTCACTTGACTGCTGTCGGCGACGAACATGAGGCCCAGCGTGGGGTCGAGCGCGATGTCGGCGGGGTTGGTGAGGTTGGAGCCCAGCACCACGGCGTGCCAGCGCCCGTCCAGCTCGAACACGTCGATCTTCTGCCCCACGGCGTCCGCCACGTACAGCTTGTCGCCCACCCAGTCCACGGCCAGCGCCACCGGCGCCCACGACCCCGCCACCGTGATGTCGCTGCCGCCGTACGACGCCAGGCCGGCCGGCGCGTTCAGCTGCTGTGAGTGGATCTGTGCACGCACACGACGGGTTTAAGGGCTTTGTTTTATAGGTCACAAAAAGAAATGCACGAGGTGAACAACAGAAGGACACCAGAAATAATTCTTCTAACAGTAACAGTTTAGAAAACGATCTTATCGGCATGGCATATAAGAGTAGGTATGGTAGGTATGTGACAAACTACTACTCTGGTGTGAACAACAGCCAGGTACATAAACATACCTCCAGGCACAATAGCTGCGAAAGGGTACTTTGTATATAGGTGTTGTTATTTCAAGCGGTGATCAGATAAACCCATAGTTCTCGATAGGTATGGGCGCTCACCTTTCTAGTTTTAAGATCGGACCAGAAGAGCATGTTCCGTCGGTAGTGGTAGTCGAGGCCGGCGGCGGTGGACGAGTTGGCGAGCGGCGCGGGCGCGCGGCCCAGCAGGTCGAGGCGCAGCAGGCCCCGCTCGTGCGCCAGCGCCAGCCACGCGCCCTCCGCGCGCGCCGCGCAGCGCCCGCGCTCGCCCAGCGTGTAGCCGGGCGCGCACGCGCACGTGTACGCTGCGGACCGAGCGACACGTCATTTCATTCTAATTCTAAATTCATTTATTTCAATAAGGCTTAGTTTACAAGCACTTTTGAAACGTCAAGTTATGTCATGATTTCATTGTGGTAAGTAAAGTCCAAACTTAAAATTAAAGTTACGAGTAGCTATTCCAAAGCGCCTTGGACCGAAAAGAGCCCGCAACAAACTCAGCCTAGGATATCTACATTTCCAACACCTATTTCATTAGTCTAACTTTTTGGAATAGATATAGAACGCTAAACGAAATTATGAGTGGCATTGTCGTGCCAAAAATGCCCCTTTATGTAGACTTAGTGGAAGTATCTAAATGGATACTTCATCCCCAAAGGGTTTGGGGTCTGAGAGCACTCACAGCCGGGCGTGTTGATGCAGAGCTGGTGGCAGGGCCCCCACTCGCGGCACTCGTCGCGGTCCACGCACGTGTGGTTGTCGGCGGCCAGCGCGAGGCCGGCGGCGCAGGCGCACGCGCCGCCCAGCGGGCTCGCCACGCACTTGTACTCGCACTCCAGCACCGGACACGACATCGTCGCTGCGGAACGGATGCTGACACTCATTACTGATGAATGCTTCAGTATTTAGAATAGCTTGAAGTACACAAATTATAAGCATTATGAAAACATACTAAACACATTAGATAAAAACATTCAAACGGCATCTTGGTGATATCATTCATGAAAATCTTGCTTCATTACTATTGTTTCACTAGTTCATACATATTCCTGCCCAAACTGAATGAATTGTTCTCAGTGTCCATATATTGAGTATAGTCAGTAAAATAAATGCAGTATTTATGCAAGCATTGTGGAGTATCAATGAATGATAGAGATGAATGTAATAAGAGAAAGATTTGATTTGGTACAAAACAAGATGTACTTGTAGTGACCAAAATCGAGAAAGGTATGCTTAGATGATAAAGGGAGTGTAAACGGAAATGTTGGAAAGGGAAGGGGAAGGTCAAGGCGATCGTTTCTGGATCAGTTCCAATCCAGGAAATTCTCTTTAAAGGCCGGTCAAGAGTGACCTCAATTGACAAACTTGTATGAAAAGATTAATGAGAATGGAAGACGCAAGGGAGATACGCAATGCAGCACATGGTCTGCAAGCTTCCATCATTTGTCTCGCTTGTTATCAGCCGTCGACCACGGGGCCGGTACTCACAGCAGGCGGTCTCCTCGTCCGCGTTGTCCTCGCAGTCGCGCTTGCCGTCGCACAGCTGCGAGCGCGCGATGCACTTGTGCACGCCGCCGGGCCCGCCGCGCGGACACAGGTACTTGTTGTCGGGGCAGGCGATGGCGGTGCAGTTGGCCTCGTCCGAGCCGTCGGCGCAGTCGCGGTAGCCGTCGCAGTGGTACGTGGCGGGGATGCACAGCGCGTTGCTGCAGCGGAACTGCCCGATGTGGCACGGGGGGAAATCTGGGATTGTACGTTAAACATTCTGTTGACCTGATAGACATAGTGGAGGATTTCGTTATGTTCCAGCACCAGAAAGATGAGTATGTGTATACTCATCTTTCTGGTGCTGGAACATAATTAACGAGAATACCAAGAAATAGCTTGTAGAGAGTCAAGAAGGCAGCACCGCCTTTTAGCTAGCATCTAATATCGGCAAATAATCTCCCTCGATTAGACTTAGAAAACCGGGAGATTGATTGAAAAGCGAAATCAAACGTATCAAGTACACTGACGCGAATCGGCATTCCATATCTTAATAAATGATGATGATCATACAAATGCCATTTGTTCCGTTAAAGGGTTATAAACGCATTATAAAGGGGTCACTCACTGCAGTTCGCCTCGTCCGAGTTGTCGCCGCAGTCGTCCTTGTGGTCGCACTTGGCGCTCGCGTCGATGCACTTGTCGCCAGTAGCGCAGCGGTACTGGTCCAGGCGACACGCCGTCGTCTGCCCCGGACAGTCCGCCTCGTCCTTGTTCGTCCGGCAGTCTAGGTATCTGCACACATACAGCTATGGTTAAGGGTGGCTTCGAAAATAATGAGTGCTCAATCACCAAGGGCAATGTAATTAATTACGTGATCTGTTTTCTTTTTACCGTTTCGAAGCACGATTTCCAAATATCTGCGCAGCCACGAATGTCCTTTGCAGCTTATTTTTTAACGACTTAGAAAACGGAGGAGGTTATCTTATCTTGTTTGAAGAGCCAATGGACGTGGGGTTCCAAGGTGCTGGAATGGCGAACCCACACCGGAACTCACAGTGTTGGTCAACCTCCTACTAGGTGGACTGACAACATAAAGGGGGTTACAGGGAGCTGCTGGATCCTGGCAGTTGGGGACTGTGGTGTTTGGAGGTCTGTCTATGAGCACTGTGTCCTTGCCTTACCCGTCACACTTCTTCTCCTTGGGTATGCAGGGCCCCTGCGAGGACACCTTGCCCGCGCCCGCGCCCTCCAGCCCGCACTGGAAGTCGTCGGCCTGGCATTTGCGGTACGCTGCAAATAAACATACACGATTGATAACAGTGAATGATAATATAGCAACCACTGACGGGAATACAGGAAGTATTCCCGTCAGAGTTGCACGTGAATTTGAGCATTAGTACTAGGGCATTGTAATTTATAAGTGTTCTTTGTGATAGCACTATTATGTATTCTAGGCTATGTTAGGAGTACTAGGCATTAACATTGGGTCATCTACTGCTGTGTAAAAACTCTTAACTGTAATAAATAATTAAAAAAGTTACACATTACTCAAAGTCGGTTCATCAGTTTTTCGGGTCGCATGCAATTAAGCGAAGTGGCCGAACGCGCGAGCTGCTCGTAGCTTGCGCGAGAATTAGCATTAAACGTAGCGGATCTGGTACAAAGGAGCGACTGTTATGAGCGGAATGTGTAATGAGCTGCAGCGGGACACGGACAGGGGGAGGGGGGAGGGGGAGGGATGTACAACTTCTAAAACTTTTTTAATTAATCTGATTATATTTTAGAGTTTAAATTGTCGTGAGGGATGTTCGGTACAATGAAATATAATTGTCTGAACCTTATTCACGAGCTCGTTATCGTGACCTCATGCTAGTACTGTATTTTCTGTACTGAAATGATAACGTAAGCAGATTCTTTGATGTTTGCAGATGAGCAGATAACCTGATGTTACATGGGCATTGGTAACAGAGCAACATCAATGTCTCACGCAGTACATGCAAGCGGCACGTCCTACAACCTGAGGTTAAGACCGGTGTTGAGCTTTGGGTTGCCAACCGTACTATAATATTGTATTGTACTATATTTTGAGTCTGCTATTTGAAAATCCACGTGATTCTCTTATTTTAGAAAAAAGAATCTTGCAAAATGTAAGAAGTGCTATTAATAGATTTTAAAAATAAACATACTACAAATACTTCGTCAAGTTTTTGCTTATTATTTTAAAGTTTACTACAGCTTAAATATGAAAAGTACTATATTTTCTGAAAAAAAAATTGGCAAAGATAGTTGAGCTACATGCGACAGTAGTTTATTTACAATAAAGAGCCTATGAATTGGTAAAGTTATATTTAAATAAGTCAAATCTCACTACTTCTGAATTCACGATGAACAATGCGCCGCCCTACTGTTTGTTTGCTTCAGATTTGCCTTTTAACAATTAAAATATATAATAAATATTCGAGACAAAATTAATATTAATTGAACAATTGGAACAGGGCAATAGGTACAAAAGGAATAAATTAAATTACCGTTTAAATATTTAATTGGCAATCAAATGTAATACAAACGGGAACAGCCGACGGAGAGAGTAGCTTTACTTTGTAATTAACTTTTAAAGTAATTGCCAAATGTAATCCACGTTTGGCACTTACTGTACAAGAGTATAGGGAATCATTATAATGACGTCACGCGAACAAATCCACAACTACGAGTACATTCGCATTACATTCAGGTTTATCGAACAACTTTATTCATTCCGTTCAATCTCATCAAAAACCCAATATACTGATACGTGTATGTAAAGTTTGGATATTTTTTTTTACTCGTACGTATTATAAAAACGAAAATAAGTCTGTTTGTCTGTCTGTCACCTGTTTTAGATGAAATTTAGTATAGTGATAGATTGTACCTTGGAACAAAATGTAGGCTACTTTTCAACCCAGATAAAATCATGGTTCCTGCGGAATTTGTAGAAAACGCGAATGGAGTGGGCGGACTTCCGCCTGAATTTAAGTAAACCGATACAAACTTCCACCATCTATAACTCTCGTCTCAACGTATGTCTAAATATGTGTAAAAACACAGAAAACTGAATGCTACACTTCAAGTCCCTACCAATAAAAAGAAACTGTGATATATTCAAAGTAAACGTACAATAGAATATCGAATAATCTATTCGCGTGAGTGCCGCTACTGGGGGCTTATTATAAGAAACTTGAGTCGAACAAAGCGTGTGTACTGTCGACAGGGATGCGCTGCACTCAAAGGCGCCGTCGGCGGGGTTCTCACACGGGTTTATGTGGAAAGCGCATTAGCCGCGCAACCCCTACACTGGGGGTGTTCCGATAAAAATGAACTAGATATCCCTTCGTTTAAATCTATCTTTCATTCGTGCTTTTCGTGATCGGAGGTTTTTGTCATAAAATTACGTTTTTGTTTTATTTATAGCTAATATTTAGTGTGCGGTTTCGCTTGCTCTATATGTGAGTTTTAAATGTTACCTACTGCACCTATCGTTCTTATAAAACTATATTAAAAAGATATTTAAAGCTAACATATGTCCCGAAGTTTTCGTTCCAGTGGTACGTTACAAAATATAGCCTGTAAAACTCCCAAATAACGTGGTAAAATAATTTTCAAAATCGTTTCAGTGGATCCAAAGATTTTTACATTATTATAATATTAAGTACAGATAACATAAAAATATGAATAGTCATACAATTTCTGTTCAATAGACAGATTTTCCCGGCTCTGAAACAGCGGATGTAGCTCGGCGCAAACAGCTCCTATAAAACGAGCACCTCCGCGAGATAAACCGCTCCGAGAGTTTTACTTTAAGCGGCGCCGGCCAGTGCTCGGTGCTCTTACTGCTAACGCTTCCTTTCGCCGTCTACAAAATGTATTTTACCCTCGAATTAATAGAAAAACTTTTCGCAGATTTTACAACTATACTCTGAAAATTTTTGAACCTAATTCCGAAAAATAAACCTCTAACCTCTGATCTTTGTGACTTTTTCAACAGATTTGTATTCTTCCTTTCTTTTTGTTTGCATTGAAATTCGATTTAATAAAAAATTATTGTTTACTTTGGTAATATTCTATTTTTTTAACTGAGTTGCATCATTTCTGATTTCCATGTTGTAACCCTTATAGTTTCGCCATGTCTGTCTGTCTGTCCGTCCGTTCCGTTTTAGCGCCGAGACTACGAGAAAGCTGTAATTTAGCATGAGTTATGTACGTTAAAAATGTGAAAGTCGTAAAATTTTTTAAAAATATTTTTAGGGAGGATGTTTTTTCGTCGTCTATCCCATGGTATGGGGTTTTTTGTGCATTTTTTTTTTCTTTTCTTGGTTTTTATTTTTAGGCGCTGGGACTTATCTTTTAATTTAGATTAATTTGATTTTTGATTTCTTAATAACTTTTTTAAAGCAGTACCTGCGCCCTGCCCCCCACTGATTTTTTATGCATTATTAAGTCAAAACTTTAAAGTGCTAATTTAATCTAGACAGAAGCTTGTACAATTTATTTTGGACACCCTTGTCCTGTCTTTTTAAAAACAATAACAAACTTAACAAAAGGGCAGAGACGTGAAAAGTTGACGGAACGCGCTAAAAATGTCGGACACGATCTCTCCGAGTCGGGTGTCGCGGACGCGTGTTGGAGAAAGTTTTAATGGGCGCCAATTATTGTATTCTTTCTCTTCTTTTATTACTTTCTTTCTTCCGTTCATACTCAGTTTCACACTTCATGATATAATAAGTAATAACTGTAAACCTCAACCCAAAAAGGGTGTTGTACTTGTTTATCGTATACATATTATTTGTGTGTGCCCATGAGAATATACATCATAAAATACAATTAAGTAATAAAAACATGGGCTCCGTCATAATGAAGCCAAATAAACTAAAACTGCTAAGACTTTCCTCAGAAAAGTCTCTGATTGAAACCATTCATGAGCTTGTACGCGACACTCTGCTGAAGTAGTGAAGTTAGTGAACAATACAATTTTCTAAACAAAGCTAAAATATTTTTGTTGTTTAAAGTGCAATGACAATCTGCGTATCTAAAACTACACAAAGTTTTTGGAACAATTGTAAAGATATTTAAATACATTAATTTTAAAAGAACCGGCGCGTGGACGTCCATCGGCTGTTAATGATGAATTTATGATGAAGTGGCGCGTCCCAAAGGCTAATCTAATAGCTAACCTCGTTCATCGTTCGTTCATCATCTTGATCTCCATTACCATTAGCAACCAAGTGTTAGCCAATGTATAATACTACTTTGCAGTTCAGAGTACCCCTACTCTCGTCGCTGCTCGTAAGGCATAGTTGTCTCAATCGCGGTAGTTAGGTCCCACGCATAAAATACATCTTGTTGATCGGGATGTGTCCAGCGCTCGTAAAGCCGGCGCAAAAGGCGCAAAACGACGCAAACGTATTGCTGACGCGCAGTATGTCACGGCTCGAGGACATTTGTATGTAAAGAGCCGGACCCTCATCGGCTAAGGGCTGCTTTCCATCGACAGATAAAAACTTTGTAGGAAATGTGTGCCGAGGAGCTAACCCGGACAACCCGAGGCAAAGGTTTTTCAAGGTCAATTCACTCTGAATACCTTTAAACTGAAATACAGCAATGCGGCTTCACTGCTGAAATAAGTCTGTTGGTGGCACTTTTTCGAACAATCTCTGTAACAAACGACTTAACAAGAAAACTGCATTGTTCTGTTAAAAATTTAAAATCTAATGACCTTCTATTACAATTAATTTGATTGATCAAAATCGACAACCTGTTGAGGATTTTGATGTAAGGATTAAAATTAAGTAGGCGCCTACGCGTACATAAACATCTCGAAGGTGGAGGAAGCTGCTTCGAAAGAATTGGAAGAAATACTTTTCTAGCTCAACTACTAATCGCCTCGCACAGTTACTTACAGCGAGTGTGTCGCTGCCCCAACCTATCTGCTTATTAGATCCAGTTTCCGTCGCGCATAAAGTCATCCGTTTTCTGAATATTTTCATCTCATCGTTATGTGCAAATGGCGGCTTTTTCAGAAAGGTTACGAATTTTTACATAATATCTAAAGAATCTATCATATTTCAATGATCTATCAAACTGAGGTTCAGATTTTTCAAATATTTATAATATGAAATATTAAATTTGACGGCCTCCGTGGCGCAGTGGTATGCGCTGTGGATTTAATGACGGAGGTCCTGGGTTCGATCCCCGGCTGGGCCGATTGAGGTTTTCTTAATTGGTCCAGGTCTAGCTGGTAGGAGGCTTCATCCGTGGCTACTTACCACCCTACCGACAAAGACGTACCGCCAAGCGATTTAGCGTTCCGGTACGATGTCGTGTAGAAACCGAAAGGAGTGTGGATTTCATCCTCCTCCTAACAAGTTAGCCCGCTTCAATCTTAGATTACATCATCACTTACCATCAGGTGAGATTGTAGTCAAGGACTAACTTGTAAAGAATAAACAATAAAAAAATAAATTCAAATCGAAAATTCATTGATTTCAAGTAGGCTTGATTTACTCGAGCATGTTTATTCAAAGTATTTCATTTACAAATATTAATACAGGAAAAAAGACTTTTTTTCATTATTGTATCCAAATTCGGTAATTAGGAAGTATACTTATGCAATCTAGGCTAATATTGCACTTTCGTATTGTCTAAAACTGATCCTCTAAACACGGTTTAATTACTTTTAAACATTTACCTGTAGCGAATCTGCAACGTTGAAGTCAAAATTTGCATTTAATCTAGAACTTCCATTAGGGCTGTCAACTCTTGAATCTTGATTCAAGAAACTTATAAACTTTGACAATAGGTAGGTAGTTGGATTGGTTTTGATTCCACGTAGACATTACAACTTTAGTTGAACTAACTATCGAGTTTCGGTAGATTTTAAGCACGATAAATACGATTATAATCTGACAAGCTATACCTCGCGATTTCATTCGCATTCAAGCTACTTCGAAAACTATTCAGCGTTATAGTATTAGTACATGAAAAGCGTATGTTAGGATACTAATAATGAATAAAGTGTGGATACAATTTAGGTCCGCTCTGACTTGAACCGTTGACCTTTAGACACAAATATCTTAATATTATGAATTGATTTGATGAATATGAATTGAGTTTGACACGTAATGTAACGAGTTTACAATATGTTTTCGTCAGGTGTATGTAGCTGTGATCAGTAAAATAAATTGTTTATAAAGTATACATGATGTGATGTGTGATTTAGAGATAAGGCCGCCGTTACACCATTGTTTGTATTTTACTTGGTTTGTTTTTGTAAAATTGTTATTTTGTTTTTGGTGTAATAAAGTGTTTTATTATTATTATTATTATGATGTGGCAACCCTATCCGCGCACTACAAAGCAGCAATATGAACGGACAGCATAATGAGACGAGGTGCTACGAGCTGCGTAGCCATTCCCGCCGTGCGGGGGTTGTAGCTAAATAGATTCGATCATTTGTTTATTACAACAGTAATTTAAATAATAGTGATTAATTTTTGAGGATATAGAACGTCTACCTGTTTTATTTTGATATATAAAATTTGAAGAACATAACATTTACAAGTAAACATCATGTATTGTCTTTAAGTTGCAAGATTTCCAAACGCGTCTAGTTTAACTTGAAACTTAACTGTTTTGTTTGAAATAAACAAAATGGCAATGTTATACAGTAAATTATATTCATTGACACAAAGCCGAAAACTTTAAGCCAAGTGCGACACTGATTTGATTGGAGATTGCTATCGACTGTCATGGAAGTCACGGCCTAAACTGCCCCAATGCCTAATCTCATAGGAGTTAGAGAGTAAGTCAAATGCAAGTTTTAACAAGTTTCCTCAGTCGCGTGTCGTGCCAGTCCGCATTCGGTCCTAAGTTTGAGCATTTTGCCAATATCGCCTTAATTCAGTTCCTCGACTTTCCTGTCCAATAGCGATTGCTTGCGAAACTTATAAATTGGACAAGTATGTTCACGGAGACCTGGCGATAATCATCTTCATAAGTGCTACGAGTCGAGAAAATATCGTATCGTGCAGTGCTAGCCCATCTCATGGACTACTCTAATTTGATTTTAAAAGACGATTGTGAATCTTGGGCATGTCCCATAAGTATACGAGATCTATGGGAAGTAAAGACTAGTAAAGAAAAGCAGTACGACTTGGGGCAGTACATCTCGTTCCACACGTGCTGCCCGCCTCACACTCCGGCGCGCTGTCGACGCAGGAATGAGGAGCGATACTCACTGCAGTCGGCCTCGTCGGTGCCGTCCACGCAGTCGACGTGCATGTCGCAGCGGTAGTGCGGCGGGATGCAGTACGTCTCGTTCCACACGTGCTGCCCGCCTCACACTCCGGCGCGCTGTCGACGCAGGAATGAGGAGCGATACTCACTGCAGTCGGCCTCGTCGGTGCCGTCCACGCAGTCGACGTGCATGTCGCAGCGGTAGTGCGGCGGGATGCTGTACGTCTCGTTCCACACGTGCTGCCCGCCTCACACTCCGGCGCGCTGTCGACGCAGGAATGAGGAGCGATACTCACTGCAGTCGGCCTCGTCGGTGCCGTCCACGCAGTCGACGTGCATGTCGCAGCGGTAGTGCGGCGGGATGCAGTACGTCTCGTTCCACACGTGCTGCCCGCCTCACACTCCGGCGCGCTGTCGACGCAGGAATGAGGAGCGATACTCACTGCAGTCGGCCTCGTCGGTGCCGTCCACGCAGTCGACGTGCATGTCGCAGCGGTAGTGCGGCGGGATGCAGTACGTCTCGTTCCACACGTGCTGCCCGCCTCACACTCCGGCGCGCTGTCGACGCAGGAATGAGGAGCGATACTCACTGCAGTCGGCCTCGTCGGTGCCGTCCACGCAGTCGACGTGTATGTCGCAGCGGTAGTGCGGCGGGATGCAGTACGTCTCGTTCCACACGTGCTGCCCGCCTCACACTCCGGCGCGCTGTCGACGCAGGAATGAGGAGCGATACTCACTGCAGTCGGCCTCGTCGGTGCCGTCCACGCAGTCGACGTGCATGTCGCAGCGGTAGTGCGGCGGGATGCAGTACGTCTTGTTCCACACGTACTGCTCGCACGTCAGCTGCCCCGCCTCACACTCCGGCGGTGCTGTTGAATAAACAAACATTCATTAGAAAAAAGATAATAAACTACTAGCATATGAGGGTAGGTATAATCATTATGTCAAATGTTCGTTGCAAGTCTCAATTACGTACCATTATGACACAACACACAAACAGTGACATATTTTCTTTAAACTTAAAGATCATTGTTGTAAAGTGTTTAGGGATCGAACTACGGAGGCTGTAGCTTTCATGATCGCGCTTATGTATGTCCGTGAGTCAATCACGAGAGTAAACGGAGTCAGTAGTGATTGACACGGGGACATGCTCCCACTCATCACTACTCTTTAGATTTCTTTAGATCGATCACTATTCTTTAGATGTATCATCATCAGACATTCCTTAATAGCCCAGTGCAAGGCTACGCCTCTCTCCTATAAGGAAAGATCTCTCTTAACATTCGCCATATTTATTTATGTCAGTTCCATAGAATATATAATAGGTAGCTTATCAAGTTTGGGATGAATTTCTGTCTTAGTAAACACCCTGGCTTACACGTTAAAGCTTTTACATATGAAGTCTCATTATATATTACACTCTAGTTAAATAATAATCCAAGATATAATTAACGTCTGGATCGCTATTAGCTTTCCTGGAATGCATTAAAGCGTCAGTCGGGAACTTAGAAAGTTGTGACGGAAACATGTGCCGTCAAGTGCAGCCGCGCTGGTAGGGTTGCAACTACCCCCGCTTTGTGACTTCAGGGTATTTGTTGTCTCACATACAAGGGCTCATATACAACTAGACTGCATCAGGTTGCATGTATTCGTAAGATAATATGAATTTCATTGTTAATTTTAGTTTTATGATAAGACTAGCAGACGCGCGCGACTTCGTCCCCTTGAAATTCATATTTTAACAAATCCCGTGGGATCCATAGATTTTTTAGGATAAAAAGCTTCAATGTTGCTCTATCTTTCAGTGAAAGTGCCAATACAATCGGCCTAGCCGTCTCAAAAATTTGCGCGGACAAACAGAAAGACAGACAGACAAAAATTTTAAAAAAGTTGTGTTTCAGTGTCATGTATAGATTAAGTAACTATTTTAAGCACTGGAGAAAAAATAGTTAAGATGCACACATGTAACAATGAACTTGCTAACTTTATCTAAGCTGTTTTTGCCATTATATTGCACAAGGATTTTCTATAAGCGATATTGATAGTAGAAGTCTTCCGATGTAGACGCCGACGATTGCATTTCGTTGAAGCAGCAACCCTGCGCCGAGCTCACGTACTGAGTCTGAGAAGCGCTTCACGAAGATTACATTTTAATTATCATTTTATAGCAAAAGATATTGTGATCCGATGTCAAATTACCCGACAATTTGCAGCTCAAAGAGTGCCACGAGTTGCACGAAGCCATGAACATCTTTCATTGATTTCCTTTACAAATCTATACTGCTTCGATCCGACGGATTATAAATGATGGAAACTGACGTGATTATTTGTTATGTATTTGAGTATGCCGTAGTAGTTAAATAAAGTTATTTCAAGATATTTCATTTATCTTATAAGGAAAGAAGAAAAGTTTCAACACATACCGGCTTAATATTTACATAACTTTATATTTTTCACTTCTCTCCCTTCCACCAGAATGGAACGGAGTGATTAAAAAATGCCTCCAACCCCGAAGCTAGGCTATAAATAAGGGCAGACAGTAAGTGGCACACAGAGACCCGTTGAGCGTTATTTACACCGCCGATTGTAGCCCAAACGACCCCGCGTGCAAACATTCGCCTCACGCGCGAGGGATCAATCCTCCGCCGTCATTAGCGGAGGTCGGACCTGTAATCAGTGTCGGCACTCCATCAATCGAGGGCCCTCCGCAGAGACCCTTTCCGTGTTCAATTGAATTACGAGCCCTCGCAAATACGGCAGTTCAAAGATACCCTTGCGGACTCGTGACGCAGATCAAAGTTCTGACTACCTGCTACTTATGCATTAGCCTTCTGTTGTCTTGCTTCTGAATACAAATCTCCATTTACATAGGAGAAATACTAGCCTTTCTGATGTTGCTTCGATACACGTTTGCGTATATGGGTAATGATTCATCTGTATGATTTGTATGATTAGGTAATCAATTATGATATGATTTTGTTGACTTTTATTATTCAATTATGGTATTTTATGGAATTGACTTTGACCAGGATTAATAGTTCAACGCATGGAAGTTGAGATGGTGAAACCTAATACTGAATTTCTTACATTCTATTTTTTGGGAAAGGCCAGAAGAAGTTTAATTCTTATTAGATTCGATTCGACTGCATGACTTTAGATGAAATGAATGTTACACTAGTACAGACAATGCAAACAAGATTTCCGATAAACTAATTTTTGCAACTGCTTCAATAAAGGCCTGTGTGTAGGACGGGATGAGATGACAAGATATTTATTACGTAAGTGTATTTACGGGCGATTACGATTGTTATAAGGGCGCGAAATGGACGATGTGGTGTAAGCCTTGTCCCATCGCCGTCCGTCGACGTCTTAACCCCGTGAAGTCTTAATGTTTATCACTCATTAAGACTTCTATCTAACGAAAGTCCGACGCGCAATCCCCGTGTACAAACCAACACCCACCGATCAACATTACACCTCGCATTCCGAACAGCAATCCATTCAGTATTGCATTCACACGCGACTGCTTCTATGATTCAATGAAACGGTCAAACGCTCACCGCTTCCGAGCGTAATCATTGCGTCTATAGCATATATAGCTCGTAGTGTAAGAGACTGTCGCAATTATCAAAAGAGACCAAGATATGATGCCATAGAGTTGGTCTCTGTACAAACTGACCCTATATACGAAGTCAGACGAAGGAGAATCTGTGGAACAATCCCAACATCAGTCCTTATGCGACGTCGAGGAAAATTCACCTAGGTGACTGGAATTAAAAACGTTCCCATTTTCCAGGTCGTTTCATCTACACACAAGAAACCATCTTTCAGCTGCGGTGTATCTACATAAATATAATGGAGTTATTTAAGGTATAAGCAAATACTGCAAAGGCCGACAACGCTTTTGAGCAGAGCATGAGCAGCGGTATCAGATGACCTGCGTTTAAAGCATTGAAGTATTGTTATCATTTAGATTCCTCGTTAATAATTATTTTCAAACATGTAGAAATGGTCACAGACAGTCGTTTTTCAAATTAATGCTACGAAATCGTCATAAAAAAGAAGAGATAATGACTAATCCATTAGTATAATGTTATAGCCTCAAAGGTTTAGTACTTAGCAGGCGTCGACTGTATATAATATGTGGGTACTTTAATTTTATTACCTACTTAATGCTTATTGGATAACTTTGTCAGATAGAAAATAACCCTTTAACGGAGTAAACTATATTATATCCCGAGCTTTCGTTTTAGGGTAAATTACCCACTGTAATTTCATTTGTTTTCTTCTTTTAATATTGCGAGATATGTAACACAAAGTTAGTGCCGTAATATTACGTAACATATAACGCTAATACCCCGGCGTCCACAAAGCACGGAGCGCTATTACATCTCCCGTTTGACACGTGACACGAGCTAAGCCTATTCCGGCTCCGGCTTTCGGCCATTTTGGCTTTTGGCGCGGGCGGGAGAATGCGCGCGAAAAATTGCATCCGTCCCTGACGGTACAATGGCAGACGGAGGACGGAGGACGGAGATGCGGTCATTGACGAGCGCTGGGTGCCATTCTCTGCGTGTAGCGTGCTTTATGACTATTCTAGAGCTTTTTTCACTGTAACAGCGTATTTAGGCATGTTTTCCCCAACAGCCGCATTTGACGGCCTCTGTGGCGCTGTGGTAAGCGCGGTGGATTTACAAGAAGAGGTTTTCTTAATTGATCCAGGTCTGGCTGGTGGGAGTGGCTTCGGCCGTAGCTAGTTGCCACACGCTAAGTGATTTAGCGTTCCGGTACAATATCGTGTAGAAACCGAAAGCGGTGTAGATTTTCATCCTCCTCCTAACAAGTTATCCCGCTTTCATCTTAGATTGCATCATCCCTTACCATCAGGTGAGATTGCAGTCAAGGGCTAATTTGTAAAGAATAAAAAAAAGCCGACAGGGATATGTATGATAAAACGATATAAATCAAATTAATTGATATGTATAGCCTTAACTGTTTCGACAGATGTTTCTAAAAGAATACAAGCACTACAAGCGTTGTTAATAATTATTGTTTGCTAACATTTGTTTGTTATTACTAAGTCAGTGGTAAACAACCTAACACTACAACTCCTGTAATTCGTAGCAGAATCATAAAGGTTTATACGGTTATAAAAAAACAAAAAGTTATCTATCAGAAACGTCATGATAATTCGATAAACAAAAATAAAAACTGAAATTGAATGAAGAACTAAGATGAAACACTTCGGGCACGCTTAAAGACAGAGCCCAAAGCGGGCACACCCTAAGGTTAAGTGAAAAACAAAGTTGTAATATAACATATTGCTACTAGATGATAAATGTATCCTACTTTGATAGTCAATGTTGAAATTGTTCATATATACCACTAAAATATAAAACTTGAAAACCCTGTCGTTTGCTCGCTTTGCTCGGGGGATAGCCAAGATAGAAAGGCAACATGGGTTATAAAATTTATAAAATATAACAAATTACCTAGCTATCACAAACGCTATGATAATCCGATAAAAAATAAGAGTTGAAACTGAATGAAGAACTAACTAGATGAAACACTTGGGCGCCTCACAATCTTGCAAGTATCCGTCGTGAGTGAGCGGGTGAGCGGGTGAAATGCAATAAAACTTAGTTTAAATAAACCTTCTCCCGTCGTCGCGTCGTTCATTTGCATAACAGTTTGCTTTCCATTTGCATTGCTTTTAATCTATCCGTATCCATACAAATACATATGATCCAAGTGTCCGTTTGTGGTTTTAAATTTGCTCCCATTGTTATTAAGCCTATTAATAGTTATTGTTGCTTATTCATCAAAATTGTTTGTAATCTAGAAAATCGCTGAAAATTTCAAGAAAATATAAGAATTTCCTTTTAATTTCTTCCACATAACTGTAGAAAAAGAAAATTATTTAATAGAGACAATTTTTTCTTCTTGTATAGTTCGAGTGGCGCAAGGGGATCGGCTTTTAGACTTCAACGATTTTTTTTTATTTTCTCCTGTTCAGGAAAACCCTGAGGATCGAAAGAAGGAAGGTTCCCAGAGGAACCCATGATTCCACGTACACTTCGAATTTTTCATCACATGATGATTAAATGATGTCGCCGTATCAGTAATTTAGCACAGATATATTTTAAACCCTATCCCTTGCTTTCTAAGAAACATTGCGACTGAACCAGTTTTTGTTTTACAATCGACAACAAACAACCGAACCCAACCAACCCGAGCAGGAGCTGTTACTTACAAACCAAAGCTCTGTCTCCATCTTACACTACTGTGGCTGAGGGGTACTCCTTTGAGTAAATTCCAGACACTTTACAGCAAACGGAGTCGAGGGTAAAAGCTATCAGATTTATTAATGCACCCTTTATGTTAGCGTCTTTTATAGCGTCCTTAGAACAGATATAGAAGTGGCACTTGGTAGTTAAAAGCTTTGATTATGCGTCTGGTATTCTGGTCTATAGAAAGACTTGTCTGAGTGCTATTTCACAGAATGTTGCAGCTATTACACCTTTAGATTAAAATTGCCACGGAATGCAGTTAGCGGGGGAGTTGCTTTATATGAGACGTTTATACTCAACTCAAGTCAACTGGTCTATAGACCACACGATACGAGTAAGTTGAGAAATTAAAATATAAAAATAATAAGCAGAGCTAAGTCAGTCAGTCAGTTGACAGCTCAGTCTTCCCTGTTTTAAAAGAGAGTTTGCTTTGGAAGTTCCACCCTTTTGGTAATAATATACTCGAAATATAAAGAAATCTACACTAAATATTAATATTATAAGGAAAGATATATGTTTTTATTGTATATTTTCACCAATAGTAAGCTACGTTATAAGGGTATATTTATCCATATTTCCACGGGAATGTGAACTACGCGGGTGAAACCGCGAGGTTCCGCTAGTGTATACAATAAGGGCCTATACTCACGACACGACTGAAACTCGTCCTCTCCTTTCTCGCAGTCGCGTTGGTAGTTGCACACCCACAGCGCCGGGATGCACTTGCCCTCGGGGCAGCGGAACATGCCGCTCGGGCATATTGTGTCGCCTGCAACCAATGGAACAACGTTTACTATACACCTTAAATAAATACAATAGACATAAGTAGTACTTCGAACTATGTGCCCCGCCCATTGCCACTTCAGCTTCGCAACTCGTTGAGCTATGTCGGTGACTTTGGTTCTTCTGCGGATCTCCTCATTTCTGGCACACAGGCGAGGCACATAGTTCGAAGAGCCGATGGACGTTGGGGTCCCAAAGTGCTGGAATGGCGACCCCGCACTAGTAAGCAGTGTTGGCCGACCCCCCACCAGGTGGACTGACGACATCAAGCGAGTCGCAGGGATTCGCTGGATGCAGGTGGCTCAGTATCAGGATGTTTGGAAGTCCCTACAAAAGGCCTATGTCCTGCAGTGGACGTCCATCGGCTGATATGATGATGATGATGATGATGAAGTAGTACTTATAAACTAATGAACGGTGAAGGAAAAACATCGTGAGAAAACCTGCATATTTCTGAGTATTTTCAAGTTTGCCAATCCGCATTGGGCCAGTGTGCTAGCCTAACCCCTCCCAGTCTGAGAGGAGACTCATGCTCAACAGTGAGCCGAAAATGGGTTGTTAATGGTGATATAGTGAGATAGATATAGCAATAATAAAGCTGAGTCCCTGGTTAATTTGAAACCGTTCGGTAAACGAAACAGAGCCTTTAGTTTAATCTGCCAACGTTTGTACAGTGCGCCGAATTGTGTTAGTAGGGCCACGTCAATTTCCTTGAAAACTTTCAGTAACGGTACTTTGTATCACAGGAAGTAAATATTACGAATATGTATATTAAAATTGTACACGTATTGGTAGAGCATTAATAACCAATTAGTAAGAAAACCATAAATATTTCCACTTCACATGCACTTCAAACAAAACGTGTTTTCCAGTTCAATGATTTTCCTGTTTTACAATAACTTATATTATTGACCAGTCATCAGAGTAAGTTAGTAGTGAAGCAGGGAGATTTAACATAATATGTCGAGTTTAACCCAGCTATTTCTTTATTGAAAGACAAATTAATGTACCCAGTTACGACTACGTTTGACTTAAAAGCAATTTAATTACAATTATTATGAATTACTAAGGTAACACGTGAAACACAAAGACAGCGTCTACAAAGTTTCATAGAGGCAGGACAACATTTAAAATTCATTAACTCGAGAGACATTGTTCGCTCCGTAGTGAAGGAATAAGCTTAATTATTTAAAGACGTAGCCTTCGCTAAGAGGGTAAGAGGGAAACGAAGTTATGACGTAATGAGCCTCCTCGAAAGATGAATATTTTGGTCAAAGCCCGCTTAATGTTAGGGGATGTAATATTTTTGGGGAGAATTTATGAAGTCATTAAATCACGAGCGAGTTGAGCCAAGGTTGCTTTACCAGTGATGCTTAAAAATGCGTGAATCCCCAGGAACAGGACTTAGGTTTGAAACTTTTATGCATGTTATTTTCACATCATTGGGATTGAAGTTTAGAGGGCTTTTCCTCAGGTGCATAACATCATGAATATATTCTAAAATCATTGATTAATCAATTGACAAACTTGTTCATTGGTCAAGAGATTACGGTCAACCATTAACCTCTTATAATAAAAGGACGCACAATCAGTTTGACACTTTTAGAATTATTAGTAAAGAAAATTATACATAAAGGCCTTTAAATATAGTCCAATATTCAATAAAATCCCAAATTTAGAGCAAAGTCAACCTTAAGGGTAACTCTGATAAATAATAATTAAATACACATACAACTATCGTCAGAAAATAAATATAAAATCTTTTGACGTGACAAAGTATATTCGATGGAGCCGGCTGCATACTCGAAAAAAGATGACGTCATGCGTCGTTCTCTCTCTCTAGGGTTGCCAACCTTTTTTACAAGAAATAAAGTATATTCTGGTCTATGAAAATTATTTAATAGTATTTAAGAAAAACTAACATTTTCTTTACAAAAATGCAACCATTCCATCAGTATTTTTTATGACGTTGTCACGTTCAACTATCGTCAGTAAACCGACTATACAGACAACCGATTTTTTTAATAAAAAAATACCCGATTTCAATGATGTATTGATCCGTTTGAAGGCGGTGATAAGCCAATTTTAATGGTTGTTAATATCAAAAAAAAACAACATGCATACAGCCGAACGTAGAACCTCCTGCTTCTTGGAAGTCGGTTAAAAATAGGAAATAGGCCAGTGGGTTGGTAATAATAACAATATTAACAGTTATTGGATTGGCAGGTAGTAAGTACAATGTACAACTTTGTTAATTAAAAGAGGTTCAAAAAGCCACTCAGATAACGACAGCATCCCACGCCCAACCCCCGAGGGGGTCGAGTGAACGATCATCGAAGACTGATGAGTGATGACCCTCCACCGATCATCGTCTGTCTCACGCTCAGGACACCGCGCCACATCTCATTAACATGGCTGATAAGGTCTCACATGTTGTGGGAGTCTCGTGAAGAGCTTACTATAGAAATGATCCTATGAAGTAAGGTCTTACCATTTTGCCGTAGTATGGACCGACGTCATTATGCGAGCAGGAATCTTCGAAGCGCGATGTTATTTTACGTGTTAAAGATGTAGCGCCATCTGACGTCGATTCGGCGAATTACTTCGGAAACCAGAGTTACCTTACTTGAATTGAGTGCCAAGAAGTTGTGTTTGGCACTCATTGAGTGGGGATGTTTTTTTGGTCGCTGATTGTGCACCCACTTTGTAATAGGAGATCGATGCGGTCAACGCAAATGTTTTATCAGCGAATGAGATGAAAACTGTCAGTGCCATATACATTGATCATAGAGTCATAGTCATAGTCGAAACTAATAAAAAGCAATACCCACGAATCATGTTAATCTTCACTAACAAGTACTTTAAAGCCAGTGATTTAGATTCTAAAGTCCACCGGTACAAACAAATTCCATATTTCTCGATGTGAACAGCCGGCTAGCGGGGATGAGATGGCTCGATCCTGAATATGATTTTGAAGCATATTTAAGAGGTAGGTGAGTGGAGATGCAAATGAGGTCGTTTGAACATCCGGCGAATTCACTTTAACGCAGATTTGTGGCCGCACGCCTCACGTGCGAGCTCGTGCACCGATCGTGTTCTATACGTCTTTTTGTTTAAATTGATTTATAACGAAGTTAAAGTTGTCGGATACAGGGCAGCGCATTGTTGGACGAGTTCCTCTTGCCCTGCAAATTGCTGTTTTGTTTCCCACTTAATTAAGTGAACCATCTACTTATTCCATCAACTATTACTATACAAAAATATTCTTCATGTGACGACATGCAAGCATTAACGAAATTTTCATTAAAATGAACTGTATATCTTTGCTGCTTGCATATCAGTGGTCGACAATGAATAAAAGATGCGCAAGTCTGTAGGTGAGGCTAACGAGGCGAGTCGATGATAGTGCTGGTGTTTGTGGTCACTTTGAATGTAAAAATTCACGACCGTTGTCACTTCCGAGAAAAATTGGTTTTGATATCTATGTCGAACAGAAAATCTGAATTTTGATTTTAAGGTATACTTGTTTTTGCCGGTGATTTGGCGTCATTATTAAATGATAAATATTTTACTCAATACTTAATATATGCTACAGAGTACAAGTGTATAACCGTCTTGTTCTAACATTTACGGCTCAGATGTAGTTAATGTGGAACAAGCAATTTTATACAACAACAGTTGAAGAGAGATGCCGCCTACAGTTAGCTACGAACACTGAAAGGATTTTACCGAAACTAACCGGTAATCACATGTATTACACGTGACAGCGGCACCTACCAATACCCATGTATTGGTAGGTGCCGCTGAATAATTTGAAAGAGTGTCGAAGACAGCGAAATAGAATGGAGTGTTTATTAACATGAAGCATGTTATGTTCCTTTAGCCTTGAGGACAAAGCTACCAAATTGCAATGTATATTTAGGAGAAGTGAAGTAAATGAAGAGCTAATAACGTCAAGCTGTTTAGAGCGAGCTATAAAACAGCTTGACGTACAAACATGAAATTTGGCAGGGAGGTAATTTATAGTTAGTAGGTATTCTAAGAACGGATTTTGCGGTAGGGCCGGATTAAAAAGGTCTAAGGACGGACGAAGTCACGGGCGTCCGGTAGTTACTTATATTTAAAAGAGTGTGCACATAAAAAAGTCAAGGACAGAAGCTGAGCGATCATAAAAGTATGTAATCACTTAAAAAGTTTCCAAAATCCAATGAAATCCGTCATTAGTCGTAATTTGGGCAAACGGCCATAAAGCAGTCTCCCATCTTTATGACGGCAGTCGTGAAATTTTATTGGCGTATTGTTTTCCGTTCAGCCGCGACTACGGCTACAACCCAGTGCCCACACGCTCACTGGCGGGTTATGGCTGTAGGCTGCGGCTGTTAACCGCCTAATGGCTGTAGTTGCCCTGAGCCGTGCGGTGTTGGCTACGACTACATAAGCTAGATAGCTTATTAGGTAGTTGATGTACGGTTTGATTAAATCGAATTAGTTTATTTCCAAACGGCTTTGTGTACAATCACTTTTGTAGTGATTTAAGTCTACTGAGGAGACTAGTCTACTTTGGCGGCCTCCGTGACGCAATGGTATGCGCGATGGATTTACAAGACGGTCCAGGTTTGACTGGTGGGAGCTTTCAGCCGTGGCTAGTTACCACCGTACCGACAAAGACGTACCGCCAAGCGATTTAGCGTTCCGGTACCATGTCGTGTAGAAACCGAAAGGGGTGTGGATTTTCATCCTCCTCCTAACAAGTTAGCCCGCTTCCTTCTTAGATTGCATCATCACTTACCATCAGGTGAGATTGTAGTCAAGGGCTAACTTGTAAAGAATAAAAAAAGAGCTGGTAAGAAATTCGGCAGTTCAGAAAGGGAGAAGTGGAAACAAGTTATTGTTTATTTCAAAAAATTCACACCGAAAGTTGGTAAGTTAAGTAAGTTGGTATGTTATGTGCATGTCTCAAAGGGTAGGTACGTAAAGTCTTCGGTCACGGTTATCATCAATAACTTGTGACAGTAATCGTTATCAACATTCAAGATAAACTTGAAGAAGTTCACGCTCACTCACACGAGGAAAACACTCTAAAATATGTCTGTAAAGTAAACCACAAGAAAAACGAAATTGTTGGTTGGTTTAATTCTAAAGTCATTATCTGAATGACTCTAAGCGTAGCTTGTTTGTAGTTCTTTTATCAATTAGACCATATATTGTTAGCTGCACTTCTAAAGTCCAATAGTCTGCTGAACTACAAAGGAAACTG
This sequence comes from Bicyclus anynana, assembly GCF_947172395.1. Classification (NCBI taxonomy): domain Eukaryota; kingdom Metazoa; phylum Arthropoda; class Insecta; order Lepidoptera; family Nymphalidae; genus Bicyclus; species Bicyclus anynana. The sequence continues at coordinate 16,227,201 of NC_069097.1, read as the reverse complement.
TAATATGTACAATAACGCGGTACACCAAACAAATCATAAACCGCGTATAAACCGTCCACGGCCACAACATAAAGCTCGTTATCCCGTAACAAGGCTGACTTCTTTGCGAGCCATCCCCCTCGCGTTTAATTCCACCGTTGCCATTCAATTTTAGTCTTTATTGTCCTTTGTTTATGGCCGAAGGGGGAAACGCGGGTAATGTGGAGCAAAAGCTATTTCTTAAACATTTTATTATCCTTTCCTTAAAGGAAATTAAATGGCTATTTAATTTGTAATAGATTTTCTTATAGAGTAAAGTGCTTACTTTGTAGTTTAGCTTTCTGTATCAGAAAAGATAAGCCTTGGATACAATATGTGAATTCATAATATCTTTAACATAGTTAAGATAACATTTTTTGGGCTTTCAGCTGCGGTTACCTCATTCATAGAGCGATAATCTGTGACAGCCACATTTAATATATAATAATTTATTTATTTTGCTATTATTCGCGAAAAGCCGACAAACCCACGCGACAACGTCACCCAGGTCCGACGAAATACTCTCTACGTACGTTTCACCCCGGAACCGGAGCATCCTCTGGAGATGATGACTCTACAACGTGCAATTGCAACTTTTTATTGCACATGGGTTCGTCGACTTTTCGCAGATCATAGCAAAATATAATATTTTGAATTACAACAAAATTGTTATTATGTGTTGAAAGAAAAATACACAGCGTCGCTTTGAAGATGGTTCTGTGAGGTGTGTACCAAACCTTATATTGGTATGTGTACTCACCCTAATTTTCCTGCTAAATTGGTATCTTACTTATCTGTCACCTGCGAGGGCGTTTATTGCATCTGTGGGCAAGCCCTTCCTAATGTCATAGAGTCTTCACCAGGAAGAAATTCCTGCGACGCTGTGTATTTTTCTTTCAACACATAATAACAATTTTGTTGTAATTCAAAATATTATATTATGTGTTTACTAAAAATACACAGCGTCGCTTTGAAGACTTGTTTGTTTTCTGCTGGTGACAAACACAAAACGCTATGTGAAACATAATTATATATATTTATATATATTTTAATTCTCCATAAAGTCTAAATTATTGGTATTTAGACTATATTATAGAAGCAATTGTATTTTATCTACTGAATAAAAGTAATCTACTCATAACAAAATAAGCAAATTAACCATTAACATAACAGTCAACACATAATAGCAAAAACACAATACACTAAAAATCATAATATTCTGGCTTGAGCCTATTAAAGAGTAATTAAGATACTTCATCTTTCTTTGTATATCTTTACCATAAAAACTTTTTAAAAGTATACACACTCTTCCAGCTTCCTCTGGCTAATATATTATCTATTGGATGATTCTCTACCTAACTTGACATCACTGCAGATCTAAAAGACCCTGGAGATGCTGTCATGCCAGATTTTAATCATCCCCCAATTACTGTCTGAGACGCTGATCGTAGTTCCCCATTTATTGTAATAATCAAGTGGTTTAATTCTTGTTCTTGGCATCACCTGCTTTCAATTAGGACTATTAGATCTTTACCCATCTTCTGGGAAATCTGGGGATGTGGATGCTTTAACAATCACCATCCTGGCTGTCTCTGGTTTGATAAATCTGATCTTGATCCAAACCTTGGTTAAAATCCTTCTCTCATCTTACACACCTATATTACAAGTCTGAATTTCTTAATACTGTCATATCATGAACCCTTCTTCTAGAAGCAAAGATAAAAATGGCTGCAGTTCGACAAGATACATCATAGAGAGAATGTTCTCTACATGGTATAACTGGTTATGGTTTAAGTGAATGACGTGTAGCCATTGCTTAAATCGATTTTTCTTCCTCATCTTTGAGTATCTTAATTTAATAGAATGTCCCTATAGCAAATTTATGAATTAAAATGGTGCTTTAAGATAAATTTAATTATAAATACAACCAAGCAATTTAATTATAAATACAGGCAATAAACCTAGTTAGGTCCTTGAATTGCGGTAGACAACTGTTATCACATCATTCAAACTGTCCCTTTACTGTTTAGTGTTGTATAATGTCTGTATTGTGTTGATCATCTCCAACTAGTCTTTAGTAATTGCCTTTCTCTTGCTGTCTGTGCACAGATCTGTTCCCCCTACCTCCAAGATGGCAGGATCAGTTGGTCTACTTGTGCTGGTGACTTGGCCTGTTGCTATGTCGATCAAGCATTCTGACAGGATCTGTATTGTCGCTGACGGATCCAAGGCTCTTGATTTCAGATATGCCAACCAATCACAGAGGTGTTACAATAATATAGTGACCTGCCTTGCTTAGGTGTGCCAATACATATGGCCTAAGGTTCAGTGAAGGGAATATCCATCCTGGATGCCAACTCCATTGAAGGCATCTGAGAACATTGCTGAGTGATCTTTACAGTTCAATGAGACATATCTTTTGACCTCAGCTGTCTCTGTGGATGCAAATAAGTCGACGTCAAGTCTTCCCCAATGATAATATAATTGGCTTGTTGCTTTGTGTAACAAATGCAACTCTGATAGCCTTCGTCCCCTTGATAGGCGATCGGCTGTGCAGTAGTATCTCCCCGAGAGATGAATATGGAGAGAATGGGCTGATAGGAATATGTTCCTTGTTTCTGTCAGCCTCAACAACATGCATTAACAAATTGAAGAGACTCAGTGACTGAGTCCCTCCCTGTGTTTGTATTGGAGACAAGAGTCAGGTTGTCGGACTGAACTAGAGTGTGGGCATCTTACAATATGTGAGATTGATTCTGTATTGATGCCTGAGACCAGTTCCTTCTTGTTCGATGACATCTTACATGTTCTTTGGTCCAGGTTCTCGACATGTAACTCTCTTTTAACTGTGCTCCCTGACTGCCATCTGCTTCGTCGGTTGTCAGGCAATGAATGTGAGGGTGTTGATGTAGACAAGCGACCCTGTGGAACTACACAATCTGCGAAAATCCCAGCAGCTTTTTCATTTGTTCCAATGTACAACAGTCCTGATACAGTATCTTTCTCAGTGCTACCTGTATTCTTTCTGTCTTCTCTAGTGACAATGATGTTTGGTTTATCTTGGTGTTCCAAGTAATACCAAGTTATAGAGATTACAAAGACTTCATAACTTCTGCAGTTTGAACAATTAATTTTGACCTGTCCTGGTGGACTAAGAGAAAATCGTCTAGGTAGATTAGAACACAAATTCCTCTTATACAACGGATTTCCGCAATCCAATTTGTTAAAGCTCCATTCCTGTATTGGATTTAGCAATGTTTTTGGATAATTTCTTAGCAATCCCAAAAATTCCAAAAACTTCACATCTTCAGCAGTCTGAAGAATTATCTTTGATGTCCTGGTGGACTTAGAGAAAATCGTCTAGATAGACTAGAACACAAAATTCTCTTGAACAAAGGATTTCCGCAACCCATTTGTTAAAGCTCAGTTCCTGTATTGAATTTAGCAATGCTTTTGGATAATTTCTTAGGTATCCAGAGATTCCAAAAGCTACACAACTTCAGCAGTCTGAAGAATTATCTTTGATGTCCTGGTGGACTTAGAGAAAATCGTCTAGATAGACTAGAACACAAAATTCTCTTGAACAAAGGATTTCCGCAACCCATTTGTTAAAGCTCAGTTCCTGTATTGGATTTAGCAATGCTTTTGGATAATTTCTTAGGTATCCAGAGATTCCAAAAGCTACACAACTTCAGCAGTCTGAAGAATTAACTTTGGCCTGTTCTGGTGGACTAAGAGAAAATCGTCTAGGTAGACTAGAACCCGAATTCCTCTCAAACGAAGGATTTCCGCAATCCAATTCGTTAAAACTCAATTCCTGTATTGGATTTAGCAATGCTTTTGGATAATTTTTTGCCATCCCAGAGATTCTAAAAGCTATGCAACTTCAGCCATCTGAAGAATCAACTTTGGCCTGTCCTGGTGGACTAAAAGAAAATTGTCTAGGTGGGCTAGAACACAAATTCCTTTCGAACAAAGGATTTCCGCAATCCAATTCGTTAAAGCTGCCGAATTCCGCTTGAACGAAGGATTTCGTCACGACGAAACAACGTTGCGGACTCCAAGGAAAAGCCGTTCCGTTGCGGAAAGTTGCGGAATTCCAAGAGGTTGATGTTAGACCAAAGAGCAGGGCTGACATGTTGTAATTCACCCGGGTACATTACCCTGAGGTAGTATCAATGAGCCTGTAGAAATTCTAGTACTGAGGCATAAGAAAATTAGCTGAATTCTTTTTGGTTTTACACAATCATTCAGTCCCCTGCGGTCAATAAACTGGGCAGTGGCTGCCGTTTCTCTTGGGAATAAAAAACATCTTTGACAGACAACTTGGTGTCTGATCTGGTCATTTGTGTGGATAAATAAAATGTGTTTCATGTAAGATATGTGAGTCCCCGATGCTCTATTTTTTTTTTTTTTTTTTACTTCCTTCTTCACATTATTAGTAAAAGTTTTACTGTTACCTGGTTGTAAGGCCAAGGCCCTGATATTACTTACTGATCACTGTATATAAATTACCTGTTGTTATCTCAATTGTTCTGAGGAATTATTGACCTAATAAATAATTTCCTGTAAATTCTCCCTGATCAGTTGCAAATTGTTCTGTTGCAAAATTCCATGGGTTATTCCACCTACCATTCGCTGGGTTCAGAGTAGTTGTAATATTATCACTCCAGTTCAACCACTGGGATTTATTGATAACTCAGAGGACGAGTGTGATGGTGTCACAGCCCCCCATCTGCCAGGGCTCCAGAGCCCAACTGAGGCCTGGGCCCGCATGGACGGGGTAAATCCCTGTATATAATTTGATAACTGACTTACCTAGTTATCAAAAATTCATGAGGATCCGAGTAACCAGAGGCGTTTCTAACATATGTATTGCCTGGGTGCAAGCATTACCTAGCGCCCTTTAAAAAGCGCGCGGTCAAAATGGAATACGTACAAAAATGTTAATAAGTATAAACGGCTGGGGCTCCCCAAATTCTTCGCCTGGCTGTCACACACCCCCTGCGTCATTGGTAAAAACGCCTCTGTGAGTCACTCTTATCCTATCTTGCCCTCGTGTTAGATGGATGTAAACTTGTACTTTCCGCATCCAAAACAGAGTCGCTATCGCTACTGCTTCAGTAGTTGAAGATGACGCAACTCTCTTCTCTCCGCGAGAATGGGCATTTTTACTCATTTCAACATCACTCTGTAAGTGTTCATCACTTTCACGGCTCATTTTCTCTATTAACAATAATAATAGGCCGGAAAAAACTTCAATAAACACATAAAGCAATACTTTTCATCAGATGAAAATATTTACGGCGGTTATCGCAGGAAATCACAAAACGCTATGACATTAGGAAGGGCTTGCCCACAGATGCAATAAACGCCCTCGCAGGTGACAGATAAGTAAGATACCAATTTAGCAGGAAAATTAGGGTGAGTACACATACCAATATAAGGTTTGGTACACACCTCACAGAACCATCTTCAAAGCGACGCTGTGTATTTTTAGTAAACACATAATAAATAAATTATTATATAATCATGATGAACTTTCGCAAAGTCACGACTGCTTCTATCCAATAGCCACACCTTTGTCATCTTAAGGTAACTATCGACTGTGACTCGACAAAACACTTCAACTTATAAGGTCTTTAACGAAGAGTTGCTATGAAGCGTAGTAGAAGAAGTATCTGGCGAAGACTTGATATCTTATTTTAGAAAATATAAAAATACTAGCGGACGCCCGCGACTTCGTCCGCGTAAATTTCGATGTCAACTTTTCTACTACCCCTACCCTACCCTACCCCTACCCTATCACTACCCCAACCCTACCCTACCCAACCCCTACATCTACCCTACCCCCACCCTACCCCTACCCTACCCCAAACCTACCCCTACCTTACCTACACCCTACCCAAATCCTACCCCTACACTCCCCGTACCCTATCCCTTTCCTACCCCTATCCCACCCATACCCCTATCTCACGCCTATCCTACCCTTACCCTACCGCTTCCCTATCCTACCCGTACCTCTACCCTACCACTACCCTACCTCTACCCCTACCCTACCACTACCCTAAACCCGGCCCTAAACCTACCCTACCCCTACACTTCCCCTACGCTTCCCTACCCGTACCCTACCCTACCCTGTAACTTTTCTATCTTACTCCTACCCTTAGCAAAATCGGTCCAGTTCTTCGAGAGTGGTGGTATGACCAAGAGACATAGAGACTTCTATGCTAATAATATAAAGGGTAAAGTTCGTGTGGTTGTAGGAGGTAATCTCTGGATCTACTGGACCGATTTGGAAAATTGTTTTACCAATAGAAAGCTACGTTATTTGCAAGTGTCATATGTTTGATCCCCATATTCACACGGGAACGGGAACTACGTAAATGAAAGCGCCAGGCGTCATATAGCGGAATTTCTGCGTCTTTTAGAAATTTTGTAATATCTCCGAAACTATTTAAGTAATTAACATACTGTAAAGGGCAAATCTTATCTCCATAATATCCTTGTGATTATTAAATAATTTATTTTAATAAGGATTAAAGTTTAGTTGTATAAATAATGACGTAAACCTAAGTATATAAAATTAATAATTTTTAAAACACAAAAGGTACTATATCTGCTAATATATAGAAGATAGATATAGGGCGTCGCGGACTTTTTTGTAGAACTTTTAAAGATACATAAAGCCTCCATACATTAATTTCAATTTTTCACAATGGTTAAGGCAGCGCATGCGAATAAGTCTGTTTAAAAGGTTTTTAATCTGACCTGTATGACATAAACTGGGATAACTCGGCTAATATATATGATACCAATATAAAATATAGCCTATAGCACTCCCCGATAATGTAGCATTCTACTGGTGAAAGAATTTTTGAAATCGGACCAGTAGTTCCGAAGATTACCCCATTTAAATTACAAACTTACAAACTTTACCTCTTTATAATATTAGTATAGATTACTCTTAATATTTGGATGATTTAGAGTCTGTACATTTGTTACCGGCTAAGGAGGGAGACCGTGTAAGTATACTCAGCGGCACAATTATCCGCCCACTTAAATATACTCGCGTCATATTAGGGAGGGCGGAAAATTGTGCCTCTGAGTATAGGTGTATCATGGTTTCCTATCATATGTGAGTAATTTTGGCTATACTTTCAGAATTTATATGACGATGGTCTTACCAACGCAAGCTTTGAGATAAACATCGGTTCTCGGTTAGAAAATTTGAATATTCCTTGTATTGTTTAATTAAAAACTGTAAAAAAAAACTAAAAATTGCTTCAGAAATAAAAATGTACAAATGCTGATTGTTTCTTGAATTTAAATTTAATCTTCAGCAATTCACTTTATATAATCAAATTAATGTATGTTTGTAACAGCGTCTCGGTGTTTATAATATTTAGAAAATGCTACCTACATGCTTAGCGAGCACAAGACTGGTAACTAGCCTTCATTATGCAAATGATATTCATATGTAATTAAGTTAATGTATTTTATTATGAACTACATTACTGATTTAAACAATAAGCTTGATTGCTTTCATCCTAATGACCTAATACTGCTTTTCAAAACTAATAAGTGATATTATCGCTATATTTAGATGTATTTCTCTAGCAATTGCCGGCCTGTAAATATAATAATACAGGTATTAAATTTCAAAAATAAGCATAACACTTAGTTTCGAGATAGAGAAATACAGTTCGAAGTCCAAGTCTCAGATCAAAACTCAGCAATGCTTGGCAACAGAAATAAATATGGCCGTAATATTTTGTAAAATAAAATCCATTTAATATTTCTTTTCATTTGTTAGTGTTAGGAAATAAAACAAAGAAATTTAATTTAAAATTGTTTTGTCCGCCATTTATAACGAGATTAATTCGCGAGCTGCAATAAGACGGGATCTGTACGCAGGAGCTGCACTCAAGAGATGAGGCATTACCCGGACGGACGGACGGACGGACGGACGGACGGACCGGACGGCGGATTTCCCGGGGGCTGCAAGTATCACGGACGTCTGGGAAACTAAACATTAAGCGGATTTTATTTACTGATATTTGAAACAACATTTTTAGCGGAATCTTTATGCTATTTTCCTTTGTACACAGCTCGCGTTATCATTATTAACTTTAAATCGTGTTTTCATTTTAATTTCTTCAAAAAGAAAGCTGTAAGTAAGCTAATTATTTTATGCCTGATAAATTAAATATTTTTTTATTCATTCGATCTTTTAAAGTTCGATTGTAAGATAGTACTTAATTTATCAAGTCTTATGAATTAAAATTTAAATTGGATTTGGGAATGCTATAAATAGATATATTTGTGTAGGTATGTGAGGCATATAACATGTTCAATATTTGAAAATGAAAATTCGGCATATTGTAATTACTGATAGTAATATATATTATGCATATGTTATGTATATATAGTATAATAGTCTATCCATCATTACAAAGTTTCGAAAATATGAAGTAAGATGTAGAAAACAAAATCCTTATACCTCTCGTATAGTACAATAGATTCAGTTTAAACAAAAGCTCATCCATTTATATTCCTGTCCTTACAGCGAGAGATCAGTTTGTCCGTCCGTACATACGGCACTGAGCACTGAGCTGCACTTCACAGATGAGATGCGGATTGAGATATTTCCGGAGACGGCTCTACTCGACGATGAAACACTTTTGTATCGAACGGAGCACTTGAAGAGTACTTTAGAATATTTGTAGTTACAAAATTTAAATCATATCGTAAGACCAAGTTGAGATAACTTTAGTAAAAAAAATTGACGTAACATATTATTCTTTTTAAAAAAAATAATTTTCTGCAACATTTGGATTTTGGTCTAAAAGCCTGCAACTGTCAGACATATCGCATTCTATGAAAGCGGACAGTTTGTAAATCTATACATATTTAAATATGGTAACCAATTACTCAAACTCCTGTTTGAATTATTGTGGACCTGGACCCTTGAAACCTGTCGAAGGTAGCACCTTCGAAAGCCAACACGATCCAAACTCCATAATTTGACGATTGGCTACCGTTTGGTTGGAGCATACATTGGCATCATCCTTCTTATCAGTATCTTCTTACTACAGTTGAAAAGGATCAATCTACTTAAGGATATTATGTTCGAATAATTTCATAATATTCTTAAGTAGATATACTACAAGAAATAAAATATTATGCAGAAATCCATTGCCTATACGGAGCATTAAAGATAAATAAGATGATTTTTTTTTTCAAATTACTAAGTTATTTCCTATTAGTAGGTGAACTATTTAGTCGGTAAGCTTGACACAGCGGTCGCGGGTCTAAGTAATGGTGTGATCACAAAGACATTACTTTCACTTAGCCCCCATTACCCTAAGTAATGTGCTCGGATAAGTATCTTCACGGACGACCGCCGATTCTAATTACCGTGAAAAAGCTTTATTTAAAGCACACTATCTCTACGATCTAAATCTAAGCTACCATTATACTTTTAACCCGACTACGGCGAAGCCAAATGATTTTGGCAGTCTATGTATGTATGTATGTATGCGCGTATATGTTCTATACTATTCTATTCTATTATATAAATGAATTTTAATGAATAAGGAATTTACTTAAACCTTAGATTCTAACTTTGAAAAAAAAAAACTAAGATAATCATCACGTGCACTTTACAAATGTGTATACTTATCGTATTGTTTAAGTCAAAATGTATCTTTAAAATCCGGTACATTTTGCGGGGTTGAGTCGTTGCATTTACTTATACAAATACATACTCGTATCAGAACACCGATAACACACGGCTAGTGTGACTGATTGGGAAGCGCAAAAGTATTAAATAAAAAATAAAGTTCAAAAACTATATCCGTCTAATCGGGAGAGGCGAAAAAGAATAAAACTCGAGATATGGTTTTACAGTAATCTAAGATAGATAGATAGAAAATGTAGTGAAAAAGGCCTATTGAGGATAAAAATAATTCACGGGGCAAATAGGTTGGCAGCGCCGCCGGGCTCGCTGCTTTATGAATATAAAGTGGTTTTAGAAGACGACTACTTATTTGTAGTCGGCAATGTGATTCATTGTATGGGGTTTTCTTTTTACAAATACTTATTTAATCACTTCCCTTTCTCGCGTCCTGATATCAAATCTCAAATGAATTGTTTCACCAAGATCAAGGACCGAGTACTCCACGACATGTGTCAATTTCTCAGACAAAGTTTACTAACCTTGGGTCAAAAAGTTTCTACTAAACTAATAAATTAATAATTCAACGATTACTAAAAAATGTAAAATCTATGCCGTAAGTAATTGAATTGTGAATTAATATAAAAAAAATATGGAGAAAAACGTTAAAAGCAAATGTACCGCTAAATAAAAAGCAATATGTCCGCCGGCTAGGAAGGGAATCGCGAAACAATTCAGCGAGCACAGACTAACGGAACAAACTAGACAGCTCGAGGAACACTGCGACATCGTGTTTTCGCCGTTTAGTGTTGGAAATAGTAGTCTGTGACGGATATGACGTCGCTCGATCTCGTATTGGCTTCAGTGTGCTCGTGGCGTTCGAGCCGTCCACATCTCTTGTTGTGTAATTCTTTATGGGTTACTTGGGATAGGTGGAGAGAGTGACTTGAGTGGAAAAGGGGAGTGTTAGTCGACTGTCAAAGGATCCTTTAACCCTACATACATCGTTCACAAGTACGTGACTCCACTCAAGGTCATTCTCTGCCATTCTAGGCTCTTATTTTGGTTACAGTTTGATTTGTTAATTAAGTTGTCCTGACAAGTGTTGTGAATCATAACCTTTGTTCGACATTAGTTTTCTTATATTTGAAATCACCTTTTGAGTCCTATAATAATCGGGTAATGAGTCTTGTCTTGGCTAGAGCCAATCGCTTTTGATATTATCATAAGTATTGACTGGATACTATACCTACTGTCCAGACGTTTTATGTCATCAGGAGCAATGATTAGCAACAAAACTAATCATGGCAGTAATACTCGTATTCCAACGAATGACTTATGTCAAAAAGATCTATTTATTACGTGGTGAAGCCTATATCAAAGTAAGTATTATATATAAGCAGTCACGTGTAAATGATGTTAGTGCTTACGTGATTCACAAGTGATATAAATGAGTATAGTGATATTAAATTGTTGTTAAATTTCCAACCGAACATTCAAAACTCACTGAACACATTCTATTTAAATTTTGACTACAAAATATTAAAGCCATTTCAGAATGTCTATGATTTTATGTAGTCTCTGTCAATGGGTAACAAAATAAATTGTGTCTCCGAACTCGTGGGGATTGTTTTGAAATTTCGTTACCGAGTTGCCGGGACAAACAATTGTATGAGACGGACTTATGTGTGGCGCACGGGAGCGAGGGGGACGTGCGCCGGAGGGAACCATTCACTCGCCGTGATGCGGGAGTGACGACCTGATGCACGAGCAGTGAATGTGAGCGGTTTGAGCAAATTGAGCAATTTACTGGTGATTAGATTACGACCGCAGTTGAATTTCTGTTTTGAAAACTATTTTCACCCCACAAAAGATCCATATACCACAGATCATGGCTGCATAGGTATTTATTTACAAAGTTTAGGTCCCCTTTCGTTAAAATAACTGCTACACTTGTAACCAATCGAAATGATTAAAGATAAAAAACATACCTACAAAGAGACGAACACTGAACCTTTTCCTTTTAGGAAGTCATAGAACAAGTACTATGTTTTCTATGCGATAAATAGAATAAATATATTTCATACAAAACAAACGCGCAATAGATAAGAACAAATCCAAGCGTGAGATGACGCAATCGTTGTCGTAAACGTTCAATGATTTATTGTAATGCCACTGGATTCACTTACAATAATGTATGCAAGCGGATCTGAGGGTAATTATAGCTCTTCCAGCAATATATAAAGAACAAATCAATTTATTTTACTTTATAATATGCACACAAAAATAAAAATAACTTTTTTTTTAATATTTAAAAATGGTAAAATATCCGAAAAGCCCAACCATACCCATTAATAAACCATCGCCTCTAAACAACGCAACATTTGCTATCTGTGTGACGTGTCCAACAACTTGAGACAGTGTTACGCCTCATATGCTCGTAACTACACCGGGAACCATGCTCTTTAATCGAATACACAGCATTGCTGCACGACAGAAGTACTATCCTGAACGACCTCTGTCACAAAAATCTCTACTACTACTAACTACGAGTAGTTTGCTAGTACAAAAGTAGAGTACATTTATTAAACGCCCAGATTAAAAATTAAATCAGTTAACTTTCTAAGTAGAACAAAGATAACCTAGTTACGCACTTAACTGATTTGTTTTTTAATCTGGCTCGCCGATTACCCGTAAGACACAACCCTCTCGTGGGAAATACTCGCCGCCCCCGCGCCACACGTCGCTTGAATACAACACATTTTCTTAAAAATAAACATGAAGTTTCCACAGCGGAGTGAAAATATAATAAAATTTTTATATGGCGCTTTGCATTACAATACGGAAGGAGATTCGGTTATATTTCACCGGCTGCCATTCACAGCGAACTCTTAGGCTTAGTACACACCTTGGACACTTGTATGGAACGAACTCCTTTCAATACCAAACCTATTAACACAAAATATAATAATTGGTAAAAAAAATTATAGCTGCGAAATTAATACGTATTACTAAAGACTTTGGAAAATATATATATTCTATATACGATGAAGAGCTTTGCAAATGTACATTTTAAGCCTCGAAACCACGCCGGTCAACGAAAATACCTTGCATAGGAAATTGAAATTGTCAGAGTATAGCGTCCAAAACAAAAGTGTTTAATTGAGAGGCTTCAAAACATCGCCGCAAATTGAAGGAACTATTTCTGGGAGTGCGTTTCTACGAGCGTTGAGTGGTACGACACTTTTAGAAACATTTAGAATAAACTTTTCGAGAAAGTGTTGTAGTTTAATAGAAAGAGCCGCGTCAAAATATATACACACTGCGAGCGTATTGTTATAATTGCTTGAATATTATATTCGTATCAAATATACAAGTGAAGCGAATCACGTTGTTTGATACCTACTATGTACTTATATCCAATGCATAACAATATTAAGCAATGTGTTAAAAAGGTTACGACACCATTGATGAGTTCCCAATGATAAAGATGCTTGGAGGCCATTGAATCAGCTTCCGCCTTCACACAGGAAGTAAAACTATAAGAAATTGTAATGTTGTTATCAATTGTAAATTATAATACTGTATGATTTTTTTTAAAGAAAAGAGTAACCGAAGAGTTTCTATCCGGTTCTTCTCAGCAGAACTTGCCTTCCGAACAGGTGGTAGAATTTTTACAAATAGTCAATTGACGTTTCAAAAGTGCTTGTAATCTGAGCCTACTTGAATTTCGAATTTGAATTTTTGAATTTACTCCTGGCTCAGGCAATTTGTGTTTAATGTTTTATATGTTTTTGTGCTACCTGCCTTGCTTGTGCGAAATAGTAAGGTTTGTATTAATCTTCTGATGATTTTCTTAAATTGATCACTTTTAACACTCTTGTATCCCTTACCTTACGCTAAGTATAGTTAAGATGTATGGGAGGTGATTTAAATACTTTTTATGGGACGTCCTCGGGCCCTCCCCGCCGGGTCTGATCGACTGAACGGCTGAATGAATGGGTTCTGTGCGCGAATGATGGGCCATTAGCAGTTTTACATCGCCATTCCAGCGGGAGCTGTTATAACCAATGAGAATTATATGCCGACAATGAATTTGGAATTGATTAATTTGAAGCTTATATTTTCTTACCATAAACTTATACCTAATAAAGCTGTTAATGTTTCACAAGTGGCAGATATATTTTACAAATAAGCAAATATCATTAGCACATACTCGTATACTCATAGCATGCTAATAACAATAAACGAAAGAGAGTTTTTTTATTTCTGATTTAACCGCTAATGACGTTAACAAAATCGGCACAGTAATGTGTTACCAGTTGTCGCATTATTACACCAGCAAATACTCGCGACTTCGTCCGCGTGGAAAATCCTTATCCTTCGAATTTTAGCAGACTTTCATGAAAAGTTTCCTCACTTATGCCTTTTCTCAAGAGTATGGCTTACAAAAAATCCTTCTAATCTTGGTACTGCCTGACAAGATATTTAGGGTCATAGCACAAGCAGAGCAACTCGTATAGAGATTGTCTACGCATCGCCTGAGTCTGTGAGCTTGTTCTTAGATGAGGTGATTTCGTTACGATTCTGATTAGGGAGCGTTGCGGTAAGGAGTTTCATACAAATAATACTGAACGGCTTGAGTTGATACGTGTGTTACTTATGACCCTTAACAGCATACAAACTCATCCGTTGTATAATATACTAGCTGACACCGCACGGTTTCACCCACGTGTGTCCCGTTTCCATAGAATTACGGGGATGATATAAGCCTTCCTCGATAAATGGGCACTAAACTAACACTGAAAGAATTTTTCAAATCGGACGAGATTTGCTCGTTCAAACAAACAAACAAACTCTTCAGCTTTATAGAATAAATATAGATGTAGAGATATTGTTGTACTTGTAATAAATACCATCATCATACCTCATACTAATAGTAGCCGCAAATGTCTCTTAACCCGCGAACTTGTGCCCTGTGAACCGTGCCGCCGGTTCTTGCGCGCAGTTTGCTCGGTTAAATATTAATGAGCCCACAACCCGCGGCCCAATACAAACTCCAGTGGGCCGTTATTGTGCGCCTCAGCAGACAAAACTATTTTGCGCTCAAATCACTCCCGGTGACCTAAATAAATGATTGTTGAGTGACGCTCGTACGCCCGCTCCACGTTAAGTAGTTTTAAAACTAAACACCCCTATTATGTCGAGGGGTTTAGTTTACGTGTTTGTCTGTATGTTTGTACCACCATAACACTAAACGGGTATCGGTCAAGGCTATCCGAAAATACGGGATTTTCACAATATAACATTAGTACAATTATTGGCTTGAGTCTATAAATTTTGAAGAATTATTTGTTAACAAGATTTTGCGTTTGGCTGCATTCGGGAGATTTCATGTATCTTGAATTAAGGAAAATTAATCATCACGGGCGGGAATCTCACCCTCTCTATAAAATAAGCTCTCGGGTATTTCATCTCTCAATCCTGAATAACTTTCAGAAATACTATTTACTAAACTTTTGAAACTGGCGCGATTTGATAAACACAAACTTGTAATTAGTTAAACTACAAGCACCCTGTATACCGGTGCTGTAGGCACACATTGGCGCAGTCACGGAGAGGTATTCGAGAGGCCTGATTGATATTGGCGAGGGACGAGGAGGACCAAATTAATTGGCTGTGACGAGCAACTTCGCCGGAATGTTCTAATTAAAATTAAACTTAAACAAGTTCCAATTTCATTAACAAAACAGAAAAGCTTTGTAAAGTTGAAGCTCGGCGTCGCAAAATGAACAACGAAGGAGACAGATACGTCTTTTTACGTTAACTTTAGTTTAACGGAACATAAACGTCATTTTACGTGGACTCTAACGTAAAAAGATGTGTCTGTGTTTGTGTTTGTCTAAGGATATTTAATGACCCTTCGTTAGCTTCATTTTGAATGTTTATAATTTTATTTCACAAAAAGAAATTAGGAGAACCTTCATGTAAAATCATCATACCAGAGGCTTACCTATGCTAAAATCTGCGCTTTTTTGATTAGATTAATAATTTTCAGTTATCAGCAGAGCGGATGTAACTTCTGATTGACATACCAGGTTAAGATAAACAGCATACCTAATATATATAATGCAATAGATATTCTAATCCATGAGATTATTGAAGTTAGTCATATACACTATTTTTAACCGACTTCCAAAAAGGAGGAGGTTCTACGTTCGGCTGTATGTATGTTTTTTTTTTTTTTTTTTTTTTTTTTTTTTTTTTTTTTTTTTTTTTTTTTTTATGTATGTCCAGCGATAATTCCGTCAATTATGGACCGATTTTGAAAATTCTTTTTTTGTTTTGAAGGGTTTACTTTCAGGGTGGTCCCATTTTTTTCATGTCAGGATCTGATGATGGCATCCTGGAGAAATTGAGGGGAACTTTCGAAAGTTGTAGAGACGACTAGTGCGTTTGTTAGTGTTTCCATAAGGTATTTTAAACCACTACAACTTTATGAAGGTTTAGAGTTGGTCTGATGATGGAGCCGAAACACAGACGATGGAACTCGTCAACGATTTACAGCAGTCACCTTTTGTTTGGGCTTGATTAATTTGTATTGATGAGTACTTTCCACCTATATGGGTTGTGACTGTATTAAGGGTCTGGTGATGAAGACGAGGAACAGTGAAGAGAACTCCTCGACGGTTCACAGTAGCTACCTCGTGTTCGGACTTGATAAATTTGTATTGATGAGAACTTTCCACCTAGATGGACTGTGAATGTATTAAGGGTCTGGTGATGAAGACGAGGGACAGTGAAGAGAACTCCTCGACGGTTCACAGTAGCTACCTTGTGTTTGGACTTGATAAATTTGTGTTGATGAGAACTTTCCACCTATATGGGTTGTGACTGTATTAAGGGTCTGGTGATGAAGACGAGGGACAGTGAAGAGAACTCCTCGACGGTTCACAGTAGCTACCTCGTGTTCGGACTTGATAAATTTGTATTGATGAGAACTTTCCACCTAGATGGACTGTGAATGTATTAAGGGTCTGGTGATGAAGACGAGGGACACTGAAGAGAACTCCTCGACGGTTCACAGTAGCTACCTCGTGTTCGGACTTGATAAATTTGTATTGATGAGAACTTTCCACCTAGATGGACTGTGAATGTATTAAGGGTCTGGTGATGAAGACGAGGGACAGTGAAGAGAACTCCTCGATGGTTCACAGTAGCTACCTTGTGTTTGGACTTGATAAATTTGTGTTGATGGGAACTTTCCACCTAGATGGATTGTGACTGTACACACGCAGTAGGTATGCTAACACTAAAAATAAAAAAATAAAAATTTTAATAAAAAAAATTCAACCGACTTCCAAGTCAAAAAATAACTTTAACTAAAAAGCAAAAAATAACATCCTACCTATGTGCTACCTTCTGATCAGTTTGAAGGCGGTGCCAAGCCAGTGTCGTGTTTTAATTAAAGCTGTTTCTGAAAGAACCACAGAAATTTTGTAGTTAAAACGTGTTTAATTAAAACATCACTGGCTTGGCACCGCCTTCAAACTGATCAGAAGGTAGCACATAGGTAGGATGTTATTTTTTGCTTTTTAGTTAAAGTTATTTTTTGACTTGGAAGTCGGTTGAATTTTTTTTATTAAAATTTTAGATCGACATAGTTATTTAATTAAAACACATTATAATTCTTATACGAGTACATACGCCATACGATATCCGTCTTTTTATATTAATTAAAATGTTAATAAAATACAAAAATATAAAACTAACCTACACAAAATTAAACTCATTCACACAAAATCAAGTCTACTGAATAAATTATTAATCGAATATAAAACTGTCTACCTGTGTAAAAAAGTAAGTCATTAAAATACGGTTAACGGAAATAAAAGAAAATATAAAAGTGTTATTGCCCAATACTAAAATAGAAAAATTACAATATTAATTAATCAGAAATAAATAATCTAAGTAGTTAAGTAAAATATGAAAATTGTAAAAAGAGACAGCGTTTGGGGTAAATTACAAGATGGTTGTTCAAAACTGTTTATTTGCACAAATTAATTTTATTAAATAGTATCTGCTATTGTAATAGTTATAGAGACTGTAGGTGGCTTGTTTTAGTGAAAAGCCATCAATAAGTTATTATAATAAGTTTACAAAGAAACCTCCTTGTACGGTATACCGCACGCTCTTTAAAAACATGTCCTTTAATGCACTGCTCCTGTCTTCCTGAGGCCAAATTTCCCGCTGTGTTCCGTAGTAGTCATTTTCCAGACAACTGCACCCTTTAGACTAAAATTGAGCGATGCTGCTCGTCAGCAGAAAGAAGGACAGCGATGCCTGGCGAGTGATATCACAAAAGGTACTAATAATAATTTGATAATGTTACAGAGAAATAATTCTCTTCATATGCAGACTATGCGTTTGAAATAGAAAGTTTTTAATGTGGCATTGGTATCTGCAGCACGTTCCTCATTATATTAACGTTTTTAATATAAAATTTTCCATATAACATATAAAAGGAAACATAAATTACCCAATAAAAGAATTCATAAATAAGAACAGAGTAAAACAACACAACACTACAGGGAGGGTGGAAGGCTCAGACAGTGGTAGATCACGCAAACTAACAACCCCACTACGACGTACCTTTGAATCTTAACTTTTTAAAGTATTGCTTTGCGAGCTTAGGCTTCGTCCGCCCGGTCCGCCCTGCAACATATTACATACTGCTAAATCAAATTAATCAACAAACTGGGAAATAGTATAAGTATGTAGAACATATTCTCTTTCTACGCCTTGGGATATACGAGTGTACTTGTATCGACGAGTACCTGTCGCAGGCTCTAGGTGCTCGAGGATTACCTAGTACGAGTGAGTGACCCAAACAACCGCACTCTTCTGACCGTCACCTTTTAGAGTATAAATATAGTTTATTATCAACACAACCTTCACTAACACAGAGTTGAATTTTCCTGTAGAGTATGCCTAATTTAACAAATTAATTCGTGAATATCATGAGCATTTTTGTTTGTACGCGAGCCCCATAAAAGCCTGTAAGACTTCTTTAATAAAAATCAAATGACATCAGAAATGTCGTTATTCAAATAGGTTTTTGAAATTCCTTTGATGCGTTCGTACATATTTTTTCCCCATTACTGCGATGTGATTGATGGGAATAATTTTCCGTATTCTCAGAAAGTAAAATGTTAAGCTTTTCAAACGCGGATATTTGGTTATTACCATCTCTACATTCTCTATACTAATTAAATGGTCACGAATTAAGAATAATTGTTAAAACAGTTGATATTAAGTGACAAAATCCCTGCACATACTTCGAACTTGGCAATGGAATATCTCCTGGGTAGCATTGCTGTCAAGAGCCTCCTTTTGTATTGAAGATTGCACAAATGATAGCAAATTAAAAACGTTCTTGAAACGGACAACCTCATTTTAGTGGAGTAATGTTTTATGCAATGAATTAACAGCTTCTTACAGCAGTCGGCGCGGATCTGTCTCATTGCTATGTATGTATACAATCAGAGTTTTTGAGAGGCTTGCATATTCAACGCTCTACTACGGTTTTAATGAAATCGACTCGTTTACGGATTTGGGATTCATGCGCTATTTACATGACGAGTCGCGTCGCCCAATTATGACAACTACCCGTGATACCCACCTACAGACTTAATACGAAATACGAGTAACGCAAGTAACACAGATATCTCGACTCTAAACGTAGTTTAAAAATGTTAGACGATCGACTTTTCAGTCCACAGTCCAAGAGTTCAACTCAACTATTTAAATTGGATATATTATGATTATTTGTAAACGTAAACCAACGTGAGCATAAACGAGTATCAACTCTAGCACTCTACTCGTACTAGTATTTAAAATGGTCTTCAATTTATGAAAACATTTTATTAAATGTACAGCAGTCACGATTATCTTTCCAATTCTTGAGATTGAGAATTTTACAAAATTTTATATACAGGGTGTCCCGTAAATATTACGACAAGAAAGAACGCAATATATGCTAGCCGAAATTTTACGGTTTTCAAGTTATATTGATTTTTGTACAAAATACAAGAATAAATGAAATACCTGCGCATGAACTTTCATAACATAACCGTGCAAAAACTAATGTAGACCTCGGATAGTTCATCAATCCGCCGCCTTTTTCAAGAAAATCGCCTTTTCCGTGACGCTAACTCTCGGCACTTTTCCGCTGAATATTTTAATCCCGCAGTTAAAGCTTCACTGTTTGCTGAAGACGTAGCATTAATATTATTAAAGAGAATGTAGAATCAGTTCATTCTTCCGTGACCTTTTTAGTGGAGCTCTATTTCGAATTGTTATGCTTTAATAAGACTTTGTTTTGTATATATTGTTAATATTTATGTCTATATATTTAAGTCCATCGGTATAGTTTCAAATGACTGTAACGGTCGTGATGAAGTTTTGTATAGGCATATTGGTTGTGTAGTGTAGTTTACCCTGTACGATCAATTAATAAGTAGCATGCAGCATATATGCAGTGTCAATACATATACATTACATACTCGTAGTGGTATATTCTCCTCCGTGTAAGTCAGTTAAAAAACATTTCGTCTTCATAATATTTCATAAAAATAAACATTCAGTTCACAACAGTCTGCTACAACGATTTTTAGTCGGAATCAATCAAAACGAGCTTATTTCTAAAAAATAATAAATTCTCTACGCATAATGCCTCAGCAACAAGTCTGTTCCCAAAGTCTGCAAAGTTCGAGACATTACGCAAACTTCGCCTAAAGATATGTTTTTGATTCCATCTGTGCGCGGTATATCAGTCGACAAATAGCCGGCGCGGCGGCATGTAGCGGCCATTTGTCGCGACAACAAATGTCTGCGACTGCTGCGAAGTGGGTAATCCGACATTTTGTTTGCATAAAAATGTGACGATATGAAATGGCCGACTTCCACAGCTTACGATGCTTCGTCTAGATGTGTCGTGTATGTTACGAGTATACTTTACTTGACCTATGTGTTCAAACATGATATTTCAAGTCACGTAGCGAGTGAAGCGCGTGCTGATTTTACCTGAAACAAATAAAATAATTAAATTACAGTGTGTCAACTTAAATGGTAATGGAACTCTATGTGGAATATTTTTCGAGACCTCGTTTTGTAGATTTTGATAACAATGGTACATTTCCAAGTTAATTTCGATATCGAATCGATTTCTTTCGAAATTTGGAAGGGAATTTGGAACAGTACAAGTATTCTTATAGCAGACACAAAATCCTGATTGGTGGAAGAACTATGGATAGCTGTAGTAGGTACTAGGTAATACCGTGGGCGACCTCTGTCACAATTCACAAGCCTTACTATAATTATCTACATCTTAGAAGAATTACATATATAGTTGGCCTCGTTCGTCGTATGCAATTTGCCGTTACGTTCGCTTTGTGTCCACGTGTGCACAGTTGCAGGCGCGTTGAAACTCGTATTTATTTTATGATTGCAATATGGACGCGTGGATGGAGAGGTTTCGTATTGCGCGGCGCTACCCATAGCCGCGGATGTAACGACTATTTCGAATAAAAATGAACCGATAGCAAAAAAAGTTGAAAGTTGCTGTTTTCACCAAACAAATTATAAATTTAGAATATTTGATAAAATTGCATCCTCAGATTATTAAGAAAGTGTTGTGTTCATAATAAAATCTATGAAAACTGAAAGGTGTACGACACTGCAAAGCAGAAATAGTGAATGGACTTTGTGCATTCTTCTAATGGTTAACTTTATCTTCACATTCTTTACGTTAAATAAAGTAGAAAGATGTTGCAGAAAATGTTAAGTACTTCAGCTGGTTCGTTTTTCGTTAGTCCATTGACAGCCTTGTTTCAAAATGTCGATACTGCAATGAACAATTAGTGTCAGTTGTTCCAAACAGAGGAAGGTATTGAGATTACTCTGAAGGTATTGAGATTTTGTGATAAGTACCTACATACATATTATTCGCGATTGTTTCTGCGGACAGTACCTGCCGAGTCTTTACACCTAGAACACAATTCTGTAGCGGGAATAAAATCTAAGTGAAGCCGGCAAGTGCTTGCCGTTTGTTTGTGTTTGTTTGTTTTTGTTTTGCGTTCGGTACAGCGGCTGGAGTAACACTTACTTTAACTTTTGTCGACGCTTTCGGCTATTCTATACGGTGAAAAAAGTTACCAGAAAGTGTTTTGTCGTTATCTCTAGTGTGCTTTTGTGGTTAAACTTTACTATTTTATAACCTAAGACGCCTTATTTAATACTCGTTTAAATTACACAATTTCTGTGGTTCTTTCAGAAACAGCTTTAATTAAAACATGACACTGGATTGGCACCGCCTTCAAACTGATCAGAAGGTAGCACATAGGTAAGATGTTATTTTTTGCTTTTTAGTTTAGGTTAATTTTTGAGTTGGAAGTCGGTTGAATTTTTTTTATTAAAATTTTTATTTTTTAATTTTTAGTGTTAGCACACCTACTGAGTGTGAACTGACTGTCCTCCGTCTTCATCACCAGACCCCCTATGCAGTCACAATCCATATGGGTGGAAAGTTCTCATCAATATAAAATTTATCAAGTCCAAACACAAGGTAGCTACTGTGAACCGTCGAGGAGTTCCCTTAACTCTCCTTCATCTTCATCACCAGACCTCTAATACAGTCATAACCTATCCAGGTGGAAAGTTCTCATCAATACAAAATTATCAAGTCAAAACACAAGGTAGCTACTGTGAACCGTCGAGGAGTTCCCTTAACTATCCTTCGTTTTCCTCACCAGACCCCTAATACAGTCACAACCCATCTAGGTGGAAAGTTCTCATCAATACAAATTTATCAAGTCCAAACACAAGGTAGCTACTGTGAACCGTCAAGGAGTTCTCTTCACTGTCCTTCGTCTTCATCATCAGACCCTTAATACAGTCACAACCCATCTAGGTGGAAAGTTCTCATCAATACAAATTTATCAAGTCCAAACACAAGGTAGCTACTGTGAACCGTCGAGGAGTTCTCTTCAATGTCCTTCGTCTTCATCATCAGACCCTTAATACAGTCACAACCTATCTAGGTGGAAAGTTCTCATCAATACAAATAAATTAAGCCCAAACAAAAGGTACCTGCTGTAAATCGTTGACGAGTTCCATCGTCTGTGTATCGGCTCCATCATCAGACCAACTCCAGACCTTCATAAAATTGTAGTGGTTTAAAATACCTTATGGAAACACTAACAAACGCACTAGTCGTCTCTACGATTTTCAAAAGTTCCCCTCGATTTCTCCAGGATGCCATCATCAGATCCTGACATGAAAAAAATGGGACCACCCTGGAATCAAACCCTTCACAACAAAAAAAGAATTTTCAAAATCGGTCCACAAATGACGGAATTATCGCTGGACATAAAAAAAAAAAAAAAAAAAAAAAAACATACATACAGCCGAACGTAGAACCTCCTCCTTTTTGGAAGTCGGTTAAAAATGTTCAAATAGGCAGCGGAAGAAAAGTAAACACAACAAAATAGTTTAAAACCCTCGTAACTTAAAATTTAAGTTTCCGACTATTATTATCACTGGAGCGTAAATAATGTATTTTAATTGTTTTTTAAGAGCAGTGGACTGTAGAAACTTCTCGGATAGGATATGAAGAATGAATTGAAAGGACTGACCTTTAATGGCTTCTATTTTCTTTCTTCTTCGTTCTCCACGTTACGCTCTCATATTCCTAGCGGTTTTATTGATCAACTTGATGATAATTAACTTGATGAATTGATGATCAGCTGTTTATTGTCACTGACACTTTGAGCACACCAAAAGAAAACGAATAGTTTTAAGCGTTCTTGATTTTTCTTGTCTTGATTGGTCACAGGACGAGGAAATAATGAAAGATTGATAGGTGCGGGGAAGAGAGGAGTGCGGGAAGGGAAGGTTACGTTTACGTTCCATTATATGCGCGATTAATTTGATATACCATCTTCCTAGATGTTGTTTATTATCATTATTATAATAATTATATAAGATATTTTATGTATATTAATTTTTAATTGTACAATTAAACGTACCAATCACCATTAAATTAAATTATGACATAATCCTGACCTTTCAAAAGTGTATGTAAACTAAGCCTAATTGAAATAAATTAATTTTAAATTTTAAAACATTCCACCACAAAGTATAGAATTAACTTTTATTTGTGTATGTATGTCTCGTAGTTAAAAACACCAAATTAGATCCATCTAAGGAAATTTACTAAAAAGAAATTGAATCAAAAACCGTTGTCAATTACATACCCTGATGATGAATCGAGTGACAATGTTTTCCCAGTATTTATTACCGGATATCGAATGGGTCCACGAGACCCTGAAGGGCCCACATTGGGTACATTAGACCCTCGTTGGGTCGCCAGACGACACTCGGCAATCTGCATAATGTAATTAGATGTTGAGGATAAACCTTCCGGCCGCGATCGAGGAGCTGGCTTAATTAATTTGGTTTCATGGTTACTCCGTTTGTGAAATTGTACGCATAAATAAACTTTATTTCGACCGATTCTATTACTCCCAAGGACTACCAGGAAGATGAGCATGTGCGAAACACAAAGATAAGTGCCTTGTACTTAGTGTATTTTGTTCATAGGAATGGTAGCTGATCTATACTAATATTTTAAAGCTGAAGAGTTTGTTTGAACGCATTATTCGCAGGAACAGGACCGATTTGAAAAATTCCTTCAGTGTTAAATAGCCCCATTTATCGAGGAAGGTTATAGGCTTCTTTTATTCTATTATTTTATTCCTATATTCCTACGGGAACGGGAACCACGCCGGTGAAACCGCGAGGCGTCTACTGGACTTATTATAAGCGGCTAAAGTTTGTTTGTTGCTGGTTGCTTTGAATAAATCAAAGCGAAGCTAGCTATACGCGCTAGTATATTAATAACCGCAATAGTGCTACCAGTATTTCTAGTGCTGCAAATATTTACAGGTGGCGGTAATCAATTACAATCAGGTGTTCGTTTGCTATCGTTTTCTTAGTAACCAATAAAAAATAGCTAGTCGTTTTCATAATTATCAGCCTATATCAACTGTCCACTACGTGACCGAGCCTCTCTTCTTATACGAGATGGGATATACAGCTTGGATCCACCACGCTGTTCCATTGCGCAATAAAGATAACTAAATTTCTCCTTTCAACTTTAATTAAACAAAAATTCTGTTTTTTAGATAGGGTAATAGTGCAACTAGATTCAAAACTAGGTGCTTTCCAAGTTAGTCTACTTTTACCTATCAAGCTGGTGAGGCTAAAACTAATTCAGACGACAAAGTAAATACGTAGCGCTACACTTAAAGCTAGTTTCCAACAAAATGAAGCAACTATGTATTCTTCGCACACTGCACACTCGCTCGCGGCTCGCGGTGTGCGCAGGCATTAATTAGTGTTCGTTTGTGGCGACACAACTTATTAGCATGCTAATGAGGTTGCAGCGCCCTCTGTAGACCTCTCGCACTACACTCTTGTACACTCAACCACGGTACTAGGTGCTCGTACTTAACTTTTTAAAGTTCTCTTTGCCTCAGTGCTGTGGTAAGTAACAACGGAATATAGGGTCCTGGTTTCGAGTCCTTGATCGTACTATGAAAATAATGGGATATTTGATATTTCTTTCCGAGTTGGGTATAGTCTGCTTTGAAGTGGACGCTGATTGCTCACACCACTGTAATTATCACTAACATCTGATAGTGATTTAATATAAATAATATAAAACTATCCCACCTACCCATATTAGACCAGCGTGGTGGGGATAAACTCCCAGTCCATCAATGTTAATGGGTGATAGAGATGATTGTTTAATTGTATTTTTTTGTTTCTTAACCTTTTTTATCCAATTTCAAACAATTTTGTGATCGGTAGCACTAATAAAATAAAATAAATAAATAAAATAGCCTTTATTAATGAAGATTTTGTACATTTAAATTATGTCCCTAATCTCATTGTGCCTCATGGCAAAGGCCTCCTCCAGCTCCCGCCAGTGTTTCCTGTCCAGAGCTACTCTCCTCCAGAATGGGCCAGCTGTAAGCTTCAGCTCGTCTTCCCACCGTCTATGCTGCCGTCCCTTTTTCCGTCTCCCATTGCGAGGGCACCATTGTGTGACAAGGGTACTCCACTTTTCTTGAGGATCCCGAAGCATATGACCTGTCCATCTCCACTTAAGCTGGTCCATCCTGGTTAAAATGTCGGTAACTCTGGTCCTCTTCCTTATATCAAAGCTTCTTATCCTGTCTCTCTTCTTTACTCCCACCATGCTACGCTCCATTGCCCTCTGGCATTTCTGAAGGCTATCCCTGTGGGCTCTGTTTAGCGCCCAGGTTTCGCAACCATATGTTATGCTGGGTAAAACACATGTATCAAAAACTTTTTGCTTTATACTTATGGTTGTCCCCTTATTTTTCATAATTTCTTTAAGTCCCCAGTACTTTTTCCACCCCAAATTTATTCTCTTGTTTATTTCTTTCGCTGTTTGGTCCTCAGGAGAAATTATTTGTCCCAAATAAATGTATTCTGTTACATATTCTAATTTTACACCTCCTACTGTAATTGGTCTTTTACCTTCACTGACATTTGTCATAACTTTAGTTTTACTTTCATTTATTTTCAAGCCATAGTAGCTGCTTTCTGTAGCCAGGTCATTCAACATCGATTCCAATATTGCTGGGGATTCTTCCATTAGTATTATGTCATCAGCAAATCTCAGATGATGAAGTCTTCGGCCATTTATATTCAAACCTATATTATCCCAGTTTAGCTTCCTAAAGATGCTTTCGAGCACCGCCGAGAACAATTTGGGTGACAATGGATCTCCTTGTCGAAGACCTCTCTTTATAGGGAACTCATTTCCTAGCTTCTCCATTTGTATCCTTGCTTTGCTATTTGTATATATGTTTCTTATTATGTTTATGTAGGTAGCACTTATTCCTTGTTCTTCTAGGCTTTTCCATATGTAACAGTGATACAGGCTATCGAAAGCTTTAGCAAAATCAATAAAAGCTAGGTAAAGAGATTTATTATACTCATTGTATTTTTCTAACAACTGTTTAACTGTATGTATATGGTCAATTGTCGAGAAGTTTTTACGAAAGCCAGCTTGCTCGGTTGGTTGGTTTTCATCCAGCTTCGTTTCTATTCTTCCAAGAATGACTTTTGCAAAAACTTTATATACACAGGAGATTAGGCTTATTGGCCTATAGTTGTCTATATTATCTTTTGATCCTTTTTTATGAATTAGAATAATGTGTGATTTACCCCATTGCTCAGGTATACAGCCTGTTGTCAGAATTTCATTAAACACTGATGTTAACGCTGGTGCTACTTCTTCTATTGTACCCTTTAAAAGTTCATTGCAAATCTTGTCAGGTCCTGCTGCCTTATCATTTTTTTGGCTTTTTATTGCCGCCTCAATTTCGTTAACTAAGAACTCTGGCTCCGTTTCATTATCATGCACTGCTTTTTCAACTTTGCTACTTGAATTTGAGCTCGAGGAGTAAAGCTCACTATAAAAGTTTGTAGCCACCTTATAAATTTCCCTCCTTTGGGTTATATTCTTGTTATTTTTCTTTAGGTTTGCTATCCACTCCTTTCCAGTTTCTCTTATTTCTTTTAGAGCTTTTCTAATTCCACCTGTCTTTTTTATATGGTATTCTAATCTTTCTAGTCTCTTTATTTTCCTGTCGTACCTTAATCTTTCTCTAATTTTTTTGCTTATTTCAGTAATCATAGGGAGGTGCTCTTTTTTAGGTCGTTTTGATATAAGACATTTTCTTTCTTCGATCAATGTCTTAGTTGATTCGCTTATATATGAGTATTTAGTTTTCAAGCTTCTCGAGTTCGATGCTGTTGGTGCCTGTTTAAGCACTTTTTCAATAACTTTGTATTTTGCTGTTGTGTTAAGATGTTGATAAGAGGAATAATTTATTGAGTCTTGTAGAGATATTGCAACATGCTTTGTGGATTCTTCATCTATTTGATTTGAGTTCTTACCAGCAATGTGTGTCCTCGATATTTTTGGGGGCTGTAGCATTATTTCTCCTCTAACCATCCGATGATTTGTATTAAAATTTAGATTCTGTATGACACTTGTATTTTTGAAGGCTTTATGATAATTGGTTGTAATATAATCGATTTCATTTTTATATCTTCCATCTGGTGAGATCCACGTCCATTTATTCCTTACCTTTTTTTTGAACATACTATTTAATAGTGATAAGTTGTTTTCTTGTAGAAATTGGACAAGCTTTTTGCCGTTTTTACTTCTTTTCCCAAAGCCATATTCCCCTAAAACAAATTCCTCCACATTTAACCTTTTCCCTACTTGGGCGTTAAAATCACCCATTATCACAAGATATTTGTTTTGGTGATTCTTTATGGTTTCAAATAAGTCGTCATAAAATTTGTTAATTTCCGATAGATTTGATTGTTCTGTTGGAGCGTAAATCTGTATAAACATCCATTCCTTCTTGTAGCTTGGTATATCCACAAGTACTGTAGCTATTCTTTCTGATATTCCTGTAAATTCTTTAATATTTGGTTTTAGGTGTTTTTTTAATAGAAAGCCAACCCCTTTGTGGCCTTGGGTTTCTCCTTTGTAGTATAGTATGAATTCATTTCGTTCTTCTATTGCCTCTCCTAGTCTTCTCATTTCACTTATCCCTAAAATGTCCCAGTTGAGGGTTTTTACTGCTAGAATAAGTTCTTGCAAGCTTTCTTCTGTTCTTAACGTTCTTGTATTGAGTGTTGCTACATATAGAGTTTTCGATAATTTTCTACTATTCGAATGCGTTTTGATGCATGATGGGTTGTATATTGCTATACTTTTGTTACATTTTGAACTATTTTTGTTATTAGTATTCAATTGTAATTTTTGATTTTTATCCTCTCTGGAGGGTTTTGGTCTACTCCTCCCACGGGGACCAGCCGTCTTGGGAGAGTTGTTTGAATTGTTTGCATACGTATTTAATGTTTCATTTTTATTTTCATTACTTTTCCGGAGGCTATTTTTGTTCAGTAATTGCTAATTTCTTTTTGTCTGTGGAGATGATGGAAGCGACTGAGATATCGACCTTTCTCTCATAATTGTAAAAGCATCTATCTTGTTGATTTTTGAAGGACCTGGGTTTAAGCTAGTTTTTTCTTGTATTGGAGAGGTTGTAAAAGGTCTTTTTTTATTTTCCGGAGTGTCTTTTAATATCTTTGATTTTATAATTAGTTTATCATACTTTAAAAAAGCTATATTACCCTTTTCCCTCTCTTTCTTTAGATCTTCCTGTAGTTCCTGTCGCTTAATCAGTACCTCTTTAGGAAAATCTTCGGATATTCTGATAGTGTTTCCCAATTTTTTCTTATTTTTAAGAATTTCCATTTTTTTCCACAGAGTCACAATTTTTATCAATACGGGTCTGTTTTTATTTGGTGCATACTTCCCTATTCGGAAACAGGTAACAATTTCATTTTTTTCCAAACTGATGTTCAAATCTCCTTTTAAAATATTTATAATTTTGTTAATTAATTGAATCTCACTGTCCTTATTTTCTTGAATGCCGTAAAATATTAGATTATTTTTTTTTTCTTTATTCTCAAATATTTTTATTTTGTTTTCTAACTTGTTAACTTGTTCTTTTAATACCTTATTTTCTTCCTTAAGTGGCAACATTTCTAGTTCTAATTTATTTAGTCTCTCTATTATTGTATTCGTTTGTTTTTCCATGAGTTTTGATAAAGTAGAAATCAGTTCTTGGTTGTCCATATCTGATCGTAAGATCGGTAGCACTATTCTGTAACAATTTTGTTATAAATTGACATGTCTCTCACACGCCCCGAGTTCGTCTCTATCTCTCTCTGTCTCACATGATACTATAGATAAAGAGTGATATAAACGAATATGAAACTCACACTGTAGAGCAATTGCTTGTGTTTCCTCTCTATCGCTCTCTGTCTAACACGATACTATAAATAAAGAAAGAAAGAATTGAATTTATAACTCAAAATACCGATATAGAATAGCCCTATTTATGTTGAGTGGCTACAGAAATGATTCTCACACAAAAACTCATTTCGATGTAGTACGGTGTATTCAACTGACTAGTTATCTACCGATTGCTTGCAATGGAGTAGTATTGATACACTAAATTCAAATAAAAATGTACTCAGTATTAGCTAGTCGTACTCCAGCAGCACAAATAGACTCACTGCACACAATTAGCAATACGAATTAATCCGATTGCCGATAATTATTCACAACTGCTCGGCAGAACACTGAACAGGGTTTTTCACTTCATTTCCCGCGCATTTTCACTTGCTCCACAGAACCGAGCAAGCAGAGTTGCTAATTAATTCATTCCGATTCGAAATACTCGCCATTTAATTAGATATTCGGATCTTTATACTGTTTTGAACGACGACTGGTTTGATGTCTATAGCGTGAATAATATTGTCTTGTTGGAAATGATACAAAACATCTAATTAGTAATGATAGTATAGCAAAAATACAAATAAACCTTGCAGCAAATTTGCCAACTAGATAAAAGCTAGAGTAGTTGTTACTTACGTAAGTTGGACTTACAGAGTTTCTCTATCAATCATCTTTCTATCTGTTTTTCTAGTTTATTAAAATCCGGGCAAAAATATAAACTTCCCCAAGTACCGCATACTTTAACAAGAATAAGAGAATGAAATACGAGTGTAATGAATCAAATACTTTAACGTCTTAATATTGCTGGAAAATTGAGATCTAAATAACGCCTCAAGTGAGGTTACAATTTATTTATTGCTACTACACTGTAGTGGCTTGTTTAGGAAATTTTCTTATTGACACGGCCACGAAGCGAGCGGGCGGGTGATTTAATTAATAGAAGCTGTACTTAGCTTCTATTAATTATACTAAATAATAAACTGGTGAGTCTCGCCAGTTGAACTCGAAAAAGCACGTACACGTGCTGTGTGCTTATAAACCAGAGGTTTTGGTTTCAGCTCTCCTGAATTTAATGAAATAATAGTTCGCCATGATTTAATTTGTAGTAAGTATTAAAGTTATTTTTACTTGTACCTCAAAGACAAATTCAAAGTTTGTAATCAGTGGTTTGAAAGTGTAATTAACAGTTACAATATTATATTCGTATTTTTTACAATATGAGAATTTCGTTTGAAATTACTTTCTAAAGATAGACTCAGATAGTTGGTTAGACAACAATCAAGCGCTAAATTACAATTCATTAAAAGTATAGAACCGTAATACCAGCTTGTTTAGAAGCCGCACGAGACACTTAAAAGTTAATCAAAAGCGCCGGCCGGCCACAGAGCGGCTCGCCGGAAAAATTGTCAGAGATTACAGCCTCCGCCAGACACTGGACCACTCGCACTTCTCAATATACCTGCGAGAATATACAACTAATTAATTACTGCGATTAAGGCGTGATTGTATTGAAATAGCTAATCTTTTGCAGACAAATATAAGTACCTACTCTATCATATTTTCATTATTCAAACCAACAATTGTTTTGTTAACGTCGTTAACTTCAATAATGTTAAATTTGAAAGTTTACAAAAGTATTTCTATAGTAACTTTCTTTCTTTTTTTACTAGTATAACGATAATTTGAATTGTAATAATTCTTTAATTACTTGCATGATTTGTTAAAAAAATGTTTTTTTTTAGCCTAAGGGCAAAGAAAAACAATAGCGAATGAGATGTTTTGAAAAAAGCTGCTAACCATTATTCATCGGTCATTAGTTAGTTTGCTCGTTAGTTACGTATTGTTCCGCTGTCTCATCCTTTCGGCGAAAATACGCTTTTTCACGACATTAGAAAAAGTTTCGTTGGAAGCCTCCAGTGGACGGTGTTCTATAGTTGTACCCTCACGAAGAATGCCGATACAAACGCAATTTTATTCCTTGTTTCGGAATGCCATGCAAATAAAATAGCTGCTTTACAAACGGGTTACATGTAACCTTTGAAAATGCTAGAAATTGTTGCGTAAATTGTAGAAAAAAAAACAAGATTCTTATCTATTTTCCTGTTTTATTCTTTTTAACATCTTCCCTTTTCAAGTTTACGTATATTACTCGTTTAAGAATCTCAAAGGAGCTTTATGATATTCGATTCAATGACAAATTTGTGTTCGTGGTGATTTACTTCTACCGACAATAACCGTTCTAATTCTATCGACAATAAACCATTGATAAACATTGAAATAAAAATAAAAAATGAACTCTCATTCGTCATCATTCAAGATAAACGAATATAAATCCTACAGTTGTAAAAAGTACATTAGGTCCTGTAAATAATTCAACAGATCAAACCCCGATACCGGCCTATACAGCGGCGTACAACACCCTCGCGAGTGGCCGGGCATTACCATAACGTGCAGTTAAGACCTTGATCGATTGTTCGCCAATATTTTGGGTTTTTAGAGGTCTAACTACACATATCGCTGTCAGGACCACGCCGAAGTTTAAATAGAAGAGTTCGTGAAGCTTCTCGACCGTAGAATTACAAAATATACCGATTATGCACCAAGCAGTAATGTCGGTGACGATTTTACTTTTAAAATCAGTTTGGTAAACTCTTAGACCATTTAAATAACAAACTACGTTGCTTATGAGAACTCCTGAAGAGCCGGCAAGTAAGAACAGTTTCTTTTCAATTATAATCTAACATCACTCGATCGCAAGTATCAGGGTCGATTGTTTTAGCTATAAGTCTAAATTCCCAATAGTTCCATGAAATACAAAGAAGAAAATTTTGTGAAATTATTTTTCATCGGCGTTTTCACTTAATTATTTTCAGGCACATAATTTTTGCAGTGGTTATACTTATTGTTTTATATCCTCTGAACCTAAACATGATGGTATAACAAATACAGATACTTGAGTGATTTCACAATTCCACAGGCGGACCGTGGTATGTTGAGATAAACCTTTACACGATAATAGGGATCGGCCAAGGACGGGTCCGGCCCTTTCATGGGCGCGTATCGAGGCAATTTTATTAGCATAGCTTTCGTATCGGCTGGTTAAACATTTTCGTATAAAACTGACAACATATCATATAAAGCATAACACATAAATTAAACTAGAACTTAAACTTGTATGGATTATGTAAGTCGGCTTAAATAAGGTCCCCGAACAAGGTAAAATGCGCATTTCTGCAAGACGTAATTGTAGCGCCAATTAAAGTGCAAATGTCTGCGGACCATGGTCGCGTCTTCGCCGCCAATTACACGGCGTGCTGCACCCTGCTAACGTGGCACCCACCACCGCCGTTGCACCCTGCTACCGTTGCACCCACCGCCGCCGGCACCCTGCTAGCGTTGCACCCAACGGCACCGCCGGCGCCGCACCCACAGCCGCCGCACGCATTACCGCCGCCGGTAGCGCGGTCGTTCCTGTTGCGGTTTCCGGGTCGGCCCTCAGTGCAATACGTTGGAATTGTAATGAATTACGAAGACATAAATTAATTAATAAGCTAAGTAACAGTCTATTATATAGTACTAAATGTCCACCCGAACAATATTCGTCCACCGCATCGCACGTGTGTACGGAAATAAAATGCACACCCAGTTTCTTTACACATGTTAATTGTATTTTATTTATTAATTAAATAATAACCTTGTAACAGTGACCTCACATGATTTTAAGTGACGAAGTAAGTGTTTTACGAGGTAAGTGTTAACTCTAAAATGTTTTATATTTTCTATTTCGCATTGTACGCACAGAATACAACATAATAAATATAGAATTGAGTCTCAAATAAGTACTCGTGATTCTCGTGTCAGTAAATGTTAACTGCACGTTCAGTGCGCTCCAGTAAGTACGAGTAGGTACGCAGTAGGAACTCAGTAGGCAGTCGGTAAATAGTTGTAATTTGCGTCAGGTGAAATTACAACACAGGTTACCACGCAGAACTATTATATCCTAGACGAATTGAAAATTCTTAACTAAACTAAAATGCTAAAACTATATTTAATATGCAACACATTAGAGTGTTGCATATTAAATGTAGTTTTAGTATTACTTGTAAATAGACCAAGTTATCCAACGACGCAAACTATATATTTGTTACACACACTCACTCACATACCAGTAGATAATGGCTTGAGTGCTCATCATATTTTTATATTTGTTTATCTTCTAGTATTTAGAATAAGTGAACGGTTACAGTTTTGAATTTTGGTAGTAGGTTTTACTCTCCCTAAAACCTTTTTGACATACAAGTAGAACTAAATAAGATAATGTATAATATAAAAACATTACTAAAAAGTTTCACAGAAAGTTTCTCATAGGCATTTTTAGTTGATCAGATGTAATGTTTTTCAGCAGACTGAAGCTTGCAACCTTACATACCTAGTACGTACTTTCCTGAGGTAACAAAACGTATTCGGTGCTTTATTCGTTTAATGCGAATTAGATATGGATTCTGAGTATTCTACACCGAGGCAGTAGTGAAGTACATCGCATGTCTCAGAGGCAAGTAGGAGGCACGTCTCAGACAAGAGCGCTCCACCGTATTCTGCATCAGGCATGACAGCGAAGTACAAATGCAAGCATAGGAAAAATGCTGAGTTGATTGGGCGCGTCTAAACAAGCAGAGCGTACTACACACCATGGTATTGGTGGGCACATCACATATACATGACGCGACGTAAATTCCCGCGTTGAATCGATTGAGTGGCGTGGTTTAATGAAGACAGACGTTGACAAAGGTTGTGTTTAAATTTTCTCCATGTGCAGTTAATTGGCTGGTTAGTCGCTGTACCTGAGGTAGTAACAATGCTATCTAAGTAAGAAAAGTTAGGAAAAACAAGTAGTCAGCGGCCAGCGCGTTATCAATTTCCAATACATTTCAAAAGTAGCCCAGAGTTGGAAAAAACAGTTTTATTCCCGTGCCTCGGAGAGCATATTAAGCTGTTGGTTTTATTAAGTTATCATTAATAAAATTAGATAGTCATTGGTATAAATAGTCGTTAAATAGAGTCTACGCCACTCTGAGTTCGCCAACACGCATGGGAGAGGCATCGGGCTTAATATCCATAATATGACATCTTTGATTAAGTGCGATGCCTGACCTTATCGTGGCCCAATAGGCTGATAGTAATGACTATAAACTGTAACTACATAGTCAAACGTAATTAGTTTTCGATTGGGAATTATGTTATTCATAAACTTTTAATAAAAGCTAATATTTAGCTACCCCAAAGCGAATTACAGGTAAAGTTCAGTGACAGGCGCCAGCGCCACAGATTAGCAGTTAATCTTCGGTTTAACGTTCCGCTAACACAATAACGTTATTAGAAATTCGGCGCCGCCATCACGCGCCTGGATATCAGATAATCCATTTTGCACAAATTAATTATATTAGTGTTCGGATCATTAACAAATTTATGGTGATCCGTGATCCATTTAATGTGATGCATCGGCCTACCGTTATGATTATATTCAATCGGTTTTATCAATGTTTATGCAATGAGGTACTCACTGGCTCAAAAGAGTGGCGTTTTGACTTTGTTTTTGTATATATGTATATATCTGTGGTAACGAAGCTTAGAGGACCGATTAGAGGAACGGATGGACCGATTTGGACGCGGTTTACGATGAAAAATTGTAATTGTAAACTTACCAGTCGGAAGGTTTTACGAAAACTCTAACAGCCGCGACGAATACGTACCAACAAACTTATTATAACATTAACAACTTTATATATAACTAGCGGACGCCCGCGACTTCGTCCGCGTAAAAATTGATGTAAACTTCTCTACCTCTACCTTACCCTGCTCGTAAACCTACCCAACCCTACCCAACCCTACCCTACCTTACCCCTATTTTACCCTACCCTACCGCTAACGCTAACACTTCCCTCCCCCCTACCTTACCCTACCCTAACCCTACCCGTAACCTATCCATACCCTATCCTACCCTAATCTACCCCTACCCTACCCCTACCTTACTCCTACCCTACCGCTAACCCTAAGCCTTCCCTACCCCTACCTTATCCCTACCCTAACCCTACCCTACCCGAACCCTACCCCTACCCTACCCTACCCCTATCCTACTCCTCCCCTACCCTAAACGTTCCATATCCTTCCCCTACCTCTACCTTGCCCCTGCCCTACACTACCCCTACCTCATCCGTACCCTACACTACCCTACACTTTCCCTAAATTACCCCTACCCTACCTCTATCCTACCCCTTCCCTACCTCTATCCTATCCCTACCCTCAGCAAAATTGGTCCAGCCTTTTGTGCGTGGTGCAATGACCAAAAGACTATAATTTCCCAAGCGACTTCTATGCTAATACTATAAAGAGGTAAAGTTTGTGTGGTTGTCGGGGGTAATCTCTGGATCTACTGGACCGATTTGGAAAATTCTTTTACCAATAGAAAGCTATATTATTTGCGAGTATAATAGGCTATGTTTGGTCCTCATATTCATACGGGAACGGGAACCACGTAATTGAAACCGCGGGGCGTCATATAGCGGCATTTCTGCGACTTTCAGAAATTTTGTATTATCTCCGAAACTATATAACTAATTAACATACTGTAAAGGACAAATCTTATCTCTATAATATCCTTGTGATTATTAAATCATTTATTTTGATAAGGATTTAAGTTTAGTTGTGTAAATAATGACGTAAACCTTAGTTTAAAATTTAAATAATTTAATAAAGTACTAAAGGTACTATATCTGCTAAAATATAAAAGATAGATATATGGTGTCGCGGACTTTTTTGTAGAACTTTTAAAGGTTCAAAAAGCCTCCATACATTTATTTCAGTTATACGCAATGGTTGAGGCAGCGCATGCGAATAAGTAAGTTTTTCGGTCTGACCTGTAAGAGAAAACCCGCGATATCTATATAGGATAGAAATATAAAATATAGCCTATAGCACTCCCCGATAAAGTAGCATTCTACTGGTGAAAGAATTTTTAAAATCGGTCCAGTAGTTCCGAAGATTACCCCATTTCAAAAAATTGTTACAAACTTACAAACTTACAAACTTTACCTCTTTATAATATTAGTATAGATAATATATTATGTATAAAATTCTAAATCAAACCCAGGACTAGTCAGTACGGGCTATAAACTTGTACATCAGAGAAATCATCAGATCGTTACAATTTACAAAGAACCCAAATCAGTTACATAGGTACGTGAACATATCGGCTGTAATTATTGGCCAACTCTAATATAGCAGAAATGTATTAATCGTACGTGATGGTACGATGGGGGGTGAAACGGTAGGGGGAGGGGGGGCAACAAAAACAGAATTAGTAAGTTCCATTACCGCACACAAACTTTTATTATTGCGTGAAGTTGTGTGAACTTTGACATTATATTACGAACATGTCAATAAATATACTACTTACCTATACCACAGAAAACATATGAACAAGTATCTATACTAGTTGACTAGCGACTATAATACATATCTACGAGTACATAGTTCTGACATACGAATTCCCTTCATCATCACGAAATCTGGCACTGTAGTGGGTGGGAGAGGGGCAGTGGCGTGCTCTTTGTAGATGCAAAAATGCACTGCCTACCCTGAGACCTTCTTACAAAACATTAATGGAGAAGAATTTTTCCAGTTTGTAGGTATAATTTGCATTTCTAGTGCATACCCTATTTAGAAAGATTCTGCACGCCCCTGGAGAGGGCTTTTGGAGCTTGATTCCACTACGCTGTTCCAGTGGGAATTGGTTGGCTTTCTTTCGTACAAATATTAAAATCGTGAAAAATTCTTTTCGACACATTCCTTAACCCAAACGATAGAGGCCTTTCGGAAAAGTAAATCCACAAACGCCATTTTTATATATCAGATTGTACTAACTCTACTTTCCTACGTCACTTAGGCGTCTAATCTAACTACGCCACGGAGGCATAAGGGAAGAATTTTCTTCTTATTCGAGCTCAACTCTGGTTCGTTCCGCGTTTGCTCAAATCCCACAATGAATTTATATTGTATGTAAAAGTATTTGGCATATAACTTGAATAATTATTAATTTAACAATAAATATTGCCATTCTTCGTGAGAATCTCGACAAACCTGTGCGACAGCTAGACCCGACGATAAATCCTCCACATACGTCCCAATACGAAACCGCAGCATTCTCAGGAGATATCGCTCGACGACGTTCAATTACAAAGTACGCTGCAACAATGTACGTAAGCAATTTCCGATAGCTACTCGTAGCAGCTTAGGGTCGTAGGTTCGAGCCCGGCGCTAATCCCTGCAATTGAGAGATTTCCTCCGCGCGGTGTTTGTGAGCTCTTATTGGATTGGAACCTGCATCTTCGGCCGTGCGCAGTGTTGAGTGCTGGAGATTACTGCGGCTCTCGGGAGAGCTCGCCCGAGCTCTAACTGTTCGATAAATAAAGCTTCTTTAGGGCGCCTCCACACCTGATAAGGTTCTCTTTGAGCCTGGTCTATTCACTGTTTACTACCAACCTATTAAAATAAACATCAAATAAATTGACAAAATGTCATTTACCTATACACTTGTATATCTGTGTGATATCCACCAGTAAGCACCGGATGACATTTTTACATAGAATCTCAATTTCGTATAAGTCAACTAGCATACGTAGTGTTCGTGTCTTACACTGTTAAAATAGTGAATTAATATAATTCAGGGTAGTTAAAAATGCGAGGTAGTTATATTACTTTGTTCTTAACATCTCCTGCAGTACTGCAGCTTTGCTTTATTGTGATATCACGATATCAGACTGGTGGTCGGCTTCGGCAGTGGCTAGCTACCACAGTATAGACACAAGCGTTAGTTAGTATGTTTGTATCGTTCCGCAACGATGCCGAGTGGACACCAGTAAGAATTACGAGAAAAGAAAGAATTAAATAAGTTAAGAGTGGGTAAGTGCACTTTGCACGAAAGCCTACTTCAACTCCACTGCGGCAGAACTTCAAGTGTAAAATAAGTATTGAACATTTCTTAATTTATCCTACAACTTTAGGTGTATATTCCTTTACTTGTAATTTTAATAAAAATGTAAAGGTACGTGTTTTAAGCCAATTCGTCGTCATCAACCCATATTCGGCTCACTGCTGGGCTCGAGTCTCCTCTCAGGATGAGAGGGGTTAGGCCAATAGTCCACCACGCTGGCCCAATGCGGATTGGCAGACTTCACACACGCAGAGAATTATGATAATTCTCTGTTATGCAGGTTTCCTCACGATGTTTTCCTTCACCGATGGAGACACGTGATATTTAATTTCTTAAAATGCACACAACTGAAAAGTTGGAGGTGCATGCCCCGGACCGGATTCGAACCCACACCCTCCGGAATCGGAAGCAGAGGTCATATCCACTGGGCTATCACAGCTCTAAGCCAATTATCCTCATCATAATCAGCCTGTTTTACCGACCCACAACAGTGCAAGACATCCCTCCTTGGAATAGGAGGGATATGAACCTTGGATCCACTACGCTACTCAAATGGACGTGTGTAACATAAGATACAGAGGAAGATATTAAGATGACTCTATATCGATGATTACCTGGTGCTAAAGAAAACCAGGGCCACCAAACAAGAGTTTTTCCGAAGGAAGAAAACTCAATTGAAAGTTTCATATCCCGATCCAGAAATCGTACACGTATCTGTGCAGCGACTAGTTGGATAATTACAATAGTATCTCAGGTACGTGCCCTAACTCGTGGGATAAGTTCGAGTGACTTGCCCAACTTGTACATGTCCCGACAGTTGCGGCGTCGCTGTCAGCTGCATTTCAGATTGTTTGCTGATATTAGTTTTGTCTAATCGATATACTTGCGTTCGTTGTTTGAATATTTCATTTTGATACTTATTCGCTATATACAAATTGACGCCCGCGATTTCGTCCCCGTGAAATTTAGTTTTTCTCAAATCCCGCGGTAACCTTTGATTTTTCGAAAACAAAAGCCTTTGTGCCAATTCAGAGTATTATTATATCCATTACAAACAGCCAAATCAGTTCTATAGAATAGTCATAAGTGCAAATAGAACTCATGAAGACCTCTGTTTGATGATTGATGTTCCGTCCCTACAACCGCAAAGCGATTGGTTTCGAACATACCCCATAAAGCTAAACATCTCAGTTAATGAAACTTAACAGCCTCGATACAAAGTTATCCCAAGCCCCAATAGGGGTCAATATTCAAATTCTCAAATACTATGAGGACATTGGGCTCACACAGTTGCGAGGAGGAACTGCGTGAGCCCACGTTGGGCTCATTGGACTGTGAACGTGGTAATAAAAGTAAAATAATATAGTTTAAACAGGATGATAAAGCGCCAAGCG
Source organism: Bicyclus anynana (assembly GCF_947172395.1). Classification (NCBI taxonomy): domain Eukaryota; kingdom Metazoa; phylum Arthropoda; class Insecta; order Lepidoptera; family Nymphalidae; genus Bicyclus; species Bicyclus anynana. The sequence continues at coordinate 16,187,137 of NC_069097.1, read as the reverse complement.
ACGCGCTAAGCTGTGTGAGCCGTCGATGTCGGCGAACAGTGGATACAGTAAGGAATTAAATGCAAATGCGCGTTGCACGCCGCCGCCGGGATTGCCATTCGTCCGCGCGTCAATATGAGATACTGTTTCCATTGTATTTGCACGTCAATGCTATACCAAGACAAGCAATAGTTATAATAAAAAAAAATGTAAAACCTGTCTCGGAGCAAAATGATACACGAAAACCGTATTAGAAGGAATCGCTTTTCCATAGAAAAACATATTTCACGTTCATATTTGGCAAACTACAACAAGTAAAATTGGAACACAGTGGAAGTACCACAACCTTATCACTAAATAAATACCTCTCTCTCCCACCATACAATAAAGAAAAAATAATTTGCATGTGGTAAATGACAACAAAAGGACGTATAAATTAAAAAAAAAACATGTATAAGCCATATTGAGGCAATAAATATGTTTGTTTATTTTCCTAACAGGATGTCAATACTCACAGACAGATTTAGCTTTTTAAATTTGTTTGTGTAAATACATTTGATTTGATTTGTTCTATGTATACGAAAAGTATCATAATATGAAGTTTATGATACGAGCTATTGACACAAATAGTAATTGTGTTTTAAATATCAAAGAGCATCACGGCTCAGTTGAACTGTAAATACTCGTATAAAACTGCGCGAATCGCTTTGTTACAAAACTTTCAGATTTCCACTCCATTAAACGCTTCGTGCTTATTTTTATTTATTTAAGTGGAGAAAACAATATTTATACTATTAAAATTGCAGCACAGATCTGTTATTACAAATGAAATTGAATATTTCCGTTTCAATCAACACCTGATATATGATTGGAAGAAAGATATCATCTAATAAAGAAACTAAATTAGTTCATTTCTTTGTGAGCTACGAGGTCACAGACAATCAGATGAGGTCACAGACGATGCCGTGTAGAAACCGAATTGTGTGTGGATTTTCATCCTCATCCTAACAAGTTAGCCCGGTTCCATCTTAGACAGCATCATAACTTACCATCAGATGAGATTGTAGTCAAGGGCTAACTTGTAAAGAATAAAAAAAAAAGATCTAGACCCAAAGACACACATCGAATACAGGATTAAAAAGATGTAGATGAGTTACACGCGATCTCACAAATATACATATAAATTTTAACTTAATAATTTAGATTTCAAGTTTTAAATAAGCGAAATGTTAGTTCTTTTGAAACAATGAAGGTCTGAAAGCACAGACACAATTACGTATTTCTGTTGTTTAGAGCATTTTGTAAACTGTGTGGCGTTATAATATTAAGTTTTCACAGTAAATAACTATACAACGAGTATAAACTATAGTACGAGTATGTTTAGGTTATAACAAAGAGTTCTTTCCTCCATTCATCTAAAACATGTCGTGACAACAATGGGAAGGTGCCCGCGTCGGTTCATTGCAGAGGAAAATACAGACATGCATTTACATAATATCGGTGTGTGCGGGACACTGCGAGTGTTGTATCACTCTACGCTTATTGTGCTATAGCTTCTTCGACGTGACATCACATGAATAACAACACCAACAGTTTGTACGTCTGTATAAAACAAACTGCCTCATCGAGCAGAGCAAGCAGTTTGGGTTCACGAATCAGGCAATTAATATTTCGGGTTAATTTTCTTGCCAAAAACTACTCGGCTATTATTAGCTACACTAAGTTTAAGGTCACTCCGGTCATTATAATTAACACAGAACGGCGACCAAGCTATAGTAATATAAATTTGATACTAATCGTTACAGAAACAAACATTACCACCCTAAGACTAAGGCAGCTAACTGGGCCTTAGTTTCAAATCCACTCTAAAATCGTCATCAACCCATATTCGGCTCACTGCTGAGCTCGAGTCCCCTCTCAGAATGAGAGGGCTTAGGCCAATAGTCCACTACGCTGACCCAATGCGGATTGGCAGACTTCACACACGCAGAGAATTAAGACTCACTTTTATATACTAGGTCTAAATAAATACAAAATAACTAAGATTTTGCAATTATGGAAGGTGTTTTCATTACAACAAACCGACCAATATACTGTCTAGCTATGTGTAGGTACACTTTGCACGTACAATCACTACATTACAACTACTAGTTCTTATTATACCATACGTGTTCAATATCGGTTATAATATCCGTGCTATTAATACTTTAGTACAATATTAAACCGCCAATAAAGCCGCTCGGCGATAGTTCGGAACGACGACCGATTGTGATAAAATTTTATAAGATCATCTCCGGCTTCTTCACATTACTTGACCGCCATCGCGAGATCTAGTGCTTGAACAACGGAACTGGGTTCCTAACGTAAGAATATGAGTTTATTATTTTTATACACAGACTTCGCTTGTAAGATTAACACGAGTATATTTTTTTCATAAAAGAATATTTACTCAATGTCTTTTTATAATTCCCAATATTTCCGTCCCTTCCAACTTCCAACAAGCCGAAAAGACTTGTAAATTGCGTGTAATACAATAATCTAGCGAGCGAGGATCGAACCTATGACTTGTCGGTGTGCCCATAATGTTTGTAAGGCTTTAAAGGTGTTTCTGTGACGTATTTTTTATAGATCTAATTGATGGAATATGAAAAAAGAACTAATAAATTGACTTAAGCTAAGATGTGAACCCAAAACTCAAGAGTAAATTATCTGTGTTAGAAACGTCGAAAGCTTTAGTAGTTTTATGCTCTTAAAAACATGTAAGTAATATTCTATTTAAAGAAAACACATTTTCGCTTTCACTCCAATATAAGAGACATTTTGCGGACAAGAGAATCATTTCGACGTTACGCCATGATGGACTTCTTGAAGTGTTTGTAAAGGCTTCATAATGGATGCCTTTCCACTTTTATTTCACTTTAAAAGAACTTAATTGTCTATTCATATAAATATTAGGCGGTTAATTTAGACTTTAAGTATTAATTTACACTGTTTTTTCGTAATTTCTTGTAAGAATTGTAATACCTGAAAAATTTACCTGAAAAATCCTATTGTCTACTACCTACTCTTGATATCTGTGAGAATTTAACAAAAATAATATACATTCTTTTTACGAAGTTTGCACTGCTATTATGGGAGATCTCAGTGGCATTTTGAAGTATATTATCTTCACATGTATATACATGAATTCATTTCTAAGTTTTGTTTATAATTTAAAAAATATGCGACACATGTGAAGATAATTTAGTTTTACGGTTCCATATGCGTCGATGTTGGATTTTAATAAAATACCAAATTCGATTCATTAATATTTTCTAAGATTACAGAGTCACTTGCACATCAAATGAGTTACAGTTAGCGCTTATTCATTGAATATGGAATTGTATTTCACAGATTTATTTGACGTACAAAGCACATAAAACTTCCTGAAAATGTATAGGTGGTAAGCCTGAGCTATGGGTGTTTGTTATTCTGTAAGCCATCGATATTCCATTGTTTACCCTAAACAGAGAAGTATTTGAATACAGCAATCATGTCAGGAGGCACCTGAGCAATAAAGGCGCGGTATCAGGTTACAAAAACATGTTTTGTCGGAAATGGTGGTTATTTTGGGAAACTACGCATGAAGCAAACGTGTACCAAATGTTTACCACACATACTAAACACTATAAGGAAAACCATACGAAAATCTAAGTTTGATTCCAAGTAGGTTTATTTTAAAAGCGCTTTCGAGCATCTTGATTCTAAGTATGTCTGTTTGTAAATTCTTTTCCTTAGCTGACAGGAAAACCAAACTTACACACGTATTATATGTTTGTGTATGGTGGTGGAACTTGCACCGTCATTCCGTCGCCGGTTTGGCATGATAGTTTGACAGTTAAAGTGGTGATAGTATTTCAACCACTGATGACCACCATATACTATGTTATACTTACAAAACTTTCTTTGAAGTTAAATATAAAGATGGCCTTCGAAGATTACCTGCAAAACGAAACGATTATATTAAGTCTTTTAATTCAAAATATAAAATATAACTTATTCCTACTGAAAATGAGTTTTATGAAAATATTATCCAACCAACAATTGTCAAACAACAAAACTAACGGCCGATTTCAATAACCTACCCAAGATTACGGATCTATCCTCGATTATCAGAAACAGTCAAACTATCTTTACATAGTCAAACTATCTGTCAGTAGGTTATTGGAAAGCAGATAAGAACAGAAAGATAAATTTTCTTAACTTTAGTAAGCGTTAGGTTATTGAAAGCGGCCGTAAGAGTTACTACAATTTGTATAGCAAACTCGTAGTAACGTCTTTCTGTAGGCGAAGCCGCGGCCGACAACACAAACACAACAACCGGCTACCGGACGAAAACAAAATGTCCGCAAATACGGACCCCTCACGCCGTCGCGCCGCGTCGTGTCGTGTCGTGTCGTGTCGTGTCGCTCCGCCGAAGCCTTTAATCCGCGCGCGACGCTCTCATTAAATAATTAACATTTATATCTGCCCTGTAGGATGACCACGCTATGGCAAACACTTTTTATACAAAATTATTAGTCAAGTTTGTTTCATTATAGTGACTCTGCCACGGATTTCAAATGCAGACCTTTTTCAGAAGTGGCATATGAATAATCATTTTTATTTAATTATCATTAGTTACCAATTACTTATACATAACGCAAGTTTTAAAAGTCCCCGACTATATTATAGGATTTGTTTATCTTTATTGTTACTAAAAAGTTATCTATAAGATCATTTTAATATTTAAAAAAATCGCATCCGTCCATTTAGGAACTATACACTATACATTTACAAAAACTACTATGTTGCGTCAGACATGAATAACACACACATAAATCCAAGAGTTCCTCACAGATAAATTCAATTCTTAAGTTGTCTTATTGCCGCCGAGCAATAGACATTACAAACGTTCACATTAGCAGTTAGTTCTCAGCAAAGCTAATCCGTTGATCCGGTGCGTGACACTGTAATTAAATCATTAACATTCATGTCTGCTCGCTCCGTAATGTAATAGCAACCACGAACATTATCTGTGGGATATCGTCATATAGCGCAGTTAGGATTAAGGCGAGCCGTTAGCTTCCTCGACGCGTTTGCCAAAATCTCCTCGTTACTATCTGATTAAAATAAATGAAATTAGTTTAATTACTCGAATAGTAAGAAATTTCTACCCTGTGTGACCAGTGGTCAAGTAAGGCTTTCGATCATTTACTTGAGATTGTCAGGCTATGAAATACTGAGCATTTCTTTACTCTCAAGAAAATCTTAGTACATAAATTTCAGTCCGGAGTAAGGAAAGTTGGTGGTGTTACATCGTCTTGCCTCGGAGAACACGTTAGGTCAACAATCCCACAGATTGTAGCAGAAGCTTCATCATCCTAAGCCTGCTACCCTGCAGTGGAGTAGTAGGCTAAGCTCTATATCGCCTCTTCTATAAGGAGAAAGACTTATTCTGAGTTGTTAAAATCTTCTGATAATGATGTCAAATTTTATAAAATCTGTGTAAAATACTAATTTTAATTTATTCCTCTATTAAGTACTATAAAAGGAAGAGGTTCTGTATATGTTTTTTTTAATATCTTTTTTCATGGTCACACTAGCCGCTACCACGCCACTGTGTCCTGTAGGCTGTAGGGATTAAGAGCTCAGGCGGACATTTCATACAATAACAACGCAGTATATCTAACGTGGAAAAGATTTTCAAACGCACGAAATTTTATTTCATCTCACGTAGAAAATGATATAATTATTTTGTAGGGATTTACGAAAATCACAGTATTAAGTTTACGCTACTGCCGCTATCCAGAGGTTAATTCCACTAAGACTCGGGGGGTCCGCGGTTCCTGGTACATCTAATAAAATACTGTGTTATTGTTCCAAGAAATTCATAACGACATACAAAATAGGCCAATGAAAGTTGATAGTTATACAAATATACATAATGGAGTTTTTAACCGACTTAGAATAGAATAGAATAGAATATATCTTTATTTGTCCACACACGAGTAATAAAATAAAATAAAATAAACAAACAGAACATACAAATATCTGGTCGTGGACAAAACAGACTTCTCAATACAACGCCTTCTACATAACAAGAAATATGCGTGATGCATTCAGGTTTAGACGGGTAAAGAAAACTAAATCCATAAATTGAAGTATATGAAATTTTACCGCCAAAAAAACGCGCGTCCGTTATTACCTAAAGTACGGGCGGGTGTCCCTACACAAGTGCTCGTAAAATTTGAAGGGTTTCCACCTTCGACAGCAATTCTTATTTATGACGGAAAACCTTAACACAGTGAGAAGAGCTGATCAGTTCTCAGGGCTGCCAACATTTTGTTAATATTTGTAGTGCCCAAAAAACCAATTATTATGGTAGGTGCACCAAAGATTACATGGTGCCTCATATAAGTAACTAGCTGACGCCGCGCGGTTTCGCCCGCGTGGTTCCCGTTCCCGTAGAAATACGGGGATAATATAAAGCCTATAGCCTTCCTCGATAAATGGGCTATCTAACACTGAAAGAATTTTTCAAATCGGACCAGTAGTTCCTGAGATTAGCGCGTTCAATCAAACAAACAAACAAACAAACTCTTCAGCTTTTAATATTAGTATAGTATAGTAGTATATTAGTATATTGAACATTTTGCCAGAGCTTGATACTGGTAAAATTGTTCGATATTAAAAAACAATGTCAAAATATGTAAAGGTTGCATCTCGAACGGGATAGGTACATTATAAAAAAACACTTTTCAGTAACGCTTTTTGTTTTGTACTATAAAAAAAATTGTACCTAACCGTGCAAAATTTGATTTATGATATCTTATTTTGCATTATCATAGGATGGGCCTGGAAGGACGATTTCGCATTCCGGTACTATGTCGTGTAGAAACCGTGGTTTTTCATCCTACTCCTTACAAGTTAGCCAGCTTCCACCTTAGATCATCACTTACAATCAGGTAAAATTGTTCTGGTTTAATTTCAATTGACTTTCATGTTATGTTAATTATAAGAAAATTGCATGAATGATAGACATTTTTCACTTTTTAGGTTTTCTATATTTCTTAGATATATGTATACAAAATATAATACTAACTTTCTGCTGTTTTTAAAATTATCTTAAACATAAAATGTAAACTTTTTTTTTGTGCATTAAATTAAAAATAATATAATAAAATAATCAGTTTTCCACGATATTTCAGCGCAAGGGTTCACAAACTAACGAATGTACTCGCATAGGTAACGTGATGCCACGCTCATATGAGGCAGAAGGCTAGAGGAACACTCTCGGCTCTGATTGCTTGTATCGTAAACTTTTTACGACTTTAGGTTTTTCCACTCAAGTCTCTTTATACACTGTGCGTTGTGTAAAGCTATTCCACATTATAGTTAAGTTTCTGAGGTCTGAAAACATGATTTCTCATATTATCTAGAAGAAAACATTGAAAAATGTAACCTCGTACTTGGACGATTGAAGATTCTTAAATCCTTGTCATCACTTATTCACAACTTTCAAAAATCTAAATCAAAATTTATTTCAAGTAGGCTTAGTTTACATGCACTTTTGAAACGTCCTTGTACATATTATATTACATGACCGACTGACTATTTACCTAGAAATAGTAAGAGCATGGTTTGCCAAACTTTCAGCTTTTCTAAAATTACAAATGTCTGACCTGGCTATCTTTCGACTAGTATATAAATAAAGTCGTACTTAATCTAAGTTAAGCAAACAAAATAGGAAAGTAATTAGTTCTCCGAACAGGCTCGGGAGGCTGAAGAGGCTGGTAAGCACTCGATCATCGGGAGAGCAGAAGTAGGTCGACAGCGATCTAGACCACCTGTCGCCTGTGTCTAATGTATGTCTACCTACGAGCATGAATCTGCGACATACAGACGACAAGACTGTCCAATATAAATAAACAAAGAGAGCCATGAATCTCTGTGGTGTGCGGTGTGTTTAATTTGGTTACAGTCACTATTAAAAATAAAATTTAATAAAAAAAATATAGGTAAAATATAATGGAATATCCGGGAAATGACGTTCTCTATCTCTGTACACGTCAACGAATTCAATGACGTCGTTGAAATCTGTCTCTCTGTCAGGCTTTCTTTCTTCAATTATTGGAAAGTTACAAACACCGCGTTGCTTTAAAGCAGTTTTGTTCTCAAATTCCAGAAGTTAATGATTACGACCGGTACCGACGGCGACAAACTCTCCGAAGCACGAAGCTGATGCTGAGAATTTTTCTAATAGTTTTACACTCCGATTTAGAACTTCATGACCATGATCTTAGCTTAACAGGATAAACACTGAGTCCGTGATGACGATGATATACGCATGTGCGTGTTATATTACATGCTGGCGAAGTGTTAGCTATCTGGGTAAGCAGTGTGTAGGCCTCGGGCGAACGTGGCGAAAGAACCTTAAAGTTAGATTTGTGTCGACGGTAATATTGACTGAAACATCTCCACCGCACTCGTAACATACTTAAGGAGTTACTCACTTCAATGTAAATAATCGAGTACGAATTATAAAGTCATTTCCAATTACAACTTAGATCACAAAAACACAAAAGATTAATCAAAGTAATTACAAACCACAACAGTTACAAATTTAGTTAGAATAACGAATTTTATGTAAGAAATTATTTCCATAATATCAGACAAACGTCGAAATTAATCCATAACCATCTAGTTAGCGTCAACTAGCAAACAAAAAAGAGGTCCACTCTACAGAAAAACACATGAAACTTATAACATTCCTCTACAACTCTCTTCACGTAAAGTTTAAAAAGGATGAAATGGAAAACTAAGCCGCAATGTTTGTGTACGTACTATGTTTTTCGCGAGAATCAAACCCGGCACCTCTTATTATAAAATAAGTCATCACAAAAGCCAGCGCGCCGCAAATCCTATACTCATTTACTGAGCCGGCGGAGGGCTTACACGAAAATTATGGCTCCAGCGGCTTTGTTTCCCGAATTTTTAATATCGCGGATTATCCGGCAGCGGAGCCTTTGTGCGGATGATCTGTTCCACGCGGTGTGTGAGCCGCGACAGCCTCCTAACTCTTCACTAACAGCAGTGGTATCACTTCATATATGTAAAAACACTGCCTACCCTGAGGAATCAATATGATCCTGTATTGGGGAAAGAATTTTCCATTTTGTACACATTGTAAGTCTAATGTCTACCCAAGTAAAAAGCCTTGAGATGAACACTATCAGCGTATTAGAACGAGCCACAATAGGGACAGTCAGTCAGACCCTCCATATAGGAGAGCGAACTTAAACCCACCACCACTGCATCAATGAAATGAATGAAATGTTGAAAGAAAGTAAAGACAATATTTCATAACTTATCCCATTACTCAAACCCGGGATCTCGAGATTCGAAACCACAAAGCCTAATTGTTGGAACAATCTAGCTTTGGAACAGTGGGGCTTACGCAAAATTTTTTGTTTGTCGTGAAATATGAGTATAACAAGAACTAGAATATCGAACTTTTTCTAGTAATAATAATGTTGTCAGCAGGTCATGGTGTTTTGGTCGGTTTATCGAATTTTATTTTAACCGACTTCCAAAAAGGAGGAGGTTCTACGTTCAGCTGTATGTATGTTTTTTTTTATGTTTCAATGTTTCTAATATCAGTCTGTGATCAGAATATTTAAATTAAAATCCAAGAGGCGACATTTTTATTGATCCAAAGATATTTGACGACACAAGGTACGCAGCGGATGTGACGTGCGACGTCACTTCCGCTCGCCGATTACTTCCGGCTCGGCGCTCATTAGCACGTGTCGAGCAGACGCGCCGAGATCAACGAGTCACCATCTACTGTAATCAACATGTACTGCGCATTGTTAACTCGTATGTTATAACCCATAAACATAACTTCCTACACGTACAATGTACACGTTATAATTAGCTTTCTAAGTAATGCGGAGTTTTGTTGTTATTTATATTTTCTAATTGAGTTTTGTTTCGCTTAACTTGTTGTGCGCGCTTGACCGCTTAGAGTAATGGGGTCAATAAGAGCGAGTAATCTTTAGTCTATAGAAGCTCTTACAGAGGGCCTTAAAACTAGACCAAACAGGGACTCAGACGGAAGGCAGACCCTTGTTCTTTGTAAATAAACAAACGTTGTTTTCTGTAGATAGCGGTAGCTACATTTAGTAGAATGTACTATGTAAGCAGGTTTTAATTTATTTCATCGTAAAACCACTTTATATTAAATAGTTAACATTTCCTAAAAATGTTTCGGCTATATAACAAGGACAAGTTAAAGAAACTTATGACAATATATTTATATTTTAAAAATGACACATCAACAAAAGTACTGACGGTTGAATTTTGATCGTAAAATTAAAAATATATATGCTAAAAGTAGTTTCACAATGTAGGTATGTTTTGGTATCCATAGCATTTCTAGAAATACATACCAGAACGAATATTACATTAGCAGTTTTGAATATAAACAGAAAACAGAATCGCATGACTCTACATCTCAACTACTACAATTAATAATTCACGGACAAAAAGACATAATATTGATAAATTTCGCTACAATTGCTCGCTCGGAGCACGCGATGTGGCGCTGTAATCATGACGCTTCCGGTCGCATTACGTGATAGCAATAAAAGGCTTTTAATATAACGTTTATGTCATTTACTTGCCATAACTTGATGTCATATCATTATAACTTGAACATATATTCCGACGTTCACGCTTGGCCGATTCTAACTTTTTTCCACTAATTTAAGCTACAAATTATTGTGCTCGCTAGTCTTTATATTTAGCTATGTCTTTATAAATTATTATGTTTTGGTATTTCGCACAGAAATATAAATGAATTATTCTTTGTGCAGAGAAAAAGAATTAATTCATTCGCTACATTATGAAAATGATTTGTTGAATTTTATTTATACCTATTCGAACACAACCTACCGCCAATATCAGGTTGAATGTATGTACATACAAAGAATAACGAACTTTTTAGCGAACGAATTCGCTGGCGTCCGCTAGTATGGAACACAGATATTTTCAAGGTCAAAATTAAATGTAGAGTTGGTATAAATTTCCTAACTCCGCTACAATTTTAAAATACTCGATACCGAGCAGGCACGTCATCTCCCAGATGAAAATCCAGGTGGAATGAAATCCAAGAATCAAGAAAAAGATCCCGAAGATCTATAACTGTCCGCTCAGCTTCAATACATATACACATAATATGTAGCGTTCTCGTAAATCGGTCAAGCCGGCGCGGCGTAGCATCTCGGGAGATAAATCCCGCCAGCTGCGTCCTCGCATGATGCAGCGCCGCCCAGACGTGCCTGCAATTATTGTGCACTGATTTATTGTGACCCAGATCAACACTACACAAGCCTCATTCATAACAAAGACATTTTATTAGTTGACCTCTCATGCTTACAACGTTGTGAAATGAAAAGAGCATAGACCTTAGATTAATAACCTATAGACCCTAATAATTTTTCACTCCAAAAGTAAGCCACTTCTATGACTATGTGAGCGTAAGAGCTAAACCAATTACCCTCACCGACACAAACACAATCGTACTTATCGTAGTGTAACGATGCATAGAGGGCTCCCATTTCGGGGCATATAAAACGGCTTACGAATCCTGTGATTACACACTATCTATGTGTTAAAAATCTATGGTAGTTATATATACATTATTTCAACAATCCTCTGTGCAGAGCGTGCATGGAGGAAGAAAAGACTCCGTAGTAAGAGTATTTGTTCTTTAAGTGGTGTCTTCTCTACGTGGTTGGCGATTATTACAGCTATTCGAAAGCTGAGCTAAGCTTCTGGAGCGAGCTCGATGATATCTATAATAACCAATCAATTAATACTCACTCATCAGAATCGGTTTAGTTTTTTAGCGTCATATAACACGCGTAAGTACTCAATTATATTGTAATAACATTGTTTCTAAATAAAAGGATATTTATTTGTCATCCCTTTTTTAATATGACTTTTTTAGGAGTGGGTACAACAATAGTCCAACAGGGCGGAGATCGAACCACCACCCCTCGGGGTGTGTCCGACCGCTTTACCGTTAAGATATTGAGGCTATATATTATTATTTATTAGATTTCACTTTCTAATTTTTAATTATTTTTAAGTTCATAGTAGATTAGTATTAGAGTATTATATAGTAGTAGATTTAATTATAGTATTGTCAACGGCGAAGGGTGCGCAGAAAAACTTTAACAAGTTTATGTCTGCACCTTTTTAATTTTGATCATGTAATTATTATATATAATTAAATAAATAAATAAAAATAAAAAAAAAAATTCCACGATTAGGGTGCGCAGTTTGGCGCGTAACACATCTTATTTGATTTTGGAATCCAACATTAAAATGTCACTAACAACGAAGTTGGTATGACAAACAACGATCTCACAGAATGCAGGGGTAATCCTTTATATAAGTAAAGCTGTAACTCTATACCATGCAGGAGTTGTTTGTAGTATTACGATAAGATAAACTAGGTATGGAAGACGTTATGTATCTGCCGGCAAGAGGGAATTGGTACCTGAGTTATTGTTCAACACAACACAATCAATGTACAGCCGTGACACTGCGACACTGCAATGCTTCGACACTTCGACACTGCGGAGGGGGTTGCAATCACCCCCACAAATTGCTGCCATACACAATTGTCTGCAATCTTGCCTTAATGCTGCACCTGGATCTAGTGACTTGGGATATACTGCTGTTTTTGTGAATATATAGGAGGAACTACAATATTTTTTGTTCGTTTTAGTAGTAATACTGGTAAAACTCGTTTAACAGCACTGCTGTTCTCATATTTTTTTTTATTCTTTATAAATTAGCCCTTGACTATAATCTCACCTGATGGTAAGATGATGCAATCTAAAATAGAAGCGGGCTTACTTGTTAGGAGGATGATGAAAATCCTTTCTGTTTCTACACGGCATTCTACCGGAACGCTAAATCGCTTGGCGGTACGTCTTTGCCGGTAGGGTGTTACCTAGCCACGGCCGAAGCCAGGACCTCCGTCTTCTAAATCCACCGCGCATACCACTGCGCCACGTAGGCCGTCAATCTACTCTCGTCACTTCTAGGGGTACGGTTGCCTGTTGATGACAAGCACCCCTTTAACATTCATACTTCCGGTTGACATAAGACAAGACTAAACCGCTGAATCAATTTAGATGAATATTACTAAAAATATCAGCTACTTTTCATCCTGGAAAATATCAATCCTTGGGAATTGCGAAATACAGAATTTCACGCAATTTAAATGACGAGTGTTGGCTACTTAGTAATTGATTTCGTTTATTAGGTACGCTTTTACGCCTACACAGCTATTAGGGTCAGACTACATTAAACGACTAACTGGATAACTTTACTGCAGGAAAAAAATACCCGATACCTAAAGAATTAACTTTTAGATGACTATTAAATTGATTGACAAACTCTTAGTTTAAGATCCGTATAAGAAACGATCTTCACCCATCTGTTCAATGGATAGAAAGTGTTTTATATCAAAACTACGTTAAGAAATATATTTTTTATACAACTTACTCAAACTGTTTCGTTCGCCCACTCTGGGTCTGGCCATCTACATTTTCACATTTCATATCAGCACGGCTATTCTCTAACGATATTTCGTATAACTCGCAAATGCGAGTTTCGAATTCACCGCTATCTTTCTCATTCTATAGTATCGTGTTAAACAGAGAGACATAGAGGTGAATTCGAAACTCGCCAGTGTTACCAACTCTCCAAAATATTTATCCCTAAAGTTTGTGTCAAAAACCTCTAAAATCGCCTTAATTATTGAGTTGTCCCCCTAAAAAATATAAATTCATAATAATTTAGAAATAATATGGTGTGATATGTATCAAAAGTCTATATTTAATACAGACAAAATATTCCGTCTTCATCTAAAGATTCAGGTTTTTTGAAATCACACATGTTGACATTGAATAAATTTAACAATTTTTTTTGTAATGAAAATAATGAAACTTGTCGCCAGTCGCCTCAGAAGTCAGTCGAGTTCGTGGTTGTAGAATAACGTATTATATGTCGTTATAAGTCGCTAGGTCAAGAAAGAAATATAAAAATTATCATCAATTTAAAAATATTAAAGAGTCAAAAAATCCCTGAAAATACCCCTAAAAATTTCAGACGCCTAAAAAAATCCCACTTCACTTATTTGCCCCCTAAATCTGGGGGGAAAACCCCTAAGTTGGGAACCCTGAAACTCGCACTTGGGAGTTATAAAAATATCGTTGCTTATTTTGGAATTCCGTAAGCCGCGCATGCGAATATACACAGTTATTGTGAGTCAACCCATTTCTGCACCATTCCATCCGCAACATCTATTTTATACGCCTTTTATTTTATATTCTTATACAATATTAATCATTGAAATAAATCAATATACTTATCAGTAAAATCGTCGTCTTAATATGTATCAACTAACAAACCTCATCGGCGATACTCGCAATTTGATATAAAATACTTATCATCCATTAAATAGACGGGTAAAGTTCGTTTCTAACTAGGATCTACTACCTACATTTACGCCAGCGAATCCGTGTGCAAATGCTAAATAACTATAAATAGCTATAGTTAAGTTGTCGAAACGTCGGTGTGCGCCATAGCCCCGACCTTGCTCTTGACAATGGCGTGGCGAACACAATTTCCCCGCTCCGATGCATCGACGCCCGCATACACATCACATTGCTATTTTTGTTATTTTCGCTTGTCACGTACAATGAACAATATGACTAAATAAAATAAATATGTCTATTCGTATTTGCAATCAGCTTTGTAGGAATCGCCAAGGCAAAATGATAACCTTAGCGTTCGTTTCATCAACTTCTACTGTTACTATAAAAATATTTGACGGCCTCCGTGGCGCAGTGGTATGCGCGGTGGATTTACAAAACGGAGGTCCTGGGTTCGATCCCCGACCGATTGAGATTTTCTTAATTGGTCCAGGTCTGGCTGGTGGAAGGCTTCGGCCGTGGCTAGTTACCACCCTACCGACAAAGACGTACCGCCAAGCGTTTTAGCGTTCCGGTACGATGTCGTGTAGAAACCGAAAAGGGGTGTGGATTTTCATCCTCCTCCTAACAAGTTAGCCCGCTTCCGTCTTAGACTGCATCATCTCTTACCATCAGGTGAGATTGTAGTCAAGGGCTAAACTTGTAAAGAATAAAAAAGAAAAAGAAAAACTTTGAAACCCACCACTGATGCACGTCACTTCCCCGCACGCACGATTTCACACAGTCTTTCCCTCTGTCGCCCGCATATCATGGAAGTGTTATCAACAAACTTGCCAGACTATAGTTTTCTATGTAAACTTGCATTGAAAGTTGGTTCTAAAAATCATCATAAAGGGTTCCTACTAGCCAGTACAGGCTTTTAATCAGGGTGGGCATTAGGTAGGCAAATGGCCCTTGGTCACCAGAAGAAACTCTTCTTACTAACTTCAATCAGTAGGTAAGGTGTATATTTTGTATGAACCAATTATAAGAATTATGTAGTATGTTACATCGCGCGACATAGCATAGCTACGCGATGTAAACATGTAATGACACTGACAGTGCACGTGCCCGCCTCGCTCTTGACAGTGCGGTGGCGGAACTAATTTCCGACTGCCTCGGGTGAGCGCTGACGTGTTAAGATCCGTTTATATCTACAGACATTTAGCGTGCCAGACGCGTGCCGTGGCAGACAAAATAATATAATATATACAATGTTTATTGACGTATTTATATCTATAGTATCGCGGCCGCGCAGACGTTGACGCGTCCGGCCAATATTCGCGGAAAGAATATTTTGTCGGTGCGGTTCATGTCTGTAGAGTCCTTTTCATGAAACCTGAACTAAAATTGACAGCGCCTTACATAAATGACAATAAGACCACCATTACCAAATGACAATGAGCGCCATGACATTAGCACCGCGTCTGGGGCTAATGCTGTGGGGAGTATTCTCTCTGATTCGCTACCTGCTGGTCAGTGTGAATAGACGGTGTCTGTGGGTGTCTGCCACGCTACTTGTCTGTGACGCATTCTGTCTGTAGATATAAACGTGTGTAGTGGACTAAGTATCTGTGACGGACAGACCTTCTTCATAAAAGCTGAAACTTTGTCAACTCACGCACCTACCATTATTAGTACGAGATCGAACATAACAAATAATAACCTCATCTGTTATTTATTTGATGAGAAACAAATGGTAGAAAATATTCACGTTGACCCATTGCAAATAGGTTACTAATACTGCCGGATAGTATTAATTTTTTTTTTATTAAATTTATTTAATCTACTTTTGTGAGGGCATTATTTAATTTAAAAAATCTTACACTATAATTTAAAGAATATAGCCAAAAGAAGTGAAAAAGTAAGGGTTGCATGCTTTCACACTGCAACTTTGGAGTTGCCAGATTTAAACAGTTGAGTTATGTTATTTATATATTGCCTTTGATTTAGTTAATGATTTCCTAGATTTTGTAGCAGCAATTTAACAAGGCAATCTATATGCAATGTGTTACTGTGAATATTATCTATCATTTATTTCTTATCACTAATAAATAACAGATGAGAGTATATATTTCAAACGTCGGATCTTAGACCATATAGCCAACTATGGAGTTTGGACCGTGGTGGCTTTGGAAGGTTTCAGTGGTCCAGACCGTCAATTGTCTAAAACGTATTTTTTTATATTATTTACAGGTTATTCTCCAGTCATTTAGCTTCGTGGCAACAGGTAACCCATCGAAAAACGTTATTTTAAAATCAAACTTAAAATCAAACTTAGTAAAAGTCGTTATTAAAAAGTTTGTATATGAATTATTGAGAAGTTTTCGAACAATCCATCCGGTCCGGTCTAAAGTTAAGAAGATGACGGCTGTATGCTCGTACAAGTGGATGTAAATTATTTGAACAAGTGTAAAACAATACGAAAGTGAAACGAGGTCAAAGGACGAGTGAGGCTTTACGGGGAATCAAGAAAATGGGCCCAAATTTCCGCACAGCGTAATGTGAACATGAAGTGTTGAGCAACGTGCCTAAGAGACGACAACAAGGAAGAGAAGAGAGAAATACCGTACTATTTTATTTTTACTTCTTCATTAAGAAACTGATAGCTACAATCTGTAGTCTTACACAGAGATTCAAAAGCCAAAATTTAAGTTCCAAGGCTACGAGTACTTCAAGGTTGAAAAAATATAACGTTGATATAAGTACCTAATTAAATGCAAACAAAAGTTTTGAGATTAATTTGAGTTACAATATTAGGTTTATTACATTATTAATCATTTTTGACTATATTGTTATTATAAAATCTTAATAGTAATTTGCCTACTCATACATACTCGTAAATACTTATACTTGTCAACTTCTTTATAAATAACTAGCTGACGCCGCGCGGTTTCACCTATCGGCTATATAACAGTGGAAGAATTTTTCAAGTCGGACCAGTAGGTAGTTCCAGAGATTAGCAAACAATCAAACAAACTCTTCAGCTTTATAATATTAGTATTAGTATAGATATTGATATAAAGTTTTTTCGTATATAATATTTATGTTTTTGGAAATTATATCTTCATCCGTTTTAATGTTTTTATATGTTTAAAAAGATTTTATTAGAAAACATAATTTCCTAATAATAGTTTAGTGTTTTAATATGAAATACACAATTTAAGATCCTCGAAAGCATAATTTAAAACTTCAACACATTATCTGCTCGTGTTAAGGACCCATGGGTCCCTTAATTTGAAAGCTAAGAATATGAGAGTAGCTTCACAGTCGCTGACTTTTGTAAATAAAACTTAAGCAAAATTCAACTGTGGTTAAATTATGCAATGGCATTGTGCAAAATTAAAATATCTCTCGTGTTATTTCTACTTGTTTTCCACCGTTGCGAGTAGCGCGGAATTTATAATTTCCTTTTTTACTTTGTACCTGCTGTTAGTAGAAACTTTGGGAGACGAGGTTTTATTTAAACATACGTGGAAATATTGAAATTAGATGAAAATACGAAAAATAAACAAGTTAACTTTTTTACGTTAAATTTAATTATTTTCACAGCTTAGACACAGCTGTAGACCTGAATATGTGATTTTCATTTCAACTCGAAACCAATACGCGTTCCTCAGATAAAGGGATTCCTTTTTTCCTTATGAGTTACGGAACCGGGTAATTTGATTAGAATCGTATATTTTAGAGCCCTTTTCACGTTATTTTTTTAGTAACGTAAACTTATTGTCAGTTTTGAATAATAAAATAATCCCACTGATGTGAAGACTTACGTAACCTAGAGCTACCACTACCAGTACATCACCAATGACCGTACGCCTGGAGAACAAATTCCGGCGCACGACTATGCGCGGCATGCGTATACCTGTAACAATAAAAACGCAATAATTAAGCAGCGCACAGACGGGCGGCACGGCGGGACGGCGGGCGGTCGGGACGGTCCCGCGTAAATTACATTCCGGGACCACTAATGAAAATTTTCGGTACCCTGACATTACTTACATTACACATAATGAACTGAGTTATGTTGAATTAATTTTTCGTGTACACAGGATTTTAGAAATTACATTATTTCTACAAATTATTATTTAAATTACACAAAACTGCTCAGTGCCCGTGTCCTCTATTATTTTATTTGTTGCAAATTTTATATCTTTATTTGATATCAAGCAAGTCTTGGCCAGACCACACTACGGACCAAGACGTATCGCCAAACAATTTAGTGATCCGGTATGAGGTCGAATAGAAACAACAAACCATCTTAATTTAACATCAAATGAGATCGCAGTCAAGAACTAAGTTGACGTTAAATCATCCTCTGCTTTGATAATCGCATTAGATCGTTGATCATATACTTTGACAGAAAAGTAACGTCTAGCGAGGCAGGTCCTATACAATGATTGGTTTGAGGTGCAGGTAGACGAATGGACTCGAGGAAGGTAGCGTGCAGCAGCCCTAACAGTGCGTACTGATATCAATACCGGGAACATTTGTGTTCAGCAGTAAGTAACGGGTCGTATGCATGAGTTCCACAAACAGACATTTAGTTATGCCTCACAGACTCTATATGTAGGTAATGATAGAGCACACTATATTGTATTATGATGATAGCCTATTCAAGTATAGATTATTCAATTGTATTAAGCTGGGAAGCGAATTCAGAACCTCTTAATTATAATTTTAGCAATGCATACACATTCGCTTAACCTTAAAAATGTTGACAATAAAAGTTTCAGTGGTAACAAAGGCACTATACAGCCGATAGCTCTAAGAACATTGGCTTTAAGATTCGTCTCGTATATGGGCAAAATTACAACATTGCGGTAAATCCTACCACACTCACATTTAGGGTTTTAGCTACGAGGTACGTAAGTTAAAATGAAATTGTGTTTCTGAGCCGCTAACTTAAACGCAAGTATAACCGCAAACATAGCATCAGTATTCAGAACTAGCACAGAAAGTAACAGATGCGGTACGATGATGGGATGATTTCCATTCCAGAATACATACGATTTATATTACGTCCGTTTAGGTAGTTTTTCCGTTAGTAAAAGTTCGCACCAAGTGAGCCCAACTGTAGGATTACCATGATAAAATGTAACTTCGAGACAGTCCTTATGTTCCAAGCTTCTCGATTACAGGTGGTATTAACACTCATTATTTATATTCTTGTAGAGGGGAGGTATCAGTGTTGATATAAATAAGAGGGTATTTGATGACTTCAACTCAGTTGTTTGTGAGGCAGCATAGACGCCGTCACGCTGCCAGTCGCGTTAGCGATTTTGTGCAATAACGTTTTGTGTTGTAATCATTAAAGAGTAGATCTTTAAGAATAGCGTGTGTCAACTACATACGATCTCGTAGTATACATAGTACCGCTATTGGTTATTAATTATCTACCGTCTCGATATCTCATGATGCGTACTGCGTATCTTAGGCCTCATGATGAAACAACTACGCTGATCCAATGTGAGTTGACGGACTAAGTGATAATATTTTTATTCTTCCAACGACCACTATCTGTTGACGCTAATAAACGGGACTCTTGAAAATAAAAAAAGTTTAATATTTCATATCCCGACCGTGGGGTTGGTAAACGTGGACCCGGATCTCGTGGTCCACGTTTACCAACGAACGAACGAGGCTGACTTGAGTTCCATGTATGCAACCATGCATTAGTTTACGTAGACGTAGACATAATGATCGCGATGGGAGCCCCTAGCGACCAGCACACTGCGTGCAGTGGGGCCAACCTACCATGATGGAGTGTTGACACTTAGTTTCCTTGTACTAATGAAGTTAGTTCTGTTCCTCCGCCGCTGTATTGTTGCACTACATTATGCAAAGTCTGCGCCTCGTGGCTGATGTGCGAGCTTCGAAAAGGATTCCAACGTTTATGAAGCTCACAAAGTTTGTTTTCGACTTAATTTCGGGGACTTTTCGGGCGTTGAGGCCGCCTTGATAGTTTGGCAGCTTTGTAGGCAAACTTTTAGGAACAGGTAATAGATACGACGTATAATATGTCTTTTGTAATAATATAATTTTGCTATTTTCCGGAAATGAAACCGGAGCATGCTCAAAAGACAGTTCAGTTGCAAAGTCAACTCTGGATTATGAACTTCTGCAAAGTGCCTCTGCTTCTAATCAATACATATTTAATTAATATTTTCATTTAATAAATTAAATACTTTATCAACCAATAAGTTTGTGGCTGTGACCTTTTTAGTTACCTATTGATTGATATACTTATCGCCTCTTTGTGTATTTATGTAAGCATAAGCATGTATAATACAATTAAATCTTACGCAAGATCTAATTGTAAACACGAAGTGCACTTAAAGTTAATTTGATTATTAATATCCGAGGCTCGCTCCTCGCTCACACGATACCGATCATTTTACCTAAAATATTCGAAAACATTTCTTACCTAGATATAATGTAATTACAGTGAATTAAAGTGTACAATATATTATTAAAGTCGTAGATTTATTCTCTAAGGTAATTTCTGTGTAAGCCATTTTAGTGAAGTATTTTTAATTTAAATTATATTTTTAATACACAAAGCATTTACAACGAAACCACGTTTTTGCTAAATTGATCGACTGCGAACTTTAAACGCCATTTAGAACTTACGGAATAACCCAGCTTATACATAAACATGATAGTAAAATATTCATTTAAATAAATAGGAGTCTATAAATAAAATACTCATAATAAGTTCATAGAAATTCTATGAGTTCTAAGGGTCACGCACACAATCAACCGTTACTTCACACACCTTTGCTAATTCCTACCTGTCACTTGTTTTGATTTATAAACATTGGAATATGACATTTACGTCAAAGCGATAGAGTTCTTTGTTCATTGGCATAATACCATAATGTCTCCAATATAGCGTCTGTTTGAAACTAAAAGCGAATTTGGATTTTTAGTTCTAATAAATTTAAGGTTGAAATTTGGTTAAAGCACGTCTTTCATTGAGTAAAGCGAAGTCGTTTGAATGAGAATTTGTTATTAGAATTTGTACTTTAAAATAATAGAGATAAGGCGGTGTTTTGCTGTCGTAAAGTTGGTTCCGCGGATCGTACCAGCCGGTGCCAGGCGCTGCGCCGGAGTGGAATACAGTTACAAATTGCCTGTGTGTATATCGATTGTATTGCGGTCCGTAGTTTTCTTGGTTATGAAACCATGTTTTTGTGGTGTTTTGGTTTTGCCAGCACGATGTACCTACGATGCTCTACCTACTTTAATCGCTTCGGCGAAGGCGCACAGTTCTGTAGAACGTTTACGGGAGTTCTACAGGGCTCTATACTGAGCCATCTATTATACAATATCTTCAGTAATGACATGATAACTGAGTTGAATGGAAAGTCATCTCCTATAACACACTTTGCAGAAGTTGGTAGGAACATGTTAAATGCGCTGACTTGTTTTCTTAACAGCAGAAATAAGCAGCGGTAATACTTCTACATGCTCTGTCACAGAAACTCTACAATTACTAGGATTGATAATTTAAAGGATTTGACAGAAAACATTGTATCTCTTCATAATCGGTGTATCGTTTAAACTAGCCACACCTACACGTCTGTTACGGATAACGAGCTCGTGGTAGGTAACATAACAAGCAGCTAATTTATTCCGACATTGAACTCTCGCTTCGATATCAACATCGTATTCGCGGCTTTACTGAAATATTTGATACACTGTGAATATTTAAAACGAAAAAAATATCATCATCTTCATCATAATAAAAGCCACGATCAACCATTGCTGGTATTCTAGGGACTTTCAAACACCACTGTATATCGCCAGCATATTGGATACCCTGCCTGTAGGTGAAAAACATGACGTATATGTCTTGTGTTCTAAATTGGTTAAGGTCTGGTCTGGTGATAAGCACCGGCCTTGGCTATCGGCGTTTGAACCTCACCGGCAAAGACGTGCCGCCAAGCGAAAGTAGTATTAGAAACCGGCAGAGGTAAGGGTACAACAAATTTGTACCTCTTCCATCTTTAACAATGCAGTCTAAGATGGAGGTCAAGACGTAAGAGACATCAGGCAAGATTGCAGGCAAGGTCTTAATTCGTCACTGAATAAAAAAACATACCTGTGTCATAAAACTAAAGATCACTTCTACATTGAAAGACGATACGAAGCAAACACCTGAAACGTAACTTGGGCAAAGTAAAAGCCTACTCGTATGACCTTTGTTAGCTCCTTCGGTGCTGCATAGATCGCACCAAAGATCACTTTCCCACGCGGCGCGGTCACTGACCCACTGATATAGTTAAGCCTTAACCTCGTTCGTAAGTTCGTAACGTACTAAAGTCATCGTGATTCATGTAATGTAACTAGTAAATAAACTGCGTGATCGACGCGCCGACGGGACAAACCTTCAATAATTGCTAATACATATCATTGGAGAACTTGTTTATTTATTTAGAGGACTTTGTGCCGGGTATAGATAATGTTGTCACATGGTTTCGTTGGGTTTTTGCGGAGAATAGCGAGATAAATGAATTTTCACAATTTGTTATAATGTAGGGATCTCGCGGATCCCTACTTGCCAGGAAGGTGTGGAGTTTATGTCAGGCTGAAACGATGATGTAGGAAAATTGAGGAAAAATGACAAACCAAGGGAAACATCGACCACACAACCGCGATCCAGCAAGCATTGTTTACCGATGCAAACTATTATAGTGTTTTGGCATCTTATTATGGTTTTTAGCTTAAACAATAAAGGATTAGTAACATTTCAAAATAATATGGTGCACCTTATTTTATATATATATATATATATATATAAAAAAATAATAAAATATTGTCGCAACCGCCACATACATGTGTAAAAGCAATTAGAACTAAGTATTAATTAATTGCTTGTAAATGGCAAGGGCACAGATAGCATCTACAACGAACCGACAACGCGTAACAAAGGTCTCTACCGGTAAAATAAACTAAAGTTGATTCTGAATCATACCACAATGTATCTTTAATGTCATATTGACCTATTGAAATTATTGACTAATAAAGATTCGATACGTCCCAGAAAATAAAAGGGGCAAATAATATGATCCATTCCTGAATGAAATTAAGTTGCGGTGGTTTTGTATTTGACACTATATAAAATGTAGTCTAATACTGCGTACTAAGAAATAGGTCACTCATACAAATAATAATTTTGTAGAGTTATGATAGAACTAGCTTTACGTAGAAGGACGACTGTTGCGAAAGTACCTTTCATCATAAAAAAACTTTATCTTTGAATCAACCAATTTGATCTTTATCGAACGAAGCTAAGAAACTTTTCACCAAAATCAGCTTTCTATTTAAAAAAAACCGCATTCAAATCAGTCCATTCGTTTAGAAGCTACGATACCCTCCTTCCACATTCTCGTAGTCACACATGTTTCTGTATATCACATCTCTAAGCGTCGGGGCTCAAAGCGACTTGATCACTCACAAAGGTCTCCACAACTTAACCTTTTTGAAATATACGTGTCTCCTCGTAGTGGCGGTTCACAAGACGTCGCTAACAAGGCCCTCGACGGAAGCGTTAGACGTAATTTATTTTTTAAAATAAAAGCAAGAGATTGAGTAAACGTTAAGAAAGTGTCTCGTTAAGTTAACAGTAACTCGTAGAGGCGGTCGCAGTGACGAGTCCTCGACTGGAGGGGGTGGGGGTGACGTCATTTATTTTTCGCTTTCCGAGCCCGCGACAACGAAAGCTTGGCGGCGGCTTCGCTAAATATTGTGGTACAAGTGATGAGCTTTGGTAATATTTTACTTGGACATGCGTCACCGCTAGCGTATATTTAAGATCATAGTCATTTAATTAAAATAAATACATCATTTTTATTTCGATTTCAATGTCCTGGGTTTCGCATTGCATAATCAGCTTCCATTTCACAGATTTAAAGTTCATTTTACATAACAAGAAAAAGAAGAAGAAGAAGAAGCAAATATCGGGCTTGAGCATATAATTCTAATTCCGTACCACACGGATTTTTGTTGGCGGCTTTCTTAGATTTTGTTTTGTCCTAAGTGACGATTTCTCTCGTACTAATATGTCACTCAATTTTAGTAATACTGTTTTGTTACCAATTTTCAAAACTGAAGTATGTTAAACGAAATATCTAATTTGTCAAAAACCCTTAACAGAATCAGAATAGAGGCTGTGTAATTAATTTGAGCCTTTTCATTATTCTTTCCGTCTAATCGCAGGAGTATATGACTTGCGCCGGCCGCGTCGCAGCCCACGTTATCACGGGGTGAGCGACCGCGGTTATCTGTCGACCGTGACCTCGCCACAGTATACCTGCCTCGCGACCAATCACAGACTATTTGTAGCGCTTTCTATGTAAGAAATTGCTAGGCTGTGTCATTGCATTTGGATGAATGAGTTAAATTCGCTCTGTTGATCTAACAACTAGTTCAACTAAAACTAAAAGTTAATGGAAGTCATTTCCTAAATAAAAAACTTAAAAACCCTCTTTTAACAGTTTTAGTGTGACGGATCTAGCTGATGGCACACGTTACGTAAGAGGACATCATCATTTACAAAGCATGCTAACGTCTATATGTATGTACAATCAAACCCTCCGCGGTTTCACCCACCCTAATACCCATTCCCGTGGGAATATGGGGATGAAATATAGCCTACGATACTCCCTGATAATATAACTTTCTGTTGGTAAATAATTTTTCAAATTGGTCCAGTAGTTCCTGAGTATTTTTCGTTACAAAAGAAATATATAATCGTTCCTCTTCATAATATTAGTGTACATAACAGGGCAAGTTTAATAGACATAAGTTTGTAAAATAACAAACAAAACAGTGTCTGCCTCATTTAAAATAGCAGAGTAGGTATATATTTACAAGCTAAATATAAATATCCAAACCGCTAGCTAATTTTCTGAAAGATTAATCTGCTAAGCATTACATTACAAGGTATTTAAGATTACAAACGATTTTCGCAAAATTTGTTCCGAAAAACACGAAGGGGTAAACGTACGCATGTGGTGGGTGCGGGGCGGGGCGCGGGGCGTCGTTGCCAGTTCCTATTTTCTTAATTCCCCACAAATCGAATTGAAATCCCCCAATTTGGAAAAATAAACTATTCCAATTCTCCACAAATTGCCTACATGTGGAAATATTGGAAAAAATACCTTAAATAAGTCCCGTTTTTATTAATATTGTAAGACTTTTGCCATATTATCATTATAATTTAACATTATTTTTGGGAATATGTATTGTTAATTACCATGATTTTATTGAGTATTTGTTATTAAGTTTCCAGTAGTGTAGTCATTAAGTGTCGTGTCGACTGTAGACGTAGCATAAAAAAAATAACCACGCATAATAACGCAAATGGTCCAAAATTGAGTTAAAATTTCCCGCAATTTGGGAAATTTCCCACAAATTGGCAACGTTGAGGGCGAGGCTTGTTTACTTCTCTTGACTTGTAAACCTCTGGCTCATTTTCCGAGAGATTAATTTCAGATATTTGTAAAAGTCAAGAAAACGCCGCGAAGTGCGCGAAGCCGAGACGTACTTTGTATGTTTCGAAATTTTTGGAAGATTTTGCGATTTGAGTTTTATTAAGTTACTGGTGGACGCCCGCGAATTCGTCCGCGTGAAATTTAGTTATTACAACCATGGATTCCGGGATAATAAGTAGCCTATGTGTGTGTTTTAATCGAGAGTAAAATCTATTTCCATTCCAAATTTCAGTAAAATTGGTTCAAACGCCGCAAGGCGTTAAAGAGTAACAAACATCCATACAAACTTTCGTGTTTATAATATTCAAAAGCGTTAGCTTTTAGCGATCTCTGTTCTGTGATAATATTAGTAGGATAGTCTTAGATGATTTGATTTTGATTTTCGAGTAATTAGAGGACATCTTTTTAAAAGCTACGAGTAGTTTAATTGAATACCTATCATATTTTGATTTTGTCATTATTTTTATAATAGGGAAGTGAGCCTACTAAGTTTAAGTAAATTCACTCAAGATTGTCATAAATATCGCTCGAGTAGTTCAAGAGTGACATGCACAACAGGGTGGTTACGTCCCGGTACTGGCCCGTATCGTATACGAGTATATACGTATAGAAGTCGGTTAATAAATAACTTGGACAGAATTCGGATATTGTTTACGCACTAATCTAAGCTATCAGACAGCTTCGTTGTCGAACTGCGCGGATATGTGCGATTTGTATCCGAGGCCACGGATATAGAAAAGTAGACGCAGCGCGCTTTATGTTCTGTGTGCGTAGGTATTCACACCGACGACGGAAATCGAATCTAGTGCGTAAGCTACAATACAACGTACAAATAGTTGTGTGACAAATTCGGTACGTATTTTCACAGCAGCAGCACAGGAAGCAGTGCATGCCCTAACATCTTAACAGATCTTATCCGACACGTTGGGCACAAAGCTGTTAGTAACAAAGTATACCAGCCAATGCTCCCGAGTCCCGCCGCTTCCACAACTAATTTGAGCTGCGGATACTGCATTAATTGCATTAGCAATGTAAAACTACCCGCAATCCGCCGAACGACGTGCTATTCGTAATCTATAGTTGCAGTGTGCATTGTATTTATTTGATTGATGTAACACGATCATTTGTCTTACTTTGCGGTCTGTTTTATTTGTTAAAGTTTTACTAAAAAAGCTTTAGTTTATTTACCCACTACTAGGGTATTCAGTTATAAGACAAAGTCCCATCAGACAGTCTAACAACAGATAGAAATTATTTAATACATTATTTTCCACACAGACAAGTCGCAGAAGTCCGATAGAAATTAAAATAATTTAAAAACACAATGACACATTATCTATATTTTTGGACTATGGTGTTTTTAGTAAGTAAATTAAGGTCATTTAAATACTTAATACAGAACTGGTTTGGTGGTAGAGATTCAGAACAAAATCATCCAGAACCGCGTCATCATCTTAGAACTGCATCCTCCGTAAGCATTCTGTGAGTCTGCAGACAACAAAACGAACAAAGCGATAGAAAGACATAAAACCTGTTTACCTCGTAATAGCCATTACTAACAAGATGCGATGTAGTTGAAACGTAGATAAAAAATAATAACGTCAGAGACGGCGCTCTACAATGTACTTCAGGGAGGAAAGAGAAAAAACACCAAGCAGGGGTGTCAAATCGCAAATTGCGTACACCGGGTGACATTACGGGGAATGTTCGCGACACACACAGGGTGCTCTCACAAATGGAGGCGCTTGTTTAGAGGTAATTTACACAAATCTGTGTGACTGTCATTGTACCTTACGCCTTGTTTGTATCTTTCGATAGCAATACATACTAATTTAGAGTTTTTAATAGAAGCAGGCAATACTCATTACTTAGAAGTTTATTATACGAAATCAATTGTTTTCCGTTTTTCCAAAATTACCAAATAAAATTTGTATATCAATAAACGGATGTTACCTTACACGCAGTGTTCGAAATATACTAAACATATTTGTAATATTTTGTGCTTTATAAAGTAGATTGACATGTATTCTTATTATACAAACATTAACGTTGCAATGAAATAGATAAAAAATCTACAACCGCGTCATCACGTGGTTTTAGATGCGTTGCATGAAGAAGCATCTCCTGGGCAATACCACATTAGGCCACCACCAGGCAAGATCGCAGTCAAACGCGAGCCTATTTCATGTAAATAAAAAGATAATTAAATAAAAAAAACACTTAATTTAACTGCACATAGGAATCTAATTAATTTCACTTAATTATCAAAAAAAATATTGCATCAGTCACTAAACTCTACATTGTTTAACATGTTTCAGGACACTGTGTATATAAATATAGATATTTGCTAGGCACGGTCAGAAAAACAAATGCTCCATTTACTATCCTAAACGTAGGTACGTTACCCGCCACTCACAAATAGCGGGGGTGTGGTTGAAGCGGACTAATGTGTTCGCACGCACTCAGTCGCTGTCGGCAACAGGTGCGGCGGGCACCAGCCTATTTGTCTACGTCGTACCTTGCCTTGCGGGTACGGACGGGAAACTAAATAATGCGTGAAATACCATGTACGCTTGTAAAGTGAAAAAGTATTTAAGAATAATAGAAAAGTAAAGAAATTTAAAAACTTAAAATGTAAAGGTAATTGGGCTCACTTTTCAGAACGATACAGAAATGCAAAATGATCTAAAAATCTTGTATAGATTACTCCATTAGAATCTTAGCCGAAATAATATTCGCCAACAGGGAAAATAAACTGATTTCATTATTTTCACACCGATCCAGTTTTGCAAAGACATATCGTCACATTTGATGCGCATTGCACTGATTGTCAGTTGTCTTTGCAAACGCGGGCTGTCAATCAATGACTGAAATGTCATTGTCAAATATTCATGTCAAATGTTCTGTTATCAAACTGACAGTATTCCTAAGCATTTTTATATTTTGTCATAAGTTGACTGAATGTGTCAAGTTAGTCTCAAATCGTATTAAATCTGCCGCTCGTCAGTTTGACACTGATAATGCAATGAAATAATTAATAGTATTATCAGGCCACAAGTAATTTAACTGATTAGGTAAATATTCTTTGAAAATTTGTCTCATGAGTTCTTAATTGTCCTAATTTATAGCCAATTTTCGGCTCGGTACCATTCGTATAATTTGGTTTGGTGGAGACTGGGTTTCTCCTTTTATATTTTCCCTATTTAAAAATATAAAATCGGTCAATACGTCGGGGTTCTTCAGGAAAAATTTATCTAATATACCTGTAGTAATAAAATTCACACACATTATAATTATAACGAGGATAAAAAACCCACACCCATCTTCTAAGAATATTCTGAGCAATATTTTTTTTATTCAACATATAATTGCGTAACACAAACGTCTGTTTGCAAAAGAAAAACGTGACCGCAAGGAAGGTCGGCAAAAAAATCAAGGTTAGAGGAAAGATAACTCTTTCATTAACTTTTTGTGCGAACCATACAATGAGCAAGTCATAATGCGCAGAGATAAAAACACTATTGATTGGTTATTTATGATATTACCGCCATTAGACGAACGCTATTTTTGAAGCGCGTTTTAAGATTTATTCTTTTTAAAGGTTGTCTGATGGTAATTAAACGCTGACTAATAGAATCACTGACATGGAAGGGGTTTGTCAGATAGATATGTGACGAAGCAGAAAAACAGTGTTATTAATCGTATGTTCACGGAATGAACAGACAATAGTAAAAAACCAACATGTTTATTTTTGCTTATGAAATATGCACAGCTAATACTGTTGGGCGGTAGGAATAGGAGCAACAGCAGTGCTTCACTGCATGAGCCCTGTCACAAACAGCACTCCAACGATTTTAGTACTAGCGTTAAATGACCTTTTGCATGGACAATTCTATTATATGATAGAATAGGAGATATGGGATCTTAGCCACGCTACTCCGATGGGGATTAGAGCAAAGGGCTGTTACTAAAATACAGATTCACTGGAGAGTCATTTTATTTGAAGTCGGTTAACAGCCCACGACGGCGGTACAAGGGAAAATTCAGTTTGCTTACAAGCGACAAATTTTCCCCTCGAGCTTTCCCCCTTGACGACATAAAAGGAATCCTACAGTACACTGTAGGGCACTTGACTACCAGCACATTATACGTTCTGATGCAGTTAATTAAGAGGTCTGCCCCTCCCCCGCGACCCTCTGCCCGCCCTCCACACTACTGTTTATCTCTAGTTAGCGCTACAACTAGCGACATTAAACTTAAAGTTTTAACCAATACGGTGCAATTTAGTTCGCAAGCGTAGAAGTCGTTTGTAAGTTTACTAACAATTTGCGGCCGGTTTCGAGTAGAGTTGTTTAAAAGTTGTGTCTTTGTGTAGATCGACCGAGATACTGCGACCTTTGACGTTACGACTTAGTAGCTGAGTATCACTGCCACGACTTAGTAGCTTGCACCGAGACACTGGGTACCTAGACGGAGCCTCGATATGAATTGCGAAACTTTGAGTATTATATTAAATCGTCCGCGGTTTGATTGAAGTGAAATAGGTATAATAAAAAAATAAAAAGAAAAAAGAAAAAGGTACAGTAGTAGTAGTAAATAAAAAAGAAAATTAAAGTAGTGGGATTTTTTATGAGCTGAAAATAACATAATAATTAACTTCACGTTGCATTCAATAAAATGAGGGACTTTAAATATTTTCTTAAAGTATTTTTTCTAGTGTTGCTAAAGAAAAGCTCGATTATGACTTAAAACCGCGTCAAACCAGGCCAGCGTGCGCGTACCAAATCAAGCTAAAGAGATCGTCTATACTTTTAAAATTATCTTGATACATTTAAAGGTATATTTGTTTGCGGTTTTGCGCGGTTTTGAATGTACTTAATGTTACGTAGTCATAATTCTTAGACGACCATTTTAACCCACTGATCCAAAAGTGTAACGGGCGGAGATAGAACCCAAAGACTCTTGGGGCTATGTTCGGCCCTAAACTGAAAGTTGAGGTTCTAGAGGCAGCTCAACGACGTACCCATGAAACCCTTTTATTAATTCAGTGATCATTAAATTTCCATCCCCGCCCGCCCGCCGCCGTACGTCGGATTCATTGAATTGTTCAACAATTTGAAACTGATTGGCCGATTGATTGCATGGTTTCCGCGGTCTAATTTACATTCGCCCACCGCTGGTGGGTTTCCACCGAGTGGCTTTATGCGATCAATGTTTTTGAACGAAGTATCTTTACTTAGAGCTTAGGCTTACTGTAGATTGTAGAGCGAGCTGACAGAATACGTCATGAAGCGACAAATGTTTACATGATGTGCTACGTCCAGCTCGTCGCACGCATTATCGTTTTTCGTGAATAGGTACTGTACCGTAGACCAATAGCACTGTACTTTTTAATATTGCACATGTTTTAAGGTAGTTAAAGTTAAACAATATAAAAATAACACAATATTGCTTTTTCAATTATAATTTTACTTGTTGGACGCCCACGCGTAGCTGCGGCGTTAAAGAGTAACAAACATCCAAACAAGCAAACATATATAAACATCTATACAAACTTTCGCGTTTCTAATATTAGTAAGAAGTGGGATTATAATATTAATAGGATGGTCCTTAAATACTCAGTGATTTAATTTTTCGAAACAGAAATAGTACCCAATTTTAAACAAGATTTATTTATTTAATGTAAAGAGTCCCACCACAAACATTTTCATGTAATGCCAAGGGTATTGCTTGCACTATAAAAACGTTATCAGATCTCACAAAGAGTCAAAGCTTTCAAGTCTACATGCCTTTATCTCACTCTTTAACTATATCATATAATGTTCTGCGTGAATTCTAGACTCAAGTTTTCTACAAATCCTGCACTCAGTCTACATTCTAACAGCGGGGTTCAGTTAACTATTACTATAAAGAATAATACCGTCGTTTTAACAATTAAGATTTCGTATATCGCCTGCAAGGGATCGTCTGTCGATTAGAGCAAGCCGGCGAAGCGCAATTCGTGCTCGTCGACCGGTGGGAAACCACCTTCGTTATCACAATTTGAATGTGAACTCGGTTGAGCGGACACTAAAATAAATCATGTGTAAATATCATTTCACTTTCTACCGGCCGCTCGCACGCGAGGAGCTGCTTCATCTCGGTTGTACAAGATACACTCGTCTCATGTATGTTAAGAGTACTCAATTGTCTGCTTGGAGCAGTGGTTAGTCTATGCAGGTCTGGCTCATGATATTCTGGATGCGGGTAACAGTTCACATCTAGGACTTCATTTATTAATTGACAATAGGTACCTATATTAAATCGTCGTGATGGTCTAAGGATTAGGACCTGTTATTTACTAGTGATAAAAAAATAAACGATAGATAATATTAACAGCGACACATTGCAAATATGTAGCGGCCAGACACATTTGTTATACAAAATCTAGGAAACTAATACAGTTAAATTAAGCATAAAATAAGCGTTAATTTGACATTTAAGACGACCAAATAACTTATGAGGGTACAACATTACTCAACTGTTTATATCTGGCAACGCCACAGTGACATTGTGAAAGCAGGCAACCTTTACTTTTTCAATTCTTTAGGGTATATTCTATTGAATGTACAGACATTTTTTTCAATTAACCAATGAGGGAAAGATATTAAATATATTAAAAAATAATAATAATCATTAAATTCTATCGGGCCGCAATTCACCTAGGCAACCTATATATATCGAGTGATGATAACATCGTTACCGAATAGCGCTACTGAAATCGTAATTAGAGAGAAACTAGATAAAAAAAATTAAAGCTTTCGAAAAATGTGAATGTAAACTAAATTTAGCTCAGTTAGGTACTAGACTAGTCATTTCTAATTAATTACGAACAACCAATTACTTTTATTGTTACTTACAAATACTATGCTCTCTCTTCATTCGGAGATGATGATGACCAGCCATAAATTACCTGTAAAAATCATTTTGTTGGTTAGTAAGGTTTTGTAGTAGGGGTGAGAGTGAGTGGTTATTGGAGTCGAAACACAGAATTCAAATTTGATCCAATATAGCTTTTTACTGTATTATAATGTTTGTCCCATGTCCTTTTGTACCCCTGATATCGTGTTTACAAAATCTCGTGTTTGTGTAAGGAAGATATTAAGGTAAAGCAACAAATAAAATCAAATAAAGTTTTGAAAGTCAAACATTGAATTGTCTTGATGATGTGAGGGAATTTCCCGGCTATAACGCCTACATACATATTAAATTATTTACCCCCTTTTACTGGGGAAAACCTTAGACCAGGTAAAACTAAATACAATTTATAGGTATTTAATTGGTATGTACTGGCGCTGGCAATATTTCAAACTTCCTTGTGTCCTCTGATTTTATAATTAATTTAACCGACGTCAAATATACATAACACTAAAAAGCGAAAAAAGACATCGTATACTTCTAGTCCTTTCTCTTGATCGGTGTGAAGGCGTCTGTGCCAAATATAGAGGCTCTTAGTTTTATTTTGCTTTTTTGAAGTCGGTTAAAAATGTCTGGAAGGTGTTCAGTCAAAAAAGTACCTTTTTATTAAAATATAACAACATTTTTCAAACATTGAATGATGCGAAACTTTCCTAACGATAACTAGAAAAACTTACATTTGCTGTTGACTTTACCTCAGTTACTACTTTACTACTAATTAAGTATACATATTTACTTTATGATAATATATCGTAAACAAAAAGAATAGATAGTACATGATAAAATAGAATAACCCTTCAATGGATACTTATCATTTACAAGGAGGTACAATTGTGTTTAACGTCTCGATTTTCTGCCATCAACAATTTTGAGGGTAATTGCAAAAAGTTCACATTCCGAGAGTCACGTAACAAATTACCATGTAACCATCGTGTGTCAAGGGTAATGAAAATCTGCCACATTGATTTATAGACGCGATATTCGCTCTTAAATTAAGATTTTCGCTTTTATACCTTCGCTTTTGGGAGCGAGCAGGTAATAAAGTAGGCATATCAAAATAAATTACCTTCAAGCGTTATCTCTCCTTATTCCATAACGAGGTTCTGTAATTGTGTACACTTTTTAAGTATTTCAATATCAACAATCCACTAATATGGAAATCATATATGAGTTTCATTAAGTAAACGCTTCAGTCATCGTTTACAATCAAGATCCGATTTTCTGTATCTCCGTTTAATAACTTTGTTTGTATAAAAGGTAATTTGAAGCCTCAACACCTTCAAAGTAAAGGTGCTGTTCAATTCCCGTCCGCTGTACTATTTTCGACTCACTCCTAACACAGTTTTTTGACAAAGGGGAACAAGAATATTGATCATGTTAAAATATATAGGTTACTTTTATAGATTTTCCCACAAGAACGGAATCTACGCTGGGCACAGCGAGTAATTGATATATTATGTAAACGGGCTTAACTAAAAGCTCGCTCGGCAAGTCCCTTAAAACAACGGGAACCAATCAGTTGTCTATCTGGAGGGGAAGTCTATGGAGCGACGCGATGGCTCCAATTGATGTCAATTTGATTGCACATCCGGCCATAGATGAGGGGGCCAGATTCTTATTCCTTATTGTGTTAAGACTGGACCGAAAGACTTAGGTTAAATGCCTAAACACTTTATTATGTCCAGCTCTTTAAAAGTAATTTTTGAAAACAAGTTTTTTTAGCATTCATGTAATGATAATTTTCGAAATCAGCAAAATTTGCAACTAGCTTCTAGAATTCCGAAATGGTATGAAGTTTTCTAAAACACAAGTGTATATTTTGTCAATATAAATACTAGTATTATTTAATTTTCTCAGCAAATATATGGGAAACATATTAAATAGTACACGTCATTTTCATTCGAGTGTACCCAGCCCATTGTAGGAACTTCACGATGGAATTACAATAGTTCGACATTTTCTATTTCTAAGAAATATCGAAATATTTAACATTACCGTCAGGACAACTCGTAGGCATAATAACAGAAAATATTTGGAACTATTTTTTTGCCTCTTAAGAAACGAAAGCAAGTCTACATAACCACATGCTGAGAATTTATTAGTATACATATCTATACTAATATTATAAAGAGGTAAAGTTTGTAAGTTTGTAAGTTTGTCACATTTTTTAAATGGGGTAATCTTCGGAACTACTGGTCCGATTTTGAAAATTCTTTCACCAGTAGAATGCTACATTATCGGGGAGTGCTATAGGCTATATTTTATATTGGTATCATATATATATTAGCCGAGTTATCACAGTTTTTGTCATACAGGTCGGACTGAAAATCCTCTTAAACAGACTTATTCGCATGCGCTGCCTTAACTATTGTGTAAAATTGAAATTAATGTATGGAGACTTTATGTATCTTTAAAAGTTCTACAAAAAAGTCTGCGACACCATATATCTATCTTCTATATATTAGCAGATATAGTACCTTTTGTGTTTTAAAAATTATTAATTTTATATACTTAGGTTTACGTCATTATTTATACAACTAAACTTTAATCCTTATTAAAATAAATTATTTAATAATCACAAGGATATTATGGAGATAAGATTTGCCCTTTACAGTATGTTAATTACTTAAATAGTTTCGGAGATAATACAAAATTTCTAAAAGACGCAGAAATTCCGCTATATGACGTCGGGCGCTTTCATTTACGTAGTTCCCGTTCCCGTGTGAATATGGGGATCAAACATAGCCTATGACACTCGCAGATAACGTAGCTTTTTATTGGTAAAACAATTTTCCAAATCGATCCAGTAGATCCAGAGATTACCTCCTACAACCACACGAACTTTACCTCTTTATATTATTAGCATAGAAGTTTCTATTTCTCTTGGTCATACCACCACTCTCGAAGGACTGGACCGATTTTGCTAAGGGTAGGAGTAAGATAGAGAAGTTACAGGGTAGGGTAGGGTACGGGTAGGGAAGCGTAGGGGTAGTGTAGGGGTAGGGTAGGTTTAGGGCCGGGTTTAGGGTAGTGGTAGGGTAGGGGTAGAGGTAGGGTAGTGGTAGGGTAGAGGTACGGGTAGGATAGGGAGGTGGTAGGGTAGGGGTAGGATAGGCGTGAGATAGGGGTACGGGTGGGATAGGGGTAGGAAAGGGATAGGGTACGGGAAGGGTAGGGATAGGATGGGGGTAGGGTGAAGGTAAGGTAGGGGTAGGGTAGGGGTAGGGTGGGGGTAGGGTAGGGTAGGGTAGATGTAGGGGTTGGGTAGAGTAGGGTTGGGGTAGTGGTAGGGTAGGGGTAGGGTAGGGGTAGGGTAGGGTAGGGGTAGTAGTAAAGTTGACATCGAAATTTACGCGGACGAAGTCGCGGGCGTCCGCTAGTAAAGTATAATTACTTTCCTCCAAGTATAAATTTAAGAAAAAATACGTGCCGCAGTAAAGATATTGCATACCGTTTTTGTATCAACTTATGCATTTATAATTATTTATTTATTTTATTTATGCAGTATTTTTTTTTTAAAGAAAAAATAAAAAATGTCTTAACGTTGAGCTGGAATCGAAGTCTGGTTTAATAAGTTTTGCCCCTTAGTTTCGCACCACTAATTTGTCCAGTCGATATGACAACGTCGAAATGTGTTAACATGACGCACGGCTTGGGTGTTATGTTAATTTTCATTACGGAATTTCTTGATTAGGTCGCCACGCTAAAAGCCCACGATAAAAGCTATGCAATACCTTAAAAATAGAAACTTGTATTTAAGTACGACTACATTGTTAGTCACTTGGTCTATGCTTAAGTATTACCACAGAATACATCTGTTTGTGTCCCGTGCCTCGGAGTGCATGTCCCGTTCATTATCAACTTAAGTGTGATAGTAATCGTTACACAGTCGAACATCATTAATCGAAGCCCACCAAAAAGTACGCATGTAGGTAAATGAGATATTTAATAGGTAAATACGGAACAAAACATCTTCAGCAAATAACGAAAGCACGCCGTAACGGACGGACTGAGGAATATAAAAGCCAGCACTTTTGAAAACTCACGCAAACTACTGAAACGGCAGACGTTAATTGCTGATAAAAGTAAAGAAGAAATGACCGCGAAATGCTTACAGCTCCACGAAAGTTACAGTCAGTAATATTCTGCTCCATTTGAGACTAATTCAGCATTTTCTTTAACTCGAGGACGTTTTGTATAACTTTCTTTTTGTTGTTTAAGCGAAATTTCAGCATTTTTAGCGTTCGGTACGTCATAACAAGAATAAATTCAGGATTTTAAGATAGTTGTTAAATATTATTAAATATACATTTCAATAAAGGGTACGATTATACGTTAAGGCTTCAAAATGCTTATCTTAAATATACTGAAATATTCTGTGTTAAACAATACTCGTTAACTATTAAGTATGTTTAATATTTCAAGTTCCAAGGCGTATTTTAACCAGTTTGTTAAGAGTTATCAATAAATAAAGTAACATTTTTAATGAATCAAGAGATAATCAATTGAATATATTATAATATTTTGTGTAGTTCTATCTTATTTTATTAATTTAGAGTAAGAATTTGTAAAATTATCCACAAATATTTTAAATTTTATGAAAGCAAGAATATATTCTACTCCTTTTCCTTTGTTTCCTTTAAGATTCATGACTTTCAGGGATTCGAATTTCATCAATTTCATTTCATCATTCATTCTCAACGATGAAATGAATTATTCGAAGTGAAATGAATGTAAACTGAAACGAACACTGATTCAGCCGGTCTCCGAAAGGTTTAGTTTCAAGTTCATCATATTTCATATTGTTATGAATGTCATTCTTAACAATATTTGTCTTTAAAGAAGTCAAAGATATATTTTTTTATTATTCTTTACGATCATCACTTACGATAGTAATTAAGGGCTAACTTCATCCAGGCCTCAATCAATGCATCATCACTTACCATCTTCACCTGATGGTAAGTTATGATGCAGTCTATGATGGAAGCGGGCTAACTTGTTAGGAGGAGGATGAATATCCACACCCCTTTCGTTTACTACACGACATCGCACTGCAACGCTTGGCGGCACGTCTTTTCCGGTAGGGTGGTAACTAGCAGCGGCCAAAGTCTTCCACCAACCAGACCTGGACCAATTAAAAAAATCTCAATCTGCCGAGCCGGGGATCGAACCCAGTACCTCTGTTTTGTAAATCCACCGCGCATACCACTGCGCCTAAGAGGCCGACATTTTGGAAAAGACAATGATTTAGACAAAAACTGTCGTTACTGCAGCGTTATTGTGAAGTTAAGAAAATATCAAATAAATTGACAATTAATAGTAACCCATTTATAGGGCCGGGGAGCCTCGCTCGGCGACTCGTAATAGAAAGTTTATCGAATAAGAAGGCAGGGCCCGGCCAGCTGCTCGCGACTTATTGAATGAGCCAGCCATTGTGCCGCGGATCCGCCTGGAATTGGGTTTACATCTAACTGCGAGATAACCCTGCCAATGGAACTTATTGTTTATCAGGATATTTCATGGTGCACATAATTTAATACATAGAAACGGTTTTTGAAATAAGGCTATCGGGGACTGCCTTTACACATTACCAAAAACAAAAATCACTGCCACTCTATGTGATAAACTGGTAATAACCGAGTAATTACCTTGCACGTTTGAATTATTCTGCCCCGTAGGTGATGAGCCTTGAATACTAATATTACCCGGTTGATTTCAGGTGTTATCAAACTGTACTCTCGCTTTGGGCGTTTATCAAATTTCCCAATGCTTAATAACTTGGTCAATAACATAATAAACTTAAGATGTTTGTTAAGGTAGGTGTGGAATATTATCATGAAAAAATTATAAACACCTTCATGTGGATAGTCGGTTAAACCTCTTCGTCCGAGAAATCGCTCACAAAAGAGACATTATACAGAGTGTTCCGACCGAAGTTACACAGGCCGGGTCAATGTTGACACACCCTGTGCCGCGGTCCGCGCAGCAACTCAAATAATTCGCCGTTCTGTGTGGACCTCTGTTTGTGTTTGCTCATACATTTAATTCCTGAGCTAAATATATTTTTTTACCATTAATTGTATGTTCCATTGGTTAAAAAAATCTCGGTTTGTTTGGCTGAAAATAAAAATAAATGCAATGTTCGATCGAATTTATTTTTATTTTCAGTTAAACAAACCGGGATTTTTTTAACCAATAGAACATACAATTAATGGTAAAAAAACACATTGTAATTTATTAGCCGATTGCGTCAGAAGGAGGGTAAAGTTTTTTAGAAGGTTTAAATCTTCCAAAAATGATTTTATGGTATTTTTCATTGTGCAGAAGAAATGTGTGAGAAATTCTTTTAGTCTTGTTTGTCTGTCTTTAATATCTAAAACCACTTTTCAGTCTAAAATAACGTATGGATTGAAGTGATTTTCTTTAACTGCTTTAGGACCGAAATTAACTCTCTTTCGATAGCAAAAAACATCCTTGGATTTTATACTAACAAGTGGATTCTAGATTTATTTATTTATTTATTTATTTAATATCAAGCAATACCATACATTACATTATACAATATAATAATAATAATTACAAGTTACATTTTATTACATAATGCAAGTTATGGATACCCAGTTTGGGCGTAGCCTTTTGTCGAGTGAGTGATAGGGAGACCGATTTTATTTTTTGTTTTTATTTGTCATTCAAGTAGTCATTCACCGTGTAATAGCACTTTTCGACCAGAAAGTCCCTTAATTTCTTTTTGAAAGCAATATCTTTCGCCTCATTACGTATACGGTCTGGAAGGTTGTTGTAAATTTTTATTGACATTGCGTATGGGCCGGAGCTGTGGAGTATTAATTTTGAAAGAGGGTAAATTAGTTTATTTTCGTTTTTTTCGCGGAAGCGCCGTGGTTTATAAGAGTTATCGACTTTTTCGTAAAAATTAAAATTTTTTCTCACAAATTTACATATTTCAAAAATATATATGCAGGGCAGGGTCAATATTTTTAGTTGTTTGAAATACGGTTGGCATGATTCAGTCAGGTTCAGATTAACAGAAGTCCGCGGTTCCAGTCGCTTGCGTATCTCCGAGAGATGAGATGAGTTACGCAGATCGGATGCGGACGTCGAGGCGGCGGATTGATTTAATTTCCGCTTGTCTACTGGCGCGTGACGCGGCTGTGCACTACACCAGCATACTTTAATATTATCGGTAGAAATACTTACTACACTTATATATAGATTATATTATAAATTTGTAATAGAAGATGTTTACTAAACTAGCTCTAGTAAACTAAGTTAAAAGGAAATTTTAAAGCTTCCAACAGCCATAAATTCAGCTGGAATAACAGCTTTTACGTCAGAAATACTTTCCATTTCAATTGATAGTGAATTAAGCTTATTTCTTTCAAAAAAACTTTCAGTAAAAACTCTCAGCTCACAAAAACTCAGCTAAGGTTTATTTTTTTTGTTTATCACCATTTTACAAATGTATCTATCACTGGCGCTGTCAAGCTAAATATTCTCTCTACACATCCAGGGAGGGGGATATTGGGCTGTTAAAATAGGCTGTTAATTCGTTGATAACACTCCCATGTTATGCGGGCGACGGGCGGAAAGACTGCGCGGGTGTGAAATCGTGCGCGCGGGCAAGTTGCTAAGCTATAGCCAGTTATTGCGTGGTGTATATACGCTATCGCCTGCGTCGAGACGAACAAAGTCACAGTGTTACAGTACACGAGTCACTTGTACCAGTAATTACACCGCATACAACGCTAACCTAATTAATGAGCCTCTAGAAACCCAATATTATATTTTCCAAGAACATTTTCATTACCCAAGTACAGGCTTGCGCCGACGTCGTAATTTCTAGAAAACGTCTAAGGTAGGTATTGTGCGGGAGAACATATTTGTTCTGATAACACCTTTAACACAAGAACAACAATCGACCTAGGATGACACCATAAGTGTAGACGCGTAACGACGCGTGCTTTTAATAAGACAGGGGTAATTACCTGACAATGACTCGGTCATAGATTAAGAGTCGGCACGAAGTATTCTATAGACTCAGCATTATAGTAGTATAAGTATTTATTGAGACGTGATAAAGATAAAAACTGTAAACCTTTTACTGCTATACTGAGCACAGTTTTGTGTCAACCATTCACAATCACTTTGTAGCCATAAAGACAAAAAGATGACAGGTATAAAGTAATATTTGTCAGTCACTTTTCATTACCAATTTCTACCAATAAAGAAATTCTTCTACGTAATTTTATACTTAACGATTTTTCTTTTAGGTACTCGTACATATGAACCAAACGAGTCTTATTGTTTTATTATATTCGACTGATATTACACGAAGAGAGTGGTTATACATACATTCGAGTATATGTATTTGCGTGTTGACAGAGAATAAAGGGACAACATTACAGACCGGCGACCGTAGTAGCAAGTAGCCGCTGTAGAGTTTAATAATGCGAATTGTGGCGTACAACCCGTCTATTTATAAAACATCATATCCCTTGACAATTTGTGAGAGCAGAGGCGGGACCTCTAGAGCGCCGCGAAATTAGATACGCAGCAGAGTTATGAGATTCATTGACACTCAGTTTGCTTTAAATTTTACTTAAATTTACAATTTTCAAAGCTTCCAGCGCAGGTAAATTGAAAAATATTCCTTTTGCAAAAGCGTGAAGGTTTAAATTGTTTTTTAAAGGCGCATTTGAGGATGAAAAAAGTGTAGGATGAGTAGATACCAATCAAATTATTTAGTGCAAGATGACGTAATAGTGATATCTATTAAGGTTTATAGACAATTGTCTGTAAACTGTAAACCGAAAAAAATAAATATTGTATACAAGATTACGGCGTTTAGGCTAACGGCATTACGGTTACAAACTGTTACAATACAATATTTTTTTTGTATTTTATTTTTAACAAAATACTAAAAAAGATTGCATTTTCAAATTACATATAAACACTCCCATAAGAAAACCAATCGTATAGAATAAAGATAGCTTATTATAGTTTTCAAAATATTATGAACTTGACATTATCAGCCAATAACATGGCAAATATTTGCAACAACTGTTACAATGATATTAAAATGTCATCTGGTGTATGGAGAAACAATAGAACAAATTCTTTGCACAGCTGTGCAACAACATAGTCATTAAATTATATTAAGTAAATATGAAATGAATGTATTATATTGTATATATTAGTAATAATATAATTGACTCATTTTGTGAGATATATGAACCCAATTTACGAGTACTTTGCTAAATGTAT
Source organism: Bicyclus anynana (assembly GCF_947172395.1). Classification (NCBI taxonomy): domain Eukaryota; kingdom Metazoa; phylum Arthropoda; class Insecta; order Lepidoptera; family Nymphalidae; genus Bicyclus; species Bicyclus anynana. The sequence continues at coordinate 16,144,842 of NC_069097.1, read as the reverse complement.
GAGTAATCATTACCATGTTTATATTATTTTAAAGATTTAAATATACAAGATGAAGGCAATGTAATAGTCAAGGTAAATAATAGGGACGTTTTTATAAGTTGACAAATTAAGGCTTGACTGCAATCGCACTTGGTGGTAAGTGACGATGCGTTATAATAGGCGGATAACAAATTCCGCAATGTTCTAAGAACTTCACCGTACGGAAGGAAGAGCAACTAGTCTCTATATCCAAAGTTGCTCTAATAGGATACAAGTATGGCTGGGCAGGGAGAACAACACGATTGAAGAAGGAGAGTGTTGACATGACCATTCACTTATAGGAACTCCTTAACCTTACGCCAAGGTTACAAGTTCCGGGATCTGCTCGGAGTTTTTCTCTCTGCCACACGATGGACCCGGCACCCGCAAGATGAATCCATGCTAAGATATTTGTCTCTTATAATATAAAAAACACTTTATAGCAATTTTAGGTTCGCTACCTCTGCTCTAGTTACAATAAAATGACGCAGCCTTCGAGATAATTATGTGTAAATGTATGCAAACTCGGCTTGGGACGCGCCGCGGGGAGTTTGGCGAAAAATTTACAATCTTACCTCACGATCTTACTTCTCAAATGGCAGAAGAAAAACTAATTTCGCCTAGTGGGGAAGGCGACATACGCAATGTCCCTCTCAGTCAAAGTACCGGCCCAATGGATCTACAACACTGGTATGTGTTAGACAAGTTGATGTCATATCCTCTTTATTTAACGTTTTTGCGTTTTTTTGTACATTTTACAGGTAAATAATCATCACGTCAAAGGTTACAATCTAGTATTTGTTATAGAGGCCCAAACTATTATGTAAATCAACTTAATAAAAACAGCGCATATTTGACGAACGAGTTCATATAGACCTTAAATCTAGACGTACTTGAATATTAAAGAATTCTCTTTACATACAACTTTTTAAACCTAATATAAATAAAAAATACGCAATTCATTAGATAACGAGTAGGGATAGGTGCCGTGTCTTCTCCTTCTCGAGTGAGTCGACGCTCAAATGATCCGAGAGGAGGAATTAAGATGATAAAGTAAAAAGGTCTCGATATCATCATGAATTATTAATAGAGCCTTATAGAGCCTCGACCTGGGCCCTTAGCGCCGTGGAGAAATGAGAAATTTTCACAGTTCCGACTAGAATTTCAGTTATTATAAATTCATAAAAACAAATAGCCTGGTAAAAATGTTTTATTTTTACGTTTTACTAAGATCCACTCGTTTGAGAAGTCCTCAAGACTTTGCTGAAGGGCTAGCAATATTTTAATATTATAAAGAGAAAAGATTTGATTGTTCGTTTGTGCTGAATAGATTTTACTGGATCGATTAGAAAAATTCTTTCACCACTAGAATCCGACATTATTCGATGAGAATAGGCTATATTTCATCCATATATTCCCACAAGTGAAACCGCTAGCGTCTGCCTAGTGTGAAATAAAGTTTAACAATTTAAATCTGTTCATGTGTGTGATGTACTTTAATCGCTTTTGGTTGGTAATTTTATTTCGCATGATGTAGAAAACGGAATAAATCCTTATACACCAAAGTCTAAAAATAATTTGATATAAGTTATTTTTAAGTTTCCTATGTTGATGTATTTGCCTATAATTTAAAATTTAGTAAATACTTAATAATAACTAAACTGAGATGTGCAATGTTTACTTGTCGGTGCCGGGCGGTACCAGGCAGCGTGCACGCAGCGTGACTAACTGACTGACTAACTCACTCTATACCTACGAGCACAGCCTTGATCCACGGACAACGTAGGGCCATCACTCCACGGTTCACTTCACATGCGTTAAGACTAATGTTTTGAGTGGGGAACCTTTCACATGTTTCCATGTTATTACATTTATTACGTGTTAATCATAACTCTGAGTTTCTCCTACTTTCTAGGAAGTAATATTATAACGACGAGCGATATTCCATACAACTACGATAATTGCCATAAAATGAATTGTTATTGTTATTTATTCCGTCACAAACAAGGAATGTGAGACTAAAATGTTGTTTATGTGTCAACTAAGCTTCATGTTTAGTTCAGAATTTTACGGGAAACTCAGAACTCAAAAAAACTTTACGTGTATTACGATTTATTAACTAAGTACTATAAAGTAATTAATCTTTCTCTGCGGTTTCATTCACTGTTTTGCACAAAATTTAATCTAAAGCCTTTTAGAAACTTCTAGCTTAATTTCCAGACTCTTCTCGACAGTATCTGGTCCCGGTGGTAGAATCTCTGTTATTAGTTTACCTTGACGTTTCAAAAATGCAGTTGTAATAAACAACATGTAATAATCATATATTTCAAACTTTCGCATTCATATTAGCTACAACTACAAGTGGCTACGGTAGATTACTGACATTAGTGCCGCAATAAAACAACAATTCCCCTCGAATGATGAATCATTACATTTTCTCCGCCATTTTTCATTGCTCTTTAACGCGACGACATTGACACGACTGTAATGTTCGACAAAAGGCGATCGACAAGATAATGCATAAAGGAGCAGATGGAGGAGCGTGGGGGGGGGAGGGTTTAATGGAAACGTCACAAGCACTCCCTCGAAGCCTTCTTACGGTGAGCCCATTGTTACACCCTCTAATAGGCCACGATTGCCTGCCACAAAAGGTTACAATAATCATTATTGTGCCACGCTCATTTTGAATGTAATAGTCGCTTATGTAATGTCTTGAGATTTTGTACTGCGAAGGAATAATAGGAGGTAATGTTTGTTTGTGACGAAAGATGATTGACAGCTGTTATTTAATGAAGTACGGCTTGAAGGTATAATATCAACATGACGCAATAAAAGTTTAAAAATATTTTTTTTTATTTTTCTTTTACACTATCCTAAACAAAGTATTTCTTAAAAGATTGTTGATTTAGCTTCGTCACTCTGTATGCTTTTAATTGTGACCACCATATTCATGATATATAGTTATTATCATAATCAGCCTATTTTAAAGGTCAAAGGCTGCATGGCCGCTTCTTCTAGTCCTACCTGTAGAAGCTGAATTTGAGCTTTTTTAGTTGTAGCTGCTAAAATACATCATTAAACTAATAAAATGTATATATACAATATATCAAGAGCTTAGATCCAGGACGTTTCAAGTCCAATATGAGTTGGGGCTCTATATAAAAGAGTTATCATGTATGATATTTTTTAAATGTGTACGTCGATTTTTGTCGGACCACAAATCGAAAATATCGGAATTGTTCGAAGCTTATTTATGTGACTTTTTGATCACTATTTCGCATGAACTAGAAAACTGATTGGAAATCATGTTTACATATCTTTATTAATATTTTTAGCGTACATGTTCACATAGAACACATTTTATATTTTATATGACTGAGTCCGCTAGTTAAATTTTAACCTAAATGTTGTTATTAATCGGGATGATCCGCTTGTTAAATTTTAACTAAATATTGTAGTTATTCCAGATGAAATGATCAGTAATTATAGCGTGTTACTGACAGCGAATGACGAGAGGCGAGCAAATACTCACAACACTGCTAATCCTCTAATCAAAATGCTTAAAACCCGACGCACTCAACGCAACAGCTAATTATACGGATAGCAGGGAATTGGTGCAATGCACACTTCTATAACGAATAAATCATTATTCTGACCTAGTGCTTATCATCGTCACCATCATCATTATCAGCCGATAGATGTCCAATGTGGAACAAATGTGGAAAAAAAACAACACGGTTATGAGCCACCAGCATTTGGCGGCTCCCTGCAACTCGTTTGATGTCCACGTTTTACTTAGAGGAGGGGATGGACGTTAGGATTCTAGCACTTTGAAATCCTAACGTCCATCAGCTCTTCAAACAATATGCCAGTGGTTATAGTATTACCTCATTAAAAACCCAATATCGGCTCACTGTTGAGCGTGAGTCTCTTTTCTGAATCAGAAGGAGGGAGAGTATCACCTAAAATCATCTAATTAGCAATTCCGATATAAAATGTTTTCCATAAAAATAAGTGGCCCAAAATTCCCGTTTACCTCCAATGATTCAGAAAGTCTGTTAGAAGTGGTAACGATTAGATCAGCGGGCGAAGATAGAACCCATGAACTAAACGATTACGATCATCATCATCATTCACAGCCACGTACGTCCACTGCTAGACACAGGCCTCTTGCATGGACTTCCAAACACAACGTTCTCGAGCCGCCAGCAAGCAGCGGCTCCCTGCAACCCTCGGCCTACCTAGTGGGGGGTCGACCAACACTGCGCTTTAACGATTACCATAGCAAACGAAAAGTTTGAAAAATTTACGAAAAAAAATTAGGGAGATGTTGTAAACTTCGAATGTGATACGACGCGGAAGCCAAAGTGGATAAGTTGTCGTATCTCAGCTGTCAAAAAAGTTCCACGTTAATTCATTTCGCTAACTGATAAAAACTGAAGTTATCAAGTTGGCAGAGATTAGCAATGTCCGCATCTAACACAAATTTGATTTACGGGATATTTTCAAAATTATGCCTGTACTTTTAAAGCTGCGTTTTATTATTTTAAGATATTAAGACTGTTTTAAAGTAAAACAACCTTCATTACCTTCCTATACTACTAACATACGAGTAGGTAGACTAGTCTAACAAAAAGAAATACGACCCCTTTTCGACACGACCAATTCCATGATAATTCTAGTCAAAACACCACCCAATATATTTAATAAACAAGACTTGTTGCCTCAGTATATTTGCCGACTTGCATCAGATGTATTGTCTCAATATTTGTGGGCTACAAATTGACATAACCTTTGGTACGGTTCGTCGACCGGTGGAGCAACCGACGCGTCTGTCGACCGGTTGCACAACCAGTCGTTAGGCCGCAACACGTTAGCGGTTAGACTATTCGAACGTCAATTGAACTAAATAATAACGACTGATGTTTCGTAAAGTTTGCAAACCTTAATAGCCCAACGATTTAAGGGCCTACCATTAAACTTAATATTGAAATACTTATGTACGAATATGTCGAGAAAGATAACAATCACGCAAGTGAGTGATGCGTGAGAAAAAAAACAAACTAAAACAAATCATATTTAAGAATATTATATATTATTTTTTTTATAAGAAGTATATTAGACCAATGACTAATTTTTACGGCGGAATTCAGTTGAGGATTTAACTGGCTGAGCTTTGGAGCCGTATAAAATAATAAACTTATCTTAGTTATTTTTAACTCCTCATAAGTTTCTGCAATTTATTTTTAAATTTTTAGCTTTGTTTTACACACAATAAAAGAAATTAAATAAATAAACTAAACTCCAATAATGCTATTTATCTAATATTAATCAAGTAAATCAAGAGTAGCGAACACAACTACACAAACTACAGTCTGCGTAAAACGGATTAAGAACCTTATAAAAGATAATATTACATTCAGGAATGCCAGATTTAGCAAATATCAATTCTGAGATGGGAATTTGGCAAACGCAATTTGGAACTGAAAAGTTCACCCACCCTGTTACCGTCGTTTCAACACAATTTCACCATACACATTACACATAGCTACAACCATTTACAACTGTAAACATTTTTAAACAACTTTTAGTTCGTCTTTAGATCAAGTTTTAGATGTCGATAGTACAAAGCATTCGGAACGATTTAAAGTTCAACCTACTTCCGAAGTTAAAGTATTCCTAAACGTTCAGTGACTTTAAGATCGTATAAACGTTTTTAAAAGTATTGGTGGCGACGAGTCCACCTCAAAAGTATTTTTCCTTGAAAAGCTATTTTCCATCACGTGTGAACGTAGCTCGTATAACTACTGCGCTTGGTATTTTGAATTCAAATACATTAAAAACAGGCTCTATTTAAAACCACTTTTAGGGCGGAAAAGGGAGAAGTTATGCTTCCAAATTCAAAACACATTAATTTGTATTGGATTCAAAATTCAACGTATTGACCGATGACGGGTGCTTCTAGAAGCATTAGTTTCAGTACTTTATAGTGGCAATGATTATTAGTTTCAGTACTTTATAGTGGCAATGATTATTATCTCCTTATTTATGTCTGTTTCTGGCAAGTTGATTGTCAAGATTGTTAAGCCTTTGAAAAACAACCTTTTTGGCTAGTGGGAGGCTTTGGCCGTGGCTAGTTACCACCCTACCGGCAAAGACGTACCGCCAAGCGATTTAGCGTTCCGGTACGATGCCGTGTAGAAACCGAAAGGGGTGTGGATTTTCATCCACCTCCTAACAAGTTAGCCCGCTTCCATCTCAGACTGCATCATCACTTACCATCAGGTGAGATTGTAGTCAAGGGCTAACTTGTAAAGAATAAAAAAAAAAAAAAAAAGTTTGTTTGATCATACGATACGATTGGTTCGTCATATGTGTGCGATTGGCGTATCCTTAATCATAAGCGTGTTCACGCAATTAACGAACCTGCTCTAGGTATAAATGCTATTGGGATTGCCCATAAAGTAAAACCTGACCAGTAACGAAGGCTGTCGGCAGCAGGCGTGTGGCATGTGGTAACGTCGTGGGAACACTTTCACCGGCGATGGGAGCGACACATCGTAATGATCTTCGCGATTACTGCGTTCATACAAACTAACTAACATTTTTATTTTGTTATTTCTAATGATAACATCTTTGTCTAGGTCTAGAGGAAGGAAAGAAAGGCTAAGTTAAGTGAAAACTTCTTTATTCGAAGCTTGATTATCTAAAGGTTCGTTGGTTTTAGAGATGGGAATAAAGTACAGATAAACGAGGTCGGATGCTTATTTTTCTTGAAATATGACAAGCTTGTGATTGACTACGATCTCAACACATCATAGGTGCAGATAATGCGGAACACACTTGTCTAGACTTTTCACACCTTTCACACTTGATGTTAGAAACGTTTTTGACCACCAGCGGTTTTGCGTGTCGGGCACTGTTAACAAACACAATTACTAGTAGGATTAAGGGCATGTCACGTCAAAGCTCCTGGCAAACGGAACAATGTACATAATTATAAAAGCATTACGTAGTAATTTGTCAACTTCAGTGATTTATATCATTATTTTTATATTTTTATGCTCAATTTGTTATTCAAAAGTTTAACATAAAATCGACAATGGCAGACATACACGATTCCTAACGCAAAAAATGATTTATGGCGTGCCAGGAGCGTTGTTAGGTACAGTCACGTGCACGAGTGTTAAATTAATATTCCACACTGAGTAAAATGTCTTTGAGATGAAATTTTCCTAAGAATTTCCCAAATAAATAAAACTGTTTGCACTATATCGTAAAGCAGGCATTGAATTAGTTTCGTTTCGTATAAAAAGCCAAGGGGAGGTCGTAACTTATCCCGGGGCATTTATCGGTCCTCTTAGCGCGCCGAACAAACCGTCCCGGCAAAAGGAAAACTACTTTTATTGTACAATTTATCGACGTTTCAGTTTCGGTATCGGCGTGTGTACCGCGCGCATTCATTCGCGTTTGCGTTTATTAGAGCGGCGGGGTTGGCCAAAGCTTTTAGATTGCTGGCATACTGGTTTTGAGTACAAAATCTTATAACTACAATAGTAAAATAAGGTTAAATACCTACCTGATAAGAGGTCCTGCTTTAACTACAAAATATTGTCGCATTTCAGGAGCTACAGGAGTGTTTTTATTATATTAAGATGTAGAAAATCCTCTGCCAATTCTTTTTCATTTACGAGTATTTATTGTGATCACAAATTTACCTAAGCATGATATCAGTATAGTACCAAGCAGAGTCAACGGGCGATGGAGCGAGCTACGACGAGTGTGCTCGGAGGAGCTCTGTGAAGGAATCAGATATGAGAGATCTGCAGAAGAACCAAAGTCACAGACTTAGCTCAACGAGTCGCGACGTCCATCGGGGGATAATAATGAATCAATCAATAATCAATCAATGACGGGAGTTGTTTCAAAAGTTAAATAAACGTATTAGAATTGTGAATTTTGCAACAGCAATGCGGCATCTACAGAGAGCATGTGATGTACATAAATTAGTATAAATCGCAATAACAACTAATAACCGAACGCTAATTAATGATCGGAAACAGATCGAGTTGTGTTGTAACGGGACGCGTCATTTGTGCAAATTATCTTTCGGCTTTTCATATTTATTGGTACTAAATCAGCCAGACTCACTAAACTAAAGAAATTATTTTATCTATCAGAAAGAAGTAGGCATTACTTCTACAATATGAAATAAAAACCTGTATCGAAGAACCATCAATAGAAATGAATTATACCATAAGCTATTTTGGTGTACCAGTAATGTCACGGCAAAAAAAAAACTCCCACAAGTGACTCTACCTTATCTACTCCTTACCTACCTACCTTAATTACTCTACCTTCCACCGATTAAAGGGAACGTTTTCATGAGGATCATTCCGAGGATTCTCGGAATGATCCTCAATAAATAAGTAATTAATATTCTTTATATTGTCGAGTTAATACATACGTAAAAAAATATGCTCAACTTTCATATAATAGTGGGTAATCGAGCATGCGGGTCACTTGATGCTAAGTGATTACCGCCGGCCATATACAAACGCAATAGCAGCGCTGATGGAGCCAGCCTTTGACGAATTTGTTTATCCGCCCCGTAAACCCTACTGCAACTATTAGGAAATGCCTAGGAAATGTTATGTTCAAATTAGTCTAATTTGAACATAAGATTAATTATGAACATCACACATCATTACACCCTTAAACAAGTAAACAGAACAAGGAAGCTCGTAGAGGGTAACCTCTACCCAAGTTAAGCTGTATACAACCCGGTGGGTATGACAGAGTACAGTACATAAAGTGCATCTGTCCACTTAAAGTTTTCTAAGACTCGCCAGCTGACGTCCATTAAGCTAATGCTTTTAAGCCGCTGCAGCTCGAGGAAGCGCTGAGATCATCTGCTTAAATCGCTGGATGCGATTATTCTTTGTTACCATTTTACTTTCTCAAAAATACTCTCTGGAAGAGAGAGTTTTTACTGTGATCCGCTAAACCAATGAAAGATACGTAAGCTGTAGAGGTTCCAACTGTGTGTGAGGCTGGGCTTAAGCTTACTTACTCTTTTTTCCTAACAATAATGTCTTATAATAAATAAAAGGTAAATCAATAGTCATATTACTATGTAAATAATAGATGCTAAATATTACTATCTACATACGTTTACTGTGATATCATTTAAAAAATAAGTAAGGCACACCCGATATGGGTGGATGGTAGTGCTTCAGAGAGCATGTTACGCCATTCCCTTATTCTCAATAACATCGGGTTCTGGTCGTTACAAAATTAAACATTATCACCCTATACATCTAAGCCATGCTGCATTATGGGTTTAAGCTCCATATCCACTATGCTATAGGGAAGGAGGCTTGACCTTGTAGGTAATGATAAAAATAAACTATCACTTATTTTTAAAATGGTATTATAATTACTAATGTCAACTCTTTTCCACGTGTGTGTATATCCCTTGAAAAAAAATATGTATGTATGTAAAAGAAAGCGAAGTAATTTGGATTTAATACGAATGCAGAACGATATCACTTAAATAAGAACTCGTAATTACTCAGATAAGCCCGAGCTCAAGGGATCTAGATAAATTAAATTAAAACCCAAACCCCCACTACGTGCCTCTCACACAAACTGACAGAGGATCAAAGAGCATTCATAATTTGGAGCTAAAGGCTATGCATCGATCGAGCAAAGCTACTCTTAAATCTATTTTAATTACTTTAACTGAATAACTTTTGTATGTATTTCAGAATGTAGAAAATATAAATTTTGTTAATCTATAATATAAAAATGAATCGCAAAATGCGTTGGTAAGCTGGTGACCGGGTCCGCTAGGTATTATTATAAATGCGAAAGTAAGTCTGTCTGTCTGTCTGTCAGTCTGTTTCTTTCCTTTTCACGGCTAAACGGCCGAACCGGTTAAGATTAATTTTGGTATAGTGGTAAATGGGACCTAAACAAAACATAGGGTACTTTTTGACCCTAAAATAAAAATAGAAGGGGGCGAAATATGGGTTGAAAGTTTGTATGGAAAGTCCTTCATTTTTAAAGTTACTGTTTTAAAAGTTTGTTCATAACTCATAAAATAATACGAAATGTATTGAGATTCAAGATTCTTTAAAATTCAACCCCTAAAGTGGTGAAATAGGGGTTGAAAGTTTACATTGACTTCCACGTGGACGAAGTCGCGGGCGTCCGCTAGTTAAGCTTAAATTCTGAACTAATTTACAAAAATCAGTGGTCCATAACTTACCTACTTATTTTCATAATAACTCAGAAGGTTTGCAGCTTTGCCTTACCTGCAAAACAAAAATAACATTACATAGTAATATTATAAAGCTGAAGAGTTTGATTGTTTGTTTGATTGAACGCGCTAATCTCAGGTCTCTACTGGTTCGATTTGAAAAAATATTTCAGTGTTAGATAGCCCATTTATTGAGGAAGGCTATACATATATTATCCCCGTATTCCTGCGGGAATGAGAACCACGCGTGTAAAACCGCGGGACGTCAGCTAGTCTATAATAAAAAGTTTTTTATACACAATATTTACTAGGAATTATTTAATCAATTAAGAAAACAACAGACTTAAGTTACATAAACAAAGACTATAAAGACTACTACGTACTAGTCATGTATTTGAATGTAATACATTAGATAGACTAATAAAGTTGAAACCTTCAATGGACGTGTAGGCAACAGACCGAGATACTGCTGTAACTTTGACCAACAACTATTCATCAGTGGCCGATACAGCGCTGCGCCCAACTTCGTGCGGCCGAAGTTGACGGCTGAAACTAGTCTATAAGCCGCTTGCTATTCCGGCTTAACTGAGGATGATTATATCCGGGACTGACGCCTTTAGCCCACAGACTGTTAAGCCAACTTAGCTGAATACAAACATAAAGGTTAATTAGTTTTGGTGTTACGGTTATGTAAATAAACAATTACTTTTTTATAAATAAAATGTGTGTATTATAAAGGAGCCTACTACTGAGTTATAGTTTCTAGTTTTTTCGATTAATTGTTTAATTTCAATAACCAGTAAGTACTCTAAGCTACGCTATAAGGTGAAAGCGCATCAAAATCCGTTCAACAATTTTAGCGACAACAGAAGCAGGATTTACCCGACTGCGTCAGAAGGAGGATGTTTTCGAGCGTATGTATACGTCCATTTCTTTAGCACGCCCTACAGCCCAAACGGCTTGACGGATTTTGACATATGAGGTGTCATTGAGTTCGTCAGAACTGTGACATAGGATATATATTTTTTCAAAATGGGCCCGTAAATGAAAACAAGGGTGGGTGGGTAAGTTTTTTTTACCTTATTCTAACAATATGGGTATCATTTATACTAAATTCACATGCGTATAGTTAGTAAATAACGGTAGGTATCTTTAAAAACAAAAATATACTTAAAGATAAATCGTCAATTTTTATATCAATAACAAATTACAGCCATTATAATATGAATATTTAAGTACGTACTTATACAAATGAGTTTTCATAAATGTGCTGAGTCAGTAATCTTGTTGTATGAGTAATACCTACGGCTCGTAAGGCCGACGACAGCGTCTATGAACCCGCTGACTCTACAAACGACACTTTCTGACTAGTGGGCACAAAATGGCAGAAATTTATATAAGTATGTAGTTCGGTGCATACTTAAATAACTAGTTTATGGTCGTGATTACTATACTTAGCTCGCAATTTTTATATTATTATAAGTTCTTTATAAACTAAAATGATATTAAGTTTAAGACAATGATTATAATCAATATCAAGCATAGATTACTAACCTTAGAATTAGAATTACTCAAAGCTACTAAGAATAAATATTTAATTATTTTTCAGGAAAAATGGTATACCTTTCAATTGCAATCTTTCACTGAATCAAAATCGATTTTAGAACTTATAAATTACTGAATTAACATAAACTGGGAACCAAACCTAGGACCCCTGACCCGCAACCCCACAATATGCAGTAAACAATAAAACGGTGATACGAATACAGTACCTGTAGATGTACTAAAGAGCCGAAGCCCGTATGTTAATCACACACGAGTAAAAAATAAAATGTTGTCGCTTCCCTGCCCTTCACACACACACATTCAGGGTTTTCTACCTTAGACTCTACGTCAGCTACACATAAGAATTGATAGAGCAAAATCTCTAAAAAACATAAATTAAACGAGTCACATAAGCGGTCGCTGGTTTAAGGTAGCAGCAGAATCGTGCTGTTTTGAAGTCCTTATAGAAGATATGTCCAGCAATGGACGTCCAGCTGATATGATGATGATGATGATGATGATGATGATGATAAAACCTGTATACAGTTTGTAATAAGTGCTGTATTAACCTTATAAATTGTTACGAGAAGACAAAAAGAAAATATATTTTTTTTGTTTTTTAGACACCAATTTCTGAGAATTTTAACAGTTCGTGTTATTTTGTTTCTATTCGATCTGGTCCGTGTTTTGGAAACTTTGAAATACGCATTAAAATTATTAATTATAAGGCACAGGTCCACAGATCAATTACAAATCTCTAAAATATTCATTTTATTTTTTTATCAGGTTAAAGGATTTGGTTCATTGAATTTTTAAATGTTCTAAAAAACCTTTACAAAGTAAAAGAGATGAAATATTTTGTTCAACTGTATTCTGCAATATGTTGCAGCCCTGCCTATGCTGCGGAAGCAATCAACTCTCTCGACAGGTTACAAAAAGTAATAGGTTCGTACAGGCGCGCTCCCGATCACTGCCACCCTTCGATACCTTCCTCTGTAGATGCCAAACGTTTACTACTATATACTACATTATACAGGGGGAGTTTTTCGAAAAACACTTAAATACCCCACGTACAATGGCTATGTGTGTGACTGTGTGTACTAAGTAGTGTGTACGAGCTATCCCTGACTCAACTACCCAGCCCGGTATTTAGTGGGTGAGCAAACCGGGATGTCTGTCACACGTTCAGTTTCAGTAGACGCCAAAATGTTACTACCTACATCTAATTTGTTTAAAAATAACACAAGTCGTGTGAAATTGGAAAAATATCCTACTAATATAAAAAATGCGAAAGTTTGTTGGATGGATGTTTGGATGTTTGTTACTCTTTAACGCCGCTACTACTGAAGCGATTTGGCTAAAATTTAGAATGGAAATGGTTTTTACTCTAGACTAACACATAGGCTACTTTTTATCCCTAAAAAATCCACGGTTTCCCGAGATTTGCGAAAACTGATGATTTTATTGATATGAATGTTTGTTCTTTCACGCCTCGACTACTTAACCGAAATAGCTGAAATTTGCTATAGAGATATAGCATGGATTAACACAAAGTCTACTTTTTATCCCGGAAAAATCCATGGTTCCCGAGGGATTTGTGAAAAACTAAATTCCACGCTAGTCCGCTAGTCAGAAATAAATTAATCTGGAACCTAATAATAAAGAAATATGATTGATTGTCTTTTGCTTAAATTAAATGGTACTTATTCTCCAGAGCACGACACATGTCACCCACAATACTGAGTTTATACGTATTTTATATTAAGCGCGTACAGAATCTAAGATTATGTACAACTACTGTGGCAATGAACAACCTAGCGCGCAGACCCGTAATAATCCATTAGCAATAACATATGCCGAATGTGAGCACACAGACCCAAAGGTTGTAAAGCCAGGCGGCAATCAATTTGCGACCCCTGACCCGCGGCCGCTTCACAATGACTCACCCACATCAGCCCTTCCGAGCATCGGGGTGAGATGTTAGCGAAGTGTTTGAAGATATAGAGATCGTAATAATTAATGTCCTACCCCCGTTAGTAGAGTGATTACTTGGCGGATTATGTCGTCTTGAATTTGGGTTTGGCATTGACAATTAACGCTTCGCTGCGATCTCACCTGGAGCTAAGTGACAATGCTGTCCACGTTAACTTAGAATAGTGCTGTTATTTAAACTAAATTCATTTTATCAATACTATCCATGTGGATCGTACAGAAACCATCGAACAGAAACACCTAATGACTCGGTGGGACGTCCTTGACGATAACTAATCACAACAAAAGTTAATGACCAGACCAGTCATGGGCTAATATAGAAAATATCATCCAGGATAGATCTTACCGTGTAGAAATTCTACAATAGATCTTTTGGATTTCATTCCTATAACCGTGAACAATGTAACCACAATGAACAACGATGTTTAATTTATTAACCTAGAGAGGACATAGGAATTATTGTGTACTTCACAATGAGATTTGGTAAACTCATTTGCACATGATTTTAGTTTAAAACGCACTTAGCGAAAGGCGGACTCATCAATAAGTACATTAACTGAGCTAGCGGTGTAGCGAATGGGGTGACCACGTCGCTCCTCCACAGACAACACAGGCCACATTTTTAACTCCACCTTAGTAAATGGTAAACTTCATTGTTGGTTGGTGGGAGGCTTCGGCCGCGGCTAGGTACCACTCTACCGGCAAAGACGTACCGCCAAGCGATTTAGCGTTTAGCCGTGTAGAAACCGAAAGGGGTGTGGATTTTCACCCCACTCTTAACAGTTAGCCCGCATCCATCTTAGATTGCATCATCACTTATCATCAGGTGAAATTGTAGACAAGGGCTAACTTGTAAAGACTAAAAAAAATATATAGTAGGTACAGACAGGAATTAGTAAGCGTTAGCGTGTATTTGATATTATGTTTTAAATTGAACATAAATATACAATGCAAGCTATGTCTAATTCAAAACTTCAACTACACATGAGTCAATTCAAAACACGTCAAACTCAAGTTAGTCAGAGAGTTACATATTTGTACCTTTTGCCGTGGAGACCCTTGGGCCATGGAGTCAGATCCATAAAAATTTACCGAATCATTTCACTGCGGCTAGTTGCCTCAACTGGTGACAGAAGGGTTGGCTCATTTTTTGCGCAAAGGATCAGCCTGGCTGTCCAGCGCGGAAATGCAGCCAGTATTCTTGCCACCATTCCACGTGGCCATGATTTGTATAGTTATTAGGATAAGTTAGCTTAAGTTTCTTATTGTATTCTTTCTCAATTAAAAAAAAAGTTAGTCATAAAGAAAGCTCTTAAAATATAAAAGTTAAAATTAGTAATAGCTGAAGATTTTAGTAGATCCATTCCCATTCCGTATGCTATCGCGTAAAACAAACGAGGCTAGTTCAATTTAGAGTATGTAGGTATATTTACATAAATTTCCGTTATCCTAGATAAATCTCAGTAATGGCCAACGTAGCCGGAGAAAAGTTTTTCGACGTCTTATTATTTATGACAGGAAGAGAAACGCGGCCAACAAAGGGTTCTCTAAAATGTATATAAACAGAAACAGCGCCCAAACTCGGACAGCTCGCAAACAACTTAAGAGCTTTCAGCTTTCGATACCAAAAACACTGAAAATATGTCTATTACTGTACTTCTTACCGACTCATTGAGACGTTTCATGTTTTAAACTTGTTTTACGGCAATATCTAGTGCCCCAATAGTTTAACGGTTATGTGCTCGGTTTTTTGCCAGACACACACATACAGAGTCTTTGTGTTCGATCCACACATACTTAACTTAACCACTCCAGAAAAGTGATTAAAATTATTTCGGTTGTTAAAAAAAGACAAAACGTATTCTTTTTTAAAAACAAATAAATAATATTTTAGGCATTATTTTAAATGCCCACACCACAGTTTCCACAGAACTTAAGCGCTAAAGCTGGCGCTTAGATATACCTTTTATGGGAATATATTTAGTAATATAAAATTTATAAGGGGCCCAAATACTAAATTAAGCTTTCGTCAAAAAAATGTCCGCTTGCGTTGTTTTTAAGCAGGTGTTAATTTGACTTTCAATAGAAAAATAATAAATGCCAAATACGAGTACCGCCGAATCAAAGCTAAAGCGGCTCTAAGACCTAGCAGAAATCCCTCGAAGTACGTTTCATTCCGCAATAAAAACTATAATGATTGTAAGTTTGTGGACTTTTCAATTGGACTTGTCGAGTCACCGCCGTAGGTCAAATTAAAGGAATTATTTTTTTCGTGACTGTCAACTCATAAAAAATTATAAGGCCTTTCATTTATTGTAATTGTGTTGTTCATTACAAAGGCCGTTTTATAATATTCGTGAAATAAATGCCATTCACCGTTTTTGAACTACGAGTGTGTCTTGTTTTTCAGTTTGTCCGCCCACCTGGCCGACGGAAAAGCAATCAGGGCGCGGAAAGAGGACAAAAATGAAACTATGGGCACGACAAAAATTGGGCGACGGAAATGGTCGCCGAAAAAGATTTCGTTACCGGCTCGCTGCGGCAATTGCTCTGCAGTGTCCCGACATAGCCGGGCTCATTGCGGCTCGCAACTGTGTGTACAGCTAGTTGAGGCATCGGCATTATCTTCAGTTGAGACATCATCATCATCATTTTAACGGCCTGTGGGTCTACTTCTTCTTCATATAAAAGCAAGTCGTGTTAGTTACAATATTTATAACTCAAGAACGGCTGGACTGATTTGGCTCAAATTTGGTGGAGACGTAGCTTAGAACCAGGAGACGGAGAGAAGAGGAGGACATAGGATACTTAGGGAAGGGATAGGGTAGAGGTAGGAGTAGGGTTTCACGCAGACGAAGTCGCGGGCGTCCGCTAGTTGAACTTCAATAAAAGAGGGTTGATTTGAATTTTGGATACCTCCTTTAACGCGGGCTGGCGGGCTAAGGATGATATTGTTTGACACTGTTAAGATCACCAGACGTAAATGATGGTGACCGGAGTATCACAAATGAACTTGCTATCCGAGGCGTCCAGGAGTGCAATACCTAACTCCTCAACTCCGGACTGCCGCTGACTATTACTTGGCCGCATTTGCTTACCACTAGACCAATGAGGTATTTATAGCTTCGCAACTTCGTTCGTAACAGTCCCGATGCAGGAACGGGCCGGGGGGCGTGTAGCGATGAATGAAAAACCCACGACTGACGCACCTCACTTCCCCGCACGCACGATTTCACCCGCGTAGTCTTTCCCCCCGACGCCCGCATATCATGGGAGTGTCATCAACGAACTTGCCAGACTACAAGTACAAATTAAATTATGTGGGCTATTTCAAAATTGGAAATCCTATGATAATTCCCAATTAAATAGTCTACTGAATGATTAAGAAACGACTAAACAGAATTTCATACATTACAGGTAGATTTAGTAGGTTGAAGCAACATAAATATATTTACCTATATGTATAATTAAAAGCTGTTCGAAAAAATCTGAAGATCTCGCAAGCAAAACAGCCAGAAACAAATAAACTATATACAATTATCGCCGTCAATAAATGTAGTTTTATAACTAAATTTCGTAGTCGAGTGGTCGTGTTGGATGGTGGTCAACCAGTAGAAACATTTGGCAGCTGAAAAACTAATACCGTACTCGATACACAACTTTCAGACGGGTTTTTAATCAGTACGATTTGCTGCTACGTAGAAATCCGTCGCAAGAGTTAAAAATTAAAAGTCTCTTTATAGAAGAAGAAGAAGAAGCAATCCATACATTCGTGGCTGGTAGGAGGCTTCAGCCGAGTAGTCACCACCCTACCGGCAAAGACGTACCTCCAAGCGATTAGCGTTCCGGTAAGATGTGTAGAAACCGAAATGAATGTGGGTGTGTGGGAATGTGAATCATCCTACGCCTAACAAGTTAGCCCGCGTCTATTGCATCATCACTTACCATCAGGTGAGATTGCAGTCAAGAGCTAACTTGAGCTAATTAGATCGTCAATTAGAAAATCTTTACGAGGTGGGAACATTGGATAACTACTTTACCTCTTCTGCATTAGTACTGTGAATATCTCAGTGCCTAGTTATAGAACACTGATTTCTCATTTCTCTGTAAAATCGTATCGTATTGTATAAAAGAAGCCTCCCCAATCGACGAACCAAAAACTAATTTGGACCCTAAGTGAGGGTAGTTGCGAACTACAAGGTCAAGCGGTCAGCGGCTACAAGTTACAAACACCTGGTCACTCCGCTAATGTAATTTTAAACCGACTTTCCCGGATTAGGGTTAGGTCGGCAAGTTCTGAAGACAAGGGGATTTAACTTAGAGATCCCTTTTTTGCGTGCTTTTAATTTAAAAGTTTTTATGGCAAAGGTCATGCGAACTAAGTGGTGTGGGTTTCTGAATCTATTAGTTACCTTATTTATGTCTATGATTGCCTCGGTGGCCCAGTGGTAAACCTTATAGGGGTTATGAGTTCGGGACTATGATTATCGTTTTTTTTCTAAGAACCTTCTCAATACCAGTGTTGGGAAATGATGTCAGTGGCTAAATCACGTTAACTCACTGGTCCCTATCATAGTCATTGAACAATTGACGATTTGGAAACTTACTAGCTTCCAAAGTAACCACGGTTCAAACTTATTTTGGCCACCTTGGCCACCGTACTTATCTTAGATAGGCGCAACAAACTCAGATCAATGAACAAAGAGCCTGTTTAAAATGGGGTATGTCTGGCTATCGCAGGAGCTTAGACTATACCATTAGAGCGGTTTCAGACTAGCGTTTTACACGCGCGTATGAGCTCGTTTTTGGAAGCGCATGTAGGCGCGTATAGGCGCGCCTTTTGGCACACACTCAACTCGGACGAGCGTTAACGCGCTTCTAAGCTCGTATACTCGTATGTTATGTCGATACTGACATGACACCACCGGTTCGAGCGAACAAGCCGAAATATGCCCGTTTACGCGAAGCGCGTAATGTAGCGCGCGTGTAAGCGCGTATGCCGAAACGACCGTTTACGCGCAAAAAAATACGCTAGTCTGAAATCACTCTTACTGTGCCAATAAACGGTAAGCTATCATTAATAACCGTCATTATTATAAAAAGAATGAAACATTTAATTCAAAAGATGTATTAAGCGAATCAAACAAACGCGCGTAAATCATTCTCGTCCGCGTACGTTACTTCCAGATACCAACTTAATATGCCGTTTACGACTTCTCTTATTTATTAAACACGCCTTCCAAGCGTTGAGGGAAACTCGTCCCTGTTACCTACGTCTTTACGGATGTTTTTCGAGTGAAAGACGCTAATTTGAGTAGCAATTTGAGTTTCTGTTATCACAGTGTAAACTAGTGCAAGTCTTTGCAGTTCTGATAAGCTACTTGTTACCGAGGCAAAGCCAATGCTTTAATCTTTAAGTAAATACTCTTATTATGCTAACTAGCAGGTATCCATAATTTTAAATTTTATTCCAGTTCAGCCAATTGTGTCAGGTGTCTGAACTATAGACACGCCTTTATACAAACGCCTTTTTAACCGAAGTCTATGTTGCAGCCGAAAAAAACTAAAACACTAACGGTTTAGGATTTTTATCATTAGAATGCTTAGGGGACGTTTTAGCTTAAACTATTCGGTCTTCCGTGAAAAAATGTTTATCGAATTTGTATGGCGTTGTTGCTTTTTTTCTTAGATTTTGAAATGATAATTTCTATCAGTGTTTATTGGTAATAAGAGATGAAATGTAAATAAAAAATATTATTATGTTCTGTATCATTAGGGCCCAAAATAGTCGATCTCCTTATGTTATTCTTTTTCCATTACAAGACAATTATTGACATTATTTTCAATTGTATACGAAGTGTATATTTATACGTTTTATGTAAAAATAAAGAAAATAGGGTTTCGTAAACAATAATAATCGAATGTTTGTAAAGTAACCAATATTGGGTTCGAACACGTATGTCTCGCATTTGTTACAGTAATTGACCGCTGCGTTACTAAAATAATAACTATCGGCGAAATGGAGCGGAACAGACATTTTGCGGCTAACTGAAATATTATAACAAAAACAATATCGGTCACATTATATCGGTCGAACCGAATTATTTTGCAATCTGAAATACCTTTGTGGGTATCGACCAATTTACTCGTATTGGTTAGTTAGAAATAAAAAAATAAAAAAAATATCATTATCATTATCAACCCATATTCGGCTCATTGCTGAGTTCGATTCTTCTTTCAGAATGAGATGAGTTAGGCCAATAGTTCACCACGCTGATGCAATGCGGATTAGCAGACTTCAAACACGCATAGAATTATGAAAATTCTCTGGTATGCAAAAAATATATATTTACAAATAATAATATGCTTTTAAGTTACTTACTTATCCTACTAACGCGATTGTATAGCTGTTTGTTACTCTTTCACATAAAGTAGACAAAATGGATATAGAATTCCATTTTGTATACTTTATGATTAACACATATTATTTCAGAAAATTCTTGGTTCCTGCATGATTTGTAAATATCTAAATTTCACACGAAAGAAGTCACGGGCGATCTCTAATATATAATAAATTAACAAATATCTGTTCGCTAAGATAAGGCACACATAAATCAATTTCCAAAAGGCACACACGGCACAAAATATGATTGCTAAAGGATTCGCGAACGATTCTGTATCCGATGCAGCGGCCGGAAAATTGAGATCTACATCTCGACTGTTATCTCTTAGCGAGTGCCGGGGCGGGGGGAGGGGGGGACTGTTCTCTGTACTATAGAGGTTTGTGGGTATTCGTTTGTATATGTATGGTAGATCTCGACTAATCTATTAAAAATGTATGTTTTCTGTGTGACGCATAATACTCGTACTTAGAAGTAAAATTGTAGCTAGTAAACGGGTAAGGTAACCATAGGGGTCGATTTGTATTTGAATCAGTTGGGGGATATCGGCTCCTCCGCCCCCTTGGCAACACCCCTTACTTATTATCAGTCATTGCCACCCTTAACTTATTATTTGAACAGCCCCAAGGCCAGGTCTCCCTCTAGAGTACGGTGTTAGAGTTCAAATAAAATCGCAAACCAAATGTAATTAGCACAAAGTCAGCAGTTTTCGCTAGTTACGTGTGAATGTGTAGACTGCAGATCTACAGCTGCCGCTCGGTAGCAACGAGTGCGGCTTGCGGCTCGTACGCGCCGGTAATGTCAGGAATTATCGCCGGCTTGAGCCATTAACGGCGGGCCACTGCTCCCGCATAGCTCTAATACTGCACGATGGACCATCGCAGCCATAGTAGCACTATGGTGAGTCATAGTGTAGTGGCGTCTCATGGCTTATGGCGCATGGAATGGGCTTGGAATGGCGTCATTGTCGGTTTTATCATCAAAATGCACATCCAAATACGACTGATAGCGATACGCTTCTACGTAGTGGACTGCTCAGTGTGCAAAATGTTACGACAGATAGACAACATCCATCATCTTTTTTTATGCAATTTTTTTTATTATAAACAGCTTTTTCTCGTATATTTTATGAATATACTAGCGGACGCCCGCAACTTCGTCCGCGTGGAATTTAGTATTTCACAAATCCCTCGGGAACCGTGGATTTTTCCTATATAAAAAGTAGTCTATGTGTTAATCCAGGCTATATTATATCTTAATACCAAGTTTCAGCTAATTCGGTTTAGTAGTTTAGGCGTGAAAGAGTAACAAACAATCATATCATCAAAGTTTTCGCAAAAGTCGGAAAACCATGGATTTTTTCGGTATAAAAAGTAGCCTATGTGTTAATCCAGAGTAAACTCTATTTCCATTCCAAATTTCAGCTAAATCGTAATAGAATGCGCTAAAGAGACACAGCAGCGACAACTTCCAAGTTGCCTATGTACCTACATAACTATGGTAGAAGTATGAGCTGACAAACATTCAACTTTTATGAAATTAAGAAGGTCTAGTTATCACAGCTCTCTATCCATCTATTCACAGCTTCATCTATTAATTGATATCCGCTGTAAGTGTCGCTAGAGCAGCAAAGCCTTGGCCCCGCAGCGAGCTATAATAAAGATGTACCGCCGTATAACTTATAGTTACTCTTAGTAATAAGTAATAACTAGTGGAGGGCGTCTTCGTTAGCAGTATAAAAATGAATGGAGGAAACCCGACCGAGACGGTATTACCTACGTACCTAGCGTACTAATACAGGCATTATGTGTTAAGGGGTAAGACTTACTATATTATATAAAAGATGTGTCGTGTATGTACTGACGACAGCGAATACTCTCGCTATATAATATTGCGGGATATATCGCATTTATATATTTCTTTTCTAAATTTCCTCTCAAATGTTGGTAAGATTTCCGCCATATGCCTTAAACAATCGATAGAAAAACGTTTAGAATTGACCGATAAGCTATCAATTCATTAAGGTTTAGGTACGTAAGTATTGAATTCAAGGGGCGGCTAAAAAAACCACTAAATAGCTGATTTCGCGTGGTTGCACACTTTTACAGTCGGTAATCACTGAACATCAAGTGACCCGCATGCTTGATGGCCGCTATTAATGTTATAAAATGGAGTATTGTTGAAAATACGTCCGACGTGGAATTGAAAACATTTTTAGAATGTTTGCTACCGTTTGCACAGACAGAAAAGTGCATAGACAACTGATAGGTGTACCGTGTGGTCTTAAATCAAAAGATTTTTATGATTTAGACATATCAAAACAATACACTGAACCATTTTTTCACCATAATATACTTATTTTCAGCTAATGTATAATTTGCAATAAGTTCATATCAACAACAACACAAACGCTGACTTTTTGTGTAGTTTGGACTAACTTTATGCACGGCACATAGTGACACCAAATACAGAATCTTCTTGTGTGTCGTTTCTTTGTAAACGACAGACAAGACGATTCTGTATTTCGACGCATAAATTTGTCTTTTTTGAGAGAACGTGATGGATGATTTCTCTATGTCTATATACTTCACTATCTACGTATATTTGAAGCACTGGTGAGCAGTGAACAGTGAACACTGCACTATCCGTCAATTTATTTCTAATTCCCGGGGCGGGAACTTTTGTTCTGTCGAGAGAGAGTCTATTTTGAATTTACATTGAATTTCTGTACAAAGCTATTTTTTTCTACTGTACACGCCGTTATTTAACCACTAGTGTTTGCATGCGGCGTCGCCCCCGTTTATATAGATTGTTTCAGTCAATTAATGTTAATGTAATATTGTAAAGGTATTTATTTTACTTTCTACTTAGACTTTATGCTACGTATGAAAATAAATTGAATTATACATACATGCGTGATTGAGTTAGGTACCCATTTCTATTTCTCAAATAATAATCCTTATATTAAAAATCTTAATATTTATGGAGTTAATAAGAAATCTGATTACTATCCGACATTCGTTGTAGATAAAACCCTACTCCGTAAAATCAGTAATAGTAAAAAAACTGCGTCTTAATTGGTGCATCACTACATAATACCCTTTTATCCATGATTTTTTTACCTTAAACTTGGCAAGTTAAAATTGTTTTTAAGTTACGTGCGCCGCTTGGAGCCAGATCTACGGCGGATATTAAAATATTTAATATCTTAACGC
Organism: Bicyclus anynana; assembly: GCF_947172395.1. NCBI lineage: Eukaryota > Metazoa > Arthropoda > Insecta > Lepidoptera > Nymphalidae > Bicyclus > Bicyclus anynana. Next base: position 16,121,407 of record NC_069097.1, on the reverse strand, counting down.
CACTTAGCACTTCCTATGCTGCTGGTCGCACACTGCATCGCTCCGCACGAACCGCACGTGCTCTTATTTTTTCAGTCTAAATAGCTCCACATCCTCCTTTTTCTCCTCTCAGAATGAGAGGGGTTAGGCCAATAGTCCACCATGCGGATTGGCAGACTTCACACACGCAGAGAATTAAGATAATTCTCTGGTATGCAGGTTTCCTCACGATGTTTTCCTTCACCGATTGAGACACGTGATGTTTAATTTTTTAAAATGCACACAACTGTAAAGTTGGAGGTGCATGCCCCGGACCGGATTCAAACCCACATCCTCCGGAATCGGAGGCAGAGCTCATGTCTACTGGGCTATCACGGTTGTGTGAAACGTACCAACCGCTAAAAAAGCAGCGTACAAATATGCGATCAACCTTATCAGTCTAGTGGGTTATAGTGAAAAATGTGAGTGTCGTCATAAAGAAGAGTTTAACGGCGGAGCGGTGAAAACGTAATTCGGTCGTCTTACGGCTTGGGCGGCCGCCAGCGCCGATATTGTAATTAAAATGTAGCCGACACTCGATACCGCCTTGATGGAGAGCTGGATTATTGATAAAATACGAATATTCATTAGCGACACTTATTGTAATTAGTTATTCTCTTTCACACAAGACGCAGCGGATTTTGATGAAACTCAAGCAGAAATTTATTTTCACACGTCCATTTTTGGATAATTTAGCATCAAGCAGCGTCTATGGTACTAGCTGGGATACTCAGCTTTCAAAGTCACGTATTTAGATGCGTCGCAGCACATCATGTCTCATTATTTTGTCATTTGGTCCCCCACACACCAAGTTAAGGCTACGGTGAGAGAGCTTTTGCACGAGTGTACTAAAAAAGGAAGAGTATACCATCGAAGGAGTAGAGATCATGGCACTACCAGACGCATAACGACAAAGAACAAGATGTATAATGAAGCGTTTCCAAAATTGCATCACTTATTTATGACCGATTGATTACTGACAGCTTGAAAGTGAAACAAACAAACAAACTCATTACGTATTAGTATGGATAGAAGTTTATAACTGTGTATTTTGTGTTTATTCAGACTTATCTCATAAACATAAATAATAATTGTAAAAAGTTTTTGTACTGGCCTTATTCATACATATTTTGGTTACCGTTATATTAGGTAGTTCAGCGTTGGTTCAATACCTGGAACAAACAGGTGAATAATTAATATTTTATACATACATGACGCAGAAAATATTGAATATTTATTATTTACAAAATTGATGAAAAATATATATGAAATTTTCACGTTTTAGAGAGAATAAAAGTTATATAATGATTTATTTATTTTGCTATCATCCGCGAAAAGTCGACGAACCCATGCGACAACGTCACCCAGGTCCGACAAAATACTCTCTACGTACGTTTCACCCCGAAACCGGAGCATCCTCAGGAGATGTTGACTCTACAACGTGCAATTGCAAAGTATTAATAAGTAATTTCGTTGACTTTTCGCAGATGATAGCAAAATAAATAAATCATTATATAATCATGATGAACTTCCGCAAAGTAACGCTTGCTTCTATCCAAAGAATAAAAGTTTGTTTTCACAGAACGTTTTTTCTGTAATGTACGTTCTACATTAAAAAAAATATTTGGTAAATAATGAGTAATTTGATTTATTTATCTCTACAAAAAAAATAGGAATCCAAACAGCAACAATACTATATTTTTTAATGAGAATAATCTAAGCTCCATATCTTCTCTTTCATAAGGTCCCTTATGAAAGAGGGGATGAGGAGCTATGAAGCCCAATACTTGGCCCAGTGTTGAACCGTTAAAAATCTGAAAATGATTATAATAAGCTACGAGTAGTGTGAGACGAAATCTTTGTATACCCGTTCAAATCCCCCGACAAATTAATCTCTAAGTTCCCCCACGGAGAATCCGTATACATAATAAAATGTATAATTAGCGCATCGAATCACAATCTCCCGCCATTTTGTAAATCGGCTAATGAATAGTTACCTGCGAAAGCGCTGTGCATTTCAATACCGGCATCAGCGGCACATTAACAGGCGAGTAATCGCCGCCGCTGACGTGCGAACGCACCGGAAAACCGGTTGAAGCCGGTTTATCTCGTAATCCGATTATCCGGAGCGCGTCAATGCTCGCGATTTGCCGATGCACCCGACGAATGTGCAATGCACCCACATGCATTGGGTGCATGGGTGTTATCCCGTAGCAGTGTATACTTTAAATGTAACGTACGGAATAATTAATTAATTATGCGACTTATTCGAAAAGTGATCACTTTATCAGTGTTACACACAGTAGCACGGAAGCTTAAGACTAACTAGACAAAAGTGCGTCATAACTCAGTAGTAGACAGTGTCTACTAGACACTATCGTACTGTGACGAAGGAATACTTCGTAGAGCAAACAAGATACCCTTCAGTTTTAGTGTTACGTGTCAACCTCATGCCAGCCTCATGCCATGTCAGTAACCAATTAATCCGGTCTGAATAGATATTCATAATAAACATACACAAATTTCTAAGAAGCTGAAGGAAATTGTGGGAAATTTTAAAAAATTTAAAAATTGATACTGTAGGAAATTGTGAAAACTCCCCATCAAAGTGTCAGAAAAAAAATTCACTGCGGACTTTGACATATAACCGTATGAAAGCAATATTTGGGTTAACTTACAGTATAAATAACTAAATGGTAGGACTATATTACTCGGCGACAAACTTAAACAAAGCAGTAATATTCGTACTTCCCCGAGCTCTGCACATAGAGGCCTTCTAATACATTAACGAACCTACTCGTAACCATAAACAAAACATAAATCCTTGCGCCTCTGGCCAGTTAAACGTACAGAAGTGCTGTCAAAACGATTGCCCGTCGGCCGCCGTCACTGTGAGCCGTGCTTCACTAGTCACTACAATAGCAGCAATCAATACACACAGACGTTCATTTGTCGATCACTAATTGTCACGTATTTACCGCTGACGTCACGGCACGGCACAATCAGCGCCTAGAGCGTTAGCATAAACTTGCACTTCCACTGCCTTATTGAGTTTTACTCCACAAGTTTATAACGTAGAACCTTTAGGTTAATCTGCTTTGTGACCTGCTTGTCTACATGTCAACTATTGAATTATTGATTCATAAATGATTTCTAGACGATTTAATGCTTTTGAGAAAATCTAATATTCGAAAGAAATTTTATTCCTAGAACTCGCACGAAGCGATTTGCTTCTTCGTTTCTTCGTGTATGGGTATGAAACTCTCTACCACTTACAACTTGAACTTGGGCATCTTTAAGATGAGAGTGAATAGGCATCTTCTAGACAAGGGGAATTAGATACAATTATAAAGATGCATTGCCAAGCGATTAGCGGCATGTAAACTAAAAAAAAATACTTGATAAAACTGAAACTACCCTAAATTATCAGCGTGCTACAGTTCTACCATTTTATAAAATAAAATTAATATACCCAAATAAATAAGGTTACACGTCTTGTATTTTGTCGATGAATACAAAAATACACGAAAAAGTAACGATAAATCTATCTGCTATGGAAACATCAACCCATTAAAGCTACAAGAAATGTTACCACATTTCTTCAATTGCTTCATGTGATAATGTTTTCTGTACGGTCACTAAAACTTGTAATAGTCATGACAGAACCTAAAGCTACTTAACGTGCTCTCCGAAGCAAGAGATAACAAGTCCAACTTTGGGCAGCTACCGAATATTTTTTGAAATCTTGAAAATTTCTTGATAACAGTGCCATAGCCCAGTCTCGAACTAATCACTAGGCCAACAAGGTAATATGCTAGCTTACCACACAGCTATAAACACCAGGTTCATTTCCACAACAGCTCTACACAGAGAAGAGCTACAATTAGCAATTGTTTAGCGTGCAGTGTGCGACTGATTGCGCGGCAAACACGTGACAATTAGCAGCGGCAAATGAAGCGACGCGGCAACCTTTGTTGTGACTGATACGTCATACGGTGCAGGCCGGGCATCCACGCACGCATACGTACTTTGTCACCATTTAAACTAAATAACTCAGTTGACTTTGTTAATGAAATAGATTCACCAAAGCGATTGGTTTTGCTTTCTTTTGCACACAAGTTCCATTTAACTACACAATTCTTAATTATAAATTGTGTTATTTAAGTATTAGTTGCTTCATAATGACTGTTTCATGCTTATATATTTCTACTATTTAGTTATCATAACACTTTGTTTGTAAGTATTTAAAACAAACCTCTGCCTACTTCAAAGGTAATCCCACCGTCAAGAAGCACTCGCGAGTGTAGATAAACCCATAAATCCTGTCGAGTCACCTGCCGGCGGTGGCGCCCGGGCGAGCTACAAATCATAGAAAATTACCCGCGTCTCAGTGCGCGAGACATCGCCGACTATTCGCCGCTAAAACAAACCTTTTAGTTGCCTCACACAGGGGGCGTGGACCGCGCGATTTTTACAAAGCCAAAACCTCGCGACTTTTTTTCTGATAAACTAAGAAATAATTGCAAAATACACGCGCGTCGTTTCAGTGCGCGAGACCCTGTCGAAAATCCGCTCACCACTAAAACACACAGTCTAGTAAGTGGTCTCACACTGGAGGCAAAGCAAGCACAGTTTTAAAAATATAAAAAATCTAATCTAAAAAGCCTATAACAGAACAACACTAGGCTGGAATCTTCAATGCATTCTCTATAACCGTAATTATGCAGCATAGGTGCCACAAATTATGTGCCAGATATTAAGACCGCAGTAATCGGTGACCATAATATCTTTCAGATCGGAATAGAAGAGGCAGAGGCAGAAGTAAGTATAGCAAAATACCTCCTCCTCCATCTTACTTGTAATGTGTATAAAAGATTTTTAATTAGGGTAATATAGATACGAACAAATAGACAAACATCGCTTTGAGACCTCAGAGTAGGCAGCGTATTTTGCATCTATGAAGTGCAAGTTGCTGCTTCCTGGTGCAACTCAGTTAAAAAGAATTCTTTAATACTTATTAACTATTTTTAATTAGCATTTTTAACTCGACGTGTAGTGTTTTTCGTGTGAATGGTGTCTTACAACGAAAGGGTTTATAATACGTGGTTTACGGTTAGGCCACGTTCACACGAGGACGCAGTGCGAGGGAATCAGAGCGTTTCATTCACGGCTGTGATTTTTAATTGTCTCCATTCTGTTGAACAAATCCCACCTTCCGGCTAATTTGTGACATTGTAAAACACTGTAGTATGATATAGCCCACCGAGCTACATTGACACAGCGTGGTGGTTACATTTATCTGACACAGCTGAAAAAGGAATCTTAGCCGCGATTTCGGAAGTAAATGTAATAGCAATTCCGGTATTTGTAGGCAACCATGGGACGGTCATGTTCCTTATCACTAACACCACACTACCTTTGAGCTATAGGAGTCTTTCAGAGACTACCTACTGTCTTTATTAGTCGGTGTTTCGCGACCGACCGGAATAGTAATCACTTAACATCAAGTGAAGTGACCAGCGTGCTCGGTACTTTAGCGATATAGAAGTCACACAAAGGATCTGCCTGAATCTTTAGCGCGGAAATGCAGCTTGTATTTTTGCCACCATTCCACGTGGGCATGATTTGTATAATTAGGATAAGTTAGCTTAAATTCCATATTGTTTTATCTGTATCTGTACTAATATTATAAAGCTGAAGAGTTTGTTTGAACGCGCTAATCTCAGGAACTACTGGTCTGATTTGAAAAGTTCTTTCAGTGTTAAATAGCCCATTTATTGAGGAAGGCTATAGACTTTATATTATCCCCGTATTCTTAAGGGAAAGGGAACCACGCGAGTGAAACCGCGCGGCGTCAGCTAGTTTCTCAATAAAAAAGTTACACTTTATTTAACTACAAGCAATGTATGTATTGATAGTATACTGCATATGGCAGGTAACACAGATAACTGCAGCAGTTATCTCGACGGTACAATCGGGATTCGGCAACGGCTCCCCGGGCGCGCAGCCTCCGACCGGCAACAATTCACGTTAATGTCCCTCTACACGTGTGAACGCGTAATGGCAACCACCCCCTGCGCGGTTACGTGTGTGTCCGCGGTTAAACTTCACGGCAACGCTACTGGCACGCAGTGTCGTTTAAAATTAATTCCTCGAACTTTTTTAAATCAGTTGATCTACGCAGTGGTATGCGCAGTAGATTTATAGGTCCTGGGTTCGATCTCCGGCGATTTAGCTTACGTCGTGTAGAAACCTATAGGAATGTGAATTTTTATCCAACTACTAATAAGTTAGCCCGCTTCCGCGCTCATCTTAGATTGCATAATCACTCAACATGGGTGATATTGCAGTCACGGGCTAACTTGTAAAGAAAATAAAAAAAATACATAATCTAAACACTCTACTACTAAAGTATACTACTGCTACTAAAGTGTATTTCAAGTAGGCTTAGCCGCCCACCAATCCGCATAGGAGTAGCGAGGTGGATCTAAGCACCGAAACCCCGTCATCGTCAGTGAAACATAATTTCACCGACTGGTCCATTAAGCGCTTCGACTTTAGTTGTTATGTTGTAGTGTTGTTGGTTGTAATACCATAAAAAAGATTCAAATCAGTAAATCTATCCAATTCTTTCTTCCCAGGACAGGCTGTATCACAGAGAGTTTAACTACAACACAATTATTACATCTAAGTTCCAAATTCCCCTGTCGTCAGTGAAAGGTGTACACGAATAGGCACAAGAGTACATCAAACGTGTACTCTCACCACACCTGCTGTAACGGCAATAATATATTGTTTCCAATCAATTAACTTGCTAACCCAGCGGTTTACGGCAACAGTGTCACTACAACCCTTATGGCCATACAAATAGAGGCGATTTCGCAACAACTGTCTGTAGATACAGGGTTATCGTGCACGCAATGCTGGCTACTAGATTGTACTGAAGATGTTGCTCAGTCAAGCGAGCATTGGAACTGTTAAGTCTGCACACATCACATCGCCTCGCTTGCTATACTATTATACTATACGCAACACGAAATCATCATTATCATTATATCTAATCTGCCCACTGCAGCCTTAACTACCTTTAAGTATAAATCCTTTTTGTCTCTGAAAAATCCAGGGATTCCACGGGAAAACACACTGGGAAAACGGCTTTAACAATACCAACTTCCTTAATTCTTTTAAATGAATAGTATTTTAGATAACTTATAAGAAGTACTAGCGGAGGCACGCGACTTCGTCCGCATGGAATTAAATTTTTCCCATTTTTCCAGCGGGAACCATGGGTTTTTTTTCGAGATCAAAAACCGGGAATACCAAATTTCAGCCAAATCACTACAGTGGTAGCACAGTAGTAGCGACGTTAAAGTAACAAACATACATCCATACAAACTTTCGCGGTTATAATTTTATTACCTTAAATATGTGACATTTTTTCAAGTGGTTAGTAATCTGGTGGCCTAAATTAAGTTTGTCTGACTGACTGACTGAGGAATAACGAAATGAAAACCAAATCTACAATAATATTATAAAGAGGAAAGATTTGATTGTTTGTTTGCATTGAAGGCTTCAAAACTACCGATTCGAAAAATTCTATCCCTATTTGATCTCTTTATTCCTACGCTATGTAAACTACGCGAGTGAAACCGCGAGGTTCTGCTAGTATACTCATAAAACAATTAAACAAACAACGCATATTCAATACGAGGTAAACGACACGTTTAAAATGATCAAAAGAATATTTACTTACAAGCGATACATACAATTTACATAATGTTCAACAGGCGACAATTTACAATTACTTTTTCAATTAACATTTTAATGGCGAATTATGAACAGCAAACCGCGCGCCCGCTGGCCGGCTCATGCGATAAATCGATTTTATTATTCGAATAGCACGTCGATGTTGCACACAGCCGCCAAATCGATTTTGAGAACCGATTTCTATGATAACTTAATGTATACCGTTTATGGTATCGTCATCATTATCACTATCAGAGTCATCCTTTCCTGTGTCGTGGATCCAGGACACAGGAAGAAAACAGGTCACAGGAAGAAAAGTCTGACCATACAAATAGAGGCGAAAGTAGAAAAGTCTGACCATGTCGTGGAAAATTTCCTATTGGAAATTTTCCACGACATGGTCAGACTTTTCTACTTTTTTCAATGAATCTTTTAAATATAAAATATTCTCATTGCCCTCCAACTAGTCAGAAAATTCTGTGTTAGGTGTTGGTACCACAATAGGGGGGGAAGAAATTAATCTGGTCCATTGATCGTAGAAAGAGAATCGACATGCCACTTGGCAATGGGGGCTGTACTGTACACATTGAATATGAATCTTTAAACAAGATAAAATATGTAAATACCTAACCAGCAGAACAAGTACTACTTATACCTACATTGAAGATGATTAACTTTATCTTTGTCCGCAAAATATCACGTTCTTTACATAAACTCGTATATTGTGTAACCAAACCAAACTTGTATACTTGTGATGATAACTGCAGGCATCGTAAACCAGTGGCACACTATTTTATTGGGTTTTCTATGCGACTGCGTCGCTCCCATATTTTAAGTTTGATTCTGTTCAACAAAAATAATACACCTGCGAATTATTTCTTAGATTTGTTTTAAGATCTAGTCTTTTGTCATTTGAACTAATTACGAATATTGAGATAAAACGTAGCCTACCTTCCGTCGCCCTTAATTTATAACTGGTGTAAAAAGCCAACTGCTTTGTATTAAAATTATAAACAAATGTAAAGTTTTTAAATAATAGCGAGATCTATTTTTTATTAGATTTAATCTAAGTCTTAGATTTCTACGTAGTATCTTACTGGAACCCTAAATTACTTAAAAATAATAATTCTTATCTACCAGGTGGTGCGTGTGATAACAAGTATAATTTACCACTCCACAAAAAGTTGTTTTGTTTAAAAGAAAAGACCATAAACTATTGAAAAAATCAACTATATAATGACTTAATTATTCAAAAGGAAAGGTTTGTCATCGCTGCAGCTACTAGCAGATTTAGTTGTTTTACTGCTCCGATAAAGAAGCTAAGAGCCCATAACTGCATTTTTATTGCTTTTACGTGCTATTGATATCTATATTTATACATATTTACAGGAAGCCACTACAAGTTTTTCAATGAAATACCTATCATTTACGTAGAGGTATTTCATTGAAAAACTTATATGGCAAAGCATTGATACTTTGTTTTGTAGAAAATTGAATAATAATATGCAGTTGCACGACAGTGAGCAAAAAGTTTATCGCAAATTATCTTCTCTCATAAAATCTAAATTTATTTCCGGCTTTACCTTTCCTTGACTAGGTACTTACGATCAGATAAACGTGGCTTAATTAAATTTTTTGTCACCATTAGCAAAACCCCGCGGTTTCACCTGCGTAGTTACCATTTATTTATTTATTATTTATTGCTGAGAACACATATGTATTCAGCCATTTCTGGCATACAACAGTTTATATTACAAATACTATTAACAAAATATAAAAAAAAAATGAATTCAATAGCAGATGATTAATCAAAAAATAAAAATTAGAACAAGTAAAAAATTACAATCTGTGCAGGTACGAGTACTTATGTCGAATAATAATAATTAATAATATAATAATAATCTTTACAATGTCATAGGATAAACATAATTAATAAATACAAACAAAAAAAAAAATTGAAATATTAAAAATGTCACAATACATAGTTTTTTATTTGCTTTTATAATTAAAAAAATCTCTAGTTGAATAAAATCCATAATTAATGAGCCACTTTCTAAGTGCGGGTTTAAATTTTTTATAGGGCAATCGTTTCATGTTTTCAGGCAACGAATTAAATATTTTAATACCCATACAATGGCAACTTTTTAAGTATGTTGCAGTTCTGGGAAATCTGCCCAAGACTAATTTTTGGGGATGTCTTAAGTTTCTATTGCTTTGGTCCTGTGCCTTCATAAACAGATTCATATTAGATTTAACAAAAAGCGCTAATTGAAATATATACATTCCTGTGGGAATACAATAATAGTGGGTAATATAGCCAAAAATATAGCCAATGTTACTGCCAGATAACGCAGTTTTCCTTTGGTGGTCCAATAGATTCAGAGCTCATTCAATGCAAACAAACAATTACCTATCTAGTACCTAATCATCGTCTGTCATATCCGTGTCATTTACTTTGTATCATTAAACATTTAAGACAAATCTCTCTAAACGCGATAAAATAAGCATAAAGATATAAAAATAAGCGATGAGAATATACAACGTTGCATATAAAGCCGCATTCACATTCAACGTGAAATCAAACGCTCGCTTTCAGCCCTAGTGTGAAAGCTAGCATTTTCGCCTACACCATGCTGACGCTGACTGCTATAGTGTTTACAAGTCAATGTTTGTAGTTCGTAAATTACATAACTGCGTAATAGAGTCCGTTTTCTTTGGCCTAAAACTTCAATAATAGTCATACAAATAATATCATTTATAGTTAATTAGCACAACCAAATCAACTTACAGATGAATAACGGAATAACGCTTATAAAAGAGCAACAATTTGCAAGGCAAACGTCCAGCAATGATTTGCTCTGCGAATATCAATTTAAAAATGGGTATCCTCAAGTTCGGCAAAAGGTTGCATGTTCAAGTGTTTGACAACAAAAATTAAACAAAATCGTCAAACTTAATTTGGATTTATGTAATTATGAGTGTTGACTACTAAATACGTATACAAATGCCAGACACGTAACGCCGGCTGCAGTCGGCGTGCACGCCCCGTGTGGACGCGGCCTACGGCGGGTTCGTGCGGCGCGGATCGGCGCGTGACGGGTTTCCATTTTTATAACAATTTCTCCGCGAATGTTCGGTGCGGACTTTCACTTCTTTGTCGTCGGTTTGACCTGCTTTGTGTCTAATTGTGGACTTTTGGATTCACTTTAAGTTTTCAATTATAGTTATTCTATCTCAGGTAATCTGTTTGAATTTGTGAATCAGAGTTGGCAGCACAAACGTCTTTGTGTATGTGGACTTGTGAAGCAGAGAACTTGGGAATTGTGGCATAAAAACCCGTTTACCAACAAACCGTTACTTTACAACAAGTTACAACCTTTCTCAGATAATCTATATAATATGTATATACATGATTGTTATAAAACAAAGTCCTACTCCGCGTCTGTCTTACTTTCGCGAATAACTCGAGTAACTGGTGAACGAATTTTCAGGCGTTTTTCACCAATAGATAGATTCTTGAGGAAGGTAGTACGTTGTATTGTTGTATGTGTAGAGTGTTTCATTTATCAAGATTCAAATAGTAAAATTGCTTGCTGTTGGAAGTGTCGTTGAACCTATTCAAATAATGATCAGTGAATTACGTTTAATGTCTGAAAATTATAAAAAAGATAAAATGAAGATCTATAAGAACACAAAAGTCAATTTAATACTGTTATATATTTAATCTCAGAAACAATTAAACAGACTTAAATTATCATCATCATCGTAATTATAAACCCATATACGGCTCACAGCTGAGCTCGAGACTCCTCTCGGAATGAGAGGGGTTACGCTAATTGTCCACCACGCTGGCCCAATGCGATGTTTTTTCTTTCACCACGATGAGACACGTAATATTTATTTTCTTAAAATGCACACAACTGAAAAGTTGTAGATGCACGCCCCGGACCAGATTCGAACCCACTGGGCTAAAACGGACTTAAATGGTTAAAGTAAATTACAGTTAGGCAGCTTGACGCAAAATATTCATTTTTGTTTGAGTACTATTGGCCCATTTCAAAACTATCAATTTATAAATTCAATTAGTAATTACCATCAAATATCGAGTAGCGTAAACGTTAAAAGTGGTTATAATTGTGAACTGGATAAACTCAATTGTAATGCTCTGTTTATTAAGAAAACACTACAGTTACAATTAAATTCGTTTACAATTAATTAAGTTATTTCCACGTGCTCGCTCTGTTTTAATAACTATTAGCGAGAAAATGGGTTTCAATTCTGTACCTAGGCTCCATAGCAATGTTTTTGTAAAAACACAATTTATTTGTAATTGCTTTTTAAAATGAAATTCTAACAATAGACGCTTTGTGATAAGTGCAGTTGAAAACTTAGTTCGCAACAAAATCGAATCAAAAACTGCATAAATAAATTGCTGTCAACTCAATTGCATCGAGAAAACAAGACGGCCATCTGACTTTTTCAAAAAGTGTCAGAAAGTATATCGCAAATTTCTCAATAAATGAAGTGAAACTGGAAGAAAGCATTAGCTCAGTCAATTACCCCGGTGCTTAGGGCGCCTCGTGAGGACGGGCAAATTGAAGTGTAGAGTTAACAGAATTAAACCGCTGTAGAATAGTTTACAGTGAAAATGCGAGTGCGTTCGCCGCCCTTGCACTTTGACGCAGGGCTGACACCACTCACATTTTATAATCCATTTCCATTATTCAGTAAAGTATCTACTTAAATAATGGAAAAATACAATCTTCTATTTCTTCTTAAAAATCATTCTAAACTTTAACACAAACATTAAACCTGTCTTTTAGTTATTTTATTTTGGGGTTATTAATAACAAATAATTAAAAGAACACTTTACGGTGAAGATCTAGTACGTAATTGTTGTCTTGCAGTATGGCCTTGATAAAGTCTTTAATGTATTTCTAGAGCACTAGAGTATACTTCTATAGAGTAGTAGTGTTCCTATAGGTGGGCACAAAGTCACGCAGTAACCTAGAAAATGGCTGACGGTGAAACTACAAGTACATGAGGATTGATTAACACCAATGCATGGTAATGGACACAGGTCTTCTAACGAGGTATTGTTGCTCTGATATAAAGCATCCTTTACAACTTAATATCAGCCGACGAAAATCCAGTGCTAGACGTAGTACTTATGTAGAGGAATTTGAAAACCCCCTGAAAACGTAGAGCTAAATAAACAATGGCTTCCATGCATTTTCCAAACAGTATACTTGGCTTTTTATACCAATGAAAAGTGTCAACCCTAGAACCGCATGGATCCTCTAGCAATTTAAACTATGCATTTGCATAAGGGCCTGAATACTCCAGAGGGTAAATATGCATTACAGTTTAGTGTCTGCACTGCATTACCGGATTACACAGAGGGATCAGACTCATCTACGACTTTAGCGAGTCCTTAGTTCACTTGTTTTTGTAGTCTAGCGTATGCACTGCATTGAACTTAAGCTGTGTGCACACTATATTAGAATAAGAGTAGTAGAACGATTCCCCACAGCTGTTTCGAGATAGTACTACTAGCAAGCTGCAGCAAGATGTTTAACTACTACGCTTCAGCTTGGCAGGCATACGAGTAGGTCAGAGAGACAGAGAGTTCCTAGTTCAAGCAATCACACTTTATATAAATTCGAAAGATTGTGTGTAAGTTTGTATGTTTGTTCCTCCTTTGTGCAGCGGCTACTGAACCAATTTGGCTGAAATTTGGAATGGAAATATATTTAACTCTGGATTAACACATGTTCTTTTCATCTTTGAAAAATCCATGGTCCCCGCGAGTTTTTAAAAATTTTATTCCACGTAGACGAAGTCGCTGGCGTTCGCTAGTAAAAAAAAAAAAATACATGCAGCCGAACGTAGAACCTCCTCCTTTTTGGAAGTCGGTTAAAAATAGGAAAGGTAATTTACGTAAATGAAAAACGAATTGCTATAGGTAGTAGCAGAAGATTAAACCAAGGGTTTGCTAAACATTGCACCGAACTCCTATGAAAATCGTTCAATTGTTTTTGCATGATTGAGTGAATGTGAAAGTTTTGATGTATGTTATACGAGTATACACAAACTTTCACATTGATTATTATGTATTATACATACTTGATATTTTCAAGTCGGATAATACAATCAGCTTTATCATTTTGTATCTCGTTGACTCGAAAAAAAATACTAGTTTACATGGTAGAATTGAATATAAAAAGATAACCCACTCTGCTGAAAACCGGTTTTTATTTTTACACGTATCGAATTCAGCAAAGTTTTGCTCAATTCTAAAATCGATTAAATGTCATGTTTTCTGGCGTCGACTGAAACTGGCAACAAATTGTTATAAAAAGTTGCTCCTTTTATATATGTATTACATATCTACATTCTACATAAGTCTCAATTTGAATAGGAACTCAGAAAACCGTTAACTATTTGTACATTGTGATCTAGGAGTATACAAATCTATATATATTGAGTAGTGTCATCAGAACCTGTCTTGATTTATAACTGGGTTAGATTGCGAATTCCAGATTTTACTAATATTATAAATTGTTAAAGTTAACCGAGTACCTGGTGTTGTACCTAGGAGTAATCTCTGGATCTACTTAACTGATTTTGAAAATTCTTGTACCACTAAAAAGCCGCGTTATTTGTGAGAGTCATAGGTCATATTAATATTTTATTCTCACGGAAACGGGTACTACGCAGATGAAACCGCGGGACATCGGCTTAGTATTACAAGCGATCCAGCGTACCAGTACAATATTTACACACTTCGAACTATACTATTGTAAATATTGAACAAGTTCCCTAATCAACAGCGACGTATGGCTACCGGTTCCAAATTCAAATTCCCATCAAAACCGGCCGCTGAGTAAGTGATATTTTAAAACAAGACGTGAAGTTAAAATAAAATATTCCACCGCTAATGATATTCGTGTCAGATAACATCCAATAAACTCGTGGCGTTCGCCATTTTGAATTTCTAATGACGTCATCGCATCCACGGTGAGAACCAGACCAAACGAAGTGTTCACATCTTATAACATGATATTAAAATCCTTCTAGACCGATATAAATCACGATGATATTTTAAGAAAATACTTTCTTCGAATCATCATTATTAGCGTAATAGGATAGTTGCCACTTTCTTTTTAATGGTTTTAAATTGTTCATTGTCGTTCTAAAAATATGATACACTTTTATAATTTTTCGTAATTAAATGAAAATTTAATTTTTTTTTTGTGCAATAATAGTTATTATAAATAAATAATAAATATAGTATAAATTCTATAACTCTATAATGTAAATTCTTTAAACGTCTATATTGCAGCATCCCTAGCATATGTTTGACATCATTGACATCCAGCAGACCCGCACTAAACGTTTAGCCTCGACGTTTCAGCGAACAGCTAAAGTGTGGAACCTTCCGGCGTCTGTATATCCTGCCACTAGTACGAACATTTGAATAACTTCACAGCTAGAGTGTAATCTTCTAGTGGAAGTTGGGACTTCAACGATCTGTGTATTCC
This sequence comes from Bicyclus anynana, assembly GCF_947172395.1. NCBI lineage: Eukaryota > Metazoa > Arthropoda > Insecta > Lepidoptera > Nymphalidae > Bicyclus > Bicyclus anynana. Next base: position 16,106,099 of record NC_069097.1, on the reverse strand, counting down.
ACCAAGTATCCAGTATAAAAAATCTGTACTAATATTATAAAGCTGAAGAGTTTGTTTGCTTGAACGCGCTAATCTCAGGTACTACTGGTCCGTTTTGATCCATCCATCCATTTATCGAGGAAGGCTATATGCTATACATTATCTCCGTATTCCTACGGGAACGGGAACCACGCGGATGAAACCGCGCGGCATCAGCTAATGAATGATAAAATGCAAATAATACGTACATGTTTTAAAAGTCTGTGTCTTTCTACTTAGGTTATAGCGAGTTTATTTTAATTAATTAAGTTAGAATTTAAAAAAAAAATCCCCGACACTCATAAGTGTAGCTAGAAACACTTTTATGACTGAAATTCTCTACATCGTAATATAAAAGTGCCGATATCTTTAAATTGGCTTAGTTTCATCGTAGTACTTGAATAATATGATGTTAAAATCCGAAGCTAAGAACCATCTCCATCGTCAGCTTCCGAAGAACCACATCATAATATATCTATACTAATAATATAAAGAGGAAAACTTTGTTTGTTTGTATGTTTGTTTGTTTGTTTGTTTGTTTGTTTGTTTGTTTGTTTGTTTGTTTGTTTGTTTGTAATGAATAGGCTCAGAAACTACTGGACTGATTTAAAAAATTCTTTCACCATTCGAAAGCTACATTATCCACAAGTAACATAGGCTAAATTTTATTTTGGAAAAAATAGGGTTCCGTAAGATATTTGGGTTTTTCGGACACAAGGTGTAAATAATCAACCAGAAAAGTTACTTATTTTGCGTACGCTGCCTAAACTATAAAAGATAGAACTATAAAATGTTCTAATTAGTTGTAGATCTTATAAATATCTACAAAAAAGTCCGCGACACACTATACCAATCTATGGCGAGTGAGGCACAACAACCATTTTTTTATTTTACAAATTTTAAAGGGGTAGTTGAAAATTTACATCGAGTTTCACGTGGACGAAGTCGCGGGCGTCCGCTAGTTCATAATAGTTTAAAAGCTACTTTCCACAGATAGGAGAAGCAGATACTCTACAGACACAGATAAATATAGAGTCACGTCTATCATAAAACCCTTTCTTTCTACGTCAGGGTTTGAAAAAAGGAATTAAACGAAGTATGACTCTTCCTTCGCTACGTGTCAGCCTGCTTCTTTCATTAAGTACTGTTGTACAAAAAATCTATAGCATTTCTTTTTGCACGGATTATCCGTCTTAAACGATTTCTACATTTTTAATATCGCTTCGATCAAAAGCGAAATGCGAACAAAAAGCTTGTTACAGAATTGGTCGCGGGTACAAAAAGCGAAAAGAGTCGTTTTCACCGACCGGTAACCCACATAGTGCTCCAGCGGCCAGCGGCAGCCGTGAGCCGGCTAGTGCGGGTAACGGTTTGATGACCTGCGCTGCAACGCACGGACTACGGCGATTTTTTTTTTCTTTTTTATTCTTTACAAGTTAGCCCTTGCCTACAATCTCACCTGATGGTAAGTGATGCTGCAGTCTAAGATGGAAGCGGGCTAACTTGTCAAAGAGGAGGATGAAAATCCACACCCCTTTCGGATTCTACACGGCATCGTACCGGAACACTAAATCGCTTGGCGGTACGTCTTTGGTAGAGTGGTAACTAGCCACGGCCGAAGCCTCTCACCAGCCAAATTTTTTTTATTTTCTACAAGTTAGCCCTTGACTACAAACTCACCTGATGGTAAGTGATGAAGCAATCTAGGATGCAAGCAGGCATTGGCGTATCTAGGATTACTACCTGGGATGGACCTGGGGTGGGCCCGCATATCACTGAACAGAGTCGAAACTCAATATAAAAATTTCGTTAACAATATTTGTGGACGTAGAATTCTACTAGGACTCGACTTATTACTTTTTTCTTTGTATCTAGGGTAGTAATCCGAAAAGGTCATACATTTTTTTTTTTTAATTTTTTATTATATTTTTCTTTATTAAAAGTTGTAATGGTTATTACTTGATATTTTAAATGATATTTTTTGTAAAACTATTAGTATTTCCGCGTCCATCATAGAATTTCAAATCGGTAGCTCAGTATCCTAGGGTGGGCCCGGCCCACCCGGTCCACCCACTATATACGCCTATGGAAGCGGGCTAACTTGTTAGGAATAGGATGAAATACACACTCCTTTCGGTTTCTACACGTCATTGTAGCGGAACGCGAAATCGCTTGGCGGTACGTCTTTGTTTGTCGGTTTGACCTGGACCAAATAAGAAAACCTCCATCGACCCAGCCGGGGATCGAACCCAGGACCTCCGTCTTGTCCACTGCGCATACCACTGTGCCACGGAGGTCGTCAAAATTTATCGGAAGCAGTAGCGTTATTCTGTAACCATGTCTTATAGTTCAACAATGTGCTATTCGTCTTCATCTCTATCTCTCTATCTTTAGTACGGTGTTAAAAAGAGAGATAGAAATGAATTCGATACTCACATTGTCGAACTATGTAACAGAATAGCGCTGCTGACCAAGAATTTGTAGAGTAGGTCTATTAATGGGCATTCGTGATTTTCAGGGGGATAGTAGAGTAGCCAGAGAAATTACACAATAATTTGATTTCAAAAGATTAGATTTTTATTAGTATTGGAGGGAATAGTGGTAAAAGAAAACGTTGAACAAGAAAATCTTCTCGTTGAAAAAGAGTCTTTGTTAATTTTATCATTTTTTGTCATCCAAACTTAGAATGTATTATAATAATAAATACCTAATTCAAATAAAGAATACAAATGTGAGGTGATGTAAAAATTCCATATTATGATTGTAAGACAACATGTAACGTCATAATGTTTCAATATGACACTATTACCAACAACATTTACATTCAACTTTACATATATTTACAATTTTGGCGAGCGGCCCTTCAAGTTTTTCAATAACTATCTACATGCGATTCCGAATCGAATGTCACCTCAACCATAATTTTAGAAGAAAGAACTTTGTTAACGACATAACAGATGCTGACAACAAGTACGTCATCTAACTACTACTACAGGACTACAGAAACTTTTGTTTCACTAAAACTGATCCAAAATAATTACATTACAACTCAAAAGCTTTCAAAGTCTTAATGGAAAACGGGAAAAGTTGCTACAATGGCAACTTCGCCTGTAGAAGTTCATTAGTAACTTTAAGTTAGCATACAAAGTACTAATGATATACCCGTAATATGGCCTATATTCAGCCTGTATACAGCAGTGACGTACATCAGTTACTAATAAAGTAATGAAGTAACAAATAGAATATGTACAAATAAAAAGTATAACAATATTATTCAACCCAAATAAGCAACTACACATAATTGCTTTGTTACGACACGGCATATTCGAAAGTAACAATAATCAACAAAAAATCTGAAACACGCCATTTCTTATCACTTACGACGTTATATCACAGGTAACGGTTCGAGTCGCACGCGCAGCCATGCCGTCAATCCGACGCTACTGCCTCTCTCACTCCATTGGGTAAAGGTAACAAGTGCGAGAGAGAGGAAAGAACAATCGCCATTGAAGTCTGAGAAGGAGATTATATTGTAATTACGTACATGGTATGCGATTAAATCGATATAGCAATTGTTATGGGAGATGTGGGCCGTGACAATACCCCTATTGGAGGCGAATCCGTATTTAAATAATGGCATTTAGGATTTTGGGTACGGATTCCGGAAGTTAAAGAGTCATCGCTGCGCAAGTCATTGTAGCACTCTGTATAATGACGGTTCAACAAAAATAATGATGACTGAGTTTTTTGTCGACATAGAGTGCATTCGGAGCTATAGCTACAGATTATACTTTATTACGATTACATATTACAATGTTAATCAAAATATGAGACGACACTTTAAAGTACATGATCACTCATCGACTTTTCACATCATCACTTGACTGATTCGCTTCCGATCACTCAGATCCAATAGCTACCTACTTAGAGCCAGGCCGTGGCTGTAATAAATTAGTCAGCCCACTCTGAGTTACAGCCTCCATCAATCCGAGCGGCTCAATCTGCGCGGCCGGCTAAATCATTCAATACATATTAATGTATTTTGTTCCACGTTATATATTACTCCCACCTCTAAAGTAACACGTAATTGGAGGAACACTAGTCTACTATTGATAAAACTTCGATGTCATATAAGGTTTGTAAAATGTTTAAAGACAGAGTAGAGTAGACAAGGCTTGAGAAATTTCAAAATATTGTCTATGTTAGTCTTATAATATTTAGTAGATTGTTATACAAGGGGCTAAAAGGACCCATTATATACGAGGTATTTTTAGGCCTAAATAGAAACCGAGTTTATAATGGGTATTTTTAGCCCCACGTGTTACACTCTGCTTTTCACTAAGATTGCGAGAAAATAAAATAGTTTAGTACAATATTCAATGATTTATTTTAATTGAAAATTAAATGTACAAAGTCTACAATTTTGGATATTATGGGAGATGCTTTTACCCGGTAACATAATTTCCGACTACTGTGAAGATAAATAATGAGTGTGTAAGGTAAACGTGGGAGATAATATTTTAAAAAAATCCTTTCGTAAGTGAATCCAATCGTTGTTGTTTTCTCCACTTATTAAATTTTTCGTAGGTATTCGTAGGTATCGTAGGTAAGTATTTAAGTAAATGCGTCTCGACTTTGATGGTATATTATTGTTGAAAAATATGTAAGTTACGGTCACAAATTTACAATGAATTTTTAAAAAAAAATCAAGTGCGTATTATTCACGCCAATTGTTTTTTAAATTCTCGCTTTTTAATTTTATTTTTTTCACATGAGAAAAAGGCAAAGGCATTACACCGTAAAGGATATCCCATGTCTTCAAATCTCGCTCTATTCGCAACTCAATAAAAATTAAATAAAAAAATAAACGCATTCCACAGACAAGAACGCTGCATTTTATTCCAATTTAAAGTTTTTTATTTATTTTCAAAACAATCGGGGCCTTACCTATAATTATTCTATTTTCGAATAAAACCTCCTCCGTTTTATAGTAGGCTAGTACTTGGCTAGTACTCGTAACAGACGAGAATTAAAAAAACAAAATTACTTTAGCCCCTAGAGACTAAAATGCTTGTTTAGCCCCGCTGTGGAGTGGTAATATGACAGTGTTTTTGAGCAAGAATAGTGAAAAAGTATTTTTTTTTCTTTTTTACATATTATGAAGATTTTCTGTCGGTAGGTTTATACTTGGATGGTTGAGGGTCTGGGTTGAGGACCATCCAGAGCCACTACAGTCCATAATAGGGGCATAGACACAGACAGACAAACTTTCACTCTTCATAAAATGGGGCATGTCTGACTAGCGCAGGCTCTTAGACTATCTAACTGTACTTCATTCTTCTTACCGCTGACAGATTTTTACACGTTATTATACAAGAATAGTTAAAATAACGCCATTGGCATTGGGGTCTTCCACTTACCACCTTTTATCAAGACACCAAAGAAGTCTACAACCAAAGATAAATATAAAAATATAAAATGATAAATTTGAACCCAGAACCATCCGCTTATTTTAACAAGAAATTCGCATCAATTCGTCCTACAATTGCGAATAAAATAGAGTAGAGTAGGCAAATAAAAAGAATAATCACTTAAATCAAAATGGCATTTTGACGACTTCATTTAACATTAAAATTTTGTGGAAAGTATTTATTATGTGCCGTTTTATCTTGTCAAGCCAGTCCCTTTGGGATTAATGGACTCCTGGCGATGATATACGAAGTCGAAGATATCATATTTATTTTGAAGATTTTTAGAGACACAATCCTTAAAACTTTGACTACAGTTCTAATCATCTCTTTACCTTCTATTCAAATGCGAAAGGTAGTTAGTCCGTTACCTAGGCAAGTGCGGCTAGGAGTACTTTAGGCAAAAAACCTTTGTTAGGAATGCCTAAATATTCCAAATATTGGCTGGCTGGCGGGGAAACTAGAACTCGAGGTTTCAATTCAGTCTCTAAACTATACAGATGACTATGTTTCTTCCACCATTAAAATAATAATAATTATTATTTTATTGCTTGAAACGTACATGGCATCGCCACATCAGAGGCATAGAATCGACTTCACACCTGCCACTTAGCGCTTCGGGTAGTTCTGGTATGTTGGCACGTGAAAACCACTGCACTACGAGTGTATACATTGATCAAACTATAACCCTTCCATGCTCTACAATGGACTGCAGCAACACTGAGATTGCAAGCGCTAAAATAAAAACTCTTTTCATTAGCGAGTGCTGTGTTCATCTTGGATTGCGTGTATCAACGCTAGATCCCCATATTATAAATTAACATTTCAAATTTTAGGATTAAGGCTTTCCGATAACGCAAATGGAGCTGCCAATTGGGTGTTACCGTGATTTCCTGCTAAGTCCCTTCCGTCCCGGCGCCCCTCGCCCCGCACCCCCGCCCCAGGCCGGCGGCGGGTACACTTCTGATAAATGGAAACTCCAGATAGTCCCAATTTATATTGATTTCGACGACAGACACATCGCGAAGATTGCATTATTGAGAGGCGCCACAACTAGTACACGCCCCGCGGTGGTACCCACGCAGTTCCAGTTCCCGTAGGAATACGGAAAGATAAAGCCTATGACACTCACAAATAACGTAGTTTAGTATTGGTAAAAAAAATTTCAAAATGCATATTAAGAAATTTAATATCACGTGTCTCAAACGTTGAAGGAAAAACTTCGTGAGGAAACCTGCATACCTGAGAGTTTTCTTATTTTTTTACGTATGTAAAGTCTAACAATCTGCATTTCGCGGTGTAATAACCCCTCTCATTCTGAGAAGAGACTCGTGCTCAATAATGAGCCGAATATGGGTTGATGATGATGATGAGATCCAGAGATTACTCCCTACAACAGATTCAGAACTCACAAACACATAAGATAGAAATTACCAATAATTTACTCGTAATTTTGGAGATAAGAGAAAAGAATACATATTTATTTGAAATTCTTTTGTATGATTGTTCGCACTAATTGAAATAATACTTATTTTCATACTTACTACTTTCACGTATTGATTAAGCGAAATCAGGGGCAACATCCAGGCTTTGTTTTGGATTACAAAGACCACAAATGGTTTTGAAGCATTTCTTTGAAAATTACACTCGCTTCAATTTATTACTGGAATTCATTTGAGAAATTGTATTTCAACAAAAAAAGCCGTTTTAAAAGTTGTTGAAAAAAACAAATGTCTTGGCCTTACTCGTAAGTTTGGGGCAAGCCAAGGTCACATCTGAATGGCCAATAACTCGCAAGGCGTCCCGGAAGCTGCGAGGGCGGGATTGCGTTTTAATCGCATTAGGGACATAAACCGCGTGTCCCGCTTTATCGGGACCGTCGTAAACCGCACCCGGCGCGCGGCGACCGGCACGACTGAGACTTGCGGACTCCCATCATTATGATGAACTACGTTTAAAAAGAAAACTTTCGTATCATACGGTCAATAGCCATTTATAACTTTTTACTGTTATTTTATTTTGACAAGCAATTTTCGTTATCTTTCTAGAATTCTTGTCTTTTTAAATTTGGTAAATGTTAACCGCATCTTTGCATATTTTAAATACAATATAAAATACTGAAAGAAAGAAACAAAAATGCGTTTATTTCGAAATTATGCCACACATCACAATATCTCCAGTACAGCAAGTCATCAGGACAATACCCTGCGATGTGTGGCATAACCCAGAAAATGGCCCTAACTCATATGCTACGTGACCATTAAAATTATTAAATTTGGACATGTAGCTTTCAGCTGGAACCACAGATCAGGTACTGCAGTTTGTATTAGCACATAATCATTGTCATTCTCTAAATCATACTTCAATGGTCTACTCAGTAACTAGCTACTGAGACCCACCATGCCGCTCCAAAGCTAGTTTGCGGGATTAGGGTAATATATACCTCCGTATCAATAATAATTTTTATTCTCACATCATTACTGAAATGAAACAGAAAGTTTAATCATCCCCAAAAAAAGCGTCCCCATGTCCCCATTTTCCCCCAATTTATAGTACGACCATTTTTCAAAATAATTCCGACTTTTTGAGGTGAAAAAGGTAAAGGGTTTTGTAAAAAAGGCCAAGGCTTTTACGTCGTAAAGAACGCCTAAATATCCAATAAAATTACCCAATAACACGTGAGGAGCGTGTATAGTTTCCCAGAGTTATTTGGTTACGACTGAGCGGGAGATAGGGCTGTGCGAAATTCATCGAAAACGAACGATACAGTTATACAGATCTTTCGAGCTAAGGAACTATGAAGTAACTAAGGAAATGACTCACCGATACGATTTACAAGAACTTCAAACTGCTGCTCCTGAGGTGGCCAGACAAGTAGGCAAGTATTAAAAGCTTTAAGGCTTGAAACTTAGAAGATTGACTGGTAACATATGCCACGATGACCTAAACTGCCTATGGTTCCTACTATTTGCTTGAGCTGACAAACTTACACATTTATAAAATTGCGAAGGACTGGATTGAATTATCTACTAGTACCAGGTGAATTTGATATGGATGTACCATCGCAGTCATTGTATTGTAAACAATTTGAGTTCGTTAATAAACTGATAATGAGCAATTTTTTATCATTTTAATATATATTCAATTTTAATATATTTAAAACAATTGGTTGAAGTTACACTAAAAAATCTAAATTGAGCGACACAAGAACAAACTATTTGAACAGTCAAGGAAAGAGTACAATTCAAATATAAGAAAAGCGAATTAATAAACCGTATTGTAAAAACTACTTTGATTGGTGTGGTTATAGACAAGCTAAGTAATGAATATCCAAAGTTTCAAAGTTAGTTGTTCAAGAGGTGAAATATTTCCAATATCAATTTCATGACTCTGGCGACACAGTGAGCAATTTGGTAAACGCGTGAACGAAAGATTTATAGTAAATGATATAGTTCATTTTATCTTTCGTTCGCGACCTATCGACTGCGGAAATATAGGAGGGAAATGTCCGGGAAAATGTGGGGAAAATTCGCAATTCGCGGGAAATTTCAGCGCGTTCCACACAGCGTGTTACTAGACTTATTTATGTCGATACGTTTTCTTGTTTTACCTAGATATGTGCAAAGTGATATTTTGGGAGAGACCTGTGAAATTAATTAGAAACTTGTACAGAAATTTAAAATTTGAAGAATGGATTACTAATAAAAAATATCAGTTGGTTATAATAATGTAATGAACAATCTTCAATAATAGATTATTAATATTAAAAATTAAACTATTAAAATAAAATGGGTCGGTCCTCAATTTAGTCTAGGTACAACAAGACAAGCTTAAAAGGTTTGTATAATAAATCTTTTGCGACCTCCGTTATTATGAGCCCTAGTGATTTTCTTTGTATGCATTATATAATGATAAGGAAACCAGAAGTCAAATATCCAATAAATCCAATATTAGTGATCTCTCTGAAATAGCTTATCCAGGGACTTAAAACCGGCATGCTTATTGCATTTGCGGCAGTTATAGGCTTCATGATTGTGAAGAGTTAAAGTTCCGTAAGATATCTCTTGCGCCTCAGATTTAGGTACGAGTAGTTCCTTGCTTGTTAAGTCTTAGCAAACAGGAGTATACATATTTTGGCTGCACCGTCTAAAAATATCACCCTGTTTACCAATTTGTTATTTTGTATCCGTGAGAGTGTAAAATGTTTGTATAGAGCACGGCTGGTTTAGGATTTATCGCTCTGTAGGATACTTTGGAGCGGATTTAAATTACGTTTTTTATAGTCTGCGCTTTGGATTAAATGTGATAATAATAATAAATATATTGTGCGATAACGAGTATTCAACAAGTTACGAGACCAAAATCTCGCCTCAAAAACTCCAAAGTACAGAAAGTAAAAAATACACCTACTCGTACAGGATGCGATGTCCAGTGTCCACAGCTGGACTTACTCTCCTAGCACAACAGTTTCTCCGACAAAGAGCCGGTGTCCAATTGTGGGAAAGACAATGATGGAAGCTATTCACACCGATTTTGTGTTGGTGAAGTGAATAGCTATACATAAATTTTCATTATCGACATTTTAGTTTGCATAGTTGATCCTTATACTGGATCACTTTCTTCTTTTCCCGGCTTAAGTTAACGATCGACCGATTCAAGGCATGGCAAATCGACCGTTTTCCTAATCGGTCATGCTCGACCGATTATTATAAATAACCGCCAATGCGTGCGGAAGCTTATGCTTGTATAACAACGGGTGAAACACAATACCTATTTGTACCAGGTACAGTTATTGTTCAACCGTAATTTTTCACATGTTACTGAGATGTCTTTGTCCCAAAAATATGTTTTCTATAACAATGAAATTATTGTCATGAAAAAAGTGTTAACAAAGGGATCTAGATTTAGTTTCATGATTCACGACAAAAAGTCTAAAATAAGATTACATCTCTTTGAGTGTGTACATTAAGTAAATAGGTATTTTGATAAAAATGTTGGTAAAGATTTAATTTTAAACCTTTGACCTTTATGAAGTAAGATGGCAAACTTAGATACTAACGACAAGTAATACAGAATATTTAATGTTGCAATTCAAGGCATTTAGATTATAGACGCTACATAAGTTGGAGATTTATAATATTATTTTATAGGTACGACGTCTGGTCTAGACAAGCAATTAGACGAGATTATTTTCTTTCTTCATTAGCCAATTAACGAGAAATACTTCGTAGTTGTGCGTAAACAATAATTACCGTTTGCCAGTTAGACACAAATGCTTTGCTTTATAACTGAGAGGTTTGGATTCGACTCCCAGGTCAATTTAGAATTCTAATTGGCTCAAGTTTCGAATGACACAGAGGTCCCGCCAAGCAATTTCGCGTTCCTGTATGACGTAATTACCGTGAGAATATTGAGCTAAAAGTAGCCGCTCTACTCTAGAATGCTAGACTAGAATCTATTTCTGTTCAGATTGTTCTGGTACTATAAATGCTTTAAGCATAGTTGAAGCATAGCGAGACTTATTTATTAATCTAAAGGTTAACTACCTTTGTTTTATTACAGAGATGAACAACTAAAGACATTTTTACAGTAATTAGTTAATAAAAAAATTGAGTTAATTGAGAACAGAATAAGAGATTTAAATCTCCAGGCTTTACTGATTTACTGTTTCAATACAAAATGTTTTACAGCGCCATGCAGCCAAGTGTGACCGCGAGTAAGCCGGTGACGTCACAGTCCGTCGGTCGCCAACCCCGCCTATACAAACGCGTGTGCCGCATTGTTTTGGGTCAATCACTCGCACGAGAATTAATGCTAATCATACATGACGACAAGGGACTTTTGTGTGCGCCAGATTTTCACGGTTATTTTTGGTTAACTGATGTTATCAAAATAATAAGAACGTTAGTCTAAAAGTTCAGTTAAAAAGTATTTTTTTTTAATAATCAACATGGATAATATTTATTTCTTAAATTAGAATAACACACAGCAAACAACGGCAAGAGCTTGCCAACCAAAACAAGGTTTTGAACCGGTTTTGAGACGCTAAAAACTTTCAAACAACCCGGTGTTTGAAAGTCTTAGAGAGGCCGTATCAATAATGATGAGGCGAAACACAGCAATGATTATAATTGGAGAGAATAGAAATGGGTGATGTTTACTTCTTTTAACAATCCTTCTGAAGGCCCATAGATAGAGTTCCGGAGATTTAAATAGGCATGCAGCATTAATTTTTTTAATATACTTTTTATGTCACTTGAACATTCCATATGTCACCTCAGCGAAGATGTACAGCCACATCCGGCGGAGAGCAGTGACGTCACAGGTCGTTCACCCCGCGCATTGTATGCTAATACACACATCTCCAGTATATAAACTAACGAAACACTAACTTGTGCTAAACCGTACACAAACAACTGTGTGACTTTAACACAAATACCACATTATTTGTATTTTAATCGATAATTGTACCGTTACATCTATTCCCACTCGTAGCTAATATTATAAATACGAATGTGATTTTGTTTGTTACGGTTACGCGGCTAAATTTAAAAGTTCTTTCACTAATGGAAAGCGACATTATCCACGAGTAACATAGACTATATTTTAGCCCTACGTAGACAGGATCAGTACAGGCAGTATGTGGGTCAAACGCAGTCATTGACTAGTATCGCTATGAATTAAATGTTTTTCTTTACTAGGTACTAGTAAATAAATAAAGTGAAAGACTGTGATGGACCTGCCAATGCATAGCTTTAAGCAATGTGTTAAAAAACATTTACTTAGTCGATGGTACTACAACATTGATGAGTTCCTTAATGATAAAGTTGCTTGGAGGCCGTTGGATCAGCTTCCACCTTCACACAGAAAGTAAAACTATAACAAATTGTAATTGTTATCAATTATAAATTACAATGTTGTATGGTTTTTTACTAAAGCCTTTTCGGAAACCGGCTTGTTCGGGAGGCTGGAAGTCGTCAAACCTATTAGCGAGACGATTCGTAATGACTCTCGAGAACAATTTTTCCGAAAAGGCTTTAGTACCATAGACCACATCCATACGCTGCGGCAGGTTATACAGAAGACTCACGAGTATAACCTGCCACTTTGCTTAGCGTTTGTGGACTATGAGAAAGCCTTCGATTCGGTGGAAACCTGGGCTGTGCTAAGGTCATTGCAGAGATGCCGAATTGATTACAGGTATATCCAAGCGTTGAAGTGCTTGTACGAAAACGCCACTATGTCAGTCCGTATTCAGGATCAGACTACGAGGCCAATCCAGTTGCAGCGAGGAGTGCGTCAGGGAGATGTGATCTCTCCGAAGCTATTTACCGCCGCACTGGAAGACGTCTTTAAGCTTCTGGACTGGAGCGGACTTGGCATCAACATCAATGGCGAGTACATCACTCAACTGCGGTTCGCGGATGATGTAGTCATCATGGCACAGACTCTGGATGACCTTAGTACCATGCTCAATGACCTCAGCAGCGTTTCTCAACAGGTGGGCCTGAAAATGAACATGGGCAAAACAAAAATAATGTGTAATGCTCATGTATCGCTCCACCCAGTTATAGTTGAGAACGCTGCACTCGAAATTGTAGACGAATACATATACCTAGGACATATGATCCAGTTAGGTAGGTCCAATTTCGAGAAAGAGGTGAACCGTCGAATCCAACTCGGCTGGGCTGCATTCGGGAAGCTTCGCGACATCTTTTCGTCCGAAATTCCTCAGTGCCTGAAGACAAAAGTCTTCGAACAGTGCGTGTTGCCAGTGATGACCTATGGTTCCGAGACTTGGTCGCTAACTATGGGCCTCATAAGAAGGCTTAGAGTCACACAGCGGGCGATGGAACGAGCTATGTTAGGAGTATCTCTGCGTGATCGAATCAGAAATGAGGAGATCCGCAGAAGAACCAAAGTCACCGACATAGCTCAACGAGTTGCGAAGCTGAAGTGGCAATGGGCGGGGCACATAGTTCGAAGAGCCGATGGACGTTGGGGTCCCAAAGTGCTGGAATGGCGACCCCGCACTAGTAAGCGCAGTGTTGGCCGACCCCCCACCAGGTGGACTGACGACATCAAGCGAGTCGCAGGGATTCGCTGGATGCAGGCGGCTCAGTATCGTGATGTTTGGAAGTCCCTACAAAAGGCCTATGTCCTGCAGTGGACGTCCATCGGCTGATATGATGATGATGATGATGATGATGGTTTTTTAAAAAGAGCAACTGATGAGTTTCTTGCCGGTTTTTTCTCAGCAGAACCTGCCTTCCGAACCGGTGGTAGAATCTTTACAAATAGTCAACTGACGTGTCAAAAGTGCTAGTAAACTGAGCCTACTTCAAATAAATGATTTTTGATTTTGATTTTTTGATTTTAAATTATAAGTATTGTACATCTAGATGCAGTTCGATCCTACACTTCAGAATTCAGATCGATATAGATACGAGTAGATCGGTAGATTTATTATTTTAAAATTTTCCTAATCGAGTTTTTGGTTGTTTGTAAAGTTGGGTTGCTTAGATTTATTTAATTAATTAAATGTAGGTAAACTCTAAAATTAATAAATTGGTATCGCATTATTTGTAAGCATTGATTTGAAAGGTTCAATTTAACTTTTCACAAACGTCGGAAGTTTTGACCGTACTGGGTATGGATTTGGGTTTTGTTCCGACAGGCGACATGATTTTTGATTATTATTATCTCCTTTGCAGAAGGCTTTTAATTAAACAACCCATTGGCCGCTCTCAAAACTAATGGGGTAATGGGGTCGTAATGACTTTTAGGGTACATTTCCCTAAAAGTCATTTACATTTAGAATCTTTGACTGGCTGATTAGAATGCCTGCGACATCGTCTGCACTTGCAGAGTCAAAACATTTGAAAGTCGAAGTTCTTTTGAAAGAAGAAGTAAGAAGATTATTTTATTCAAAACTCAATTAATAACTAACCTAACCTAACCACCATTATGGTGGTTAGGTTAGGTTATCCATAAGGTTATTAACTAGGGTAAAAATTGGAACATTCCTTGTCTAACTATGTATTCTGTGGTCCAACATAAGTTTTTATTGAGACTTTAGGGTAGGCAGTGCATTTTTGCTTCTATGAAGTGCACGCCACTGATTATATCCGTGAATGTCTGTTTTTTACGCTTTCACGTCCGGTTAACACTTGGCGTGGACTGTGGACTAAACTACTTGTTTTGAGGTGGTATGGAATATGACTATACGTTACACTTGAAGATTCTCATAGGGACTGTATGGACCTTCAAAGTGAAAGAACTGTCGACAGTCACGCAATGAAGGGCGACCGCTCACTCTTGACCCCGTTAACGCACGCGTTTGGAAAATGCACGATTATTTGCGTCCAGGAAAGTGAAGAGTGACACTGTCTTACCACCGGCGCTCATTTAATTCATTTCATGTAAGATTTGATTTTTTGAAGTTAAGATCGTTTTTTTTTGTTTGTTACGATTTTACTCAAAAACTACTCGACCGATTTTAAAAATTCTTTCACCATTAGAAAGGTACATCATCACCGAGTAAGGCGATATACATTTCATGCCTGTATTCCTGCGGGAACGGGAACCACGCGACATTTGCTAGTGTATATCTTTTGCCGACGCCGTAACGCCGTGTATTTCAGTGAGGACATTATTTATCATTACTACATAACACAGTACTACGTAACAGACGTGTAGGCAACTTATCTCGTGTCAGGTCTTCTAAATCTGCAAGCGCTTTATATTCATGAAATCCTGGTACAGCCAACGTCACTCGTCTTCTAGCGTAGCTCTTTGATAAAGTAAAGGTTACCTGAAACAAAACATAATTGTGAGACCGTAGTCGAATAACTGATTGATATTACAATTGCGATAGTGAGGACGTTTGTATGTTACACTTTAACTACTTAACCTATCGTCATAATGATATAAAAAAACAATTATCAAAATTGGACTACTCTGTTAAAAGTTCAACGTGCTCATAAATAAAAATAAATATACGGGTTTTCGTCGGTTACAGAAAAATTATATTTGACGATCATCAGGCATCAAATTGATTGACAAATATAAATGTAAACTTAGAAGTACAGGTATAAGCTAGTTGATTATAAATAAATACTTAAATACAACGTTGCCATGGCCCTACGTATTTCAAATCGATGTATTATACATATATGTATAGTAAGATTCGTATCAAAATTTCCACATTATTTTTCATGTCGGTGAAACTACCATTTGGTTAAATTCTCTGGCTACCCTAGTCAATTTATATTCGTAATATATAAAACGGAATTTCACAAAGCGTTGACTTGCCCAAGAGTCCTCCGACATATGAATCAAATTGCATTGCTCAAGTACTTCAAGTTACACGGCTATAAAAGGCAGGATTACTCGACCACGTTCCGTGAACACTAGTTATGACATACCAGCAAGAGTGTCAGCTCGTAAAGTATCGCACGATATGAAATAAACGTCCATTTATGTCCTTTTGAGTATTTACTTAGATGTCGACTACGGACTAACCAGTGTGTTGAGCCAATACGCAAAAATATGTATTTATTTGTGTGATATGTGCCCGTTATGTTTGTTTCTCTTTCTTTAAATGACAACCTCCAATTCAGAAGGTAAAGAAGTAGTGTCGACGAAAATATCAGCGATTGCTCTATTAAAATAATGATCAATTACAATATTGATCTATCTTATTGGCTCAGTACAGGGCTCGCCTCGCCTCGCCTCCCTCCTTATAGGAGGGGTTCTGGGGCTTATAACCATCACGCAGCTCCAATGTGGGCGGGCTAAGGATGATGATGTTTGACTTTTTAAAGATCACAACTAATGCCCGTTCTAGGTTCCGATCCATAGTCACGTAGAGTAACCACGGCCAACGAGGCTGATGAGACACTTACAATATTGATTTATCATTTACATATTTTTGTATAGTATGGACAGTATGATAATAACAATGACAGTTGGCTTAATTAAAAAATTAGTCAACCCTTATGACCTTTTCCTTATTTTAAACCTTAACTTAGTGCAGCTTACTAAACGTCGCTGGACGTGACTGGCTGAAGGTCGGCGCTATCAGACAAAGACTATTGTGTGTTTGTGTGTAGTCTCATATCTGCAGGTATCTTGTTTACGGGACGGATTGTTTTGCGCTGTTTCGTTGGTAAATATTTATCTACACCTGTTTTAATGAGTCAGATGTTAAATGATACAGTAATTGTCGGGCTAAGATGACTCTGAGCCTCTGCGAAACTTATAAACCATGAAGATAATATTTTTTTCATATATCCGATCGTAATCGTATAGATATATTGGCTTTACTTAAGCTACCTGTGATAATCGCATTAAAATTCAGTATTCAGTATTTCCAAAA
Organism: Bicyclus anynana; assembly: GCF_947172395.1. Taxonomy (NCBI): domain Eukaryota; kingdom Metazoa; phylum Arthropoda; class Insecta; order Lepidoptera; family Nymphalidae; genus Bicyclus; species Bicyclus anynana. The sequence continues at coordinate 16,089,233 of NC_069097.1, read as the reverse complement.
ATCAATGCTTGTTGCATGCAATGTTAGTTTAGGAATTAGTTTTTTTCTTAGTCATACACTTCCTGAATCTCTAATTAAAATATTGGTAAATTAAAAAATTATTAATTAAATAATATTGGTAAGTGCAATAAAGATTATTATTATTATTGAAGACAAGATCAATCCGACAATTTCACCATTCCAAACAAAATTTACATTGGTATTCTTGCCTAACTGGCAAGATTTGGGAAGAATGTCTAACAGTCGTAAAAAATAGAAATCAATTTACCCACTACCTACTTATGAATCTTTAATATGGCGTTATTGAAAATATTGTAAGTTTCCTCTGCTATTTCATGTATATTGGTTGTCCTTTTTAACTTTTATTCTATTTGCGAGTAGGTATATCGGCTACAAATACGATAGTTTGATCGCTTGTTAGTTTAGCACACAGAGCACGTCCCGCGGAAGCGCGTGCTCTCCGGGTACGGTGGGGGGGAGGGAGAATTGAATTCGCTGCCTGAACGTACAACATGCAAGATCAGCGCTGCTCGACAGACGGAAGATATATGCTGATCGCGGCCGTTGTCTTCCACGGTCAGCGAAATATGTCCAGTTCCTTGTTTAAAATATTAAAATATAAAACACGAGTAGGGTTTGTTTGAATCGACATAGTAAGATTAACTTTCACAACACTGTCTAACTCTATCATAGACTCAGTGGCGTGTACTTAATAGAAGCAAAAATTCACTGCTTACCCTGGCGATTAATTACGAGCCTGTATTGGAGAAGTAAATGTCAATTTGTTACAATTTGCAAGTAGGTACCTACCCTTGTAGGTTAGAAACCTTATGCACGAGAGTAGTGTTCTGTGTGAATCCTAGTCCTTTAAGTGCTCCTACACTTAAGTCATAATGTATGCCTTGGACGATTCTTTAATTTGAAGGTGCTCAGAATACGTGTAACTAGGAGGTTCTTCTAATAGATGTTTGACAAAACGGCCAATTCACACATTGTGGCTAGAATACGGATTGGAGAGAACTTATAAACTAAGATACACGCTGAAAACTATCCACTATGATAGAGTTCACTACTTTACAGTGCAAGCAATATTCATTCGCATTACTTCACAAGAATATATTTTAGGGGGATAATTATTACTCGTATCTAATACCAGTACCAGCCAAGAACAAAAAAACATTTTTACACATAACAATTTACTTTACTTACGAGTACTTACGAAGCAATCGGATCGGCTTGAATTTGGATTGAATGTGTGGCAAAATAATAATTATTTTTTTATTTTATTTTATTTTTTTATATTTAATAGTATGCATCATAAAATATAGATAATTTATCTATATTTTCATCATCATACATGCATCTTCAACAAAAAATAATCAGATGATTTTTATGTAAAATCTAAATCTACGTTGATGAAATTGCGGGCGTCCACTAATGTTAAATGTATATCAAATTACGAAAACATTAAAGTTCTTTTGAAAAAAAAAACCTTGCACCTTCTGTGATTCCTTCCTACGAAAATGCCATCAGCGGAAAACAAACTTGACCGCAACCGGCGTTTTTCTGGGAATCCCTGGACACTTTTTTCCCTTCTCGAGTAAGGTCATGTTCCAAGAAGTCTCGCTTCGAGAATTCTCGTCTAAACACTATGTTTATTAAATGATATGTACATGTATTCACACCATGATGTCTGACCTGTACCTACAGTAGGTATTCCATACAATAACTACGCAGTTATTCAAATAAGGACACGAAATCACTTCAACACGCGCCTTATACTACTTTGTATTTATATTAATAATAATTTATTATTATGCGGATATTATACATTACGATGTATCATAAAAAGTAATTATAATGGTAAAGTAAGTATTTTATGTATGTAATGAATACTTAACGAGGGAGCAAGTTATTTTATATATTTTTACACTGCAGTCAGATTATTCTTCGATTTCTTTAAAACCGAATTATGTGATTCTTTACTTAGGTAATTAAAAAGTGCTTAGTCAACATCTTTAGAGAGGTGCTTTATAGCCGATTTGAGATTTTTGATTATGGTTTAATACGAAAAAATTGTACGAAGAATAGCATATATTATTCATTACCAAATAAATTTTTATTAGGTACAATTTTATAGATTTTGAATTTCCTACATAATCAACGTTTTAATATAACACACGTTTATCTTTAACGACGCACCGTACAAGTAGAGTCGTACAATCCCAAACAGAGACTGGGAGTGGGACCACATTCCTAATTAACTTAGTTTCTGTATATGTCTGCTGCGGCGAAGTTTCCGCAGCTAACGGGGCCACAGACAAACAAACACGCGCACAAAGGGTAATTATATTGTCTTAGCGCCGCCTGCGACGCGCTGATAACTCGCCCTGATTACACACACACCAGCTTGCCAATTATAACACACACTTGGGGAAAACCGCAGGATAGCTAATAGTATTTATTAGTAAATAAACCGTGCTCTAGAGACAAAGGCATCTCTGTATGTTTGGGTTTGGTTAACTAAAACTTTAACTATACTTGTTGCATACTAATGTCTCGGCCGAACGGCTTCGTTTGGTAATCACCAATTAATCACACTTAAAATCAGCCGTCTAGGTAAGAGATATTTTAGAGTTACACTGGAAATATAGTAGCTGATGTACATCAAAGAAATAAACAGTCACAAAGAAAATAAATTAAAGCTAAAGTAAGTATTTATCGCTAATGAGCTGTTTCTTGGCCTGATCGACTTATGTGAGATACCACAAGCTATTGAATAGAATAGTTTACAGTTATGTTGTTTACTAATGAACATGTGATGAATATAATTTTATTATATTCATCCGTAATATAGCAGCAGCGCGAGGTTTAATGTATATCTGACGTTTTGATGACTTCATACAAGTACTTTCATATTTTCAAAAAAAATCCATGTAAGTCACTTAGTTTGCGAAACCATCATAAGTGAGTAAATCATCATAATGGGGATGATGACTAGGTTTGAATATATTGATTTTAATGATACATTCGGGTAAATAAGGTCAATGTTAACTAATTTATACATAAAAGGCAAAGATTGACTGGATATTTGCAAAATAAATAAGATTAAAGTTCAAAATCTATTAAAAATATTTTATCATAATTAGATGAAAATTCGTACAGTTTTAGCTTCCTTACATTAAATGTGTAATTTTTTAATATGTGAACTATAAACATAAACGCAGAAATAACAAAGATATTAGTAACTAGCTGACGCCACGCGGTTTCACCCGCGTGGTTTCCGTTCCCGTAGGAATATGGGGATAATATATAGCCTATAGCCTTCCTCGATAAATGGGCTATCTAACAGTGAAAGAATTTTTCAAATCGGACCAGTAGTTCCTGAGATTAGCGCGTTCAATCAAACAAACAAACAAACAAACAAACTCTTCAGCTTTATTATATTAATATAGAATAAAGATATAGATTTTGTTTAAACGCCCATACAAATCTAACGATCATTAATTGCCTACGACGTCACAAGACGTCACAACGAGCTAGAACAAAGACTTGACACTGTTGCAGTGTATTGTTGTCTAGTTTTATGTACTAAAAGGTATAAAAAGTATATAACGAGCTGCAAATACCGCAAAAACAACCAAACGACAATTAACTAAACAAAACCTAAATGCCTAAGCTGTTCTCGACCGACCAGCCTTTCATAACGCAGTCTGTGACTGGATGCATTGTCCCCAGTTCCCACCGCGATATCGCAACGCCTGACTCTCAGCTGACGGACAATAGATTTCGACATGGCGGGTAAAAACTGTACATTGTGACGAAAGCGCTGCTTATTTTTATAACCATCAGATTTCAAAAAAGGACGCTGTAAGAGTAAAATAAGAAAAAATATTCAGTAGATTTTACTATGGCACCGTGGCCCCATTGACCGCCTATAACAGGGTAGGCGAACCTTTATGCATCAACGTGCCATTTTTTCTAAAAAATGTTTAATGGGGTCATTGGCGTGCCATCAAATAATTTTGACTTTCTGATTATTTGGAGAATAACAATAATAAATACTATCAAAACTCTTTATGAAATAAAGTAAACAAAAGAGGTACATTTTGGAATGTTTTTATTACACGCATAAATTAAATTATTGTAAAATTAGTGTGACTTCTGTTGCTGCAGGTTAGATGACAGATAATTTATGTCAAATACCTACTTTACACATGTTTTATGATCGGCGACGTGCCCAAAATATTGTGTCGCGTGCCATCAATGGCACGCGTGCCATTGGTTCGCCTACCCTGGCCTATAACAAAAGGACGCACAATGATATAGAAAATTTCACTTAAAAACTGACCAATTTTGCTTTGACAGTTTTAGAATTATTGGTAAAGAAAATTATACCTAGGCCTTTAAACATACTCTAATATCCAATAAAATCCCAAATTCAGAGCAAATTCAACCTTAAGAATTGAGTTTAAATTTGCAAATGCGACTACTTGCATTGAGTGCCAAGAAGTTGTGTTTGGCACTCATTGAGTAGGGGCGTTTTTTGGTCGCTGACTGTGCATTCACTTTTTAATAGGAGATCGATGCGTGGCCCCTAGTAAACTACGAGTAGCTAAGTAAGTTCGTATTTTAAAGGGCACAATACTGGAACAAGTGTGTGAATTTAAGATCTAACTCTCCAATCCAAGTCCAATTTTAAGTCGATTCAGTTAGTAACTTTATAATCACGTCTGTACACTAGGTGGAATTAGTTTTATTATAAAGTTAATGAAACTGCTATGTCAGCTGCAACGCAATACTTGCTCTAAAGCCTTAAACCGTATTCCATTCGTTTTTATTTCAGCTATTATAAAACGAACTTGGAATAAGTTTCAAAACCAGCAGGTGTATAATAATACATTCAAGTATAAACACTTATAAGTAAAAAAAAATATAAAAGCACTATCTAAGAATAGAAATAAACATTTCTTGCCGATGTAGGTCCAAATCTCGTATAACTAGGTGTTTATCAGAGTTCGGCTCAGTGATCCTTGACCGCCAAGTAAAAGGGCGACCTTGTTTGAACCTCTCGACATAATGAGATACATAACACGGTTACGGAAAACTGCTGTACAACGATACCGCGGAAAGGCCAAGGACAGATCTTAGGAGACTAATGACGTCACTGATTAGTATTTACTGTCCGCTTCACTAAACGGTCATAGTTGCCATCACAAAGCTGTTCTTGTTTTATTATTCAAAGACAAATTAGCGCTGACTGCAACAAACTGCACTGTCATTTGACATCAAGCGAAAGACCTTACCTAAGTAAGGTCTAAAGACTTGCTTCGTTGGTTCATTGGTTAAACTAAGTGACTTCAAATCACGACGTCTTGGGTTCAGCCTTCATAATATTAAAGTAATTTAGCTTGGCTTTCTAAACAGAATCATTGCCACCATCGGCAGTTTTTTCTAACGGCTCAATTGCAAAGGTTATATGAACAAAGAAGATATAATCCAGACTATTGCAATGCAAATTGACAGACTAAGAACAGAGTAAACATAGCCTGGCCCTCAACTTTTTTTTCTTTAACGAATAATACATAGACTTAAATTCTCATTGTTACCATTAAGGTAATGACCAGAATGAAAATTAAATTTTTTTTTTAAATTTTAAACAACAATTTAAATTTTAACACCTGATAGTGGTCGTTAATAAATTTAACATTATCACCCAAATATTCTTTTAAAAAAAAAAGGAGAAGAAAGACTCACCACGCTTCTCATTGGAGAAGCGTGGTGAGTCTATGCTCCATGCCCCCTTTCTTATAAGGAGGGAGGTCTGGCCCAAAAGTGGGCCGCAAAATCAGGCTGTTTGATGACTCTAAGCCTCAGTGAGTCGAGCGAGTTCTTGTGGCGGTAGTTCCGCAGGGCGCGTTACGTGTGATTACGTCGGAATGCGCGCGCGCCGTGCCGGTGGTGCCGGCCCGTGCCAGGCGCAGGCTGCCGACCTACGAGTACCTGCCGCATGCCGCTGCCAGCACAGGCGCTGCATCTTTACTGGGTTATTATATACATCGTTGTACCTACCATTCAAATTAACACTCACTACATCGTTGTTAAACTAATAGTTTTATTTAACATTTATATAATGAGCACAGTACTTTGCTCTGTACTATCCTGCCGCCAATACCTGTAGCTTGCACTAGCAGCTTGGTGCAAACAGGGTACTTTTTTATAATGTATAAGCCTAGATTAACCAAATAAGACAGACCTATCCGAGAGCTATTCTTAAACAATAAGATATGAAGGCACTGTACGTTTAGATTGGCCAGGAATGCTAGAAACAACAACTCAACCGCTAGGCAAAATCACATAGAATAGATGGGAAACTTGATTACATTGTGCTATTTACTATAATACCCACGGAATAATAAATATATAGTGTTTTTCAAATAGCAAGGGTACGGTGACTCATTTCACTGTTGAAAGTTTGTCGCGATTCACGATAATAGTACGTATTATGACGTCATAAGGCAACTGTCACCGTACCCATGCTATCTAAAAACACTTTAGCTATAGCGGTTTCTATGTTATGTGATAATACCCGTTTGGTGGAGGATCTACGGAAGATAGTTGATTGCATCTGATTATTACTGCAATCATAATAATAATAGGTATCTTAACATTTATTCGTCATCCTTTTAATTATTTTCCTTGCCGGTTTAACTACATAGCTACGCAATAAACTAGTATTGACGATGATGGCTATCTTACGCCTTTATATGTATAAATATGAATCGTGGAAATAAAATCCATCAACGTAAGCCTGATGTAATAGCCGTGCTGAGTGGACTTTGTAAAAAGAAAGAAATTAACCACTTCAATTAATTTACAAAATTAGTTACATCCAAAAGAATTTTTGAATTCCACACTCACGGTACCATTATGAGATTTTCGAATTTATTTTCAATGAAAACAATTGAAAAAAACAGAATCTTTCGTGATTGTGAGATCTCTTTTTTAATTGCTCTAAAGTTTCTCACCTGCCTGTAACGAGCAGAGAGGAATCCAATTAAAATTTTTTGGTTAAATAGTTTCACATTATTTCGCGAGCGAAAGCCTACAATTCCTTTTGGAGATTCTATTATACTCAGTAGACATGCACTGGGTCGACATCTAGTTGCGTAGCGTATTTGGAACTCTAGTTTTAGTTTAAGGTAAAGAAATACCTACTAGGAATTTTCATCTGAAAATAAAGGAAACCCATCCGCCTGTAACGGCCTTTTTTTCTGAGAAATAGCTCTGAAGTATCAAATTGAAACGGACGGAGAAGTAGCATAAGTAATTCTTTCTGTAGAAATAGATCAGAAATGGATTGTGCACTCAACGTTCGTTGTTTACCACAACTAACATTGAGTTCATTATAAAATTCCTCTTTTGAGCGCCTCATTTTTCATGCGCTAGTAACACGTCTAACAGTATTTTTCATTGACACCCAACCCTTAGAAAGATTTTATTCACTTTTTGAAGATTATAAACGGTTAAAGACTTTTCTAGTAAGAAGTTCATTATTCCCAGCAAGCTACTCGCTGCACGTTACTCAACTGGTGCATGTTAGTGGGAAAGGCAGCTGCTTAGGCAACGGCTCACTGCAACAGATCCGGCAACACGCGAGCGGTGAAACTCCGGGAAGTCGCGTTACGGAGCGATTACATTTTAGCAACTGTTGCATACTTCGCGCCGATCCGACGACCTTCATCAGATAGCAATAATAAAATATAGGTCCTAGGTTCAATCCACATTGGTGCACCACTGTACCTACATTGCACATCATTTTGCCTTAAGCAAGAAAACTTAATGAGGCGTAAACGAAATTAATGCTGTTTCATTACGGAAATAAAGTAAAGAATTATTGTTTTATATTATACACAAGGTATTTTAAGTACATTGTTGGGTCAGTATTTGGACTTACATGTTATTTTATGCAGCCTTTCGACAATCAAGCCTGGTGGAAAGCAATGATGAGGACTAAGATGAAGCGCGCTTGCCTAGAAGATGCCTATTCACACTTGCCTTGTAGGTGAACAAATTATACGTGTCAGGAAACACATACTAGGGCAATCTATATTTTAGCAGTGTATTGTGAGAGTGAGATAAAAATAATTCTGGGCATATATGGGTTAACATGGTTTCAAATCGGTTTCAAGTCTTAGTTAAATGTTAAACTTTTATTTGTTCCAAGATATTCTTAGAATCAGTCAAGAGAGCACGTCAAACCGTCGGTCAATATCCAACCTAGTTTACATTATGAACACATTTCAAGGTTTCAAAAATGGAAAGTGATTAAGAAACCTTACTTTCGCGTAGATGTAATATTTTTGTACTCAATAGTAGTAAAGCATTCAAGTAGCAAGTAGGTATTTTTCTTACTAAGAATATCTCTCAATAACTTGTGAGAAGAGAAAATAAAGTGTTCGAGTCTACTCAAGTAAATAATACTTGAAATCGTATAAAAACTGATTCTACGCGATCCAAGTCGCGAACTACGAACAACTTATATAATAATTCGAATTCGACTAGGTAGGCACTGTCAATGTCACTATAAAACCCCTCAAGAGCCTGCGACCGTCTACCCAAACACCTAACACACGAAATACATTCGGTTCAATTATTTTGTTAACCATACATCGCCCGGCCTCTATACTAGTCCAAGTTGTCCTTACGAATAGGCACAGCAATGGACTCATTTCTGCGAAAATCACCGAGCTCGTATGAAAGGCGGTCAATGACACCGAAACCAGTCGGAAAATTTTGTACACGACTGACCGCTTTTTGTACCTTATGCTATGGGGACTGGGTTTAATTGAGCTTTTGCTGGAAAATGGCAAGCATCAAAATAATCGTGGTTTAATATAGATTTAGAAACTGGTCTCACATGACCTAAGTCTAGTCAACCAACGCCAGCCTCTATAGCGAAATATTCTAGATTGAATTATAGTTATATGTCGAATATGATCGTAAACTAGTGACGTATTTTCTCAACTGATAATGATGTCTAGTGAGGTGTTAAATAGAAAAAATCAATTGGCGATTGTTTGTTCGCACATCACTTAAGAACAATTTAGATTTTTCTTGTTTGAGTATATCTTTATATGGTTTAGATTCACAGTCAACTCGGCAAGTAGCTTTGCAATCGGATCCCATACTAATTTTGTTTTATTTTTCTCTATGTACTTACAGATTTAGATTTACTCAAGTATTTATTCTTGTTCGTCTAGATACATAAAAATATTAGACAGACAGATATGCAGTCGAGACAGCCCCATCGCAGTTTTATAACTTTATAACGGTAATAGTACAGAATAGATAATAAAGAAATTTTGAGTTTAAGTTTCAGCAGCAGTTAGTCAAGATTTACTCTTAAACTTTATCCTGTTTGAGTCTGCAGTTTGACTTTATAGGTAGTTACTGACGCCGCGCGAAAAGTTGCTATATCCAATTATGGTGTAGGTGGTAGGCACCCCTTACTGAGTTACCCCTAAGACTTGCCTCGCGTGCTCACAATATGATTACTACCCCTCTCTCATCAGCCGCTAACTTATAACAAACTTGCATTATGAGGAAGTTCGATAATATTGAATAAGTTACTTACTTCGGCTACGAACTGTTGCGTGATCATTTCGTTTGGTTGTTTTAATAGAATTAATGAACATTTACAGTATTACTCATAATTAATTGAAATTTACAAATTAGTGTTTACTTTCCGGATCCATTTCCTGTGTTAAGATGAAAGACGGTTTCCTTCCATTGAGAAAGTCATCAGTAGAAGTACAGATTAGATTCTCTGAAGGTTATAGAATGGAAGGTCCATATTTTTTTTTTTTTAGAGAGACGACTATCTTAGCTATCCATGCACTCACCGTGCGGATGCCGAGTCATCGCGTGGCAGAGAGAAGAACTCCGAGCACAGTCCTGGACTGTGACCAATGACCGTAGGGTTATCCTTGACAATCGATTAACACTCCCCTTCTCTGCTCGTGTTGTTCTCCCTGTTTAGCCAAATTTGGTGAAATCCTAATTGAGCAGCCTTGGATACCCGCTCTAACGTAGAAGTTGCTGCAGTTCTAATGTTTTTAAGAAAGTTATAGGGAGATTTCACTGGTTGGTAAACCTCTCGCATCTAATTTTACGACGTACTGACTAACCAGATAGCCATTTTTAGTTAGTTCATTTGTTAGGTCACAATATTTGTTCACTTTTATACTGTGGTCCTTCGGAATGTTAGTTACGCTTAGTTTGTTTGGAAAAAAGGAAAATGTCTGGTCTAGATATCGAAATAGCGACATCCGCTGGGATTTTATAATATTTTTCAAACTCATACATTAATAAAGTCCAATCAGGTGCAGAACCTAGGATTGAATAGAGCTTACTAGACTAATTTGATATTGAGCCTTTGACGAAGTTAATTTGTAATGTATTTGTAGTCAATCCTTTTGTAGCTCTACTTACTGAAAGGTTTATAGCTTCACGTATGTTTTGAAGTACTCTATCATGACGACGTGAGTAAAGACCCAGGAGCTCCTCTCTACTGCCTCACCACAACGATAGCAAATTTTTCACTGGTCTGGGAGAGTCATTTAAAAGGCATTAAGATAGAATTTCAGTAAGGCAGGAGACCAATCATAGATGATATAGCAAGGTGCGCCACTTTAGTGCAACAGGGAATAAGAACAAACCGAAGGAACACCTAATCCCTAAATTACTTAATCCCACGAAGGACTTTTGTACTTATCGGAGGCTTATACGTCTAAAACACTAACATATCCCTTTCTAAACATTGTTTAGCTTAATCGTATGCTCCTTTTCTGAAGTAGGTTAATAAGCCCAGAGAAGGAAAATGCAAATCTTCCATACAAGCCTGAACGCCGTAAGCTGAATTCGGTAGCCATTACCTGATTTGTTACGTTTTGTAATACCTTTAATAGAGTTTTACCAAATTAGATAACTAAGTAATTAAGATGTTCACTAAAAAGCCAATAAGCACTTTATAAGCCAAGATTCTTAGAAATACCTAATTAAGTAATGTGACCTTCTTAATTATTTCTAATTTTGTTTACGTTTAGGTATTTTAGATAACCTTGACTTCAATTACGGAAAAGACATGAGTCTGCATTTTTTCTTTGGTATGCGGTTTCCTCACGATGTTTTTCCTTCACCGTTTGAGACACGTATATACGATACGATATTTAATTTCTTAAAATGCACATAACTAAAAAGTTGGAGACCGCTGGTACCGGATTCGAACCCACAACCTCCGGAATCGGAGGCAGAGGTCACATCCACTGGGCTATCGCGGCTCATCTCTGAATCTACTGAATAGATTTTTTAAATTCTCTTACCACTACGTTATTTTGAGTTAGTTACGTTGGTTTTATTGAATGGCATAGGCTATATTTTATCCCCGTATTTTTACGGGAACGAGAACTACGCTGGTGGAACCGCGGGGTATCGGCTAGTTTTTAAATCAATGTAGAAGTAAGCGCGTCACTACTCACTTCTGCCACTGATTGAGGCCGACCACTGGCGCTGTGAGGCCCAGGAGTGGACACGAGAGTACGATCAGTCTGTTCCCTGCATTCTCACTAATAATTTCAATGATGCATTTACAGCAGCGGACAGCGACACGATGTTTTCTTAATAAAGTGCTTTTCAGAGCAACTGACAGTCGCCTGTATGACGTTCATTATACGTACTATTATCGTGAATAATAATAATTATCGTATACGCGGCAAACTTTCAAAAGTGAAACGAACTGTCACCCGCACCATCCTATATGAAACGAACTGTAGTGCAGCAAATCACTATGTAGGCAATGATGTTTTACTGAGGAGGCGTCATTCAACTGTCTATTTGTTCCAACATCACTCATACACTGATCTGATTTTAATGCAGTTTTCACGAGTAGATTAAGCCTCGATACAAGGGCCGGATTTAATAACGGGAATTTCATGGCTTGAATTCCCGCCTTTTGGACTAAATGTGACTTATGATTGTATGCGACAACTACTATACGTTGGCTAATTAACCGATATCCAAAAAGGAGGAGATTCTATGTTCGGTTGTAATGTATGTTCGTCAATATTACCGTCAAATGTCAACCAATCTTGAAAATTCTTTTGTATATGTCAAGATTTGTCCTATTCTTAGTGCTCTTGTGTTCGACGTAAAGTCGTAAGATGTAAAGGCACGTAATCTGTACACGATTGTATCAATCTTCGGGTGAGAGCGCGTTATGTAGAAGGCATAAGGTGCAAATTGGCGTGGCGCGACCGCAAGCGCGGGCGGAAGCGGCCCATTGAGTGGCGACACGTCGAGACGAATCCACTTCCGGCGGTCAATGTCGCATCACGCACTCACTATAGCCACCTATAGCGCACTGTACGGCTATAGTTTGACAGCTGGCGACATTACGACTCATAGTTAGAATCACAGTTAATAAATAAATTGTAATTTTTTTTTAGAAAACAAACTAGCTGGCTATCTGCAGTTTATCTGACCCTATCGCAAATCCTTACTTAGACTAGCTACCAGGAGCGTTGGTTTCTAATAACCCGATTCCTATCGGGTTTCCTTTTAAAAATCCTCGAGTTTTACGGATACTGATGCCACAATTACCCCCTAAAATAAGGGTCAAACACATTCAGTCTAAAACTACATTAACGGGTTACCTACAAGAAAATTTCAGTCTTCGTTACTGCTAGCTACCCATGGTCCGATATATCCACATATCCGATGTGCATGACGGATGGACTTGAAGGATCACGAGCAACACACGATGAGTTTTACCGGACGCCATGCCGACAGCGCTGCAAATATGTGGATATATCGGACATCAACTAACTATAAACTACCTCAGTGTCAAATTTCAACTCTGTACGTCAAGCAATTTTCGATATTTCATGATGAGTGTCCTTTCGCTTTTATATAAATTTAGATTAGATTAAATAATACAATCACGACAACAATTTACATTTTTAATGTATGGTGTAAATACTCTCACATTCATCTCCCAAAACTACGATGACCTAACTCCAAAATTGCCTACAATTCTTATCTTCTTAGGATAGGAGCGGCTGACAAAGCTTCAACTTAGATTTTATAAAAAACTAAGGTCTGGCTATCACAGATCGATATAGACTGCAAAACCGCTCGAGTTTTTGAGAATTCACAGCCAAATAATTCAATCCATACACTACTTTTATTACATTTAAATCTATTAAAAACTTAACAAAAAAAATACAAGTTAATTGAAAAACCAAAAATCCGAAACGGGCAACACTGGGATATAATATGCCATCAAAAACAATACATGTAAAAAAAGTCTTGCAATTCAGTTCTTCTACCGTAAAAAGTTGTGAGATCTATGTAATACCAAGTCGGTTATTTTATTCAGTCCCTACATAAATAATCTTCTGTCTTAAGATATTACGTAATTTGCTAACCTGCAAATAACAACATCTTATAGAAACCATATCAATGTTAAGGATCTTTATTTTTTTTATAAAGCCGTAGCCGAGGTATAGAAGAGGTCAATTTCCTGGTCAATCAATCTCAATTTAACCTAATTAGTTTAGTAACTAGTTAACCTAACAAGATTTAGTTAATCTAAACCAAAATAGTGATGATACAATAACCATACATTACATTTCGATATCGCGTCGGAACACAGCGCGTTGAACTCTTTTGAACGCGGCGCCCAATCATGCGCGACGCCAACATCGACGTTTGATGCTCACAACATATCAGAACAAACTTATGATAAGCTACTCTGAGTGTTGAATTAACGGTGAGTTTATGATTGTATTATAAACTTTTAAGAATACTTAACACAAAGATTTGTCACTATTAAGTTGTAAGTATCATAATACGCTAATCCATACTTAATTAAAATTTAAATCGTAGTAGCGGACTTTCCACTCGATTGTATTAATCGCCCGTACGTGCAGCTGCAACCCACTGCCGGACATTAACCGTTTATAAGGACTTCCAAACAACACGATCTTGAGTCGCAAGTGTCCAGCGGTTAGGTTACACAATCAAAGATAAAATAATCATATTTCGTAGACTTCAGACTTATTTGACGTGAACTGTCTCTGAGTTCAGGGAACGCGCGCTCTACCACATCATACATCAGCTCACCTCATTGGTATTCAGTGACGCTCGTCACCGCGCTTATGATGCTACAGCACAGGAAAATCGTGACTCGCTCGTAAGCAGCCAAACTCACTTGGTTTATTACCTACCTACTACCTAAATAATATCAACGCGCTTACCATGGGTTTTTTTTAGTAGTTAATTGTCTTTTTTTTTATTCTTTACAAGTTAGCCCTTGACTACAATCTCACTGGTAAGTGATGATGCAGTCTAAGATGGAAGCGGGGTAACTTGTTAGGAGGAGGATGAAAATCCACACCCCTTCCGGTTTCTACACGGCATCGTAACGAAACGCTAAATCGCTTGGCGGTACGTTTTTGCCGGTAGGGTGGTAATTAGCCACGACCGAAGCCTCCCACCAGCTAAAATTCAGTCGATGGAAGAATCATTCTGTCGAACACTAAATAGCTTTAACCTTGCAAAATTCAACAAAGAACTTGTGTCCTATAATCGCGTATCCTAAAAAGTCGACAGGATCCGCGAAAAAACTTCGAGCTATCATATTTCGTAAATACGAGTAAGTAATAAATAACTAAATATTTCAAGAAGCATGTTCGTCATTAATCTGAGGTTATGGTAACGGTCCACTTACAAACGAATACCTACTCATAGGTATACAAAAGACGTCGCAAAGTGTAAGGTTTCAAAATGAGTAAGCAAGAGTGTATAAAAGGAACTTTTCCGGTCAGTGGAAATCAAAATTTTCCTTCCTCATACTCCAATAACAAAGCCGCCGACACAAATAACAAAATTAAAGAAATTATAATTATTATATACCCCAAATGATTTGGTCACCAAACTATATCATACACATAATATCATAAAACAGTAAATAAGTAGGTGTATGTACTTCATTCACTACACAACGAAAGTATGCTCTCTTTTAAAAACTTTCTAAGAATATTATGTCAACTGACAACTCGACATCGCCAGTCGGATCTACCCTACTTTTTACACACTTTTTATCACGAACGCTAATTGAATGAACTTTTAAAAACCTTGTATATTTTTTGTCCAGTTAGTTGTCACTCACTAAAAATGAAAGTTTCATTGTTACACCAACAGTTAACCTAACGGCCTTAAAAGAATTAAACTGCCACGACGATGTAAATCGTAACTTTTTACTTCTTTTTCTCTTGAAATATATTTTTTGTAGGAATAACGTTATTCTGTACATTGCTTCCGTACCTAATTAAAATTTAGAATGAGTTTTATTATACCTACATGCTTACTTCACTATTTTGAATTAAATAGATACCATCCACATAGCAATTTATTAGTTGCCTTGTGTCATGTGTGCAAGAAATCAAACTGGCAAAGTTGCAACTTTTAAACGATCCCATTTATTTTTTTTTAAGTTTGGCCCTATGGGACAGGCAAAGAACTTCGACCATACATTCAATATAGACCAAAGAGCGTGCTTCTCGTGGTCTGACCTGATAAATGCCTCGTGTCTATCTGAGCGGCGGCAGCCGTGACCAGCAGCAGGAGCCAGAACGCCCCCCAGGCGCCCCGCATCTTCAGCAACACCACATCAACACCATAAAACACTGAAACAACACTCTCTTCTAAACAGTAAGCACTATCCACGCACGCCGACCGATTTTCAGTTTAGTTAGAAAGTTCGCCCGTTTGGAAAGTTGGTGACGTGTATTCGCTCCGCCCGGCGTCAAAGAAACGTCTCGATCGAGCGCGCGGGAGCGACTGCCGAATGGTGGGAAGGTTGCGTCGCCCTCGCCGGCCGGCTCCGGTGGGGTGGCGAGCGTATGACCTATCAATGCCTCACTAACTTCATTTAATAATTTCAAATATTTTTACATAAATTATAATTTAACAAGTTAACAAAGTCTTCTGTCACGTCTGTATGTCTGTTCCCGATAATCTTCAAAATTATTAAACGGATTTAATATTTCAATTTTCAATTTCATCAATAAATACATTATTTATAACAATATTAGTCAAGGGTGTGTGTGCCGATGGATATTGGGGTGTCAAAATGCTGGAATGGCGACCCCGCATCTGAAAGCGCATTGTTGGTTTACCGAGGCATCAAGCGGGTTGCAGGGAACCACTGCATGCTGACGGCTTAAAACCATAATGTGTGTAAGTTTATATGATGATGATGATGATGATGATGATGATGATGATGATGATGATGATGATGATGATGATGATGATGATGATGATGATGATGATAATGATGATGATGATGATGATGATGATGATGATGATGATGATGATGATGATTATGATGATGATGATTATGATGATGATGATGTGTATATTTCGGTTCAAATATAAATGACGATATTTCTTGGAAGTGTCGAAAACAATCTAGCTGTTGGCTTCACAGCTTTCAGTTATTGCATATTGAGAATTATAACATCTCATTATGATACCTACCTAGAAGGTAAAAATTAATTTATTTAAAAACCCCGCTACTTCCTAGATTTCTGTTAATATCTTACAAAATAATTATTGTAAGGCCATTTTAGTACATTTATATAATGAGGTCTCTTATTATTTTTCAATAATAAGATACCAGGGGCAATATTGGGCCATCTCTTTTATTAATTTTTAATATTTTGAGATGCACACTGTTTCGTTATAAAACATCATTTTAGATTACACTACAAGAAATCTTGTAGTGCTTCCTGCGAACAACAAAGCGAGAACCTTTTAATGAGTACTGCCAAATTTTCCCCTGAAAGTCGGGAGATTTCCGCAACTGGCAACCGCGATTCGCACAGGTGGTCGTCAACTCGGCACTCGGCAGGTAGCGCGGCGAGGCGGCGAGTAAACACGCGCCCCAGTCCCCGCGCCCCGCACCCCGCCCGCGCCACTCGCAAGTCGCGACATCGGCACCGGACACCGCACAGTCGCCATTTTTCCAAACAGCTTTTTTTTACAATCGCGTCTGGCCTAATTTTTCCATGGAGTAGCCTATATTTTCAAAACTGCATTTTTCTACTATTACTTACTATTTAGTACTAGTACTACAGGTTTGTTTGAATAAGTATGTTAATCATGAGTTAAGTCATCTTCATCATTATCAACCCATATTGGGCTCACTGCTGAGCTCGAGTATTCTCTCAGAATGAGAGGGGTTAGGCCAATAGTCCACCACGCTGGCCCAATGCAGATTGGCAGACTTCACACACGCAGAGAATTAAGAAAATTATCTGGTATGGAGGTTTCCTCGCGATGTTTTTCCTTCACCGTTTGAGACACGTGACATTTAATTTCTTAAAATGCATACAAAAGGTGGAGGTGCATGCCGGATCCCTGATTCGAACCCACACCCTCCGGAATCGGAGGCAGAGGTCATATCCACTGGGCTATCACGGCTATCTCCCTATATACGTTATATATTTTTTCAATGAAATCTTCTAAAATAATCGTGTTTTTTCCAAGAATTAAATTAAATATTAATAAGAATAAATTACAAGGATAATGATTATCTTGGATGTTAAACTGATGTAGTTGGTCACAGTGTAAGTATCTTACAGTTGTATGATTTTTTTTTAGATTTGAAGGTCGGGAATAATACACAATTTATTGGCTCCCCAGCGGGAACATTAGTTTAATCCACATTTTTCAGTGAATCTGATAATCCCAATAAATCATGTACTGTTGTATTTTTTTCATTGCTTAACAAGTAAGTAAGCCCTTGACTACAATCTCAGCTAACTATAATACAAAGATGGCAGCGGAAGTAGATTGAAATCCAAACCCCTTTCGGTTTCTAAATCGCTTGGCGGTTCGTCTTTACCGGTAGGGTGGTAACAAACTACGGCCGAAGCCTCCCACCAGCCAGACCTGTACCGATTAAGAAAACCTCAATGGGCCCAGCTGGGGATCGAACCCAGGACCTCCGTTACAGATGTCGTCAGTATTACATACCTAGTTTGAAGACTAATATTTATTGATATTTGACTCACTGTTCATAAAACTGCCTGTCTTTGTTTGTGTACACTCTACAATCATGTACTTTCATTAGGAACAGCTAAGTAATAAATAAATATTTATAGTTATAGTCACAAATGTGAGTGCAAACTCAGGTGTACTCTCTGTTATTGGTCTCGTAATCCAATGGGACGGTTTATCGTAACAACCGGAAAGAGATCAGGCATGCGAATGCCTTTAGGACCCGAGGGTTCATGCACTTCGAAGCATCTGCACCATCAATTTACCTAATAATTCCAGAGTGCTATTAAGATTTTTTTTCACAAGGAATATCCCTATATCTTTTATGTTTTGGATGGCCAGATATACGAGTAGAAATCGAATTCTAGGACCACATCTATGTCCAAACTAGCGACTCACAGCCCAATGAGACAGTTAAGGCTAAATAGTTACATAAATATAAAATATCCTAGAAATACTCATAATAATTAAAATATAGTAGCGATAAATGTGCTTTATTTATCCTCCTCTACCCTACTGTATACTTTCTAACCTGTGCTATTTCTATTGCCTGACACTACCATGCACGAAATGGTTAGGGAAAACATACGGCACAAACGCGGATAAGTTTGTATATAATTATAGGTCTTATTTACAAGTACTAAAGACTAAATTGCTGTAATACATGCTTATGATTGTCGGTAACTTTAGCAGTAAGTACTAAGTATGAAAATAAGTACCTACCCATAGGTAGTTATTGAATATTTTCCTCATAAGAAATTGTATAATATTTCCTGATCATCCGGGTGCTTTATTAACCTCGGCGCAAACAAAGGGCATAAGTTTAACGCACCTGTCTAGAGTCTGTCAGATTTATAAGCGATTTGATTGTGAGCGTTTTTTTTTAAAACAAGGGCTGTCTCGCTTTTATTTAATGGATAACCTTAAACTCTGAACTGGTAAGTACCACAAAAATCGAGTACCTGGCAACGTACCGTAACGTAATTTAGTACGTACGAGTCAGTGGCGTAGCATACCTTGGAAAGGCCCTATATCAAAATTAGTTTGGGGCCCAATAGACGAGCGGCAAATCGAGAAAATCTCTTTAGCAGTTTAAGAGAGATTGTGGATTAAATGTTACTAATTTTTGTTTTATAATTTGTACGGCGTATAATTGATACGGCGGTAGCTAAGCCCTTGGTTCGAGAGATGTGGTTATCCATAAATAACCGTATCCTTATCCGCGGATATCGGAGGGAGAAGAAAAGCCAAACTTATTTAGAGTTTACTCATGAATCGCTTTATTTACTTGAATGAAAACCGTATGAAAATAGGTATGTATGCGACAGTTCATGTGGCACACAGTTTCAGTTTAGTAGTAAATAGGTACCTATTTCTTATAAATAAATTTGAAAAACTGACTAGTGATAAATCTATAAACTGTAAGCTGTATTTTCATTTAGTTAACTATTCTATTTTATTTATCTAAAACAATTATTATAGTCCACTTCAATACCAACATTTCTTAATTGTTCAATTGACCGGAAAAAGATAATTCGGTGATTACGATAAGAAAGGTTTTAAGAAGCCCGAGTGTACCTAATCCCACCCTCGCATTGCGGTCGAAGCCCACAAACTTGCGGTAAAGTGGCGAGGTGGGTCATGTAACAAGACCCCATTTACCTCATCAAAGAAGCCTTTCTTTAATCAAAAAACCTGCTGGCTGTTATCTAAGAATAAATTACAATAAAATTCGAATTCATAAATTCATAATGTGGTAGATTATTCCAAATTTCTCTTCTAAAAAGTTTTTTTTAAATTTCACAATTATTTATCTTTTATCTTCAACCAATAAAATAACTATTTAGTGAACCAACAAAAAAAACTTAATATTTAGTACCCACCTCATGATTTTAACATTTTCTCTACTGATTATCTATTCACGACAGATCTCAACCTTCCTACGGCTACAGGAAATAACCTAAGGAACAAACTGAAGCTAACTTGTGTGACTATTAGTGATTATGTCTTGCAAAATAAATCGAATGAGATATTTATGTGGACGAGGAAATGAAGACGCAACATTTTCCTCCACATTAAAACGTAAATAAACCAGCCTGCATCGTGAACAGGATTTCCGCATCTAGCGGTGTCATCACCATTTCCCTTTGTTTACTTTATTAACCAACTTCCAAAAAGGAGGAGGTTCTACGTTCAGCTGTATGTATGTTATTTTATTTATTTTATTTTATTTAGTTTGCAGCCTATTTATTATTCGGATCACTTTTTACGGTGATTTTGTAGGTCTATAGTATAAAATCCGACCGATCTATAGTATAAAATTATCATTGGTCAGTCCGTATTCAGACAGATCAGACCACAAGGCCAATCCAGTTGCAGCCAGGAGTGCGTCAGGGAGATGTGATCTCTCCGAAGCTATTTACCGACGTCTTTAAGATTCTGGACTGGAACATCAATGGCGAGTACATCACTTAGCTGCGGTTCGCGGACGATGTAGTCAACATGGCAGAGACTGGATGATCTTAATACCATGCTCAATGACATCAGCAGAGTTTCTAAACAGGTGGGCCTGAAAATGAATACGTATAAAACGAAAATAATGTGTAATGCTCATGTATCGCTCCACCCAGTTACAGTTGAGAACGTTACAACAATGAAAAATCGATTCTATAGCAACAGTTTTTATGAAAGCGTTAGATCATTGATTCTTGATCTTTGACAGAGGGGTAACGGTTTACGAGGCAGGTCCTTTCCTTTTAATGGTCTAAGGTCGATATCATATGAAGGCTCAGAGTTACACAGCGGGCGAAGGAACGAGTCATGCTAGGAGTATCTTTGCGTGATCGAATCAGAAACGATGAGATCCGCAGAAGAACCAAAGTCACCGACATAGCTCTACTTGTGGCGAAGCTGAAGTAGCAATGGGCGGGGCACATAGTTCGAAGAGCCGATGGACGTTGGGGTCTCAAGGTGGTAGAATGGCGACCGCCCACTACAAAGTGCAGTGTTGGTCGACACCCGCCAGGTGAACTGACGATGACGACATCAAGCGAGTCGTAGGGATTCGACGGATGCAGGAGGCTCAGGATCGTGATGTTTGGAAGTCCCTACAAAAGGCTTATGTCCTGCAGTGGACGTCCATCGGCTGATATGATGATGATGATGATGATGATGATGATGATGATGATG
Source organism: Bicyclus anynana (assembly GCF_947172395.1). Taxonomy (NCBI): domain Eukaryota; kingdom Metazoa; phylum Arthropoda; class Insecta; order Lepidoptera; family Nymphalidae; genus Bicyclus; species Bicyclus anynana. The sequence continues at coordinate 16,067,918 of NC_069097.1, read as the reverse complement.
GAGAATCGAAAACCCTTCTGTCCACGTATAATACCAACATTGAAACACAGACAAGTATTACGTTGAGCTATGGCTTTGCTTGTGTACTTGTCAAATGTTAGGCTCAAAAAAACTAGAACTCAACCGCTAGGTCAGTTTAAAAAAAATGGTATCAAATGTCAGTGTCAATGTCAATTTGTTTTGATTTTGACGTGTGTCTTCTATCTAATCTATGAATTATGATTGTTGTTTTTTGTCTGTGGTACGTGGTATCAAAAGTTTTCGAAAGCATTATTTTTATTTTCTTATTGTTGATTAATGATTTGAGTTAATTTAAAATAGTGAGTGATAGGCTATTATTGTTTTGTAGGAATGTGCGACACCCATGTTCTTCCTCAATGTACTGAATGGTGCTGAACGTCGAGAGACGTGAGAGGCAAGATGACTGATCAGCCGGATCTATTATTTTTCGATACATTCTCACACGATACTAGCGAGGTAAATATGAATTGTTATACCTCTATTTCGACCATATTATCAAACCGGTACTATACGTAGAATACAATGCAGTGCATACAACATTTTACCTGGGTAATGTTGACTGCTTCTGAGAACCTGTAAAGATTTTGTATGAAAAGCAACAGAACCCAATAATTGACAAAAAGTGGTTAGTAGTGTTATTCATACTGTTCTCATGAGCGCAAGAGACTTTCATACAAATCTAGAGTACAGAACTCAAGTTAACTTACAATCAAAAAAACATAATGTTATTTTTAAAAAATTTCAATGTTAGAGATTAAATAATCATCAGATAATTTCTATTATGATAATTATTCATTCCTATATTTTTTTTCAAGTTAAAATATATTAATTCGGCCAATAACAAATAAATATTAATAATAATTATTATTATTTATATGATTTGTTTTGCTTCTCAATTCTCTTATGTGCAGGTAGCATCCAAGATTAGTAGATGACAAAATATTGTTTTAGTTGTAAAACTATAAAAGAGCAAAATATGTCCTTTTTTTTCTTATTTTGTTCTTGTGCTGACTAATTTGTTTGATTATATTATCATCTGATAGATAGATAGATAGATATTAGCTGACTTGGTTTAAATTAAAGTGTACCACTTTAATTTAAACCAAGTCTTTGCCGGTAAGGTCGTAACTAACCACGACCACAGCCTCCCACCAGCCAGATCTGGACCAATTAAGAAAACCTCAATTGGCCCGGCCGGGGATTGAACCCATCTCCGTCTTGTAAAGCCACCGCTCATACCACTGCACCACGGAGGCCGTCAAATATTTGTCATGAAGAGAAATTGACAAATGTCAACCTAAATATAAAACTATAAATAATAAGTAATGGTTTATGTTGTTATAGATATAAAACTTATGCTGTTAGGCCAAGCAGGTTACAGACAGATTTAGTTGATATGCTACTTGCACCCACTTCTACAGCATAAACTATATTATATGTAAGGAATTGGGTGAAGTGGTCCCTAGTTAGTTAGTTTTGACGGCCTCCGTGGCGAAGTGGTATCTGCCGTGGATTTACAAGACAGAGATCCTGAGTTTAATCCCTGGCTGGGCTGATTGAGGTTTTCTTAATTGGTCCAGGTCTGGCTGGTGGGAGTCTTCGACCATGGCCAGTTACCACCCTACCACAACGGCATACCGCCAGCAATTTAACATTCCAGTATGATGTTGTGTAGAAATGAAAGGAGTGTGGATATCATTCTACTCTTAACAAGTTAGCCCGCTTCCATCTTAGATTGCATCATCACTTACCATCAGGTGAGATTGTAGTCAAGGGCTAACTTGTAGAAAATAAAAGTACTAATTACTCGTCTGGCCCTTATCACTAGCCTCTTTAAATATATAACTAATAATGCAGTCTAATATGGTACTTGGCTTAATTTATTTTTCTAAAACATTTTTGTGTGACATGATGGATATTGGCATTCTATATTATTTGGTGTCAATGTGTGATGCCAATTGGGCGTTAATTAGCCATAACCTAAGACTACCACAAAGCAAACTTAACATACAAATTCAAGGAACCAGATACAGGGTTCAATTCTTTACCACCTATGCTACGTTGGCTTGATCATCCAATCCATTCATGTAAATTTTTTGGTTTCCAGGAGCTAAACTTAGATTTGGTTCAATTTCCCAAATCAGTATATGTGCGGGAGATACGCATCATCCCGCTCGGCGCTCGTGTGGAGGGGGACTTCCCTGGAGGAGTAAGGCTCGGGGCAACAAACCCTACAAAGTTTCACATAGACTTCTTTGTGAATGACTTGAGCAAGCCGGGAGCATCAACTTTCGAAGCACTAGGCAGTATTGACTATTGCCAGAATGGGCAGATTCACATGGAGTGCTTGTCTGGCGTGGACCAGCCTAGGATACCCACTGATGGGCTTGTTCTTAGGGGTGAGAATGCTAGCTTCATTGAACTGTGTGAAACTGTTATGTTGTCCATTCCCACACATACTTTTGAGTCACGGTTTGGCAGTATTAAAACCTATAATTCAATTTACAAATTGTATTCCAAAGATTTTGTTTGATGTTGGCATTTATGCATGTTATATTATAGAACTGGACGAGTGTGAGTCAGACTGGACCACTGAGGTTTCAGTACATAGGATCAGGATAAATAGTCCAGTAATCAAATTGAATAGTTATTGCTGAGCCTTTCTCAAATTTCAGACCACATGTTTTTTAACATTTAATCACAAATGTGTAGTTTGAAATTTTTTCTAGTACATTCAAGTAACATTGTTATAGACCACAAAACTTGCCGAATTTCGTACTCATAGTTGTGGTCAACCAGATGTATGAGTTTGACAATAATGTATTTTTGCTGAGTAAACAACTGTATATTTTTTACTTAAATTTAGAAGTTTATTTTTTTCACAACTTCATGGGAGTATACTTACACACCTATATGAGTATACGATTTTTAACTTGAAACCTCCACTGAACTCTTATCACAAAAACGGAACTCTTTTATGATTACTTTTTTGTCTGTCTGAAATAAAGATATCTCAGGAATGCCTGAAATAAAGGGATCAAAAAAGTGATCTTATAAGAGTTCAGTTTTTTCCTTTTGAGTATAAAATTATTTCTTATATGTACAAAATACTGTCTTAGGTTGTTTTCTTTCAATGCTGGATGATGGTTTTTTAATGTTTGAAAATATTCTACTGTAGCTTAACTGTAAAATAAATTAAAATAAAGTAATTTTGATTAGTTTTTAATTCAAAACTCTAGTATTGTAATAATAATAATAATAATAATAATAATAATAATAATTTATTTGCTGAAACTGTGGGTTACAATGGTTCTTACACTATAGATAAAAAATTCCAACACAATTTACTGATATATCAGCGTGCAAATATTTACAGAATTTTACAATAATTTATTATACCTACAATTATAAAACGTCAATATTTATACATTACAAAATTTCATGTCATTCATGTACTCGTCAACACTATAATAATTCTTATTATTTAAAATGGAGAAGATTATTCGCTTAAACTTTATTAGGGGCATAGTTTTATATGATTCTGGAAGCTTATTGTACAAAGAAACAGCCATACAGAAGCAATTATTTGAGAGAAGAACCAGCCGTCTCGGTGGCACACAGATTTTATTTGGTTGCCTGCCCCGCCAGTTTGGGCACATTAGTTTTTTGGTAGGGAACAGAGTTGGATTCTTTTTTACGAACAGCAACGTTTCAAATATATAAAGGCATGGCAGCGGTAAGATTTTATTGTTTTTGAACAGAGGTTTACAGCTATCTAAAGGATTGGCTTGAAACACTGACCTTATACAAGCCTTTTGTTTAATGAAGGCTTTTTTCGCATCTATTGAGTTACCCCATAAAATTAATCCATAGCGCAATATAGATGAAACGTGTCCATGGTACGCTAACAAAGCCGTTTTTTTTCCACTAATTTGTGCAACCCTTTTCAAGGCGTAAATAAACCTATCTATTCTGTTACATACTATCTCGATATGTGCCTTCCAATTACAATGTTTATCCACTGTTATCCCTAGAAAATTTGCCGTATTTCTTTCTTCTATGTTTTGCGAATTGTGTACAATACTTAAATCTACTGGGTGTGAGTTAAGTGTCTGGTATTGTATATAATGTGTTTTACTCATATTAATACTAAGGTTATTTTGTTTTAACCATTCTAGGACTGATGCAATTGCTTTATTAATTTTTTCCTCGAGATTATGTTTGTCTTTCGATTTAACTATAATCGTTGTATCATCGGCGTATAATATACATTTATGTGAGATAACATTAGGAAGGTCGTTTATATATAATAAAAATAATAAAGGACCTAGCACGCTTCCTTGAGGTACTCCGTACGGGTTTTGGGTTTTAAACTTTGAGCGGTATGAGTGTGTGTGTAGTCCTGTAGTTTTAGAAATTTCAACACATTGTTTTCGTTCAAAAAGGTAACTTTGAATCCAGCCTAATGCCTCGCCTCTTATACCATATTTTTCCAATTTACTGATTAGTATTTTATGGCTGATTAGGTCAAATGCCTTTGTCATATCTAGGAATATTGAAACTACACTATGATTAGAGTCCAAACTTTCTAATATTAATTTTGTTAGATTAAAACAGGCAAGAGTTGTGCTACTTTGTTTCCTAAAGCCAAATTGTTCTCTCTTAAGTATATTAAAAGATGTTATGAAGCTGTATATTTTATCGAACATAATTTTTTCAAAAACTTTTGACAGGATGGGGATGAGAGTAATTGGGCGGTAGTTACTCATTTCCTTTTTGTCGTTTTTCTTATGTAATGGCTTTACTATAGATTTTTTCAAATTGCAAGGAAATACACCTTCTATAAATGACAGGTTTATGATATGACTAAGAGGTGTTGCGATGAATTTTGCACAAGATTTTATGATCTTAGTGTTAAGTCCATCATATCCTGAGGAATTAGTATCCTTTAGTTGAGTAATATATTTACTTACATCATTCGGATTTACTGGTGAAAGAAACAAAGATGAGCAACAATGTGATAACGTATTAGTTGAAGGTATTGAGTTACTATTTGCGTTAGCGTTGCTTATGTTTATGAAATAATTGTTAAACTCTTCAGCAATCTGTATCGGATAAGACAACGTATTATTTTTGCTGTTTTTAATTTCTTTTATTTCATTACATACTTTATTTGAGTTAAGATTTGAGTTTATGATATCCCAGGCTGCTTTGCATTTATTTTTAGATTTTAATATGTAATTAGTGTTAGAAATCCTTTGTGATTTATGTATGCAAATTTTTAATAAACGTGAATATTTCGTGTAATATACTTTATTTAACCGTTTGTTTGCCGCAGATAACCTGTATTCTAAGTATAATTTTCTTTTTATTATACATGATTTTTTTAACCCCTTTGAAATCCATTTATTTTTAATATTTTTATCCATTGTTTTGACTGTGATAATAGGAAAACACAGGTCGTAAAATAAAATTAATTCACTATGAAACATTTCGAATGACTCATTTGTGCTGGTCTGCGTTAATACATTATTAAAAGACAGCGCGGATAAGCATTGCAAAAATTTGCTTTTATTACTTAGCGAAAAATCTCTCCTTTTTATAAAACATTTAGTTTCCTTCTTAGTTTTCACCGTGTCTGAGTTTGTCGTAAAAGTAATCGATTGCGCAGTTTCGTGATCAGATAGTGCAATGTAGTGCAAATCTGACTTAGCACCTTTAAAATTACTCACAATTAGGTCAATACACGACAATTTCCTAGTAGGTCTATTTATGTGGTTTACAAGTCCATAATTCGCAATAAGGGAAAACAATTGTTCAGACGCTTTATTTTTAACAAGAATATTAATATTCCAGTCCCCACATAAGACTATGTTCTTTTTAGTTTTAATGACATTTAGTTTGCATAGTTTGTATTTTTTTTTCAAATGATAATAATTAAGGATAATTTATAATTTTACTAGAAACTAGAATCTTGCTATTACTTTCAGGATGGTATACTACAATTACATTGGCAGTATATGGTAATTTAACCCAAGTGTTACCAGACGCTCCAATAGCTGCAAACCCACCACCGAACATCCAGAGACCTATAACCAGAGAAGTTAGCGCTCTTCCGCCCAACATACCACAGTCATCGGACTGGAACCCAGAGCCTTCCAACCCCATCCCAGCATACACTGGTAATGTCACAGTTAGCAACCCAGAAGCATATGGAAGTAACTACCCAGAAAATTATGACAACCAACCTATGTACAGAAATGAATACTATGATAATGATCCTCCAAAAGATCCCAGAACATATCACCATGTGGAAGAGAATGAATGGGAAAAAGGAAGAGATATTAGTTGCGAAAGAGAAGGAGACAGGCTTAGGCACAGCCCTAGACCGATAGAAGCAGACCGAGATAGAGAACGACGCGAAGGGAGAAGTCGTAGACGTTCTATGGATAGAGGTCGAAGTCGTGAATCATCTAGACTTCGCGATAGAAGTAGGGAATTGGATAGACTACATTCGAGATCAAGAAGTCGTGATAGAGGAGAATTTGTCGTTAAAGGAGAATATAGACCGTTGAGCCGTTCGCGTTCTAGAAGCATTGACCGCGAATGGGATAGAGGATCATATAAAAAAGATGACTATCGTCGCACTAGAGATGCCTCCTACGACAGATCTCGCGGTGGATCGTACGAGCCACGTTCTCCGTACGACAAAAGGCCACCGTCTTACGAACGAAAGCTTCCTTACGACAAATGTGCTCCGTATGAGAAGAGATTATCACCTTTCGATAAACGAGGTTCATCTTACGAACGTCGTGCGCCGTCGTACGACAAACAGACGTCGTTCGACAGAAAGAGACACTCTCCATATAATCGCATGAGAGATTCTAGTTACGGTAGTCGATCGCCCAGCCGTGATGATCCAAGAAAACGACCTAGAACTCCTCCTGGAGAAAGACGACCTATGTCGCCCAGGGAAGGTGAATCGAGTCCTATAAATTCGGTTCGGTCAGAAGAGGGCCCTGAATTCGATAGAAGTGGTAAGCAAATACCGCGCATAGATTTTTACCATCAAAGCTACAGGCATAAGAGCTCAATAAGAAGTCCTTCTCAGGAAGTCGACACTGCTTATGTCGATCCTCAGCATCCTACTCTGGTGACTGTGCCAATTGTCGACACGACACCACCCAAAATTATCGAGTCACCAAACCGTATGGATGACGATAGATCGATGGATGCTGAACCATTTGAGCCAATATTATCTGATGAAGATATCTGTGACGATCTCGACGGAAATTCGTACATGGAAGCCGAATATGATATACATGAATATTGTGGAGCAGATGAAATTATCAAATATTATAATCCTTTTAAAGCTGAGTGGAAGAAGTATCAGCATGTTAACAAAATAACTAGCCTTGCTGATGGTAAAAATGAGGATATCAAAGATGTAATGAGCGCCAGTTTCGATGAGCTATGCAATGCTTGTATAGATTTATCAAAAATATATGAAATGACTGTTGCAGCCAAACGAAGAGAACAGAAGTTTTTCTCAAATACATTTTTAGAGATCGACAATTCTTCCAGAGAAGATTGGGTACTACAATGTGAACAACTATTTGTTTCTCTGACGAGTCTATGCAAAAACACCGATATAATATTGAGAATATTTAGAACATACAGCAGAATGGAATCTCCTGACGAGTTTACTGATATCTATAATTTGCTTGTAACTTTTTGCAGGATTGGTTTGAATTACGAATTTGCGTTAGCCCAACTACAACCAACATATAAAATAAGGCACATGAAATGTGGTATTCGTCTCGCCGAAGCGTTAATGTCACATCGATATTGCGGCCACGTTATGAAACTATTGCTGAATAATGGAATAAACATGACAATGCAACTTATCGAGATGTATTCCAAGGAATACATGGCATTGAGTATACGCTTGATAATCTTAAAAGCTCTGAACGCTTGTTTGTCATCGAAGGAGGCGATCGATCATTTCATGCAAGATGCAATATATCCGAAATTTGATAAAAAAGACACGGATAGTTCTAGAAGGCCCGTGAACGGTTACCAGGCTCTTATAGCCATGATGCAGGCGAATCCCTTAGGAAGAGTTAAGTTTTCACTGAGCGCTCTTCTTAAAAAGTTAAACATCTATGAAGTGTTGGGGAAGTTACACGATTTAGTGTTGAAATTTAATAATAACGCGGCAGAAAACAATCGCCCGGAGGATAGCGAATTATCTGAAAGCGAAATATACTTTATCGTCGAATCTTTCGAGGAAATTCTTTATATGTATCGGTCTCAATGCTTTCATATTTCTCAACCGAAAAAATTCCTGCCTGCGTCGGCGCAGTTTGAAATTAACAAAGAATGCTCCAATGAAATACTATTGCAATTTTTTGAAATCCATAAAATTCTGGAAGTGTGTCTGTACTTGTTGACTTGTCCGACGACTTGCAACAACTTAGTCGTCACCAGTCCGATCCATGATCTTATATTTGAATTAATCAACTCTGAAAACGGATTAAAGTTTCTATACAAAAATATGGAGAAGTGCGAGTTGATATTTAAGGTTTTAGAATATCCCTACGGACAACAAAATTCTGAGGAAGTTCCATATCCACACGACAGCAGCATCAGTAACTACAGCGATTCACAAATTACGGGTCTCGAACTAGCGTATCGATTGAAAGCTATGTACTACTTGAAATCTATAAGCGATCTACAGGCGGGAAAAGTGGACGAAAATGAACTGATTGACAGATTGCAGGCTTTATACACTCTCAGTTTTGGCAGTATTGGAAAAACTGCAGTACCAAACGTTATCGTTCTGGGGGATAACCCAGAATGTCTCATGAAGGTTTTCGAAAACGATTTAAAAATAAAAGGAAAGAATGATTCACCTTCTAAGCAGAAATCCCCAGCTAAAGGATACGCCATAGAGCTAATCGTCTCCGCCGTCAGATACGCAGCTAATGTTCCATTTTTAAAGAAATACGGCCAAAGATTGATAAACGTTTCAAAAGATCACGACAGATTCGAGCCGAGCGTGTCGAGTGTTCTGCAAGAAATGATACCATATTTGAAACCTATCGAAAAGCCTAACGTCCTATCGGGCGAAGATTTGGTGGAATGTATCGAGATACTCAAAGCTAGTCTAGAACATTCTGCGGACTTGCCCGGCGAGCTGATGACGTGCCTGAGGATACTGCGTCATTTCTGCATTTCTGATTACGAGAAAAACGTTGCAATCGTCTGCGAGTCACCGATCGAAGATTACGTGGAATTAAAATACAAGTACAACGTTCTGCAACTGTTCTCTTTGGACGGCGTGGCCCACATATCTGGAATACTAGATCTGTTGGCCATACATTTCGATCAACCGAGTATGCACACATCTTTCTTCGCGTCAATCAGAGGACTGCAGCTGGCTCAAATGTTGCTACCTTGCTTAAATTTACTAGATGACATGGTAGCGAGAGTCGTCCGCTGTAGAGGGCCTCGTTTCCGTGATTTGACCGCAGCTCCGATAATATTGAAGACGTACGGAATCGCAAAAGCATTTCCGGTAGGTTCGATCGGATACAGGACGGCCGCGAAGACTGCCGAAGCTGCAGTGAGAGCGCTTTTGTCCTACGCTCAACCTATAGCGGACGACGCCAAAGACGGGGATTCGATCCGTCGAGGTCCGTGGACGTCTCTGTGTTCGGAAGTGATTTCCTACACAATGACCGCTCCGTACACGTTCGTCCCCGGGTTGTTGGTATTTTCCGAACTGCTGCCCCTGCCTCTGCCGATGCAAACGAAAGCGGCTCCCTCCGACCGAGAGCTGGCCGACGCGGCGAACGAGCGGCGCATGTGGTCCGCGCATCTGCACGCCTTGTCCAACGATTTGACGGACATGATTCAGATCATATGCATGTCGACGTACCGGCCCGTGGTTCACATGCTGCGCCGAGTCTGCGTCCAGATAGCCGACCTGGCTCCCAACACGGCCGCCACGGTCGCCAAGGCGGCCGTCGGAGCGGTGATGCGCGAACAGAAAGAGGGCGAACCGGCTAGCGCGAGTTTGGCCAGGGTGTTGGGATTTTTAGCGTGTCTAGTCTCGCACGCTCCCGTCAAGTGTGCAGTTTTACAATCCGTGAGTGCGGGGGGACCTAAATCGAACGAAGTTCAAACGACTCTGTGCAACATCTTGTCTCTGGCCAACGCGTCGAGCGATCACGTCACCGCTCAGGAGTACGCCTCCCACGCTTTGGCGGCGTTCTGCGACGCTGAAATCACGTTGACGCCGTTGAGTTCCGCTACGGACGTCATCTTGGGGAACTCTTTGCCCAGCAAAGAAGCTTTGGCCGCCTTCTTGGACGCTTCCGCGGCTTGCCTCGAGTCGTCGACTAAAACTTGCGCAGTGGCCGTGTCCGTTCTGAGGGCGTATTTCGTATTGACGGAACACGAGTATGGTTTTCAACAGTTTCGAAAGTATGTGACGCGGAAACGGGAAAGTTTGGGAAAATATTTCAAATGGGCCGTGGAAGGTTCCGGAGAGGAGAGAGCGGAGTGTTTGACCGTGTACATCGATCTGATAAAGATTTTAAAAGTCGACGTGGGCGAAGGAACGTTGGGCAGGAAGAGCGTCCTGTCTCTGAACGAAATGGCGGACATGGTCGGGTACAGCATTTCTGACGAAGATCATCCCGTTATGTCTTTGGAAAAATTTTTGAAGGTATAATTTTCTTTTATGTAATCAACGTGATGGCCTTGCCCTACACAACGTACATACTTACATAACTTCAGAGATCAGCATTTTTAAATCTAGACAGCCCTGTAGTTTTGTTTAACATTTTTTCAGGAAAGAAATTCTGACGAGGAAGTCCTGGTCAACGCGAATTTCCTCATGAGCCACCTGCAGAAGCTGAAGAGTTCGGAGGAGGCGGCCCCCGCCGAGGCGCCGGAGCCCGCGCCGCCGCCGCCCGAGCCGCTGGTGGCGCAGTTCGGCGCGCGCCAGATCTACTGCATCGGGGAGGCGAGCGACGAGCGCCTCACCACCGGCTACTGGCTCAACGTGCCCGCCGCCAGCGGGGACGACGACGGCAACGACCACGAGCTGGTGACTGAACACTACGTCATTATCGATCTACCACAAAGAGTTGTTTTTAAAACCCTGGACTGTCGTTTTGTAGTCAAAAAATTGGTAAATCACTGCTATACAGCGGTTCAAGATCGTGGTGCGCGAACCCATTCTATGAGGCAAATACTGAACATCCATGGTCATGATGTTGAATTTTCCAAATTCGATGACCATCAACAAATTGCATATAAGTTTTTACTTTCTTGATGTTGTATATAGATTACAAAAACTTTGCTTGTTGCGCAGGGGTCGTGCGACATCATGGAGCTAGCCAGCGCGCACCTGTCGGGCGGCGCCGAGTGCCTGGCGGCGGCCGTCCGGCGCCTGGCGGGCTGCCTGGACGCGCGCCCCGAGGCCATGCCCTGCGACGACAAGCGCCCTGCCGGTGAGCACCTTTCCTAGATCCATAGCCCCCTTTCATAAATGCCACAAATAACTTGTAGGGAGCCAAGAAGGCGGCTCGGGAACATGCACGTCCCGGGTTTGACCTCCTACGATTCGGCCCGTATGACCGTGTCGGGGGAGCCATGGCAAAAGGCCACAAAAGAGATGGATGGAGTGTATGAAAGAGGACATGACTGTACCAGGAGTAGATGATAAGATGACAAATGATAAAAGCGAATGGAAGAGACTGACATATTTTGCCGTCACCACTAAAGTGGGATAAGGAAATGGCGTTCCCTTGTAGAAATCGCTTATAGGGAAAGTGATACATAGAGAGTCTCCTGCAAATGATGTTCCAATTGTTAGTTAATACTCCATAGTTGCAAGGGCGTCAGAGCTGATAACTTCAGCCCACAAATCCCATCGGCTAAGAAGAATGTTAACAATGCAAGGAAAAGGAAGCAAGAGGGAACAGAGACCAAAGAAGAGATTACTGAAATGCCTGAAAAAGTTATGTTATGTGTAAACCCAGGTATACCCCCATATAAAAGTATATGAAGATGATTATAATATGATGTATAAATTAGGATGTGGTTAGATAATTGGCTTAATAAAAGTACGTTTCTTGAATAAAAATGAATTTTTTCATTGCTCTTCTAAGGTAAAATGTTCACCGGTGTACCAAAGCGGCGGAATATAATTTGAAGCTGTATCATTTTTTCTGTTACCAACAAGCTTAAAAAACAAGGAATCGATTCAAAACATATCGTAAATCAAACACAAATTTTGTGGACAAATTAAAAATGTCGTAAAACGAGGTAACAAACTTTTTTTGATAAAGTAATGATTTCATTATTAAAGTAGAATTATCAAAATTTTTTGGATATAAGTAAGCTGCCGGGTGGTTAGGGTAAGCCTGGGTAACCCCCTCTTCAGTCATATGTGTTTCACAAGGGCGTACACTAGTTGTTTCAGAGTATAAGCGGCAATGTTGTTTAACAATTACAAATTTATTATTATTGAGCACACTTTTATTGTAGAGAGTTCCTTTGAGAAGTTTTGCATGGCGACAGTTTACACTTTTTTTTTAGTATTTTGTATGATTTCTGTCTGTGTCGCAGTGGCGGCGCTGACCCGCGTGCGCGCGGAGTGCGGCGACGCGTTCCGCTCGCGCCCGCCCAACACGTCGCGCCCGCCCTCGCTGCACGTGGACGACTTCACCGCCCTGCACCAGCCCTACTCGCTGCCCGTCAGCCGGTGAGTCACTCACGAGCAGATTCTTAGAGCTATTATGATTTGAAGAGGAGTGAATGAAGAAGAGATAATGAAACGTCAGCAAAAAATGCAAAATGATTCCTTCATGACCCGGCAACTACTGACGGAGAAGTTATTTTAGTTGCAACATCACAAAATGGTTTTAATATTTCTGTATAGGCTGTTTAAACTTTTAGAGACTACACAGTAGGCGTTAACACGTTCAGTGCCACCGACTCGCCCGGAGAGTCCACGTAAATTTTATTCCAGCGCCGTAGACTCGCCTCGCGAGTTCAATGTTTTTGCAATTTTTTTTCAAAATGCATGTGTATTTTCTGCTTAAAATAATACTGAAGACTAAATATACACTAATCTAATGAATAACGTGGTGGGCCGGGTGTGCAGACCCAGTTTATAATCGAAAGAAAATAAACTATTCTGCAATGCCTTGAACTCGCTAGGCGAGTTCACTAACATAGATTCTCAAACTTTTATAAATGAAATATATAAAAGGTAGATACTTTTATTTTCATTTTACCAAAAGTCACATTCACTCGTAAAACAACGGCGGATTGTGTTCGACACCTTGTAGGGGCTCGAATTTGGTGTTCACCAAATGGGTACTTCTAAGTTTTTGAGTCTGTCCTTGCGTTTTTGTTAAACGAACGGTGCAGAAAACACAAACTCAACTCTCGGTCTATTACTTTAAGAGTTACAACTGAAAGAGGATCCCTTCGCATTGTTAAAAATTGCCGGCAAAACAAAAGGAACCGGTATTTTTTAACATGAACGCTCATAGTAAGCAATAAAAGCCCTGATAACATTGTTTTTGCCAAGCTCTCATTGGTCAATCTCGAGTGAAGTGTTGTAACAAACCCGACTTTCTTTATATATAGATTAGTGTTAAGCACGACCCTTTCCTTATCGCACGCGTATATTTGTTTTCTATCATTGTGACTTGGCTTTCGATTACTGGACCTGTTGGAGTACCTACTGTTTTAACCCCTGGCAAACGTTTTCTGGACTTTGAGATTCTTGTGTTCTATGTTATTGTGTTTTGTGGTGGCCTGAAAATAAGGGTCAAAAGTTGAGAGCCACTGCATAAATTACGAAACAAACTTACCTTTTCGTTTATTTATAGTGTTTCTTGCCATTTTCTTTTTGTTAAATTACACCATATACTAGTTAATTGCTTTAAACACGTAACGTACACTGTCACGGCCACAAAAATAACAGAACATAGTTTTTACCCTAACGCAATGCCACTGAACTCGCGTGGCGAGTCGAATGATTCGTATCGCAGCGCCGGCGACTCACCTAGCGAGTCCAACGTAAAATGTAGGCGGCTCCCGAGAAAACATCGTGAAAATCGTAGCGGTAATGAAAGTGTTAAGTAAACCCAAAGTCAATGTATGTATTTTTAGACTCAGAAGTGGATTACAAAAATGAAAACCAATGTCGAACAAAGGTTATGATTCACAATATTTGTCAGGACAACTTAATTAACAAATCGAACTATGACCAACACAAGCCCCTAGAATGGCAGAGAATATCTTGAGCAGACCCAAAGGCTTGTGTTCCGGATACGTTTAAGGGATCCCTTGCGACATGCCAACAGCAACACTCACCATTTACTGCTCAAGCTATTCTCCCCGCTTATCCCAAGTAACCCATAATGAATTACATAACAAGAAACGTAGACGGTTCGAACGCCACAAGAATACTGAAGCCGGACGGCGAGCGCCTTACATCGCCAGTCGTTACCGCCTGATCGCTACCCCTCTCTAACTCCCTACTCTTTGCGGATACAATATATATCGTTGGCACGAGCCAACACGAGCTCAAGCGAAGTCATAACCGTCTCAGACTACTATTTTTATACACGGCTACTTACGTTTTGGGGCAGCTAGGGGGTTGAAGAATGCAAAAGCGAATGATTTTATACTTATTTAATAAGAAATTTTGCAATATAATAATTATTACAAAAATATATTATAACTAACTATAACTAAACATTGAATCGCGATCGGAGATCGATCTGAATTCATAAATTATAACTAAGATCTGCAATCGATCTATTACATTATATAAGTAAAACCTACACCTAACCTATACCTAAATGACTACGATCGACCAAGTAATGAAGATCGCTAACTCCTAACTTTAGAGCAAACCGCGGTTGACGTCAGGCAATGTAGGCCGATGCTGATCTTGCGCCTCGTGCAGATGGTACCATGTGCGAGGTTTATAGGCCAACTCTTACATGGCAGCTTCTGGGTTATAGCTGGACGTAACAGGCTCTATTTCTATATTTTTGTTTGTGACATGGACTACATGGAATGTGCTATAAGTTGTGAATGTGTGTGTCTGTGTGTGCAGAGGCGTGCGGCGCGGCGCGGGCGCGGAGCGGGGCCGCTTCGGCGCACCGCACGCGCACTACCGACACCTGTGAGTATTGCAGCAGCGCTTCATGTGTGTACACCCTTAATGGTCTCCAGAGTCTTTGGCTTAACTGACACCATTGGTGCTTTTTTGTCCCCGAGTGTGCTTTAGACCACTCGACTGAAGTAAAACTTGTTTAGCTTTCCCTTTCACCGTTTGTTCGCCGCCCGATTGCACTTTTCGTACCATTCACCAGCTTGCTCTTCAAGTCAAGCGTGTGTAAAGGAGTTTTCAAAAAAATTGTCAACCAATAGCGATGGAGTTGAAATATCGTTCTCTTTCGTTCTAACGCAACTTTGTACATGTTGTATTGGGAAGTTCTATATAAAATATATCTATCACGTGATCGTATCAGAAATGAGGAGATACGCAGAAGAACCAAAGTCACCGATATAGCACAACGAGTCGCAAGGCTGAAGTGGCAATGGGTGGGGCACATAGTTCGAAAAACAAATGGACGTTGGGGTCCTAAAGTGCTGGAATGGCGACCCTGTACTAGAAAACGCAGTAATAAATAATCTTTAAACCGGCTAAACCAATTTAGCGGGACTTTCACTAGAAGGTAGAGGAGGTTATGGAGCCACACATAGGCTACGTTTATTCCGAAAAAATCTTAGTGTTAGTGCCTTCGATTCCAGAGGGTGTGGGTTCGAATCCGGTCCGGAGCATGCATCTCCAACTTATCAATTAGTAATAGTAGTTAGTAAGGAATTAAATATCACGTGTCTCAAACGGTGAAGGAAAAACATCGTGATACCAGAGAATTTTCACGATTCTCTGCGTGTGTGAAGCCAATCCGCATTGGGCCAGCGTGGTGGACTATTGGCCTAACCTCTCTCATTCTGAGAAGAGACTCGAGCTCAATAGTGAGGCGAATATGGGTTGATAATGATGATATTAAACGTGTCTGATTGTGATTGCAGCCGTGGTCGCGGCGCGTGGGAGGGCGCACAGCACTTCGGACACTTTGCGCCCGCGCACTACGTCAGTGGTGAGTACTCCTGCTGCTGCCCGTTCATATTACGACATCCGGCAGAACAAATATATATCCTGATCTGTTATTTCATTGGTTTTGGTATAACAAATACATGGTGGAGAATATTTACATTGACATATTGTACATAGGTTGCCTAGTTAAATTGCAGCCTCATAATCTCCTTCCCTCATTGTTTAATTAATTGTATACTTTAGTAGAGAATACCCAAAAGAATTGAAAAAGTAAAGCACACACACACTGTTGCACAGCAACTGTAGGGTTGCCAGATGTAAACAGTTGAGTAATGTCTTTTATCAGTTATTTAGTATGTCAAAAAAAAACTTATTTTATGCTTAATTTAACTATATATTAGGTTCATGGTTTCCTAGATTTTGTAAGAATAATGTGTTTTGTCGCATATTAACCAAGGCAACCTATTTTCTGTATCAATCTAAATATATAAAAGCGAAAGGTCCCTCATCGCGAAATCTCAAAAACCATTAGATGAAGAAAGATGAAATTTGGCAAGGAGGTAGTTTATAGTCAGTAGTCGTCTGCAAAGAACAAATTATGCGACAGGGCTTGATAAAGGAATCCTGTGAGCTACGTCTATATGTAGTAGTAACCCAAGCTTACCCAAGAGAGGCTGTTATTTCGAACTCGGTTAGTACCAACCACAGATTAATCAATAATATACAGATGGAGCGTACGGAACACGACGGTGTCGTACCCGTCACGAATTCAAAAACAAATACATTCTCGAGTCAGTACGACACGAACCGTCGCATCAATAATCAATGATTTTCAATATTATTCAAGAAAATTATTAATATCTTATGTTTTTAAATATTTTAAAAACTGTTCACAAAAAATAAAATGGAGTATTTTTTTTTATTTTTTTTATTGATTATCATATTAATTTACGTAATTGTTGTTAATGTCAAATTTTGAAATACAAATTATGGAAAAAGTTTGTATATGCGGTTGTCAAGGAGACGCGTGACGTTTCGGTCTTTACAAGTATTCACATTACTTGTAAAGACTCACTCTGGTTACTCTGTGGTACAAACCTTTAATTCCAATAAACATTTCCTCAGTGTCAAGAGTCATTGTTACAATGCCAATGGTTTTGCCTGTAACAGAACGACATTTAACTGAACCTCTCGTTTCTTAGTTACGCCCCATAATTGTAATATAATAATATTAATGAATGTTTGGTGTTCCAGCGGGCATGGGGTGGGGCGGCGGGCGCATGCAGCGCGGCCCGCGACACCGCTCCTTCATGCGGTAGGCTGGCGGGCTCACGACGCAACGACTAACGCACAAGCGGTTCATTGACACTCATAGACGGAGAGCCGGCGACAGCCAGACCATCGTCATATTATAAAAGCTGAATGTCAACTCAAATATGAGTACCGTAACCAACCATGTAGTTTGGACCGTGGTGGCTTTAGGAGTTAGCAGGTTTTAAGGGTCCAGACTTCAAACGTCTAAGTATGAAGAGTTGTCATGAAGCTAAGTGATTGGCGACTGGGAATATAATGTCTCATATATGTGAGACGTTGACATAGACGGCAGGGGCACCCCCAGGGGATCGTTCACCCGATGAGTGTCGAATTCTTCAACTCAACGGATGAACGATCCCCTGGGGGCGTCCCAACGTCTGTGAATTCCACTAAAAAGAGCATTACAATATGTATTCTTGATTTTTTTATGAATGCCCAAAGATCCGGGGCTTGTAAGGAAGAAAGAGTATGATTATAATAGAAATAACCTGAAATGCTTGTTAAAATTCAGTAAATAAAATATATTTAATAAAATACCGTTTATTTTACTTTCCCCTTTGGTTCCATAGACCACCTGTACATATATACACTAATACTAACGGACATCCACAACTTCGTTGGCGTAATTTTTTTTTTAGTTTTTTACAAATCCCTCAGGAATCATGGATTTTCCAGGATAAAAAGTAGCCTACGTGTTAATCCAGAGTAAAATCTATTTCCATTCCAAATTTCAGCTAAATCGTTTCAGTAGTAGCGGCGTTTTAGAGTGACAAACATCCAAATATCCATACAAACTTTCGCGTTTATAATATTAGTATAGGAAGAACGGTTGAAAATTGGTGACTTAAGACCAGGAGACAGACATAGGATACTTAGGCTGGCTTCTCTACCTCTACTTAGGGTAGAGGTAGAGGAAGAACAACACTTATGTCAAAGCGAAGGTTGCCGGTTGATGTGTGGGTCTTCTCCGGCCCGTGTGAACGGGGTGGGGCCCGGGGGTACGGGTCTCGAGGCAATGCCTCCTTGCCCGGGTACGTCGCGGGGACCTTGCTTTCCCGGTATTCTCTTCCAAGCCCTGCCGGGGTTCAGGCTTTTCAGCCTAAGCTTGCCGGGTGCGCTGGTCTTTAATGTTAGCTACTAGTATATGCTCATTAGATAGCGCAGATCCATGATTAGAAAGCTGTTCTATACTAATAGTAAGGAGCCCATGATACTAAATGGGTATTTACTTGAGCGTCACGGAGACCTGTTAGATGTGGTAGACTAGTTGATAGGAAGTCAGAGAGGTCACAATCGAACTGTGCTAGTGTGACTGAGTCCTTAACAATCGACGAAATGATTATCTATACTCCTATACTAATATTATAACGCTAAAGAGTTTGTTTGAATGAACGCGCTAATCTCAGGAACTACTGGTCCGATTTGAAAAATTCTTTCAGTGTTAGATAGCCCGTTTATCGAGGAAGGCTACAGACTATATATTATCCACGTATTCCTACGGGAACGGGAACCACGCGGCGTCAGGTAGTACGGTGCACAAAATAAAACAATTGTAGAAAATTTAGAAACAAATCAACTTTATTTATCAAGATGAAAAAGATCAAATGATATCATTATACATAAGCTACGGAACAGATATGTACTGCGGCGCCGAGTCGCTGCAACACAGGACGTCCTACAATATACACAATATACATACATACATGTGCGGCGCCGCGGCTCGCGCTGCCCTCTCCGTACCTACCTACCTCGCTCTCGGTTACAGTAAGCGGGCTTATTATATCTTTTGGTCTTCGCCAGTTTAAATGACTATAGCTTGGCAACTTCGTTCGTAACACCCTCGATGTTGC
The DNA here is from genome assembly GCF_947172395.1 of Bicyclus anynana. Lineage (NCBI taxonomy): Eukaryota > Metazoa > Arthropoda > Insecta > Lepidoptera > Nymphalidae > Bicyclus > Bicyclus anynana. Next base: position 16,048,565 of record NC_069097.1, on the reverse strand, counting down.
ACGCGGGCTGGGGGGCGTGTAGCGATGAATGAAAAACCCACGACTGCGACGCGATTTCACACCCGCGCAGTCTTTCCCCCTGTCGCCCGCATATCATGGGAGTGTTATCAACAAATCTGCCAGACTATAACTTCGCATCTCAGCCACTAAAGCCAATATTAATAGACGTTCGTCAATATTGCTATGTACGACACAAAAGAGTAGAACATAAATGAGGATTGCAACTACCTTGATACTTGATAATAATTGATATTCTGTTCTATACGTAAATAATATTATATTTTTATAGTGAATAAGATGATTTGTTGAAAATTATATTAATATCTAATATAAATAAACTAATATTTGGAAAATACTTACTATCTAGCCCTGAAGTAAGCATCACCATGTTATGGTATGGGTACTAAGATAGCCGATTTCATGATTTACATTTATTAAATTCAAATCATCTAAGTAAATTATATTTATTCTAATTCTGGTAAGTTATCCGAATTTCCACTATAATGACAGATCGTTGTGTTAATGACAGTAAATGTGGTGTTGCCACACAGCGAGTTTATTAGTTCCAATTTTATTAACTTGTACTCTTTTACGTCACACTAAAGTTTCGTTACTTGAGATCATAATTGTGATGATGATTATTTGTGATGAACGCAACATTGCACTGGTGTGCGTGCACTTGAGTAACGTCTGTTAATACGGACCTAAAGTATAGTACGGTGCAAACTTCATGACGTTTCGGACATTGTGCGAGCAATGCAAAACTTTAGGCATCCGTGGTAACGTACCGACGCAACGGCATAACATCACCCCGCGCGCGCTTCTCTTCCACCCGTCTTGATTTTATCCAGTGGCGTGCATAAGGTTGTCGATCAGGGTATGCAGTAGTAATAAAATTAAGCAAATTGAAAAAAAATGAATTTAATAAGCACTAAGACAAACTAAGAAGACAACTCTTAGGGCTATACCCTAATTTATAGTTTGCTTAATTTTATTACTAGAGCATACCCTTATCGGCCACCTAATGCACGCCACTGGAGTACTTCAAAGCATGTTTGAACTGCAGACCACTGATTTTATCATACTTTATACACGACCTGCGTCGCGACAACCGCACGTAATTGCATGAAGTTTGCATCGGGCTGTAAGTTTAACGAAGCGAGATAATGTAAACACGTCCTTATCTGTCGTCAGCAGTCATACTTTCAATTTGTTTACATTATTTGTTTACAACTAAGGGTCATAAGTCACCAAGGCTTGAAATAAACAGTTTTTTTTTATTACTCATCTCGCCTCCTTAAACGGTAGACGTGTCCACATTTGTACGCTTTAGTCTTCAACTTGCGTCTCACCGTCGTTTAGCATTACATGCATGCGCTAAGCGCAAAGTTAAAATGAAAGCGCACAAACTTGCGGAGTATCCAATTTACTCACAAAACAGGCGACAGAGATAAATATGTAATTATAAAATGGACAAGTGGATGGACAGACCATTCCCTAAAGAAAAGCACTAAGGTAAATGCCCATCGGCCCATACAGTCGGCCCAGGGAACCCAGGTGTACCCCGAATAAAAGTATAGGAGATGATAGTGTGATGTATAAATAAGGATCTGGTTAAATAAAGGGCTTAATAAAAATATGGTTCTTGAGGAAAAACACATTTTTGTCATTACCTTTCTAGGGCAAAATGTTCGCCGATGTACCAAAGCTGCGCAGTTATTTATTTATTTTATTATTTTTCTGTTACCAACAAGCTTAACAAATAAAAAACGAACAAACAAACAAACCAATCATATAATAAGTTTTGTAAAAATATCGTAAAGCTCAGGCTGTTTGGTCAACGATGTTTGCTTGTCCCCGTTGTGGAAAAATTAAAAATGTCGTAAAACGTTGTTACAAACTTTTTTTGATTAAGTAATGACTTTAATGTTAAAGTAGAATTATCAAGATTTTTTTAGATATACGTAAATTGCCGGGTGGTTAGGGTAGGCCTGGGCCGGGGATGGGCATTACCTTTTCTAACCAAGCATAGATATTGACGGCGTAAACTCATCACTCATGTCAGTCTGTCGTGTCAGTCGTCCATTGCACAAGCGCTCCTAGCGCGCGAGCGGCGCCGCTGCGTCAGAACATAAAGTAAACGTAACGATGTAAAATGTTCAATTATAATATTCCATAGTTATAATACTCCACCGAGAAATTCCCATTAGCGTTTTACTATAATAGAATTGTCTTTGTATTTTTTTATTTTTGTTTTCGTTTTAATCGTAAATTCATTAAACGGTAAAACATCTCACTAGCATAAGTTTATATTTACAAGCCCACAGGGCAGTCAGTTCATTGTATAAAATTATATCACTCGCGACATGGCACTTGACGGACGCGGCCGGAGGCGTCGGGCCTCGCCGGGGCGGGCCTCGCGTCGGACCTCGCGCCGGGCCTCGCCGGGGCGGGCCTCGCGCCGGGCCTTGCCGGGGCGCTCGAGGCCGGGGAGGCGGTGCGCGCGGCGCCTAGTCGCCGGGGTGCTCGGGGCATGATCTGTTCACTTCGAACCATTGGTCTATACATCTGGAAATTAAAAAAAAACGTTGGTAAGTATTTGAAAATAATACGTAGGTAACATATCTGAAGTAAAGGATTTCCTATCATATCACTTTATTACATGTTCACTTTACCAGTCACAAAGCTTATGTGAGCATAGGCCAGGTGGATATTTTAGTGTCTATAACAAGCAGACTCGCCTAACAAAGTGGTATGCTACCAAGAAAAAATCCAGATCCAGAAGTACTAAACCTACTCACTGCAGCCACCGCTAGATGGAGCTAGGTTTCAGTTACGTGTTCCTGTTACAGTTACATAGGAACAACACAACTCTCGGCAATTGCTCTCTTCAACTTATATGGCCACTCTCGTTAGCAGGCCGCGACACCGTTTAGTAACATTTGTTTTTAGCAAAATATAAAATTCTCAAAAGTGTAAATACTGTATACTACTTATTTAAGAGGACGCTAGACTATACACGCGATTTATTTTTTTGTCTATTACCTAATAAGCGAACTATCCATACGTATTTTTTTTTGCAATTAGAATGATTTAGTAGGTAAGGGCAAAATGCTATGTTTTGAGACTATGAATTAGAATGGATAATAACTGATACAATTAATTGTATTGTTTTCCTATTTACAATATAATCCTAATTATCTACAATATAGGTTTTTGCTTAATCAATGGTAACTTATAATATTCAATAATATAAACAAAGTCGATTTAATAATACAGGTACAGTACTGGAATACGTTAAATGTTTTGCAAAACAACAAAAGTAGTTCTTGTGTCACTAAAGGCAGGCGTCTACATATCCTCATCGTACTCGTGCATATCAGGCGCATCGCGTCGAACGGTAGGCTAGTTGTAGCTAAGCCAATGTTAGTAGCCGCGATAGTACGAGTAGTAGCTGATTATTCTTCCAACCCCGATTGTTTTCACGCATTATTAAAAATCAATGATCGCCTTACTATCCAACAATAGAATTCACGGATAGCGCAGCCTTAATACTAAAACTTTAACGTTTTATTTATGCGGTTTATGATCCATTGTTCGCGTCAGCCAACTCGAGGCGGGAGACAAAGCGCAGCGCAGCGCAGAAAGTGGGTCGACTGCGTGCTTTGTGAGGCGTCGCCGAGGGTCCTTTGAGGTCCCACTCCAGCCGCGGCGTTTGCTCGACAAACCAAGACGTTTAGCGTCCCCACCGCAACCGCAGTAAGAAACGCAGCACATTGTAAGTGTCTACACAAAGCCGGATTCATCAGCTGAGTGCTTAAATGGACGCTTTCATCCGAGTTACGAGTTTGTTCTGCAAGTGCTAAACAGAATATCCACTATCCACGTAGGTATTTCGCAGTTATAACTACAGTGTTTTCGCACTATTTAAAGGCCACCGCTCCACCTCTCGGCTGCGAACACGTCTGATGAGCTGATAATAATAAGTGAAGATGTAGCCTAGTATACGGTGAAACGCTTGCCTTGAAGGTGCTTATTCCCTCTTGACTTATGGTTATATGGTTATACCTATGTACTCGTAAGTTGAGAGTTGTCGGTGGTATGGAAAAAGAAAGCTGTAAAGGAGTTAGCTATAACTTCTTGAATCAGGAGTAATCGAAACGCTTGGTATAACTCAATAAAAGCACGCTATAAAAAACTTTCAACGTACGTTTCACCCCGACACCGTAGCACCCTCAAGTGTGCAGGGTGCAGAGAGTGACAGTTACCCCTTGTGGTAGATGCAGAGGCAGGACAGGCGCGCGATGGTGTCGCCCGCCACCAGCTCCTCCAGGCAGGTCACGCATTCGCCCTTCGAGACGCTCAACACGTCCTCTAGAACACGAACGGTACCTATGTGGGAGACGATGCAGGGTGCAGAGAGTGACAGTTACCCCTTGTGGTAGATGCAGAGGCAGGGCAGGCGCGCGATGGTGTCGCCCGCCACCAGCTCCTCCAGGCAGATCACGCATTCGCCCTTCGAGTCGCTCAGCACGTCCTCTGGAACACGAACGTTAATCGTTGAGAAGTGAGAACCACAGGTTCTTGTTATTTAACACCAGCCGTATTCTTAAGCATACGAGCAACAGTTAGTTAACGTTTCCAAACATGAGGTCTCAAACTTTACAAAATGGTCTACCAAGTGTAGTCGTAGAAGTGAAAGCATGTTCAACTACTTTCAACACTTTTCTTTTTAGAAACTTACAGGTATTCATGATCACCATCATGTCTTAGTGACCCACTGCAGGGCCAGGTTGATGATCTCTGTCCTTGCACCGACTTTCGTGTTTAGGATGATATATTTGACTCTATAATTATTACTACACAAAATCAATCTGAAGATCAATTCCAGACTGAAAATATGTTAAAAAAGAAAACCCCAATATTTCATAGCCCGACCCAAAACTTAAACCCAAGATGGAGACTGGAGAGCTTATGGCCCGAATAACGAAAAACTTATAGGAAGTGGACTCACCATTGTAGGAGAGCCTCGGCCTCGTCAGGCACATGACGAGATGGCACTCGATGTCGTCGGGCAGCACGAATTTGCTGCACACGGGGCATTTGATTCCTGCAACAGACAGACAGCACTACTTAATACTTCATATCGAGTTTAGTCTATATATATTGGACTCTTTGTATGTCGTTATTACGTACAAACCACGGAGCGCCCATGGCCTAACGGATGAATCGGTTCTGAAGGACCGGGAGGGATTTTAGAGTTGCCTTTGGGCGGCGAGCGAACACTACACTAGCGTAGGCCATTATTGGGCGGATGCTATCGAGTTTACAGTCTAACATATTATAATAGAACTCATTAATGTTTTCCGGGTTGATCATCAGATTATCAGATCAGCATATCGATTCTGTAAAGTTTCATAGCAATTTCGTTGTAAGTGACGAAAAAGTACATTTTAATTTTGGGATCCAATAATCACGAAGTTCCAATTCGAGTAAGACGTGTTGTAAGCGAAAAGTTCGTCGATGAATGTAATCATTTACGGACCAAGCAGATGGCCCGCTTGATGGTAAATGGTCCATGTCCTATATAGTTGAGCAACCTTTTTATGCAAGGACCGCGCCCTGCAAAGAGCCGCTCTGTGTCCTGACATGAGGCACAGGTGTTAAGCCTATGCGCCGTTGACTCAATCACATGCCCTTTGGACTCAAACACAGCAATGCTGTTTGACGGCAAAGGTAAGGATGGCGGTAACACCTTCTTCCTCGGACAAGCTCCGTTATACGAGTACAAGGCGTAACTGTTACTTAATAAGTAGTTAAGTCATCGAAGTTATATGTCAAATTGATTCTGATGAAATTAATTGGTTGATGAAATCAATTGATGACATTAATTCATTTGTTAGTACGTCCAGAGAATAAGTAGCTGGTCTAGATCTACCCAACTTATGGTGCTCGAAATCTATTCGCTTCTTACATAAGCACTCCGTCAAATAAAGTTCTCTATAAGTTCACTCAAATAAAAGTAGGCGATTCATAAAAGCAAATATAATGTCAAATAAAGTCGCGAGCAATAAATCCGGGTCGACAGAAGCAATAAAAGTTTCCAAAACTATGGTAACTACACACAAAAAGTATTGAAATAAATGCTGTGTATGTATAACAATGCCTGTACGGAGACATTAAAAATAATAACCATCCAAGTTTGTATAAACGACGGTTTTTCGTTGTTCACGGTGAAATTGATGCATTTAGTAAATATAAAAAAGTCCGTCCATTTTTTGTAAAAAAATATTAGCTCAACAATTAACAAGAATTTCTATATTTACTTAATTTAACTATAAACTGTACAGTGCAATACAGACACAAGTTCGAACAAGAAGAATGAAATACGCGTGGTTTGTTCCTCAGACGTCGTTGACTCCTCAGTATTCAACTGCAAAGAGACTTTGCGATTTAATGTTATTATTTAACTCATCGAATTAGTTGTCATACACAAATAGGTTAATGTACCTATATGACCACATAACAGCAAGTCAACGCTTAATAGTTGTATCTGTGTATGGCGAATTTCCGCAAACCAATACTCGCTGCGCAACTATAATTCTGAAATTTTGACATTTTCGCATCCGAACCGAATTCATTGGCCGAGTGTAACGTGGTCATAATAGGCAAACGTTTGTCAAGTATGAATGTACGTACTCTATATTCATAAGCCGCGGGGGTGAAGTGTGGGGGGAGCGGGAGTGAGGTCGGATTCCATTTCCCCAACAAAAGGCACAGCTTGGCATATCTTTCCCATGACAATTGCGATGTACACAAACGTTGTGATAGATCTATTCAACTTTGATAATATATATTGTTACGAGGGAATTTATGAGCCACATAAGAGCTGGAACATAGGTACTAGAATTTGGTTTGGTTCGGAAATAGTTAGTAATAAGAAAATAGTAAATCTTTATGTCTCTACCGCAGCGAACGCCAACAGGGGGCTTACCTTTTCAAAACCATCAGGATATCTGTCCGTCTTATATAAGGACGTAAGTAATTTTACCTCAGTAGGTGGTAAGAATGAAGTGAATAAAATAATCGATGACGTCCAAAATTTTGCGATAAGCTTTATGGCCCACAGCCTCAGGGTACGGAATGTCGAAATATTATGGAATCGCTACGGATTTGAGAGCTTGAGGTAAAACCGCAGGACACTTTTCCTGAACAGGAGAGTATAATTAAAATATCCAATAGTAGGAATGTGACTAATTTGTGTCTATAATGTCTAATTTTTTTCGCAAAATGACAATCATTGACAAAATGGTAGCCTTATTGTCGATTTTGTTAGTTTGCCGTAAGTAGTAATAATTAACATAAAGTGTTTATTTACACTTACAGCAGGTTTTCAAATACTTCTCGCAGAAATGGTTACAAAATGTGTGCAATTCAATGAAAAAAAAATAATCAGGGTAATGTTAACAAAAAAATTCTAAATAATCGGCTTAACAAAAAAATTCTAACCTGCTTTTCTTTGAAACTTTGAAAGAAAGAAGAAAGAAAATCGTAACTAAGAAAGGTAAACAAGCGTAGGCGAGTAATCAAAAAAAGCACTTTAAAGCATAACCAAGTACCGTTCAACCGCCGGATGCTGGGCGGAACACGTCTTCAAACTTTTCTAAGATAAGTATTTAAGTTTCCTCTCGACTTTAGTTTGAGTCTGATAAACTGGAGGCGGTAAAGTAGCATGATAAACTGATGTAGCAAGTTAGTGGCCACTGACAGCTTCCCCAGATAATGTAATACCTTTTATTTTATAGTAGCCGTCTCCCTCAACCCCGTCCGCAGGAAATGCCACTTATTACACAGTTTTATCTCCCGTCCTAATATAAAATCCCTGAGAATTTATGGATTCTTCATAGAAACTTTCATTTATACTTTCAATCCCTTTACTGTCTCCATTTTGATCTCCATTTTCGTAAACAGAAATAAGGTAGAAGTAGAAGAAAAGATATATTTTTTAAAACATATCTTTTACGTGGACGTGACTTTTCTCGAAGAACTGATGGACGTTGGTAATGGATACTATTCCAGTAAACACGATGTCAACCTATGACAATGTCCAATGTCACAACCGATAATGGAATCAGGCTTGCATTCAGGCAGAAACTCACACATACGTGTGCGTGAGTTTCTGCGCTGATCCTAACTACAACAGCCAACATCTATCGCTTGGCAAAAAATTGGTATAACGAAACTATAAAGTTTGTTTGTTTGTCACTAAACATTTAATAATGATACTATTTTTAGAGGAAATGATGACCAAAAGGAACGTCAAAATACCGCAAAATTCCATGCTATTACTCCTAACACGGTGATATCACCCAATCTCTATACCAGAAACAGACCCTTGGGCCATGGAGTCGTAGTGCCAAAAAATTCCTCCGAATCATAGCACCGCGGCTAGTTGCCTCGGCTGGTGACAGAAGGGCTGGCTCATTTTTTGCGCAAAGGATCAGCCTGGCTGTCCAGCGCGGATATGCAGCCAGTATTCTTGCCACGTGGGCATGATTTGTATAGTTATAAGTTAGCTTAAGTTCCTTATTGTATTCGTACTCAATAAAAGCCACAAAAGAAATCCTCAAGGTCGACACGAGACACCTGGAGTTTAATAAAATGTTTCCGTGAAATAACAATGTTGTCCGCGGAAGGAGCCATCACTTCCTGTCAGGAAACGTGCACTGCGCCCGCAGTTGACGCAAACCGACACAATTTCCGAGGAGACGTGTGCGAAGGGGTAAGTTACATGATAAAGATAATACGTACCCCGTCACATATTTTTGATATATTTTCCGAGAAATCTCTCTATTTAGGTGGACAAGCATGTAACACAACAAATAAATGCGACTGTATATCTATTTATTTTGTTTTCAGATACAAAAGTAGCTTGCGTCTAGGGAATATGTAATCCTGCACAATCCGCAGTTAGAGAAATAGCAAACTTGCAGTAAGTTTGCATTAATCAGTTTGCTAAAAGACGCTTCTGTAGTTTGTACAAACTAAATCATCTAAACCGCAACCGCAAGCACCACGTCGGTGTTGTAACGCGAGTCACGTATCTTTTGCTGAGTTTAAACGAATCCATTTCGCTGTAAAGTCGTAAGGTTTTATGGCATTCCGTAAAACCAGTGCGTGAATTTCAGTTGAAGTATTCAACATCCATTCAGTGCCGCTCCACGACAGTAGATTACACGGAATTTATTCGCAAACGCCAGTAACGCCGGTTTAAATATTTCACTACAACAGTAAATAGTTGCGTTCGCAAATTGCATTGACAGAGTTAAATAGATGGACTGAAATAAATTTACACAATACTTGAAATAACTCAATGTAATTACCTGCATCAGTTTGTTTTATGGGCTAGGTAAGTACAATCATTAACTTTTAGACAATCCTGTGCAGTTTTTAGTATGAACGCAGGATTAAATAGCACAATTCACCCGCAACTGCAAAAAATATCTTCAGTAAATTTAAATAAAATTCATGAACTAAGCCGAAGTGAAATATCTGGAATATACGTATATTCTATTAATATTACATGTTATAGGCATGTTGTACAAGTTAATACAATTAAATGACTATATCATTAGAATATTGCAGCACCTAAATATCGTATCGTATGAGCAGTGATAGCCCAGTGGATATGACCTCTGCCTCCGATTCCGGAGGGTGTGGGTTCGAATCCGGTTCGGGGCATGCACCTCCAACTTTTCAGTTGTGTGCATTTTAAGAAATTAAATATCACGTGTCTCAATCGGTGAAGGAAAACATCGTGAGGAAACCTGCATACCAGAGAATTATCTTCTCTGCGTGTGTGAAGTCTGCCAATCCGCATTGGGCCAGCGTGGTGGACTATTGGCCTAACCCCTCTCATTCTGAGAGGAGACTCGAGCTCAGCAGTGAGCCGAATATGGGTTGATGACGACGAAATATCGTATTAGACTATACAAATTACACAACATGCACATTAATAAAGTATTTACAGCCAATCAACTACTAAAAACATATTAATAACAAGGTACTAAAAGCATTAATGATCTAAGTAGATGTTTATGTCTTCACCCAGAGACTTAATACTTACAAATATGTTGTAAAATAAGTGAAGATAAAACATTATCTAACATTCGAAATTACGTAACATTTACTTAATTTGCAATTATCGAAGCAACGTCCGTTTTATGGCAGGCAGTTCGAATGTCAAAGTAAATTTAATGGCAGCGTCCACTGATCCGCCATCGTACGTATCGGACGCATCGCAGCAAATGGATTTGTGTATTCTTTGTATAAAGTCATACAAGTGCATCCAATGATCCACATCGTACAGATTTTATAAACCGTAAATTTAAAAATCCGTTCGATGCGATGCGTCCGATACGTACGATGGCGGATCAGTGGACGCTTGCCATAAATTTATTTTGCTCTACGAAGTTGTTTTACAATTCGGAATCAAGGCGGATAATCATAAGTTAATAGTCCATGCATTTATAGATATCACGAGGAATTCTCAAGGGAATCCGCTGGACTATCGAAATGCTACCCATACTGTTCCTGACTTGGTCGTCGATTCTGCCGATATGCTCCGGCGTCATCAACTGCCGCATAGCCTGCAGACACTGCCGGGAGAGGCTGGAGCACCCGGACATGCTGGAGGTGTACTGCGCCATGTGCGAGGAGTGCAAGGAGCGGAGGAGGGAGTGGCTGGAGGGCGCGCCCAGCTTGCTGAGGGTTGATGGGGACGAGGATGTGACGAACTATGGACAACAGGAGTTGCTGGGTAAGATATCAACATTTGTCCTTTGTTAACACAATGTCAATTCTTCAATTCAATGATATAATATCACCTCATATTGATTATATTATTCATCAATAACAAGTTTTCCTATATTATACCTTTTATGAAATTTTCATAATTTTATTAAGATGGTTATTTTTCGTTTTGCAAATCTAATATTCCCCTTTAACTAAAAAATTAAGCAATCAAAATAAACGAATCCTATAAGATCCTCCTTATCTTGTACTTGTTTTCACTTAACAATTAATTTAATTAATTGTATTAATTTCAGATGACTGTCAAACAACGCCTGTGGACGAACTCTGCGACGAGCCACAGCGTCTAACACATACAATCCGTACTACAACGACTTCTTCTACTACTACTACTACTACTACACATAGACCGTGTCCCGCTAGACCTTGTATCAAACCCACGAGACCTCCGTGTTACGGCATAGCATGCCCCATACCCGTCCCGTTGTGTCAAATGTGTCCTATGCAGATGGGGTCATTCTACACTTTAATGCCATCTAGCATACAGCCTGCAACTGAACCTGCTCACACGAAACTATCAGGAATATCGTCCACTACCTCGGAGCTATACACATATCTTGGTGTACCAAAGAAATTGTTAAAACAGTTACATTTATCAGATCTCAGAAATAGCTAATTCAGTAAAAATCGAAGTGGTCATTTACAAAATGATATCATACAATCTTTTACTCTAAGTATAGACACACAACCGTTTTAATAGATTTTGTATTTAAATTTTATGAATGAATTATAAGTTATACAATATACAAAACAATGAATTAGACACAAAAATAGACTTAGCAGTACTGTAAAATTACAAAACTTTTAATTTAAAACTTGAGCCTACGCGTAGTACATTATTTATTCTAAAGTTAAATAGCAATAGAATGATTACCGTTTCTCTATTTTTCTGGTAGTATTTTAAATTGGTGAACTGAAAGTATGTAAATCAGATGAAACAAATTGTAATGACGTATACGTTACGCAATGATTACTTACTACCTATGCTCGTTATCATGTGCATATAAATAACATTTGGTAGTTATCACAACTGCACTGTATCATCATTATTTACAATACAGACATTTTGATGTTATTCACTGTAACCAGTCATTTTCCAGATTAATTTATATAATTAGATAAGTGGTATGCGCGGTGGATTTAAAAGACGGAGGTACTGGGTCGATCCCCGGCTGGGCCGATTGAGGTTTTCTTAATTGGTTTAGGTCTGGCTGGTGGGAGGCTTCGACCGTGGCTAGTTACCACTCTACCGTCAAAGACGTAATGCCAAGCGATTTAACCGGTACGATTCCGGTACGATGTCCTCCTAACAAGTTAGCCCGCTTCCATTTCAGATTGCATCATCACTTAACTTCAGGTGAGATTGTAGTCAAGGGCTAACTTGTAAAAAATAAAAAAAATCTATACCTAAAGTTTGTGAAGTTGTAGCGTAAGTCAACTGAACCTATTATGAAGTTTTCTTTTACCAACAGAGATCCGTTATTTGTGTATGACGGTAGCTTTCTTTTGGTAAATAATAAGGCTATATTTTAACCTTGCATTGCCACGAGAACAGAATGTGAAACCCCAGGGCGTGTTCATGTTTTACAACCATTAACCCTAGAAGCCCAATCATATTTAAATAGCTATAAAGCCCAATCATACGTAAAAATTACGTGTAAAAATAAATTTCAGAGTTTTCCAATGTTTTTCTGGTAATGAACTATATTTTTGCATGAGTTATCATAATTTAAGTTTTAATTAATAAATAAAATACTTTTTAAGTTAAAAATACTCTTTATTAATATAATTATGGCACTTTAATCAAATCTTGGAAAAAAATCAACAAAAACATCAAGCTTCTAACACTATTTCTTAAAATTACGTAATTATAAAAAAAAATCAAGTAGTTTTAATTGTTTTCATAAAATCAAATAAACTTGTAATAATACTATATAAGTCTCTTAGAAAAAAACAGTCTTTAAATGCAGTCTTGACAAACATCAATATTGTGTTCTCCACATATAGCCTTTAAGCATTTGCAACACTGCGCTTTGGTCATCCGCTTTTTTTTATATGAACAAAATCCACAATAGCGTCGTTTCTTTGGTTCTGGCTCATCACTAATATTTTCCGGAGATGGCGGTACCACATTTTTCAAAACATTTGTTATATTGTCTCGTCTGTTATATAAAGTTGAAAACAGAGCAATGGATCAACAATATTCCGACACATTCGCGTTGGTCCTCTATTTGTGCGTATAATATTGATAGCCGAAGTCCTTCCCGTCGTACGTCCCTTTGTAGTTGACCATATATGGTTGTTTTTTCCACGTATTGACCGCTGATGCAAACAAATTATTCTGTGTGTAGTCAATGAAGTTACCTCAAGATTAGGCAATTCCCGAGAAGCAATATTGTTATCGGAGCCCTCTTGCCTTCTTGTATCTTCAATGAAGTCGATCATCGCGTCCTCGTTATCACTCCAGACATCATCTTCAACTACAAGATCTTCTTCCTCGGAGTCCGAATCCAGCGGAGAATAATCGTCATCATTTTCTAAAATTGCAACTATTTCGTCCTGGTTTAGCTGTTGACGGGATTCCATTTTGTATTCAACCTGAAAATATTAATATCATATGAAAAATGTAACGAAGCATTAAGATTAACTCAAATAAATCACAAAAATAAAAATTAGAAACAATTTCAAAAGTTACACAAAGCCCAATTATACGTCAAAATTACGTGCAACCTCTCTATTACAACAAAATGGCGGCACTTACCGAGATAACGCAACTGCGTCCTGCGAAGTCTTAATGGCCACTGAGTTGGTTCAGAAGTTAGCGGCGATCGGACGGTAAACGTGAAAGAGACAGAGATATTTCGCCGTGGTATACGTAAAATTTACGTAGATTGGGCTTCTAGGGTTAATTAAAACTGACTTTATTTAGACTAATATTTGGAAAATATACATGTACCAAAAACGCAAGTACTCAAGTATTACTACGACATTTGTCTACACATATCTCTAACCAATATGTAACACTGCACAAGTAGCTGCCAGTCGTAGGTTCAGGTGGGGCCATAAAACAAGCTAGCCTAGATACTGTTATCATTACAGCGTGTATCGATTGCTCTGTGCGCTGCTCAACAGGTGATCGCGTGACTCTACCCGCTACCCGCTCTCCTACCGACTTAGTTATACATTGAAACAACTTTAATCAAGTTAACATATGTTTAAAGCGTTATACCAATGAGGTACATATATAAGCAGGAGTACAAAATAAAATTATATAATAGTCATGACAAAAAAAAATTGTAGCTCATTGTAATACAAGGCCAAGCCTCCTTCATGCCTCAGCCTCACAATGCTCCTCATATTGCCGGGATGTTGCCCTGCTTGTCTCTGTCACACACTGCTCTACAAGCAAAATAATCGCGATGACTAAATAGGGAGCGGTTGGCAAGACGTTACATTTCAGAAATAATAATCATAGTCTCCATAAATCAATCACTTCCTAGCTTTGAGGTTTTATGCCACTGGATGCTACCATTGCTACAGCTTCGATTTCCAAACAAAAAAATATAACAAAATGGCAAATAATTGTCATTTTAACGTGGTAAATAATAAATTGGCGTTGCCAATAGGTATTTTTCTAAATCCCTACAAATCGAAGCGGAATCTCCCCAAATTGGGGAAAGAAAATAATTATCTCAATTGCCCAAAAAATCCCCGCCATTTGGGGAAATCCTCGCAAGTTGGCAATGCCGTTCTCAATCACTCGGTTTACAAGAGTCAAAAAGCGTCTGGTGAACAGAAAAAAAACGCTTGTTGAAACTACGTTTAATATTTGACGGGCCGGTTATATGTATAAACGCCGGTTAAAATGGAAGTCTCTGCCTACTTCCCTCGCTACGTTCCACACCACTCGTGCAGTGTGTAGCGGGCCTATTATAAGTGTAATTTCACAATGCATTATAGGCGGGCACAGGCTTAGAGCCCCCGCTTACTGGCAACTTTTAGTTGGACGACTAGGAGGTATAACGATATGTGACAGCCCGCATATCTACAGCAACTAAATCGCCGCAACTAATAAATTATCGTATCAGGGTAGCGATTGACTTTCGATTAGGATAGTTGCGCAAGTAAGTTGTTAGCGTTGTCAATTTAGTTGTTCGATAGTCGACCAACTAAAAATTGCCAGTGAGCGGCCACCCTAAAGCGATAACGGCACGTTTGATACTATATCAATCGTTATACTACGTGGACTCCGCCTCGCCTGATTGCGCGTATGATGACCATCAAAGGCGAGTGGCAGCTATACGGGCAAATGAACATTGAACCTAGGCCCTGCCGAATTCCAGTCCACCCGTACAGCTATCGCGTCACCAATCACTCGGTAGGTATACCTGAAGGTACGGCGGCTCGAGCGAGCCTCTACGTGGCCGGAGTACATAATGTATAATTAGCTGCCGGCTATGGCGGTGCATTTACCTTGTGAGCCTTGTTTGGAGCCAAGGTAAATTCCGACTGGACTGGTCTATACTCTGTTTGTATAGAAATGTTTTTATGTCTGACTGTTCTTAAATGCCAAGGTTAGTCACCTACAAATGCGCTGCAAGCTAGGCGGTAAATGGTAACCATACTGTCTGTCTATACAACTATATCAATTAATGTCTGTTAATCTGTTCCTACGTGAGCCGTTGCTTTGTCTTTTCATAAAATATAGGCAGCTTCGTCGAAGCGTCCTGCCACGTAATGTTATAAGAAACTTAACACATTGATACACGAATCAGCTAATGACGCCATTAAACAAATGATGACAAATACATAAGTATTTTTTTATCATCATTACAATGCCAATTTTTTTATTAATCTGTGCCCAATACTATCATCTTACAATGTTCATTATAATATACCTACGTCAATGACTAAATAGTAAATACATGTCACATGTTCAACAGAATTAAGATTTTGAAATTGGAAATTTCTATACAAACGTGGTCACAGAAAACATATTTACAAGTACGTGGTGTCGGTAGGTTCTAGACTTTTTGTCGCGTACCTTGAAATAGCGGCGACTGTATATATGTATACCTGTTACATACATGGCAAATGACGGTAGGTCATACATATTCGTATAGCTATGGGATAAGTTATGTGTACCTTATTTAACTATAATCATTATCTTTAAAGTTTAACGAGAAGGAACCGGAATTTAGGTTTACCCATCTGAGGAACTAAGTCCGAGAGTTTCTACTTTCGATACCCGCCTGCTGCATAATCAGGGACATCATACATACATTATAAAAACTCACGAAATTTTCAACAATTCAACTGTTGCCATAAAGCTACTTTATTAAGTTATCCTGGTCTACAATATGTACCTTTATCACTAGTACAAAAAATATTGATCAGAACATTTTAGCTACAATTCAGTTTGATTACGTTCTTGTAATAGTGCAGTAATATTGTACGCGATCGATCGGTCACACAGCCGTGTGTTTCCTTCTATGGTGTTGCCACAGTTTTATGGGGTAATTCAAGGGGCGGAACAAATCCCTCAAAGGCCGGCAGCGCATTGCCAATGCCCGTTGCTGTTGCAATGTCGGCCGGCAGTGATCATTTAACACCAAGTGACCCGCTTGTACTGTCGGTGAAGTAATGAATCCACAACAAAGGAATCGGTACAAACGGATGGTAGGGGAGCCCATGATGCTAAGAGTGTATTTACTTGAGCGTAGCGAGAACCTATTCGATTTTGTAGAATAGATGATAGGAAGAATACGTTATTATTTAGAACTTCTGCTTATAACGGTGGAAAAAAAAATCAAAGCTTTTAAAGACAGTTTTTATTTTTTCAGCTTGCGGAAATTGTCAGAAAATATTTTTCAAATCTAGAGAACAGAAATAATATTTCTGTTGAATGGAATGCAAATGCCATAGGATACTCTTATATTAAAGGGTGTTATTTTGCACATTGGTGCTACCCTCTCATTTGGCATTTCCATTTTTAACTAACCCACGTAATCTTTATCTGACGTGCTCGTTGAGTATTTCTGAAGTTATTTTATAGATTTTTTAAGTTATTTTTTAGATGTTGTCTGAGTAAATCCAAAAATACCCTCTTTGGCTCCTCGGTTATGATGAATTGGCGCGTATTTAATCAATAACAAATCACGTTTTCAAATCCGCGAGTGATATTGATTACTGGCGAGCCTCGTTCGCCATTAACTTGCTATATAAGCGATCAATATACATAATAAAATATAGCTACACTTAACCGCCTTTTGTTTCTCGATATCTTGATGGATATTGTGTATAATTTAACTCACACAAGTGTGTAATTAAATTGTTAAATGTCGATGACTGCCATCGCATGGACATAATAGTAGATTTCTTATGTAAGATTACCCATTTTTTTTAAAATAATATTTGCCATATTTTTTTATAATATGACCAATAATTCCATTTCCCTCCAACTAGTCGGAAAAGACTGTGCTACTGTGGATGTGTGGAGGAGTGGGTATGACAATATACCAACGGGGCGGGGATCGAACCGCTACCCCTCGGTGATGAGTCGGAGCGCTCTTACAGTTGAGATATTGAGGCTTTATTATTATATGAGAGGTAGTTAGACACGAGCTTTATCGAGGAGCTACAGTAGATATTAATTACTAGCAAACGCCACATGGTTTCACCCGCGGAGTTATTGTTCCCGCGGGAATAAAGAGATAAAAATGTATATTTAACACTCACGTGGCTTTCTATTGGTGAAAGGTGAAAGGTGAAAGGTTAAAATCGGTTCAGTAGATTCAGAGATACCTCCTACAATCTCACAAACTTCTCCTTATAATATTATAATAGAGAAGTATAGATTATAGATTATTGTGCGGTACTATTATTTACCATATAAGATTCTCCTGGGCGGGCGCCTGAGCTGCGGCCCGTACGCCGCCGAGTCAGGCTCCGAGTCCGGCACGCACGTCCCGATGATGATCCCCATCATAACACCACCGCCACTTGCTCGCACTTGCTCACTTACGTCCGCACGTGCATCACACTGCACTTCACTTGTGACACTTCAACACGCACGCTTCCACCGTATGCATATACAGCTTTAGCTATTCACAGTCAACAAAAGTACCGCTTTTGCAAAAAGGGTAGAAAAAAATTGTAATGCGCGTTTGCTCTTAACTGTTCAGTCTATACGTTATACGTTGAAACATAAAAACCGGAAGCTGCTTCTATTTTCTTTATTGAAATAAAAATTCTAAATGAAATGTGTCAATTACCAGCTACAGTGTTACTCTACACATGAGGACACGAAAACCGTACGCTACTATTATTTTCTTTTTTATTAATAAAAATAAATAAAAAATAAAACTTAGCGTACGCTCGTCACGGGTGGATGACTACAACTGGCGGCGCTGGTCAGTAGTCAACTAGTCAGCAGTGTAGAGGCCACCGCTCACCAGTCAATCGCCTCCGGTGCGTTTGGCACGCGAGCTGTGACGTCTGACGTGCGTCACTTGACATCAGGGACGACCCAATTTGAGGAAATCAAAAAGCTTTTCAGAAAACCTATGGTGTGCGAGGAAGTAGGAAGCCTAATATTCCTGCTTTGGCGGGAAACAAATACCTACATGCTTTGAATTTTGAAATGGACGGAAATAGCGTTCAAAATAGTAATTATCAATAAGCCATTTTATTCGTATGTCACAAAGAGATATGCGTTTATTTGCCGTTAACCTATGATTCTAGCAAAGAAAAGGTCAAATTCAAAGATACGTTACGAAGTGTCTTTATATAAACTTGAGATAAACATGTTCATGATTTTACCTAGAAATCCTAAGAATAAGGATCATAATTCACTATCAAGTAAAATCAAGATCGTGGTATATTTGAATTTTCCAATGCTGGCGACAGTTCCCTCTCATATAGGACGTGGATTTGAATCTTTAACTCTTCATGATACTCGATTGTAGATGGATAAGCATATAAAGTTTATAATAAGTAAGTGCACTAAACTTTATAATAAGTGGCAACCCTACAGTACGGCGCCACAGCCTTAATAAAACACAAAGATCATTGACACAGCAAATTGTCTTTAAGATGTTGGCAATAAGAACTAAATTAAGTTTAAATATTAACTCAGATCACTTCCGCAGCGTGTAAGGGTAACGACTGCTCACTTGTGTCAGCAAAGCATGGCAGCAGTCAGCACAAACGCGAGGCCGACGAATTATGAATAGATGCCACATATGACACGGTATTTGTAAGACATTGGCAATGTTTATTATTATCAGTGTATTTTAACTGCCCATTACAGGGAAAGGCCTCCCTCCGTAAAAAAGAGGGTCTATGGAGCTTCAGAACTCACCACGCAGCTTCAATGCAGGTTGGTGGGCTATTAAAGTTTATGACCCTATTTATAAACTTGTTCATAGTGCCGAAAAAGTGTGACATCACGAATAAGACGACGAGAGGATCACATTTTTAGCAATAATGTTTTCAATAATGGTTTTCAAAACAATTATACTCACTGTGATTGTATATTCATTTGAACTGATGTGTATTTTATTAGTCTGCATTTTTCAAGAATTCTTTATGTATGTTATAATACTAAATATTTTAATATTTCAGTTTTGTACATGTTAAGCTTAAAAGACAGTCAAATTGCGATCTATTTTCGTCTAAGTTAATTAGACTTGGGCGTGTGCCGTCAAAGCTGATTAAGATCACATGTTCGTCGAATTTAATACGATTACTTTTATTGGATTAAATTAGCTCCAGATTCTGTAGTTATAAACATACGATGTTAATGTACCTAACAATAAACGTAGCGGCATAACCCACAATGGTATACACCATACACGTATTATTTTCTCGGACCAGCTATTATGGATACATAAATACTACTACTAAATAGACCTTATTAGATTTGAAACAAATTGACTATAGAAAAGTATCCTGTTAATTTCTTAAAAAACACCGTCTATAAAATATGTAGAAAATTTTCGTGTAAATGCAGAATACTTTACGACCAAGTAGCGCCGTTAGGAAAACCTCACACTGTCAGTCGCCAAATGTGCCGCTCTCTCACTTGTAGACCTACTGCTGCAGATATTTCGAACATTTGTTCATATCAAGGTTTCGCTGTTTACGGTGCAAACAGTTCAGATTATGGTGGCTTTGGGAAGTAGCTCAAATGTCTATAACGCCAAGTACAGATTTTCTTAACAGTTCTTTAAAAAATAACATCAAAGTTTAAACTTTAAGGATAAAGATTAAACCTTAAGGTTATCTGGAAAACGCAGATTCGCAAAATAATAATTAGTTAATGTCATCGACGACTGACTCAAGTCGGTTAGTCTCCCTTAGCTTAAGGATCGCGTGTCGCAATCTGTGTAACACTCAGACAATTACGGTCGCACTAGAGGGCGCCCTTGAGGCATTTATCGAGAACACAAATAGAATAAACATCTACTTGATTGTCACTTAACACGAAACCATCGCCAGAGCCCTGAATGGTTTCTATGCGGTTTTAAACGGTTTCGTACCGACCGCCCGGCCGACCTGCCCGACCTGATAACGTCATGTACGTACTTCATGATGATCATGAAAATCGTGATGAAATAAAAGCCAGATAAAACATTAGGTAGAATCAAAAGATGTCCTAGTAGTCAATTGTTTAATCTCGAAGCTACCCGTAGATGGCCGGGTCGATCTACCGCTGGACAAGGAAAAATGAGGGTGGTACATCAAACCGTCCGTAACGACCTTTGTTTGTGCAAAGTTTTTTCTGATTGCTGTTTGTTTTGCGTCGATATCGTCGAAGGGTCTGGCCCAGGGCTCGGAGGTCCGAACAATACAAACAGTGTAACAGCCGGCGAACATTTGGCGGTACAAACAAACGTAACAGTAAACAAGAGAAGATATTTTGAGTTCAGTTTGTGTGACATATCTCTGTGACGAAATTTCGCGTACAAACAACGTCAGAACAAATACAAACGAACGACGTTAAAGTCTGAAAGTCACGTAGTAGCGCCGAAGCGTACTGGAATTGTTTCAGTCAGCCAGTTTCTAAAAAATCACAACTTCAAATATTTTTGTTATTTTTAGGGTTCCGCACCAAAAAGGATAAAAAACGGAATTCTTACAGTTGGGTTCACTTTGTTGTCAATCTGTATGAGCCTTTTTTCTAATTGCATGCCATTTTTAACTTCATTACACTTTACATTTTAACAATCGTCAATGAAAGAATACCCGTTAAACAACATGAAAAATGTCAGAGTTTCATACAAACTTTCAATCCTCTTTAGCTCCATTGGCTGCTAATTTTTACATTTATCCAACAGTCTATGTATTAATTTAGTTATTTAACTTGAAATATGAAGGACTTTCTAAAAAACTTTCAACACCTATTTCTGCCCCCTTAATTTTTATTTTCTTCTGCAAAGTACAATTTGTCTCACAACAAAAATTAGCAACATCAATTCAGCAGTTTAGCAGTGAAAACGTAACAGACAAACATACAACTTTGCTTCTTTTGAATATAAATATCTATAGTAAGTACATCCCCAGGAGATCTTTCACAAACACGCAGTAGTAGTAAATTATTACTTTCAAGTAAAAGTACTAAGTTACAGCGCAAAAAGTAATATCAGAAAGTGTAATGTTTCGTTTGTGTAACAGATAAGGTTAAATCAAATGGGGCGAAGGATTGCGGACAAGTTGCCCTGATTACTTTCTTGTTTTCCCTCGATATTGTCAAAGGGCCGGATTAGAGGTCTCGTGTAAGCGAGAGGCTTTTGCTGGTTTCATTTGGACGATGTACTTTTTCGTACGTTTACACACACGCGGTTAATTTGATGAAGTAGCCTTGCCGTTCGACGGTTCATCATTATCATTATCAGCTTATTTTTATTGACCCACTACAGGGCCAGGGTTCCTTCCTTATAGAAGATATGGAGCTTAGGCCCACCACACTGCTACAATGCTAACTGCGGGTCGGCGGACGGTCAACGCGCGACTGTTTGGGTGGATTTATCCGAAGGTAGAATTTTATTTTATCTATATGCGTTTAGCACATACGGCTTGCAACTGAAGCTGTATGTGCTAAACGCATATAGATAAAATAAAATTCTACTTTCGGTATCAAGAAGCAATTACTGTGATCCGGTGCGGAAAACTCAACACCTAGGCTTAAGGTTTCATCCTTAAGCCTAGACTGATATACTCAGGCCACTCTCTTCCCGAACGGCCCTCTAAGCAGAGGTCCGAGTCTCAGAGGAGACGCCCTTAGAGAGTCGTTCCGCCCATCTACTCTGCTTCAGCCATCGGGCCCCATCAACCCCCCCGGTGACGTCGCTGAGGTCCCATAAGGAACCTACGGCACTTACACAATCAGAGAAAAAAAACCTTAAGTCTAGCCCTTTAGAGCGCAGTCCAGGTTATATAGGCTATGGTTTTTTTCTAAACTCCAGGTAGTATCTTGCTTGTCCCATTAAGTATTACTAAAATTAAATACAAAACTCAAATTATTATTATTAACACAATAAACTGAGTGGTGAATTCTGAGAAGTTATATTTTTCCTGGCACACGCTTTTCACTTAATTTCCGTGAAAAAGGGAATATGAGTCGGGTAGAAAAAAAAACATGAAGAGTTTTCTAAAAATATAAATGTTACGAGTATGTAATAACACAACAGAACAAAAGAAAACTATATTATATTTTTACATTTTTAGAAAATTCAAAATCATCGTCAGTGTTTATTTTGGAGACGTTACAATGTTATAGGGAGTCAGACCACTTATTGGTAATAAAATAATATAAAGGTAAGCTAAGCAAGCTACAAATTAATATTATCTCAGGAAAGGTGGCTGAGGACGATAGGTTATGGTGCGAAATACTCAAATGTACCATACCTACTTGAACTTTAGCGTTTTGTTTTGTAAAAGGGCGCCTTAAAAGATGTCTTGCGAGAAAAACAAATAGCCCAGAAACGTTTTCTGGTGTTAAAAAGGGTGTTTCCGAGGTTAATCAACCATGCTATTCCAGAATCCACGAAGGGGCGATATGTGTTTTTACGGTCTGAATTTTAAAAAGATACAGTTTTCAACCAATTTCTTTTTATAGTCACAATTTTTACCGATAAACGAGGTTTCTGAAATAAGTTTATAGAAAACAGTATCAAATATACGTGTTCTATAATATAAAATAATTTAACATAGTACACAATTAGCAGACGCCCAGTAGTTTCACCCGCGTAGTCCCCATTCCCGTATATAATACGGGTATAAACTACAGCCTATGTTACTCGGTGAAGAAGTAGTTTTCTAATTTTTTTAATTGGTCGAATAGTAGAAACAAAAAATCTAATGTTACCTCTTTATAATAGTTTTAAAGATAAAATCGCATTCCGCCGTCTGATTCTGTTTCCGATTTTTTTTAACTACGCGCCGGATTTTAATTCGGTTTTCATCATTAGATAGATAGAGTATTCAAGAGGACTTTACGTATATATATATATATACCTTTGTATAGCATTGATTTCCACACGGACGAAGTCGCGAGTGTCCACTGACTAGTTTGACTTTTAAAATAAGTAAATAGTAATAGAGTAAGGGGAAAATAACCTAATATTATAAAGGTTCATCACATTAGATATGTCTACAAGTAAATATGTAGGAGCACCTACTCGAGGCGCGTCTCTGATTTGCTGCATTGACGGGATGTTAGTCTGAATGTGGCATAACAAGATCTCCGCTCTGTAATTTGTCTTACATACGTAGTAACTTTATTCAATGGATTATATGTACCTATATATAGAGACACCAGATTTATACCTACATGTATTACAAAAAAAATTATGACCTCTCCGGCTCAGTTGGTTATGCTTTGGTTTCTACAGACAAGCTCGGATCAAAGTTGGATTTTATATTTTGTACATTGGTTCAGGTTGGTCTGATGGTAGACTTTGGCCGTGGAGACTAATAAGTACTAATAGTAAGTAGTAGGAATAAGTAACCCGCAACCTTCTTTGACTGCCTTTTCATATAAATAAGGTGACAAAGCAATCAATAGCCTAATTCATCGTTAAATGAAACACCGGCCGGTGTACAATAAATTTTTTGAATCGGTCACATTATTATACACTAAATTACTTGAGCAAGATCAATACATTCCAATGCGTCGTTATCATACTATAAACTAATATTAATATTTAAAACATTTGCCCTTGAGTAGGCGCCTCTGCATTATAAATCATTTTACATTCATCGCATCACCTCAACTCGATCGAACTCCAATAACAAACGTGTCAAAACTTGATTAATGTATTAATCATAACACCGGTGTCCCGTACATTATAATTTTATCGAGCTCCATTGCTTTCTCTGTTCGCGTATCGATATGAGACACTAATGATACAGTAATGATTGCACAGTAAACGAGTACAAAGAAAGTAATTCCACAGCACAAAGACGTGGATGGAGTCGTCATAAATCACACCAATTTGAAAGCTACAGCCTTTACATTGTCAGTGAACATTGTGTGTGTGGATGAGTATGACTTTAAATAATTTAAAGTCGTTAATCTGAAGGCTGTTCTTACGGTGCTATTGATGCTTTATTTCAAATTTAAACTCAAATGCAATGCAAGGTTACATTATAAAAACTAAATTAAATATACTTTTATAAAACAAAATAAGTAAGTCTTTTAAGTTAAACCCAATTAAAATCTTAAGCTCGATTTCCTTGTAGGTATTATAAAATAAGGGAAATAATATTCCTTCATTCTGGAGTCAGGTAAGAAGATATTTTTGACATTGTATGACTGAACGTCAAACTGTAAGTAATTTACAAAAATGTTTATTTTTTTAACTTTGCAATAAACGTTTAATAAACCTGCCAAATAGGTCGTGCTGAGTCATTAGCGGGCACTTTTTTGCGTTATTTTGGAGTAAAAACCTAAATACCTAAACACTCGGTGCGGTGCCAAGCGAGATCATCAGAGTTCATTAACATTGGTGATGACGCCGTGTCAGATATATTTTAATTTTTTGTACAAATAGTTTCGATAATGTACTCTATGGTTTTTCGTTGCTACCGGGTGAATACGCTTTATA
Source organism: Bicyclus anynana (assembly GCF_947172395.1). NCBI lineage: Eukaryota > Metazoa > Arthropoda > Insecta > Lepidoptera > Nymphalidae > Bicyclus > Bicyclus anynana. The sequence continues at coordinate 16,023,582 of NC_069097.1, read as the reverse complement.
TAGTACCTATGACGTCACAAACACAATACATCAAAGCTAAACAACTGTAAATCGATACGTTTAGACTTACGTAAAATTGTTGTTCGGGGTTCCGACTTTAATGTGATTAAAATAAATTGTTTTGATATTCAACCGAGTTTTGATACTTGTGTTGGAAAGTAAAAGAACTTAAGTAATGGCATAGTAACATACCAGAAAGTATATTTTGATTGCTAACCTCGAATTAACGTTTGCACGACACTTTAGTACCATAAATAGAAATAATTATTGCTGTAGGTCAAGTTTACTGAATATTTATAGTGACTTTAATTTCCATTTAAACAGCATTTCACTTAAGGTCAGAAATTAAAAAGGTACAACATCAAGAATGTTGCTTATTTTAATTACGCTAAGCTACATCGAGTATAATACTATTGAAATAAATATCTGGCCGTTAATTAATAAAAAAGCCGTGATAGCCCAGAGGATATGACCTCTGCCTCCGATACCGGAGGGTGTGGGTTCGAACCCGGTCCGGGGAATGCACCTTAACTTTGCAGTTGTGTGTATTTTAAGATATTAAATATCACGTGTCCCTCTCATTCTGAGAGGAGACTCGAGCTCAGCAATGAGCCGAATATGGGTTGATAATGATGAAATATCTGGCATGCTCCACCCCCCCCCCCCCCTCCCTATATACGCCTATAAGTAGTATACTCGTAGTAGTTGACTGATATACAATGAGAGAAAACAAAACATAGCGATGTGATGGGCCGTGTATTAATTGACGCTTGGAAGAGTGGTCGCCTATTGGGGTCAGCGGCTGGGGGCCTGCGCCGGCCGGGGGTCAAGCCGGGCGCTGTTAGCTGTTAGCTGCTGCTAATATAAACATTTTTTGCACGATTTAACTATCTATACCTATAGGATAATCATCCCAGGAAGCAATTTAACAATTGTTGATCTTAACATTATATTTTACCACTTTGTCGGCGTTTATTTATGATTTGTGATTTTAAAATCTGTTTTTTTATGTGTTTTGTTATTGTTTATTTATGCAATACAAAAACATTGTAGTCACGACACTGGCACGTTTGTCCGGATTAAACTCTTGTACTGGAATGGAACTTTCGTTGGAAGATAGAGATCATTAAGCAAGATACAGACTACTCTTGATCCCAGAATCTATGGTTCCCTCAGGATTTGTGAAAAACTGAATAGTACGAGAACGATCTCGCGTCCGCTGGTGCTTAATATATTTATGGAAATTTACTATATTCTAGTATTAAAAGAGTCTCTGAACTAAACTGTGGAAGGATATGGCGAAACTATGAGAGTTACTATTTAACTACGGAATCCAAACAAAAGGATACCTAACTCACTGACGTCCTGCTGAAAGTACTGAAATTAGCTAACAACTTTGAACACTGAATAGTGCCGATTTGATATAACTTACGGATTTGTAGAATTAATAAATTTAAACACTTTGTATCTTAGTCTGATTTCCACGTTGACGAAGTCTGATCGAGAATCCCCTAATTTTTGCCCTACAATAAAATAGACGAGAAACTAGCTAGCTAGTTCTCTAGTAGACTGAGTGAGGGAGAAAAAGCTAGCTACTCGTATGTATCCAAAAAGTCCAGAAATGGCTGAATGATAATTATGATTGTATGTGTTCTCAGAAAATTAAGAATTTAATTGAAGTATCGTCAATAATCTTCAAGCCACCAAAAATACACCAAGTGTCTAATTTATAATATTAACGTGTGGTACGAGTACATGGATCATTGTAACACGAGGGGCCAAAACAAAAGTTGCAGTTAGTTTAGGAAACAAAGTTATAACATCGCGGGTTGTTTACTGAATTATAAAGTTGGTACGAGTCTTACCACGGGAGTTGTGGGGATCAGATTACATGTAACAAAAATTACACACTTCAGAAGTTAAAGTAAATAAATACAACTTTTCAAAAGGTATTATGATTACATACAATGCTGTTGCCTTCGAGAAAAACAGTTTCTGTAATTTATTGTGTCTAGTGAGGTTATGCAAAGGTAATAATCTAGAATCTATTAATAATCTATAATTTAACACGAATGACACAACACGGCTATCAGTCATTTAATTTTGTAACTCTACAACAATCAGGTTCTACATGAGAAGAGCTGGCAAGAAACTATTGTGAATTGTTCTCGTGAAAAGACGAATCCGATCTAAATGCCACAGTTATTCCCATCTTCTCTGCAGAGAGGTTAGGCCGTAAATTTCCAAAAAGAACATAAGGCCATTAAAATAGGCTGACGCTGATCTTTGATATTAAGAAATTCATCAAAGACTTGATACATCTTCATTTTTATCACTACGTATCTTTGTGTAATGAATCAGATGAGTTTACATAAGTAATTATGTATCATAATGATCATTATGTGTAGTGTTTAGTGTGTAGTGTGTATTAATTAGAAGCGTGTACTGCGTTAGTTTACCGTCAAGCCACTAATTGGAGGAGGCGCTAACTGGCGCTGATTGGCACACGAATGTATCCATTACATGTGGGAACACACTTTGTAACAGACATGATGTATAATGGAACCGAGAGGTCCTTTAATCATTACGAGTCTGGCGTGAATAGCGTGGCCCCACGTCAAGCCTTTAACGGGACTGTCCTGATTTTAAAACGTCCCAAGAAAAGGTCCCGCCTGGACTAAAATAAATATTGCACAAAACTACACTTACCCATTACGGGTCTTGACAGACTGACCGTTCCGATATCCTGCTGGTAAATGCATGCATTTTGTTTGGAATGTCAAGCCTTAATGACTCAATGGTTAATAAGCAGAATATTAAATGTTCTAAACCCGTCTGTTGAACTATTGTTGTACCTGCTCAACACTGGCTCATTAGTTACTTGGCGAATTAAAATAATTAAATGAAATTCATTGAAAATAATAAGTCGACAAAGTGGCAAATTAAATTAAAGGTCAAATTTTACACAAAATAGAACCACTAGATATAATATAATATCGCTATAGCAGTGAAAACCGAGGCTCGAACACAATCTCTCGGGACTTTAATTATTTGGAAGACTATAATATTACGTAAATAATAACCGGCACAGTAATAACAAGATCACGTCTTTGTGCGGCCTTTTGTGAACTTACCAAGCCTTCCGATCAATCATTAACTTAATGAAAACAGCGTTACAAAGGAAACTAAAGTAATTAGATAGAATCTTCAAGTACAAGTCTACATCAATAAAAAAAAGACATTTACACAAACATTAGTTGATAGAACTAATAGATAGCCTATCTGATACTAAAATAATAACAATAGCTAGGAACTATTATAACAGAGAGTTGACCAGCGCCAGAACACCGAAGGCTTTGCCTTTTCACTAATATTTAGTGAAATACTAGCGCCTATGAACAGAACTACATTTCGTAGGGCTTGTAAGGAATACGTCCAACAAACTGCAACCAGTTCATCAACTGCGTTCTCAGCAATGCTGTTTGGCGACAGAATAGGCACAGCGGTAGTGTTTCCGACGAACTCTGTTACATTAGGCTTTAGTACTACTAACGAAAGCTACGGTGTCAACTCAAGACTCATATGCCTGTAATTTAACATATCAGAAGGAACCACAGCGAAGATGCGTACAGCAGAAATATGCCTGGCGGTACTATGGTATATGTCGATTCTTGTGTCTCATGTAGAAACATGAGACACAAGAATCGACAGCATCTAGGCATCATTTACAGTAGGTATTCGTACAGCGACTTGCATATACAAGAGTAATATTCCATTAATTTCAAAAGTTAATACTTGATGTAAGCGCTCCAAGTACATGGAATTATTGCATTTGAATTTCAAAATAAGTTTTTATGGATACTATAAAATACAATAATGATAACAATCGCAGTCGTAAATTGAGGATTTGAGGATTTTGACGTCAAACTGCAGCAGTCATGTATTTTTCATTTCATTTCAATATTTCATATTGTAATCAAATAATTGAATAAATGAATTAATCAGTTCACACGCGTTTACTCATCCAATGTTACAAATGAAATTGATAGATTAAAATTTTTATCGGAAAATTAAATTACATTTCACATTTTCATCGTTTCAGTGTCCACACATGCGGAATTTAATAACGCACTGCAAACATCGCTCATAAAAAGAGGAAAACCTATGAAGAGAATGTTGAATATTGCACGAATAAAAAAAAATACCTTTTGCCTCATGAAATATTATAAAAACCGTTTTAATGAAAGCAAATTTCTCGAGTTTAATACCACTGAATTTCAGCCACCCAGTCGGTATCTAGCGGCGTTAATTGAACAGTGTTTTCGAGAATATAATAATTGTAACACTCATGTATGTTCAGGATTAGTATTAGATACTACGGTTGTCGGATTACATTTGGATATACCGTCATATATGGTTAAAACCGTCGGACTGCGATCCGTACGGCAGCCATGGATGCGACCGGCCACGGCCAGGGCCCGGCGCCGACTGGCGGCTCGCCGGTTTCAGGCTGGGTGGCGGCTGAAGTCGGGGAAACAGACAATAGGGAAAACAGCATAATATATTTCTCTAAAGGTAGGAACACACTGGGTGCATTTCGCTCGACAAACAGTTGCATTCGGATGATCACAGTTTTGCGTGAACTATATTTTAACAATGACGTATAAGGATCTCACATGCGTTTTCTATTGGATTCAACATTACAGAATGAAACATTATTTCTTAATCTATCACAATAAAATTATTAACAAATCAATACTTAGGTATGTCAAACGCTAAGTTAAGAAGTTGTTTGCTATCATTTGATTGATGTATTCACTTATTAGTAAAATATGTTGTTGAAATCGTAAAATACTGGACGAACTAAAGCTTAACTTTCATTCTTCAAATAACGAAAAATATTTGCAATAAGGGAAGTGGAAGTTACCGCAATAACTATTCCGATTTCAAAGTTAATAATACGTGTGGCTGTTATTTATAAACACAATCCGTCATCGCGTATAATCATGATTGCAGACACGTTTGCTTATCTAACAAAAAAAAAAGAATATTATATGTATATTATGCTATTATCTAAAAACTTCAAAATCATATACGATGTTCCTCGATTGTTTGTCTATTATTAACAGATGGACTATTATTATTATTTATCTTCATAGCTTTACAAAATTTATTGATTTGTTGTACAAATTTGATAAAAAAAAGCGTTTAGCTTGGCGACATGTCGCAAGTGCGATTTTATCCTAATCGAAAATAATAGAAGTCCGGCATTACATCCGGGGACATTACCCGAGGAACTATCGATATTCCATTACCTATTAAATTGAATTTTTACATCAATAATGACGCAGGCAGGGCAGTCGACATTTATAGACAAAGAGTTATGCAGAATACGTAGCTCATGACATATTTGCTTATTCACTTTTGTCTTGTTGGTAAATTGAGACTTGAAAGATACAAGGAATATGTTTTGCTTGTTACTTCAAGACGACTCTCAGTTTTATTCAAATATCAAAAAATAATTTTATAGGAGTATATTATACAAATAATATTCAACAGTATCTAGTTTGTTTTTTAATCTGCAACGATATTTCGGCAGTAAAACGTCATAAAAATACACCAAATATCAGATATAAAAACAAGTTGTAATAATACTGAAGTTCTGACGAGTCGATCCTTGTGTCTTGACCAAAACAAAATAAAAACTGTGTCGTTAGTCTAGTTACTAATGGTAGGTACCTAACCTTATGCGGTTTCGTATTGTCAGGTCCCAAGCCGAGCTATGAAATATTGAGTTCTAGAAATTGTCAGTAACAGCCCAGAGTTGGGAAGTTTGTGGTGTCACCCACACCCTCGGGCTCCGGAGAGCACGTTAAGACTTGTCCATTATCATAAACAGTTGATAGTTGTCGTTACAGATTCAAACAATATCACCCCACCTTAAGCTCATCAACCCTAGCGGCGTGGTAGGTCTAAACTCCGAATCGTCACTTCTAAAAAAGCGCCGTCTTTTTTTTTTAAAGAAGATATCTTTTTTTTTCAATATGACCAATATTCTCGTTCCCCTTCTTTGTTATGAGATAATAGTCCAGCGGTCGGCGACCGAACCCACGGCCTCTGGCTCCAATTCCGCGATTAGCTGGCAAACCAGCACGCTCTCGTGTCCCGACAAGGCGGAGCAGCTTGGCAACGCGCTGGTAATCAAAACATCAGTTAGCTCTATTTCGGGACAAGTGACGTCACGCGGTTAGCGCGCCGCACAAACACCGCGCCGCCGACTCACACCAACCAACCGGCCGCGCAACCATACTAACATTGTTACATTTCATTTTTATTGAGATCATTCATCATCATCAGCTTATTTACAATGGTCCACTAGGCACACGGCTTATGCCTTCACTGTCCTGAATTTGCAGGAACCTAGACCCGCCACTCCTGAAGTTACAGGAATTCATGTGGAAAACATGTGCTATGTCGATCAAACTGTCAACCCTATTTTTACACTGTAGTTAAAAATAAGTACTTTTAACCCAAGAAGAAGGAATTCTTCCAAAAAGGAGGAAGTTCTAAATCCTGCGGGTCACAATCTCAAACTCACTGCTTTGACTGAGACTCTGCTGCTACGTCCCGCTATCCAGCATCCATAGAATTATTTTATAATTACCTGTAACAAAATATAACAACTATTTAAAATACAATGCCTACGTTTAGTAAAGCTGTTCCTAAGCCTTCATTCGCACGACAGCGTTTTTAAAACACGAAGTTTTTTTTCTAGCAGTGTTGCATTTTCAATGTTGGGCGTTGGAAATAGACCTCCATTTAACTTCATACTATTATTTGAACGCTTTTTTAACGTCCAGTAAAAAAACTCTCGTGCGAATGAGTGCTTAATTAATGGATAATACTGCTGACTTCTTATAATGGTTATAAGAGGTCAGTGAATAATAGCGAAAGTGAAAATCGACCCCTCTGGGGTCAACATAGACCTACTATAACATACTATAACTGAATAAAAATTGAGGGTCCGTGAAATGTAAAAATATACTATATTCTATTACTATAGTATATTATATTAATATACTATAGTAATAGAATATAGTACAAAAATTACAATAATGAATATCATTAGTTAAACATTATTAAAAAAATTAAAATATTGATTTATTATATTGATTCATTCATATTTTTGTTATTGATTCAATATCAATTAATTAATTCCTAAACGTATGTTTTAATAATCCACAAATAACTATTTGACTAATTAACATAAACGCAATAATGGCTAGGCACATAACTTTTCAGTCATGTGCATTTTAAGAAATTAAATATCACGTTTTTCAAACGACGAAGGAAAAATATCGTGAGGAAACCTAAGAATTTTCTTAATTTTCCTAGTGTGTAGTCTACCAATCGCATTGGGCCAGCGTGGTGGACTATTGGCCTAACCCCTCTCATACTGAGAGGAGACTCGTGCTCAACAAGGAGCCGGAAATGGGTTGATAATGATGGCTAGGCACTCTACGCAAAAGTGGAAAACATGGCAAGTTGTTAACGAAACAAAAAGGTTTGGGGACCTCTGGTTTAGTACAATCTGTACTCTGTGCCGCGGTCAATGCACAAACACACAAACAAACGGGCATCGTTATGAACGCATTTTATATGAATACAATGTCGAAAATAACTTTATGTTTTTCAAAATGCACATACCTACTCTTAGCATATCTACGGCAAAGAAAATTCATACACGATAAATGTTCTATACAATCAATTCACCTAATTAACCTAGATACTTAATTAACATCATTAATACATATTTTCGGATAATCGTAAACTAATATTGCATATATTAATTTCAATTAGTTAATATAGCGGCGGGTCGATTATGCCAACTTCCATACAAAAAAGTTACAACACTTTTTACCCGATTGCAAGATGAGGGTTATATTACGTTATTTTGTTTTGTTGTTGTTATTACAACATTAAAGTGTTGTGAGTCCCATCCATTTATTTAATTTAGGCTATGATTGTCGATCATTCGATCAGTCAGTCAACTTTTTACTTATACATATAGGTAAATAAAAGTATACAAACAATAGTGGCCACGACAGGATAATATGCACACTTTCAATAGAAAATACGTCGTCCTTAAAAGGAATCCTCATTGTTTTTGAGAAGCTTTAAAGGAACCGAAAATCCATGAGAAAGATACCATGCAATCGTCGTGTATCCGGCATTCACAATAGCTTCCGGCAGAAAGCCGTAACTGTTACCGCCGTTAAGCCGCGCGTCCACTAGAGCGCAGCGCAGCATAAGAGCAGAAGCACAAACGTTTAAAAAACTAAATATTTTTTATCTAATCTCGTGTCATGATATTCCAATTATGAAATTACTACAACTATTACTACAATCTTTGACTATTGGTATACACTTAAAAAAATAATGTATGTATTTCGTAATATAATTTTGGTGCCACTCGAATTACATTATTAATTTCATTACAAATTTATATTATAAGTGCATTTTAGGTTTGTATTTTTAACAAAATCACTGAATCAAGCTTTGATATGGAACAAACTCTCCCGGATATATTGGAAAGTGCTACAAATCAATCCTTTACCTTCTAAGTCGCGGTAAAGTAGTATTTAATTTTTTAGATTCCTATATCACGAGATTAGATAAAGTAGAGTATGAAAGGTGCATAACTTGGCATTAAAGCACTCGCGTCTCTATTAAAAAAACTCACTTCGTTTAAAAAATGCAACTCGTGCTTTAATTACCGTCAATATGCAACCCTTTCATAATCTACTATACACCTCATAAAGCGGATGTTCGAATTTGTTACGTTTTATTTTTTAAGAATATTTATTTTATAAAAATATTTCCCATATCTTTTAAGTATGACAAATATTTCCGTTCCCCTCCAATTAGTCGGAAAAGACTGTGTTAGGAATGAGTACGACAATATTTCAGCGGGCGGGGATCGAACCATCACTTCTCGGTGATGAGTTCGGTCCCCTTTACCACTGAGCTATTGATTACGCTTGTTCAATACAAACAAAAGTGACTATAATGGTTAAAAGACCATTATAGTCACTTTTGTTTGTATTTATAAACCCGATTGCGTTATAAACTACTGGGAAAACCGGAAAGCAATATTTTATCTATGTCATTATTATACAATATTATATCTACAACCATTTATGTAATCTATAATAAAATGGGGATTTTCTTTATATAAATAAAGTATGAGTTACTTGATTCTAATAATATATTGAACATTAATTAATTTTTATTGTTTAAACTTGAAGAGCATTTTTCTAAAAAAATACTATTAAACTTTACATTCTATTGAAAATTATTTATTCCTTCATTATAATATAAGCTGGAAGGAATAAATAACTTCACTCGGTCCGATGGTATCGCGCCCTAAGTTGAATAACGCAAGCTTGCACAGGAAGCTGGCTAGGAGCTAGCACTAGGAAGGCTAGGCTGGGGATAAGTACTGAATGTTTGTTGTACACTCAGCGACAGAAAACGGTATTCATTTATTTGTTGCGTTTACATTGATACTAACGCTTTCTTTGCATACCTTGGCGTATTTACACACATGAGATTATAAACCTAGAAAACAGCCCATAGATTATATTCTTTTTTAATTTATTTTTAAATCAACCGGCTCGATCTTTGGCTATAGGATTTTTCTAGATTTTTTTTTGCAAAATATAGTTTGCATAAATGGTTATTTAATATTTTATTTACTTGCTCTCCAGTCACATTTTAAAAATTAGTATCAACAGTATTTTCATATTCACCAGTAGTTGCAGGTGTTGACGACGAGTTAGCAGCTAAGGGGGTCTAGGTTCAACATTTATTCTATACACTACTATCTCGTAGCACAGAAATAGTTGATGAAGAAAGGAGAAAATGCCTTGAAAAAAATAAACTACACGGAGGTATTCGCTCTGATTCAATAGATCAGCTTATTCTTGGCCTCGTTGGCCATAGCTAGATGAAAGTTAGTTGGCAGGATATTTGCAAGCCGCCTGTACACACAGCTAGGCCGCGCCGCCCGGCGTCGCTCGCGATCGATACGGCGCGACTGCCGCAAGTGCTCCACGTAGCTCGGGCGCCATTTTAATTTAAAAAATGGCCCCGGAAGTAAGAATATAGAGTCCAAAGTTGTGTGCAGCAAACAGACAATAGTGTTACTACAATTTACGTGTAGCATGCCCATTGCCCGACGCCCGTACAATACGAGCAGATTGAACTAGTAAAGTGCAATTTTCCTTAAGCGAGATTCGTGCACTGTTGCAATGAGAAATGTACGGTAGAGTCTCACGTAATTGTATCGGTCTGTGTTTCATTGTATTGTACATACTTAATATCTCTCACGTTAATTAAAATGTGCTATTGTTCAAAATTAATCATTTTATTAATGGAATTTAAAATAATTAGATCGGTTAAGACCGTTAAGACTTGCTAAGGCGAGTCTTATAAATACGTATAGGCGATAGTTTTCCATTTCTACTGGGTGTCTAATATAGTCATCTTTAAGTACTAATATTACAAAGAGGTAATAAGGTTTGTGAGATTGCAGGGATATACGATGTACTGCACCGATTTTGAAATTTCTTTTACCACTAGAAAGCCACGTTACTTGTGAGTGTTATAGGATATCCCTGTTTCCTACGGGAACACTAATTAAGTGGGTGAAACCGCAACACGTCTGCTAGTAGTGTAGGTATATTATAATATTTCAAAATAGCGTTACAATAAATAGTTTTAGATATTAAAAAATAAACGGTCGCCCGGTCGCGTCGGAAGCGCCGTGATAGCCCAGCGGATATGGACCTCTACCTCCGATTTCGGAGGGTGTGGGTTTGAATCCGGTCCGGGGCATGCACCTCCAACTTTTCAGTTGTGTGCATTTTAGGAAAATAAATATCACGGCCAATCAAACAACGTGAGGAAACCTGCACGCCAGAGAATTTCTTAATTCTCTGCGTGTGTGAAGTCTGCCAATCCGCATTGGGCCAGCGTGGTGGACTATTGGCATAACCCCTCTCATTCTGAGAGGAGACTCGAGCTCAGCAGTGAGCCGCATATGGGTTGATAACGACGAAACGGTCGCCTAGATTTTTTACCATTTATAGATTTTATCAAACGCTAAATCTTGCAGCGTAGACCGGTTTTTTTATTATTATCAGGTCATGGGTCTGGGGTATTGCCTCATACAGTGTCCAAACACAACCGCGTCTGTAACACAATAGCTCGAGGAGAAGCAACTGTATCGAGGTGACGAGTTATGGTAGGCATCCACTGATCAGCATCGTACGCATCGCATCAAAACGATTTTAGTTTTCTTTGTATAGAAAGTCACACAAGTACGTCCACTGATCCGATCAGTGGACGCACTTGTGTGATCAATTTTACAATAGTTATAATTCGTACGGATTATAACTATTGTAAAATTAACAATCCGTTTGATGCGATGCGTCCGATACGTACGATGCGCGATAAGTGGACGCCTACGTTTACAATGTGACGAATTAACACATAGCGGGCCGCGGAGGAGACGTGAAAAATGTAACACTTTTGTCCACAGATGTTTACATGACCTCGATACCTTGGCTTGTACCGTTTCGTTGATATCGGTAATTTGTTAGGTATAGCTCAAAAAGTAAGGCAAATAAGTGACTGAAGTAAATGAGAGAGTGACTGTTATGGTGTAAATTCAAATTTTTTGTAAGTAATTATACGTCCAATGCGCATCAAATTGATTTTTTCAAATCCTCTGAGAAAAAAAGGATTTTCCGGAATAAAAGTAACCCATGTGGTAATCTAGGGTATCTCTATTAAAAATTCAGCCAAATCCATTCAGAAGTTTTAAATTTTTGGGGGGTTCTGCATTTTCTCAAAAAGTTTTGATTCGATTTTGATGGCATTTAAGTTATTTAACCACATATTTTTAGCGAAGGCTTAAGGGTATAATTTAACGGCAGTTCGCTTTTCCTTGAAAACTAGTAATGTTTACAAATACCGTACAGTAACGCGGTAGGTAAATACACCGCATCACCCAGCGATACAGATCACACTTGAATGGTAAACCCATTTTCCAAACAACTGTACCTAAAATTAGTAATTCCATACTTTCCTCTTTAGAACTCGCACAACACGGTCTAGCATTCGTTCCATAATGCAAGTAATGTTATTGATCAGCCGCTGTTAAAGCTCCCGTTACCGCGGCTAACCGAGTTAGCGCCAGCAGAGGGCACGCTAATCAGCTCTCTGCTTCGTTGCTAGTGTTACCAGGTGTTCCGATTTGAGTGGAACGTCCTGATTTTCTAGGGTCTGATGACAAATTTTATCTTTAACTAGCGGCTCCCGGTTTTACTCTCTCGGTTCCCGATCCTGTAGGATTGCAGGAATACAATATAGCCTACTCGTATGTTACTCCTTATAACAACAGCTATACTATACCAGTGAAAGTCTCGTCAAAATTGGTCCAGCCGTTTATTAGCCTGTTTAAATAAACAGACAGACATTTTACTACTTACAAAATCGATTTTTTGGAAAACCTTTTACTTCCATATGCATATATTGAAAGTAACATGTTGTTTATTTATTTAATTTCAAACAGACACTTGTACTACAATTTCAGTGTATATAGGGACTTGATTTTTCCAAATTTTCATTGATCTCTTTAGTTTTCTTTTAACTTCATTATAGTTCCGCCAAATGGTCTGGAATCAACCACTTGTCTACTTGTCTACTACGTACAAGCAGCCATTTTACTTTGTGGATTTAGTATTTCTTTTCCGCGGAAGTAGCAGGCGTTAACCAGAGTTTAATATCTAGTAATAAATTACGAATTACAAATAATGAACTACGAAATTGGTCATATAATTAAAATATTAATTATTTCTATAAACGGAAATTCAGTATGAAATGTTTGGGAAATAAATGCGCTGATAAGATAACAGTGTCGATACCTGCTGATAACGCACACACTGATAACCGCAATGAGGAAAACAAGTGAACGTCACGTCCCGACTGTGACGTCACACACAACGTTGCTGAACTATTTGTCAACAAAAATGATTTACAAAAAAACCGGCTTCCAACGCCACTGCGAAGTGTAATAAAAAATATTATTATCAATACACGCGTCAAGAGATTGTAAAACTAAAAAAATCACACCCAAAAGGTCGTTACAGAATTTATAACCTATTTCGATTCAATCAATTTATTTGTAGATCAATTTTGCAAATTTATAAATATATATTAAAAAGTATCAAAATTGGTTGACCAGCTCAAGCGTGAAACATAGCAATAATCGCAAGATAGAATTAACTAATTCATGAACCTATTCATGAGTCTTAAGGTCAAAATCATTTAGATACTAATATTTTACAGAGGAAAGATTTGATTGATTGATTGATTGATTGATGCATAGAATAGGCTCAGAAACTATTGAACCGATTTGAATAATTCTTTCACTGTTGGGAAGCTAAACTATCTGCTATAGGCTATATTTTATCCCCGTATTTCTACGTGAATGGGAATCAAGCGACGGTTGCTAGTAATCATATATTTTTACAAGAATATGCTCCTCTTGAGTCGGAGTAGCAACCCTGTCCCTAGAATAACCTGCTATTTAACAGCTAACAGCGATCGTTACAGAGTGAAGTATTATCATTCTAAGCCCGCCTGCTCGTACTGCAGAAGCATGGTGTGTTTAAAACCCCCATTCCCACAGAAGCAGTCAGTGTCCTGTAGTGGGGTACAGGTACTTACGGATTTAACGTAAAAGTGAACCACTGTATTATGCGGTAGTTTAAAACTTATCCAAAACTAGGTACCATTTAGAGTGAAGCGCGCTCAAGGTGCTCGCGGCCATTAGACGGTAGTTTGCATTTAAATTATGTTACGCTGCAGTTTTCACTGTCTGCGAACTTGTACCAGCTACTTATGCCGTGGGAGATTGCATTCAAATATTAATATTACGTCATTACATTAACTTTTATACTGTTGGCAATCTTTTGTTATGCTATCAACAAAGTTCTTAAAACGTATAATGGTAGGTGAATGCTTATAATCTTTGTTATAAAGTTGATGGTACAAGCAGATGGTTCATGTGAAAACCGTTTATAATAATCACGGCTCTACCGTGCCCATTCTTGTACCTATGCATTTCTCTATTTCGATCTGAAATATTTACTTGTTTCGTTCTTTTTAGACCCCATTTTTACATAGTCGGGTAATAGTTTTAAACATTTTTTTTAATTTGTCTTTAATTTCAAATATGCAGGTTACGTAACGATGTTTTCCTTCACCGTTTAGACACGTGATATTTTAATTTCTTAAAATACACACAACTGAAAAGTTGGAGGTGCATGCCCCGGACCGGAATCGAACGAATTGTCAGAGGTCATAACCACTGGGCTATCAAGGCAATTTTGTTCGAATAGCCATGCATATCACACATACAAAGTTCAAGAGTAAATAATTTGTACCTTGGCCTAAGAGTTCATTTTTATCCAGCAAATATTAGGCCTTTAATAATTTAGCCACTAGACGCGCTATAACGGCTAGGCATAGGCAGTAGGCCTCCACCCCGACCGTATCACGTTAACACCCCATTATACATGATGAGAGGATAGTGTTGACCTTTGTATCCTCCGCCGTGCGACTGAATGCCTGTTTAACATTTCAATTCAAAATGTATTAAACAAACCCTCGCAATACATTAACATAATGAATACAATACGTTTATGTAATGTAGTTCACAGACAGACGGTTTGTTTTAGTGCCCTACACATACATATGAAAAAGAGTATCATAACATTGAATATACATAATTGCTTACCAATTTTGAGCTTTTATTTGTCTGAGACGTAAACGTAAATACGTTGTTATATGAGTTATATTGTAATATTAAAAAAAAAGTTTAAATAAAAAATATATTTGTTTGTCTGTTGGTTCCGGCTAATCTTTGAAATTCCGATTGCGATTTTGACGGGGCTTTTATTTACAAATAGCTTATTTTATAAGGGAATATTTTACTATATTCCGCGAAACTGGCAACTACGCGGGTGAAACTTGAGAGCGTACACTAGTTTAAACGAAAACTATGTTTATCAATTTTGAAAGAAAAGTATTTTTCCAGTTTTATACTCTTTTTGTACCTTTTTAATTCAAAATTTCGACTAGCAATCTGAAATTGACAAATGAACGTATTTACGAGACGAACTAATAAACTAAGTGTCGGCCATATTTACGACTATTGTACCGTATACTGTAGTGACTGTAGGTTGTAGTAGTAGGTAATCCATTACAGCGCGGATGATCACGCGACCTGGATTTAGTGCCCCTTATAAAATATTTAGTGCTCAATAACCTGCCGTCTGCTTGCGGACCCCATGAGTCTTACTTTTAAAAGGACAATACCCGCATAAATATATTTTTATACCAAGTCATTTCGATTTCTACCTTTTTATTGAAATGGATATTTATCATCGTCATTTATCATTAATTCCATCTTTTTAGGTCATGTTTACATTGATAAAATATGTTTTTAATTTTTAAAGGCTTTCAATTGAGATTTCAAAGGCTTTTTGAGCCTCAAAAAATATATGGCAAATATTCTTTCTAAAAAAAAAAACCTTTGTTAGTAAAATCACATGACGGAGGTCCTTGGTTCCCCAGCTGGGCCGATTGAGGTTTGATCAACTTAATTGGTCTGGCTAGTTGGAAGGCTACGGCCGTGACTAGTTACCACTCTACCGACGAAGACGTGCTGTCAAGCGATTTAGCGTTCCGGTACTATGTCGTGCCCAAAGAGGCAGAAGAGAGCCCGCTTCCACCTTAGATTGCTTACTTACCATCAAGGGCTAACTTGTAAAGAATAAAAAAAAATCTGTTCCTAAGTAATGCATGGCCAGCCTAGTCGGAAGACGCAGGTGTACAGTCGCTGTTCCCGGCGATATCAGCCGCGGGCCTCGCTGAGCTCGTCGCGACTGTACTTTGTTAGTGACGACTCAACACCAACGAGATATCTTACAGCAATTATAGCGTTTTAGAGTGCGCGGCCAATCCAACCGGCGACTTCCTTGTACAGTAATCTGTTTTATTGAGCACGCCTTTGTTATCACATCCTGGATAATGAAAGGTTTTGATACTTGATAACAACCTTAGGAGCTCTTTATGATCTGTTCGAGATATGTCACGGTTATGCCTAGCATGCACCAAATACATCAGCGCAATTCATACGTAGGTAGGGTAGTCATTTTTTTCAATTCTATTACAAGTTAGCCCTTGACTACAATCTCACCTGATGGTAAGTGATGATGCAATCTAACATTGAAACGGGCTAACTTGTCAGGAGTAGGATAAAAATCCTCACCCCTTTCGGTTTCTACACGCACTACGTCTTTGCCGGTAGGGTAGTAACAAGCCACGACCGAAGCCTCCCACCAGCCAGACCAGGCTTCGGTCGTGGCTTGACCAATTAAGAAAATCTCAATCGGCCCAGCCGGGGATCGAACCCCGGACCTCCTTCTTGTAAGTCCACCGCGCAGACCACTGCGCCACGGAGGCCATTAACGTCAATGATGGAGTTTGGACTATGGTGGCTTTGGTTTACAAGAGTCCTAACCCTAAAAATAACAAAAAATTACGTTTTATTCTTGGACAATTGCGGATCTACAGTCTAGAAACCTGCCGCCTTCCACGGTCCAAACACTCTTGACTACCGTACTTACTCGTCTACGGAGCATGGGTCGACAAACTTTCGCCTTCCTGAAATTAGAGTGACTATGGCAAGCTAGCGGTCTAGAAAGCCGAAAAAAATGTTACCAAGCACCACGTATGAGTACAACGGCCAATCACATAGCCAAGTACGGAAACGGTCCAGAAGGAAAAAGAAGAAGAAAACATGCTATCAAGCATCGAACACGGGACACAAGAAGCGAGAAGGGGCCACAAAAGTAGCTGAAGCGCCCGACAGTTACTTGTGGCTGGTGGTCGACACTTGTGGTCGGTGGCTGCTAGTTTTTTTACTCATACATGCAGTATCATAATCGCGCGAGTGGCGTGTTGCGGCATTTTGTGTCGGCGTTTAGTGACCACAAGAAGCGAGCAGCGACCACTGCGTTAACCGTGTGCGGCGAGTCCATATAAAATGTATGAAAACTATAGAAAATATGCCGGTAGCAGCGTTTTGTGGTTGTGGCCGGTGGCCCGTGTGTGGGAGTCCTAAGTACAGACGAAGCTAAGTGCAAGACTAGTAACGCGTACAACAATCATCGCGGGGATTTCCTCGCGTGTAATTAACTCGAGACAATTATTATTGATTTATTAGATTTGCTTTGTTTTCTACACGTATCTTATCTCGTTGCTGATAAGTTAATCTGTCTAGAAAGGAATAACCTGATTTATAATCGCATTAGAAATCTGAACTGGAACCTACATGCATAATACGCTTCATTGAGAGCACCCCGTTGAAGATTGAATGGTTGTCAAACTTGCTTGTCAAACCTGATTTTTATTTAAAGAATATTTGCCGTATTTCGTTAAATATGACCAATATTTCCATTACCTTCCAATTAGTCGAGACAGACTGTATTAGGAGTGGGTACTACCAACGGCGGGGATCGAACGACTTGTTCATTATGCAATGTTCGACAAAGCCGCAGACGGTCAAATGTTTACGGAGTCCCTAAGATGTGTCAGATCAGCGAGTGGTCTAGCCACTCTGCCAGAAGCGATGGATTGTCACTCAAGATCAAATGAAACTTCTGTTTATAATCTATTGGATAGTAGGCAGTATTGTTAGTCTTAACTAATATTATAAAGAGGTAAGAATTGATTTTATGTACTAAAATCAGAAACAGAATAGCATTTTAGCAGAAGACAAATTTTAATCCATGTTGTTTATTATGTAACTCAAACCTAAAGCTAAAAAGTACCAAAAAATTTAAACTAACTCAATTTTCGTAAGTGCATACATGCACAACTCATAGCGTGTGTTATAAACTCAATGAGTCATATTGTGTCCTACGGGAAATCACCCCCCAAATTATCCTGCTAATTTGTGGGGTGGAATTTTTCAAAAGCACGCGATTTTGCAGTCTACCCTCAAAGCAACCGAACCTAAACCCTAAATTGACTCACGCATGGATAGGTACGTATACATACATTATACACTTGCATAATACGAGGAAGTTATTACTAGCTATGATGAAGATATTAGGACGGCGGCGTCATTGGTCGGTTAATATGTTTTCCTTACGTCTAATGTCAATAAAACAAATTTTAAAAGTTGAGCGAAGCTAATAATAAATAAATAATCTACATGTGAACAGTATGGAAATCTCCAGCAATAATTTCGGAAAAAAAAAACCATTTAAATTAGTTTAATTGTTTTCTGTTTCTTGCACTATTAAATTAAGCTTTTAAACGTAATTGGTTAAAATGATTTAAAAATTGGTTAGCTCGCAAGTAATTGGTTAGCTCGTTAGTAATAATTAAAATCGCAATATTTATTCTCAATCTGATATTTTTATTTGAATTAATAATAATAATAATAATAATAATAATAATAATAATAATAATAATTTTTATTTAAAGGTATTTACCCAATATAAAATATACAAAAGTAATAATAATAATAATACAAAAAATATAAAAATATAATTTTTTTTTAATAAAATTAGATCGTACAAAGTTTAAAATTGAAAAATTTGCACGTGACTTTATTACTTGTATAAATACATATATTAAGGCAAATAAATATATTCCATTTATAAATTCATTTTTAGTTAATATTTACTGGCTGAATTAATTCTTAAACTAATATTATAATCGCAATAATTTGCATGCAACTGTAAAATATGTTCCCCTGGCCAGGTGCAGCGTTCTTTTTATGTGCCGCGACGTATCATAAAGTTGACAGATAAAACCGATATCAGCGTAAACAGTGTAATAAATAAAGTAGGAGTGTATGTTTGTTGCATCGCTCTTGTGATAACAGTTCGTTGGCGTGTGACACTGGGACGGCCCTCTGTCTGTAGTAACTTACATTGTGTCCACAATGTTTGTTTATTTATATTGACAAATAGTTATAGTTAAGAACGCTGCACTCGAAATTGTAGACGAATACATATACCTAGGACATATGATCCAGTTAGGGAGGTCCAATTTCGAGAAAGAGGTGAACCGTCGAATCCAACTCGGCTGGGCTGCATTCGGGAAACTTCGCGACATCTTTTCGTCCGAAATTCCTCAGTGCTTGAAGACAAAAGTCTTCGAACAATGCGTGTTGCCAGTGATGACCTATGGTTCCGAGACTTGGTCGCTAACTATGGGCCTCATAAGAAGGCTCAGAGTCACACAGCGGACGATGGAACGAGCTATGTTAGGAGTATCTCTGCGTCATCATCATCATCATATCAGCCGATGGACGTCCACTACAGGACATAAGCCTTTTGTAGGGACTTCCAAATATCACGATACTGAGCCACCTGCATCCAGCGAATCCCTGCGACTCGCTTGATGTCGTCAGTCCACCAGGTGGGGGGTCGGCCAACACTGCGCTTACTAGTGCGGGGTCGCCATTCCAGCACACACTAGTAAGCGCAGTGTTGGCCGACGATGATGATGATGATGATTGACAAATACTTTATTTTATTCCTAGAGGATGCCCCGGGATTTCAACACGTAGTTGCCCGTCCCGTGGGAATACGGGAAAAAAGCTTTGATTCAAAAAATTCAAAATTCAAAATTCATTTATTTCAAGTAGGCTCAGTTTACAAGCACTTTTGACACGTCAGTTGACTATTTGTAAAGATTCTACCACCGGTTCGGAAGGCAGGTTCTGCTGAGAAGATACCGGCAAGAAACTCAACAGTTGCTCTTTTGAAAAAAGTCATACAGTATTACAATTTACATTTGATAACAATTAAATTACAATTTCTTATAGTTTTATTTCCTGTGTGAAGGTGGAAGCTGATCCAATGGCCTCCAAGCACCTTTGTCGTTAAGGAACTCATCAATAGTGTAGTAACCTCGACTAAGTAAATGTTTTTTAACACATTGCTTAAAGTTGTGCATTGGCAAGTCCATCACAGTCTTGGGGATCTTGTTATAGAAGAGTACACCCAAACCCACAAAAGATTTTTTAACTCTTTGGAGACGATATGCAGAAATAACTAACTTATGCCCGTGTCTAGTAAGACGTGGGTTTAGATCTCCTTTTCGTTTGTACAAATTAATATTTTGTCTTACATAAACTATACTGTTATATATATACTGACAGGCTACTGTTAAAATGCCTATTTCTTTAAACTTTTGACGAAGGGACTCGCGTGATTTTAGTTGATATATTGCTCGAATTGCTCTTTTTTGAAGTACAAATATAGAATGTATATCAGCAGCCTTGCCCCACAACAAAATACCGTAAGACATTACGCTGTGAAAGTACGCAAAATAAACAAGTCTAGCTGTATCAACATCAGTAAACTGTCTTATTTTTCTCACTGCAAAAGCAGCTGAGCTGAGTTTACCTGACAGTTTTTCTATATGAGCACCCCACTGAAGTTTAGAATCCAAGGTCACTCCCAGGAAAACTGTGGAATTCTCTATTTCTAGTGTTTCACCATTGATCATTATAGACTTATCTAATTTTATAACATTTGGTAATGAAAACTCAATACATTTAGTTTTCTTTGCATTTAAAAGTAAGTTGTTAACAGTGAACCAATGCGACACATGCGATATGGCACGGTTTACATCGTCGGAATTATCTTTACTTCTGTCACTCTTAAAAATTAGGGATGTGTCGTCAGCAAACAGTACTATCTCACAGATGCCGCTAACATGGTGTGGTAAATCGTTTATGTACACTAGGAATAGAAAAGGACCCAGAATTGAACCCTGTGGGACGCCCATTGTGTTAGAAAAACCGCGAGACTTTGAATCATTTATGCATACCTTTTGTGTTCTATCACTAAGATAAGAGGCGATGAGATCAAGTGCAACACTTTTTATGCCATAGTGGCTTAACTTAAGTAAAAGAATGTTATGGTCAACACAATCGAATGCTTTGGACAAATCACAAAATACACCAATAGCATTCTTAGCATTTTCCCATGCATCATATATATGTTTTAAAAGTTTAGCACCTGCATCAGTTGTACTGCGACCTTTAGTAAAACCATACTGTTCAGGGTGAAATAAATTATTTAAATTAAAATGACTTAAAAGTTGATTTAAAATGATTTTTTCAAAAACCTTACTAAGTGTTGGCAGTATTGTAATTGGTCTATAATTATTAACATCAGTTTTGTCACCTGATTTAAAAAGTGGTAACAGTTTGCCATGTTTCATTAGGTTCGGAAAGATACCCAAATCCACGCATTCATTAAAAATAATAGCTAAGTGGGGAGCAATTACATCAATTATATTAGATATTACTTTCACTGACATGCCCCACAGATCTCCGGTTCTTTTTAATTTTAACAAATTGAAAGATTTTTTAATGTCTGATACAGTTATGTGGTGAAATTCAAAAAGAACGTTGCACTCTTTAACATTGCCTCTTAATAGTCTCTGGGCTTCCGTAGCAGACGAATCTAGTGAATCAGTTAACAAGATAGGAACATTCTGGAAAAAATCTTCAAAGGCATTAACAACCTCGATATCAGTGTTTACCTTTTTGTCATTGACAATTAATTCAAAACTGATATCCCGCGGTTTGATTTTTCCTGATTCTCTATTAATTATATTCCAGGTGGTTTGTATCTTGTTCTCAGACTCAATTATTTTCTGTTTGATGTGTAACGATTTCGCAAGAATACAAACACGTTTGAAAATTTTTGAGTAACTTTTGACATAATCTAAATAAGTTCGCGTTTGAGTATATTGTTTTTGCTCGTACAACTCGTACAGTTTGTCTCTACTTTTGTAAATGCCTACAGTAGCCCATTCGCTAAACTTTAATTTTTGGCTAGCATTAATGCGTTTAAAGTTAAAAATTTTACTAAACTCTCTGTCTATTGTCTTGAAAAGTGTACCAAAGAGCATGTCTGGATGATTATTTTCAAATGCAAGACTTGGAATTTTAGAAATAATTGTGTTTTTGAATCGCTTTAATTTACTTTCAGTTATTGGCCTACACTTTACCCATTGATTGCTATTGGTTTTATTATTTAAGATAGTAATTATTTGACCACTATGATCAGAGCTTAATTTATTTATTATCTTCTTTCTCTCAAGCACACAATTATAAAATATATTATCCAGACAGGTACCTGAAGTTGCGGTTATCCTAGTAGGTTCGTTAAAAGCATGCATCAAATCAAAACATTTAAATAAGTTAAGAAATCTAACAGATTTTGAGTTTTCTGTTAGAATATCAACATTAAAATCGCCGCAAATCAGTATTTGTTTGGAAGATGTGCACAATCGCCTCATTACATCTTCCATTACCTCTTCAAATTGATCAAAGTCAGCAGGAGGGGGTCTGTACACGCATACTATAATAATTTGTTCCAACTCCACACAAGAAAGTTCAACAATGCATTCCACAGAAAGACGAACTATATCTTTTCTATCCTTACATTTTAAGTTATTATGTAAGAAAATTAAGGAGCCACCATGACCAGCCCTTCTGAAGAACACACTTGACAATGAATAATTATTAATATTAAGAACTGACAGCTGTGAGTTAGTGAGCCAATGCTCCGTAATACATAATATGTGTATATTGAATTTTTCTACAAATAGTTCAACTTCTAACTCCTTGCCGTTGATGCTCTGTATGTTTTGGTGTACAAGGTTAATGTTACAGTGCATCTCCGTTGTCGTATCTTCTAGTTTAAAAAATTTTCAATTGTAACAGTACCAGGATTGGTACTGCGGTCAGGTATAGAAATATTTGTACTATTAGTACAGGTTGTAAAAATGTCAAAAGACTGCGTTACAATACTTGTAACTGGATCGGTTAAATTACAATTAACAATTGAGACAGTACTATCATTCGTACTCTGGTCAATAGAAACATAACTACTATTATTACATGTCATATTAATGTCAATAGACTGTGTTACCACACTTGTAACTGACTCGTTTAAGTTGTAAGCCAACAGAGAGGCAACATGCTGCTTACATTTTTTTGGCAGATATAAATTATCTTTAGTCAACGAATAAGATGAGATAAACTTATTCATGTCAAAATAAAAAAATGCATCGCTGTGATGGTATGTCAAGTTGTATAACATAAGATTCAAGTTATGGATATGCTTATTTTCTTTAGCAATTGACTTAAGGTATGGAAATGCACATAATGTAAATTTACATTTGGTTCTATTATGTAATACCAAAAGCTTTTCAATACATTTTATAATTTGATGCCTTTTAATATTTGAACTGTTCCCTAACATCAAAATTACATTTGAGTAACCAACTACATTTTCTATACTTATGCTATTTATTAAATAACTAAAACTAGCCCCCGGAAAACATTTATTAGTCACTGAATGGTTTAAGTAATGGCTCATAATGGAGCCAAAATCCTTACCTAACTTATCAGAAATTATTAGAGTCTTTTTTTGAGCTTTGTCTGGCAAATTAAAACTATGTGAACTTAAATTATTATCTGAGATTGAAGGAATTGGAATAACATTATTATTACACTGCTCATTTTTGCCAATATATCCAGAAATAGACAAAACACTACAATCCTGGGTAACCGAAGGTACCTGATTTGAACATTGGCATTTGTTACTTAATGATTCAAAACGGGCCATATTGTATGTACCTAAGGCTAACAACTCTTCAGCCGCTATGATCTGATCATGGATCTGACTTTGAGACAACTCATATTTAGCAGTTATTTCCTGCAAGGAATTTTCCATTTGATTTAATTCATACTGTAAAATTTGTGTTTCATTTTCATATTTTTCCCTGGAATTTTCAAGTAAAGAACAGTAAGTGTTAACTTTTTTTATTAATAGTGACCGTTCTTTTCTTAAAGCCAGGTTTTGTTTATTTGTGCTATGAAATTTAATTAGTTTTTGAGTCTTTTTGATTATTTTTTTAATTTTAATATATTTTTTAATTTTATTGTGGCTATTAAAGAAAGTATGTCTAGATTGTGGCATAGCTGAAGTTTTGGTTGCACATGGGCTGTCACAAGTCAGATCAATGCAAAGCATTGGCGCCGGGACTGATGTGGAAGAGGCAAGCAGTTCATTATACAGATTGTTTGTATTTTGTGTTTCAAAATGTTGTAATTGTGACTGAAGGTCATTAATCGTTTTGTGTGCACTGTTCAGTTCATCTTCCAACATTGATATTTTAGCCAGGGCTTCATCATAAGTCCGTATACACTGGTTGAATGTATCAACTGCTTCCTGAAGCTGGCTGCGCTCCTCCAAAACCATAGTGTGAGTGCTGTGTAGTTCGGCGAGCTCAGATTTTAATTGGGAGTTCTTAGCAATAATATTTCTCAGTTCCTCTTCATTATCATCTTGTTCCTTCATCAAATCAGAATTTAGTAGAATTTGCATTGGTAGAAGAATTTTTGAAATAAGTTTAATGGTTAAAATTAAGTTGAAAGCGTAACAAACAAACAAACTCACATACACATTTATAATTTCAGTAACTAATTAGCATAATATTTGTTTTATTAACGATTTAGCACAAAAACTACTCGACCGGTTTTAAAAATTCCTTCGGAATTAGAAATCTATATCTTCATCGATAAAATAAATATAGAATGGTGTACTTGTCTTGTGTATTTAGTATTGCTTCATAAAGATATTTTAAACTTAGCGTGAAATTCAGTTTTTCATAAATACCGCGAGAACCATAGATTTTTCCGGAATAAAAAGTGGCCTATATGTTGCTTAATAACTTCCTCTATCTATCAGTGAAAGTCCCATTAAAATAGGTTCAGCCGTTTCAAAGATCAGCCCGGACAAACAAACAGACAGACGAAAGTGTGTTTTAGTATAATGTAAATAAGAACTTGAGAAAACACAATTATTTTTAACACACACTTCAGTTTCGATGTGTCGAAATGTTATTTCTTTTTGAAACAATGATTTAAACCACATTTTTTAACTCATTCTTACTCCTTTCTGGGACGAACTTTGTTAGAAAGAGGTACGAGTTTACTATTGCTTATATTGTGTTTACTACTTATTGATACCATATAGAGCCGTGATAGAACATCGTGAGGAAACCTGCATACCAGAGAATTAACTTAACTCTCTGGGTGTGTGAAGTCTGCCAATCCGCATTGGGCCAGCGTGGTGGTCTATTGGCCTAACCCCTCTCATTCTGAGAGGAGACTCAAGCTCAGCAGTGAGCCGAATATGGGTTGATGACGACGACGACTACCTATTGATATTATGACATTTCTTTGTTTACTATTTACAACCCCTCAGTGCGTCAGGTCACAGCTATAAATATTCTAACCACATAAAGCGTGTCGCCGGCAGCGAACCTATCCAGACCCAACCAACTGACCTACATGCTAGACCAGGCCACCAGCGACCGCTGACCCCGCCGCGGGATGCGTTTTGTACCGGACACTTCAGAGTAATGGGGTCCACTTATACTGGACCAGTTACCTACTGCGATTGTTTATTAGAATATAACTGAATGGAACGCGATGGCATGAACGCTATTGGATTTATGCAATTATGTATTTAACTGTACGATGCTCGAAATTCGGCCGTAATTCATAAATTATCATTTATTGCTTGTTTGCGAATTCGGCTACATTTGATGAAAACTAACAATAGTGTGCCTAGTAGCAGTTTTCATACTGTGACGGTCGCGTAACCAGTATGAAAACATTGAAAACTGCCACAAAGGCACACAGTTTATATTAGTAACATCCAGCAATGTCCCTCCTGTATGCCTTGTATGCGCCACGATTTCCCACGAGACGAGAGAAAGACAAATGCCGAACACTAGCGTTGGACTCTAACATATCGCTCGAGCGACAATATGGCTTTAGCTCTTGTTGTTTTTTTATTATTTACAAGATAGCCCTTGACTACAATCTCACCTGATGGTAAGTGAGGCTAACTTGTTAAGAGGAACTTTTCCTCTCGGTTTCTAACCCAAGACCTTCGTCTTGTAAATCCATCGCACATACCACTGCGCCACGGAGGCCGTCATAATATATCTTCATGAGATATTATGTTGTAGACACATTGTAAGTTGGTTTGTTTTTTTTTTTCAGGAGGAAAAAAATCTTCAAAGGTTAGTTGACAAGTCGAAATGTGTCCGTCAAACACCTTTGGAGCAGTGTGGTGGGTCTAAGTTTCAAATAACTCTCCTTAATAGCCGAGTCAAGGTCTGTGCTGTCATAATTGGCTACCGAACTTTATAACTCGTACTGCCCCGTAGGTCCAGTGAATGTGGTTCCGAATCACGAGGCCCTGGATTCGAAGTCGGGGTATATGAGAAATTGAGTCTTTCTTGTTCCGGATTTGGAAAGTGGTGTTATATCCCTGTGCCTCGGAGAGCACGTTAAGCCCCGGTTTTATCATTAACATCTTATAGCTTTTCAGCCTCCCTGACATCAGGTATGTGTGGCTACCGCAAGCTCTGTGTATACACGGACAACGTTAGCGGCGGCTGGGCGGCGAGTAGGTCAGGGCGGGCGGGTCACGGGCGCACAACAAAAGCTGCGGGCGGCGCACATCGCCCATTGTGGCGGTTAGCTAATGATTCCGTTTTAATTACTTTTATCGCTTCACTCGCTTTTAAAAGCTCTCATAAATCCTTTCTAATTGGTATTTATATTAAGGCTAGCAAACGGTTTAACCTGCGTAGTTCCTGTTCCCGTAGGAATACAGGGGTAAAATATAGCCAATGATACACGGTTAAGATGTAGCTTTCTTATGGGTGTATGAATTTTTAAAATCGGTCGAGAATTTTTCTAGGTTAGATTTGCCTCTTGGTAGCTCGTTCCTCCCATTGGGTATAATCTTTTTTTTATGAAATTGGATGAACCGATTGACTTGTATCTGGATCGCACTCCATCTTGTGCATGACCCAATAAAATCTATGCAGCAACTTTATACCAAACTTAACTAATTTATTTATAATTTATTGCACAAATGAGAAACAATTACAACGAATATAATAGAACATGTTGTACATGCGAATGTGAGTTTGTTTGTTTGTTATGTTTTCACGCCTAAACCATTAAATCTACTTTAAAAATTCTTTCACCAATGGAATACTACATTATTAGTGACTAGTATATGCTAATAAGATACACCAGTTTAGTGGTTTACATTTTCTGAAAATTACCGAGTTAGAAAATAGCCTTGCCGTGTTTTAGTTCGTCTATTATTAGTCTAAAACAAATATACTTATAGATATTTCTACCTACCTACTATTATTATAAAGAGGTAAAATATGTAAGCTTGTAGAGGGTAATTTCTAGATTTACTGAACTGTTTTTGAAAATTCTTTTGCCAATAGATAGCTAAACCTTCACTGGGTAATACAGGGATATTGCCGTATCCAGTTCCCGTGGGAATACGGGATATTTATACTAGTATTCCCAAGGGGACGGAAACTACGCGTGTCAAACCGCGAGGCGAGGTATAAAAAGCAACGGGGCCGGATTAACAAAGTTTGGTTGCGATAACATACAGATAATATAGATAACTGTAAAGGACATTTAAATAAATAAATATTCATAATATCGGAAACATTTGGGTGCAGAATTAGCGATACAGCGATACCGCATTTGGGTCAGACGCGCTCAACTCGGCGCGCGGTCGTCGAACCGATGCTGATAATGTTTCTTACGTAAGGACACTTAAAAAACTTAACTTATTGCTGCCCAAGAAAAAAAATACTTTAAATTTTACAAAAAAATCAAACTTCTCAGCCACGTTTATTGCTTTTTATGTCAAAGGAGCGTATTTTTTTTATAAGCGATACATTTTATGTATCTTTTAACAAAAATATGCCTGGGCTTCCTTACTAACTCCTGGGCTTCCTCGCAGAAGAAGATCTGAAGCTGGAGAACCACCACACTCTTTTCAATGGAAGGCTTAGGTTGATAATTTTTATTTTGTGTCGATCACAATTAGATATGATAATGATAAAATCCCGAAGCTGACTTCCCAACTCTGGGCTGCTACTGAGAGTTTCTTGGAAGGAAATATCAATCACATAACCCAGGATTAGCGATGACTAACCACTGAACCATGAGACAGCAAAGCAACAAGTATGTCCATAACTACTAAAATAAGCTGGTAGGTACTGTTAAAGAATCATATTTATCTACAGTCTAATGAACGCTATATAAAACAAATCATATCTACTCGTAAACTAATATTGTAAAGAGGTAAGATTTGATTGTTTGCTACCAATAGGTTTCAAAAATACATTGCCTGACTTTAAGAATTCATTCACCAATGGAAAGCTGCATTATCAGAGAGTAATATATGCTATATTTTATTACCGCATTCCGACGGTAATGACAACTACGCGGGTAAAAGCGTGGGGTTCTGCTTAAATGCAAATGTGTGAAGTCCGTTTCAAGAAAACTCGGCCGAGAGATCATATCACCTACCACCAGAGGCGTTCGCTTCCAAACAGATCTAACAACAATGTAGAAGCGGCATGGAACCAGCCGGGCGCGGCGTGGCCGGTGACGCGGCAAATTGACAGATAATGAGGTGTAGGTACGATGCCCAGTGCCCACACCACTGCACTTCACTTGCCACAATTGGATCACACTTGTTCGATGCCACTTACCATCAACCGCACCTCGTCCACCCGAAGTTCCGTACACTTCATCAGGTGCAACGTATTATACGGTTATAGGGTCAATGCTGCTCCCTTATAGGAGAGAGGGTATGAAGCTTACTCCCACAACACTGCTCCAATACAGGTTGCGAGGTGTTTAATGCGGACTACAAACCTTCAGTTTTATCTGTACAGTTTAATCTGATCAAAATCATTATTACACACGGACGATTTAACCTGAGGTTCTATAGCCCGCATAAATCTTGAAACAATGCACTTTCAATTTAACACTTCCACCCCTGCGATCTTGGGCAGGTCGCAAGTATGCATATAACACGAAATACCAGTTTTAGAACTGAATAGAATCATAAAAAAATAATTTCATTTGAACACACACGATACAAAAATAACAAAAGACTAAACAAATAAAATATATTTGCCTAAAAATTGTTAGGCGTGTCACTTTAGTTTGTTTAGTGTTTGGTTTGGTGTACCAAACAGAATTGAAACCATTGGCCGAAATAACACGGGAAAATCTAGTCATAAATAAGCAAACAGTCCAACCGAGAAGCAGATATTTGGCAATCACCACGGCCGCGAGGGGCAGACCTACCACTTGACGTAAAGCCGTCTGTCCGCTCGCCTCGCGCCGGCGCCGCTCCGTCGCCTTGACGGTGTTATACAGGAAGAAAATTTTTTTAGTGCGGATATTTTTATATTTTGTACATAAACAAAATTTAATGATCACGTATTTTTTCTTTTTTTTTTTAACTCAAAAATAACAAAATTATCGTTAGCTAAAGTTATTTACTTTTGAACAGAATTTTAGGGTCACCCTATTGTGCGTTTATTTTATTTTCGTTTGATACCTAAAGGATGTCACCAGATCACTTTTAAGCTGAATATATCTGGTTTAGTAATAATATGTACATTATTTTGTTATTTTAGAGACATAAATTAAAAAAAAAATTACATAAAATGTATCGAACTGTTTGTAGATTTATATTCTATTAATGATACAGAACCACGAAAAAAAATATCCGCACTAAAGACCGAATCACCCTGTATACGATACTACCATTTAAGGATTTTTTTTTAACAAAAAAATTATTGTTTAGAGCATTGCTTGTTATTATCCTGATCGAGAGAAGGCCTGCAATGGCCAGATCTTCGACATTTTATAAAAGCTGAAAGTTTTCAGACCATACTCGTATCACAGGTGACTATGGTACCTACGAAACTGAGGAGTATGAATATAATATGTATGTATGAATAAGAGTATACTTAAATTATGTAGGTGGTAGCAGATATAACAAAAAACTGTACCATAAATCGTCCATACGAAAAGCGTATTTTTTAAAAAGTTCTTCGACTCAATATAAGAAACCATGTTCATCAACACTCTCACTTGACCGACACTTAGCTTGTTAGTTCCTATCAATGATATGTGCCGTAGGACTCTTGAATGTAAAAATGGTGTAGGTGTAACAACCAAGATATAGCCAACCTACTGTTGACAAAACAAGATAAAATTGAAAACTTTCGACAGTCGTAAATTTTGCTACAATAACGTCTTTAATATCAGTAATTCTTGATATCATACTACTGCTGTACATAATGCGGGCTACAGACCTTCAGTTTTAACTGTACAGTTAAAGCATCAGTGTGTATGAGAAGCTGAAACTGCACAGTTTAATCCTACAATCAAAATAAAATATCAGTTTCATCAACTGTACAGTACATAAGCTTAGCAATATTACTTCCCCGAACGTTTTCTAACAAAACCAATAAAATAAAGATTTATTTTCGCAAATGTCAGTCTCCGCTGTATGTGTGAGTGGTGAACGCAGAACGACTCGCATCCGGAGCGACGACTGAGTCACGACACCACAAAGGGTGTTTGACACTATTTTGGTCCAAT
Source organism: Bicyclus anynana (assembly GCF_947172395.1). NCBI lineage: Eukaryota > Metazoa > Arthropoda > Insecta > Lepidoptera > Nymphalidae > Bicyclus > Bicyclus anynana. The sequence continues at coordinate 15,992,870 of NC_069097.1, read as the reverse complement.
TTAGCAAAACCAATGTGGCGCACCGACTGTGGCACTGACCCCGCGATGGTGCTTCTTAGTCACCGTCTTGACCGGTGGACGTCCACCGTTAGACGTGATGTCTGCTTATTTAGCGTATGTGAGTGACTTTTCAATAAGAGAAAACTCTGAACACTGTGGAAAGCTTAATTTATATAAACTAGCCGATGCCCTGCGGTTTCACTAGCGTAGTTCCCATTCCCGTGAAAATATGGGGATTAAATGTAATATGACACTTGAAAATAATGTGGCTTGCTAGTGGTAAAAGAATTTTCAAAATTGGTTCAGTAGATTCAAAGATTATTCCCTAGAATACCACAAACCTTACCTCTTTGTAATATTAGTATAGATGTCATATTATGTTTTATTCTATTTATATAACTAAAAGGAACAAAATATGGTTTTTGTAACGTCGTGAGTCAACCGCAGGATGTGAATCTGTGCTCTGAGCTCTGAATGATCTAGAGATTGAGACGTTCACTTTGTTTTTTTAAGTAAACTTGAGTAATTAATATTTTATATTCTTTTAAATTGTGGGAAACTGCTGTGACATTTACAATAATTATGTAGGAATCTATCTTTTGCCTTCTTCCGTGTAAATTTCTGGTAGTAGGTACGAGTACGTACCTACTTCCGCTCTTGATTCAATATGCAACTGATAGTAACCCAATATGCAATTGATAGTAACCCAATCTGCAACTAATAGTAGCTTAATATGCAACTGATAGTAGTCCAATATGCAACTAATAGTAGCTCAATATGCAGCTAATAGTAGTCCACTATGCAACTGATAGTAGCCCAGTATGCAACTGATAGTAGCCAAATAGGCAATTGGTAGTAGCTCAATATGCAGCTGATAGTGGCCCAATATGCAACTAATAGTAGTCCAATATGCAACTGATAGTAGCCCAGTATGCAATTGGTAGTAGCCGAATATGCTGCTGATAGCAACCCAATATGCAATTTTTAGTAGACGAATATGCAGCTGATAGTAGCCCAATATGCAGCTGATAGTAGTCCAATATGCAACTGATAGTAGCCCAACATGCAACTGATAGTAGCCCAGTATGCAACTGATAGTAGCCAAATAGGCAATTAGTAGTAGCTCAATATGAAACTGAGACTAGAGTACATCTCGTGATTGCACTGATTTATACTTGCTTTGTTTATCATGTTGAATTTATAATGCACTACAAAATACATCAGCTCTTTGAATTATGTGCACTGCCTATTGCAACTAGCTTCGCGTTATCGACGACTTTTGATTCCTCTGCGGATCTCCTCGTTTCTGATTCGATCACGCAGACACTCCAAGCACAGCTCGCTCCATATTGTTATTAAAAGTATCTTATATATACAATTTTTAACCGACTTCCAAAAAGGAGGAGGTTCTACGTTCGGCTGTATGTATGTTTTTTTTTTTTTTTTTTATGTATGTCCAGCGATATTTCTGTCATTTGTGGACCGATTTTGAAATTTTTTTTTTTGTTTTGAAGGGTTTCATTCCAGGGTGGTCCCATTTTTTTCATGTCAGGATCTGATGATGGCATCCTGGAGAAATCGAGAGGAACTTTCGAAAATTTTAGGGACGGCTAGTGCGTTTGTTAGTGTTTCCATAAGGTATTTTAAACCACTACATTTTTTATATATTTTGATTTGTATGTGTAGTGCGCGGCTCACAGTACTCGGTGGAGCGCTGCCCGGCGTGCAGCGAGCCGTGATCGTCGACCTACATTCGAGCAGCTTGCCCGAGCGCTACTGGGGAGCTTAATTTTTAATTTGCAGCTTATCCTGTGCTGTGGGGAAATTGATTTGCATTGTAGCTTACATTGTTTGTTAGTAACAAACGTATATGTATGTATATTGCTGTTAACTTCGTTAATACAACTACATTACTCTGAGAAATGTTTGTAATACTAACTTGTGTGTGCAGGTATTGTGAGGCTTTGAAGGAAAGTTTACGTACCTGTAACAAAAGTACATAGTTTTATTGACTTGTCAACATTCAAAATAAAGCACAAATTCAGTTACAAATCCGTTTTTTTTATTTTGAAATCACAGACAGACTTCAATTTTATTTGTGTTTTATTGATAAGTTCTTTAAAATAAAAGTAGTTCCCAGACTAGAAATAAATGAAAGCTGAGAATATCTCGTTTCATTTGAAAAAAGAAACAAGATTATTATTTATGTAAATGAGAAAAATATATGCATTTATTTACTCTCTTTTAATTGGAAAATTAAATTTTAGATAGACATAATTAAACCACATGGTAGACTTCATTAAGAATAGTTTATTACAAACACTTAAAAGTTTTTTTATTACCTGTATCTGTAATATAAATTAGAGTGAATGTTTTGAAATATCTAGTTAGACTTGTTTTAAGCGGTCTAGTCCGATAATGATACAAATAAAATACTTAAAGCAAAATTGTAATTTAATTAAAAAAAAACTAAAACTCCTTCATCCTTCAAGAAAATATTAAACAGCATATTATTTTAGCCATGACTAAATATGACTAATATTCCCTTTGTTCTTGCCAATATGCTAATAACTTGTGCTGGAGGCTGGAGGAGTGGATAGCATCATTAGCAACCCATTTTTCGGCTCACTATTGAGCACGAGTCTCCTCTCAGAATTAGAGGGGTTAGGCCTTAGTTCATACACGCTGGCCCAATGCAGATTGGCAGACTTCACACACACGGATAAATAAGAAAATTCTCAGGCATGTAAGTGTCCTCACGATGTTTTTCCTTCACCGTTTGAGACATTTAATTTCATAAAATGCACATAACTGAAAAGTTGGAGGTGCATGCCCCAGACCAGATTCGAACCTACGCCCGCCGGTTATATCCACTTGGCTATCACTAGGAGTGGATATGACCATTGTGTAATAGGCCGGAAGTGAACCCAAAACCCTCTCTAGTTGGTTTGAAGCTGTTTAAGCTTAGGTAGTAAAGGGCATGCAGTTCACCCGGTGCTAAGTAATTCGCTCAACTGTACTGGTAAGTTTATCAGAAATTTGTTTATCAAAAATGTATATAACCCTTTATTAAAACTTTTCTCAAAGTAATAACCGGGGAGGAGCCAAGGAGATCGCCAAAAACAACTTTTACTAAACATTCTCTTAATAAGGAGCGCTACGAAAACGAGTAAGTTATAAAAGTTTACAAAATTTACTGCGTAATTTTCATAATGAAGTAAACGACCGGTTTAAAAGTTTCCGCAATAAAAAAATAAATTATATTGCCTAAACAGATCGGATTTGCAAAAAAAAATAACAACTTTTTTATTTTATTGCCGATTTGTCGTCAATTACGAAGTAGGGAACAAAAACTACATAATAAATAAGTAATGTACCTATTCTATTAAGTAAAGTGCTTTATTTTACAAAACGAATATACTTTATCTCTCTATAACCAACATTTTAATGAGATAATTATTGAAATATTAACAATTTATAAAAAAAAATAGAAATATCTAAACTCTAAACCATCTGTCTTCAATGCAGATAGTAACAGAATACATTTTTAAAAAATTCCAATAAATTGAAAAATTCGAAAAAAGTCCGAGGCAAAAAAGTTGAAAAATGTCAAAACCATACAAAATAGGTGTTTGACCCTGACTAAACCAGAGATCAACGATCATCCGACAGAAATTAATAAAACATGCATACAAGAAACGAGTTTTTAATATTACATATAAATGTTTTTATGTGTAGATTTATTAAAAATAAATCCTGTTTCAAACTGATTTTCGAAAACTATACTGTAACGGGACTGAGGCTCTCGTACGTGAAGGCAACAAGATTCATGAAATGTCCAGATATTATAGATTTGGAACGAAATCGGTGCAATGATAAGAAATCACAAAAATGCGGCCTTTTTAAAAAATAATAAACTAAATCTTAGTGTGGTTTCATGATTAGTATATTTTTAATGATTATTATTAACGTACTCAATGACATTACGGAATGGGAGAAAACCGAAAATTCAAGGCATACCTACCTACATGTCATCCATCGACCGTTCACTTAGAATCCAAAATAAAATGGCCATATTTGATGGCTGTAATGCACTGTCATGTCAATTAATCTTATTTTAGGCTTAAGTCAACGTTACTTGATATGCGTAAGTGATTATAATAATAATGCGTACTTCCCAACAAAGCATTACAACCACGACGTGCATTCAAAAGTTCTCGTACTGCCGCCTACCTGATTTTTTTCATGAAAAAGGATTTTATTCAATGAACTGCCTGAACCTGACTACAAATTAGGCTCGGCTCCCACCACACCACCCTTTAATACCTACATAATCGCGTATACTCGTAATCCAAAAGCAAATATGATAAACGTGGAATTGAGTACCTCCTCCCATTCTCAATTCGGTTAATAAAGCCATATATCGCATAAAACATCTCTTTAACGACAGTAAATTCTCGGCACACGCATTTTCGCATTACATTATTAAGATGCGCGGAGTCACGGTCGCTCGGCGTTATAACAGGGGTGCCACTTTGTTTTTAATCCTTGTCGTAAAAAGAGGGGTGTTATAAATTTGAGGTGACGTATCCGTGTGTCTGTCTGCGGCAGCATAGCTTCTGAACGAATGGAGGTAAGCTGGTTATTTTTGTTATAAAGCTGACATGATCGTGATGGTTCTTAGCTGTATATGATGAAAATACGATGGGCAAATACAAAGAGATCAATGTCCTATAAATATTATTAATTAAAAATTCTTATGAGGTATTTTATGAGGAAATTTTTAAAATCTCATTGATAGTTGCAACGCGTAAAATACCTCCGGACATGTATTCGTAAACTCAATAGCTTTCAGAAAAGGAAGGCCACTAACTCGTTTGACATTTATTATTATAGCCAAACTTAAAAAGCACAATCACTAGGAATACGCCTACAATGCGTTACTTTGCGCCCGCCTCAACCGGAGGTATTGATGTTCAGCCGCATACACCTGTTATGTCACTGGCAACTGTAACCTTTAAGCTGAAACGGCAACACTGTTATGCAGCAGAAACAAGTTATCACTAGTTAAGGAGTAGTCAATAATTTAACATGTTATGTAACAGATAGAGTGGAATTGATAAGCTACCGCAGACAATAATTTTTAATGCTTTAGTGTTTAAATAATTACTTATTGAATAGTGTGATTTTACGACTTTTTACGATGTAACAAAAAAGTTACGTTTTAGAGTACAGTCATGTAGGTCTAGCATGCGACCAACGTCGCATTCGTCGCTATTGGTTGATATTTGTCTATTTATCTTCATGAGATATGTCTTAAATCGATCAAAACTGTGCTAGTTTAACTTTTTAAGCAAATAATGTTTGTAGGTGACAACCCTACTAGTCTATACAGTCGAGCATATATTAGGTACAATGTAGGCATACATAATATATGCTTGTATATTTTTTCGTTACACATGACTACCAATTAGTAGTCAAGCCCAAACTTGTCAAAGATAATACAAACCACCGCGTACGGCTACTTATCTGCCCGGTAACACGGCATATATGTATAGATTATAGATAAACGTTACACAAAAAACATATGCAAATAACAAGGTAACAAAGGCTTTGTACATTTAACTACAGATTGTCGCTCCCAAGGCCTCCGCAGACGAACCGACAAACCGCCTCGTCGCAAAGGCATCCGACAATAAATAAAGACAATATGACATATTTTGCAAGCGATTTAGAAAATTTGTGTATTGTTTAAGTGTATTTATTTAATTATTAGTTTTGCAAGTGCAACACTGGCCGCAGCGAGCGCATCGGCCGGCGGCGGCGCAAGGCAACGATCTGAGGGCCTAGTAGCAGTTTGATACTGTTACCGTCACGTAACGTAAACGTGAATTTCTAAGGAATTGAAACAGCGCCATCTAGTGGCCCTACTGCACAACTGTTTCACAACTGTATAAATTTGCGTTTACGTCAACGTGATAGTAACAGTATGAAAATATTGAAAACTCCCACTAGGCACACTGTCCTTTGTCAAATGTCAGTGCACAAGTGTTGGACAGCAATTGTCGCGCTCAAGGCCTCCGCGAGCCCACTTGTTATTGATGCGTCCGGTTCAAGTGCTCGGTGCTCGTAAGCATAACGTATTACTTTTGTAAGAAACATTTTATTTTATAGTAATACTTTAACGAATAAGCAGACGGTCATTTATGCATTCAAGCTGACAGGCGCAGGGTTGCGAATTGTAGGACGTGTTGAGCGAGTGATTTCTGCAAAATTTAGTCACATACGACAGTTTACAACTAAAATAAAGTATATACGAGTAGTGTAGTGTGTGTGAATTTAGTAAAAACTTTAATTATAATGTATCTATAGTTATATGCTTCTATGTATGAAATTATATACAAAAAAACATCTCATTAAATTTGACGACTATGTGTACTTAGTTTGGTTAGTGGTAATACACTCCAAATGTTAAACATAGAAGTTATGTAGGTACATGTACGTTCCTTAAACAAGCGCATGTATGTCTCGAGAGAAAGCGATCTCGTGCGTGAAAATGTGTATTCCTCAAACATATAATTACGCCTAAACACATGTTTAGGATAATATATACTAACAGAAACGTCATATATACCGTATGTATGGAGTTTCAGTAAGTATTTCAACACACTTTACTGCTGCTATGTAAATACGAGTACATAATGTAATAATAGTTTTCCGGGTGATTGGCCAGACAAACAGTTTCCTTATATACTTAGTACTATTGTGCTTGTTGTAATGAAACAGATAAATAATATCTAAATAGTCTGTAATCTGCATGATAACGACAATAACAACTTAGGTGTACGTAATTCTTTATCTCTACGTAGCGAGATACATTTTGCGTCTTATAATGACAAAACTCCGTGATTACAATGACTAGTCAAAAAATGAAATTGTAAATCTGACTCATGTAAGGAAACACGTAAAAAATTAATCTGTTATAGATACATTAACAACACATATTTTTAATTTCTTTGGTTGTACGCCCGAGATTTTATGTATATTTTTTTACCGGAAATATAGTGATGGACCAATGATATATTTAACGTATGACGTATATCCAAATCGAATGTCACAGTCGAAAATATATACGACTATGTACTCGTAACGTAGACATAAAATATTTTCCGAGACATGTACGTGACAGAGTTACGGTTCAGTTTTGTTGTTATTCAATTTGCATGAATTCCAAAACGTTCTCGAATTTTTATAACAAAAGAGCGCACAACAAGGAAAAAATTACGTTCAATTTGCGCGAGTGCCTAAGGTCATTTCATAGAAGTACTAGTAAATTAGAATCCTAATTTATATTATAAGAATCCTATTTCATATTATGATATCAAGTCTATTGAACATAATACCGAAGGCAATATAAAATAATTAAATTGGTAATCAAAGTTGATACGAATAACCGGGTCATAACTTATTACAATATATTATACATTTGATATAGACTATAAAATTTTACAAACAGAGTGTCTTTATATCAAAAAGGAGCGACTAAACAAGAGGAAATGAGGAAAAAAGGGAAAAAAATTGAATCTGACTACGCTAGCACTTAGCACACGATTTTAGATATAAGAACGAGGCACCCAGTAACAATACGGGTTTCCATATAATAGTTGAATCAATAGCGCATTTGTCCTCGAAGTCCTCAAGAACAGCTCCGATTTTGATGGTTTTTTTTGTCCAATGTGTTTTTTTATATTATATGAAATCAGAAACCTTTTGGCGTGGGGACGAAATTATTATATATTAATGATATTGCTCAAAATGACTTCTGGAATATACCTGTTTTATGTATTCATTGACTCTGGTACTATGTGTATGTAGTAAAGGATAGTACAGGATCACTGCTACAACTTTGTATAGCTTTATTTATGAAGCATTTCTTAATATAACTCAAGCCAAGGAGACGAAGTCACGAGAATTTGCTAGTTAGAGTTTGTTTCTTATTATAAACAACATATAATTCGTATTATCTGTACTACGCGGACTGGTTATCAAGCCTAATCGTCAATATTTGTGGCAGGTTGTGGAGATACAACAAACAAATTGATATAACACTCCAAATCGTCCAAATAGAGTTGATTTCTAGAAACGCCGAGCGTCTATATCTTTGTATGTACACTTCAACAACAACATGGTTGCGTAGCACGCATTAGTGATCACATTATCTGTGAATGTGTGATAGCTATTTATACTTGCACAGTTAAGGCTACGCTGGCCGGCGAAATGAAATTGTGCGTAAGTACAAAACATACTACTTTATGTTACATTTATTAGTAGATGAAGAAACAGAAAAATATAATATATTATAATACACGTAGATACAAGGATTTTTTTTATTCTTGACAAGTTAGCCCTTGACTACATCATCATCACTTACCATCAGGTGAGATACCTGATGGTAAGTGATGATGCAGTCTAAGATGGAAGCGGGCTAACTTGAAAGAGGAGGAGGATGAAAATCCACACTCCTTTCGGTTTCTACACGATATCGTGCCGGAACGCTAAATCGCTTGGCGGTACGTCTTTGCCGGTAGGGTGATAACTAGCCACGGCTGAAGCCTCCCACCAGCCAGACCTGGACCAATTAAGAAGCCCAGCTGGGGATCGAACCCAGGATCTCCGTTTTGTAAATCCACCGCGCACACCACTGCGCCACGGAGGCCGTCAAAAGGATGTTAGATACATAAATAATGTACTGATCTCGTTGTATCTATATGCAAACAGTTCAATCTACTTTATATAATCTAATAGATTAAATAGACTCTAGATAAAAAGATAACAAAACATAATTATTTACCAAGATTTGATTAGGAGGCTTAACGTGCTCTCCGAAGCATAGGTACTTGCAAACTCCGGACTAAGATTTTTTACTGAGAAGTTCTTCGTACAGACAAACAGCCAATATCTCATAGTCTTGAGTCGAACACGTGGCCTCGTGAGTCGAAGCCACATAGGCTAACCACTAGACTGGAGGCAGTTATAGATACAGGAGCCTAGCAAATATAAAAATTCGATAAAAAAAGCAAATGTATTTTTTATTGCAAATGTTATTCGAATAACATTTAAGACATCCAAATAAATTAGTCAATTCGCGCGTTCGTTGATTGCAACGTCACGGAATTATTCAATGACTAATAGTAGGTAGTACTTTCTAGAGTATTATGGTAGGCGTCCACTGATCCGCATCGTTCGCATCGCATCAAACAGATTTTTTAATTTTACGGTAGACAAAATCTGTTCGAAGCGATCCGTACGGTGCGGATCAGTGTACACATTTGTATGACTTTCTATACAAATAATACTAAAATCCGTTTGATGCGATGCGTCCGATACGTACGATGCGGATCAGTGGACGCGAGCCGCTAGCCGCTAGCATGTACCTTCTACCGGTCTACCCCCTACCCAACAGTAATCAGCAATGATTCGACCGATATGACGCGTCGCCGATTTAGTGAATGTTGATTATAAACTCGTATCTAGATTGGTGTTTATAATACTTTAATGATTGTTTATTGTATACCTACAAGTATATCTATATATTGTTGTTTATATGAATCGTATCCTGTTTTTAGGTGTTCTTTATTTATTAGAATAGTTCTCTTGCAGCGGCGTGCACATGTTTTGCATAAGGTAAGCACTAAGAAGTGTTATGATACAATCTGCTTCGCTTTAAGGGAATCTTTCAACTTTTTTATAATTATTAGGTACTGACTGCTTAGCAAACCACACAAACACGGAACCCTGAGGAATATAAAATGCTGTCTCATATTTATGTAATTAAACGACTCTTCAAGACTAGACCAGTAGCTCCAAGTGGACGGTTAAGAGGCCGGATCCACACCGGGAGGTCATGGGTTCCATCTCCAGCCGCTGGACTATTACTGCGCCCATTCCTAACACAGCCTTTCCATCTAATTGGAGGGGATTGTGGATATTAATCATATAAAAGACCTTGTATATGGCAAATATTCTTTAAAAAACATGTCATCGAACATATAGGCGGTAAGTGTTTCTTCGAACTAATTTTGTGAAAAAAGCCAACAGAAAGAATACTAACCTACTAAACAAATGAAAAAAGTAATACAAAAGTTACGAACAAGATCCGATTTTCCAATTCGTAACTTAAGTTTTAGTTTTTACGATTTCAATTTACAAGTTTAGTTCTATGAATCTTTATTCAAAGTCTAGTCTCCCCTTTATCCAAAGTCCAAATAGTAAAATGTTACATATATTACATAGTACCTACATACAATAACTTATGAAAGTAAAATTGTTCTCACAAAAAAATTCCATCTGCTTTTATTCAAAGTTTTGATCCTGCTATATCAATAGGAAAAATTCCTAACATTCGGATTGGTCTATCCAAAGCAAACAACCTTCTCTCCAAAAACGACAATGAAAGAGCTGCATTTACTTAAATTGGTCCAAAAAAATTCTGTAACGACACGGTTTTGAAGTTGAAGACGCTACAAATCACCATGATTACTTGACATTGGTGTGTCTAGACTTATCCTAGCCCAGGGTCTTAAGGCTGCCCGAGCAAGTCCAGAGCTGGACGTGGCGGCCTTCAGAACCGGTCTGGCATGTTGTTACGTCAACAACACCACTACCGTACAAGGAGTTGTTGGCTCATTTACAAGTTTTCCTCTTTAATCATTTCAACGCATCCATTGCGCTTTTGAACTCGAAACAAACAACATTGTTTTATGTTGACACCGCCATATAGCACTGTTTGATATTTCTTCCTTAAAATAACGTTTTGTTTAAAGCTGTTTCCTTTGCTTCATAACTCGAAGGTCCTGAAATCGATTTTCAGTTTGGGTCAGTTTAGAAATGCCCATTTGCATAATGACCACAATCCACATGCTACGTGTAGATATAGATACTTACTAATATTACAAAGAGGTCAAGTTTGCGAGGTTGTAGGAGGTAATCTCTGAGTCTACAGAACCTATTTTATTTTATTTGCGAATAGCAAGCATTAAGTTGTGAAACTTCGACTGTCAATAACGATGAGCGATAGGTGAAAAATGTAGAATCATCTTCATTATAGATCATAAAAAGAGCAACAATGTATATAGACATTGACTATTGTCACTTGTATGAAAATTTCATGTGGTACGAAGGATAAAAAGATAAATAAAAATTATCTTAATTATTTTAAAATAAAATAATTTATTTTTTAATCAGTTATCTACCGACACACTGGTAATTTACGTAAGCAACCTTTAGCAGTGTTGCAGAAACTGTTCAAAAGTTGAGGTTAACCGGTGCAACACTCGGTCCCAAGGTCTGACGAACAAACTCAATTTTGGAAAAGTACATAAATGCATTTCACATTGGTGCATTCAATGCTAATGAATTTTGCATATTTTTTCAGACCAGCTTGGTTATTCACTAAAACATAAATGTCTATCTAACTAATCTATTTTTCCATCAGTACATATCAAATTAGCTTTGTAGCATAAATTTATTAGTAAGAGCCCAGCAGGGCTGCAAACTATACGGGATTATTCTTCTACTCGAAAATATCGTGCCAGAACGAATCAAAAGGAAAAATTCGATTAGATTACTTAGATCAATAATATATATATTCGATTTTCCACCATAAATCGATGTTTTGAAACACATGAAATGAACTGTAAGCCTAATTGTATTTCATGTGTTGTTTCAAACATCTCACTCAAGATTCAAGGAACTAGCTGCGTGTACGTTGCACCCCTTAATGCAACATGTTGTGCCTCAGTTACGCGACCAACAAATTGGAAAACACCGTCTTAAAGTAACCATCCAGTTACGGCATTCAGTTTAACATAACATTCGCAATGAGCAGTGACCATTTGGAAGTTAATCTCGTTAGCATTAACCGCGGCGCGCGCCGCACGTTGTGGTGAAGGTGTTTCGGGCCGGCGCGCGCACGTGCGACGTGCACCCAGCGCACGTGTCTGCGTGACGTCACCTGCACCTGTGTGACGTCACACAGACACTCGCACGACAACTCACAAATTTCTAAATGATATTACAAACTCAAAAGTACTTAGTAAATCAAGCAATATTTTCTGGACAGGTGTTTTGTCCTCTGATCCAATATAATATTATGCGTTTTGTGCGAAAGCTTGCTGTCTATGTGGTGTCTAGCAGATCTATACTAATATTATAAAGTTCTAAAGTTTATGGTCCAGCAGTGTACGTTTATCGGCTGATAATGATGATTATGGAAGTTTATTATATCGTAGGGGGGAATCTCTAGATCTAACGAACCAATTTTGAAAATTATTTTACCAAAAAGCCAGGTTATTAGTGAGTGTCATAGGCTATATTTTATCTCCATATGTCACGGGAACGGGAACTACGCGGGTAAAACCGCGGGGTGTCGGCTAGTATAGGTAATAAACGTACGGTTTGTATAAACTTCACGAGTAGCAGTCGCAGTGTTCGTATACGCGTTAATTTCAAAAACAGGTCATTTACATTAATTTTTACAGTTCCAGTTCATAAGTTTAGTTCAGTTTTGATTCCGGTCGATACTCTAGAGAGGTTTTACCCGCCCAACCGAAACCTACCACACCAGAAGTGAACCAAAGTAGAAATCTGAAATCCAAGTTAATCTCTGAAATTACTGCATTTACTTTTCATATGATTTTTTTTCATATGTACGTAGAAAACGTACGTATGAAAAAATTCGCTTCAAATGTAAGTATACTCTTTGTTTCAGTGAGATCGAACTTAGATCTATATCTGAATTCCTTGCAATATCATTGATAAATAATCTATAATATAAAAATGAATCGCAAAATGTGTTGGTAAGCGCATAACTCAACAACGCCTGGACCAACTTGGCCAAATCTTTTTTTAAAATGTTCGTTGAAGTTCAAGGATGGTTTTTACGGCGAGAAAAATTAGAATTATTGCTGGAAAAACCCTAAAAATAGCCCTTTTCTTTTTCCCATAAAAATGATTTGTAACTAAAACGTAGTCAATTTGAGCTTTATTGTTGTTGTATAAAGTTCATATTAATAATAATTAGAAAACGGGGTAGGGGTAGGGTAGTGGTAGGGTAGGGGTAGGGTAGGGGTATAGTAGGGGTAGGGTAGGGGTAGGGTAGGGGTAGGGTAGGAGTAGGGTAGAGGTAGGGTAGGGGTAGGGTAGAGGTAGGGTAGGGGTAGGGTAGGGGTAGTTGAAAGTTTACATCGAGTTTCACGCGGACGAAGTCGCGGGCATCCGCTAATAAATTATAATTTCTACAAGTGCAGATAAGAAATATTGTCGGAACTAAAAACCTCCTTTCGGATATCGTCCTCTTTGATAAAAGTACAGTACGTATAGATAATGATCAAGTAAAGGCTATAACCAAGGCGTCAAATTTTCGTACATTAGGTACGTCCAACTGCGTCCTACGGCTGTCGTACACCGGTTTCGTGATTGATATTTTTTATTCTACAAGGTAACGCTTGACTGCCAACTAGCACTAGCAGTGATTGAAACTATAACATTGATTATCTAATTCACTGTTTATGTAAATACATACTAATTTATAGATGACTTCTAGTCATCTATAGACCCGCCGTGGTTTTACTCGAACTTATAAAAAGTCAAGTCTGTTTAGAATGATCATCTGTCAGTGGCTTTATCTTGATACAAGCCCGCGATATATAGCTCTTTTCAATGTCTAATATCAGCAAGGACCTAAACTGTACTGAGCATACTTCAAATTCGAATTCCATACACCTAGATAAGATCCTTCATTAGGAGACCCCGAAGGAGAAATCTCAAATAACTGTACTGAGGATGATGATTATCTAAAGGGTTTTAAAGAAATGCCTACTATACTACAGCTCACATAACCGTGCTAATATAAAACCAGGGTAGGTGTGTTAAAGAAGATAATCCCTTCAATGTTTTTATAACATAGTTATAGTGTTATTTCATAAATGCACATATTAATCGTCACAAAATACTGACTCAAACGTATCTCTCAAGCAATGGTAGGTAACTAGGTACAGATTTAAAAATATACATATAATAATAATAATTATGAGAGTATAGGTAAGTTGTACTGCATTGAATGTGATGCGATGGTCTCGTACCACACCAGTGGCTGGCACACGTGATGGGAGCAGATAACGACATCCATGGCAATTACTGCGAGTGATTCACGTCGGTGACACCAGCGCCGCGGCACCCAAGCAGTCATGTAATACAAATGTGCAATTATCAACGCGTCACGATCGAGGAAACAACATGTTTTCTAATTAAAATTCATAATTGTTTTAAAAATATATATAAAAAAAAGCAACTGCAATGTTTTCTAAAGTAAATTTTCCATACTGTTATTGTTATTGCAAAAGTAATTCTATCTCTCTGTTAGTTATTAACTTATTACGCCTTAACTAAACTCGGAATTATCAGATTGTTAAAGACTACCTTTTGTCTTACATAATGTCTACTTGTCCAATGTCACGAATCTTCGAAACTACTTTACCATCACGTGGTTTTTAAACTGATGAATTAAAATTAACATCGAACAACGTGAATGTTTAATTAGAAGTTATTTCATAGTGTAAAAGTAAAACACCAAAACAAACTAATAATTTGTATCGGTAGCTTATACGTTCAATAAGACTTATGTTCAGTGTTCACTATTTACTGTAACTACTACTGTACAAAGTTATGTATACACATGTAATGTAACTATGTACAATGTACATGTATCTAGTAGCAACAAATACGCATTTGAAGTGTTCGTCTGTGTCACTTCAAGTGGCAGCGATAAAAAGCTAAAACATTGGTAAGCCATTACGTAGCCGCTTGCAACACTCCATTCACAACCGCTTTATTTTTGTTCAATCCATTAATTGATTAATATTATGTCATAGTATTTAATAACATCTGTACGTCTGTGCGAATATCACGAGAATCTGCGACTGCCAGACCTTATTCTACATATAAAAGTTGAAAGTTTGACAACCTCTGCTCCTACCTTAGGTAGTATGGAATTCTTACCGTGGTGGCTTTATTTGGTATATTTACTTAAAATTAAAACATAGGCCTCTTTTACCCATCATTATACTATACTATTTGACCCGGCAAACGTTATGCCAAATTAAAAAAAAGAAAAATACTAAAATCTCGATTAAAAACGGGGGTGTTTTTGTGTAAATTACTTTACAATCTATTAGCCAACGTACCAAAAAGAAAATCACTAAAATCGGTCGAGCCGTTTTAATGATGCGACCACAAACATCGTGAGTACGGATTTATTAGATCATAACAAACGAGTTAAATTTAGGATTTTCCCTGTGGCAGAGACACTTTTTAGCGTCGGCTAGTTTGATTTTATTTGTTATTATTTTTCTTATCTATAAAATAAACAAATGAAGATTAATACCTACTGTTTGTTAAACTACAAATTTATTTTCCTTTTGTTTTGCAGTGGCTGTGACGAGTTTTACTGTTCTCTATAATTGTTTTTAAAGAAAAAGAAGTTTTTTTTCTCAAATTTTCATGTAAGTACTGAATATGGTAGTAAATTACATATAACGAGCATATTAATAACAGTTATTATTACGAATATGTATTGTATTCGATTCGGTGTATACTGCACAGTTGATTTGATTTCATAACAATGCATTGTCCTAACGAGTTGTTAACAAACGCACAATTGCATACGGCCGGCCCTAAACTACACAAGTAGATGCACACACAGAACAAATAATTACCGACCTATTACAATATTACCCACAATTGATAAAATTGTTGAAAAGTACATTTGTCAGCAATTACACGCATTTTATAAAGATCACAACGTATTATCTGATAAGCAATATGGTTTTCAGCAGAAAAAGAGCACATCGCAACTACTATCAGCATTTACAGATTCTGTCAATAAGCATTTAAATAACAAAAAACATGTCTTGGTTGTATATATAGACTACAGTAAAGCATTTGATATGCTTCGACACAACGTCCTACTTGAAAAACTACAAGATAATGGAATAAGGGGCCCACTTCTGAAATGGTGTCAAAATTACATGACTGACAGGTTGTATAGAGTGAAAATTGAAGAAACGTTAAGTAAAGATGTGACTGTAACACAGGGAACAGCACAAGGTTCGGTTATTGGCCCTTTGCATTTTTTAACGTATGTAAATGATCTTGCAAATAAAATTAAAACGTGCGAAATGTTTCAATTTGCTGATGATACTTGCTTAGTGTCCGCTCATCACGACATCCACGAAGCTATGTTCCAGCTTCAATCAGATTTTGATTCACTATTAAAATGGTCGCATGACGTTGGCCTAGTTATTAATGTTGATAAAACTAAAATGATGTACATTAGTTCGAGTCATAACAGATACAATGGTATTACAAAGCTTATAGCACATAGCCATCAATGTATGCATAAAAACGAGCAACATTTTACAAAACGGACATCTAATATTTGTAGTTGTGCTTCCGTTGAGACGGTCTCCAGTCAACGATACCTAGGATTAATTATCGATGATCGTCTTCAATGGAAAGAACACATTAATTATGTGTGCGATAAGCTTCGTGCTCTCCTGGCTAAACTATCATTGATCAATAACAAAGTTCCATTTTCCACCTTACTAATGATGTACAAAGCACTAGGTGAATCAATAATATCATATGGATTGAGTAGTTATGGTCTTACGTATAAAAGTAATATTAATCAAATATATCAACTTCAACTACGCCTTTTAAAAACCATTGTACCGAAAAAAATAAAACAACAATATAGAAATGATTATCATGTCTTATTTAATTACTGTAAATTAATGCCAATAGACGTAAAAACAAAATATTCCATAATAACAGAGCAGTACCTTCAAATAAAACCTAAACTGAAGGAAATTACATACAATAAACAACTAAGAAGTTCAAAAAAATGTAAATTGTATGTACCGAACTTCATAAATGGGTATGGTAAGAGAAGGCTGGAATATATTGTTCCGACAATCTTTAACGATTTTCCGGATGCGGTAAAGAATCTTCTAAAAGATACCAATATACTCACGAACGTACATAAGCGGAAACTAAAGAATTATTTTTTGGGACAGCCTGTGTAGCGTCGCAGCACCGGTTCACTCACACTTTTTTTCAACTACCCTATAATCATTATTCTTGGTATTTATCCTCTTCTGTTTGTTAATCTGTTTATTTATCCTCTTCTGTTTGTTAATAATGTTCTGTTTGTTCCTAAATATTGTATTTATTGTATGCAATAATAACCAGTGCACAGTAAAACTAACTGTGGTTTGTGTTGCACTATGGTTAGGCTTAATTTCAATGTGTTGTTTGTTAAATAATAATAAATAAATAAATAACACGAGCGCTGCACAACGCGAATTACAATCTGCACAGACAGATGCACAGATAAGTGCACAGGATAGAAGCGCTGCACTCCGCCGTTTCGCAACAACAACACATACCGATTTCCTTCCTCGCGTAATGCCTCTGCTCCCCGCTGTGGTTGGTCCCGAACGACTGACCCATGTTGAGCACTTTGCACAGAATCACTGGGTTTAGTGGAACTCCTGGTGAGTAGTCAGCTGATCGCTCGCGTTAAATGGACTGTTACTGCGCTTGCGCGGTGGCACGAGATACGTGCGCGTCGATAAACGCTCCCGATGATACTGAGTGAGCCGGCCACAGAGCAATACGCCGGGCCGGGTGACTGACTGCCGCCCGTCGGCGCCGGTGACCGATAACGTGCCTCTGTGTTGCGGTTAATCTGCACCACTCTGTTACGCACGCCTTGGGAAACTGCATCTCATACGCTAAATCTTCAGGGTTTCAACTATCCCCGTTACAAAACCATCACCATTATTAGCTCATTTTACCGGCTCACTGAAAGGTCAGGTTTTCCTCTCCGAAGAATAGTTGTATCCCATTTGGGGTCGATTCCGCTATTTTATTTATGCGACGATTCGCCTATAAAACGAGTGTTATTAGATTTTGAACTTTATTTCCATGGGATGTCAAAAATAAAATGGCACTAACAACGAAGTTGCCATGGAAATGAGCGATGTCACATCGCTGTAACTTTACAGAATGCAGCGGCTGACGGTTAAAGTTGATGTTTTGGTGAATACTATCTATAATATGACGGATTTTTTATTTCATTTAATTTCATATAATATGGCAACTCATTGTATGACGTCTTCCTTGCATTTCCCCTAAAAAGTTTTCATTTCCACACATATTTTTTGGATTTTTCACCAACAATAAAAAAGTACGCCGCAATAAAAATTAGGCTCTCTTCAGTATACGACATTTACCACTTTATAGCTACGACAAACTCCCCCTCGTCATAAAACGTTAAAATTTATGTAAAAATTTGGCTTGATAATTTTAAATTTTATACAGTGAAATAATTACTAATGAGTCATACAAATGCGGGGATCACTAGCGGGAACCCGCGAAACATTCCGACTTAAATAATATTATCTGGGATGACATTTTTTCCTTGCATTTTTGATAAAATAAATAACAGGTAATATGTTGTTCCAGATTCCAATTCTTTTAATAAGTATAGAGATATCACTTGTAATGTAACATAAACAGCAGACAGTAATTGTCCTATTTGATCGTATCTTTAGTCTATATCGAGTTGATAACACAACAACACAACACAATCTGAAGACGCTTTGTGCATGTAGGGCGTTGCGTTGCGCAGCACATCGTAACACAATGTGTTGTCTAGGTCAGGGGTGGCAAAACAATGGGAAAATATACAGCATCGAAAGTCTGTTTAACAAAACTATTTCGATTAAAAGTTAAGTAAGAGTATTGATTTTTTTATTCTTTATGCACCTCACCTCATTCAATGTTTAAAAATGGCGCTAATGACAGAAAAGTTAAGGAGTACTATGCCAACGATGAAATGGATGAAAGTAACATTAGAAGAAAGATGTTAAAGCTGCAAGAAGAAGAGGAGAGGAAGACCAAAGATGAGCCTTCTCTTCTTTGGCCTTCCTCTCCTCTTCTTGGAGTGTGCGAAAGAAGATATTATGTGTATGTATGTAGGAGTCGTGATAGCCCCGTGGATATGATATGCCTCCGATTCAGGGGGGTCTGGGTTCGAATCTTGTCCAGAGCATGCACCTTCAACTTTTCAATTGTGTGCATTTTATGAAACTAAATATCACGTGTCTCAAACGGTGAAAGAAAAACATCTTGAGGATGGTATGCAGATACCAGAGAATTTTCTAATTCTCTGCGTGTGTGAAGTCTGCTAATCCGCATTGGGCCAGCGTGGACTCGAGCTCAGCAGTGAGCCGAATATGGGTTGATAATGATGATGATGATGTAAAGTGTAAAAATTTACAAATTAAATGGAAGACGGTTTTGACCGTCTTCCACTTGGTAATTGCTCATTGATATTTATATGGTATTACAGGTAGATCAAATGATCTATAGCAACATATGAGTTCATAGGTTTCATTCAAGATTCGATGTGAGGAAAAAGGGTTATTCTAAGGATTCAACGCGGATGCTCGCTTACGTAATAAATATTTGTTTAAAAATATAAAAGGTGTGCGACACCTGGCTTCAGTCGTAGCTTCGCACTGCCCATTGTGCATGTCGCACATTGTCTAGGTCATTGCAGTGCAGTGCAACGAACACAATCTGTAGGTCGCAGTGACAGTGTTCATTGTCTGGTTAGCACGCAATCACTGATTGATTGCCGAGATGATGGCAAGCGGGCTCTTAGGTAACGATTACTATCTACTATAGATAAGGAATGCCCCTGCAATCGGCAATCAAGAATAGACTGATGATTTTGATTGATAACGAATGACAGACTTGACGCTCTTTAACCCGTGCTATAGACCTGCAGTTTAATCGTCCGTGTGAGTCAGTTTTCTGTTCAGATTTTCCTAATGTTTTTTTTTTTTGAAATTACGATTAGATAAAACTGTATCACTGTTCAATGCAAACAAATAGACAAACAAATATTTCATCTTTATAATACTAGTCATAACCTGGTAATGATAATACTAAAATTCAGCATTATTTCCATAGAAGTTTTAAAAAAAAACATATCATTAGTGTTCATTCATAATGGGTAAACGTTTCAGTATAAAGCGTAGAGAATTAGGGTTCTGTCGCTTAACACCATAAGGCCTAACATACGCACCACGACATAATCGTATCTCCTGTAGAGGAATAGACAAAATTTCAGCAATGGCAACATTGTAATCCCAGTCACATCTCTTTCGTCCCAATGCAATGACAAAGATAGTGACATATTCGGTGGCGCCACAATTGGTTGTGTTGTCTATTTCTCTTCACGAGATACTTTGGTAGCATGTTAGGGCCACAGATGAACCTTGTTAGCCTCGTCAATCGATTATATAATAAACCTGCACGGAAAATTTGCAATCACTTCAATAACAGCTGTCGAGAATTAAATAAATAAGTTAAAAGAAACATTAATTAACATGAATAACAAAAAAAATTAAAAGAAAAACATCATTACCGAGAGCGCAGAGCGGCTGTTACGCAATAGTATGGAAAGTGCTCGTCGAATCAACCGCTGCGAAGGACAGCGTTGAGACGCAAAGATTTTGCGCGTCTGATAACGCGCCTGCCTTATTTACATAAAATATTAATTCACAAAAATATAAAGTATTATTATTTATTATAAGTACGTCATATATCTGCTAGTTAAGGTAACTTTGTGGTTCCTTACCTAACAGAGAGACACTGAATTATTATCAGCAGATTGGGATTCAAAAATACGGAGTATTAGATATAATTTTTAAATATATATTTTTGTCAATTTACAGCACTTTGCGTGCCTGTCTGTGAACATATTTGGGATTACTGAAATCTGTCGTAAGGTAATCAGACATCAAGCAGACAAAATAATTGCAAAAATTCTACAAAGATGCAAGTTAGATATTTTCAACTTTAAACCTTGTCAATGTTTTAAAATAACGCCTCTGCTGCCTATTAATCCAATAATATAGAAATCAAGTCAAGCCGTTAGCACTACAGGCACGTGGGCTTATCGGAAGGTGAGTGGCTAGCATAAGGTTTTTTAATGTATGTAGATGTAGGTGGTAGAATCTTTACAAATTGTCAACTGACGTGTTAAAAGTGCTTGTAAACTGAACCTACTTGAAATAAAATAATTTAGAATTTTAATAGGGTTATATTATAAGTAAAAATGTTAAAGTTATATTAAAAGAAAAACTCCTCCGATATAGGTTCGTGAGTTCTCAGATGCACTTTCGCAACTATAAAGTGCACTGGAGTCCTATCCTAAAACATGGATAAGGATCCGGTTGTGCAATCCATGTCGAAACTCAGCTATCCTGTGACCCAGATCATCATCAATGACGTAGATACAGACGTCATCCAATGACCTGAGTCACAACCGAGTTCGCAGAAGCAACGCGAATCGGTAACGGGTGAAGACGTTATGTCAACATGAGTCAAAGGCGTTTGGACGAAACACAAACAAACATACTCGTATAACGAGGAAGTACCGTATTCTGCGGAAAATGTGATAATTACATCTTACACAGATTTCTCTGAAACTGCCTACTTACATAAAAATAACTTCAATCATGACTGTGTGATGTGTATTTTGACGACCTATATATATTTGAGCTGTGATAGCCCAGTGGATATGACCTCTGCCTCCGATTTCGGAGGGCGTGGGTTCGAATCCGGTCCCGGGCATGCACCTCCAACTTTCCAGTTGTGTGTGCATTTTAGGAAATTAAATATCACTTGTCTCAAACGGTGAAGGAATAACATCGTGAGGAAACCTGCATACCAGAGAATTTTCTTGATTCTCTGCGTGTGTGAAGTCTGCCAATCCGCATTGGGCCAGCGTGGTGGACTATTGGCCTAACCCCTCTCATTCTGAGAGGAGACTCGAGCTCAGCAGTGAGCCGAATATGGGTTGATAACGTATATATATTAATTTACTGCAGACAAATTCTGGAAAAGGAATATTAGAACAAACAAAATAGTATGACCAAAGTCAAAATTGTTACTTAAAGATATTTAAATAAATTTATATATTGCGGATAAATTTTATCTATTAGTAGTTTCAAGTACAAGCAACAATTTAATCTCATTCTAAAAATAAATGTGATCAAGACAATCATGCAATTTACAATTTATCAAATTACTAGAACATTTCAAATTAGCATTAACTCGATGAACTTTGTTGCAAGTCGAGCAATTGTGCATTTATGTGAAGTTGCTATTATAACTTACACAGGCGTTTCGCTAGTGATACAATATTTTTACCACGGACTTTAAAAGCGATACAATAGAGATACGGATTATATCATTATTAACCAAAAATACGCTAAATACGATTAAATAAATTAGAACTTTGGTAATTTACTTATAGAATCTTGTCTTTAAATGCAATTTTAAAATTATTCTTATAATTTATCCCCACCATTATTGTCGCGAGGACATCAAAAATCTGATTATACATTTATTATCTAGACCTGCTTTAGAAGTAGGTAGCAAGGCACGGTCGACGCTTAACTCTATTTATTACAAGTTTTAAGCTTGCCGCCAACAATGCGCCGAACTAGGTTAAGCGGGGATCGGAGTAGCTGCTCTACATGAACCTACCAAATTATTTTCAAATTCAAATTATTTGCTTATTAGATTCATTTGAGCAACACACGAGTACAACTGGCTCTGTATATGTTTTTGTAATTGATAGCGATTTAACTTTTATCAAATGAAGAAGGTTCGATGGATCGACCTTTTTCATAAGACAAAAGTTACAAGCTTTTAGATCAATAGTAACAATACGAACCCCTATATAGCTAAAGGATACGTACTCGTATTTGCAGATCAAATGTAATAAAACCGGAGCCGGGTATGCAATCAAGGTTGTCTGTATACTAAACTAACAGAAACTCCGCGAATTCCCATTCACGTAAGATTACAGGGACAAAATATAACGTTAGACACTCACAAATAACGTGGCTTTCTTGTGACAAAAGAATTTTCCAATAGATCCAGAGTTTACGCCCTAAAACATCACAAGCTTTACCTCTATAAAATTAGCACAGATAAGTATAGACGCATTATCTCGATCTAGCAGGGGATGCGATGACGTTATCAAAAGAATGTATAGCGCTTGCACCGCTCTCCATGAAACCGTCACCTCTTGCCGTTTTTAAATGAATCTGTATACCATTCCCGATCGTTGCCCTTACCCAAATGTTTGTTGACCTAACCCAAAACTCGTCCAGCGAATTTCGGTATAATGCGACCGGTTGCATGCACTTCCTGATGCCCACGCTTGTAATGACTCGCGCACACGACGGGGGATCGCGCTGTCTCGCAAATAGGCCATGTCATTCATACAAAAATACTAAAATCGCGATTATAATACGGGGTAGAAGGGTGAAAAATACTTTGATACGTATTTATCAAATTAGTGTACAAAATCATTAAATTCGGTCGAGCCGTTTCAAAACATATGACCACAAACACGTGACACGAGATTTTGATTTATCAAGAGTTTAAATATTTACTCTAAAATAGTAATAAAATATAAAATCCTAAATAGTTCCAGGCTGGGAAACCCAAAGTATTACAAAGAGAAATATTCTTTCGCTACGCGTTAAGGCACCGCGACGTGTGCGCCAAGCTTAACCCTGCCCGAACCTGTCTGTATGTTTACCGCAAAGACCAAAAACCCCATCAGATCGGTTTGGTCTGAAACTACCCGAGTGCATTTACCTGTGCAGAAGCAGTGCATTTACCTCTAAACCGTAAACATTTAATGCTGTTATAACTGTTCCCTCTCCATCAGAGAAATGGAAATGTTTAAGCAAATGTCCTTAAAATAGAGGTAAGTAGGTTCTAAATATGTCGTGTACGTGGGTTTCAACAAAATAAACATTTTTTTCCTACCATTCTTAAACACTATAATATGTTAATTTCTTCCCCGATTTTACCCCATTCCCCATCCCCGTCCCATTCCATAAACATCATCGGCATCCTCTAACCAGAGTTCCAACTCTTGCCACAGAGAACCACCCATATGATAAACTTTCCCCCCCGTCTTCGCCCTTTCTAGCCCTCGGGCTTCAGAGCAGAGGTTCAACGCTCGTCCAACCCACCGGTGACGCTGCTACGGTTCCATTAAAAAGTAAATAAACACAACGAGATTTTCTTAATAGAAACAAAGCAACCTCCTCCTTCCTAAGCAATACGAGTAAGACAAAAAGACAAAAGACTTGCAGCATCATCAGCACAGATGCGGTTGCAACTGGATATCGTCCGCAGCGCACGCTACGTACAGAAACAAAGAGTCTGTAAATAAACACACAAGGACAGTTATAAAAGGAATCGTAGGGGGCTTTGGAGCCATTCGTTAAGTTGTTTTGTTGTAACGTAATTTCGCAGGATGTTTTGGAAATATGTGTACAAGTTAATACTGCAACTCTGGTTAACGTTTAATAACACGTCTTTGAGAACAAACAAACATGAATCTATACCAATATTATAGCCAGCAGATTAGACTGCACATACATGAACCACTGCTGTGCCGTTTCTGATCGAATGACAGATAGCAGTGGTTCTCGTAAACACCATAAATTGCAACTAACATAGTTAATAAGTCATAATTGTTACTAACAAAACATTAGGATTTATACCTAGTACCAGTTTGATTCACAAAATGAGTCTGGGTTACTTGAAATAAACGAATTAATAAGAATAATAATTATTATTATAGAGGTAAAGTTTGGAGTGTTGTAGGGGGTAATTTCTGAATCAACTAAACCTATTTTGAAAATTCATTTTTGTGAGTCCCATAGGCTTTATTTTATCCTCGAATTCTCGCGGGAACCTGAACTACGCGTACTAATAACTAATTTTAAAGCAATTATTTCAGGACCCCTAGAACTAGAACAGTTTCTATAGGCTTTATTAATGTGTAAATCTAAATCCTAAAATATAATATAGTGTGAATATAAATGAGAAACACTGACTATGTGTTGCCTTTCACGTTCCAACAGATGTACCGTGCGAATAGTCAATATCTCTCTAGAAGGAGTCGCAGATGGAAGTGATATTGATTTTCTGCGACACAGAAGCGACTTTAATCAAAGAGATTGACACGTCACTACACGTGCAGTATGCTAAGAGTACACAATCATGTAAAGTAATGTCGGAATACACTTTGGTATAGTCTGGCGAGTTCGTTGATGACACTCCCATGATAAGCAGGCGACGGGGGGAAGACTGCGCGGGTGTGAAATTGTGCGTGCGGGGAAGCGGTGCATCAGTCGGGGGTTTTTCATTCATCGCTACACGCCCCCCGGCCCGCGCGGACGATTTGAAGTGTTATGAGCGAATTTGCCAAGCTATAGATGTATCATTTATGGGATTGGTAAACGGAATCACGAAAATACTTTGACATGAAATTTGTAGACAAATAATTCTCTAAATCTTATACTTTAACAGCGTAATGTCTTACGGTATTTTATTGTGGGGCAAGGCTGCTGATATACAATCTATATTTGTACTTCAAACAAGAGCAATTCGAGCAATATATCAATTAAAATCACGCGAGTCCCTTCGTCAAAAGTTTAAAGAAATAGGTATACCAACAGTAGCCTGACAATATATTATATATAACAGTATAGTATATGTAAGACAAAATATTAATTTGTACTTACTAGACACGGGCATTAGTTAGTTATTTCTGCATATCGTCTCCAAAGAGTTAAAAAATCTTTTGTGGGTTTGGGTGTACTCTTCTATAATAAGATCCCCAAGACTGTGATGGACCTGCCAATGCATAGCTTTAAGCAATGTGTTAAAAAACATTTACTTATTAGAGGTTACTACAACATTGATCAGTTCCTTAATGATAAAGATGCTTGGAGGCCGTTGGATCAGCTTCCACCTTCACACAGGAAGTAAAACTATAAGAAATTGTAATTGTTATCAATTGTAAATTATAATACTGTATGACTTTTTCATTTCAAAAGAGCAACTGTTGAGTTTCTTGCCGGTATCTTCTCAGCAGAACCTGTCTTCCGAACCGGTGGTAGAATCTTTACAAATAGTCAACTGACGTCTTTACAAATAGTCAAAAGTGCTTGTAAACTGAGCCTACTTGAAATAAATGATTTTTGATTTGATTTAAAGTGAATACCAAAGTTGCTGTTTCTAAAGAACAGAGTTACGAGCAACTGTTTCTTATTTCTGTAAATTTAATACGTTATTTAGTTGCAATAATGTGCTGTTTCTATCATGTTTTCATATTTCAGTCCATAGAGCAAAATTGTTTACATCTAATAGATGGGCATCCATTAGACGTAAACAATTTTGCCACAAAGTGTAACGTCGTGGATTTTAATTTTGGGTGGTCAAATTTGGAATCTCTAGGTTTGTTTCGAAAGGCAGCGACATCGATGAATGTCGTAGAGATTACGAGGTTCGCTGCTAGATGGCGCTTATATTAAAGTGCTCAGACAAATAAATATGGACAAGTAGTTGGAGCTTTATAATCTGTATATAGACTTAATATATGGTTAGAGGTATTCCACAAGTAACGAAAGGTATGGAATCCGAAACCGACTTTAAAAACAAATGTCACATATTATCTGTGCAATTTGTTGATTGTACTCTGTAAGAAAGATGAATCGGTAACTTTATAGCTTTGCTATTGGTGAGGTTTTTTATGAAGAAAGTCCCGTTATCTTCTCGTTATATACTCGGGCACGTTCGAGTTTTTTCTTTTGGCTGGCTGAAACTTGGAGACATGTAGTTGACTTTCCAAAACATTAAATTTACTTAGAGGCAGTGATGTAAGATACTTGGTAAGACTCGAATTTATATTTGGTTAGCATTCGTGATTATCGAATTTTGTTGTGCTAAAGAGACAAATTCTTGCAGTTCCGGTCAACCATAAAAATTTCCCGTGAGATGTTAAGATGGCTACCTACTGGGAACTAGGGCGGGATATCCTTTTAAGGTACTCGGTTGAAATTGTTTTTTTCTTTGTCCGGCGTAGGTCAAACTTTAGTGACATGTGCTAACCTCCGTATTTTGTTACAGGATGGGAATGTAATATATTCTGAACTTAACCTAACCTATATACGTGACCTAATGTAATCACACTTCTTCTTAATACAACCACGTTATTATGTAGAAACGTAGATTGGTTGTAGACATTTGAAACGCCGGTTCTGAAACCTTTGGTCATTCTTGGAACATTTTTATGGAACCTGAGTTGACTATTACATTTAATCATTTGCACGCGTCGAGTAGCATGCTGTTAGCGGCGTAAATCTTGGAGGTTCGCTGGCCGCCAGACAAAATGACGGACGGATGAATGCAACAGCAAGGTCAGCGACCGCGTGGTGTCAGCTTCCATCATAAACGTCAGGTCGTACCTATTCTTTCTTTTGTTAAATGGAGTCATGCTAAAACTTCTATTTTTATATATTGTTTTTTTAAAAGGATGCGTTACATTAATTGTTGGTGGTGATTCGGATATACCGTTCAGATTACAATAAGATTTAGAGATAACTAGACCTCTTTCGTGAGTGTTTAAAATGCAACGTGTTTGTTGTCCCTTTAGTATAAACGTGTGTAATTGCTAAGCGAACTTAAATGGAATCATCCTTGTGGATTTGGCTGGTAGCGATGTGAATTCATAACTTCTAGTGCGTTGTTCGACGGACCCACTTTAAATACCTAGCCGTGGCAGTGGTTTGGTCAACAAAAATCCAAACGCTATATCGACACCATCTAATCCCCAAGGATTGGTATAATAAAACAAATATTTGAGATAACCACTGTTTATTTACAAAGTATGTACAAAGTAACTTAACATTTAGGAAACCTGGTTTTTTTATGTAATTTAACCCATTAATATTTTGTCCTTTTAGGGTTTCTCAAGGGTTTAGCATTACTTTTATATTGTAAAAAAAAAAGGTTCATCTAAAAATATAGAAGCCAAATACCGGTGATTACTGTAAAAGTGTTTTTTTTGTTTACTTAACCCCGCATCCTCCTACGGGTATAGATCCGAAAGCCAGAATCTCGGTGGTAACATTTGAGATTCTGGTCTACAAGCTGTATGTTTGGCTGGTGACGCACTAGAAATTTCATCCAAATCGTTTCACAAAAACCGGCACAAACTATAAGGCTTGCAGTGGCGCCCAACGTGGGGCCACTGCAAGCCTTATAGTTTGTACAAGAAGAATGGTAAAGTACACTTATAAATACAAATAGGTTACTACAGTTTGATAGAGTGATGAATGAAAGGTCAGTATAAATGATGAGGTAGGTGTGTATTAGAAATGGATGGATCAAGTTGGATTGGGTTAGTCGGAAATTCCTGAAAGGTGATTAGAGAAATATTATTATCACGCTATGAACAAAATATAGTTCGTGAGATATTTACTGTGCTGTGTTTAACACAGAGACGCTTTGTTCCCAGAGATCTGTTAGCAATCGTTGTGCTAGGAATTATTCCCAGACTCTGGGCATTTATTATGGAGTCATATGAACTCATTTCACATGGAGACTCAGTCCCATGTTGGTATATGGTATAGTGATAACATGTATTACAGTTTGAAATAGGCTGTGTTAGATCAAGCTGCATGAAGCAACAAGATCGTTTATGATATTTTCATAAGTTATTCTCCAGTAGTGTTGTTTAGTTTTAGAATTTCTTATAGAGTTAGGTGGGCGTAGTTTAAAGAAGATAGTGAATAATTTAGGTGATTGAACCTAACATTATAATAGGTAGCCGGAAATTATTGTTATTAGTTGCCGACGAGCAAAAATAGATAGAGTTATTATGTTTGCTATTATTTTATGAGAGTATAAATTCAAGATGTAAAATAGAACCAGGCATTTTTGTTACAGCAAAGGGAAACCGGAACAAGTATCTACATCAACGTTAGTTATAGTTTAATTTTAGGTATCATCGGTATTTAGGTATATATATTTTTTTTTTCTTTTACTTATATTTTCTTTATGTAGTTTAGATGAGTGTTTTATTCCATTATCAGTGTTAGCATAGAGTGTTTTTTTTTTTTTTTATAACGTCGTTACAGATGATTGCTTCTTAGAGCGCTGAGGGCAGCGAAAGTTTTTTGGTAGCAAAAAACTTCTACTATTTTGGGGGGTATTGTAACGTCGTGGATTTTAATTTTGGGTGGTCAAATTTGGAATCTCTAGGTTTGTTTCGAAAGGCAGCGACATCGATGAATGTCGTAGAGATTACGAGGTTCGCTGCTAGATGGCGCTTATATTAAAGTGCTCAGACAAATAAATATGGACAAGTAGTTGGAGCTTTATAATCTGTATATAGACTTAATATATGGTTAGAGGTATTCCACAAGTAACGAAAGGTATGGAATCCGAAACCGACTTTAAAAACAAATGTCACATATTATCTGTGCAATTTGTTGATTGTACTCTGTAAGAAAGATGAATCGGTAACTTTATAGCTTTGCTATTGGTGAGGTTTTTTATGAAGAAAGTCCCGTTATCTTCTCGTTATATACTCGGGCACGTTCGAGTTTTTTCTTTTGGCTGGCTGAAACTTGGAGACATGTAGTTGACTTTCCAAAACATTAAATTTACTTAGAGGCAGTGATGTAAGATACTTGGTAAGACTCGAATTTATATTTGGTTAGCATTCGTGATTATCGAATTTTGTTGTGCTAAAGAGACAAATTCTTGCAGTTCCGGTCAACCATAAAAATTTCCCGTGAGATGTTAAGATGGCTACCTACTGGGAACTAGGGCGGGATATCCTTTTAAGGTACTCGGTTGAAATTGTTTTTTTCTTTGTCCGGCGTAGGTCAAACTTTAGTGACATGTGCTAACCTCCGTATTTTGTTACAGGATGGGAATGTAATATATTCTGAACTTAACCTAACCTATATACGTGACCTAATGTAATCACACTTCTTCTTAATACAACCACGTTATTATGTAGAAACGTAGATTGGTTGTAGACATTTGAAACGCCGGTTCTGAAACCTTTGGTCATTCTTGGAACATTTTTATGGAACCTGAGTTGACTATTACATTTAATCATTTGCACGCGTCGAGTAGCATGCTGTTAGCGGCGTAAATCTTGGAGGTTCGCTGGCCGCCAGACAAAATGACGGACGGATGAATGCAACAGCAAGGTCAGCGACCGCGTGGTGTCAGCTTCCATCATAAACGTCAGGTCGTACCTATTCTTTCTTTTGTTAAATGGAGTCATGCTAAAACTTCTATTTTTATATATTGTTTTTTTAAAAGGATGCGTTACATTAATTGTTGGTGGTGATTCGGATATACCGTTCAGATTACAATAAGATTTAGAGATAACTAGACCTCTTTCGTGAGTGTTTAAAATGCAACGTGTTTGTTGTCCCTTTAGTATAAACGTGTGTAATTGCTAAGCGAACTTAAATGGAATCATCCTTGTGGATTTGGCTGGTAGCGATGTGAATTCATAACTTCTAGTGCGTTGTTCGACGGACCCACTTTAAATACCTAGCCGTGGCAGTGGTTTGGTCAACAAAAATCCAAACGCTATATCGACACCATCTAATCCCCAAGGATTGGTATAATAAAACAAATATTTGAGATAACCACTGTTTATTTACAAAGTATGTACAAAGTAACTTAACATTTAGGAAACCTGGTTTTTTTATGTAATTTAACCCATTAATATTTTGTCCTTTTAGGGTTTCTCAAGGGTTTAGCATTACTTTTATATTGTAAAAAAAAAAGGTTCATCTAAAAATATAGAAGCCAAATACCGGTGATTACTGTAAAAGTGTTTTTTTTGTTTACTTAACCCCGCATCCTCCTACGGGTATAGATCCGAAAGCCAGAATCTCGGTGGTAACATTTGAGATTCTGGTCTACAAGCTGTATGTTTGGCTGGTGACGCACTAGAAATTTCATCCAAATCGTTTCACAAAAACCGGCACAAACTATAAGGCTTGCAAAAGCTAACCTTATAAATTTTGAATAACTTAAATATTATACAAGATATTAAAATGAACAGCAAAAATGGAAAATCTTAAATTCAATTGAAATTTCACACTCATTTCCTAGCAACCGAAGTCGCGAGTTTTAAAATAGTTTAGTTTCTAACTAGCGAGTCTAGTTAGAAAATAAAACGATTTTGAATTTGACTAAAATGTTTATTTAGAATTTAACTAAACTAGCGCGCGTGCTAATCGTCGGAAACGCGGGTGCATCTAAAATAGCGGAGCCCCAATACCACAAGGGCGCTGCCGCGTGCGGTTTTATTTTCAGCGGCCGGTTACCGTGCGGCTTGTGGGCCGATGGGCGGAAACCGGCTGGACATGTTTCGTGCTAACTGCTGGTGCAACGTTATTGTTTAGCGGCTATTTTCATAGAGATGTAGTACGACAATAATGGTGGGCGTCCACATATCCGCATCGTACTTATCGGACGCATCGCATCATTCAACGGATTTCTAATTTTCTAATATTACGGACGTACGATGCGGATCAGTGGACGCAATTTTATATAGTTACGAATACTTTGACTTACCTACGTAAAATAAAGGCATTTTAAAATGAAATAATGCATTTAGATCAGCGGCACACGTGTTAAATAATGTCTGTCTTACAAATTCTAAGCCTAGTACCATTAAAAACTAATTAGCAAATGTCGTTGACTGCCTCATTGTCCAGTGGTAAGCCGCCTGCCTTCGGATGATTAGGTACTGAGTTTGAGTCGCTCGACAAATACTCAGTATTCCTTTACTATTAGAAACTTTTGGCCCCGTATTACAAAGAGTACCTACTGTAAGCCATCCGTCACGGTCATTATCGATGTCTGATAGTAATCGTGACACAGTAAACGTTATAACTAAAAGCCTGCCAATCCACACTGAAAATAAGCATCAAATCTACTCCTTATGTAGAAGACAGGGCCTTCTATATGAAGAGTAGCAATAAACATAGTTTGGTGCTGTTTTAACGCCCGCCCGTTCGCTCACCAAACCGCATTGAAGAAGCATGGTGAGTGTAAGCTCCCTATCCCCTCACCTACACGGAGGGAGTCCTTGCACTCAAGCGGGCCGTCAAAATGCGCTGATGGGTTTAACGCCTAGGTATATCTCAGGTAAACGAACACAAACCTGCGTAAAGCAGCGCTTACATAGGCGATGTACAGTGAGTATAAAAACCGAGACTTAAATTAGAAGCGGTTAAGTGTAAAGTGGAGCTGTGTATAAATAGGCGACCCACTTGCTCAAAGGCATTGACGGCTGGAGTGGCTCAAACACGCGGCGGTGAGCGAGCCCAGGCCGAGAGCCGCTCGCCGCTTGCCGGTAATTGCGCTTGACCCGCTTCACACGCCACACACCACCGTGTGCGCTGTATTATATACATCAGTACATACGTCTGTCTAGTTTTAATGGCCCACTGCGAGGCTCAATACGCCTAACACGCCACGACATAGCTGGTGACAAGCGAATCGGAAATGTCGGTCTCTTCCATTCCATCGCAACGAAAGAGAGTGACAATCCCGGTTCGGCTATAGATCGATTCGTCTCCACGAGATAATGTCGTGGGTTGCATGGTAGGCCTATTTGGAGCTTAGACTGAACACGTCACTCCTTATACGATGGATAATCACTATTACCTTAATGATAACCACCGGTTAACGTGCTTGAACAAAGAGGAAGACATCCCCATAGCATCCCTTTAGAGCACCTTTAACATCTACTCAACTCCAGACTTTATAGATAATTTCTTAGAGTGGCAAAACCAAATAATTATGTGAATTCATGGCAATTTTTTATATAACATTTTATTGGGTTGGCTTTCACTGTTAAAAATTCACCCTAAATAAGTGGTGACCCAAAGGTCTCAGTTAGGAATTGCTAAGCTAAAAGATAGCTATTTAACTCTTGTTACGAAGTTGCACAACTCATGTACGAACGTTGATAGAGCATTCCACAACATAGACGATAAAAACTATCGTCAGTTCAGTTCTCAAAGTCGTCCTGGTGGCAACTAACTATTTGGATGCAAGGGTTGCATGTCACGAGCAAACGCACGAGTTGAACGCCATTGTTAGGTCCAGATTAACATAAACGTAACCGTGTATTCATTTTCTTCATGAGCAGTTTACTTGTTTACAAACGTGGCTCACAAATGGCCTCCAAAAGGAAAACGCTTTTTATTTTACAAGTTTTTTATAGTAAATTGGGAATTGGAAAATCAAAAGCTGTTTCGATGGCATGATGGTTCATATGCAAATATTACGAATAGAAAATACAATAACAAACACTACCTGCAAGTCCTGACTAACATCTGAAAAAAATCTGGGTAAAAGGTACATTACATTCTATCCCCTTCGATGATTTTGAACAGTCAAAGCGATAAATGTCATTATAATATACTTTTCTTACATTTCCAATCAGTAGATACATTTTGTATGTCTAATAACTTACTGTATTGAGTAGGTATGTATCCGCTTACCTGAAAAAAAATACATTGAATGTGAAAAACGAACAAAAGTGACTAGACTAGAACAAAAGTAAGTAGACTATAAGGCATAATGCTTTACACTCATAAACTTTTGACTTTTGGCAAACTTTCAATCCTATGAACATAAATTTACCTACTGCATATGTCAAAATTTTGCGTAATAAAATGAAAAACTACCACAGAACAGAACAACAACGATAATACAGAAAACATGTAAATTTAAAATTAATTCGTAACATAAAAGTCAGAGATCAACTAAACATCAAAGCGAGCGATTAATTCATTAGATGAAACATAGTAGGCGAATCATCTGCATTAACTTTTAGCCCTCATTTGCGGGAGTATTTTAACGGAGCGTAAAAAAGCATTCAAATATAGTATAAAAAAAGCGTCGTGTCTTAAAAAACGCTGTCGTGTGAACTTGGTAATGCTTTTTTAACGTCCGTTAAAAAAACTTTCGTGCGAATAAGGGCTAACTTTGGTAGACAGAAATCCGAGAGATCGCAAGTTCAATTTCTACTGGTAACATTAATTACGTAAAGTAAGTCAGGCAAACAAAGTCATTTTATTTAAAACAACTGACTGTGGACTGGTCGAGTAGATAGGTACCTACTCTATTAGAAAAACACGTAATTGTATGATCTTGAAAGTGCTAAACTGTATGAAGTAATTAACAAATTAATTAATTAAATTAACTTTCACATCATTATCCCTTAGTATGCAATTTATTCTGGGATAACGCTGCTGATATTGATACAGTTATGTACTTGTATACAACATCGATATCAAATTAATACATTGTTTGAATAAATGGGTATTTTGATAAGGATACACTTTCTTTAAAAATATATTTATAGACAGTATGCTGATGTATTTAAATCACAATTATTTGAAAACATCTTTCATTAGTATGAAATTCAGTGGAAAATTTACTGAGAAAACAACTCGGAAAACCCAGGCAATCTTTTGCATAATTTTGATTCGGTTCTCAAAAAGGAAAATCTTAAACTATGAAACTTCACACTATCTATGTAGAGTTCAAACATAAAGTGAGAACAATAATTACTATAGTTACGTTCTGCCATATTGGCACGGACCTACAAAATGTTCCTTTTGAATTTGAATTTTGTTTTCACATTATTATAACCCAAAGGTGGTTAGTAAAGTGGTAAAAAAAATTAAACCTATATGGAGCACCAAGAATATAATGAACGTTGAATGTTTATACTCTAGCTTTTAAAAAGCAGTGTATTACGGGAAACATGAAAGTTTACGAGTTTATTAGATCGGAGTGTCGGTCAATGCCAAGGAAACACTTTTGTTACGCCACATCTCGCCGCCGGTTTATCAGGGAAAATCAAACTTTGGCACCATTCCGCTTTGTTCCCTCGG
The DNA here is from genome assembly GCF_947172395.1 of Bicyclus anynana. NCBI lineage: Eukaryota > Metazoa > Arthropoda > Insecta > Lepidoptera > Nymphalidae > Bicyclus > Bicyclus anynana. The sequence continues at coordinate 15,957,900 of NC_069097.1, read as the reverse complement.
TTAAGGTGTCGTTGCGTGAACGCAAACATTGTATGTGGCGATTGTCGTGTCGGCGGAGACTTAGGCACGTACACTAAAGAGTATCCTGATGTCGATTTAGAGAAGGCTAGGAGGTCTGCAAAAGCTAGACGTCCTTTTCTACCCAAATATTTAATTACTAGTTCAATAAAATTATTTTATCAGTAGAAAATAAATTACTTGAATAACCACATACTGACTGGGTTGACTCGGTTACCGACGTAGGTAAGTGATATTCATGATTATATTGTATTTTAACCTGATTAACATAACCAAACCAAACCAACCAAACGAAATATTAAATAAAAATCGATGCCACATCTGATGTTAAGATGACAACAATCGCATGTAACAGAGCAAAACTTCGCAGAGCAACGCAATTATTTTCGATATCTATCATTCGAAAAAGCAGGCCGACAATTGTTAGGTATACTTCAGCCAATTTAGATAAAACCGTAAAGAGTATTTTAGATTATTTACTTATTTTAAAGAGTATTTTAGATTATAGTATCCCTCGTGAACTTCTTCTATTGTAAAAAACACACGAAAATCTATTTATTAGTTTTCGAGTTTATAGCGTTCAAGCCACCCGTTGCGACAGGAGACTTACTTTTGTGTAGTAGTGATGTGTGAAGTCGCCACGCTCAAATGGTACCTTAAGGTGATAAAATCTAGCGAACTGTGTCATCTTGGGTCGATGTCGTAATATTCAAATGCAAATTTTGTGAGGCGCGGATAGGAAACATAAACCTTTTCTGATACTAGCAACAGAAATTGCGGACACAGCCAACAGTATAATACATATATTGAAATGGTGTTTTTATGTATCTATGTAAACCTAATAAACATGTGCGTTTAATAATAAATGATCGGCAATGCATGATCCGGTTTATAGTTTTAAAACGAAACCATTTATTGCGCAATTTATATAAAACAGCGCCGTAAATCTTTTATAAGTTATTCCAAATAAATCTGTATCAATACGTTTAAATAAAATTGAAGTGTCTGTTTGTGATTTCAAAATTATTCAGTTTTACCAAGTGCTTACAGTTATTTACACGATACCAAAACACATCATCATCATCATCATATCAGCCGATGGACGTCCACTGCAGGACATAGGCCTTTTGTAGGGACTCCCAAACATCACGATACTGAGCCACCTGTAACCAGCGAATCCCTGCGACTCGCTTGATGTCGTCAGTCCACCTGGTGGGGGGTCGACCAACACTACGCTTACTAGTGCGGGGTCGCCATTCCAGCACTTTGGGACCCCAACGTCCATCGGCTCTTCGAACTATGTGCCCCGCCCATTGCCACTTCAGCTTCGTAACTCGTTGAGCTATGTCGGTGACATTGGTTCTTCTGCGGATCTCCTCATTTCTGATTCGATCACGCAGAGGTAATGTTAGGAGTACCAAAACACAACTAAGCTTTTTTAAATTTTGTCTGTTTGCTTGTCTGGGCTAATAATTTTGTCGGTTGAACCGATTTTAGCGGGTCTTTCAGTGGTAGATAGGAATATTTATTGAGCAGCATATAGGCTTCGTAGTTTCTATTCCCGTGAGAATACGGGAATAAAATATAGACATAGGCTATATTTTATCCCCGTATTCACACTCACAAATAACGTGGCTTTCTAGTGTAAAAGAATTTTGAAAATCGGTTCAGTAGATCCATACTAATATTATAAAGAGGTAAGTTTGTGGTATTGTGGGGGGTAATCTCTGGATCTACCAAAGCGATTTTGTAATTAAAAAAACACGGTTTTTATTAATTTGATGTACATACCGGTTGCAATGACATACGAGATAGAATGTCCATTTCATCGAGATACAACGTCCCACTACCACGCGGTCAATATTGCAGCCGGCAAAGCCTTTTCACAAGGAAAAACCGTTTATACCGAGTGAATAGAAAAAAATCCCTCAAAAAAGTGAGTAAAAGAGAAAGCTAAAAATATCGGCGACAGTGTTGTCGCCACTCGCCAGCGCGCGGCACCTGACCTTCGCGGCGTTTTTATATTCAGGCAACCGCTGCAGATCGATCAAATAGGCACCACGTCTCGCGATACACGACTGTACATCACTACTACACTACTACATTACTATACTTTTGTCCAAACAAACAAAGCGAATAGTACTTGTAGAGCTTACTGTGCCGTGGGAGACTAACATTCTGAAGGACCACAGTTTAAAAGTGAATAAATATTATGACCTAACAAATGAACTAACTAAAAATGGCTATGTAATTAGTCTGTACGCCGTAGAAGTAGGTGCGAGAGGATTACCAGCAAAATCTCTCTATAACTTGCTTAAAGACCTTGGCCTTTCTAGAAGTGCAGCTAGTTCCATATTAGAACGAGTATCCAAAGCTGCTCTAATAGGATCTTACCAAATTTGGATAGGTAGGGAGAACAACACGAGCAGAGAAGGGGAGTGTTGATCGATCGTCAAGGAATTCCTTAACCCTACATCCAGTAGTCACAAGTCCTGGACTTTGCTCGGTGTTTTTCTCTCTACCACGCGATGGACCCGGCACCTGCACGGTGAATCCATGGAATGCTAAGATATTCGTCTCACAATTATTACTATCATTTCACGGCTCACTGTTGAGCACGAGTCACCTCTCAGAGTGAGAGGGTTTAGGCTTTAGTCTACCACGCTGGCCCAATGCGGATAGACCGAATTCATACACGTAGAGAATTAAGAGTTTTTCCTTCACCTTTTGAGACACGAGCTATTTAATTTTTAGAAAATACACGTAACTGAAACTGGAGGTGCATGCCTCGACCGGACCGAACCCCACATAGTGTGGGAGAGGTCCCATACTCTGTGGGGTTCGGTTCGGTCGAGGCATTGTTCGTCTTACTGAGGGGTAAGACGAAGAAGACTAAAGTAATAGCCAGATGGAAAGCAGTAATACGATCTAAGTTGGAGCGCGCTTGCCTACGCCTAAACTACTACTGAAATAGAGAATGCCTATTCATTCTTACCTTGAAGGTATTTAAATTGTAGGTGGCCGGAGACACAGACGTTGGAAGAGCTATGCAAAGATTTGCATGCGAAAAGTAGACGTAATTCGTTTAGTACGAGTTGCCTGGATATTCATAACGTAAGGATGTCTCTGTTCGCGGCGTCTTGCTGGTCTGTGGTTAAAGGGGAAGGAGAAGAAATAAGACCTGGATTACCTGTGAACACTTTCCAAAGAATATTATACCTACTTCAAAAAGTTTTACATGAAAAATCGACACACACGCCGACGTCGCGTTGATGCAAAAACATTTGAATAGTATCTATATAAAAATATTTTACCTACTTAAACTAGCTGCACACAAACAAAATGTTTTTAATTCAGTAGAAGCATTTTAATTTTATAGGTCAATAAATCGTTAGTGTCATTGTTCAGGCGAGGCAACCGGTCAGTGACACTGACAGTGACACTGACAGGTCGGCGGGAGAGTTGAGACATTACTTCCGTCCCTCCCGACTATAAGCGCTTCATCATCACTGACACAGAGTGCAATGAACTAATGGATGTATGTTTGTTTATTTAAAGTATGTTTACTAGCACTCTTCAACTTTATGGTCCATCAAATTACTAAATACGAAATACCTACAATCTACATATAAGATTTTTTATTTATTTGATCGAAAGATAATTTTTATATGCCTCTATTAAGTGTTAAGTTGGTCTCATCTAAATATTATGAACATCTTCGGAGACAAAAGTCGAACTCGAAGACTCAGCACGAAATGTCAAGGATTTTCTTTGTTTAAAACTATACGCAATCTCAATAAGTTCAATACGTTACGGGACCGAACTCAATGCTGAGATCCCATTCCTTGTTTTGGGATCTCTATCCGTTGGAGCATTCGTTATTCTCTCGTATTTGTTATTATCTTGAGAATATATTAGATTCATGTTTCACAGAAAAGAAAAGCTAAACATAGTTCGGCCAGTGACGAATTTCGTTGGAAACGTAGCACTAACAATCCTGGTTTCTGAGGTTAGGTCGTTGAATATAGAATTATAGAATAACATTAAAGTCAGTTTCGACCATGTTTCACATATCATTAGTATTTGTGCTGGTAGTAGGTTGAAACACTCCGAACGGTCTCCCGTCCGCCCACCCCGATGATTCGAGTTCAATTCCTGGTGCGAGGGGTTCACAGACCGGGGGAATTAATCGCGCCGGAGCTGGCTGTCGGCCAACGCGGTGCCCGCGGACAGCATCTTGCATTGTTGTTTTATTACTATTAATCAAAGACAGAACACGCAGATGTCCTGCGTAATGGCAGACGCACACTGGATGACAAGAGATGAGGAGGACTCCTTTATCCGCTTGTGCACACTGACAAGAAAATCCTTTGCTATGTGGCAATCGTCCACTGGTTGCCACGGAAACCACCGAGTAGTCGCAGATGACAACGATGTCTCGTGCATTATCATGATCAGAGGCGAGAACTGCTGGACATAGACCCTGCAAGGATTTGGAAATATCGCAGTTTTGAACCACATGTATCCAGCGCCTCCCTATGTTTAATGTGCAATGCAACCTTGCACTTCCGATGTAGTGTCGCCATTCTAGTAACGGCTCCTAAAACTCTATTTGCCATGTGAAGTTTTCCTTATTGGCGAACTGCAGTTACAAAAGCATTACAACTCTACTAACATTAAAGGCGATAAAGCAACGTTAGACCCCGTAGTCGGATAAAAGCGCCTGAATCAATGATTAGCAGGGTCTAGGTGTCGTTTCTGCGATACATAATTTAACTCCACAAAGACCCTGAAGCAACAGACAACTTTTTTTCTCAGGAGCCGATAAAAACATACAACACTAACACCGGATTAGTAAAAAACGTTCTGCCCAGAGAATCTAACACTTCGTCGGATTTGTCTTTGAAAAAAAGGGAAAATATAAACGGACAGTGTGGTGCGCACTTTAAAAAAGTTCCATACGCAAAATTTGCATTGTCATTTCAGACATTCATCATGTACAGCTTTATATTTCCCGTCGACCTTGCCGTTTGATCTGCCCGCGCGAGAGAAAATTAAAATTTATCTCAACATGTCCGTCGTGGTTTCAGGTCAAGTTTCCCCTCGCCGCATTATCGAGATACACTAGTGGGTTCGTATTTTTTATTTTTTTCGATTGAAAGAAAAAACGTTAACGTCTTCTTTGGCGGGCGGTGTTTTTAGTTTATACCAAATCTGAAGCTTTTCGTTTTGACCTTGCTCTTTAAGCTTTGCAGTTGAAATATGGCGTTTTTGTTTTTTGGCGTAAAACTTGTAGTCGAGTGTTTGTGCAGTTTATGTGTAGTTAGAATCACTAGTGTTTTTTAACAGATTTCAAAAAAGGAGGTCACTTTTTATGTATTTGAAGATGTCTTCGAGATTACTGCTCTGATTTAAAAATTATTTGTTTTTGTTCTTTTCATACTTAGTTTTATAAATTGCCTGTTTGGCAAATTTTTCCACTACCACTTTCAAATTAGGCGCTAAAATAGATAGTTTATTAACCAGCGCCCAGCACACGCTTTGTTGAAAGTGGTATAATTTACACGCTGACTGATTCTAATGGAGCATCCTACCATAAACGTTAGTCTTTGCCAGTAGTGTGATCAGAACAATAAGTTCACAATTTTATATATGTAGAGTTTATCAAATTTCCAAATAAATAAAGAACTAGGGCTGTCACGTCAAAGAAAATGTATTTTTATTTTCACAATTTTCTTTCAGCCTTGAGCCAAGACTTTCCCCCATAACCGTGTCATTTCCCCGATGCGATCGACAGCTGCCAATAGTGCGCGGCGTGCGCGGGGGAGGGTTGTGCGCGCACGCACTATTTAAAACCGACGCAGGCAGGTCAGTGGGGCGCACAGCGAGCCGGCGGTGGCGGTGGCACGCTATTTCAGTCAAGATTTAGTTACAGTTAATTCTGTACTGAATAATTGCTTACAATAATATAAGTGGCGAGGCATTCTCAAACATCCGCCACCAATATAAATGAACATGATATACATACGTCATACATTATTCATAATAATGATAGTCTATTAGTTTCTCAGTAGGTTACGATTCAGAGGTCGGGTATCAAATCCGAGACTTTTGTCGTATCGTGTTAACAGCTTCGCCTAAGAGAAGGAGGCTTCATTAAAATTCAAAACAAAATATACAAATTAATAGTTGACGGAAAAACGTCTGCTACTTCCGCCTACAGTTAGCATCTTGGTGTAAATTATAACCAATTAGACATCGTTACAGTACGTGCAATACTAGGTATAAGTCCAGTGCCATGCAATGCGCCGCTCCTCATAGATCACTTCGATCACTTTATCGTCAACGATTCTAACCGATACAATCACTAGTCTATATTGCTCTGTTTCGGAAAAATATTATTTACACAATTTATCTCAATCGCTGTAAGGCTACTTACAGGACGGTCGTTATCAACTGAGTCATCGGGCCATCAAAATGTTCCTTAATTTATCTATACATCTATTAGCATTTATGGCCACACTATTCAGTCGATAACACGCTGATTAATCAATAATCAGCCTACTAATTAACCATATATGTCCATAGATAGATTAGATGTGGAAATGATTAATGGTTGACGACTAAGTTGATAACGGCCGTAACGTATCAAAAAGGAGGCAACCCTACTTCTGCATCTGTTACCAAGGATACCATCGTCACTTCAGTTCTTTACGTTCGTTAAGGCGTCAGGCGGCAACAGGGCTTTGGCACTGAAGAGCTTCTCACTCTATTTAACGCAACAATGTGACGCACGCAAATTAATATGATGAAAAATAACCGCAATCATGACATCAGCTACGTTTAGAGATGAGGTAAACATCGCAGCGGTAACTAAACAGTAGTCTTCCTATACAATCTTTAGGCCTGCCGCTCTAGCCATACATATAACGACTGTAGAAAGCGTTTCTTTTTCTACAATCGTTAACGTTCGTTAAGTTACAAAATGTGTGGAAATGGCATCGATAGGTCACGTAATCACTTAACCTATAAAGCGGACATACTATGCTATTTTTTTAATTTTCGACGCGATTTTAGAAAGAGAATCGATAAACATGGCTAGAGCGGCTGAAGTTGTGTCCTCAGTGAGAGCAATTTCTCCTTATGGCTGAACTAGAATACGTAAGAGTTCTCATTACGGACTTGTATTTCAATAGATGCTTAATGCACTTCTATCCAAATCTGCTGAAAGTATTAGCGTCAAGTGTCTGTTTGCAGCGCTTCTTCTTTAGATTGCATCCAATATCAACTTTAGAATCGAAGTTTAGATATTTTTTTACAGCAATGATAATAATCGATGACGTGGCGATTGAAATGATTGAGAATTTCACTCAATAACTCGTCGGGATCTCGGCCACTTAAGCGATAATTAGTATCCTCACAGATAGGGCGAAATATGCCATTTTAACTTTTTGGCTTCATATCGACAACATATGAAGTCAAAAAGTTAAATGGACAGTGAGGACTAAGGATCGCTTAAGTGGCCGTAACAAATGTAATAAAGATCGAATAAGAAGAAGATATTAAAAAAACAAAAGTTTGACACACTTTAGAGTGTGAGGCCTTGTGGTGCTGTCGCAACGGTCTATTTTGCCCCAATGTCACACTCTACGAAAGTTGAGAACGGGCAAATTTAGGAGAGCGTGATGACACTAACACGTGGTATCAGTCGCAAGATGCAGAACAGATGCAAAGTAATTATGTAATTATGCAAAGTAAAGTCCTCGACTCTATAGACAAATAGTCTAGGCCAAAATGCCACGGTATCAGGTGTATGATACAAAAACGACAATTCAATTTAAACATTGAACTATTGATTCAAAATCATTGATTTCGAGTAAGCTTTCGAGTCTTTTTAAAAACTCCTTTAAAAAGTCAAAACTGTGTATTTATAAACTGTACAATACTCTATTACAATTCTACCATACATTTGGAACGACAGATTACCTATTCTAAACGCGAGACGCGAAGTAAAATAACATCGATCAGTTACCATGATTACAATTTCCTGGTATAGTATTTATACATTTTTATGGACTTAGATCACTGTTTCTATTACATTTACTTTTTAACCCCCGACGCAACAAGAGGGGTGTTATAAGTTTGACCTGTCGGTCTGTCTGTCTGTGGCACCATAGCTGCCGAACGGATGAAGCGATTTCAATTTAGTTTTTTTGTATGACAGGTGGCTTATGTGCGAGTGTTGAGTATATAGACATGTTTGATAAAAAATGGTTCAGCCGTTTAAAAGTTTTGGAGGGTGAAAGTGGGGAAGAATAACTGAATGACTGCAAATGTACTCGAGTCATGAAAGCGCACTGAAAGAGAATATTCATGACTTGATCGAGAGTGTAAATAATAATTTCATGACCTTCTGGCGCTTTTCTAAATTTTCAATTTTATTTTATTGACATTATAAGCGGATGTCCGCTACGCGACTTCGTACCTACTCGTGGAGATTTTTGTGCGAAAAATAAGGAGTCGAGTGTAGTTATATTTTTATTGAAGCGTTTTCCCATTAGTAAAATATTATTAAATGTAGTATTTACTTAAATAAGATATCTCGTTTCAGAAGGCAATAAAACGGATTACCTACATACAATTTACAAGAAAATATTTGACTTTTAACATTCTGAAATTTCCATAAAGCTTCGGATTTACGTTCCAGTTGCTTGAATACAAAATTATTGTGCAAAATAAATAATTTATTACAGTTCTCTCAACTTTCAACGGGGTCATTTACCTTGTTTCCAATGCAAAAAAAAATATCTTTAACGCACAATTTGTTGTTTTTGGTGTATTTTCGCGACAAGTTCGGCGACTTCAACGTATCTCACGAGATTAAAAAACATCTAATAAAGTAAACTGATAAATACCTATATTAGTCTTTTAATACTAAAGAGATTTATCTGGTCGTATGTTACGGGTCAGAAGACTTTTTATACATGGAGTGAAGCCAACAACATTGAACTTTTAAAAGTCCAATCACACGCGATCACAATAAAAGCTGGTTTTCAGCAGAAAATCGTCTATTAAAAGTTGGTGATTCTCAATTCAGAAGAATATTATACAATATTACTTAACAGAATATTATTTAGACATCGTAGGTAGATACAGTTTTCTATTAAAAGAAAACACAGGCGAAAGTCACACAACACGCTTATTGCCTTTGCACATACGATGTTATTTCAAAATCAAAAAAATCAAAATCAAAAATCATTTATTTCAAGTAGGCTCAGTTTACAAACACTTTTGACACGCCAGTTGACTATTTGTAAAGATTCTACCACCGGTTCGGAAGGCAGATTCTGCTGAGAAGAAACCGGCAAGAAACTCAACAGTTGCTCTTTTTAAAAAATCATACAGTATTATAATTTACAATTGATGATAACATTACAATTTCTTATAGTTTTACTTTTTGTGTGAAGGTGGATTTTAGTTCGTAGCACTTGTGTTTTTGTAAAAATAGTAGGTACCTTTACCCGTAGTTTCTAATTTATCTAATAGCTAAATTTCCACACATTTAAGGAGATCCAGTGCTTCCACGTAGAAGTTAAACTATGGTCTAAGACCTAAGTCATAGTTTGGTATCTACCTACATTGTTTAACATTTAGAGATCAACTAATATTGCAATCACTAAGTATACGTAAATCCTAAAATGAAGTAGGAAATACTTAATTTTAGGATTTCTCTTATCAACAAAATAAAATGGGACAAACTATGAGGTGTACTTTTTCAAATAAAAAAAAGAATCATCAAAATAGGACAGTACTATGGGTATGAAAAGTTATGTGTGAAAAAATAAAAAACACGTCGGATTGAAAATAAAACCGTCGTTTACTCAGTTAAAAATGATGACTTCTATGCAAAAATCGCAACAGACTGCAAAAAAAAAAATATTTTTATATACAAAGGTAGTGGTAGATCATTTTATTACATCTATTGTGAGAGTTCAGTTCGTCCGCAAGCACCCTAAGTAGGTATATTTGTCAGATGAAATCTACGAAACGTTCGTCATGAGATAAATTATCTGCATTGGCGAACTCGCGGCAACTGTAGTTTTAAAAACTTTTAAATTAGTTACTTCTATCCGATCTGGCAAAAGCACAAAAGCTAGAAAAATTACGCTGGCGTTAAAAATTTTAAAACTACCTACCTAAAGTGCGATGTTATAAGTAGGTACTTATATTTAAATGAAAGCTGTACAGACACTTAGCAGATAAAATAAAGCACGTAAAAACATTGAACTTAAAACAAAGTCTTTTAATTGTAATGGTACGGGTATAGTACTTATGTGACTATGCATATAGCTCGTTTCTCGTTGATAATGTAGCTTTGCATTGAATTGATTAACGATTTTTTATTAGTTTTATTTAGTTATAGTAATTTTGCCCAAAACTAATAGGCATCCTACTAGTTAAAAAAAATTACATTAATTATTGTACCTATTAGCTGTTGGTTTTCCTTACAAAATATACTATGTGATAATCGGAAAAATACATGTCCAAGAAATCCACTAAAATCTTCTTCTATAACATGCAAAGACTATTCTCGAACGAAGTCTATTCAGCTAGATACTTTCTAGTCGTCGTGTCAAAAGATCTAAATTTATGCGTAGATACTAGATAATATTATCCGACCAGACATTCATTACTTTGTTTGCTCTCGAGAGCAAAAGCTTCTAGATACAACTACTTATACAACTATAGATAGGAGTTACATACAAATTATTATATACTACTTCAATGGGAGTTTATAGGACGAGGAGCAAAGGCCTCATATATTTTTCTGGACTCAAGTAGGAACATAGAATACAGAATGAGTTTTATTTATGCACTAGCAGTCTTGCGACTTCTTTGATACCAATTGAAGTTTGTCGGGTAACTGTTTGGGCCAAGTCACAGTTAGACTGAATTTACGTCGCGGATATTCCAAAAAATTCCAATTTTTCATTGAAAATTGAATCAAAATATTATTTTAAGTATTTCTCCTTCTCAATTTTTGTGTTAATTAAAAACGAATAGTGACCTAGTTGATCGTCAATATGCCTACAATACCAACAATAAACATGTCGTTACAATAAATTATCTTATGACTATAAACTTCGGAGAATAGATCTAAAGACTCAGTTATAAAAATACTGTTTATAACATATCAATTTACGTAAATAAACTCAGCCAATAACACCGATCATCCAACGTAACCAATAACAATCACAAATTTCACGACACAGGGTGTGACGCAAACGACAAAGCGACGGGCGGGCGGAAAACACAATTTTCCGTGAAACATTAAATTAATTTAATATTGCAAACGTCAAATACTAAGTGCCTTGCGTTGTGACATGTAATGTAGGTTTATGTGAATATTAAAATATTAATATTTTATTATCACTAAAATCTTTCGCTGCTAAATTATTAAGACCAAACACACTTACTTGGTACATACACATTCTAAAATACACTTTGCTGCCGCTGTTAATAAATTTAACAATTATACCAAAAAATACCAATTCAATAATATTTATTAATACAATAAATAATTTTTTTCACAGTGATTTGACATAAAGCATAAATTAATGAATTCGGAGAAATACAACATTAACTATAGCTTGGCAAGTTAAAAGTTGAGTTAAGTCGTTTGTTGAATCTCCGAAACTACTGGACCAATTTTAAATTAATTTATCAATGGAAAGCTAGATTATATTTTAGATAGCGGGATATTATATTTTATGCTCATAATCCCACGGGAACGCGACCTACGCGGGTAAAATTGCGGGCTAAGTATATTATAATAACATTACAGTCAAGAACACACATCATCCGATAACTGTAGCAGACGGTCGACGAACTTGTAAAGTTTTAAATAAGCTATTAAAAGTTTTAGTTCACATCGTAACTACATAACTAGACGTTGGTACAGGCAGTCACCATGTTATTACACAGTTAGTTGGTATGGATCAATGTATGTGGTTTACAAATAAACAGTAAGCACCCTTTACTACACCGGTACGATGCTCTGTTACCGTGTCTATTAGATAGTATTTATTTTCGTACTAATTTTATTAAAAAATGTTTTATTTAAATCATCAACAAAATATTTCTTATTACATCATACAAAATGTTAAATGATAGTTAAAGGTGTGAACGTAAAAGCAGAGCTATGAGCCTTCCAAGCGTGCCCAGTTCCAGTAGAAGTCCACAACAAAACTCAATTTTATCGAATACTAATTATTTTACCATTATTATGTCTTTAAACGTAGATTGAGAATAGGTAACTTATCAATTTGGTCGTAGTGGTTTTCCTCAACTCGAGCATAATTTGTTCTTGTTTTCCTCGGTATACATTAGAAATGATGTTGCCAGTCATTTAGTTTCGTGATAACCCTTCAAAATAACTCTCAAATCCTTTGTTATTAGATATGGCACCTGTGATAGCTAGATCTTCGTTGTTTGATTAAGTTGAACGTTTGTCAGCCATTTCTCTTATATATATATGTAATTGACCTAGGGTACCTAGGGTACGCAGCTACGGAGTTCAACCCGCGGTGGCTTTGGGAGCAGATTTCAGGGGCCCGGTTACTCAACCGTCCAAGTATAAAGCCCTCTAGCTCCATGAAACCTACTACCTCCCAATCCACCTTTCAAAGTCAGCTACCTTTACTTTAGACTATAATAAAAGAGCCCTCCAAATTTTCAAATAAAGAGGAAAGATTTGATTGTTTGTTTGTTTGCATTGAATAGGCTCTAAAAGTACTGAACTGATTTGAAAAGTTCTTTCACTGTTGGGAATCTACACCTTCCCCGAGTGCTAGGCTGTATTTTATCCCAATATTCTTACGGGAACGGAAAACTTAAAACGTGCGGCGTCTGCTAGTTAAATATGAATTAATTCTAAATTCAAATTCCGGGTAAAAATGTATAGTTAATGTACATTATTTAGACGTTAACTTGTCGCAGTTAAGCATTAAAACATGTCGGTGTTCACTTTTGTCCCAGTAAAGTGGTCTGAACTCTCTCAAGTAGTAGTGTTAGCTATCAAGCGGAGCCGGTGCACAAACAAGTCAATATTTCAGCCCACTGCGAGAAACTGGGGCGTGCAGACACACAGCGTCTATATTATAGCTTTGAATTTATAAGTTTACAACTTGTTTATTCCTTTTCTTTATTTTAGTTCTTCGAGATAGAAAACCAGAATTTTAAATACAGATAAATACAGAATTTTTCATATACCAGTGGCTATCCGAATCTGGTGCACTCAAACATAAACAAATACTATAGTCTTACTAAAATATGTTTATTATGTTTACATATTAGCTATACTGGGCCATCATTGTTATAACTAAATACTACAAACCATTGTTGACTGAACGACTTTAGTTTAGTTAAAAGTTTTCCATTAGTATAAGCAGAAGTTAACCGAAGTTACAAAACACTTAACCCTTTACTGTTTATAGTACACCAACCCTCCGCGGGTTTAACTATGGTTAACTCTAAACTAATTAACTAATCGGTTTTCGCGGTTAGCAGTGTTCCAGTGGATCCATTAAAATTTCAGAACTGTTCTGTGGAAACTTTTATTTTAGCTAGTTGCACACAACAGAATTCAATATAACACTGTGCCAGTAACGAAGCAGTACATATAAATAAAATAGTAAAATTCTTCTTTTTGTTTTTTTTAATTTAACGTACACTAAATAAAATATTATTTGTTTTATTGAAATCAGAGAAAACAGACGTGTTTCTTACGTTTTCCATTAGTTTTCAGGTAGGATGTATTTATTAAATATACGGCTAGTTTTTGAGAAAATATAACAAAAATAAAAAATTTTGCGAATGATGCAGATAAGAACATTCCTTCAAACGTTGACAACACAGAAGTTTAATTAACTAATCCTATTATTGAATATATTATACACAGTCAATAACATTGACAATATGAAGGGTAAGATTGCCTAAACTCGTACCCCGATATAATAGTATTATTTCCATGAGGGCTTTGAAATTGTCATCTTGCCCCCCTTTGAAGTGACCTTTGTATTCAAAAAATTTATATTTTTGAGGTTTTCCGGAAATTTTCAAGTAGAAAGCTAACTTCGGTATTTTTTTTGAAATTTTAGGTTTGGTAGTTTTGGAGAAAAATGGTCTATTTTCTTCAATATCTTGAAAACTATTATATATTTACGACCCTCTTACCAAGTTAGGTTGATTGATGTATCACACGATGCAGTTAAAAAGTTTTTTTTTTAAATTTTCATCTTGCCCCCCAGAAGTGACCTTTGTATTCAATATTTTTTTTATTTCTGAGATTTTCCGGAAATCTTCAAATAGCTAACTTATGTATTTTTTTTAAATACATATTGACAATTAATGACTGTGTGTGAGCACCCCAAGGGTTAGTAAAATATTAATGGTAATCAGCACACGCACACAAACAGACCTTGCGCAGTGCCGGCGTTTTCATACTTTGATTTGAGCTTAGCTGCAGTGGCGCGCGCGTCCGATCGCACAGTATCTATGGAGTGACATTATGAGAGCGGTCAGTGGGCGAAATTAAGAGCTTCACCTATGCCTCCAAGTTTAGGTTCAATAATTAAAATATTTGATCAAATGTTCCTTTAAATTTTTATCATTTATTGCAACAGTAAATCAAGTAGGTAGTTCAGAAAGTCGACAGGTTAACTACGAGTAATAATAATGTTTATCTATACTTAAATGGAAATAATACAAGTTACTTATATCGCTTTTAGGAAAATAACGTATTTTAGTTTGATATGTTAACATTTATTTGTTGAAATGATATAAACTTGAAAGTATTGGTGTGACACTCTCTTTAGATGTTAAATATTGAGAAATAGTACTCATATATGTATATGCATTTGATCTAAGGAACTTTTGTTTGGGTTCGGTTATACTCGTATCTAACCACGAGCAAAACCGTGCCATGTACTGCGAACTTTAAATAGCTTTAATTTATTATAGCGTTCGGAAAAATAAGAAATAAGAATAATTATTATAATAACTAACACAGTTAGCAATGAGACCTCCCAGTATACACAGATCGTATAGCATCATTAGTGTTGTGGTGTTATCAGTAGTTCTTCCAATTTAGTGCCAGTCACACACCATTAACACATAAAATAATAACTAAAACCAATAATTACATAGTTAAAAATAGTTAAGTAGAACAGTTTAAAAAAAAAAAAAAAAATAAGAATTCTTGTAATTGGTCTTTTTGTATTGTTCAAAGTATGATCAAACGAAATATATTAATGACAGAGACACTTAACGAACCTAAAATTCAGTATACTGAACTGTTGAATTTTAATTCAAAAACACCCCCTAAGCTCCTTAGACCAAAACCCTCTTCTTTAAGATATTTTTTTTTAATTTTTCGCATCACAGAGCGCTCTTAAAATCTCACCCTGTACGGTCGTGGTACGAGAACTGAAAGACAGGGTTGTAGAGAAGGTGGAAGAGAACGATGACCCCAGGCCCAAGCCCAGGGTGGTACGATAGCGGCGGCGGTACATTGTCAACGTGTTATCACGCGGACGGCTCGCGAGCGACTGACGGACTGAGTTTCCCTGTCCTGCGTAGGCGCGCTGCAACCCGGAAAACTGTCCGCCATATTTTATTTATATTGCGGGACTCGCGATGGACGGCGCTAGGTCTAGACGAATTGACGCACAAAAAAGTTTTATTAACCGGTTTCAGTTTTTTTATGTTGGCGGAAATTGTGTTTCCGATGTGATTGATCAAGGTTAAAAAAACGGGAAAGACGTATTTTTTTAATAACCCCAATATATTAAGATCGTATGTAAAGATGCAGTTATAGAAGCAGGCTATTAACCTAAAAGTCTGGTAAGTTGTAACCTCTCGTAAAATGAACTAAAATTTACATACTATTTTAGTATCGATTTTGAATTTAATATTTAGTTATATGTTTAGCGGAGTGTTTTTAGTAAAAAAAACGCATAGCTATCAAACACTATCTGTAAACAAGTTAAAATTTAAAATGTTGGAATTGGGAATCCCCGGGCACTCATGAATTTAGATAGAATAACGACTTAACGCCAAAAAATCTTTCTATCAATATAAAAATCGGATTAGTTTATCAGATCTCCGATTTAGCTTATCAGATGTTCATCGTATTGTAGCTAAAACGCAACGTAGCATTGCAGCTAGAACTGTCTCGTAGGTCTAGTGGTTAGCCTATATGGATTCAGATTACAGGGTCAAGGATTCCAGTTCTGAGACATACTGAGCTTTCCTTTTTCTAAGAATTCTTCAATATTAATTGTCAGCTCATCGTTGGAAAGATGGTGTTACCCCGTGCCTCGGAGAGCACATTCGGACGTCGGTATTTGTCTTTATTATTAACATCTGAGCCCGCCAATCAGCATTGAAGAAGCCCGGTAGCTCTAAGCTCCATATCGTCTCTTTAAGGAGGGAGGCCAAACCCTTTAGTGGGTCGTCAAAATGGGCCGGTACTGCTGATGCCACAGACAGACACACAAATACAAACACACGCAAAGCTTACGAATAAAACACCCGTATTGTTTACATGGCGATTGAAAAAATTATACGCCATCAATGAATTACTGCCATCGACCTATTTGCGTTGGACAAAATTGCCCGCTAATAAATGACGTACGCTGTTGACACAGGCTCGTATTGCCATCAGCTATGGGTTTCGATGGGCAATAAATTACCATCACGCGCGGCGCCGGGCGGGCCCTCAGGGTTACTGGAATTAGCGTTGAAAGCTCTGTGTCGGGTTACATTCATCATTCCGCCTATTTTTAATGGTCCACTATAAGAACACTCCTCATAGGAAAGGGGATTTGGAAGTTTAGCTCCACAGAGTGAGTGAGTTGGCAGGCTTAAAGATAGCGCTTGCGCTTGAACCTTTAACAATTATTGTCGTAATATAGAATGACCAAACCGATGCATGTTCCGAGGCACAGAGGTGTAGAAACGCCAATTTTGCTACTCAGTTCTGTTATTGAGGTTTTCTTAGAAAACGTTCAGTATTACAGAATTCGTCCCAGGACTGGAACCCAGGGACTTTCACGAAACCAACAACAAAACAACAACGAGGTGGTCGAGTTACATTCAATGCGAATGATGAGTTTGTTACGCTTAATTTTTTTACGCTCAATCAGAAAATAAATCCGTCTTGGAAAACCGCAGGAAAATTTGTTCAATATATTCGAAAATATTATTGACCATCATCGATCTCCTATTAAAATGTGGATGCACAATCAGCGACAAAAAACGTCCCCACTCAATGAGTGCCAAACACAACTCCTGGCACTCAATTCAAGTAGTCGCATTTGCAAACTCAATCCTTAAGGTTAAATTTTCTCTGAATTTGGGTTTTTATTGATTATTGGACTATATTTAAAGGCCTATAAGTATAATTTTCTTTACCAAGAATTCTAAAACTGCCAAAGCAAAATTGGTCAATTTTTAAGTGACATTTTCTACATCATTGTGCATCCTTTTATTATGAGGTCAATGTTGACCACAGATACAATTTAATAGCAAAATCTTCCTCTTAATTATCGAAAATCATAACTATGGAAACGCTTAATTTATCTAAGTTAAGTAAACTTTTGTTGTGAGATCGTTATTATAAAATTATACTCGTATGTCTTACAGATATTATATTTAACACATTTCATTAATAAACAGGTAGTTTGTTACAGCAGTTTTGATAAATATAACTTTTCATGCTATATTCACCCTTAACATACAAGTGAGCGTAAAGCCTGAACAAAAGGGCCATGCTACCAGTTTATGGCTCCAACACAATTAAATCAATATTGTCAGCGCTGGCACACTGCCGACTGGGGCGGAGGTGGGCTCACATTGTATAACAGTAACATTTCCAATACTCTCGCTAAGCGGCCTTCATTAACCGACTTACAAAAAGGAAGATGTTATTTCTCAGGCGGAGTTGGGAAGTCAGCAGTGTTACATCCCCGTGCCTGGGAGAGCACGGCCAACCGTCGGTCCCGGTCATTAACGTTAAAATCCGAAATTGGCCTTTAATTTAACATTATCACCTTAATCCCGCCAACTGTAGGTATGTTTTTTAACATCCATCATAAAACTACCTAAAATTCTTTCAGTGTTAGATAGGCCATTTATCGAGGAAGGCTATAGACTATATATTATCCCCATATTCCTACGGGAACGGGATCCACACGGGTGAATCCGCTTGGCGTCAGCTAGTATAAGATATAGAACTTGACCACATTGCTCCAGTGCGCGTTGTTTACGCCTTTAGAATCCTTCAATCCTACATTATTTCTGCTATACATGGGCTATATTTTATCCCCGTATTCCCACGGGTAAAACCGCGTGGCGTCAGCAAGTATTTTATGTTTAACAAGTGGGTATTTGCGATACCTATTTGTTACAAGTAACTCGATTGATTTGATGCCCCGCTCATTACAGCGAGAGCGTCATAAGTTATTTAAGACAATAAAAACTATAAATAGCCGTGATTCCGCGTAAGGCTTCAATGAGTCTTTTTCATGTTATTGTGTAAAACAAAAAACACATCAAACACAACAGATGTTATTCAAAGTCAAACCACAAGGACAGGATCCCATACACATGCAGATTTTTCAAGATGTCTAACATCTTAGCGCGTTTCCACGGTCTTCTAATAAGTCGATAATTCTATTAAATAATTACACGTCTTTTACTATTGACGCGCACGAGTATTTATTCCCTGTAAAAAAATTGCAACAAAATTTTATTAAATTACTTTAATGAACGAATGTATGAATGACATAACTTAATTTCGGCTGAACGTTTGTCAGCCTAAAGTCCTACTCACGGAATTAATATATATATAAGCTTTAGCATTTACTGTCCAAGTATAAGTCTTAATCCCCCCCATTTTATCCCCGTATTCCCACGGAAACGGGAAGTACGCGGGTATACCGCGGGGCATCGGCTGTACAAGAAATGGTTAGATTTTTAAATTCATACTATTAAAAATAACAACACAATAGTTAATATAATAAATTGTTATTTAAGCTAAAAGCGAATCTTATGTAATTAAGATACGAATAGCGTTTTGATGACAAGATGATAACAATATATTTGTCTATATACATGAATTGCAGCTTCCAGCAATGTGCTGTCATGTTATTATATGATGTTATCTTGACATTCATATGCAGGCATAGTTGGTGTCACTTAAAAAGATTGCTGAAGAGACTGCACAATGGACTATTTGCACGAATCTATGCCAAGTGCTAACATATGTGTTATATGACATAATCAAATATTTATTTATAATAAACATAACATAAGGCAAAATCTCAGGTTGTCTCAGTTGTGATTACTTGTTACAATAAAGATAGACATGGTAATACAACTGTAAAGCATCTCCCTCTAGTCATACATAATCACAATTTATGAAATAACCATATAGCTATTTCTTAATTGATAAACTTTAAATCCTCATAAATATAATTCATTCCTTTTTAACTTTACAAAATATAATTTTGTATAGTCAGTCCCCAAAAAAAAGATACATTAAAAACTAATCATTAAACTTTCATTCAAATCTGTTGAGCCCTTTCAGCAGATCTGAAGACTGTTGTACTAGCCACGGTCGGAGCCTACCACCAGCCAGATCTGGATCAATTAAGAAAACGAATTGGCCCAGCTGGAGATCGAACCCAGGACCTCCGTTTTGTAATTCCACCACGCACACCACTATACCATGGAGGCGGTCAAAAGCCTACTTGAATATACTCCAGGTCAATTGTATATCACAAACCCAACAATAAATTTTATTCATTGGTGTTATATACTTCATGTATATTATATATGTACAGTACAGCTAATTAATAGAAAACATGCCTTATTCATATTATGTGAAAATTGGTCCATATAAAAAATATTTAATAAAACTTGTTTGCGCTCTTATAATGTGACACCAATTACCCTTATCATAATGGAATAAATCAGGTTAAACCAAATATTATATTATTTTACGGAGCCTATTTAGGCCTCAAATTAACTTTCCAACTTTTAAGTTTGAAAAATATTATTTAAAATATAATTGTCTCCTTCCTTGAAATTGGTTGACAATAATTAATTATTTCTGCATTAAACAAAGAATATTCTATACAAATAGCACAACAAAAGAGATAAACAGCAAATGAATTGAGGTCTTAAATAGCATGCAAAATTGGCAGAACAAATCAACACCAATTAACACAGTACAAAGATATCTATTAGGTCAGATTGGTTAAACTTTAATAGTAAACAATGAGTCTGTTTAACTTCACAACTGAATGCTGTCAAGCCAACATGTCCTGAAGATGCTCCCATTTCTGACTCCAATGAAAGAGGACATTACTTTTGTAGCCTTAATAATCAAAAGTGAATTTTAATAAACATCAAAGCATAAAAATATATATAGCATAAAATTCAACAGAGAATCAATTCAATAGAAAAATTAAATCATTACTTTATCAAAAAAGCTTGCTACAACATTTAACTACATTTCCAATTCATCTTTAATTTGGTTGGTAACAGAAAAAAGCTTCAAATACTTCTTTGCCACACTGGTACACCAGCAAACTTTTCAAGAAGTAAGAGTAATGAAAAAAACATTTTTCTTCAAGAAACAAACATTTATGAAGCCAATTATTTAACTAGATCTTTTTTTAAACATTATATTATCATCTCCTTATACTTTTATATATACCTGGGTATACCTGCCTTCCTGGGGCAGATGTTGTATTGACCGGTGGGCATTGTCTACTAGTCACTGACTGCACTAGTTACCACGCTATGAGGAAAACATATTGCCAAGCAATTTAGCAATTATGTATGATGCCACTTCGAATCCTTCAAGGATATGGGTACAATAAACTTATACTTACCTATTCTAAGTAAGCCAGCCTTTACCGACTGGGTCACTTAACATTAGGTGAGATGACATTTGAGGAATAATATTTAATTGAGTAAGAATAAAAAACCATTTAGAACAGAGTGCACCAAATTGACAAACTGCACATTAGCAAGCTTCACACACCATAAAAGTAATATTGAAAACTCCAACAAGCAAGCAGATTGCTCACAATGTTTTCAAGTATGGGATTAAACTCTCAACTTCCCAAGTCCAAATCTCAATTCATAAGGCATCCCAGATGCAGTCAGAAAGATTTTTGATAACAAGTAAGCTAATGAGAATCTTATTAGAATGTCAAAGAATCTCTGTAACATATATTAACCTTTAGATTGTAGTTTTACAATCCAGTTTGGTTTCAAATATTGGTTCAAAGGAAATAAATTTACATAAATTCATACTTAGTATTCAACACATTTGAAAAGATTGTTCATAACACCTGTACCAACATGTAATGGCTCTAATGAATTGAAATAACTCTACATAACAATAATTTTCAACTACATAGCTCATAATAATATAATGAATAGAAGTTCATACCAAATCATGATGAGCAAAAAATTGGGATGTCACTTTGTAATAATGTAAACAAAACATATTTGGTTTTAAGTAAACAATGAAATTGAGTCTTATTTTAGTGAAGTATGTGTTTTTGAGTCTTTTATCATTTTTTTTCATAACACTATGCAGCTGTTCTAGATATATTTGTACCTATTCCTATTAGGTTTCTTATTTTTAGTTTAATACATATTTACCTTTACCCTGTTCTTAAACAGTTCAGTGACCTTCCAGCTTCTTACTAAAGCAGTAGTATGATTAGAAAACTTTCAATACTATTAAAGATTTGATTGTTAAAGTTAAAGATCTTTGAAAATATTATATTGTGTAGATTTTTCTTTATCGGCCTGAAGAAAAAGATTGTGCAGATTCTAATGGCTTTTTCTTTCTTATTGTAGTGTAGACATGTGTTTCTATTTCTATGGGCTAGCATTTGTCATGTCGGTAACAAGACACAGACTAGGACTTGCCTAATCGTTACTGTATTTTTTAGGAATGAGAAACTGACCCACTGATATTGTAGTACATAATACTACCTACAACCTCACTCGATTCTTGCCTTGTTATAAGGTTAGCCTCTACAAAGGGGAAACATTTTAGAGACATAAGATAACATAAGAGGCTCACCGTTTAGGGACCAGATGTGCGAAGGCAGCGAGTGCGCGGCGTACACACGGCCGAGCGCCAGCGCCGCGCCCGCCGCCGGGCCTACGTCCTCGTTGGAGCTGGAGTCGGTGTCGGGGCTGGCTGCCGCGGACGCCTCGTAGCTCTGCGAGTTGGGCGGGATGGCGATCGCCTCGTGCGACGCGTGAAGATCAGGCACTGACGACAGGGACCGCGCGCGCTGCCTGTCACTCGCCAGCTGTATCCCAGGAATGGCGCGCAGCAGGCTGAACCCCGCGCTCCCCGACACCACGTCGGAGCTGGAGCTGGTCGAGAATGTCCTGGCGCGCGGGCTCTGCTCTCCGTTCGCGGTGCTCGCCTTTGCGCCCATGGCTGCGTTACGCAAATCCGCCGTCACGATACCCAGTCCGAGATCACGAGCACAGTTGCACGACCCCGGCGACCACGGGAGGCATTTTATGGAAAACGGGACGAATAAGAAAAAAACAATAGCACTGTGCCACAACAAACCCGAAAACGTCGCGAATTGCTATTGTAAACAGCGTTGCATGTGAGTACTTCCTGCAAAATTTTGACAGTTCTCATCTGTAGTGTGCAATCGATTCGTACGAGACATCGATTTCGTTATCATTATTTCTAATATTTCAAATTGTTTTAATTATTATCGCTAGATCAGGTTTTTTACCTACTATGTACTTATATATTTTCAGAAAAATAATTCGTACTTATGTAGGTAGTAATGTTATTCATGCGAATGTAAGCCCGTGACCCGTCTGTCTGTTTGTTACCTTTTTAGTTTTTACGGCTGAAGCAATTAACTGATTTGAATCAACTTTGGTATTCGCTAAAGAGCAGCAGGAGATAATATGGATTAGATTGGAGCAGAATCTTAGGCCACTTTTTATCCTTGAAAATCCATTTCTCCCGCGGAATTAGTTGATTTGTAGTTTCAGGCGAACAGAGTCCCGGACCGGACGTCTGCTATTGTTTCATAGATCGAGAGTCGAGACCTTAAAATTTTATGGTTTCTATAAGTTCGTCGTTACGCAACGGTAACAATAAGTATAATTTAAGAATAATTATTAAAAGTTTAAAACCAACTATTTACTTTACAATCGAAAGATTATAGTAATAAAAACACCATTTTCGAGATATCGATTTTACTAAAACCGATATTTCAGAATTGGTGTTCTTTAAATATCGATATACAAGTTGTTGTCATAAACTATAGAGATCATCGTTTTAATTTCATTTACTTTAAACTTTTACATCGCTCACTTAAAATATAACGTATTCATGTATTTTCTATTGGAATAAGTACTTGTTCTAATACTTATTGGATTGTTTTTCTTAGACCTACATTTAGTTCTCTGTAATGATACCATAAGCAATACTGGAGTTCTGTCAACATTGAGGACTGACGTGCGTTTGATTTGATTTGATGTCAACGTGATGTCAACTGTCAGTTGTCAATGTCGGTTTATTTACGTGTTCGTGTGTTCGTGTTGATGAGTGAAGTGAATTTGTATTTTGATATTAAAAATTTCTTTACAACATATTTTATTCTGGTTGCTTATTGTTTCATTTTCATTTCCCAAGAAGTTTTAATACATAGTAATACATAGTTACATAAGACAAAAGTTAATCGAAATGAATTCTGCGACTGTAAGTAACTTATTGAAAATGTGATTCATCTAATTTTACATTGATTTATTGATTAAAATATCTTTTAATCAGATACATGAAACATGCTTGAAAACACATAATCTTACTTAACCTACTTACAGCAAGTAAATTTTATGTACATAGGTACATAACATAAATTCATTAACCCGTATTATCTAATAAACAAATTCCTTTCATAACATCTGTTGCTAAACATAAATATGCGTACAGCGGTCAACTTACCCATCTACACAGAAAGATTTGGCTGATTAGGTGTCAATTGCGTAAATAATTGTGGACTTGCATTTTACATCAGAATTAATATAAATTTCACCTCTTCAGGAGGTGATTAAATAAGGAATCAATATGTTCTACAATGTATTGCCATACTCTATAAACTTGAGGCAAAGATTTAAGCCTTTAGAGCGAATGATCCTACCAACCATAAATTTGAAGTTTACAATTAAATTTGAAATATCAAAGCGTGTTTATCATTAAAGTAGAGTATCTACCAAAAATTAGCTGTTATGATTTGCTCCTTTAGTATAATACAGTAACCTGAGTAGATCTTTGTTTTGACATGCATCTTTAATATAGTATAGTAACAGAAATACATTTGTTTTGCTTTGCACGGCTTGAGCTCATGTAGATGTTAATGCAACCTTACAGCCAGTCGTGCCGCAGGTGCCGTTGCTGGATGATGATACTATCGCCTTCGGTGAGGAGGACAACGCTAACAAACAATTTGTGTAAGTAACATTATTAACCTGTCAGATCCTAACAGCCCCAAGACAGACTGAAATATATTGTTTCACCAAGGGCAAGGACTGAGTAGTTAAATCACTTGGCTCATAACACTTCTTCTTTTCCCCATATCACATTGACTCCAGACCAGCAACTCCCTGTTTTTCAGGAAATACTCATGGATGACAATATCCAACTTCACCGTTAGGTACTTGTATGTGATACTCTGCACCCTATGGACTAAAACCTCCTACATTCGAACCACCACCAGAAATTGTGTCCAGCAATGTATGACTTGTTTGTGCTTAGTTAAATCCATCAGTGATCAGTCATTTGACTATAAACTGTTTTTTGATAGCAGATGATACGTGTGACTCTCGTAATGTTGCCAATCAGGTGGACTGGCAAAGGCCACTATTAACACTGTCCTTTCCTATACAAGGTCTCCATTTTAACATGTAGTATAGCATAGTATATGAAAACACATGTCATCGTCATCATTGTCAGCCTATTTTAACAGCCCATTACATGGAGAGGCGTCCCTATTGATCTAGACCCAGAACACTACTCCAATGCATGTTTGCTGGCTGAGGGTGAAAATGTTAAAATAATTGATGGCCATTGTCACATTATAAGTGACCAAGGCTTAGCGTGCTCTAAGAGGCAATAGGGTGTAAGAGTGTAAGACCACCAATTTTCCAACACTGTACTGCAATTTTTTTTTATACTAGCGGATGCCCGCCACTTAGTTCACATGGATTTCAGCTTTTCACAAACCCCGTGGGAACCATGGATGTTCCCACATACATTCAATCACTCTATCTATTAAAAAAACCACATCAAAATCTGTTGATTAGTTTTAAAGATTTAAGCATACTTAGGGACAGAGAAAGCAAGTTTGTTTTTTACTGTGTAATGATAATATAGCCTGACTGAAACTACATTTGCTATCCAGTGAACCAACAAGGCATAAAAAAAGACATAATGATAGTCAATGAAATTCCAGCCACCCATACATAGTGTTCTTCCACCTGATATTCCGCGGCGCCGCCATAGTGGTGTACATCCTCTGCGGCTGGTTCTCAGACTCCTTCATCGCCAGCTTCGTGCTAGTGGTGCTGCTGCTTTCGGCTGACTTCTGGACTGTTAAGAACATAAGCGGTAAGTTCTTCTATGAACCAGCAATTATCGTCGCCTTGTTTTCATCAGTGACGTAGCTAAAAGAGGGGGAGCCTCGGGCGGGTTAAGTATGACAGCGGCAGCAAGAACCATTTGTTAATAGATTTTGTCAATTGAAAAATGAAAAAAAAAAAGGATATTCCAAGGTGCACGCCTCATAAAACTCATTAGATAAAATCTGGCAATGTGTGTATGTCTGTCAAAGTGAGCAGTGGTAGTTAACCTTTCAAGGCACAAAACTTTAATTTTAAGTTTTCGACTTTATTTATCACCATATCACCACGAAAGTGAACTAATGAACTAACCCCAACTGAAATAAATGCATTTTGACTTTGATTTTATTTCCGGCTACTGAGACTTTTGCTACTACATCTTTCACATACTTTAATAATTTAAGAAGTTGAGGAAAGCTTTTAAAAAAAATGCGTATTTATTCCAGGGAGACTGCTGGTGGGTTTGAGGTGGTGGAACTATGTGGACGATGAAGGAAAGTCGCATTGGGTCTTTGAGTCCAAACAGGTAAACAATGATGTTAGATCATGACTGAATATACCAACAGGTCCCATTTGCAAATTTTCACTATTTTTACCTGTGACGGCAGGAAGGCAAGAGTTTTTCGCGCGTATCTTGTATGTATGTAATATTCTTTAATACCTCATATATCTTCTAAACCGGTGAACGGATTTACGTAATTAAGATATCAATAGATTTGTCTTAATAACTCAAGTGTTCAAGTGATCTCGTGATTAACCTTTCACATTTATTTATGAAGATGACGATGCAGTCTAAAATGAATGTGGGCTTGAAAGAGGTACTTACAAGTTTGTTTGCCTCATACTTCTTACAGTTTCGACGCAGCATTATACCGGAATGATAAATTTCTAGACAGTACGTCTTTGCAGGTATGGTGTTAACTAGCCACGGTCGAATAACCTACTATCAGACCAGACCTAGGAATCGAACCAAGGACTTCTCCGTTGAAAACCACAGCATTACCAGCTGCATTTGAGATTTCAAAGCTATAATACAATGGTAGAAAAACTATTGAATTCGCATATTTCTCTCCATTAAATCTGGTATTAATTATCTCGTTGGTTTAGTGGTTAGCGCATGTGGCTTTGGATCACGAGGTCTTGAGGTCGAGTCTTCTACGATTTTTTAGTAACAATTCCGTGTCCAGTGGTGGGAAGGTGTGTTGGGATGGTGTTACATCCCCTAGCTACTGCGCAGAGCACTTTAAGCCGCCGACTCTGTCAATATCATTAATATTGTTAATGGTAGTTAAAGAATTTAACATTATCATCTCATCCTAAACTCGCTAACCCGCATCGCATTGTAGCGGTTAGTCTAAATTCCTTATCCCCTTTATTCCTCTTGTAACGAACCATTAAAATAGGTTGATAATGTTAATGATTCATGAAATCTGACACTTAGACTGTGTTTTTTGTGTCAGAACCGCGTGAACCGCAACGAGAGTCGACTGTTCTGGCTGGGCCTGATGCTGTGCCCTCTCATCTGGGCCGGTTTCTTCATCATCTGCCTCTTTGGGCTCAAGTTCAAGTGGATGGTGAGTGGGCTTCTCTCTCGTTTTCATCTATAGCTATTATTGCTGGGTAAACCTATCAGGATCTTGCGATACAATACGATAAATTGATAAAATAAAAAAATGCCCGGCCGGAAATGCATTGCCCGGTTAGCCCCCAGCCCCCCATAGGTACGCCACTGGTTAAGTAGTTTTGTTTTTCTGTTTGTCAGTTGTTGGTGCTGATCGCGCTGACGCTGACGGGCGCCAACCTGTACGGCTACGTCAAGTGCAAGTTCGGCGCCAAGGAGAACCTGAAGTCCGCCACCACCGACTTCGTGAAGAAGCAGCTGTTGCAGAACGCCACCTCCTTCATGTTCGCGCAGCCCGCGCCGCCGACCACCGGCAATACCGGCGTCGTTTAGATGTAGGGTTATGATCAATAGATTAATTGTAATTTAATTTTAATTTTAAATAAAATAAATAAATTATAATTTTAAGACATTTTACACTTGTTTCATACATAACAATGCTTTGAAGTAGTTGTCAGTGGCGTAAACCCTTTAGGTTCGCTACCCTACAGGCTGGGCTAGCAAAACGTCACGTCCTGCCTCAATCAAACGCAATCTATCTAAGAAATTAATATTTCCTGGGACCCGAATGAATTTTCCACGGCCCTAAGATTATGCAACTGATGTGATAATTAAGTTGGAATAATCTATAAAAAACATCAGGTTGGAGTGCCCTTTGCGGCAGAAACTAGCTAAAGATCTCAGTACACATAGAATCATTCAGATTTTTAAAGAAATGGGCAACTTTCGTCACACCTCCCCCTTGTCCTCTCCCCTCTATACGCCACTGGTGTTAACTTTTAAAATCTAAATAAACGAATTTTAATGGTGCCTATGTCTATACTATATATTTATGGAAAAACAGTTATTAGGGATGACGTTCCAGTTCAAAAGATTAATAATATAAAATGAGAGAGATAAAAATAATGTACTTAATAAAAAAAAATTGTTTCGTTTAGTCAAAAATAAGACTAAATAATTGATAAAGGTACAATTATTAAAAATTTAATTCATTTTAAATCAATAACAAAATAAAATAAAATCACAAGGTCAAACAAAAATATGCTCCAGGTGAGGCTCGAACTCACAACCCCGGCATTGCTCACACAACTACTGTCTTATAAGTACCGTGCGCTAACCAATTGCGCCACTGGAGCTATATCTGCATCGTCGAAATTACAATAGCCGTTCTGTTGGCAATATTTAGTCAATTTCCTTTTTTTTTTTCCTCGTAGATCGAAATGTCAAAACAAATTGAAAGTTATCAAAACTAAGAAACTAAAAAGTCGGTCATAATTTTTTTAAGGTTCTTGTGTTTTGCTAATGAAAGTTAAAAGATATCGCAATTATTAGAATAATATTATTTAAATTCTGTACCTACAGCTGATGTGTTTCCCATAAACTTTAATTGCGTGAAGATAAACACGAAATGGAATGCAGTGCAAACGTCATATTTTAGACACTTGTGTTTTGTTGTGATTTATTTTTTCTGCGATTGTTTGGTGAAAAATACGAAATAATTGTGATTTGTTCTCACACGAAATTAGATTACTTCAACACACTTTATTGTCTAATGCGTTCTAAAGATGAACTGGTTCGATACGTCGGGTCTGACGAGTCTCGCCAAGTCAGCATTGAAGGAGGCCCAGAAAACGATAGATAAAGCTCTGGATATTCAAGAAGACAGCAATGACGAATTGGACGACGAGCCGACCGCTCCCTCGAGCACGAAATCATCGCCCGGAAGCGGTAACGTAACCCAGAAAGATAACGCTGATTTTTTCTCCTCTTGGGGCCTAACAGTCAGCGCCGAAAGCGGCAGAGCTGAGGCTATTGCCGACCAGCCCGTAGTGACAGAGAGCCCTTCGAAATCCAGCTCTCAAAAAAGTTGGGGCTCATTCGCTGGTTCTTTTTTCGACCAACCGAAATCTGATTCAAATACCATCATCCGACCTCCAAAAGCGAAATCTTTGAACATTATTTCTGACAAATATGACAGTCAGGATGATTTGTTTTCGAAAAGTCAACTTGTTATGTCCGATGGGGCTGATTGTTTAAGTTTGAAGAAGGAGGAATCTCCTAAGACAGATGACAGACGCAATTCTTCAATGTCTAATGTTTTATCATTTGTATCGAGCAGGAATAGCTCTGATTCAGTGGAGGTTTTATCTCAAAGCCTAAAGTCGACCCCAGATTCTGAGGCAGTGTCGTGTCAGTCCATGTCTCACAGTAGCAGTGCTGGCTTAAAACTCAATTCTGAGTCTGTGGAGATCTTGCCCGACAGTCTCGTGAGTCCTAGTTCAATAGAGTGCTTAGGCTTTGATAGCTACGCAAGTGACAAAAACAGTAGCTCATCCTCTAATCTATCTGTGAGTAATTTATCTGATAAGAAATCCACACCTGTTGGTGAGAGAACTGAGAAAGCTGAAACTGCAGACAGTGTGAGTTTAGTAGCTGATGATGACGAGGATACAATGTCTTACAACTCCATTTCTGAATGCACTGCACCCACTGTTCTAGATACTGATGATAAGCCATTGAGTCCTTTTCCTAAAATAGCCCGAATGGAGCCCAGGTGGCCGAATGAACGAGACTTGGCAAACATAGATCAATCTTTACTTGCATCTCATAAGATGCAAATAAGTGAAAACTCTTCAAATGATGGCTCATGGTCTGATAGAACATTAAATGCTGACAATGACAGCATTACTCAAGAAAATGCTACTGAGGAACAAAAGAAAGATCCAGAACAGGAGGATGTGTTAATGGAGAAGCTGAGTGACTCTTCTTCATTTTATAATATCAATGTTTCAGCAGATTTAACGAAATCTGAAAGTTCTGCGTTTGTCAATATTGAAAAACAGCAGTGTAGTGCACCAGAGAGCAGTGAATCATCTCAAAAGGAAGTGAGTGTAAAGGAAAGAGTTTCACCAGTGAGTTCAGAAAGTAAGAGTGACTTAGTTAAGATAGGATCTGACCGAACTTCAGGACACACCTCAGGTGATGAATTAGAAACGGCAACCTCTTCAGACATCGAAATAATTCCTAGTCCTAACGGAGACAGTAGCAATGGATGTAGGAATAGCCCTGCAAAATATGGGTTGAAACAAAAAGTTGACGGAGCAACATCACCAAATCTGGTAGATTTAGTTCTTGGTAAAAGTCTAGCAACTAAAATTCGTGGACACAACAGAGAGCTGTCAGAAGCTTCTGTTCAGAGTAACACAAGTGACGAGAGCCAGTCTGAGAATGATAGGTTAATGCGCAGATTGTGTGAGATGGCAGAAATCTTAGATGCCAGAGAGAACAGACTGATAGAAGTCACTAGAAGTAATGCAGAATTAACTGAATCTAACACGAGCTTAAAGAGCCAGGTGGAATCTCTGATGGTGAAGCATGAAGGAGGAGATATCAATACCCTAGCTGATGACTACACCCAACGAATGTCTGCGTTAGAGAAGAAATTCCAACAAGTTATTAGAGAGAAGGTAACTTTCTTTTCTCTCTCTTTTATTGCCTTTTATTAGAAGTCTGAGGATGATTTTGGGTGGCTAATGGTTTCTAGAGCATCACCATATTGATACACCAGACTCATCAGCCTTATTATGTGCCAATTTCAACTTTAATAATATTCTCCTTTCCTCTTTAACTAATAGCTTGTACTGGGAATAGGTATTGCAATAATCCAATGGGCATGGATTGAACCCTAGGATTTAACTCTGATCCTTTAGCTTTAAGCCAGCGGACCCAGTGAAACTTTGCTTTGATAGTTATGCAAGCAACCAATTGCAAGAAAGCAATCAGTAACAAACAAAATTTTTAGCCTTATCTTATATTTTAGCTTTATCTTATGTACTATATGGTGCTGAAAAATTTTAAAATTCTATTACCAACTAGCGGACGCCCGCGACTTCGTCCGCGTAAATTTCGATGTCAACTTTACTACTACCCCTACCCTACCCTACCACTACCCCAACCCTACCCAACCCCTACATCTACCCTACCCTACCCTACCCCTACCCCAAACCTACTCCTACTCTACCCCTACCTTACCTACACCCTACCCCCATCCTACCCCTACCCCCATCCTACCCCTAGCCTCCCCGTACCCTATCCCTTTCCTACCCCTATCCCACCCGTACCCCTATCTCACGCCTATCCTACCCCTACCCTACCACTTCCCTTTCCTACCCGTACCTCTACCCTACCACTACCATACCTCTACCCCTACCCTACCACTACCCTAAACCTGGCCCTAAAGCTATCCTACCCCTACACTACCCCTACACTTCCCTACCCGTACCCTATCCTACCCTGTAACTTCTCTATCTTACTTACCCTTAGCAAAATCGGTCCAGTCCTTCGAGAATGGTGGTATGACCAAGAGAAATAGAGACTTCTATGCTAATAATATAAAGAGGTAAAGTTCGTGTGGTTGTAGGAGGTAATCTCTGAATTTACTGGACCGATTTGGAAAATTGTTTTACCAATAGAAAGGTACGTTATTTGTGAGTGTCATAGGCTATGTTTGATCCCCATATTCACACGGGAACGGGAACTAAGTAAATGAAAGCGCCGGGCGTCATATAGCGGAATTTCTGCGTCTTTTAGAAATTTTGTATTATCTCCGAAACTATTTAAGTAATTAACATACTGTAAAGGGCAAATCTTATCTCCATAATATCCTTGTGATTATTAAATAATTTATTTTAATAAGGATTAAAGTTTAGTTGTATAAATAATGACGTAAACCTAAGTATATAAAATTAATAATTTTTAAAACACAAAAGGTACTATATCTGCTAATATATAGAAGATAGATATATGGTGTCGCGGACTTTTTTGTAGAACTTTTAAAGATACATAAAGTCTCCATACATTAATTTCAATTTTACACAATAGTTAAGGCAGCGCATGCGAATAAGTCTGTTTAAGAGGATTTTCAGTCCGACCTGTATGATAAAAACTGTGATAACTCGGCTAATATATATGATACCAATATAAAATATAGCCTATAGCACTCCCCGATAATGTAGCATTCTACTGGTGAAAGAATTTTTAAAATCGGACCAGTAGTTCCGAAGATTACCCCATTTAAAAAATGTGACAAACTTACAAACTTACAAACTTTACCTCTTTATAATATTAGTATAGATATAGATATAGTGTTGCATAAAAGTTAAATATATTAACTTAAAATATAACAAGAACAATTGACAGTACTTCCTTGTTTTTATGTTAATACTACAGTACTTTTTACAAAGTGCATCAAGAACTCATAATACAACAAGGTTGAAGTGTAACCTTGAGAAGTTTTTAAGTAGCGTCAATAATTGGTAGAGGTAAAGAATATTAGTATTGTGGAAATATTTGTGTAAAATAACTGACTGACATTCCACTAAGGAATGTTAATTAGTTTTTGATGATGTACAAATATTCATTTATTTATACATCATCAAAATATATATTTTTTCCACATGAAAATATATTTTGGATTGATGTTTTATTATCTTACTGCTATACTTCTTCAAGGTAGAAATGAGCATTGCAGTAAAACTTCCCTGAACTACAACAGAATAAAATGGATATTATTAATCCTCATTCTTAATCTATACCAACAATGTATATATCTTATCTTAATTTGTAGAAATGTTCATGCAAAATGAAAAAGGTTTTAAAATGTTTAGTTATAACAAAACCATATAACTGGCACCTAGAACCTAAGTTTTTGTTCTAACTGTTATTTGCTTTTAATTAAATGAATAAATTAATTGAAAAATAAAATAACTTTGATGGTTCAAAACTAATTTGAAGATTACCAAAATAATCACAAATATTTCAACACTTGTGCTTTTATTATTTTATGGTTTTTAAATAACTCTGTACATCTCATAACTCAGTATGACTAGCCTTTTCATGGTTACTGTTAATATGAAACAGCAACAAAATACTATGTCAAACACCCAGGATCACCTGCGGAAGCAACTGGACACTGTGAGAACTGAAGTGACTCGCAAGACCTCATCAGAGTTCGAGAGCAGTTTGAAGGAGAAAGAGGAAATGATCGCCCAGCTGCAAGAGGAGGGGGAGAAGCTGGCGCGGCAGGAGCTGCAGCACTCCACCATCATCAAGAAGTTGAGGAACAAGGAGAAGGATAATGAACAAGTCATCAAGGGCCTTAGGTGAGTCGAGCACCTGTCAAAAATATTTCTTTGTATAAACATAGTAGTAGCACAAGTCTACATAAATTTTTGGTTTTAGAAAATTTCATTTCTTACTTGATGAAACAAAGCTATGTTATGACTGCAGTGTATATTTTTGATGAAATATTTTGAAATTAGTACTACTAGTTAAAAGAAAGTATATGATGTTACAGATTTTGTGTAATCTGTGAAAACTGCATAAAAATCTGTTGAATAACTAGTTCCAGAAACTAACAGCACAAACAGATCAAATTTTATCGTGTTCTTCTTTTATTTTTCTAAAATATATATAGATTATAGACACTTGATTTTTATTCTCTCGTTACAGAATAGATAGGTAATTAAACATAATATTTAGCAACTGTTGGTACTGGGTCGTTGATTGTTCAGGGTTGCTATTCATTGAATTTCCAATAATGCAGATATTTATTTCAACACATTTCAATGTTTCTTATAATACCTACGACCGAATAGCGCGAGCCACGGAGAGTATTTGCTTGCTTTATGCTTCATCAATATAAAACTTGTATTCTTTAAAACCTTTATAAACAAAATGGTGTATATCGTTTGCAGGGACAGAGTGGCGGAGCTGACGTCAGAGCTGGACCGCGTCAAGCGCTCTATGACGGCCAAGGAGGAGGTGGAAGTGACGCAGATCGAAGCCGTGTACCGGCTCACCACCCAGAACAAGAAGCTAGAGACTGAACTTATGGAGGTAACGTGATCCCGCCGCGTCTAGCGCCTCATGGCGACCAAGGAGGAGGTGGAAGTGACGTCGGTGGAGTCACCGCTCACATGTAGCTGGATATTCAAATTATACAAATAATGCCATAGTCACGTCAAGAAGTGCGTCATTCAGTCACTATATGCGATATTTCGTACCGCTTTTTTTGCGCAGAAAAGCGACCAGTCTCGACCTGTCGTCCATCTCACACGCAGTTACGAAATATTTGCGTTTAATTCAAAATAAAGACATTTGCGAAACTTCGAATCGAATGCATACTCGTACAATATAAAAAATACAACCTATTGTAATCTACATTTCTGTTACAAATCTCTGCTTAGAGTGATTTAAATGATTGTCTGTCTTTCGCTGTCGCATGTGGTGGTAATGCCGCTATCTAATCTGCTCAACATCAGATCACAGCGATAGGTAGAGATTAATGTTTTGTTATCTTATCTCACTCATATAATGCAATTGTTTTGTTTAAAGCGCCGGCAATGATGTGACATTGAAATTATTTAAAATTCGTGTCAGACACGAGTCATTGCTGGTATCTTTATTAAAATTTGTGATAACTTCGGCAATTGAGCGATATGACTAATTTGACATCATTTATTACTAGATACTTGTAGACACGCTTGTAGATACTTGTAGATCAAGACATATGTGCGATTATTCCGTCGCTTATTCCAATACCACTATAATAATAATAATAATAAAAACATTTATTCAGCCAAAACAACATAACATAAATAAGAAAAAAAAAACATGAGAATTAATACTAACTTAATACTAAGGCTTCGGCTGAATGGGGCGCTGCCTCAGCTCTATGCTACAGCTAAGACGCTAACTATAGCGCTGATTTTCAGGCATGACCCCAGGGTGAGCTCACGGACTGATCGGGAGAGCGTTGCGTCGTTTATTGATTCCAAATTTAAAATAGATAAAATAATATACTACTATGTATCCACATATCTATAGTAAGTAAAAAACATAAGTACATGCAGTCGAACGTAGAACCTCCTCCTTTTTGGAAGTCGGTTAAAAATTAGATTGGCGCGAAGGACAAACATTAATATTATATGCAAAAAATAAATAAAAAATAAAATAAGATTACTAAACAACTACAATAAGGACAAAAAAAAAATACAAAGAAAAACAACTGTCCTGCAAAATATTTGGTTATTGTTTCTGTAGAACTAAGAGAGGTTCCTTAATTAGTTTTTTGTAAACAGTAAGAGATTTAGCTAGTCTAATTGGTGGTGGCAGGTCGTTCCAAATTTTGCAGGCTGAGTACTTAAAAGTCCCCTTAAACGAGGCAGACCTATGAAAGGGGCAAGAAATACGTGGAGCTCCTCTTGGCCTGCATGTACTACCTTGACTGGCCCATTTTATACGTGAACACAAATAAGATGGTTTACCAGTGGAGATGACACCGAAAATTAGAGTGGCTAAATGTAGTTTCCTCCGCGCCTCCATCTTAAGTATGTTAGCGCTATTTAAAAATGGACTAACATGGGAACGGGGAGGCACTGGAAAGCAGAATCGTGCACAAGCATTTTGGACTCTTTGAATAAGCTTGGCAGATCTAGCAAGTAAACATGGTCCGTAGGCAGCGTCTGCATAATTTAGATTTGAAAGCACTAAGGTCTCACATAAACGAATTCGCACTTCAACGCTGAGGTAGCTACGCATTTTATATAATAGTTTTAGCCTGTAAAAACAATTTTTTACTACATTTCTAATATGGCTTTCAAAGCGTAAATTTTCGTCAAATATTACACCGAGATTCCTTACCTCACGCACTCTTTCCAACATGTCACCTCTAATGTCAATACTGGGCTTAAACATTTCAACTTGCCTAAGTTTGTGGTTAGTGCCTAAAATTATAAATTTGGATTTATTAGGATTTAGATTCAGGGAATTTATATCTGACTAATTAGCTATGTTCTCTAGGTCCTGACGGATGTTAGCTATCGCCACAGGTGTATTTTGAGGCAGAAATGAGTAATATAGCTGAACATCATCGGCATAACAGTGGTAATTGCAGTTATTAATACATCTGACCATATCTGCTGAGAATAGAGCAAAGAGGATTGGGCTGAGTATGGAGCCTTGTGGAACACCTCTGAGAACCGGTAGAGTCGTAGAGACTAATTGTTTGCCATCTGTTTGATTAATTTGGACGAATTGACTACGATTTGAGAAATAACTGTTAAACCATTTTACGGTACTAAGTGAAAATCCATAATATGACATTTTAGACAGAAGAAGCGTTGTGTTTATAGAGTCGAACGCTCTGGAAAAGTCAAGCAGCACTAGAATCGTGGTCATGCCTTGATCTTGAGCCGAGAGGATGTTATCAATTACATCTATAATTGCTGTAGTAGTACTGTGATTTTTACGAAACCCGAATTGTAATGGAGGTAAGATATTATTTTCCTCCAAGTATTCAGTCAGTTGTCTACATACGACTTTTTCCAAAATTTTGGATAGGCAAGGAAGTATGCTAATAGGCCTTAGGTCTTTTAGAGAGGTTGGCGAATCGACTTTAGGTAGAGGCCTGAC
The DNA here is from genome assembly GCF_947172395.1 of Bicyclus anynana. NCBI lineage: Eukaryota > Metazoa > Arthropoda > Insecta > Lepidoptera > Nymphalidae > Bicyclus > Bicyclus anynana. The sequence continues at coordinate 15,921,035 of NC_069097.1, read as the reverse complement.
GATTGCAGTTTTCCAAGAATCGGGAAAAGTTGAGGATATAATTGACCTATTTATAATATCTGTAATAGAACTTAGGCTTTGTGGTAGGGTCAACTTTGACATATCTAATGAGATAAGGTCAGATCCTAATGCGTTTGACTTTAATCCTTGAACAATTTTCATAATTTCTGCCTCAGTCGTAGTCTTTAAGTTAAACGTATTTTGCCCAAATCTATTGAACTCAAAATAAGTGTAGGTAGAAATTGTAGCAGAACTTTTATACGGTATGTCAAGAAAATGCCTGTTTATCAAATCCGGATTACATAGACGGTGGGGAATTTCGTCATGTTTCTTCTTATTCATTGTTAAAAGTTTCTTAAAATTCTTCCACATCAGCTTTGGAACTTTGATATGTTGATTTATAAAATATTTATAGTACGCACATTTTTCAGCTTCCATAGCTTCGAAGACAATTTTTTTAAGATCTTTGTAATAAGTTTTATGGGACTCTACCTTGGTCGCTTTACACCGTTTATGACTTTCATTTCTTAATTTTAGCATACATTTTATCGTAAACGTTATCCACGGGCAATACTCATCTTTAATTAAAACTTTCTTAGAAGGAGCGTGGATGTTTATTATTTTTAAAATAGCGGTAGTAAAATTGGATATGTCGTAAAAATCGTAGAGTCATTAATAAAAATATGGACAGAACCACTGACCTAACCTTGGTCATCGGCTCTGCCAATTACAATAGGTATGCTATGCTTAACCTCACTAATCGCTTACACAATACTACTCTTAATTTTACTATTTTACCCTGGTAGTTGTGGTAGAGGAAGTACATCGAGCAAGTCCCAGGACTTGTGACCATTGGGTGTGGTTTAAAGGCGCCTTTTAATACTAGTAAACACTCACCAACCCTGCCCGACGTGCTCTCCATGCCCACAGTAAACAATTTAAGATCAATAATTACTTCATCACGAAACATTATCGAACAAAATCACTAACGCGACAAGCAGCATGACGCCTCAAGCTGCTCAACAAAGAATTGAACCAATTAATAGCCCAAGTCACTAATTACTTTCCTTTTCTTAATAACACTACTTAACACTTCACTATTTCACTATACTTAGCAAGTAGATTGTAGAAGACGATTATTCCATCTTAAAAACGCGATTAGAACTGAATTACTAAATCAATAGACTACGGAGACAGACGGAGGCAGGATGCCTCACTAGAGTGAATACACAGTGACGGTACACGCGTACGCGCCATTTGGGACGCGATGCCATTGGATGAGAGTTACGTGATCATTTCCTATTGGTCGATCGCCGCCACGTTCGTTATGGTGGTAACGTTTTACAATCTTAATTACTTCTAGAGTAAATAATCAAAACCTAATTACATGAAAACTTATTTCTAAATTTATTAAATTAATTAACGTAGATTTTGCTGACCATTACGACAGCAAAATCTCAACACAGAACCTAAAGAGTTTCTTTTCTACTGCTGTCACCTGTCATCATTACTTGAGAGACTAATTATTAATTAAATCAAAACGGAATAGTATTTTGACTGCAAAATGATCAGACCACTAGATAACAAGTCGATTCGAAATAACCACAGAGCAAACATGACAACTATTAGGTCTGAGGCCATAGAGCCCTCAGTGAGCCAAGCTTCCTCGGCGACAGATACTATACAATTCAAGTCAGTCTGATTCGTTATATTTTGCCAGTCTATATTGCTAAGATCTCGTTTGAAATTGTTAACGTTAATGTCATTTAAGGATCTACTTATTATCCAGCAAGGGGGAATTTTCTCTTTTTTTAAGTCAAGTGTCACATTTACTATGGCATGGTTTCCAAGGTCTGGAATATGATTAACAGAAGTTTCGCGGATTTTAGCGTTAGTACAAATTAGGTTGATTAAAGTCTCGCTGTGGTCTGTGAAATGCGTGGGCTCTGCAATCAATTGAGTAAGGTTAACACTAAAAATAAAATCTTTAAATAATTTAGTTTTAGATTCCGCAATATTGAGTAAATTTATATTAAAGTCCCCTAGAAGTACTGTTTGCTCATATCCTGAGAAAGCAGTGATCGACTGAGTGAGTGCATCAAAAAACACATTGACATCCTGCCAAGGAGGTCTGTATGCGACACCAATAATAAGACGCTTGCCGTTTATCTTAGTTTCCAGCCACATTTGCTCTACCGAGTTAAACTCAGGGTGATCGCAGATTTTAATTCTAAGCCCTTTTCTGATGTAAAATCCTACCCCACCCCCGCGTCCACGTTTTACGTTGGCTGGACGAGGTTTGTGCCGCAGACGAAAACCCGGGACTATAGGTGCGACGCTATCTTCTCCTTCACGAATCCAAGTTTCGTTTATTGCCATAATATCTACTGATATGTCACTCATTGCCGCAATAAATTCTTCTTTTCGCGTTCCTAAGCAACCGGCATTGAAGACACCAACTTTGAAATGTTTTTTATTACCCATCTTTACTTGTAATGAAGCAACATACAGAATAAAATATTATTTTACAGTGTTTCTGTCGGGGAGCTAATAGACTATAAATAAATATTAATATAAAAGTATAAAGTAACAATCTGAAATTTAACGCAAACATATAGGACGCTTTTCCACTGACAGAGCAATGCTTGTGAGAGTTACACCATAGATTCATGCCTGAACCAGCCACTTGCTTACTTTGTAAAATACTACTGTAAAAAATCAAGTGCATTACTTTTAAAGAAACATTGATGAGATCCTAAACATTGATAGAGATCTTAGAGAAATGGATATAGGACAAAATAGTAATTTAAAAATACTTATTAAAATAACTAAATATCTAAAATTCCTCTTAATAATACTAATAGATACAACCGTTACCTTAGTTAGAAACATATTTAACATCAGTTTGAATCTGACCCAACTACGACATCTCCAAAAACCCGTTCCAAGTCTGATTCGGATTTTATTTGATGAGCAGCTTTACCCTCTCCTTGCCGGGCGTATATTTTTCCACGCTTTGTCCATGTGAACTTCCACTGTTTTTGTTTTGTGGTTTCTCTTACCAAGTAAAATAGGTGTTTATTTGCTCTAGTTAGTCTCTCGTTAATATAGAAACGTCTATGAGGAGGGTTAAATTAAAAACCTTCGGTGGTGACGCCGCGCCTCGTGCGGGCACAGCGGAGAAAGTCATCCCGCAGAGACGGCCGCGACAGCCGCACCACAATCCGCCGACTACGCACCCCATCACTAGTTTCAGATCTAACTTCATTCTTCTTTCCTACTCTTTCCGCAAACACTATATCATTTTCATTGATGACAACTCCTAATTTGGCCGCCACCAATGAGACCGTATGGCAAGGATTCTCTCCGCGGGTTTCCGGCATGTTTGAGATCTCTATATCTGCACGCAAGAGGTCCTGATCGCGGTCGTTTATATCCACTTTAAGTTTAGCAATGGTAGATTCAGGTACGCGTGCTGATTGTATTTCAGGTTCCGTACTCGCCTCATCCCCATCGCTACAAGAGGTTTCCGCCGCCTTTACCGGGGTATCAACATTCCCCTTTTTTGGTCTTTTTGCTTGGCATTCGGGGCATTTCCATTGCTTCGGCAATTTACCATTCTCTCCCAGCCCCACACAACCCGTGTGGTATAGACCCTGACAACTCGTACAGCTAACGGCCCCTGCCGACGATAAGAAGCGTCCACAAGCGCTGCACTTTGGCAGATTGATATGAAAACTACTATGTTCCACGTAGTGTCACTGATATCCGACAGATGTCTACCGTTACGTGGTTCAGCTATTTCTTGATAGATGGCGACACTATAGCTTTGCCAACTGATTCAACAATTGTGATGTAGGTATGCTAGATGGCGCGATGCTGATACAAGTCTAACTTGCTTGTAAATCATACCAATCTTGCGAAGTACCCTCTTTGTAGAAAAAAAAAATCATAAATCAGCACACAGATAGATCACGTTAAATCCTTTTCCAGGTAAAGTCTTGGTGAGATAACAATGTCACTTGTTCATTTAAAGTGTAGGCACATATTGCACTAGTTAAATTCAGTTAAGCACTTGTAACTTAATTTTTAACTGTGATAAAACGCGCAACACCCTCACGCACCGATCACGTCCGTGACGTCACTACCTACCACTACTTTTTGGATTTCTTTGTAATTGGTCTGAACAGTTTATCACTTTCCAAATTCAATAATATGTAACAAACGTTCTCGCAGCCTGCAGTTTTTGACTGTGAAATGACACTGAATGGTCTAAGGACTGAACAGGTTATCCAGAAAGATTTTTATATACCTAATTAATTGAATTTAGTAGGTATAATGTGACATTATGTTATGTATAATAACACTATTACTTGCGCGGCGTGTTGTGCGGAGTTGTAAACTTGCAAAAGTTACGCGGTTCGCGCCACGCAGAACTCGAACTTGTTCTGTCTGCGGACTCTAAGGGCGTATTCGTCGACAGACAAAGAGCGCCCTGGACGACACGTCGCGGGCGCTGGAGGGCGCGCGCACGTCGGTGGAGGCGCTGAAGCGCGAGCTGGCGGACGCGGCCCGCGGCGCGGCCGAGCTGTCGCGCCAGCGCGCGGCGCACGAGCGGCTGCGCGCGGACGGCGAGCGCGCCGCGCGCGACGCTGAGCTGCTGCGCCACGAGCTGCGCCAGCTGCGCGCCGAGCGGGCCAAGGGTGAGCTGTGCTGTGTGCGCTCGCGCTGACGCGTGCTCTGTAGCGTATACTTGTAGAGTAACGTGTGCGTGTCGCGCAGAGGAGCAGCGCTGGCTGGCGCGCGAGGAGGCGCTGCGGCGCGAGGCGGCGGAGGCGCGCGAGGCGGGCGAGGCGCGCGCGGCGGGCGAGGCGGAGGCGCCGGCCGCTCTGCTGCAGCAGCTGGCGGCCCTGCAGCGCGGCGCGCTGGAGCGGGAGCGCGCGCACGGCGCGGCGGCGGGGGCGCTGGCGGCGCAGCTGGCGGCGGCGGAGGCGCGCGCGGCGAAGGCGGCGGAGCGTGAGCGGCTGGCGCGCGACGAGGCGGCCGAGCTGGCGGAGCGGCTGGCGGCGGCGCTGCGCGACCGGCTGGAGGCCAACCGCGCGGCGCAGGAGCAGCACGAGCGCAGCCGCGCCGCGCACGAGCTGCAGCGGCACTGCCAGGACTTGCTCGACCGGTATAGCGCCCTTTATTGTATTTGTGAGACTTCTTTACGTTGTTGGAAGCGTTGTTACCCGTTAGGAAAAGTGTAATCTGGTGAGGCATAGTTAAACAGGGTATGTTGTTTTACTCTACCAGTAGATGGCGTTGTTAGAGAACTTTGAAACATTCCCTTTTTGTACACTTGAGGAATCTGTTGCGATGCTTTGTTTTTTTAATGTAGAAAGAAGTTTTACTGTAATTGTGTGGTCTAAAGCACGCTTATTTAGAACACCAAGTGAAACTTAACCATTGGATCTCTGCCTTACTCCGGCTCGATAGATCAAATCCAACCACATCACAGGAGAGACAGCGGAGCAGGACCATTTTTCATACTTTCACCATTAAATTAACTTTCCCTGTAAAGTACATGTGACGAATATTTACATTATCAGCAAGCAGCAAGAGCTGGCGAGCCTGCAGGCGGAGTGCGAGCAGCAGGCGGCGGCGCAGCGCGCGCGGGTGAGCGAGCTGGAGGCGCAGCTGGCGGAGTGCCAGGGGGCGCTGGACACTGAGAGGAAACGGAACGCTATACTACAAGTAAACTTAACTATTCTCTTTCTAAAGAAGTTTATAAATTGGATCATTGAAGTTTTGTAGATAAGATAATTAATCCATTAGTATCGATGTTGATGACGAATGTACTTTCGAACCAGCCAATCAAAATGCAAAATGCTATTCGCGTCCCGCAATTCGTGCCTTCTGTCAAATTTTGGTGAACACGAAATAGAACAATATGTTAATAACACGTGAAACTTATTTTATTATCTGTGTTAATTTTGTTTAAAAAATAAGTTGAATTGATTAGTCGTAATGTTTGCTCATTCACCAGGAGCAAGTGTCGACGCGCGGGGACATATCGCCGTCTCAGTCTATCGCCTCGGATTCTTTCTCCGCCTCGTTCTGGCAAACGGTATGTATTACAGTTGTAGGGTCAATTTTAATCGTGTCATTTCGTAGCAAAACATAGAAACAAAATTTCAACAGTGGGTAAATATAATTTTAGAGATTATTAAAGGTTCGTAATACGTTAAAACGCGCACTCTTAACTAAGTAAATGACAGTTGGTGCTCAAACTTCAACACTCAATTTCCTATGTTTTTTATTGTTATTACCTAATGTAAAAAAATGTCAGAATGTATGTGACGTCAGCACGCATCCGTCCGCTGTAGACGTGTCTGCAATGGACGGATGCGGACGCTCGCACGGCGCCGCATCCTAGAGACTCGGAAATAGCAAGAGTCGTCTGGTATTTAACATATTAACGTAAAGCAATAAGGTCATTATTCTCACTGGTTTTTAAATCGGCTTATTAACCTGTAAGACTTAAATCTACGTTAAGACTTCTGCCCAAATGAATTTTGCCGATGACTCATACGAGTTAGGCTCAGTCCAGAAAGGGCGAATTCGCCACGATTCTCTCGCGCGTATTACGCGCGACCGTTGCGTCCACAAGGCGTGTACCAACGCGCGAGCGAAACATGGAGTTGAACGTGTACTCGCTCTAGAGTTCGCGCGTTAACTGGACGCAACAATGCGTCCCTTGTATCTCTACTTGCGCGCAATACGAGCGAATCACGCGCGAGTCGATAGTCTGGCGCGATAATCTGGCGCGCGATACGATTCGCGACGAACTCGCCCCTTCTGGACAAGGTCTAAGTGGTAGAAGTGGTTGTCGTGCACAGGAGGAGGGCGGCGGCGCGGTGGTGGGCGGCGGCGTGTCGGCGGCGGGCGTGGAGGAGGCGCTGGCGGCGCTCACGCGCAAGGAGGGCGAGCGGCGCGGGCTGGCCGCCGCGCTGGCCGCCGCGCGCGACGAGCGGGCCGCGCTCACCGCCCGCCTGGCCGCGCTGCAGGCCAGGCTGCATGACCACCAGGTACGGGGGGAAAAACTTAATTATTGAAGTAAAACTTGTTTACGCCTTTAATTGGTCTGGCTGGTGGGAGGCTTCGGCCGTGACTAGTTACTACCCTACCGATAAAGACGTACTGCCAAACGATTTAGCGTTCCGGTATAATGTCGTGTAGAAACCGAAAACGGGTGTTAATTTTCATCCTCCTTCTAACAAGTTAGCCCGCTTCCATTTTAAACTGCATCATCACTTATCGAGATTGTAGTCAAGGGCTAACTTGTAAAGAATAAAAAAAAAAACGTATGTTTGACTAGGAGAATAAGTTGGTGAATGGCTTTCAAGATACGTGTGATATAACGTTATTATAAAGTAACAATAGATGGCGTTGTTAGAGAACTTTGAAACAATCCCTTTTTGTACACTTCAATAACCTGTTGCGACGCACTGAAGTAAACTGTAAAATATAAAAAAGTAAACACATTTTAGTCGTAAGGGAATACTTGGTTTTTTTTTTTTTTAATACTGAATACATTTAATTGTCGGTTATGGCAGAGCCTGCAGGAGCAGTACGACGCGCTGCTGCAGATGTACGGCGAGAAGGAGGAGCAGCTGCACGAGCTGCGGCTGGACCTGCACGACGTGACGCAGCTGTACAAGGCGCAGCTGGACGAGCTGCTGGCGCTCAAGCAGCTCGCGCCGCGATAGCGCTCGCCGCCCCCCGGCGCCCGCGCGTGCTGCGCGCTGCTCGGACACCGCTGACTACTTTCTATAGTCTTAATGATGTTTTACATACTTCTTGTAAGTCCTACCACTGATATAAGTATTATTGTTTAAATCGATAATAGTTGTCATGACCGCCGATAGATGGCGTTAGTAGTCGTCTAACTCACGCTACCATTGTTCCGCTTCGATATCTAAGCTAAGCTAATAAGTACTATAAAGCTTGCTGAAATTACTTTTTACGTGCGCAAAATGAAAAGATTTTTTTTCTTTGATTGTGTCAGTACCGTAGGCTCCTTAATGGGACCCCTCCGGGGGCTTAGCTGAGGACAGAAGCGCCACCTGGTGGGGCAGAAACAGAATACAGTGGTGAAATGACTCTCTAAGGGCGTTTCCTTTGAGACTCAGACTTCGACTTAGACGGCCGTCCTGGAAGGGTATTTTAACCTGAGTATATCAATCCGGATACCTCTGAGAACGTGAGTTAAAAGCCCACGTCCATGTGATGTCAGATATTGGAAAATTTCGTTTTCGCCGACGATGACACTGTGTAGTGTAGGTATGTTGTGTTGCCTAAGAAGCATTGTCGGTCGGTATGTCATCTTCGGGATCGTAAATTAAAAGAACTTGAGGTCCTTCTGGTGGCGGGTGGTCAATAAGTCTTACATCGCTGTTTATTTCTTACCATCGGGATGAAAAAAGAGTGCGGCATATTAGGTTAGGCCACGACGTTCAAGCCATCGTGATAAGATAAGTAAGGACAAGATAATCTAGCACTTTCCAAATTTCTATTTCGCTCCAGGTACAACATCTTTCGTTAATTTCATTATAATTCTATACGTTTTACGTTGTTAATAGAAAATTCCAAACATATGTAATCCCCACCGGTGTAGTTAAGCTAGCTAGCTAGCGGATCTTTTTTAAATCTTCCCAAGAAAAAAGGCGGAAAGAGGCAAAATCGAAAATATCACTATCCTATGTTGCCTCCCGACTGTTATAGTGACAGACAATATTCTATAGTAACACTCGCGTACGTACATCGAAATAACTTATAATAGTGGTAGTGATTCAATTCCACACCTCAGACCAATTATAGAAGGACCTGTATCGCACTCATAGTCACGAACAAAATTGTCTGTCATTTTCTAAGGAAAACCAGCTTAGATTTGGTATATATCTCATACTATACTAGAAGTTTTTGCCCGTTTTTACACAATTCAATTACACAAAAAGGTATTTTTACGGAGCTCTTTAACCGACGAACACGATTACAACTATTTAACATCGATTCTATAGATACAGTTTTTATAATCGCATTAGATCGTTGATCATGTACTTTGACAGAAAAGTAACGTCTAGCGAGGCAGGTCCTATACAATAATTGGTCTGAGTTCCACACCAATCGTAGTTATATTAAATCGTACTGTAGTTCCTCGTGCCGTGATTACAATATAAAATATATAGGCGGATTTATATTTGTCTGACGTGTCGTGTCGTGACATCAGAACAGAATCGTATCATACATTTTGTATGGCAACATTTACACTTATGTGTTGTGGCATGTGATGGCTTCTGATGCCTCGCATACAAAATGTACAATACCGATTCTGTTCTGATGGTTCACGTCACGTCAGACAAATGTAAATCCGGCTTACTTCATTTGATTCTAATTCAAATCAAATATGACGACTGTACTTACGAAATATAATGTTCATTTTATTGATTTAGCTTTAACAACCCAAAAATGTATAGATGAAATATATTCTATGTAATAATATATGATTCATTGTCGCCATAAAATCACTCATATTAAAATTATAAATAACTATAATAATAAAAAAAATTCAAAACAAAATGGCCCACGAATAATGGAAAAATTATAAAATTTATTATGTAGACCAGGCGCTGTGAGGCATTAAGTGTGCATAATATGAAGACCTGGATTCTGGATGTTGCAACTCGTCAGAGCGAAGTATGTAATAAGTGGCATTATCTGTTCACTATGTTGTGCTAACAGATATTTGTAATACATATTATATAGTGAACTTGAAGTATGACTGACAGTGGCGTGCAGAGGGTTCTCAACTAAGGTAGGCTACACATTTCACAATGAGTCTTCGGTAGGCAATGCATTATTGTATCTATGAACTGCACGCCGCTGATGACTGACTTAGTTTATATAAACAAAGGTTGCAACACGGACAGCATTTTGATCACGTATAAATGGTGATAATTAATTAATTATTAATAAAAAAATAATTATTTGCCTAATATTATAAATATACAGGGTGCTCGGGAGTATTTCCCATAACTTCAAAGTTGACGAGTCCACTTATAGGAGCTGAACTGCATAACTAATATTTTTTAAATAAAAAACTTTGTTTTCATACAAAGTAATTCAAATAATTCAGACTTTTCATGTAACACACACTTTAGCTATCCTTGCATTTTAAACTACGTCGAACTTGGCTACGTCATAATTATATGGATGCGTAAGGAACACATTTTAAAATCTATTTACAAAAGAAATATTATTTACCCCAAAAATATTAACTTTAGAATACATGTTCCTTGATTATTTTTAATTCGTTTTCGGTAATGAATATAACAGAATTACGAGAAATACACCCGAGCATCCTGTATAAAAATTAGTTTAATTTTTTGTTAGTAAATATTAATGTAATGAATGAGGGGAAACACGAAGTGTTAAATGTAAATAGCTTACATTGTGATATAGTAAACATATATTTAGATTGGGATGTTTCGTTTTGTTTGTTGCCCAACCACCAATGGGTATAATTCATTATTATTAATAGTTTAGTTAGTTTTAGCTGTTAGTTTATATTCCAAAAACAATACAATGGTTTAGTTTTGTTATGTCATAACATATTTGACACAATTTACTAAGTTAGATATTGTAGTCAAAAATGTAAAAATCGAAAGTAAAGAAATAAATCGAGAAAAATTAAACATATTTATTTTGTCTTGTGTATGTTTACTTGTAGAAATTGCTCCATGAATTATATTTATGAAGCAATTTTTATTCTTTTAATTTTTTGTTTAGTTTATTTGTAGTCTATATACATAGTTGATATAATGTAATATATATTTTCAAACTATTATCTAATTAGCAGTTAAATTATATGAAAAAAAAAAATTTAAAGGTCTACAAAAAATAGAATTTATTTTTTATTTTCTGGAACACTAGAGATAAATTCTTCTAATTATAAATATAGAATATTATGTTATAAATTTCTGTACATTTTTTTTCAAATTTATTTGTTTTTTACTATACCTAAATATAAATAGGTTGGCACTACATTGTAACTTGAAGTAAATTCCTTTTGCAAAAAGAAAAGTAATAAAATCGTAGTTTCTATCAAAATATTATTATATAATAATATAGATAGAGAGATTATTATGATGATTGAAATATCTAGGCGCGAAGGAAATGCTTCGCATCGGGCAGTTATTATAAAAACAGTTTTAATAATACAACTGAATACCCATCGCCCCTCGCTACGTGAGGAACCTGACTATCGCCAGGGACCTCCGTATCGAGGACCTAGACTCGGTCATCGTCAACCAGGCGATCCGAGTCTACGCCAAAACCGCTACGGCGCAGCACCCGCACATACGAAAGAAGACAAATGACTCCATCGTGAGACTCCTGCCCACTGGGCACAAAGCAGAAGACTGAAGTCGTCGAAGAAGGAATAAACAAAAACCCTACAAACGGGCAACCCAACGACCGCTCTTCAGTAGGAGAGTGCGAAAGAAACCGCACGCAGGAGGCGTATGCCTCGGCCGTGCTTCCCCCCGGACCCAGGCGGGTCCGAGAGAAGAGATACTAGTAACTGAATACATACACGGAATGCTTCGGAATAACAACTAGTACCGTTCCTAATAATGCTAGCTAATGTTAATTATTGTCTTAGTTATTTTCGTTGGTGTTATTGACTTTCATGATTATAGATTACTACTGTAAGTACTCTCAGAAACGAGTATATTGTAATTCTTCGAGTGTTTATAGCCACAAGTTAGCTTAAGATATTATTTATAAAATAAAAAGGAAATATTCAAATTACTATAGATTTTTTTGTAACAACCTTTATTTTTATAATCATTCATTTATTTATTACTTTTTTTTTTTTAATTTTTTAATTTGTAACAATGTTTTGTATTTTATACTTATATAAGTATAAAATACAAAACATTATTAAAAATTTATAAAAAAAATTCACCCTCCCGCTGCGGGACATTTGAGTGCCCAAGCAACCGGTGGTCAGGGCTCCAGAGTGAGGAACCTCCTCACAATACGCGCCGTCTCAAGAATCACTGCCTTTTGTATCCGACTCTTGATCCAACAGTTAAGCGAAAGCTTCTTAAGATGTTGGTCGAAGCTTTTCGCTATAAGACCATTGACTGAAACAACTATCGGAACAATAATAGTTGACTCAACATTCCACATGGCGGTAATCTCGTGAGGAAGGTCCAAGTATTTTGATACTTTTTCCTTTTCGGCTTTAACCAGATTATCGTCATGTCAGTGATAATCGTTCGGTCCCAGTAGAGCAATGCACTGCTATTTTTATTATTATTAGGTGAGAAATGACTAGCGATTTATACCCTCATTTATAATTTGTTTGTTGGTAAACAGTACACATTGAGTAGGGCTGTAGTATATTTCAGTAATGTCGCGTAGTTCTCCGAAAGCTCCACAGCTGGATTTGGTTAACCTTCATCCCGAAATTTGCCCAACCTACCTACCTTACGTCAAAGTTAGTGAATTAGCCTCATGTACCGGTAATTTTTGACGGCCTTCGTGGCGCAGTGGTATGCGTGGTGGATTTACAAGACGGAGGTCCTGGGTTTTTCTTAATTGGTCCAGACTTGGCTAGTTACCACCCTACCGGCAAAGACGAACCACGAAGCGATTTAGCGTCCCAGTACGATGTCGTGTAAAACCGAAAGGGGTGTGGATTTTCATCCTATTACTAACAATTAGTTAGCCCGCTTCCATCTTAGATTGCATCATCACTTACCATCAGGTGAGATTGTTGTCAAGGGTTAACTAGTAAAGAATAAATAAAAAAAATACACCGGCAACCAACCCCTTCAGACCGCAACCTGGCAATGATGCTATAGCACAAATAAACATTAAGTACTTCCTCGGACAGACTGTCACACAAATCTACTAGGTACAATAAAACAACAGTCCAACAGGCGGGGAATCGAACCCTAAACTTATCTGGTTTAAGTCCGGCTCCTTAACTGTAGAGTTATTGGGGGTCTCATTGGTTGCGTCGCAATCTTGACAGGATAATGTAAGTAAATAAAACAACAAATTGACATACACCATTTATTATTATTATAATATTATATGAAGCGACACAGACATACAAGAGAATGCATTGTTTGTTGCAAATATTTATGTAGACAATTTTAAGTAAATGTTTCTGTTAATTAGCATCTCAGCGGGCCTATTCACTAATTTGGTATCAACAACCTATTAAAATTAACATCAAATCAACTGAGAAATGTCATATATGTACTGTATGATATCCACGACAGGTTGTTAGTAAGCATTGGATGACATTGTTACATATAATCTCAATTTCGTATATGTCAAGTAACATACGTCAAAGAATAAGTGTTTATACATCATCATTTAGTGATTTTTTTTAATTACTCGTACACACACAATTTTTTGGCATATAATAGCATCAAAATATTTATGTATTATACCTTTAAATAGCCGTGATAGCCCAGTGGATATGACCTCTGCCTCCGATTCCGGAGGGTGTGGGTTCGAATCCGGTCCGGGGCATGCACCTCCAACTTTTCAGTTGTGTGCATTTTAAGAAATCAAATATCACGTGTCTCAAACGGTGAAGGAAAACATCGTGAGGAAACCTGCACACCAGAAAATTTCTTAATTCTCTGCGTGTGTGAAGTCTGCCAATCCGCATTCGGCCAGCGTGGTGGACTATTGGCCTAACCCCTCTCATTCTGAGAGGAGACTCGAGCTCAGCAGTGAGCCGAATATGGGTTGAGAATGATGATGATGATACCTTTAAATGCATTATTTATAGCTCTACATCGATACTAAAAAATAATTCTGTTCTTGCGATAACATGAACCAAATATTGATAATTGTGCTCCAGTTGAGTTGGTGGCAAATATACCTACTTAAGCCCGCCAACTCGCTTAGAAGTAGAGTGGTGAGTCTAAGCTCCATAAAACCTCCCCTAAAAGAGATAGGTCTGTCTGACCTTGTAGTGAGTCGTTAAAATAGGCTGATGTGATCATGAAATTTAATATATCCCCACAGAACCGAATGCAGAGTAAATTTTCTAAAAATTAACTCTTCTAATCAACAGTAAAATTAAACTGTATAGGTACCTAACTCAAATTGTTAAAAGTGTTGTTGGCAATAACCAAATACGAAATTATCGTTCTATGTAAAATTTTCATAAGTAAGTAACTACTAATGTATTAAATTTAGAATAAATAATTGCAGGAAATTCATTAAATGTTTTTAAAAAGTTAAATTTACATTTATTTATAAATGAAAAAGAAAATAAATTTATTCAAATTTTGGAAGAATAAAATTATTTTTTGCCATTGAAGGATCATTTAATAGAATAGGGGAGTGCTGATGAATTTACAACATAATAAAAAAAGTAATATTTTAAAATTTATTTTAAAAATAGAGCGTCGATCTTAATTTGTCCTTAGGATCACATAAAAGGCCAAATAATTTTGAGTTCATCAATTAATTGAAAAGTATACAGCTAAACAATGAAATACATACATAGATTCTTCAATTAGTTTTTGTGCTTTCATATTTTAAAAATAATAATTTAAAATTGAATGAATAGTATCGTAAAAGGTTTTGTAACAAATGCATTCTCAAACACACACACACTACATTCTACAGTGAATACATGTAAGGATTATATTTAGTCTACATTCAACTGACAGACACTCGCGTGGTACTAATGCATACATATTTATATTAAGAGCTTATTTTCGGTGCATCATTAAAGTATTACTTGCTGTCTTAACATCGAATGAATCCGTTAAAAAACAGTAGAACCTCAATAATTATAACTAAGCCTTGTTTTAAATTGATCGAAAAGAAATGCAATGCTTGGCCAACTTAGTCTGAATTTTTGGAACCAAAAAATGTGTATTTTATTTTTTAATGATATCAAATTCTATATTTATATCAGTAAAACTAAAATATATTGATTTTATCAGTAAAATTGATTTTCAAACTATTCGAATTTTAAAATTATTATTTTCATTTGTAGATTTTATTTTCGTTTTATGGAGGTACTACTGATGAAATACATATTAAAAAATTAAATAGTTCATATATAATAGACTATGCAATGAAATAAAGTGTATTATGTTTATGCAGCATCAAACTGTAGTGATTTTTAATACATAAACACATCTATATACTTTTAAATTGAATAATATTGAACACTTAGATACCATATAACTTATATTATACTCTTGTATGGATTATCAACATCAATATTACGTGATTTGCAATATTAGCACACAGATCTCAACGAGGGATGACATAGTCTAGAACAGTCTAGATCTAGTCCTATAGGGATCGCTTTCGCTTAAGCAACTAGTTATAGCAAACATTGAATTAGCTCTAACACAAGTAGAATTAATATTTAAAATTGCTTGTACACGTTTATCTGCCACACAGTAAGAAGGCCGTTTTGATGTTTGTGACATTCATAAGTTTTAATTATAATGCAGTATAAAATTTATGGATACAATAATTAATTTAAAAATTACAGCAAAATGTTTTTGTTAAATAATGATGTATTGTAAAATATTGAATAATTGAAAATCAAAGGTTTTCCATAGAAGCTACATAGGCTTTATGATTTAAATTTAACTTGAAACTCAATACATGGAGTTGGTCTTATTGCCATAGCTAATACATCGACGAAGATGTGTGCACTTCGTAATGCTCCTTCAAGTTACAACACTATTGTAAGATTTCACAACGGCCTTCGCAGTGCGTCGCTGCTATACAGCTGTACGGTAATGTTTGATATATAATCTATTTTTAACTAATAATTGTGCATACTAAGACTGATCTCTAAAAGGTTACAGATGTCTGGAGTCTCAAAAACCCCAAAAATCAGCAGAAAAAAGTTGATTTTCCGAGGAGAATCTCCGACATCTGTACGAGTTACTACATTTAATACCTAATTAATGCAACAACGATCAAAATGTTCAAAGGTTACTTTGTAATGTGAACTATCTATAAGTACAGTTAATTTTTTTTCAAACATTTGCAATGTGCGCTCCGTTCAATGAAATTACAGAAAATAAGCTCTCGCCTACATACGATAACATTTAAATATGCGTGAATATATATTGGATAGTGATATTAATATTAAATTTACTTTAAACGTCAATTTGTCGTCGTACAATGGAAACCATGTTATGAAGAATGACGAATGAAGTCGAATATGTCAAAAAGTACGATCAAAAATTGTGGAGTTTGAACAGTTAACA
Source organism: Bicyclus anynana (assembly GCF_947172395.1). Lineage (NCBI taxonomy): Eukaryota > Metazoa > Arthropoda > Insecta > Lepidoptera > Nymphalidae > Bicyclus > Bicyclus anynana. The sequence continues at coordinate 15,904,710 of NC_069097.1, read as the reverse complement.
CCAAGAGAAAGCATTTTTATTTAATTAATTATATATATTTTTTGTTTTTTTTTTTATATTTTTTTTTGACACGATAGCTTCCACAATTTTTCGACGTCCACGATCTACAAGTTCGTGAGTAGATTTCCGATACTACATAGAGTTTATATATTTCGAAAGCCGTCCTAATAAAACAATAAATCCTATCACTAAATACTTCGGCCTGCCGTCTATATGGTACTGCTCCGTTTAGGTTTTACATTCAATAGTTTAATCGAAGTTTCTTGATACTTTTCGATTTTCAAGTATTAAATACGTGTAACAGAATGCGATCAGAAAAAAGTGGTATACCAGCGATTGTATGCAGCGTATCGCACGTACGCTTATATATCGTTTGAATTCGTACAGATGTAACAATCAGTATACCCAAGGAATAGTGTAGATACACAGAACACCTCGCTCAGTGTAACGTTTCCGATGAAGTCGACGTCACGTCAACGTCGCGTCGACGGCACGCGTCGGCGTCGTGCGTCCGCGTCTAGTACCTGTCGGGAGGCAACTAGTGCCGCTCGTGTCGGCCGGCTGTCGACGCGGCCGGCGCCACTGGCGCGAGCGGGGGCGTCACTCGCTGCCGTCGTCTCCGGGGCACGGGGCGCCGGGGCGGGGGGGCGCGGGGGGTCCGGGTCGCTCAGACCCACGCCATCCAACCCTCGTACATCAGGCACAGGTTCTCTGCGCTAGTCGCTTCCGATATTATGTAGTCCACCTGCAACCGTACGACATATATTTTAGAACCAAATAGAGGACTCGCCAGTGTCAAACTTTACACTTTGGTCATGGATTTACATTGTTCTAAAAATATTTAAGAAAAATTGAGGTTTTAAAAAAATATGATGTAAAAAAAAATAAAAAAATATTCCTTGCAATCGTTAAAACTACCCATGCACCATTACAAAACATGCAGATAGACAGACGTCCTTTTTTAAATGTGGCGCGAGTGTACAAAGTCTTTACGATTAATTGTGGATGAATATACATGTCATATTAAAATTAAATGGTTTATTTTTTGAAAGAAATTGGCCAATTAAAGAGTTTTAGAAGTATTTACTTCATTGGAATTAGATTTATTTTAAAAAGCTATAACAATGATATATAGTATAGTTCCCGCCGTAACTCGCACCTGGTCCTGCGGCTGCGGTCTCCGCGTGGGGGGGTCGCGCCCCTCCAGCTTGAGGCGCACCCGCTTCCACACGCCCGCGCCCGTCGCGCTGCGCTGCTCGCCCACTGCGCACACAAACACACACACGCACATGTATATTGCGAGTATATATCATTAATCCGGCCCTAACGCAAAATCCGTTTTAAAGAACATTTACTTAATACTAAAAAGTTTACCCATTAAAAATTACCGTTAGTAATTTTTTTAAGAAACTTCTATAAAAATAATGTAAGTTAAGTCTTATCATTAACAGCCTAATTTATTGTAAAACTACATTTGAGATCCTTAACTAGTTTTATTAAGCTTCTCTTTTATTTGCTATGTTACACAATTTGTAATATTTTTAAAATTTTCCATCTTGTTCCTCAAGAGTTATCAACCTTCATATTCAAGATTTTTTTTAAGTTTTTCACTAATCTGTATGTAGAAAGCTAATTTATGTTTTTTTTTCAGAATGTTATTTTCAGTAGTTTCGGAAATTAGGGGGAGTAAATGATCAATTTTGTCTATTTCCTTGAATAACTTTAATAATATTTATTTTGAAATTATAAAAAAATATATTTGACATCTAGTTTGTAAGTGGGTAAGTAAAACACATACCGTGTCGCACACTGGCGCGGGGGAGCGCAGCCTGGCGCAGCAGCTTGCGGCCGCCGTCCGCCGCGCCGCCTGGCAGACTGCAACATGGACATTACAATTACATACACGACGAACCAATAACGTGGACAATGATCAACAAATCACAATACAGATGTTGGAAACACACGCACACACGCAAACGGGCGCGTGTATATACGTAAATACATTCAACTTCTACATCCTATTCTCGCGAATTATTCGCGGGCAGTTCGTAATTCTGCTCCGTTACTTTATCGAAAACTAGCGCAAGAGTTTTAGAGGATAGCGGCTCTTACGACCAGCAGGTCTAACAAGCGACCCACAACATATCTCGTGAAGACACAATGACATAACTTGGACTAATAGCGTCGAAACGGAAATATCTGTCCCTCTTATTGCGATATAATGAGAGAGTGATATTTCCGTCTCGGCCGCCATTGGTCGATTAGGACTTTTGAAGTAAAACTTCTTTACGACGGACGTAGGCTTGACTTGAGGAATAAGTTTGTGTATGACATCTACAGGCATAGTAAGGCAGTGTTTTTTTTTTATTTTTAACTACCAGTGGATAAGAGTTTTAAAGAACTTTGAAACAATCCCTTTCGGTGCATTTCAAGTACCTGTTGCGATGCAGTTATCTCTGAGGTTTAGATGGTGTTTTTTATTTTTGAAACTTTCACTTTAGTCATATACAGCCTTATACAGCACACTGTTTTTTTTGAATTGTGAATATTGTGGGCCAGACGCATTGTTCGAAGCGTTATTTTTATATAAAAATAATAATTTATATATAAAATAGATTCTTTGTTGCACCGAGCGGTATCCATTCTTTTTCATTCGCACCGGCGTGATTTTCTATTGAATAGCGAACCTAATGACTTAGTATCGCGGATGGGAGATTGTTTGCACCCCGTGTGGCCACGAGGGCCCGCGTGGAGGCTAAACGGCCGGTTTACCACTCCGCGCGAGTTGTAGGGGGGGTATACAGAGGCGAAACGAACGTCGCCTGTGGGTGCAAAAACTCTCTATTTTAGCCGGGTGTGACCCGTGTGTTCCTGATAGTGAATCATTGGGGCCATCTTGTGGCCACTGGATATGAGATACACACACTTATTACCATCTTCACCGTACACGAACTAGACCACACACTTCACACCCCGGCTGCGCAGCAGGGACGCCGGCTGCCACAAACACTTGAACATTAGTCTCGTCGTAACCGTACTCGCCGCTACTACTATTATTGGCCGGCTAATCTGACCATCGGATCGGCAGCGTATGCGTCCGTTGGTTTCGTGTTCCGATGCATTGGCTTTGGACCCTAGCTTTTACGCAATACGGTCGGATCTATCTATACGAAATGAATGTCGTGGTTCACATGTTAGGTGTGTGTGCGCACTCACTCGAGCAGCAGCTGCAGCAGCGCGGGCAGGTCGGTCTGCAGCTGCGCGGCGGCGCGCTCCGCCGCCCGCACGCGCGCCTCCGCGTCGGGCTCCAGCGAGATGCAGTCGATCTGCTCCGTCACACTGCGCCACAGCGTCGAGAACTCCTGCGCCGGGTTGTCTCCCTGGAATAGAGCATCATGTGTTACTCTGAGAGCCTGCACATACAGTTCTCGAGTTCTGTGTTTTTGTGTGTGTGTTTTCACTACGCAGAAAGCATAACATCAGATCAGATTACGGCACCTGCTTTGTTTGTGTAGTGCTATAAAGTAAAATGCGCAAAAAGAAGAACGCTTTTTTAAATCTGGTGTCAGTCTGTACATCGATTCTCTTTCTTTTTCTCTTTTGATGGAATGTATGTTCTGGTGTGGGGTCAATACTCAGGTCTTATATATTGATTTATTTATTTTGCTATCATCCGCGAAAAGTCGACGAACCCATGCGACAACGTCACCCAGGTCCGACAAAATGATGTTGACTGTTGTAGAGTTAACATCTCCTGAGGATGCTCCGGTTTCGGGGTGAAACGTACGTAGAGAGTATTTTGTCGGACCTGGGTGACGTTGTCGCATGGGTTCGCCGACTTTTCGCGGATGATAGCAAAATAAATAAATCATTATATAATCATGATGAACTTCCGCAAAGTAACGCCTGCTTCTATCCAACACTCACGTCATTAAGCTGCAGCAAGGCCTGCAGCGGCGCCTTGAGCTCCGCCAGCAGCGAGTCGCGCTCGAGCGCGGCGTGCACCAGCTTGTTGGCGGCGGCCCGCAGCGCGTCGCCCGCGGCCTGCACGCGGCCCAGCGCCGCCGCGCGCGCCGCCGTCGCCGCGCTGGCCGTCTCGCGGACCAGCGCTGACACGTTGCCCACCTGACCACCACGAGTCAACGTCGTCAACATTATCATCATCATACCGAAAGATGTCCACTGCAGGATATAGGCTTTTGTAGGACTTTCAAACACCACGACTACTTGGTGAAAATCTTCATACAAACACACACAAATATTCTTATTAATCCTCGTCAACATTTTTTTTTTTAATTAATAATCCCTCATCGTTCAAAATGTTGTAATTAATCCTCGTCGACATAAATGTTATAATTTAAATCTCGTTCAGATTTTTTTTTTATTGTTTTTATGACATAATCACAACAAGACAAAATCATTTTGGCATGCAAAATAATTTTGTCTTTTTTGATTCGCTCTTACGTGACGATTGGACAAGGTGCACTTACATAAAAATATAAATATTACTTAATTAAAAATAGATATTTCAAAAAGATTGGCAATACACTAAATCCGAAATATTTCAAATCAGCCAGGTAATGCTGATCGCAGACTTACCCACTGCGCGTCGATGTTTCCCTCGGGGTGCAGCATCTCCATGAGCGACTCCTCGGTGGGCGACACCTGCAGCGAGTACTTCTGCGCCAGCGTGCACGCCTGCCGACACAGATGTCAAGCTTACCGACATTTTACCATGTTTGGCATCACCGATATTTTCTATGAACCTCTATTATTTAATGAATGACAATATCTCAATAATCTTTAATATATCTTTTTTTTTTTTTTTTTTTTTTTTTTTTCTGTCATGCCACTAAATTGCGTCGCTTGTAGCTCTCCACTCGAATCAAGGGAGTTAATAAAATGTTCACTTTGCGCGTCAACTTATCATTACTTATGTATAAATATGACGAAAGAAAACTATAGTAAACTATCTGTTTCTTATAAATCAAACTGGAAATGCCCTACCTGCAAAGTGGTGACCACAAATTAAGTTTTATACCGCACATAGACAACATATGCAAAAAAGCTTCAAAAATCAGTGGTTTTATCAATCGCAGTTGCAAAAATTTTAAAAACACTAGCACTAAAATTTTGTTATTTAATGCACTGACGAGAAGTATTTTAGAATACGGTTCAGTTGTATGGAATCCATTTTACAACGTACACACTATGAGAATTGAACGAATCCAAAAGCGATTTACTTACCATCTTAGTATTTGTGATAAGTTAGTTAAAAGCAGAAATAATATTAGTTATAACTCTAGATTACACCATTACAAATTGTTAGCTCTCTCGGATCGTAGAAAGATGTTAGATTTATGTTTCTTATATAAATTACTTAATGGACCGGTAGATGCATCCACTTTACTTTCTAGAATTTCTTTCAGAATACCAAGACCATTTTGTCGGGTCAAAAATTTCACGCCTTTCTGGACTAGTTACTCCAAAACAAATTTAGGCGCTTCAGCTCCATTAAATAGAATGATTTCCACATATAACACTATTTCTAAGGAAGTAAATATTGATATAGCTGGTGACACTTTGCCTATTTTCAAAAATAAACTAGAAAAATATTTTTTAACTCAGTACAAAAGGGATACCTCTTAAATGTTACTTAAATGTTATTTTTATCTTTAGATTATACTGTTTTTTTTTTCTTTTTATGGTTATATTAGTTTAATTCTGTTCATAATGTAATTGTGTGATAGATCCATATCTATATTTTCAAACGCAAATCTAAAACAGTTTTCTCCCTAATTTAGTCTAATTAACCTATTTATTATTCTTTTAATTCTTTTTATGTATCTATTCGAGTACTAAATTACGCATGTTGAGGTAACCTATAAGTGGGTCTATGACACAACAACTTCACTAATCTATGTTTTTGTAAAACTCAATTTTAATTGTCATAACCTGTTGGTACCCTATAAAATAAATAAATAAATAAATAAATAAATATAAGCGGCTAAAAAACTCAACGTGCTCAACAGTGAGCCGAATATTGGTTGGTAATGAAGATGTATATTTATTATACTATGCAATATAAAGAATTCCATAAACAATATATGAATTGCGGACAAACCTTTTCCCAATGCGCGAGCGCAGTCTTGGCCGTCTTGGCGGCTTTAGCGGTGCGTGCGGCGCGTGCGGCCCGTGCGGCGGGCGCGGCGCTCAGGGCGGCGGCCACGCGCGCGTGCGGCGCCAGCGCGGCGGCCGCGGCCGACAGCGTGCGCGCGCCCGCGCCGCGCGCCGCCCAGCCGCTCTCCAGCGCGCGCACCACGGAGCGCAGCGCGGGGTTGGCGCCCGCGCCCCACTTCACTCTGTAATGTTTTAATTACGTGTAAGGTTCATCACTTGTATATTTGTGTAATCATAAATAAAGTATTGTTGTAGAAGAAGTGAATTTAAAATTAAAAACACAAATATTAGCTTCCATTCAAGTCAAGTCTCAACTTTCTCACAGCTTTCGAGTGGAATTTAATAATACATATAATAATTTCGAGCAAATCTCGGGATATGTGACCAGGAGTGTAGATACGAGTCATTGATGGCTGCAATTGCAATTGGTAGTATGTGGTCCTCCACAGAAGTGCTCCTGGGTTCGCCCTCCATTACGTGCCAGTTCAGGAGTTTATAATTTCTAAATAGGCTTATGTCTAAGACGTACCGCCAAGCGATTTAGCATTCCGGTACTATGTTGCGTACAAACTGAGGTGTTAGTAGAATAAAGTTGTGCCTCTTCCAAGTAAGCCCGCTTCCATCTCAGACTACATCATCATTTAACATCAGGTGAGGTCCCAGTCGAAGGCTAACTTTGGACCTGCGGAAGAGTGTAGTACCTCTGGTGCGCGGCGGTGACGAGGGTCTGCGCCTTGGCAGTGCCAGTGTCCAGGCGCTCCACGGCAGCGCTGAGGTCGCGCGCGCGCCGCGCCAGCAGCGGGCTGGGGTCCTGGTTGCTGTTGAGGACCTGCGGAAGAGCATCGGCATTGAGAATGGATGCCTCATCACTCTTACTGTTCCCGATACACCGTTCTCAGATGTTCTGCATGAATCATGAGGGCATGTTTGATACAAAAAGTTACACAAGGAACTTTACATTTAAGATATTCCGTGTTTTTGTTAAAAAAAAAACTACAAAAACGTTACCAGGGGTTTCTAGTAGTGAAGTAGTTCAGTCAGAGAGAACTAGAGCCTGTGCCAGTGGACTACTGGATGAAGAAGGAGTATGGCATAACTGTCCAAGGGTTTCGCCTTGTTTGAGTAGAGTGTATCAAGGTATACCTGGACATCGGTTTGAAGGGTGTGACGTAAGAAATCGGAAACCTGTTCTGCTGTGCAGCGGCTACCCTAACCTGTTGTTATTAATCTCCGAGTCGCAAAGGACGGTTTCAAAGCCTCTGTAAAATGTGGGTCGGGGGTGTAAAAGCAAGGCACACCTCCGAGATAGTAAGAGGTGAATGTCAATTTTTTCAAATCCTGTTTTCTACGCCAGTGTCGAACACAGCTGCGTCGGTACAGTGTCTATAGCTGTGGATAGGTAGTCGGTGTGGTTACACGACTGATGCACCTCACTTCCCTGTCCCACGCGCTGTGTCCCAACGAACTTGCCAAGCTATAGATGACTAATGCAGAATACCTCGGCGTGCAGCTGCGCGTGCGCCGCGGTGCGCAGGCGGCTGGCGCGCGCCACGGCCCGCGCTCGCTCCACGGCGCGCGTGGCCAGCGCGGCGCGGTGCGCGCGCGCGCGGCCCGCCTGCAGCGCCGCCGCCAGCGACGCGGCGCGCGCGCGCGTGCGGCGCTCGCCCACCGTCGCCGCCTTCTCGCACAGAGACTCCAGCGAGACGCTCCACGATGCGCCTGCAGATGACAGAATAACGTACATACGTCAACGGAACTACTTCATGTGTTACCTCGACACACACGTGCATACCATCGGAAGCATACGACCGTTCGCCGCGACGAACCGCAGCTGACTGAGGCTAGCTCTAGCAGCTCAGGCGCGCGATATTTACGTGCAACATACGCCGAGCGTCGAACTCCGGAATACATGCCTGCGTCGAATTCTAATTGGAAATGATGCCGCAACTAGCAGCGCGGTACTTTTATATCACGATATATTCACGCACGCTAATGTGATTGAATCGTATTTTTATAACTATTGCGCGTAACAAATATTAGGTAGGTAAAATTGTAAATATAATTAGGACAATATGACAGAAATATATTAGATTCAATTCAATTCAATTCATATTCCGTTCTTACTACAACACCGAGTCTTTCACCACTCTCTCCAATCGGCTAAAAACTGTTAGTTAAATAAGCGAGAGTTAAGCGATTCGGCCTATGTTCTGCAGTGGACGTCCATCGGCTGATATGATGATGAAGATGATGATGATGATGATGATGATGATGATGATGAAGCGATTCGGGTACATAAAACAGCACCAACGCTTCTATACCTACATCTCTCGTTATCCTGAGCTACTCCGCACATCAGCTCCACTCACCGATCTCCTTCTGCTCCACCTCGGCGTGCAGGTCGAGGCGCGCGCGGCGCAGCAGCAGACACAGCACGGACGCCAGCGCCTTCGAGTGCACGCCCAGCACGCAGCGGGACACGTACTCGGCTGTGAACCTGGGAACGCAACAAGATAACTACTATTATGTAGTGTTTTATTAAATGAGCGATGACACACAAACTGCGCGCCAAAAACAGTATACAGTGTTGCCTACTCACCGACAATAATGGATTCTGGTCGCCAATAAATTTTCTGTAGAATTCTGCCAGTCCGCCCGAGGGCTGCGTCGAGCGAGCGCGACATGTACATTACACATACTAAAAAAGTCGAGTGCCAGGGGACTCGAAGGGTTAAAACTAAAGTGATCAGTCTCTGATACAGGGGCGTAACTACTGCCGTATGAGGTGTATCAATGATACGGGGCCCCCGGACTTCAGGGGCTCCTACGTGTGAAAGCAAAAATTAGTAAAATGTAATCCAATCCCACTTGGTCTGGTGCTTCCTGAAAAAACAAAACTCCCAAATCTAAACCTTACCTGTGTAAAATGAATACCAAAATGTTTGTTACAACATACTACACAACATGTAATAATTTTTTTGAGTAAGGGAATTGAGAGCTTTTTGAGAAAAATTGGATTTGCCGCTTGTCTATTGGGCCCCCTACCTAATTTTAATACAGGGCCTCTTTAAGGCACGCTACGCCACTGCTTTGATACGTTTAGCCGCACGTGTAAGTGCGCGTACCTGCGGACCGGCTTGCAGAGCGCGGCGTCGTCCAGCACGACGGCGGCGGGCGGCGGCGCGGGCGCGGCGGGCGCGGCGCGGAAGGCGCAGGCGAGCTGCGCGCACAGCGTGAACACCTCGGCCGCCGTCTGGATGCGCCGCACCACGAAGATGTCCTCCAGCACGGAGCGCAGCGCCGGACTCTGCATCGCCGCCTGGAAACATCACATCGCCATCACTATGTTATTTTTAATGGCAGGACCGAATGGCTCGTTTTATCGAGGAGATCATTATTTTCCATCAAGTCTAGCGCAAGCTCATATGACAGAAAAAAGGAGGAATATCACCGACAAAGAGAAGCAATAGCCTCGAAAGATTGTGCATATGCATCTTTCTATTTTTCTTTCCATTCGTTCCTGGATGTTGAGAGAGAGATGGTCACAGTGTCGACTCACCGACATGTGCATGGCGTCGTTGATGTGGTCGATCTTGCGACAGGCGGGCGGCGTGGGTGCGGCCAAGTGGTCGGCCAGCTCCCGGCCGCGCAACTCCACGGCCGCGGCTGCCAGAGATGGGCACAGTGTCGACTCACCGACATGTGCATGGCGTCGTTGATGTGGTCGATCTTGCGCCAGGCGGGCGGCGTGGGCGCGGCCAGGCGGTCGGCCAGCTCCCGGCCGCGCAGCTCCACGGCCGCGGCTGCCAGAGATGGGCACAGTGTCGACTCACCGACATGTGCATGGCGTCGTTGATGTGGTCGATCCTGCGCCAGGCGGGCGGCGTGGGCGCGGCCAGGTGGTCGGCCAGCTCCCGGCCGCGCAGCTCCACGGCCGCGTCTGCCAGAGATGGGCACAGTGTCGACTCACCGACATGTGCATGGCGTCGTTGATGTGGTCGATCTTGCGCCAGGCGGGCGGCGTGGGCGCGGCCAGGTGGTCGGCCAGCTCCCGGCCGCGCAGCTCCACGGCCGCGAACAGCCCGTTGAAGCCCATCAGCAGCATGCGGCCGCCCGACTGGCTGTCGCCCTCGGACGGCGGAGACAGCAGCGCTTCGTACCGGGCGCGCAGCTTCGCTGTTATGTGCTGGGCGCTAGCTGCCGGGGACTGCGGGTACAATGTCATTTATTAATTCATTATTAATATTTAAATGCATCGTTGGTTCAGGGATTAGCCTATTAATTGTTAAATGGTAATAAATCAATGAGTAATTAACGACAAATAATTAATTATTATGCATTATCGAATAAGTAATCCATATCATATGAAAGGTTCACTAATATTATATAACACAGATTAATTGCCTCGATGATTCAGTGAATTGTCCATGTGACTTTCGATCACAAGGTTTTCTTTATTCCGCAATTTCGCAGTATTTAATTTTCTCAGCCTCCAGCCTTCGCCAGCCTTGGGAAGTTGACGGTGTTACACTCTTGTCCGTCTCAGCCTCGAGAAGGGATAGAAAAAATTGCGTTGAAATTATATTAGTGTGCGTATTGTAATATTATAATTATATTTGTACACGTACCTCCATGTCCATAACGAGGTATCTGAAATGCATCTCCAGCTGCGCCAACAGATCGTTCAAGGGTATGGGTGAAGTCATAATGACGTTGTTCAGCTCATTTATCATTAACACAGCGGAAGCGTCTTCCGAGTGAAGTTTTTTAAGAGCTTCTGGTAGTATAATGGTGCTGAAGTTGTAGTTTAACTGCACCAAGTCAGCGAGGAGTAAGTTGGCGTTTCGGACGCATTCGACGGCCACCGGCAGAGCGGCGTCTTCGACGGACGCCGACTGCAAAGGCAGAAGGGACAGCAGCTCGACCGCTTGCATCGATAACGAATTCATATCATCGAGGAACCATTCTCCTTCCATAGAAGTCAAATCTACCAGACAGTCTCCGGCACTTTGCGCACCATTTTCGAGCATAAGATATCGTCTGTTCAAATTGCACAACATTCCGATCACGACATTCTCTAAAATGGCTGGCGCGCCTTCCTCGGTCCGCACCCAATTACTTATACTGTTTTTGGCCTCAACGTAAGCTTCTTGCGCTACGGCAATGGCATCGGGACCTCCCTCTTGTTGCAATCTTTCCAGACATTTGTTCAAATGTGCAGTGGCTTCGGCGTTTACTTGTTGTAAGCGGAAATTGTAAGCGACGATTTGCTGCGAGTCGCCAGAATTTGAATCCGAGTTGACCAGCGCCGTGACCTGGTTGGACACTTCGCGGCAAACTTCCGGGGACTTGCTCTCCAAAGCGGCGGCGAGATACTTTCGGAGCATCGTCATGCGATGGAATTCTGTTTGACTTTGCGGATAGTATTGGGAGACCGCGACGTATTGGGTGAGCAGCTCGAGACATGATCTCACTAGAAGATGAGTTTGTTTCATGCTTTGATTTAATTCAAGTTCGGCCTGCTCGCATTGGGTTAACATCGAACTCTGACCAGCGTTCGTCAAAAATTCTTTTATGTTTTCGAATATTTGTCCTTCCTCCTCTGCTTCTTGAGGACCGGAGAACTCCTGCACCCACGCCATCAGTTGTGGCCCATTCAAAACGTCATTGGTCTTAGAAAAGCTTTCAAGTTGCGTGTCAAAATCGTTTAGAATTTTAACGAGAGCTTTCATGGAATCTTCGACGGCATTCTTGGCTTGCTTGTAAGAAGTGTACTTTTGGGAGATGGCGTGCAGCGGATGGTTGCTGAGATTGGTCCCGTAAGCTTCGATCTCCTTAATCAAAGCCATCTGCTGGTGGCACATTTGAAGTTTAGCCTCGATAGCTTTAAACTCCTCGTTTTCTTCTAACCATTTCCCGGCGCTTTGTTTAACTTCGGGAAGTATGGCCAAAAGTTGTTCCCTGAAACATAACAAACAAAAATCAAGTTAATGAAATTTTAAATGTATTAAAAGGTACACGTTACTCGTAGCCATGAACACGTTAATAATTAATTCATAGCTTGTTCGACGTAATTTTCATTAGAAACTTCTACAACAAATCAAATTACAAGAACTAAATATAAATACGTAATTCGTGTGGGTTAGGCGCTGAGGTCATTGGACGGATGTGATCGAAATGTTAAAGAATTTCAGCTACATACTTCTCACGCATACAATATTGTAAAAAAAATTAACGAACGACTTGCTTGGGGTTTACGCGTAGATGTAATATTCAAGTTGAACCCTAACCTAGCCTAGACGTTACTTGGACTGGGCAGTGGCCTGGAATAAACTGTGAATTACAATATCAAAAATAATCTATAAAAGTTAGTATTTTAACAGCCACTCGTGTAAGTTGTGTCGTTATCATAAAGATATACGATTAAGATGAAAAAACTAAGTTATATCGTGGCAAACGTATCCGTCGCCAAATCATAAGTGTCGGATAGCCGGCATGGGGTCGGATAATGATGTAACGGGAGAGGCTTACACCTTACACGGCGTAGGTTTCCCGCAACAATATTTTCTTTATCGCACGGGATCACGTGAGATCACCTTGCGATGTTCACCGTATGTGCCGTAGCTGCGGTACAACTGATACGTTAACGTTAAACATGTCTATTGTAAACGTTATACTTGTAACTTGGTCTACATATTTTTGTAGGATAATCTTTTGTTTGGACATATTATAAAAATGAATTCATATATCCCTTGGTCACGCCATCATGCGTGAACGGCTGGACCGATTTCACAATTTTTTTTTCGATGTGTTTGTTATTGTCAGGAGAAGGTTATACTAGGGGTAAGGTAGGGTAGGGGTAGGGTAGGCTAGGGGTAGGGGTAGTTGAAAGTTTTCATGGAGTTGCACACGGACAAAGTCGCGGGCGTCCGCTAGTTTTAACATAAAAATGGAACCGACTATTTACTAGTTATTTTGATTTTAACACAAAATTACTAAACCGATTTTCATGAAAATTAAATGTGACCAATCTGGAAGTATACGCTTTCAAATAAAAAAAGGATTATCAAAATTGGTTAATAAATGACGAACTTATGAGGTACAAGTATTAAAACCAAATATATACGCGTCGAATTGAGAACCTGTACCTGTTTTTAGTCGGACAAATGTGAATTTGTCTGTTACGCTCTCATGCGTAAATCTGAGTTGATTTAAAAATATTCGTAAAGCTACTTTACTGGTTACTGGTTTACTGGTTACGTTTACTTTGAAACATAAAGTTTAAACGATATATCTTATGAAAACCGCGAGCTTTTTTGTAATTGTCTTATCGCCGCGTTGCAACGGCTTGCGGTACGGATGGCTTCAGTGTGCTCGTGGCGTTCGAGCCGTCCACATCTTTTGTTGTGTAATTCTTTATGGGATAGGCGGGGAGAGTGACTTGAGTGGAAAAGGGGAGTGTTTGTTAACAGTCAAAGGATCCTTTAAACCTACACATAGTTCACAAGTGCGTGACTCCACTCAAGGTCATTCTCTGCCATTCAGGGTTTATTGGTAACATTCTTAGTGGGAATTGTTAGACCTAACAGACATTCATTCAATAATTGTGTTTTGCAGACAACCGCTTCTGATGTGAAACCCCTTATACTCCGACAATTGATTGATTAGACAAATTCAACTAATCTTATAATACAAAATTTCACGCACATATCAGTAAGATAAGGTACTTGTATATAGCAATATTCCCCAGCCTCGTTACATAAAACGCGTTCCATTGTTGTACCGAGCGGTTGGAATCGGCGATATTTAGACGCGTCATAACTGGGGCTATAAATATTTGCGTGGGGGCATTATCTCTGCATACGGGCTCGAGTAGCGACTCGTAAAGATACGCCCTTGCGTATTTATTGCTTCCCGAAATGGTTGCGAATAAGAGAATACGGGATCATGTTTTCCTCGGCCATTATTGTCTGCCGGGAGCAGTGAGCGCGCTGTGAGGCGGAAACTGGAAGACGAGCTGCTTATCGGACGCGCGCGCTGTGTATGAACGAATGATGTCGAGTTTATTGTTTTTCGTGTATTTGTAGTTAATATTTTTCGGTTGGTTTAAAGTTATTGTTTCTATAAAACGACGGCTCACCCCGCCTATGTCTGTGTTAAACAATATTCTGTTTATATAGACTTTGAGTATAAGTTTTTAATATTTATTTTATTTATTGCCTTGAAATATGTTTTCTATTAGTTCAATTGTAATTGATATCTTATAAACGTCTGTAAAATCTTTAACTTTGATTTTAATCAAAATAGCTAAAAAATTAAAATTAAAAATCTTAAAAGATAAACATAATAAATACTGTAACCGACCTTTCTTTAGAATTTTTCAAATATCAGGTAAAATTTTAGCCATAGATAATTTTACGACATTCCTGTAAGAACGCTGTCGGTAAACTTGGATCTAATCCAAGTTCACCGACATTCGTTTAAATATTTAAAACTCTTTCAATAAATTAAACGCTATTTAGTCCAAATTTCCTGTTCATCTAAGCTCATATGCCGGTTAAGGACGTAAATCGGGCGGTTATCTTAACCAAGCTAGCATACACCGGTTATACTTCGGTTAAGACGTTAAAGTGTTTGACACAATAGCTATTAATTGACAATAATAAATCGTAAATAATAAATAGGCGTTGCCAATACACATTTTTCTAAATCCCTTCAAAGCGGAAGTTTTCCGAATTGGGAAAAGAAAATATCCCTGTTTCTCAAAAAATCCCTGCCATTTGGGGTATTACTTGCAAGTTGTCAATGGTTGTTTAAACTACGTTTAGTATTTAACGGGCCGGTTATGTAAACATCGTTCAAGTGAAAGACGGTGAACTCGGGTCTTAATGTTTTATAACGAATGTTACACACCTAAATTGTGTATTTTCGTTTCGTACGGAATGGGAAGTTTCATTTGATACTTTTACCGTGGGCTAGAAAGCACTAATAGCACCCGCAATTATTTCTTAATTATACAGAATATGTGCTCAGTATAATTAAGAAATAATTGCTATACGTATAATTTATATGTACATGTAGATTATTTAGCCTAATTTTCTTTAATCACCGCATTTATATGATACGTTTAATCTTTTAATTGCATGGTTTAAATTAAAAAAAAATACAATTTTAATAATCACTCAAACGTTTTAATCGACTTGTTCACACCGTGCCAACGAGTCGATTAAGATTCGATCGTATAGATACTGTGACTGCTCAGCAATCATAAACGAATTGCTTGAAACATATGCCGATGAACTCGCTCAAAAAGAGCTGGTAATACTCATAGACGGAGAAGAGAAAGGCACAGCTCGCGCACGAGCATGGCGCACACGTCGCCGCCCGCTCCACCAATGACAGAGAGAGCAGAGCTCACTACTCACGTGAGTTCGGCGGCGGTGTGGCGCAGCTCGCGCACGCGCACGGCGAGCATGGCGCGCGCGGCCCGAACGTGGCGCACGCCGCGCCGCCGCCGCCCGCCGCCCCACTCCACCAGCGGGTCGTACACGAAGGCCTCCAGCAGCGTGAGCAGCGTCTCGCGCCCGCGCCGCATGGTGCGCACCACGTGCTCGCACGCCAGCCGGAAGATGCCCTGCCGACCACAACATCATCATCAGATTATTTCTTATAACGCACCTGTCCTACGAAAGAAGGGAAGACAACTACATACTAATTATATCAAATGAATGGGCAATGGATTGAGAGATTGAACTAACATTATATTTAAGTTCTGCAATACAAAAGCAGCGTCTTGATGTAAAAAGCAGATCGTACCTGAAGATAATTGAAAAACGCGATCAATTCTGAGCCGATACTTTATGTTTTCTGGACTTGAACTCTCAAGTCTCCAGAGAAGTATAACCGAGCATCCTGCAGGCTAATTCTCTATCTTTGACTTAAGTTAGTTGACATTATCAAATTGAGATTCTATCATCCGGTGCCTACTGGTGGATATCTTATAGTGAATAGATGACATTTGGCAGTTGATTTGATGTTTAACAAGTTGATAATAAAGACCAAAATAGTGAATAGGCTAGCTGGCCTTTACAAGTGCATAAGATGACACCGTATTACTCAAGTTTTTAATATAGGAGTATAATATAATGTTCACAAGACGAGAATGTTTGATTAGCGCGCCACGATGTACCGGGCGGGCGGCGGGCGGCGGTCGGAGGGCAGGGGGAGCATAGCAAAGTTCGCAACTCGTTTACGTTACCTTACATTGTGCGAGTTTGTTCATTAACAAATATAAACTTAGATGGAACACTGTTTGAGTGTTATAATTATATGTACTCGCATCTAAACATCGCGGGGAGTCGGTAAATATTTAATTTGTTGTGTTATTATACGTGTAATTGAATACTTTTTGAACAAACATTATACCAGTCTACGGTAAAATTTATAACTCATGAATGATATTATCAGCGCTCCGACGAAATTACTGCGGAGCAACTGAAATTTGGGCAATAGTAGGTATATCTTTGCAACGTCGAGCCTCAACTAGAGACTCGCTACAAAGAATTTTTAGAAAATTCAACTTCACGAAAGGAACTTAGTATGAAAGTTCTTCAAAGTTAGGAAGGTCGGGCTACTTTACGCGTACGACTCGGATCGCCGGCGTTATTTAATCTATAAATAGGTATTTTTCCCACGGGAACGGAAACTATACTGTTACTACTATTATGGATGGAACCGCAGGATGTTCTCTGTTAAAATAGTATTGTTAGATAAATATCAAATATTAAAAGGAGCGATAAAAAGATTATAAAAAAAATAAACAAAAAACTAATTACTTTGTATCTGTTTATTCGTTCTAGTTAAACCACAAAAGATTAGTCGTATCGTCGTATCTTTGGAACGGCTGAAAGGATAGATGGGACTGGAATGGAAGGAGAAACGGGACCTTCACTGGTAGATAGAGAAGGTTATTGAGCATTACGAACTTCTTTTTATTCCGGAAAATCGGAAAATCAAGTCTTTCAGAACGCTACGCAAATAATATCAGGCCAATAACTAATTTGTTTAACTGTCTACGAACGTGATGGAAATATTTCTCATATCGGGTACTCAAAATGATTGCCAATATTAGCATATTACACATTTCGGTAATCGCATTTCTTTATAAATAGACGTCCTCGAAACGCTAAGCACACATTAAATCGCTGCCCGAATTCCCAGGCGACTCGCCGCAGGCTCGCCGGCAGCGCGGCATGCGACGGGCGTGTCGAGCATTCCGCGCCGAGTAGCTGCATGCCACGGAGCAGGAGCATTCCAGCTTATACAACTTAGTGTTATAAAAGTGGAATTTTGGGAAGTGTACTGTTATGTATTAGCTTCAGAATGACTTTTATATGACCTGGAATGGGCCAATAATGGGTTTTAGGTGATAAATTGAGAAGTTATCGGTGCTCTAAAGGAGGGAAGTGGTACAAAATTATTGAGCTCAAATTCAAATTTCTTGTGAGCATGTCATTATTGAAACGTCAAGAAAGACTCTACCGGCAACAAAATATAGATTGCAAAATAAAATCTGTATAGATATTAACATTTGGATTGTGAAATCCAGTTTACATCTACATATTATAAAACAAATTCTTCATCCGTGTCAGTCTGTTCGTGATACAATTGAAAACTACTAAACGGATTGTCGAACGATCTTTAGGTGATTCATGATAAAGCTGATAATCTGTAATTTGTAAACTTATAGTTTCTCATAATGACCAAATTAAATAAAACGATTGACCTTGATAGATACTGATTAATTTAAATATCGATATAATTAACCAATACCTAACACAGATAACTAGGAATGTAGGACAATTAAGTATTAATAACCCTTTGCCGTCGAACACATACATTAAGCCAAGTGCGAAACTAATTAATAAAGTAATCAGTTAGCTAATTAAATATTGATTAGGTAAACTATGTCCAACTCTTTTAAGTTAACAAGATATTGTATTATAGTTTATACTTCTATAACGTATTACTCTACAAACCTATTAAAATAGTGACTTAGCCCGCTACACTTATAGAGCATAAAATCATCTTAATGAAAAAATTGACAAACGCACGACGACGGGACGACTTCCCTACGATTTTTAAAAGTTCCCTACGATTTTTCCAGGATTCCATCAGCATCAGGTTCTCACATGAAGACAATGGGACCACCTCAGGAGTATGCTCTTTCTAACAAACAAATAATTATCCAATTCAGTTTAGGCTACGTCGAGTAATCGCGTAACATCGGCCGGGAGGGTTATTCTTAGTCGAGCTTTAAAGTGTCTGACTAAAGTTCCGGTCAATGGAAAGTGTCTGACACTTTTGATACTGCTTCAGAATATTATTCTTCAAAATTTATATAAAAATCAGCTATGTTAATTTAAGCTAGGTCACACTTTTGTTACCTTAGTCCTTGCCTCCGTTACCTTTCTCACCTGGTACTAGCCTAAGTATCACAGAACAAATCTCGACAAACACGCAAGTAACTAATGCTACTTATATCCTAAGGGTTCATATTTGTGAAAATAAGCTGTGTCAGATCGCCCTGGGATTTTGCATAACATTACGTTACTAGACATAAGCTAGGTACTGGTTTAGAAACAGAAAAGGAGTGGTACAACTATTGATTGAGACTTCGTAAATGGACAACTATTAAAAGTACTTACTTTCAACACTGGCCATTGGACATCAATTAAAGCCTTAAACACAGCACCAGTGTAACGTTACCAGAAGGCTCTAATGTGCTAATGTGCGCCGCCTACGGCGAGTCGTTAGAGCTTGCGTTACACCCCGACAGCCCGCTGTGAGTTATTACGTGCTAATTGTGTAATTATTTGTACATTTCGCTACTGGACCACGACAGAACACTATCTGAAAATCATTAATTTATGAGATTCTTCATTCTATGTTTTAATCATAACCGAACCAGGCCAGAAACTATATTAAACAGAAATACAAAATCCAATTTTTCTTTTATTGCATCAAACTTTCTATCGGGTTTTTACTAATTTGGGTGCGCTGATTTTGAATCCTCTAAAGAATTCTTTGACCGTAAATGACCCTGAGATTAAAACCAAAGATCTCTCTGTTACATACAATTACCGAGTGCATCAGAGAGTCATAGATTATAATATAAATAGGGTAGAACACAATAATGTGGGCGCGGCTCGGCGGCAGTAGTTTACGAGCACTACAAACAATTATCCGCAGCAGCAGCGCCTCTGCGGTTATGTTATATGCAATTATCGCTCTCTGAAGTGTAGCACGAAATATACATTTTCTCTTCGTTCCTGATTTGCACTGCAAAATTATGGTATGCTAGTCCAGAGTCCAGCTTCCGTTTTCCTTACCTCCTACAACACGTATCATCAACTCTAAAGTAAATCTTCTAGGCAGTCGTGTTGCACTATAGACTGCACACATCGCTTATCATCAGAACCTGCCGAAGTTGGGCTACTTTCTGATCCGTTTTGAAAACCTTCAAATATCAATGATTTGTTAGAACGACAAGTTGTGACAGAAATTCCTTACATAACAACGGAAAAATGCTTTGGCTTTTCATTTTACCGAGTTGAAATCAGCTTTAGCTTTAGTTAGGAGTTCCAAACTGACAAAATAAACACACAGATATTCATGGTAAGTTTAGGAGACCCTTGTTATAATGAAAAAGGAATTACGTAAAACATAACAGTTTGTGGCTAAATTACGTGTCATTGTTGTTAGAGGCATATCCAGAAGACTTTATTGGGAGCGTGTCTAGACTACAGCGCTGGATGCACTAGGACATAGACGAGAGATATTTTGGGTCTATCCCTAAGGGACGAGATGCCGAGATACGTGGCCGACTTAAAGGTTTCTTCTCACGGCACTCGTAACTGCACACTCTCTAGAACTTATTTCTTTGGCAGCATATGGCCATTTCTTACAAGGTATATAGTAAAAACTAAAGTATGTTCTTTTTGGGTATCCGTATTATAACCTGAAAGAAAAAAAAACCTTGGTTTCTATTATTTGTATACTTTGGCAGTCGGATTATAAATATACATTAAACTAACGTTTACGTCCTACTGATGATAGCGTTCACTCAAGCTCATAGTACAATGAGAAGGTACCCTTACATAGAGAGAAGATAGACCTTAATATGATATTCATGGACACTTTATACTTGGATCCGGAGGCAAAAGTAATAATGCCAAATGTCGAGATAAAGCCTAGGATTCTCGGGGAATATAAAATGGTCGACTGAGCTGCTTAAATATTGATAACGTGATATTTCTATATCGTATATTTCTTCTGTTTTACAAGTTTTGTATAATCTTATTTATATGTGGGAGTGGGCCGACATATAGCAATAAAACTGAGGAATAGAAAGAAGTGACACTAAAAGTTTTTCTATAAGCAATTCGGTTAGTTTAATAATTATTATTATTAAAGTTGTATTTGCTAAGTAAGTACCAACCAGGTTTTGAATGGTCATTATTAAGACTCTAGCCGTGTAAAGATAAAATTGAATGTATTCAAACTATTCGTTATTTTTGATTTCATAATAATTGAATTATTATGAAGATTTGTTGAATTTGTTATTATTTAGGTTATCGTATAGTCATAGTAATAAATTACAGAAGGTAACACCGGGTTAAGATCGGTAAGTTTTATAGTTTTTGATTTCATGCTAATTATTTACGCTAGCTACATGTTAATTAATTAGTATGTCGTAGCATAAATGCTCAAAGCATTTAAGAATTATATAAGTAAAATTAATAATCCCCTAAAATAAACCCTCGTTATTAACAAAAATATAATATTTCAATTTTATTTTCTGCCAAATTGTGGAATGCCCTTCCGTGTGTTCCCTGATACGTACAGTTTGTGCTCCTTCAAGAGTGATTAAGCATCTTCTAGGCAAGCGCGCTTCATCTGAGACCTCATCAATGCTTTCCATTAGGCAAGAATTTAGTCAAGCGCAAGTCTATCCAACATAAAAACGAATATACCTACGATTATATCAGGGTATTGCAGACGCTCGGTGCAAGTGTCTCAGCCGCATATCACGAGATGGACACTAATAGCACTTTAGCCCCAATTACTGCGCTAACTAGTTTTAGCTCCAAACTTCTCTGAGCATGCATAGATTACTGTCCAGAGATATGTACTCATGTGTAGGTGGGCTGCATGAAATGTATATGTTCGTTATGTATTTATACGTCACGTCATATTGCAAGCCTATATATGGCTTCTCTAGCGCTTTCCTGGTATTAGTACATTCGGTTTTAGCGCAGATTCTAGGAATCGGTTGTATAAGTTAATAGATTTTTGTCGAGCTTCTCGATCTATCTGAGTTTCTATTGAGCTATGAAAATTTTATATAGTCTCACCATTCGGCGTTCATTATTACCATTAAATAAATCATGATATTGGTCGCTATCTATGGGCCTCATAAAAAGGCTCAAGGTCACACACCCGGCGATGGAACGATTATGCTCGGAGTACCTCTGCGTGATCGAATCAGAAATGAGGAGGTCCGCAGAAGAACCAAAGTCACTGACATAGCTCAACGAGTCGCGAAGCTGAACCGGCACTGGGCGAGGCACACAGTTCGAAGAAACGTTGGGATCCCACGGTACTGGGAATAGCGACCCCGCACTAGAAAATGCAGTGTTGGTCGACCCCTCACCAGGTGGACTGACGACATCACAGGGATTTGCTGGATACAGGCAGCTAAGGATCGTGATGTTTGGAATAGTCCCTACGAAAGGCGTAGTCCTGCAGTGACGTTCATCGATGATGATGATGACATAACTTGACGTTTCAATAGTGCTTGTAAATTTTGACTTCGATTGCAGTCTAAACTAGGGATCGTACCTATGACCTATTTTTGACTATCAATAGTTAAACAGGCTAACCTTTAAACGAACGAGGCAGTGGTGACCGCCAGCTTTAAAGACCTAAAGGTATTAAAATATTTTTTTTTTCAATTCACTTGTTACTTATTTTAATGGCACACATAAGGGCCAGACCACCTTATACGCGACTCAATGGGGATGATGACTAGGTTTGAATATATTAATTTTTATGAGACATTCGGGTAAATTAGGTAAATATTAACTATTTTTTATGGAAAGAACAAACTGGATGTAATCAACTAAAATTCTGTCATCGTAATTAGATGAAAATTCATACATTTTTAGCTTCCTTACATTAATCGTGACATTTTTCAATAAATGAACTATAAACAAACGCACAAATAACAATTGTAATTTTGTTTGAACGCCCATACAAATCTAACGATGGATTTATTTCTATAACGATGACTATCAGATATTAACGATAATGGGGTTGATGCTTTACCTGTGCTATTCGAGGCACAGGGGTCTGTCCTCCTTCCCGAACTCCGGGCTGAGAGTTAACTTATCTGATATTTTTTTGGAAAGGACAACTCATTATCACACACTCACACGCACACTCGATAGTTGGACTTTGTGAAGACTAATTATAGGGTAATCACTGTACCAACGACTGCCTCATTGGCCTAGTTTAACTAACCACAACATCACAGTAAATGTTTAGCCGACTATACACAAAGAGGCGTGTTAACTGAGATATTTTCGCTCCGTTGAACATAAACATATGATAACTTAATCTCTGTTTACCTATGTCATTAGTTACGTCACCTCCGAGGGACCACGTATTGTATCAATTCACTGAGCTCCCAAGCATCATCTGCCTCGTTAGCAATTCACGTGAAGGTAACAAGGTGATCTAGCAGCTAAAGAGCGAATCAGAGATGATCTATTACGTTACGTTCCTTTGTATACATGGACAAATGTAATTAATGAATACTCTAATGTCCATATTTTTAACCAAGCGTAACTTATTTATATATTACAGAGTATTTTTTATTTAAAGTTTTTTATTTTTATTAATCTTACTATTATTTTATCCTAATATTTGATTTATAAAGCAACCTGTTTTCATTTTAATTTATTTCTAGCCATAAAAGTAGGCTACCAAAGCAATAGGAATATATAAGGAGGTATTTTATAGTAAATAATATTGCAAGTACAAAAGTAAGCTCATATTATAATTGTTAAGTGTGTGCCTAAACGGTTTAACTTAATTTAATACTTCAATGATGTTAAAAAAAAAGCATAGATGTATAAGTTAATAAAATTTTTATTTATTATAAAACATAAAATAAATTATTATTAGACTAAAAAACCTAATGTACAACAAGAAATGGTTTAAAACCTTGGCTTAAACTATTAAAACAATAAACTTCTACAATTTTCTCTTAACAAAGGTAACAGTTCTACTCTTGATATGCTTAAACATCTTCGGCATATACGATCTCTTTCCTTTTTTATGACACTGCGCGGGAGATTCTTCGATATTTTCTTGAACTTCATTTGGACTACAATGTTCTACTTGAATAAAATCATTCAAATTGTCACTGGAACCGCCGTAACCGCTACTGCATGGACTACTCGACCTAGTAGAATCCGTATCACTGTTCAAATCCGTATTAGGTATTCTAGATACTGAGATATTGGCAAAGGAATCCGCTCTCTCCGTTCTACATCTTCTATTTTCCACTTGACGTGTCTTCTGTCTTCTGATAGTCCTCAGAAACTCGTCTGAGGAAAAAGTGGATGAGTCAACGTCTATCACAGCTGGTATACAGGGTGTGACATTTTCGGACGTTTCCAACACGTCCAAATCTACAGGAGTGCCCCATTTCCGGTCTAAAGCACGGAAGGCGGCAGATAAGTGTAAATGTAGCTCCATTTTGGTTGAAAACAAATTAACAAGTGATATCATACTGCAATATCAGCCATTATAAATATTAATTCACTGTCCCCACTACTTTTAATTTATTTAATGCGCCTCATTAATAAATTAATAATATTGTAATTAATAATCAATTTGCGCAATTAATTAATGTTATTGCATATTGAAGGGTTAAATGATAGTGAATCGATATGTAATTAGCGAAAAGTAATTAATTATTAAGGAATGTGGTATACAACTAATCCATATACTCGTATATTGGACGTTACTAAATTTATACCAATATTATAGACAAGGATTACAAGAGTAGACTATCATATTAAATGTATAAATTGTAGCATTTTAGCCCTAACGTGTATCTCTAAGCAATTTAGGCTTCAGAGTTATTCTCGCTCTTACATATTTAATACAAGGACAAAAAGGAAACAACGCACAGTCAACAACGGCGTACATTTTATACATACGTAGGAGCGGCCTTCACTGTTGCAGGCTTTAAGGGTAAAATGTGAAGGCTAACGAAACAAGAAGTTCCACGTGTAAGAGCGGGACGAGCGGAGCGACTTTTTACTGCGACAAAAAATAGTTAATTTATTTATTAATTCATTTAAAGCCGGCAAAGCCTCATTGGCATTTTTCTTGTTTATTTAAAATATTTAACTCAATTCTATAAATATTTTAAATAAACTAGAAAAATAAAACTTCTGAAACATATTTTTTCATTTCGATATTAATGTTATGTCAAAACTCGTCAGTTTGAGGTGATAATTGCATCATCTCAAAGTTACTTAACCTATTTTTATGAAACATAAGAATTAAAACCTAATCGAAACACGAATGCAATACTAAACGTTAGACAAGGTAATAGGTATATACTCGTAACATTGAAAATATTTGCTACTTTTAATGTATCAGACATAATGTGGCTTTTACGATGAATGTAATGTAAAATGTACGAGTGAAAGCAATGTAGAGCATCCGATAGATTGTTGAGTGTATTTTCTTGCTAGTTTTTGTTTAGTAATAATTACAATTGATTATTATTATAGCATTCACTCAATTGTTATACTACTATAACATCGAGTGGTATAATATGTCGCTCGTCATGTCGATAGTGCGGGCTAGTCCTTAGACATATAAGTTAAAGGTGACGCAACGGGGGCGCGCCACGTCCAAACTTTGCGGCATGATGGAAAACTTGTTTACTTGGATGCGGGCAAAAGTGTAATGAGCTGACATAAGTTTGTTAACTCATAACACATTATACACAGCTTAGAACTTGAACGTCTAGCTGTTAACATTTAGAGGACGAAGTCTAAGATTCGATTTCCAAAAAAATTTTTCGTAACGAGACTATCGCTAATTAGAATCTTTTTATGACAGAGCTTATTCAAGAAGTTGCTTTCGCCATCAGATCACTACTGTAAAATCAGTCATCCAACATAGTTGTGTTTAGTTATGTAAGGTATCATCGCAGATAAAATTGCTTTCACGTCAGGCGTAATATGCCTCACGCTGTTGACATATGACTAGCGAGTATACCATGCAAGATTAATTTACGTGGAGACTGTTTTCCCCGTAAGATCGAGCCCATCTGATTTACTCATCAATTATTAGCATAAAAACGTACATCATCCTCATTTCATATTATTAACCGATGGTCCACTGCAATACCTACGCCGTTTGTTTATGCCGTTTATAGGGACTTCCAAACATCACAATCCTGAGCCACCTGCATCGAGCGATTGCGACTCGCTCGATGTCGTCAATTCACCTGGTGGAGAGTCGACCAACATTGCGCTTTCTAGTGCGGGGTCGCCATTTAAACAACTTGAGACCCCAACGTTCATCAGCTCTTCGAACTATGTGCCCCGCCCAATGCCACTTCACCTTCGCGACCACTTGAGTTATGCTGGTGACTTTGGTTTTTCTGAAGATCTCGTCATTTCTGATTCGATCACGCTGAGATACTCCTAGCATTGCTCGTTCCATCACCCGATGTGTGACTCTGAACCTTTTTCTTCTATGGGCCTCATAAGAAGGCTCAGATAAAAACATATGCTTTCATGTATATAACTTAATCCTTCTCCATAATTGAGCGAGGAGTCTTCGCTTTCGGTGTAATGAGGGTGTTCAGATGTCCAATCCCACGGAATAAAAACCAAGTTATTCCGTGTAACCCGAAACATATTGCTAAGGTACAGAGGCAGACACATTTTTAATTTGGATGGATTATAAAAGTACACGTGCAAGAAAATTACACGTTGGAAAGTCGCCGCACATCCCCCGCCCCGCGCCGCTCTCCCGCCCGCGCCCGGTAACTTGAGCGTATTAAGAAAAGTCGTTTATGCTTCGTTTCTCTTTAATTGCCACGCGGTTAAATTGTTTTATTTCGTTCGAAAGGGGTGTGTTTACACGTGGATCTGGATTATTGGCACGTCAACACATTCATCGTTACTTGTGAAGTGTTTTAAAAATAAGCTCAGTGTAACATGGCATATATGCAAACGTCACACAGTATGCGAATGTAAAGGCCAAGTTATAATAATCTAGACATGATGATTTACAGCCTTTACAAAGTAATACATAAATAAATATCGCTATGAAACAATATCTAAAATATTAAATACTCTAAAATCTATATTCATAAATAAGATTGTAGTGTCTGTTTTTCAAAATAATAGCTATGAATTTACGGCACCTGTTTCGAAATGAAACGCACGTTCAGGATTTTCTGTCAGGTGATGTTGTCGTTTAGATACGTCGGTTATGGTCCGGCACAGCAAAATAAATCAATTATTTACAGTTTACTCAGAATGATACCACTTCTGAAGAACTCTTAATACACTAGCATCGTCTACGTACAAGTTAAGTGTAATGTTCGCAGTACGTGCATCATGCAGGCCCCGCGGGAGACGTTTCCCGGAATTTAGATATATTATTTCACGTCCCGGACGTACGCGTAGCTCCAGCAGTCGTTGTTATCCACAATTATCCCAGGGGTCAGTTTTATCCAGCGCGGCGGTGTAATAATTTACGTTCAGTCCGAACTGATAAATGCTATGTAAGCTGGCATGGCTGGCATATTTTCCAGACGTAAGGCCGGTTTTACTACCTTATGACAAACTTTGTCTTTCAAATTTGATGTACGAGTAAATAAAGTAACAAAACTTATGGTTGGTTAGACTATGCTACTCGAACAAAAACCAGCCCTTAACTTAAATGCATATAAAAAGTAATAAGTAAGTCAGTAAGTAACTCACAGACTTTGTCTTGCCTTAGACCGCCTTCTGTGGTGGTGTGGCGGTTTCGTTGGATATTTAATGCATTCCACAAATATTATGTTTTCAGTTTAATTATTTTTAAGTGCAAACTTACGTAATTATTTCAGAAATATCACACGCCGAGGATGAAACAATGAACGTGGTGAGAATTGTAGATAATTGTAGTAATTGTAAAGGCCACGAGTCGTTAACCCGATGGTCAGACCAAAGGCTACGGGTCTCCAACCCGATGGTAAGATCAACGAAAAGAGGAATGCGGCTGTGCCTCATCAGCGCCCTATTAAGAGACTAAGACTGCACACGATGGAGAAACATTGTGTCTCAGTATATCCATAGGGTGATACCGACTGTAGGTCTAGATAATAAAAATATGAAAATCCATTGAAATGACTACAAAATCGTGACGTTTTAAAGTTTTTATAAGAAGCCAATATCAAATTTTTCAGCCGTGGAGGTCTATCGGCTAATAGTTATGTTGATGATGACTAACAGAACCTACATTTTTTTAATAGCTTCGCTACAAAAAGTCATAGCTCATTAGCTAAATATGTTGATTAGGTCATAATTATATTAAGTACTTTATAGTAAAAAACATTACCTAAAGAATATCCTTTAGACATTGATGGATGGACAGTATTTTTGAAATACCGTGGTATTTCGTTTGTCAAATCCTATGAAATCAGATGTCACATTATTATTTTAAATACAACATTGTTAATTATCATATTTTCGCATTACCATAAAGTTACAATAATTTGAAATGCAAATAAACTCGTTCGGCTGTGATCATTTTGTCAAATATTTTATTTTCGCATTCTGTTATAATTTCATTTTCCATTGAAACAATTTTCTTGGAAAAGTTGTTTTGGTGAAAATGTGTATCTAAAAAAATGATAATTTGAAAGTAAAGCTGGCGCAATCTCGTCCCGGGAACAAAGGCACGCCGAGACAAGTAATACAACGAAAATGGAGTAATTAGCGTTTCTGACAAACTTTACACTCACGTAGGACAGCCACTTTGGCGTAGATTTTTTTGTAAATCTTAGGGAAAATGTTAATGGATCTTCAAAACAAAATTCGATTTAAGTCAAGTCAACCATCGTGCAAAGAACACTAACTTTATTTACACATCTAATTAACTACTCGTAGCTTATTCTTGGTCCCAAGATTCAAATTCATTTCAAGCAGGATTCTACAAAAGCACTTACGAAAAAAGTTTCGTTTGTCCAGTGGTAAGCCTATGTGGTTCCGGATCACGAAGTCCTGGGTTCGAGCCCGGGGTCGGATTTTGAGTGACTGAGCTTTTCTTTTGTCTAAGAAATTTCTAGTTAAATGTTCAGCCCGCAGTTGGCATGTAGCTTAGCGCCTTAGTGTTCTTAAGTGGTAGGCGTCCAGTGATCCGACGTGTCGGACGCTTCGCATCAAACGGATTTTGAATTTAACGAAAGATAAGATCCGTTCGATACGATCCTTACGATGCGGACACACTTGCATGATTTTCTATAAATACTAAAATCCGTTCGATGCGGGCGCACTTGCATGACTTTCTATAAAAACTAAAATCCGTTCGATGCGGGCGCACTTGCATGACTTTCTATAAATACTAAAATCCGTTCGATGCGGACGCACTTGCATGACTTTCTATAAATACTAAAATCCGTTTGATGCGATGCGTTTCATGCGTACGATGCGAATCTGTAAACCCCTGCCGTAAGCAGTCGATCCCGGTATTATCATTCATTAACATCTGATAATGGTCGGTAAAGAAACATTATCATCCTAAGCCCGCCAATCCGCATTGGGCCTGGTGGGTAAACTCCATATCCGCACTCCTATAAGGAGGGAGGCCAGGCTCTGTAGTGGGCTTTTCAAATAGACTGTAAATAAAATAATAATGACTTGACAAACGCAGTCTGTCTATAGTCACCCCTACCAGAGGTTCAAAGTGCATATCTTACCAATAACGCTGAAATCGCACTTTTTTAACAAAATTAATTTAATATTAGTATAGGCCAGCTATCACCCTGTAGAGTATGTCGTAATATTTACGGGACATCCTGTATAAAGTCATAATATTGAGAAACGTCTGTCAAAGTTTGTCGTTAGCGCGTAATGGGGCGCGGGTTCGATTCCCGCCCGCGTCACCGCACGAGTCACCGCAGCGCGGGAGTAGTTCGCTGCAAAGTAAAGCAAGTAAAGCCGGTCGTTACTTGTCCGCGACAGTTCATTAAAACTTCGCGGGCGTGAGTTTGTGTTGGAATCTTACCGTCGTTTGGGCGGCCGCGGCAAGCACAACTCATTCTAGACTCATTACCCGACTGCCGACAAAGGCATTATGTTATGTATTGTTTTTAATAAGAATATTTTCCATGCCTCTTTTTTTTCAATATGGAGCAGGCAAGAAATAGGGACGGGTATTGAATTCATAACCTCTCGGCGCTGAGACAGTTCCACTTACCGTGGAGCTATGAAGGTTCTAATCACGGTGGTATATCTCAGACTGAATTTGCCATACAAAAATATCACCATTATCAGTCGATGGACGTCCACTGCTGGACATAGGCCTCCTCCATGGACTTCCCAACACAACGAAGACGAAGATTTTTTTTCAACTTTTGGACGCATGTGGCCAGCGCAAATAATATCGCTTGTTTGGAGTTTGTAATTTCTAAAATGAAACTCCTGAGTAAAAAACTTTCAAAACCAGATTAAGTGAAATTGTGAATTACATGTTACTTATAGCTTTCACATGTAAGGAGCCCCGTGTCATTCATACGGCTGATACGGTGGTAGCTACGCCCCTGGACCTTAGATAAGTTAATCCTACTCTCATATGTATTGTGGGTATACCACTGACTCCCGAACTCGAGGTTGCTTAAGATAAATCTCCGTCAACCTTGAAAGAAAAACCAAACTTTTTTGTTGGCTTGGCCTCAAACCTCAGACCTCGCAACCTCGCAACCTAACCACTCAACGTGAGAGTCTTCACATCACACTATCACACTAATATTATAAGGGCGAAAGTTAGTTAGATTTTACTCTGGATTTACACATAGGCTACTTTTCATTCCTGAAAAATCCATGGTTCCCGTGGGATTTGTGAAAAACTGATTTTTCACGCGGACGAAATCGCGGGCGTACGCTAGTACCTAGTATATTGTACGTAAAAAAACACAGTAAAATAGATTTATTGAGGGAAATAAATTACAATAATGAAGAGTGAGGTTGACTTATCCCAAACAGGGAAAGGGCCGAGGCAATTTAGGAAACGGACTTTTCTGAATTGACTTACTTTTGGGTGTTAACTTCGGGTTTATGAAAAGTCTTTTGATAAAATGATTCCAGTAGCCGCCGCTACTTTGTAAACGAACCTTAATTATACGGGTATTTAGAAGTTGAGGCTGTTTTTCACATTCGGTTTTTGTTAAACTAAATTTGTAATTTTTTACTTTTTTGAAACTATGTATTGGAGGCTGGCTTAAAAGAAAATATGTCATATTCTTAATTCGTTAAATTTTAGTCAGCTGTTTTCGAGCAGTTGGAAATATTTGAACGCTTTTATAACGTACTGTTACATCCCTAAATTCTATATTCATAGTGCAGAGCTGTGACACAGATATAAATGTTCTGTCAGCAATATATATGCTTTATAAACCGTAGCTCTGCCTCTAAACATTCAGTCGTTCTGGTGATTAGCCGAATTGCTGTCCAGCTACGGACCTGGTTTATGCCCGCCGGTCTGGACTAAGTAACAAGGCTAAGCCCCTGGTAATACTAGCCGCCTATAGACCCTTTGCAGGTCCTCGCGAGTCGCGAAACATAGTGATCCGAAGTAATAAGAGTTTGTTGTCGAACTATAGTTAAATTATAAATAATAAAGTTCAGTTTTAGTTAATAAAGTGTTTTTTTTTATAAACACCGATAAGCCGAAACTAACATTTGGTGTCAGAAGAAAGCGGGATTTATTCCTGTTGGACGCCTACTCCTGACGACGTCCAGAAACTATAGTTCTCCGAGCCAAGCTGACTGCCCTGCTGCCGTTCCTGATCTCTCTGACAGACGGATAGTCAGACTCCCAGCTACTCCGACAATAAGACCACATCGTGCCATACCCTGTCGTTCCCGAGGGTTCACTGCCCAGCCGAGAGGTGCTGCCACGCGGTCCAGACTCCTGAAACATCACCTACATCGCGACGAGGCGTGCGGGATTGCACGCGCGACCCAGATCGACTCACCCGGCGTTGCAACACACTGCGCCGCTGCTCCGATTAATTCGCCGACTCATCAATGACACCGATTCTTGTACTACTGTGAGTAATTTTTTCGAGTCATTGACTTTATTACACTGGTTTATTTTCTGTTATTGCGTAAAATATTAAATTATTATGGCAAAACGGGAAGAAACACCCGCTCCACTCCAAATTTCCCCCGCAGAATCCCTTAGAATGAATTTTAGCGATTTAACCCGATTCATAAAACCTTTCGACGGTGATCGAAACAAACTAACATCATTCATAAGAAACTCTGAAAACGCCCTTCGCTTAGTAAGTCCGACAAATGCAAACATCCTCTTCCAGTATATTCTTTCACAATTAGAAGGGAAAGCCGAAATAGCCTGCTCATTGAAGGTGTTTGATGATTGGTTTGAGCTAAAACAATTTTTAAAATCCAATTTTGGTGAAACTAAACACCGAAGCCACCTACTTTTAGACCTCCAAAACTGCAAGATGAAACCAAATGAAACCATCTTAGAATACAGTTTGCGTCTCGAAACATTCTTAACTAGATTACAAACTGATATTTCCCATTCTACTAAGGATCCTGGCGAAATAAAAGGGAGACTTGCCGACACGGAAGATCTCGCCTTGCACACCTTTTTGTTAGGTTTACCAAGCCATATTTCTAATATTCTTAGGTGTAGGGACCCTTGTAACCTCGCGGAAGCTATTAACCTAGCGATTCAAGAGGAAAAATTTTACAATCTCGCCCAGTCATCAAAGAGACCCATAGAACATAGGCCGAACCGATCGAACTATTTTAATCAATCTGTGCATAAAGCCGCTTTTCCGTCAACTCCTCATTCTTCTAGTTTAAACCAAACCAAACCATTTCCTTATAAATCTAACTCATACCATGCGCAAGATAAACAGATAACTCATTATTCACAAACACCACCTCCTAAAGAAATAATTTGCAGATATTGCAGAAATTTAGGCCACGATATAAGCCAATGCCGAAAACGGCAATACAACCATGCCAAGCGCCAAATTCCTCAAAATCAGAATAATAAAGTATATAATCTTTACGAAAATAGTCCCCAGAATAACTCACATAACATACCTGAGGACAATTTTTTAAACTAATTAGGGTTCCATGTTTGCGTCGCTCGGGACCCCAGGTACAAAATGACGCTAAGAATAATATTAATTCCTATTTTCATCATACAGTCAATTATGAAAAAAATAATACATTTATTACACGCGCCAACGAACAGGGTAACCAGTCCCAAACCCATGACCGTGAAAATCCTACTAAATCCACTGATTCTACTATTTCTACTAAATCCACTGATTCTACTATTTCTACTAAATTCACTGATTCCACTAATTCCACAGCATCTACTAGTTCTAATATACTCACTGACTCCGCCGTATCCACTGATTCCACTGTATCTACTAATTTCACTGTATCTAACAAACCCACGATATCCAAAACGTCCATCGAATCTACTCAGCCTATTGAACCTACTAAATCCTCTAAACTCACTCATAAAAATACTAAGAAAAATAATATTTATACCAAAACCCGTAAAACTCCTACGAAAAATATAATAGCAAAATCTAGCTCCGAAACAATTTATAAAATTCAATATAATGATAAAGTTCATTTACCACATATTTATGTTCATTCAAAATACTCAAGTAAACCGTTAATACTTTTAATAGATGCAGGATCAAGCATATCCTTAATCAAAAGGACTTCGCTATCAAAACAACCTGAACTCATATCCGAAAAAATTCAATTTAAAGGCATAGATGAAACAGCCCAATACTCAGAAAGTTTTGGCCATTTTCAACTAGATATTAGATTAGAAAAGTTACTAACAATTTATAGTAAATTCCACCTTGTATCTGAATCCCTTGGATTTAATTTCGATGGCATAATAGGTAACGATTTCTTGAAAAATAATAATTGCATTATACAATATGGTAAAAACGCTCTACATATTGGTCAACACCAAATCAAAATCTTTTTTACAAAACCTCAATATTTAATACCTGCCCGATGTGAAATGATGATAGAATGCAATGTCATCAATCCAGAAATAAAAACTGGCTACATTGAAAAATCGCAAATTCAAAAAGGAGTATACTTGTCCAGTTGCTTGACTACAGTAAAGCCTAATAATCATGTAAACGTTTCTATATTAAATACGACAAATACAGAAGTCAAAATTCAAACCTTTTGCGTCGAACTTCACCCCTGCGATACATTCCAGGAAATAGAGACTAACTTTATTAACAATGTTAATGTAAATTCACTCTCAAAATTTTCAGATCGTAATAAAGAAGTTAGAAGTCAAATCAGGTCATCTCACTTAAACTCAGAAGAGTCAAAAGCACTCCTAAACCTTTGTCAAGAGTATTCCGACCTATTTTATCTTAATGGCGATATCCTTTCTCATACTAACACTCTACGTCACGAAATTAAAACTACTTCTTCTCAGCCCATTCATGTCAAAAGCTACAGGTATCCAGAATGCCATAAAGAGGAAGTTAACAAACAGATTCAAAAAATGCTAGATCAGAAAATTATAAAGCCTTCTAATTCTCCATGGTCTTCTCCAATATGGATCGTTCCTAAGAAACTCGATGCTTCTGGCCAAAAGAAATGGCGTATTGTCGTTGACTATAGGAAATTAAATGACATCACTGTAGGCGATGCTTACCCTATCCCTAATATCACCGAAATACTGGATCAATTAGGACACAGTAAATATTTTTCCACATTAGACCTAGCCTCTGGATTCCATCAGATTCCCATGAATGAAGAAGATTCTCCAAAGACTGCATTTTCAGCGAATAACAATCACTACGAATATACCCGAATGCCTTTTGGACTAAAAAACGCCCCTGCCACATTTCAACGTCTCATGAATACTGTACTTTCTGGCCTCCAAGGAATACATTGTTTTATTTATCTAGACGATGTTATAATTTATTCTCACGATCTTCAAAGCCATATCAGTAAACTCAAATTAGTTTTTAATGCCCTTAGACAACATAATCTCAAACTACAGCCAGATAAATGCGAATTCCTTAGAAAGGAAGTAGCTTACCTTGGTCATATCATTTCAGACAAAGGAGTTTCTCCTAATCCCGATAAAGTTAAAGCTGTAGCTTCATACCCTACTCCCAGAACACCTAAAAATATAAAAAGCTTCTTAGGTCTCGCAGGTTATTATCGTAAATTTATTAACAACTTCTCTAAAATTACTAAACCCTTAACCAGTCTCTTACGAAAAGATGTTGAATTCATTTGGTCACAACAACAGGAAGACGCATTCAATACTCTTAAAACCATGCTTACTAATGCACCAATCCTTCAATATCCTGATTTTTCGAAAACCTTTATCTTGACTACAGACTCATCAAACTACGCTTTGGGTGCCGTACTTTCCCAGGGTGAAATAGGTAGTGACCTTCCTATCGCATTCGCATCTAGGACTCTTAATAAAGCTGAAGGTAATTATAGTACTACAGAAAAGGAATTACTAGGAATACTATTTGGTACTAAAACTTTTAGACCTTATCTTTATGGTAGGAAAATAAAAATCGTAACTGATCATCGACCACTAATATGGCTTATGAACTGTAAGGATCCTAGTAGTAAACTAGTAAGATGGCGTCTAAAACTAGAAGATTATGATTATGAAATTATTTACAAACCAGGCAAAATCAATAATAATGCCGATGCCTTATCTCGACCTCCTATACATACCATTGATGATATTGACCCAACAGACAACTTGACTTATGAATCCTTTATAAAATCACGTTCCAGTCCTATGCTACATGATACACAAATTACAGAAACAAATCAAAGCCTACTCGAAACAGCATGTACTTATATCGCTTATCCTACCTCTATCGACTTAGATACTTCCAACCCATATTGTGATAACATACTTAGCACATTAGAAAACAGAAATGAATTTGAAATGTCCGAAAGAGAATTGAATAGTCTAACAGTGTCTTCTACTAACAACAAAACCTACTTCCATCTATTCACTAAAACTCACTACTATGACTCAGCCACCTACAGAGATATATTCAAGGTTCTAAAAGAATTACGTAATCATTTAATAATATTTTATCCACAAGTTACAGATATTTCTATCTCTGATTTTGATAATCCTTATGATAAACTCAGGTTTTTATTAATTTACGAAATCATAGCATTTATTTTTCACAACACTAAAATTAAAATAAATATATATCATAATAAAATTAAGTATCCTACTCCTAACGAAATTCCCATAATATTGAAAGATAATCATGATACTCCAATCGGAGGACATATTGGCTCAAACCGTATGTACAACAAACTTAAAGATGTGTATTATTGGAAAGGCATGAAAAAGGACATAGAAGTCTACGTTAAAAATTGTTCTCAGTGCCAGAAAAACAAAGCATTAAGAGCAATTAATAAAGCTCCTATGGAAATTACTTCTACTTCTCAGGAACCTCTTCAAAGACTATTTACAGACGTAGTCGGTCCTCTGCCTGAATCTGGACCCCAAGGATTCAAATATATTGTAACATTCCAAGACGATTTAACAAAATATTCAATGGCCTATCCTATAGTACAAGCCACGGCTGAACAAACTTCGGAATGCTTAGTTAAATTTATCTCTCATTTCGGTATTCCTCGAACAATTCTCTCCGATCAAGGAGTTCACTTTATAGCTGACATATACAAACAAGTGGCATCTCTTTTTAAGATTAAACATTTATTTTCGACCATTTATCATCCCCAAACTAACGGCTCCCTAGAGAGAAGCCATTGCACGCTTAAAGAATATTTAAAATCGTTTGTTAACAAGGAACAAGACAATTGGCATAAATATCTTCCCACTGCTCTTATTTCCTATAATAGTACGACACATACCACTACAAACTTTAGTCCTCATGAACTTCTATTTGGTTGTAAACCCTATTTACCTAGCTCTATCTACGACATAAGTCCCACAGCCACTTATCCTGATTACATCAAAAATCTAAAACATAAATTGAATACCACTAGAAATTTAGCTAGCGAAAATATACTTAGAAGTAAAGAAAGATCAAAACGTTATTATGATCAACATGCTAAAGAAAAAACCTATAATGTTGGAGATATGGTCTACATAAGAGAACATCACAGATTACGTAAAGCTCTCTCCCCAGTCTGGAAAGGTCCTTTTAAAATCATAGAAACCCATGATAATAATAACGTCACCATTCAAATTAATAGACGTAAGATCCGTTACCACTTCGATCAAATTAAACTAGCCCACGATAATTCTCTTCCAGGGTCATCGCGCCAGGCACCATCGCCACAACCGAGTTAATAACGCCAATAGTCGATAGCCCAGGTCTATATTTCGATAATCTAGGAATCTTAAAATACTACAATAACTTCTGGAATATTATTACATTTACTGACTTATCTTACATAAAACCTCATGTAGAAAACATTAAAAATGTTATATATACCGTAAAAGAAACTTGCCATAGTTATAAATCTGCTAAAATACAGTCCGATTGCTCTAACACACTTAGTCCTTTAGAAATACTTCTAAAAAATGTTGAAAATAATTATCAATCTCTATCTCATCTTACGCAGGAAAAAGGTCGTTCTAAAAGGTCTTCATGGTTCGGTTTTGGTGGACCCATACTTAAACAACTATTTGGATCCCTAGATGAAGACGATGCTCAAATATTTACTAGTGCTATAAATGCAATTCAAGATGACCAGAGACATCTTGCATCTTTAATGAAAGAAAATATTCATGTTATCTCTTCTACTATTAGCACATTTAACAATACTATTCAGAAACTAAATGAAAATGAGCAAATACTTAACAGTAACATAGAAAAATTAGATAAAATCCTAGATAACGTTTTGCAAACTACAAATAAATTAGAAGCGTCATCACATCTCACAATGACCTTTAGTGCTTTAGAAAGCTCATTAATGACTTTAAATTTTAACCTCAAGGATATCATTGACGCAATCCTATTCGGTAAACAAAACATTGTCCATCCCTCTATACTATCTCCTATGCAACTTTATAATGAATTGAACTCTAATAAAAATAAAGTTCCCCAAAATTTTCCCTTACCCTTGAATTTAGAAAATATGCACACACTTTTAGATATATCCCAAATTTCAAGTTTCATCACTGACTCTAAAATAGTATTTGTTGTTAAAATTCCTCTTGTTCTCTTACAAGAATATAATTTGTACCATGTCTATGCCCTTCCTACTGCCCATGATATCAATAACCCACATTCCTTTGCTATGATCAACCCTACTGCTACATTTTTAGCAATAACAGACGATAAATTACTGTATACAATGACAGACTCGATCAGTGATTGCAAAACTCTAACAAATAACTATCGCCTGTGCAAATTAGGCAATGTGCATTCTAGTGTCGCAAATCCTACGTGTGAAGTGCAAATCCTAAGTGCTTACATAAATAAAATACCGGACACATGTGATTATAAAAACGTAATTAGTGATATTGACGTTTGGCAAACGATTAGTAATAATAAATGGATATATGTTCAATCCAACATAGCTAAGCTCTCGGTTAAATGTAACAATAGTATTAACGACTATGATATAATTGGAACAGGAATTCTCAAGCTTCCAAAAGGATGCACAGCTTTTCATAAACTCTTGCAATTCTCTCCTTCAGTAGAATACGAAACTGCATTGTATATGCCTACTCCTAACTTTAACATTATAAATGACGATTGCTGTTCCAGAAAGAAAATAAATTCTACGCTTCCATATCTAACACCAATTAAATTATCTCATATAAACTTAGATTCTTTGCATTACGTTACACATAGATTAAATCAAGTTAACGATGAAATTGAAAAGATTGAAAACCAACCCTACCATATTAAATATGGAAGTTATTTCAGTGTTTGTACAACTCTCGTATCTTTAATCGTATTATGCTATATTTCTTTCAAAATGTATAAAAAATGTTGTAATCGAAGAAGGCGTAATAATAGTTTAGATTCTAGTTCTGGTTGCTGTATTCAGATTTTTAATAGCTGCTATACTAAACCTAATCAAAATATACAAGCTATTAATACTAGTTCCGATTATGAAACACATAATAGAGCATTCGAATCCAATAGTAGCTCAGAGAACTCTCCTACTTTCCTAAGGAGAAATTTACATTGAAATGTTATGTTTAGTACTTTTTCATAATTACTATTATACTAATACTGTTACTAAATTATTAAATGCCATTTCATGTTTGGTTTATACTATTACATAAGTCTACTATATACTATTTGCTATTTTAATACACTGGTTCTTTTGTAATAATAAGAAAATGTTATTTTGTAAGTTTTTTATTTTCTATTTCTTTGTGATTGTATTATCTTAAATATTATTACCTATGTAGGAAAAGAAAAAATATGATTATGTTATTCCTAATTTTCATTTCTATTTCTTCTATTGTAATACTTGGATCACTATCGTAATATTCTACTCACATCTTACTTACTATGATGCTTCGTCTTAAAGAGGGGAGGTGTTACATCCCTAAATTCTATATTCATAGTGCAGAGCTGTGACACAGATATAAATGTTCTGTCAGCAATATATATGCTTTATAAACCGTAGCTCTGCCTCTAAACATTCAGTCGTTCTGGTGATTAGCCGAATTGCTGTCCAGCTACGGACCTGGTTTATGCCCGCCGGTCTGGACTAAGTAACAAGGCTAAGCCCCTGGTAATACTAGCCGCCTATAGACCCTTTGCAGGTCCTCGCGAGTCGCGAAACATAGTGATCCGAAGTAATAAGAGTTTGTTGTCGAACTATAGTTAAATTATAAATAATAAAGTTCAGTTTTAGTTAATAAAGTGTTTTTTTTTATAAACACCGATAAGCCGAAACTAACAGTACGTAATAAAAACCTCTCGTGCGAATGAGGACTAAACATTAATGTTTAAGCCCTTTCAAATGACCTCTATACCATCTTTGGTATCCTCCTGTGTAGCTAGACAGACATCTACCATTAAGTGATATACTCGTAGCAGTCAAACGCTACTCTTTCAATAAATATTGAACAAAAATTTACACGGTTTTTGTTAGACGAATTAACGTTTTTACGTAAAGGATTTAAACGGTTTAATCTCCGATTTAAGCGACTCAGCCCTCATTAAGGCAAAATTCCGTTATTTTTCCGTAAATCCCAGACAGGTAGCAACAAAGGGTATTTAGGTCTCGTTTCAGACAGGCCCCACAAAGGCCGCTCCCGCCGTTATTTCGTGGAGGCTTTTTACCTGGGTTACAACACGTGCGGAGGAAGGAAAATATCCAAGCACTTTCTATTTTAGTTGATAGCTCTCAACTAGTTTTAGGTAATGTAACGTATATGTCGTTATTTTTTTACTGAATATAAATCTCTTTTCCTTTTCAACTAAAACAACAACCGCTAATGATCGGTACAATAACAATTGTTTCATTATTACCATACCTACTAATGTTTTTTTTTACCCGTATGTTAAAGGAGGTTTATTAGGAACTAGTACATTCAACTGCCAGTTCGAACGAATTCAGCAAAGGGCATTAGAGACTAATAGAATTTTTTTATTATTTTCGAATGTAAATAAACTTCTACATCTTTTCAACAAAGATTAAAAAAGCCTTTCCCGGAAACTGAAGCTATTCTGTTGACGCATGCAAACCAGTTTCATATTGAAATTGTCAACAGCACGTAGAGGTATCCCTGACCGCAGCACAAGTGGATGTCATTCGATATTTCACTGTTGAAAAATGTTTTGACAGCACCCGCGATCTAAAAGGCACCAGTTTAAACTAACAAATATTTATGACGAGATTTATTTAAATACCAAAAATAAATGATGCATACAAATTGAAAGCGATCGACGAAAGTTTAAAAGCACTTGAAAATAAACGGTAGCCATTTATTTATTAAAAGACAAAACCCTCTAAAATATTGATGCACAATAAAACTACAAACGAGAGATAGAAAATGAATGAATTCTGAGCGTCTTAATGCAGTAAAAATTGTCTCCCGCACGAAAAGGGATCACGAAACGTAGGTTCAGATTTACATTTACATTTCTTTACTCAGGTAAATAGCTAGAAATGTGAAATGAATGAATAAATAAATAATTCAACCTAGAGCCCCCACTTTGCATGCAAACAAGATCTGTTTATAAACATCTGAGGAATGTTAAGTTACATTAATACATAGTGATGAGAATATTTGTGTTTGATCGAAAAACTTAACGAGCACTCTCGTAATGAGAGCTTTATTAAGTCTGGTAATTATATAGCGTTATAATATAAATGCAAAAGTAATATTATTCATTATGTTAGCATCCGTCACAACATTTTTGTCTATATAAAGTATAGCCTCAAGTCGGTAGGACGGTAATAACGAGTCCATTGGTACCTCATCCATCATAATCGGCTTTAAAGTTTAGACGGAGCGGAGCAAAATACAAAAGGTTTCTT
This sequence comes from Bicyclus anynana, assembly GCF_947172395.1. Lineage (NCBI taxonomy): Eukaryota > Metazoa > Arthropoda > Insecta > Lepidoptera > Nymphalidae > Bicyclus > Bicyclus anynana. Next base: position 15,863,641 of record NC_069097.1, on the reverse strand, counting down.
TTTTAATTAAAGAATACTTGCCGTATCTTTTTTTTATTTTATAGATAAGTTAAGTAATTTACACATTACCATAACTTTACAATAATGTAAAAAATAAAAACATTTAATATCATACTAGCAGACCCGCACAAGCTTCGCTTTGACTTATTAATTAATTTATTTGCACTTCTTTCCTATCCCTACCTTACACTACCCTACTCCTATCCCTACCCCTACCCTAGGATTTAAGGGTTTGAAAAATAGATGTTGGCCGATTCTCAGACCTACTGAATATGCTCAAAAAATTTCATCAAAATCGGTCAAGCCGTTTCGGAGGAGTATGGCAACGAAAACTGTGACACGAGACTTTTATATATTAGACTAGCGGATGCCCGCGACTTCGTCCGCGTGAAACTCGATGTAAACTTTCAACTATCGCTACCCTACCCCTACCCTACCCCTACCCTACCCCTAACCTACCCCTACCCTACCCCTACCCTACCTCTACCCTACTCCTACCCTACCCCTACCCCTACCCTACCCTACCCCTACCCTACCACTACCCTACCCCTACCCCGTTTTCTAATTATTATTAATATGAACTTTATACAATAACAATAAAGCTCAAATTGACTACGTTTTAGTTACAAATCATTTGTATGGGAAAAAGAAAAGGGCTATTTTAGGGTTTTTGCCAAAAAATTAAAATTTATAATTAACAAATAAAAAATAGGGGTTGATCGTAGAGGGGTGAAAAATTGAAAGTATTATGAGATTTTTTATTGTAAGTCATCAAAAAATAAAAAAAAAATTTACCAAAAAAAATTATATATTTTAATTAACAACAACAATTAACAATTATAGTTTTTAATTAACAAATAAAATATAAGGGTTGATCGTAGAGGGGTGAAAATTTAGGGTTGTATGTATTTTTGTCTGCTGTGTCATAAAAAAATAAAAACAAAAAATTTTGCCTAAAAAATAAAAAAAAAAATTAGGGGTGGACTACCCTTAACATTTAGGGGGATGAAAAATAGATGTTGGCCGATTCTCCACCCTGGCCGACAATCACGCTAAGGATCACAAAAATCGGTCGAGCCGTTTCGGAGGAGTTCAAGTTCGAACACCGCGACACGAGAATTTTATATATTAGATTAGCGTTTATGATAAGATAATAATAATTTAAAAATTCAATATGTTGACTCTAAATTTAAAATAATTGAGCTAGTAGCAACCAGTATTAGAAGTTTTAATTAAAATCACTTTATCTGTACAGGTGCTCCAATGCTACAAATAGATATTATTGTACGTTACACTTACATTGTTTGACGTTGGAGGTCGTCGGTCGGTAAAAGGGTAAAGTTTATATTGAATTATATTTAATATTAAAAATATAATTAAAAAACTCTATACATTTAAAAAACTCATATTACGATTTTTATTTTACAAAATTTTTAAATTCGATATATATATTTTACAAAATTTTTAAATTCGATATATAAATTCGATATATCGAATATTCGATAAAAAGTTGCTTCTACACTATATAAAACGCATAATATAATATACTTACGTATAGTTTGTAACTATACTAAATAGTAAAGTTCGGCATGGTTACATTACTTGTTAGGGCGCTACGAGTGTCGTAGCAGTGCTACGAGCGCATTATATTCGAGCTACGAGGACACTCAACGATTGTGCATATGAGACTGCCTGCATTCTCCATTCTAATCCTATTTGTAATATACGTCTTATTGGAATATTAAATCATTCATGCAAATATATCTCTAATGGAACATTGTCGTCAACATCTAAATCACTTCCAATTCGAAGCACCTATATTAAGTATTTAGTACGTCGGGCATATTTTATCCTGCCTATATTGCATTGCCTCATTATTTGACATGTTTTCGCGAAAAATAGTTTTGTAACATTTTTATTCTCTAAACATGGTGTTTTTTCATCAAAAATGCTTTTATTAATGAGGTTAGAGCGTGGATAATGTGCTCGAAATGGATCACTCGTATATGATAATAATAATCTTTGTTATTAAATCTGTGCCATCACACAATACGTACATCTGCGCGCGCCAGATTTGTTATCTCTTTCAATTTTACAGTTGGTACACATGTACCAAGTTAGGAGCGTTCCTTCTCCTCAAAGAAAAATTCAATTACGGAGCATAAAGCCTTTTTGTGAAGAGAATAACCCTCATTACACGACCTCCGCTCCACAAAAGAGATCAGATTTCTTCGGAAATTTGTTGAAATATTCAAAAACACGAAGCTATGCGATGTATACTGCGTAAGGGCGTTCGCACAACTACGTCCCGATTCATTGTGATAAAGAAGTATCTTCATTCAGTAAATAGTAATGAATTATTTGCACACATTTTGTAATTTTAAATTTGATGAATGATTGAAGCTTTAAAATAGTTAGCATTTGATGTGTGAGTAACACATCAAATGCTAACTATTTTAAAGCTTCAAGGTCTCTAGTGGTTTCCATTCTATTTAAATAAATAAACTGCACTGGAACTTGATTACACAGGCGTTACAAATTCCTTTACGCAGCGTTAAAGAAATTTGCGTAATATTTTCGAAACTTGTCGTGAAGATTTCAACAATAGCATGACCTTTTATTAATTTATTATAAAAAAAAACTCAAATATTCAAATTGCGCTTGCTTGCATTTCGAAGAGTTCAAGATGAGTTTTATTTAAAGTCTTTTTAAAGCGTCATTGCCTTTGTAGCATTTTTGTCATTATAAATATTCACATTCTCGTATAACCCCATGGAAGATAAGTAGTACATAAACAATATTTGTATGGTCTTATTCTTCTTTTCAATTGGATACTTTTTATACGACGACGAAAGGTCGTAACTCGGAAAGCGACTTCGTCGGTGTACGGTAGCCTTAGAAGATAATTAACTTATTTATTTGCATGAAAGATTAAGATAAAACAGAGAAAAACAGATTAGGTGAAAATGGAATAGGATACTAGGAAAAATTTACATATTAAGGTTTTAAAATTACATAGACAAATTTAATAACGGAACGTTACGCTAAAATATAGTTAAATGCATGAAGTCCGCCCGACTACTGTAAAATCAAAACTTATTTTTTACTTATAGTTTTGAGAGTCTCTGTAAGTGAATAATTAATGATAAAGAAATAATTTAAACTTCCTAGTTTATAATATTGATGAGACAAAAGTATGCGAAAGTTTGAGAGTCCTCGTCAGGGCGAGATTGTAATTTATATAAATCCAAGTCGTATCTTAGGGACGGTGCATATGATGATACCTAAGATGATGGGCACTCGTTACTATCAAACTATCATAACAATTGCTAGTAAAGTAAAAATACCACTAACTAATCTCCGCGAGACTACAAGAGCACAGGTGATTATCGACTTTATTTCAACGGCAGTAAAGTCAATAATTGTTTGATAGTAACAACTGCGTTACACTTTCCCAGATGGCGCCTGCCTTTAACTTTCAATCAATGCACTGCACACATCGAATGCGAAACATCCTTTTTACGTGACAAGAATTATACGAAACAAAAAGGAAATTAGAAAAAGGTGTTATGTGTTGTAACTTTCGCAACATCGATTTTTACGAAGCTTGTTTTGAAGGAAATTGTATTTCTTCTGTTCGTATACACAATACCAGGGCCGGCCAGGCTTCAGGCGGGAGGCACTACAAGTAACAATGTCGGCTTGCGACACCTTGCAAGGCTATGTAGGATTTGTAATTACCTTGTACAAGTTAATTAAAAATTTACTATAAACACTACATTAAAAATGGGACTCAAGTTCAAAATTAAGACTAGCATAATTTTATATTTATACCTAGGCTAATTACAGGGCCACGCATCTTTATTAACAGACATGAGTTTTGATGTTTAGAACCATCATGCTGGTGGATAAGGTTTGGTGGATTTAAGGAGTTAACATTTTACTTTGTAAGGACTACTATCAGATGTCTTAACTGACGGCTTAACGTGCTCTCACTGAGAAATTCTTGGAAAAAAGAAAAGCTTGAATTTTCAACCCGTCTCAGAACTTTCTCTACTCATGATATAATTATCATAATATTAAGAATATTAATTATTCAAATAAATGAACATAAAGTATTTCGTTAAGAAATTATATTAAATTCTGTATAATATCTTATAATCAGTCGAATGTGTAATCACAGCAGCACCAGTAGTACTATATTTTCAAGTTGGTAAACTAAAAAAATCAAAATATAACAAAGAAACATCAAATTTCAACAAATAGTACGAGGAAAATTCTAACAATAACAATGCTATAAAACATCGCAACTAAAAAGAGAAAATGTAACAAAAATATACCCAACAGAGCTACAAGGCGCGTAGACACGCTACGAGCTTTGTAGATCAGCTACGAGCTTTGTAGACGCGCTACGAACTCGTGATACGAGTAGGTTACGCCTTTGATATAATATTCGAATTGCTGCATTACGATATGAGGATCACTGCAAAGGCATTCTAAATATTCTTATATAACAGACTTAAGTAACAAGATTAAGCGCTTGATATATATTGAGATAGTTTTGAAAATGTATTTTCTAAATTTTATTTAGCCTATTACAATTTTATTTTCGGTTATACTCCTCAAAGGACGATGGAATTATTCATATTACCTAACAGGGGCTTCATTAGCCTTTTCGTGGCTCACGTGATGCTTCGTGCGTCAATACTGAATGAATATCTAGTGTTAGCACTTATTTTAACATTGTATTGCGCAAGTCGGATGAATTCGCAGAGTTTTTTTATTTTTATAAAAATCTCAGCAGGAACACAAAGTATAGCAGGAACAAATAGACATACAAATGTTTCATTCCTGTAAGAAAGTCTGGATAAAAACTAACATGTGCCAATTTTGATGCACATCCGTTCAACAGTTGAGTCATGTAATGTATTGAGTAACATAAGATAAAAATATAAATGAAATCGTTTAAGTCGTTCTCAAACTAAGGTGTGACCAAGGCCGATAGGGATTCATTTTATATGCCTAGATTATTATGATGTCTTACGAATATACTCGTACCAATTATAATGTTTTTTTTTCACAACTCAATTCTCAACAAGTTTAATCTACAATTTTTAGTCTTAAAAACAGGACGATTAAATAATACGATATCATTGTTCTTCTGTGACGAAACACAAAGTAAATTAACAATTTCATTTTCACTTACAAGAATAATAATTTTCAAGTTTCGAAAAAATAAATCCACCCTCCCAATGTTTGTAAAGTGGCAGTGTAAAAATTCCGTGAAGAATCCGTTTAATCTTAATAAAAGAGCAGGAAACTGGATTCGGTTGGGTTGAGCGGGCGAGTAAAAAGGAAATTAGAAATGGAATTTTTGCCGCTCTGCTCTGAGCGAACAGGCAGGTGCTGGGGATACATCGCGATTGTTTAGTACTGTAAGTTACGCTACAAAAACAGTACAACAAAATAATAATAATAATAATATGTGAATGTTCGTTACGCTTTCAAGCCAAAGCCACTAAACCGATTATTAAAATTCTTTTTTTTTGTTGCTTCGAAACACATTTAGCCAGTCATCAAGTAATATTTTTCACTAAATAATTTGCCCTATTAGGGCTAAAATGGGCAAATATAGTCCACCATTCGTGGGTCGTTTGGCAATCAGTCAGTCCTAGTAAAGTCATGTCATGCTTTATGTATTATTTTATTATCAAGGTAGTAAGGCGAAGGCAACCTTACTACCTTGATAGACTCCACCGAGAACATCAAATCATTACGATACGATACATACGATTTCCGCGCCGAGCTCCTTAAAAATTCTTTCACCAATGGAAAGTCTAACTGAATGTTGCACAGAAACAGACAAAAATCGCACATCGTGCTCAAAAACGAATTGTTGTACGACGTTGCCGATCTTGTTGAGCGGCATGTGTTTTACATCAATAGGCTAGTTGACACTTTTTTAATGGTCCTAAATTGTTCATTATCGTTCTACTAAATTGAAAAACAAATCATATTTTTTTGAGAAATGAATACATAAAAATTTTAATTTTTGAATATTTTTTTACAATACAAGCCAAAACGGTGTCGGCCATGATGGTCTATATTTTTTATCGTTTTATGACGTCAAGTAAACACTAAACCAATGTTGGTCAAAATTATTATTTATTAATTTATTATTATTAGTTTGACATTTAATCCTTTAGTAACAATGTGACGTCACAAAATCGACAACAGCGGGTGTGACGTTTGGAAAAATTAAAAAAGTGCGTAATTTTTAAATAAAGAGTTCTATGAAATTCTTAACTTATATTAATTAATATCGATATATTTTGAACCCTGTGCTATACGAAATTTCCATTTATTTCCACAGATTATTCTTGCCATGATGATCAAGGCCTACACAAATGAGTCCTATTAATATCTATCTTTGGTTAGACATCAAGTTGAAGCTTGGAGCTGAACTTCTAAGCTGTTTATACTACATGTGAAATTTTCTCACTAACTCCTACAGTAAGACGCGGATGTTGTAATCACATTGTTAGCGAACGTTCTGAAAACAGTTTTACCGTCTCTAGATATTTACTTTGAATCGCTCATTCCCCGGCATGTTTTCCTCTCGTGAATAATGCATGCACCGCGGGGGAGGGGCGCACACTCCGCGGCTCTGCTGTTGAACTATTTACAGTATTAAAAGATTTTATTAAAAATAATGTAATTATAAAACATTAAATCAATTTCAGCTTATATTCTGATTAGCCATAGCAACAATTCTTATATACGTATAAATTGCTGCCCGTTAGTCTCGCAAAAAGTTCAAGATAACGCCGATTTGATTATTTCCTTTTGCCCTTTATGTGCGGGTATGATCCAAGAAAAAAGAAAATTAGAGAAAACCCAAATGCAACGTGAAAAATCTTAAAAATCGAAATTGGAAATATATTGTATGGAAATTGCTAGTTTGTAAATTTACATACACTGTCAGCTAGTGAATTACATTATTTCGTAGTACAAAAGGCTTTACAATCACAACCACTGTTATTTAAGTAACAAGTCGCCGTCACACGTATTATAAATTACATTGATGCGGCCTAATTTTAACCACACACTCGTAATTCGTAACTTCTGAATTCAAAGTTGAACTACGCTCGTGCGCTAGATGTGTCTGGCTATTGCAGGTTGTCGTCCTATTAAACATTTTAAGTCCGTTTATATCTACAGACACAGTGCGTCACAGACAAGTAGCGTGGCAGACACCCACAGACACCGTCTATTCACACTGCCCAGCAGGTAGCTAGAGACACTTAAAGTACTTTTCATGAAAGAAGTCCCCAAGACGCGGCGCTTATTGTCATTTGTATAAGGCGCTGTCAATTACGGTACATATAAATACGTTAATAAACAATAGACGAATATTATTTTGTCAGCCACGGCACGTGTCTGGCCCGCTAAATGTCGCCGTGGCCGTATAAATGGCTATCCCGCACCACTACAAACGCAGTGTTGGTCGACTGGTTGGACCGAGGACATTCAGCGGGATGCAGGGAGCCGCTGGATGCAGGGAGCCGCTGGATGCTGGCTGCTCAAGTCCGTTGTGTTTGGAAGTTCATGCAAGAGGCCTATGTCCAGCAGTGGACGTCCATCGGCTGTTAATGATGATGATGATGATGACGCCTAATGGGGCAGAACTCATCTAGGACAATACCACCACCATTTTCTCTAGACATAACACCTCACTGGTTGTGCTAAACAAAGAGCATCTGTGCAACTAATAAGCACACAGTATTGCCGCCGCGGGAATGCCTCATACTCGTTCCCGCACATAGTACATTATATTCTATTATATACTCGTATAATGCTGCGCTCCAGGCTAGTGCAAATGCATAATTCAAACGTATCTCTTCGCATCGAATGAGTGGATCACCATTTTATAGCGTCTCTCAAATTACAACTGCATCTCTATTTATTTATTCATTCATTCGTTCGGTTTAAAGGTCACATAAATAGCAGTGCTCTCTCTGTGTTTGTTTTGATTACTTTACGTATGTAAATTTTATTTTTTGGTTGACATCATTACAAAATATATTGCATATATAAAAAATGTCAAGTTTGAAATAATATAGCCTATTTGATCAGGAGGATTATCAAGAATTTGATTCCTTGATTAAGCAATCTTAAAAATATAATTGAAATATTTGAATAAAACAAAATCTCAGTAGCATCTACAGTTCAAAATCTACACAAAAACACATACGCCGACTAAAGTAAATTATATAACCGATACTCGTCTCTTTATGCACTTCGGTGAGATTAGCGACTACTGAATTATACTGAACTTTGAACGAAAATACCAATGAGTTTATTTACAATGTACGTTTGTCTATCCAATTGAATTACAAGCAAGTACAATGTAGAGGTCGCTGAAGGTCACGCGGTCCCTCGTCGGGCGCCAATTTAAAACACATGTCTTCGCGAATGGCCATCCTTAGCTCAGCCAGTGGATATAAAAGGTCATTTTTTCCTTTTTCCTACCGTACATTTTCTATTTATTTTACTTTCATCTCCAAATTCATCATCATGATTTTCAGTCTATTTTAATGGCCAAGTCGACTCCTTCGACTTCTGGGAAGGAATATGGAGCCACCAACCATGCAGCTTTAATGCGGATTGGCAGGATTAGGGTGAAGAAGTGTGTCTTTGTATTAACGATTACATCAGTGGCGCTAACATGCAACCAACCACGTGATCCGTAGCTACATAGGCTAACCACGGGGCCAACGAATCAGTTTTCAAATTTCATTTGAATTTTCACTAAAATATGTTAGAGGACGTCAAAGGTCATTCGGCCCCACATCGGGCGCCAATTCAAAACACATGTCTTCAGTAATGACCGTCCTTAGCTCCCCATCTCACGGCTACGGCGGAGATAAAACTTCATTGCTTCCTGCTGCGCTGTCGACTGCGCTAACAACGCGTTGTTTGTATGGCGAGACTATTTGTTGTCTGTCCTTACTAACGTGTGATGCAATTTAGAAAACACGCTGCTTTGTCCCGTACAAAGCATAACATGGATAACCAATGCTAAATTTGCTATAAAGTCTTAATTTACCATCATCATTATTCACCTAAACGAGGTCCTAATTAACACTTGTTTCTACAAAAAAAAGAGCATTGCACCATGCTACAAAGGTGATGCCCTTATATCATGATGGCTCACAAGCCCGAACTTAACTATAACTATACAAAGACACTAATAATGATTAGGATCTTAAAGATCTTACAGTGATATTTGAAGTCGCACGCCAGTGTAACTGCTATCGCAGCGTGGCGCCGCACTCTCGATTGACAATAATTCACAATAATTAAGTTAGAGTCAGATGCACTGCATCCGCGCAAGCTATAATTAATAATTACTTTGGTCTCACCATTTATTTTTGTCAAAGTAATAAAAGTGCCTTTAGGACTTCTACATGCGATACGTTTTTAATATCAACTGCAGTTTCAAAGTAATCTAATTAATATTCTTTATTCAAATCTAAACATAATTTGTTTCGCTTAGCATGATAATCATTCTTATTCGGTAACTAAAACTAAGTATACAAAACTAAGTGCATTTAAATCTAGAAAGGACCTCAACCAGGAGAGAAAGTTTTAAAAGTACATTACTGTCGTTCGACCGGTACAATAGCGTTCACTGCTGTTCTGCACAAAACAAATTGTTTGAATATTTTGTATTTAGTAGAGGGTCCGAATTACAAAAGGTTTTTACCTATCAGATTAATAGAAGTATTGTACTTTAAACATTTTAATACGTGCTTAAAAAATACACTGCGAGTAGTTCGACTAAGAATTCCTGGTCAAGTTATGTGTCACGCTGCGTGACAACAATATTGCCCAGGATATTTTAAGGCAACATACTCGCAATATATAACTTCATGATTGATAAAATATTATCTTCATATGGATGAAAATCAGCCCTGGTTTCACATGATAACCATTTAACAAATAAAGGTCGTGTCTAATTCGGATTAGACTACATAGCGTTTTAATCGTCCGATTGCAATATGCCTAAACAAGTGGCCGAGGCTGCCTGTCTCCATTAGTCCCGGTGAAACCAACGCTGATCGATGGCCTGCTCCGCCGCCGCAACTTGCCGAGACTTGCAGACACTCGCCGTCTTGCACACCGACTGACTTGCAACTAACTTGCAATTTATTTTTAGCATAAAGTACGTGGCGGATTAAACTTGAAGCACATTGACTTTTTTCTTTATTATTTTTGAACTACGTAATTTGAGTAATATCAAATTCACTGTAGATTGGTTTTTTTTTCTCTATATGTTGCATTTTAACCGAACAGTGGATTTTAACCGATACTAGAGTCATTACAAATAGATAGACTATTTTAATAAAGAATTTTGAATAACTTTAGATAGTTTTAATTCAACATTATATAACTTTCACATTAATATTTAACTTGAACTTTTTAAATTCGAAATACTATAAATTGTTACATATTTATCTATTTTTTTACATTTTTTAAAACAATTTTATCAGAATAAACACTTTCTACTCCAATGTCACAAAAGTAGACCAGAATTGTGTACATAGGAGAAACAAATAAGTGAACAAAAGTATTGACGGCAGTACAACACACAATATTTGCTAAAGTGTATAGTTTATTTGTACCTATGTACAAAATGAGTCGGTATACCCCTTTCAATCAGTGATTTTCATTTTGTGGCAGAACTCGCCCCAAGCTATGAACAATCTCAGAAACATTCAACTTTTGCGCGAACAAACTTGTTTTTAATTTGACCCTGTTACTAAATAACAGTCCTCATTGTTCTAGTAGTATATAGCTTCGAATCATGAGGTCGTGGGTTTAATACCCGGGCTATGAAATATCGAGTTTTTCTTTCTTTCAATATTTTGAATTGAAAATTAGTTGAAATTTTCAGCAATATATCATTACTCGTATTAGTATTATTTACTTACTTAAATTACTTTATTATATATAGCTATTGTGATAATGTACTTCACCGCTTTTGCGTATTCTATTTTGGGTTACAATTCGAAGGATGTCTTGCGCAAAATTACTGAAATCACGCAATCTGTTTGAGGCATTACTATTGTTGTGTAAAGCTAAGCTATTTATAGACGCGGTGACGTCACATCCTAAACGTGCCCTCGGAATGGAATGCTGTAGGTAAACACAACAACTTGATGGATATGTTAAGATTTGCCTAACCGTTACCCGGGGATTATCATGCGTGTTGATGTCACGTATTGATTTTATGTTAACTACCCACGAATTTACTGCCAAAATCAGCTTTAATGCGAGCTGAATTGCGGTATTATATAAATAATGTTTTTTTTTTTTATTTTATTCGGGTGTCTTTTTTGTCGTTAAAATAACTCCGTTTACTATAACGCCATGGTAACAAACATGGTGGCTTCGATAGTAGACCCTTCGGTCTCTTGGAGGGTTAACACGGTTCTAAGCGATAGCGACTAGGGGGACACGATTCCTCGTATTATTTTTAAGAAAATGTGAAAGAATTACTTTTCATACTTAGACGATTAAGCGTAGAAATCTTAGTAAATTGACACCTCCCACAGCTAACATTTTCCAAGCTGCATGGTTGCCTAAGTAGGCTCAGACCATAAGCATATGTTATAAAGTGACAGAATGTCGAAGCAGTCGATCGGAAAGCCACCCAAGTGCATCTCAGTACATTAGCGCTAAAGTCGCAGCTAAGTGCGGCGTAATCAGCTTAGCGCAGGACGATCGACTCTTTGCAGATTGCCCCCGGACACTGCTATATTACGAGGGAGGGATAAATTTATCTAAACCTAGTTATAAACCACGAGTTATTTGTATTTAAACTCGATTATAAACTGGAGTTCTTTATTTCTTAAGTCTATCTTTTTTCTATTACAAAGTAGGCTAACTACAATACGATACAATAACGACCTAACACACTTATTCGGTAAATGAGTAGGTAATTTAATTTTGGTCAGAATTTAGGTATACCTACGAGTAATACACGAATAGAGCCTGACCTTCATAAGCTCTAAGTATCAGTATAGTATAGTAAAAAGACCATAGCTTTTTACAAGATATCAATAGTATCCAGAACATCATTCGCCCAAGTATAAAGCGTCATTTTTTGTGTTCTTTGGGATAGTAAGTTTTAATATTACGTATGACAAACCTATAACCATATCTTTCGTGCAACCTTTCGTCATATACGCATAACAAAGTTTAATCTTGCATTTTTTTACAAACATACACATATCACAGGATTTTTATTCATGCACCAAACTACTTTCATCCATTTTCCTTCACTTCTTTGAAATGAATGCTCAAATACCTAGCAAAGTATGGTGATAGTAGGTATCTCTTTGGCCCGAAATTTAAGTCACTTTAAGAATATACCGTTCCTACACGTACAAGAATGGTGTCGAATTTGACATCCTTTGTAGATCTTTCTAAAATTTAAAAGAATGTAAGGATGGTCGAAATCACTTTAAAAATCTTGACATGTATCCTTTTGTATAAAATGCTTTATTACCCGACAACAATGTATCATTTGCTCAGATATCTGATACGCGGCCAGTAGCCTGTTGATACACTAGTAAGCTGAGCCGTTAACACCCGAAGCGCTTTCAGCTCGTTAGTGAAGCGCTCTTGACCCGCTGGAGAGGGTCGCGCTGACAGCTCGCCGCGTAAACATCCCTACTCAAGGCTTTAGGGGTAACTTACATTCAACGCGTTTGCTTCTAAGATATCATCTACTAATGTTATAAGATGCAAAAGTTTCTGCTCAACGCTCGACGCTCAGTTGTATATTTGTTCACACTGATCTATCAAACTTTTTAATGATTTTAAAAATTTAAAAAATTTAAATTTGTTAAAATTCGCTGTTTAAAAAACACAACTAAGAAATATTTATACTTTCCAAATTACAGTTTATGTGTAAGCTAAGACTGAAAAGTATTCTCTGGATAAACCGATTTTGAAATTTTGTCGTACCCATTCCTAATACAGTCTTTCCCGACTAGTTGAAGGGAACAGGAATATTGATCATATTTAAAAGATATATATAGCAAATATTCTTAAATAATAAAACCGAATTTCACTTGGCTGATGTCGCGAGCATCTGCTAGCTAGTATTAATGTTATGAAATGATTACTTCCATGTATGCCCCCCTCCCTTTTCCCCCAGGGGATGTTCCGTCCGTCTCGCGCCCCGACGCTGTTTACTGAATCTCGAATGAGGTTCCCTCAAGGACGCGTTTCATTGTTATTGTTTCGCCTGTCTCTTACTTATAAATATGGTTTCTTATTACGAAACAACCCACGCAACCACCCACTACATTAGCTAAGTTGTGTACATGTTACTACTGGCTGTGTGCCGCAGTTTTACCCGTGTTCTTTCCGTTACTGCCACTGTTGGCCGACAATGTCTTAGCCCTTATTCGCACGACAGCTCTTTTAAATTCCCAATTCCGAAAAATTTTTTTTCGAGCAGTGTTCGAGCTTCATTTAACTTCATATTATATTTGAGCGCTTTTTTTGAGATCCAGCCTTCCGAACCGGTGGTAGAATCTTTACAAATACTCAACTGACGTGTCAAAAGTGCTTGTAAACAGAGCCTACTTGAAATAAATGAATTTTGAATTTTTGAATTTTGATGATCTAGCCAGCAATTATTATAAGCCACAATAGCTCAACGTTAAAGAGCTCATCACCGACAGATCGTGGTTCGATCCCAGCCGCTGTAATTTTGACGTACTCACTCTTAACATTACAGTATTTTCCGACTGGTTGGGGGAGGACTGAGAATATTGGGCAATGGGCATATTTTAAAGACATGTCAAATGTCAATTTTTTTTTTAAATAATCGGAGTTATAGTAAACAAAGCTAAAATCTTTTTAAATTTTGCTAAAACCAAGAAAAACCGTATGGAAATCGATCCATTTTAGTTTATTTGTGTTTGAACTACTAACTTACTACAAAGTAATCTCTATAACGAGGGTTTGGATTTTTTTTTCATTTGACAAATCATTAAGGTTTTGGAAAAAGTTAAAAGCTGCTATTTGTTTCTTATTTATATTATTAAAAGCGAGGTCTTCATAATAAATAAGATGCGAATATAACTTGAAGTAGTTTTAAAATCTGTTCAACATGTTTATGTATATGGATGTCGGCAAGAAAACAAACGTCAAAGCAATCCGGCTCAGAGATATCAGCGTTTCCACACCAGTGCGCGCCGCCTGGCTATTGTGAACAGATGTTCTATTTTATAAAGACGGTTTGGTTTAACTTGTGTTTGTAGTGTGCACACAGGCGCATTCGCATGTGAAACCGTAGGAGCCTTCACAAACCAGAAAAGCATCTTTAAAATATATATTTGTATATTTTTAACGCTAACAACGTCAATACGTCTACATTATTGACAACATGAAAGGTAAGGTTAAGGTTTCTTAAAGTTATACGATATTTAAAATCACCTGAATCCAAAAATAGATTGTCGATTAACGGTTCATACCTGAAACAAAAAATACATAATTAGCAAATGAATTACATTATTCGATATCAGATTAAATACGCCAACAAGTATAGTCTATAATGATGATCAAGAAAATTCGGACCACATATTATATTAAATCGTATGAATTAAATTGAAGTGTCTGTCTGTGATTTCAAAATTTTGCTGTTTTCTCAAGGGCTGTTAAAACAAAAACATTTTAAAAATATTATGTCTGTCTATTTGTCCAAGTTAATATTTTGATCGGCTGTAATTCGATTGTAATAAAAAAAGATAGAGAAGGTTATTGAGCAACATACCTATAGGCATTTTATCATCAACTAGCGGACGCCCGCGACTTCGTCTGCGTAAAATTCGATGTCAATTTTACTACTACCCCCTAACCTAACCTAACCTACCCTACCCCTACCATACCCCTACCCTATCACTACCCCAACCCTACCACTGCCCCAACCCTACCCCTACCCTACCCCTACCTTACCTATACCCTACCCCAATCCTACCCGTACCCTCCCCGTACCCTATCCCTTTCCTACCCCTATCCCACCCGTACCCCTATCTCACGCCTATCCTACCCCTACCCTGCCACTTCCCTATCCTACCCGTACCTCTACCCTACCTCTACCCCGACCCTACCACTACCCTACCTCTACCCCTACCCTACCACTACCCTAAACCCGGCCCTAAGCCTACCCTACCCTACCCGTACCTTACCCTACCCTGTAACTTTTCTATCTTACCCCTACCCTTAGCAAAATCGGTCCAGTCCTTCGAGAGTGGTAGTATGACCAAGAGAAATAGAGACTTCTATGCTAATAATATAAAGAGGTAAAGTTCGTGTGGTTGTAGGAGGTAATCTCTGGATCTACTGGACCGATTTGGAAAATTGTTTCACCAATAGAAAGCTACGTTATTTGCGAGTGTCATAGGCTATGTTTGATCCCCATATTCATACGGGAACGGGAACTACGTTAATGAAAGCGCCGGGCGTCATATAGCGGAATTTCTGCGTCTTTTAGAAATTTTGTATTATCTCCGAAACTATTTAAGTAATTAACATACTGTAAAGGGCAAATCTTATCTCTATAATATCCTTGTGATTATTAAATAATTTATTTTAATAAGGATTAAAGTTTAGTTGTATAAATAATGACGTAAACCTAAGTATATAAAATTAATAATTTTTATAACACAAAAGGTACTATATCTGCTAATATATAGAAGATAGATATATGGTGTCGCGGACTTTTTTGTAGAACTTTTAAAGATACATAAAGTCTCCATATATTAATTTCAATTTTACACAATAGTTAAGGCAGCGCATGCGAATAAGTCTGTATAAGAGGATTTTAAGTCCGACCTGTATGACAAAAACTGTGATAACTCGGCTAATATATATGATACCAATATAAAATATAACCTATAGCACTCCCCGATAATGTAGCATTCTACTGGTGAAAGAATTTTTAAAATCGGACCAGAAGTTCCGAAGATTACCCCATTTAAAAAATGTGACAAACTTACAAACTTTACCTCTTTATAATATTAGTATAGAAAGTATAGATATAGACTACGTATGTATATCTTTTACAAAATTAAGTTAACACAAAACACTATAATTACACTTACTAAGTTTTAATTAATTTATATACACAACAATCGAAATAATACCATAAAACGAAATAATAACTAATTACACGAAATACGTATGACGAAAGTCGAAATTCGAAACGAAACGAATAAAATAAAATTACAAATTATTTATTTGAATTTAAAGTTTAAACCTGATTACCTGAACCTAAACAA
Source organism: Bicyclus anynana (assembly GCF_947172395.1). Taxonomy (NCBI): domain Eukaryota; kingdom Metazoa; phylum Arthropoda; class Insecta; order Lepidoptera; family Nymphalidae; genus Bicyclus; species Bicyclus anynana. The sequence goes on along the minus strand of NC_069097.1, from coordinate 15,847,277 downwards.
AGAAAGTACGACGTATCTAAACTATAAATTAAAACTTAAAGTATGTCTCTAATCTCTAGTTCTAAATCTAAAAAGCAAATACGTAAATAGACAGAGTCAGACAAACAGTACCTAGCTAACTTTAACTACCTACGTGGTACGTGCCTAGAAGTAGAACAATGAACATTATCATTAACAATTAACATCGACTTGCCAAAATCTAAGTAAATTTTTCACCAACAACACCAATGTATGAACAATCAATTTCGATCATCATGTAGTCGGCATAAATCTCCCTAGCGCCGTACAAAAATATGGTGTTTTTGCTCAACGCCATCTATTGGTAAATGGATAAAACGCCTACATAGAGTTTAGTAACCAAAAATGCTGATCCCTATAAAATACGTAGAAACCTATAGAGGAAGGTTCAACTTAATTTGGCGGTTGGCGCTTAAACATAAGCGGCATTCCGCCTTTTAGAAATTTTGTATTATCTCCGAAACTATTTAACTAATTAACATACTATAAAGGGCAAATCTTATCTCCATAACATCCTTGTGATTATTAAATAATTTATTTTGATAAGGATTTAAGTTAAGTAGCATAAATAATGACGCAAACCTAAGTATATAAAATTAATAATTTTTAAAACACAAAAGGCACTATATCTGCTAATGTATAGAAGATAGGTATATGGTGTCGCGGACTTTTTTGTAGAACTTTTAAAGATACATAAAGCCTCCATACATTAATTTCAATTTTACACAATGGTTAAGGCAGCGCATGCGAATAAGTCTGCCTAAGAGGATTTTCGGTCCGACCTGTATGACAAAAACTGTGATAACTCGGCTAATATATATGATACCAATATAAAATATAGCCTATAGCACTCCCCGATAATGTAGCATTCTACTGGTGAAAGAATTTTTAAAATCGGACCAGTAGTTCCGAAGATTACCCCATTTAAAAAATGTGACAAACTTACAAACTTACAAACTTTACCTCTTTATAATATTAGTATAGATAGTATAGATAATCCATGATGCCCATGATTAAAATATAAAATATCCTTGATTTCTGCGGGATTTGTGAAAAACTGATTCTATGCGGACGAAGTCGTTATAAAATTCGGACTATTTTTAAAAATAATCGTCAAACCCATCATAAAAATAATTTATCAACTTTAAAGCGAAATATGTATACAAAAAGTTCAGCTCATAAACTGAAGAGCAAACGATTCCCTTCCATTTGACTAGCTGCCATTTTGAATTTCGCTTTATGAGTTAATGAGGCTAGCGAGAGCCCCGCGCGCCGGCCTGGTCCCACGGTGGCGCAGTTTGACCGAGTTTACCCTCGCAGCCGGAGCACGTTTAGATGCCACGTGTTGCAGCAAAATGGAAACTAAACGAAACTTTATTCATGGCATTGTCCACATTTATTGTTTTGCTTTATGCGATTTATAACGATAGACAACGTGCTGAGATTGACCTCCACTAGCAGACCCCTGCGATTTTGTTCGCGTGGAAGTTGACAAAAGTCAGCCTTAAAATATATTGTCGTGGAGTTTTATTAGAACTTTTAAATGAAAACATGTGTAAGGACACGTTTTCGTAGCTTTAAATGTTTACGAGCGCACGCAAGCCCGCAAAAAAGAGCCCTTATTTTTCCCATTTTTGGAACATTTTCCATTGATGCTCCGCTTCTATTGGCCATATAACATTTCTCAATAAATGGATTATCAAAACAAAACGAAGTTTCCAGTTCGATTCCGATAGTTCGATAGTTCCTGAGAAAAGTGCGTTCAATCAAACAAAGAAACACATCAGTTTCATAATAAGCCTAACAATATCCTTTAAGAATGCCAAATCCCACAAAAGCAGCGTCGTGAGCTTGCGCTGACAGACGATTTACGATCTATATAGTACGGAATCCGGTATAAGAAATATATACCCTCATCTGTTATTTAATTGGGATAAGAAATAAATGCCAGAAAATATTCACATTGGAACATTGCGCACAGTTTGCCTAAATAAATTGCGGCCGAACAGTATTAAATGATCTCTTTCCCTCATTGGTTTATTAAATGAAATCTTACACTAGTTTAAGAATTAAAAAAGTAAAGGCTTTCACTTTGCATCTGTGGGGTTGCCAAATATAAACATTTAAGTATTGTTATTTATATACCCTCATCAGTTATTTAGTTATCTAATATGTCAAATGAAAGCTTATTTTATGCTTAATTAAACTGGTTATTAGGTTGCATTTGATTTGTATGAAAAATGTGTTTGGCCGCAATTTAACTAGCAACCTATTTGCAATGTGTCACTGTGAACATTATTATCTATCATTTATTTCCTAGCAATAATGGATAACAGATGAGGGTATATGTTTCTAATGCCGGATCTTAGACCAATAGCGCTTACAGCTTCGTGTACTAAAGAATTTTTCCTGGTATTCAATACATGTACTAGTGATGCAAGCAATAATGTTGCAGCTTTGCATAACAAATAACTACGAGTCATAATATTAAAAACATTTGAGGCTTCTTGGAGAATGTTATATTCTTACACTAGCTATACTGTGCCACGCGGCTTTACTCGTGTTTGGATTGTTACATAACTTTTAATACTTTGACGCAGCGCACGTAACCTAAGCTGTAAAAAAATATTTTTTCTCGTTTTGCACCATTTTTCATTACTTCGCTCCTAGGACCCAAAAAATATAGTTTACAAAAATGTCAGGGCAATGCCCTCGTAACCCCAAGATGCCCCGCTATGCCCCGCTTTGCCCCGCGTCGTCGTCGAAGCACGTTCAGGTGCAACGTGCTGCAGCGGAGTGGAAAGTAAACAGAAGTTGCTTTATTTATGGAAATTATTTCTCCAGCGGAGACCTTTAATTGCACTTTGCGGACACTTTGTTTCAGTTAGCTCTAGTTAAGTGATATTTATAGCTCGCTAGCTTGTGCCCCTGGTTTATACTGCTTCAACGTTTACACAAGCTTTATCCTGAGTTGAGATATCCCAAATAAAAGATTTTATAGTTACTACTTTGAACAACAAGTTGCCGATATATTGTCAGGAATTTTTGGCTGCAAGGTCATGATAATTAGCAGCACTGTTTTGAGAGTTTTATTTTATCAGTTCCTGAAATCAATGAATCATGTTATAATTGAGTGAAAACACCGCTACGAGTATTTATACTATTTACCGCAATTTGTTGAACTCGTATAGTTCCACGAATTGCATGGGAATACGGGAGTAAAATAAAGTCTATATGTTACTCGCTGATAACATAACTTTCCATTGGTAAAAGAATTTTCAAAATGCAGTAGTTCAGAAGCCTATGCGTAACAAACAAACAAAAATCTAATGTTAACTCTTATTTAATTAAGTTACATCTATCTAGCCTCCAAGGGTTGTTCCACAGTCCACACTTAATAAAAGTGGAAGTTACGTACGAGTTAAAGCTAACCTAAATAGCGCTATTTTCGCTACACCGGATACATATTATATTACTTTTGTAACACGAGCGAGAAATTCGATATCGAACTGTCTGTCGGCGCAGGGAAGCTGGAGGAGGAATGTATTGAGCGTGGAATAAGTAATTGCATACTTTTGTGTTGCACTCCTCTCGCCGCAATGAGAAGAGGCTATTGTCTATTGTGGACTCCAACTTCAAGGATAGAATTCAAATTTAAAAAAAAAGATCCAAAGGCTCAATATATATACCTACTAATAAAAAAGAAATAAAAGAGACTAAGGGCGAAAACTGAGCATCCTACTAATATTATAAACGCGAAAGTTTGTATGGATGTTTGGATGTTTGTTTGATGATTGTTACTCTTTAACGTCGCTATTACTGAAGCGATTTGTCTGAAATTTGGAATGGAAATAGATTTTACTCTGGATTAACACATAGGCCATTTTATCCCGAAAAAATCCATGGTTTCCCGAGATTTGCGAAAACTGATAATTTGATGATATGAATGTTTGTTTGTTAGTCTTTCACGCCTCGACTACTGAACTGAATTTGCTGAAAGTATTGAGATATATTATAGCCTGGATTACCACATAGGCTACTTTTTATCCCGGAAAAATCCATGGTTCCAGAGGGAATTGTGAAAAACTAAATTCCACGCGGACAAAGTCGCGGGCGTCCGCTAGTAAAACCATTAAAATTAAAGTATTTTTCGATTTGTTTTACCAGGGTTGACTAGGCTTAGATACATCATTATTTGTTTTTCATAAGTTATTCTTTGTTCTTTTTAGTGTCCCGTGCAAAGACCCGTGCTATACGTCTGTCAGTGTGCAAAGCTGTAAACCGTGTTAAATACACAGTTGAAATTTAGTTCAAAATTCTGTCAAAGCTGTAGACCACAATGGGAAATGTCGATGAACTATAGTACTACCCTGACACGCTCGCACTGACCGTGACGAGCCTGACCAGGTCCTTGGGGAAATAAGTAGTAGTACAAGCAAAAACTGGCGAGACGTCAACCGCTACGACTCTCGATAAGGAAGCGGCTGACATTTAATTGGCTGCCCCCCTCTCTCCACCCACCCGGCGAACACTTTCTGGGTCACAGTGAAATATTGTGCAGGCGGCAGATTGTGCAGCTAATGACTGCACCACAGACTACACCAATTGTGAGATTCGTACGGAATCACGATTGTTTTCGTAAACTTTTTCAAGTCCCACTTTTGTAGCAGGCTTCTTCCAATAGATTGAAACAGATATGACGATGACTCGACGCTAAATGGTTAAACAAGAGTATTCGTCTGTCTGTCTTAATCTTAGAAACTATTGAAACACGTTTTTGTGCGGTTTTATAACAGATAGTTAATGCTTTGTTTGGAGTTTCAAACTGATTATGCTTGCATTGCGATTGTACATTTTATAAAACTGATTGTAATAATTAGAAAAATAAATAAATATATTTTACATACCTACATCACAAAAAAAAACGCCAGACTAACATTGCGCTAGCGACCAGACAATATCATTATAGAAACAAAAACAGCGCGAAAACTAATAAAAATAAATAATAACCAATTTTGCAAACGAGCCACTGTAGGTGGGCAATAACCGTTTATTCGGCGCCCGACCTGGGGCAATGCAAATAAAGCCCCCCCCCCCCCCCCACTTTTATCAAAACAAAACACACAGCAACGCGCTTACGTCGGCCTTTGTTTTGAGTTGAGTAATGTAATGCGTTATATTATACGCCTTTTATATTTCATGGTACAAACATGTCGTATGTTCGCTAAGTAATGAAATTCTAACGTATCTTCCATAACCTCTGTGTTGTTCAACATAACATTACCCTCTATGTCCTCTTGCTCTATCTTCGCGCCCGCGACTTTGTCTCTAAGTCCAACTCTCAGAGTCACAAATGGAGAGTACATACATCTTCATATTTTCAGCTAGTTAGCCTAGGCTATGTACATAGCCATCCTGAATTTGATTATCATATACAAAAATATTGTAATTAATAATGCGTCTCATCAAATGAGTGCAGGCTCGTAAGCGGTACTTATTTATATAAGCCGAAGACATATGTTAGAAATATGTTTTATAAAGATAATATCTAAAGGTATGTCATGAACCTGCTTTAAGGTTTCAGTCCGTGTAAAATATGTTTTGTTTTCTGCTATTAGGAAACGTCTCAATATTACAATGAATATGCTGATATTGACATGTATTGCATTTTATTCCCATAGAACAGATATACTCGTATATCACTGAAACTCATCGCTTCCTCAACAAAGTGCCTCTTCAGTGTTTTAATGGAGTGTGAAATGACACAGACGGGACGTTTGGGCCAGTTGCATTTTGATTGAAGCTGGGTTAATGGTATGTTATTTGCTCTAATAACAACTCTGACAAAGCTAATTTAATTAGTTTCCTAATATAAAGACAAAAGCAACAGGAGTATGTTTTAAATCGTTATAAGACGTATATTTTTGGAAATTCTTGTTTTATAACAGATATTATGGCCTAGTATTTACAGTTTTCTTTCAATTTATAAAGTAAACTAGCTGAAGCCGCGCGGTTTCACCCACGTGGTTCCCGTTATTCCCATCCATTATTATAGCCTATTGCCTATCTCGATAAATGGGTTATCTAACACTGAAATAATTTTTCAAATCGTACCAGTTCCTGAGATTAGCGCGTTCAAGCAAACAAACAAACTCTTCTTAATCTTCTGTAAATCTTAATGAAAGATAATTTAAAACCTTACTATTCTTTGGTTCATCAACTCAATAAAATCAACGCATGCTTTTTTAATATTTTGTTTCATTCATCATACAATTACCTGCACTGATTTGTACGAGTATATATGCTTTTAGTTTTCACGTTTTAAATCCGTCTAGCTAATTGCTCGAGCGAAGCACTCTGTTTTTAAAACAATAATGTATTTAGTTTCATTAAAATAATGGAAAATACAAAATGGAACATTGTATTTTATTATTTTTTACAAGCAAATTAAGTTTCATATTTTATTCAATGAAACTACAACTTACAATTATTATTTCAAATAATAATAGTAGAGGCACAGTAAAGATATTACAACCAGTAGTTGGACTTCATACTAGAGGTCGAAACGCGAGCTATACCTACGCACCTCGAACATGGGGTGATCGTAGGGTGAAGACAGTCGCGACAGACAATGTTATGACTTGTTGTTGTATGCGGGCGACGGGAGGAAAGGACTGCGCGGGTGTGAAGTCGTACGCGCTGGGCATCGTTACCCCCCTCCCGGACCGCGCCGACCTTCGGGAGTGTTACGAACAAATTAGCCAAGCACACATACTGATAAATGATATGTCATTAGACTCGTCTAGATAGGCCGAGTGTCACTGGGTAACTTAGTTCTTAAAAAATCAAAATGGCGGATTTTATGCGCTTTAATGTGCAAGCTCATAAAACTTTTGCTCAGCTTGGCATTGGTGACAAGAATTTTGACCGACTTCCAAAAAGGATCGTATTGTATTTACAGCGATATTTCCGTCATTTGTAAACCGTTTCTTTTTTGTTTGGATGAATATTCTTTCAGGTTAGTCCCATTTTTTTCATGTCAGGATCTGATAATGGCATCCTAGAGAAATCTAGGGGAACTATCGTATCGTAGGGACAATTAGTGCGTTTGTTCATTGTTTCATTATCTATTTTAAATCACTACAATTTCATGAAGGTATTTATCTTTTTTTTTATTTGTTTACGTAGTGTGGAGGTAATACCTAGATGGCATCACCGAAATAAATATGTTTAAGAATACGACCAATCCTTCAAGATCATTGACGTAGTATCAGCCTTAATTAAATCAACCAATCAAAAAACACGCATTTTTATTTATCACTTCCCATTTTACTACAATTTACAAAGTATTTTATTTGTTTATATAAAAAAAGTTTATTTACAATCACAAAACTAAGTGGAAACACAAAGTTAGCAAATGTAATTAAATTGCTGCAGGCGGGCAGCCCTAGGACATGTTTACGTACCGCGCGGCTGTAGGTATTTATTTCAAAAATACGGCCGAGTTATTATACTGCTTGTAATATCTTTACTGTGGTAGAGGGAAGTTTTCATGTCAGGTTGCTAACATTTTAAATTTAATTATTATTATTACAAGTGTTTATTTAACTTGCCGTGTTGGTATATTATGTATGTCGAATCTTAGAAAGTAATTGAAACTTCAGTAAAAAGAAAAATATAGATTTTTATACTTTGTTGTGGCGTTAGAAATCATTGCCTGTTTTGTCTACATAAAATTATATTTATTTTTCAATTAGATAAAAATAAACTAAAAGTAGTTTCGTCGTCATCTTCATTATTAACCCACATATATCATTATCGGCTCACTGCTGAGCTCGAGTCTCCTCTCAGAATAATCTGTGAATGTAAGTATATGTGTATGTTGGCCTACTTGAAATAAACGCATTTTGATTTGAACACAAGATGATTCTGTGTTTTCAACCTGCAGACTGGCATATCCAATCTTCAACATACGTGGTCAAAAACTTGCATACAAAAAATTCCTTTGCTTTGAAGAAAAACGCTTTAAAATCTAAAAAGTTCATACTTTTGAAAACTACAACAAAAGTGGTAATTTTAGCACCCGGACTTATGATTATGAGGGCAAAATAGTAACATACAAAAATTTAACTTTTTATTACCGTAGTTGCAACTTTTAAAATTTCTGCTTGTCCGCAATAGAAAATTGTAAACAGTGTTTGCGCTGCGTAGTAACTGCCCGCGGAAGCGGCGCGCTGAGTGACGTCACAATAAAAATGCTAATGCCACTGACCGTCTCACTACGCGCGTCGTAGCCGCCGGGACAAGCTTTATTTATTAGTATAAACTAGTTGAGTAATAGGGAAAGATTTCTGTTTTACAGCGTGTTTTAACAACAATCTTTTGTTGGACGCTCGCGTCTTGGTCCGGATGAGAAACCTTCCATAAAAAGTTTCTCTTTCGTAACTTTAAAAACTTCACTTTTTAGCTCCATGTTAAGGTTGCAATTTTTAAATTCTGGCTTGTCCATACGTAGCGCGACAGAGCAATGTCGGTTTTCAGCGCCCACGAAAGTGCCGAGCTGAGTGACGCTGCTATTAAAATGCTAATGGTACTGACCGGCTCATGAAACGCGTCGTAGCCGCCGGGACGGTTTATTTAAAAGTATACAGTAATCAGCAGACTTATTCACTATCTTTGACGTATGCTAGTTAACACATACGAAATCGAGATACCATGTAAAAATGTCATCCGGTGCTTACTGGTGAAAATCACACAGTAGGTAAATGACATTTTGTCATTTGATTTGATTTTTTTTTAATAGGTTGATAGATAGATAGGTAGAGACCAAAATAGTGAATAGGCCAGCAGCACTTCGCTTATGCAGCGTACTTTAACGTCAACCTTCTAACAGACAATTAAGCAATGTGTTAAAGCCGAAAAGAAAGTGCTTGAAAGCCGTTGGATCAGTTTCCACCTTCACACACAAAGTAAAACTTTATGAAATTGTAATGTTGTTATCAATTCTAAATTATAATACTGTACGATTTTTTAAAAAGACCATATCTTGAGTTACTTGCCGGTTCTTCTCAGCACAACCTGCCTTACGAACCGGTGGTAGAGTCTTTACAAATAGTCAACTGACGTTTCAAAAGGGCTTGTAAACTTTGCTTCAAATAAATGAATTTTGTTTTTGACGCCCCCGTTTTTATCAAAACTCAGTGAAAAAAATATACAGAAAATTGTAAACAGCAGCTGTGTTGGCATGGCGTTGAGCAAACAAGTGGAGGTTGCCCGGTAAGTTGAGGGACGCCACAGTTAAAATGCTAATGGCGCTGACCTCACAACACGCGTCGCAGCCGCCGCCGACCAACGCGCTTAGTTCAAACAGTTTATAATTTCACCTCGTGTGTGTATCACGCTTGAGAAGATTGATTTTGAACAACCTGTGTGTAAATCAAGCTTCTAAAGATTGATTTCATACTCATATCATTTTGACCTTTTTTTTGTTGTTTTAACCTATTCTTGTCACACTCTAACTTATTTCACATGTAGTAAAAAGAACAAGGATGGCATATAATCACTCATAACCTGTACAAAACACGTCTGTGATTAGTACTGACAGTTTTTAAAACCGCGCTCTAGGAGCGCGGTCTACAGACGAGGATTTCAAAATCATATTTTTTTTTAATCTTTGTACATTAGGAGTGTTTTATTCTTTGGTAGAGTAAAATAATGTATAGAAAAAGTAAAAAACCAAAGACAATCTAGAAATAAAGGTAAAAATTTAAATTATAGCGGGTTTAGTGCGACAGTCGGGCAACTATCGCGCGTTCGGATTTCAAAATTTTATTGAAAATTACTTGTTTTTACTGCATTATTACATTTATTAATTAAAATTAGCTTGTTTAATAACAATTCCAACAAAAAAATATATTTAAATAGCTCCTATAGTACATTTTAATGTAATCGGGCGTTTTAAACACGCGTGACCTTGGAACGCTCGACTTTTAAAGATGGCTCCACAGTGGGCTGCACTTAGAAATCCGACTACACAGTGGAGAGGTTATAAAGCGTATTTCAATATTAGTAGTTAATTGCTGAGACTTCGTCTACGTACTCTTAACATTTAAATTTGCTATCCTTCTTTTGGTTTGCCTCTACATCGCAAAAGGAATTTACCGTCCAAAATTTAGTATGCAAACTTAAAATTTTTAGCAAAGTGCTAAGGTAGCAGTTTTTAAATTTTCCGCTTGTCCGAAATAGAAAATTGTAAACAGCTATGTTGTTTGCGCGATGAAGAGCAAAGTGTGCTCGCGGAAGCGGCGAGCTGAGGGACGCCACAATTAAAATGCTAATGGCGCTGACCGGCGACTGTAGACACGCGTCGCGTCCGCCGGGACAAGTGGGACAAGCTTTACGAAAGTGTTTTAATAATACAAGTTAGTTATAAAACAGTTTCTAAAAGCTCCAGCTAGCAGAATTTTTTTTCATCACAAAAGAAAAATTCTGGTATTTTTCAAAAACTATTAATAAATTTCCATCATACAAAAAAAAACTGAAAATACGTTCAGATACCGGCGAGAGCACTCAATGTTTTATTTGCATTGATATTGATTTAAACAAGGTTCATCAAAGGAACAGCCAAGAACTTCAGGTGGCACCAGTGAATCATAGAAGTTAACTCAACAATTACCTGTTGTTACGATTGCACCTGATGTTGAATGCATATTCTGGCGGTGGTAATTAGATCCGATCAAAACCTTACGATGAAATTATTGAAATAAACTCAAATAACATAGACAAACGAAAAAGGTTCTGTAATATTGTCACCTCTAAATGCTCCATATCAGAACGAAAAAACGTTGAAGCTTTTCTGTTGGTTTTGAATGACATCGTTTATCAGGTTTTCGCGCAAAAAAAAAACAAATGAATTTGTTGTTCATTATATTTCACATATCCTCCCCCCTACCCTCTTCTATGTTAGCACTCAATCGCAGAACTCATCGGGTCACTGCATTCCAATTTAGAGTCGTTTCCACGTGCCTCCCGTCGATTTGTTCCTAAAAATAGAGTAGGTGCTGTTAGATCGAGCTTATACGATAAGTTATTAGGCCTTACCTTGGGCAGAAACGCAGAAACAAGGCCTCTAAGGTTTGTAAATCTTAGACGGCTTGCAGTTATTTTAGTGTCGAATAACTTGTTTCTTGCTTTACAGCAATGCCCATTGCTGAGAATAGAAGTATACTATATTTTAGCAAATAGCTAGGTGTAAAAGAAAGAAATTCTGTTGAAGTTGTGAAGAAATTTTGCTATACACAACTGATTTTCTTATTTAAATTGAAAGCCGATTAGGCTCCACTTGAATATGACTTTAGAATGTTAAGCCCTTAATATCCAACAAACAAAATTACTTGTAATTTATATAAAATTCCTTGCTGCTTAATAAGAAAATCAATCCTGAAGGTGAAAGTCGCGCCCGCGGCCTTCGCCGCTTTAATTCCCCAACGCCGTGCGAATTATAAAGATAAAGGGCTCATTTAGCGAATAACCGGCGTCTAATCCTGCCAATTACCTACTTAAATACTGTAACGGAGTTAAGGTAATCGTACCGAAACTTCGTTACGGTGTTTAGGTGCGTTATAGCCGAAACCGTGTAGCGAAAACGGGTTACGATTTCAGTGGATCGCCGTACCCATTTCTGGGTGTTCGCTTCAGACCATTCCATTTCCAGACCATCAAGTGCCTCATCCAATTTGCGAGCGACTTGACCGAGTGTGTTCAAGTTGGTGCCAATTTGCACATCACAAGTTTCCTTCAAGACAATCGATTTCTGTACAATTAGGTGACAATTCATGCTTATTACTTGTGCAAGCGATAAAATTTAATTAAATTTTACCACTGAACCATCAAAAATAAATTAATTTTCTGTGTTTTGAACCATTGGTAATAATTTATGAACACACGTGTTAAAATTTTATGTAGTCTGAACTCTGAATAATTTATGAATTTACATATAGGTGGAGGATTAATTCCAGTCAGTAAAATTACTGTCACTGAAATGTTATTTGCTAGTAAAATGACATTTCAGTGACAGTTGTACTTGTCATTTTGCTGACTGGAATTAATAATCGTAATATAAAAGTACCTGTTTGTACAGATGGTATAGATACAAATTTTAGCTTTTATATTCCTTTATAAGCAATGCTTGTATTTGACAATTTACTTTGTCTACTTATAACTATAAGTAAGACACAGTAGATTTACAGAAAGGGAAAAAAATACATTCTCTTCTTGTTTGTGCCCAATAATTCTTCACAACTAACTAAATAAGAGTTTTAAGGTCATCACAAAATGTGGAAAACCGCTTAAAAGTTAGTAGACGTCCGGTTAGAAATAATTTTGCGTTAGGGCCGGATTAAAGAGATCGAAATCGCGGACGCCCACCAGTGCTAAAAAAAATTGTTCTTACTATCATTTCTACTGAGCAAACTGGATCTAACGTAACTCGTCGGTTCCTCAGCGCTGATAAGAAATGTAATCGATAGTAAGCGCGTAACCTCGGGGTCTGGCAACGTGCCAGCGCGGCCAAGGCCTCCGCGGCGGCCTCCACGGCGAGGCCTTGACGCAGGCCTCGGACATTCGTTACGCGCCCCAATATACGGACCAGCGGCGTGTCGTCACTGATTTTGTGTATACACAACCTCAACAGCTGATTCGTTGAATTAAATCGGAAAGATCCTTGGTACATTCCTAGACAATTGCACTACAGTCAAACGTCTTTTCTTGACAGTACAAATCTTATATCTTTCATTTGGTGTTTCACAGTCTGATAGTAATTTTACGGAAAACTTAAGCGAAACAAACTTTTACATACACACGTAGACAAAGTAGTAAACAGACGAATAGATACCATCCATCGTATTCCCTCAAAAAATAGAACAACGTAGAGCGAGATAAAACATTTCGATATTCGGTGTCATGACGACTTGGCGTTATTTCAGGCACATCGACGGGCCAAACAAGTTTCACAATTGTCAATTATTATAAATAATTAATAAATATGACACTATCACGCTAATTATTATAAAGGCGAAAGTTGCGTTGCGCAGCGCTGCTAAGCGATTTGAATGAAAATATATTTTACTCTGGACATAAGCTACTTTGAAAAATCCATGGTTCCCGCGGGATTTGTACTAAACTCCACGCGAAGTCTCGGGCTTCCGCTAGTACATAAATATGTCAAAACCACGTCAAAAGCGATATCTTTTGACACACAACGGCACGCCAGTCAGTTGTCTATTTCTTTATCTGTCTACGCATACACACGCTGGACAAAAACAACCCTCATTTGGCATTCGGGTAAAACAACAATTGGTCAAAACAAAAAAAAACATCAATCATCTCGGCAAATAAGAAAAAAGAAACAAAGCACGTTGCTCGGCGATGCGGGGGGAAATTACTGCGGCTCGCGGCGACGGCTATGAAATAAATTCTATTAGAAGAAATATCGTTATGTTCCCGCTATATCAATCTTAGTTACTATCGAGGTTTACAAAATAGCTTAGTAATTATTTATTTTATATTCGAAAAAATCTCTACGTTCTATAAACGTTGAATAGCTATGATGGTCAAGTGACTAACATTTTTTTTTTTAATTGGTTTGCTAAACTGGCACAAATACTTAATCTAATATATATTAAAAATAGCTAACATATATTAACATATATTAATTTTGGGCTAAAGATGTGGACATTCAGAGATTAAATGCCAATATAGTTGGATAATGTAAACTTGAACGTGAACAACACATTTTAGAGAATTGAATTGTGAAGTTTTCGGAAAACCAAATTTTTTTAAAAGAAGCCGGTTATATTTAAGGCAAAAGTACATCGTCATCATCGTTATTAGCTTATTTAAAATGGCTAAACCTCATACTTAACATAATACAGCAGGGCTAAGGACTCTTTAATTTTTATAACAAATAACTACTGTTAGATGTTTATAATAATAATGACTGGTACCAACGACTTTACAAGCTTTAACAGACACAAGGGTGTAACATCATCAACTTCCCAATAGCGGGCTGTGAATTTTTACATACTATTTCTCAGGAGAAAGAAAAGCACAATATTTCATAGCCTGACCCAGGACTTGAAACCTGGACCTCCGATGCCACATAGGCGGCAAACCACTGAAACAGCGAAAGTGAAAAATTGTGCGACAATATTTTCTTATCGTACATTTCACTTCGATATCGCAGCATCGAAGATGTTTATCCTTAAATACTAAGGGCGTACTAGTCCCTGCAATCTAAGTATAATTCGACGATCCTGTGATGATGACACGTACGTTAAAGTCAGATGGTCACAATACGAGCAAGGCAAACGTTGCACTGAGCTCTTAACAGTAGCTTTGTAGTATCTACTACAAATATAAAGTTAAAATATCTAAGAGCCACACGTCGTCGACAGATGTTTGAAGTAATAATCCAATCTAAACAAGGCTGCGCTAACTGCTACCCGAGATCTGTGCTCAAAGTGTAATACACGGCCTACGAAGTTTGTGATACATTTACAACTTTAGAGGCCGCTCCGTGCCAAAATAAATCACGGAGCTTTTATGCTTAAGCCTAGCCGACATACTAATGTTGTAATGTACTGTGTAATATTTTATTAATGAAGATAATACTTAAATAGGCTAAGCTTATTATAAAAATAAAATATAAGGAAATATCATTCTCATATCATAACTACAACTACAAAATTAAAATAAATTAAAATTAAAACTAATACCTAAAAATACCTATCAAAATTTGCCGCCCTTGGTAGGGTGCCCATCACGCAGGCAGCATTCCCGCGTTGAATTGCGATTGAAATTCTTTGCGCGAGAAAGCTGCCCGCCCGAGGGTCGCCTGTAGTCTCTCTGAGGTGTTTGCCGATCTCCTTGTGGAGAGTCTGAGCGCTCCTGCCCCACGGGCCTAGTGTCTCGACGCCAAACGGGACGAATTCATATTGGGCGCCGAGACAACTGTATTTTAGTAATGTACTAGTACTGTACTGTAGTAACTCTGGACTTCGTTCGACGGTCGTTTGTAATTACATACTTTTTACTTTTACTTTTAAATCTTTTAAAATGTGTTTTTGCTTGTTTGGTTAATGCTCTAATCTCAGTAACTATTGTTTTTTTTTTTGGTTCAGCAGTCCATTTATTGTGGAAGACTAAAGGTTATATAATTTCACGCTACGACCAATAGGAGCGAAGCATCAAAGACGAATGTGGCGAAAATGGGAAGAAAATATTTCTTTTGAGACTTTCCAATGCATGCTTTGCATAAACGGTTAGAGCTACGAGTACGCATAAATTATGAATTGTTCCACTTAATTAATTTAGACCTCATTTGAAGTTAACAACGAGTACTTTCGTTCCCTGGTACGATATTAGCATCTTCCACCACACAATGTCTATAATATTTCTTAAATTAGTTGAAAACCTCTAACGGCAGTCTCTAGCGGAAGTAAATAATCACCCGAATCCAGACCCAGCGCCATTAAAAAGTCTATTAAAAATGCCAACGACGTCCGCGGCACCGGTCGACGATTTGGCGAGTAAAAACAAACGTCGTAAATGTAAAAGTTAACGGAATTGTTATTCCACTTAAAATGTAATTATTTACAATTGTTTTTTTTTTGGATTTTATTTTTAGCATATCATATTTGTTAACCGCGCTTCAGGAGTTCTTTTTTTATTATTGTAGGAGGAAATCTTCATGGATGACATCGAGGTAGTCTGGATGACGATGTCCGACTTCACCGATACACGGCGCCCTACGGACTAAAATCTCCGACATTCACCGTACCGATGTGAACATTACTTCGTAAAGTTCAGTTAACTGCGCAATTTTAAGTATACAGTTTTATCTAATCTAAAGTCATTAGAAAAAGCTGTACAGTTAAAACTGACACACTACACACAATTTAACTGAATAGTTTGACTGTTCAATTAAAACTTTACGTCTGTAGCACGGGTGCTTTGATCTTTCATATATGCCGTCAGTTACGGTTGTTATCATAAACATCTGATAGTGGACGTTACATAGTCAACATTTTATACCGAGACAAACAATATTATTAGTTGTCACCCAAGTCTGCGAACACGTCATCACCCATATTCGGTTCACTGTAAAGCATGAGACTCCTCTCAGAATGAAAGAGCCTACGCTAATAGTCCACCACACTCGCCCAATGCGAATTGGCAGACTCACGTAGAAAATTCACTTGTATGCAGACCACACCGTTTCAGACACGTGATATTTAATTTCACAAAATGCACATGAGTGAAAAGTTGGAGATGCAAAAGACTACGCCTAAAGTCACATCCTGGTTATCAAGGCACAAACGCGTACTGACGCAGTTTCGGTGTAAACTCCTACAAGGAAGGTGCTCCGACCTTTTGAGCCATCCAAATACGCTGATTATAATGAAAACAAATATAATACTTTTACACAAGTTAGCCATAAAGCCAGATTGGTTTACTCGTACTGAAAACAGCAAGTCAATCAAGTTAGCGAGTTTATTGCATCGTGGGTGTCTGTCATGTAGTTCTGCCAACTGTTCGGTCACGTCTCGCGCCAGCATCGCGTACTCGCGCTGAATGTATAATATCACTTTAGAATTGACTGGGGGGGTAGGGGAGGGGGGTTAAATAACTTCGACACTGATAATGTCATGATCCCGGTGACACTGTTTCATATACTACAACACATTTCAAAGTCAACAACATTTTATTCAATCAAACCTTGAAGTTAATTTGTAATTCTCAATAAATACGTAGGTAATGTTGATAATCCTATCCTGCTAATGTTATAGACGCGAAAGTTTGTATGGATGTTTGGGTGTATGTTTGGATGTTTAGATGTTTGTTACTCTATAACGCCGCTACTACTGAAGCGATTTAGCTTGGAATGGAAATAGATTTTACTCTGGATTAACACATAGGCTACTTTTTATCCCGAAAAATTCCATGGTTTCCCGAGATTTGCGAAAACTGATGATTTTGATGATATGAATGTTTGTTACTCTTTCAGGCCTCAACTACTGAACCGAATTAGCTGAAATTTGGTATTAAGATATATTATAGCCAGGATTAACACATAGACTACTTTTGATCCCGAAAAAATCCATGGTTCCCGAGGAATTTGTGAAAAACTAAATTCCACGCGGACGAAGTCACGGGCGTCCGCTAGTAAAAGCCATAAACTGAAAAGAAACCGCACCAATTTTTGACATCTATAGGCATACCAGGCTATTTGCACAAGCAACAATATGTTCTAATAAAAAATACAGAGCACACAACAGAATTAATCGCAAGAACATACATGTGTACATTCCAATGATAATAAAGTAAATATTAAAAGGTGAGCCATTAGTTGCTCTTTATTAATGACGCGACTTACAACTGTATCTTAATTGTATTTCATGAATGGTGATATCGGCGTGTTTACGAGCGAAATGGCGAATTAATTAAGTCCACGGCGGCCGATCACCGCGATAACCGATTACGATTGCGATGCCCGCACGACGCGATAAAATAATCGATATCTGCCTCGCTCACTGGCTCACAGCACTGCTAACAGTACCACTACGCTGGCGTAGGCGTATGTCGTATGGTCGACAATCGACCAGTACTTTTCGCTTTCATACAAATTGCGACACATACAGCTATAAATCTCTGTAGATCTCAACGTACACCTGAACGGCGGTCCGTGTCTCATAGGAAGAGATGAGAAAGGATCTTAGTAAGATATTCCTTGCCCTTGCGTTTTTCTAGCTCCGAGTTTGACTATGGCATAGATTTCTCACTTGCCGAATTTCTCCGGAGACCGTCATCTCAATAAAATGGTTTGCCGAATATGCATCGAATATGTCGATAATGCGACATTATCCATTGTATACACTGCGTCTGCGTCTACATTTTGCTTTTTTTATATCTCTGGAACTCGAAGATCTGATGAAGACTTGATCAAAACTTTTGAATCAGGATTAAGATCACAGTTTTTGACTAACCTAAACTTTTTATAGACGTATCAACAAAATTTTCAAATAAAATGACGAACCCTTCTTGAACCTTCATAATTATTATTCAACTCATTCTACTGAGGCTACTTTAAAAATTAAGTTCCCTTTTACAATTCATCAAGATAATGTTTTAACACCTGTACCAACACTCAAGAGTAAAAAGGTCATAAAAATTTGCATACCTTTGTACAGAAATCGTCTTGATATAAAGGTGGTGCGGATTCCATTGCGAGACTTTATTTAACTCGCTATATTTTTACAAATATACTACTGTAATAATTAAAATATCAAAGAGTTTATAACGTTGATTCTATGATTAGGCTATATTATGGTTTCAGATCCTGAGGTCACGAGTCCAACTCCTGGCTACGGCTATAACATTTTGGGCTATTCTATTATCCAATATATTCTCAGTAAAAATTGTCAGCCCGTAGTTGGGAGTCGTTGAACACGTCCCAGCCATCATTTTAGGCCATTATTACCATTAACATCTTCGTTACAAAATCAAACATGATTCTAAGCACGCCAACCCGCATCAACTGATCAGCGTCGTGGGTCTAAACTCCATATACCGTATTCTATAAAACAGGGGCCCTAGCTGTGTATTGGACCTTTAAAAACCGCATACAAAAGCTTCATCAACAGTCTGTATTCGCCCACAACTGGACATGGGCCTTTCCGAGCCACCACACACGATCCTCATCCAGCCACTTTCCACTACCTTCTTGATGATGAAAAATGTAGCTTACTAATGAATAAAAAGAAGTAAGCAGCACGGAGCTGTGATTGCGCCGCCGCCCGACTCCGCGATATATGGCCATTCGGCGAGTAACCGGATGACTCTGTGCCGTTAAACCGCCGCAAAAACTGGAACAAGCTTATTTGGGTCACGACTCGCCGAATATAGATTAAAACTTTCGTTAAGCTTTTTAATATAGCGACCGACAGCTAGTAGTATTTTCAGATATTCAATAAAAAACTGAAAGTTCATTTTCAATTGTAAATATTTATTTTTCAGTATCATGTAATCATGGCCAAGCATAAGTACATGAAACTGAAAAACTATTTATATAATAGGCCATGTAGGCGTACTCGTATTATATACCCTTGCGGCATAAATTCTGTTTGTCTTACATAAATTACGAATACGAGTATACATACTTTAGCAATCACTAAACTTAGTCCATTTTGTTTTTTGCCCTGTTTTCTTTATTAATACTAGCCAACCCTTCCAAACATTACCAATAGTGCCTTTACCATTCAACTAAGCAACCAGCCATTGCTAAAAGTAAACATAATATAAAAAAATGACGAAGATCGAACCTAGAGAAAAGTTCTGACGTCGACGTCTTGGTCTTAACTTCGACTTCTTAACCGCAGATAAAGCCTTGAAGTTTGTAATGACCAAACTGTTTCCACCTCAACTATGATACTTACTAGCTGTAGCGTATACATAAATTACGAATACGAGTCTACATACTTTAGCAATCAATAAACTTAGTCCATTTTGTTTTTTGCCCTGTTTTCTTTTTTAATACTAGCCAACCCTTCCAAACATTACCAATATTGCCTTTTACCATACACCTAAGCAACCAGCCAGTGCTAAAAGTAAACATAATATAAAAACATGACGAAGATCGAACCTAGAGAAAAGTTCTGACGTCGACGTGTCGGTCTTAACTTCGGCCTCTTAACCGCAGATAAAGGCTTGAAGTTTGTCATGACCAAATTGTTTCCACCTCAACTATGATACTCACTAGCTGTATACAAATTGTACAGAGCAAAACACAGCAAACTACCGCCATTCAGCGTCAGATTCGAGTGTGTCCATTGTGAGCGAATTAATTCCACTCCGCTTTAAAGCGTTAACCGCTCCGTTACCCCGCGGTACCAGAAGCGATCTAGTTAACAAGTTGTTCGCCGCGCCACTGCCTGCGAGCATGATCTCGACTGCTGCGTCTGACTCACTGACTTGTGCTGATGAATCTTTTGTGTGAACTCACGACTGAGAGTTTTACTAAAATAGAATCAACTCTCAATGTAGAGTAAGAGCCTGCGCTGGCCAGATCTTTGTATTATAATAATATTAAAAAGCTGAAGAGTTTGTTTGTTTGTTTGTTTGGTTGAACGCGCCAATCTGATGAACTTCTGGTCCGATTTGAAAAATTCTTTCAGTGTCAGATAGCCCACTTATCAAGGAAGGCTATAGGCTATATATTAACCCCGTACTCCCACGGGAACGGAAACCACGCGGGTGAAACCGCGCGGCATCAGCTAGTACAGTATAACGGAAGTGTAATTGGTTAAAACAAAATTCGTTTATTTTAAGTAAGCCAGTTTACAAGCACGTTTGAAACATCAAGTTTGTAGAGACTTTACCACCGGTTCGAAAGGCAGGTTCTGCTGAAAAGATCCGGCAATTAACTTAATAATAGTCAGTTTGGCTCGCACCGTGTTGCAAAAACTAGCTCATTACTAAGTCGGACATACTCCGAGTATCACGTGAGATTTAGCCGTGTTTTATAATAAACTAGCTGACGCCTCGCGGTTTCACCCGCGTTGTTACCGTTCCCGTAGGAATACGGGGATATTATATAGCCTAAAGCCTTCCTCGATAAATGGGCTATCTAACACTGAAAGAATTTTTCAAATCGGACCAGTAATTCCTGAGATTAGCGCGTTCAACCAACCAAACAAACAAACTCTCCAGCTTTGTAATATTAGTATGGGTTTAATATTAATAGTTGCTCTTTGTAAATCATCTTTTTTTATAATATTGATTACAGTAGATACGGGAGACGGTTGGCCCTCAAAGTTTATATCTTCAACGGTGTCTAATCTTGAAGGGTTGCTACGAAGGTATACTGCCCATATTATCACAAAGAAAAGAATGTATAAAAACGCTCAATACGTTAACGATTAAGAGTTTGAGTATTAGTTTTCTGCTACCTTATAATGCCACAATAATAAAGCGCTCAAGGTACTTATTGCACCGTACGTAAATGTAAGTAGGAATATAAGCTAATCTCAGTTTGTATATAATGACAAAGATCTGGTCATCACAGGTCACTCTTTGAATGCCTGCATCTGACTCGCTAACTTACGCTGCTAAATGTTTTGTGTGAACAGACTGAGAATTTTAGTTAAAACAGAATGGTTCGTCTTCCACTAAAGTTGAGAGCTTTTAAGATTTTAACTGAAGGGTTCATTGACTCAGAGATATTTCATTACAGACACAAAAAATAAAGAAAAAACCATAACCGAGTGTTTTTTAGAGTTCCGTAGTTCACAAGGAACCCTTATAGTTTCGCCATGTCCACGTCTGTCCGCGGCTTAGCACGTAGACTAAATTACTACTAAGAAAGCTGTAATTTAGCATGAGTCCTCCCATACATGTAAAGTGGGCATGATTTTTTTTTTACTTGTTTATCTCATAGTGTGGAATATCGTTGGATAGGTTTTTGAAAGATATGGGTGTCTTCCTACCACTATTTTTCGATTTAGGGATTCATTTGTTATAAAGGTTTTAAGAGCTAATTTTTGTTAGAGTCAAGTGCCAACCCTCCCCTCTCACCAGTTAAACGGTTGTTGATAACATAAAAATCACAAAAGTAGAATATATAATGAAATTAGAAATTAGAATGAACATTATAACAGCTAAGTAGCGATTGCTATTTAAAGAGTTATATTCGATCAACTTAAAAAACGTACTCGAGTACGAAAATTGCGTACAAATGCCGTTGTCAATAAATTACATAAAGTTGTCAGTAAGATAACTCAGAGGCTGTATGAACTAGAAAGCTGAAATTTGGCATGGGCATGTATATTAATTACGTCTATAAACTGGTAAAAAGAAAATTTAAAAACAAAATGTCTATACCATGCCACACCTTTTCGTATCGTTATCAGTATTTTAAGCATTGAATAAGGGTTTAAAGTGCCAATTTAATCTACGTAACCCTACACTGCGGTGGTCCGACACGCACCGGTTTTTTTTAAGTAGGCTGTAAACAATAGTGAAAGTAGATCTGAAAACAACAGGATTCAAACTTGCGTGTTTGGCAAGGTAACTTATCTTTTAAAGTTTTCGCTTTCTTTATACTTTAACAGTTTTAAGCTGCACTCGTAGAGTTTGTTCGCTCGAACGCGCTTATCTCAGAGAGTATTGTTTATTTAATAAGATTCAATACGTTTTTTTGTTGAAAAGGTATCCTTTGTTTTTTTTTGTATCCCTGGAAAACTTTCAAGATGATCGGTTGAGTAGTTAAAAAGTGAAAGCGTAAAAAACAAACAAACAAAAAAACTCATTTTGACATGAATAAGGATCTAGAATCGGTTTCATTTGATTAAAAAAAACAACGTATGCCAAGTCGATCTGCTCGGAAACTCAAACGCTATGACGTAAGAAGGATTGTGTATTTAGGGCAGACCGGCTTTGTTTTTGCGGTGTAGCCTAAATTATACACAACTTTATATTTTGTTGTACATTGTTTGTCCACGCGCTATTTTCTCACAGGCGGCCATTTTGAAAAACATTAACGGTCGACCAGTTGCCCTGTCGTAGATATGTTTATTAACCGTTTATAACGTACCTACGCAGGAATTAGTACATAATATCATTGACACGAAAATTATTTAAATAATACAACTGAAGTAAAACTTCTTTAGCTTTCCCTCTCAACGTCCGTTCGCCGCCCGATTACGCTTTTCGTTACGTATTCACCAACTTACTCCCCAAGTCAAGCGTGCGCGAAGAAGTTTTTTTTTAATCGATTTATTTTTGTAACCTTAGTTTGGTTTGTGATGGAACCAATCTGAAAATATGCCAAAAATTAAAAAAAAACTATTATTATATGACGGGGTCTCAAGGTGTTGGAATAGCGACCCCGCACCGGAAAGCGCAGTGTCGGTCGACCCCCCACTAGGTGGACCGAGAACATCAGGCGGATTGCAGGAAACCGCTGGATGCTGGCGACACGAGATCGTTATGCTTGGAGGTCCATGCAAGAGGCCTATGTCCAGCAGTGGACGTCCATCGGCTGAAAATGATGATGATGATGATGATTATATGACGGAGTTATGGTGTAACAAACATGGAAATAAAACGCGTCGAGTTACTCTTGTGCCGAGATTCGTGAGTATATGGGGCCGTTCAGTTCAGCTCCAGCCATGGAGACATAATTCCTTAGCAGAAAATATCAAAAAAATATGTTTCATAAGTACCTATAAAACGTAATTTTTTGATATACTTTTCATTTTGACAATTGAGGATTTAGACCCTTGAAACCTGTTACCATAATTGGCTACCGTACTAAGCTATGGTAGAAGCGCCGAAATTTCATTTCGAAATTTTAATTTCATTTAAAATGATGTGCGTCTGCGTTATTTGGATATTCAGGCGTAGTGACATCAGAATCCTAGAAAATGCACCCCGAAATAGACACGGTCGTAAACAATCGTTCAAAGATGTGCGAGGAGCAGTGAAATACTGTTTGGAGTTTGAAATTGGATGCACATTTTCCACACACAGTATGAAAACCAGCTGCGTCTATTTTTACCTACACGTCACACGAGTCATTTAGCGGTGTTTAGAATGTCCACAAAATCTCCATATTTTACAAGGCTCTGCCTTGACGTTTCTAGAATGTTTGGTTACACAAGGTAGCATTTTTCGGGTCTACTGATAACGAATTATTTTTATAGTTTAACTACTTTTTATTCTCTACAAGTTAGCCCTTGATTAAAATCTCACCTGATGGTAAGTGATGAAGCAATCTTAGATAGAAGCGGGCTAACTTGTTAGGAGTAGGATGAAATTCACACTCCTTTCGGTTTCTACACGAAATCGTACCGGAACGCTAAATCGCTAAGCGGTACGTCTTTGTCACAAAGAAACCAACCAGTGAAATAAGTCTATATCCCTTTCATATTAGTTAACAAATTAGGGCTTGTCTGCGATCTTTATGACAAAGGGAAAAAGTTTGTAAAATTGAAGGAGGAATTATAATGGAATTTATTTTGTATAAGTATACAAAATAAATTCCAAATAAGACCGTAAAGTATTTTTCAACCTCAATCGCGTTTTTAGCATTTTTGTATGAATGAAATTGATATGGCGAGCAACTTACCTTTTTAGCATCCATGCAATATCCAGATACTAAAAGTATTCTTACTTCCGCAAAGTGCAAAAGCACTTTTAAGCTGTTGGTACAAGTTCTGGCAAGGTCGTCCGGCTGTTTCGGCAAAACAATAATGACCGTCCTCGATACTCGTATCTTATCTCCCGTATATCAATTCGCACATAGTTAATGGGGTATTTGCTAGCATTTACACGCTGCTACGTGTTTTTCCTTCCGACCTTGATAACACCTTGATAACGTTGCCAGGGCTATTGTTGCCGAAATAGAATATTTTTTACCCCCCGACTCAAAGACATGTGTCTGATACGTTTAATTTACTCGTATATTCTTTGTAGCTTGCCAAGAAATGGTGTTTGTTTTTGTACATATGCGTAACTTTATCGAGTGGGTTTGAGTCAGCTATAATTTAAGATCTTTTAACATCCTGTTCCGTTTAAAAACCTAAATCGCCACTAACCGATTTCAATTTATATAGATTACTTGCTTTTCATATTATTTTCATTTAAAATTTGACTTGACTACAAATAAATTTGATTTGTGAATTAGTTGTACTTATTGTCCGCGTGGATTTCAGTTTTTTTACAAATCCCGCAGGAGCTATAGAGTTTTCCGGGATGTAGCCTATGTGTTAATCCA
This sequence comes from Bicyclus anynana, assembly GCF_947172395.1. NCBI lineage: Eukaryota > Metazoa > Arthropoda > Insecta > Lepidoptera > Nymphalidae > Bicyclus > Bicyclus anynana. The sequence continues at coordinate 15,822,427 of NC_069097.1, read as the reverse complement.
GAGTAAAATCTATTTGCCAAATCGCATCAATAGCCGCAGCGCAAAGAAGGAAACATACTTACTCACACAGACACACACACAAACTTTACCCTTTATAACATTAGTGTTTCATGCAAATATTTAGCCACTAATAACTTTCAGACACAAGTGTACAAAAATCGATTTTTCCTTATTTAAAGCAACAAATCAAGCAACGAGTTTTGGCAAAGGTCACATATACATTTAGCCTGGTCCATAATCCAGGGCGCGGGGACACAAGTAGAATAAGGGCAAAGGGAAATAATATCTTAAATGGGTACATTTGTACCGGATATCATCAGTTATCCAGCGCCGCCTACTACCGCTCTCGTTTAAATCTGCCCGCTCTCTTTCATTTCCTGTTTTTCAACGAATTTCAATTTACATTTTTTTATACGAATTATTAACTAAGTAATTATAAAACCTGCTTTATGAAGCACTAAAGAGCACGCAAGAAAAATTGCCTTTGCATTTCCTTAATCTAGGGCAGAGCCCTACGAGTATAATACTCGTAGATGCATTTCCATGTATGTCCTGTGAGCTAGGTTTAGCTAGGTTTTCAACTTGAAATCATGTGGGCTAATCTTCAACTGGGTGCCTTTCACAAGATAAAGTCAAGGTAGTTATTGCGACTTCTTTTAATAATACAAGAAAAATATTTTGTAGATATTTTGTATATTTTTTTTAGGAAATTCAATGGAAATAAATTAATTTTCAGAAGCATATTCAAGTAGATACAGATAATTTAAAACAATAGATAAGCATACGAACAACATACCGCCGATATAATTAAACACAACGATTATCCCAATACTGCAATAATTGTTCTAATTTACATTTTAACAAGCTCCCGCGCCGACGCCGCCAAACAAAACAAACGGACAATAACATTACCCGCGCCTTGTTTTGTTTTGTTTTGGGATCGAAAATATGTGTTACCTCGTCGAAAGTTCGCCGGTAAACAGAACATTCTAATAACGCTAAAAAGGTAATGCAATAATGTTCTACGACTTCGCTATTATTAAAATAATTATGAGAAAAATTTAACTTTCCCGGTAATTGTATGATATATGACTGAAGAACATTATCGTCTATTGATGTTATATTAAGTCGCATATTTCTCTTTCATAGTTACAATTGAGGGACAAATTAAATGATCTGATTGGTCCCTCAAATAATACTATTCTCATCTGTTTCAGATGGACCATGGATGGCCATGGCCATTCCCTTAAAACTGAGGCGTAAACTAAGCCTCATGTGCCTGCAATCACACTGACTTACAAACAATTCAAAAATGACACAATAAGTTAGTTAGCGACCAAGTCTCTCGGAATCATAACTTATCACTGGCAACACGCACTGTCCAAAGACTTTATTTTTGTTTTTTTTTTACTTTTGTCGCTGGAATGGCGACCCGCACTAGAAAGCGCAGTGTTAGTTAGTTAGTAGTAGTTAGTAGACCCGCCACCAGGTGTACTGACAACATCGAGCGAGTCACAGGCTTTCGATGGATGCAGGCGGCTCAGGATGTTTGGAAGTTCTGACATAAGGTCAATGTCCTGCAGTGGACATCCATCAGCTGATATTATGACGATAATGATGATGATAAATAAATCTGACGGACAGTAATTAAATAATAGGAATAAGTAAATTAGTTCATGTCGAGTTTACATTTAGATTAGAATATGATCGCTACGTTTATACTAGTGGTATTAGTACAGGCAGCGTAAGTATATAAACGTACAGACTACCAGCGCGACATAAAGCGTTCATATGACATGCAGGCACGGTACGTATAGCGTACATGCAATAAAACACTCGGGAGAACTGAACCGGCCAAGTGCGATACGAAGTAACACAAAGAGTTCTGTCCACTATACTACTTACTACTAATACTTTAATCAAATCAAAATCAAAATCAAAAATCATTTATTTCAAGTAGGCTCAGTTTACAAGCACTTTTGACACGTCAGTTGATTATTTGTAAAGATTCTACCACCGGTTCGGAAGGCAGGCTCTGCTGAGAAGAGAATCAATATTCTTATTAATTTTCACATTTCGCAATAACTTATTCATCGAATATTGATTGTTGGACAATGAATAACTTAACTTAACTGGACTGTGGAACTGAATACTATAGCGTTAACATCGGGCATATAACGTTGGAGTGAAAATAATTTTCTCTGAAAATTAAGCTGGATTCAGATGAGTATTTAATTATAGACTTCGTTTTATCATTGAGATCAAAAGCAAGGATTTTGTACACAATGCATAATTGAAGTCCATACTCGAGGACGAAAGTAATTTTAAGACACGAGAGGGCCAACTAGCAACAATACAAGCAAATTGTGATGATTTAGGTAAGTCACTATTATGTATATTGTGGTCATACACGGTTTTATGATGACGGATAAGACATCGGGAAGTGGTATGATACGGACGGCACGATCATATGCAAGCGATCATACGTTTTGTTTTATAGCACCGTGGCAATTAGATGTTAAAATTATAGTAAAATCTTTTTAACAAAAAAAAAATTACTTAAAAATCACAAAATAAACTAAAAAGCGAAAAATAACATCGTGCTACCTTCTAATTACTTTTCGAGGGCGGTGCCAAGTCAGTGGCGTATTAATTAAAACCGTTTTTGAAAGAACCACGGGAAAGAACCGTCAGAAAATCCTAAAACTTTATGATTTAAACTTGAGCTAATGCATCACTGTGTTATATTTTTCGCTTTTTAGTTTATTAGTGATTTTGAAGTGATTTGCTTTTACTGTGAGAATCAAGAGATTCTCACAGTAAAAGCAAATTTATTTTTAACAGGCTTCAAAGAAAAGGTCTTCCTTTATTTAAAGGTCTAAAAATGTTTAATTTTAATAATAGATGCGGAACTCTAAATATGGTTAACGTAATATCGGATACGAGTGTCGTTCCCACTCAGCCGTAACGTTATAATGACTGCAGCTTAGCAGACAGCCGTACGTACAGACCGTCACAATGGGCTACACAGGGCTGCTGGGATATTATACGACAGGATTCCGTATAACGCCCTTTATGGCACGTTACAATGATTCCAAAGGTTATTTGACTTTCACGTGTCACTGGCATTCATTCGAAAAATTAACTTTGTTTCAAAATTACTGAATGGTTAGATTTTATCGTAAAGCTGTTTAGATTAAAAAAAGACCAACTCACAAAACAGTTTTTCTTCTTCTGGTGTTTCTTTATAGCAGTCAACTTTTTTTATTACTATCTGTTCAAGGTACATCAGAACGTCACTTTATTTTCGGAAAATATAACAAAACGGACAACATAAAAGTTTGTAAGAGAAGTCATAACTCGTCTTAATTTTTACATAAAACTAAATTTTCTATGAATTGAACTGAGGCATATGTGTCCAGTGATGTCACCGAATAGACGTTTGCTTGAAAAATCTGTTTGCGATTAAAAACTAAAATTCAATAAAAATATGATCAAAGAAAACTTTTATCACATCCCAATCGAAATCATCGATTATTCCCGTGAATTGAATCGAGTTTAAAACGACAAAAAAGTATTTGCGTGTCGCAGAAATCATTTACCATCGATTTCCGATCATATAGAGTCGATGTTCGAACGAATTCGCGTTTGTCAGTTGGCAATTGTCGCGGGTTGGTGAAAACAACTCTAAATTGGAACGCGGTGATCCGATGAGATCTGCGAGTGTTGGGGTGACCGGGGAGGTGAGGGGAGGGGGCTGAAACGATGCTCAAGCGGCGGCTCAATCAGGCTTTGCTATGACAGATGCTCAACTCAAACGCCTGATCCTATTTTTCCCAATTACTCATAATAATACGCACTAACTCGTACGTATATACGACATGACCGTAAGAGATCAGGCGAAGGACAGACGGCTTATGTGCTCTCTACGACACTAGGGCGGAACACTGTTATTTAAGCTTTTGTTTTAAGCTTCAATAGCTAATGAAGCCGACTTTAAGCCATTTCCTAGCATGTTTGTGTATATGAAGGAGAAGAGGAAACATTGGTGAATAGATACTTGATTTCATTTTAACCTGATGTTAGTAAGAATCATCATTATCAACCCATATTCGGCTCACTGCTGAGCTCAAGTCTCCTCTCAGAATGAGAGGGGTTAGGCCAATAGTGCAGTCTTAGAATGGTAGCGTGCAGGTGCGTAATGTGTATACAACTTATACTCCAGTGTGGTTCGTGGTATGATACCAGAACGTTAAACTGATCAGCGGTTCGTTCGTTCGTTTGTTCGCCGGTGCTCAATAACCACCTGATTTAATCCGAGTCAAGAAGTAAACCCAGGATCTCCTAGTTATTCATCATGCACAAGGGTGCCAGAGAATTTAAAAACCAAGGCTGAGACACAAGTCAACTTTTTAAGGTCCATCTTCTTTACTTCTGGGTGGAATAGTGGACTATTAATTCCTCTAAGCTCGGCAGAAGTGCGGTCTTGAAATATAGAGTTAGCAATCCTTCTGGGATCTCCTCGAATCTCATCATCACTAACTACTACGACTACATGAATAATAAATAGTGTGGTGGTGATTATATAGAGAAACTTTATAGGGACGTTAACTATTACCGCAGCCTTAACTACAGTTCGAAACTACAAGTAAACAATTATGTAGTTGAGTGTACAGGCCCAAACTTCCTGCGATCGCTTTAGAATAACGACATTATCCGAGACGATGGTGGATCAATAGAATTAAACCCCATATAACGAGCATACTGTTTGCGGGGTGTCTTTCTGGACACAGACGAACCAGCCGATTGTTGTGTGTTGAATCCGCTTGATTGTTGTGTAAGTTTATTTTCACATCAATATGAGTAATAAACATCTTGAATGAATGCCAGACATACTCGTATCTTGTATATCAATGAAGTTGTAGGTTTTAGGATATTTTTTTGTCTTTGTCGCTAATAAGAGTAACATTAGAGACATATCTCTAAACGGCGCGAACGTATCCGAGCCGCGGGATTTTATCCAATGTAGTGGAGGCGACCAGAGCCCAGCGGGCAAATTAAATTCCTGTGTACCGTAATGAAAACTAAACATATACCGCGTCGGAACAGGTACAGTATCGCTATTCGGTAATGATGATTTAAAACTCGGCATGAGTATTGAATTCTATCAAACTTACCGCTATAGCGATACTAGCTATACATATAGTATACAGGGTGCTGGGGAGTATTTTCCATAAATCTAGGGTTATATTCTTACCCGAATATTCAATTAAAAATGTTCAAGGAACATGTGTTCTAAAATTAGTATTTTCGGGGTAAAATGTGTCCCTTATATTATACTTATAATTATGAGAAAGTCAAGTTTTACGAATTTTAAAATGCAAGGATAGATAAAGGCCTGTGTTACATGGATAGTCGGAATTATTTGAATTACTTTGTATGAAAACATAAAGTTTTATTTTTAGTTCAAAAAATATTAGTTAAGTATGTAGTTCGGCTCCAATAAGTTTACTCGTCAATACCTTGAAGTTATGGCAAATACTCCCGACTATCCTGAATATAGATACAGATGAATTCGAAACTCAAACTGTCGAGTTATAGTTATATGACTTCGTTATAGAACAGCATTACAAGTACTACCGGGAGGGTCGCCACATGACTGCGGCATTGCTTTATGATTTACCTGCCCTATGAACCGGTGGCACTAATTGTTTGTGGTAAGAGAGTCCATGACAATAGATCGGGATTTACTCGAGCGTCGAGAGAGCCTTAGATTAGGTACATTAGTTGATAGAAAAAAATATTGGTCGTATAACCATTCCACAGTTTCGCTTTTAGCGATCGGGAAATCATCAAAATTTTAATGTCAAATTTTATGGCGACAGCTTGCGGAACCATCTATTTTGCACGCACATACTCTCGATTACAATGTACCTATTGATCACTTTTCCACAGGTAGGGAGCTCGTACGAACCACGTTATTCAGAGCAATAAACCATAGCCTACATAATGGCATAACGCGTAGAGTTTTTATTAATATTTATTTGGGCGTATTTTCCTTCGCCCCATAATGTTGCGCGGGGCCCGCGCGCCAGTTCTACGAGATTTATTTGCTACGTGCGCGCTCGGGTCACTCGCCTGTCACGTTGAGAGCAAAAGGAACATAAAATACACTAATAGCCTCAAGGTTAAGACAGACTTCAAGGTTAAACCTGAGAGGTATAAGGTTTTTTTAAGATTAGTAATAATTGTAAGAAGGAAGAAGACCTGGCAACGAAACGTAAGGGAGTGGACTGGCATGAAGACAATCGGAGAAATTTGTCGCTTAGCCGTGGACAAGGAGAAGTTTAGAAAGCTGACCGTCGACCTTCAGTAATGGAGAGGCACTTGAAGAAGAAAAAGAATAATTGTAAGTGGAATAACATCGCCCAAGATCAACACTTTGCAGGGCATGCAAGGGCCACATCCCAAGTGCCGCCCTGTGTCCATCAACCTAAGGCGTCGGGTGTTAAGTCTCATGTACCTGTAATTATACCGGCCTCCCTACAGACCGAAATACAGCAATGCTGCATAAATAGGCATAGCGGTAGTAGCCACTGTTAACGGGAAAAATGGGAATACTATTACATTGTGGCTAATTAGATCCTTGATGAGAAACGTCCCAAATTGAAGATGTTCAAAATTGGGATCGGCACAGGTTGCGGATGACTTTAATTTTTAACTGCCGACTAAGAAAGGCGTTTTAGACATTTTCTATTTCAGCACTCAACACTACAAGGTGCATCACATATCGTCTCCGAAAAAAACAGAACAATGTGACGGTAAAAACGGCAACTCAAAATCCGGTTTCCAGGGACTACAATATAACAAGCAAAACGCGAATTGAACAATAATGACGTCCTCCTTGACGTATCCATCGTCAATGGCGTCACCTTGGCTTCAATGTCTAGAGTGCGCCCAGATGTGACTGGCAAAATCAAACTTATAGTTTTATAAGTTCGGTTCCACGACTGGCAAAATAACTGACCAATACTTCTTGATGTAGTATAACTTCATCAAGATGTATTCAAACTAGAGTAACCTATTTATGTTAGACAAGAAACCACAATAATAAAACACAAGCAGTATTTTGTTAAATACACACATTTCATCGTAGGTTAACAATAACCGTGACAGTTAATTTGTCAAACTGACTATTGTCATAGTCGGACACGTCCGCGGGGACGGACATTAGCAATTAGTAACAGCCCTCGGCAGGTTGGCGTGACATGGCGTTGATTACTGCTGACCGCCAATTGTGCGGCGTGTAGAGGGTTCTAGGTTCGATTACTTGCTGGGTTATAACTGCAGCTCGTATGGTCGACGGCGCAGCTAATGCTATTTCATTAAAGCGAATAGTTTCTTCTAACATTTTTTATACTAAAATTATTATATTCTATGAATATTAACTCAAAGAGAACTTGTTACTTCTGTAATAATGAATCTCATACATTATATAAAGCAATTAACATGATTATCTCAAGAATCATGTATAATGATTACAAACAAGTGTTTTGTATGTAAACAAGTGTAATTATGGGCAAAGTCGAAGGAAACTTAAATAAAGCAAAACCTCGACGTAATTTAACCTTTATAAAGCTGCAGCAAAATTCTTCTCACAGGCAAAATAGACAAAATCTGAACACGTTTAACCAATAAAAAGATCTAACAATAAATAGCTTCGTTGAACGACGAAAGGTGCTTGTCTGGTTACAATGCCCCCCTCCCCCCTCATTAGAGGTGCCCTCCCCAGACGTGATGGTTCATTACCGTAATAGGCAATGTGCATAAAGCCGAGCTATGAGCATTTCTCTCCAATGCTTTCAGCACATTTTTATACAAAATTGCCGCTACACTGTTACCGCATTTATCGGTAAATGAAGATACAGACTACTCTAGAAGGTAGCCTGTCAGGAATATGGCAGTTTAAGCTTCAATAACCCCACGGCGCGGCATCTGCTGCGATGTCGTTAGTAGTCAAAAATATGCGTGGTTTCTTATAAACACCACATTAGAGCAAATATTTGAAACATCATCATCAACACACGCTTTTCATTAGTGAATATTTGATGTAACGAAAAATTTTATCACAGGTACAGGCAGACAGATATTATTTGTGCCAGAAATATAAAAGGGTATATCGATAAATCATTATTGTAAAAGTTTACAAAAGCGGCAGGTGCGTCGATTTAATGAAGTCCTGTGACCGATGAATACTGTACTTACATCAAAGGGATTCGCAGGACGGTCAAGTGAATAGGTTTTAATGTCAAAAGCACAAATGTAACTGTTCCACCTACGTGTATTTCCACGTTCAACTTTAAATCTGAGAGCTGTAGAGTGGTTGTAGACGTCTACGTGTTTCGTAGAGGCTCTACAGCGTGCTACGAGCTGGCATCAAAATGGCTTGCATATAGTAACTTCGTACATTTTAAGTTTTGTTTTAAACTTTTAAATTTAAGCGACTTTTTAGAAGAAGTACAGTTTATAAATCAATCGACCTAACCTTAACAAGGCTTCTCAAGTGACTGAGATTAAATTAACTTTATATATTTTTAATATGGACGAATAAATCAAGTACAGTAATTTACTATATGAGTAACATACTATTTTCTATATCACGATAGTACATACTAGTACTTACACATCTAAAACTATCGAGTTTAGATAACTAAGATTATCTTTTAAAATTTTAAATGGAACAATATAAAGGAAAACTTTGTATCAAAACTTATATTTGTAGGTACGAGTATAACCATAAAATTACAGCCAATGAATATAAATTTAATAATGGCGCATTTTGTCCAATTACGTCTCAATGTAAGAGTCAAATCAAATTTGCCCCTCACTTTTAGTACATACAAACTTGTATTTCAAAAAATCATCAAAAAATTGTATCTATCATGCATTTTTTTTAAAATAAATAACGCTCATTTCGTCTGGGGTGGAGAAAATTATAGGGAAATAGGATTGCACATTTTCGCTCTATCATTTTACCTCGTTTGCAGCGTCGCCGCCGCCGCAGCCGCCTTACTTAATGTGTTTCTTAGTTAACTAACCGGAGATGGTGGAAAAACAGCTTTTTTATTATTTTGAAAACTTGGTGGTCACCCAACTAGAATGGCTAGTTAAAAAACTATTAAAGCGCTGTACAACGTGCTTTTTAAAAAAGTCTAGCTAGTTGGAGCCTGGCATTCGCCTCTATCTTTCTTTATCTAACACCATACTAATAGATAAAGAGATAAAGATGAATTCGAAACTCACACTGTCAAATTATAAAAGCTAAACGTTACAGTTACAGATTATCGCTCGCCCATTAGGCCTAGGATACGTCACGACATATATAACGATCTTCATGACAAAAACGAGACTTTATTTTGAACCTTCGCAACGAAACAGAGATTTTTGATCATTTTGTCTCTCGTCACTAGAGCTCATGGCGCACGTCCTAGACCTGCCTAAATAAGAAAAAGATGTGTAGGGCCCAAAAAAAAAAATTGATAAAAGATTTTCGTAATCCAACTGATAAAAGTTTTTCGTAATCCGACGTTCGCGTGACCAATTAAAAGCAAAGGACGCAGGTGCGGCGCTCGTCTCGTTGCAAAACCTTTCGTAATAACGAGCGCTCCACAGTTACCTATTCGCACATAATGGACTGACAAAAGTTTTCCGTAATTAAATTCTACGAATTTGTCACCGACTATATTGGTAGCGGCATTTTATTTTAAACAGGTTACTATAACCAGATCATTTAATTAATAGAATTTTTTGTGCATATTATGAGCCGGTAAAATTCGAATTTCTAAATTAATATCTTAAAGATGTAACATTTGATTTTCCAGTTTGTTTTACTAACCGGTCTGAAAGTTATTTCAATTTCTTAAAACTTATTTTTTTCCGTTCTCTTATACATTCTGCCGTTCGTCTGTGGGTTTCATATTATGTGTCATCAGTAAGTCCATTAACGAATCTCCTATTAAGCTGTATTCTAGCTTTCTTTCTTGGCTAGATTTCGAACACAATTGCGCTTCAGTCTGCAAAACAGCAGGCAGCCTTCTCCTCTCAAATTGTTTACTAACTCATGCATCGCTAGTCGCTCCTGATATTTAATAGTTTTTTTTTAAACTCAATAACATTTCAACGGGTATACTTCATCCTCATCCTAACATCATCGTTTACCCACAAGAACGGGAACTACACGAGTGTAAGCCGCGGGGTGTCTATAATATAGCCTTTCATGATGAGTGCTGTTTACCAACAAAGAAATTAGAAATTAAATTTAAATTATCTATTGTTTGTTTATAAAATGTTATGTAAATATTTTAACCATACCTAATTGTACTAAGCTTATTAATCAAATTTATTTTTATTAATTTAAGAACAAGTTAATTATAATTATTATTAGGTGTGAAATGACTAGTGATTTATACCCTCATTTTTAATTAGTTTGTTGGTAAACAGTACTTATCAAGAACGGCTGTAGTTTAGTAAAGTAGTCTTCAAATTACGAATAACGTTTTTTTCGATTTTGTACTACATTTATATGATTTTGCCAATACATTTTTTTATGTTTTAAACCATTTCTCTACTAGAAGCCAACAATATATACTCAAATCAGTAAAGCCGTCTTTGACAATTAGGAAGACTAACAAAAACCAATCTATATTATAATTACATAGTCAAATGTTATACAAACATTGGCCGCTGGACATAGTTCGTCTTCATTAGCCAAAGCCTGAAATAGACCGGACGGAAGCTGCGCATATCTTAACCTCGACAGCCTATACACACACTGCAATATTTAATTCAGTTACTAAAAATTCTTTACTTCAATTATCTAAGTACAGATATTATATAAGAAAAGGTGATATATATGTAATTATACAATTGAAATCTTTTCTTCATACAAAAATGTTTCAGCAACAGTGATTCTTGATTTCGATATTTTTTTATATATAGTTTTTTTTATTCTTTACAAGTTAGCCCTTTACTACAATCTCACCTGATGGTAAGTCTAAGATGGAAGCGGGCTAACTTGTTAGGAGGAGGATGAAAATCCACACCCTTTTCGGTTTCTACACGACATCGTACCGGAACGCTAAATCGCTTAGCGATACGTCTTTGTCGGACGAATTATTAGATTTAAATTGAGTGGAGCTATACGACAAGAGTAAACGATCACAAGAAATAACGTTAAGTTACGAGGTACAAGAGTACTCGTACGTAGCTAATACATTTAATTATATGCGGTTTTCACAAGAAATATACAGTTGGTTAGAAGCGTCGTGTCATTATATAAATGTGTTTGTCAATTCAGTTATCTAAAACTTTAAATAGGCTATCGAACGCATTCATTTCTGTGTGCCTAGTGGGAGTTTTCAATATTTTAATACTGTTACTACCGCGTTGACGTAAACGCGAATTTATATGGAATTGAAACAGTTGTGCAGTAGTGCCACTAGATGGCGCTGTTTCAATTCCTTAGAAATTCGCGTTTATGTTAACGCGATAGTAACAGTATCAAACTGCCACTAGCCCCTCTGTACACCACAATGAAACAGTGGGGCTTTTCGTCTGTCTGTATGTCACGTTGTAGCCCATAAATGAGAGCGCGTCGTTTTCGTAAAAAGGTTATTTTAAATTACGATATGTACGATATTTATTTATTTATATAGCATTCATGTACTTATATACATGTTACATGAGGGCATTGCTAATAAATAATATAAATCGGATAAGATAATAAATACATTAATGTTATGTATTGAAATTATGGCGAATAAATTGATTAGATTTAATAAATTAAACTTGTTCCTTCGTTACTTGATGATTTTAAATAATGCATTTTCAATTTATACATATACAGTATGTACGAATATTGTCTGCAAGAATTACTAGCACCGTGTATGCGGGCCTTAACTCTTGTTCCAACAACACGGAATATGAAATAACATCGCAGTGGGCTCAGATGTCTGCAGCGGACGGAGCTTCCTGCGGGCTCTCGCACACAATACCTCGCCGTAGTAATCAGGACTCGACAATTCAGCCACAATAACTACTTGGATTATGTAATATCTAATAATAACTTATTTATACGCTAAGATAATAATTATCACGCCAGTTTTATTTATTTAAACCCAAAAATGAGCAACTTATAAGATTGTTTGTCTCTCAGTGTATCTGTGTGTCTGTTTGTGTCAACGAATGTTTTTTTTTATTTGAAAACGGGCGTAATAGAGATTCTTAGTTATATCCGGTGAAGTTCCGATAAGCCAATCCGAAGATATCGGATTGGCTTATCCGATACGGCGTCTACTAGTAATACTATAATGATTTATCACACACTCGTCTGGCGAAAAAAGATATGAGATAAAATAGTATCTACTTAATACATGCATTAATACATATGTAAGAAAACTCATATAAATAATAATTATTAAGAAATCTCAAAGCATTTCAAGAAAAATTGTAATATCAATGTTAATTAACTATACCTTTGAAAGCTATTCAGTACTTAGTCTTCATAACAAAGTAGGTAATCAAAAAAGGCAAATACAAAATGTAATTATCCAGTATCCGATGAGAGTACATCCCACACAATTTATTCTTAGGCTCCGCACACACGCGGAAACCGGTGATTACCGACTGGATGCAGCATCCAAAACGACGTAGTAACTTCGTCACGTCTGTTTGCGGATTATCATGTATCAAATCATAAGTTGACGTCTGACAGACGTAAAACATCAAAATTATTTTGTATCATCTATCAGGCCTATACTATATCTATATCTGGACATAGGCCTCTTGCATGGGTCTCCAAGCACAATGGTCTCAGCCGCAAGCATCCAGCGGCTCATTTTTTTGTATATAGAAAACTAAAGCTAATCTTTGTTTTGTGCTCCATACCAAGAGGAATAGGTTAAAAAAATAACTACATATAAAATAGAAGTTGTTCAAATTCCCACTATGCCGTTGATTATTTAAATGACCTTTTTATGTAATCCATGGTCTTTAATAATATCATTTTAAAAATTTTGTAGAAAATACCGGTCAAAATCACTTGAGCTCAGCAAAAATATTGTGTCATTACTCAAATGCATTTATTTTATTTTAAATTTAAATTAACTTAAAAGTATTCATTATTAATTATTACGTCTGATTTCAGTAGACCTAGACTTGAATAACCAGACTCAAGGTGGCCCAAGTGGGTGAGTAATGGTGTCTACATTTGTACGACGCCTTACTGAAAACACAAGAAAATTTATTCCATTTCAGAATAATGTGATAAACGTAGTGCGCCGTCCGGCCGAGCTTACGCATAAATGCGAAACGTGACTTTGTACACTTTGTTTTTTACCGACCTAGACGAAAGGTGTTTGATCAGTCTACAGTTCCAATGTTTCTACATTAGACTTTTTTAACCACCACAAAAATCAACTTTTGTCGGCGGTCCTAAAATACTTGCCAATGTATTATTAAGTTACTAGCGACCTGCTCCGGCTTCGCACGGGTGCAAGGCTGATACTAACCATATAAATCTATATTAAATTAACAATTTATTTAAGGTATTTATTTGGATAAGGATTGATGCTGTATCGCATCGAAAATTAGTCATTATTTGTAGTAAAAAGTAAATGACAAAAAAATGTTATTGTGGGATATCCATAAGAGATAGATAGAGATAAACTATCGCGGAGTTTTCTGTAGACCTGTTCAATACTTAGTACATTATTTTGATAAATCTCGTTCAGCCTGCGTTTGCAATGTAAACGGAAAAAATTAAATTTGTTATTTTTAGCTATATGATACGCTTTGAAAAATGGACGCTAACGCGATAAAATGATCGGCCGAATCGAATCGGATTATTTTAAGGACTACACAACACATCACTTCAACGTAACAAAATAATACACTTAAAAGGCAAAAGTTTTTCCTTACACCACAAGTGAGTTCGGCATTAATTAATACCAATCTAAAAATAAGTCTATTTTCGCGCTTAATTATTTCGTCAACGTAAAATGGACCTAGTGGCTTCGCGTCTCGGTTATTTTTGCTTTGTAAGAACTTATTACTTGAACCTAATTAATGTTTAAAAGTAAGCTCGAGATTCCTCTACCTTTGCCCTCAGCTACTGTAGTATGCGTGGTCGAGTGCGCCACATTAGAGAGACGTAGCCGGTCAGTTTTCATTAATTCATAATGTCGAGAGAGACTGAATGTAGCCTACTGGCCGGTGGGATTTAAGGTGAGCGCACATACCTTATATGTGTATTTCATCCCTTTCAAATTTTTGTGACAATTTTAGCGACGACAGGCGACATGCCTGTGTGCCATTAAATTATGTCATAACTTGGTTTTTCAAAAGTGCTTGTAAGCCTAATGAAATTACATGAATTTTGTGGGTTTATGGGTTTATTTCCTTCCAATAACTTCTTAATAGCAGGTCGGACTTGTGAAGTCGGTATCACACTGCTTAGACCCGGAGAGCGCGGTAAACCATCGATCCCGGACAATGTCATTCATATCTGATAGTGATCGTCACAGAGACAAACATCATCCTGCGCTGGTCAACCTACTTCGGAGTAGAGTTGTGAATTCAAGCTTCTAATGCCCTAGTATATATGCAATAGGAAACGTTATATGCGGCGCTTTTATATAAACAAGTGTCATAATTATCAGGCCATTTTAAAGGCCAAGGCCTAATATGAGTTAGCAAGATCATAATTATTTCTTTAAATATACTATTATATTGGATGCTAATTGCAATGACTGGGACAGACATAACGTGTTCTCCGAGGCACGAAGTGAAGCACTCCAGGCTGACAATATTTACTGAAAATTTCCAAGAAGATAGAAAACTCATTATATCGCGATTCGAAGCCACATAGACTAACCACTGAATCATGAGGGCGATTTTAATAGATAAATATAAGTGTACGCAAATATGCGACCAACAGTTTAGGACCTTTGCTTCCACGTACTTGTTGTATAAGCATAAATATGCGACCACCAGTTTCGGACCTCTGGTGTGCTCGTGTGCCCGCATGGAGCCTACAGCGACAAACAGATCGATGACCTACAAACGCTACATTTAGATGTCATCAAACGGAAAATCGGAATGGACACATTTTCAATTTTGGAAACAACTGAAAATAGCTAATTCAACATGTTGGCAACGTTTCACAGTATTGTAGATTTACATAATGATGATGTACAATGTTCATATTTATTGTACTAGCGAAACCTCACGGTATATCCCCGTGGCTGTACGGGGATAAAATATAGACTATATTAATCGCTGATAATGTTGCTTTCCATTGATGAAAGACGCCATCGACTTGGAACGTGTTTCTAGCAAGTGTATTCTGCGATGGTTTTCCACTTTAAGAAGTGAGGCATCGCTTGCTCAATTTGAAACGAACTTTATCAAATTCGATACCGCATCGGACGAGAACAACAAAACTGCTTATAAGCAATACATCTGGAGGTAAACCACAAGGTAGGTAGGTATTTCAAAATCTAATTATAGCGTGGAACACACAGAAGGGTATATGATCGGCTATTAGCACACGTTTTATGGCGGGCTCCTCGAACGCGCAATAAAGTTATCGACCGTCGTAAAAATTTGTGTGTCATCCAGGCGCCTCGCTGCTGATAAGGCAGCATATTATAGATATCACTGACACGTTTACACTCTTACCACGGGTTAAACATCGGTGACGTCGTCGCTGTCTCCACCGATGGACGTCAATAATGGAGATGTCATGGTCATTTACTTGATGGTTTGTTATTCAACAAGTTATACAGCAGCGATCTTATTTGATATTTTCTCGTATCTTGTATTTGCTTAACTATAAAACTTAATGGGGCGCAGGAATTACCGAAGGTTAGGGCGCTAAAATTATTCCAGTGTTGAGTCCGAGAGAATCGCGGCAGAACGAATTCAGATAGGGCGTAGCCTGTGAGATTGGGGCCCATTGGTATGCATTCCATAGACATTAAAATACACTGCCTACCCTGAGGACTCATTTTGAACCTGGATTGAAGAAGGATCTTTTTCCATTCTGTACATTTAGTAAATATAGGAGAAAGCACATAGTACACACCCTTTACTAAAGAGGAAATGCCAAAAACTATTCAAATCAATATAAGAGTTAAGTACTTCAAATCTGCTCTCTATGTGTGGTAGACGAAAAACAATCAACCGCATAATTCAACCGCTGTAAAGCGCTGTAACAAAACACAAAGAAAATCACCGTTCAGTTCAACCATCAGATAACTAATCCGCTTTAACAAAGCGCAATAGCCACAAAGCGTTCGGAAACCAGTGCACGTGTGTGTTGACAATGACCCTACTTGGCAGCGGGCCAGCAAACACTACCCGACCACCGCAGAACATGGCAATTTACACCCTATTGTCAAAAGCATAAAGTTTGTTTCGATTTTTTGCGACCTATGACAAATTTACCTCTGGATGTGATCATACTCTATAGTGAGATGGCAGTGTAAGAAACCGCGCAAGTATTTGGATTTTATGGTCACTTTTAGAGCTATTCGACGCTTTAAAAGATTATCAGTTTAACCTTTAGCAATATGAAATAACTTAGACTAGTGAATTTTACTGTAATATTTACAAAATAATGTAATTTTAAAAATATTTACAAAATCGAATAGAAACAAGCTTAACTTTTAATATTCATTTTAATGCAAGAATGGTCAGATGTTTTTTTTTTTCAGTTTTAGTAGCACACGCCGCTGGCATAGAATTATAACGATTCAGTACAAACTGAGTGTACATCATTATCACTGCATTATAGTCTTAGTCATTGTCTTATTATCTTAATGCGGTAAAGGATCTAAAGAGTTATTTCTAGAATTTTCACCAATGATAATAATTCATTAGACTAAAATTATCATACAAGTCGAGAGATAAAAATGTAACCAGTTTCGAGAACGTTTAAACGATAATTGAATTTAGAAGCCTCAATAGATCCACGGTAACGTGACAGCACTCTACGTCAACAGGTCACGGGTTTGATCCCCGCCCGCTAGACTATAGTCGTACCCACTTCTAAGATAGTCTTTTCGATTATTTGGAGGTTAGAGAGAACATAGGTCACATAAAAAAAAGATATATAAATATTCTTTAAGGAAAAAAAAAGAAAAATCGCGATCTCTTATACCACATGAGCATGCGACAAACGTAACAATAATTCAGAGCAGGATCAGTACAATCCCCGGCCGCTCCTCTGGGCCGCTCGGCATTGACATTCGCACGACTTGGCCGCACGCCAAGGAACACCATAACATCCATACGACTCGCGTATCCACCGTGAGTCGCAGGACCTTCGACCTTATTTCCAAATCGTTTCAACCGACGCACGAAGGGCATTCCACACGCTACGGCCTTGGGTACAAAGCCACACAAATTGATGTGTATAAGGGGGTAGATCATTAATGCAACTAACTTTGTCTCGAAAGCCCTCATGAGAATATCGGGATAAATGGTAGCCTAGTAGGTATATGTATTACTCTTAAATTAATAACTATCTCTGAGCCAAATTTATTCCAAATCCGGCTAGCTGATCTGGAGTTACAAATGGTGTAATTAACCCGACTTTGTTTTATATTATAATCTGTACTAATAACCTACACTTGACTTATGACAGGACGGACAGCTGACACTTTTAACAGTGTATGACATCGCAGCACACGCTGTGGGAACACGCTCTGAGCTCCTCTACGCCTTTATGCATGGATGTATTAGGCATCCTACTGATAACTTTTATACTGAAAACATATAAGCTGCTTGTTGGCAGCATGAATCATGGTAGTAGTGCCTCCCGGAACAAGCTCTTTCACAAAATGCTCTGCTACGTAACGTCACGTCTACACCGAGACGCAGTAGATTGCAAAAAGACAGAGGAAACGAGAAAACCTCTGTTTAAGCTCTGTTTAAAATACGTCCTAAAATTCCCACACTTGCAAGCAAACGCTTTCAAGCGATGCAAATGTTTGGAGTACGCCCGACAAATGTCCCAACGGATCGGGTTAAGCTATTGAAGCTTTAGTGTTGCTTCAAAAGCGTGCACGCTCGTAAAGCGTAGCCGAAACTGTCAGAGAAACTTACTATAAATCCCTTTAGAAGTTGCACGTGATGCGCCATTGACTCCATCTTGGATCTGCGCCACGCTATCAGTATAACAGCCAAGCAGTTATGGTCAATCAGAAAACAGGACAATTTCAATCTTACATCAATAAACCCAAGGTCGGTAGTATAATCCACAGCCAATAAGGCTTCCAACAAGGCTAAGGTTTTAAATTTTGTATCTATTGTGATACCGTGTCAATAGCTTTAGGTTTAGGTTTTTGAGCACTTGATACAACCTAAGTTAGAGTCATAAATTTGAAGGCGAATCAGTTCGATACCATTCGAACTGAATACCTTTTTAAATAATAAGGCGAGGGATAAATTATAAGGCGGTGTGTCTGTGTCAAAAGGGTGTAACTAATCACGGCCGAAATCAAAATCATACACGCCTGAGAATATTCAAAAATTGTTAAAATTTTAAAGTTATGGAAAAACACGTAAGTAAACAAAGATACCATTATTGTTACGTGTCCCTAAAACAGTGTCATCTAAATAATTAAATGTCTAACTGATTGAAATGTCGACGCCCAGCCCAGTTGAAACACGCTGATATTTGAAGAGTAGTTTCCATTTCTAGCAAAAAGAATTACTGAAAAAGGATTTTTGAAAATAGACCGGGGATTTAGATGAAAATCTGACTTTGAAGCTGTAAGGGTCAGGGTCAATTCAAAATATAGCCCTTCGAGAAGATTATCTGCAAGTTTCGTTACAGCTAAAGCATGTCAAGTAGTCTGAATGGAAAGATACATATCAGAAATTTGAACAAGGACATGGTAAGTGAGCCGTGGCCGAATTTGTCAAAGGCAAACTGACGCGGACGACCAGATATGCGGGTGGACAAAATTTTAATGAATTTACAACTAGCCACCAGAGTTGCCGGCTATTTCCTCGCCGTAACAAAGCTTTGAAACGATATATCTTTTACAATAAGGCCAAACTAAGCTATGACAAAAGGAATTTTTAAAAAACTCTACTACTATAAAGTTTCCGCTACCCGAGGTCAATCGATACATTGAAATTATGTTTGCGGAGAATTAGTTTAGAACCAATGATAATTTTTTTTTAAGATTAAATTATTTACACTTGATTTCGACTATAAAATTACCACATTGTTTTTAATATTCCTGAGTTTCATTTACATTGACATAAATATATTGCAGATGGAGTGAGCAACTCGTATCACTCGATCCTCCGAGTATCTGCGTGATCGAATCAGTAATGAAGTTAACCGCAGCAGAACCAAACGTACAGATATAACTAAACGAGTTACAAATCTGAAATGGCAATATGCTGAATAGCAAATACTTCGTAGCGCAATTGGATGTTAGGGTCCCAGTGCAGTGTTGGTCAACTTCCCACTTGGTGGACTGACGACATTAAAGGTGTCGCAGAGAGCCGCTGGTTAAGGGACCGTAGTGTTTGGAAACGTTAAACCGTCCCTACGAAAGGCCTATGTCCAGCAGACTACCCATTTTGGAGTTAGGAAGCATCCTATATCACTAGCAAGTGTTATATACATAGTAAACTTCCAAAAGCCTCTTTTTCGGCGAAGGTTTCAAATACATACTGAAGCTCTAATGTAAAGGCAGCCTTAACGAGAAAATTCTTAATGTCCTCACTTCAGATTAATAGTTCCAACGGAACATTTGGACTTTACGCCCAGTTTTAGGGTTAACCGATCTCCGGTCGCTGGTCGTAAAATCGATCTATCTGGAACGAAATAATAAATAGTTCCAATAGCTCACTACCGAAATCTCAGACATTAGTGTTCCTAAATTCACACTTTTTTATCCAACGACTAGTTAACTAGAGTGCGAACTCACCTGCAGGCTAATTCACTATCTTTGACGTATGGTAGTTGACGTTGACGAAATTGAGATTCTATGTAACTAACGTCATCCAGTACTAACTGGTGGATATCACATAGTAGGTAAATGGCATTTTGTTAAATGATTTAATGTTAATAATGAATAGGTCAGCTGTTGTTAAAATAATTAAATAATAAAAATAATCTAAGATTATTATGGTATTAACTGTATTATGGTATTAACTGAAACAAGAAGCAGATTATCTACCAGATGTTAGGTGTAACACGATCGCCTATGAACAAGCAAGTCTTCGCAGCGCATACAAGGAACATATAAAATAATAAAATGATCCGAGCTGGGAATTGAATCCATGATCTCTCTGTAGTACGTCAATGCTACAGCGTCTCAAGGGTCTATGCTGATGCATATAAAATTTTCTTTGTTACACGGAATGGGTTTTCATTTAACATCTTTGGTCCATCTGGTTCAATCAAGTATTACCAAGAAATAATAATGATTATGTTCTTTAGTTAATTCACTGTCAAATATTGACTTTCAATAATAGTTTCTTGTTGTATCGCTAACAAATAATAAAATTTAATGCCAAGGCCTGTAGGCAGTTGGGGCCGATCGAATTAACTGACTATTTATAACTTACACTTAGTTTAAGCCCTAATAGTGTACCTAATGGTTTAAGATTTCGGCCCTACCTACTCGAAGTTTTGCGGTTAATACCTACGTTTAGCTTTGCTTCCATAATGCTACTTCCCAGTGATAGCAAAATCAGTGGAAAAAGTTTGATGTGATCCCAAAGTCTGGAGTTCAAGCCCAGGGTTGTGTTAAGTAATACCTTTCTTCTAAAAAATTAAAAAAATTCAGTAAAAATCTATACGTCTCACTCATTTCTTTCGATCGTCCAACTACGAAAAAAATTGTGCCACGTATAAAAAAATCAGAAGGCCAAGATCGAAGGGTTGCAGCACCGGAGGAAGTAAAAATGGAAACGAATTCAAAATCTTAATCTATTCAGCAATTATATAACTAAATAACTGTTGACCTTGCTCTGTAATAGTACATATTCTAGTGAAGCCAAGCCCACAAAATAAGAATAATTTCCCCAACGTTTAAAATACAATACAATTTGACTTACATCGGCTCGTGGAAGCCAAAGTGGGCGATTAAGATTTGAAACCTGTAGCGTTTCTTGACACGCGTCCAAAAATGTTTGCTTACTCAAGGATAAGTGAAAAGTTTATATATATTACATGCTGCGCAATTTAAATGTCATTTTGAGAGTTAAATTGCGGGTATGCTGCAGAATTGTGTTCATGTTTTATATGTATAAGCATAGTCTTAGATTATAGCTAGTAGGTACTATACATAATTAAAATTATGAGAATTTTTAGTACGTAAAGTAGCGTCATCGCTATAACGCTAATAACTAATAATAAATATGGCTAAAACCCGCGTGAGTATTGTCGGTCTATGCCCGAATAGTTTCAAATCCTAACGAAGCCCTTAACCATGAAATTATTCATGAACACAAATGTGTACAAAGTAGTTAACATGTTAGCAAGCCTTAGGTTTAAGCTACAGTAGGTATGCACATATAACTTGCAGTGCACAAAACTGTACTTATAAATCCATATTAACGAAAATTATTAGTCTGAGCAAATATTTAAAATCCATCCAAAAATAAATAAAACATAATAAACGAATAAAATTATTAAATTAGGATTTGGGACTTCACCAAACCTATGGGAATCTGTCTTGTTATTGTCACCCTAGTCATACATCGGAAAGCAGCTTACCTGTAACAAAAAACATTCAGTTTATTATTTGCTCAAAATGATAATAATTTATCCTACCATTTAATGGGCCTGTGATCACCAGACCTTTGCCATAAAAGCTGAAAGTTTGTCAGCTCGAGCTCTTACCATAAGCAAATATTGGACCGAGCTAGCTTTGGGGAGGTAGCAGGGCCTGGCCCCTTAGAACCTTTCACATTTTACAACAATATTTTGTTTTCTACGGGATCAAATCAGCGGACCATTTCATAGTCCGTCAAGAATTTATCGGATCACTAACAAAATTACAGGTACATTATGCTGATGAGTATTATAATATAACGTCCTTAAGTAAATTTTAATACATTTGAGATGTAAAACCTTTATTGAGACGAAGTCGGACGGGGAGGTGGCAAGGATAATCCTAGTTGCGATCCAATCACTTAAAGAGCTTCAGTAATGGCCCGACTGTAAATGCAGTTAAATTATGGAAATCATTGGAAATTCATTATCTAGAATAATGTAAGAAAATAGGTCAATGTCTGTGCAGTTGTTGAAAGAGTTTGACAACAACGTCGTGGACAAGACTCTTGAAATGTATACCTGTTCTTTTTCGAAAACATCCATTCCGAACTTGTGGTATACACTAAAAATATTCAGACTTTCTCTATACATCGTAATACAAGCCTACGAGTATGTATACGAACTTGGAATTGCAATAGGGTATTTAAGGTAAGTGATTAGAGCAATTATTTCTCCCTCCAATTAGACAACGAATTACAAAAGAAAGCATGGAAATAACACTTGTTCAAACAATTTAAGCGTGAGAGAGTGGCAATAAAATCCGGGCGCACCTTAATCTCGTCTGCTTAAATAATGAATGAACGAGATTGATGAACTCAATCTCCCAAAAACTCCCCGGTGGGCTGCTGAGATTCAGTTACCTACAGCTGCCGCGCTGGGTTGCTAATAAAAGTTTACTGTTACGGCCGGTTCACATTGTTCAAGCCGCTTGAGCAACAAACCAATTGTAATATTGAGTACAAGCAGGCGTAAGTGTCTTTAACATTAACATCATTACACAACCACATAACACAGCCACATACGAGCGGCAATGGCACATAAACTCATCAGAAAATCTTCGACTTACGTTCACAACAAAACTCTACATGTTGTATTGAAATTTTTACTCTTCAATAAAATTAACATTAAGATTCAATTACGATTGAACATTACGAGTAGGTATGTACTTACTCATCATGTTCTCAAGAGTAAAAATATCAATTTATTATTCATTGTTGCAATTGAACTTCCGCAAAGTAACATCTACGACAATTTAATATTTTTAACATACATTAGCTCTGTCAACTCAAGCAAACAGCCTGTGTGAGTGAGTTCGACAATAGACTAACGGGCGGGGACGAAATGTACCTCTCTCATGAGGAGCAATGGAGTTTCAGTCCTTTATGGTTTCTTAATAGTAAAGTACTTTACTGAATAAATGATTTACAACCATAGGTGATGATGACTGCCAAACATTAGGTTTATGGATTTTAATAGCACTGGAACAGTGTAAATCAGCCAGTAATATGTTAAGTAATCCACGCTGTAAATCGTTATCCAATGCAATAATGGGGACATTCTACATTGTTTAGTGCACTTTAGTTAAGCATAAAGTAAATGAATTCCAAACAGGTAACGTGTAAATTTATCTAATTAAATGCAATCCTATTAATGACATAAAATTACAACAGTCGAACTTAATGAAAATAGTATTAATAAATAGTCAATAATACTACAGTTTAACAAAAAAAATTGTATTACATATAAAATTTTAACGATTTTAACGATCTTTGGTATTATAAATTATAACTTACATATATCTTCAAATTATCCGTATTCATAGTTGAGAACATTCTCTCTGATATCAGGATTAGACACACTGAGACAGACTGAGATCAGGAAAAAAAAGTTGCGTCCAAATCGGGCTATCAGTTCAAGACGACCGACGCTACATTATCACCACAGAACAGAGATCGCTAAAAGCTAACGCTTTTAGCAATAGAAGTAGCATAGGGGCGTGGCCCGCTTACACCCGGGTGTGCGGAGCTTCGCAAGCCTATCCGCGCATGTACTAGCAGTCTTGTTTCGTTGACTGACACGTTACGTCCTGCGGTTGTCAAATTCGGTAAATGAAAATAATTAAAAACGATTAGAAAAATGCTGTATTGTGCCGTTTTGGAATACAAAAATGATAGCCGCCACAAACATGTATCAAATTATGGTGTTTCGTAGCATCGTTAAGACGTATTTTATTATATTTTCATTAAAATATGAAAAAATAATTTTACTCAAAGTCACAAACTAAAATAAACTTTACGGGAATAGTACTAAAGTTTACTTTATTTTAATACAAGTTCGATTTTCTCGATGATTCTGTTGACACCAATGGGCATACATTTGCTGCGTCAACAACAAAACAAAACTATCATAAATCAAAAATATACAAAAATGATTTTATTGCAATAATTCTTCTATTCCTAATTAAATGTATTAATTATTAATATTATTAATCCTTGTTATTTTATATTTATATAATAATAAATAAATATACCATTATTTTATTGATTTCAAAGCCAAAGGTTTCAATTGAAAAGCAGCATATTTTATGATTTTAATATCTCCTCTAGCATTCAGGAGGCAGCATTTAAAAATATGATTCCAATGTATATATTATATTATGCTTTATATAAAATAAGACGAAAAATAGTCCAAAAAAATATTTTTATTTTTCTTGTTTTAGTTCTCCTGAAAAAAGTGTAATTTTGATTTATGTTAGTTTTGAATTTAAGCAGCTGCCATATGTCATTTGGCTATTCATTTAGGGATGTCGATAATAATATATCGATATTTTATATCTACTACTATTATGATGACACGATAATGATGAAATTTTCGAAAATTTTTTTTAGGAATCCGGAAAGGAAAAAATTTATCGAGGCGACTAGGAAGCAAAATTTGTTTTATGCAAAACCGCATTGTAATTTGTTCCAAACATTTTACGCAGTCAGATACGTTAATGTAAAGTGGAAACAGAAGATATTTAGTAGTCACGGCAGTGCCAAACAAAAAGATTTTTTTTTCTAAAAGTCGTATTTGTGTCTTTTAGGATACAAATAAAGTACATACTTAAAGTGTTAGGAACGTCAAGTCTGAGTATTTGTAATTGACCTATTGACTACTAACGGGTTGGAAAATAATCTACTGGTAACATTCATCATGAAACTCATTATAGTTAAATAGGAAATAATTGAGTTATTTTCTGCAAAAACCGACGAATTAAAAAAAAATATACTATCGTGTTTTTTATATATTTAGGAACTATTTTTACCTTGTGGAAAAGAGTGAATCTTTTCGTTGAAATATTTAGGAATTAAGTTTACGAAATACTTAGAGCAGCTGGTCACGTGTTTCTCAAAACTTAAACGAACGAATTTAGACATTGCAATAATGTGACATTGTGGTGTTTTTCTGATGATATCTAAAGTTGACAGATATGCATAACAATACATGCAGTTTGTATTGGCCTATTTCCTATTTGGTCTATTTTGTATTGGCAAATATTGTACAGTACATACTGAAAAAAATATAAAAAATCTTCTTCTGTAAATAAATATAGTTGGAAAAGAATAGTCTGAGAAAGATATGACGACACTGTACAATCTCGGGTTTTATTTTTTATTATTTGATTTTATATCAATTTCATTTGTAAGTCAAATTGTCCTGAACATTAAACATTGGTTTTTCCAAATGTATCACTCCGAAACTACTTAATAAAATGAAATGAAACTTAGCATAATTTAAGCAAATAGTACGAAGAAGGTTATAGATTCTTCATGTTGCGTATATAAAAATAGAAAGTATGAAATAGGGTTAGCCCCTATTTGATAAGGTTTCGTGGAAAGTACTTAATTTTTCAAGTTCACAAGTTATAGATTTGTGTTTGACCTTCTTTGTTGTGTAAACTCGAATCGTGCAAAGTTTCAGTTGTATTAATGTTTTTTCAGAGTGGTACATTAAAAAAATGCTTGTTTTTTACTTTCTTGTATGTGTTTCTTCATATATTTTAAATTTTTGATTGACTTATGTTGTTCTTCGTTTTTTTTAAACAACAGACGTTCGTTTTATTTACTGCGAGTAACGATGACTATCGATGTTTAAGACTATCGTTATGCCACATCCCTAGACAATATTAATAAAACAAAGTTAGGATCATTTTGAATCTTATTTATAAGGTAATAAAGCTTATAAATAGAGACAACTAGTGACGAGTAGCGGTACTATAGATTTCATTCATGATTTTTCATTCAAGAATTTTCATTTGTTTTGAGACAACAGTAATAAATAAATTTCAACTCTAATATAAGGGTAACATATGTCTTTTTTCACTAAATATTAAACAGCCAATTAAGTGAAGAGTTTATCAGTGTGATTAGTATTATTACACTATAAATGTGTTTGTAAGGCCACGCCCCCGGGTACGCTGGTTTCAATACAAAGAATTGGCACTTTATAAATCTAGTTACTTCTTATATCTGTGATTATCACAGCCAAACAAACACAAACGATATAAGTTTACAATACTCCTCTTTTACGTCGAGGGTTAAAAACAAAAACAACAAACACTCTCCCTTTCAAAAGTGGTAAATAAACAAACATGTTTCAGTCCTCATTGTAAATTCACATCTAATAACGAGGAAACATGGACGAATGGCCGGCAATGGCCGCCAGTGACGATAAAACCCGTCCAGAGTCCAAATCTCCGCCGCTTCAATAATTAATGAAGCGAGATTAATGAACTCGGTCCTTAACCTAAGTTTACGACACCCGATGCCGTGATTTAGGGAACGGCAACCTTAACCTAAGCAACATTGTTCTGGAATTTTGTCGATTAACTTTTATTTCACAGCCAAATACCATCGTGATTTTATAAAAGCTGGAGGTTTGTCAAATTTTGCTACGAGTGCTACTAAAGGTAAGGTACGATAAGCAAACGGTGTTTGGATGGTGATGGATTTAGTAGGTTTATTTTTAAGTCTAACATAATATTAGAAAACATATCCCCTGTCTTAACAGTTAGTTTCGTGGCAACCCTTCTAAAACATTGTTAATACTGGAACTTCAACGGTCTCTAGAGAATGATTGCCAGTTAAAGCGAAGTTACTCAAAGGTGACGGATGGAAACTGGTGGTATGTCTTTGTCGATAGGGTGATAACTAACCACGGCCGAAGCCGCCCTCCAGCCGGACCTGGACCAATTAAAAAACCTCAATCGCTCCAGCCGGGGATTGAACCCAGGTCTGTTTTGTAAATCCACCGAGGCCGTCAATAATACTGGACCCTTAAAACCTGCTAGCTTCCAAAGCCACCAAGGTCCAAACTCCATAATTGTCTAACGTATTGTATACCCTAGGACTCCTACCATTAACTTTATAAAATGAAGGTCTGGCCAAGATGTGTGTGTTTGAAGTAGCGAATAACCCACAAGATGATCTGTTTTATTAGACAAGTGACAAGTACGTCACAAGGCGCACTGCCCAAAAACATTACAGTGACGTATTACGAGCAGTTGAGCCGAGCGGCCGGGCTTAGCCGATCCCGGGAGCGCCGGAACTGGCGGACAAGTGTACCGAACGTAATCCCGGCATTACCCGCCGCGACTGTACAAATTGAACTACGAAGCAATGCTTCCAACGAACAACTACACCTATTAGCGGTTTGAATGAAAGTCGTTTCATTTTCAAAAGGCCATATTCTTATCTCAAATACATAGAAAGAGCCTAAAGCGATATACGAAATGAAAAACCAAATTACTTTGTATCTTCTAAGCCTAAAGCAATAAAGCTTTTCGCCATTTCTAATATCTTCGCGAACGGAGTTTCTGACAGATTTATAATAATGGTATTAAAACAAAATATAAACATGGTGACTTTAATTATCATCAGCATCGTTTATCAGTCTATTTGAATTGCACACTTCAAGCCTAACTCCTTAAAGGAGAGGGGATTTAGACACTATGCTCTTCCAATGCGGTAAACCACATAAGTTAACCCCTGCACATTTAAATTTAAATTTTAACAGTTAAATGCAGTTAAATTTTAACGTAAGTGTTAATAAACTGAAATCAGAATAGTTCTTTATTCAATACCTAACCGTTTAGTAAAAGGTATAGCTTAATTAGGTCTAACAATGAATTTTCGCTAACACACTATCTCGCTAATATACAGGATGTTGCGAAGTATTTCCCCTAAAATTAATTTTTCTTAAAGAATATAATAATAATAATAATAATAATAAAACTCATATAACTCTAGAGTTATGGGAAATACTCCCGAGCATCCTGTATATCTATACATATATTACAGAGATATTACACATCAGTGAACCAACGGATCAGTTACTAGTAAAAATAATCTTAGTAAATATCATTGCGTTAATGAAACTACTGAAATTATTATAAATCAATTATAATTATAATTTCACCCTAATCTCATATTTGTTCAATGTCGATAGTATACTTTTTTTCAAGTATGTAAAACTCGGATACACTGTAGAGATGATACGAGTGTGTATCTACAGCAAAACTTAACACCGCTACAAAACAAAACAAAAGAAAATCTATGAGAGAACAAGACGAAAAACTAAACAGAACTTTCCCCTTCGTTTCGCTCTACGTAAATGTACGACCTTTGGCACTAGCGTGCACTAACGGCCACAGAAGCCTTTAAATTTTCCAAATTCAAGTTTGGAAGACGTCGGCACCCGCAGCCGGCGTTAGTTGCGTGTCGACCGCCCTACGGAACGGACGTGCGCTGCAGTGCCGCGGAAAGCCTCTCGCCACCGGCCGTAACTAAAAAGAAAAGTGGGGAAAAGTTGGAGTGTTACCGCAGTGTCATTGAATTTTATGCAAAAGTGTTCGTATGACCTAGGATACATTGTGATGGTTGACAGTTTTGGCGGGAAGCACTTTGGTCGGCACGAATGGCTTTGCTGAGGTAAATATTGACGCCGGACGGGATTACGGCGAGGAGTCCGCTCGGCCGTTGTCTGCTGCACGAGTTTTCGAGTATTTGCACAGCAATCGAGCTCGCTACGTGACTATTTATACGAGTAATTAATTCGGTGAATAGTACACCACTTTTTATAAAGTTTTTTAGGCCACCGCGAGATGGATAAGTGAATTCGAACACATGATGTGTCGTAGATTAGAATTATTTTACGTTTAAATATTTTAAGTTATTCACGAAACTGTAAGAATTGGAAATTCGCTCAAATGACTGATGATATCAACATCAAACCGCGCGTGCAATATGCATAACGTAAATAGGTTATATGTGGCAGACGGATAAGATACGAAACGTTCGGCAAATGCAATTTAACCGTTCGCCGCCGGGGCGGGACGCATTCAATATGCTAATGCGAGGGGCCGCGAGAGCCACGTGAACTCGTGTGCTGCAAAATACGAATTAAAACAGCTCTCACCGAGACATCCACTTTCAGACGTCCTTACGTAAGCTTTCAGCAGGCTTCACCCCACCCCACTTATGTAACCGTTCGGTTTGGACCGTAGTAGCTGGGTAGGTAACTTATCTCAATTTTCAATTTCATTTAGAGAGTGTAAGTGGCAACGGACGATCGCTATTGGACTAGTTTCAAACGCGTCTTCATTTGGAATTCCCTTTTCCTACAAAAAAACAACTTTTCGGCATATTAATAATAAAATTACTTATTAAAATACTCATCTATATAGAAAGTAAAACTAAAAAATTAGAACAGAAAATTGTATAAAAGATAATTGCAAGATATTATTTCAAAGTTACCAGGAAAGGTAAAGTCAGAGTTCGAGTATACGCTTCCACGCTTAAGTTTCAGCTCAAACGGTCTTGTATCCTCTGGTAGTAGTAGTAGTAGACCTCTTGTCAGCAAATCTTGTCTGCGAGTTAAACACGCTGTTTTTATAGAAAATACATTCTTGTTTATGGATAACAATGACTAAAGTAATAACAGGCTTGCCTACAAGAAATATTACTAATCAGTTTCTTAGGCGCTCGTTTTTAATTACTTCAGTTAGTGGCAGCGAATGATTAATAAAAACTTGGTAGCCGGTATCCTTTTGTTGAGAAGAAAATTGACGACAGCTGTCCTTGGCAACGCTTTCTACTTTTCAGTCGCTACAGACTCTAGTCATTGTTCTTTCAGGCGATAGGAAATTGAACAAAAACTATCGGAGTTGCAATACGGAGCGTAACCTTATTGGGACTCATCCCGCTTATAAATTATTACTAAATGCTCATATTGAGATCGAAATTAATTGCTAAGTTTACTTCGATGGAAATTAAAAACAGAACTATTATTGTTCCTATAGTCGTTTCAGTCAATGGTCGTATAGCGAAAAGCTAAATATTGTTTTGTGTATTTTAACATTGTGAAAATTTATAAAAGGGGTCAAATAAATAAATGACAGAAAAAAATGTTAACAGAACAAGGAAATTAAAATTTGTTTTTAAAGGCTTAGCAACGCAACAAAATAAAGTTTATGTTTTTAAAGGCTTACTTTCCAAACACTTTTAAAACATAAACAGCTATATTTATAAACATTGATAAATTTAGACATGAAATTACTTCGAAGTAAACACTATTATTTGATGTTCTTTACTTTGAAGTATTTTGATGCTTAAATTTCCATCAATATTTATAAAAATAACCGAGAGTGTGTCTGTTTGTGGTAACTCTACTAACGATTCGGAAGGCAGATTAAAATATAACATAACATACAGGAAAAGTTAGTAACACGTTATTTATAGAAGTCATAGATGTCAAGTCTCATCTTTAATTACACCAGCAAAGTGACTTTTGAACAAAACTCAGCCAAGCTACTTGGCGGCAGAAGTTTGAAGGAAATACTGGAAATACTTCAAACTCGGATGAATGATGATCGTCCTATCTATCACTATTATAAGTTCAAATATCCTCGACGCCATACACGAGCCAGATGGAAGATAATGCAGTCGATAGCCCCATTTCGGTCGCTCTGAGATTTGATCTATATTCTATTGGTTCCACATTAAATTGCATACAACATGCATCAAGTTTCCTGCTACTAAAAATAACGCAATTTATCATCCTATTTACATTTTAAATAACTATTTAATATAAATTATACTTTAAACATCCGAGCATTTTAACGTTGGCGACGCATTTGCAAATATCTCGCAATCGATGTTAGATATGCATATAGTGTGAAACTAAAGAAGAATCAGGAGGCGAGGAATATAAAAATAGTAAACAATGAGTTGGGATGTTTATAGGAAAATATTGCACCTATAATAACCTTTCAATATCCAAGCTAGGGTTAATGAAGCATTTGTTATTTCGTAAACTTAACAAATAATTAATACATTCTACGGATAGGCCACATAGATTTTGCAAAATTTACAAAAAACAACAAACTGATCTATTAAAAGGTTTAAATTCTATTACAGACAATTAAAACACAGGTACACGCGGTGTGATGACGAGGGCCGGGGGGCGTGTAGCGATGATTGAAAATCCCACGACTGATGCACCTCACTTCCCCACATGCAGTCTTTCACCCCGTCGCCCGCATATCATGGGAGTGTCATTAACGAACTTGCCAGACTATAAAGTCATTTTTACTCATACGATAGTGCCAAAAGAAACAAATATAATTCATAAATCTTACTAGAAATAAATTAATTACGAATTTTGAAATGTAATGCAAAAACAATAAGTACAATACATCAGTGTTGCCATCGTGCTACGGCTGGGGTTTTGGTCTCGATCATTATCAATTTATCACTATTATCAGATAAGGGTCGTTAAGCCTTGTTCGAACATTATTCGGGTGGCTATGAGCTACTGTTTATCTGTATCGCCATGTTCTGAAGGTTATATTACCAACAATTGGTAAACTATGACAGGTTGAACTATTACATATTTTCAATAAATAAATCATCATCATCCTTATATCAGCCGATGATGTCCACTGCAGGACATAGACCAAACACCACGATCCTGAGCCGCCTGCATCCAGCGACTCCGTGCGACTCACTTGTCGTCAGTCTACCTGGTTTTATATTTTTACGATTTTGTATGCAATGCAATGCATGCAATAAATGAATAATAAACTGAAAAGCATAGATCCTTACTAAATGTTTTTGTTATTTATCTATACCACGAGTATATTAAGAGATTGCAAAACTTGTGTCTGTATTTTATAAATAATAAAATTACTAAAAATTTTATTAGGACCATGAAAAAAGCAGCAGAACACAATAATACAAACAATTATTGTAATAATTGTCTGTCTGTTCGCGTTAACACGAATATACTAATGGATTTTTATGAGGTTTTCACAGGTAGACTGAACAAAGTTTGGAACAAACATACAGGTTTCGATCGCGATCGATTGTAAGGACTACCTGGTTTCACGTCCGCTATTAGGAAGATAAAAGTAACTAGTAATCGATAGGTAACTATTAAACAAAGATTTCTTAAAAGCGAAAATGCGCTTACCATATTTCTTTTTTTTAACACGAAATATCGAGAAACGCTTCACGTACAAAGATGAAATTTGGCACAGAGGTAGTTTATAGTTAGTAGAGTCTGTTTAGAGCGGATTTTGCGACAGTGCCAGATTAAGGAGAGGGCGGATGAAGTCGCGGCGTCCGCTAGTTCCAAATAAAGTAAAAATCACAGGTAGTCCGTGGTAAAAATAGTGGAATCTATTTCTGTGCCGCCGCACTGTGTAATAAAAAAGTTATAAGCGCTTTAAGTTTTTGAAGGAGGACTGTTACTTGCTTTCGAGAAGGGATTTATGGAATTACTCCAACTCTGTAGTACTATTTACTATCGTACATCTACTTGTATATGTATACTGTTGCGTTATAGCTTTTACGTCACGCATTTTATACTGCAGGTTAGGTTTGACCATGAATAACAATAATAAAACTAAATAAATGAAAAAGTGATCTTCAGATATATAAATAGGTACAAGTTAATAGATTGTTCAACAATTAAAAAAATACTGAGAATAACATTTCAGAAATAAGTGACTGTGACCACAGATTTGGACAAAACGAGAAAATACGTAATTCGACAGTTGTTCTTCTAAAAAATATATAAATGCCACAAACACTGGCAATACAATTAATAGCAATGCTTTTAATGTTGCCATTGTATATATCAACATTAGGTAAACCGCATGCTCGTTTGCCCGCTGTAAAATCAAAGTTGTAATTCATAATTAAACTAGACTCACACGAATCGAGGAATCCATATCACATAGTAGTAAGGAGAAACAATTGACCGCGCGGCCCGTCGCTACAATAAATCCCGTAAGCCACAAGTTACAGCTAATCCCTTATTTCTTGCGACCGTTCCAGCTTTTATAGATCTGTTCGACCGTTGACGTCATAGTTGTTGATAGCACTCACGACCTTCGCGATGAGGTTCAAGCCGAACCTGTGAACCGTGAACGCACTTCGCAAAAGATTAAAGATATTAATAAAAAACTAAGGGTTTAATACGACTACAAATTATAAATTAACTTGCAGATTCAACTTGGCTATGCAATTGCAAGAATTCAAGAGTTAGTTAGACGCAGAATTAGAATTAAAACAGCCTAAAACAACTTTATCCCGAAATATGTTAGTTTCGATCACTGAAATATTTTGTCTTACAAATAGCTGGAGGGAAATATCGTGGTCATCTTTAAAAAGACATGGCTAATATACATATATATATTTTTTAATATAAACAAAGTGTTCAATAAGACTTAAATAAAATACACTAGTAACAGTAATACCTAGTCCAGTTACCAAACGATTCAATGCATCGGTTCGGACGTATAAACTCAGGGGTATGAGTTCAATAAACTGTACTGTTTCCAAGTTAGCGTGCAACCATCTGAGACTTCAGCGACATAAAATCACGTGATACTTAATCTTAGTGGCCTTAAGGTCATTTTATTACCCTTTGAATTAGAAACATAACAAACTAGGAATCAGATTAAATTAACGGTAATGAGTTAATATACAATGAATATGGAAACGAAAACCTTGCAAACTCAAAAATTATGAAGTTGTTCATTTTGCAAGTATTAAATGAAATTTCATTTAAAGCTTCTAAATATAGCAAACTATGTTCTAGTGAAAGCCTTTTACCGAATAACGATACACCAGTGACTCACATAAATCTCTAATAAAATACTAAAGGTCATATTCGGGCATCACAACCTTCAGATACTTTCAGATCTTTTATATACGGAAATAAATGTCCATTACTGCTAAAGGCAATTTATATCAATGATAATAAATACAGACTATAACGTATAATAAAAAATATTTCCCAGCCATTATGTCCCCTCACTTGCAACATCAGCAGGAGTTAAGAGAACAAAGGCGCTATGAAGCAATAAACTTGGTCACTTCCACGAACAACTTCCTCCAATATATTACCTAATGTTCTATCTGCTAAACATATAGGTATTTCAAACGAGTATCTTCCATATTTTGACAGATCGGTTTAGTGACTGGATTATTAGCGATTGAAATCTAATTTGCATAATCATTTGTATCAATATGTATCGAGCCAGTGATGTAGTGCAGTATTTCGCAGTGTAATATTAAATATACATGTATTAAAAATATTGTTAAAAATACAAAAAAATTCATAGATAAACATCAAAATCGGACTCAACACTGAGAGGTCATGGGTATGATCTCCGTCCTCCCACGATTTGTGGTACCTCCTAGCACTGTATTTTCGACTAATTAGATTGGAAGAAAAATTTTGATCATATGTAAAAAAAACATAATATATTTGATGAACGAAAGGAAATACTTATAGCAATCGGTAGATCATGCGATAGAGAAACAACCCACATCCAAACATCTTCAATAAGATGATGTGCAAAACGTGACCAGTTTTGCGGAACTAATATTGAAGTCTCGAGAGTTTCGAGTGCAGTAGAGTGAACCCATATCTGCGGCGATATCTCGACAAGACACTCGTCTTCTAACAAAATAGCGAAATGTGCACGACATTGCAAACTGTTTAAATAAACAACCTTCAGTTCTACTTCTAAACACAGTATTATTTTGGAGACGCCCAGCCAAGCGAAAGTTTAAAACTGTTTAAAACTGAGATGGAAAGTTTGATATAAGAAAACTTAGCGTCGATATTAATGAAAATCCTTTTGTCTTAATGACAATTTCCATTATAGCTGTCAATAAAATGATCGAACGGCGAAGGTTTGGGTTTTATTATTGGGATATTTATATCAATTAAAATGCGTTAAAGTAATAAGATATTATTATGACCTATATCATTCACATTTACAATTGAAGATAATCTAACGGCACCTCATATTATTTTAAAATCCGTCAATACTCTGTAGATATTTCCAAAGTACTCATTATAGACACACATATAACATACACTCCACAATTGACAGTTAGGTATAAAGAATTTACACATTCAAACGTCAAATAAAAAGCTGTGAAATGGACGCGTTTTTTGACGCGAAACAGGCAATATCTGAAAGCAATAAAGCTTCCATCCATCAGAGCGGACTTCCGGTTAGGACAAACAGTCTAAACGACGAAGAAATTAGATTCCTGCAGCGGGCTGCACTGTTTGGAATGCATTGCAAATAATCCGTTCCAACGCAATGAAGAAAAGGGAATTTCGCAGAATATTGACGGCTCTGAAATAAAGCTTGACTGGAAAATAAATAACAATTTCCTTAGCCGCTACTAGGTAAAATAAAAGGTGAAATTTTCTAGGTAAGTAATAAAATATTTCTTCTTTCTCTAAGTAAAGTATGTCAAATGTTACAGGTATTATTTTCTATAACAATGACTTTTATTGTACATGTATTTATTGACATAATAACGGTAACACTGCTGACGCCAGAATCAGCTGGTGTGTTAACTTTCGTAATTGATTTTCGCCTTCGCCTTGTAAAGCATTCAACTTCTAGGAAACAGATATCTACTAAAGTTATAGTAAAGTTGCAAGTCTGCTTTGTATCTATTGTTGGATAGATGCTGAGTGTCATGTGTCAAATGTTCTATTCGAAACCTGCTAACGAGTTTCTCAGAGTTAAACACATAATCGAAGGTAACGTATCAAATGTGCATGTAAAGAAGTTAATTAAGTAAGCATATGGTTCTAAAGATCTGATTCACAAACAAAAAGTCCATTACTTACAATCATATATAAATAAGAGTTAATAAAAAAGCACCTTAGTATATTAAAGGCCTTTTTCATAACGTAAATGTAATTTTGTAGCCTAATAGGTAGAATAATTTGATGTGGAGTTACTTTACGATATGAATATGAATTTCCCTCGGGGTAAGAAAATTTAATGAAAGTTAAGTCATTTGGAAACTTCAAGGTAGGTTGCGCGGTTATCTCTTAGTTTTCGTAAGCTTTTACAACAAAAGCAATTGGAGTTGCCGTGATAAATTATTATTTGGCTTTTGTGAGAACACGTTGTTATTTTTGTGAAGTTAAATTTGACTACGGCATCGGCAGCGTTTTATGGGTGGCGTAAAATAATAAGGCCCGAGGGGTAGCCCCGAACGTTAAGGTCAATAATGAAAGGTTTGGACAAACAAATCAGATATTCACTCCAAAGTAATACATAAGATATAACGCAGGCCACGTTATACAATGACGAACTTTGGGAAGTCAAACAACACTATTGTACTCGTAGCTACTCGCATGAGAACTATTGAAGTTTCAGAAGTTTCAAGTCTGTGTATGACACTGAAGTACGTTATTCATTTTGAGACATTAAGGAATTCTATTTCCAGACATTAAATACGGCTCTTCATACTCGTATAATGTAAGGCCATCCACTGTACTGTATTTAATACCTTACTCTTTAACTTATAAAATGAAAGCAAGTACGTTTTTTGGTAAAGAAAGTAAAATATTTTATATTAAAAAAAATATTTGAGTCTTTGATATTAATTTATTATCATAGGACACTCGGACGTGGCTTTATGAGACTTTTGAGACAACTTTGTAAATGCCATATTAATTGAGCTACTTTGTTTTTTTTTTTTTGTTTTTATCTCGGAGATAAAATTGGAGCAGCATGGTGATGCCGAAGCTCCATATCCCCTCTCCTACAATGAGAGAGGCTTGGCCCCCTATTGTGGACCGTTAAAAAAGGCTGTCAATGATTAAATTACGAGAAATTAAAGACTAAAAAAAAGTCTATATCTATATCATAAATAAAAGTGGTATAAGATCCCCTGTAAACGACGACGCACAATACGTTGATAGCTGCGAATATAAACTGCGACCAAAAATTCAATTTTTGTTGACGACACACACAATATTCAGTGATTCAAACTATCGCATTGATGAAGTGTGCGAACGTAAACACGCCCATTGTGCGGAACCGTTATTTGCACGGCTTGACATTTCAACGCGACATATTTCCGCATAAACATTTAAACCGAAAACTGATAACGTTATATATGACTCCGCATATAACGTAGCTAACGGACGCCCGAGACTTTTGTCTGCCCTTAGACCTCCTTAGTCCGGCAATCTTGCAAAATCCGTTCTTATAACGTATAACGTCTGTATAAAAGAGGGTGTATAAAACAAAACATATATAAACAGGTAATAACGCCAATGTCAGAACTGAAAAAGCAACGGTTCAATTTGCAGTTTATTAAAATTCATTTTGCGTGTAGAGTGAGCAGTGCTGAAATTAGTGATTCACAAAGTTTGTTTGATTGATTAATTACCGCTGCATTTATAAAGTTTGTAACTACTGCTTCTCGGTATATCAGCCGCTAGAATACCAATAGGATATACCAGTATATATATCCAGGCGAAAGGAAAGTTTTTTAAACAAGCTACATTTTGTCACTAAAATTTCAAGGACAATAGAATAGAAGATAAAGTTTTGCAGCATCATTAATCATTTACAATAAAATTAAATAAAATTACATATTTGTACAAGAAAAATATTAGCATTTTGATAGACGAAACCGAAACGTCTAGTAAGTTACAAAAAAAAACAAAGTTTTACAAATCCAGCACTCGAGTGAAATGGATGTTGTATTGGGCATCATTTATCTTGCAAGCAATGTGATGACATTGAAAACTAGCGCTAAATGACACGACAACGGGCGTCTAGACGGCATCAGTGTAGCTGCGATTGCCAACTCAGCCGCTAAACTGCATCCATTCCGCTGGAATCAACACGCTGTTTGCGCTGTGTCCCTGTACACATGGAGATACCGCGATATTGCTACGTCTGCTTAACTGAGTTCAAAGATGACCTGACGTACCATCATTAATGTACGTACTAGCTTAGAAAAACAAAACTAACGATGTAAAGTCTTACGAGTATAAGCTCTACACATCGTTCTGTATTTATTTCTTATTCATCAAAATTAATAATTAAAACAGAAACACTAAAACAACTTAACGTTTACGAAAACAAGAATGAAGCGTCGTGGAAAAAATAATAAACATAAGTTTGAATAATTACATAATCCTATAATCCTATATGTATATTAAGTGTCATAAACCCAAAAATACTAAAGGCGGAATCATATTTGTCTGACGTGTCGTGTCGTGACGCATCAGAACAGAATCGGTATCCTACATTTTGTGTGCCACACATCAGAAGCCATCACGACATGTCACAACACATAAATGTAAACGTTGCCATACACGATTATAAATTATTATTTATCATGGCTTTTGGGGTACAGCAATGACATGATAAACAAAGATCTGCCATTTCAAGATTAACAAACAATGGATCGACTACAAACGTTTGAACCTAACATAACATAACAAATAAACGGTGCAGTTTAGAAACTGGAGGGGACAATAAAATTGCATATACGGGAGAAAGTAGCAATCTCACTTGCTCCGATAGCACGGGACGAGAGATGTTTGCAACACTACGCGAATAAAACTTTCCTTTGTTCTACAGTTCAATGCATTCTGCCGAATGTATGCAAATCTAGAGCTATCGTTCTATTACTTGTAAACAATTCTGCATTCCCAGAATTGAATTAACATTTCAGTAGTGCTGAGGAAAATCCAAATAGAATAAAAGCACAAGCTTTTGTAATATTAATACGGAGAGAGAAAACAACCCTGTGCAATTAAACCTACACTGGTCTAACAAAAATAAGAAAATAGATCGCACATAATGTTTGTCTGAATAATAACAATTATTTATAGATCAAATAAAACGATTTTAGGAATACATAACTGTACCTGTTGTATAAATTTAGCTCGAACAACCCGAGTGATAATAACAGAGCGCGCCAAAATCCCAATGATCGAGATAATTTATTGCCCCGGCGTCAAAGTTTCCACAATCGCTAAACTAATTCCGTATCGAATCTTGTTCGGAGTTGCATGGCGAAGTTTGTCTTCAAAGCCACCTTCAGTAATAACTACGGCAACCTTTAATTTATTTATTTATTATATAGGTAGATTAGTTCTTATCGTCCTATAGTTATCATGGTTATCATCATAATCATCATCATCATCATCATCATCCATTATCATCATCGTCATCCAATATGTCAAACAAGTCATCAACGATTTATGTACTTAACCTTGACTACTTAAGAATTACCTCGAAAAGCGTATCGAAAAGCGAAATTATTTGAGAAACCCCATTTTAAAAATGGACAAAGTCACGAGCATCCGATAGCTGGATACAAACCTATTATAATCGATAAATAATTAAGGATAGTTAGCTGCATATTTCATACTTTGGCAATTTGTAGTTTCAACACATCAAAAACGTCATAGAAGATTCGAAGGTGCATACGTCAGAAGTTATTTGCTCTCGAGTCACACGGGCCGCCCTTGGTCGCACAATGACGCCTCGTTACAGTAACGAGGGGGCTAAAGAAGTGCACGACACGTGCACACTTAACTAGGCTTCATCAAGAATACCCAAAGGGAATGACAAATGAGGCTACAAGGATTTGACCTAAATAATTCTTGTACTAAAAGATGTTTACCAAAAAAATATAACACAAAAAGCTTTCGTCAACAATCTCGACTTAAGTAAAAGCGAAAGCATTAATTTTGTTTGAACAAGTGATCTTGGATTTTG
Source organism: Bicyclus anynana (assembly GCF_947172395.1). Lineage (NCBI taxonomy): Eukaryota > Metazoa > Arthropoda > Insecta > Lepidoptera > Nymphalidae > Bicyclus > Bicyclus anynana. The sequence continues at coordinate 15,782,438 of NC_069097.1, read as the reverse complement.
ACGCTACTACTGTGACACAGATTTTTACCGAGTAAACTGGAAAAGTAGTAAAAAATTTGGATAAAAGGCGCGTTTGAATAAATTTCTTAAGATTCGAAAGTGGAATTAATAATTTTCTTAAGGTAATATAGCCCAGTTGAAACTAACAATACGCAAGTCCCTTTTTGCGTTATGCTCTTAGAGCCTGTAATGGTAAGATCTTCGACATTTTATAAAAGATTTTCAGCCCATGCATTGGTATTTACGGAAGGAAACAATGTAGTTTAGACCGTGCTTGTCATGGGAAGAGGTTGTCAAAGAATAAATCGTAATTTGTTTCTAAATTTGTTGGGGATAACAAAAGAAATCATATCTTCTCAGTGACAAGACATTTGCTACGCGGTAAACCTTTGTCTGAAACTCTTAACATGTAATTTATAATAGTGTTTTTATAAGCATTGCCTATGATAGTGCAACGACTTACAAACTTTGAGCTTTTATTAAGTGTCAATTGTTTGAATATGATTGACTCTATAAGAAATTTGCGATATCTTGTCATCGGAATTTAAAACTCTTGGTTTGAGTCCTCCCCTAAAACAAGTAGTCATTGAAGATTTAAATAGACAAGTAATTTATTGTCTCATCGCTAAAGGAGTTAGGATCAAATTGTTAGCAACATAAATTGGATAACCAGCGTAGCCGTGGCCATCGCGTGTAATTAAAGGACAGTGTGATTCATTCATTAAAAAGATGTCAACAAGCGACGGTTAACTGTTAACCGCTAACCGCACAATATGGCGGGAGCTTAGCAACTCTCCGCTGATAAATAATCGATTTGTTAGATAAACAGTTTCGTTAAGTCCTGTGTGGTAAAACGTTGTTGCTACAACTTTATTGTTATAGATACGATACGTAACAAAACATTGTGTTTTTGTACTGATACTGCTTTCGCAATGTCATGCTGCCGATATTTATTAACTTATTTCTTTGAATAATTTATTTTCTTTATGATATTTAGCTTATGTCCCCTCACTGTATATCTTTTTTATCGGTGAAGTACTTAATGCGCGAAAAAGTATCTAATCTAAAAAATTCACATACGTATTCTTTATCAAGAATATTACAACGCAATGTCATAAAACAAAACAAGTTCCGCATATACTCATTAAAGTATTCACAAGGAATAAAATGTGTCTTTTAATTAAATTGTTCGCAAGATAATAAAATTGTAATAAAATCTCAACGCTATGCACTTAAAATGACCATAAACAATAAAAAGAACCTTAAAACAGATGGACCCTATTAATGGAGGTAATCCATAAATTAGGGAGCTCCCCTACCTGGAAACACGGTATGAATCTGTAATGGCATCACCCTTGAACAACCTCCGAAAATCGACCAGCCGTGCACCCTCCAGCGGAACATGAATTTAATATGGCTACCGGTTGTTTCTGTGTCGATTATTTTTTAGTCTCGAACTCCACGCATAATAGCACGAACGAACATAAGACAAGTCCTAGAAAATGATAGAACTTCAAGTTCTAATTTACGTTTCGAAAAGTACAACTAACTTCAGTCCCAAACGTTTGATCAGTCGTATTAGCTCTAAGTTTACATAGTTTTTCACTTCCGTACCTTTTAATGTAGTCATGAGGTACGCCTACTGGCAAAAAGCTTCCATTATCTGCCTCATCATTTGTTTATTTAGTATACGTGTTCGTAGACAATTGTCTAAATGTTTAATATTTAAATCTACCGGGGCACGGTTCAAATCGGTTACAGCCGTAACCTATACCTAACCTTAGCGCCGTTGACGTGAAAGCCCTTTGAGAGCCGTGAATCTGTAATGCCTACGTCACCCAACTTCCAGTGAAGTCAGCCAATCCCGTGGCTTGTACCGAGGGCACATGAATTTGTTATAACCACCCCTTGTTCTGATGTTATTTTAAATTTTTTAACACTTAAACTTATGTCAAACAATAATTGGATAGTTATGGAATGAAATAACGCTAGATTGTAAAAAATATCTGCGATTTTAAATACAGAGAACACTTATAATTCGATAGACTAGAGTGCAATACGAGGAACTTTTTCCAAGAAATATTTTCCATCCCGAAGAAGATAATATAACCGAAATTGTAAGATCGCTAGTTATTAAATTAAATCAAAACGCTTTAAAACAATCCTGAATGAACTTTAGAATGCTGGTGTAAATATGAAAAGGATTAAACTTAATGCAATCTCAGAAATATCTCAAAGGATTGAACCGAGCAAGCAAAACATTATTAAATTCTAGGAATTCTTCATAAACGAGATGTTTCCAGATAATTTCATTCAACAGTAGAATATTTGAAACATCGTGATATTCCTCATTCAGTTTATCGTTTCGTGACTGATTAGCTGATTCGTCGGCAGGTTTGTTACAACTTTTGACAGGTCGACGAATTTAATGGAACCGTTTGAGGAAGCAAATAGATTGTCATCAACAATTAAGATTAGTAACCCTAGTTGTTCGTTTGATTAAAAATGACTAACGAGAGTGCCGCTTTATCTTTGTATCTAAAAGCCGCTAAGCGCTTAAGATCACAACAGTCACGAAGCTAGACACATTAAATTAATATACGAATACCTACCATAAAAAGAACATTTAATCTTAAAACTGATAAGTGGCAGACATCGAACTTTTTAAACAAGAGCGAATGGGATTATTTCTTAGATTTACACTAAAATTTTTATTCATCTGAAATTTTAAATATAGTTAGATTAGTTAGATTATAGTAAAAAAAATACCTAACCTAAAAATTTCTGAGCCACTCAAGTTTCGGTTCGTTGTTGCGGTTCACAATCTTTCTAACAGTATTTACAATTTTGCCGTGTCATTTAAATACATACTTATATAAATATGTTGCCTATTTATTTCCTTTGCTGACAGCTCAACCAGTATTAGATGAAATTTTAGCATGAGACACAGAGGACATTTTACTTTGAAATTTTTATAGTCTCTGGAGGGAGAAAAAAGTTAAGCTGTAAATCAAACTGTGGCATTGGAAATAGCTTAAATATTGATTCAAGTTATTATAAATTTTGTACTCGTGTCAGTAATCCCCTCATCAACACATGATACGTGTAGGTGCGTGCAATGAGTATAGAATTATGTAAAACGCGTGTTACGGCCGAACTATCTGACCGCTAGTACGGTGCCATTGGTCTTGTTTACTCATTGCCGTATTGAAATTACTCACGCGTTGAATTAAACATCATTATATTTGCTAATGTACGGCTAATAATAATATACTTAACATTGATTACCTACTAACACTGTTGATATACGACTCTAGATTCGCTTTTAAGACGAAGTGACGTAACTACTAATGATATTTAACGTTTAAGCGAGTGTTTGGTTATCTCTAACGTGATCCTGCTTTTAAGATTGTTACGCTAGTTAACTAGTACATATGTTAATTACGATAAATAAAACCTGATTAAAATAGATATAACTCCCACATACTAATGCACATAAAGTACATACACAAAAATCAAATCAAAACAGGAAGTAAGACTATCCATCACTAGAACAAAACCGAATCGAGCCGGCGACTGGACAGAAAAAAAATCGGCCAGTTTTCCAGCAATGTCAGCGCTACAGCAACGTCCTTCGAGTGAATCGATCCGTTACCATTAACAATAATAGACGAACCGACAAAGTTAGACAATGGTGACATGACATAACACACGGCTCCTGAATAAAGAATCGGCATTGGCACTGAATTCCGATAGCCGGGTAACTCTGTGACCCGACTCACGTAAGTCGTATAAATCTAACTGTAAAGCGTCGTGGAAATTATACCTAGGACATGCTATTTAAAACGTTTCATAGATAAATCTGTAGTAGACATAGATATTTTATTGGTACAAATATCCTAGACAAAAAATAATTTCTAATAATAACAGACATTGATTGTACGTTACACTATGATAGTTGATAATTTGTTAAAAAAATATTAGCCAGTAGACGAGGATCGAACTTTCGACCTCTAGTTTTCTGTCCGACCCCTTTACCATGAGCCTTTAAAAAAGATAAAAGAGTTATTTTAATTCGTAGGTTATTCATTCATAACATGCCACTTTGATGAAAATCTTAGTTAATAAAAAATCTATTGCTAATTCACTCTAAACTTTGCCATTAAGCTACTGTGTTGATGAACAAATAATAAATTAATGTAATCTTGACAGGAATCGGAAGCGTAACAACGGGCATTAAGATTAATGACTAACTCCATATCACAATCGTATTTAAAGTTGCCGTAATTATCCTATTAGACGGAGGTTACACGCTCAATTTGGCATCAGCTCATACCGTGACCTTGATTGCGATGACATGACGCTGAGTGACATCAGACGTTCAATCCAGGCATCTACTTGAGGGAATTACATTTAAACTAATATTCCAATTAACATAGATATATTTTACCCTTGCAGAAATTTCAAAAAAGTTGAAAATTTAAATGAATTATTTATAATGAAATTGTAAAAGAGTCCCCATGGAACCCATGGGTGCTAAAATTGCAATTTGCAATTTACCCTTCCTCTCTGTTGGCTTGACTGGGCTGTAATAAAACCTTCCATTTATATTCACAATCTTAATTAAATCTGTCTCCATCTATTGATTAATTTGTGGTTCCATTGTTTTCAAGTAATCAACCGGTTCTATGTACAATTCCGTTTAACGATACTTCTTAAACGGCACTTTTTAATTGTTTACAAGTTTTCGCAAACTCCTGTTAAGCGCTTGTTACGTAATTGGTCGCTTTGTTTGAGGAAAACTCAACATCATTAAGAAATATTCGAATTGATTTATAGATTTTGTTTTGCAAACAAGACGTTGTTATAAATTTATATGCGAATTATGACCGAAAAAAACTAGACATTTATCGAACTCCTTAGCAGGCGCTTGTTCGAGTAATATATTACAGTAAGTTAGTAAGCCATTTGAGCAATAAATACGCCGTGGGCAGAATACTGGGACTTGATTTACCTTGTAATCGTTTAGGGCCCTACTTTGAAGACTCAATAATAGAAAATAGTTTATAGGAATTACGGATCACTTAATAATTTAGAAATTGTTCACCATTTATGGAAAGTAGTTATATGTGGACAAACTCATTGAGATTCAAATAGTTGTGGGTCTAATATTTGCAAAACATTTTCCAATTTTTTTTTTTGTCTAAGATAAGTTTCGATCTAATTTAATAGGCCCCATATTTGTATTTTCTTTTATACAACTATTCATATATTCCACCAAATTACATATGTATTTATGAATCAAATTTGCGAAATACAGATATGTCATATACTTGTTGTATCTGTTCACCGTTAAAATATTTATATCTCCAGTCGTGCCAGGCTCGGGTACATTTTCAGAGTGCTCACTTTACTTATAAACTAAATTATGATAATATTCAGTTTCGTATTCCCTTGCCTTAATGTTTTTTTTTCTTAGAAATAATAAAACAGTTTTTACAGTTACCTACATTATTACTAATTGATGTATTGGTTTCATCTTATTTTTCATCTTTTTTATTTTTTCTGTTTGAAATGTTTATTAAAGTCGTGATTTATGAAGTTTATTTTCATTTTGTGGTTCCTTAAACGACACAAAATTTGATAAAATTAGATTACGTTTACGTTTTACACTCATGCCAATAAACTGAAAATATTTGGAATAACAAACAAAAGAAATAGAGATAAAGTAGTAAATCACTTTTATTGTAACCATTTTATGAGTAAAACTTCCAAGTTGAGGGTCAAACTTGAACCTTGAGTCGCGACAGATCGATTCATATCTTAGAAAAACGTACACAGGAACAATTAAGGATCCTAATGAGCTATGTGAAATTTTTAATAACTTTTTTATAAATTTAAGCGAAACGACCACTTTGAGTAAAAACGGTAGTAAATCATATTGTTATTCATCTAATAGTCACTCAATTTTTATAAACCCGACGGATGCTTTTGAAATTTTAGCTATTATTAAATCGCTCAACAACACTAGAGCTGTCGGTTATGACGAGATAAGGACAGACATAGTTAAACATTGTGCCAATTACTTATGTGGACCACTAGCAGACATAATAAATAAATCATTTCAGCAAGGAACATTTCCAAATAATTTAAAAATTTCTATTATTAAACCTTTATTCAAAAAAAATGATCGTTGTGACATAAATAACTACAGACCTATTACGTTGGTACCTATTTTAGCGAAAATATTTGAGAAAGCAATGTTGAAGCGACTAAAAAAATTCTTTGACGCCAACAATTTATTGATTCGAGAACAATTTGGGTTTCGTGATAATAGTTCCACTACTGAGGCTTGTTTTTATTTAAGTAAAATAATTAATGATAGCCTAAATGACAAGGTACCAATAACTGCTATTTTTTTAGATATGACTAAGGCGTTTGACTTTGTTAATCACAATATCTTATTGGACAAATTAGAAAGATATGGAATTAGGGGAACAGCTCATCAATGGATAAAATCATACCTAAATGATAGGACTGTATGTACACAAATTAGTAAATTAGAAATGAATATTAAGACATTATATAATTCGACATACAAATGCAATAAAAAGGGAGTACCACAAGGAAGTATTCTAGGACCATTTCTTTTCCTAGCCTACATAAACGATATAACAGCAGCGACAAGCCACCCGTGCGTATTGTTTGCAGATGACACAACTATATTAGTTAGATGTCATAATAGTATTACGTATGAACAAGAGATAAACACTGTTCTACATAATATAATAACTTGGCTGAATGAAAACAATTTGCAAGTCAATTTAAATAAAACTAAATTTATGCAATTCAATTATTATAATGCAAATACAGTACCAGTTAATCTTAAGTATAATGACATTCAAATAGAAGAAGATGACACAATAAAATTTTTAGGGTTAGTTTATGACAAAACAATGAACTGGAAATCTCATATTGACTACATTTGCACAAAATTGGCCAAATTTGTTTATGCGCTCAGACGTCTTACGCAGACGGTTTCAATGGATGCAGCTTTAAGTGCATACCACGGACATGTATCGTCGGTACTGTCATACGGTTTAATACTCTGGGGTAACTCTGTGGACTTTATAAGAGCATTCCGACTACAAAAGAAATGCATTAGAGCCTTGTGTAAAGCAGGGCCATTGGATAGCTGTAAACCTCTTTTTAAACAGTTGAACATTCTTCCACTGCCATGTATGTACATTAGAGATGTTTGCGTTTTTGTTAAGCGCCATCCAAAATATTTTCAACGAAGAGGTGAAGTCACTGTCAATAAGTCAGTCAGACACGGTAACAGGTTGATGTTATCAAAAGTATGTACTGGTAGCTATATGAAAAGTGCATACTGTATGGCTGTAAAAATATTTAACAAATTACCTGATGACATTGGAAAATTAAGCTTGCCTCATTTTAAAATGAAATTGAATAAATGGCTTATTGATAAATGCTACTACGACCTTAAGGAATATTTGACTTAATTCTTTAATGACATTCTTACTTTTAATTCTAATTTTTGTATTATTTGGTAATTGTAAAATTATAATTTTATAATTTTCCCGTTTAATTTGGTAATTATGACTGTTTGTGTTATTTATTTCTGTTTTTTTGTAATTTTATATCTTTTAATTTAATACTGTGACTTTTTAAATTTGTAATTGACTGATTGTAATTATTATTTTTTTTTCTTAATTTTATTTCATTTATTTTAGTAATTGTAACTGTTTGTATTTTTTCACTGTATGTATAACATTTGCAAACTATTAATTTAGTTGAATATTGTAAAGAACAATAATTCTTGCAAATAAATGATTATTATTATTATCACAAATGTAACCAAGCGGTTTCTTATTGAGCTAAACGAATGTATGCCGAACGTTATTGTTTGAGTATCCCAAAATAAAATCGATTCGTGATATTTATTGTTCAAACTGTTATGATTCTGTCTCTCGTTAAGTGTGGAAGATCTCGGTTATCGGGGGTAAAATCGCGCGGCGTCAGCTAGTATATTATAAAAAAACAGTTTCTTGCCAGCGCTTATTATAGTAGCTGAATGTGCTTGTCAGTGATATGTCAGCAAAAAGCCTGCTTAAAGTATCGATTGATTGAATGGGATTATTGGTTACTCCTATTGCATTTCCAAATTTGGTATTAGTACTACCGTTTGGTTCATAGGAACATATCATTTACTACATCGAGACCCGTGACGTCATAAATGATTTACGAATGAGTCAGTCAAAGCTTCCGTTCGATCAGAATGAATCAATATTCTGTTTGACAAGCCCTGTTGAAATCAATTGAAGCTCACTGCCTATTTTATAAATATTTAAGTGTCAAATAAATTAAAACTTTTAACAAATAAAGACTGTATAAAACACATGCACCAATCACGGAAGAATTGAGAAAATCGTGAGTATTATGACATTTAATATTACACCAAATAAGACTATTACGAATACTTATTACTATCAATAAATTACTATGGTCATCAATTCCAACCCTTCGTAAAAATATTACTTTGGACAAGACAGTAAAAGCTTTTACGATGCTCTCTAATAAGTCATCGATATATGGGTGCTCTAGGGACGGCCTTGAACTTGTAATAAATATGTTCCTCGCTAAATTATAAACGTTTCGTATTCTCTATGTGTATACCAATTGCCTGTACTGTTTATTGCCACTGTAAGAATTATTACAGTCGATACATTCTCGACAGGAAAACGTTAAGAACAAAGAATATGGTGTTCCTTATTGGTAGCCTTTACTTCGGATCTTTTTACAGCTGTATCATTTCATTCAGTCGACTATGTACTGTTTTTTATATACTCTTACCATCTTGTTTTTTTTATATACCAAGCTAGGAAATTAAAAAAAATAACAACGCAATAATTTTGTTTCAGGTGTTGGAAACATATAAAATGAGACTGAAAATGTTCAAAGGGACCATAACAAATGTGAGTGCTTACAAAACGCGAGTGATGTTAAAAGTTGAGACAATGTGCGCATAAGGATCGACCACGACGTCGACCGGGTCGGCCTGGGCCGCGCCCAGCGATGGTATGGAACTGGCGAACGGCAGCGAGTGGGGCGAGCGCTGGAACTCGACCGCGGCCCCCGACCACCCGGACCTGTACAACTACTGGGCATGGAGCATCATGGACGGAGCCTTGATGCTGCTCATCGTCAGCGGCAACACACTCACCATCCTCGCCGTCACCATGAGCCGCCGGCTCTCCTCCCTCGTCTCTAACCAGTTCGTGCTCAACCTGGCCATATCGGACTTGATGGTGGGGCTCACTCTGCCCTACCACCTCGTCTTCTACATAGACGACGACTTCGGCCAGATCAAGTGGTCGTGCCTGATGAGGTTCATACTCATAATACTCGCGTGCCTCGCCTCCATTTACAACATCATCGCCATCGCGGTAGACAGGTAAGACAATCGACTAAATATAAAATTCTAAAGCGAGCGCTTCTTGGTGAATTCTTTTCGCCTGCAAGGTTTTTTCCCCGGGGGCCGGTAATTCGTACACCAATACGATCCGACATGACTGGAACTACACGCAAATATCTACAGTTACATCGCAACACGCTATGTTTACCGTAAATCGATTCCTAAGACATTATTGGGATTGGTTTTGTGTCAGTTAGATAACCTAACACACTACTTACTCTTACCGCGAGACACTATGATTGAAAATTGTAATTCGAATAACATCCGCGGAAATATCATCATTATTCATAATAATTAAAAAATGCTGACATTATCTGAATTTCAATGTACCTAGAACATCATCTTTATGTAAAAAACACGAAAACAAACACGTCCAAATCGGTCTTGCAGTCTCCAAGTTACGTAGCCACCAACGACATATTGTACCTACGAGTTGCTACAGACTAATAACTGATACTTCAATACCTACATTTGACGCTAGCCTAAGGCTAGCTGCACATGCATAAATATTGTCAATAAAATAGTTTAAGGTTGCCTAAAGTAGCACCACGGCGTAAGTCGCAACCCAATAATATACAGATTTATTTCTCATAGATAAGACTTTAGGCAACCTTGGCCTCTAGACTTTATATATCGATTTTCTTTCTACAAACGCTTACGCTACGAAATCTAAAAAATGTATGACAATGACATGCCCGATTGATCCCGTGACCTATCGCTAACAAACGTCACCTCCCATATTATTTTTTTAGTTTTCAAAGTTTGTAGATACAGGATCGATGTGTAGCTAATGGGGCTTATCTTTAGTTACAATATTATTGCTAAGCGGAGGACCTAATGCAGTTTTCTCACATAGTGTAAGATCCGAATTAAAAACGACCTTCACCCATCTGTTGGATGAAAAGTATTTTTAGTTTTATATATAAAACTAGCGGACGCCCGCGACTTCGTCCGCGTAAATTTCGATGTCAACTTTACTACTACCCCAACCCTACCCTACCCCTACCCCTACCCTACCCCAAACCTACCCCTACCCCTACACCTACCTTACCTACACCCTACCCCCATCCTACCCCTACCCTACCACTTCCCTATCCTACCCGTACCACTACCCTACCACTACCTTACCTCTACCCCTACCCTACCACTACCCTAAACCCGGCCCTAAACCTACACATCCCTACACTACCCCTACACTTCCCTACCCGTACCCTACCCTACCCTGTAACTTCTCTATCTTACTCCTACCCTTAGCAAAATCGGTCCAGTCCTTCAAGAGTGGTGGTATGACTGTAAATAGAGACTTCTATGCTAATAATATAAAGAGGTAAAGTTCGTGTGGTTGTAGGAGGTAATCTCTGGATCTACTGGACCGATTTGGAAAATTGTTTTACCAATAGAAAGCTACGTTATTTGCAAGTGTCATAGGCTATGTTTGATCCCCATATTCACACGGGAACGGGAACTACGCAAATGAAAGCGCCGGACGTCATATAGCGGAATTTCTGCGTCTTTTAGAAATTTTGTATTATCTCCGAAACTATTTAAGTAATTAACATACTGTAAAGGGCAAATCTTATCTCCATAATATCCTTGTGATTATTAAATAATTTATTTTAATAAGGATTTAAATTTAGTTGTATAAATAATGACGTAAACCTAAGTATATAAAATTAATAATTTTTAAAACACAAAAGGTACTATATCTGCTAATATATAGAAGATAGATATATGGTGTCGCGGACTTTTTTGTAGAACTTTTAAAGATACATAAAGTCTCCATACATTAATTTCAATTTTACTAAATAGTTAAGGCAGCGCATGCGAATAAGTCTGTTGAAGAGGATTTTCAGTCCGACCTGTATGATAAAAACTGTGATAACTCGGCTAATATATATGATACCAATATAAAATATAGCCTATAGCCACTCCCCGATAATGTAGCATTCTACTGGTGAAAGAATTTTTAAAATCGGACCAGTAGTTCCGAAGATTACCCCATTTAAAAAATGTGACAAACTTACAAACTTTACCTCTTTATAATATTAGTATAGATTAGTACGATAAACAATATATTGCAAAAAAATCGCCTAAATGTCTAGGCAACAAACTTCCTAATTTGTAATATAAATATAATATACTTTTGATCCATTAAACAGATGGGTGAAGGTCGTTTCTAAGGCAGATCTTGTAACAGTTGTCGTACAACAGGTACATAGCGATCGTGCACCCGCTGCACTACAGCCGCTACATGACGAAGGTGATCACGCGGCTGCTCATGAGCGCCACGTGGTCGGTGGCCGTGTGCATCAGCTGCATACCCGTGTTCTGGAACGACTGGGAGGAGGGCGTGGCCTGCGAGATGAACGTGGTACGTGATCTACAACGTCACTCTACTATACCAATACTTTAGTCTATTTAAAGCGACGGTAAGAGCTTTGCAGCTCCTAGCATCCTAAGTAGCTCAAGACCGGAAGTTCCAAGGGTTAGGGGGAGCCGCTGGATGCTAGCGAATCAAGACAGTGGTGTTTGGAGGCCTCTAGAGATGGCTTATGTCCAGCAGTGAGCGTTCAGCGGTTAATAATGATGACGATGACTCTTTACTATCTGACTTTCGTTTACTGCTGTGTTGTCGACTGTTGATCTTTGATTTTGACCTGGGTTTAAAATTTGGTAATAGAACCATTTCAATGTCCAAATTAGTATCATTTATAAAATGAATGACAGTTGCATAATCAAGATTTAGACAATACAATAACAAGATTTCAACAAAAAACAAACATTTTAAATAGAAGAAAGATTTGATCGTATGTTTGCATCAAATGTGCTCTGAAAGCACTGAACCGATTTACAACATTCTGTCACTGTTAAGAAGCTGCACTACTCCCGAGTGCTACAGACTATGTTTTATGCCCGTATTCCTACAGGAACGGGAACCACGCAGGTGAAGCCGCGCGGCCTCTGTTAGTAAAATAAAGGATTTTTGTCAACAAGTTTACAACCTCAATAGCTCAACGGTAAAGTTATCTGACTCATCACCTACCCGTTGTCGTACCCACTCCTATAATACAGTTTCTCCCGACTACTTGGAGAGGAATGGGTATATTGGTCATATTTAAAAGATACGGCAAATATTCTTTAAAAGTTCCGTGTCACATTCCAGGTGGTGCCGAAGACGTACACGACGTCGATCCTGGCGCCCATGTTCTCGCTCATCTGGATGGTGATGTTCGTGCTGTACTGGCGCATCTGGCGCGAGGCCACGTGCCACGCGCGCCGCATGCGCGCTAACACCTGCTGCCCCACCAGTGCCAACGATTGGAAGAGCATCCAGGTAGGATTCCTGTGCTTTTTATACCTCATTAACACTCTCAGTCAGTCTCGAGGCGAAGTGCGGGCCAGTGAGTAAACAGTGCGCTCGTAGTTCATCTCGTTCCTCGTTTCGCCACTCGCGGCGCTCGCGTTCAGTTGCTGACACAAGGACTACTGAACGCATCGCGAGAGTGTGAACATGAGTCATTTTCGCGAGATGCGAGGCGAGGTACGAGACGGTATACGAGGCGCGAGGGTAACTGAGCTAAGGGTTCCCTACCCAAAGGGTAAATCCTATATTACTAAGATTCTGCTGCTGAAATCTTTCCAGCGAAACATGCCCACGCTAGTGCGCAGAAGGTTTTCCACAAGATGAAAGTAGAAAATTTATGCAAATTTTTGCGTCACTAAAATAAATTAAATAGAAATATACCAGTAACGTATTACACGTGTCGCGCTAATATCGCATCGTGTTTAAAATTCTATTATGCAGGTACATGCAGGTTAAGCCGTTAGTCCACACGTTGGTATCTCACAATAATACAAAATTAATTTCGTGCACGAAACATTCTACTAAACGGACTCATTGCAACGTATTTTTGGAATCAGACGAATCATTTATAATTCAGTCTATCAAAATCCGTTTAGAGGGCTTTTTTTTTTTAAAAAAAAAGAATATTTGCCATATTTTTATAATATGACCAATATTCCCCATTTCCCTCCAACTAGTCGGGAAGACTGTGCTAGGAGTGGGTACGACAATAGACCAACGGGGCGAGGATCGAACCACCACCCCTCGGTGATGAGTCCGACCGTTCTTACTGTTGAGCTAGTGAGGCTAAAATGAAATAAACAGAATTAATACAAAATACGTACGCGTAGTTCCTGTTCCTGTGAGAATACGAGGATAAAATATAGCCTATGACATTAGACTCACAAATAACTTGGCTTTCTAGTGGCAAATGGTGGATGAGTTGACCTCTTTATAATATTAGTATAGATAACGTGCGCGAAATTTTCGTTTTGTTTTTCATGAAACCATTTCCGAGCCCGTCGTTCCGCCCTTGCAATTTGTAAGGGTGGCGGACGCCTTTATAGTAAGGGTGGCCGGTATTACCTACTGCTAATAATCGCAAAGTGCTTCTATAAGAATTTTATATCCAACATATGGTAGTAGATGTGTATATGAAATGTAATTATTTCGTACGACAGTCTTATTTAATAATGTAAAGACATCGTACTTAGAATAATTATAGACCAGAATAAAATATACCAGTAGTCGCTTTCAAAGTATGTGATACATTTGTGGCGTAAAAAAATATTGATTATGTCTTTGGTTTTATATTATCAATTCGCATAACATTCTGTTTTTTCTTTATTTTTCAGGTGGTCCTGCTGGTGTTGGGCTCCTTTTCCATCTGCTGGATGCCTTTCGTGGTGGTGGCGTGCGCGCAGACCTTGCCCATCGAGCCCCTGCACAACCCCATCGTGTACCGCCTCACGTCGTCGCTCGCCATGTCCAACTCCGGCATCAACCCCTTGATATACGCGTGGAAGAACGCCGGCTTCAGAGCTGCTTTCGCCAAACTGTTGCGGTGCAAGAGACCCGACACCTCGGAGTACAGGGGCTCCCCTGCGCCGGAGAGGAAGCGCGGCTCCGTGGCTCTGCGAGAGGGCTCCATAACCCGGACGCCGACGGGCCTGTCGACTTTGGGAGGGAGGCCAGCGAGATTGCTGTACGTGGAACGCGAGACAGACACCGCCAGGTGTCGGATCATCGAGAACGCTGGCTACGTGGAAGAGAGGGGCGACAGCAACCCGTCGTACGCGCCCGACGGCCCGACGCCCGTCCACAGGCCGGCGAGGACGCCCGACGCAGTGTAGTGTAACTGTTGTGGACGATAAACGTTCAGTGGGAAACGTGAAACGCTTCTAGATTTTAATGTTGTTAGTGAGTAGGTACCCTGTCGCATTTAAACGGTTGCTCAGCCTCGCTGTCATGTCACGAAACCAACAAAAAAATGTTAACCGCAAAGCAATCAAGTGGTGTCGTACAATATTCATTGCATTGTAGAAATGTATTTACTCGTTATAAACGAGTATAGCGATCGTGAATGTGCTAATGTGTCTCTACGTGATCATGCGGTGTATTTAAGAGCTGATATTGTGTGATAAACATATTGTAAGTTACAGAACTAAGCCAACACCGAGCACGTATATTTCATGTTGTGAAAAGTCAGAGTGATCGCATAGCCGCACGCACCGCACGTACCATAAGGTTGTCCACACACTATATTACTGTCAATAAAGTAGGGTAAGGTAGTTCGGTTATCGTACTATGGCTTACATCGTTTCACAGCATTTGTATAGCGTTACTTCCTACAGGGTACGTCTTAATTATATTACGATGTATCGTGTAATAGGTGTATCTTGGTCATTACAATAAAATTAAAGCTTCCTTATCTGTGGTTTACATTGCAATACAAATTATAGAAAATGAAATATAATTAAATTGTGCTACCTAAACAATTACAATAAAATTTTAAACGTTAGTTTCAATTACTATCTAAATGTCTGAGTTTATATTTGGCATATAACTAACTAACTTAACTTAACTGCAGTAAACAGCGTGCAGTCCAGGTGATATAACAGAAATAATATCCCTAAGAAAGATTAGTTGTGGTTGCCAGTCACAAAAATCTTTATTTTCTAACTGCACGGAGTAGATTTTATAAACTCGTAAGTTACTTAAGTAAATCTAAATTAGCGAATGGCTCTGCTGGGCTAATAGCAAGTTTCATATATTAACTAACGTGTCAACAACACGAACTTAATTTACAGACTTTAAATAATTCCTTCATTGCAGGAAAGCATTACAACATATCATATGTTTGATAAATAAGTATAGTTAAATACTTGAGATAGTTTGTCTACTTTTGGAAGACTGTTTGTCTTTAGCTTTAGTGTTCAGACAAGCGTATAACCATAAAAATTGACAGACAGCTCGTCAGTGTGTTGAAGAAACGTTCTTTAACAAAACGAAGCTTCAATTTATACACAAACGCGTTTGGTCTGTCATCTTATCACCACATATTCAAAGACAAACGGAAATTCCAAAATAGATTTACTATGCAAAATATTTATTTAGGAGTAACGTTAGTTAGATGCGTTCATTGCGTTGCGGTTGCGGCGATACGATCATTTAGTGTACGAGCAGCTTTAGGTTAAGACAGGAGAGTGCACAACCGGCGGCAACTGACACAGCAGCCGGGCTGAGTGCACTGTCATACTATACGTTTGTATGAGATGGTAGAACATGTTAACAAACAGTCGATTTATGTTAATATCCGTTATGTTTTATAGACTTTATTATTGACCGAATTTTGCACGCGACTATGTCTCCATGAATAGCAGTATTCTCCTTTGTTTACTATAAGTGCAATATATCAATAGTAAGGGGTCCGTTATTTGTACTACGTACGTTCGGAACCCTAAAAATGAGCCGTTTAGGAACGCATACAAAACTATCACGGAGCAGAAATAAAAAAATATTTTAAAACCCATAATTAGTAATCAATAAAATTATCGGATAGTATGTAAAAGCAATTGAGAATTTATTTAGAAATGTCAAGTTAAACTGTTCACGTGTTCCGCCATGTCTAGAATCCTAAGCAAATGTATGGCAAGGTTCAGACGTTCAATAAATGTTGCGACATTAACGCGACACCTGCACCAAAATTTATAAAACAAACATATCAAAATTGCTTTTCCTAACACTGCAGAATTTAAACGCTGTCAAAATTATTGCCATTTTTGTAAATAAATACATATAAAAATAACTTTATAATATCTTTGAACCATCAATAATTATTGTCAATGTCCCGCGACATTTGTTGCTCGTGTGAACCTTCTCTATAGTAAGTGTTCGTACCTACCTATTCAAGTCTACGCTCAACTTTTATGAAAGCTTTATTGTTGATTTTTTATGAAAGATTTTAATGATTTCTTTGCCGTATGAATACAACATTAATAGTTATTGTAATAAAGATTATACCTATCTGTCGACATTCAGATGTTTAAAAATAAAAAAATATATTAATAAAAATGTTTGTGTAAAATAAAAAAGTATATTTAACGAGATGTGTTTCAAAGATTTTCAATTTCCTATAATTAAGTAAATTGTGTACTTAATTTATGTATAAGCCCGTGTTATATATAAATAGCAGCAGCCACAGTATTAACTTACTTAAACTTAAAAGGGTTTTGTTTTTATTACTCGGACATTTGAAACCCTAATATAATATAATTGCAAAAATCCGTTCTATACTATTTTATGTCAAATTTTACTTTCCATACTGAAAATTAAATACTTCGAGTAGCTTAGATTCCATCTATAACTAAAGAATCATTTATAATGCAGTCTAGTCAGTCAGTCAGTTTAGAGGGTTTTGTGAGCTAAATCCCTCTCTTCTGGATTATTCATAACAACAATATTAAGAGTGGACAGAGAGAGCAAAGGAGAGAAAATAATTGGTATTATGTGTATTGTATTTAATTAATTTTCGTCTCACATAGCCTTTACGATTCACGCGTTGACTAAAGATCAACATATTACGGTAAGTAATCACAATAATATTTTTATTTACAAAATGGTAAAAGAGTCGTAAATGAAATCTCAAATATATTTTACTAGTGGAGTATATTAATATTCTATAAGAATTGAATCTTCTTATTTTGCGAAAGAAGCTCTCCATATTCTGTAACTATGTTTTTATCGCTGGACGATGTGTGTTTGGAACAAGTCATTATCTCTCAGTCTAACACCGTAACACATACAATAGATGGAGGGAATTACAGACGAAATCTAAACTCACACTGTTACACTGAATTATAAAAACATCGTTACAAAAAAGGGCTACAGATATACTTTTAGTAGGTATTATAATTATATGCTAAAGATGGAACGCGCTTGCTTAGGAAATTCCTGTTTGCTAATGGTTTAAAGACACCCATTAACTCGAGAGGGTATGCGTATGATAAAGATGCTTTAGGCAAAACTTAATATGGAAAAGACTTTCCTGAAAGCGACGACTATCGTTAGACCACTAATTTTAAACATAATTTAGACTTGGTTAGATGTAATAGAGAATGGAGTAACCATAAGGCATGGCATAGTAGCGGGTTATTAAAATATTTCACATAAAAGGAATAAAATAAACAACATAGGATATTATAAATATATATTCTACTACTAGGCAATATAGAGATAAATAAAATGTTGGTGCTCGACCTCCACCTCCGTCAGGATGATCAAGTCGGGACATGGTTAACTAAAGGTTAGTCAGGGTAGTTTACAGAACTGGTAATATAATCACTACAAAACGTCAAACATGATTTGTCATTAGCAATTGTAAAGTTAATTTTAAATCATTGAGAGTTCATTATATTCTGTAATAGTTATATTATACTTTATTTTGAATTTTTAACCTTAAAAACAGTACAAGGGCTTGTCAATTTTTGTATGACAATAGTTAAATTCAGCGCCATCTGTTCACCAGATAACGCAATAACGGTCGCGTAGTTAAGGAAGCAGTTTTAGTAAGTATCCACTAATGCCCTCTATCTGCGTTTTATCCACTGATATGAATTGACACTAGATGGGGTTTTAATTATAATCACTACATGTACATTGTATAAAACAAAGTAGCTTTCTCTGTCCCTATATCCCTTATGTATATATGCCTAAATCTTTAAAACTACGCAACGGATTTTGATGCGGTTTTTTAAAGATATATTTAATTGAAGAGGAAGGTTTATATGTATAATAACATCCATTAAATAGTGAAGAAATACTGTTATTTTTGAGGTTTCTAATGTGATGTCGTAAATAATTAAATTTTTCCGTTTACATTGCAAACGCAGGCTACAGGCCCTACGAGATTTGTCAAAATATGTACTAAGAGTTGTACACATTGAAAAGGTCTACATAAAAACTCCGCGATGGTATATGTCAATCTCTTAAGGATATGGAAATAGATGCTACTCTGGATTAACACACAGGCTATTTCATCCCGAAAAATCCATGATTCCGGCGGGATTTGTGAGAAACTAAATTCCCCGCGGACTAAGTCGCGGGCGTCCGCTAGTATTTTAATAAACTAATAGAAATGAGTATAAATTAAAAAAACATAATTAAAGAAATTATCGCTAACAAGACCTAAATAAAGTACTCATATATTAATATGAGTACAATTAAAATAGAAGAAATATAGATAGCATTATTACAAAGTTTATGTTTATCTGTATCTGTGGAATAAAGACAATTTGTAATAAATAGAAGCAGATGAAACTTTGCTTCCGAGTATAATGAACATTATAATTTTGTAATTTTACGCGAAAACTGCCAAACAACATGAAATTATGTTCTCCATATTTTGTGTAATGATTGGTCAAATCTACGAATATGTGTACCTGTCAAGTATTCGCAAAAAATTACAAAATAAATGCTAAAACAATAAGACTTACCTCAACTCCTGTCACGCCGAGCGCCGTCACCAAGTTGGGAGTCATCCTGAAGGGGACCTTCTCCGGAACACGCAACGTCTTCCCCTTCTCGAAGCACACGTTATAGTCTATATGCACCACCTCACCGGACGTCAAGTCCACCAGCACATTATCCAAATGTCTATCGCCCAAACCGATAATGTAACCGATCGTGCTCATCACCGCCACAGAGTAACTATACCGACGCGTCATCTGCCACCACTGCTCGGGGTTGACACTGCTGCACCAGAGCTCCCGCGCGAGCAAGTCACTCGGAGTCTCCGCTGTGAGTTCCTGCAGGACTTGCTTCAAGATTGACACCGGCCATTCCTTCCTGTTCTCCGTGGATACTCCAGCTTCTTTCAATAGTGGATTGAGCTTGTTATAAAACAGCTCCGAAGGTCTGAGTACGTTCACGGGCTTATTAATTTTCGCAGACTGCATGGCAGCTTCGCGGTTTTGCCAGCGCTTGTACAACGCGAACAGAGGCGTCACGTTGTCCACCCAACTTATCAAACCGGACCGAGGCCCGAGAGGAATTACAGAATAGTGTCGAGCTCTGTACGTTTGGTTTTCGTTGTTCTCAGAATCCCGCGCTAACATGGTGTTAGTTATCGATAACAACTGCATTATTCTTTCATCCAAATGCAAGTCTTCGAGACCTTTGAATAGGTATGTGTACGATTTTCCGTCCGAACCATAGAAGACCAACTTTTTAGGCCTCGTTTTGGTCGGTAAAATAGCCACGTTGTTTTCTATCGACTTGATCGTGACTCTCACGGTGCGTTGGTTGGTATGCACACCCGGCATAGTGATTACAGTGTTCTTCATGTCGGCTAGCACGGGACTTATATCGGACATTTTCAATATATAAGATGTTCTCTTATTAACCTTTTGCTGTAGTTTAATTTGAAATTGTTTCAACGGTGCCCAAGATTCTTGAGGCTTTTCCGGATTAGCCGGATTCTTCAATTTGTCAATAACATCTAAGATTACGCTGTGGAACCTGGTCTGGAAAGCAGTCTCGTGTGGTGTCTCTGGCGCCGCTGAAGTTATTTGATTGAGCTGCTCCAAAACAAACACGACAGGTTCAAATATAATACGATGCTTTTCCTTAATGAGTTTTTCTTTCTCTTCGGGTGTTAGATTTGAGTTATTCTTTACTTTTATGATTTCTGTCTCCAACTGAGTAAGACGCTTGCTGAATTCCGAATGGTGTTGAGCGAGAGTACCAAGACACAATTCATCCCACAGTAAGTTTATTCTCTGTAACTCTTTCACCAAAAGCTTAACTTGCAAAATTGTTTGAGGGGCTTGCTTGGCCAAAGTTTCCACCATATCGAGGAAGCAAGAATTCAACTCATTATTTACGACTTTATCGCTACCGGAATCTTCCAGGTCTAAATTATCATCATCGCTATCGGCGTCATTCGACAAGAAAGATCTTGGTACGTGTAAGTCAGTTATACTGTTTTGTTCATTTTCTACAGCACCTACTACTGCAGGGAAAGTGATAAGATGCGGTGTATCCTCTGCCAATCTACATAGCAAGTCAGAAACGCATTTTCTAACATATGTTTCTGGGTGATTAAGCCTGGAAAATAGTTGAGGAATTATTACTTTCCAAGGTTGAGTGGGCGTATTTGCTAATCCAGACTCGAGGACTGTTTGCAACTCCATAGCGTGTTTAACTATCAGCCGTAGAAGTCTAAGGGTCGCAGTGACGACAGCGTTTTCCCCACTGTGATTGATATAGTCGGAAGCACATATCAGTTGTAAAAACTTAAAGTAAGCGTCTGCTGCTAATTCGAAGTATGAAAAGACTCTTTTTTGTGCTTGTCGCCAGATATCAACCAGCAAAGCGAGATGCTCGGGGAAAGCATTGTTCAATGATGGAACCGAACGCAGTTGACTTTCAATCATTTCAGATGTATTTATTTCATTCCAGTCGATATCTTCTTCATCACAAGTTGCCTTAGTTTTCGATAATATTTCACACACTGCTTCGAAATCTTGTGGCGAACATCCAATCATAACACTTTCAATCTGAAGCTTATCATTGTCCGTGAGTTGCTCTCGAGTTTTGGAACTAAACTCGACCATTTTACGGCCCCATCTAAAACACCAAGCGGCGAAACTAGCCCAAGCTTTTGCTAAACCGGGACATTGATTAACTCCAAACTGCAGCAATTTTCCAACTGCCGCATCAGTTAACGGAATAACGTTTTCTGAAATATTATTATCTACTAGGCCAATTTCTGGTAAAGCTGTAATCAATTTTATCAAGTGCGAATCTTTCACTAAAATGTTTTCATTTTCGTTTTGCACCCATTTTGATAGAGTCAATAACATTCTCGTGCCTTTTTCCCGGAGCTCGTAGCTTTGCTCGCCCAATGCTATTCTCTGAGAAAATCCCAGAGATATACTTGCACACAGGTTGATAGCTTGCAATTTTAAATCTTCTTTGGCATAGGTAACCTTGCAAAGTTCTGTCAGCGCACAAGCATTGTTTAGTGTCCATATGTCTAAATCATATGTAGTATCGGATAAAAGAAGAACATCAAATACGTCATCTAAGCTGTTAACATTTAAACACAGCTGAAAAGCTGAATTATTTTTGAAATGCCTTATGAGCTCTCGCTCACACATTTGTGAGTTGCCATTTTTTCTTGCGCTTCTTATTACGTCTAGTCGCAAACATTCATCATAAAATATATTTTCTTCAGTCATGTTTAGTTTAGTAAAATACTGGTGCCACCATGAAACTTGTATCAAACTTTTCATTTCTGTTCCAAAACTGTTTTCTTTCAGAGCTGATGATTTGAATGGGTTAGTACTTGCTTTTCCATTTTTCACGAAATTCAATAAACCCTGATTAGCTAACTGCAGTACAGCAATATCTTTAATGAAATGTACAGCATTACTTCTAGCGAATTCTTCTGCACTTTTATTTAATAAATCTTCACAGTCGTTTAGTAATAGTTTATATTTTTCATCATAATCTTTGTTGTATAAATTTATTGCTGAACATATTAATGTAGTCTCTATTTTATCTAGTAGCGACTGGTATGATGTCGTATTTTTAGGCATCTCTTTGGCTGCTGGATTAAGAATATCCCAATCTCCTAAGTCAGGTATCTCATTATTTTCGTCAAATAGTTTTAATGCTGTTAAAGACTCCCAATGTGAGCTGCAACCACTTCCTTCTGTCACTTCTTTCCAGTCTTCCATATCTTCCCAACTTTGAATTTTCTTATAACTGTCGTATATTTGCTCATTGACAAATTTCAATGCCTTAGTATCCAATATAGGCTTTGTGTCATTACCTGACTCGTTAGTCTTATCATTACACAGAACTTTGTAAAAATCGGCTGCTATTTCATAGCGTGCGTTTGCTTGTTCTGCTGCCCCTTTCAACCATGGTATTTTAAGACCAAATTTTTGTTTAATCCACACATAAAGGCCATGCAGAACTTCTGGTTCTTTGATTTTTATCAAGGCTCGAGATACACTCATTAATATCGCCTCTATATCAATATTGGTGCTTGATGATGCAGCGTTTTGCAATATAAATGATGCATGATATATCGCCGCTCCATAATTTCCACCGTAAACACTGACTGCAAGTGCAGCGGGCCGCACTCTATTCAGCCATTCCCGACAAGTGGGCCAGTTGGTGTGAAAAAATGTTTTTACGGGCTTTGCAACTGTCGGGAGAACAGTAGCAGTACCTTCTGCTGCATTGTAAGTATATTTCTCTAAGAACATCATAAAATCAATAAGCCACCGCGATCTGATCTGCTCTGTTGTAACAGTCTTTAGTAGATCTTTGTGACCATCAGCAACATACTTTGTTTCAGAAGATGATATTTCTCTTGCAACTCCCTTTAAGGTTCCTTCTATTTTTGTAAAAGTTTCCTGGGGCTTGCCTAGTACAGTACGAAGTTTTAGTGATATGCATGTGTGAGCCAATTCTGAGAGAGCCCAGTTAACACAGACAGATGAGAAATTTGATACACACTGTCTGAAGAAATTTAAATTATTTTCATCAGTATCATAACTCTGCACAGGCCAAGAAGACACAAATATGTTAAGCAGGAAGTCTTTGTCATTAAGATTTACATGCATGAGGCAGTTAATTATTGCTTTGAACTGATGATTGGCCAGCATGGAGAAAGAACCTTTCATTAAATACTCTTTGAATGAATTTATCTTTGTGTCACAATTAATAATTAGGTGAGTAAATTTGCGGCTCGCAAATTTCTTTACAATTTGTTTATCCAATTCTTGCTGTACTGTGTCCCATGGCAGTCCAAACAATATTTCCTTGCACAGTTTTGCTAATGTTTTGTTTTGGTTATCTATGTGTAATATACATAAAACTGTTAATGTTCTCAGCAGACGCATGTTCAAGTCCATGTTCTTGTTCTTCAATAAGAAATGAAAGTTCTTCATTACAAGCAAAACAATGATGCTATCAAAGCTATATCCTAAGGTAAGCATGTTTTTTAGCAGAACATTAAATGGTTTTGACATGTTGACTATGGGCAAGTATTTATCTAATTGACGAAATATATCTGAAACCCATGTCAAAATAAGGATTAAACTTTCATTCGGCATTTGGTCATCCAGTACAATACTCAGTATATTTAGTATGACTGCTAGGTGGCCAGAGGTGGGGCTGGAACTAGATACCTCTCCTAATGTAAGATTAGATAATCCAAAAAGATCACTTGATCTCTGTTGAGAATCCATCACTAAGTCACTTGAGGCTATAAAATGATTGTTCTTCTTGCAGTGGGAATAGAGAAGATAAAGTATGGCATACTGCAGTGCAGGTCTCTCTTTCATCAAAATCTCATCATGTGGATACATCTTTATTGCCAGTAGTTCCAAAATGCTTGGTTGTAAAGCCCACATTCCAATAATTGAGTTACTGGTGTTTGCCAGCTCTGATAAACATTGAAGATAAAATATAATATTTCTCTCTGCATCATTCTCGCTCACTACCTCCGTGTACTGAACCTGTATAATCTTTATATGAGGCAATATTATAGTATAAGAATTTTGTATGTCTGTCAGAACATATTTGTAAGCCTCTTGCAAAAGAGGAATATTCTTCAAGTTAAGTAGATTGCTGTAAATGGACATTACACCAATTAATACCTGTCTGCTCTCTGAGAAGCGCAATGGACGCAACAGGGACTGTGGTCCAATTATTTGTGTTATGAACTCTAATGTCAAGTTTGATGCAATTTCTTTTATTGCTGTTGATATTAAGTTTATAATGCTAAGACATAGTTTCTCATCAACTTGCAAGTAAGTATTCATCTCTATAGACACTAAAGCAAAAAGCGTTGCGAGACAAGGAGTTGATTTTGTCTGTAAATATTTAATGAGTAACATTACACAATCATTGCCTGCAAAAATAAGTTCAGACTCTGCATCTTCCTTAAGTGCATCAGTCATAACCTGTAGTACTTTTGAGAGAGAGTCTGATAAGAAAGACCATGAGACTACTTGAGACACATTAGGATTCAATAGTGTTCCCAAACTTTTTACAACAGTGTTGAAAACATTGAAAAAAGATGCTATTTTCTGCATGCAATCCTCGTGGGAATTTATATCTCCCTCCTTGTCAGCTTTGTTTGAGTCCAACTCATGACAGTAAGCCACCATGTCTTCCACAAATTGATTAAGCAAATTAACAGAAAATCCAACATCAGCCTGCCAATGGCGGCTCAACTTAAATAGTGATTGCAGTGAAAACTCTCTGATCTTATTAGGCTGGGCATTATCAACATGCCAGCCTACCAATATGTCAACAGTGTCTACAAAATGATTAGCAAAGTGTTCAGGGTAAGAGTTGGACATCATTATCATAGCATTGATAGCTGCCATGAACACATCGGCCGAGTCTGTAGCTTCAATAATACCTTGGAGTTTCTCCAGTGTCATCTCTGCAAACTCGGCCAAGCTAGGAGTCTGCAAGTCTAGCTGGAATGTCTCAGAGAATGAAAGTATGAGCAGGTGCTTGATAGTAGTGTTGTGTACAGCATATGTTGAGAAAATCCAATCTAAGTGTTTCCGATAATCAGGGCCCATGACAAATCCAATTCTGCCCAATACTGTGGCTGCATTCTCTTTAGTTTCTTGACTGGGGGCATCATAAAGCACGTCTAATAAGGATTCAACTAAGATATCATATGATCTTCGAATATAGCGTGCATTTTCTGGCAGCATGACAGCATCCTGCAGCTTGTTGCAAATGACCAGCGATTTCTCGACATCGCTTTCAGCACAAAGTCGGCGCAGAAGTTTGGATATACGAGGGTCCTCGGGCAGATTTACTGCCAAGTCTGATCTGTCGTAGAATTTGTTGTTTCCTTGCGACCAGCCGTCGCTGTTAGTCGGTCCTAGCGGTTCGTGGTACTTGTGCGAGTTCTCATCGTGATCGAACGTCGGTCGTGGCGGGAAACCGCCGCGGCCGCGCGACCCGCCCCTGCCGCCGCCCCGGGAGTGTCGGAACTCGGTGACGCGGCCGCGAGACCGGAAGCGGGAGTCCCGAGGCCCTCCAAACGACGTGGAGCCATCATACGAGCTAACATAACCTCTGACCTTATCGTCCGTAGTGTTTTCATGTCCGAAATCGTCCCGATCTAAATTATCAGTATTCTCCGGTATTCTCGAACTTTTCACTTTACTATTTGCTGTGGTGGATAGCATCACTAAAGTTTAAACTGCGAGTATTTGTTTTAAAACACATTGCCGTAAGTTAAACTAGAAAAATAAAGCCAAAATTTTAGACACAACACAAACGCTTCGCCTACACAAAGTGACAGTTGACAATTTGTGGGTTGTGACCACAGATTAGTTATTAGTTACTACGTAAGTTGTGACTTGACAAGTTGACACACTGACAAAGAGTCAAAGAATAAAGTTATCCAAAGAATATATACTCCAAGCCTTCATTGGAGTAATATCCCATCTACGGCGACCGTCGCGTAACGTAACTGTCAGTTAGGATTTTAATCTTTGGCTCCAAGCCCAAGCTCAATGCTCCAAGCAGACATAGGTACTTGTACCGACTCGTAAAGCTATACAACATCTCGAACTCAGAGAGCATGGCTTGTAGAACTAGAAGACTTGAAATTTAGATGTAAGTGAAGGACAGTGGTGCTTCAAATTAAACAATCAAAGCCGAAGCCTGTGAAACAAGTGTAAAAACACAGTTAAGCTAACGTTAGGTTAGGTTTCGTAGCGGGGTCAAAATTTTAAAAAAGCTAGACGCCAGAGCCAGTTGAAAAAAAAAATGCTGTCAAATATAATAAAAAATATTTTTATTTAATCTTCATTTTATTTGTCGTCTGTGATTTTAATTTAACCTGTCTCAAAAGTTATGTGTTTTTTAAAATTCCAATAAAAAACAATATATTTTAAGTTAATTGTTTTATTGTAACATATGTGTAAAATCTTACACGCTTGTTCACTTTGAAAGCTGCGCTATAATTTCGCTGCTTTAATATGAAATCCAATAAACGAACACATGACTTTAGAGGTAACCACTCTGTATAATAGCTTTTACATATATTTTTTTTAATGTTTGTCTTTTGTGTTTAATACATCCATTTATTTTTAGCTCTGGAACTAAAAATCAGCGAACAGTCCATTTCGCCTCATACAATTTATTTTAAAGAGCATTCTGTTAGAGAACACTCCAGTGACAAACCATCTGGTAGAACATTGTTTATAGTTAACGTGCCTCCCTATGCAGATGAAAAAGGTCTGAAAAATGCATTTTCTGAAGCTGGAACAGTAAATTCTGTAATTTTCGCCACAAAACCCAATGCAGAGATACAATCTGAAAAGTTCACAAAAGAAACTTGTAAACTTTCTTTTAAAGTATGTTATTTGGTATTCAAAAAGGTATCTGAGTTAAACAAAGCTCTTGAGTTAACAGAATTACGTCCTATGAATTCAAATGGCCATGAGATTATTGTGGGGATGAAGAAGTGGATCCAGGAGCACAATGCTGCTGTAGAACTGCCTCAAGTTCTGAAGGAGAGAATTGAAACATTCATGAAAACACATGATAACAAGACCCAGTCTGAACAAAAACAAGAGAAACAACTTGAGCAACAGGATGATGAAGGATGGATAACAGTAACCAAGGGAGGAAAAGTACAAAGCTTTGCTCGTACAGAAAAAGTAGAGAGTAAAATCATGGCTAAAGAAGAGTCTAAGAAAAAGAGGAAAGAATTGAAAAACTTCTACACCTTTCAAATCAGGGAGACCAAGATGAAACACATAGTTTCACTCAGACAAAAGTTTGAAGAGGACAAAAAGAAGATAGTGCAAATAAAACAAAGTCGTAGATTTAAGCCATTTTAAATATATTATTAAACATATTTTCATAAATATAATAAGTCTTTGAATACAGAAATTGTTTTTATACATACTATAATCATTTTTAATTTGTACCTCAATATATTACTGTGTTATTTATCAAATATTCTGCAAATATAAAATTATAAAATTAACTGAATTTTCAAACCATTTTAAAAAACAATTAAAGTAATGGCATAATTAAAATATATTCTACTTTTAAGACATCAATAAACCAAAACATCATTTACGGAAATAATGAAAGTTGATATGAACCTGCTATATACTTTCAGAGATGGACGTACATTTTGTACCACACCAATACAAAACGTTGCAACACGCCACTCACACAATTCTGCACTGTTCAAATTGGATGTATCCAATAACTGCGGATTCGTCTTCTATGGCAATGTTTTCTTATCAAAAGCAGCACAATTCAACCTTCAACCAAAGAAGGTTGAATACTGCATGGACAGGTTAGAAGAGTAGCAGCCACCAACCGCAAGTGTCAAACACCGGCCACAAGTGGCTGTTGCGTGCTTCAGCTACTTTTGTGGTTCCTTCTTGCTTCTTGTGGCGGCGTTTGTGGCTATTGCGTGTGGCCTGTGTGCGGCGACACTTGCATAATATGCACAATGTAAGCATTATGGTTCTGTAAAGGGTAAGAAGCTTGGCTGATAATTCTTTTTCTATAATATTAATTTTAAGATAGTAATTTTACTTTTTTCACTTTTATTTTATATATGTAGCTTTTTGAATAGATATTCTACAGTAATCCTATTTCCACGAGTCTCTCTGTCATTCATGAATATTCATCACCAACACCACTACCAGACACTGAACTGAAGCATCTTCAGGAAACTTAACAATATCTTTACAATATACAAATGCTATGTCTGGACATTGTAGAGATCAATTAATTACCAATCATAATGAACCTAAGTTATATACCGCCTACTTCTATTCAATTCACGTGTGTTTCAGTATGTATAGAATTTCATTCAAATTACAATTCTACAACAAGTCACATTTCACTTCATAGTCACATTTTGTGATTTATTTTTTATGATCTATCACATGTTTCATAGTAAGTCACTTTTTCTCACTGTCATCTTTACTGTTCTCTTCTAATCAAAGGACTTGTCATATGCTTTGTTGATGGCACTTGATAATAATGCGCAGGAGCCTGTTCTCTGGCAACGTGTCTAAAGCAGCCAGCAGGTTACTGATGTTGCCATATACACAACCATTGGCGAGTGCCACCTGCACTGATTGACCCATTCTGTCTAAGCAGTCCTGTAAGAAAAATCATTTTTAGGAAATTCAGTCTAAGATAAATAAATCAATATATTTACACAATACGCACATCAATACTTAACCCCAAAGTAAGTTTGTGTTATGGGTACTAAAATAGTAGATTATTTCATAAATTTATATCATCATCATCTTTATCAACCCATATTCCGCACACTGCTGAGCTTGAATGAAGGGTTAGGCCAATAGTCCACCACAATGGCCCAATGCAGATTGGCAGACTTCACACCAGAGAATTAAGAAAATTCTCTGGTATGCAGGTTTCCTCACAATGTTTTCCTTCACTATAATGTATAAGCAATTGAAGTTAAAAGAAGGGAGAAAGAAAAGAAATAAGAAATGTAAAGGAAATCTTGGGCAAAAATTATTTTAAAATAAAATTTGCCAATTATCTATTTAAAGTATCCAATATCAGTTTATTTTAGTAACTTTTGGATCATACCACCTATACCCATGTTCTAAAATGGTTTGTGTTGTTATTGGAGGCCAAGATTGGGAGCTTGACTCCATGCTGCTACAATACAGGTTCGCAGGATTAGGATGATAATGTTTACCTTTGTAATGCTCACTATCAGATGATAATGACTTGTACTTAAGATGCTCTTTAAGCCATGACAATTGGTATGTGCAGTGGTTCTCAACATAGAGAGAGGCCCTGGATTTAATTCTCAACTCGGTTAAATTTAGGATTTTACGATTTCTAAATTGGCTCAGATCTGGTCTGGTGGTTTGAGTCATTGGCCTTGGCTAGTTATCATCCTACCTGCCAAAGATGTACCACTTTTTTGTATTTAGCGTTCCAGTATATCGTGTAGAAATTGTCAGATGGGTAGTATAAACTTGTACCTTTTCAAAGTAAGCCTACTTCTATCTTAGACTGCATTATCACTTAACATCAGGTGAGATATTATTTAAGGGCTAAATTGTCAAAGAATAAAAAAAATCAAATGTGTAAACAACAACAACAAACATTTTTAGTAGAAATATCTTCAAACATAGGATCAAAAGTCATATAAAGTTTATCACTGGACCTATATGACAGTTTTAATTCTTGTAAAAATAATGTCACTTTTTCATTAAAAGTGTGGCTATGGAGTATAACTCCAATGTCTTGAATAACTTTTTAGTACATTACCTGCAACTTAGTATCATTTTGTAACTTAACACCACACTTCAATAGTTGGTGAGCATAGTTTTGCACCAATGGTGTCAGAGCAGCTAAATGTTGAGCATTGACAGCAGTGGGCGGCCCGTGGGTCCTCCGCCCAGCCCGCAAGCTGTGGAGGACTCCGAGATGTAGCTTCACATACAACTCTGCTTCTGTGAAGGACTTGCTGGGTACTGATTTAATGATTGGCAACTTCTCATCCTCTAGTTTGATTCGCTTTATGGGTAGTTCTTCTATTTCTGTGTCTGTAATTTACATTTTTTTAAACAGTAGCTAATTAGCATTATAGGCATTACAAAAATCGCTAAGCAAGTGGGGGAAATATCTATAATTATAATATCTTTATTATTATTCTTTTGCATTAATTTAGAAATGAGAACATACATACAAGAACCCAAAGTCGCCAACATAGCTTAAAGATTTGCAAAGCTGAAGTGACATCAAGCAAGTACAGCAGACACAATTATATTATGTGAAGCAACGCAACTACAAAAGATGTATGTCCAGCAATGAATGTCCATCGGCTGTGATAATAATATATATCCTTCTCCACAAACTAATAGGGTAGTTGATTCATATCAAATTTAATATATATTTTTTTTTAATTCATTACTATTGTGCAATCAGCTGCAACAGCTTTAAGCAAATTGCTTGTGAGTACTTCATGGCCATGAAGTACCCACAAGCAATCAAATTTAATATAAATTATATTAATTTTGTGTAGTACATGGGATAAGGATCAGAAATATATCAACATCAATTAATAAAAGTTAAGGATTTAAGGATTTGATCTGAAACCACATACCACCACTGGACTAATGAGGTTGTTGAAATAATAATATTTATATTTGATGAAATAATACCTTCATCAATATAAAGAGGGGCCAGGGCACACCAGTGTATCAGGCCAGCAAGCGGGGTGACTGCACCCATAGGTATTGACCCATTAGGTAGAGACGCAGGGTTCAACTGAGCAGACATACACAGTGTGGGGTTTGAGTATACCTGAAAATGGTTTGCATAATTATGTAAATTGCAATAATTCATTACAATCTATAAAATTTTATAATTACAAGCAAAAACAATTTTATAATTACAACAAAATATAAATAGGTACATAGGCAGGCCTAACATGAGACCCAAAAACATAAATCTTGTCAAGAGAAAAATCCCATCTGAATAACAATGTCATTTTGTCTGCACAAGACATGTTTTAGGTTGCATGTTAGGCCTACAGCTCTCACACATTTTGTCTGTGGAATATCTATAATAAGAGCAAGATGTTCTTTACCCTAACATACATTACAGGTACATTGGAAATTATATGAGTCCTTACCCAGGCAGTGATAATTTCCAACAAGTTCTTAGGGGGCATCTTTTTAACCCTTTGCAAGTCGTGCATATAAAGCTCTGTGACAGCTGTTATAAAGTTGGACACAAATTGTGGAGCTGTTTTCGCTAAAACCTTAAGGGCAGTCTGATTGGATGTGTTGAGGTAAAAATGATCCCTGATAACATTTTCAACCAACTGCAAAGATTGTGGTGATGATGATCCCATTTGTTGAAGCCACACACCTACAGCTAACAATACCTGCCAAACAGTAAATAAAGCTTTTTAAGAAACAATAGCACTAGAACCAAGTGGCAGAGACCAGATACTATCTTGCTTAATTTTGCAATCAACTAATTATAAACAGTAACATCAAACATTTAGATTGATAACTTACAGGTGTGCTAGAGGCTGATACAGCCATACTGGCCAAAATACTTAAAATTTTCAACTTCCTCTGACTTTCCATACTGCCAAACAGAGATAAAAATATTGTATTTTTGGTAGTCTCGTTGGTACAAGCTGATATATAGTCACAGATGATATCAATGAGCTGTAACTCCTGTAAGGGGTTCAGACCTCGTCTGTTTCCACGTCTATCCGTTTCACAGAACACGAACTCTGATATTATATCCATGGCTACATCGAGCTGTTTGTTTGTAGGTGCTGCTCGCCCAACCAGCAACATTTCTGAAATATATTTACAATTTAAGAAAAACAAAACAAGTTTTGGAAGCAGAATCAATGAATATGAACAATCACCTATTTTGATAAGAGCTTCTTTTGCACAAGCCGGAAAGTCATACTTTCGCAAAGAATGTTTTAGATCGGAAAAAGACATATTAGTTGTAAGTAATATAATAATTGCAATTTCAAACAAATAGGACTAAAGTTTAGTTAAAAAAACTGAAAACACAGAGGACGACAACAGAATATTTGTGACATTGACATTTGGTTTGACAAAGACTATACAATACATATGATTATCTATGGACTATACAATTTAAACCACATTATATAAAAATATGGAAAATTCGTAGACAGAAAAATAAAATATTAAAATGACTATGATATTTTCTATGGTGCCACAGAGCACATGCATAGAACCATAAAGCAAAGATGTAACTTATTAATCTGTTGATCGTCTGTGCTGCCTGTGGCTTCTATATTCTAATTTCTAATTCTGTATTCTCATTAGTAATTCAGTATTAGTGTTCTGTGATTCTCATATTCTGTGCAAAGAACAAAGTTTGATCATATATTAATTTGTCTATAGTGATCTGTGATTAATTTACTCTTCATTTGTGGTCTGTGCTCTTTGGTTATTATTGAAAAGATTCTGTGGCAAAGAAATAAATTCACACAAAAGTCTGTTTTTCTAATTTTTGCCATAGCCTCTCAATCAGAAATTGTTTTCGCAACTAATCTTACAACAACTATTATCAGTCTAAAATGGAAGTGTTGGTTGCCAACGTTGATCATATGAAATTCGATATAGATTACGCTTTAGAACAACAGTATGGAGCCCTACCGCTACCCTTTCCCGGGATGGACAGTAAGTTACTCTCAAAGTTAAAAAACACGAATTTTTGTGTTAAAGCAGAATAATTTTTAACCATGCTACGTAGCTAACCCATATTGCTATCCTTTTCATGATATGAAAACGTGTAATTTTAGAATCTACAGCGGCTGTGTGTGAATTCTTCAGTCAACCTGGTGGATGTAATAATGGGCCCCAGTGCCCATATCGGCACGTGAGGGGAGACCGAACAGTCGTCTGCAAGCATTGGCTGCGTGGACTCTGCAAGAAAGGGGACCAGTGTGAATTTCTCCATGAGTATGACATGTCAAAGATGCCAGAGTGCTATTTCTACGCTAGATTTAACGCTTGTCATAATAAAGAGTGCCCATTTCTTCATATTGACCCTGAAAGTAAAATTAAGGATTGTCCATGGTAAGTTCGTAGTGGTATTCTACTGCCCCATGTGTAATCTTTCTTCAATTTGCTTAAGTACAGTACAGTCCGATATTAGTAATACAACTCTCTTCCACTTGCTTTGGTATAAATACTGTCTGGTATTAGTAGTACCAGTCTAAACTATTTCGGATGGATTTAACTGTTTCTTTTGGCCACATGGCACCTGCACAGTGAATCCATAGCATGCAAAGATGTATGTCTCTACCATAGACTTACAATAATTTCAATCATTATCTTAGAACATGAGATTCAATTAATGACTGCTACTGAGCTGAAGGAGCTCTTAAATCAGTATTTGTAGTATTCCTGTTATGAGTGATACTCTAAATATAAATTACAGCGGAT
Source organism: Bicyclus anynana (assembly GCF_947172395.1). NCBI lineage: Eukaryota > Metazoa > Arthropoda > Insecta > Lepidoptera > Nymphalidae > Bicyclus > Bicyclus anynana. The sequence goes on along the minus strand of NC_069097.1, from coordinate 15,748,567 downwards.
GCTTATGTTCTTTCAGTAACAGGAACTAAGTGGGTAAAACCGTGGGGCATCTTTAAGTGGAATTATTGTGTCTTAGAAAATTTGTATTATCTCCGAAACTATAAGACTAATTAACATACTGGAAAAAGCAAATCTTATCTCTATAATATCCTCTTGATTATTAAGTAATTCATTTTGATAAGAATTTGAGTGTAGTTAAGTGAATAATGACGTAAACCTTAGTATATGATTTAGATTATTTATTAAAGTACAAAAGGTACTATATCTGCTAAAATATAGAATATAGATATATGCTGTTGTGACACTTTTTGTAGAAAATGATGTGTTCTGCAAAGTTGTAGTACGTTATTTTATTCTAACATCAATAGTTTTTGCAGTGCACACCATGTAAAGAAAATTTTTGTACACCTTGGGTTACATTTTTGGAGTTTTAGGAAGGATCACTAATTTTTTTGAAAATATAATATAGCCTTCCTTGATAAATGGGCTATCTATCACTGAAAGTATTTTTCAAATCAGTAGTTCCTGAGATTAGCGTTCAATCAAACAAACAAACTCTTCAGCTTTATAATGCTAGTATAGATTAGTTTGTATAGAAAAACTAAATGTATTAAAGTAAAAGTTGAGGATATTTTAAAATTACAGTTGCATTTTGATTTTTTTCCAGGTATGACAGAGGCTTCTGCAGACACGGCCCACACTGTAGACACAGGCATGTAAGAAGAGTGCTGTGCATGAATTATCTGTCAGGATTCTGTCCCGATGGATCCAGCTGCAAATACATGCATCCAAGGTTTGAACTGCCTGCACCACCAGAACAGACCAAGGATGCCAAACGTTTACCTGTTTGTCATTACTGTGGTGATGTGGGACATAAAGCATCTTCATGTCATAAGCTTCCACTTGAAGTAAGTTTTCCTAATGACATTACTTTTGAACTAATATTATACATTTATGCCTAAATATAAGTTTTGTCACTTTCATAATTATGTTTCTATATCAAACTTGTAAATAAGCTATCCAACCTGGCTTGAAGTATTGAACTATTTTTATTTCATAAATGATAGCATAATATACATAGCATAGTCAGATATAAGTAATTTTTCATGCTTATAACTTTAAGTGTGAAGCATACCTTGTTATAAAATAATATGTTAATTGAATTACTTGGCCTAAATAAAATGTTGGTATAATCCTGTATTTGTTAACTTTTTGTTGAAAACCAGTTCCCATTAACAAAAGATTGTGACTAAAGACTGGAATAAGTTTAAATAGACATCCAGTATTCTAATGTATCTAGTTCTACCTGTAAAAAGGAATGGGGATGATGACTAGGTTTGAATATATTGATTTTTATGATACATTCGGGTAAATAGGGTCATTGTCAACTAATTTATATATAAAAAGCAAAGATTGTCTGGATATTTGCAAAATAAATGAGATTATATAATTTCGAAATCTATTAAAAATCTTTTATCGTAATTAGATGAAAATTCATACAGTTTTAGCTTCCTTACATTAAATGTGACATTTTTTAATACATGAACTATAAACATAAACGCACAATTAACACAGATATTAGTAATTTATTACATTATTACGTACATTATATTTTACATTAGTACGTGCCATTTTGTATGGGACGTTTTTCAGGGATCCGTGGCAACGCCGCAAATCTGACTCTTTAAATCCCTGTAGCTCCGAAAGTAATGATCGCAGATACCCTGTTCCTTTTACAAAATTGCTTTACTATTAGCGTACTCTTAATTTATATACAATTTAAAAAACTGTCATCATCCCTATTCTTTAATTTGTTCTACATTATTTTTCTCTGCTCAAAACTTCAAGCCATAAGCTGCTAAAACATAATTAAAACTCTTATTACAGCAAAGGGAAGCTGCACAGAAACAAGAAGAAGCCCGATACAGAGCTTTGGGTTATATTAAACCTGCAAATGATGGTGAAGAACCTCGTATCCATCCAAGGCTACTACACAAGCCTCTAGAAGAAGTTACATGTTTCAAATGTGGTACCAAAGGCCACTATGCCAACAAATGTCCTAAAGGTCACCTGGCCTTCCTGTCGAATCAACAGGGCAACCAGAACAATCATCCATTTAAAAAACCAAACTAGTATAAGTATGTGAAGCCTTCGTAAGGCTTCAAGACTTTATTAATGTGATTGTATATAGTGTGTGACTAGAATTAATAAGTTTACATTTTCCATTTTACAATAAGTTAATGTTAATAACATTTTGGATTGCAGAGACTATACTAGGGCCTTTCTTGATGAGTACTGTTTACAAACAAAGAAATTAAAAATGAAGGTAGAGAACACATTTCATTTCATAACTCATTTATTTTAAATTATGTATGGTTTGTTTATAAATTGTGATATAAAATATATTAACCAAATCTAATTGTTCTAAGCTTATTAATCAAATTTATTTTCATTAATTTAGGAGTAAATTACAACTATTATTAGGTGTGAAATGACTAGTGATTTATACCTTCATTTTTAATTTCTTTGTTAGTAAACAGTACTCATCAAGGAAGGCTGCAGTATAGTTAAGTTACCATGAACCTTATTCTTCATAATTGATATAACAACATGAAACAATGTCTCTGTAATGACGCACCAAAAGACACAGCAAAGCAGCAGTTTTTAATAAACTACTGACATTGTTAGCACTAAAATAAAGCAAAAAACTAATAATACTTTTTTGCTTAGGTCACCTTTGAGATTCATTGTTTTTTTTACTGTCCGTGTGGAATTAGTTTTTCACAAATCCTGCAGGAACCAAGGATATTAATCAAAAATGCTGTCTTAAGATGAAAGCGGTCTAACTTGCAAGAACGACAAGATTATTTAACCACTACCTCTGATGATTTGCAGTATGTAAAAAAGTTATATTACCTCATTATTTGATTTTGTTCAATACCAGCAATGTTAACAAGCTCTAGCTTTAATTCTATGTAAATTGTGAATTTAGCATGATATGGAAATTTTGTTTGGTACAACTTACATGCAAAATGCACTGTACTTATTTTCATGGTATTTGTAGGCATAGTATCAGGAATATATATACTATACTTTAAAGTGTATATGAAGCTTTCTGTGTCAATTTTTTGTTCTGAAACACCAAAATTTACCTTAGTTATTGCTCACACCACTTCTGTTATTGTTTGAATTTAGAAATTATATTGTATTATAATGTAAAATGAAATTATATATAAATAAGTAAATATTTTCAAATTTCTTTTAAATCCAATTCAAGGAATAACAACTTGTATATGTATATATATATATAATAAAAAGTTTAATTCAAATATTAAGTTGCGTTAGATGTTATACCTGTTGTTGAAGTGAAATAATGTCTACAAGATGTACACCATTAAGTAAAAGAATCTTGTATTTTTATTCAGTAACTAGCAGACCCGGTCAAGCTTCGTTTTGACATAAGTGCACTTATTCTCTATCCCTATTCTACCCTTCTATACCTGTACCCCTACCCTACCCCTACCCTACTCCTACCCTACCCCTACCGCTTGACTCTTAAACGTTTGTATGGGAAATAGAAAAGGATTGTTTTTATGGTTTTCCGGCAATTATACTAATTTTTCTTACCTTTAAAACCTTCCCTATACCTCCACAAACATTTCAAGACCAAGATAAGATAAATCCGTTCAGCCGTTCTCGAGTTTTAGCGAGACTAACGAACAGCAATTCATTTTTATATATATAGATTTTTAGAATATTTTAATTTTTAGTTGATTAAATTAATTAACAGTTTCCAACCTTTTTTTGAAAAAACTGTGTAAATAAAATGTTTTGTTTATTTTCATAGAGGTAAAGTTTGTGAGGTAGTAGGGGGACATCTTTGGATATAGTGAACCGATTTTAAATATTCGGGTGAAACCACGGGGCGTCTGCTAGTTTATACTATGCTGCTATAGCTTGGCAAGTTCGTTGATGACTCTCCCATGATATGCGGGCGACGGGGGGAAAGACTGCGCGGGTATGAACTCGTGTGTGCGGGGTTTCTCATTCAACGCCCCCCGGCCCGTGCGGACCACCGGGAGTGTTACGAACGAACTTGCCCGGCTATAGCTGTGCCCCGCAGTTTCATTAGCGTAAATAGCTTATATGCCTAATGGCCTTCCACAAATGAGCTATCTGTGGGATAATTTAAAAAAAAATCTAAAAGAATTTTTCAAGTTAAACTGGTAGTTCCTGTTGAACAAAAACTCTTTAGCTTTATTTTTTTTAATGACAAGTTGCTCCTTGACTGCGAGGCGTGAGCGCACCTTATGTTAAGTGACTAATCTAATTAACTTGTAACTGAACCTCTGACAGTTTCTACGCAGCATCGTACCGGAACGCTTAATCGCTTGCGATACGTCTTTGCCGGTAGAGGTAACTAGCCTACAAAGCCTATTTAGAAATCATAAAATCTTGAGCAGGGAATCAAATTCCAGACCTCTCTATTTAGATCCACAGCACTACCAACTAAGTGCATCAAAGAGGTCATCAAAATGTATTGATTATTATTAGTTTCAGCCATGGCTAGTTACCACCCTACCAGCAAAGACGTACCGCCAAGCGATTTAGCGTTCCGGTACGATATCGTGTAGAAACCGAAAGGGGTGATTTTCATCCTTCTCTTAACAAGTTAGTCCGCTTGCATCTTAAATTGCATCATCACTTACCATCAGGTGAGATTGTAGTCAAAGGCAAACTTGTAAAGAACAAAAAAGTCGCGAAAAAAGTTCTTAATTTTTCGTGTTACATTTGTAAAAATTGGTTTGTGTATGTACTACCAAAAAAATAGCTACTAAAAATAATGTCATTCAAAATTGTACCCCTAAATGGTTGAAAAGTTTGAAGTTTTTTTTAATATAAATCGTTCTTTTGAGTTACACGTTTGTAAAATGATTAGTTGACTATTTATTATACTTAACACATGCGAAAGTATAAAAAGTAGGTGAAATATGGTTGAAAGTTTGCATCGATTTCCACGCGGACGAAGTCGCGGGCGTCCGCTAGTTTTTTTTTTTTATATATATGTAACTTCTGCGACATGGCGGTCTGCTCATAGGCAATAAGCCATTCATGTATCTGATATCATCATATCATTCAAGCTTTTTAACCGACTTCCAAAAAGGAGGAGGTTCTACGTTCGACTGTATGTATGTTTTTTTTTTTTTTTTTTTTTTTTTTTTTTTTTTTTTTTTTTTTTTTTATGTATGTCCAGCGATAATTCCGTCATTTGTGGACCGATTTTGAAAATTCTTTTTTTGTTTTGAAGGGTTTGATTCCAGGGTGGTCCCATTTTTTTCATGTCAGGATCTGATGATGGCATCCTGGAGAAATTGAGGGGATCTTTCGAAAATTATAGGGACAGCTAGTGCGTTTGTTAGTGTTTCCATAAGGTATTTTAAACCACTACAATTTTATGAAGGTCTGGAGTTGGTCTGATGATGGAGCCGATACACAGACGATGGAACTCGTCAACGATTTACAGCAGGTACCTTTTGTTTGGGCTTCATTTATTTGTATTGATGAGAACTTTCCACCTAGATGGGTTGTGACTGTATTAAGGGTCTGATGATGAAGACGAAGGACAGCTAAGAGAACTCCTCAACGGTTCACAGTAGTTACCTTGTGTTTGGACTTGATCAATTTGTATTGATGAGAACTTTCCACCTAGGTGGGTTGTAACTGTATTAGGGATCTGGTGACGAAGACGAAGGATAGTTAAGGGAACTCCTCGACGGTTCACAGTAGCTACCTTGTGTTTTTACTTTATAAATTTTATATTGATGAGAACTTTCCAACCATATGGATTGTGACTGCATAGGGGGTCTGGTGATGAAGACGGGGGACAGTCACCATTCACGTTTTTCTCAATATTCATATTACGTGTGGATAAAGGGGCAGTGAAATTTTGTATATGAGTTAAGGTAGTATTATAAAATTAAAATTGGGATTATAGGACTTAGATACTTATTATAAGAAAATAACGTTTCATTTGTGTTCACACTCAGTAGGTGTGCTAACACTAAAAATTTAAAAATAAAAATTTTAATAAAAAAAATTCAACCGACTTCCAACTCGAAAATTAACCTAAACTAAAAAGCAAAAAATAACATCTTACCTATATGCTACCTTCTGATCAGTTTGAAGGCGGTGCCAATCCAGTGTCATGTTTTAATTAAAGCCGTTTCTGAAAGGACCACAGAAATTTTGTAATTTAAACGGCTTAAATTAAAACATCACTGGCTTGGCACCGCCTTCAAACTGATCAGAAGGTAGCATATAGGTAAGATATTATTTTTTGCTTTTTAGTTTAGGTTAATTTTCGAGTTGGAAGTCGGTTGAATTTTTTTTATTAAAATTTTTTTGACTTAATTATTTATTTAATAATATTTACATCACTTAAATCTATATTAAAATAAATAAATATATTGATTTGGTCAAATCTCGAGAAGCATTTATCAAAGTTGGCCAGGTAATTTTCTCATCATAATCTAGTAAACACCTAAAACTATTTATTGCTTAAAATCAATATTTACAATATGTACATTGTAATGTATATATCTATAAACTACATTATTGTGATACCACTAACTTTACTCCCGAGCAAAATATATTTAAACAAAAAAAATGGATACCCTTTACGTTTGTGATGAATTTATTACAATATAAAATACATCCACTTAAGGAAACAGGTGTTGCTGTTTGTGTACACACAAATATATGAGTCACAGATTGTTCTAGCTTGGCAACTTCGTTCGTAACATTCCCGATGTTGCGCGGGGGGCGTGTAGCGATGAATGAAAAACGCACGCACGATTTCATACCCGTGTTATCAACGAACTTGCCACACTATACTATAACTCTATTTACACTTAAACTAAGTTGCTAAATAGACTGCAATTCTGTAGGACATAACCGCGACGGTACTGCTGCTAAATTTATTTAACAAGTTTAAAGATGTGCTAGTCCTATTTGTCTAAAAAATTAGCACATCAACTAATTTGTTAAATAGACTGTGCAAGACAACCAAAAAGATACTGCTACAAAATTTATTAAACAGGTTTACAGATGTGCTAGTCCTATTTGTCTAAAAAGTTAGCACATCAACAAACTTGGTAAATAGACTGCATGACCAACCAACCAAGAAGATACTGCTGCAAAATTCATTTAACAAGTTTACAGATGTGCTAATCTTATTCGTCTAAAAAATTAGCACATCGACTAACTTGTTAAATAGACTGCATGACCTACCAACCAAGAAGATACTGCTGTATAATTTATTTAACAACTTTACAGATGTGCTAATCTTATTCGTATAAAAAATAAGCACATCAACTAACTTGTTAAATAGACTGTGCAAGACACAATCAAAAGATACTGCTGCTAAATTCATTTACAAGTTTACAGATGTGCTGATCTTATTCGTCTAAAAAATTAGCACATTGACTAACTTGATAAATAGACTGCATGACCAACCAACAAAGAAGATACTGCTGCATAATTTATTTAACAAGTTTACAGATGTGTTTTAACACATCTACTAACTTGATTCTGTTAGAGTGTCTACTACTACTTCTACTGCAAGAGAACAGCTCCACTGTAGCTTTGGCAAGGCACCAATGTGATAATCTCCCTTGTTGATAGTACAAATTGTTAAAAAAATTAGCACATCAACTAACTTTATAATGGACTGTGCAAGTTGTACAGAATCTATAGCAACAACCGCGAGGGTCAGGTCCACCTGCAAAATGTATTTAGCTTTTGGAGATCCGTCTAATACTAATACTAATTTTTTAAACAAATGGGATCATCCAAGCACATCCCATTTGTATCAAAAAAGCACAACCAACCAAAATCCACAGCAAAATTTATTCAGCATGTAGATATTCAAATTTTTTTCGTTGCTAATCTATTTGTTTAAAATTTTTGCACATCCACTATTACTTGATAGTCCTACTTAGTTGTTAAAAAAATTAGCACATCCCCTAACTTTGTTAAATAGATTGTGTGACGCAAGGCTCAGCTGCACAATATATTTAGCAAGTAGGTAGATGTGTTAATCCTATTTGTTTAAAACCTTAGCACATAAACTTACTTGCTAAATAAACTTTACATGTTAAACAAAGTACACAGTGAAATTTATTTAGCAAGTAGGTAGATATGCTAATTTTATTAGTTACTAATCCTATTTGTTTAAAAATTAAGCACATCCACTAACTTGCTAAATAGACTCTGCATGACACAACCGCAAAGACTCAGCTGCACAATATATTGAGCAAGCAGGCAGATGTGCTAATCCTATTTGTCTAAAAACTTATTTAGCACATCTACTAACTTGCTAAATAGATTTTGCCACTGTGCCTGTTGTGCTAGCTCTCTTCGCCGCAGCCTCAGGTGTTCAGTGGCGAAGACTTTCAGCATTTGTCGGAAGCGGTGGTCGGTATCAGCGGGACGCGCGCGGCGGGGCCGGCGCTGGGGCGGGCGACAGAACACGCGGCCCGGGCGCGGGGAGCTCCCCTCGCGGCCCGGACTGGCCAAGGGCGAGCCGCCGTCGACGCTCATCTCCCAAGCTATAGGTGTGGACTGCCCACTCCCGCCGGGCGTGTTGTGATCCACTGGAATAAACAATCATTTAATATTTTATAGTCAAAGTCATTTCATTGATAAATGAATTACAAGTCTTTATATTTTAATCTTTAAAAGCAAGACTCCGGCCTCCGTGGCGCTGTGGTATGCGCGGTGGATTTACAAAACGGAGGTTCTGGGTTCGATCCCTGGCTGGACTGATTGAGATTTTCTTAATTGGTCCAGGTCTGGCTGGTGGGAGGCTTCGGCCGTGGCTAATTACCACCCTACCGACAAAGACGTACCGCCAAGCGATTTAGCGTTCCGGTACGATGTCGTGTAGAAACCGAAAAGGGGTGTGGATTTTCATCCTCCTCCTGACAAGTTAGCCCACTTTCATCTTAGACTGCATCATCACTTACCATCAGGTGAGAGTGACCTGGACCAAATAAAAAAAACCTCAATTGGCCCAGCCAGGGATAGAACCCTGGACTTCTGTCATTTCACTGAAATTCACTGCGCATGCCACTGTGCCACAGAGGCCGTCAAATATTATGTATATTATAATTTGCTCCACAAAGTACCTCTGTTATACTTTGGACAAAGATGGGTCTGGGATACTTTAGATCAAAAAGGAAGCGATTAACAGACTACAAGCCTTTGAGGGGTGGGTATACTGTACAGGAAAATGCTAAAAATAACCTGGAACAGTTTCACACCAAACACTAAAGGGTTGAATTTGATAGGTAAAAACAAAGAACTTATGTCCCCAATAATGCGCTGAAAGCTTGGCTTCTGCAGCTTCTGCTTGGGCACATGCAGAGAGGAGCCCAGTTTTCATTTCCAAAACTAATATGGTCTGGGAAAACATTGGGCATAAAAGAGCACCTCGCCAAAAACAACAATGGTTAGACAATATAAGGGAGTGGACTGGACTAGGCTATCCATAGCTAAAACAGGTGACTAAAATAGGAAGGGTTACATTGACCACCAAAATTAAGAGAAGAGTTAGGGTAGGGGTATGGAAGAGGTAAGAATAGGGTAGGGTAGGGGGTAGGGATAAGTCAAGAAAAGCTTGACCAGGTCTGCTAGTTTTTATAGAAATGTCAAATTAGCATGCTGACTTCAATTAATGAAGTGAACTTACAGTTGTGAAGTTTGACATCATCATCAGATGAGGAGGACTTTGACGATGTATTCTTCTCCGTCAGCAATGCATTTGGCCCAGAGACGCGGGAGCCGGGCCAGTCACTGGTTGGTACCACATACTGTCAACATTCACCATTTCAAAATTGACAAATAAATAAAATAGTTTTTTATCAATGTATACTAATATAAAAATAAAACATTTGATTGTTTGTATGCATTGAAACTATTGGACTGATATGAAAACTTCTTTCACCATTGGAATCCTACATAGTTCCTCATGAACATATTACATAGACAATATTTTATCAAAATTTTCCCACAGGAATGGATGCAAAAATCTCATGGTGTGTGCTAGATTTATTTCATGTGATTTTGTTTCACAGAATATTTATGAAGATCAAAGAAACCATGGGCCATTTAAATGATGGTATATTTACCTCTACACCAGTGTCGTGTGTGCCTGTCATCCCAGTACTCCCCCTTGGCCCTGTGATGCGCAGGACCCTTTGCTCCAGCTCTGATAATGCAAGCTTGGATTCATTTGTCCCACCGGCTGCTTGTATTTTAGCTGACTTCCGCTTGGTGTTGTTTTTGAAGTCACTCCACACCTTCACTTGCAAAGCATATGAACTATCTTAAAAATAATCTATTATATCTGTTTAAAATTCATGTTTTTTAAATGATAAAATATGTTAGCAACTGACTGAAATGACACCTAATGGTAAGTGTACTCGCCAATGGGGTGAATTTAACACAGGGTAGGGTAGAGGTTAGAGTAGGATGTGGTTTGGAGCAGAGAAGAAGTAAGTGCAAATAAGTCAAAGCAAAGCTTAACTGGGTCTGCTAATAATATCTAACTAAATTGCTTACTAGGTAATAGGTTAATTAAATTAATATTGGAAGTTAAAAACGTAACTAATGGTAAGTTTACACCTAAATATTCTAAGGCTATGTAAGAATAGATTTGTAGTGAAAAACAAGTATTACCATATAGCAATAGCTATTATTATAACTATAGCTTGTTATTAAAGATAAGTTCTAAAAACTCAAGACATACTTTTTTCCATTTATCGGTGCTTTTTGAGTCTCCTGCTACGTCCAAATTAAGAAGATTCGTCAGATCTTCCCACAACTGTAGTGCTCGCACCCTGCCTTGGGGCCCATCCGCAATCTTATTTAAGTCACCGTGCCTAAATAAACATTAAAATGGCAGTAAATATCACTCATACAAAAACAAATCACTCTTTTCTATGTTATTTCTAAACATGTACCTCTCCATGAAGCCCACTAGCGCATCAAATTGAGAGGCACTCGTCCTCATTTTAAGGCTGCAGCAAACTTTTATCTAAGCTACAGAATTGTAGTGTTTAAATTGAACTATGAAAAGACGACTTCAATTACGAACAAGCATTAAAAAGAAGATAAAAACTTTTAAATAATTTTGGAGGAATATGTTTATTATTTTTCTTTTTCTATTTTTTTTATGGGTATCGGGATTCGGGCTTGGGCTATAATGTCAAGTGTCAACTGTCAAGTTTACCTAACTAGATTCTGGATTCTAGCTCTTTTAGTTACAAGTTCGAGAAGGCCTTTTTCAGACTACTCTAGTATTTTAGTCGAATACGAACCATTTTTGGGTGGTAAATCCATCGATCTCCTATTCATAAAAAGTGGATGCACAATCAGCGACCAAAAAACGTCCCCACTCAATGAGTGCCAAACACAACTTCTTGGCACTCAATAGCCTCATTTGCAAATTAAACTTTAAACTCAATCCTTAAGGTTGAATTTGGGAATTTATTGAATATTGGACTATATTTAAAGGTAGGTATAAATTTCGTTACCAATAATTCTAAAATTGTAAGAAATCAAAGCAAAATTGGCCAGTTTTTAAGTGATTGTGCGTCATTTTATCATATGAGGTCGATGGGTAAATTCAAAAATGAATAATGTTGACAATTTTGAAAAATTCTTTTTGTGTTGAAAAGCCCGTTTAACGAGGAAGGCTATATGCTACATAACATCACGCTACGACTAATAGAAGCAAAGCACCGATCTAAAATGTGGCCAAAACGGGAAAAATAATGTTCGGTAGTCGGCTAGTCTTTTTAATAGAGAGTCCATAGTTAGTAGGTATCTGCTAATAATGGGTTTTGCGATAGGGCCGGATTAAGGAGGTCTAGAGGTTCTCACAAGTTTGTATGAGAGTCCTTGATTTTGATCCGACGACCATTAGAGGGAGTCTTAGACCATTAATGGTCTAAGGAGGGAGTCGATATTTATAAGAACTTTGAATGCATGTAAAATCATAACTATTTGGTATTTATAAATAAAACAAAGACTAGTGTATCTGTATACATAAAAGCTCTAATGTAACGAAGTTTCAAATGATTTTGATTCACAGATTAATAGATAGCTCCTGAGTAAATATGTTCCTTGGCCAATACAGTGATTGATCTGTCACATCAGATCTGAGATCATTTATTTGTCGTCTGTGGATCACATTTGGGTTTTGATTTGAGGTTAACTTTTTAGCGTTGTTTCAAAATTCAAAGTCGTTTCATGTACATCGTGCAGAAACTTATTATTAAAACAACATAATTTATTTACAAGTACATAAATAAGGATCCCTAAATCCGTATCAAATCTCACGTACCAACAATCAAATTTTACTGTAAAGTTGTAATTCTCTTCGCAGTATTATTACTTTCCTCAGTGACGCGAGTAATCGCCGAGAGGTTCGAAGATTCCGAATCGTCTTTCTTATCAAAAAAGCAATAATGGTGAGTATAATATACATATAATAAGACTAATAAGTATAAATAAAAAAAAAAGAAAATTTTTTTGATTAAGCGGCGGCGGCGCACGTGAATGCTAGGTTATGTTGACAAACATGCCTGCATATATCCCTTTATTAATTTGTCAAACTCTACGAAAACATCAAAATTAGAATAAATTATTTCATGAAAATATCACCTTCCTGGTTGTACAATCAACAAAAAATTCAAGTTGTGCAGTTTGCATTACAAGATTTATTGTAAAGGAACTTGTACCTTTTCCAAGTTCTACCATCTGGGGTTGTGACAATTAAATCTAAATATAGCATTAAGTAATTGAAAAAACTTTTTTTGAACTTTTTTTATTTGCTAATAAAACTACACATTGCATTTCAGGCTGAAAACGATGCAGTGAATCCTAAAGCTTACCCTCTGGCTGATGCTTCTTTGACAGCCAAGATACTGAACTTGGTTCAGCAAGCTGCCAATTACAAGCAGCTTCGTAAAGGAGCCAATGAGGCAACTAAGACTCTGAACAGAGGCCTCTCTGAGTTTATCATAATGGCTGCAGATGCTGAACCTTTGGAGATTGTGTTACACATTCCCATATTGTGTGAAGACAAGAATGTGCCATATGTCTTTGTTAGGTCAAAACAAGCTCTGGGCAGAGCCTGTGGGGTGTCCAGGCCCATTGTTGCTTGTTCCATTACTATAAATGAAGGGTCACAGTTGAAACCTCAGATTACAAGTATTCAACAAGAAATTGAAAGACTTTTAGTGTAAGTGATAAATGACTTTCCAAGTGTTATTTTTATAAATACATTCTGTATTAACAGAACATGTTTTATTTTTTGCATGCATACTATCCTTAGCTCAACTGTATTATAAAAGATTGACAGCGTGATTATATTTTTGTATATTTTACATCAGGGTTTGTTAAAATATTTACTTTGAATAACACAAAAAGATATTACTTAATGTTTATATTTTTCATAAATTTCTTATATTATAAAAAGTATGTCATTAATAATTGCAATAAATCACTTCCTGTGTTTTCTATAAATTATTCAAAAAACTTTTTAGCTCTCAAATTCCAATTATCTTCCCATCTAGACTCCTGAAATTTTGACAATTTCTGTCTCATATTCTTGGCGATTTCATTTTGACTTGTATTATTGGGAAACTCCTCAAACCAGGTCACTATTTGCCTAGATAAATCATAGCTTGTTCTAAACTTGTAGCCATTTTCACCGTCCTGCACTAGCTCATCAAGGCTGGAAGAAAAACCACAAATATTAATTTCTGTCATTTAGATTCTTATCAGACTTAATATGATGTTGATTTATTATTATGAAATACAGTATCACATTATTCAATTATGAAATGGCTGTAGATGGAGGAGCAAAATTTCCTAGAGATCAACTAGAGAGTTTTATAATATTAGCATAATATTATACTTGCCACTCAAAATCACATGCCAAAACTGGCAACCCTGTTCCAAACATGTCTACAATCTTCATGGGCAGGTCCAGACCAGATGAACTTGTGTGTAAACAGACCCCAAGGTCTGCACTAGCCACCATAGTGGGGTAGTCGGCAGCCTCGAGCCATGGTGTCACAACAGCCACATGCTCCCAGCTGCGAGAAGCAATTTGGCTTTTATAATGGTCTCTCATGGGGCCTTTACCAGTTATCACACATATAAGTTTTGGCAGCTTTTTTGAAAGATTGTATGTTGTTTCATAAACTGTAAAAACACAATAGTTGAATTGTTATATTTGTTTTGTTATTTTGTCACCCAAGAATGTATTCCCTATATTCCCTATATTGAAATGGTATTTTGTTTTATATTATATATATAAAAATAAAATATCATTTCATATTCACAGTTATTATATTCATAGCACATTTACAGAATGTATCCCACACAAATAAGGAGCTTAACAGTATAATATTACTGTAATTATAATATGACAAAAAAATAAATTATAACCTTGTAATGCCTCCATCAAAATACTGAAGTCTTCGTCAGGAGTCCAGCTTGTACTACTAAATAGAAGCCCTGGTCTATCATATCTAAGTCTCACAGTATTATCTATCACTTTAGTAAATGCAGTCATAGTGTTTGAATCTCTGCTCTCATGTTCAGATGATCTGAATATCTCGTATTGCTGACCAATTTTAATGAACCACTCATGTTTCTGTTCCAATGTTATTGGGTGAAATATTTTTGGAGGCCTGTCGTATAGGACTGTAGCTCTAAAAATTAACCATTCTTATTGTAAGAACAAAAAAAACATCTTTTTTCATTAAATATCTGTCAAAATAAATGGTAATTCTGAGATAAATGTAAATATTCTCAGTAGATTCTGCATTCTAAACTGGTAGTAGAATAACTACAAGCTGAAAAACTTAATGTGTGTATTTCTAAAGTGACGTGAATTATGAGTCAAACGAGCAATAAGTTCTTGAATAGGTAATTCAATCTGTGAAACAAATGTGTCTACCAGTCACAAAGGATCAATTTATCAACATTCAGTATGGGACTGAAATTATGTACAGAAGAAGAGATACTGGTTTTGATTACTTCTAAGACAGATTCTGAGCTTAGTTGAGGGAAAATGAGAATATATGTATACACATTTAAAATGACACAATATTCATTTAGTAAAAAAAATTGCATCTAAATGAATTGCTACTTACAATATATCCCAATTTTCTAATAAATCCCTTTTCATTGCGTTTGTAACACACATATTATTATCAGATGACTGTCCAAAATATTTCTCTATGTATGTAGAAAATGTTAAAAGCGGGTGATTGGATTTCAATGACAAGGCCATTATGGAGTAGGCATAGTTATGCCAGTCGATTATAAACTTCGTACGCGTGACAAGACAGTAAAATCTACACACGGGCAGTGTAGGAATCGCGGGAGGATTCTGACAAAGTACGTAGCTACATTTTCCAGTGATTATTAAAGTTAAAAACAAACTTAAAGTCTGCCATAACGCTTTTAAGAGGTATTGTATAAGTTTCGGATAACTATCGACTTTCAAGGGCTGAAGTTTCGTAATTGTTATCAGCGGATGCTCTTGAATTTCAGGAAGAGGTTGTGTTTCCACGTAGCCGATAAAATTTACGTTATGTCCACAACCGGCTAAAGAAAGTGCATGATATTGCATTCGTGGACTTCTACCTATATCTCCCAAAACCACCACTTTCACAGTTTTCCTAGGTGGATCTTCGGTCATGTTATTGAACTCCTAATGATCTTCACTTTTTAATTGCTGAACTACCTATCATGGTTCATTTAGAAAATTTACGATAAAATATATAAACTTTGAAAATTGAAATCGTTTTCGGTTTTCGTAACGCTCTATTTGACACAAACGTCAAATTTACTTGACATCACTGACGTTGACAATGACATTTACCCATAAAGTATAGACTCAGACCATGTTTCATAAGAACTTGTTTTATAGATCTAAGGGTACCTACGCACTGTGCGGTTAACCGGAATGCGGCCAGCCGTCCGGATGGCCGTTATCTAATATTTGTACGAGTTTACACACACTGCGATGCGGCTGCCGGCTGAGCAGTCCGGTTGTTCTGAGCGCTGCGGCCCGTCTGACGGCCAGCCGGACGGTTGCTCTACACACTACGCGGATAGCCAGTTTGCGGTTGCCCGCCATTGCCGGTGAATGTGTTTATCGATGCTAGCGCATTAAATATGGATTTTTAATATTCTCAAAAGTTCTTCAAACGATTTTAGACTCATTCTATCTAGTATATCCAAAAAACTTATCTCCATACTTTTTGAGCTCTTCGAAAAACAATTCAAAATGTTTACTCTCATCTTGAGCTTGCTAATAAGGATGCACTCATTACCCTTTTTTCTGTTTCTTGTTGTTTATGTAACGCGAGTAAGTATAATAAATAGCTGCTGCTTCTTCTAGTCGACCCAACCGCAAACTATGACGGTTTCTAACCGCACTTTCCGGTTAGGGTTGCGGCTTTGCGGCTAACCGGATAGTGTGTTGGTAACCTTAAGATAAAGCTTCTTTGAGCCTGAAATAGAATAGTTAGAGAATAGATGAGCCTGAATTATTTTATACATTCGACCAAAGAATATTACTTTAAAAATAAAATATATATTACTTTATAGGACATGTCCAACTCCAAGGGGCTGGAGCTTAGCAAAGACTTTGGACATATTAGATTAAGCATATTTGGTTGCGTAAATCAATTTGTAGGTACAGAAATTAGACAATAAGTGTACAATAATTTCAATTTAGATTTACGTAGTCATTGGTCTGTTGTGTAATTCCAAATAATCCTAAGTTCGAGCCCGGGTAACAAATATTTTTTTCTCACTTGGTATTTGGTTTTATAAGTTATTTAAGTAAGTGTACCTCGATGATAAATCGCTGTTTTAGTTCTAAAATATTCCATTAGTTAATACTATTTAGGGTTTTCAAGGTTAGCCGGCCTGTCATGCTAAAAAGGGCTGGAAGTCAAAGCAGAAAGACTGTATAAATAAAAGCAACTTTGTCTGTCATGTCAGCGACAGTCATCTTCATTTGTGGTCTGTGACAGTCATAATTTATCTGTCAAAAGTCAATGCTATTTTTTTGTTATGACTTTTGCTAATTTGCTTGATTTTGGTAAAACAAAACGGTCAAACATAACAAATAGAAAAATGTCCACTGTGCTAATAATTAAACATTTACCAGCTATGTTGTCTTTAGAAGATAAACAACAACTGTTAAAACATTTTGGAGCTGAACAGGTTTGGGAAACTTCAAAAAAACGCGACTATTTATTCGCTTCATTTTCTACAGTAGAAAAAGCTAAATCTTCTTTAACACGCCTGCACCAACTAGAAATCGCTAACAGAAGACTAGTTGTAGAATATTCTTTTGAAAAAGTACCAGTGGAACAAACTAAACAAAAACACGATACTAATTCAAGTACCACGGTTTTAATAAAAGACTTTTTACGCGCCCTCAATGCTTGGAATCCATCAGTAGACTTTTACCAGCCACCGCCTGTACATATTAAATATAAATATCCAAAAGTGACACCCCAAGTGGTCATTAATATCATCCATTCTTTATTTACACACCAACCATTTTATACTCAAACTTTACATTTAATGAATAAGATGTCACTTGATACTCCATTTAGAGAAAATAATACAGCTTTAACATTTTTCAAAGAAACTTTCAGAGAGTATTTTTTGGATGAAATACCAATACTTCCACCCAGCGAGTCAGAATCTGAAATATCAAGTGATGAAACTTATGATAAGCATAAACAACTTTTGCCCTCTGTCTCCAAGAGGAAATCTACATTACCAAAAACGAGAAAGAGGCCAGCGGCTGTTCTCTCTACAGCAACATTAACCAAGCCAAAGAAACCGCACATAACTATTGACCAAAAAGAAGTATTTGATGTTGTTAGTCCTATTGCTGTTGAAACAAAAAAAATATCATTAGTTGTATCTCAGGATGCATTGGCAAAGCAATCAGAGGAGCCTGAAGTTGTCGGTGAGCTAGGAAAGTTTGAAAAAGAACAACCAACTGTATATGATACAGTTGAAACTTCTGAACCAGATCAGCCAACAATAACTAGAAAAGAGTTGTTGAAGAACAGGATATCATATAGGAACATGAAAGTTCTGCCAGTCTTTAAAAATTATCACCCAGGAGAACCATCTATGAGGTTGTACATAAAGAATTTAGCTAAAACAGTAACAGAACAAGATGTTAAACGAATATACAAGCGTTATGTAGAACATATACCAGAAGATGAGCTGATAGGCTTTGATGTGAGAGTGATGCAAGAAGGTAGAATGAAGGGACAAGGCTTTGTTACATTCCCCTCAGTCAAGATAGCAGAGAATGCTTTAAATGAAACAAATGGGTATTTGCTAAAAGAAAAACCAATGGTTGTACAGTTTGCTAGGGCTGCTAATAAAAAAACTATAGATTAACTAATTGTTTTATTCTATGTATAATTGGGTAAAATCTTTATGTACTTAACTACTTTTTTTTTTGAATACTAATAACACTCGAATAGTTTATTTAAACATGATCTAGTATTTGCAAAGTATTGAGGCTGAATATCTTAGCATTCCATGGATTCAAAGTGTGGGTCCATTGTGTAGCAGAGAAATACAATGAGCATAGTTTGTGGTGTTGAAGAGGGAGGGAAGTCATCTCTGGATCTACCGAACCGTTTTGGATAATTCTTTTAAGACCAGAAAGCCACATTATTTATAGTGTCATAGGCTTTATATGTACTATTATTTAGGCTAAATTATAACTATATGGGTGAAACTATGAGGTGTCTGCTAGTAAAGAATATAATGATTTCATAAAATATGATTATATATTATAGGCAAATAAATATAGAAAGTAGTTACAGGTTACTTGCTGTGATAGTAATATAAGCATGTCAGTATGAGTTATACTTTGATGTATGTATAATGTAAAAAAAAAACTAGACTCAACAAAAATAACTATATTTTCATCAACTCTATTGTATAAGGCAAAGTGTCTCTATCATCTTGTTCAGAATGTTTACCTGATACAATTTTATGTAACAAAGGCAAACTATTATCTATAGCAGTGAGCTGATCTATGAGGTTACAGACAACATTCTGGACATTCTTTAAAACATGTGTCACTTTCTCATCTTTAGTCAACAAGTTCTGTTGATAGAAAGAGTCCATTAGTAATGTGCACCAATCAATGAGTTTACTTTCATAGTGTGAATTGAGCTTTATATCTGAATCAACAAGTAAATACAATATGTATGTTAGTAAAAACATTGAGCTATCAAGTGATATTCCATTTCTCAAACATGGAATCAACATTGCATCACTGAAACCGATTCCAAACAGATATTGAAGTAAAGTAAAAGGTTTACTTTCAATGCTACAAAGTTTTACAACCTCTTCATGGTTTGTAATATCAATGCCACTTGGATTAATTTTTTTTATAGCATAATTAAGCAGCATAGCTATTATTGATTCAGGGACATCTACAAATTTTCTGATGATTTCATTTATTTTATTGATATCATCTTGCTCTACGAGCTTAGCAATGACCTGTGCACACATGCTCCTTTCAGTTAAGCCTAATTTCAGCAAGCTTTTCACCTCCTTAGGATAGTTGAACATGGGGTTGACTGGGGTGTCCCAGTTGGCTATTTCCATGGTATCATCCTGGGTAATTTCATGAGACCCAAGTAGACTTGACAGATTCCTGTTAATCTCCAACACAAATGGCAACATGCCAATATGATTAGATGCTTCAAGAATTATTCTGCCATGAAAGCAGTATAATTTAGCATTTTCAGAGTACATTTTCATTGGGTATCTACATGACCCTACACCTAGTATGACGTTGTAGGCCACAATAATAGCTCCATCTTGGTCAGTATTACATCCAAATAAGATGAGGTTGTCATTACCCATCCAAGCCATAGAAACACTAGTGGTTGTTGATATCCATGTTACTAAGCCAATAGTTTTCCATGACTTTTTAGCCAAGTCATATTGTGTTATCTTTGAGTCACTCCCTGTAATAAAAAAAAGTGTTACATTAAAAAAAATCTGGTACTAATACTATAAAAGAACACACAAAAATTAAAACTACGACTGCTAATCCATTCTCCTTATCCAGTTTATATAATATGCTCTCAACCAATTTGATAGTGCACAAGTGAATGGGAACACACAACTCTATTACATCACTCTCATTATCTAATAGATTGATGGGTCGGCAGGCCGATACAACCAGTGAAAGATCAGGTGCACAAGACACCTGTATATGCTTTCAAAATCACAGAGATATTTGCTAACTTCTGAATCACTGAGGCACGGGACCAATGAGACAGTAAGTTTAGATAAACATTACATGATCAACAATAAATTTAACTATTATATAATTATTAAATTTGATACAAAAATTCCCAAACAATATGAAAATTACTTACACATAAAATAAACTGCAGAATTCTGTTCTATGCTGATAAATTTTCCAATAACATGTGCATTAGTGGAATCTGTTCTGGCAACTTTGATTTTATTTAACTTTGACTTTTCCATATCACCTAATTCATCTCTTAAGGAGCATGTCATAATGTCATATGAATCTTTACTGTTTTTAATAACATAGCAAATGTAATCTGTTTTGTGTATCTTATAACAAGCCACATCTACAATATTTTCAGAGTCTTTGACAAGAAGTTTGTTTTCATATGTTTTTCTATTGTCTAATGCATAAGCAAGGGAGGCACAGTTACCATTTTCAAATATAATAATTGAAGGTTCACTGTCTCTTGGTATAAGTTTCATGATGTTTACTGAGAACTGCAAAAAATTAAAATCATTATTATCAGTCTTTTTAAATAAGGTAGGCCTGCGGATTGTTTATTACATATTTTTCATACCCCTAAGAGTTAAGAGGTTTGTGGTGGTCCACCACAAAACTCTTAACTCTTAGGGGTAATTTATAAGGGAAAACAGAGTATCATGATTTCACAGTACCTTGTATTTTTTACTCTTATCTAAGCTACAGGAGTCATCTTTCCACATTTTAATAGTATTCTTATTGAATACTCCGACATAGGAATCTTGTTCCTTGTCAAATATAACCGCTGAGGTCAGATGATCTTTTGACGTCCACCCGCCAATTTGTTTTTGATCTGAAAGCTAATGAACACACCAAACTTATAAATATTGTTTAAAACAACATGTAAATCATTATTAATACATAAAAAATATATCTACTCGATATTTGTTGACGACATTTCGGCCTAATGTTACAACAACATTTTCATCCAGTTCGTCGCGTGCCACTCCTAAGAAACTGTTTTGATCGATTAATGGACACAGTACATGGTAATTATGTAATTTTGCCATTATAAAGCTGCTAAATCATAATATTTAATTAATTTTACTTGAAACAAACGTGTTTGCTGCATGCCGAAGCCACAATTTGTCAAATGTCAATGTCAAAACTTGTCTTTTATGTCACAATAGATTGTCAATGTCAATTTTTTTTCGGCTTTGGATTCTCAGCTGTTTGTTTGTCATTCAAATCATAGATAATAGAATAGATCGAATAATCCTCTGTCTACTCCGAATAGAACTCAGACTAATTACTTAAGGACCCGCTTTGCTATATTACTTACTATTCTGCCAAAGTAATCGCGATATACTGCGATAAAAAAACAGTATATATTTATCGATGTTTCAATTGTAATCATGTTTGACGTTTAAAGAGCTATGTAAAAAATACCTTGTTGTATAGTTGAATGATGGAAAAAACGACGCTTTACACGACTGAAACGAATACAACTATGAAACATCGATTCTTCAGAGACCGTTGATCTTATACTTTGACCGGGGGGGGGACGTCTAGCGAGGCAGGTCCCTGTGGAATTAGTCTGAGAGTATTACTCCCGTAGATGTAATACAAAAATTTACAGCCATATATGTAAATTGTAATTACAAAAATAAGAAAACTTTGAATATGAAAAAATAAAGCCTGGATTTTGCTCGAAAGTTTATCCATTATTTTTGGATTGAAATCCACAGTTAAACTATGTTTAATTTAATCATAATTTAATGGCAACAACGCTCATAGCTTCCGGCTGTCAGCTGTTACTAGACTCGTCGTAATTTGCTTTCCAAAACTCAGTGTTGCCAGAAGGTTACTTTTGTAACCTTTTAGGTGATTTTTTGACTGCATTGGTTACTTTTAGGTTACATTAATAAAAAGGTTACTTTTACGTGATATTGAGGAATTTTTAGAAATAACTTACAATTTCGTATACCTAAAACAGAAATGTCGTTAAATCAAGAAATGCGGACAAGTACTCAAGAACTCATTGATGTTTCTGTGTCAATTTAACTAACATTCTATTAACTTTTAATACCTTTCCAGTAAAAAATATGAATAGATTGTTAAACAAGGGGTTGAACAGACCCATAGTATAAGAGGTGTTTCCTTTTTGTTCAATCTTCAAAATAAGGTTACAATTCTCACTATAAATGAAGATGTCACAATTGACGTTGTGAAATAAGTAAGTTCCAGTAACATTGAATTTCTTAAAAAAATCAAGTATGAATTATTATTCACGTCAATTGTTTTTTTAAATTCTTGCTCTTTAATTTTATTTTTCTTATTCCATGAGGAAAAGGCAAACAATCAGGGTCTTACATAAGATAATTCTATTATTATTAATTTAGTACTTGTGTAGCGGCAAACTTGGCTAGTATTCGTAACAGATAGATATTAAAAAAAAATACTTTAGCCCCTAGAGGCTGAAATGGTGGTTTAGCCATGCTGTGGAACGCAAAAAGCAAGAGTAGTTAGTGAAAAGGTTACTTTTTAGACAAAAAGGTTACTTTTTTTAATATTTCGGGTAACTTCTCTCAAGACCCATCTGGCAACACTGCCAAAACTAGCTATTTCGATTTTCCCATCGAAAACGTCAGGCACCATTCAACATGGGCTTGAAATACGCGATCAAAAGCTAGTTATAGCTGAAATATTGCTCTAATTGTAGTGTTATTGTTCTTTTAGTTTCATTTTATATGTACATTGTGTAACTCATAAAATAATCGAAAATGGATACGTATATCAGATACTTCTACTATGGCGTTTGTTGATCACTAAATAATTTCGTTCGGATTATAGTTTTCTTTCAATTTGATGTCTGCTTTTCGTTTGTAATCGTATCTTTTGTTCGTGTTTACGTGTTACGTGAAAATGGTGAAGGAGAAGCCTAATTCTATACGGATTTACGACGAGGAGGGATTCAGGCGTCGCGCGGCTTGCATCTGCGTGCGATCGGACGCCGAAACTGAGGTTAGTGACTCTGTATGATGGTGTACCCGAGTAGGTGCTTTTGTATTGTTCTTAGTGAGAGTTACAGCTGTTGTTTGTGCAGGTGTTGCTCGTAACATCTTCGCGGCGGCCCGACAACTGGATAGTGCCCGGCGGCGGCGTGGAGCCCGAGGAGGAGCCGTCGGTCACCGCCATGAGGGAGGTGCTGGAGGAGGCCGGCGTCATCGGCAAGCTGGGCCGCTGCCTCGGAGTGTTTGAGGTGAGTTGGTGTTCTATTATAACCTCTATGCATGACCAGACAAAGGCAATAACATTGGTGAGTTCATATTATTCAATTTTATTTCTGTACAAATATTTAAAACCTTAACCAAGCTTATAAATATAAATTTAAACATTTGAAATAAAAAGAAAAAAGTAAATAAATAATTCTAATCCAAGCTTTTATAATGAGAAATAAAATGAATAATTTAACTTCTTTTTATTCTCTTTCAAAAAGCTGAGTCACAAAAGTGACTATGTAGCTCTCCTAAGGCTATATAAACTATAACATAAAATAACTCGTACTAATGGGCTAATTGGAACTAATTACTATTAAACTTATCTAAATTATCTTTTACTATTTTATATGAAAATCTTGCATTTTTGCTTGTAGGGCTTAATTTAACTTATTTATTAAAAATATTACTGTAAAATTTGTTATTATAGTAGAACAGTTATTCCATTTAAATTTCAGAGTCCTTTAGGTTTTATGAAGAGAATCTGATTTATTTGTTATGTATGGATATCATAATTATTTATATCAGCTTATTTTAATAGTCCACTACAGAGCTCAGTCTCAGAGCAAGCAAGGAGATATGAAATGTCTACTTACCACACTGCTCCAATGCAGGCTGGCAAGCAGAATTATGGTAATAATGATAGATTTTCTAATCATCTTTAACTCTGACTAGATTAACTAACTCTCAGAGGTAAGGGGTTTAACTTTAACTATCCCAACTTTAAAGAAGTCAACTTTCTTGGAAAAAAGTTCAATATTTTAAAGCCTGATTAAGGACTCATTTGGTAATAAAAATATGTCAAGGTTTTTTTTTTAAGATTTATTGCAATTATTCAATTTATGAGATAAACATGAGATAGACAATTTTTTGAACCAGACATTTGAAACAATCAAAACTTGTTCAAATCAAACGTTTATGTGTGTTCCTTCAATGTTTTATTATTTGTTAAAAGTGGTTTTTTTTTTGAACCAACTTCAATAAAGGAGGAGGTTCTTAATGTTTTTTTAATGTTTAAAACCTCATAACTTTGTTATTTATTAACCAATTTTGAAAAATCTTTTTGTTTTAAAGAGCTTTCTTCTATATTGGTCCTATTTCATTTTCATTGAATGTGAAAAAACCTGAAATATGTCTTCAAAGTCTGTTCCATTTTTATTTTAAAAAGATTATCATGTTAAAGTATGAAGGAAATGTGGAGTCTGTGAAGTGATCTAACAAGGAAAATGTATTTTCCATTTGTGTGTGTGTGCTCCAGATTTTTTACAATATTGCACTGCAACTTATCACTATAATTAATTTTAATGGTAAATAGGTTAAATTGAAATTGATGTTACATAATTAACTGAAGTTATTGAGAAAATATTCAAATCAATTATGTCATTAGTCAACCAGTTAGAGTCAGACAAATAAAGGTTTCCGTCAACTTTCGGCTTATCTACATTATTTTTTTTAAGTTCTGTTTGTTTATTTCAACACTATTTTCTGTGGCACTGCCAATTTAATTTGCAAATTCTTTTTGAGATTTGACACATTTCCATCATTGAAAAATATAACTTAGTCACTTATGCAAACTTTGTGATGTCTCGTAAAAAAGCTGTGGCGTGCGATGTGATGCCCTGCTACCGCATCCTTATTACCGCTGATACCTAAAATCTTGTATTGCGCAGATTAACTCGCGTTGTTCTTAAACATCATTAAGTTTGCATCATACTGTACGCTTTTGCTTTTGTGTTTTATTTTATTTATTTATTACTAAAAAAACTACAATATATTGTAATTAAGAATAACCATAGTGCAATATAAACCAATAACAACTAAATATTTGAAAACTAAGACATTCATAACAAATAAATCAGATTCTCTTCATAAAACCTAAAGGACTCTGAAATTTAAAAGGAACGACTGTTCTACTATTGAAAATTCAGACCATACATTTTTACCAGCCATTTTGTAACTACAAAAAGTAGACACAAATTTTATATAAATTTATAAACCTCGAAAAGTGTACAAGTTTTTAAAATGATGTTACACTTCAGTCCCATATTTTTTTTTTACAGGACAAATAATAATAATATTTTTTTAATTCAGGTCATCTTAATGAAAGAAAAATAATTATTGCATTCAAAGCTTCTTCTACAAAACAAATAAAACATTTATAAAAGTAGTATTATAGTACGTTGGTAATTTATTCCGTAACTAACAAAAATCAGATCTTTTAAATCATAATTACAGCATGATTATATAATGATTTATTTATTTTGCTATCATCCGCGAAAAGTCGACGAACCCATGCGACAACGTCACCCAGGTCCGACAAAATACCCTCTACGTACGTTTCACTCCGAAACCGGAGCATCCTCAGGAGATGTTGACTCTACAACGTGCAATTGCAAAGCACGTTGTAGAGTCAATATCTCGTAGAGGATATTTTGTCGGACCTGGGTGACGTTGTCGCATGGGTTCGTCGACTTTTCGCGGATGATAGCAAAATAAATAAATCATTATATAATCATGATGAACTTCCGCAAAGTAACGCCTGCTTCTATCCAATATAATTACAGCAGCCACAGCATTGTAAAAACTGATTAAAGATAGGAAAATTTGAAAAATCCGAAAAAGAAATATAACTTGGTCACCCTTGCATTTTGGGAAACCTATTCAAATTAGTTTTAGATAATTAGGTGGTGTATCTACCATTTGTTTTTCATCCATTCATTACGGGACACCCTGTATAATTTATACCGAAATAGAAGCGAATGAAATAAGGGTTGATAGTTTACATCGATTACCACGCGGAGGAAGTCGCGAGCGTCCGCTAGTAGGTATCTATACTAATATTATAAAGCTGAAGAGTTTGTTTGTTTGATTGAACGCGATAATCTCAGGAACTAACGATCCTATTTGAAAAATTCTTTCAGTGTTAGATAGCCCATTTATTGAGGAAGGCTATAGGCTATATATTATCCCCATATTCCTACGGGAACGGGAACCACGCGGGTGAAACCGCGTGACGTCAGCTAGTGTAAAATATTAACACATTATCGTCATGTATTAGAGTCCTATCTCAAAGAACGAAATACAACAGTTCAGTGTCGCAATGTCAGAGCTGCAATTTGGTGCGTACCTACTTACTACACATGGTTATTATACTACGTATGCAATTAGTAGAAGAAAATTTTACTTTATATTTTCTTGCCGTAATTATTAATTAGGTTGGCAAGCTAATAAAAGCTGATGTCGTGACAGTGTAATCTTTGTAATAGGTTGGTGTTGATTCTAATCCACTTTAATCACTATAAGTTAATTACTTTGTGTCTTAGAGCGATCACTCTGTTTTCTAGTGTTTTTTGTTGGAATTTGAACATTGTTGGAACAACAGTCATATACCTAAATAGATTAACACTTCTGTGTTGCTTGAGGAAAATATCTGTTGTAACAACAAAATTACGATAATTTCTGTAAAAGCTTGTTAAATCATATCACATTGCAACTAAAGGGTTAAACAGGTGAATAAAAGCTTAAAAAATACTGATTTCTCTTTAAATGAAACTAGAAATGTAAGAAATTGCATGGAAGATTATACAAGGCCCTTACTTATAGATGTATATCAAATAACCTCTGGATCTTGGTTGCAATTTGGTGAGCTCTTTGGTCTTTGAGGAGATCGAGGGCTTATTCTGTGCAATTATTTACGAAGATTGGCGAGTCATCGTCTTGGAGAGTCTGGGGAACAAATCAATTAGCCAGAATAATCCACCAATAGCTTGCTCTTCAGTAAGGCCTCGATTTTGAGATGCCGTACTTTAGGTACAACTTGGTAAGGTCTTGAAAATACCAGTGCATGCTTTAGGTACTGAGAACGAACCATCGTTATCTCTGACACCTGTTATAACGCTAATCGGACGATCCGTTCGCCGTTCAGTAACTGTTGATATTACTGTTACACAGGACAATAACCTGGAAAATCTGAAAAGGAAAAAGTATTAAAATACTCTTACTTGGACCTTGCTGACGAGTTAACCGCCGTGTGGAATGTTGAGTCAACCGCGCGTATATTGTTCTGATAGTCGTCTCAGTCAATGATCTTAATAACAAAGAACTTCGACAAACACTTCCCTTGGAAGGGAAGGTTCCTTTGAGAGGAGATTACTTTGGGGTTACAAAATTTTTAAAGAAATATTCTTAGTTTCTGGTGTTATCTTTCGATCGATCGATTTAATTTTTAACGTAAAGTAATTTTATGAAACATTTTAAGGTAAATAAAAAATCGTGTAATTTTCAGCTCCTTACATTCAACATGAGTTGTGACACTTTTATTATGTAAAGTTTAAACATAAACACACAAATAGTAAATATACTATCTGTAATTTTGTTTGAACGCCCTTATTACAAATTAGTGAATTTTCGCCGGTGTTTTTGTGCGAAAAGGTGTTCCTGTGCATCCGAAAGTAGTCATCGCAGATACACTGTCACTTCTACAAAATTTCTCTACTATTAGCATACGTCTTGTGATATAAGCACAATCAATAAACAGACTTTCATGTGGACGAAGCTACGGTTGTCGGCTAGTATTAAATGAGAGCTGTGATAGCCCAGTGGATATGACCTCTGCCTCCGATTCCGGAGGGTGTGGGTTCGAATCCGGTCCGGGTCATGCACCTCCAACTTTTCAGTTGTGTGCATTTTAAGAAATTAAATATCACGTGTCTCAATCGGTGAAGGAGAACATCGTGAGGAAACCTGCATACCAAAGAATTATCTCAATTCTCTGCGTGTGGGAAGTCTGCCAATCCGCATTGGGCCAGCGTGCTATTGGTCTAACCCCTCTCATTCTGAGAGGAGACTCGAGCTCAGCAGTGAGCCGAATATGGGTTGATGACGACGATTAAATGGAGTAACGTTGTTGCCGACAGAACCGCGAGCACAAGCACCGCACGGAGGTGTACGTGATGACGGTGACGCAGGAGCTGGCGGAGTGGGAGGACTCGCGGCTGATGGGCCGCAAGCGCCAGTGGTTCAGCATCGACGACGCGCTGGCGCAGCTCGCGCTGCACAAGCCCATCCAGCGCCACTACCTGCAACAGCTGCGCCGCTCCAAGAAGACCCCCGACGACCCCGGCAGCTAAGCGTACCGCACCACCCGCGCGACGATCGCGCATTGCTTTTGACACGTCTGTCAAGTCACTGTCAAATTGAGTTCGTTTTTTATTTGCCTAGAGAGTTGATGGACAGGGCGGCACTGTTTTAAGTGCATTTGCCGCTTTTCTTTTATATGACAAATATGCCCATTCCTCTCCAACTAGTCAGAAAAGACTGTTCAGTGTGGGTACAATACCCCCGAAGACCTCTTGGTAACAAGTCCATTACATTGAGCATATATAGAGACTTGGTAGGACATGTTCCATTGTGTATTTTTTTTTAAAGCATGATATTTTATTTGGTATTATCAATATTCCACCAATGTTCCAGTAGAAATCAGGTTTAGAATATAGAACACACACTTAATATTTTTCCTTGCAGTACACTGAACTGAGATTTTTCCAACCTAAAACAACCCAAAATATCTCTTTAATTGTAACTAACAAATATTTGGATAATAAAGGCAAGGCTGCAATATTCTGTAAGGACCCTTATGTTAATTTGACTGCATATATATGTTTCAAATTCGCCCCAGCTATCTTTTTGTATACAACACAACTTTTATTTGTTAATTATTCATGTTCAAACACATCTCAATTTTTAAACAATGACATGTCAGATTTGTCAAAAAGCAATGAACAATTTGAAGCGGACAATAGGCTAAGATAAGAATAAACGCACTGCGTCTCGTAGGCTTTAGATCTGTGCAGTGCCGTCTGCGGCTCGCTCCTAACGTTAGTTGGATGTATTCATTTATAACCTTGAAAGCGCAACCTTTTTTACTCATAAGTAAAACCATCTTGATGTACAATCTTGCAGGGGGGTAGTTCATAAAATAGTAGACGTCCACTAAGAACGGATTTTGCGACAGGGCCGGATTAAAGAAGTCTAAGGACAAAGTCGCGGTGTCCGCTAGTAATATTATAAATGCAAATGTGAGTTGTGAGTTTCACAGCTCAACCAATGAATCTGCACTATAAATTCTTTCACCTATGGAAAGCTGCATTATCAGGGAGTACATATCGAGTACATTCCCATGGGTACAGGAGTAACTTGCGTGTATGCATCTGCTAGTATCAGATAAATCTTATAAAATTTACCTAAAATTAAATATAATATAATAATTATCATTTGTTATCATGTATATGATTTGGTTTTAAAGACATTCCTGATTTTTAGTAGCTTTTTTGTTATTTTATAACTGTATCAAACAATGAATGTGCATTTAATGGCTAGGATATGTCTTATCCCTCGCTTATTACTACCAATAAAGATTTATTTGAACAATAAATGAACAATGTATTTACATATAATAATGTTTATACTAACCATATTTATCACTCGCAGACGGCGCGCGGTTTCACCCGCGTGGTTTCCGTTCCCATAGGAATACGGGGATAAAATATAGCCTATACTGGTAGTACTCTGGGATGGTGTAGCTTCCCAACAGTGAAAGAATTTTTAAAATCGGTTTATTAGTTTCAGAGCCTATTCAATGCAATGCAATCAATTAAATATTTCCTTTTTATAATATACTTAAGAATAGATAAACAATAATAGTAAAGTGTGAATAAGTTAAGCCTTTAAATAGAAATATTTTACTGGAGATTTTAAATTTGAAAAAAAAATCCTCTTTTACAGTTCTCTTCATATTTTAAATTCATAATTCTTTCATTATACTTTATCTCATATTTGATTGCGCTTTTGAGGTTATAAATTGTTGGTAAGTTCATCATTAACTATTAATCCAGGTCTTTTATCAATTAGGTAATTATTTTATCTTAATTTTAAACATGATATTGGTATGTTAAATTATTATTATTATCATCAACATATTCATTTGATATAACATAGCATATTACCATTTTAGCAATACTTTGTAAAGTACAGCATACTTCTGTTACAATTGATCAGTTATTGTAAAAAATCGTAATTGTTGATCTGGATCATTTGCTAACTAGAGCTCAGTTGATATGCGTTGCTACTTGAGTGTGTGATGAAAAATAATAATAAATGTTGTTGTATTACTTTGATGGAAAGAAATTGTCAGGTGAGCTCTATAGTGTCTTAGCTCATATCTATAACAGAATAAAAAGTACGAGGATTTTGTAACTTTATGGTCATATCTGGTTATGTTAATCAATAACCAAACTATTAATAGATTGGTTATTGGCAATGACTATATCTCGGGGAGGGGACCTCTTTCTCTTATGAGTCGATAACTAGGTAAATTAAAATTAATATTGACAGTGTAATTGCTAAATTAGTTGCATTTAAATGTAAACCAAATTGATGTTCTGAAATATTTGCGTTGTTGCAACAACAGCGTTTCTATAATTCATATGATTGAGATGATGATGATGATGAGTTTAGAATATACATATTTAAACAGCATAATTAGCAACTAACCAGGCTCAAAATGACAAGAATCCACAGCCATAAACCAGTTATATTTAAAAAAAAACATCTAGCTGGAACCATGAAGAAAAACAGCTGATATTGATTACTTTGTATGTGGTGGATGCTAACTTATGTGTTGTTACGTATCTTACGAATTGGGAGTAATTTAATGTGTGAATGTATATTTTAATGTGTTCTTTACTACCAATTTATTTATAGCTTGGAAACTATTATGTATGTCAGCCATATTGCTTTTTAAATATTAGACCCAACATCATCTACACTCTCGGCGTAATCTTGAATGTACCTGGTACATAAAAACATTCAGTTGTTGTCGATCATTTTTAAATACCGCGATAAAGGATGTGGATTTTCATGGAAGTCAAGACGCAAACTGAAATCGCAGGCGAGAGTGTACAGCGTGCATGGTTTCATTTTAATTTTAACAAGTTGTCAAAGGTTGAGCGATTTTACCGGCATTTGTTAAGCGTGAGCGTTGGTCAAAAGGATGCGAAGAACAAAAGCAAAGATATGACGATATGAACCATAACTCTATAGAGTTAGATCATGTAGAAAATACAGAATTTGAGTTAACTAACCATAGACTTAAACTTCAGTTCAGGAGACGACTATTGCAAGAAAAAGTACTTCTCAAAAAAAGGACTTTAAAACCTCCACTAGATTTATTAATTTAAAAACAATGAACTCTGGTCGTAGTATTAGTTTTTTTTTACTAAATATTGAGCTCTAAATGCGCATATAGACTTTAAACATTTACTTTTTTACATTCTGTTACATAGTTTGGGACTGACAAATAACAGAATGGGTTTCATATACAAGGCATAGACAATTTCAAATTTAAGGCTTACACTCTAAAATTAGCTTAGAAACTTAAATAGTTTTACCATGTTATTGTAAACAAGCGTTGATCTCTTTCTCTTATAAGTTGATAACTGTTTACTTAGTTTTAGTTATCAACTCATAAGAGAAAGAGAGAGTGTATCAGAGAAAGATAAACATAAATCAAGATTATTTAAGACCATATTATAATCTGTAGCAGCTGTCAAAAGTAGACCCATTACCATATTGGCTGTCTGTGAATGACTCGAAGCTTTTGTATTTTTTTAACTAAATCATTAATGGATTCAAGCGTTTTCAACATTTGTTAAGAATGTTTGAAAATCGAAAAATTACAAAAAAAAAATTATATATATATATATAATTTTTAAGTAGAACAAAATGTAGTTAGCTTGCTGAAATAGTTTTATTTTCTGACAATGTGCTATAGTTGATAGTATTCTTTAAAATTATTAAGTGTAGTTATTGATATGCTTAAGTTTTAATGTTGCTGTGAACATGAGGGCGATATGTCTTTGGAATAGATTGAAAGGTGAAGAACGAAGATCACACTATTTGTTTTATTAAAATGAGTTTTGTAACCCAAACAGATGTTATATGGTTTGATAGCCTAAATCAGCGCATCAATTAGTATATACATTTCCTGGCCATTCGGTAATTTTTAACAGACAATTGTGTATATTTTTCATAAAAAGGAACATTTTTATTCCAAAATCATATCGCCTAAGAATAAAATGAGACGAATGACGAATTTTACATGTCAGTAAATTATACGTGACAAAGGAATGCAAACGCGAATAGGGTCACCTTACCTTACGAACAGTCTTTTTGAATTCATAACTCAGGATTGTCAACTGTTACATAGGCCAGCTGGCACCAAATATAAAAATACCTGGTATGGGGGCGAATATGCTAATAGAAGAAATTAGTTCCTTTGTTTCAACATAGGCTATTTTCATATTCAGGCCGTAGAATAAAAAGGAGTATTTTTTTTTTATATTTTGTCGCAATCTAATAGTGTTATTTAAAAACATTTATGTCTCTCAGGGTTAAAATGTTTTTACCCTGGGAGACATTTTAATTCTGCTAAAGTATGCGCACGATAAGTTTGCGCGTGTCCAAAATCGGAATTAATCATAAGTGACTAAATCTTGTCGCCTATCTCTATCTATCTCTTGGCGGGTAAAATAGATCACTAACGCTGGCAATATAATTGCGCCCCCAGTCGCGCCCAGACTTATCTAGCGCGTACTCTACATAGTGTGTCGGTGTCGTCATTATTGATTTTCTAGAAGAGCATTTTATTTGTTAATACCTTCGAGTTACTGATTGAATGGCCTTTAATTGTGACAGTCTTGCTGAAGAAAACTTCTGTACTGTTATCGACGACAGTCGTTACTTATATGGCTGAGTTATGTAAGTGGTCTATGTAATAGTGCGAGTGTAAACATGTTTTTTTAGAATTTAGACCATTGCGAGTGTTATGCATATTATGAAACACGGCTAAAACGTCTCTCTTCTCACGTCATACAATGTCGGAGTAAGCCCGACTAGTTTCGAACCCATACCGGACCGTTAGTCATGAGCTGGGATTCTTAAGTGAGTTTTAGCCGTGTTTCAGAATAGATTAAAATCAACATGTTTTGTTTAAATATTTCTAAATCTACGCTTAGACAGTATGTATGTTATTTACAAGACTCACTTTGGTTGTTTGCATTGCTTTTGCACGTATATGTACTTGTAAATACGTTTAGGACGTGACGAGCGGAAGTCACCATAGAGTAAGACGGTACTGCAAAATGTCTATGGCTTCGTTGTCTGCACTCTGGCTTAGCAATGGCGGACAACTTTACTGTAATCGCTAGATACACGTAACTCTTGTAACATCCCTATTTTCTCCCGTTTTATGTCTATTTTTACTTATATTTTTATACATTCTGCGATGATGGAATAAGTAAATGTTTATTTTATTTTGTTAGCATTAAAACGAAAAGACATACAATCTCTATTTATTATTTTACTTACTAAATTTATTTGGTCGGTTTTTTTATTAAGATTCCTGAATGAGTTTTAAAGAATAAATTTTATATTGCTCTTCTGTAAGGGGTTTCGTTTTTGAATTGCCTACCTCCGATCCTGGACAATGTCTGCAGGGTGCATCTACTACTAAACCCTCATTCGCACGAAAGCATGAAAATTAACTGCAGCCTTAGCCCTCATTTGCACGAGTTTTTTTTTTACAGACGTTAAAAAAGCGTTTCAAATGCAATATGCGTTCCTAAGTATATGATAACAAGAAAGAGTTTAAAACACGTCCCTTTTTTATCGACTAGTGATGCATTTTCAATTTTGGGCGTTGGAAATGAACCTTCATTGACTTCATATTATATTTGAACGCTTTTTTAACGCATCCGATAAAAAAAGAACTCGTGCGAATGAATGCTAAGGCTGCAGTTAATTTTCATTCATTCTATAAAAGGGAAGAGAATGTCAGCCCATGCTCAATGCTGCTATAGATCATAGGACGTAGATAAGGTAGGTTGGAGTGTCTAGGGATACGATTTCTGTTATTATGCCGGGGAAAATATTTAAATGAAACGTGCGCGTTTCGGGATTCACGGCGGAAGTGATAACTTAAACCTGCTGTCGTATGCATGGGAGATAGGGAAGCCAGACAAAGGGGCGCCGACGCGTTACGTTGCCAATCGGTTTACCTTCCCTTAAGAAGTTATCACCACAAAAAATACGCTTTATCCTTTGACGATTAAGACTTGGGCCGATTGAGGTTTTCTTAGTTGGTCCAGGAATTGAATCTCGGCCGAAGCTAGTTATCATTATAAAGGCAAAGGCGTATCGCCAAGCGATTTAGCGTTCCGATGTCGTGTAGAAACCGAAATGGATGTGTATTTTCATCCTCCTATCAAGTTAGCCCACTTCCATATTAGATCATCACTTAAGGTTAGGTGAGATTGTAGTCAAGGGCTAACTTGTAAAGAATAAAAAAAGATGCATATTGTGACGAGTAAGTATATTATGATATGTAGGCATAGGTAAATCTAACTCTGACAGGAATATTGCCCCAGGAATTATTTATCAGAAATGAACATTGTATTTTATTTAGTAGTTTATTAAATCAATATTAAATTCTTGTTATGCTCGCAAGGAACACCCAAACACTTAATACATTGTTCGGATAGCCGTACACTTCGATGCCCAGGCCAAATTCAACGTTTGGATCATCGTTTATGTAAATCGCTGTGGATTTTATCCTCGAAATTATAAGCTTCGAATTCAAATATGGCACGTTCAGCGGGAAACCGTACATCTGAAAAATGGCACGTACAGGAACTATAGATTAAACAGTTAATGCATTGTTAATCATAGACTATAGACATTTACGGCTTAAATTATAAACATGTACTGGGATTTAGGCCTCAAAAGTAAAGTGAACTGTACTCAGTAGTGATTAGATGCACTTTGAAGAAAATTGAGATAAATCTCTTTCGTGCTTATGAATGGCGGATAAAATATAGCTTATTCCTCACAACTGCCTTTTGTTCCGGTGGTCAGTATTATAATGTAAAAAATAAATAAAATAATCATGTTACCTTGTAAGTAGCCATAAATTGTTTCAAACGATTTCCAGGGTTCGGCTGTATTTCTGCCGGGTTAAATGACCAATATTCCCAATGGGGCAGCATTTCTCTCAACAGGGTGCTACAATATCTAAATTAATGATTATTCCATTGATTATTATGTAATTGCCTGACGCCAGTAGATTTAAAAAAAAAAATCATACAATAAATAGGGTAGCATCAGTACCCAGCCCAGGCACAGGGCGTAGACTCTCGGGGGCGCAAGAATAGACAGAATTAAGCATCAGAATGGGCAACGCATTTGCAGAAGTGAACCTGCGTTTGAGTTTTAGTGAGTGAGACAGTGTCACAGTGGGTGGTATGATAGGCAAAGGGTCTATCCACTCTACTTTAGTCCGGAGTCCGGACTAAGGTGTTATGACGCTACTTTCATAATTTGAACGTGCGAATTTTGCGAATATTATACTTTGTAGGACTAAATTAACATATCCTTGAGGGCCTCATAGATTCTATTTTTGTGTTAATTAGGTTAAATGTATTAAACTTTGTACGCGATGTAGTTACCTATTCCAAATAGTTTTGACATGCGACCGCCATTTTTGAATTTTGTTTTTGATTTTCGTTTCCAACGTTTCTCGAAGACTTTCGACATTTTCCGGTTTGCTGTACAAATTGTCGCTTATTGGTCTTGTGATAAATAAAGGTTTGTTGAAAACCTGAAAAGTTATTGGTTTTGTTTGTGTTCTTTAAAAATTAATGAACAAAGTAGTTTATCAAATTAGAAACATTATATAAATACTTAATGAATTTTAAAAACTTACGGTTTGCCATTCTGAGGACTTGGAAAAATTAAGGCACACATTTTCACAGTCTTGTGCTGACTGTACATTGACCCATATCTGAAATTTAAAGTACTTACATTTTTTATTTTACTCAACGATTAGTTAATGGTTTACTGTGGTCTCAATTCAATATTATCAATTATGTAAAAACGCTATCTAAGATTGCAGCGTGCAGCGTGTTGAAAAGCTCGGGACTCGAACCCTAGACTAGACGATCCGAATTCATAGAAAAATTAATTTGATCCGAAGCAAAGGACCAAACGAAGCAGTTAAAGAGCTTATATACAATTACCTACTAATATCTCTATGTATGACTAGCGGACGCCCGAGACTTCGTCCGCCCTTAGACCTCTTTAATCCAGCCCTTACAGTAGTATCGCTGTAAAAAACATTTTTCTTCACTGCTCTGCTCCTATTGATCGTAGCGTGATGAAAAGTATACTATAACCTGCCCAGGAGTATGAAGAATAAATGTACCAAATTTTGTTAAAATCCGTCCAGTAGTTTTTGTTTCTATAACGAACAAACAGACAGACAGACAAAACTTTTACTGATTGCATTTTTGGCATCAGTAGGTATCGATCACTAATCACCCCCTGATAGTTATTATGGAAATCTATTTCATATACTCTCTATCTCTATCTCTATGTATGATAAAAGAAAAACTTGCTTACATTTTCCGAATCGAAAACATAACTGACTGTTTTCAACGGACATCCAATTTCTCTCAGCTCATATCTCTCGCCCGCCACCGCGTCGT
The DNA here is from genome assembly GCF_947172395.1 of Bicyclus anynana. Lineage (NCBI taxonomy): Eukaryota > Metazoa > Arthropoda > Insecta > Lepidoptera > Nymphalidae > Bicyclus > Bicyclus anynana. Next base: position 15,711,296 of record NC_069097.1, on the reverse strand, counting down.
AAATGTACCAAGCGAATCCTTCATCTCCACCGCAAATGCCCGTAGTTCTCATCTCATCGTTGCATTTCAATATCTTGTTACGATAGTGTTGGACCAACACATAACCGCTCAAACCGCGAGGTAAGGCAAAGCCAATTACGATCCAGCATTTAATTTGCAGATGGAGGAAGAAACTTGCCAATAAAATTGCGTGGTCTAATGGAGAGCCATAAAGCACCTTCAAAAGTTCCTGTAATATTATATTTTTAGAATACTTGCCTTATTTTATTTAAGAATGACCAATATTTCCGATCTTCCCCAATTAGTTGAAGAGACAGTGTTGGGAGTGGTTACGACAATACTCCAGTGGGATAAGATCGAATGCATGAGCTAATGGTGTAGAGTCCATTATCGTGGAGATATTGAGGCTCAAAACACCGCAATTTTGGTTAAGCCCGGCAACGAATGTGCAAAAATTCGCCTAAAAACAGCCTTTTTCGGAAAGCTTTTTTTCTCTACATCAGAATTTAATGAACAGACTTAAATTTTGATCTAAGCTTAAGCTCTAGGCAACAGCACAATTCCGATAGTGGGTACATTCGAAGATTAGCGTCATAAGAAAAAAAAATCTGAATATTTAATATTGAGAATCGTTTTTTGGTGCTTTTTGTAAGCAGGTACTAGGTACCTAAGTAAAGATTAAAGATCCAGTTTTCGCTAGGTTTGTGAAATTCGCCCAAAAGGTCATAGTATTTTAATTCTAGAAGAAAATCACAGTTATTACCACTCCCATCAAAGAGACAACATATGGCTCCACCATTTCGTACGTCGGTATCAGCGATACATATCTGACTACAGCATCTACATACTTCATCAATTGATTTTCGCCACCTTTATAAGTATCAACACTCAATGACTCCTTGTCGTCATTTGAGGACTTCTTTCTACTGCTTTTTGAAGAGGAACTTTTCGAATAGCCAGAACTTTTTGAACGAGCTGATTCAGTCTTCTTCGGGTCTATTGGAAAACATTCATAACCGGGGACGGGAATTGTTTGTAAGAACTCGGAAACGCATTTATTCTTTCCCGTACTATCAATGAATGTTAGAGAAATATTTCTTGTGGGAAATTCCTTTATGTACTCTGTTACAAACTCATTCAGATGTCTTATGATAAAATTGGGTTCCGAGTCATTTGTAATCGGTTGGCGATAGGTTTCAATTCCTCCTAAATGAGATATGCTTGTCGATATTTGAAGAGCTAGAAAACTTGATTCTTTCTTCATCAGTCGAGATAGCTCAGAAATTTTTGATCCTCCTTGTTTTAGCTTAGAGTTTTCATAGCCAAAAAGCAACGGGGGTAGGCTCACTTTGAATGTACCTCGGACCTAAAATTATAACCAGAGTTTAGAGCCTGCTTCCTTTTTTTTTGTACAGCAAAGCCATTTATTTCATATCTCTAACTTAGAAAATGAGATTTCATATTATCTCAAATTTTATTTTTGCGACAAGATGTAGGAATTATTGCTTTTCCATGGTCTAATCTATATTTATCTAAACCAAAAGTTATAGTATGAGTACCTATCTTTCAGACATTTCAATATAATTATAAATTAAAAGCAAAAGTAGATATTACATTTCCCAAACTTAAAACAGTCTGCATTGGTATATTGATAGTCCCAAGCCATTTGTTAAATTTGCGATAAATGACGGTACTTTGAGATTGGTCATCGGAGTACGTTTTGTTGAGATGCTCCTTGCATTGATCGTAAATATTGATGTGAAGCGATGATAATGGCTCCAACCTGAAAATTGAAAAGGCGGAAAATTTCAAGTTCTTAAGGTTTTAATGAATTTACTATAATTATAATTTTTAACCTTGTTTTAATTTTGAGTATCTGATTCCATGATGGATGCCGACCTATCGCTGTAACAGTTTGAGCGCTTATGCCGTGATAGCTGACTTGTACGAATGGTCGAAGCGCATGAATTTTAAAACCTTAAAATATTAAAAAAATATATATTAGCAAACATACATACGACAGTTCAAAACAATATACAAATCGCGCTTATATTAATATTTCACATAATTTTACCTGCTATATTATTATCGCAATCATATTCATCGTCTGCTATGGTCACCTCACTTCTGCATGTCAAATTATACGCTTTATATGCCGTTACATAAATTTCTTGCTCCGTCATTAAACTATCTTTTATAAGTTTATGTTTGGATACACTACTAGCAGCTCCTAATGTTAGATTTATTTGGTTTGAAAACAACGCTCTGCAAAACAAACCATCATCATTCAATTACATAATTTTAACTTTAATTTAAAATGTTTTTATATATACTTAGTATACTTAGTAGTATCCATATTTACCTTAAACTCAGTTCTTCGTAGTCTCTCACGACATCTTTATAAGTGACCTTTAATAGATGATCATTTACTGTTTTCATGACATTTTTGTTTAGCTTTTCAATAAATTTCATTCCTACGAATCTCTGTACGTCAATTGTATTATCAGTTTCTTTTTTAATATTGTGATATACTAAATGTTTTTGTTGACTTTTTTCTAGACAACTTAACAATTCTGTAGACATTTGACTTGTAAATAATGGTATACTTTTATTTTCTGAATCTACAAGACCACCAGTTGATCTTAGACGTAACAATTTAAATCTAATTAATTCTCCATCATTCATATTAAAATTAAAACTGTTATCAATGTTAAGTCTACTTTTACAAATGCCTTTTAATGCAATCATTATATTTTGATTGTCTTCGATATTAGTATTATACAAATTATTTATTATTTCCGTTATTTTGTTCAGACATAACTCATTTTTACCAAGAAGTAACTGATTGATTAGACGCCTAGTATCCATATGTGACCTAATAGATTCAAATCCACTGTCATTATACTTATTATTCCAACCCAACTGAATATTTACATCGCAGCTTGTCATTAATTCACCTTTGAATAAATTGCTTGACTTTAATCTAACTTTATTTCTAGCAGCAATTTCTTTAATGTCATATCCACTGCCAATATATCTAGTACTTGGTTCCTCAATTTTATTAAATACAAAAGTATTCATCAAATTAGTTTCAATAGAATTTTTCTTAATGTCAGGAAGCTTAATTTGAAACGAAGACATTTCTTCATTGTTTTCAAATAAAACAATGCTCAACGATTTATTATACGGAAGTATTTCTATTGATAAATGTTCAATGAAATCGATATCACCATGATCTTCCTTACATACATAACTATCAGTTTCACAAACAAAAAGATCATCTACGTAGACTTTGAAGCAGTAGTTATTTACAAATGAGGATTTCCTTAGATTGTTTGCACTGCTTATTAGACTGCGATCTCTTTTTAATAATAAGTTAATGTTTGTTTTCAATACCATGGAATTAACCAATGATTCTACGGTTTCTTTTAATTTATCATAATCTATGTCTAACTTTGGTTTTATAATGTTATGTTGTTCGTTTCTTTGGCGTTTAAATTCCTTATATTCCAGATAGCTATTTATAAAATCGTGTTCAATTTTAAGTATCATATCAGAATATTCTACCTCAAAAACCTTGTTCCACTGCTTTTCGTATTCACTTTGCTCCATTTCTTTATTACAAATTTCTAAAAATAAATCGGTTTTTGTAAAGCCACATTTTTCTCTTATTGATTCAATATCTGCCCAGAGAGACATAATTCTATGTATATTATCCTTCTGTTCATCTAATGAATGATAATATTTCTCCTTTAAGTCTACCATATTTTTTGTATATTTTAGTACATTTTTATCATATTTTGTTTCTTCTTTTCTATGGGGACTTATTTTTGTCAGCTTTTCTTTTAAACTTATCGCTGTTCTCCTATTAACGTCAATTTGTCTGATTAGCTCTTTTATTGAATTCGCCGTGCTTTCATATTTATCATAATATTCCACTAACTTTAGTGAACACAACTTTTCAAGAGTGAATTCATGGTGATGCTTAAATCTAATATTTTTTAATACAATATCAAAGAATTTGGGCGACTGCTTAATGCCGCTTTCTAAGTATTCTGAGGCTATGCCACTAAATAATGATGGTTCTGTGTATTGTACTGGTACAGTTGATTCCTTGCTGCCATTATTTTCTACTACTCGAGGAAACACTGGACTGATATAATCTATTTTGTGGCTGTTTAATCTGCAAGTTTGGAGGTTAAAAATATTTTTAGCAATAAAAATCTAAATCTGTATGTCGTTATCTATCTGTAGGTAATCACGAAAATTCAAAATGTTCATTTTATGTGTATTTCTGCTAACATAAGTTACTATAAAATAACCATGTATATATAAAATTACTATAAAATAACCATGTGTATAAATACTTAGTATGCATTTCATACATGGTTAAATGTCCTTTGAGGTCATAGGTTCGATACCCGTCCGCTGGACTATTGTCTTACCCATTCTTAGCTCAGTTTTTCTGACTAATTGAAGGAAAACGGGAATATTGGTCCTACAAAAAAGGATATGGAGATATATTCTTTAAAAATAAAATATTAGTTAAATATTTTTAGTTACCCATTTTCAGCATCTAAGTTTCGAGATCCAACTGACTTTGATATTGGATGGATTCGGGTTAATTTTTCTAAATAATTTTCGCGCTGTTTGGAATCAATTATGACGATATTATTCTCGATGAGAATACTTTTGCTTGCTAACTCTGAATGTATTACGTCTATTATAGTTTTTGATTTACTTTCTTTTCTCCTTTTCTTCTTTTTTGGTGGGCGTTTTTTTAAATTGCTCGTATCATACACTGTGAAGAAATCGTATTCCTTGATAGGTTTGACGGGAACTTTAGGGAAGAATAGGGTTTCCTCTAATGCCTCATGGCCTATTTCGTGATACTCTTCTGAATCGCTTTGTTGAAATGTATTTTTATTGAAATAATGCAATGCTATATTGTTTTCAGCCATTTTTATGGGATTAAATGTTAATTTACTATTCAATTCAATGATATTGAAATAGTATAGTATTATAAGTTAACGTTTCCATAGAAACACGAAAACACAAACACGGGCGCAAAGAGTAGGTACCTTTGTAGGTACATATAGGTACTCTGTATCGACTCTTAAATCTATGGTACATACGAGTTTATAAATCCTAGCCCTAACTCTACCTAGCCCATGTAGAAAAGAATATATACTCCAAGGAGAAGAAGTGAAGGTACATATATTTTACACATTCACGTTCACGTTTTTTTCCAAATTCATTAACTAAAAAGTCTGTCGTTTATTGAGGATACCCGGATTCGAACTCATAATTTAATGTGTGCTTGTTGTCTGATTTCTGTACCTACTAATTTATTTTCGCAACCTACCCATGCATAATAATCAATGTCCTCGGTCTTTAGTCATTATGTCAATGGGCTCAAAAAAACTAGAACCCAGAATCTTGTTATTAAAATAAAAATCATTATGTCAATGTCAATGAATGACCAAGAGACCAACCAATGTCAAAAACTCAAAAGCACCATGGTGAAAGCACGTCAAACGTCAAAAGTCAAAACTTAAAAGTATCTTTTAATCTGTGCAGTGTGCTGTGCAAAAACAAAAAGGGAGGATTTTTGGCGGGAATCGACAAGCGCGCTTTTAAAATTGAAAAATTTTAATTTAAAATTTTTTCAGTAATATACGTGTGAAATAAAGTGTACAAATGTAAATTAAATCAGGCAAAATGCCGTCAGACAGTGATGGTGATGCCCACGAAAGGCTAGACAGAAAAAAACGTAAAGTACATAAGTCTGGTGAGGACGAGAGTTTAAAATATAAACCCTATATAAAAGCAGGTTATAGCAGAGCCTACACGGATAATAGCACTAACGCGGAATTCCCAGTGTTTGTGGAAAGCAGTGAGGCGGAAATTAAATTGGGGAACAAAAACCCATTAGTTGTGTCCAAATACTTTAAACAAGTAAAAGGTATCTATGAGAGCAGGCGCATTAATGCTAACAAAATAATGTTAGTATTCAAACAAGCAACAGCAGCCAATGATTTTCTCAAACATGAATGCCTAACGGTTTACAATCTTCGTGCCTTCATCCCGGCATCTTCTGTGGAGAGGGTGGGGGTTGTCAGGTTTATACCTAAAGAGTCCAGTAACCATGAACTATTTAATAAACTTTCTTCAGAGTGTGAGATTATTGGTGTAAGACGATTCATGAAAAAGGTTGTAGACGATGTTGTTCCTTTGTCAACTATTAGTGTAATTTTTGCAGGAACAACTTTACCACAATATATATATTTAGACAATTGGCGTTATAAGGTCTATACATATATTCCTCCACTAATGCAATGTTTTAAATGTATGAGATTTAATCACTATGGGAAAATATGCAAAAATATACAGGTCTGTTCACGCTGTGCTGGTGAACACCACTACAAAGCATGCACGGCTGATACATTGAAGTGCAGTAATTGTGGTGGAGCTCACTTAGCCATATCCAAAACTTGCCCTATAAAGGCAGCGAGATTAGAAAAAAATAAACAATCTTATGCTAAGGTAATTGAAATTAATAGTGTTAATTTTCCTACTCTCCCGAAGCCTCAACAAATACAGCAAAAATTCCACCAATCTAAACTAGACACACAAGAAAATTTAGATATTTCTTATTCAGATATCATTAATAATAAAAAAATATTATCCGCAATAATTAATACATTAGTTACTATAGGAAACTCAAATGACATAAAAAGCACAAGTAAAATTAAAGAAGCATTTTTGAAACATTTGAATAAAGTTTAATGGCTTCAAAGCTCATTATTGCTCAACATAACATTCAGAGTATTAATAATAAAAAACCCTTAGTAAAAACATTTTTAACACAGGAAAATATTGATATTTTATTATTAAATGAAACTTGGCTTAAAAACTCTAGTAATCTTGTAAAAATCCCAGGCTATAACTTTGTTGGAAAAAATGCAAAGAATGAACATGGTGGTGTAGGTATTTTATTAAGAAATACATTTAAATATAAACTTTTGAAAACAAAATTTTATGAAGATGTTCAATCCATAGCAATTTCTTTAGGAACCAATGTTGGTGACTTATCAATACTTTGTGTTTATTGTCCACCTAAAAATAAAAATAAATGTAAAATCAATAGACTTAAAAGTATCATCAGTGATATGCCAAAGCCCTGTTTAGTAGCAGGAGACTTTAATGCACATCATATTTCTTTTGGTTGCCATAGTACAAATTCAAGGGGTAGAAGCCTATTTGATATTTTTGATGAACAGGATCTGTGCATATTAAATTCTGGTAGGTCTACTACACTTCAGAGACCATATGCAAATAGTTCTGCTATTGACATAACTGGAGTGAGCCCAGTGCTCGCTCCGTTATGTGAATGGACAGTAGGTGTAGACACTTTGGGTAGTTACCACTATCCCACATTCACAAAAATTAACTTAATTCCATCTAAATTTTCTGTCAATGATAAAGTAGAGAAATTTTTATATAATAAAGCAGATTGGGATAAATATTTTAAGAAATCCAAGGAGTATTTTGAGTATATGACATTTAATGAACTAGATCCTTTACAGTCATATAACAAATTTTGTGAAATTTTGAACATTTTAAAAAAAGAATGTATTCCGCTTGTTAAATTTGAGGGTCCAAGAACTATTAAAGCTCCCGCTCCTTGGTGGGATGAAAATTGTGCTGTAGCAGTTAAAAATTCCAAAGAGGCTTTACAATTATATAGGCGAGTAGGGTTAATGGTAAATTATATAAATTATAAAAAAATAGATGCACTTAAAATAATAATCATTAAAAAAGCAAAGAAAGATAGTTGGAATAAACTTTGTTCATCATTTAATAGATACACTCCTATAACTTATATATGGAATTATATGAAAAGATTTAAACGAATAAATAACCAACCGAAACTTAAAAATGATGTATGGATTCCAAATTTCATCTCAAAACTTAAACAGAATAATAATAACACAAACTTAATCAACTCTGTTTTTGAATACAACAATGACAATGAAAATTCCATGTGGCTACTAAATCCATTCACCTATGCAGAATTCAATATAGCACTTCAATCAAGAAAGGAATCTGCACCAGGATTAGACGACATTCCTTATATAATGTTTAAAAAGTTACATAAAGCAGGTCAAATAGCTTTACTTAATATTTTTAACAAGTTATGGCTTTCTCAATGTATTCCAGAGAGTTGGAAGATTCAATGTATAATTCCAATTTTGAAACAAGATAAACCTGAAGACGATTGCAATTCTTACAGACCTATATCGCTGACTTCTTGCATAGGAAAATTGTTTGAAGTAATGCTTAAACTAAGATTGGACTACTTTGTAGAAACTAATAATTTATTACCAGGTTTTCAATATGGTTTCCGTAGAGGTAAAAGCGCATCAGAGAGTATAACTTCATTTATATATGATATGCAGAATTGTCAATTGTCTAAATCCACAGCAGTATGTATATTTTTGGATATAGAGGGGGCTTATGATAATGTGGACTTAAACCAGCTCATCAATTGTCTTCATGAAATCGGTATCCCTGGAAAAATGTTAAAATGGCTTTCAAATTTTTTTAATAATAGACACTTTTATGTTAAGTACAATAATATACTCCATGGGATAAACCAAACTAGTAAAGGTCTTATGCAAGGTTCAGCATTGTCACCAATTTTGTATAATTTATACACCTCACAAATTGAAAATTTTTTATTAGGAGATGTTAAAATTTTACAATTTGCGGATGACTTGTTAATGTATAGTGTAAATAGAAATATAGAAATAGCTAAAAATACTATTAATTCTGCACTGTTCCAGTTGCAGTCTTATTATAAAAATTTGTTAAAATTAAATATCAATACTTCCAAAAGTTCATGTATGATTTTTGGCAGCCCAGTGGGGAATAACATCAAATATAATGGTACAGATATTCCATTTGTAAATCAAAAGAAATTTTTGGGTGTAATTATCGATAATAAATTAAAATTTGACAGACATATTAATTATATTAGCAAAAATGCGTTAAAAGGCATTAATTTATTGAGATGTTTGACGGGAACGTTTTGGGGCTCTGATCCTAAAGTCCTATCTCTATTATATAAAAGCATGGTCAGAAGTCACTTTGATTATAGTTTCCTTGCATATATGCAAGCCAATTCCACATTATTAAAAAAACTTGATGTTATTCAAAACATTGGCTTGCGCATAATAAGTGGGGCTATGCGCTCTACCGACCGACCGACGAATGGCGGTATATCCATTCCCACAGGCTAGATTACGAAATGCCTCAGGCCGGTGTCGGGCAGCAGCGACACCGGCGCGAGTAATCTAGCACTGCGCTGACCAACCCGCATGCCCAGCGTGGTCAGTACTGGGCAAAACTTTGTATGGACGGCAAAAACAAAACACAGCCCCTAGTCCCCGGCAGCCCCGCTATTCCTGGCTCTGGCAGCGGTTATGGTAACGGCGGGGCAAGGGGTGTTAAGAATCTCCGGCAGAGATTCCGCTGCCAACCCCGACGACTAGACCTGGCAACATACAACGCACGCACTTTGAGGTCCGACGAAAAGGTCATCGAGCTGGAAGAAGTTATGAGCAAGTTGCACTGGGATATCATAGGATTGTCTGAAGTCCGAAGAGAGGGGGAGGGCTCGATAATCCTTGAATCCGGCAACATGCTCTACTACCGGGAGGGCGACCAACAGTCCCAGGGTGGTGTCGGATTTATCGTTCACAAGTCCCTCGTGAACAATGTTGTAAAAGTCGAGAGTGTGTCGAGCAGGGTAGCGTTCCTGGTCCTCCGAATTACCAAACGGTATTCGTTGAAGGTTATACAGGTTTACGCACCGACCTCGACACATCCCGACGAGGAGGTAGAGGTATTGTATGAGGATATTTCTAAAGCCATACATGCCTCAAACTCTTATTACAATGTTGTGATGGGGGATTTTAACGCAAAGCTGGGCGAACGTAGCGGTTCAGAGTTGAAAGTGGGACGATTTGGATATGGGCAACGGAACGATAGGGGCCAAATGTTGGCTGACTTCATGGAGAAGGAGGGCCTCTTTATGATGAACTCCTTCTTCAAGAAGCCACCACACAGGAAATGGACCTGGATGAGCCCCGATGGTTCCACGAAAAACGAGATCGACTTCATCTTGTCTACCAGACGGCAAATATTCAACGATGTTTCTGTGATCCATAGGGTGAAAACCGGTAGCGATCACCGAATGGTTAGAGGCACGTTGAATATCAACATTCAGCTGGAACGGTATCGACTGGTGAAGTCTACGCTCCGACCTACTCGTGCCCATATTCAAAACCCCGAGTCCTTTCAACTAGAACTGCAGAACCGCTTTGATTGCCTAGCAAATTGCGAAACTGTGGACGATCTGAACAACAGGTTCGTGGAAACTGTCCATTCCGTTGGGTCTAAGTTCTATAAGACCCACCGTGCGAAAAGAACCAAAAAGTTCTCGGACCAAACACTTAAACTCATGGAAGAGAGGCAAGAAATGAGATTACAGTCTTCAGCAGATGCGTCAAAATACCGACAAATCAGTAGACAGATCTCTAAGTCGCAAACCAGCGACTTGCGAAATTTCAATACCGAGCGTATTAAAAATGCGATTGAAAATAATCGAGGCTCGAAAGTTTTCGCCAGAGATCTGTCTATTGGACAGAGGCAGCTGACGCGTTTGAAGACCGAACACGGTAATCTAATTTCTTCCAAGCCCGAGTTATTAAGTGAGGTCGAGAAGTTCTATGGACAGCTATACACGACTACTCAGCAGCCTGTTGCCAATTTGGCTAAAGACCCCAGAGCCAAGTTGACCCGACACTATACCGAAGATATCCCGGACGTCAGCCTATACGAGATTAGTGTGGCTCTCAAACACCTGAAGAACAATAAGGCGCCAGGTGAGGACGGAATCACAGCAGAACTCCTGAAAGCGGGTGGAAAACCGATACTTAAAGTCCTTCAGCGATTGTTCAATTCCGTCATTCACGAGGGCACGACGCCTGAGGCGTGGCATAGGAGCGTGGTGGTTCTGTTCTTCAAAAAAGGTGACAACACCTTGCTGAAGAATTACAGACCCATCTCGCTGCTAAGCCATGTTTACAAATTGTTCTCGAGAGTCATTACGAATCGTCTCGCTAATAGGTTTGACGACTTCCAGCCTCCCGAACAAGCCGGTTTCCGAAAAGGCTTTAGTACCATAGACCACATCCATACGCTGCGGCAGGTTATACAGAAGACTCACGAGTATAACCAGCCACTTTGCTTAGCGTTTGTGGACTATGAGAAAGCCTTCGATTCGGTGGAAACCTGGGCTGTGCTAAGGTCATTGCAGAGATGCCGAATTGATTACAGGTATATCCAAGCGTTGAAGTGCTTGTACGAAAACGCCACTATGTCAGTCCGTATTCAGGATCAGACTACGAGGCCAATCCAGTTGCAGCGAGGAGTGCGTCAGGGAGATGTGATCTCTCCGAAGCTATTTACCGCCGCACTGGAAGACGTCTTTAAGCTTCTGGACTGGAGCGGACTTGGCATCAACATCAATGGCGAGTACATCACTCAACTGCGGTTCGCGGATGATGTAGTCATCATGGCACAGACTCTGGATGACCTTAGTACCATGCTCAATGACCTCAGCAGCGTTTCTCAACAGGTGGGCCTGAAAATGAACATGGGCAAAACAAAAATAATGTGTAATGCTCATGTATCGCTCCACCCAGTTATAGTTGAGAACGCTGCACTCGAAATTGTAGACGAATACATATACCTAGGACATATGATCCAGTTAGGTAGGTCTAATTTCGAGAAAGAGGTGAACCGTCGAATCCAACTCGGCTGGGCTGCATTCGGGAAGCTTCGCGACATCTTTTCGTCCGAAATTCCTCAGTGCCTGAAGACAAAAGTCTTCGAACAGTGCGTGTTGCCAGTGATGACCTATGGTTCCGAGACTTGGTCGCTAACAATGGGCCTCATAAGAAGGCTTAGAGTCACACAGCGGGCGATGGAACGAGCTATGTTAGGAGTATCTCTGCGTGATCGAATCAGAAATGAGGAGATCCGCAGAAGAACCAAAGTCACCGACATAGCTCAACGAGTTGCGAAGCTGAAGTGGCAATGGGCGGGGCACATAGTGCGAAGAGCCGATGGACGTTGGGGTCCCAAAGTGCTGGAATGGCGACCCCGCACTAGTAAGCGCAGTGTTGGCCGACCCCCCACCAGGTGGACTGACGACATCAAGCGAGTCGCAGGGATTCGCTGGATGCAGGCGGCTCAGTATCGTGATGTTTGGAAGTCCCTACAAAAGGCCTATGTCCTGCAGTGGACGTCCATCGGCTGATATGATGATGATGATGATGATGATGCGCTCTACACCTGTTAATTCAATGGAAGTAGAGACTTGTATTTCTCCTTTAATTGTAAGACGCATATATTTAGCTGAAAGATTTTGTTTGAAAGCTCTATCATCGAGCTCTTCAATAGTGAACAAACTTTTGCTTCCAAATAGTCTACTAACTGTAACTAAATCTACAACTGAATCTTTACAAGCGACCGCAAATTCACTTTTGGCAGGTAAACAACCTACCATATCTATTATTATGACATATATGCATAATATTGCCACTAACATAAATGTTAGTAACGCCTGGCCCATGTACTCTTGCTCCTTTGAGAGCTTGATTATGAAAAATAAAATTCATTTGTTGAATATTACGTCAAACATAGACTTCCTTATGTTTATTGATAAAAATTGTAAATATTATTATAAGTTATATACAGATGGATCTAAAAATCAGCACTTTGTAAGTGCTGCTTTCTATGATACACAAAAAAAATGTAGTAAAGCGTTTAAGTTAAATTCTCGATGTAGTATTTTTACTGCGGAATCTTTTGCAATTTTAAAAGCAATTTCTTATATAAAAGAGGAAATTTTACATAGTGTAAATAATTGTATTATAGTAACAGATTCAAAAAGTGTTCTTTTAGCTATTAACAATTTCAATTTTAGTTATAAGTCTTCATACATTATTTTTCAAATTAAAAATGTATTACTAGACATAAGAAAAACTGGAATGAACGTAGAATTTGTCTGGGTACCCTCCCACAGAGGTATAGCGGGCAATGAACTGGTTGATTCTGTAGCAAGACAAGGATTGTTTAATGAAGATTGTTCAGACAATATCAAAACTCCATTTACAGACTTTTATCATGAAGTGAAGAAGAGACAGAAGTTGCTTTGGCATGAACTTTGGAAAGAAACTAGTAAAAGTAAAGGATGTTGGTACGCAGAGATACAAAATGAAATACCGGTGCAGCCATGGTATTACAAAATGAGTTGGGATTCAAGAAAATTCATATCAATAATAAACCGACTAAGGTTTGGTCACTGTTTAGTGCCAAGCCATTTATTCAAATTAAAAATTTATAAAGATAACAAATGCATGTACTGTAAAAAAGACGACGCAGATATCAATCACATAATTTTCAAGTGTTCAGCTTTTGGTATACAGAGAATAATATTAGCAAGTTCGATAGAGTTAGTAAAGGAAGAAAACGAAATTAAGTGTGATCCCCGCCACATTAAGGAATTGTTGAGGAACCATTTATTTTATAAGCCTGTTGTAGATTTCATTAGTAACACAATAGAAAAATTGTAAAATACAGTAGTAAATTTATATTTAGACGACGACTATGACGATAATTTTAAGTGCTATGTATTATTTTTAAGAAAAATTGTAATATTTAAAGCAGGGCCTATAAGGACTTGTATCCAAGGCCGTAAAATAAATTAAAAAAAAAAAAAAAAAAAAAAAACAAAAAGTCAAAACGCATACAAGTCAACAAGTTTATTTACCAAATGATTTGCCGTTTTTTACAATTTAATTAATAAAAATAGTAAATTTAGAACATGGCTAAGTTTTCGTTAAAAGACTCCGACGAGTATTATCTATCGCTGTCGGAGCAGCCGAAGAGATTTGACGCCGACAGCCCCGTTACTAATGTTTTCTTTGACGACACAAATGGACAGGTAACAAAGTTGTTATTAATTAGTAATTTTATACTTGTTCAATGATTTTCTCTTTCGGGTTTTCTCATCAAATAGTCTTGGTTCACTGTAAATAGACAAACTTTTCAAAAGTTACCTGTAGAGTCGCCTAATTTGAAATTTTTAATGTTATGTATGCAGGTTTTCACTGTAAGATCAGGGGGTGTGACGGGAGTCACTGTGAACGGAATGGATGACTCAAAATGCACATCCTTCAGGATGGAAGACAAGGGACCGATTATATCAATAAAGTTCTCACCTGACCACAAAATACTTGCAATACAAAGAAACATCGAGGGTCAGAATGCCACAGTGGAATTTGTTAACTTCAAAGACCTGGCCCCTACGAATATTGAGTACACACACACTTGCAAATGGAAGAACGCTAAGATATTAGGCTTTGTATGGCCAAGAGCAAGTGAAATAGCTTTTATTACTGATCATGGCATAGAGCTGTTGCAAGTTTTGCCAGATAAGAAACAATTGAAGACTTTAAAGAGTACTAGTTTTAGGTATGATATTTTTACAATAATTTATTTTTGTTTTCTTCTGTGGAATCAATAAAATGTAAATTTTCCCAAAGAGGAGTGAAGCAGATGGTATATGTAAAAACTACTTAGCTATTGTATATGATGTATATTAGACAAAAAACTAAATCAAACTGAAGCATCACCTGCTTCTATTGAGTACTAATTTCACCTGTATGTATCAGGTGAATGTATTTTTATACAATTAAAGCTCCAACTACAAGTTTACAAAAACTTCATTTCAGTGGTGCATGGTTTTCGTGGTGTGCTCAAAGCAACATCATATTACTGGCAGGCAACAATGGTGCACTGCTTCAACCCTTCTCCCTCAACAGCTCCACCATCACAAAGCTGCAGAAGTTAGAAGGTAAATTATGGCTGTAATTTATTCAGAGTTTAAATTTAAAATTGTTGATTTTTTTGGGCAATGATTGTGCACAAGTTTATCATAAATTTGACACAAATTAATTCTCTGTATAATAAATAGGAGATCACCAATAAAAGAACTGCATTAGCAAGAATAAATAAAGAGAATAACAATATTTGTTTATTATAGTTTATAGTCAGAATAGTAGTCATTTAAAAGTGGGCTAACCCTACGTACAACGACCAACTCTTAGTGGCCAAGTGTAGAAAAGGCCCAGGTAAGAAGAAGTGAGCTAACCATTAAGTACCGTGAAGTCCGTGGCGTACATAAGGTTTTTGATCAGGGTATGCACTACTTAGACAATTTAACTAAACTGGGCAAATGTGCATTGAATGAGCATTAAAAAAACATTTGCAGTGTTTTAATGCATGTATGAAGTGCACGCCACTGCATGAAGGCCTAGCATCAAAGACAAATCTCTTGAAGTGAACAAGACATTGTCATACTATAGAAGCCATAGTTGAAATATGGCTCTCCCTATTGAAATGGGACAAGTGAGGTTCTGGATGTGCAGCTACTAGTTGAAATTTTTTTTTGTCTTGACAACATAATTATCTTGTGGGCCACATTTTAGGCCTACTGGCAATTGATAATTTCATTCAAAAAACATACTGTGACTGGAGCTCTTATTGTTCGGGATATTGCCTTCGATCACCAATTTAATATTGAGTTGCCTCGTTGAATGTATAACACACTATTGCAGTGGAGTGGTCTCGGCCTGTGATGGAGCGCGACGTGTTCGTGCTGCGGCTGTGCGGAGCGGCGTGGTGCGCGCTGTTCCGGCATGCGGCCGCCGCGCCCACCGTGTCCGGCCCTACTGAGGTGCGTGCCTGACAGAGCGTGACACAATACTGCAGTGGAGTGGTCTCGGCCTGTGATGCAGCGCGACGTGTTCGTGCTGCGGCTGTGCGGAGCGGCGTGGTGCGCGCTGTTCCGGCATGCGGCCGCCGCGCCCACCGTGTCCGGCCCTACTGAGGTGCGTGCCTGACAGAGCGTGACACAATACTGCAGTGGAGTGGTCTCGGCCTGTGATGGAGCGCGACGTGTTCGTGCTGCGGCTGTGCGGAGCGGCGTGGTGCGCGCTGTTCCGGCATGCGGCCGCCGCGCCCACCGTGTCCGGCCCTACTGAGGTGCGTGCCTGACAGAGCGTGACACAATACTGCAGTGGAGTGGTCTCGGCCTGTGATGGAGCGCGACGTGTTCGTGCTGTGTTTGTGTCCAACCCTACTGAGGTGCGTGCCTGACAACAATGACAATTGTATAAAAGTATTAAAAAAACAGTCTGGGTTGTACAAAACCACAATGCAAGTGCCGTTGTTGCTATATTTAGCGTCTTTCACTTTACCCCTACTCTGTGGTAATGCGACATGCAATAGATGGACGAAAAATTTTGATACAATGAAACATCGTTCACTTTAAATATATAGATCAAAAAAATTTAATATACGGTTTCCAGGTGTGGTTGATGCCCATATCGGGCGGGGGCAGCGTCCAACACGTGCTCAAGACCGGGCTGACGGGGCGCTTCGCCGTCAGCGTCGTGGACCACCTGCTGGTCATCCACCATCAGGTGAGTCGTGTCCTCAGTAGGCCTACATTGCAACCAATGACAAAGTGAAACACATAGATGAAATGTCAACCAATACCTGTGGAATTGTCCCAGTCCCATCTTTGCTGTTCCAACGCAATGAAAGTGATAGTGGTGTTTCCGGTTGTGCTGCCATTGGTCGATATTTTGTCTGTTTTTCTTCTGAATTTTACAAAAATTTATGATATGTTTATTGTCCGCAGTCCAGTCAAACGTCACAGATTTTCGACATCATGGAAGAGGCGAAGCCCGAGAACAACGTGGTCATGCATCTGCCGCTGGTGCAGGGGGTGTCCATGAGACCCGCCTCCGTGGACGACCAGCCGTGCCCCATGTGTATCCTTTGTCAGCATTCATTGACCACTAGCCGCCTATTTTACAGGGCATCCCACCACACTGCTCCAATGCGGGTTGGCGGTGATTGCTCCAATTAGGGTGATAATGTAAAATTCATTAACAAGTACTATCCTACTACTATAACTTATGTTCGGCTCACGACACGTGCGTTCCGTTATGGTCTCACCGTTTATGCTTGACTGCACAGATTGATTTCGCTTCCGAAGCATTGACGTAGAAAACTGTTTATTGTCTTTATGCCTAATTTGATATGCGTGAACATCATCATCATTAAGTTAGGCATAACATGTTCAGTGAACAAAACCCACTCCGATTAAATTCAAAAGATAAAGTCCTCAGCGAAGAGTCAGACTCTGGCAACTGGGTGGTGTTCCAGCCGGACTACGTCATCGACGCGCGGCTCGGCTGTCTGTGGCGCGTGCAGCTGCTGCCCGCCGGCCTCGCGCACTCGGTAACCTTCGCAACCATGTGCCACGGTAACCGTCACAACCATGTGCCAACTGCCACGGTAACCGTCACAACCATGCGCCCTCGCACACTCGGGAATCCTCGCATTACGTGTTAACTAGCTAATATCACACGTGGCACGTGCTACAGGTGCTCAAAGACGACGTCCCGCGCGTGGTGGCGGCGCTGCTGCGGCGGCGCGCCGGCCGGGACACCATCTACCGCGTGCTCAACCAGCTGGTGGCGCACGCCGGCACCTACCTCGTCGAGCTCACCAAGTGCTTCGACGAAATCAACTCTGTTTATAGGTACGTGTCGATTAAGTATGTGTGCTTATACTGTAAATGGAATCGAAGATTTTTATTGTAATATACATGTCGGTGCGAGTGAGTCATTCGATCGGTCGGCTCAAGTCGTCACGAGCTGAGCTAGTACTAAATGTTCCGTGAGTTAGGTGGGGAGACCGCTTGGGCGGCCTAGTTATAGTTATTCTTGTTGTGACGTTCGATCCGTCCACACCTCTTGTTGAATAATCCATCATGGATAAGCAGGGAGAACGATTTGAGTGGAGAAGGGGAGTGTTAACTAGTTTTAAAAGACGTTATTTAACCCTACATCCTTCAGTCACAAGTCCGGGACTTCGCTCAAGGTTATTGATTGAAGTCCCGGACTCCAGGACTGTGCCAGACAGACTTTCATTCAATAATAGTGTTTTGCCCTTTAAATCCGCTTCTGATGTCCAAAACCCATTTTCGACAGACATATTAAAATATGATTTAATATAAGAAATATTATTCATCAATCTAAAAACGAAATTAATGTGTTCTACTTTTATATTACAAGAATACTGGCACGAATCTCGAATTGCCAAGGGGACTTCAGCGCATGGGTACGCACACGTATTACACGCAGGCAGTACACTGGAAGGTCGCGGGTGCCGTGTCAGTATGGGGGACGGAGTGCTGGAGAGTCTTCTTCATTCTTCTAGCCCCACTAGTCTAGTCAGTTCTAGAGATTATAAAGTTACCAAACAATTAAAATAATAAATATATTATCTGTCCTAGTGGCGATCATTTATGTGACAAAAATGGTCTTTCTATTTCCATTTCA
The DNA here is from genome assembly GCF_947172395.1 of Bicyclus anynana. Classification (NCBI taxonomy): domain Eukaryota; kingdom Metazoa; phylum Arthropoda; class Insecta; order Lepidoptera; family Nymphalidae; genus Bicyclus; species Bicyclus anynana. The sequence continues at coordinate 15,692,742 of NC_069097.1, read as the reverse complement.
GTTTGTATTCTTGGTTTTCCTTCAATTCTCCTACATACAACATAATCACAAATGTTATGTTACAAATGTGATGCTGAGCGTTTTGAAATGTATGGATGGCAAATGGTCATTATCCATGTTTCCGCTCCATACGCCTACCACAGATATCACTAACCTGCGGCATTGACGACATATGCGTGGGAGGTTAGTAATACCTACCGTACGTGGCGGTGTATCTCAGGCGGTGGGCGGACGCGGAGGTGGCGCGCAACACGGCGGGCGCGGGTGCGGCGCACGGGCGCGCGCACTTCCCCGTGCTGCTGGCGCAGGCCGACGTGTGCGCGCACGTGCTGGCGCCGCGCGCCGACGAGCCGCACCTCGTGGCCGCGCTCACGGCCTACCTGGCGTCGCTGGCGCGCCACGCGCTGCCCGCGCAGCCCGACGCGGCGGCGCTGGCCGTGCGCGCGCTGCTCACGCGCGGCGCCGGCGCCCGCCTGCGCGCGCTCGTGCGCCGCGGCTGCCTGGGCGACGCGCGCCCGCTGGCCTGCCAGCTGCTGAGCCTGGGCCACCTGGACCCCGCCGCGGCGCAGCTGGCGCTCGACATGATGTGGCGGCTCAAGGCGCACGGCGACGTGGTGGAGGTACGTCCGATCCAGGCACGAAGGGAGCAAATGGATACAAACAATACTCGATCCAAGACAAGAATCAAGACTCAGATCCATGTCAGAGCTCCGTGCCGTCGGCGCATGTTCTGCTCGCAGACCGTGCCGTGTGCTGTAACAGTATAAACGTCGGCAGGTGCTGCTGAGCTGGGACGAGCCGCTGGGCGCGGCGGGCGCGGCGCGCGCGGGCGGCGCGTGGGGCGGCGTGGCGGCGCGCAAGCTGCTGGCGGCGGCGCGCGCGCACTCGCCCGGCGCCTTCCTCGCCGCCTACCACGCGCTGCTGGCGCGCAACGAGCGCGCGCGCGGCTCGCCGCACTTCCTCAACAGTGAGCCGGCCGCTTGCCTCTTACCCCCTTGTAGCTTTATATGTATTTTATCCCAATTCTAGTTATACTTTTTTTTTTCTTTACAAGTTAGCCCTTGACTACAATCTCACCTGATGGTAAGTGATGATGCAATCTAAGATGGAAGCGGGCTAACTTGTTAGGAGGAGGATGAAAATCCACACCCCTTTCGGTTTCTACACGGCATCGTACCGGAACGCTAAATCGCTTGGCGGTACGTCTTTGCCGGTAGGGTGGTAACCAGCCACGGCCGAAGCCTCCCACCAGCCAACCTAAACAAATTAAGAAAATCTCAATCTGCCCAGCCGGGGATCGAACCCAGGACCTCCGTCTTGTAAATCCACTGCGCATACCACTGCGCCACGAAGGTCGTCAAAAAACTTGCATTTTATTTCAATTTATCCCTGTTACAATTATACTAGAGCTGTGATAACCCAATGGATATGACCTCTGCCTCCGATTCCGGAGGGTGTGGGTTCGAATCCAGTCCGAGGCATGCACCTCCAACTTTTCAATTGTGTGCATTTTAAGAAATTAAATATCACGTGTCTCAAACGGTGAAGGAAAACATCGTGAGGAAACCTGCATACCAGAGAATTATCTTAATTCTCTGCGTGCATGAAGTCTGCCAATCCGCATTGCGTGGTGGACTATTGGCCTTACCCCTCTCATTCTGAGAGGAGACTCGAGCTCAGCAGTGAGCGGAATATGGGTTGATGACGACAGTTATACTAGCAGACCCGTTATGATTTATGTGTTCTTACTTCTTCCCTACCTCTACTCTACCTCTACCTGTACCCTAGTCCTTTTTTGAATCCCACCTGAAGCCACCACTGGACCAGTATACTCGTATATACCAATCTCAAACTAATTTACATAAGGACCTATGTTACATAAGGTCTGTAATTTTTGAAGGGGATGGGGTAAACTCACATCAAAAACATTTAACACCGCCTTCAAACTGATCAGAAGGTAGCACGTAGGCACGATGTTATTTCTTGCTTTTTAGTTTAGGTTAGGCTAGGTTTAGGTTAATTTTAGTGTTGTAAGTCGGTTAAATTTTGAATTGCTATACAAACTAAATGGGTAATGGCGATAAGTATATCGCGCATTGCTTAGTGTTCTTTATAAAGACGTGTTTATTTAAGAAAGGTTATCACTTATCAAGCTATTGAGTAGCTACTAGCTAGCAAGAGGGTATAAATCTTGAACAGTGAAAATAGCATCTCAGCAGTCTTTTGGACAAATATCATTCTTTTTTTTTCGAATTGGTTCCTCCCTCAAATGATGTTGCTTGCCATCAGATATTGGGCATATTAAAAAATCTAGTTTCTGCATCGCTTTGTTAACATAATGTGCTGCTTACAATACTAAATGTATAAAGTAAATTCTTTTTATGTATTACAGCTGAACAATGCGACATCTACATAGATTACTACCGACAGCTCACTTCAGAATCGTAAATGAAGGTTCAAGGGTCAATCATGACGTAACTTATTTTTTATCAGTTTTAAGGTAGGTAGGTAAATTCTTTATCTTCGTTTTTAGACAATAAGTATGTAAATTATTTTTAGATAATATTAACTGTTAATATGTAGATAAATAATGTAGATAATGTAATGTAAGTAGGTATTACTGTATATTTCCTATGAATAAATGTTTACCATTAAATATTTTTGTCTTATTTCATTTTATGTGATTGTTTACATATAGTTATTTATACAATACTAGACTTTTTTGTTTGCTTCTTTGTCCAGGCTAATATCTAAAACAGCTGAACTGATTTAAATGGGAGTTTCACAGGTAGATAGTTATTGAGCAACATCATTTACATCAAATTTTATCTTGGAAATGGTTTCCGTTGTATTTGTAAAAAAACTGAGTAATTTAATTTTGAGACTACTTGAATAACAATGCTTTGATCATTTTAACACATGGAAACATAATAATATGATGTGTAAACAGGAAAACTATTATTAGCTTCTTGTTATGAAGTTGAGCAACAATCATAAACAGAAACTGGTTTATTATCATAATTATTTAAAAATACACACAGCAATTTTTCTTAAAACCAAAATCACATTTTGCAGACTTAGTTGAAAGATAAATAAGTAGTGAAAAATATATAGATTTTTATACAATTACACATACTTAATTGTCTGTAGTAAAGATGTTATCAAATGTAATGTAAATGAAACCAATTTATAGAAACCATTATTATATTAAACCAACAAATCTAGTTTTACATGATAGAACATGGCATACAATATAATATAATGCTTAAACAATTACATATATAGATCAAAATATCTGAAAATATCTTCTCATTTAGAACTGGATGACAGCACGGATGGCTTTGCCGATGTGCATCAAGTGGAATGCCTCATTGATTTCATCCAACGGCAGTTTGTGAGTAACAAAATCATCAAGCGGTAGTTTCTTATTGAGGTAGTCGTCTACTAGTTTGGGTACACTGTCTCTGCTTTTGTACCCTCCGAAGGCTGTACCCTTCCACACGCGGCCAGTCACCAGTTGGAATGGACGTGTACTGATTTCCTCTCCGGCGCCTGCCACACCAATGATTACAGACTCTCCCCACCCTTTGTGAGCTGCCTCCAAAGCTGCACGCATAGTGTTCACGTTTCCAATGCATTCAAAAGTATAATCCAATCCACCGTCAGTCAAATCCACAAGTACCTGCTGTATGGGTTTATCGTAGTCTTTGGGGTTCACAAATTCGTTGATGCCAAATTTCTTGGCAATTTCAAACTTGTCCGGGTTGATGTCCACGCCGATTATACGTTTAGCACCGGCCACTTTGCAGCCCAGAGCGACAGCTAGACCGACGGCTCCAAGGCCAAAGATAGCGCAGTTAGAGCCAGCTTCCACTTTAGCGGTGTTTAGCGCTGCACCATATCCGGTTGTAATACCGCAGCCCAGCAAACATACCTTATCTAGAGGAGCTACGTCGGCGATCTTGCACAGGGATATTTCTAGAACGACTGTGTATTCACTGAATGTAGAGCATCCCATGAAGTGAAACAGGTCTTGTCCTTTGCAGTGAAAGCGCTTCGTACCGTCTGGCATAACACCTTGACCTTGAGTGACTCGAACTTTTTGGCATAGGTTAGTTTTGGGGTTGAGGCAGAACTTGCAAGTCTTGCACTGAGGAACGTACAGCGGCAGCACGTGGTCGCCCGGCTTCACCGTGGTGACTCCTTTCCCGATACTTTCTACGATCCCTCCGCCCTCGTGGCCTAGAATGACCGGGAACACGCCCTCCGGATCTTTACCGGATAAAGTATACGCGTCGGTGTGACAGACGCCGGTCGCGAGTATCTTGACTCTCACTTCGCCAGCTTTGGGGGGATCCACTTCTATTTCTTCGATAGAAAGAGGTTTCCCGGCCTCCCAGGCCACTGCGGCTTTGCATTTTATCACTTGTCCGGCCGTCGACATTTCAGTGTGGGTTTGGAAATGCAAAGAGAAATATTATAAAATTAATACTAAGAAATACACCCAAAGAGAATGTATAATCAGTAGGATTGAATTGTACTTTTGGAGATAAAAACGAGATAAACTATTAAGAAAGATTACGAATACGATGACAAATTGACAATGTCACAATGACAATAATATGAATGAAAATCAAATTACGATTACGAAATCGTGTGATAGGGATACAATCAAAATCAATCAACAATACAATACATACATCACATTACATCATACAGAATGAGACGGAAAATACATTAAACATTGTAAGTCGCATAATAATTGATTTGTATTACAAGCTTTATTTTTACTGTAATAGAACTTCATTTTGATTACATAATTCTGATTTCTGTTTCAAACTCAAATTGTCAAAGTGTCAAAAATTAAACTTGACCTTGATTTCGTAATGCACGCCATTGACCATCAATTATTCTCACGTTTCTGCAGCACCCACAACTGTAACTGATCGTGTATTGGTCGCTGCGTGCATGACAGCTCGACTTCTAAAACGAGGTAATGATGATTACATGCTCAGTGGGACTCTACACTAGCAGCGTAAAGCGTTCGCGCCGTGAACGCCGCGAATCACGTTAAATTCGAGGTTTGATTCGTCGTGATTTCAAAATTCAAGAATCTGGACCTTGGGAGCGGCCAATTTGTACACCAATTTTTTACAAACATAGATACTGGCTACAACTTAGACCTCAGATAAACGTAATCATAAACCTACCAGTAGGTACTTTTCCTTTGCAATAAGTTGAGGCATAATTTTGTGCTCATAAATTGTTTTACTTTCCACCATACTGCTCCAATGCAGATTGGTGGGCTTAGTTGGGCAGTGTTTGGGAATCTCCGGGAGTCGCGAAGCTGAAATGGCAATCACCAAGGTGCTAGAGTGGCGATACCGCACTAGAAAACGTTGTGTTGGTCAACCGCCCACTAGGACCGAGGACATCAAGCGGATTATAGGAAGCCGCTGGATGCTAGCGGCTCGAAACCATTGTGCTTGGAAGTCCATGCAAGAGGTCTATGTTCAGCAGTGAACGTTTATCGGCTGATAATGATGATGATGATGTGGGCTCAAGGTATGCTTATAATAGGATTCATGATTCTCTTTTTTTGAGGGAGAGCAATAGACTGTCCATCTGTCTATTGATTTTTCTGTCTACGAGTTTAATGTGGTCATCATATCTCAAAAAGGTTAGAACTCAGGACTGTAAGTGTAAAACCAGTTTCAAAGAGTTTTTTAACCAGGGTTCCCAACTTAGGGGTTTCCCCCCAGATTTAAGGGGTAAATAATTGCGAGGGGATTTTTTTAGGGGTCTAAAATTTTTAAGGGTATTTTTGACTCTTTTGAATTGATAATGATAATATTAATATTTCTTTCTTGACCTAGCGACTTATAACGAGATATAATACGTAATTATATAGCCACTCTGTGACGACTGGTGGCAATTTTTTATCCAATAAAAAAAATGTCATATTTATTCAATGTCAACAAATTTGAATCTTCAGATGAAGACGTAATATTTTATGTATTAAATAAAAAGTATGAAACATAATTATTACATCATAATTTATATTGTTTAGAGTGACAAACTGTCCACTCAATAATTAAGGTGATTTTATGAGTTTTTGACACAAACTTTAGGGATAAATATTTTTTGAGAGTTGGTAATACTGTACATAACTTTGTTTGTGCTGGTGACAGTTAATTTAAATTTTCGGAATAATCGTTGTTGTTTGTGCTTTTCGTTTCGTGATTTTTGTTTCTTTTCTTTTTTTCAGATATATTCAAATGAAAAATGGGTAAGAAAATCAAATATGCGTAAATAAATTAGATCACAATAATAATTAATGATATTATTGTAAATATCTTGTTGATTATTCTAAGTGAAATGGAGAATTGATTCATGTTCATAATTAATTTACCATCATCATTTTCAGCCGACGATCATTGAATGCTGAACATAGGTATCTTGTAAGGGCTTCTAAACACTACAGTCTCGTGTCGCATGCATCCTACAATATTCAATTTAATTTCAGATAAAGCTTTGAACTTCAGTGGGTTATTGCGGTTGCAGAGCCGCGATAACAAACATAAAGTTAAACCAACACAATTTACCAGTGTTGCTGGAGGGGTAATGTATCTTGAACATCCATAACTATCAAATAAGTTTAAAATTATTTTATAATAAAGAATGGCACTTAATACGTTCGCTGCGGCACTGATTTTTCTGTACTTTCTCCTGATGTGGTACGAGTTTTTTTGACCTCGTACTAAAACAACCAGTGGTGCGATACGAGGTCCATCGACCTCGTACCTCTCGAAGACGTGATAGGTACCTTCGAGGTCAATTGACCTCGTCCCGCAGTGAACGTGTTAAAGAGACTGCCGATAGCAGGGAAAACTTAGAACTTCAACTTATTTCAACATTACATATTATATACATCAGTGGCGTGACTTGGAGAGGCCCTGTATCAAACTTAGTTGGGGTTTCAAAAAAATTAAAGATTTCTCTTATAAGAAACACAAATGCTTGCTAGTTATCATTTCCTCTGAGATGATTCAAATAAAATATACACTTTCTTACCTTTATTTTGGGCAGATTGATTAATTAATTTTGTTATAATAAATTAAAAATTTAGGATGTCAGTCTTTAAAAACTGCCTCTATAGACAATAGTGACAAGTCTGATAGCTGTTGCTATCCCATCTGAGTACTTAGGGACCCTGTAGCCCTGGCGCCCTGTATCATTGATACGGTCTGAACACTAACTACACCCCTGATATACATACTAAACATTTCTCTAATAATATACAGCACTATATGTCAGCTACAGATATACTGCTGAGCATGTCAGTGACACAAACGCACTTGATTTTACCTTTATTTGGACATTGGAATGGTTCATTCATTTAATCGAAATCCAGCAAAGTGTAAAAATGCTTGGTCTCCTTTGGGAGAACCTAACTGTCCTACTAGGGTAAGAACTTGATGCAGTTCTACTCGGACCTACACCACATATGAATTTTTAGTTTATCATAATATTCATTCACTTTCATTATTTAGCTAGTTCAAGGGATATTAGTTTCCCACAGCAAGCTCAATATTATGTATACTTATAATAAATCTGTAGAGAGGTCAATTCTGTACATGAATATACCTATTTCCAAAATAAAATAACTATCAGGGGGATCAATACTGATGGCAAAAATGCAATCAGTAAAATTTTTGTCTTTCTGTCTGTCTGTTGTGTATGTAGAAACAAAAACTACTAGATGGATTTTAACAAAACTTGGTACAATTATTCTTCATACTGCTGGGCAGGTTATAGTATACTTTTCATCACACTACAATAAATACGAGCAGAGCAGTGAAGGGAAATGTTGGGAAAACAGGAGAAGCTATTCCATTTTTTAAGTTTCCTTTGCATGGTAGGGTAATGGTAGGGTAGGGTATGGTAGGTGTAGAGTAGGGGTAGGGTAGGGTAGGGGTAGGGTAGGGTAGGGGTTTGGAAGGGGTAGGGTAGAGGTAGGGTTGAGTTCCTACTCATCCCCTGTGTGGTAGGGTAGCTGTAGAGTGTAGGGTAGTAGTAGGGTATCACGCGAACGAAGTCGCGGGCGTCCGCTTGTGTTAAAATAATATGCTCTTAAAATTGTAAGACAATATTGAGTGAGCTAGGCAGCAACACAACAGTAATAAATAAAAATAAGATTATTTTCACTGCCTTAGTGGTTTTACTTTTGTAAAGAAAAAATACCAGTCAAATTAAGAACTCCTCCTTTTTGAAGTTGATTAAAAATCAAAGTAAATGTAATAGTAATATAATATTATGTTTAATTTGTTTAAAACAAAGAATCTGTCTGCTTAATGAAAACCTGTATGTTCACAGGTAAAAAAACGATTAGAAACCAATGTGAAGAACAAGAGAAAGACAAGACAAACATTTTTTGACAATTTTCGTAATCTACCAGAATGTGAGCCACAAGCAGAACCTTCATTGACAAAAGGAGAACAAAGAATGTTGCAGTTAAAAAAGTGGAAAGAAGAAAGGGAAAAGAAAAAGCAAGAAAAGTTGAATTTAAAGAAAAAGCCTTTTATTGTGAGCACGGTCAAGCATGTCCTAACATATGAACCTCTGCCTTCCATGCTTCGGCCCAGCTCATCAGGCAGAGTGACAAGGTCCCAGACAAGTAATAATGTCACAAATAATAAGGAAGTTAAACATAAATACAAATTTGCACCTAAAAATGCTGCTTTTAATCCTGTTCTTAAGGATCTTGTTGTGCCTCCTTTGACTGTTTATGGTAGAGAAAAAGCTGCACCTAAAAAACAGCAGCCAGTGAATAATAACTTGCTTCCAAAGCCTGAGCCGAGAACTTTACGTAGTAGAACAAAATTAAATGATAACGCAACTGTCAAACAAACCAGTAACCCAGGTCTGTTGTCAAATAAAACAAAATCAAATACAAGAAAAACTTATGTAATTAATGAACCCACAGCGAAGACTGACATAAAATCTAAAATTAAAAAAAATTCATCAAACGGTGAAGAAGAAACACTTGCACCTAAAGTTAAAAAATCAGCTAAAAGTAAGAAATCTGTTCCGTCTAAAGACCACATTACAGACTCAATTGGAAATCCACCAGAATCAAATAAAAGTGAGCAAATAATATTACCAATAATAGTTGTATCACCAACACCAATTGAAAAACTAGCAGAGTGCTCATCTCAACCAAGTAGTATGGAAGCAGATGTTGAGAATCCACAAAGTCCAAAAGCAACACAAAGTTTAAATACAAAATCAACACCAAATAGGCCTGTCAACACTGTAGAAGGCTTTACACCAAAGAATCCAATACCAAAAAGCGAGTCGAGCTCAGAAGAGAAGCTCCGTTCACCAAAATCAAATAACACCGGGTGGACACCGGAACAAATAGCATTGGAAGTGCAAATGATCAGCCCTCGCGTTTATTTGTCACGGGGAAAAGAGAATAATAGAAAGGAAATGTTGAGGAAAATTGCAGACGGTGAGACATTATTTTGCTAATTATTCTTCTTGATTATTTATCAGCCATTTTCTAACACATTGGTGTAGGCTTTGTTTAATCTATCCCCATACTTCCTCATTTGGGCTATTAAGACATTAAACAGGTTTTTAGGGTTCCGTATTCCACAGGGAACCCTTATAGTTTTGCCATGTCTGTCTGTCTGTTAGACCGTCAGTCTGTCCGCGATTAAGCACAGAGATACTACTAGAAATACTAGAAAGCTGTAAATTAGCATGGGTATGTATGTTAAAAATGTGAACAAAATCATACAATAAAATCTAGAAAAATATTTTTTGATCCAAATGTTGATGATGTCCCTAGGACTTGTGCAAAAAACTTTGTGTCTTCTTTTATCATACACACCAGCTAATGTTTGGATATGTCCCTTTCAAAGTCTTTCCAAGTCAAGTTTCCTGATACTCTCAACTTAACCTCCTCCTTTTTGAACTTGGTTAATTACAGTTCAGGTATAGCTTGCCAATTCATCCTTCCAACTCATTTGTGGTAATTGTACTAAGTGTCAAATTTTCTGGTTTCTAATTATTGATTTTGAAATATTTCCAGGCTTAATGGACGATGATTACTGTGATATGGGTGTACACCATTTCAAAAACCAACTCAATTCTGAGATCCAAAACATGACAGAGAAGTGTGCAACGTGGGACAAGATAGCAGAGCAAACTACACTACCAGATGAAATACAAGTTAGTATACATATATGAATTATTATATGTCAGTCGTCATGGCTTTTTTTATTGTCACAACGTGTTGAAATTGAATAGCATGTCAGCCACGACATAAATCTTGCTATTTGGTTTTTCTATGATTGCCATAACACGAAATTCGCCATGTGGACCACAACGCGTTGTGAACTATTTTGCCGCTCACTGACCGTTTTCGATCTTTGAGTGTTACATATATGTTGTACAAAAATACATACTTGTACATAATTATTATGACAAAAGATTGCAGTCCTAATCTGATCTATAACAGTGTTACAAATAATTAGTATAGTAGTGTTGTATTATTATTAAGTTTATATTATAAGAATCTTAACAGAGAGGCTTATTCCAAAACTTAATAAAATAAATATTCCAGTTTATGTTACCATTAAATATTGAGATTTTGACTACACTATGGTATTGCACTGGGCTACTGGTTCGAGTACAGTACAGTGCAAACGTTATGAAGTTTCGGAACATAGTGCGTTAAGCTGTGCAATACAAGATTTTAGGTATCACCGGTAAAGTAGGGGCGCGGTGGCGGTGCGTCACCGTCGCCTGACGCATCTTCATTTTAGCGTACTTTATGTACGACCTGTGGGTAGCGACAGTCGCAGCCTTACCGAGACGTCATAAAGTGACTGTTGTGTGGTGTGTCAGGAGGAGGTGCTGGCGGCGGTGGGGCAGGCGCGGCTGCTGATGGCGCAGAAGATGCAGCAGTTCGCGTCGCTGGTGCGGCGCTGCGAGCTGCCCGAGCCGGGGCAGGCGCTCGTCACCACCGGAGACCTGCAGGGCTTCTGGGACATGGTGTTCATGCAGGTACGCGCAGGAGATGCAGCAGTTCGCGTCGCTGGTGCGGCGCTTTGTGCAATAATAAATGACTAAAACCCAATTCCTTATACACACAGTTGAGATATGGAATACCATTCTAGCTTTGGTTTTTCTAGAAGATGCCAATAAAAGATGGTGGTACCAATCTTAAAATCAAGAGTGAAAAGGCATCTTCTAAGCAAGCACGTTTCACCATTTTAGGTTGCATCAGCGCTTTCCATCAGGTGTTATTGCTTGCTTATACTATTACAAAAAAAATATTATTTTCAGGTTGAAAACATAGAAATACGTTTCAAGAAACTAGAACAGGCGCGCGCCCGCGGCTGGGTGGCGGAGCAGCCCGAGCCGACGGCGCAGCGCCAGCGCAGGCCTGCGCCCCCGCCCAAGCAGCCCGCGCGCGCCGCCCGCCCGCCGCCCACCAGTCGCATGAAGGACATCATCGCGGGTAACTGTAACCTTGTCGCTTGCTGTCATCATCATCATCAACACATGGAAGTCCACGGCTGGACTGGACGAGCCTCGCGTGAGGACTCCGAAACTATATCCAGCGGCTCCCTGCAAACCACCTTGCTTGCTCAATTATTTAATTCACAGCAAACAATTTTTCAGCATGTAATACAAGTCACATGTAACTATTTTTTCGAAATTTTAATTCGTAGATGGCGCTGCTTTTTGCAAATTAGACCAACCAATTAGGCAACGCCTCACACTGCACTTTTTTTTTATTCAGTCTCTCATTATTCCTGCATTCTGTCGCTAGACATTCAGCGGGATTTTAAGTATTTGAATTAAGGCGTGTTTGGTGCGAAATCCAGTGATTTGCCCAAATATAATAATGTAGTGTCTATTTCATGACATCTTGTGTGGAGAAACCTTCTCCATCATTAGGTTCCTTGCAAGTTGATTTGCATGTTTACGAATACGTTTTCATTGAGTGTGCAACTTCTGTCTTTATAGTATAAATTTTTAGTTTATGATGCAAGCACGATTTTTGATCAAGTAATTTTTAAAAATTTCTAAACGTTTAAAAGTAACACACGTGATGTATGTGTCGAACTAATTGTTAACTAATATTTTTGCTGCTTTTTGCAAAAGAATGGTTATGGGAACGCCTCACACTGCACTACACTGCAATGGTTGACATTTGCCATTTGTTCCTCAAAGTTTGCGAAAACCGAAGTCCGAATTAACGAATCGCCTTAATCTCGTATCTTCACAGAGTCCATATATGGTTGTTGTCTTTTTGGGAGAATGTGTCAGATTCTATCATGGCGTTTATTCAATTTTCTGTCTATACTATGGACTCCGTCCCATAATCAAATCTAACGGGCCCTAAATGACGTTTATCATTGTATTGGTCCTAGTAATGAATCAAGTACCCTATTACTAACAAGTTGAAAATGTCGTGTCCAGCGGCCCGCAGAGCCAAGAAAGCCGACACCGCCGACGTGAAGACGTTCGAAGCAGGATTCTTCAGCGTCCAGTCGCCGGTGAAGTCGCCCGCCACGCTCGCGTCGCCGGTGCGCGCGCCCGCCACGCCGCTCGGCCGGCCCTCGCTGCTGAAGAGCGTGCTGTCTAGCGAAGCTAAGGCCTCCGCTAAAAAGGTACGCCAAGTCCTTTGTTAATCTTGTTAACGACATTTTATACTGGATAATATGTTACGTACTTACAAAAGCACTGCAAAAAGTTATTTGATCAGTTAACAAAATCTATGTTTATTATTGTGTATTAGAATCAGGATTCATTATTAAGGTTAAGTAAATAAGACTGTAAATGGTTGAACACGTGACTCCAATAGCATCGTGTCCAATATGGCGGGTGACCGGTACGCTAAACAGAGTGAGGCACCCTGCCCCCACTGTAGTCTGCTAGTTGAGCAGTTCAGTTGTAATCGCGTTCTCGTAATGAATAATCGTCTTCCATTTGTTAAATAGTGATAGTGAGAAGTTTAGTGGGTGAGTTATCCATATAGGCCGGCCATTACATTGTTAGTTACTTAGCTGGGAATCAATACGAGCGGAGAAGGGGAGCGTTTACATGTTGTAAAAGGGCCCTTTAACCCTGCTACTAGCCCTGGCCAGCCCGTAATAAACCAGTCAAACACGAGCGGTGCTTGATTACCTGCACTATATAGTTAATCCTGGTTTACATCTGATCATGATATATATCAGCGCTATACTTGATCAATATTGTAGTTAGAGGGTAGAACTGTATTAGTAAGTTAAATGGTCGTTCTGGTAATGATCGATAGTGTTACTTTGTGTATCTGCCATCTGACACGTCAAGCTTAGAACCTGCTCTGAGGCTACGGCTCCTCCGTTATCAGAAGTGAAATTTAGCCAGTGCCCCGTTATACATAGTTTTTACACTTCCTGAAAACACAACTCGACATTGTAGACAATATTTAGGTTATTATAAGTTATGACTTTTTGGTAGAATCTACTTCACAAACCGGCGGTAGAGTCACGTATTATGGACAGACATGACTGCTTAATTAGATGATTAAGGTAATTAATAGTTAATAACATAATTTTTTTTACAGAGTTCGTACGCCATACTGCGCGCGTCGTCGATCAGCAAGCAAGTGGACAGCGACGACTCGCCGTATGAGGTGAGGGTCTTCTCTTTAACTAGGTTTCCTCAGTCTTTTGTTTAATACGGATTTTACTCTATATAAACCTTAAATAACAATTTTTTTGTTGAAAACTGCATTAGAATCCATTAATCTAAAAGATCAACAACCATCCATCCATTTCTTTTGATATGGAGTCAACACAACTACACTATTAATATTTTTCCAGGGAAACCAGATCCACATGCCACCAATAAACTGGAACGCGACGCCAGGGAAGAGCATACTGAAATCACAAACTAACCCAACCCCGAAATCGACGGGCAAAATAAAGTTCAAACTATTTGGAGATAATAATGAACAAGTTCAAAATGGAGATGATGATAAAACCTCCAGAGTCCATAAATTGCAAGATGCAGAGAAATCAGCAAATCCTGATAAATCACTGAATTCGGAGGAATCACAGAATATTGCAGACGACACTTCTAATGCTGCAGCATTGGCCACTGACAAGTTGCAGAATTTGAAAATATCTTCAGAAACAGTGGAAAAGAACACAGAAGAGAAAGAGAATAGACGTAAGTCTAGAAGAAAGTTGGGATTAACAGCAGAAGAAACCACTCCAGTAATGACCCGAAGTAGGAGAAAGAGTCTACAAACACCGGCTAGTGAGAATTTGAATGTTACACGATCTTCTAGAAGGAAGAAGACTTTGTTAGAAGTTAATGATGTAAAGCAACCAGTCACTCCATCTGTTAGTGGATTTAGAAAATGAGTTGATTTCATTTTCATTTTATGTGTAATACCAAATTATGGTCATGTAGAGGCATACTTATTTTGTTTTATTGCAAAAATATTTGAAATATAGTAAGTTCCTATTTTGGCCACGCGCAAAGGGGATGTCCCAAAATGGGCCCTTATTATTTATAATTTATAAGCAGGTCGATAGTATTTTTTACGGATAGAAGATACAAATTGCTGTTGAGAAAATAATTTTCAGAATTTTTGGAACCCGCTATTAATTAGATAAATATTTTTTTTTGTTTCGCTCCCTTGTCTACAAATTAAACATAGACAATACAGTAAAAGTGTTCAAATGAACCAATAAAAACACCTGGAATTGAATTTACATCCGGTGTAAGCTGTCAATGTCATGTAATATTGTCAAATGTCAATAAGACACAAGTAAAAATAAACATCAAATCTTAGCCAGAGAAGCATTAAACAAAAAAACCTTAAGTTGCTATAAAAACGCCATAAACGAACGCTACTACGCGAAGATCACTGACCATCTGTCAGGATGTGAGTTACAAGCATGTTGCCATGATAAAAATTCTTAATTAATGTTATCAGCTAATGGAAAAAATACATTTTATTTAATGAATTAAAAAAAAAGTGCGGGTTCCAATTTTTTTTTTATTTTTGATTTTAAGCCCTATGTTTTATGTTCTTTTAAGATGAGAATTATTTGTTTTGCTTAGTTGACATTTGGAATAAAGGCCCAGCCTCCATACAAAATTGGGACATGTCCTATATCTTGCGCGTGGCCAAAATCGGAACTAATTAAAAGTGCCGCTATCTTGTCGTGTATCTCTAACGCTGGCAACATATATCTATTCTCATAAAATTGCGTGGTTTGACATTTCCTCTGTAAATCGGAGCGCTGCTTCGCTTTTTAATGTATTTCGTATTAATTATTATAATTAATAACAATTCTGTATTATCTGAGTGCCTTATTATATTCGAGTAGTTTTTAAAATCGTCTGAAAAATAATGTTATGTCTAATATAGTAAACTCTATGTACTGAATATATTTGTAACAATTATTGTATTTGAAACTAAGATCATAATATAATTTAACTTAGGTTTGGCGCAGACGGGCCACTGTCCAGAACCAAGGTGGTGGTGACCGTAATTTGTAATCTACACTTGAATTAAATGTGTACTGCATTCGTTTTAGTTATTCAATTTTGGGAAATAGTTTTTTTTTTGATTATTTCTTTGTAGTTATTTTTTATACCTGTCCCACCTGCCAGACCTGGACCAATTAAGAAAACCTCAATCGGCCCAGCCATGGATCGACCCCAGGACCTCCGTCTTGTAAATCCGCCGCTCACACCACTGCGCCACGGAGGCCGTCAAAAATGTGTAGAAACCACGTGTAGAAGTACACGTGTAGAAACCGAAAGAAGTGTGGATTTTCATCCTCCTAACAAGTTAGCCCGCTTCCATCTTACGTTGCATCATCACTTAGCATCAGGTGAGATTGTAGTCAAGGGCTAACTTGTAAAGAATAAAAAAAAAACCCTTTATATCCCTGTAGCTCCGAAAGTAACGATTGCTGATATATCCTGTTACTTTTAAAATTGCTTTACTATTGGCATACTCCTAATTTATATACAATTTATACTACTACTACTTATACAATCGACGTGACCAAGGAATCCATAGAGTTGTAGAGAATATCCACTGGTAATTGTTTTGCTGTGAACGGTGGCTCGTGTGCGACCAGCCTTACTGTAAAAAAGAAATTATTGTAATGTTTTTTGTTACTTTTAACTACCTTTGAATCTTTTTCCATTTATATTTTCTATTTACGCTTGACATTTGTTTTATTTTAATTTTAATTGGGAAACAATTTTAATTTGTAACATTTTAACATTATATTTACTTGGTTCTAAACATGATTATTAGCGATTTTCATCAAGATGTACAAAAAAATTACGTGTACGAAATAGAGAAATCAAATTATGTATGTGTGTAAAAGTAACTGGAATATGTCATACTTATCAATCTATCTACTTACGATCTTACAAGTCTATAATCTAAATTTCGTATTATTTCAAAATTCTTCTGTTATCCTTATTATATTATCTGAAACTGAAATCTTATATAGAGTTGTGCGTCTGCCAGTTAAGGAATGTGTGTTTCATTATATTTGTAATTAATAATAATGTGATTTAATTTTTTATATAATAAACGAAAATATTACAATCCTTGGTGTTTGAATTTTTTCAATGTGGTAGGTAGCCGCCTCTAGCTGCCCCGTTGGCACAGCGGTTAGTGTGGCGTCGATTACGGGTCGCGGGTTCGAGCCTGGGACAGGTTATGAAAGACAGCTATACAGTTGAACCAAATGTCAACGCCTGCATTTAAGACAAATTCAAACTTTAATATCGTCGCCGCGAGTTCCGCATTCATCTGCGTTGCGTTGTCACTACTCGCATTGGAGGGGCTTGATGGGTCTAAGTTCCATATTCCCAGAAGGGATAAGTTTTGCTCACCCTGCACCTGTGCCCTATTTATTCTGTGAGTATGTACTTAATGTAAGGCATGAGAATGAACATGTCTTATTTTTGTGCTAAAATGCTTACCCTGAATCAAAGCCCTGTGCCCACCACGGTGTAGTGGTAAGATCAAAGGCGATTCTGTGTATAGATTGGTAACTGTAGGTTCGTATCATATTCATGATTACGTTCCTTCAGTTTTCCACACCAACACACTTTCTGTCAACTGTCTATGTTTGTCTGTAGTGTACAATCTCATCAGTTCATCCAAAGCTAAACGAACTTCCAAGACTGAACAAACTATTCGCCTACGTCCCTTTAGGGTGCTTTTCCACCAGAGATGTGCTATGCAGCTATACCGCGAAGATTTGAAATTACGCTACGAAAATATGTGACGTTTCCACCAATACTAAGCTATGTAGCTGTGCGAGCAAGATGCGCAGCTCGAGCTTTGAGCTTGTACATATGTTTTCTGTGCTACGAGTATGCGATGCCGGCCCATAGCAGGCATGTATCCATAGCATGCATCCTTTCCATATAAAAAACCATATCTTGGTTGAATCCGTTTCCACCAGTGCTAAGCTATGTGCACTAATGAATATGATATATAGTTATCAAACGCATCCATAGCAACGTAGCGTAGCACATCTGGTGGAAAAGCACCCTTATGAGGCCTAATAAGCTTCGCGTCATAAATTTCCGAGCTTCTGCCAGAAAAAGCAGCAATAAACATGTATGGTTAGATCGCATCGAAGTATAATAACCATAATTCGATATCCGCTCTTTGGCCGGCGCTTGGGCGCTCGCCAGCCAGTGATAAGACGCCTCTGGAAGTGGACTGCTGCCCTACATAGCGTGGAGCCAAATTGTCAGCCCCACGTGGACTTAGGGCTCTGGAAGGGTTCGAAATTGATCATAATATCTATTCAGTCACGGGTCAAGGTAGAGAGAGCGCGCAACTTTTGTGCAACTTTCCACACATCCCTATATTTGGGTCACAAGAATTGATATGTGTACCTCAACTGGATTGGTTCAGTACATTCGGAGAAAACAGACAGACATTAAAATGTGCGCGAGTGATATTAAAAGAGTTCCATTGTTGTATTACATACGTTTGGAACCCTAAAAAAGTGTCAAATACCCTATTATGTTGCCAGCGTTAGTGATCTCTTTTACCCGCCAAGAGATAGATAGAGACAGACGACAAGATGGCAGCACTTTTGATTAGTTCCGATTTTGGCCACACGCAAACTTATCGTGCTCTAACTTCTCGCGTACTTACTACTCTAACTTGATGCTTGCAATGATTCTTTGTGTGCTCCTCTATCCAGTGAACTTTTTTGATAGCCTCCGTGGCGCAGTGAAAGCCGCGTTGGATTTACAAGACGGAGGTTCTGGGTTCGATTCCCGGCTGGGCCGATTGAGGTTTTTTTTTAATTGGACCATGTTTACCTGGTGAGAGGCTTCGGTTAGTTACCACCCCACTGGCAAAGACGTACCGCCTAGCGATTAAGCGTTCCGGTACGATGCCGTGTAAAAACCGAAAGGGATGTGGATATTCATCCTCCTCCTAACAAGTTAGCCCGATTCCATCTTAGATTTCATCATGACTTACACAAGCAATATTGTAGTCAAGGGCTAACTAGTAAAAAAAAACTACAAAGAAATAATTAAAACTGTTAACTAATTATGTGTGCATTTTGAAATTGCCTTAACTTTCGTCGGACGGCTCTGGTTCCCCCCCAAACGGGATGCTCTAAGCAATAGGCTAGTTAACACTTTTTTAAATGGTCTGAAATTGTTCATTAGTTCTACTATATTAAAAAAAATCATATTTTTTTCAGACGTGATTACACGAAAATTTAAAATTTAAAATATTTTTGTCAATACGAGCCAAAACCAATGATATCAAATACCGATAGGTTACTAGCTAGAAAACTGAAGCGCTCAAAAGAGGTTTATAGCCAACTCAATGTTATTAAAGTTGTGGTCAACAACGAACGTTATATTTTATACAAATAATACGTAAATATCGTCTACAATGTCGAGTTGTGTGTTTAGGAAGTGTAAAAACTATATATAGGTACATAAATATATAATGGAATTAAAGACAAAATTGTGCATGTGTGCGCTCAATATTGTAGTCTTTTATTCGGATCACTTTTTGTGGTGATTTTATACGGATGTAACCAATCTATAGTATAAAATTATCATTGGCCAAAACGCTGTCGGACATGATGGTCTATATTTCAACTGTTTCTTGACGTCACGTTCACGTTAACAAATGGAGCGAGTAACATTGTGACGTCACAAAAAGGACGACAGCGTTTTATACGTTTGGAAAATTGGAAAAATTGAGCCTAGACCCACCACGCCGTTTTTATGTGGGTTGGCGAGCTTAGGGTGATAATATTCCCTCATGGACCATTATCAGATGTTAATGATGAAGACCGAGACCGATGTCTTAACATGCTCTCCGAGGCACGGAGTGTAGCACCTCCAACTTCCCAACTCCCGGCTGAGAATATAACTGAAAATTTCTGAGAACAAAGAAAAGCTCTATATCTCATAGACCGACCCAGATTCGCACCCAGGATCTTTTAATCAGAGCCTTATGAACATATACTTACCATTAGACCAACGAGGAACGAATTATAATGTTTACTTTGATTTAAAGAACATCCTTGAGACAACATTCCTTGAGATAGGTACGTCAGGCATGTTCTGATCTTTTATCCCAAATTGTCAAGTCCATTCGTTGGCTTAGCTTTGAAAGTCAGTAATAATAAAACTATATCCATGTACGAATTTGGGCAGAAGCCAATCGTGGCTTAAAAGGCTCGATGTTTATTGTTCCACCGCTACCTACAGATGATAGCACTTTGTGTTTAACTTTCGAACGAAAAGCCTAACTTTCTGAATTAAGTAGGTGAACGAGTAGTTTTTGTTTCTCTTTCGGCTGGCAAGCTAAACAGTTTTGTTAACTTTATTAGGTTTAGTTAGCTTGGTTGACACAGTTTTTATATTAAACGCCTGTGGTAATCTACTAGACATCTATACTAATATTATAAAGCTGAAGAGTTTATTTGTTTGAACGCGCTAATCTCAGGAACTACTGGTCCGATTTGAAAAATTCTTTCAGTGTTAGATAGCCCATTTATCGAGGAAGGCTATAGGCTAAACATTATCCCCGTATTCCTACGGAAACGGGAACCACGCGGGTAAAACTGCGCGGTCTCAGCTAGTTTATTATATAAATGTTGAAAAATTGTCTGCCTCAGTTTTGATGCGCTAGTGCCTCATCTCTAGTATAAAGTATCATTGTTTCGCACTGTCTACACACAACTAGGTACTTTTTAGACCGGTGTTAAAGTTGTTACAAACAGACATGAGACAAACAATTGTAAAGTAATTGTATTGTAAATAAACAAAATCGTTTAGATTTACATAAAAGAAGTAAAAAGCTTTTGAGAGAAACCTCAGGTTATTAAAGAGTTGGTTCGTTCTGTATTCTGAGAGAGAAACCTAGATTCTCATTCAGTACCAGTATCATTGCAATTGGCTACAGACTTGAGCCTGCAGCATCCACACAAGATGTTGATATGAAAGTCGTCGCGTGCCGGAGAGTAAATGCAATTTTTAATAAACTCGCACCCCGTAGGTTAGGGTGGATACATTTTCATGTTTCGCTGGATAAACTTGTTTTTTGCCTATGACCAATATCTCCGTTCCCCTACAATTAGACGGTTAGTCTGTGTTAGGAGTGGGTATGATGATATACCAACAGAGGGCGATTAAATCTCAAAGCTGATCAAGTTAAAAATTAAAACTATATGACGTTTAAAAACCGATGCTAAACCGTTGAACTGTATTGTACTTTAGAACACAATATATTTTATTAAATGTGAAACAGAAGTGACTCTGAGCCTTCTTATCAGGCCCATAGTTAGCGACCAAGTCTCGGAACCATAGGTCATCACTGGCAACACGCACTGTTCGAAGACTTTTGTCTTCAGGCACTGAGGAATTTCGGACGAAAAGATGTCGCGAAGTTTCCCGAATGCAGCCCAGCCGAGTTGGATTCGACGGTTCACCTCTTTCTCGAAATTGGACCTACCTAACTGGATCATATGTCCTAGGTATATGTATTCGCCTACAATTTCGAGTGCAGCGTTCTCAACTATAATTGGGCGATGGAACGAGCTATGTTAGGAGTATCTCTGCGTGATCGAATCAGAAATGAGGAGATCCGCAGAAGAACCAAAGTCACAGACATAGCTCAACGAGTTGCGAAGCTGAAGTGGCAATGGGCGGGGCACATAGTTCGAAGAGCCGATGGACGTTGGGGTCCCAAAGTGCTGGAATGGCGACCCCGCACTAGTAAGCGCAGTGTTGGCCGACCCCCCACCAGGTGGACTGACGACATCAAGCGAGTCGCAGGGATTCGCTGGATGCAGATGGCTCAGTATCGTGATGTTTGGAAGTCCCTACAAAAGGCCTATGTCCTGCAGTGGACGTCCATCGGCTGATATGATGATGATGATGATGATAAAACAGAAGTTAAAAATTGTGAAAAAAATATTTTTTAAATTCCACCCCTAAAGGGTTGAAAATTTAAATCATGTATTTCTCAAGTTATTTTTTTTTTTGATTGATTATAATATAAATATAGTGTTTAATTTAATGTGGGTAAAATTGGATATTTTTGTTAAAATTGACCTTTTAAAGTTATACTCACGGAGCATTGAATATCGTTAAAATGTAATAGGGTTGAACAGCGGAAGCTGAAATTATAAGCTACATATACATTTTCTCCGTTAGTAAATAAGCTGATATAACTAACTTAATGTCTTCAACTTAATGGTATTTCAACGATGTTACCAACGTTATGTTACCTAATATCAATCAGATAAGACCAATCCAATTTCGTCCAAGGGTCCTAGTCATCTTCACTATCAGACCACAGAGTATATAGTTATAGGTATACAAGTCCTAGCAGGCAACATGGTCACCCTAAAGTTTCCCCCATTCGAAGCAGTATTATTGTTTACGCTAGTGGCGGATTATCCGCTGGATACATATCACTCTATATTTTACACGAACTACCCTCGCCCGACCTCTGCGGGGAAACAAATAACCAAATAAAATAAAGAGCTCAGAGTGTAACAATGTTATTGGAACTTTTCCGTGGAAACGTGGTGATAATGTAGATACAATATGGCCGACGTGCTCGTGAGGTTTTATTAGAGACGGGCTTTTTGAGATGCCTTTATATATTGCGATGTTATTTTCTAGACATTCTTGAACGAAAATCAGCAGCGATTGGTAGTTTTTAAGAATATTATCCACGGCTTATATTTTCCTACGATACGATAGACGATTTTCGACCAATAGCAGTGAAATCTTCTCTGGTGGTAGGTATCAGCCGTGGCTAGTTACCACCCTACGGGCAAAGACGTACCGCCAAGCGATTTAGCGTTAACGGTAGAAATCGTCAGAGATATGGGTAGAACTAGTCTTGTATTGTCATTTAAAACAATACTATAATAATTAAAAAACGAAAATGTAGCTAAAAATATTTTTCTTTCTTTGTCTGTAGACCAACGAGGCATTTCAATTATTAGAGCAATCAATTTTTATTGAAAGCTTGGCTACAAAATTATAATCAATTTGTTTGAAGAGATAAACAATAATAAAATCATAACAAGTCGTCCGATGTATCGTGGCCATATTCGCGTAATTGCCTAACACAATCACACACAACAATATCTCTAATTGCTCTTTGTGTATAAAATGGCCAAATTATACCTATTCGTGCCCATTTCACTCTAGTGATGTGCCGGTAAACATCCGACTACAATCGATACACAATGTCACACATTCTGTGTTCGATTACCTACTTTTATTAACCTAGCATTTTTCTTTATTCTTTACAAATTAGCCCTTGAATACAATAATCTCACCTAATGGTAAGTGATGATGCAATCTAAGACGGAAGTGGGCTGACTTGTAGAGGAGACTTTCGATTTCTACACGACATCGTACCGGAATGCTAAATCACTTGGCGGTATGTCTATCGGTAGGGTGGTAACTAGCCACGGCCGAAGCCGCAGCATCAGCAAGATATCTGTAATTCAAATAAAGTTGATAAAAACAAAAGTTTAAAATGTTGAAAAAAAAAAACATGTAATCCATAATTAGTTTCCAAGACTTGGACAAAAGTTAAATGTAGTATTTTGTTTTTCGAGTAGATTAATCATTCATAATGCTGGTAGAGTTTAACGAGAGGTTACGAGAAGTTTAAGTTATAAATTGTAAATTCATTAAAATAAATAAATAAAACTTCTAGGTACTTTTTCTCTATGCATGGTGCATAGTTAACGGATGTACTAGGCGAAGTAAAAATTTTAATAAAAAAATACAACCGACTTCAAAACCTAAAAACGTACCCACTAAACTAAAAAGTGAAAAATAACATATGTTCTACCTGCTGATGAGTATGAAGGCGGTGCTAAGTATTAATTCAAGCCATGTGAGAATATCTTATAGATTTAGATTTGGCAGACAGTGTTGTTTCATGTGGTCCTGTCAGAAATGGCTTAAATTAAGACAACACCGGATAAGCACCGCCTTCATACTGATCAGCAGGTAGAACATATGTTATTTTTCACTTTTTATTTTAGTGGGTACGTTTTTAGGTTTTGAAGTCGGTTGTATTTTTTTATTAAAATTTTCATTATTTTTCCATTTTTAGTGTAAAATTTCATCTCAAACGAATACATCAGACCCCTAATGACAGTCACAACCCATCTTGGTACAAAATTCTCAGCAATACAAATTAATCAAGCCCAAGCACAAGGTAGCTACCGTAAACCGTTAAGGGGTTCCCTTAATTGACCTTGGTCTTCATCATCAGACTCCTAATAATAGACACAACTCATCTAGGTAGAAAGTTCTCAGCAATACGAATTAATCAAGGCCAAACACAAGGCAGTTACTGTAAACTGTTAAAGAGTTCCCTTAATTGTCCTTGGTCTTCATCACCAAACCTCTAAATGACAGTCACAACCTATCTATGTGGAAAGTTCTCATTAATACAAATTAATCAAGCCCAAACACAAGGTAACTGCTGTAAATCGCCGAGGAGTTCCCTCGTCTGTTTTATGGCTTCATCATCAGATCAATTTTAAACCTTCATGAAATTGTAGTGCATAAAAGTACTAAATGGAAAAGTATACGAACACACTAGATATCCATATAATTTTCGAAAGTTCCCCTCAATTTCTCCAGGATCCCATCATCAGATCTTGACATGATGGCAATGGGACCAAATGGGGACTATACCGTTTCAAACAAAAAAAGAATTTTTGAAATCGGTCCAGGCGTCTTTGAGTAATCGGTGTACATACATAAAAAAAAAAAAATATACCGACCGAATTGAGAACCTCCTCCTTTTTGAAGTCGGTTAAAAACTAGTTGCAGCTGCACAGATGGCTCAAAACTGTGTGTAAGTTTGAAGATCATGTCCAGGATGTTCAACAACTGAAATAAATTTCACCACTTTGAGATGATGCTGGAAACAGGAGACAATAAAGGAAATAGTGAACTAAGTTCAACATAGGTAGGTACTCTGTTCTTGTTCATTACCTAACATGAAGTAGTTAAGTTACCGTACTTTATTAACCGTACTAAGTCGATAGTACCGACTCGCATGTTTAAAAATTTCCCTAACGCATCACTACTTGTTGTGTTGCCAGCATGAAAACTCTAATTACCCCTCTATTAGTGTTGGGACGGAGCTCGCTTTTGGCTGAATTTGCATAGATTTACGTAATCTGAGCCGGCGCTATCAGCGGCTTAGCTACAGGCGTGTAATTGTTATTATTGTGAATGCCATGACGAAGCTCGTGTATAAGCTTTCATCTCTACCACAGAATATAATATAATGGTACCAACAAGTATTCTACTATTTATAATATGAAAATGTAAGCATTTAACTTTAGCAGTGATAACCTAGTTGAGACGTCTTTGTTTTATGTAGCAAGTTATACGAGTCCGAGACTTATGTTTGACTTTGTAGCTGATAATGAAAGGAATGTTTGATTAAGGTGAAACTATCACTAAACTTTAGGCAACCTAACCTTACCTTATTTACAACTAGCGGTAGCCCGCCCGACTTCGTCGATGTGAAATTCAGTTTTTTACAAATCCCGTATGAACCATGGATAATTCCGGGATCTTCTGGATCAGCAAAGACCATTAAAATCGGTTCGGCCGTTCCAGAGAATAGCCCGGGCAAACTGGCAGACAGGTTCTTTGCGTACCTACTGTATCCAGTGCACTTTTGCATGTATGAAGTTCAAGCCACTGCTTAGGATTATTATTTATGTTCAAATCCGTTAAACGGCTTCCTTTCCGTCATTCGTTAGACCAGTCGTAGATTACGCTAAAGAATTTCTGGTGGGAGGCTTCGGCCGTGGCTAGTTTCTACCCTACCGGCAATGACGTACCGCCAAGTGATTTAGCGTTCAGTACGATGTCGTGTAGAAACCGAAATGGGTGTGGATTTTCATCCAACGCCTAACAAGCTAGCGCGCTTCCA
This sequence comes from Bicyclus anynana, assembly GCF_947172395.1. Classification (NCBI taxonomy): domain Eukaryota; kingdom Metazoa; phylum Arthropoda; class Insecta; order Lepidoptera; family Nymphalidae; genus Bicyclus; species Bicyclus anynana. The sequence goes on along the minus strand of NC_069097.1, from coordinate 15,667,193 downwards.
TCTTAGATTGCATCATCACTCACCATCAGGTGAGATTGTAGTCAAGGGCTAACTTGTAAAGAATATAAAAAGCATGAAACAGACATATACACATACCTATTACCCGAAAAACCTAAACAAAAAATGCTCCATCAACAGTTGGGTAACAAGAGAAGTGTGTTTTAATATGTTTCCTATTATTCCAACAACGAATGTGCGTGCTCCGAATGCATTGCAGTTAAGTAAGTAAGCTCAAACCATAATCCAGTGTGCTTCCCTCTCCAAGTCACCCTCAGTGAAATATGGTGCACATTTTTCAGTGACTTAACCTCCCCCCCTCCTCCTGGGAGCGGAGGGACAGTTATAATGAAGTCGGCGAACTGAGCGGGATGAATTAATTCACTCTCGGACCCATGACTAATGCATTGCGACTGCTCGGATTTCGTTTATTAAAATATCAAGTGGATAGGTAACTATCCCTTTTATATTTGCAGTCAACTTTAATCTCTATTAATAGCTAAGCATTCACATAGTCTATTATTTACTTGACTAACTGTATTAACAGTTGATTTTCCTTTGCAAACAAAAAAAAATAAATGAATGAATTATTAAATGAATGAATGAATAAATAAATTAATTAATATATAAATGACTGAATGCATGTATGAATGAATGAATGAATGAATTAATTAATTTATATTTGAATCAATCACTACAGAGCTAGGTCTATCGTACAGGAGAAGGGATTTGGATTGATTGATTTATATTTGGAGTCAACTTTAACGTGCAATTTATGTTTGAATATCACTACGGATATGTATACCTTCTTTTAAGAGAGGCGATTTGGGACTTAGATTCATCACTCTGCTTGAATACGGGTAGGCGGGCTTAGGATGCCAGTGTTTGTCTCAGTTTAACTTCTCATCTCTGAGCTACTTCTGAGAATTCTCGGGAGAAACTCAATATATAACCCGACCCAGGACTCAAACTTAGGACTTAATGATCCGATTCCATACAGCGTACCCATTGGCCCAACGCGGTAGTAATATATATGTGTCACTAATCGAGGCAGTAGGTTACAGATATGTTACCGAATAATTTAATACTAAAAAAATCATACATACAGCCGAACGTAGAACCTCCTCCTTTTTGGAAGTCAGTTAAAAAAGAATGAAACGGAAATATTCATTAAGCTTTGTCTAAAGTTGAAATATAACTTGCTGATCGAACTAGCAGTCCACGCATAGCGCTAACGACTAATGTTGCCAGCTCCTCAATTGAAAATTCCGGATTAGAATTCAATAATAGGGATTATGCTTCTAAAAGTTATAATTAATGGGAATGAATAAGATATTTCAGATGGTTGGTTACAAAAAAAATAAATCAAGTACCAACAACTACAATTATTTAAGTATAGTTTTAGTGACATATCCACAGGCTTTGTGTCTCCTAAAAAGGAAATGGAGCTTAGGTTTAGATCTTATTCACATTATTTAACTCAACAATCATTATGTATACTATTAGGTATCTACGGTAATCAACATAATTATATGTAGGACCGACAGCCTAATCTGCCCAAGTGGCACGACGATTCTCTTTCTACAATCGCAAACGCTTCGAAAACTAGAAAAATGGGGAATGACAGATCTTGATCACGTGACCTGTCGATAGCAAATGTCATTCATTCGAGGGACAATCCCCGCAGACAAGCAGTTTGAACTTCGGGGGTGATTCTGCCGTTATCAGATTTAAGGTCCTTAGAGAAAGACTGGATTGACTTATAAGAAGAAGCACTTCTACATCTCAATTAAGCTTAATTACTAATAGAATTTGTAGGCCTAATCAACTGCATAAAAAAGGCTCTAGATTTTCGTAAATCGGGACGTCCCGTGCCAACCGGGTCACCTGGCAAGTCCGGCGCGGGCACTTGTCACGGCCGATTATCAAGAAGCCAACACAATTGGCAAAGCTCCTGCCATTCCAGGAACATCCAGCTCACTTCGGATCTAGACACTTTTAGACACTGCCGACATAATTACTGAGAACACGGCCTGATTCAAATAGCAGTGATTAGGTTTAAGGATTGTTGTTTTAATTCATCATCATCATTATTAGCCTATTTAACGGCCTACTTCAAGGCCATGCCTTTCTCATTACACAAGAGGATATGGAGCTTAACACCACACTACTCCAATGTGGTTTGGTGGCTGATAATGTTTTTAGCTGATGTTTTGTTTGGAAATTCTAACTTAGTAAAACGACTGAGGCGTTGACGTGAGATAAAGTAGCACTTTTAACCACATATTACAAGCGTTATCTGACAAGTTTAAGACTTTATTATCACCATTACATTACAATAATTAAAAAGAAAATAAAAATAAAAACTTTATTGAGGATTCAAAATGAACATTTTATTTGGGCTAATCTTTGGACCTACTTACTGTACGGATTTTGTAATTTTCTTACTTATAGAAAGCTATATTTTCACCAAGTAACATAGGCTATAATTTATCTCCAAATTCCCACGAGAAAGGGAACTTGGCGTGTGAAACCACGGGGCGTTTGGTAGTAATGAATAAATGCAATATGATGTTGGCTTTGAATACTAAAATGTGTATAACATAATTATCCTAGAGATTGAAACATTAAGCGGCAAGTTGCCAGCTCATCGTAATTTGTGAACACACGATTGGAAACGGTACAACATAATCGATAGCGTTACTGAATACTTCCATTGTGTTGTTGTAGCGCAATCACTGTGTTGTTGTAGCATAATCACTGCGACGCCGCTGATTATGTTGTTATAATAGCTTCAATAGCTCGGTTGATTCGATGGTGAACTGAAACAACTAAACTTATAGAATAGTTTATTTGAAACAAATAGTGGGCTAGATTAGGCTTTTTAGTTTGACCACACAATACATAATAAGTAATACTCTATAATCTAAATAAGACTACATAATAAACCTATTACATGTGGTTTTATATATCTAAAAAGACAAGCAATATAGAGTCGTTGAAATAAGTAGTGTGTTTATCTATTAAAACATTCTTTCTTTTTTCGTTCATCATCATAACTAGCAAAACCTCTTCTACTGCGTAGTTTGGTTCCCGTTGGAATGCCGGGATAAAATTAGTCTATGTTACTCGCTGATAATGTACTTAGCTTTCCACTGGTGTAAAATTTTTTCCAATCGGTTCTGTTGTTTTTGAGTTTATTCAAACACACACAAGTGTTTTACACACTAAAATACAAATCTTTTCCTTTTATAATATTACTATAGAAGAATAGAGAAGTATGGTAGATGATCGCAAATATCGAAAAATCATTGCACTTTGAGATATGGGTCATTATTTGATCGAGATACATAGTTACTATGCTGGATGGAATTTGATATATATAAATGCGAAAGGTCATTCACGAAAACACCACCTACAACCCTGAAATTTGGCGTTGTTTACAGTCGGTAGACGTCCGCTAAGAACGGATTTTGCAAAGAGCCGGATTAAGGATGTCTAAGGGCGGACGAAGTAGTGGGCGTACGTCGTTATCAACCCATATACGGCTCATTGCTGAACTCGAGTCTCCTCTCAGAATGAGAGGGTTAATCCAATAGTCCACCACGCTGGCCCAATGCGAATTGGCAGACTTCACACACGCAGAGAATTAAGAAGTTCTCTGATATGCAGGTTTCCTCACGATGTTTTCCTTCACCGTTTGGTGAATGGTGGGCGTACGCTAGTAGAATATACATAGGTACCTACAGATTTGATATTCCCACGGTAACGGATAATTAAGAGTTCCAATCCAATAATAAAGTAGTTATTTAAAGAAGCGAACGGTAAAAATAATACCTGCAGATAAGTGAATCAAGATGAATCAAAGTGGACTAGTGATGGACAAAGGTCGGCCCGCGGTGGCGACCACCGGCTATGGCGCCACAAAAAGTGATCGCGACCGACCACGTCGGCTGTGGACTTACCGTTACTTGATTTACTACCAAAGCTTACTCGTATGTGTTGTTTGGGAAATTATGCAACGAAAATATACGCGTGCTTACTGTGTAAAGCTAGATTCACAAGACGTTTTCTTTATTAACCGTTCGTCGTCATCAACCCATATTCGGCTCACTGCTGAGCTCGAGTCTCCTCTCAGAATGAGAGGGGTAAGGCCAATAGTCTACCACGCTGGCCCAATGCGGATTGGTAGACTTCACACACGCAGATAATTAAGATATCTCTGGTATACAGGTTGCCTCACGATGTTTTCCTTCACCGATTGAGACACGTCATATTTAATTTCTTAAAATGCACACAACTGAAAAGTTGGAGGTGCATACCCCGGACCGGATTCGAACCCTTCGGAATCGGAGGCAAGGTCATATCCACTGGGCTATCACGGCTCATAGAACCGTTCACACGTAGGTAAATGTTGCAAAAAAACGTACACCGTTTGCACGTTTCAACGAATACCGCAAAAACGTGCAGGACATTACCGTGTGAACGTAGCTAGAGTTGCGAATAAAAAAAAAAACGTTCAAAACCTAAGAGAGAAAGTCGCTAAGACTTGTTATGTGTTTTTCTTCAAAGGGTGACTAGGGTCTGGAAGGATTGTTTTAGAAATTTTAAATAGCTGATGCCGCGCGGTTTCACCCACGTGGTTCCCGTTCCCGTAGGTATACGGGGATAATATATAGCCTGTAGCCTTCCTCGATAAATAGGTTATCTAACTTCTTCTTCTTCTTAAGGTGCCTCTCCGACTAGCGAAGGTTGGCAGTCAGTTTCTTGAACTCGTCTCTATCCTCTATCCTATCTAACACTGAAAGAATTTTTCAAATCGGACCAGCAGTTCCTGAGATTAGCGCGTTCAATCAAACAAACAAACAAATAAACTCTTCAACTTTATAATATTAGTATAGATAAGTTTTCACTTTCACATTCTTTCAATATGTATACTAATTCAAAAATCTATTATCCGCTAGGGTTACCAATTGACAAAAGAGGCAGTAAATAATATATTTTACAACACGAAAACAATAATTATTATTAAGAAAATATAAATTCTTCCTTTCTTGAACCCCAATGACACGACATTGTACCAATTCAGTTGTAGTTTTATTATCGAAGTCAGGGTAGGATTTATTTAAATTTTAAACAGCATCACTGAATTTGAATTTAAAATAGGTGTCCGTCTTACGGGTTGATAAGGGCGCGAGAGGCTGCTAGGGTTAACTGCCGCCTATTTTACTTATCTCGAGCCTATTATTTGAAACGAAATTGAATTAAACTTGTCTCTGGTAATTTATTGCGTGACAGAATAACTAAGTAAGTCTATTTAAATTCAAAACGCCGTTAAAAATTATCTCGGAAGGCTTCAGTGGCAAATGTTGTTAATGTATTTTGTTCCGGTATTCCGTAACGTAAAAAAGAAGCAAATTCTATTAGGGGTTTATTTTGTTGTTTCATAAACAAGGAAAATTCCATTTTGATGGGTGTATATTAATAATATATATATATGCTTGTTTCTATTAAGCTTATATTTATCGTCCCTTATATACCTATGAGGCAAGACTTATTAAAAGAATAAATCGATTTTTTTATTTCTCCAATTTGTTCACACAAGACAAACGAAGATCGGAGACTCTGCTCAATTATACCTAGTATTTTTAACCGACTTCCAAAAAGGAGGAGGTTCTATGTTCGACTGTATGTATGTTTTTTAAATTTATTTATTCGTGTTAATGTATACTAATATTATAAAGCTGAAGAGTTTGTTTGTTTGTTTAAACGCGCTAATCTCAGGAACTACTGATCCGATTTGAAAAATTCTTTCAGTGTTAGATAGCCCATTTATCGATGAAGGCTCTAGGCTATATATTATCCCCGGGTGAAACCGTGAGGATTCAGGTAGTTAATAAATAATTAACAATATAACGAGTGTTTAATTTAATACAAACTATGTTATATTATAATTTATCCAGTATCAATTAATAGTTCTTAGTTATTTAATGTCATATACAACGTTACTTAATTGTATGGTTTCTTGAGTAAAAAGCGTAATATCTGTCCCGTATCTGTCCTGTCTGATGCCAGGACGTGAAGTGGAGGCACGTAATGTAATCAATGTCCTATTATTCAAACTGCATTACGTCGGCAGAGAGCCGGGCGTCGCCCCCGCGTCTCTCCTGTCAGCTGAGTGCGCGGTGGCTCCTATTATCTTATTACTGCTTGCGAGTACATCTAGGAAACCTTTGTACAGCTAGATTTTACTAAAATTGTTATATTTTTTAATTAGAAGTAAAATTTGCTGTTATTTTTTTTTTCCCCTCCAACTAGTCGGGAAAGACTGTGCTAGGAGTGGGTACGACAATAGACCAACAGCGCCGGGATCGAACCACTACCCGTCGTAAAATACCTCAGACCAATTATAGAAGGACCTGTATCCCACTCATAGTCACGAACAAAATTGTCTGTCATTTTCTGAGGAAAACGAGCTTAGATTTTGTATAAATCTTATACTAAACTAGAAGTTTTTGCCCGTTTTTTACACAATTCAATTACACAAAAAGGTATTTTTACGGAGTTCTTTAACCGACGAACACGATTACAACTATTTAACATCGATTCTATAGAAACAGTTTTTATAATCGCATTAGATCGTTGATCATATACTTTGACAGAAAAGTAACTTTTAGCGAGGTAGGTCCTATACAATAATTGGTCTGAGTAAAATACATTCAATTAGTACGGTTGATTTTTAAAATTTGAGCGAAAGCTTTACCGTAAAACCGTTGAAAGGTGTGCCATTTATTTATTCTTTACAAAGTTAGCCCTTGACTACAATCTCACCTGATGGTAAGTGATGATGCAGTCTAAGATGGAAGCGGGCTAACTTGTTAGGAGGAGGATGAAAATCCACACCCCTTTCGGTTGCTACACGGCATCGTACCGGAACGCTAAATTGCTTGGCGGTACGTCTTTGCCGGTAGGGTGGTAATAGCCACGGCCGAAGCCTTACACCAGCCAATACTTCAATTACATACCTACTTTATCTATTATAATGCACGATGCGTAGCAGTCCTTACTCAAGGTTACGATTCAGAGATCCTTCTGTTATCGAATTATGTAATTGAATTATGGATGTACCAAAGTCGGTCGATAGATAGCAGGACAGATAGATTGTGTGATCCCAATGATAATTTTGTACTATAGATAGGTTACGTGCATGAAAAATCACCGCAAAAAAGTGATCCGAATTTAGCGACTCCACTGAGCGCACAAGTGTACAATTTTGTCTTTAATTTATTTATATATTTTATGTATATATAGTTTTTACAATCCTGAACACACAACTCGACATTGTAGACGATATTTCGATATTATTTTTGTAAGTAACCCATAATAGAGAGACCCAGTCAGTCGTATTGTAGCCGCGGATCTGTAAAGACATTTATTGTCTTAATTAACTTAAAGTATGGTTAAAGTATATGTGTTCTATCTTTTAGGAATAAAGATTTTTTTTTAAAAGGGGTTTTCATTGACCCCCCTATAACAGATCGTCGTTTAATAAGCGACTTAAATGAAATTAAGACAATTATACACATTTGTCCGCCTCAGTTTTGATGCGCTAGTGGTCTATCTCTAGTATAAAGTATTATTTATGTGATTCCCCATTTCGTTACCCTAGTTCTTTGAATGGAAACAAAAATTGTAAAATATTTCCAAATATTGTATTATAGTTAGGTTACACGATTATGTAGTCGTTGCCTATAAATACCCAATTGTAAGATGTAATATAAAAGTGGGGCATGAAAATTCAATACACGGTGGGCAGTAAAAATGCAAATCCTCCTGCTTGGATCGCATTCACTGTTCTGACGGTTCGCTGAACATTATCACTTGCTACGCGCCTTTAGGAACCCTCAATGTTACTAGGGTTGAAAGACGTTTTATATCACATCCCCCATGAATGAACCATGAATTAAATAATTGACAATTTACTGCGTGACAAAGTAACTACATAAATCTATTATTATAAATTCAAAGCGTCCTAAAAGTTATCTTTGGAGACGTCGGTGGCAAATAATGTAAATCAGTAATTATAACTAAGCCACGCGTCCTTTCTATGAGCTGCAATGCTGTCAGGGTTGCTGAAAGACGTGAGACGTGATATCATATCCCCCATGAACGAAATTATCGAAAATATGACTTTTTACATATGACACAACTAATTTATTTTCGCACATGGTGTCTTGAAAGGACACTCAACTTAAACGTCCGAATTTTATTCTTGGTCGATAGAACGACGAACGACGAATATAGGAGTGTTTATGCACTCCAAATACACCCAAAATTTGGTTTATGCACCCAAGTTAAGGAAGTAGCTCAGCGGTTCAACCCTAAAGGTATTTAAATAAAGGGGATGACTTTTGGATGCGATTTACGAGCGCCGCGATCGGACGTTTATAGGTTTTGCGTTTTTCAATTTAACAGTCCATTTTCACGTTTATTGGGGTAAAGATAAGCTAAACTCAATGGATAAAGGGCTGGACCGAACACCTAACTGGTGGTATTTATGTATTCACACACACAAAATTTTAGTAAAAGCTGTGGTTTACTTGAAAGGAGAAAGAGACTTATACTATACCTATTACTAAGAAATATGTAACTTTTACAAAATACATAAAGTAAAATACCTACGGGAAATATTTCTAAAAATATATAAAGCCATGTATCAAAAATCGGAAAAGAATTTTTGATTAGAACTAGAGAGAACAGAATATAACTAGACACAACAGTAGTGGCGTAGATAGCTAACCAAGGGCCTTGGTGCAAATCAAAAATGGGCTCCACTACTATCTAAACTTTGGTAGATATTGCTTTATGCAATAAGACCGCCTTTGCACATACTTGTTTTCTATGTTTTCTTTTGTTTTCTTTGTTATTGTTTTTGTTTTGTGCAATAAAGTATAAATAAATAAATTAACTGGTTAGATTTTATCAAGTAAAAATATTCGTCAGCTCTTTTTCGTTTCCGAAATTTCAACTCGACCGCGTTTTTCTGGTAAGGATTAGAGATGGCCCGGGGCATAGCACCGCCTAGCACCGGGTCACTATGCCATTGGACAACAGATATGAACAGGGAGAAAGTTCCGTGCTTTGGAGAACAGATTAACCCATACATCATCGCCAACTCACCGTAATCCCGCCATCCTGGTGATGTGTGAGATTTGATCCTTAAACTTCATCACATTAGGACTTACAGAAAAAAGGCGCGTTGTAGTAAGAAATTGACAAAAAATACAAGATCTGTGTGGAGTAAAAGAAACATTGGAGATAATATTTAAAGGAATGGTTTAAAAAGTTTAAAGAGCCGTGATAGCCCAGTGGATATGACCTCTGCCTCCGATTCCGGAGGGTGTGTGTTCGAATCCGGTCCGGGGCATGCACCTCTAATTTTTCAGTTGTGTGCATTTTAAGAAATTAAATATCACGTGTCTCAATCGGTGAAGGGAAACATCGTGAGGAAACCTGCATACCAGATAATTATCTTAATTATCTGCGTGTGTGAAGTCTGTCAATCCGCAGTGGTCCAGCGTGGTGGAGTATTGGCCTTACCCCTCTTATTCTGAGAGGAGACTCGAGCTCAGCAGTGATCCGAATATGGGTTGATGACGACGAAAAAGCTTACCCAGCTGTTACTAACTGTACACCGTGTTTTTCACAGTTCATTAAACTTTTTCAAAGTGAAATTTTCGCGAAAAGGAAAATTTCTTATGGTTGGCACAAGTACGACGCGACGCGTTTAAATTGTGATAAAATGTCGGCTAAATTGCGTAGAACTAACAATAAGAACATTTACAACTTTTCCATTTTAACTTTCCTCCAGACGTGAGATCAATTTGTCTGGGAAACGCTCTCAAATATGACTGCCATAAATAATGATAGAACGTCAACAAACTTTTCTTTATAATCGTTTATCAAAGACTTTATACAGTACACTAAGAGACTGTGTGGCCAGACATACCTCTTTTAGGAAGGCTGGTTGTTTGACGAAGAAAGCCTATGCTTCCATCATAGCTTCCACAACAGGTTAGTATTAGAGCCTATATGACCTTTCTCACTTCTTTTCCTTTCTTATTATTTACAAGTTAGCCCTTGACTACAATTTAACCTGATAGTAAGTGATGATGTAATCTTAGATCGACGAGGGCTAACTTGTTAGGAGGAGGATGAAAATCCTCACCTCTTTCGGTTTCTACACAACATCGTACCGGAACCCTAAATCGCTTGGCGGTACGTCTTTGCCGGTAGGGTGGTAACTAGCCACGGCCGAAGCCTTCCACCAACCATCATCATCGACAGCCTATATTCGGCTTACTGTAGAGCTCGAGTCTCCTCTCAGAATAAGAGGAGTTAGGCGTTAGTCCACCACGCTGGCCAAATGCGGATTGGCAGACTTCACACACGCAGAGAATTTAGAAAATTCTCAAGTAGATTTCCTCACGATGTTTCTTCACCGTTTAAGACACGTGATATTTAATTTCTTAAAATGCACATAGCTGAAATTATATGCACATACCTCGGACCGGATTCGAACCTACGCGCTTCGATTCGAAGGTAGAGGTCTCTTTCCTCTGGGCTATCACGGCCACGGCGCGGTCAGAGAGAGTAGGAAATGTTTTCAAATCAATAAGGCATGCGGATCCAGGTATTTCTAAACCACAACCCCGTCTAGACTAGGTACCCAGCCTACCCCCTGCATCAGTAGGCTGTTCACGTGCCCCAGGCCAGACCAACCCCCTGTTTGTGTGTATTGAAATATTGTGAAACTCACCCCCGAGGCTCGCTGAAACTGAATATATTCCGTGCCTCATATTGAGATGTTACGTGACTTGATAATGTAACAATTTTTGTGACGTTTCTTCCAATTTCATGTTGTAAAAGAAAAGCAAAAGTAAATGTAAGCTAAACTAGGATATTTCTTTCAATTTCTTTTTGTTAAAGGAAAATAAATAGTGACTGCGTAGTTTGCTAGGTTTACCGTGTCTCGTTGTTATGGAAGCGAGGAGGACTTAGATTTACTTTGTAGTACTAAGTAGTTTGTAGTGCTAAGTACCAGTGGTGAAGGATGGAATTTAGGTGAAGGTAAGCTGTCCCAAACAAATGGAAATTCATATAGTATGATACAAACTCCGGTTTCACTCATATATCTAGATATAACAATGAATTTGCATGGATTTTTAAAGGTAACCCGGTTGGAATTGGCTTGCATGAACTCTTCGCTGCTGCTAAGTACATAGTTTGTAGTTAATGTTAGTTTTAATATGTGATAAATATATTCTCTTTATAATAAATACTATATCTTTTATTTAAGTAATTAAGTTTAATTTGTTTTATGGTCATATCATAACTATAATAAAAAAATCACTAAAGGGATACGCAGTTAACTCAGACAGAAATAATTTCCTGCAATGCCTTGGTACTACATTATTATAAAAGCAGACATTTATTGGAGGGAGTGTTACGTTATCCAGGGGTGCTCCCTGCGGGGTGCGATAAAATGCGAACTGTATTGAAACTCTTTTAGCTTCCACTCAATGGTTATGGATATTATTTTTGTATTAGAATGATATATGAGATTGGATTATTTAGAATATTATCTTTTTAGAAGAAGAAAATATTTAAATTTAATAAGAATTGCAAAATATTACGAAATGGAGCTCTTGGAGATGATTACGATATAGTTCGTCTGGCAAAATACTGCCGCCAAGCAGCATTGCGGTCCGAAAGATACCATTCGCGGTGTAATTAAAGGTCCCTATGTCTCAAATAGACCGTGATAGCCCAGTGGATAAGACCTCTGCCTTCGATTTGAAGGACGTAGATTCGAATCCGGTCCGGATTATGCACTCCCAACTTAACAGTTATATGCATTTTAGGAAAGTAAATATCGCGTGTCTCAAACGGAGAAGGAAAAACACCGTGAGAATTTTCTTAATTCTCTGCATGTGTGAAGTCTGCCATTCTGCCAACCTGCATTGGGCTATCATGGTGAACTATTAAGTAGCTCTTCGTAGAGCTACTTATCTTGTCGAATCCGTGTAATAGTAAATAGTCCATCTATAATCTAGATCCTAGCTCTACGATGGTTCTATTTAACATCAGGTGGGTCTGTTAAGCCAAATTGTCGTGAAGCAATAGACAAAGGGAAATGTCGGTGCCATAAGATATCGGTGCCAAAGATCTTACATCCTAGCAACTTTACATATAATAACTCGTAAAACAAAGAAGCCGCTCTATTCTTAGATCGTTGAATAATGGATGTCGTATCACCATGATATCGTATGGTTCTATGGTATTGTAGGGTTTGCAATTTACCATGCGATTGTCACGCGTAAAATGGCAATAGTCACCTGTATCACAGTATACATATATATGCACTATAGTTGGCGATTGCAATTCTTAATTACCTTTGCCAATTAACCTATTAAAACCCACTTCTACAAAAACACAGACTTTCCTTCCACCAAATACTCCATCGTTACGTATGGTCAGGCGAGATCACAGTTATTAAGGATATTAACGCAGTTAAATATAGGTACAGGATGCTCGGGAATATTTCCCACATTTTTTTAGTTAATAAAAAAATAGTTATGCAGTTCGGTTCCTATAAGTGGACTTGTCAATAACTTGAAGTTATGGGAAATACTCCCGAGCACCCTGTATATATATGAAAGTGCACGCCATTGTGTAAGGCGGTATTCTTCTGTAGAACCTCCATGATGAAAGGCTGTGGTGCGTCGTGACTTCGCCCCCATAATGTCGGAGGACACATCTGATATGTACTGTTATTGTTATTACGATCTCGCGGTTATTATGTACTGGTACATATTTGAATATTATAAGCGAGTGTTGTCATAGGATCGAGGAAAGATTTCCTTGCAAAAATATTGTTGAGATGTTATTTGATTCATATTTTCTCTTTTCTTATAACCATTTCATTAAATTTAGAAATTAATTTCTGTTCGTATGTCTCGCTATGGAAAAGGATGGAGGAGGCTTATACCCAAAAATGGGTGCTTCAATAACAAAATAAAACATTGACATTACTTACTTATAATCGTAAATTATTAAATTGACATTATTATTACATTGAATAAATAAAATAAAATACGAGTATTACTATATTGACATAAAATAATTGGATTGTATATTGACATTTGTATAACTATTGTATATTGACAATTTTGTACCTTTTATTGTAATTTGTATTGGTTATTGTAATTTGTAATGTATACCTAATTATTGTATAATGACAAATTTGTACAATTTAATGTAATTTGTATTGGTTATTGAAATAAAAGCTTATTATATTATATTATATTATGTCTCGCTTAAATTGCAAACGAATAAAAGTCCATGTTGGATCTGCTATATATTCCCGATCTCGTCCTCCCATCTTTTACATTTTAGGGTGCTTTTCTACCAGAGATGTGCTATGCAGTTATGCTACGAACATGTGAAATACGAAAATATGCGAGGAAGATGCGCCGCCGCAAAGTAGCTGCACGAGAAATATGTACAGATCGAGCTACGAGTATGCGATGTATCGATAGTAGGGAGGCAGTAAGAGCATAGCATAGCTACCCACTCGCACTTCCAACTATATATATAAAAATGAATTGCTGTTCGTTAGTCTCGCTAAAACTCGAGAACGGCTGAACGGATTTATCTTATCTTGGTCTTCAAATGTTCGTGGAGGTATAGGGAAGGTTTAAAAGGTGAGAAAAATTAGAATAATTGCCGGGAAAACCATAAAAACAACCCTTTTCTATTTCCCATACAAACGTTTCAGAGTCAAGGGGTAGGGTATGGTAGGGGTAGAGTAGTGTAGAGTAGGGATAGGGAAGAAGTGCACATAAGTCAAAGCGAAGCTTGACCGGGTCCACTAGTATAAAATATATATCTTAGTTTGATCCTTCTATTGCCAATGAATATGATTGGTGGATATCAAACGCATCCATAGCTACGTAGCGTAGCACAACTCTGGTGGAAAAGCACCCTTATACTTGGATATTTGTAAATCAGTTGTAATAAATATAACGATAAATTTTAATTACAAATTTTAAGTGCAAATAAAAATTTTAATGAAAAAAATTCAACCGACTTCCAACACAAAAAATAACTTTAACTAAAAAGCAAAAAATAACATCCTACCTATGTGCTACCTTCTGATCAGTTTGAAGGCGGTGCCAAGCCAGTGTCGTGTTTTAATTAAAGCTGTTTCTGGAATAAACACAGAAATTTTGTAGTTTAAACGTATCTAATTAAAACATCACTGGCTTGGCACCGCCTTCAAACTGATCAGAAGGTAGCACATAGGTAGGATGTTATTTTTTGCTTTTTAGTTAAAGTTATTTTTTGAGTTGGAAGTCGGTTGAATTTTTTTCATTAAAATTTTTATTTTTTTGTTTTTAGTGTTAGCATACCCACTGCGTGTGTACAATCACAACCTATCTAAGTGAAAATTCTCATCAATACAAATTTATCAAGTCCAAACACAAGGTAGCTACTGTGAACCGTCGAGGAATTCTCTTCACTGTCCCTCGTCTTCATCACCAGACCCTTAATACTGTCACAATCCTTCTGGGTGGAAAGTTCTCATCAATACAAATTTATCAAGTCCAAACACAAGGTTGCTACTGTGAACCGTCGAGGAGTTCTCTTCACTGTCCCTCGTCTTCTTCATCAGACCCTTAATACAGTCACAATCCATCTAGGTGGTAAGTTCTCATCAATACAAATTTATCAAGTCCAAACACAAGGTAGCTACTGTGAACCGACGAGGAGTTCTCTTCACTGTCCCTCGTCTTCATCACCAGACCCTTAATACAGTCACAACCCATATAGGTGGAAAGTACTCATCAATACAAATTAATCAAACCCAAACAAAAGGTGACTGCTGTAAATCCTTGACGAGTTCCATCGTCTGTGTTTCGGCTCCATCATCAGACCAACTCCAAACCTTCATAAAGTTGTAGTGGTTTAAAATACCTTATGGAAACACTAACAAACGTACTAGCTGTCTCTACAACTTTCGAAAGTTTCCCTCAATTTCTCCAGGATGCCATCATCAGATCCTGACATGAAAAAATGGGACCACCCTGGAAGTAAACCCTACAAAACAAAAAAAGAATTTTCAAAATCGGTCCACAAATGACGGAATTATCGCTGGACATACATAAAAAAAAAAAAAAAAAAAAAAACATACATACAGCCGAACGTAGAACCTCCTCCTTTTTGGAAGTCGGTTAAAAATACTATAATCGCAATTTTAAAGATTTTTTAACCGACTTCCAAAAAGGAGGAGGTTCTACGTTCGGCTGTATGTATGTTTTTTTTTTTTTTTTTTTTTTATGTATATCCAGCGATAATTCCGTCATTTGTGGACCGATTTTGAAAATTCTTTTTTTGTTTTGAAGGGTTTGATTCCAGGGTGGTCCCATTTTTTTCATGTTAGGATCTGATGATGGCATCCTGGAGAAATCGAGAGGAACTTTCAAAAATTGTAGGGACGGCTAGTGCGTTTGTTAGTGTTTCCATAAGGTATTTTGAACCACTACAATTTTATGAAGGTCTGGAGTTGGTCTGATGATGGAGCTGATACACAGACGATGGAACTCGTCAACGATTTACAGCAGGTACCTTTTGTTTGGGCTTGATTTATTTGTATTGATGAAAACTTTCCACCTAGATGGGTTGTGACTGTATTAAGGGTCTGATGATGAAGACAAAGGACAGTGAAGAGAACTCCTCGACGGTTCACAGTAGCTACCTTGTGTTTGGACTTGATAAATTTGTATTGATGAGAACTTTCCACCTAGATGGGTTGTGACTGTATTAGAGGTCTGGTGATGAAGACGAAGAATAGTTAAGGGAACTCCTCGACGGTTCACAGTAGCTACCTTGTGTTTGGACTTGATAAATTTTATATTGATGAGAACTTTCCACCCATATGGATTGTGACTGCATAGGGGGTCTGGTGATGAAGACAGAGGACAGTCACCTTTCACGTTTTTCTGAATATTCATATTACGTGTGGATAAAGGGGGTGTGAAATTTTGTACATGAGTTAAGGTAGTATTTTTAAAATTGGGATTGTAGGACTTAGATACTTATCATAAGAAAATAACGTTTCAACTAATTGCTCATTAATTTATGTTCACACTCAGTTAGGTGTGCTAACACTAAAAATTAAAAAATAAAAATTTTAATAAAAAAAATTCAACCGACTTCCAACTCTAAAATTAACCTAAACTAAAAAGCAAAAAATAACATCTTACCTATGTGCTACCTTCTGATCAGTTTGAAGGCGGTGCCAATCCAGTGTCATGTTTTAATGAAAGCCGTTTCTGAAAGAACCACAGAAATTGTGTAATTTAAATGGCTTGAATTAAAACATCACTGGCTTGGCACCGCCTTCAAACTGATCAGAAGGTAGCACATAGGTAAGATGTTATTTTTTGCTTTTTAGTTTAGGTTAATTTTAGAGTTGGAAGTCGGTTGAATTTTTTTTATTAAAATTTTTATTATATGAAAGATGTTTGCCAAGTCAGCTAGTTATTGTATAATTTTGTACACATAGAACACACAACAGAAACAGAATACAAATAGAACTGAAAACTGATGAGTTACCTACAGTCTACATTTCATTTAGTTTTTCGTATTTGCATCTTCATCGTTCGCGCCACTCTTTCCAATCTCCGGTTGTGCTATCTTGATACGAGAAATGGTATTTCACGGAACTGCTTGTAATAATGAAACTGTTTCATAAGTTTGAATTGAATATTTATCGGCGTATAGAATCGAAATATTCAAGAAAGCAGTGCTAAATTGCGGAAAACGCAATGCGAAAACTACGCGCTGAGGACTGTAGCAGTAGCAGACGCCCCGCGTTTACACCCGTATAGTTACCGTTCCCGTGGGAATAAGGGGATAATGTATAACATCTGATACTAACAAATAACGTGGCTTTCTATTGGTAGAAGAATTTTCAAAATCGGTTCAGTACATCCATTTAAAAATGTTAAAAAAGGAATAATGTGCTGAAATATTAAACGTTAATATTCAAATTCAAATAATCGTTAATATTGTAAAAAGTTTTATAATTAAAAGTATTCTTTACCTCCCTTAATCCATTTATTACCTTACCCCTCCGACTTTCCATCGGGTCCAAAAAATGTTTGAAACTTTAATGGCATTGCATCTAAGCCTATCCCTTACAGTAATTAGTAGCCGAATTCCTTACAGGCGACAAAGAATGTTCAATTTGAACAGTTAGAATAGCGTGGGGTGAGGGGGGAGGGGCGGGCGGTGTTAATTAAATGTTTTGAATAGGTACGCGCCGTTGTACTGCTGGGGTGAGATTTCTTTAGATTACTGATTGTATTTGTGTTTCACACGTACAGCGTTTTAGCTG
Organism: Bicyclus anynana; assembly: GCF_947172395.1. NCBI lineage: Eukaryota > Metazoa > Arthropoda > Insecta > Lepidoptera > Nymphalidae > Bicyclus > Bicyclus anynana. Next base: position 15,649,732 of record NC_069097.1, on the reverse strand, counting down.
CTGCGTTTTTAAACAGCTACATCATGAATTTCATATCGTGTAAATTATTTTAAGCAGGTCAAAACATTTGTAGACTGTGCTTGTGTAGTCTCAAAGTGCAAGACGTGACGTCGTAACAATATATTGAGCTCATTCTATACTATGAATGTGTTGTTTCAGATGTTCTGGTACCAAAATACGAATTAGATTTTAATATTGTTTGGATATATATCAAAATTAGCGGACGCCCGCGACTTCGTCCGCGTGAAACTCGATGTAAACTTTCAATTACCCCTACCCCTACCCTACCCTACCCCTATCCTACCCTAATCCCTACCCTAAACTACCATACCCTACCCTACCCTACCCCTACCCTAAAATCTCATTTTGTTTAACAGTAACAGCTTTGTTGGTATAAAAATCACACAATTTTTTTTAACAAGCTGATGCCGCACGGTTTCACCTACGTGGTTCCTGTTCCCGTAGGAATACGGAGATAATATATAGCCTATAGCCTTTCTCGACAAAAGGGCTATCTAACACTGAAATAATCAAACAAACAAACTCTTCAACTTTATAATATTAGAATTATTATAGAAAAATTATTGCAGCATACGATTGTAGTATAAGTTAATAGGCTTGTGATGTACAATCATGCCTGACGGAAAACAAAGTTCATGTGTGTGTGGTGGGAATCTATTCACTCTCGTCTTAGAGGTCCACAAATTAGGAAAGGCATTCCACATCTTAGGTGTCCAATTAAAAACGTCAGCGTTTCATATTTACAAGTGTGAAGCGGCTTTAATCTCCGCAATTTGTATTAAGGGCTCAAGCTAAGGCTCGCTTCCGCAACACTACACCGCCAAGGGTTTGACTGAGCACTGGAACAATACGCTTTGTGATATTGTTATAGCTATTGTTTGTACCACTGTATTGACTTGTTCGAAGGCTTTTGTTCTAGCGCCAGTAGAGTAGATTGTACTCGTATGCTAGTTAAGATATTGTTCCTCGGCCGTCTTTTGGGGAGATTTTTGACCAATCGAATTTTCATGTCAAAAAATATTTGCCTTATATTGTTAACTAGCTGACACCGCGCGGTTTCACCCGTGTAGTTCCGGTTCCCGTAGGAATACTGCGATAATATATAGCCTTCCTCGATAAATGGGCTATTTTATACAGAAAGAATTTTTCAAATCGGACCAGAAGTTTCTGAGATTAGCGCGTTCAATCAATCAAACTCTTCAGCTTTATAATATTAGTATAGATTAGTAAAGATATGACTTATATTCCCTAAACTGAGTTAGAAGTGGTTACGACAATAGTCCAGCAGGTGGGGTGAACCCTTGACCTCTTGGCGTTAGTCCAGCCGTTCATCTGTTGGGACTTTAAATCTGGAAAGACAGGCTTATGTTAGGGACGAGAAGAAGACTCCGAGTTACCTCGTCAGAATAATATCCAAAGAAGATAAATGGAAAAGTATGTTAAGCTCAGCTCAGTATGTTAAGAATTCATCCTTCAACATCAGAAGAAAGGAAAGAGATCAGACATTTAAAAGAAGAAAGCAGAATATTGAGACACGGAAGATTGGCATGAAAGTATCCGTTGCTGACCAGGCACGAACGTTTTATTTGTTTTCTTCTTGTCTATGCAACATGGACGTGCCCCTGTTTTTGTGGAAGCAGAAATCCTGAGAAATTATTTTTCTCCCGATTGAAAAAATTAACAAATTACCTACCAGATTACCTACCATAATAGATGACTTCAAATGCAACAAAAAAAATCTTAAATCTCACTGATACCTACTTTTAGAGTTTACCGTATTATACAAACTATGTATTAAGATTTATTATATAATAATTAAGGTAGGTACGTGAAATCATTAAGTTAAAACGACAGTGCAACTTTTTTTTTTTCTATTTATTTTTATTTTATTTATTTATTATTCAACAAAAAACACATTTCAATTAAGGCTAACCATAGTGTAACACAAACTTATTATATTGATGAAAATTTAGCCAACTCTGCCATTGTAGTAGTTTAAAGCTTTGCTATTTTACACAAGATCGCAAGAAACAATTTACCTACCCAACGCCAACACAGCGCAAAAGTTGGTGTGTAACAATTTGCCGGATAGTAACTGGATATGAGCGGCGCAGGCTGTGTGAGCGACGCGCGGAAATTGCCCGCCCTTGCACTTCCGGCGTACGGAGCTAGTGACACCGCAGACTTGCGACTTTTTGTACAACACAGCGCAAAAGTTGTGTGTATTTTTATAACATGACACGTGAATTACAAGTATATTTTATCCGTATTCATCAAACGTATCGCATCCAAAAATTTTAGTATTCTTTGTATAGAAGGTCCAACAAGTGCGTCCACTAATCCGCATCGAATGGATTGTTTTATCTACCGTAAAATCCGTTTGATGCGATGCGTCCGATACGTACGATGCGAATCAGTGGACGCCTACCATTATTGTCTTAATTTAAATTTAGTCGCATAGTAAAGAGCAAAAGTCATTTTAACCAATAATACCTAAATATTGTCTACAATGTCGAGTTGTGTGTTCAAGAAGTGTAAAAATTATGTATACATAAATATACTCGTATAATGTACACGTGTGCGCTCTAACTTGCGATATAAATACCCATCAGAATAATCAAAAGAGCAGCATCAATCCTGTCAATAATAATTATTTTATTTACTCTTTTTACAATACAACAATTAAGGTAAAGCCGCCGCTAAAACTTTTCGTCTACAATCTATAAGCTGAATAACGGGCTTTAACTTCAACTTTTCAACGGACTTTAACGGAACGGCAGAGAAATAAATTGCCACTTTGTGACTAAAATGATCATGAGACAACTTTTAGTCGTGCGACATGTCGCTGGTGTCCGGACGCGCGGGTTACACTAAATGTAATTGCACGCCAGAAGCTAAAACTGCGCCCCAACACTGCGTAAGCGGAAAAACTGATTCAATTAAGAATCGCCGCTCGTCCGCCGCCGCCGCTGCCCGCGCTGGAAATTACATTTATTATAACCGGGTTCTGCTGGACTTTTGGGAATATGATATGATCTATGACCTTTCACATAGCAACGAGAGTATGAATTAAGGAAAATTAAATTAGCAATATAGTATACTAGCGGACGCCACGCGGTTTTACCCGCGTGGTTCCCGTTCCCGAAGGAAAACGGGGATAATATATAGCCTTTCTCGATAAATGGGCTATCTAACACTGAAATAATTTTTCAAATAGGACCAGTAGTTCCTGAGATTCATGAAGTCCCCCGTGGCGCAGTGGTATGCGCGGTGGTTTTACAAGACGGAGGGCCGATTGAGGTTTTCTTTTGGTCAAGGTCTGCCTGGTGGGAGGTTCTGGCCGTGGTTAGTTACCCTACCGATAAAGAAGTACCGCCAAGCGATTTAGCGTTCCGGTACGATGTCGTGTAGAAACCGAAAGGGGTGTGGATTTTCATCCTCCTCCTAACAAGTTAGCACACTTCCATCTTAGATTGCATCATCACTTACCATCAGGTTAGATTGTAGTCAAGGGCTAACTTGTAAAAAATAAAAAAAAACATTCATTTTACTAAATAACATGCGATTTCACATTTTGTTAAGATATGACCCACTCTAAGACAGAAGACGTTTAACATAGAACAGGTAAAACTTTTTACACATCTCTGACAGTTTCTACGCGGCATATTTCCTTGGTTGCAATTGCTTGGCGGTACGGTAGGTACGTCTTTGCCGATAGCGTGGTAGCTAGCCACAGCCGATGCTGCCGACACCAAATAATTTAGAAAATATAAAATCCTGAATTTACAAGAACGAGGAGTCGAACTCTAGACCTCTCTATTATAAATAGAGCAGTCCCAGAGAGATACATGAATAATTTTGAATTAATATTTCGGTATCTTTGTTTGTCTCTGCGATAAGTGAGTGTCCTAGTAAAATTTGTAAATGGATGTAACTGGAGTATTCTAATTAAGTATGCTTAAATTAAAAAAGTTCGCTTTAAAATATTATTAAAACTACGTCCCTAGCTATGTTACCTACCTAAAGCTATATATTAACTACATAATATTATAAAAATAAAAAAAGAAATACCTACTAAATTTAAATTCTATCTCAAGACGGAATCGATGTTTATTGTTAAGGTGCCCAGAAGAATTGATTTTAATATACATATAGTAGATAGTACTTGCTTACAGGTGAAACGAGAATTCATGAAGGTTCCTGAGTCTTTGTAACATTAAAATGGGACTTAAGTAAAAAAAGTTCCAAAAAAATACTCACTCACATTTCACCCGGCACAAGTTGCACCTAGCACAAATAGTAATGGTATTTAAACCGAAGTAATCCAACAAATACATCAAGCTATGAAACATGAATCAGCGTTGTGTTTCTTTGCTTCTTTCTCCGCAGTAATGCTGCGCAGTGACACGCAAAATCGACAGGAAAAGGAGGATTAACGCGGCGCGCCCGGCTCAACGCAGGGCTGCCACAAAGTTTTTACAAGCTTTTAACTAGTTATCTATGGACAAATCTTGGAAACCAAATTAGAACTACTTTCTAATGTACTATTGAACTGTTATACTTGATTCCACGTAAAAAAATCAAAATAAAAAATCAAATGATTGCTTATTGCTTCCTCATTAATCAATTTATCCAACAATGAAATTCGCATTATAAAAAAGTTAAAAATAAAAAAAATCTTAGTTATGCGTAAAAACTATCCCCGGCTTTATTTTGACCACCAACAAAAATACATTCGTCTCTGTTTAGATTCCGGATGTTGGCTTTTCTTAATAGAATCTGTAGAACATCCGGTAGTCGACTCAGTGACTTTACTAACTAACTATTTGAACTTTCAAAAGGGATATTAAGTTAGCTAAGAGATGAAAAATTTAAAGAATTTCCAAAATAAAAAAATATGGACGTGTGGCAGCCCTACCGGAATGTTTTGTCATTGGGTTCGCACCTCTTTATTTTGTGCGGCTATTTATATGAACCTCCTCCTACAGAGTACACTCCCGAATGTGAAGGAATGTGATCCTGTCATCGATCTACTTTATTTGTACCGGAATTAAAACCACTAAATATTTGTAGGGTGATTTAGCCAATTAACCGGACATTTGATAAATTGCTAATTAATGCTAATTTCTACCTCTTCCTCAGGTTGCCGGAAGAAGACATATAGTAAAATTAAGCAGAACAGTGTGTAAATTATTGAAATTCACACAATGAAATCCTGACTACAGGGTCTCTTTTAATATTTGCAGGGATCACAAAAGGTGAGAAGAAAAACGACTATTTTGAATTTTTGTCGCGGAGTGTCCGTTATTATTTAATTTTGTGTTTATATACAGACTTGTCATAGACAATATAAATAAACTTATATAAAACAGTTGTGTTCACAGATGATATATTGATTATGAGGTCAAGTCCGCACTAGTCTAATATAGGTCTCGACCGCATTATAAATTCGCCACATTTTGGCGTTAACACAGTGCATTATCATCACTCTAGGACATAGGCTTTTATAGGAATTTCCCTTTGATATTTCCAAACACTACAATCCCAACGACTCCCAGCAACCCGCTTGATGCGTTCTGTACTAATCCAGTTCATTTCATATATTACATTCAAGTATGGGTAAGTATTTTAATAGGATATCAATCGAGCACATATATTTTTGAAGGGAATATATTCATTTATAAAACGAATTAAATCAACGAATAAATTATTCCGTTTCGCATAAACAACCACGTCCTAATTGATAAATTATCGTAATTACATACATACTGGGAAAATTAGCAATTCATGTTTTTGTACACGAGCGACCATTTCGCAAACCAAATAAATGTATCATTTAATGATATAAGAGCACACGTGGACGTTGTTTGAATTTTTCGTTTCGTTTTCCAATTTCGTTGAATATCAATTGGAAATTACTATTTTCGATTTGTTTTTTGTGTTCAAAACTGATTTAGGTAAAGTTGGAAATTAGTATTACATCTAATACCTATATACTTAACATTTTTATTCATATCCAAAAATAAAAAATTGCTAAAACCGGATCGGATAAGTATATAAAATAAATTAATCAGAGAGAGATTTAACTAAAAACGCAAAAAAAATCATCAATATTAGTGCAGCTTTTGGAAGTAAGTTAATCATTTACCTTAAGAAAGACTTTCGTCGACTGTGCTTTTACGGGTCTTAAAGTTCTTTGGCCACATCTACAGAAATCACGATTCAATAGAGCGGTTGGTAGTGCAAGGGCAAGTCCAAGGCAAAAGATCCAGAGGCCGATCTCCAACCCGCTGGACGGATTTAGTTAAAGCTCTACACAGTCATCTTTGGTGGAGTGTACTCAAAACGCAGCCAATCGCCAAAAGTGGAGGAGCATTGCACAGAAGGTGTCGCTCATCGCTGCAACCACGACCACTCTGCCAAGAGTGTACGATTAAGAAGAATCATTTAGCTACATTAGGTAAAATATTGAATACTTGGATTTATAATTATGGAATTCGCACAATTACATCCGCGTAAAATTCCAAGTTAAGTTCACATTCTGTGAATGAAAATTTGTTTATTATATTAAGTCAATGTTAAAATTATGTACTTTATAATTTTACCCTAAGCTGCTAATGAGTAATTTAGGAAAGAAAAACCCCAAGGACTTTATTTGTTGGCTTGATATTAAACATAAACAAATATCCACAATTAAACAAAATAACCACTGATCCATCAGCAGCTTATAACTAATCATTATGTAAATAAGTCCCACTTTCCAATTACATACATTTATTTTTAAAAACACATTAGTTTTTCCAGCGGCAATAAAAATATAACAACACTTGAATTTGTCAAATTTTCTCATGTTACGTTTATTGGACAGAGAATGTGTTTAACGATGTGATAAATTAAACAAAGACACACAAACACAGGGTGTGTGTCGGTGGAGACTTGTTATCAAGGAATGAAACTGGTTGTATAAATTTTATGGGCTCTTAAATAAAGTCTGAATAAGGTGACATGATAAACAAAGGTTTTATGGTGGTGTAGCAGAATCTGTGTCGTGATCTTTAGAGCTTGGGAGTGGGTTCGATTCCCATATAGATCATATAATAGGTTTTGTTTTATTGAACCATAAGTTAATGTGTTACATATGTGTTAGTAGAATTACTACAAAACGAATACGAAGTTCGAAAATGTTTAAAAAATAAAATCTTTTTAAAAAAAATTCAACTGACTTCAAAATCACAAAAATAATTTAAAAAGCGAAAAATAACATCGTATGTGCTACCTTCTGATCACTATGAAGGCGGTGCCAAGCCAGTGGCGTATTCATTATTCGTTTCTGAAAGAACCACGGAAAAGAACTGTGTGAAAATCCTAAAACTTTATGATTTAAATGTGTTGGCACCGCCTTCAAACTGATGAGAAGGTACATACGATGTTATTTTTCGCTTTTAAGTTTAATTTTGTGATATTGAAGTCGGATGCATTTTTTTGGTAAAAATATTTTATTTTTCAGTTTTTATTGCGTCCTAGCATAGCGAACGAAAGCGCTACAGTACGGTCAATTTCGTAATTTTCATTTCAACACAAAATTATTGAACCGATTTTAATTAAAATTAAATGAAATTATAAATCTCAAAATCAATAAATCAAACTCTGAACCTTCTAGTTATAAAGTAACACTTTCGCAACTATGCCACAGAGGTTGTGAACAAGTTTACAATTTAGTTTAAGTCTAAACTGTCTTCGGGATCATGTTATAAAGGCGCACTCAAACTACTCGACGTTATAAAGGGTCGCTCTCACTGCACTATGTATCGTATGTATGTATGTATGACCGGGCGAAACTATTAAATTAATACACGACTTCATCCACAGGTAACAAGATCTGAGTATCGTCGACAACTTAACTCATCAAAGGCGTCTTAAGTGCCGAACGCAAAGGCACCGACGCATACCGACAAACGTAACTCATACACCTACAAATAATACCAACCAACTTTAACAGTAACACATAAGGTTGAAAATCAAATGGGATATTGTTTTCGGAGTGCTAAAGTATTGTGGTATGTTACAAGGCAAAGGGGCTGTCAAATCAATGATCACTCGATATCTCGATAGTCGATACGACTCGATGACCCCTTGCAGATTTATTTTGATTCTCCTTCACAATGTATCGGATGGGAGTCTCGCTCGGAGCACGGTGATACGTCAAAGATATATATTGCAAGGGTTTATAAAGACGTAAGCATTGATGTTTCTGAACCTGAGATGATATCGAATGAAATAATAAATTCAGTCACATAGGAATATGACTTAATTTAAATTCTATTGCCATTCGCCATTGTCTGTTTGTTACGGATACCTTGATTATAATCAAAATCAAAATACTTTCTACGTCATTCCATATATTCAAGGACAATTTTCGAGTATGAAGAATGTAAAAAATGGCTTGGATATTGGGTTTCTAATATTCATAAAGTGAATTTAAATAAAATAACAAAAGTAATTTATTTCAAGTAGGTAAGTTAGTTTAGAAATACTGCTTTTGAAACCTCATGAACAAGTTTCAGTACCTAGAAAAAGTAATCTATAACTAATTTCAGCAAGAACACTAGAATACTTCCTGTATTCTACCTGTATCGGGCGTGCGCGCCCGCCAACAGCGCACGGTGAAAGGTGCGCAGAATAGGTTGCGCACAAAAACGTAACGCTGTCATTCGTTCATCGAATTTTATTGCCCATATTTTTTTAATACCAAGGGCTATAATGTTTATGAAAAATCGATTCTTAAGGACTAAACTCAAAAAAAAAGTGAAAAATAGAAACGGGTTCAGGGAGCTATAAAAAGGAGCTGTTTAATATCTTAGTCCACACACTAATAATCGTCTATTAGTGAAAGGTGTTTTACATGTCGACTCGTTGGCTGCACGCCAGCCACTGAATCAGGTGCGACCGAAATACGCACCAAAAACAACCTTTAAAAATATCAACACAATGAAGCTACTTGAACGATATTCTATGGTAGGACATTTCTGTCTTTACTTTAACTTTTTTTTTGTATTACATGATTATTTTAATAACTGCTGTAATAAATCTATAGTAGGATAATTGTGTCCATGTAAGATGTTTATGACGGCCTCCGTGGTGCAGTTGTATGCTCGGAGGATTTACAAAACGGAGGTCCTGGGTTCGATTCCCGACTGGGCAGATTGAGCTTTTCTTAATTGGTCCAGGTCTGGCTGGTGGGAGGCTTCGGCCGTGGCTAGTTACCACACTATCGGCAAAGACGTACCGCCAAGCGATTTAGCGTTCCGATACGATGTCATGTAGAAACCGAAAAGGGGTGTGGATTTTCTCTTAACAAGTTAGCCCGCTTCCATCTTAGACTGCATCATCACTTAATATCAGGTGAGATTGTAGTCAAGTTCTAACTTGTAAAGAGTAAAAAAAATGTAACTTTCTTGCTGATAATGGAGGAATGAATGGAGGAATTGGGAAGCATTACCGCCCAGTTTTTCTAGTTCCTACCGCAAAGACAATAAATAACACATATATTTTTCGCTCCAAACAATAGTTTTTGGCACAACATATTTTCTATATATATATATGTATTAGTTTTAAGTTATTATTACGATGTAAATGTATTAGTTTTAAGTTATCATGTAGTTATGTGTTGTGTTAACAAATAAATGATTTCTATTTGTAAGGACCAGGCTTAATAAAACACAGGTTTACTATTAAAAACGGCTTAAAATCGGGAACGTATATGGTGACGGTTAGGCACTTGGCGTAAAAGTCGTTTATTACATTTAAAAGGCTGTCAAAGTATGACGTATGCTGTCACCATATACGCTCCGTTTTGCCTCTTTATTAGAAGGCACAGATTAACAAAAAATAGTGGCATTTGCGTCGCTAACACACTCCACCCCAGTGCTGGGTCAGCACTCTAACCCAGTCGGCGGAATATGCGACGCGTATTGTCGGCCACCGAAGCGGACGGAGTGCCGCTCACGTCCAGTACCAGCAGGCGGCCGTGCCCGCCACACTGCCCCACATCGTTGACGACGCGGGGCCTCGCGTCTCTTCCCTCGTTCTTGTCGCCGGCGGAAGGTGATTCGATGGTCCAGTAGGATCAGAAATGTGAAGGGAGGCACCCACCAATGCCTGACTCGGTGACGGTGGTTGGAGCTGTCAGACGTTCCGAGTACGTTTATCGCGATACCTGTAACAATCTGATGGTTAGAGTTTTCAGCCCCAGTTGTCGCGAGCTGTGTCCACACTAAAATAAATGGGTAACAATTTTCCTTTTGGTCCATCTCCGACACCAAGCTAAGTACCCTCTGCGAGGGCATCTGTATTTTAAATTTAGCTGTTAATATATTATTCATTGCCTGATCCCAGTCTAGGCTATAGTGGGGCTCAAAATTCTGTTCAGCGCCGTAATTCGTGGCAATAAGACTAATAATTCCACGCGCTGCACCTATGCCATTACCCATCGGTATCAACCGATGCTTCATGTAAGACAAGATCCATAATTCTTCTTTACTTATTGTATATATTATTAATTTTGCTCTTTGCTTGTCGTTGCGGTCAAACCATTGCATGTATCTTAGAAATAAAATGTACTCCGCGCGGCCAATTACCGAGCTGGCAAGTTTATTATTTGCAACTATTACGTTGCCGCTAAAAACATTAAAATATTGCCGCGTTCTCGATGCGTAGGCGCTGCTGTTCGGTGCAAGTAGGTTCTGCGTCGGTGTCGGTGCATAGTTCGCTGTCTCAGGCGACCGCGGTATCTCTCGCTCTCGTCTCGGCACACCGGCGCAATCGATATTTGCAAGCAACTTTGGTCCGTTGGTCATTATATTGTAAGGTCTATGCATAAAACTCATTGCAGCGCCTTTCATTCGTGCGGCGTGATTCGAGTCCGAGCTATTTATCAAAATAGTCGACTCATTCTCATTGTTCACGACAGTGGGTGTTGTCTTTTCTCCCGGCGACCCGTGCATTTTAAAGTTTATTATTATTGTTTTTGGTAACTTTTGCTGTTTATTATCACTTCCATGCGTAACCAGTGTACTTAGTTCGATTCCCGGTGCATCTATGACTATTTTACTTTCTGTATTCGTTTTATTTTTCTTAAAGTCGAATAACAAGCAGTGATTACTGTAACTACATTCAGTGCAACTATAGTGGCTGTAAATCGGCACCGGGCAAGCGTTTCTTGAGTGCGATGTAGATGATAATAATAATCGTTCGTTTTGCAAATACAAATTACTCACATTTTTGTCGGGAAACTTCTCGTGATCATTATAATTGTTCGTCGGGATCTTAGACAACACAGTCGATGTACCATTCATGTTTTTTAGCTTTTCATCCAAATCGATGATGGATTGGACTTGCATGTCGCCTGTATATGCAGGTAGGTTTTCTTTGGTGCTAATAATGCTAAGCTTAGCGATGGATGCGTTGTAGTTGGAGTTGGCTGTACCATTAAGTGCGCTAGTCAACACTCGAACAGTCCCATCAGTGCCGCCGTCTGTAGCGGCGGGCGTGCACAGCTCGCCTAAACGTGAACCATCTTGCTGGTCGAGCTGCGCTGACTGTTTGTGTTGACTAGGCTGCAACCAACTGCCTACACTATTCTTAAAAGTACGCACCTTTTGCTCCTTCGATAGCGGACTGTATTTTTCATGTTTTAGTGCCGCAATATCAGCTTGTAACCTTTTTTCAATTAGTTGCATATCAATGCGGGCTTTCGCTTCCGCTGCCGCTAGTTCCAACTGTGCTTTCTTAGCAAGGTAGGATGCTGCGCTTAACTTTCTAGACCTACTTGTCCTTACTGTTGTACTGTGCGTAGAAGACCCATTCGGTGCAACTGCGTGGCTGCTAGTTATTTTACCACTGGTGCATGCTTCTAGCTGGTCTAGAAGTCGTTTGGTTCCTTCCTCTAACAATAGCGCCTGGTTACCTATTAGTGCTGCCCTTGCAGCTCGCTGAATCTGCTCCTGCTCCGTTAGCCGCTGTTTTTCAACAGAGCTCCATCGGTTCACCATAATTGGTGGTGGAGTATGAAACATACCGTAATTATCCGACTCGAAGACCAATTTGTAAGGGCCAGGCTTAATAAAACACAGGTTAACTTGTTAAAAACGGCTTAAAACGGGAACGTATATGGTGACGGTTAGGCACTTGGCGTAAAAGTCGTTTATTACATTTAAAAGGCTGTCAAAGTATGACGTATGCTGTCACCATATACGCTCCGTTTTGCCTCTTTATTAGAAGGCACAGATTAACAAAAAATAGTGGCATTTGCGTCGCTAACACTATTCTATTCTAAATAATTAAGAAAGTACAATATGAGAAGTATGTACTAAAAAAAGATAGTTTTACTTGTTCAGTGAACAAATCATTAATTCATTTATTATCAACCCATAATCAGCTCACTGCTGAGCAAGAGTCTTCTCTGAGAATGTGCGGGGTTAGGCTAATAGCCACCACGCTGGCCAAATGCGGATTGACAGACTTTACACACGCAGAGAATTAAGACATTTCTCGGGTATGCAGTAACGATGTTTTCCTTCACCGTTTGAGACCCCCCTTCCAACAATATCATCCCGAAACAATAAAAAAAAAACCTAACAAATACGTCATCTTGCTCAATATCATTTGCACGAGAAAAGTTTCGTTTGCTGAGCGTAATTTGGTAGCAGAAGTCATTTTTGCTGAGTAGTAAAAGTGAGATGAAAACCCCATAATATTATAAACGCGAAAGTTTGTATGGATGTATGGATGTTTGTTACTCTTTAACGCCGCTACTACTGAAGCGATTTGGCTGAAATTTTGAATGAAATAGATTTACTCTACATAGGCTACTTTTCATCCCGGAAAAATCCATGGTTGCCGCAGGATTTGTGAAAAAATTAAAAGTCGCGGGTGTCCGCTAGTATATATTTGAGAGTTATCTATTTTTTGATGAAAACAATAGTTCACAGAGTCATTCAGATTTAACATCTAGCTAAGGATACAAAACCCGACGAGCTCGTTTTTTTGAAGTTGGAATTTCGATCAAAATCCTGACAAAGTAATGCACTTACGTCATTCAGGATACACGTAGCTCTGTCAGTAATCCGTGTTCGTGAATTGGAAGCAACACTGATTTAGCAACAATGTGGGGAAGGCAAATTGCGAGCCAGTGTTTCAGACATTAGCGCAAAGGCGTGCTCAGAGCTCAGAGCGTGTTTGCCTTTCCTACATGCCCTAGAACGTTAACACTGCGCTCGGCTTAAAAGGCTTTTGAATTTATGTTCGTAAATATAAATACTGTGGCCTTTTTGAAAAATAGTGCGTGGTTGTGTTGTAGTTTACTGCCACGTTGGGCCAGTGGTTTATGTGACTTCGGCTCACAAGGGTTTCTGTCGTTTTTCTTTATTATAAGAAATTATCACATGCATTTTAATCCTGGGAAAATTCCTAGTTGTCTTGGGATTTCTAAAAAAACAATTCACGCGAACGGAGTTGCGGGCATCCGCTAATATATTAAAATAAGCATTATTTATACGACGACTTGACTTGATACATCACATTGTCCTGAAGAAAATATTATAAAATATATATTTTGTACTTGGATGATTGACGGTGATGAGGGTTGGACCTCTAAAAGAGCTATTATGGTCTAAACTCTACAATTGCTTACCGTATTCATATACCATAATATAGCATGATTAATTTTCAATTGTCTAGCGCAAAGATCACAGGCTCACTGTAAATTCAAAGTATTATAAAAATTCTCATGAAAATTGAGGAAAATAAAAGGCGGAAAGGCGGTAAGACGTGCCATGTGGTGGTTTACGATGTATCGTTGTAATTGTCCTTCCCGCCCCCATCTCGTTAGTGCTGGCTTTGTGTTCGTTACGCACTGGAGTTGCCTATACACTGTACAACTACAGGGTTATTGCTGCACTACATCATCATCATCATCATCATGGACGTCCACTGCAGGACATAGGCCTGTTGTACTTCCACGAGACTTCCAAACATGACAATCCTGAGGCACCTGCATCTAGCGAATCATTGCGTCTTGCTTGAAAAATGTACAGCGGCAGGGTTATTGCTGTAAGCAATAGGTATATCACGATACAAATACAAACATAACAGCAATGTTTTATCGTGAATACTACTAACTATAGAGACGGACGAATGCCTATACTATAGTGTAACGAGTACGCAAAAATAGAGTTCAAATGAAAATTAATTAGTTTTTTTTTAAATAGGTAGGTCGAACGTCGACTTTGACCAATTGTAGACTCTACCACTGCTACGGAAGGCAGGTTCTGCTCAGAAAAGCCGGCAATAAACTCAACAGTTGCTGTTTTAAAATCACCATTCAACAGAAAATAATTTTATTCAAAGTGTTTAATCTGTGGTCTGAAACCATAAAAAAAAAAAAAAAAAAAAAAAAAAAAAAAAATGTCTATGCCAAAGCAAAATTGCCAATGAGACATTGACTCGACTTAACACTAGCGATAACCTTTTTTCTTATTTCTGTAATGGTATTTAGTTGTACTAATAAAGAAAGTCTTATAACATAAATTTGTTATTTTTGTAATGGTTAAAGAAAGACTTAACATAAATTTGGTCTTCGTGCCGGATACGCAATAAAACACGAGAAGTACAACTACAAATTGCCTCGTGGTCGACGTCAAGGCGCATTGAGCAAGCGGTATACAAGCCACGCCAAGCTGCACCCAGCGGAGTCCTACGGGCGAGGCGCGACGGAGCATCGTGTTCGGCCTTCGTGTCTGAGAGACGGTACGAGAGGTGGCAGGTCTGCTGCCGGTGGCGGCGACTCGGGACATCGGGTTTGTTGAAGCGGTTTCATAGTCATAGTGTGTCAGTGAGTGATAAAACAAGATGGAGGCTCTCTACAGAGTGCAATCCAATTTAATTAACAATATCGAAAAAGCTCAAGTGAACTTTAAAAAGAGTCCAAAAACTAGATTAACAGAAACATACGTAGAAGCTCGGTTGGACAGTTTAGAATGTCAGTTTACAACATTTATGAACAATCATACCAAAATTGTGGAATTAGCAACTGATGAATTGAAAACCTATCAATATTTTTCGAGTGAACTATATGAAAGGGCTGAAGAGTTATATATTGATTATAAATCTGAACTAAAACAAATTTTAAAAAAATCTAGTGAATATAGGCCTAGTGGTAGTGCTTCCCAGGGTTTGGATATTAAAGAAGGCACAAGTGTCAAGCTGCCTCAAATATCCATACCTATATTTTCAGGAAATTATAACGAATGGCTAAGTTTTAGGGACTTATTCAGGTCCTTAATCCACAGTAATTCTAAAATTGATGAAGTTCAAAAATTACATTACCTTAAGACGCACATATCAGGGGAGGCAGAGCAGTTGCTAAGACACATACCTGTAACATCACAAAATTACCAAATGTGTTGGGACCAATTAGATAGGAGGTACAACAATAAAAGATACTTGGCAGATGGTATACTGAAAAGGTTCATGAGCCAAAGAAATGTAACAACTGAGTCTGCATCATCATTAAAGGAGCTTTTAGATACAAGTAATGAATGTTTGTGTGCTTTAGATAATTTAGGTATTAATACAGAGCATTGGAATGTTATTGTAATTTATATTCTTTGTTTAAAATTAGACACTGAATCTAGAAAACTATGGGAGGTTAGATTAAGTGATTCATCGGAGGACATTCCTACGTTTAAAAATTTTAAGGAATTCCTAGAACAAAGATTTCGCTCTTTGGAGTTCTTGGAGAATAAAAATTCTAAAGGCTCAAGGAGTCATACTGTCAAAAATTTGCATGTAGTGAATAATAAAATTCAATCTTGTGGTTTTTGTCAAGATAATCATAAATTGCCTAATTGTAAAAAATTTGCACAAGAATCTGTTGAGTCACGGCGTGAATTTGTTAAAAATCAACGTTTATGTTTTGGATGCCTCCATAGTAACCACTCTGTTTTCGCTTGCCGTCTGCCTATTAAGTGTAAAATTTGTAATAAGCGACATCATTCATTGCTGCATCCTACGGGTGCAGAGACACAAGAAGGTCATTTGAAATCACAAGCACTGGCACAAAGTAGTAGTACCGTAGAACCAAAGGAAGTTAAGTTGAGCAATATTGTAACTTGTTTCTCAAATATTCATTGTCAAGTGTTATTGGCAACGGCCTTAGTTAAGGTCCAGGTGAGAAACAATTATAGTATTATTGTAAGAGCATTATTAGATCAAGGATCTCAAGCATCCTTTATCACGGAGGCAACCGTGCAGCTTCTGAAGTTGAATAAAATATATACTGAAAGTAATGTGATAGGACTCGGTGGTGATCAGCAAGGGTCAGTAGTATCTAAGGCTGTAGTTTTATTGAAGTTACAATCACTCCAAGATCCTTCATATAACATAACTGTTAAGGCACATGTATTAAAAAGACTAACTTCTTTCCTTCCTGAAAAACAGGTGGTATTGCAAGCATGGGAAGAGTTGTCAAAGTTAAAACTAGCGGATCCATTATTTCATACACCTAATAAGATTGATATTTTGTTAGGTGCGGATGTCTATGGACAAGTGTTAATCAATGGAATATTAAAGGGTCCGCCAGGCTATCCAATGGCCCAAAATACAACATTGGGGTGGATAGTCTCCGGCCAGGTTGGGAACAGCAATATAAGCAGTTCACAGACATGTTGCACTTCAATTATCAGTATGCACACTGAAATATCTGAAAGGGATTTATTGCAGAAGTTTTGGGAAATAGAAGCTGAACCAAAAGAAAACAAAAAAAGGTTGTTAACTGAAGAAGAAATAAAATGTGAAGAAATGTTTAAAAATACAACTAAAAGAGATGAAAATGGAAGATACATTGTGAAGTTACCCTTTAAGTCCAGCAACCCACCATGCAAGTATGGTAACAGTAAAGAAATTGCTTTAAAAAGATTTGACATGCTGGAAAAAAGATTGTCAAAAAATAAAAAATTGCAAAAGGAGTATAGCAATGTAATACAAGATTATCTAGATTTAGGTCATCTAGAAGTTGTACCTAATAATGAAGAGGATGAACCTGAAGCAGTTTATCTTCCACACCACTGTGTGATTCGGGAAGAGAAGGATACAACTAAAGTACGGGTTGTCTATGACGCCTCATGTAGGGATAAAAATGGGGAATCATTAAACAGCAATTTGATGATTGGACCTACCCTGCAAGATGACTTGCGTACCTTGATCATGCGCTGGCGTGGTAACCCAATATGCCTTGTTGCCGACATAGAGAAAATGTATAGGCAAGTAAAAGTGAGCAAGGAAGATGTAAATTTCCAACGTATTTGGTGGAGAGATATAACCAATCCAGAATCTGTAATAAAAAGTTATAGATTACTCACGGTCACCTTTGGAACTGCGTCAGCTCCATATTTAGCTGTTAGAACACTGCAGCAACTTGCACGTGATGAAGGAAGCAATTTCCCAGCAGCATCTGAAATAATCTTACAAGATTTTTATATGGATGATTTGCTGAGTGGCTGCCAAAATATTGAAGAAGGAAAACAACTTCACCAAGAAATAAAGGAAATTTTAAGGAAGGGAGGCTTCATATTAAAAAAGTGGTCCAGCAATAATGATGAGTTGCTAAAGGGAATGCGAGAAAAAGGAATCGAGGAACTGGAAATTAAAACTGACAGTATATTTAAAATTTTGGGACTTACCTGGGACCGAATCTCAGATAGTTTCCAATATAGTGTGCAGCTTCCTGAATCTTCTGGACCTGTAACAAAAAGAAAGGTTATATCAGAAATTTCAAGACTCTTCGACCCACTCGGTTGGTTAGCCCCATCAATAATCATT
Organism: Bicyclus anynana; assembly: GCF_947172395.1. Taxonomy (NCBI): domain Eukaryota; kingdom Metazoa; phylum Arthropoda; class Insecta; order Lepidoptera; family Nymphalidae; genus Bicyclus; species Bicyclus anynana. The sequence goes on along the minus strand of NC_069097.1, from coordinate 15,631,834 downwards.
GCAAAAATACTTATTCAGAAAATATGGCTAAGTGGTATCGAGTGGGACCAAGAGCTCACACCTAGTCTATTAAAAGAATGGAATAGTTATAGAAACGAACTTAATGAATTTATGAAATTTATAATTCCAAGATGGATACATACCAGTAAGGGTGACACATGTGTGCAGTTGCATGGTTTTAGTGACGCTTCCAACAAAGCATATTCAGCTGTAATATATGTTCGAGTTATTGATGAACATAAAAATGTGCATGTTGCTTTAGTAACCTCTAAAACTAAAGTTGCTCCAATAAAGCAAGTGTCAATTCCCAGACTAGAGCTCTGTGGAGCCGTTCTCTTGGCTAAACTGTTGAAGGAGGTATCAGAGGTTTTAAATACACCAAGGGAAAATATAAAGGCATGGACTGACTCAACGGTAGTACTTGCCTGGTTGAGCAGTCATCCTGGAAGGTGGAAAACATTTATAGCAAATCGAGTGTCAGAAATTATTACTCATTTTGATAGATCCTGTTGGGGACATGTACAATCGAAAGATAATCCAGCAGATTGTGCATCTCGAGGAGTTAAACCCTCTGAATTAAAGGATCTAAGATTGTGGAAAGAAGGACCTATGTGGTTACAAAATAAAGAGATTCTGTTGGATAACAATAAGTCCTATGAAACAACCATTGAAGAAAAGGCAAAACCGGTTCATCATGCAGTTGTTAGAGATCATGAGAATATGTTGTTGAGATTTGGAACACTAAGAAGACTTGTAAGAGTAATTGCCTTATGTAGGAGATGGCTACCTCAAAAACAAATCCAAAAAACCAAATGGTTGAGAGCAGAAGAAATAAATGAGGCACTCTTAATCTGCATTCGACAGATGCAAGTTCAATATTTTGGAAAGGAGATAGAAGATTTAAAAAAGGAAGGCAAAATTAATAGAAAAAGTAAACTTACCTCTCTTACTCCGTATCTGGACAATTCAGGAATCTTGAAAGTTGGGGGTCGATTGGAAAATGCTGAAATAGAGGAATACCAAAAGCATCCAATAATATTTCCTGCTAAAGCACATCTTACTGATCTTATAATTGCAGATGCACATGATAAAACTCTGCATGGAGGTATGCAAGTAATGGTAAACTACTTAAGATTAAAATACTGGATCCTGGATGTAAAAAATCGGGTGAAGTTTTATATAAGAAAATGTGTTCAGTGTGTACGATATGCAGCTCAAAAACGAGAACAACTTATGGGGCAATTGCCCAAGGCCAGAGTAACAGTAAATAGACCCTTCTATGAAAGTGGTTTGGATTATGCAGGGCCTGTATACCTCAGAACATCTAAGGGTAGAGGTCATAAATCATATAAGGGGTACATTTGTTTGTTTATTTGTATGGCAACCCGAGCAATTCATTTGGAAGCAGTAACCGATTTGACCAGTCAAGGATTTTTGGCAGCTTATAAGCGTTTTGTGGGACGCCGTGGAATTTGTAAAACCTTGTACAGTGATAATGCCTCAAATTTTGTTGGTGCTTCCAAAGAGTTGAAGAATTTGTTAGCAGAAGAAAAATCAACTGTGGCAATTGAAATTGCAGATTGGTTATCAACCAATGGAACAAATTGGCAGTTTATTCCACCCCATGCACCCAATTTTGGAGGATTGTGGGAAGCCGGCATTAAATCTACAAAAAATCACTTGAAACGAACAATTGGGAATGCTACACTTACCTATGAAGAGATGGTAACAGTCCTGGCACAGGTAGAAGCATGTCTAAATTCAAGACCTATATCTCAGTTAAGCGATGACCCAAAAAACCCCTTTCCACTTACCCCAGGTCATTTTTTGATAGGAGAACCTTTAATCCTTGCTCCTGACACTAATTATGAAAATTCTAACGTCACTAGCCTTAAACGGTGGCAATTTACTCAGCGTTTGGTACAGCATTTTTGGCGTAGATGGTCACAAGAATATCTCACTCAATTTATGCATCGATACAAATGGTCAAGGGTCTTACCTGAACCAAATATAGGTGATGTAGTGCTTGTGATGGAAAATGATCTTCCACCATCTAGATGGTTGTATGGTAGAATCTTGGAGAAGCATCCGGGACAAGACAACTTGACCCGTGTGGTGACTCTTAAGTGCAAGGATTCTGTATTTAAAAGACCCGTGTCAAAACTTTGTATTTTGCCAGTCACAGTTTAATGATAAATAAATAATATCAATAAGATGGTCATCTTCTTCTTTTCTGAGGGATAAGCAGAAAGATGGTCACACTCATTATTCAATTAACTTTATTAAATCCCATTTTTTTACATTTATTTGATAAATGTTTATTAAATTGGTATGTAGTTAATATAACTGTGTCTTAAAACTAATTACACAAATGTAAAACATCTTTCTTAAGGCATTTATTACCAACATGAAGGTTGTAATCTATATGTATTGGTTGTAATTACTTAAAAAACTAAATATAAAAAATTACTAATATGGTAGAAGTATATTATATATAATGTTTAATAATTGTGTAAGAATGTATGCATTACTATAGTGTCTTATTGTTCTTTATAAAGTAGAGTAAAGTTTTAATTTGTTTGTAAACTTTGATTTTTTTAAGGTTCATCACTTATATATGAACCACAGCTTGTTGTTCACATAATAAATGGAACCTACTTAGACTTAATTAATTATGCAACTTATTGTTAAAATATTTTGCTAAGGTTTCCATACCTAATTAATAATACAATTTTTTTTATGTATATTGTAATTTACTTTGTTAAAATGTTACTTTGTTTAGTTTAATAGTTTACTTTAGTTTTCTGGATAGAATTTGTGTTGCAAAAGGTACCAGACCTATTTTAGTATGAATAATACAGTCCACAACTCATTTTTTGGTTTGTAAAAATAATAGAAATGTATTTCTTTAGTCTCCAATGTATGTTGCAAGCTTTATGGACAAATTTATGCCTGTGTTCAGTCATAATTTCTCCATGGCGGCCGGTATGTTTAATCTGTGGTCTGAAACCATAAAAAAAAAAAAAAAAAAAAAAAAAAAATGTCTATGCCAAAGCAAAATTGCCAATGAGACATTGACTCGACTTAACACTAGCGATAACCTTTTTTCTTATTTCTGTAATGGTATTTAGTTGTACTAATAAAGAAAGTCTTATAACATAAATTTGTTATTTTTGTAATGGTTAAAGAAAGACTTAACACAAAGTTCTATTTCTTATGAACGTGTGAACGAAAAAAATGTGAAGCCGACCCAATGACTTCAAAGCATCTTTGTCAATTAAAAAATTAATACATTTTATAATAAGCGTAGTGTACTTGATGTTTTTCAATACAAAAATTGCCCGCATTTAATAAAACCTCATTGTATTTCTTATTCGATTGAGCAATATAAATATGGAAGTAAGAAAAATCAACGTTTCACATTAAACTATGTAACATTCTCATCTATCTGGAAATGGAAATGGTTATGAATAAAAATGTCCAGAGAACGGACAAAACAGAATATCTGCTCCTTACACGGCCGCAACAAACATACAAATCTAAATATTCCATGAACTTATCTCTATGCTAAGAGCATACGCGGTGCTTAGGGCTGCTGTTTTTGCTATGAGTAAGGCGTGCCCATATAATTCGTACTGAAAGAAAGAAAAATGCGTTTATTTCGAAATTATGCCACACATCACAATATCTCCAGTACATCAGGACATCCAGGACAATACCCTGCGATGTGTGGCATAACCCAGAAAATGGCTCCAGCTCAGCATAATGCTACGTGACCATTTGAATTTGGACACGTAGTACTGCTAAATGGCAGACGTCCCGCGTTTTCACCCGTGTAGTTCTCGTATCTGTGGGTATATGGGGATAAAATAGGGCCTATACTACTCGGTAAAAATGTAGCTTTCTAATGTCAAAATAATTTTTATTCTACAGCTTAGGCACTACGCAGCTCCAATGACGGTGGGTGAACTTTAAATTTACCTCTTTATAATATTAGTGATTACCTATTTTGTAAAGAGCCGTGATCAAACGGTGAAAGAAAGACCTCGTGAAGAAACCTGCATACCAGAGAATTTTCTTAATTCTCTGCGTGTGTGAAGTCTGCCAATCCTCATTGGGCCAGCGTGGAGGACTATTGGCCTAATCCTTCTCATTCTGAGAGGAGACTTGAGCTCAGCAGTAAGTCGGATATGGGTTGATAATGATGGTGATGATCACCTTTTTTGTATGGCTAGTGTCATTCGTTGTTCAAGCTTCTGCCAGCCCTGTGTCACGCGTAGTACACTCGATAACCCCTTTCGAAAGTTCTGATGATTATTTTTTGCAATAATATCTGTAATATTCAAGAGAAACTGTTGTCAGGAAAAAATATTCCTGGAACTTAGTACGAGAGTCTGCAATAGCCAGATCTTATTTTACGAGTCATCTGTCTTCGATTCGGAAGGCGTAGGTTCGAATCCGATCCGGGACATGCCCCGCCAACTTTTCAGTTATATGCATTTTAAGAAACTAAATATCACGTTTTTTAAACGGTGAGGAAACCTGAGAATTTTCTTAATTCTCTACATGTGTGAAGTCTGTCAATCTACATTGGGCCAGCGTGATGGACTAAGGCCTAACCCCTATAATTCTGAGAGGAGACTCTTATTACTATTATGCCGAACCACCATGCCACCTAGTACAAGGGCCTTTGCGACTTATATGTAATACTTTATATATATGTAATAGTTAATAAACGATTTTTTTTTTTTGCATATAGACAGTCAATTTAAGTAGGTTTAATATTATTTCTAAATACTTGTATATATGTTGTGTATATGTTTCGCATAGTTTAGTCTTACTTTTAATTAATTAAATCTATTTAAAAAGTAAGGATCCCTCATTGTGTATAGGCCTCCTCTTGCCGATAGCTACCATTCAGTTTTATTATTTGCGCCCATGAGCCAATTCTTGCCTGCTAATTGGACGGTATTGGACCAGCGCGACTTTGGACTGCCTACTTTTCATTTTCTTTCTTCACTTTCTTTCTTTTCTTACCGTACTATACCGTAAATAGGTTGACTTTCAGCATTTGCAAATGAGGTAAGTGTGACTATTGCAGGCTCTGAATTCATAACATATGATGGAAGTGCTGCCTGAGTGCAGAACCAAATGAGGCTCGTGACGTCACGGCGCGCGCCTGCCGCATTCCCGCGGTATCCATGCCCAGTGCCCACACAAAAACTGGGCGTCGTGGACATTGCTGCGTTCAAGCTTACGACTTGAGTCCTGTTTGCGTTTTCTGCCAATTTCCTATTGTGTATCTGTGGTAGTTAAGACTGTAATGTCATGAACTATAGTATCTATGATTTTTTTCTGATTCTGAATTTGAATATTTGATTTAGTTTATCGTATTTAAATAAATAAACGATATAATAAAATTTAGTGCTTAGTGTTCGACAATATTGCGAAATGTTGAAATAATAAGAAAACCTTGACTGAGTAATTAAGTATGCTGTGGGCTCCTAATCCAGCTCCAACAGGCGCGTTTACAACGAATAAAACTAATTTTAAAAGTTCCTTATTTTACTCGACACCATAACTTCATTTATCATCAAATTCTTATTAAAAAAAAAGCAAATGTATTACGACCATTTAACATGAACTAAAGTTCTCACTGAATATAGAAATTTTATCTTTAACTTTGTTTGTATGTTTTGCTATAGGCTCTCTATGTCTATAGGGACTTCAGCAGTACCGGGTGGTTTGGATGAGGAACGTTGAAGCTTTGTCAGAGCCCTGAGAAGATACCAAAGATTTGATGATGAGTGGTTACTCTTTCCTTAATCTGCCAGACTCCATAAGAAGGAAGGCCGGGCCCCATATTGAGCTGTTCAGATAGCCTAATACGAGTAATTATGATGATTTTTTTCTAGAAAAGCACTGTTACAAATTAACTTTAGTTATCTTAGATTTCCAAAATCTCTTGCTGAAGAAACAGTGCAAAAGTAATTTGAATATCTTCGTCTCATCTAGAAATGTTTTACCACAAAGTGGACCGTTACTTCTAAGTTCTACCCAAAACAAGATTGCCAACATTCCTTATTTCGCACGGCATTTTTACGCGTTTGTGCTCAAGTGATCTAAGCGACGGGAGTTGTTACTCCTTAGGGAGCGATCACACTTGACGTAAAACTAGCCGCTGAATGCGAGTTCTCTTTCTGCTTTAGTGTTTCCTCATTATCGGTCTATTTGTATGGCGTACTACAAACCAAGATCTAACTCTTTATCATCATTAACAACCCGTATATGGCTTACTGGTGAGCACGAGTCTCCTCTGAGAATAAGAGGGGTAAGGTTAGGCTACAATAGTCTACCACGCTGGCCCTATGCGGATTTCCCATACGAAGAGACTTGAGAAAATTTTTAGGTTTCCTCACGATGTTTTTCCTTCACCGTTTGAGACACGCGATATTCTTAAAATGTACATAACTGAAAAGTTAGAGGTGCATGTCCCGGACCGGATTTCCACCTACGCCCTACGAATTGAAGGCAGAGATCATATCCATAGGGGTATCACTGCTTAACTTCTTGATTTAGAGCTTAGAGAGATCAAGGTGGTCAAAATGTGGGTTGACAACCTTAGGGTGATAATGTTTTTGTCAGTAACATTCATAATCACTTAATGATAACGTCCAGGACCGACAAATTAGGGCGTCTGATCAACGTGCTCTCGAAGGCACAGGCCTGTAAAGTCACAGCACAGACGAGCCAGGAGGCAGTGTGGATGCTCCCTTGCTGCGAATTCCGCGTAGAGCTAAGAGCGCGCCGGCGTACAGTGAGCTCGCATACAAGGCGAGGTCGAGGCGGCGGTAAGTAATTGTTGTTTAGACTCACACTTTTTGCGGACATCGAGACGATTCGCTGTCTGTACTGTGTAGAGTAACTGCTGATGTGAAACGTCTTGATATTTGAATTGTATATACGAGTAATACTAGCGGAATACCCGGTACCCGGACTAATGTGCACTTTTACCCTACCCTGCACTACTTCCCTACCCTACTCGGTCCATGGTCTGGCGAGTTAACTTGTCCTTGACACGAGAAATCCTTTGTAAGAAAACACCCAATATCAGTATCATCATCATCATTCTCAACCCATATTCGGCTCACTGCTGAGCTCAAGTCTCCTCTTAATGAGAGTGGCTAGGCCAATAGTTAACCACGCTGGCCTAATGCTGATTGGCAGACTTCACACACGCAGAGAATTAAAAAAAAATTGTGGTATGCAGGTTTCCTCACGATGTTTTTCTTTCACCGTTTGATATTTAATTTCATAAAATGAACACATCTGAAAAGTTGGAGGTGCATGCCCTGGACCGGATTTGAAGCCACACCTTCCGGAATCGGAGGCAGAGGCCATATCCACTGGGTTATCACGGCTCTCATCAGTATAATTTTACCCAATTTATATATTTTTTCATGTTACCCACTTATATAAATGTAAGTCGTTACGTCTCTACTGTTCAATACACACCCAGATGACGGTACATCGACTAAGTCTGTGAGGAGAATGTAATCACATTAAAGTGTTTGTATCTCAAGGAGATTTAGCCGTCTGGGCGGTAAATCCTTCGCCTGACGTATTGCTAGATTTGTCTCGGGGATGGTTTATTGCATTTAAACACAGACAAACAGAACATATATTGAATTTATTTTGCAATAGCAAAAAATATATTAAAACTAGCTAACCCAGCAAACGTTGTTCTGTCATAATTTACTCAAGAAAAAAATACTAAAATCGCGTTTAAATGGGTTTGCAAGGAGGAGGAGTCAAAAATACTTTTTACGTGCAAAAATCAATTAAAATCGGTCTGACCGTTTTGCACCCAAACAAACACTGCAACACGAGATATTTTTGCAGTTTGCCCCAAAAATGTATCATACGCAACTCACCTAAATATCTAAAACTAGTTTGATATGATTTGAACATATCGTAGGGTGATTCGAAATGCTATGCTATGTAGTAGACATTCATTCAATTTTTTTTTTTTTTATTCTTTACAAGTTAGCCCTTGACTACAATCTCACCTGATGGTAAGTGATGATGCAGTCTAAGATGGAAGCGGGCTAACTTGTTAGGAGGAGGATGAAAATCCACACCCCTTTCGGTTTCTACACGGCATCGTACCGGAACGCTAAATCGCTTGGCGGTACGTCTTTGCCGGTAGGGTAGTAACTAGCCACGGCCGAAGCCTCTTACCAGCCAGACCTGGACAAATTAAGAAAATCTCAATCTGCCCAGCCGGGGATCGAACCCAGGACCTCCGTCTTGTATATCCACCGCGCATACCATTGCGCTACGGAGGCCGTCAAAATGATAATGATGATGATGATTTGTTGCTAATGTATCTTCATCATACATAACCAGGAACCTTTTCCTTAAAATGATCTGTCTGTAGAAAGTGCATCTGTAAGTTTTCCGTAAAAGAGAAATTACTATCTAGCACTCGAACAGGCAGACAAAGAGACTGATTTTAAAACCAATCATTTTTGTTTCACCAGGTTTTATCGACCGGCGCGATTTTTGTGGTAGAGACACTCGATTTATATTCGCTACATTATAGTAGTTTACATAAATTATTTCTAGTAGTAAACAATCAATAAATAAATAAAAAATAAATTGTAGTGCCTCTATGTGGTAGGTGGTCTGTGCGCTTGTGGCCGAAGACCATACATAGGTAATGGCAGCGATTAGTCGCCGAAGCGCCAGTTTTTGCGCGCCATCTTCCGATACCGCTTCGCCTTACGTACCTGTACGTATAGCCACTCGGATACCATGCCATTATAATTATCCTATTATAGAGACTCACTCAATTTGTAGCGTTGCAACTGTTGATATAGAAACTACCAACGATATTCTAATGGACGTTTTAAGTAACTGGATTATGTCTTAATAAAAGACAGGGTAACTCATACAAAATCGAATATCAAAATATACAAAATCGAATCCTACTATAATATTATTAACGCGAAATATTTGTATGGATGTTTGGATGTATGTTTGTTTGGATGTTTGTTACTATTTAACGCCGCTACTACTGAAGCGACTTGGCTGAAATTTGGAATAGAAATAGATTTTACTCTGGATTAACACATAGGCTTTTTATCCCGGAAAAATCCACAGCTCCCGAGGGATTTGTGAAAAACTAAATTCCACGTTGTCGAATTCGCGGGCGTGGTATCAGAATAAAAGTAATTAAAATTCAAATATATATAACGAAGCAAGTCTTCTTTATTTGCAGCAAAACATATAGCTGGAGCATTCCATTCTAAAGATGTCACACTGAAAATGGCTTTTTATGTAAATCGTTCGTGTTTTTTTCTTTATTTTGTAGTTTAAATGTTCATTTTTGTTCAAATAAACAAAACCTATATTATTATGTATATGAATAACAATCAATTGCAAAAGAACTACGTACCTGTCTTTGGTTTTGATATATCATTGTTCCACTAAGCATTTTGCAGGCAATAATATAATTTGTCCGACTGTACTGTACTTTTTACATGCGTTTTTCTAAAAAAAAAAAAAATTGATCGACTGTGAAGTAATTTTCTGACTTAGGCGAAAGGAATTATGATGGAATGTCAACTGAAAGGTATTTGACTAAAAAAGGAAGGAAGGAAAAGGACCAAAGTATAAATCTTTCCTTGTCTGATTACGGTAAAGTTAATTGACTCGTTAGTTAGTCGAAAGCTTATTTAAATGCAAGTCCTGCGTTCGATGCTCGAGTCTTCATCTTCTGCTATTTTGTCATATATTGGACATACCCAATGAAAATGAGATGTGATTATATGTATGTATGTACAAATGTATATCTCTATATGTCTCTGACATCGTAGCTTCTATATTCAATACGAATGAACCGATTATGATTAATTTCTTCATTAAGCTGACTTAACTATTATAGCTAACTAGCGGACGCCCGCGACTTCGTCCGCGTGGAATTAAGTTTTTCATAATCCCGTGGGAACTTTGAATATTTTCACGATCAAAAGTAGTCTATGTGTTAATCCAGGTTATAATCTATATCTGTTTCAAATTTGAGTTAATTCGGTTTAGTAGTATATTCTGTAATATTTATAACACGAATTCTGTACATTTTGTACATCCTGTACATTGAAGATATTTTGAAAATTTTTGTTGGGCATCATTATATAATCGATACTGAAGTTAAAATATTTTTTTTCGATTTTTTGTCTGTCTGTCTGACCGTGTTTTTTTGTTATTCGGGCATCACGCTGAAACTACTGAATGAATTTAAATGAAACTTGGCACGGTTTAGGACCATAATACGGAAAAGGTTAGAATACTTTTTATTGCGAAAGTAAAATGAGAAGGGGGTGAAATAAAGGTTGAAAGTTTGTAAGGAAAGTCTTTCATTTTTAGAGTTACAGTTTTAAAAATTTGTTCATAAATCATAAAAAAATACCAAATAATAATTCAACTTTTTTTTTAATTCATCCCCTAAAGTGGTGAAATATGGCTTTACAGTTTACATTGATTTCCACGCGGACGAAGTTGCGGGCGTCCGCTATATCTCATAAACAAGGGATTTGAAGCTTTGACTTTTTTTGAAGCCCGTCACCCTTTTATTATGTGGGCTTGCAAGCTAAAGTTGCAAACATCAGGCAAGTATAGTGAATAAACTGTAAACATTTTTAGATGATATGTCTATGGTCATTCTGCTAATTTGACTAACGAAAACAATAGTATTTGGCTTTTTTTGGCTGGTGGGAGGCTTCGGCCGTGGCTAGTTACCACCCTACCGGCAAAGACGTACGTACCGCCAAGCGATTTAGCGTTCCAGTACGATGCCGTGTAGAAACCGAAAGGGGTGTGGTTTTTTATCCTCCTCCTAACAAGTTAGCCCGCTTCCATCTTAGACTGCATCATCACTTACCATCAGGTGAGATTGTAGTCAAGGGCTAACAATAAAAAAAATAGTATGGTCATCTTAATATTGTTTGATAGACGAATACTAAACAAATGATACAGTACCGTGAATAAATAAAGCTTTGAAGGCTATTTGCATACAATCAAAGCCATCAAACAGTCTAGAAGGAAGGGATTCGTATTAACACAAGTATTATTAGTGCCTGCATCCAGCAGTTTCCAGAAAACTCATTAACATGTGCTTGTATTCTGTTCAACACCTCGAGAGCTCTTTACAGCTATTGTCTTTTTACTTTAATGGTGTAGAAGTGTTTGATGATGAGGATACTATCCTAATAATTATGTATTTTTTTTAATTTTAAATTCAAGGCAAAGATCGGTAGCCGTAAAGGCTAGCTAGTCGTATTGATTCACTACAAACAAGCTATCTAAAAAAAGTGTTTGTAAAGTACTTGAACCTACGACCCCTTGAGTTGACTCTGACCTCTTTACCGTTAAGCTATTGAGACTTCATAACATTCTTCTGTTCTTTTTATTTCTGCGTCTACTTTCTATATCGTTCTTTATATTTTATTTTATGTTTGTATGAGAAAAGAAAGTCCGCTCAACAAATATGAAAAAGTTATAGAAAAATTAACGAATCGACGACTATATTTTAAATTCTTTTTATATAATTCTTAATAAACAAATTATAAATAATAAGATTTATTTTAAAATTTATTTTTTTGTGATTTGCGCGTATTTTGTGTGATTTGCGCTGCAGGCCACTTAACCCTTAGATATGTAACGAATAAACAAATATCATTAATGAGATTAAATACTTATTCCGGGCCGGGGGGCGTGTAGCGATGAATGAAAACCCACGACTGATGCACCGCACATCCCCGCACACACGATTTCACACCCACGCAGCCTTTTTCCACGTCGCCCGCATATCAGAGGAGAGTCATCAACGAACTTCCAGGCTAAAAGTAAGTACACATAGAATGTGCAATAGAACTGTAAACCTTTTAATATTCGAACTAAGTTAAAAGCTCCGGTACCATACATTGTCTGTGTACCCGCATACCATCTATTATAATTAAACTATAAAAGCTATTTAAAGTTAATCCGATAAAACAGTTAATGTTGTCTTATTCAGATAAAATTTAATTAAGTTAATAATGTACGCTTTATTACATAATAATTATTATTAATATTTATACAGGATGCTCGGGAGTATTTCCCATATCTCTAGGGTTATTCTACTTCTTTAAGGGAAATTAATTAAAAATGTCTAAGGAACATGTGTTCTAAAACAAATATTTTCGGAGTAATAATATATTTCTTTTGTAAATAGATCTTAAATTGTGTCCCTTATATCGCATCCTCATATTATGACCAAGCCAAACTTATTCATTGATAAATATCATGAAGTAGCTTACTAGTGAAGTGCGGAGTGTTAGTTGCATTATCTCGTCGATATCGACAGTCTTACCACTACTATTACGTATTTTAAAATGCAAGGATAGATAAAGGTGTGTGCTACATGAATAGTAATTATTTGAATTACTTTGTATGGAAACATAAAAAAGCTCTCTTTTTTGCTATTTTTTTTAGCAAAAAGAAGAGCTTTTTTATGTTTCTATACAAAATTTGCATGGAACTTTTGCAGTTCGGCTCCTAAATCCTCCTAATACTTCCGAGCACTCTGTATATATTTATTTATTAAATAATGATGATGGTATTCTATTCTTTAACCATTAGTGATTCGTTTTTCGTGCTAAAATAAAAATTTTCCTAGTTTCATAAACTACATAATAAGTATTTTTTTGAGAACAGGATTAAAAACGTACCCCCGTATTCCATTCACGTAAAACGCCCCGGGCAGTGTTATATCAAAAACAGAACGAGCATTTACATTTTGTATTAATAAATGTTTCGTACAATAAATATAATTAATTGGAAAATTGAACAACGTTCGACGAAATGGGTTTACAATAGCCTTCATAAAGGCCGTGTTTTGTACAGTCACTAACAATGCTGTTTAATATAATTATTAAATTTAATTGCTCTCTTACAAATAACTAATGTAACGGAGAATTAAAGCGATTAATGCGATTGTAGTCAATATTTTTCAGGGATTAGCTGGAAACAGATAGACATTTAAATAAATTTAAATTGATTTAGTGAAAAAAGTGGCGCATGTAATTTCATTATGCATTTAATGTTAATGTCTGTTAATTTAAAACTATTAACATACATATTTTATTTACATGTATGACAAAATTAAGTTCTGTTAAACAAAAGATTTCTTGTAATATTTCTGTCTGTCTTATTAAGCTAATTTCTGTGTTTTCATTAATTAAATGAAAATTAATAACCGAAAAAAAAGGAAAAACAAAAAAAAAAATATTTGAAATAAAATCAGTCAATGTTATCAAACAAGTCATTTATTTGCTAGAATGTAGTACACGTTTTGATCTTAAAATTATTTTTTTTTATAATTAAAATATTAATTCCAATAATTTATCCTAATAACATATTTTGATATTTTTAAAGTGAAAATTAACAATAAAAATGGTCATTATTTCATGAAATTGATAAATTCATTTATTTTATAAAAGCTCTGTTCGGCAGCCATTTATTTTATTCTATCTTAAAAGTTTGGACTGGCATTGCTTGCAATGCTGCTGGGTAGCTTATTAGAGATGTAGCAAGCTTATGTTAGTAACGAACTCCAAAATTAAGTTAATTATAACAAATGAATCTTTAAACCAATAACGCTTATGTACCCGACTGTCCGTTCGGAAAATATAATTTATACGCGTATAGCCACCCTTATCTGGACAGCGGTAATTAGTCACTTCCGGCTACACCACCCTCCACCCCCGGCGTGCCCTGGGGGAGAGAGCTCGGGTACTGGGTTAGGTACTATTGTTTACCTGTTAGATTAAAATACTTATCATAAGGATAATTTCCATAGTAGGACTAGCTGAGTCCATAAACGCTTTTCTGCCATATTTATACAAAACTTTACTAAAATTGCGATAAATAATGACAGCTGGTTAGGAGGACGAATTTACTTTACTAACTTTAGACAAATAATTAAATCTTATTTAATAAAAATTTAATTTTCCAGCTGCGCCATGTAGGGTAGTGCACAATGTAACCAGCGATAAGCTTGTACTCACTTATTTCACCTATCATCTAACATCACATATTTATTTTATCAAATACCCTCGCAAATTCTAAATTCTCAAAAGTACTTTAAGATCTACCTATACAAAGTATCCCAAAAAAAAGTTTTATTACACTGCAGGACATAGGCCTCTTGCATGGACCTCCAAGCACAACGGCCTCGAGTCGCTAGCATCCAGCGGCTCCCTTAATATCCTCGGTCCACCTTTCGCTTTCGGAATCCGGTCGCGCTTTCCGTTGCGGGGTCCCCATTCCAGCACATTGGGACCCCAACGCCCATCGGCTCTTCGAACCATGTGGCCTGCCCATTGCCACTTCAGCTTCGCGACTTCGTCTTTACATGTAAGGTGATTAGGGTTTTATTTCCACTGAAATTTTCCCTGATTTTCAATTGTTACCATTTGATTTACACCAAAATGCAGCTCATATCTTTCGCGGATGAAAGTACATTTCAGTCTGAACAATCAGGGCTATGATATGTACATGTAATAACGTATTGTACGTCTGTGAATACGTCCCCCTGCGCGGCCGATGGTAGGCTTTTCGCGGAGAGCTACAATGTCGCGTATTGTCTGTCGCGCGCATTTGCGTAATGACTGCCATTACACCCGTTGTTCTGTACATACGTGCGTGCGCGACGTAAGCGTGCGACGCGACTGTCGTCGAACGACGCGACAACGTCGCATGCAATTGCAATCAACTTTTATATCTCAGAGGAACACCAGAAAAATAATCGCCTAAAACAAACAACATTTTGCAGGATGTGCTATTGGAACTTGTAGTTTTTACAATTTTCTACACTGTGACAGTCTACTTGAGGCATATGTGTTAAACTCTATGGTATCTGTAACACCACTAAACAACCCTTCAGAATGGATCACAGCAATACTGTTTTAATTCCTTGCTTTAAATCTCTTCGTAACCTACAACTTACTCTTGCCCAACGCTACATTGATTTTTAGGTAGATACTAGTGCTCAAGCTGCTGTCGGTTAGTGACTGTGGTCTTTGGAAGTCTATCCAAGAGGCCTATGTCCAGCAGTGGACGTCCATCGGCTGATAATGACGATGACTAGCGCTCGCTAGAGTCACAGTTTTTATTAAACACCAAATGGCCACTTGCATATCTCACTCTTCACATTTATGTCCCATGTCTGCGCTGTCCCTAATATATACAGGTGCACGTCCGTTGACATTCGCATTGTGAGCGAAGCAGACTTTACCGAGTTACAGCAAGGCTCGTGCGACAAACAGGGCAAAGATTTCATTAACAATGCGCCTCCGTAATAAGGGAGCCTTCATACCTGACTCTACCTGAGACTTATCTAAAGCGTTTGATTGTGTGTAACATGAAATATACACCGGGAAATTTTATACAGATTATCAGACTGTTTTATGGACCATACATGATTAGGCCTACATCCATATAGGAGCAGGAACTTAGAACTTAGACTCAACGGCGGTCTTAGGGTTATAATGTTTGAATCTGTAACGAATATCAATATTATGTTCATATTTCTCAATGTTATCATTAACAACTCGAGTAAATTGCCTTCTGCTATTCATACTTTCACCATAGGCCACATCTACACTCAAAGACAAAATTAAAGAAGATTGTGGTCAAGCGCCATCCCAAAAACAGCGAACCTAGGAACTTACGATTCTAAACCTAGGACCTAGAGAATGAAATGGAATTAAGGAAAACTATTTATTTAAGTGTCGATAAATAAAGAGCTGTCTACCGGATCTTCTGTAAAAATAAAGGTCTTTCAAGGATCTTTATTAGGACCATTTTTGTTTCTAATAGTCAGTAAGTCGCGTAACGCATAATTTCACGTCACGTGTGGACGCGGCCTAACAGAAATGTGTCTTTAGTATTAACGTTGTTTTGTCTTGGTTCTGCGCGGGCCCGCTTTGTGCTAGAGACAAAAGGTTATTTTGTTTAAGTACCAATTTCTCTTGCACAGGGAAGTCGAATTGTTGTAAATTTTAATTTTGTCTTACATTCAACCTTCTGTATTGTATAGAAACAGGCGTTGTTTTGCGGAAGTTCGTAATGAAAAGTATACATAAATGATTCCAACTCAATTGAATATAACAGAATCTTATGGATACTCCAGCTTCAGAGTGAAACGCACTCGGAAAGAATTCTAGATATAATTTCAAACGTTTTAATTAAATACTAAAATTCGTTTGTTTGGGGTTTGGTCCGCCAAACCACATTGGAGCAGTGTGGTGGGTGTCCAAATCTAAGGGAGGTCGGACCCTGTGGGCTACACAAACAGGCTGATAATGATGATTATGCGTCTCACCGATGACCTTTGCGTTCTGCCAATCACAAGACTGCGTTTGAAAAGCTTTGTGATTAGCAGAACTTTCTATGAGGTTGTAGGTTACATTCTTGTCTCGAGCTACTGGCAACGCATGATGCAAATGCGTTAATGTATATATTAACATGAAGGTTATTTATTATATTTTCGATAACTTTAACCGGCTTCAAATACAGATTATGTCTTTTATTTGCATGTCATTTTCCCAATAAACTATTGATTAAGTTTGTATATTACGTAAAACGCAGTTAAAAGCAGTAGGAACAATCAATCAATTCATGGGGTAGCCTTTACTATAGGAGTTACTTAATTTAAAGAGCTACTATAAGTTTTTTTATTGAGCATTAATGCAAGTTTTCTATTAGAGCCGTGATAGCCCAGTGGATATGACCTCTGCCTCCGATTGCGAACGCTGTGGATTCGAATCCGGTCTGGGGCATGCACCTCCAACTTTTCAGTTGTGTGTTTTTCAAGAAATTAAATATCACGTGATTCACGTGTCTCAAACGGTGAAGAAAAAACATAGTGAGGAAATATGCATAACAGAGAATTTTCTTAATTTTGGAGTGATAAGTCTGCCAATCCGCATTGGGCTAGCGTGGTGGCTATTAACCTAACCCCTCTCATTCTAAGAGATGACTCCAGCTCAGCAGTGACCCGAATATAGAATATGGGTTGATGCAATTACCCAACTTATTAAAATTAATTGCAAGACAAAAAAATAACAATTTAGATTTATCTTAACGTAGAATGAGAAGAATCATAAAAAAAGTATAATTATAGGAAAAATAAAGCTAGTCTTTATGAAAGCCCCTCAGTGCCGGCTCCAGTAAAGGCCAAACTGTGTAAACCGAATTACACGCGGCTCTGCGCATTCACGCGAAAGGGCCAGCACGGGCCCTTACATGCGGGCCCTTACAAACGAGGGCTTAAGGTAATCATATTTTATTATAAAAATGAGAAAAAGGTCTTTTTTATTCTATTACGTTTTTCTTATGTTCGCCTGTTGGTTGTACAGAACCTCTGAATGTTAGATCCCACAATACATATTATTCGTACAGTCAAATAAAAATAATTACCTACTTAACTTTTACAGTAAATGCTCATTAAGGGGGGGGGGGGGGGGATACGTTCTCTAAATGTGTCGCGAATACAGAAACCGTGAATAATGGAGTGGTATTTTATGTGGGATTATAAGGGAGACGTTCTTGGGTGTAACAAATATATAAAGAAAAAACAATTAATTGAAGTTATTGATTAACTATTATCTTCAGTCTTAGACAGTGGTTTGAAGAATTTGGAATTTTTTTATTGATTGACATTTATTCTTAAACCATCCATTCGCAATTTCGGCAATAGGTATTTGCAGGTTAAAGTTTAAACTTGCAGATTTTACGTCAGTTTCGTCAGTCAGATCCGCGACTTTTTCATGGTTGTGCCACATATTCTTATATTTTTATATTGTTCTATTGTTTGAGTGGACAGTCAAGCCTTAATATAATTTAGAATTTAATAATGCGATAAGTGGCACTACTTAAAAATAAAGATACTCTTTCTTTCTTTCTTTCTTGTACTTTATAACTGTTCGGAGTAGATAAGTTATACTTATTTCAAGTTTCAATATTCGCTTAATTGTCGTAAACTTCAGAAAAATTTGGTAAATATAGCTTTTTTTGTATGCAAAGTCTCAGTATGTATCTAGTAGAAAATATTAAAATGAATTGAGATAAAAATAAAAAAACCTTTCAGTAAAAGCAAATGAATAAAGTCGACCTCTGTAGCGAAGCTCGTTAGTTAGATCAATTAACACGTTTCCACCTCTAAACATATGGAGAGCTTTAACAACGACCACTAACTCATTAGTTATTCAACAGCGGCCCGTAAACATTCACGGCGTTCCGTATTTAATAGTAAAATAATAAATACGAGATAAAATCCGTGCGCGCGGTGAAAAAACTTTCACTAACAAAAGTCGCCTAGCGTATCTCGTACCGTACAGCGAGCTTCCAAAGCAGCCAAAGCTCCCCGCGGTCAGTCTACCGGCGCCTTCCGAGCGGGGAGGTCGTGCCGCCGAGAGTTCGACACGCGCGAGTGAGTGACGAGTGAGTGAAATGCCCGCCCGCGCCGTGGCCTTCCTCGCCACCGCGGCCCTCGCCCTCGCGGCCGCTCCTCCCGACCCGTGCTACGAGGAGGGCCGCCCGAGGCGCTGCATCCCGGACTTCGTCAACGCGGCCTTCGGGAACCCGGTCCTCGCGTCCTCCGTCTGCGGCAGACGAGGCCCCGAGCGGCTCTGCGACCCCCCGGGGGACCAGAACCCGGAGAACGCGTGCAGAGTGTGCGACGCCGCGCGCTCCGACCGCCGCCATCCGCCGACCCATCTCACCGACCTGAACAACCCGCACGACGTCACCTGCTGGAGATCCGCCGCCCTGGCCCCCGCCTCGTACGACTCCCCACCTGACAACGTCTCCCTCACCTTGTCTCTAGGGAAAAAGTACGAGTTGACGTACGTCAGCTTGCAGTTCTGTCCCAAGGCGGCGCGGCCCGATTCCGTGGCTATATACAAGAGCGCCGACTATGGTGTCACTTGGCAACCTTTTCAGTTCTATTCGAGTCAATGCAGACGGGTGTACGGGCGGCCGAATAAAGCGACGGTGACCGCGGCGAACGAGCAAGAAGCGAGATGCTCGGACTCCCACCGCCTGGCTGGAGAGAACTCGAACGGAGCGAGGCTCGCATTCAGCACCTTAGAAGGTCGTCCGAGCGCTGCGAACTTTGACATATCCCCTGTTTTGCAAGATTGGGTGACTGCCACGGACGTCCGCGTGGTGTTCAACCGGCTCCACATGGTGAATGAAGGCGATGAAGTGGACAGTAAGAAGCAAGCGGCGGCCGGGACGCAACACTACGCTGTGTCAGACTTCGCTGTGGGCGGACGCTGCAAGTGCAACGGTCACGCGTCGCGCTGCGTGCCAGCTAAGGGCGAGGAGAGTCAGGTGCAGTTGGCATGCGAGTGCAAGCACAACACGGCGGGCAGAGACTGCGAGAGGTGCAAGCCCTTCCACTTCGACCGGCCCTGGGGACGAGCCACGGCGCGCGACGCCAACGAATGCAAAGGTATGTGCTAAGCTTTTTTACTTTCGGACAAGACAACATCTTTACATAATCACAGTTGAACTTGAACTATTAATAATTTAAAATAAGTCTAGCGACGGTTTCACTGAACTTTGACAAAGGATTCCGGAGCCGAAGAAACAATTCCTTGAAAAACCGGTACAACATTAACGGTTCATTTAACGCTGCAAACGCTTCTGGGTATGGTGAATTACACGCTGAATAAATTACAGAATAGATAGCATTTTATTTAACCACTAATTTTCATCACAATTTCCGCATTTTACGATTTTATTATAAAGTCCCGTCCGTACCTTATTAAATATACTGCGAGATATAAAAACCTGTGTCGCCTCCTGTTTTGGTATAATTTCTTAAGCCACTTTTACTGATTTACTGGAATCTTGTGAAAATTGCATCAATTAATTTCTCATACGAAGGAGACTCGAGTGGTTAGCGCCATAATCGAACTGAGAAAAAGTTTCGTATGGAATATCAATTATCTTGTAAAAAGTTGCATTTTTAGTAGGGTTGCCAGTGTTGCCCGGCAATAACTTACTAATACGAGTATCTAGATATGAGATAAATGACACAGTTCAGAGAATTCAAAGAAAATTTTCAAAAGCATAATCAGGGACTCATGCATACATGCTTGAAAACCAGTCTCTTAACTGACAGCTATCAAGAGTTTCAAAAGCCTTGCATATTTTTAGCAATCATTTCCGGCCAAATTATAGCCTTCACAAAAGAAAAATCCTAAACAATCGTGATAGAAAAACGAATATATCTATGGCTGCTTTTTTAAAGATAGAAAGACCTGCAAAATAAAGTGCCTTCACGCAGTCTGTAAGCTTAGAACTTTTAAACTACACAATGGATATTAATATTAATAATAGATAGTGATTTAAGAAGCGGACGATTACGCGAGTGGGCGCTAGTGAAAAAAAAAATAGCAATCATAGGTAGGCGATTTTTTTTGATAAAGAATATAATAAGGAACTTAAGCTAACTTATCCTAATAACTATACAAATCACGCCCACGTGGAATGATGGCAAGAGTACTGGCTGCATTTCCGCGCTGGACAGCCAGGCTAATCCTTTGCGCAAAAAATAGGTTTAGCCTGTTACTATAATTAACATGATTGTTTAGTAATATTGTATGCTGATAAGGCGGAGATTGGGTTTTTCTATTTGCCGCCTCCGCCTTCTTCGGCAGCGGGTAAAAAGTGTGTAAATGTTAATCAAGGTTACAGATCCTAACTAATATTATAATTGCAAATGCGGGTTTGTTTGTTTGTAACGCTACCACACTAAGTTTTCTTCTTTCGGCATATTGTGGCTTTGTCTCTTCAACCACTTTTGTCGATTCAGTTGTGTTCTTCACTTTTTGGTACCACTCGGACAATTTCCCAATTAGTTGTATGTTTTCTTTGACACAATATATTCATCTTTTTAGATTTTTCTTTTAACCTTTGTCTTCGTTGGTAGTTACATGTCTTCACTTGTGGCCTTTAGTATTCAACGTCCTCATCCTAGCCACTGAAGACTTTACAATATCTCACTATTGTTTCGCCTTCCACCAGATTTTCTAATTCAAAGTTCATTTTGTGGCGATGAGTTTTATCTGTATTTTTTAACTGTCCAAAAACAGTATCCGTATTTCACGAAGTACACATCAAACCAATTTAATTTTTTTTAATGTTTAAAAAACAAAAATTGATTGATCATCAAACCGGCGGTAGAGCCTATAAAAAAAAAAATTTTAATAAAAAAAATTCAACCGACTTCCAAGTCATAAAATAACTTTAACTAAAAAGCAAAAAATAACATCCTACCTATGTGCTACCTTCTGATCAGTTTGAAGGCGGTGCCAGTGATGTTTTAATTAAACACGTTTTAACTACAAAATTTATGTGGTTCTTTCAGAAACAGCTTTAATTAAAACACGACACTGGCTTGGCACCGCCGTCAAACTGATCAGAAGGTAGCACATAGGTAGGATGTTATTTTTTGCTTTTTAGTTAAAGTTATTTTATGACTTGGAAGTCGGTTGGATTTTTTTTTATTAAAATTTTTATTTTTTTATTTTTAGTGTTAGCACACCTACTGCGTGTGTACAGTCACAACCTATCTAAGTGGAAAGTTCTTATCAATACAAAATTATCAAGTCCAAACACAAGTTAGCTACTGTGAGCCGTCGAGGAGTTCTCTTCACTGTGCTTCGTCTTCATCACCAGACCCTTAATACAGTCATAATCCATCTAGGTGGAAAGTTCTCATCAATACAAATTTATCACGTCCAAACACGAGGTAGCTACTGTGAACCGTCGAGGAGTTCTCTTCACTGTCCCTCGTCTTCATCACCAGACCCTTAATACAGTCACAACCCATATATACTCGAAATTTACTTAGATGACTTTTTTACACAACAATAATGGCCGACTATGAATCAAAGACAATCAGTAGGGTTGAGAAGTTAACGGCGGGCATCGGAACGATATCAAGTAGGTATCGTTATAACTGAAATACCTAAACTAAAACATCCGTTACTATACAACGTTATCTTAAAAGGGAACGTATAGTAACGTTTGTCGGTTGTGTGCATTTTAAGAAATTAAATATCATGTGTCACAAACGGTGAACGGTGCACGGTTTATGCCTATGGGTACGCGTGGTTAAGAAATGGGGTAATCTTTTTTTATTATTATTATAAATATACTTAAACAATACACATCACTATCTAGCCCCAAAGTAAGCATACAGAGTAGCTTGTGTTATGGGTGCTAAGATAGTTGATATTATAGTATTAATATACAATTATATACTACATATAAATACTTATATACACTCATGTTCATCACACAAATATTTTCCAGTTGTGGGAATCGAACCCACAGCCGTGGATGCAAAAAGCAGGGTCACTACCCACTGCGCCACGCGGCCGTCTCTTTCTTTAATCTTTTGGGGACGTACTAACGTCCAAGATTTGCTTATACTTCAAAAAAGTGTGCACGTATCCACGTACATACTGGGTGTAAGGGACATGATACCGAAAACTGCGTGAAGAGGTTAAATTTAGTTTACACAACGATATTTTAAATAACAATTACGTGGGAAATGAGAAAATTCAGATTTTGAAAATTTTGAGCACGCAATGTACAGCGAACAATGCGATAACAACGCTCCGCAATCTACTGTGTACGTACGAGTAGGTACGTATGCATCGACAGCAAATCGGCTGGCTACACTTACCTATCTAATACCAATTTTTTATACTTTACAAGTTTTTAACTAGGTACAGGTAATTAACTTACTTCAGGTTGTTTCTCGTTTACGAGACGTTCTGTCGTCATAGTAGGTACAATATTCATGAGTACTGAATTGATTTGATCTAAGCATTTCAAGACTTCTCAGTCAACACACACAAACACACACAATACAAACGACACAATTGTATGAGTATTCGTTACAGAAAATCACTACTAACATAACATAGAACATACACAAAGGTTTTTGAATTTTGGTTTGTTTGTCAACAGACCGCCGAACACGAACTAAAGAAAAAATAGCGTAGCGTCTAGCGAAAGGACCTAAAGTTTCAATATTTTGAAAATACCTATTAACCACGCCGCGCGGCTTAGGTTAGAGAGAGATAGCAATTATTTTCCTCGGCACCGGCGGCGGTCGGCAATACAACGTCGCGCAGTTTGTTTGTGACTTTGTATAGATAGATACCTATTAGTCGTGACCTGCCTATTTGACCTCTTGGAAAACAGCTGATCGCGCGCATTTTGCAAATTAAATTTACATTGCTAGTTTTTGTTAAAATCTTGATTTGACGATTTTTATTAAAAATCGTATTGAGATAATGTTATCCATACCAGTGTTTGAATAATGCTACTATTCGTAAGATATCTTTTACGCTATAGAATAACGTGAGCATATGTATTGTATAACATTTTTATTAAAAAACTATTTTTTAAAATAAAATGATTATAAAATATTTCATTTTCTCATCTTTAAACTAACAACATATCAATTATTAAAGAATCATTCATTATCATTTATCGATAAGTTAACGCTTGATGTTATTTACCCATCCTTGCTTTTCATAGACAATCTAGCGTTACGAAATGTCAAATTGCCGTAATCGTAGTTAAGCTGTGCAAATTAATCTCGTTGTGATTTTGTTTTTCAGAAAATAAATGTGAATAAATCGTAAATTCGGTGTAGTTTTTGGTGTAATTCGTACTGTACGCGTATAATAAAGGATTTAGACACTTTGTTCTTTAGAAATTACGTATAACGTAAGTGAAATATGTGATTTTAGTGACAAGACGGGTTTGTTTTGGTGATTAGACTTCTAAGAAAATTTTTGGTATAGATGGAAAGTACTCATCAATACAAATTAATCAAGCCCAAACAAATGCTGTAAATCGTTGACGAGTTCCATCGTCTGTGTTTCGGCTCCATCATCAGACCAACTCCAAACCTTCATAAAATTGTAGTGGTTTAAAATATCTTATGGAAACACTAACAAAAGCACTAGCCTTCTCTACAACTTTCGAAAGTTCCCCTCAATTTCTCCAGGATGCCATCATCAGATCCTGACATGAAAAAAATGGGTCCACTCTGGAAGTAAACCGTTCAAAACAAAAAAAGAATTTTCAAAATCGGTCCATAATTGACGAAATTATCGCTGGACATACATAAAAAAAAAAAAAACATACATACAGCCGAACGTAGAACCTCCTCCTTTTTGGAAGTCGGTTAATCAAAGACATTATTTCAAAAGTGCTTATAAACTAAACGTACTTGAAATAAACAAATTTTGAAATTGACAGTAATTTAATTTTTAAAAGTCGTTTTTTGCGTAATTGAGTTGCTTACATACAAACTTCCAAACATATTCACGTTCATAATAATGATTATGATATGTAATTATATATCCTTTTGAATTTTAAGGTATAATAAGGATAAGACAGAGCCCACGTCTAACGGGGGGCTATAAAAGAGCCCGTTATCTCCCCGTGTTGAACTTATTATAAATCTGTTGGTCCTTATCGCGACCCGGTATTTGTCCACATTTGGAGACAAATACAAAGAGCTGTATCTTTTATCGGTATTAAAATATTTGTTATCTTTTCTGGTTGTAGAGTTACGTCGTTTACATAACATTCATTGCGGTTATATTAAGGTTCCCTTTGATTTTTAAAGTATTTGATAGGCGATAAAAAATTATTTTTTTACAAGGAAAAACTAAATTTTTGGTAACATATTCAATAAAATCTTGGTCAGTAACTATGGGCCTCATAAGAAGGCTCAGAGTCACACAGCGGGCGATGGAACGAGCTATGTTAGGAGTATCGCTGCGTGATCGACTCAGAAATAAGGAGATCCGCAGAAGAACCAACGTCACCGACATAGCTCAACGAGTTGCGAAGCTGAAGTGGCAATGGGCGGGGCACATAGTTTGAATAGCCGATGGACGTTGGGGTCCCAAAGTGTCCTCACCAGGTGGACTGACATCATCAGGCGAGTCGCAGGGATTCGCTGGATGCAGGTGGCTTTGTAATTTTCAAAGCATAATGTTTGGATGTCCCTACAAAAGATCTATGTCCTGCAGTGGACGTCCATGAACTGATATGATGATGATGATGATTCAATAAAATGTAAGTAATGAAAGCTTGATAGTAGTGTTTCAGAAAATGGCTGGCATACAGACACACATACAACTGGTCAAGCACAGAAAGTAAGATTTTGGTGTTGAATAAAAATTAGAAGATAATTGAGTGAAAGTGGAAACAACAATTTTCAAAGCATAATTTGTAAGACCTACAAACTTATGTGACTTCGGATTACAAGATTTTGGAGTAGAGTAATCCAGTAGGAAATAGTATTACCTATAATCCTATATAGATTTTAGATGGATGACCATATTAATTGTTTGCCGGTAAAGTGGTAATCACTAACTAGCCACGACCGAACTCTACCAGATCTGACTTAATCCAATTTAATAACAATACAACTGTTATAATACCAAAGATTTCCTGGTCAAAGTCAAACGTATCTTTTAAAACTAAACACAATTTCCTTCAAGTTACCTATTTTCTTCTTTAATGGAAAAAAATAGATGATTAATGAACAATAAATATTAATTAAAAATACCTGACTTTTAAAACCAATTACAATATCGTCAGAAAGGAGTGTAGTAAAATAAACATCAAATTAGTATAAAGGCGTATAAACCAAACTTTATCCTAAATTAATTAAAATTTATCGTTCGCGCGCTTGTAAATTTGATATAAAATCTAACGGTGGAGCAATTAGTAAATTAAATTTGCAAAACGGATAAGCATACACAAGTTTAACACATCCGATCGGAATTTGGTTCTATCTATTGGTATTGAAATGGAAAAAGCTCATGCAATTATTGTAGGAATTTAGGTTTTTGAAGACCTAGTTGGTATGGTTGGTAGTGCTATGGTTCTCCATTGAAAGGGCCTGGGTTTGATTCCAGATCGGTTAATTTAGTAATAGTAACCTAAGGCAGAAATAGCTCAGTGAGTTCCGAAGCTGAAGTGGAAATGGGCGTGGCTCAACTAGAATGGCGATCCCGTATGTGAAAATGCCGACACCAAGCGGTTTACATGGTGGTGGTGTTTGGAGGCCTATGTATATGTCCAGCTAATGATGATGATGATGATGGTGATGATGATGATGGTGATGGTGATGATGATGATGATGATGATGATGATGATGATGATGATGATGATGATGATGATGATGATGATGATGACGACGACGATAATGATGATGATGATGATGATGAAGATGATGATGACGATGATGATGATAATGATGATGATGATGATGATAATTATGATGAAAGTAAATGGTTTGGATATTTTAAAAGGGGTGTAAAAAGTAGCACGGAATTTGTATGAAACTTTGTATATAGTATGCGTATAAATAAATAATTAGGCGTTCTAGTTTACTTTTGAATAATCACGTATTGTGATTACCCATAAAGTTTCGTTGCTGTACTTTTAGAAAAGTTGTCACTGTTCTTCGCAAGAGCTCTAATACATTAATAGTTAATATACATTTAAATTTATATAATTTTGGCAGGATTGTTATTTGTTTTAAATTAATACCTCATTAAATGTTATTTTGTTATTTGCGTTTAATTATAAAACCCATTTAGCTATTAAAAGGTGCTAATTGTTACCTCTACCACAGACCATTATCTAATTATTATTTTGGCAATAACAAATCATAAACTCACGGGAAAATTGAAATCAAATTGATCCTTTTGAGTTATTAATGAAACTTGTTCACTGTTAGCACTTAATAGATGTTTTTATTGAACGTTTTTACAACAGCTCGGCTGTTAAATAAAAGTTTTTATTATATTGTAACAGGTTTTTTATTTTAAACTCTTGGCGTTTATAGTATCATGTGAATGAAATGTTTATTGTTGGTAGCTTTTCGTGTTTAACCTAGTATTTATCGAGAACTTGTGTTTAAGTGGAATACATTCCTCAAAAAAATAATAAGCTTAGATTTTACATACAGATTCCGACAGTCAGTGATGTTTTGATGTTATTGTCTGTGATATTTTTATAACAAATAATGATTATCAGGTTGGTTTATCCCATTATCATCATACGTAGTTACAAACTTGATTTCAAGATTCAGTTTTGTTATAAAACAAACAGCATCCATATCTATTGTTCAATCAGTTTGGAAACAGAAATTATACTTTATTTAAAGCTAGTGGGCAATTGTGACTTCGTCCACGTGAAAATCAGTTTTTTTTACAAATTCTGCGAGAACCATGAATTTTTCGGAATAAGAAGTAAGTACTCGTAGTAGTAAAACACCGTTGAAATCGGTTCCATAGATTAAGCCCGGACAAACATACAGACGGAAATACAAAAGTTGTAAATAACTTGCGAAAACACTGTTATTTTGAACTCACAGACGGACACTTCAATTTTCTTTATAAGAATTAATGATACTTCTAGATATAGAGTCAGCATTTTCATAGAACAGAGACAGTTCTTAAGTGGACTGCTAACCTTATGTAATTAGCTTCAACTGTCATGTGACAAAAAATCCTGTTGCATTGTCAACAAACAATAAACCGAAACAACAATGGCGATTAACCAAATTACAGTCACATTCAAACAGACCAAAGTATCTATCATTAAGGTATGCCCACCGAAATATACACACAAAAAGTTAATATGAAAACAGAGAAAAATGCAGGTTTCGTGTCATTATATCCGTCGGTAATAGTTTAACGACTACCCCCTTATTACTGTCATTATGACATCCGGTCGGTATTCAGAGCCGTGGGCTTGAGAGCTGTAAAGTTTGCCTGCATAGAGTTGTGATTCATAGAAACGCAATAAGCGCTCGCGTTATGCGTAGTGCAGCTGGATTTCTGTATTTTAAGTTAATGGCTAACGCCGAAAAATAAACATAAATAAATAGTTCTCTTTGATCTAGGACTTCTTTGTATATTTCCTAATTATTTTTTCTTTATAAAAAACCACTTTTGTGTTCTTATTGTTGTCATTATGATAATAAGTTTTCAAAGCCTTGGGCTTCAAAAAAAAAACATACATACAGCCGAACGTAGAACCTCCTCCTTTTTGGAAGTCGGTTAAATAAGGTTTGTCTAAATAGAGTTATGATACGCAATTACTGCTAGTAAAAACAGCTAATGACTATAGTTTACTTTCAAAAGCTAACATATACAAAAAAGGCACTACTATATTTTTTGTTTTTTTATTAAGGAATCTTTGCAAAATCTCTTAAATATATGGCCAATATTCCCGTTCCCCTCCAATTAACCGGAAAATACTGTTGTGTGGGTACGACAATAGTTCAGCGGACGAAAAACTACCTCTCGGTGATGAACCCGGTCCCTTTACCGCTGAGATATTGAAAATTCTAAAACAATTGACTAGTATAATGTTACATCACTGCATGTCTCAAGAGTACTGGAGACATACAAGGCTAGAAGTGCACAATTTAAAAACTTGCTTGATTATGTATTACCCTGTGCGCGATCACGTTTCTAAGCATAGCAGTTCTATGTAAATCCATTACAGCCTGTTCGTTTATTAGCTGTACCAGACCCGTACAGCCTTAAATAACGATATATTACTTGGGATTTGCTGATCAGAAAAAAATTAATTGTATTTATTTAGGAGCAAATTTAATAATGTTCGAAAAATTTATTATGATCCTAAATAAATACATTTTTAATTAACTAGGTCTAAAATAATGTGACATTTGCGTATTAAATACGCATTATGTAATTTTTTCTTTTAGGTCAAAATTTTTCTTTTAAGATTAGGTACTTTTTAAGATTGTAAAGTTATAGGTACAGAAATTAATACCAAAAACTTAGGTTTGCAATCCCTTGAAACTGTAAAAAGGAAACTTGTTAATCAAGGCAGTCCAAAAAATCTAGTAGATTTTTACAATTTGA
Organism: Bicyclus anynana; assembly: GCF_947172395.1. Taxonomy (NCBI): domain Eukaryota; kingdom Metazoa; phylum Arthropoda; class Insecta; order Lepidoptera; family Nymphalidae; genus Bicyclus; species Bicyclus anynana. Next base: position 15,602,768 of record NC_069097.1, on the reverse strand, counting down.
TAAAATTTCGACGTTTATTATTACTTAAGCTCGTTTATGGATGTTTTTTTTTATTCTTTACAAGTTAGCCCTTGAATACAATCTCACCTGATGGTAAGTGATGATGCAGGCTAAGATGGAAGCGGGCTAACTTGTTGGGAGGAGGATGAAAATCCACACCCCTTTCGGTTTCTACTCGACATCGTACCGGAACGCTAGCATAGCATCACCGACCTACATACGATAGACCACCACATCATCTAACTATGTGCGCTGCCCATTGTCACTTCTGATTATCATAGAACAACAATTTAATGTTGGTGCGGACGTCGATATTTGCATTCTTACAACAATAGCTAATTTTGACGTTGAAAGTTCCTAAAAAATCCCAACATAGCATCACCGACCTACATACGCTAGACCACCGACTGCTCACGGTCGAAGCTGCTCGCCCACGGGTGACCAAAAACCGACCATCCCTGCCCACACTAATTACGACGATCCTAACCAGATGCTCCTAAACATGCAACCGGTTGATGCAGCGGTCAAATTGATTTTAACCTTATTCGGTATTGCAAAGAGGTGGTCTTTTGTTAGATTTGTTTTCTTAAATGATATACTTCAATGGGTGAATTAAAATATGTATATATTGAGTTTTTGGTGTTAGAAAATTGTTTTCTAAACTATCATTGTAAATAAGATATATGGAATACCTGCGTATATCTACTTGGATAACATTGGCTAAACTGTAAGAGACACAAAACAAAACCTACTTGAACAAACGGAAAAGTTGCACCAGACATAATGCGTTGAATTTTTTAGATTAAATAAGAGGAGCATCTTGTTCTATACTACGTGTTATGAGAAATAATACCGAATGAAGTCGGGAAACCATGCTAGTATGACTAATATTATAATGATGTAAGGTTAGGATTTTTGTTTATTTATTACAATTTTATTCAAAAACCATTCTACCGATTTAAAAAATTCATAAAAAGCTACATTTTCACCGAGTAATAGGCTATATTTCTGACTATATTTCAGACTGGAACAGAAACTACACGGGTGAAACTGTTAGGCATCTAACTAGTTAGATAGGCTAGTTGTAATTATAAAGATGGGCACTTCCATTCTTTGATAAATGACTGTGGAATTCTTTACATAGGTACAATAATTAAACTTATAAAGATATAGCATAAACGCCTGTAAAGGCCAGACATTCAGGAATTAGCTGAAAGTTTGTCAGCCCACGTTTTTACCCTTAAGTACGCCTACCCTTAACTAAACACTGTTAAATAGTAAGTAGGCACTGAAACGTTGCCAAGAAGCAGTGTGTTTGGCGACTTATACCATAATTTCTCATACTATACCGAAGAAAATATAAAAATACTAGCTGACGCCGCGCGGTTTTGCCCGCGTGGTTCCTGTTCCCGTAAGAAAACGGGAGAATAGTTAGCCTATAGCCTTCCTCGATAAATGGGCTATCTAACACTGAAAGAATTTTTCAAATCGGACCAGTAATTCCTCAGATTAGCGCGTTCAATCAAACAAAAAAACTCTTCAGCTTTATATATTTACCTTTGATGATCATGGGCTGAAAAGTTCAAGCTTTTACAAAATGACAAAGATCTGGTCACTGCATATACAAGTATTTAGAGAAATTGTGCATGCGTAGCAAGCAAGTCCCTCGTTATTATTATAAAGTAGGCCACGACTCGCATTCTTCGATAAACACCCGTGGCCCGCAGTAATTCTTAGATACTGTTAAACATATAATAAAGTTAAGTTAAAACGTGTAATAGCTGTACAACAAGCACAAAAACTTTCAACCCCTCTCGTTTGAAGCGGAAACTTCATCCTCAGAGATTACTTTTTACTCATTTAAAATTAATACAGTATTGAGAAATAGGGATTTACTCTTCCGGCATTTTTTTAAATATTCAATATCTATGATAGTAATCTCTTAGGTATACTGATATTAGAAAACGAAAATATTTGAATGTGTTTTTGTATAACAAACTACTGGACGCATTTGTAAAATTATTTCACCATTAGAATCCTATTATCCCTCATAAACATAGACTATATTTTAAGCCCGGAGTCCACGGGAACGAGAACTATAATAAAAAAAATTTCGTGTCACGGTGCTTTTGGAGGCACTTTGGCTCCACCGATTTTAATGATTTTTTTATATTATTTGGTAGATGGTGTGTGTGTGTGTGTGAGAGAAGGAGAGATAGAGAGAGCTTTACTGCATCGTTGGTCCATTGGTTAGCCTATGTGATTTTGGACTTAGCCTATGTGAGGTTGGACTCATATTGGCACTTGCGCTGGCACTTATCGTAAAGTATTTTAACCCTAACATCACAACCCTCCCATTTGTGAGCGATTTCGTTATTTTTGTATGAAAGAAATTTATATGACAACTACGTTTGCCGGGTCAGCCAGTCCATATATAAAATCAGATCAGTCCACATAGTAAATTGATTCGATAGCACACCACGGGTATAATAATAGCCCGTCAGAAGATCCATTAATTGAAGCCCAGAGATATTACTAATTTATATTTTATCTTCATTCCCCATAAAACGAATTATCTATGCCCAATACATAACAATGAGGGTAACAAACCAGCCGATATCCGCGCCCACGCTCTGCCTTGTCTATGATTTGTGGCCGTGGGGCTTTATTATCATAATGAACTATTTTTTTTTCAAGACTCAAATTTTAGCTTTTCTTATTAGATTAAGATAGCAATAATTGTAATATAATAATTATGTGCATGGTTAATATTACGGAGAATATTGTTTTACAGGTGGGTAATTGCGTAATTTGATTGGACCCGTTTGACAGTAAATTCATTCCACCACTGTTGTCAAACTGACAGTTTTTAGGGCTTTGACATTTATTTGACGTATTTTTTATTGAATAAAGCTATTAAATAGATCATTTAAATTCTGGTAGACGAAGACATTGGTCGCAGAAAGAAGTTTTGGTTGAGGAACATTTACCATTGCGAAAGCCGCAATTTTTTTTTATTTTATTATTTTGTCTTAGGGAAAAAGATGAGTTAAAGAAGCTTACTGCCTAGTTCAGTTAACGTTACAAATAAATCTTAAGAACCTGATTTGTAATTTGAAGCCTAAGTCCAATCAAAAACCGTTAAAGTCGATTCGCGGTCAGCGATGACATACCTAGAAAGGTAAAACTCCACCTAGAAATCAGTAAAAACTTCAAAATGTGACAAATCAAGTTCTATTTGTAACAATTTGTAACCTCAACAGACAACATTTTGTAGAAATATGTAGAAACAAGCGAACAAACACGGATTAGATAAGTTATATTTTACTGCACGCGCGATCACATAAATAACCCACCAATAACACATCGTTATCATCCATACGTGCCATAACGCCATAAATGTCATATTCGATACCTGAGACAATGTTACAAAGGAAAGTCACATTTATTGTAATGCGATTCGGTTTGTTTTTAAACGAATTCTGCGCGTTAGTGATGTTCATTCAAGTATCGATATTTAAACAGCTTTTTCAGCCTCACATCTAATGTTTGTATTGAAAAATAGTGTGTAAAATTAAAATAATATTACATGTAACTACCCAATATCTTCGATTCGGTTCGCGTGGAATCCGGTTTATTACAAATCTCACGAGAACCATTATTTTTTCAGGCATTAAAAGTAGCCTATGTTCAGCTCCCAGGTCCAATTTATCCGTAAACTTATATTTAATTAACAGTAAATTTCATTCGTATCTTAGCTGTGAAAAGAAAAAAGAACAGTCAGATAGTCAGTTTTGCATTTACAATATTAGTATGGAATATGGAATGGATGGGTATAAAATATACTGTTATCCCACGGTGTAGTTATCCCGCGGTGAGTATGGCTAACATAACATGTCATCATGTTCCAGAGATTTATCAGTAATATGCATTATGCCATTCAGTCGTACGATTCCGGTATTTCAAACTCGTAGACGACCTTCTCGCCTTTAACACGTCTTATACAAATCAGAACTTAGTGTTTATAGGATGCAAAAATTGATATGTACTTTTTCGTCACTAACAACGAAGTTGCCATAACATAACGAACTCACGTCATAGTGTTGTAACTTTACAGAATCACTAGCTACTTCACGTTTAACACAATCCAACCATCGACAAATACATGTTACATTTATCGATTATCACACACACCAAAAACGCCCTTCACTAGTTCGTACAAAATAAAACGCGAACAAAACGAAAGGCTGTAAGGTGCAAGCAATAAAATAAATCTCGTGATCAAGTGTAAAGCGTCGCGAGCACATCGTAATAAAGCAGTGCTATCGTCGCATCGGTGTCCGGTCACCTCGTCCTCGAGTTGATTTATTCAGACTATTTTCTGAAATCGACCATTATTTTTATATGATCTTATGCGATTTGTATAGAGGAGCTTGCCTTTATCTTCGAAACATTATTTTAGGTAGTGTATCATTTTAAAACATTGCTATCAGACTTCATTCTCGTCCAGTGCAAAGCTCAAAAGTTGAAAAATAAACCTCTATAATGTGTTATTAATAGCGGACGCTCACGATTTCGTTCGTCTTTAGACGTCCTTAATCCGGTCCTCTTGCAAAATCCGTTTTTAGCGGATATAGATGAATAGAATTCCGCAAGTAAAAATAAAGTTTTAATATGTTACTTTAACAAATCCATCGCCGAATTAAACAGCGTACCTAGCAAGAAATTTGAAAGCTTTTTTTATGATTTAACAGATCAGAAAATCAAGTGTGTCATAGAGATTATAGAGTCAAGCACGACGCAAACACATCGTAATAAAGCAGTGCTATCGTAGCATCGGTGTCCGGTCACCTCATCCTCAGGTTGATTTATTACGACTATTTTTGAAATTGACCATTATTTTTATCATCATTCTTATTGTTGTAGATATGTACACTATTTCGCCTCTCTATTTATTTAAGCCTCCAGAGTTCCACTGTTAAAACTTAAATTCGAAAGATCTATTCTAAGCAATCACGCTCTAAATCTAAGCCTCATCATTGCTCCCTATGACTATTAAAAACTAAAAATAGGAAGAGGTCTCAGAATCGACGTTAGCAAACGCACAGCGTTGTACTACACCATAGAGATAACAAAGGTGTCATAGAGATTATAGAGTCGCGCCCTTAGATAGACACAAACTAGAAACTATGAAAAAAGGGGAAAAGAAATTAAATGACAGGTTCATGCAAAACGTATTAGTAGCAAAAAGGGTGAAAGAGCGATGCTGCCGGGATCATTAGCGACGACTGCTGTGCAAACAGACTGAGCGAGACAACACGTGTGCACTACTAATTACTGCATTTTAACCCCTCTTTCAGAATGTTACTGTATGCTACGGGTAAGATGCTTTTTACGCTGTTAAGGGCTTAAAGGACTAGATCCCAGAGCCGTAAATATGTTAAAAAGTATTTCTTTATTTAACTACAATGTTATGCCTAGTTTCTTACTACTTTAGTATTTTAGTCGAGTACGAACGATTTTTAGGCAGTAAATCCAAAAATTGATCGAACTAGGCCTTACTGTACTTATGCTACGGTTTTTTTACACGAAGTTATGTACTTAAAAGAACTAGAGTCCAGAGCCGTAAATATATTAAAAAGTAATTACGATTGTCTATCATAGACGTTTTCATAAATGGAATAGCCGATGTTCCGAATGATAAGTATGATCAGCGCAAGGCGACATTCGCAGCTGATTTCAGAGACGTCGTAAAGATTGAAACTGACTATACTAGATTCTAGTGCCTGAATCGTACAAAAAAGACGTATATATAAACAAGGTTTTTTTTTATTGAGAGAGACTTTTTGGAACTTTAGCTGAAGCTATTCAACACAACCTTCCCGTTAAGAGTGGTGCAAAAGAATTAAGACCCTCTAAAACCCGATGAGATAATCACGGAATGCACTAATTCAGTCCACAGATAAGCTAGTATCTGTAGTCTAAATATTTGTCCTCACGTTATCTGGAGACAGTTGGCACGCTGACAAATCGGGTAACTTTTCTGCTAGCTTTATATACTAGCGAACACCCGCGTCTCTGGTTGCGTAAAAAATCCGCGGGCATAATGATTTTTTTGGAATAAAAAGTAGCCTATATGTTGCGTAATAGCCTCCTCTATCTAAGTCCCGTTAAATTTAAATTAATTCAGTCATTTTAGAGATAACTCTCTCACTCACACTTATTTTGAAACACAGACAGACGCTTTAATTTTATTTATTATTTGTATAGATTTAACTTCTTATCCTTTTGATGTTAAGTTTAAACGAACCGAAATTATTATAAGAAAGTTTATTTTACTTTACCATTTTTACCTAGTTCGGAGGGTCTAATTTTAGAAGCAAAATTATAACCACTTCCTGTAGGCCTAAGATCGTATTGTAATGAAAGCTAAAAAAATGCAACAACACTGGATTATTTTGCATGCACTGCCTACAGTCAATACACTACTACATAGTAAAATACCTATAGCATTGTTGTTGACAATAATGCAAAGATAACACAAAAAGCCTCAGATGGCATAGACAATAAATCTCGGTCAGAATCACTTTAAAAGCATAGACAAGGCCCGTCACCGAACAATGCGCACAAAAACATTGCTGGCCTTTTTGTGTCGGCGAATTCCCGCCTCACTTCCAAACACTTTGTTTTACTCTCTAATTGCCTCGAACCACAATACCGCCACGATTAGAGATCCTTGCCACTAAAGATATGCGATGTAGATATCGTGTTAAGCTAAATTTGTTTATTTTATTTTTCTTCATCGTTTTTTTTAAACATTCGAGTTATTATTATCAACCCACACTCAGCTTACTGCTGAGCTTACATAATAGTCCACCAAGCTGGCCCAATGCGGATTGGCAGACTTCACACACGCAGAGAATTAAGAAATTCTCTGGCGTGCAGGTTTCCTCACGATGTTTTCCTTCACCGTTTGAGACACGTGATATTTATAGCCCAGTCATATTAGACAAAAAAAGGGGTCAACCTCGGAATGAGAGATAATAAGCTATAAATTGGTATAAACCTTTGTTTTGTCGTGCTAAATGTTGTCTCAAAAGTCACAAATGATACCGTGTCCGCGTCTTAAGATATTGAAGGTCAAAGGTCATAAAAATTGGTTTTTTGTGAATATCTCGCTTTTTATTGCTTAAATGATATTTTTACCTATAATAAAAGTTGTAGAGTATGAAATTCTCTACAATTTTTGTTTGATGTTTTTTTTGATACGATCAACCGTTTTTGAGGTAGAGCGCGAAGAGTGCGCAGCGCACAGTCATATATGGTCCAATGCAAGGTCAAGCGTAAGTTACGGTTATCAGTACGTTATATAAAGTCTATTATTTATTAAATCATTATAATTATTAAACAATGGCCATTATTTATGTACTAATTATTAATTGTTAATATTTTATTAAAAATCAGTAACTTAATTATTTATATTTAACTATTCAACTATAGTATATTATTAATTATGGAATATATATTTTTAGTTAAAACGTCATTACATACGTTTTCTTCAAAACGTGTAAATTTTTTAATGCTTATATACCTGGATATACTTGTCCCTACCCTACGACCTTTTCTATTTATAGCCGGGATAGATGTTCTATTGTATTCAAGGCCACTTTCTCTTTTAAGGGACCACTTTGTATTCGTCAAGATTATTCGTTAGTTTGAAATTGTATCTTCGCAACGACAAACGTACTGTTTTAAGAGCTATGACTGATTTGTGTTTTATATGTGAAAGAATGAATGGGGCTGGATGCTTGAAAATGGAATCCTGGAGCCCATAAGAACATTATTACCTCCAGCACCAACCGAACTACTACTATAATATTTTGCAATTGCAAAAATGGTTGTGGTTCCCGCTGTGGATGCCGAAAATCAGGGCTACTATGTTCTTTAGCTTGTGGCCAGTGCAATGGACAAGCTTGCCTGAACGCTGCACAATATCCAAGTAATCCCGATGAAGAAAACGCATACGATCCTGAAATTCTGGAGGGTTTGGAGATGAATATGACCGATAATGAGGATGATGACAATGAATTGAACGTTTTCGAGCGACAACAAGAAGAAGACGACGAAGAAGATGAAGATAACTAGCTTCTATTCACAATTTTATTATAATTAAAACCAATAAAAATTCTTATAATATTTAAACTGACATTTCAACAAATGTACCTATATTATAGCATATTTATATGATAAATAAAGATATGCATAAAATAGATCCTCTTATTGTCTTTTTAACTGAAAATATATATTCCAGAATTAATAATATACTATAGTTGAATAAATAATTAAGTTACTGATTTTTAATAAAATATCAACAATTAATAATTAGTACATAAATAATGGCCATTGTTTAATAATTATAATGATTTAATAAATAATAGACTTTATATAACGTACTGATAACCGTAACTTACGCTTGACCTTGCATTGGACCATATATGACTGTGCGCTGCGCACTCTTCGCGCTCTACCTCAAAAACGGTTGATCGTATCAAAAAAAAACATAGAACAAAAATTGTAGAGAATCTTATACTCTACAACTTTTATTATAGGTAAAAATATCATTTAAGCAATAGAAAGCGAGATATTCACAAAAAACCAATTTTTATGACCTTTGACCTTCAATATCTTAAGACGCGGACACGGTATCATTTGTGACTTTTGAGACAACATTTAGAACGACAAAACAAAGGTTTATACCAATTTATAGCTTATTATCTTTCATTGCGAGGTGAAACCCCTAAAATCACTGGGCTATTAATTTCTTAAAATGCACACAACTGAAAAGTTTGAGGTGCATGCCCCGGACCGGATTCGAACCCATACCCTCCGGAATTGGAGGCAGAGGTCATATCCACTGGGCTATCACTAAACTCTTCAGCTTTATAATATTAGTATAGATAGATATTTTTTCTGTGCATAAAACTCACCAACCCGCATTGAAGCAGCGTAGTGGGTGTAAACTCTACATCCCCTTTAATTTGAGGATATATTTCTGTCCGTTAAAATATGATTACACGATATTACGATATTTTTACGTCGAAAAAATGAATTCGGTGCTCAGGGAACTATCTCACATTGAAGGCAAGGCCAAGTTTAGTTTATTATCGTCATTTAGAGAAATGTATGCAGTTGATAAGAGCGTCTCGCGGGCGGCTATCTCTCGCTACCACTCATTAATTATTGAATGAGTAACTGTGATAGTTAACGACATACTTAAAATGTCATACTTACTGAGACCTAGTTAGTTGTTACGACTCAAAGTTACGAAATCAGCTTTTAATTATGAATTAAATTCTAAATTTATTTAAATAGGCGCCAACTTAGATGTCGTCACTGTTTCCCATTAGGCATGATTATGGCAAACATTAGTCTATAATCTTAATATAAATGAAAGGCTTAATGTGCAAATATGAGATTTGGCAGGGAGGAGGTTTATAGTTAGTAGACGTCCGCTACGAAAGGATTTGGCCACAGGGTCGGATTAAGGAGATCTAAATGCGGATAAAGTCACAGGCGTATGCTAGTAAGGATATTATAAATTATTAATAAATAATAAAAAACGGATACCCTTCCAGGCCGTCACCGTCTCTTGCCGATAATGTTTATAGTTGAAATGTCACTTAAAGTGACAGTTTTGCAGGACATTCAAATCGTCGTCTCGTCTCACAGTGTCGCCGGGGTCCATCAACCTGAACTCTGTATTATGCTTTATGCCTGTAATTACACCGTCAGCCATGGTTTTCAGAACACAATGCTGCTCGGAAGCAGAAATAAAGCTAAAAAGCTTCTAGCCATGTTAAAATCGATTCCCTTTCTACAAACGCTAATGCTTCAAAAACTAAAAAATACGTCACGTGATCAATCTATGTATATAATAATATTATAAAGCTGAAGAGTTTGTTTGTTTGATTGAACGTGCTAATCTAGATTAACTACTAGTACGGAACTACTAGTCCGATTTCGAAAATTCTTTCAGTGTTAGATAGTCCATTTACCGAGGAAGGCTATGGGCTATATTTTATCCCCGTGTTCCTACGGGAACGGAAACCACGCGGGTGAAACCGCGCGGCGTCAACTACTTTATCAATAAGATTTGTTATTTCCGAGAAGCGTTTGTAGAAAGACATCTGTACATGGGAGAGGCCTAGTAGTGCTTAGTTACAAAATGTAGTGGTTTACTATGTAAATAACATCCCACTGTGTTAATAGGAATGTTAGTAACATAGTTGTAATTCAATTTTTGAAAGACCCCCTGGGCCCGCGGCTCGTCTCGTCTGCGAGGATATTCCACAGGATAAAGCAATTACACGAACAATTTCAAAAGTGCCATTAATTCCTCGCCGTCTCAATCCGGCCCCTCGGAAGTTATAACTCATTTGTTTGTTATGTTGTTCAACTGTATACAAACGTCAAAGTTCCTTTCTGGTGAATAGGGTCGCCATGGCGCGTTGATACAGCCGGACAATGTCCCAATGTTGTTGGTTCTTCAATTAAATATTGAAGTTGGTGTTTAGACCTCAATAGCTCCATGTTAAGGAGGCCGGACACTACATCGAGAGGTCATGGTTCGATCCGCGTCCGCTATTGTTGTGTCCAGTCTTTTTAGGACTAATTTTATAGGAAAGAGCAAACTGGACTCATTCAAAAGATAAAGCAAATATTTCTTTTAAAGGAAAAAATTGGTGTATAAAACTAGTATTCCGAAACCAATGCTTCCTTAGGAGAAGTTGACTCAAGAGTACTTAGTTGATTATGCATTTGAATATGATTGAATTTGAATTGATGATGAAGTTAGAAGAGTAACACCATTTTAGATTTAACCTTTATTCCCAGAGGAAAGTCTCCTGAAATCTTATACAGAGCTCCCATTTCCGTGATTTTGCCTAGTTAACCCCCAGCTAATCTTCTTATTTCGTCGGTTCAGCTAATTGAAATAAAATAGTTAAAAAACATGAGCCGTCGCTAGACGCCTTGCAAATAGAAAACAGCGAAATTATTTTGTGCTAATACAAATACAAAAAGACGCGAGATCTGGGCAACCGTGGATTTGACTATAAGATGGTTAACATAAGCAAATAGAACAATAATAAAAGTCACTCTTTAACAAAAAAAAACATGGTAACCCTATTTCAATATTGACATTACACTACCTTATCACCACAAACCTTATCTAAATGACAATAAAGGTCATTTTCCTGTATGCTATTACAAATCATCACATTTTTTGACATCGTTAATGTTAATGTGACATTATAATTGATTTAAGGAGGTCTCGCCGCCCACCGCGCACGGACGGACAGTTTTTTTGTGTGATTGACAACAATGAGTCCTGTTGTACGCAGGGCAGGTAAACATTTTCATAGTTTTGTGTGTGGTATAGGTTTGGTAACGCAGTTGTTTATGATAACGCTATTGCGTAAGAGTGGGAACTTCATATATAGTAGGCGTTACTAAGCGGATGTTATAAGAAATTTTTTGTAAAATTTCTCAGTTTTGGGACTGAGAAGTTGATGTTACAACCACGTGCCTCGGAGAGCACACTGAGCCGTCGAATTTGAACACAGGGCCCCGCGATCCGAAACCACATATGTTAACTACTGGATCAACGGGGTAGTCAATATATGATTGTGATCGTTTAATAGTCAATTTATTTTCAGCCCATCAAGGCGTATTAGAGCAGAGTGATGGGTCTAAGTTCCATATAACCTGTCCTGTAAGGAAGAAAGTTTGTTCCAGTCGCGAGCTGTTTAAACAGTAATACCTAAGACACACCTATAATTATATTTTCAAAACAAATAATCCTCCTTTGACAGTTAAATAAAAAACAAATCATTATCATATCATCCGATGGACGTCCACTGCAGGACATAGGCCTTTTGTAGGACTTCCAAACATCACGATCCTGAGCCGCCTGCATACAACGAATTCCTGCGACTCGCTTGATATCTTCAGCCCACCTGATAGGGGGACGACCAACACTGCGTTTTCTAGTGCGGGGTAGCTATTACAGAACCTTGGCTACCCCTTACCCCATCGGCTCTTCGAACAACCAGTGCACAGTAAAACCAACTGTGGTTTGTGTTGCACTATGGTTAGGCTTAATTGAAATGTGTTTTTTTTGTAGAATAATAAATAAATAAAAATAAACTATGTCCCGTCCATTGCCACTTTAGCTTCGCAACGAGCTATGTTCAAATGGCTTTGGTTTATGGCTTCGGTTCAAAAACAAATACAAATAAAAATCGAGAAAAGGATCGCTTATAGCTGTCAATTTAGATAATTATTAGCATTCAGCCGAATAGACGCGCAATCAGTTTCATTCTAATCTCATTAGCAGCCAATCGTTAAACAAACTTCAATGGTACCTCCGAGCTAATCCTCCGGTGAAAGTATGCTAATGCTCGTATCTCGTTACTGCTGCTGACTGTACCTGCACCCGCAATGTTCCGCCATTAGCGTTTTATGCGGACGGTCAATATTTTCTATTTGCATTCTTTATTTAATGGACGTGACTTCAATAGATATAGTATTCTGACTGTATAGATAGACTGTTAAATCGCCTCGTTGGTTGTGGTGCCGAGTTCGAGTCCTGGGTCCGGATATTAGATTTTTTAAGGAAATTCTAATTAAATTTCGAAGTTGGGATGTATGTCAATGTCCTTCAAATAGCACGTCGGTCTTGTCATCTAAAAGGGTTTTGAACATTTGAAGATTGGCATAGGCAAAATGTTTGTAAATTTGAATTTTGAACATTATGTATCACAAAGATCGTCGATCGAAGAAGAAAGGTTTTTTTTAATTGTTAACAAGTTAGCCCTTGACTACAATCTCACCTATGATAAGTGATGATGTAGTCTTAGATGGAAGCGGGCTAACTTGTAAGGAGGAGGATGAAAATCCACACGCCTTTCGATTTCTACACGGCATCGTACCGGAACGCTAAATCGCTTGGCGGTACGTCTTTGCCGGTAGGGTGGTAACTAGCCACGGCCGAAGCCTCCCACCAGCCAAACAAAAATAACCGCTGCAGCAAGGAGCAGATCAATAAAAAACTCCGTGCAGCAAAATCGACTGGAGAAGAAGAGAAAAATTAGAGATCTTCGAAGAGATAGCAGACCCATTCGCAAAACGGGGCAACATACAACGGACCCCACCAGGAAACACAAAAGTGTCAGACAGTGTAAATATCGGTAGTGACGCTTCTGAAGAGACTGGAGAAACAGGTAAATATGAAATCGTAGTTACACCAATCAAAAGCCCGATTACAGAAGAAAGACGGCCAAAGAAACGCAAAAAAGTTTCTAGCCCTACCTCTATAGAGCCGCATGAAATAGAAACACCGGCGGAGCTAATGAAAATCCAAGAAAAAGTCGAAGGCCTAGCAAAGTTCACGAGAGAAAACAAAAAAGTACACCAAGAAATTAAAAAGTTCGCACTAGACTTAACAAGCCTAGTCAGACAGGTGGTGACGAAATATAAGTACGATATGGCCAAGTTCTACGATCTACAGAAAGACTTTAATACGTATAAGGAAAAACAAGAAAAGCGGGTCTCGGAATTAGCTGAGCAGATAGAAAATATTAAACAAGTATATGAAAAAAGGTTTGAGGAAGAAAGTGGAGAGGGCATGGGTTACAAAAAAGATAAGAAATACGATATTAACGACCAAGAAATAAAAGATTACGATGATCTACTGACCAAGATCAACCTAGAATGGACTCAAAATAGTTTCAGAAACATAAAAATAGACCATGGAGATATATTTAAACATACCTCTAGTAACGTCGTATATTTCTGCGACGAGCAGAAAAAGTCACTATCAAAGTTCAGTAGAAGAGTGCTCAACAGGTATCCCGAAATATTAGAGGGAGAGAGTATAACCTGCGAAGGCGAGAGATACAGCATTATAGAGCAAACGGTAACCGTCCTGGCCTCCGAGCAGAAAGTAACCAAAACAAATAAAATCGTTGTTTTTTTCTACGACTCTACCAAGCAAGATGGAAGGACACAACGTGACTTTTATAAGCTATGCGAAGAAATGAAAAACATTGGAACGAAGTATGACATGAAGGAAATCTCAGTTGTCAAACCGCAGGGAGTGACAACGGATGCAATGAAAAAAATTCTGCAAACTATATTTCATAATACAGAGACCACGATATTTATGAGAACACAAAAGAATAAAACTTTAAAAGAAAGTAGTAAACATACTAACAAGAAAAAAGAAGAAATAATAGTTATTAAAGGAGATTCAGACTCATATGCCAATGTGTTAAAGAAATTAAAACTTGGTTTAAAAGGGAGCGAGGTTTTAGATCAAATAAAAGGGGTTAGAAAAACAAATAAAGGTGACATTATAGTAAAAGTAGATGAAAATGCAGAGGAAGTGTCTAAAACTATTAAAGATATAGTACAAGATACAAAAATAAAGGCATTCTCTAGCACCAAGAAATATGTACTACATGTCAAGGATATCGATAGCATCGCAGACAAAGAAGAAATAAAAATAGCAATTCAAAATACGAATCTGGTTCAGTCACCAGAAAAAATGGAAATTAAATCTTTAAGACCAATGAAGAACGGCAACCAAATTGCTACAATAGTGCTTGATAAAAAAGACGCAGAAAGAATTATGGAAGCTAACAAAATTAGGATAGGATTAAGCATATGCTACATCCAACAAAGAATTGAAGTTCCAAAGTGTTACCGCTGCTGGGCTCATGATCACATAGCACCGAAATGCAAGAATGTCGACAGAAGTAAAAAATGCCACTCCTGTGCTCAAGATGGACATCTAGCTAAGGACTGCACTAATGAAGCTTACTGCCCTTTATGTAAAACAGAAGGCCACTCATCGGGCAGTGGTAGATGTAAGTACTTCCAACAAGCTCTGGCCACTGCCAGAAACAATATTAAGAGACAAAGAGACATGATGTTAAATAAACAATCACATTCAGAGTCCTACAGTTAAACGCGAACAGGAGTTTAAGTGCCCATGATATGGCCTTAGTAGTAGCCTCAGAGAAGAAATGTGATTTTATAGCTCTAAGTGAACCTAACCTTTCGAAGTGCAAAACCAATAATAAACACTATTATGTCAGTGAAGACCAAAGTGCCATGATAATTAACTACAGCAAAGTATACGACGTAATAAAATACCGCTCAGTGGGCTGCTTTATCTGCGTTGAGACGGAAGATGTTTCATTATACAGTACATATATAAGTCCCAACAAATGCTCTCCTGAAGAGTTCCGCAATATCCTAGGAAACATACAACAAGATCTAAAAACATCACCCTCAAACAAACTTATCGTAACGGGAGACTTTAATTCTAAGCATGTATGCTGGGGTGGGAATACAACAACGAGAAAGGGCATTGAATTACTCGAATGGGTACAGTCTCTAGAACTGAACATACTTAACGATGGTAAGGTGCCTACTTGTGTTCGTCATAACGGGAAATCCTATATCGATATGACCTTTGTAAGTGATAACGTGCTTACAAAAACAGTTGAATGGAGAGTTCTAGAAGAAGATGTCTCTATGAGTGACCACAGGATCATAATAACAAATATTTTAAATAAGGTAAAAGACAGGCCAAAGTATACTTATGGACAAACTGACAGTGATTTATTTATTTTGACATTTAAAGAAATAGTAAAGGGCAAAGAAATTAACCAAGAAGAATGTGACAAAGCACTAATAGCGGCTTATAAGAAAAGCACACCACGAATAAGATGCGATGACAACTTCAAGTTACCCTATTGGTGGACACAAAATATACAAAAGAAAATAAGGGATGTCAGAACTATGAGGCGAAAATTTCAAAGGTGCAAAAACAAGGAGAGAAAGGAAGAACTAATACTTGAATACAAGACACTTAAAAACGAACTCAAGAGAGAAATTATATCGGCAAAGGCATCTATGTGGAGAAATCTTTGCAACAACCTAGAGATTGATGTCTTTGGGGATGCTTACAAAATAGTCAAAAATCAACTGCAGCTCCCTAACCCCAAAAGAACTTTACCCCTGGACGAAAAACTTAAAGTCTCTAAGGAGTTATTTATAACGTCTGAACCCAAAGAACTGAAGAGAGTGGTCCGCAACAAAGAAACGGACGATCTAGATGAGCAAAAGATAACTGTAGATGAAATTAGAAAAGTCGCGAAGACAATTAAAAAAGGGAAAGCCCCAGGCCCAGACTCAGTACCATCGGAAGTCGTGCAACACGCCATATTAGGATATCCACTGTATTTTGTACAGCTTTTCAACGGGCTCCTAGAAATGGAAAAATTCCCAGAGCAGTGGAAAGTGTCGAAGCTAATCCTACTTGATAAGCCCAAAAAGTGCCCAAACGAACCATGTAAATATAGACCGATCTGCCTGATCAACGTCCTAGCCAAAGTATATGAGACACTTTTGAACACTAGGCTCATACATGAGGTCGAAAAAAATGGAGGTCTACATGAAAACCAATACGGCTTCAGAAAAGGAAGGACTACGATTGACGCATTAAAGGAAGTGATAAGATTAGCAAGACAGGCACAAAAGAATAATCATTGGAACAGCCTAGTACTGGTAGATGTTCGTAACGCATTTAACACGGCATCCTGGCCGAAAATAGTATATAAACTTAAAAAACGGCAAATTAGTAGTTACATAACAAACACCATAATGGACTATCTAGAGCATAGATATATACAAATTAAAAAGGGAGTCCAAGTCAAGATCGGTGGGGGCGTACCGCAAGGGTCCGTACTCGGTCCAACTCTCTGGAACATAATGTACAATGACGTAATGTCAGTGGAAGTGCCGGAGGGTGTCAAGTTAATATGCTATGCGGATGACTTAGCAATTTCAGTGACTGCTAAAAATGCTGAAGACCTAATTAGAAAAGGTAACGAGACCCTTTACAACATAATGCTCTGGATGGAGTACAATGAGTTAGAGATAGCACCCGAAAAGACCGTGGCTATTATTTTTAATAGAAGGCTGAATAGGGACAACGTCTTTAAATGTGGAACTACAGAGGTAATACCAGCCCCTAACATCACTTACCTGGGAGTGATTCTTGACACAAGTCTTAACTTTGGTAAACACATAAATAAAGCGTGTAAGAAAGCCCAAAAAACCACAAGGGCCCTCAGCACGATTTTACCAAACACTCGCGGGCCCAGCTCAGGGAAACGAAGGACACTGGCTCTGGCAATGCAGTCTACAATAATGTATGCAGCACCAGTATGGGCAACAGCATTGGATAAAGAAATCTATAAAAGGACAATGCTGAGTGCCCAAAGAATAATGGCTTTAAGAACGTGTTGTGCATACAAAACCATCGCCACGGATGCTGCCCTCGTTTTAGCGAACCTCATACCAGCTCACCTGCTGGCTCACGAACGGACATCCACGTACGGACAACTGCCAGAGGAAAGAAATAAAGCTAGGGACACTACACTACAGAAGTGGCAAAATGAGTGGGACCAGTCAACAAGTGGGCGCTGGACTCACAGACTGATTTACGACATACAGGGGTGGGTGAATAGAAAGCATGGACACCTAACATTCTGGATGACACAGTGCTTCACAGGGCACGGAGTCTTTATGCAGTACCTGAAACGCATAAAAAAAAGAGATTCCGCTGAATGCATGTACTGCCCAGGGGAAGATGATGCGGAACACGCTATATTTCACTGCCCAAATTTTGAACAACAGAGAGAAATAGTAAAACGTCAAGTTGGGAGCAAAATAGAAGTTGGAAATCTAACCAGCATAATGCTGGAGACGAAAGAGAAATGGGAAGCTATAAGTTTTTATCTGGAAGGAATTATAAAGTGTAAAGAGAAGGACGAAAGAGAAAAAAATAGAGCTCGGTGATACATAGACAGGGGTGTTGGTGGTAGGTCGAATTGGCAGGAACACCAACGCCTTGGGGTCAGGAGGGGCTTTTTTTAGCCGGTAGGAGTCCGGCACTATCCGGTTCAGGATGTCCATGAGGATTTTTTTCCTCCTGAAAAAAAAAAAAAAAAAAAAAAAAAAAGCCAAACGGCGGTTGATGTGAATGAATCTATTTTATATCGTATTTTTAAAGTAAACGTGTCTTTCTTTCTTTATTCATTGATGTGACAGTTAGCGTATTAAAAATATAGTAAAAAAAAGAAATCCTCCTCCTTGCATCGTATCGCGATTTGCAGCGCCTCGTGTATCTTGGTGTCGAGAGTGGAGTGGGAGAAAAAAAGTCTTGTTTCCAAATAAAGGTGAAATTATACAGGGTGCTGGGGAGTATTTCCCTTAACTGTGGGGTTATATTCTTTACCGAAAATTTCCTAAAAGTGGACTCGTCAACACCTTGAAATTATGGGAAATACTGCCGAGCATCCTGTATAACGTCTCAAAACAAAAAGCTACATTCACTATTCACGCGTGTGATAGCGGCAGGAAGTTGTGAAAGAAGTGAGATGATATTTGTGAGCTGCTTCACTCCGGTATCACACGTAAATCCGTCCGCGCTATAATTATAGGTACGCTGATACGCTCGAAACACACGCGGCGGGAGAAACGCCGCGATGGATAAGCGTGTAAACTTTCTAAATAAAAACAATTACTAATCTTCAATTTTCAGGTACAATGAATCTCTGCAGTTTAGATATTGGTTAGAAAATAAAAAAATATCACTTTACAGTTTCTTAAAGTTTGAGCGTATTTATTGTAATTTAAATTTTATAATGGTGTAGCGACAATATAAAACAGAAAAGTAGAAATAAACTAAAAGATAAAATCACACCTCCCTAAAAATAAACAAACAGCGATATTGATATAAATTATAAGTAGAAGTATATGTAACGCATATAGTGATGACATATTACAGTCTACAAGGGACTCCGTGACTACACTAGGAGACCCATAGGCCAAGATGCCTCAGTCCTGATGGGCTGAAAGTATATGATCCAGGGACGTGTGATTCCTGTGCTTTATCAGGGTCAAGAAGTAACTCTTGAGGCCTCACTCGACCCACTGTTGCGTGTATTAAAGTCGCGACAAACCGCCGCGTGTGTAGCCGGCTTGTGGTGTTTATTCCTGTGCTAACGCACGGTTATGTTACGATTTATGACACGTTTAGTGCGAGTCGCGCGCTGACACTATGAGCGGTCGGAACTTTATTTTTTTAACAGGTTTATTGTGCTTTGTAGTTATTTTCTACTTCGTTCTGGTTTGGTCTGATGGTACCAAAACTGACTAAAATGCTGTTATGGCGTTTGTCAGCCGTTTTCTACAGACCAAACTTCGGCACAGATGGGAATACAAAGTTTTGTATCTGAAAAGTCTTGGGTTTGATTTCCAGCTTGCAATAATTTAGGATTTTGTTGTAGAATAATACCAGTCATTCACGATGTTTTACAACGCGAGTCAAGATTGCAACGCGCTTAGGGATAAAATATGGTTATGGGCATAGTTTTGATATTTTTTTTCACTGCTTACATCCATAAGGACGCTGCAGACTTGATGACGACCTCCTGCAACGGCTCTCGGTGTTTACGCAAAACTAGTTATGTCCCGCGGCTTCACCTGCTCTGATCTCGTTATCGTGAGAATATTGGGATAACAGTATGTGATATTCCAGACTATCTATCCATTCAGATCCTTTGCCCGTCCTCGAGTATTAAGCTCTAATAGACGGAGTCTTATAGACGGAGGACGGAGGACTTCTTATAGCGGACGCCTGCTTCTTCATCCGCCCTTAGACCTCCTTAATTTAACTTAATTAACCTCTCGCCAAATCCATTTTTAGTGAACCTCTTCTATCTATAAACTACCTCCCTGCCAAATTTCATCTTTTTACCTCAAGCGGTTTTTAAGATTTCGTGATAAATGACCTTTCGCATTTATACAGGAAGAAAATTTTTTTAGTGCGGATATTTTTATATTTTGTTCATAAACAAAATTTAATGATCACGTATTTTTTCTTTTTTTTTTTAACTCAAAAATAACAAAATTATCGTTAGCTAAAGTTATTTACTTTTGAACAGAATTTTAGGGTCACTCTATTGTGCGTTTATTTTATTTTCGTTTGATACCTAAAGGACGTCACCAGATCACTTTTAAGCTGAATATATCTTGTTTAGTAATAATATGTACATTATTTTGTTATTTTAGAGACATAAATTAAAAAAAAAATTACATAAAATGTATCGAACTGTTTGTAGATTTATATTCTATTAATGATACAGAACCACGAAAAAAAATATCCGCACTAAAGACCGAATCACCCTGTATATTAAGATGATTAGGCTCTATATTGACCCTAGAAACCGAAGTTATTATAACTATGTCAAAGTTGAAAAGAAAATTGATTGATTTAAAAACAAAATTGAAAAGTAATAATTTAGAACTATAATGATATACGCTCGCTCAGTGTCAAAATATATTAGGATCGGCCGCACTGAAAACTTTCATTCATACTCCCATTAGTAAATCTCTTGCTAACGACTGACTATTTTTACAGCACCGTTTCTATTTTACATTTTGTTGTACAGTTTTATCTTTTGACAGCGCATGTGAATGGACTGTAATGTTTTTGAACCGGTTTCTGTAATGCTGTTGAGTGATTGAATTAGGTAATCGGCTGATTAATGGTATTAAAGTAGGTACGCTGATGTTATAAGTATGACAATATTGAAGGTATCGATTGGATTTGGATTTTTACTGAACTGGATTCAAGGAGGTTATATTGATGAAAATTGTGAGATATGCAGAAATTTAGAGATAAGCCATTTACAAAAAAAAAAACTCTCCATTTTAGAAATATAATTTTGTAATATTTTATTTTGAATTATTATTATATTATCCTCAGAAACATATCATGATATTATATTATTATACTTACGACAGGAATATTATCCACATAAATCGCTATAATGCGCGCTAAGTCGGAGCGAAGTTCCCTTTCTTCGCCCAAAGTTTACAAACTCCGAAGTATTCGTGAATATTTAACCGCACAACCGCACACATCGCAGTAACGCGAGCATTTGGGTTATCGCGATGAGTGCGGTCGCTCCATAACTGTAGTTTCAATTATCGAACCATTATCTCAGCTTAAAATGCTTTAGTCTGTGTTTTACCAGGCTTAATCGTGGTTTCTGCAATTGGGTGTTGTGTATATTTTTAGCACGTGTATTGGCGACAGGATCATAAGCACACCTGGCCATTTATTAGTATTGACTCTATTTTTACATACTAGTAGGTACCTACTACATACTGTTAGTGTGTTTATTTAGAGATTTTTTCATAGTCCCGGTACCTACATGTCGGCGCGCATATTTTTGATTTCTTAAAAAAAAATGTTAAAAATTGTATTATCAACAATTTTCAACTGGCGGAGGCGAAAGCACATTGCAATAAAACTCATCTTTTGGATATTTTTTTTCTTTATGTGCCAGACTTGTACCCTCAAGGAAGGAAAGACTCAACTAAACGTGACCAAATACAATTTTTCACTACTCTTGCTCAAAAACACCGTCATATTACCACTCCACAGCGGGCCTAAACAAGCATATTAGCCTCTAGGGGCTAAAGTAATTTTGTTTTTTTTAATTCTTGTCTATTACGAGTACTAGCCAAGTAATAGCCTACGGAGGAGGTTTTATTCGAAAATAGAATCATTATAGGTAAGGCCCTGATTGTTTTGAAAAATAAATAAAAAACTTTAAATTGGAATGAAATGCAGCGTTCTTGTCTGTGGAATGCGTTTATTTTTTTATTGAGTTGCGAATAGAGCGAGATTTGAAGACATGGGAACATGGTCGAGACGCATTTACTTAAATACTTACCTACGATACCTACGAAAAATTGAATAAGTGAAGAAAACAACAACGAATGGATTCACTTACGAAAGGAGTTTTTTAAACTATTATCTCCCATTTACCTCATATATTCATTATTCATCTTCAAAGTAGTCGGAAATTATGTTACCGGGTAAAAGCATCTCCCTTAATATCCAAAATTGTAGACTTTGTACATTTAATTTTCAATTAAAATAAATCATTCAATATTGTACTAAACTATTTTATTTTCTCGCAATCGTAGTGAAAAGCAGAGTGTAACACGTGGGGCTAAACCCATTATAAACTCGGTTTCTATTTAGGCGGCCCTCGCCTTCGTCTCGGGCCCTAAAAATACCTCGTATATAATGGGTCTTTTTAGCCCCTTGTATAACAATCTACTATTGCATACCCGTTGTCAGCAACAAAACCAAAATATAGTCAATTCATAATACTACCTAAGAAACGAAAACATATGCAATATTAATTTGTATGTATCGACATAATTTTCGATTTATTTAAGCATACATTGTACAAATTTGGCCCCTTTTCGACACTGTTGTTGACAGGCAGTTGTATCGCATACGCCTACTAATTGCAATAAGCTTCCAATAATCGCTAACTGCCTAATAATAACACAACGCAGATGTTCTAAACGTCAGCACCCCAATTTTATTTATACCTGACCTCTGCCATTTGCAGACGACAATGCAAGATGGCCGCGCTCTACTGTCAAACGCATTGAATTCGCTAGCATTTTATTTGCTTTGAATTTTGGAGATTTCATTATCGGAGTTTAGGCCGGGGGCATTTAGGGAAACTGAACACTATTTCTTAAATATGCAGTTAGTTTGTCCTATATTAATATTGTAAAGCTGGAAAGTTTGTTTGTTTGGTTGAATGCGCTCAGAAACTACTAGTTCTAATTGAAAAGTTATTTTTGTGTTGGATAGCCCAGCTCGTTCATCGAAAAAGGCTGTAGATTGTATAATATTACCTACCTTACAACCAGTATGATTAAAAAAAAATTATACGGTCGAATTGAGAAACTCCTTCTTTTTTGAAGTCGGTTAAAAAGTGAAGAAAAAACGGAAAAAAAAGTCCTTTTGACTGCAGTCCTTGCGTTGCGCTAAGCGCTTCGTAAATGGTTAAAATTACGCAAAAATTATGTTTGACGGAGATGTTCTACTTTAAAAATCCGTTACTATTACTATTTATACACAAGCATTGAACGAGAAATAGATAAATTGCTAATAAAAAAAAGGATTTGAACTAGGTGTACTGAACTTCTACTCCTGGGACTATTACTTAACTAACTATAACTACACTTTAGTAACAGATAACTGGGAGCTATTGACGATTCAAATTAATTCGATTCGAAATAAGCCTATAGATGTTTATATCTATACCTACTTATAATAAAACTGTAACACGTCCAATTCAGTACATTAAAACCCATTTTTTTTTTATTTTTCGTCTGTCTGTCCGTGTTTTTTGTTGACCGGGAATCACGCTGACACTACTGAATGAATTCAAATAAAACACACGATAAGCACGAAGCACAAATAAGCACGATTACGAAGAAGGTTATAGGATATATTTTTGTTGCGAAAATAAAATAAGAAGGGGGTGAAATAGGGGTTGAAAGCTTACATCAAGGTTCACGCGGACGAAGTCGCGGGCGTACTCTAATATTTAATACAAGGAATACGAGTTCAGGTTAAGAACCGGCGGCTGTCGTGTGCAGACTGCTTTATTTGCGGACAGTATTAATTTGCAGGTCATCGCTTTTAATTCGGAACAGGAGAAATAATTTGATATATGAATAGGCTTCATTACGCCGTTTATTTACGTACGTACGGCGCGCTGGTCGCAGGGACAACCCCGGGTTATTAGCCGCTAGGGTTGCCACGCTTTTGGTTTTTTTTGCCATATATTCTTTTTTATCATTATTGGCCTATTTTAACGGCCTAACAAGGCCTCCCTCTTTATTGGAGAGAGAGCTTCTATATGGAGCTTAGACCTACCACTTTGCTTTAACGTAGGTTGTCGGGCTTAAGTTATGAGAATGTTAAGTTCATTAACGATCTTAATAATAATGAACGAGACCAACGGCTGATTGGAAATTACTTAGAAGAATGAAAAATACAGTATATTACTACCTAAGACCTAAACCACGTCGGTTAATCATACAATAGTCCAAGTTCGATTGAAACAAACACCTGTCGATGTTGAGTCGGGTTTCTTAGAGGAATGACAAGAGGACGAGGGAGAAAGGAGTATGCAAAACTCCTACGAATTATAGCAAGAATACTGGCTACATTTCCGCGCTGGACAGTCAGGGTGATCCTTTGCGTAAAAAATGAGCCAGAACTTCTGTCGCCAGTCGAGGCGACTAGCCGGTGAAATTTTTTGGCACTGCGATTCCATGGCCGGCCCATGGGTTCCACGGCAAAAGGTACAAATATGTAATCTCTCTCTCTGTCAGAGAAGCATACTTGTATTTCAGTTTCCGTTTCCACTTACAATTTACAATTCACATTAATATAATTTAGCACGACACAACCCTACGTGCCACTCGCCCCTGATTTTATTAGCTGCATCCCCAAACAGTTCGCAGAGGGATGCTGATTTATTTCCCTCATCGCTGATCGTGCGTGAAAACAAACTTTTTCACCCACAAAGGAGGTTTTCCTTGTGTAAAGTTTACACAACTTTTGATGAAAGTTTTTTTTTCAACGAAAAGTTTTTTTATTATCTACCAGTCTTTTTTATCACACTGTTCTTGGCTTAATTGTTATCAGACACACTCGATCGTCATTTAATTACTTATAATATGTGAAAATAATAGCAGAGTGTTGTCACATTATTGGTTTGCATTTTGTGTAAAAGTTTTCAATTTCATTATAAATTTTACAAATAATTTTAATTATTATTTGTACTATTGACGTGATAGCCCAGTAGATATGACCTCTGCTTTTGAATCGGAGGGTGTAGGTTCGATCCATTCCGGGGCATGTACCTCCAACTTTTCAGTTAGCTATGTGCATTTCAAGAAATTAAATATCACGTGTTTCAAATGGTGAAAGAAACACATCGTGAGGAAACCTGCAAACATGAGAATTATCTTAATTATCTATGTGTGTGAAGTCTGCCAATCCGCATTGGACCAGTGTGGTGGACTAAGGTCTAACCCCGCTCATTCTATGAGGTGACTCGTGCTCAACAGTGAGCTGAATATGCATTGTTAATGATGGTATGGGTTGTTAATAATATAATTACTGCAACAAATAATACATATTTACTAGTATTATTTACGAGTATACGTCAGTGCGGGTTATAGTCGTACGTTGTTCTTATTTAAAGGTTTAATATTTTTCAAATGTAGTTAAGGGAAGTGCTTTCGAAATTGACTTCGAATCGAATTAGCATTTAAGAAGGTCGTTTATCAAGTGGACGCTAATTTTATTGAATAAATCAGTTTGTTCGCTGGCAGCGCTGCCATCACTCACACCGTGTCTCGGAGAGCCAATACCGGAGCAGCTTCAGGCTAAAGTGGCGCCACGGGTTAGCAATCTACAGATAAGTCTCCGATTTTTAATATATTGCATTCCTTTTGTCGCGGGATTTGAGCGCGGCGATCGAATCAAGAAATTCCGTAACGAAAAAAGCCTAACATATCGTGCGTCAAGTTAACACATTTCGACGATATTAGAGACTCAACCGGACTAGTGATGTGAAATAAGGGGCAAAACTTATTAAACAAGAGTTTGTTTTTAGCTCAATGTATAAAGACATTTTTTATTTATTTATTATTTTGTAAAGAAAAAAAATACTGCATAAATCGGTACTGTAGTGCATCAGCAATGTTTGCGTACGGAAGGACTGACAGCTTCTCTACAGTCATACGGAAACGAACGGCAACGCTGATGAGCAGGTTGAGGGGGAGCACTAACACCTTCCTGAGGGTGATTAGCGAAAAGTATGACTGTCCCATACTGAGGCACTGGATACACACACATACCTGTGTGCCCGGTGTGTCAGTATGTAGGGGCAAATATCTTAAGTAAGTATTATACCTAAATATGTAGTGTTATTATTTCTCTTTTTTTATTTTAATTTTTTTTGGTCTGTATTTACTTTACTAACATATAATTTAAGCTATTGTCTTTTTTTTTGTACACTAACAACTATGGGTCAAGGCCTGAAATAAACATATTTTTTTTTTTTTATTTTATAAATAAAATAAACAAATAGCTATAATTGCTTAGGTTGTTAAAAAGGCTATGCAATAGCTTTACAGCGACAGTCCCCGAGTGCCACACGTATTTTTTATGACATTCGGTCCTGGATATCGTCGTCACGTGGACGTCAGGAGCGGTACCCTCCTAAATGGCACTCTAAGACGAGGACCGAGTCTCGTGAAAGACGTCATTAAAGAGTCGTTTCGCCCATCTCTAATTCTTCTGTCTTCGGGCTCCTAGGCGATGCGTCTGGAAAACCCTGAGGTCCTAATAAGGAACCGTCTATAACACAATTAGAAAACAAGCTTATCCACAAGGTAACCTATCTATAGATGACTGTACTATCAATGCATTTTCTTCACAAAACGGATCAAAAAAGAAACAAGAATATTTATTAGTCGTGTCTTTAAATATACAATAGTGCAAGTGGGGCTTACACCGAGGTTGTATCGAATTTCAGTCGACCCTCTTCACCGTAGTGCTATTGAGGGGTTATTTAAGTTGTTAATTAGAACAACTTATGAGTGACATATTAAATAACCAATCGTTTAGTTATTTTATTACTCATCAATTTCTCAATTAACTTCAAAACATTTTTACTGTGTCACCATCGTAATAAAAAGGCTGAGATGTGAATATGTGTGATATTTTGAAGGTGTTTTAGAATTTAAACTATCGTGAGTGTTATTCGTTCGGGTTTGGATCGTGCCGCGATGCAAGAACCAGCTCATGACTAAGGGCTCCGTATGGGTTCGAAACTAGTCGGGCATACTCCGACATAATATCACGTGAGTTTTAGCCGTGTTTCATAATCAATTAATTTTGTAGGTGGAGGTAAAATCACTTGTATATTACAGGACTAGTGCATTGAACGGTTTGACGTCTGCTATTTTAACCGACGGAAAACAAAGACAAGGTTAACAATCGACGTGTAACTGTTTACTGAATACTCAAACTTGGATTTTCTTTTGTATTTGTTAAGGGCTATAACTGTCACTTTCGTTTACATCATTTTAACAGTAAATCAACTTCTGATTAAGAAGCTTTGAAGCTATTATTAATTTATTTAAAGACGGCGCGTATTGTGAGGAGGTTCCTCACTCTAGAGCCCTGACCGGTTGCTTGGGTAGGTACTCAAATGTCCCGTAGCGGGAGAGTTGATTTTCATTTTTTTTATACATTTTTAATAGTATTATTATTATATTTTGTATTATTAACATTGTTAAAAAATTAAAAAAAATAAATAAATGTATGGTTTCAATAACAGATTGAGATTTTCTTAATTTGTCCAGGTCTGGCTGGTGGGAGGCTTCGGCCGTGGCTAGTTACCGCCCTACCGGCAAAGACGTACCGCCAAGCGATTTAGCGTTCCTGTATGATGCCGTGTAGAAACCGAAAGGGGTGTGGATTTTTATCCTCCTCCTAACAAGTTAGCCCGCTTCCATCTTAGACTGCATCATCACTTACCATCAGGTGAGATTGTAGTCAAGGGCTAACTTGTAAAGAATAAAAAAAAATAACAGATAATTAACACTACTTTGCAAAATTAATACAAAACAGAGAATGATTCATGAGGTACGTTCAGGTTCACCTTCATCATATCTATTTCAGTATCTGTATAGTAGTCAAACTGTGGCGTCGGTGCTACAAATGATCTCATATGACGTAGATGGATGATGGATGCTGCGTCTAAGCGGCGTTTAAGTTGCCCATTGTACAGATGAAGCCAACTTAGAAGATAATTGAATGACTTATTTCGTTTCTCGGTTTCTTTGATTGAATTGCGTTGTTTTATTGTATTGATGTCCGTTAGAACAAAGCGGATACGAAAATAAAACAATACGAAATGGAAACTCTTCTTTTTAAGACACGATTCATCATAATGCTAGCCACTGATCATCCAATAAGCTCATGATCTTGCAGCGCAAACGGCAGGACATCCAATAAAACTGATCAAGTGTTGGTCGTGATGTTTGACAAAGTACGTTGTCGTGTAGAAATCGAAAGGGGTGTGGATATTCATCCTCTTCCTAACAAGTTAGTCTGCTTCCATCTAACAGCCAGTTTCTTCATCTAAAGCTAAAGTAACAGTAAAAGTAGTAAGTAGTAAAGAAGACTTTATTTTTCAGTGAATAAGACCGTCACTTTTGATTTATGACGTTACTTTGACTGTTACTTGCGATGAAGAAACTGGCCGTTAGATTGCATCATCACTTACCATCAGATGAGATTGTAGTCAAGGGCTAACTTGTAAAATTTGGATGACAAAATACAAATGGCGACCAACACACGATCAGTTTTATCGGATGTCCTGCCGTTAGCGTTGCAGGCACATGTACTTATTGGATGGTGAGTGACTAGCATTATAGCCCATTACAGAGTCAGACCTCTGCCCTTATAAGAGAGGGGACGTGGAGCTTAGACCTACCACGCTGCTTCAATGCGAGTTGGTGGGCTTTGTATGTTTAACTCATAAATTATCATTCTCATAATACGTTAAATATAATTATTAGGACGGCAGCGTGCTCTTTGAGGCATGGGGGCAAAATCCCTCCAACTTCTGAACTTCAGGCTGGCTCAGGCTTACTTCATAGTCTTACCCAGGACTCGAACCTGATCATCGTGAACCCAAGGCTAATCACTGCACCTTGAAACTTAAACAACAATTATTGCTTTTCATTGATTAAAATCAATCTTTGTTTTGTGGTTGTGCTATTAACAAAGTTTTTACGATTTGACAATGTGTCTCGAATTTGTCTCTATCCCTTTTTAACCGACTTCAAAAAAAGAAGAGGTCCCATTTAATTTTCATGAAATAGTTATTTTGTGTTAAAATCACGTGTTTTATGTTAGTAAATAGATTATTTACTCGTAGTATTGTGTTAAACGGAGAGAGGTAGAGGTGAATTTGAAACGCATTGACTAAAAAAAAATTTGTTATAAAAATAATCTTTACAAAATAATGTTTGCTGCTCTGAGCCTATAACCTAAATCATAAATGTCGGCGTGAAGCCTCACGTTCTTGGTATTTAAAGCCTCTAAATAAAACATCGAGACTTAAAATAAAATTCCCACAATTACTATTATACTGTAATTCATAATAAGTACATATGAGAGTGGTTATAACGCCCAAGGAAGTAATCCTATACTTGTTTACCAATAATAATAATAATAATAATAATAATATGTCTTTATTTCAGGCTAAAAACCCATTTAAAATATACAAATACATAATAAATAAAAGTAATTAATTAATTAAGTAATAAGTCTACAGTAAAGAACCGAATAATATAAATATTAAACTATTTGGTACGTTGCAACATTTCTCTAGGAGAGCAATCATTTTTATTTCCTGTTTCTGTCGCGATGCACGGTAAGCCAATACTTTAGGATAGGGTTTTCAGGGCACTCGGAGCATACGCTGAGGATTTCATTTCGAGAATTCCGGAGACGGAACCAAAAAGCCGCAGTTCGCGATCTGATGATCGCGAAATAATCCTGTACTTTGGCGTCGGCAAACATACCCGATGCACTACAGTATTTAGGCAGTTTCATCAGAATTCGGTATGCGTTATTATACTGCACTCTGATGCTGCTACGTGCCCTTGAGGTGCAATTGACCCAAAGCTGACTGGTGTAGAAGCATTGACAGTATGCTCTAAACAGTGTCAGCTTCGCTTCAGGACTGCACCTCGCAAACCGGCGAGCGAGCATGTTACACCGAACAGCCAAAGCCCTGCGTTCACGCTCTATGTCTTCATTATCACGCAAATCCTCAGTTAGAATATGCCCCAAGTACCTGAATTTGTTCACCCTTTCTATGGGAGTTCCATCTAAAAGAACCAAAGGCACATTTTCCGGACCTTTACCTGCCCGAAATATCATTATCTGTGTCTTTTTCACATTATATTTGAGACCGTGATCCCTGGCATACTGCTCACAGATGTTCAGCAAGTGCCTAAGTCCCCTGATTGAGGGACTCAGAAGTACCATATCATCAGCATAACTTAGGTTATTTACACAAGTTGTACCTATATGACAGCCTACTTTAGCACTTCTCAGTTCCTCAATCAGGTCGTTGACATATAGACTAAAAAGGTCCGGAGAGGTCAGCCCACCTTGACGCACGCCACACTCTAATCTAAAATCATTAGAGAGTGCGTCGCCCCATTTTACAACATTATTTTGATTCTCATACCAGTACCTCAACAGATCTACGGTTTTACTCGGTACGTGAGACTTCATAAGTTTTTGCCATAGTAACTGGTAGTTTACTAAGTCAAAAGCTCTGCTCAGATCTAAAAAGCAGGCATAGACCGATGTGTCTCTACCCGTGTAATAGTTAATCGTAGACTTGAGACTAAAAATCGCAGAATCCGTTGAGAGACCGGGACGAAAACCAAACTGCGCGTCATCGATCTTTAAATTTTGACTAACATCCGAATAAATAAGTCTCTCTAGTATCTTCCCAATAATAGTTCCTAAAGAAATCGGCCTATAGTTATTGAGACTAGAAAGATCGCCGGTTTTGTTTTTAGGAACAGGAACCACCACTGTTTTCATGAGATTTATAGGCAGATAGCCAGAATTCATGCAAATTGAAAATAGTTCCGCCAAGACATTAAAACATTTGTCACCCGCATTCTGAATGTGCTCTAAGCTCAGACCGTCAAACCCAGGCGACTTACCTCGTTTCATTTTTAAAACCACTTTGGCTATGTCATCAGGTTGGTATCGATACAGTACAGTTTTACCATTTTGACTGGGTGGATGCTCACCCTCGTCACGAACAGGTAGTGGTTTTACTTTGAAGTGGTGCGAAAACAAATCCGCGATCAACTTTGGATCGTGTACATTATCAACGCTAACAGGTAGTGTACTTTTGTAGTCGAGCCGTTTAGTGGCTTTCCAAAATTTTCCAAAGTTTTTGTCAGCTTGATGGGAAGCCAATATATCCATCCTGATCTGATCCTCATTGTTTAGGCACCACTTCAACCTATTTTTAAAGATCTTGCGACTCTCAGTCATATTAACATAAAGCTCTCCTGATTGTGGTTTTCCGTAACTTAGCCAACATTTATAGTGGTATCTTGCACTTTCATGACACTTTCGAACGTGGTGGTTCCACCCTAAAACTTTTTTATGCTTTACCGGAGCAACGCGACAGACACTCATTTTAGCACCATCCTGCAAAACCTTTACAATATTATTATAATAATCGTCTAGTAGAAATATATGGGCATGACACATTTTAAAATTACTAATACTACAATCTGTACAATTAATAAAATGACTAGGTATATTAATATCACTTATGTTATCACAGCAAAACTTATTGTATAAATTAATTTCACGGACACCTCTATTGCCCCAGTATACACCGGACAAAGAATTATTTTCCGTGGGCGTTGTTATTTTCTGTACAAGTATATTCATTTCACATTTAATTGTCAGCGGGAAATGGTCCGACCAATACACTCCGAGATTAACATTAGCTGAGGTCACAGTTTTTCGTGCCGCCTCCGTCACGAGGCAGTGGTCTAGCCATCGCCTGGCTCCGTTTGCGTCATTTATATACGTAAATGTGTCCGGAGGTAAGACTTCAACGTCGGCACATATGAGAGAGTGGTCCGAGCAGAAAGCAAATAGTTCATTACCGAAACGGGTACCAATATGTGCGTTGTAATCACCCAACACATAGATAGCCTCGAAGTCAGTGTCGCTTATGACAGCTTTAATACTTCCCAAACAGCTTATGAAGTCCATCAGGCAATCTTCACTTCCATCGTCATATGGTAAATAAACACTCATTACTAGAATATAGCGCCCGCCCAAATCAATTTGCACGGCCGCTAATCTGTCTTCGGAGCAATATATAATAGATACGTTAGGAAATAATGACTTACGCCACAGCAGTGCGAGACCCCCATATGGTCGTCCTTTGAGCACTCCCGCTGAGGTGTCTACCGCCGATTTAGCGTGACAACTGAAATACTGACTGATTTCGTTCACAACACCTAAGTCGTGGGGAAGAAGCCACGTCTCCTGCAGTGCCAAGATATCCACGCTTTCAGAAAGGCTTCTTATTTGTTCGGCAGACTTCTTAAGAGAACGGCAATTGAATGTAGCTAAAGTTATTGTGTGTGTAAGCGAACTATCCATTTTTTTATCCAAGTTTATTTAAGACGACGGGAAATTTACGTTCATGGTATCGGCGATATACAACCCCTGCTGGCCAGAAGTTAGGATCTAAAAAGGCATCTAATTTACTAGTAGGTATTGTCACTTTAAACGAATTAAAGTTCGTCTCCTTAAACTGTGTAAGCAGCTCAACATTACTGCATTGTTCGCCCCGGTCCGTAATATGCGCGATAACATCTGAAACAGTCGCAGATTTTACAAGCCTAGAAACGTATATAAAACACTGAGATTCTACTACTTGTATCCTCCCAGTAGTTTCTAAGGTACCACGCAAATTATTCTTTTTATATTTCTGTTTCTTATTCTTAACTAGTATGAAGTCGTCGTCACATTCATTAACATTAGTTATCAGCTTTATAGCATTGTCGCAGGGAATACCATTCACACCCGTCGGCGTATCTTGCATACGGGTGAGTTTCGCGCGCCTCGATCGTGTCGCTTTGTGAACAATATCGCGGTACGTCGGTGTAAATACCGTCTCAGCTGTCACTGTAGTTGGGCTCGGACATGTTGGCTTCACGCGTGCCTCAAGCACAAGCGGTAGCGGATTTTGGTGTACAGGAGTTGTTTGTACGGTACTGTCCTCAGTGCTCCTAAGCTTACGGTTGTCAATGGAGTTGCGCAGTTCAACGAGTTCAGCACTCATCTTTGTTTGATAATGGGTGAACTCTGTCTTCATAGCCGACATGTCTTTTAACAGTCGAGTGACGTCAACGTAGTCAAACGAAATCGGAGGTAACCGGTTTAAATCTCTCGCAACGAAGGTAGGCTGCGCGTCAGGGTCTACTTCCTTCAATAGCTTGATTACGTCCTTAATATTTTTCTTCTTTTTGTCGTCGCCTTTTCTGTGAATATTGCGTACATTGTCACCACACTTGTTATATAACACACTCTTTCCAGCTTCTATTTCCGTATCAGAGAAGTTACTGGCACAGATCTGCACTATACTCAATTCGTCTAAAACATCTATTTTATTTTGAATAAAAGTCAAGAATTCATTGATGATTACTTGCCCCGCCATAGCTTATAAATTGGGGCAGCGGTCAAATAGCATTATGCACGTCCGAACTGAACTACCCGCGATAGACGACTGAGAAATAATGGTGAGTTCTCAACAAAAGCGAGCGAACTTTATATTCTAAGAGCCCGCGTTGGCTAGACCTTCGACATTTCATAAAAGTTAAAAGTTTGTCAGCTCATGTTCCTACAATAGGTCAGTATTGTTGACAACTATGGAGATTGCTATGAAGATTGGATCATAGTGACATTGGGAGGTAGAAAGTGTCAATGGTCCGAGTCAAAAAAATAAAAAGAGTTTTTTTTAATATTTTCTTAAAGTTATGAGAACACAGAGAGGTCCATAAGATGTAAATGAATCTTAAATAATTGGTTACGTCCTAACTCCTTAATAAGAAACTAAGGTATACTGACCTATTTGTATTAGTAGTAGTCCAGTGACCTCATAAATAACATAAACATATATGACTTAAAACTCTTATTACTCTTGCTCCGAAGAGTACGGCTGTGAGATGTACCTACTTCCACTATGATTCTTTTTATCACTAGTTTAATAAGTAGTATTGTTATGGTCCGGTCTGATGAGCCGTGATGCTGGTGATTATACCAGCATCACGGCTCAGAAGACCGGACCATAATATTATACCTATAGGCACATGAATGAGGTTTAACACCTATGACATAATGTATAATATACAGAATAGCGCTTTGTATGCATGTCATATCACTTGCTTGCCTTCCAAAGTCTGTACAATAGTTTATGGCTTATCACCACATGTGCTTGATTTATTTTATATGCAAAAAAAAGGATGAGCGGGAAAACTTTCAGCTTTCAATAATGCCGAAGTTCTGGCTATCGCAGCTCTCGCGCTGTAAGTAAAATTACATTTAATCTTTGCGCCTGTGCCTCGAGGCATGTCCGTGAAGCCGCCGCGCACGCCTCGCGCGGATTAGCGCTCCAACAAAAGCCGCCGATCGCAAACAGTTCACTACCCCTTAATGAATATGCGTCAGGGTTGCCACAACTCAACAAAGAATCATCACTTTCAGCAGTCTACTTTTATTTTCTTAATCCAATTTATTGACCAGGTCAAGCTTTTCTTTATCAACTAATGATTTTAAACTTATTTCCTGGTTGTTCATTATGAATATTATTTAAACGGGTACATACCACCACGGGAGATTTTTAATGTCGATATTTCGACCCACTTGCATCAGCTGTTAGGGGCAGAATGGATCTACCCTCTTTCTTGTTCTTTTTCTTTATCATTTTAAAACAAGACATTTCATGCTTCATCAACCGCTTAAGGTGCTGTCCGTAGTAAAATATCACCAGATTCCGCACTATAAATAGATTCTAATCTGTAAATATTATTTTATAATAATTAGTTGAAGGTGCCAACAAATGGCTCATGTAATAATTGGGTGGAAGACCATCGCATAAAACAGCTTTGCAACGCTTTGTAGGGCATGCTAAATACATATGATACTAGTAGACTGCACTGCAACCTGAGGTATTAGTGATAAGACTCATGTGTATTGTAGTTATAACAGCCCTTTAAGACACAGTATTACGCAACTTTAAAAATGCATTATTAAATGCATTATTATCGACTGCTTTATCATACTCATCAATCCATATTCAACTCACTGCTGAGCTCGAGTCTCCTCTCAGAATGAGAGAGGTTAGGTGGATTGGCAGACTTCATACACGCAGAGAAAATTCTGTGGTATGCAGGTTTCCTCACGATATTTCTTCCTTCACCGTTTGAGACACGTGATATTTAATTTCTAACTTTCTTTATCGATAGCTTACTAAGATAAATATAATGAAAAACTAAGTTTGAAATAAAAACATGTAAAAACACTTGTGATTGTACAAAACGCAACGTACCGTTGGCAACCCTAAATAACGTACACGGAATTCCCGACTCTATTTCACGTAATTATAGAGATCATTTACATTTACACTTTAATTAAGCGCGTACTTGCGTTTGATTTTCCAATATGTAGAACTATTATAAGCTTCTGCACTAATACCACTATTGTAAAATCAATCATATCACTGTAGAATTAAGGTGTATTTTTGAGTAAGCATCACTTATGGGTAAATATTACAAGCCTGCACGCGTGCCTACGCATAATATCATCGGCACACACTCTTATTGGGTGATGATTTGTCAACTTTGGACAATACATTGTAAATTCAACTTTATTTTCAAGGTGGTAGAGGACAATTTTGTACGGCACAAAATGTTTGTGATTATTTTTCTTTAATGGGAGGTTTTAAAATCTTTCACGCCGTGATCTTGGTATGCGAGTAGGAAGTCAGAAGCCGCCACACTTCTTGCTTGTTTACTTTTCTAACGACGCTTTTGCGCTTACAGAAAAAATAATTGACCTGCCAAAAAGATAAATGTGTATAGGGCCTATCGCTATAAAACAAAATCCCACGTGTTGGAAGTTTTATGACACTAAAATCGTCTAAACATAAAATTAATATTTTTTTAGGATACCGTGAAAGTAATCAAATCTTAATTTTTTTATAAATGACGAAGTTTTTATCATCGCTGGCTCTTAGCAGACTACACATAATCATCATAGATTTATGATGAGGATGAGAAAAAAATCAGTGTTATACCAACCTCAAATAAAGGTAAGTGTTTGTAAATTACGAAGACGAGTTTCTTTGTTGGTTTGTTACACTTTCACTCCTTAAAAAATTCTCTATTGATGGAAAGTTCCATTATCAACGAGCAATATTGGCTGCATTTTATTTTAGAACTAGCTAACGCCGTGCGGTTTCACTGGCGTGGTTCCCTTTCCCGTAGGAATACGGGGATAATATATAACCTTCCTCGATAAGGGGCTATCTAACACTGAAAGAATTTTTCAAATCGGACCAGTAGTTCCTGAGATTAGCGCGTTCAATCAAACAAACAAACACACTCTACAGCTTTGTAATATTAGTATAGATTTTTCTACGAGGACAGGAATTACGCGGTTGAAATGCACACTAAGATACAGAAAGCTGTTATTCCACAAATTCAAAATAAACATTAACTAATAAAATAATCATTTTCACACAACAATAAACACCTAATCGGTAAACTAAACGGTCTATTAATACCACATTGAAAATTTACAGAATAAAAAGTAATTCTACGTAAATGAACCACGCCGTTAATGATTTATTCATCACAGGCTTTTGATTACCGAAATGGTCCCGGGAAGAAAGGCTTTCCGCTCCCCGTGGCTCCCTTTCACTCCCTTCTCATTTCCCTTTCACTCCTTCTCACTTCCCTTCACTCCTTTTCACCTTGCACCCTAACTCACAGTCTGTTGGCTCTCAAAGTACAATTGACGCTTCCTTATTAGTATTCATGCCGATACGCTAAGTTTTTTTTTGTGCTAATTATTCTGAATTATCTCTGAATCGAGAATAATTAATAGGAGCTTTGAATTTATAGGCTTTCTCAATAGACCCTAAGTTAATAAAGCTAATTATTTAATTAGAGAAACTTATAAAATATACTAACACATATTTTAATGGGCTTCACAAAGCACATAGAGGTAGTATATACAATGCATAATACGAGGTGGTAGCACATACACACTTGGTCAGTTAAAGTTCTCGTAGGAATAAAGATAAAATATAACTCGGTGAAGATGTAACTTTCTAAAAGAATTTTAAAAATCGGTTAAAACAAACAAAAAATTAACTCTTTATTTTACAGCAGTTTTGTGCTACCAGCGTGCCTATTAACTTTGATAAAGTATATTATTGTTCTATTTAGCCATCTAATTGAGACGCGCGGAGAGCGTCAGCCAAAACGAGAGAACGGCCGACAACAAAGTGACAAGTTATCTTTACACAAAATTTGGGATTCTGTATCGGAGTGGCCTTCTAGATTTAGACTCAGCGTGGTCTCTTTGTATCTTATACGGAAGCCTGAATTTGTGTATCTAATGTCAGTCAGTAGATCCAGAGATTATCCACTACGATAAAAATAATATAAAAAATGAAAATTGATTGATTGATACCAGAAACTTTATCTCTTTATAACATTAGTATAGACGATCATGAGGTTTGTATGTCCGTTGACTGTACCTATATAGGCAAGACAGACCAGTGGGCACTGGAATGCGGAATTGTTATAAGTTTATAACACTTCGGAGCCGATCCACTTCGCCTTTATGTCTCACTGCGCTTTACGACGGACATTAAACCTATGCTTCTATAGCTCATGTTTTGCGGGTGGCTTCGGTCGTGGCCAGTTAGCTCTCTACCGACAACGATGTACTGAAAAACTATTTAGCCTTAGTACACTACGTAAAATTACAAAGGTTGTACAAATATTAAACTAGTGAACCGATTTGGATGCAGTAAATTATTTTTTAAAGCTAGTTCCTTAGTGTTAGTTCTATAATATGCTTAATCACAATTAATTTATTTTATTTTATTTTTTATTTATTTATTTAATTATATATAATAATTACATGATCAAAATTAAAAAGGTGCAGACATAAACTTGTTAAAGTTTTTCTGCGCACCCTTCGCCGTTGACAATACTATAATTAAATCTACTACTATATAATACTCTAATACTAATCTACTATGAACTTAAAAATAATTAAAAATTAGAAAGTGAAATCTAATTTTACAATTAAAAATACACATAATACATAAAAACACTACGTTTAACTTAAAAACAATAATTGGAAACAAAATGTAAACAAAAACAGAAAAGGTGGGTATGAAGTGAATAAAACTGACATCTGAGTGATATTTGTATATACAGGCTGTTCATACAATAATTGGTAATACTTATGTTACTCATATTTGTTAGTGATAAGTTTTAGATAATACTCTTTTAATTTTTGTTTTATATTTCTTATGGTTAGAATGTCTTTTAATGACTTAGGAAGCTGATTAATTAAATTAGGAATAACATAATTAAGTTTTCTTTTTCCGTAAAGGTTATTATAGTTAGGTAAGAGTAGTTTTATTTTATCAAGTCGTCGTGCTGAAAAAGTTTTCGATTTTTTTATTAAATTTTCTGTGAAATAATGTTCAATCAATAAAGATAGTTCAACTTTTTCATGTACAGGAATAATTTTACAATATGCGAATAATTGTCGATAGTCATTTTGGAACATGTTTTTAATTTTATTTGGAACCAATTCTTTTAAAATACGCAACTGCAGGGAAAATACATTATCAAGGTGAGTTTTAAATGTTCTACCGTAGCTTGATAAGCCATACGATATAATTGATTCAGCCAAAGATTTGTACAGTAATAATAGTGTTCCGTATGGTATTTTACCTTTAATTAAGTGAAATTTTGCCAGTATTCCTCTTAATTTATCACATACATGATTGACATGCTCTTTCCAGTTTAGTCTGTCGTCAATAATGAGTCCAAGGTAGGTATGTTTATTTACTAATTCGATGTCACTACAGTTACAAGATTTTAGACGCGTAGTGTTGGCAGTATGAAAACATTGATGATTGTGCGCAATTAATTTAGGTTTATACGTGCTTCTGTTACTACTTGTACTAATGTACATTAATTTAGTTTTACTCGCATTAAGAACCAAACCGACATCGTGTGACCATTTAGCCAGTAAGTCAAAATCATTTTGAAGTCTACCTAGGGTCTCTTTGATATCGGTTCCTGCTGCAATTATACATGTGTCATCTGCGAACTGATAGATATCACATTTTTTGATCAGATTAGGTAGATAATTAACATATGAGACGTAATGCAAGGGTCCCAGTACTGAACCCTGCGCTGTGCCTTCAGTCACGTGTACTGGAAAACTGTCTGCATTATTGACTCTTACTTGGTATGATCTTTTATGGAGATAATTTTCACACCAATTAAGGAGTTTGTCGCCGATGCCACAATCACTAAGACTTTGCAACAGTTTATCGTGTCTGAGAGTGTCGAAAGCCTTGCTGTAGTCAATAAAGACGACCAGAACATGTTTTTTGTTATTTATGTGGTCATATATCTTATCTGTAAATGCTGAAAGCAATTGTGTAGTATTTTTTTGTGGTTGAAAGCCATATTGTTTAGCTGATAATATGTTATTGCTTCTGTAAAAATTATGGATTTGTTCGCTTAAAAACTTTTCTACCACCTTGTCAATGGTGGGCAAAATAGTTATTGGTCTGTAATTATCAAATTCCACGCGACTGCCTTTTTTATATATTGGCCTGACAATGCCAGTTTTTAAAAGAGCGGGATATATGCCAGTAACTACGCTAGTGTTTATTAAATGTGCAAGAACTCCTTTGATTTTTTCACATAACATTTTTATA
The DNA here is from genome assembly GCF_947172395.1 of Bicyclus anynana. Classification (NCBI taxonomy): domain Eukaryota; kingdom Metazoa; phylum Arthropoda; class Insecta; order Lepidoptera; family Nymphalidae; genus Bicyclus; species Bicyclus anynana. Next base: position 15,563,103 of record NC_069097.1, on the reverse strand, counting down.
TCTATAGCTCTTATTCTATCAATTCCTGGAGCTTTATTACTATTCAAGGATTTTATAATTGTTTCTACAGATTTAGAGTCAGCTGGTCTATAACGCATACTAACATTCGCTGAGTGTTTGAAAGAAGATCTGTCCAGCAAGGGTATAGAACATTTAGGTATTATTTGTGTTACACTATTCTTAAACGTATTCGCAAAACTATCTGATATATTTTTTGAAGTGTTACCATGATTACAGAAAGAGCTTAACAAAACTTCATCAACAGAACATTTAATTTTACCGGTTAATCTATTAAGGATCTCCCACATTTTTTTTAGATTATATTTATTTGAAATAATATCTGCCCTTGTATGATTATTTTTGGTATTTAGAATTAACTTGTTTGCGTAGTTTCTTGCTTTATTGTATTTTTGTTTTAAAATTAAATTATTGGTGTTTTTTATCCATTGTTGAAATAAGTTATCTCTATATTCACAAGCATTTATAATTTTCTTCGTAATCCAGTTGTTGTTATTGCGAATATTATTCGAATTTACTTTAATTCTGTATTCAGATTTACTATAACATTCTAAAAAAGTTTCGTGTATTTTGTTGTATATATTAGTAGGACATGTCATATTACACATAGATTCCCAATCCACTTGGTCCAATAATGTGAACACCTTCTCATTATTTAAACGTAATTTAAACTCATTTACTGGGACACCCTGTGTTCGAGCGCCGACGCAAGCGAGTACAACAGCCCGGTGATCAGCTAGTTTAGTACCGAGTGCTGCAGTATAGAGGTCGAGTGTGCGGGATCGCGCGTAAATGTGGTCTATGCACGATTTAGTTAATATTCCATTTGATAATTCAATTCTCGTATGCGCTGTGATTCCACACAAAAGGCCAAAACTGTGTAACATGTTATTATATTTATGTTTTATAGGATTATCAAGTTTCAGGTTAATATTTATATCTCCTAGTAAGTATAAATCAGTGTTTTTAGGGTATTTTTCAATAATAGATGTAATTTCGCAAATAAATAAGTTTTTACTTGAGTTAGGAGGACGGTAAACGGCACAAATGTTCGCAGTGTATTTTGTGTTAGTTGTTATTGAGAAAAATATACTTTCAGAGTGTAAAGTTTTCGTGTTTTTAATGTTATATTTATGCTTGTCACTTACATATACAATAATACCACCACCTTTTCGGTTCCTTCTTAAAGCTGTAAACATTTGGTAGCCCTGAATATGATACAGACAGCTAATGTTATCTGAAATGTTAGCTTCAGTAAGTATAATAATATCAATACATTTATTTGAACATGTTATACATTGTTCTAGAGCGTAGAAATTTTTTATGAGAGATCGGATATTAAAATGAATACACAGTAGGTCCATATTATTTTTGTGAGGTACATTCATTATGAAATCATTAATATTAATACAGTCTGTGATCTCAGTAATTTCATCTTGCAAAATTGAGTCCATATTAAAGAAATAATTTGAAATAAAAGTTGTTTAAGAATAAAAACGCCTTAAACTACCTGATTTGTAATGGAATGTACATCCTCTAGGGTTCTTAAAGTAAAAATTTTTGAACTTTCATCCTTACGTGCTTTAACAAATCCGTTTTTAAACCATACATACTTGAACTTCTGTTTAATTTTAAGCTCTTGTTTCGCCTGCCAAAATATCGACTTATTAGTTTTTGTCATAGCTTCTCTTATGTATACAATGGCATTGTTATTACGTTCGGAGGGGCATATGTCAGCAACTGTAATTTTGCCGGATTTTGCTGCCGTAATCCATTTTTCCTTCGCTGTCACGTCACAAAGTTTGACCTTTATGATAGCTGGTTGTTCTTTTTTACCTTGCTGTCTTTGCGAACTTTTGATAGTTTCAAGAGGCTGATTAAATTTAACCGCTATTTTTTCTACCATTTTATCTACAGATTCCGTGGTTTGAAAGGGTACATTTGCAATTTCGACATAATTCTCAAGTTTTTCTTGTTCAATCTCTTGTAAACGTTGTTCTAGGGCTCCGACACGAGTTTCCAAATTATTATTTCTGTTTGTTAGCTCCACATTTTTTCGTTCCAAAATTTTTATTGTTTGTTTGAACGCGTCCACACATTCTATTATTTCATCCAGTTTGGCGCCATAGAACTGTAAAGACTCATTAAATTCACGCATTTCACTTTTAATTGCCTTTTCGACCTCTTTAGATACGTTACTAAGAAGCTTCTTGGCATTAATTTGAACGGGTTCGTCTTCTTCGTTCTCTTCTGGGATAACTATGGATGAATTTCGCCGCGGCGATTCTCGTTGGCATTCCAGGCAAGTCCATTCCAGGCTGGAGGCCGCTTTAAGGGCGGCAATCTGCTTGTTAGTTAGACTGCTGCATCGTGTATTCAAATGAACAATCCTTTCACATTTACTGCACTCCAATCCAGGCATAGATTTTGAAATAATTTTATTACAAATATCACATTTCGACATTGTGGGTATTTGAGAAAATTTTTAACAACGTAACGCAAAAAGTGTGTTTATCTCACGACAGACTGTCAACGACTGCAATTTGCAAGATTAATGAAATATATTCAAATACTAGCTGACTACTACTACTATTTTATATTCTCTAAAGATAAAAATAATTTATCCTGCTTAGTTGACACTCGGAATAAAGGCCCAGCCTCCATACAAAATTGGAACATGTCCTTTGGTTATAATATCAGTATCATTCATGACTCTCAGGGGTTTCTCATAATTTTAATTTTAAGTTCTTACCACAGATTTAAGAATAATAAGCAGATAGAGAGCACGGACCACGACGATGTCGTAACCTCCAAATACGAAATTCAAAAACGAATTCATACACGAAGCGTGGCATTAGTAATTAATTTTCAATATTATACAAAAAAAAAGTCTTATGTTTTAAATATTTTAAAACTGTTCACAAAAACTAAAGAAATAAGATGGAGTATTTTTTATTGGTTATTATACATATTAATTAATTTATTTGTTGTTAGTCTTAAATTTTTAAATACAAATTATGAAAAAAGTATATACGGATGTCAAGGAGACTCGTGAAGTTTTTTTATGGATTTCATTGGCTTCACCACGCTGCTTGTAGACTCATTCTAGATCATCTTTATTCTGTGGTTCTTGCCTACTGTTTCATCGATCATTCTAGATATCTTGACACACGTTTAAGTGCTTATACCTACTTACTGGTAAGTACAAGAAAATGTGTTAATTACTAGGATTTAGCATCTCAACGCGAGCCGGCTAATGAGACGGCGTATGAATGAAATATCAAGCTGTGCCAACACTCTAACGAGCTATAAAGCTGGCAGTTTATAGCTTGAGCTGTAGGTAGGCCATGTTAGCTACATGGTAGAAGCTAACTCTAACCTGGAATACTTACATAAGGATAAACGCCCGCCAATGTTTCTATGGCCCTTGGAACATAATTAATTATTAATAAACGTTTTTCAACACACGTAAATAAGTCCATTGTTGAGCTCATTAATGTATAAATAAACAACAAAATACATGATCTCATATTGCTTCAAGTTAAATATTGAGGAATTTTTGTTGTTACGGTACGGGGGGCCTAAAAAAATTCTATTTAGTTATGTGCATTTTAAGAAATTAAATAACACGTGTCTCAAACGGTGAAGGAAAACATCGTGAGGAAACCTGCATACCTGAGAATTTTCTGAATTCTCAGCGTGTGTAAAGTCTGCCAATCCGCTTTGGGCCAGCGTGGTGGACTAAGGCCTGACCCCTCTCATTCTTAGAGGAGACTCGAGCTCAGCAGTGAGTCGAATATGGGTTGATAACGATGACGACGATGATGAAAAAAAGTATCATTCCTTTTAATATATTATTTTTATGTATCTACTTACTTAATTCTGATAAATTGTTGTAATTATCATTATAATTAACAACCTAATTCAATCAATATTTAATTATGGCTCACGATAGGGCCAGGTCGCTCTCCTTACTAAAGAGAATATGACAACAATATAACAAAGCAGTTATGTAGTATTGTGATATTTTATATATTGAAACTGAAAAATGTGTGTACACAATAATGTTTTATTAAGTCTTTACGGCATAATCATTTTGCTGTTTCAAACGAGCTGTGCTGTTTAAACAAAAATATATAATCATATAATTAAACTATAATTTAGAACATTAATTTAATTAAAGCTACTAAGCTCCTTATTATTACTATTCTTGAATATAATATATCTAGCACCATGCTTGATTCGAACAAGCACTTTCGATAAATCATAATGTGCACTAAGTAATCGCAATAGTCATAATGATAACATCAAAGCTGCGCAATAGGCCGCACTCCCACAGTGATGGGCAGTAAAATACTTTGTCGCCGGTTTGTCGCATCATGGTCCATAAATGTTAAGTTGTTATAATCTATTCGACACTCTTGCGATACTGCAGAGCTGCGTTAGGCGCGCTTTACATCAGGCGAGTAGCTTTTGTGCAGAATTGAAGGCGCTTTACATAAAAAAAGTAAAAACGTATACATGTTACGGTTAATTAGTAGATAGTAGAGCTAAGAGCAGTAAAATAAAGAGTTACTGCCTCACTTGATGCTTCGGATCATGAGGTCTGGCTTATAGTCCTGAGAACAGATGATCAGTAATTGAGTGAAGTACTGAGCATCTATTCCAAAAATGATTTATTTAATCTTTCATACTGGAGTAGTGTAACTACCTCACTCCGGTATGAAAGACTGTACGGGGACTGTACAGGAGAGAGACTGAGAGACTGTACTGTACTCGGAGAGGTCATCACTGTTAGTGTCATCTGATAGTGGTGTGTACTCATTGCAGCAGCGTGGTGAAACTAAGCACTATATTCCCTCCCCTATAAGGAAACGTTAAATATAGGTTGATGATTATAAAATGAAAGAGTAATTGGGTAAGTACGAGTACATCGTTAGCCCACTATATAATTAACTTATACGTCTTCAAAGACCGTTACAATCTTAGACTCTTTCAACACTTAACATCAGGAAAGACGTATTCAAGGGCTACGTTGTTAAATAAAAATAAATAAAACCCATCACTCGACCAAAAATGCACTCTCCTCGTCTAAATTGCGCTTTACTGAGAAAATTAGCTGTCAATATTTAAATTAGTTTTGTATATAAATTGTGCGCGCACTGTGCGAGCGTTTTTAGTATTCTAATACTTTGCAAATTAATTATACTTGCCAATGTCATTAATTTTAGTTTACAGCTGTTGGCAAACGTATAGTTTATTTAATCTAATCTAATAGCTTGTTTAAGAGACTTCGACCACAATTATACGATAGGTTTATAAGCTGCAACACATACATGGTTAAGTTCGGACTCAAATTGCGCGGTGGATTTACATAACGGAGGTCCTGGGTTCGATCCCCGGATGGGCTGATTGAGGTTTTTTTAATTGGTCCAGGTATGGCTGGTGGGAGGTTTCAGCCGTGGCTAGTTACCACCACCATATGTACACAAAGACGTACCGCCAAGCGATTTAGCGTTCCGGTACGATGTCGCGTAGAAACTGAAAGGGGTGTGGATTTTCATCCTCTTCCTAACAAGTTAGCCCGCTGCCATCTAAAATTGCATCACCACTTACCATCACGTGAGATTGTATACAAGGACTAACTTGTAAAGAATAAAAACAAAATGAAAAAGATCCTGGGTTTACCAATGTTCGCTGGACTACTGTCATACCAATTCCACGGTTTTTGCCAAGTTCGAGGGAAAGAAGAAATTTCGCCAAATCATGGTTAAAAAAAACTTGACATAATTAAAAGGCGCACTTAGTGTTGCCTTCGGTCGTGGCTAGTTACCGCTCTTCCAACAGACGTACCGCGAGACGTTTCGTAACTGAAAAACCTGTTGCCGTGTGAGTAAGAGAAAGGGAAGCCAGACAGAGTGGCGCCGTAACGCGTTACGTTATTAAGAAGTTATCATTACAAAAAATAAAATCAATACCCATTATCATCATCATATCAGCCGATGGACGTCCACTGCAGGACATAAGCCTTTTGTAGGGACTTCCAAACATCACGATACTGAGCTAGCTTGGCAAGTTTGTTGATTACACTCCCATGATATGCGGGCGACGGGGGGAAAGGACTGCGCGGGTATGAAGTCGAGCGCGCGGGACATCGGGAGTGTCACGAACGAGTCTGCCAAGCTATAGTGCGGGGTCGCCATTCCACCACCTTGAGACCCTAACATCCGCTCTTCGAACTACTCGTATAACTTCTCAATACCCATGACGTCAAAAATTATTAAAGAATTAGTGAATCACAAAAAATACTATCAATCAATTATAGGTAATCATATTTTTTCTATTATTGAGAAAGAATACAATAAGGAACTTAAGGTAATTTATTCTAATATCTATACAAATCATGCCTACGTGGAATGGTGGCAAGAGTACTGGCTGCATTTCCGCGTTGGACAGCCAGGCTGATCCTTTGCGCAAAAAATGAGCCAGCCCCTCTTCCTTCGGTGAAATGATTCGGTAATATGTCATAATTGAAGTAATATCAATTACAGCTATTCATAATTGAAGTAATATTAGACCACAGAATACATATATATATGTACAAGACCTAATTTTACAACCTAATTTTAATTAGATTTAATCATTAACATTTTTCTGAGAGTTATTTATCAAAGCCTTAAAACGAAGTTCTTATTTATCACGTAGAGCTGTCAATAGGTATGCTATTAAAGCAAACATGTGGGTAGTTGAGTGTGTTGCGATTTGAAATTCTAATTCATAATTGAAGTAATACGATTAAGGTAAGATATGTGACCCGATTTGTATGATGTCGATACTTCGGATAGCAAATGATCGATAATAAGGAAATCTGATTATAAATTGATATTGCGTAGATTATTTATTGAGCAATTAATGTTTACCTTACCTTATCAGCCGATAGACGTCCACTGCCGGAAATAGGCCTCTTGCATGGACCTCCAAGCATAACGATCTCGAGCCGCCAGCATCCAGCGGCTCCCTGTTACCCGTTTGATATCCTCGGTCCACCTAGTGGGGGGTCGACCAACACTGTGCTTTCCGGTGCGGGGTCGCCATTCCAGCACCTTGGGACCCCAACGGCTCTTCGAACTATGTGGCCCGCCCATTGCCACTTCAGCTTCGCGACTCGCTGAGCTATGTCAGTGACTGGTTCGTCTGCGAATCTCCTCATTCCTGATTCGATCACGCAGAGAAACTGCAAGCATAGCTCGCTCCATCGCCCGCTGAGTGACCTTCTAATAAGGCCCATAGTCAGCGAATTAATGTTTATTTATACCTAATACGAATACCGTGATAGCCCAATGTCTCTGCCTCCAATTCTGGAAGGTGTGGGTTTGAATCCGGTCCGGGGCTTGCACATTCAACTTTTCAGTTGTGCATTTTAAGAAATTAAATATCTCTTAAAACGGTCTCAAAGGGTAAAGGAAAAATGTGAAGAAACCTGCATACCTGCAGCAATTTTCTTAATTCTTCTTCATCACTATCTAGCGCCAAAGTAAGCATACAAAGTAGTTTGTGTTATGGGTACTAAGATAGTTGACATTATAATATTCATATACCTACATTTATATACTACATATAAAAACTTATATAATGTATATAGACACTGGAAAAAACCCATGTTCAACACACAAATATTTTCCAGTTGTGGGATCGAACCCACGGCTGATGGATGCAGAAAGCATGGTCACTACCCACTGCGCCACGCTGTCGTCAAACATTATTTGTCATTGGCTTTATCTACGTCTTCCCATGAGAAAGGGAACTACGTGAAGCGTGTGCTAGCATTAAATATCTACACAAAGCTTTAGCTAATACGAGGAAACGGAATCACCGTTCAAGTTGATTGTCACGGGACACTACAAACACACGAGCTGTGCCCGTGTCGGTCTGTCGGTCTGTCGGAGAGCAAACAGACGCGCCGACAGACGGACCGACGCGCAAACAGCCCGATTGTGCGATAAACACGGCTTCACTGCCAGTGTACGTCTGCCTACTTTGCGTGTAGATGGGAGATTACTTCGAAATGCTGTTTGAGACTTTGGATTGCGACTTTTTAGACTACTGTATCTTGTAAGATTCCTTATTCCTTATTTTACAATGTGTTACATGAATGCCTTGTTTGGTCGTAGCTATTGTCTATATCGTCATTAACCCATATTCGGCTCACTGCTGAGCTCGAGTCTCCTCTCAGAATGAGAGGGGTTAGGCCAATAGTCCACCACGCTGGCTAAGATGATTCTCTGGTATGCGGGTTTCCTCACGATGTTTTCCTTAACCGTTTGAGACACGTGATATTTAATTTCTTAAAATGCACTCATCTGAAAAGTTGGAGGTGCATGCTCCGGACCGGATTCGAACCTACGCCCTCCAGAATCGGAGGCAGAGGTCATATCCACTGGGCTATCATGGCTCAGTTTGGCAAAGGGATCCCACCATTCTGTAGGTATATTTTCTCTTTGTCTACTCAGATGCAAGCGATCGTGAGCTCAAATCTAACAAACGCTTGCGCTATGCTAATCAGCTGTTTTGTATGCGAAGCCATTTTGTCTCGATGTAATTTACGATACAGCGTTAAATATCGGCACGATATTAATTAGTATTCGGAAACAATCTCGACAACACTACGAGCTTCAATATTGACGATTGTAACTTTAATTGCCTAATTGTGCAAGAGTTGACTGAACAGTCATTAACTGTAATAATCTTTTACACTTATATCTTTTATACGTATACTTTCCGTATACGACGTATTTTTCCTTCTTTACAAGTTAACTATTGACTACAATCTCACCTGATGGTAAGTGATGATGCAATTTAAGATGAAAGCGGGCTTGTTAGGAGTAGGAAGAAAAACCACACCCCTTGGTTTCTACACGACATCGTACCGGAACGCTATTTCGCTCGGCAGTACGTCTTTTGGCAGTACGGCGGTAATATTGAAGTATGTGAAATGAAAATAACTGTGTTTTGCAACAGTTGCTTATGTAGTTACGTAATTTACATGATATTAAAACAAGCATACTTTTTTAAATAACTGTTTGTTACAGGCTAATCTCTAACATTAAGATTTTAATTGGACTTTCAATATTAGATAGAGGAGGTTTTTGAGATACATAAACCTTATCTGTTAATAATATTAATATTTTAATATCAAAACTATTATTAACTAGCAGACGCCGCGCGGTTTCACCCGCGTGGTTCCCATAGTAATAGGGAGATAAAATATAGCCTATAGCACTCGGAGATAGTGTAGCTTCTCAACATTGAAGGATTTTTTTAAATCTGTTCAGTAGTTTCAGAGCCTATTCGATGCAAACAAACAAACAATCAAATCATTCCCATTTATAACACTTTTTTTTATAAAATATTGGCCATATAATTTTAAATATTAAACCCACCATCAAAATAATATATTAAATTAGTATAGATAGATAGGATATATTAGTATACGTCATCAACCCATATTCGGCTCACTACTGAGCTCGAGTCTCCTCTCAGAATGAGAGGGGTTAGGCCAATAGTCCACCACGCTGGCCCAATGCGGATTGGCAGACTTCACACACGCAGAGAATGAAGATAATTCTCTGGTATGCAGGTTTCCTCACGATGTTTTCCTTCACCGATTGAGACACGTGATATTTAATTTCTTAAAATGCACACAACTGAAAAGTTGGAGGTGCATGCCCCGAACCGGATTCGAACCCACACCCTCCGGAATCGGAAGCAGAGGTCATATACTGGGCTATCACTGCTCTCTATATTAGTATAAATAGTTTAAATTGTGTTAAGACAGTATTGTCTGAAGTCTACGCACAACTCGGCGTCATGTACCAGTCAAGTTGTCATGTAGCAAGAAATTAACTTTGACAGTTAATCTGTTCTGGCGTTCATTACGTTTTGAGCATTTTAAAAGCTATTACATTTCGTCCGGCGCTGATTTAATTAAACGGTACAAAGAAGCTCACAACTTGTTTATTAACGAGTAATGATGTCTTGTTTGTTTTTAGTTGTTTTTTTTTTAATTTTTGAAATGTTTTAATGTGTGTGAATGTTTGTTGTGTTTTGAAGCTAATGAAATGCAATGATGCAATAAATACCATTTTTTTTCATTTTTTTTTTTATTCTTTACAAGTCAGCCCTTCTACAATCTCACCTGATGGTAAGTGATTTTTTTTTAGATACATAATAACCCTGCAGGCGAGATAGCAGTCAAGGACTAACACGTCATTGAAAAAAAAATAAGATTCGTATTCACAGTTTGCGTGCAATCCGATTTTCTACTGCATCGTAAACCTCAAGGATTGACATTAAGCTTCATTTGCATATAGCGACGTATCTATGTGTGTATCTGTGTGCTTGTCTGTGTGTCCATGCATGCTCGTGTGTGCCCACGTGTTGATGTTATCTGCGAGCACCGCAGATTCTGCGTCTCTACTTGTTGAGAAATTCTGTAATAGGTACCTGTTTGTTACTTTGTGTTGGTTGTGCAAACTTTAATTATTTTTATTTTATTTACGACCTCATTTGACAAAGATAACGATATCTTGTGTTTTAACCTTCGACCATTAATAACAGGACCTGCCTCGCTAACCATTACCCCTCTGGCAAAGATAAAGATAGAGTAATGTTTCATTTGTAATTATATCTACCTAAATTTTATCAAATTTGTAATAAAAACAATTTCTAAAAAGAATCGATTCTTTTGACGGAACAGCAAAAAATCGATCAAGTAATCGAATATTCTATGTATATATTCTGTGGTTATTCTAAGCGATGCGTTTAATAGAATGTGTAAAAATTACGCGTGTGTGTAATGCGACTCAAATTTATAGTTGTGTGTAGTGTATGGACACAGAATATATTTAATGGTGTTAAATATTTTCGATGTGTGATTTTACCTCGTCCCCCTCAAAAAACGACAGACTTTTTTGCTGGTGAATTTGGGTGCGGAACAGGTCCATAGTCTAAATAGTCAAAGGTTTTAACTGAATGATCCTGAGTTAAGTTTTAATTATCATTATCATTCAATTTTACAGGCCAGGGGCGGGGGCCTACCTCGTTATAGAAGAAGATATATCGTACTTCCTTAGGACTACATTTTTTATATAATTAAAAAAAACAAAGATATACTTACTAAAATGAAAATTAAGTATAAATTTCATTTTTATAATTTTTATTTTACTAGCTATTCATAACTATCAGCCTATTTTAATGGCCACTATAGGGTCAGGTTTCCTTCCTTACAAGAGAGGAAATTGGAGCTTTAATAAAAGTTTTTATGGGCTGACCTAGGATCGAACCCAGGACTTCGAGATCCGAATCCAAATGAGCTAGCCACTTGACCAACAAAGCAATTTAGTTGGTATTATAAAACGCAAAATACCATTAACTTCTAAACACCGTAATAAAGCCATTCCTACAGATCGTTTCACTCGCAGAGATGCTCCAAACTCTAAGAAACGACAAATTTACGTAACTGTTGACCTTAAAGGTGAAAATTCTTGGCCTTAAGCAGTTTCGTGTGTCTCAATACTCTATAGGCAATTTTAGACCTTAACGATAGGTAGGAAGAGCTATTTTTGAGTAATCAATTGAAAGGTTCCAGCTAATTTACGTACAATAAAACCTTAAACATATTAATAGATGCAGTAGTTGGGAAACTGGAAAGATCTGTGTGATTTTGTGTCTATGTGGACATTCTTGTAAATTGATAAATTTTCACAGGTGTAAATAAGTAAAGTAGAACCGCGATAGCCCAGTGGATATGACCTCTGTCTCCGATTCCAGAGGGGGCTCGAATCCGATCCGAGGAATGTACCTCCAACTTTTCAGTTGTGTGCATTTTAAGAAATTAAATATCACGTGTCTCAAACGGTGAAGGAAGAACATCGTGAGGAAACCTGCATACCTGAGAATTTTCTTAACTCTCTGCGTCCAATCCGCATTGGGCTAGCATATTGGACTATTGGCCTAACCCATCTCATTCTGAGTGGAGACTCGTGCTCAGCAGTGAGCCGAATATGGGTTGATAACTCAGACTAATTAGATAAAGACCTGCCTCGCAAGACATTATTTTTCTGTCAACGTATATGATCAACGATCTTATGCGATTATAAACACTGTCTCTAAAGAATCGATGTTTCATAGTTTAAAATCGTGTCCGTCGGTTAAAAACCTCCGTAAAAATACCTTTTTATGCAGTTATATGGTGTAAAAAACGAACAAAAACTGCTAGTTTAGTTTAAAACATGTATGAAATCTAAGCTTGTTTTCCTTAGAAAATGGCAGAAAATTTTGTTCGTGAATTTGGGTGCGATACTAGTCCTTATGTATTTAGTCTGAGGTTGATAATGATGATGATGAACTTGTGATCCGAAGTCGCATAAGCTATCACTCTAGCAACGAGGCAGAAGGTATAAAATTTTTGCTAAATAAAACACTACGTTAAGTTTATTAATTCACGACGCGCTTATCATAGACACGTAATATTTTTATTTTACGACAGCTTCGACAGCGCTCGGGTGATTTTGATTTATTGATAAGTAATTGCTCTGATGATGGCACCGGCAATTAGCCGGAACTCGAACCCACGGCTCTTGCGTAATGTACTGAGAGGACGCATTCTATATTGAGGGGTGTTTAAACAAGTATATTTTTCAGTAATGGCTGATGAAACACGATGGCCACCTTATGTTAATTGGTAACCATGTTTTTTAACTCGACAGTGTAAGTTTAGAACTCGTCTCTATCTGTTATAAATTAAATATTGTGTTAGAAAAATATATTTTTGAAATTTTTTCATCTCATTATTTTAAAGGTTGTTTATTAAAGTAACTTTTGCGAGAGACCTTCTTGTAACAAGCGATCAAATCGAAAAGAAATTGAAATTGCGTACATCTTCTTTATTTTCATATCTTTTGGTATAATTGAATTTATTTTTTACTAATCCTTACTACTTAATATTTTTTTACATAAATAATATTTAAATATTTTAATAAAAGATTTAATTATAAACATTACCTATGATAGTTATTAAAAGGTAATAAATAAATTTAAGGTAGAGGTAAATACGAAAAGTGAGTTTTTCCCCTTAACCAATACAATACCAAAGAAAAATTACAAGAAACAATGAAAAGCGCTCAAACACTCCTTTAAAATAGACTACAACCTCCTGGACTATACCCACTTGATATACCACTAACGACAGATCTTGAGATCAAAACTTATCTCGATTTAAAATTCAAAAGAAATTGGAACTCTAATAGCTTGTAAATAAAGTACAAAATGTAATGTCAGGTTGTGTGTACTAAGCTCTTGTAACGTGTAATGGAAGAACGTGATTCCCTGTACCTTGGGCGATGTATACAAAACTAGCAGACGCTCGCGACTTCGTCGACGTTGAATTTGTTTTTTAGTAATTAATATATTAGAGGACGTGATGTAAGCTAATTGTTCGTCGATGAGGGTAAAATACTGGAATAGCTCTCCTGTAAAGTATTGTTCTGTTTGTTGGTGATGGTTTTAGTTGGTAGTACTTTCCCGGACGAGTTTTATTACAAATTTATATACTGTGAGATTATAGTCAAGGGGTAACTTGTAGAAAATAAACAAAAAACAAACAAAAACAAGTGGTATCTATACTAATATTATAAAGCTGAAGAGTTTGTTTGTTTGTTTGCTTGATTGAACGCGCTAATCTCTGGAACTACTGGCCCGATTTGAAAAATTCTTTCAGTGTTAGATAGCCCATTTATCGAGGAAGGCTATAGGCTATATATTATCGCCGTACTCCTACGGGAACGGGAACCACGCGGGTGAAACCGCGCGGCGACAGCAAGTGTCAAATAAAATCGCTGCTTTCACTTAGATTTATTCATTCATTACTTTTAAAGGATCTAACTGATGTAGTTTTCTGTCATGGCTGTATTTTTATTCAATGATAAGAGGCCTTGACTGCGATCTCACCTGATGTTATGTGACGATGCAGTCTAAGATGAAAGCTTACGTGATAGATGTACAAAATATATTCTAACCATGCCTTTGACGGTCACTTTTGGTGGCAATGGAAAAGTACCTAGTGTCGACTTATTTTTCCAAATTTGGGTAAAAATCTTTTTTCTTTCCCTCTTAAAAAAAATGTAAGTCACAAGATAAGGGTAGTATCACTACTGTGTAGTGACTTCCTATCGCTTGCACCACACAGGACCCCAGGGGGTCACATAAATCTATCGGAAGGCTCTATCGGCGGCGGCAGATATGAAAGTCTTAAGTTATTCCGCTTTAATTGAGTGCACGCTGTTACACCGACGCTATGTAACATATCATTGTTATATAGGGTGAAAGAAGTAGGCCAAAACTAATGCTTCACAGCTAGAGTGTGTATGGTACATATATACTATAAAATGTAGTGTCCATATAGAATTACGACAATCTATCACATCATATCTGGAAGTATTAGAAGGAAAAGGTGTTTAGCAAAATATTAAAGGACTACTTACTCGTAGTTTTTTTTTTTATTCTTTACAAGTTAGCCCTTGACTACAATCTCACCTGATAATAAGTGATGATGCAGTCTAAGATGGAAGCGGGCTAACTTGTTAGGAGGAGGATGAAAATCCACACCCCTTTCGGTTTCTACACGACATCGTACCGGAACGCTAAAACGCTTCGCGGTACGTCTTTGTCGGTAGGATGGTAACTAGCCACGGCCGAAGCCTCCCACCAGCCAGACCTGGACCAATTAAGGAAACCTCAATCGGCCCAGCCGGGGATCGAACCCAGGACCTCCGTCTTGTAAATGAGTTGAGAAGTACTATGAATGACAGAGAGCGTATTGAAAAGCTTTATTAGGTTCAGTATCTAGTATTCGCTCGCGGCTTTATCTGCGTGGAAAATTCAAATTCAAAGTCAAAATTATTCATTTGAATTAGGCTTACTTTACAAGCACTTTTGAAACGAAACTTTCTTATCAAAGTTATGAAGGTTCCAAATGCTTCGAATACCCTACGAATTTAAAAGAACAGACTTTCGTATGTGGCTTGCAGTTTGTATATGCATACAAGTACTGCCTACATTGAGAACTTATTACGAACTTATAATCTGGAGAAAAAAAAAACCATTTTGTACAATCAGTACGTATTGAACCTCTGTGTGAACTTAAAACTGTGTAAGTAGGAGACGTGATAGCCCAGTGGATATGACCTCTGCCTCCGATTCCGGAGGGTGTGGGTTTGAATCCGGTCCGGGACATGCACCTCCAACTTTTCAGTTGTGTGCATTTTAAGAAATTAAATATTACGTATCTCAAACCGTGAAGAAATACATCGTGAGGAAACCTGCATATCTGAGAATTTTCTTATTTATCTACGTGTTTGAAGTCTGCCAATCCGCATTGGGCCAGTGTGGTGGACTAAGACCTAACCACTCTCATGCTGAGAGGAGATTCGTGCTCAACTGTGAGCCAAATATGGGTTGTTAAGAAGTAAATCTTTGTCACAGAAGTCTGGCTATCATATACAAACTTATATTCGTGTAGATTTCTTCTAATGTATATATAGTAGTGTAATAGGTACTTACCTGACCGCTACGTACGTAGTACTTACAATAGAGCCTTTTGTCCCAGCCCGGGCCGGGGCCAGAGAGTGTATTGAATTGCTTTATTAGAGTTTTATTAGTTTCATAGAGCGGTGCGGTTCGGATTACTGCCGGTACTGCGCTGTGGCAAACAACACAAACGTGAGAACGCACTGTTTCGCTCGCGTTTCGTAATTTTAATTTACTTACGAGTACTTACAAAGAGTTTATTGAATACGAACAAGAATTGAACTTGCAGTAACTAGCTAGTATTTTCTACTGTGACATGACGGGTAGCAGCGACAGTGGTTGTGCCATCCTTTGTGGTAGAGGAAACATCTCGAGCAGGTCCCAGGACTTGTGACCTTGGGGTAGGTTTTACCTTTAAGGGATCCCTTTAGAATGCATCAATATTTACCGTCCCTGCCCGACTTGTTCTTCATACCCACACTAAACAATTAATGATAAACAATAATTACTCCCGTGATAGCCCAGTTTTTTTGGGCCCAGTTTTTTTTTTTTCAATTGGGCCAGCGTGGTAGACTATTGGCCTAACCCTTCTCATTCTGAGAGGAGACTCGAGCTCAGCAGTGAGCCGAGTATGGGTTGATGACGACGAATAATTACTACACGAAACATTATCAATAAAATTACAATACAATTCCGTTATTGTACCAAATCACTAACGCGACTGGCAGCGTGACGGTATCTACGCTGCCTCACAACTGAGCTCAAGTCATTAAATACGCTGTTACTTATACTAATTACTCTGATACCCCCCTCCACAATAACATAAATAATGAATGTTAATACCACCTGAGATCGAGAAACTTGTAACACTACCATGGCTTTTTTATTGCTACCAGCAACGTTATTTTATACTACAGACATGTTACGTGTCTAGAAAATCACCACACAAAGTGATCTAAAATTAGCTACTCCACTAAGCACACACATGCACAATTTTGTGTTTTATTTCATTATATATTTATGTATATACCTACAGTTTTTACAGTTCCAGAAGGAACAATTCGATATTGTATACAATATTTAGGTATTATTTGTTTAAATAACTACGCGATTCAATGAATAATAGACTATCCAACTTTGAAATAATTGTTTTAATTTGGACCAGTTCCCAAGATCATAGAGGTAATATTAAACCAATGCCTGAGATTAGCGCATTCAACCAAATTCTTCAGCTTTACAATACATATAGTTAGAGATGCCTCAGTGAGACTAACCCGTTACAGCATTATAATAGATAGATTAGATAGTAATATCTACACATTAGCATAAGGAACAGTCCATTCCCAGCGTACACCCGCTATCGGGCCATTATATGCGACAACAATACCACTCTAGATAACAGAGATCACAGATACGATTGAAACTGGACCCAGATCGAATTATTTAGACATTCACCGACTTGATAATGACTTTATTTAACTCCCGTGTGTTCTGTGTTATGTCTTTTTAATGAATTGCTTTGTTTCTTTCGTTTTTATTGGCGGTTAATAGCGCAGTGAGTAGTGCTTCTACTTTAAGGCAGTGGGTACGAATCCCACTAAAATGATTGAGTGAAGCGTGAATGATTTAATTTCCTGTGTTTCTGGGTGGCTTATTACTAACTAGCTGACGCCTTGTGGTTTTACCTGCCTAGTTTCCGACTTTCAAACATCACGATACTGAGCCGCCTGCATCCAGCGAATCCCTGCGAGTGCGGTGCACTGCGCTTTCTAGTGCGGGGTCGCCATTTCAGCACTTTGGGACCCTAATATAAATCGGCTTTTCGAACTATGTGCCCCGCCCGTTGCCAGATGTCGGTGACTTTGGTTCTTCTGCGGATCTCCCCATGTTTAATTCGATCGCGCAGAGGTACTCCTAACATATCTCGTTCCATCGTCGGCTGTGTGACT
Source organism: Bicyclus anynana (assembly GCF_947172395.1). Lineage (NCBI taxonomy): Eukaryota > Metazoa > Arthropoda > Insecta > Lepidoptera > Nymphalidae > Bicyclus > Bicyclus anynana. The sequence continues at coordinate 15,545,551 of NC_069097.1, read as the reverse complement.
CTGAGCCTTCTTATGAGGCCCATTGTTAGTGACCAAGTCTCGAATCCATTAGTCGTCACTGGCAACACGCACTTTTCGAAGACTTGTCTTCAGGCACTGAGAAATTTCGGTCGACAAGATGTCGCGAAGTTTTCCGAATGCAGTCCAGCCGAGTTGGCTTTTGTCCCCGTGAGAAAATGGGGATAAAATATAAATTATATTAATACAATCTCAAAATAAAAAAATTACAATCTTTGGGTTAGGCTATACCTAATTAAACCAAAATATCGCTACGAAGACGTACTCAACTTAACGTTATGTTAATAACCAATCAAAGTCTGAGATCGTATAAAATTAATTGAGTATAGTTATAACATCGTAATGGGCAATAAGACGTACCATTACATGCCTCGTATAACACCCTACATAACAGATAAGTTAGATCACATCTAACTATTAAAGGTCCGTTTATATCTACAGACATTTAGCGTGCCAGACGCGTGCCGTGGCAGACAAAATAATATTCTTCTATACAGTGTTTATTTTTTTTTTTTTTTTTTTCCTGTTGAGTAAATGCCGTTTAGCTCTATGTGGAACTATTACGACGACACCGGTAGGGGGTGGGCGAGCGCGGAAGCATCGCCTGTGCACGAAGGCTGAAATAAAAACAGAGGACGGAACGGCTCTCCAAGGGCGTCTCCTATGAGACTCGGGCCTCGGCTTAGAGGGCCATTCGGGAGGGTTTAACCGTGACCTGAGTGAATCAGTCCGGACGCCCCCGAGATCGTGAGTTAGAAAACCCACGTCCGGGTGACGTTAGATATCGGGGACCTCGTCTTCGCCGGCGAAGACGCTGTGTAGCTTGTGATTGTGTTGCCTGGGGAGCATTGTCGGTTGTCATGTCATCGTCAGGATCGTAAAGGACGTTTTTGGGACGTCTCTGCTTGGAGTTAGCGTTAAGGTTGGGAGTATAATTGCAGGCCTCAACCACTAGTGGGTTGGGATGGATGGCAGCTCTTTCAAAATAGTTTTGAGAGAGCTGTTTCATGTGATTAGCTATTGAAGGTAGTTCTAAGTCTCTATGGAGGTCGTTATTACGTACAAACCACGGCGCGCCCGTGATTTGCCGTAGGAATCGATTTTGTAGAGTTTGAAGCGGCTTGAGGGTCGCTTTGGGACGGTGGGCGAACACTACACTAGCGTATGTTAGGATCGGACGGATGTGTTTATTGACGTACCTATTTATATCTATCGTAACGTGGTCGCGCAGACGTTAACAGACACGGGCCGCGCCCGGCCAGTATTCGCGGAAAGAATATTTTGTCTGTGTGGTTCATGTCTGTAGATTCCTTTTCATGAACATGAAACAAATAGTGTTATTTTTGATATATTTAATATTATTTACATAATATGTTTCCTCACTTTTTTTTTTTTGTACCTATCCATTTCTTTTGTTTACAATCTCTCCCACTGCCAAGGGTCACTGGCAGAGATCTCTTATAGAGATAAGTGTTTCCTTGTCCACTGTTTTTCTTTTTACTTTTGTGTGTGACTAATATTGGTACTAAATAAATAAATAAAAAAAAAAATTGACTGCGCCTTACACAAATGACAATAAGACCGCCATTACCAAATAACAGTGAGCGCCATTAAGACATTAGCGCCGCGTCTGGGGACTTCTTTCATGAAAAGGACTTCACGTGTCTCTAGCTACTCAGGTCAGTGTGAATAGACGGTGTCTGTGGGTGCCACGCTACTTGTCTGTGACGCACTGTGTCTGTAGATATAAACGGACCTTAATACTCACTCGTCCCAGAGGCTCGAACACTTTGTGTGTGGTATAATAGTTCTCTTATTAAATTAAAACAGCAGACGTTTCGCTTCACCCGCGTAGTTCCTGTTCCTGTGGTAATACGGGAATATACTATAGATATAGATGGTGAAGATGTATTTGGTGAAACAACTTCTAAAGTTGATCGATTATTTGATTTAAATCATAACAAACAATAAAATAGTTTTTGATTTACATCATAACCAATCAAATAGTTTTTGATTTAAATCATAACAAACAATCGAATATTACCTCTTTATACGAGTAATGTTAGTTTAGTTAGACTACAACGTCAACTCACTCCTAACAATTTAGCCCGCGTCCATCTTAGATTGCGTCATCACCAGGTGAGATTGTAGCCAAGGACTAACTTGTAGAGAATAAAAAATAATAATAATCTAGTACAGAAAATAAGCTTTCATCGCCTTCATCTTCTGAACGACGAAAAAACTTCCACACTTGACCAGGCAGTTTGCCGTTGTGCGTTGATCCATCTGCTTGATCATTCCATCCAGCCGACCTAGCTCCAGATAGGCCGCCCAAGCCTCCGACAGTCTCATGGAGTTGAACTGCTGAAGCACCAATGCAGGCTGCATTATATTGCTCCGATACTCCGCTGCATTCCACTACTGTAAATAAACGTAAAAAAGCATAACTTGTATCGGTGTCCCGTTCTTCTCTATGCAGGCTCTGCACGAAGAGGTAGCTTTCTCCTTCCTTCCTTAGAATCTCCTTTCAACCCCGTGACATTATACTTTTAAACGATATCAACCGCAACCAGTTGTATTACCGCAAATGTAACTTGTAAAATTATTGATTTTCAACACAGAAGTCAATGTTTATATTATTTCAGTAAAAATATCCTTTCAGTGCGGTTTGGGGCACATCTGGTTGGATGGTTTGAAAGTCTATAGCGGTAGAAACTATTACTATTGGTGTTTATTGTCATATTGATAAGATTTCCGCTTAGGTTTCTAACTTGCACCATACATCGAAGGCCTAGGGCGTGATCACACCTCCGCCTCGGCCGCAGCGATACGAATCTTCTCCCATATTATCGAGCTCCAATATTTTGACCTATCATTATATCGGAGCACCTCGTTTGATACGGAGCCTAATTTGGTAATGACGAGAAAATTATATAACCTTTTTTTAAACGCAAGGCATTAATGCAATCTCGATAATAATATGAGGTTGAAGATGAAGTTCAGAGAATAAAATTAGGCTTGTTATTCTTAGCAAAACTTCACAACAATGATGCTACAAAATGTATACATTACCTCTACTTATATATTTGTAATATACGGGTACTTTATTATTACCTGCCTATTACAGCGCCAGACTTCCATCATTACAGAAGAGGAAAATTTGAAGCTAGGCTCCAACAAAATGTTATGATAGTGGCCGGGACAAACAGGTTATTATTATTATATATTTTTGCTTATAAATAAGCCCCATATTTTATAGCCTGAACGAAAACTTGAATCTAAGAATTCATTTCTTAAAACTACATAGGCGAGCCACTGAATTAAAGATGACATTATAACAGTACCTTTAGTTAGCGCGTGCCGGAAACGTCTCAGACTATTTTACGAAAATTAATTCAAAAGATGTTTTTAATAAAATCAAAGTCAAAATAAAATAGTGCGAAATTATCAGACGATTATTCTATCATCTAACCGTTACACCTTTTTAGTGAAATATATCTAGAATCTCGGAGAAACATCTTAATGGACAGGTACAACTCCTTGAATTTTCGTTTGGTTTGGTCACCAGATTTAGAGACTTCCAAACTGGCTCGCGTCGCTATTCCAAAGCCAAAAAGACACATAAATCTTGTTAACATTCTGTTTGAATTAAACATTACTTAAATTAACAATAGCCGTTATAAATGCTTATTATATGCAAAGAATTGATACTTCAATGAAGACGTGTTTTTATAGTATCCACAAAGACATAATAGTCATATAAAACTGTTTAACATTCCACAACCGTTTCGCCATAAAACAAATCATTAGGTACGAAAAACAAAGTAATTTTCAACAATCGCGCCGCCTCACAAAATATTCATAATATTCTCGTTGGTGGCGCCGCGACCCGCATGTTAATCGTCTACTTGACCGCTGCGCAATAAATCTCTTGTGTAAGCTAGGCCTTATGAAAAAAAGTTGCCTAATTTTAAATCATTATTTTAACGCCCCACTTTAGTGTTTGGGCTCTCTCCTCATAAGAAAGGGCATATCAGAACCTTAGATAGGACCCTAGGACCCAACATGGATCCAATCAGAAAAGTTAGGATTAAAATTGTTGGACTCTTTGATGATCATTCAAAGATGTTAATGATAATGACAGGATCGACGTATTCGTGTGCTAAGCTGCTAACTGAGGTACGGGAGTGTAATACTACCAACTTATCTACCTGGAATACCGGAGGTCCGGGCCTCTTAAATATATATAAGAAAGTCGTGTTAGTTATACTATTTATAACTCAAGCACTTATTTAGGTTATAGTCCTGCAATTAAAAATATTCTCTAGCTAATATGGTTCATATTTTAGTATTTCTATAAAAACAACTTCATTTTCCCGTTATAAAAATCACAAACGTTGATGGTGGTCGGATTGTGACCTATAAAAATCTCTGCGTTGTATCCTATAAATAACAATAGACAAAGTATTTCGTTTTTAAAATCTACGTATCTATGATCTATCTGTGGATCGCGGAGATCGGAACGCGGCGTTGAGCGTATGACAAATTAATATGAGAACTGCGCTTTAGTTCTGAAAATAGGAGACGCGGTAAAGGTTGAAGTATACCGAGATATACAATTTTACTAATAAATACTGACTATGTCTATCTGTGAAAAAAAGAACCATTTTCTATATTCAATTTTATTGCCGACTCTATTTAGAATACTTTACTACAATAACCACTAGAAACACTTGCGATTTCGTATGCGTTAAGTTCAGGTGTTTCGCATATATCTCAGGGACCATGGATTTTTTCGAGATGTTAAGTAATCTAGGTTAATCAACGGTATGTTCACGTATCTACACTCAAAATTTCAGCCAAATCCATTCAGTACCTTTTTGCGTGAAAAAGTAACAAGCATCCATACATCTATTACGAATTCAAGTTTTTCTAAGATCAGATATTCAGAAAATAAATAAAATTATTTACTCCGAAAATATTTATTTCAGAACACGTGTTATTTGAACATTTTTGGTAAAGAATATAACCCCAGAGTTATGGGAAATACTCCCGAGCGACGAGCATCCTCGGTTACTTTTGCCATTCGTTTGTAGAACATGTAGGGTAAGTCCAGGATAGATGCCCCACTTTTTGAAAATGCTAAATAACTCTGAATTTTATAATCTTAGAGCATTGCGTTCTTTGGGAGATATTAAATATATTTCTTAATGTTCTATATTATTTGAATCGTTCTGATATAGACTGTGTAGATTTTGTGTAAATTGTAATTTTTTGGACCTCTAAAAAATGGGATAGATGCCTACTGTGGCGGATAGATGACTTATCATGAAAAAGCTTCTGAGGATAGGTGCCCTTAGTGGCGATTGGCGACTTAGTTTAAACATTGTAGTTGGTTTGTTCTGAAATCAAAAAACTATATTATTATAATCAGTCTTTATGGTGTTTTATATAACTTTCATTTTAATTTCTTGGCCATCTTCGTTAAAGTTATGCTTTAGCTGTAGCTTTTTAGCAAACTGGTATGCTAACTGACGTATTGCTGTTCGGTCCGGCGGAAATCCAGCTTCTCTTAATTTGAATGTAAGAGCCACGAGTCGTTTTTTGTTATTACAGGATGTTTTCATAAAACAAATAAAAATAAATGCTGGATATATATAATATTTTTTTAGTAATAATTATGCCAGATAATAACTACAATGATATGATGCAATACAATACAAAGTAAAAGTAAATCAAATTTAAAACAACAGTAGGTACATATACAGTTATTTTGAAAATAAGATTTGCCATTAATGGCAAATCTTCGTCTTAATATTTTGGATGGTATATCTTATATTCTAGAAATCTGATTTCTTTTCCTTTTTCATCTCTTCAAATGCTGCTAGCATACTGTCTTCGGTCTAGGTTACAGTACGAAGGACAACACCCTGTTTTCTTTTATATTTACGAGGCATTTTGCTCTCCTGCAACAATACAACACTTATAATAAACAGTTGGGGATAGTTGCCCTTAGGGGCATCTATCCTAATAAAAAACGGGGCAACTATACCCTTTGTAGGGGATAGATGCCTTTATCGATAAAAACAAAAAAAAAGTTTCAATTACTATAAAATCTATCAGTTTACATAGGCTAATCTTCAATGCAAGCAGACAAATAGAAAAAAAATAGACATTATAAGCGAGAGAAAAAATACACTGTTGAAAATACTTACGAATCTTATTTTGGCGCCTTTTGTCGTCTCACCGCGGAAGATTTTTACTCACACAGACGAAGCGCATGCACTCCGGTCAAAATTCCTCCCGACACTAAGGTTTGCGGGGGGAGGACTCGTTACTTACAGTAAAATTTAGCTCCTACAGTGCTCCTAACATAGTGAAATAAAAATCGAGTCATCTATCCCACTGGGGCATCTATCCTGGACTTACCCTATGTATAAGTAATAAACTAATAATTTTTAAAACGTTTGTTGTGTCCCAAACTTTACTTCTTTTATAGCCCGCCGTAACCTATTTAGTCAGAAAAGATATTCACAATGAAACAACTTTTCACGTTATATTTCAACTCAACATCCATTATATTAACGTTTCATTTTATTTGTTTTAGGTACTTAATTTTAACAGTTCAGAGGATACTACGCTGACGGAGGTTAGAACGCAAAGCTTTGAAGCAAATTAATAGAAAAAAAAGAAAGGTAACCATAACCATAATGAAATTTTATTTTGGAACAGGCATCTCAAAGCTATTAAAAAGTGGTTAATATTTTTTACATTTTCTTTCTCCATGTAAAGATATAAGTATTTATACGAATTATACATATTTTTTTATTATTTCCACTGCGTCAAGGTATTACTTATTTAAGAGGGAATTACGTTGTCGAAGTTTAATTTGCGTTCAGAAAGTAATGAATTGCTCATTGTGCATTGAAAGGTTCCCGTTTTTGAACGCGATACAATGGTGAATTAGGGCTGTCAGAAATAGTCTTTTGTGTCTTTCTTAACCATGTGAGCTTTTGAAAGTTAATTTGAAATGACCAAGCTATTTGCCCCTTTATAAGCTTTAGAATTCAAATTAATATGAAAGTACTCCTCGTTTGTCTTGTACTTAGACAAGTACAAGTAGATAAACAAACGTTTGTCTGTACTAAAACCAAATCGATGTGCACTATTTACCAACAAACAAATTAGAAATAAATTCCTGGCTATTATCAAATCTGAACTTAGACAAAAAAGTTTTCGTCCTGTGTTTCGTCCCATTTTATACCCATATATTCTATGGGTATAAAATGTAGCCTTTGACACTCACAAATAACGTGGCTTTCTAGTGGTAAAATAATTTTCAAAATCGGTTCAGTATCCCTATAATTAGCTTATAATTGTACAAACGTAATCTCTTTATAATATTATAGTACATATTATTGCCGTTTTAGAAAATTTCTACTATTGACAACCCTAAATGAATTCCTGTGCAAATGGAGCGTTCGGAATTTAAATTTTAAACACAAATCCGCGGTTTATATATATTCTGCGACTCTATGTTACTTTAAATGCATTCGAATTTCGAATTTTGGAGGTGTAGACAGAGCGAAAGAGTCAAGTTTTACTTTTAAAAATCTGTGTATCTTTTTAAAGTTTCAGAAGTCCAGTCCAATTAATTTAAATTATAAAACGTTAAACTTTTTCTGAATTGACTTATTTAATTAACTGTGTTGTAACTTGTAAGCTACTTTGAAATATTGTGATCTGAAAAACATCTGACTGATTTTTATCGTATATTTATTTATTTGGCATGAAAATTGGAAAATCTCAGTTTCAAGCCTTTGTTGGGGTCAATTTGTGTTATAATTTATTTATTTACCTTATTTGCCACACAGAAAATAATTGATAATAGCCTTATAGCTTGGAAGCGATTTCTTCCGGGCAAACAGAAAAAAGTGAACTATTTTTGTTTTCCAATTATAAATATAGATAGACTTATAATTAAATCATAGCTTTTAAACGATATTTTTTATCAAACAGTTCAGAAATTCACTTTTTCTTTAAGAGATATAATCAACTCTTACTGAATCTTTTCATATAAAAAAGAAAAATGAGGAACTTGTTTCAAGTTACGACGGAAGTTACAGACTTTCAAATGATAAATCCATTAAGATTTGAATTTAGAACGAGAGAATCCGTGTGAATGACAACGAGCAGTGTAAGATGCTTATGGGTTCACATCGTGCCACAGATCACAAATAGCACAGATTCATAATAAATGAGATAGGTATCGTAAAAGTCAGCATCTAGGGATGTTCCATGTCGATTTGTAGATTTTATGTCTAAGCCATTTTTGGAAAATCATATTTTGAATATATTTTTGAGCCTTGCTAACTGGCGTAGAAGTGGGAGTAAAGGTTTTATTGTATCACTCTGAAACAGTTGGTACTTCTGTTCGTTGGTCTGAACCAAAAAGTATGCAACTTCATGAATAATAGGTAGAGCGTGTAAACGTCTATCAAACAAACTAACAAACTTGCTTACTTCCATTTGTCATATTTAAAATATGATTTTTGTTTCAACGAAATTAATGAAAATAATCCAATTCAAATAATCTTTATTTTCTTTCAATTGTTCTCTTTGTTCATTTTTGAAAGATTCAATCCTTTAGGTATTTATTCCTCGGTGTACGCGGGTAATAAATTTAAATACAGTACCGAGTATAACAGAATTAAAATTTAGCATGAATGTAATGAAATCGCGCTTTTCAATTATGTCTGGAACATATTTGAAACGTGTATAACAAAAATTTAAAATTAATAAATTCAGTGTTCCATATTTGAAATTTCTCTTTTTAATTCTATTTCCAGTCTGAATATGAAACACTACATCATATTGTATGATTTTTAATTTGAAATTTAAATTAATTTATTAAATTTTACATGTTGAATACAGTAGCTTTTTATCATGTAAATCAAATTACGATACAGGATTTGAAATTTCTTTGATGAATATATGGAATACACAGATTAATCAATAAAATACAGATGGAGCGTACGGAATACTACGGTGTCGTACCCGTCTCAAATACGAAATTCTAAAACGAATACATTCTCGAGTCGACACGAAGCGTAGCATAAGTAATTTTCAATATTATTCAAGAAAAATGGCGTCTTGTGTTTTTAATAATTTTAAAAACTGTTTACAAAAACTAAAGAAACAAGATGGAGTATTTTTTCATTGGTAATTATTAATTATTATATATTAATTTACGTAATTGTTGTTAGTGTTAAATTTTGAAATACAAATTATGAAAAAAGTTTGTATATGCGGTAGTCAAGGAGACGTTTGTTTTTTTTTTTGTTATGGGTTGCACCGGCTTCACATGTTACTTGTAAAGACTCACTCTGGTTACTCTGTGATGGAATATAACTTATTCTTACATCCCTTTTCTACAGTTTTCGATATTACCATCTCTCTCACACTACACTCGTTTCGCAATTCATACCCTCCTCATTATCTATGGTCATTGTGTTTAAACAGAACAAATAGTGGTTTTATTGAGCGGCGGGGGACTGGCATCATTTGGTTCACTTGTTTGATAATAAATGACAATCAGTAATCACATTAAAGTGGATTGCCGGTGATTGCGATTGCTATGGTTTCTCCTCAATATATTGTGGCTTATAAGCATTATTAACATCTTTGACCTCGTTTGGTTTGGTTTATTTTATTTTAACCGTATTTTGTGTAACCTTCTCCGTATGAGTTTTGAATTGAGAGAATTCACTACTAATGTCTACCTATTGAATATACGTTGGAGGTGCCTTTGAAATCGGAGGCAGATGTCATATCCACTGGGCTTTTCAGTTGTGTGTATTTTAAGAAATTAAATATCACGTGTCTCAAACGGTGAAAGAAAAACATCGTGAGGAAACCTGCATACCAGAGAATTTTCGTAATTATCTGCGTGTGCGAAGTCTGGCAATCCACATTGGGCCAGCGTGGTGACCTATTGGCCTAACCCCTCTCATTCTGAGAGGAGACTTGAGTTCAGCAGTGAGCCGAATATGATTGAATATAATCCTAAACACGTAGTTACGAAATATTAAATATTATAAATACGTCTTTATTAAAGGAATTTAAGAATAAGCACCTTTTTTAGGGGTTATCTAAAAACCCTATGTGCCTAGTACCTATCCTTATACTGACCAAGTTTCCATAGAACTCTTTTTCGGCTTTTTCTCTAACCTCCGGTGACGCCGCATTGTTTTGTAGTTTGTAAACCTGTTTCGTTAAGCCAAAGCTTAATCCACATACCTACTCGTAGTACCTTTAGTACAACCTGATTGAGTTACAAAGAATGATCTCCCTTCATTTATCAATTAGATCATTATCATCAGGTTTATCAGAGAAAAGATAATTTATCTCTGCCTATCTATAATACATTCCAGTGGCTTCTTAGTGGTAAGTACCACCTGCCACCGCGTCTGTATGATTACGTAGATACATTACAAATGTTGACAGAGTCGAAAAATACTCATTTATCTGATATTAGCGGACGCCCGCGTCTTTCTCCGCCTTTAGACCTCCTTAGCCCTCTCGCAAAATCCGTTTTTAGTGGACGTCTACTACTTCCCTGCCAAATTTCAACTTTGTACGTCAAGCGATTTTCGAGATTTGTGATGACCTTCCGCATGTAAATATTAAGATTGTTAGATATATGTCTTAAAAAAACATGGTAGTTTTGGCAACACTATATTTCGATTTGTGGATCTGTGTAATTACGTAAACCTTTGTGTGTGTGTTGGAAAAACTTTAAAATATTTTTTTTCAGGCTCAAAAGCCTAAGCTCGTAAGAAATGAATGTGGAACAAAGGAGGCTTGCACTACATAATGCAAGCATATCTATTCACCTTCTCACTAATGTACGGTGCACTTTCATACAGGTATCCATTGAATTATTGCGTGTAGAAGCGCAAAATTCAAAAAAAATCTAAATTTAAAATCATCTAATCTGAAGGCCATGCTTGCTAGTGTAATTACAGGTACATGAACCTTAACATCTAATTCAAAACATTATTTATTTGCATAAAACCGTCTCATAAGGTCATCTCCTTCTCCCATCAACAATTAATATAATACATTAGTTTTGTACAAAACTTTATTCTACACTAACGGACGCCCGTGACTACGTCTGCGTGAAATTTAGTTTTTCACAAGTCCCTCGGGAACCATGGATATTTCCAGGATTAATGTAGCCTATGTGTTTATCCAGAATAAAATCTATTTCCATTCCAAATTTCAACCAAATCGGTTCAGTAGTAGCGCCGTTAAAGAGTAACAAACATCCATAAAAACTTTCGCGTTTTTAATATTAGTAGGATTAAGTAGGTAAATATTTCTCATGATAAGCAATCATGAAATTTTGCTTGTAATTATTTAAGCGATTGCAAACTATGATTTCAATTACAAAGTATCTGTGAGGGATTCAAGCTGAACTTGTGAAAAAAAAGCACGTAGTTCGTAAGTAGGTGTAGTTAAAGTAAAGAGTAACGTGCAAACTTTTGACGGCCTCCGTGGCGCAGTGGTATGCGCGGTGGATTTACAAAACGGAGGTCCTGGGTTCGATTCCCGGTTGGGCAGATTGAGATTTTCTTAATTTTTCCAGGTCTGGCTGGTGGGAGGCTTCGGCCGTGGCTAGTTACCACCCTACCGGCAAAGACGTACCGCCAAGCGATTTAGCGTTCCGGTACGATGCCGTGTAGAAACCGAAAGGGGTGTGGATTTTCATCCTCCTCCTAACAAGTTAGCCCGCTTCTATGTTAGACTGCATCATCACTTACCATCAGGTGAGATTATAGTCAAGGGCTAACTTGTAAAGAATAATAAAAAATCTAGCTTTTTGCATAAATTAAACTTGTTTGTCATACAATACAATTAGATCATTTGTGGCTTCGTTTGTAGCGTTATATTGCTTAATGAAAAGTTTGATCATCAACGAGGAGCCTTACAGTTCTGATTGTGTTTCTACGCACGATAAATCTATGCTTACAGTACTTGAGAGACTTCGGATGTTTACAGCAGATGTTTGTGGCATACGATCTATAATAAATAATAAAGTATACGCTTGCCATTTTTTGTTGAGTAATTTTTGCGGTTCCGTCCATTGTAGCGGAAAAACGGAGCACTTGTAGGATGTCTTCGCTGTTCGTCTGTTGTATTTTCTCAGCCTAGGACTCGAATTCAGGACCTCGTGATATGAAGCCACATAATCTAACCACTGGACTAAGGAGGCAGTTGATTACTTTTAAATGAATAGAATTCATCATCATCATTCATCATTATCAACCCATATTAGGCTCACTGCTGAGCTCGAGTCTCTTCTCAGAATGAGAGGAATTAGGCCAGTAGTCCATCACGCTGGCCCAATGCGGATTGGCAGACTTCATTCACGTAGAGAATTAAGAAAATTCTCTGGTATGCAGTTTTTCTCGTTTGAGACACGTGATATTTAATTTCTTAAAATGCGCACAACTGAAAAGTTGGAGCATGCCCTAGACCGGATTCGAACCCACACCTTCCGGCATCGGAGGCAGAGGTCATATCCACTGGGCTATTACGCCTCTCGAATAGAATATAATTCGCTAACACATTATTATGTATACTTAAATTCAAAAGCAAAGCAAAGCTTTGAAAATAAGTCATGCTTATTTTAACGGCCCATTACAAATCTAGACCTCCATCCATATAGGAGAGGGGATATGGAGCTTATACCCACCACGTTGTTCAAGCCGTTAAATTTTTTTTTAAGCAGATAATTTGCAATACTTTGTTGAATTATTTCACTGTAGCTCGCCAACTTCGTAACACTACCGATGGGTCGCGCTTGCCGGGGGGCGTGTAGAGGTGAATGAAATACCCACGACTGATGCACCTCACTTCCCTATACGCATGATTTCACACCCGCGCAGTCTTTCCCCCCGTCGCCCGCATATCATGGAACTTGCCAGACTATACTATGTATTATCTATTAAAAATCCTCTATGCACCTCACTTTCTTATACGCACGATTTTACACCCGCACAGTCTTTCCCCCCGTCGCCCGCATATCATGGAACTTGCCAGACTATACTATGTATTATCTATTAAAAATCCTCTATGCACCTCACTTTCTTATACGCACGATTTCACACCCGCGCAGTCTTTCCCCCCGTGGCCCGCATATCATGGAACTTGCCAGACTATACTATGTATTATCTATTAAAAATCCTCTATGCACTATAAGCTTTACTTTACCGTGTCGTGATAAGCTTACCCCAACGTAATCCGTGTGGGCCCACTGATGAAGCCTTACGCGTAGTGTGCGCGCGGCCTTATTATTGTCAGATCGATACAAGAATCACATTACTGGTCGTTTTACTGTTGGATCATATTACTGAAGCTGACTGTACTTTGCCGAAGCTTGCAATGTACATACTAATATTGAAAAGTAGAAAAGTTTATATTATGGTTTGTTTATTTGTTATTTTAAGTGGTTTAATCTCTAGAATTAATACTGAAAAAATCAATATTTCATGGCACAGAATTCGAACCCAGCCACTCATGATTTGTAGATATTAAACACTTAACTTAACCAATGTACCAACTTTTTTATGTAGGTGATAATGAGAGATATATACTCGGTAATTAGGCACACATACGCTCACAGGAGTTTTGAGCCAACCTATTCGCAATAAATTTTGTAACGTACTATATTTGATATAAAACACTTTTCATCCATTAAATAGATGGGTGAAGGTCGTTTCTAATACGGTTCTTAGACTATAAGCTGGAAGAGCGAGGATCCTGAGATACAGGATTTTCAAACTTAATTCTGGGCCCGCAGCACTATTGCAAAGATAATTATTAAAAAAAAAACATTAATTTTCATTTCCAAACTTATCAAAATATAGTTCTAAGCACTAAACAACATAGTGACAACCCTAGTCACATAAAACACTGATCACAAAATCAATAAACAACTAAGAGTAACAAGCTCGAAACAAAATCCCAAACAAATAAACCCGTAGCAACTAATAAGTATGCAAATCTCAAACAGACCGACCCGCGTAACGAGAATATGTCCAATTAATCGAGTCCTCCCCTCGGTGGTACATCACTAGTCAGTCTGACTAAACAAAAATGAATCTTATTACAACTGACTAAACTTGAAAATAACAAGTGCGATAATGAGCATTGACCAACATTATTCTCAATTTGAGAGAAGACTTAAGGGTGTTTGAACTCTGGCAAAAAATTATTTTGCAAGTATACCAAGTTTTTGTTAAATTCAAGAGTACAATCTTTGGAGATGTACTGCTGGGTTATTTGTTAAATCGGTGGTTTCAATACGATAAAATATTGTAACATCAGTGAAATTTAATATATATATTATTTAAAACATTTTAGGAAACATTGGCTTAAATACTATAAATAGATTAGTCTATGTGAGGTGTGTGGTCTTACAGAGGCGTCGACCTCTATAAGACCTACATCAAATAGAGCAACTGATTTATTAACAGTTTTGCTTAAAAATATTTTTGTGTATCATTCAGAGAAAGAGCAATGTAGAACTTACAATAAATGTTTTACAAGTACAAATGACACCTATTTAAAAAAAAATGAGAACGACTAGTTTGTTTGTTTGTTGCTAGTTATTAGCATATTTTAACGTCACACTACACCCACAGGCTTGCTATCTTACTCGAGAGGGGTCAGGGGATATAGAACGTAAGATCACCACGCTGCTTCAATGAGGGTTGACAGGTGTTAGGTTTTATCTTATTTTATGTATTTATATATTAGGTGTTATCCAGCCTTTGCGATTAACACCCTGTTGGGTCAAATGGGCTGGGACTTTATAAAAGACATCTCTTATCAAAACTTTTTTCGCTTTGCGGAAAAACTCGCGTTGTTTTTCCCTATTAACATGTTAATAAACTGTAATTTTCACAGTAGATTGAACCGTAATAAATTTGCGATAAAACGCAATTTCCATTGGCGAAATTGTTTTGAAAAATTTTCATCAATTCAATCGTTCTCACATTCGGAAATAGACTTCAGCATGTGAGAATAAAGGGTTATATTCGCTTGTGGTGGAGTTTTTGAAGTGATGTACAAAGTAGGGCGAGTAAGTATCGATGGTTATGGATCAGGGATGTGGCGCATAAGAAATAATGTATGACAGCCGCGGGGTATATGCGATATATCAATATTATAAAGAGGTACAGTTTGTGAGGTTGTAGGGGTAACCTCTGGATCTACAGTACCAATTTAAGAAATTCTTTTACCAATAGAAAGTCACGTTATTTGTGAGTGTCATAAGCTTTATTACCCAACTGCAAGAAGAGTTATGTTTATGTAACTATGTAATATTCTTTATTACCTCATGTCTTCCAAACCGCTGAACGGATAATTAAGACATCGTTAGATTTGTCTTGATAACCCAAGTGATCTTAGATAGGTGAAATAAAAAAAAACCAACACGACGACTGTGAGACGCTAAGACTCGAATTTGAAAAAGAATGTTTTTTTTCGAATATTGTGATATAGGTATCAAATTCAAGGGCTCATCAAGAGGATTTCAAAATGGTATATCTTGGCTATATAAAAATATAAACAATTAGAAAATCGTTATATATTCGCTATACAAACTAAAATGTCTAGGTGCGATTAGGTTAGGTGGGCGGATTTTTTAATTATTTTAATCCCGTATTCTCACGGAAACGGAAATTACGCAAGTGAAACCGCGGGGCGCCGGCTAGTACTGAATAAAAATTTTAATAAAAAAAAATTCAACCGACTTCCAACTCAAAAATTAACCTAAACTAAAAAGCAAAAAATAACATCTTACCTATGTGCTACCTTCTGATCAGTTTGAAGGCGGTGCCAAGCCAGTGATGTTTTTATTTAAGCCGTTTAAATTACAAAATTTCTGTGGTTCTTTCAGAAACGGCTTTAATTAAAACATGACACTGGATTGGCACCGCCTTCAAACTGATCACTGAACTGACGACTGAACACGTTATATGAATATTCAGAAAAACGTGAAAGGTGACTGTCCTCCGTCTTCATCACCAGACCCCCTATGCAGTCACAATCCATATGGTTGGGAAGTTCTCATCAATATAAAATTTATCGAGTCCAAACACAAGGTAGCTACTGTGAACCGTCGAGGAGTTCCCTTAACTCTCCTTCATCTTCGTCACCAGACCCCTAATACAGTCACAACCAATTCAGGTGGAAAGTTCTCATCAATACAAAATTATCAAGTCAAAACACAAGGTAGCTACTGTGAACCGTCGAAGAGTTCCCTTAACTATCCTTCGTCTTCATCACCAGACCCCTAATACAGTCACAACCCATCTTGGTGGAAAGTTCTCATCAACACAAATTTATCAAGTCCAAACACAAGGTAGCTACTGTGAACCGTTGAGGAGTTCTCTTAACTGTCCTTCGTCTTCATCATCAGACCCTTAATACAGTCACAACCCATCTAGGTGGAAAGTTCTCATCAATACAAATAAATCAAGCCCAAACAAAAGGTACCTGCTGTAAATCGTTGACGAGTTCAATCGTCTGTGTTTCGGCTCCATCATCAGACCAACTCCAGACCTTCATAAAATTGTAGCGGTTTAAAATACCTTATGGAAACACAAACAAACGCACTAGCCGTCCCTACGATTTTCGAAAGTTCCCCTCGATTTCTCCAAGATGCCATCATCAGATCCTGACATGAAAAAAATGGGACCAGCCTGGAATCAAACCCTTCAAAACAAAAAAAGAATTTTCAAAATCGGTCCACAAATGACGGAATTATCGCTGGACATACATAAAAAAAAAAAAACATACATACAGCCGAACGTAGAACCTCCTCCTTTTTGGAAGTCAGTTAAAAAGCAAATTGTTTAATGTTTATCCAATAGCATTGGTCCACTGGTCCTAATGGCGTGCAAAAGGTTTTCAACTAGGATAGGCATTATACGTATCTAGGACAGTTTCATAATGAGTCTCAGGTTAATAATATACTCTAAGATGAACATTCCTCAAGCTATACATAGGTATCTATAATTATTGTCGAACCATCTCGAAGAGGTAGTATTAATAGAATTGCTCCCAACTTCATTAGCTTTAAACCAATTAATGGCTTAATTGGATGTAAAATCACGGCGCAAGACTGTTACGAGATACTTGAATCAGGTTATTATAATTGGATATAATTGCATGGATTAGTTGTATGAACTGATACCTTAATTAATCTAATATAATAATATACTTGCGTTTATATTTACGAGTATATGAGCTATGATAGATCAGTGGTTATGACATCTGTCTTCGATTCAGAGGGCGTAGGTTCGAATCTAGTCTGTGGCATGCACCTCCAACTTTTCAGTTGAAATTAAATATCACGTATCATGAGAAAACATCGTAAGGAAACCTGCACACCTTAGAATTTTCTTACTTGTGTGAAGTCTGCCAAACCGCAAGCGTAGTGGACTATTAGACTAAGCTCTCTAATTCTGAGACGACGTGAGGATTATACTCGTGCTCAATAGTAAGCCGAATGTGGGCTATAATTGATGATCCTACTAATATTATAAACGCGAAAGTTTGTTTGGATGTTTGTTACTCCTTAACGTCGCTAATACTGAAGCGATTTGACTGAAATTTAGAATGGAAATAGATTTTACTCTGGATTAACACATAGACTACTTTTAATCCCGGAAAAATTCATAGTTCCCGCGGTATTTGTGAAAAAGTGAATTTCACGTGGACGAAGTCGCGGGCGTGCTAGTGATGCAAACTTGCAATTTCTTGTATGACTAGCGGACCCTATCGACTTCCTCGTTGTGGTTTTTTTTTGATAAAAGCCAACTTAAAAAAGTGTGTGTCAGCTCCGACGCACGGATGGAGTTTACTCTTTTCAATAGCAACGCCTGAAAAGTGAAAGGTGCGCAAGCGAGGTGCAGCGCTGCGTGCGCGCCCACCAACAGCGTGCACGTGCGTGCGGACGCGCTAGGCATGTGAACGCTGTTGGCGGCAGCGCACGGTGAAAGGTGCGCAGAATAGGTTGCGCACAAAAAAGGTAACGCTATGCGTTCATCGAATTTTACTGCCCATATTTTTTTCATAACGGAGGCTATATATGAAAAATCTATTCTTAAGGAGTGAACTCCAATAAGTTATGAAATGACATGCGTTACGTTTTTTGTGCGCAACCTATTCTGCGCACCTTTCACCGTGCGCTGCCGCCAACAGCGTGCACATACGTGCGCACCCATGTGCACGCTGTAGGCGGGCGCGCACGCCGCGGCCTGCTGCACCTCGGTTGCGCACCTTTCACTTTTAAGGCGCGAGTATTGAGACGTGCTTCGGGGTAACTTTTTGTTTCTTTTTAACATGCACACTTTTTTTTGTTGGTAAACAGTGCACATCGAGTAGGGCTTTAGTAATGCTTATGTTAAAGAAGACTAAATTTATAGAATTGTAAAATAACTAATAGACTTTATAATATACTTCACATTATATATTTTACTCTTACAATGATATAATCATTAAAATAAATTAGAAAGTTAGAAATTAGAAAGCGCACCAAAAACGTGACACTTTTTCGTTAGTTCAGTTGGTTTTACCCCTCGGATTTTTCTCATACCGGGCGCCTTATATATAAAAAATTATATTCTCTTAAGGAGTAAACTCCAAAAAAATAAGTATAAGTTGTTGAGGATTTTAAAAATTCTAAAGGGGAACAATTTGCGAACTTATACCATCAAACATGATTGTAGAAAAGCAAAGCACTTAGATATACTTGTACAATAGTATTAAAATCCTTGATAAACCGCAACGCAGTGCAAATAAAAGTGCATCCGTTCAAATAGGTCGTGAATACAATACGGTAACCCAGTACAGGCGGCGTGGCTCTGACAGAACAAAGCCTCGCTCAGACAAACGCGGGCACTGAGACCACCTTTGTTGCTAACCGCACGCGAGATGGGTTACAAGTGCAAATAAAACTATTTTACACGGTGCTAGACAAAATCAACAGTAGTAAAGCCACAGAATTTTATTGAGATACCTCTATAGCGTTCAATACAGTAGAAGTTCCCATAAGTTATCAAACACCCACCAACGGTTATCAACGCAACCAAAACGCAGGCGTGTCTATTCACAGCAAAAAGGAGTCCTTTTCTTGCATCTCCTACTTTCCGAAGTATATCTGTTCCTATCACCTTCGTTCCTATATACCATCAATTTCGGTAGGTCTATAGAAGCCAAAGCCAAAAGTGCTGCCAAAAAACTTGGTATCCTTAATAAGGTGAAGCAGTACATCACACCACATTGCTTTATATCATGCTCAGGTCCGGTCGTGCATGGAGTACTGAAGTTACCTTTTTGATGGCTCTGCTAAGAATCAGTTGGCTGCTTTTAACGCTGTAGATCGCCGAGCCAGGAGACTTATAGGCGAAGACTCACCCCTTCTGAAAAAAACAAACCCTTGGTCATCGTAGGAAAGTTGCTAGTCTCTCGAATTTTTACAGAATATATTTCGGAGAGTGCACAGGAGCTATTTGAGCTTGTACCACCGTCACCTTTTTACCATCGCACTGTAAGACACCGGGTAGGTTTCCATCCCTACGTCATTGACATTCCTTGAACTCGTACGAAGCGATTTGCTTCTTCGTTTCTTATGCGCATGGCTAGGGTATGGAACTCTCTCCCGAAGTCAGTATTTCCTAATTCTTACAACTTGGGCATCTTTAAAACGAGAATAGGCATCTTCTAGGCAAGCACGTATCACCTTAGGCCACATCTTACCATCAGGTGTTACCGCAAGTAACACGTGTAATTTTAAGACATTGAAAACATCAACTTTATCGATGCAGTTTGTTTAAACATGTTAGATCATGATCATATACTTTTGACAGAGGGTCTAGCGTGGCAGGTCCAATGGTCTGTGGGAGCCCCATATCTAATGATTGCAATTCAAAGACATTCATTTAACTACGGACAACAATTTTACTTCCCAATGGTTAGGCTTCTGATGGCTTTCTTGAGGTCCTGGAGTGGGCTTACATACTTCATTACTTATCAACAGGTGACATTGTAGTCAAGGGCTAACTTGTAAAGAATAAAAAAAAATAGTAACCCATTTGATCCTATAATGGACCGTTAAATAAAGCTGATAATGGCGATTAGCTACAACTAAGTAAATAATGTATAAGCATCTGTGAGACGCAGAGGTTTTGCTCAGTAGAGTGTGTCGCGGTGTCCAGTGTCGTGTCGTGGGTGTCGACTGTCGGTGTCGGCCACACACGAGATCAAACGATAACTCGCTAGAGTAGTGTTCAGTGTACGACTCTAGTCCTTACTCGCAACTTGTATCGAGTTACATGGGTGACATCCGATTTATGTTCTGTGTTGCGCAGATTCTCGTCTATTTGTGTGAAGAAATTAGAATTAATGTATTTTAAAAGCCATGATTGCCCAGTAGATAAGACCTCTGCCTCCGTTTCGGAAGGGTGTGGGTTTGAATCCGACTTTTCAGTTGTGTGCAGTTTAAGAAATTAAATATCACGTGTCTTAAACGGTGAAGGAAAACATCGTAAGGAAACCTGCATACCTGAAAATTTTCTTAATTCTCTGCGTGTGTGAAGTCTACCAATCCGCATTGGGCTGGCGTGGTGGACTAACCCCTCTCATTCTGAGAGGAGACTCGAACTCTTATAAGTTAGGAGTTATGATATAAGGCTATGGAAATTCCAAATGCAATTTACTCAAAGATGAAATAGGTTCATAAATCACAACTAACTCAGTAAAGTAACTCGTACATTTACAGTCTTTTTTTTTTTAAATTTTAATAGAACTTGTCTTGTTATCTCGCATATAGCTGTAGATTAAATCTTTAAAGGTATTGTACCACTTCCTCTAAATTTTATTAGGGTTTAATTTTATAACAGAAAAATCTGTGCCATTAATTGATTCTGTGGCTAGGATATTCTCCTGAAGGACCTACTACATCCTAGTACCTTGTATGTATGTATGTATGTTTAATTTTATAAATAAATTTTCTTATCTCAAGTTGTTTATAAAAAACTCAATTTTCAACGACATTCTTATGCATAATACACTATGGATAAGAATGTCGTTACAACATGTCGATACTATAACGCAGAAAATGTTTTGAAAATTAACTTAACTTTATCGTGTGCTTCGGTTCGTTTGGAATATTTCGTTTAGACTGTATTGTATGATCAAAAACGTGCAAGTCACCATCGTGTAATTATTCTAGGCTGTACCTACATAGGTACAGAGGTGCAGTACAAAGAGTAATTACTGTACCTCGAGCCTGCTCTTAGGGTCGACCCAATTTTGTAACACTTCCTTTAACGAGGTGAAGCAATCTATTACGGCTGGTACACACTGTGTGCTAGATTTATGCATTTATTTTCCGACTGAGCTAGTAAGGAGTTAGAAGAAAGAAAACAAATAAACAATAAAATACATGTGAGCATGCAAATGCGGCCTTATTGGTAAATCAAACTCTTACAGATAACTATGACAGAAACTTAGAAAAAGTCTAAGGAAAAGTGTTAGACTATTAGTTATGTGTTTATCTATTTATGAATTGGACTGACTAAGAAGGCTGAAAGTATGTCAGACTTCTGCCATAAGTAAGTACGGTAGTAAATTATGGAATTTTGACCGTGGTGGCTTTATCATATAGCACTGTAGGGTTCAGATTCTTTTGGAGTATAATTTTTTTTGATATTTTCTACGGAAGTCTTTCCGAAGGACTGCCTCGAAGCTGAGTGAAAGATGTCTGGAGCTGATGCCTTAAGCTGACAAACTTTCAACCATAAAAAGCACCAAGCGCATCTCGGTTGCTCAGAAAAGGGTATTCAGATAAGGGTCTTCGTCAAGCATAAGCCTTTTTACCTATAAAAAAACATTATATGCAATACATCCATTGTATAACTAGCTTTATAATTTGAGTGCAGTCTATGCTCGTACAAATATTGCGAAGGTCGACGCCTGTGCCGGCGCTGACTTATACCGACTTTATCCTTTGACCTGCTCACATAGTGGTAGTGTAGTCAAGCTATAATGTACGGTGGCATCCATATATTGTGGACGTCCAGGCAACTCGTACGAAACTATTTGCATCCACATTTCTAATTCGTAAAACAAAAATTTGGAATGTCCTTCCGGCGTTTGTGTTTCCTGACACTTGTAATTTGAACACCTTCAACGCAAGAGTGAATAGGCATCTTCTAGGTAAGCGCGCTCCAACTTAGACTGCATCAGGCTTTATTGTAGTCAAGCGCAAACCTATATTGCATAAAAAAATCGGTTATCTGTAAAGTCAGTTTACTGACGCTAGTTGAACGTGACAACGTCAGAAAATACTGATGGAATGGTTGCACTTTTCAAAATAAGAGCGAGATATACTTTATTTCTTGTAAAAAAAGTTGGCATCCCTAGAGCGAGGGAACGACGCATGACGTCATCTTTTTTTTGCTACGACGAGTTTGCATCGAGCTTCATCGAATTAAAAGACGTTGTCACGTCAAAAAAATGTAGCGTAGGTCAGAGCCTCGTTGGGTTATTGTTTAGGATATCATCATTATCAATCGATATTGTTCTTACTGCTGAGCTCCATCCCATATTGGGCAGAGTTCGAGTCTCCTCTTAGAATGGGGTTAGACCAATAGTCCACCACGCTGGCCCAATGCGAATTGGCAGACTTCACACACGCAGAGAATCAAGAAAATTCTCTGGTATGCAGGTTTCTTCACGATGTTTTTCCTTCACCGTTTGAGACACGTAATAGGCGACTGAAAAGTTGTAGGTGCATGCCCCGGGCCGGTTTCGAACCTACACCCTCCGGAATCGGAGGCAGAGGTCATATCATTCAGATCAAGTTCGAGTCCTGGTACATTTGAGCTTTTCTCTTTGCCAAGAAATTCACACTTGGATGGTTGGTTAATAAAAAAGGATAAAATATTTATTTTTAATTAAATGCCTTTAATAAATTAAGAATGTGTAAGAAAATATATAAAGTAATATCGTTAAAGAAAAAATGTTGAACATTAAACGCATGTTCTTAATGAATTTCATATACTTTACCTCTTCAAAGAGGAAAAGAGGAAACGTTATATTAAATTCCACGGATTATGGCAAAAGCCGAGAAAATGTACAGCAAAGGCAATAATAAAAGATTGTTAATTCAATTTTCCTACTTTCTTCCTTTACTTACCTCCTTTCTTACTTATTAATTTAATTCTATTATTTCTTATCTTTGAACTAAATATTTCTTTGTGATGGCTTAGGACATTGAAACCAAATTAAAACGCAGTGACGATTCACTGCGTTTAGATTTGGTTCGGACGCCTCAGATTTTCCAACTCCGGATTTTTTTCTTATTTACTGACAACTTTAAGGTAACTTCATTAACCTGGAATCAAAGCCAGAATTTCGGGATCTGATGCCACAGGGTAACTAACCATTGGACCAACGGAGTAGTCAATTATCGCTGGACATACATAAAAAAAAAAAAAAAAAAACATACATACAGCCGAACGTAGAACCTCCTCCTTTTTGGAAGTCGGTTAAAAAAATAGTAATCATCATCATTATCAGCCGATGATCGTCCACTGCTGGACACAGGTTTTCCAACACCGCGCTTTCCCGTAAAGAGCCGAGACAGTCCATTGGACATGACTCGCCACTGGGCTGACTAACGTCTATCTTTGATTTGGAGGGCGCAGGTTCAAATTCGTTCCGGGGTATGCACCTCCAATTTTTCAAGTAGGTATGTGCATTTTAAGAAATTAAATATCACGTGTCTCAAACGGTGAAGGAAAAACATCGTGAGGAAACTTGCATACCTGAGAAATTTTCTTAATTCTCTGCGTGTGTTACGTCTGTCCATCCGCATTAGGTCAGCGTGGTGGATGAACCTAACCTTTCTCATTCTTAAAGGAGACCCGTGCTTAGCAGTGAGCCGAATATGGGTTATAATCATTGGATTACTATGTACTAAATGGTTGTAAGTAATATTGTCTCCATTTTTATATAAAAAGTAGTGATCGAGTACCGGTTGGTACAATCAGTTGCAGATGATCAGATCGGATGTCAGTTCTGCACTCATTATGCCGGTCAATTAGCGGTCCGCCGGTGGTCCGCTGAGGTACGCCGCGGCTCGGGTTACCTGTACCGTACACTTTTTACTACGAAAATACTTTAAAATGTATTTAAAAGTTTTTTTTTTACAAAAACTACGAACCGCCTACCCGCATTGAAACAGCGTCTAAACTCTATATCATATGTCTCTTCTAGGTGCCCTTTTTAATGGACCTTTAAAAATAGACTCTTAATGATGAAACTACTGTATTTTTTTTGGAATATGAATTTAAATTTACAATTTTATGAGCTTTCTTTACCTTAGCACAAGTAAAAATGTTGTCGTTGCTCCTACTGTGACGATGACAGAAATGAGAAATAGGAAAAAGATTGTGTCACTGAGCACACTCTAAAGTATATCCAGAACCAGTATAAAACTGACAACCGTGCTATGCGACAATACAGCATGTTTGCCGTGCTACCATGTCGTTGGTTCATCTTCAGTTATCCTCTTAGGGCGGCCATCAATGGATGAAAATCCACACCCCTTTCAGTTTCTACACGACATCGTACCGGAACGCTAATTCGCTTGGCGGTAGGTACGTCTTTCTCGGTATGGTAGTAACTAGCCGCGGCTAAAATTTCTCAGCAAAAAAAAAATTGTATGTGTTGGGTAAAAATGTTTGGGTGCGAAGTATCGCTATTTTTTACTCTCATTTATTTATTTGCCCTAATTAATTATTATTATTGATTTTTTAATAGTCACCAGGCTTGCGCTTGACTGCAATCATGCCTGAAGGAAAACAATAGTGTCTAGGGTGGAATACTATCAGTGATCATAAGCACTTGATCCTATAATACATAGATAATCCTAATTCCCCAAAGAGGTCATTAGGCCAGCAGACAACATGTTGCTAATTGGCCAGCCATAATCAATCAGCCATTTGACAAACAGCCACAATGACCGCAGATGACTAATGGCTTGTCTAATTTGTGCGTGCGACGCGTGGATTAATCGTCATTAGCCACTAATCAGACGATCCGTTCCGTACTAATTCGCCCAGCGGTTCGCCGCTATTTGTCATGTGCAACCGCTTACGTCATCTTTGACATGTGCCCCATTCTCTATTTAATTAAGATCTACGGGACTAAAGAGCACGCAATGACCCGACGTATACCTCATTGTATGAATGCTGAGAGTTTGTCTAACCGTGCTCCTGACATAGTTGCGAGTAAGTACGGTAGCTGATTCTGGAGTTTATAGTGTCATAGAAGATAGCTGGTTTCAAGCTTCGCGGCAACCCTTCAAAGAGTACACTTACAGATAAAGGGAAGAAGGAGGGATAGAGGACTAGGCAAAGATTTCTACGAAACTCCGAGTCTGGCAACGTTTTATTCTTAGAAGATTGAGGATCTGGACCCTATAAACCTAGCTGGCTGAAGATAGCCTTCCAAAGCAAAATTGGCTATTAGTCAGGTCACCCAAATGTTTAGATTCAAAATAGACATACAAATACAAGTGTTACGAAAAATATTGCAATTATGCTTCATTCTTGAGACAAAGCAGTAAGCGACGTTTGGTATATGTGGTTCATATAAATGCAGAGCCAATTTTTCAGGTAACCCAGAAAACCTGAAGAGACCCGCAATTCAGAAGACTGTTTATCTTTTGATTTACTACATATTGTATTCAACTTTCACTCTATTTTTTTAATTTTTTAAAACTATCCAATCACTTTCACCAACTAATTTTGTGTGAGGAAACACTACTACTTGTCACAGTGCAGTGTGGGTGGAAATTAATGAGTTATCATGTTCCGGTTAAAGCTGATCGCATATTATACTAGTTATCGTCAAACGCACGAATCGCACTTTGTTGCTATATTGGTTGCCTGTTTTTACTCTTTGTGATAATTTCGGGAAAATACTACAGTCCTGGTTCTTTCTGCCGCCTCAATCTATTGGATTTGGTTGGGACTTGATGCCGGTAAGATTACACGAAAATGAGGCTTAACACTTATGCTTTAGGTTGCATGTGTTACTTGCATGCCCGCGATGATGATGATAATGATTTTACAGTTGATGGTTTTCCATCTGTTGGGCCATGTGTTTGTCGACTATTACTTTATATATGAATGCAATTTATAACATGTGTAAACCATTATTACCGGTTCACTTTACACTCAAACAACTTGACCGTGATTTTTATCACTTCAAGAGCCTTGTCCTTTTAATGTCTAACGAACAATATATCTTTCTGAAACTCTTGCAATTTCTAAATTAATTTCGTTTTATTTATTTGAATATTTGCTTAACAATCTTATGAAAAATAGCACATAGTTAAGTCTTGAATTTCACAAGTATTAGGATTTTCGTTGTATCTACTTTCATGCAGGTTACATTGCGACAACTTTGTTTAACCTATGTTTCCTGCGCTTGCGTATTTCTACAGTTTTGTTGCATATGCGACCAGCATAATGAGGTGTTCCGTATAATGGGCGAACTGGGATGGAACAGATCGTTTAATTTGTTAATTAATTGAGGCGTGTCGGCTCAGGTTTGACGGCGAGCGTGTCGGCACTCGGCTCTCACTTGACGGGAGGTCTCGGTGGAGCGAAAATTAATTTCACGTTGTAAGGTCACTGATACTATGACGGGGACCTACAATAAACCATTGGGAGATGTTTTTGTTCATTTTGAAATCGTTCAGACTTTTAAATTAACTGTTCAGTGAAACCATAGGTACCTAGTTATAGTTAATTGATTTTTAAGGGTTTCTTATCTTTTTATTTATTGAGAAATTAGCCCTTGATTGCTATGTCACCTGATGTTAATTGCAATCTAAAATGCGGGCCTGTAAAAGCTACAAAGCTTATTGTAGGTACTTACGCGGTTACGTGGCATTAACAGAATGCTAAATCGTTTGTCGGTCTTTGCTGGTCGGGCAGTAACTAGCCAGACCTACAGCTAGCTTAAAATCATTTCACAGGACCGGAAGAGTTTTCTCCTTTTCAGGCAATCTTCAATTTAAGGAGGGTACCTAATGGTGATGAGGCCAAACGTGCCCTAATTCAGAAAATAAAAAGTTGTAAAGTAAACCGAGACAAGGAACCCTGAACTTTTCTGTTGAAACCACAGAATATCCCATTGCGTCAGAGATTGTGAAACGTTAAAACATTGATCTTTATTTCTTATGTCGTAGGTTTAGACAATTTTAATAGATAAATTTTAAATCTTGTAAACTTGATGAGCATAAAACATGAGCATGAAAATTCCGAGCATGAAAAACTTTAAATCTAAATATAAATTCGCTGCTTGATTTCGTTGGAATTTCACAGAAAATACCAAAATAAATCACATATTCATTGTTCATAAAGAACATCCGCATAATAACGCCTGTTTCTATACAATTCAAGATGCCGTTTTATTAATAAGCACTTAAGAAGTGAATCCTCAAGTTAGCCAGTAACTAGATAATTTAAACGCTTGCGGTAGTTAACTGGCTACAATGAATTTATAGTCGCAATAAATGGATAGCCGCCTTTTATGTATAGTGTAAGAGCCAGTGGTCGCAGAAACTTTGTCAGTGTATAAAAGCTGAAACTTTGTCAGACCATGTTCCTAGTCCTACTATAGAGAAGTACGGTAACCATGACTACATTTTGGTAATCTTCGAGACCTCTAAAAAACTACGGTTTTGCTCCTACGATTTTTCTAATAAATAAACTAATCTATACTAATAAATAAAGCTGAAGAGTTTGTTTGTTTGATTGAATTGAACGTGCTAATCTCAGGAACTACTGGTCCGATTTGAAAAGTTCTTTCAGTGTTAGATAGCCCATTTATCGAGGAAGGCTATAGACTATATAATTTTCTCTATATTCTAACGGGAACGGGAACCACGCGGCTAAAACCGCGCGGCGCCAGCTAGTAATAAAATAAAACTTTGGATTGGCTGAAAAACTTTCAATTTGACAAAATTTTATCTGTTACTAACAGACATTGATCGTCCGCGTGCAATTCAGTTTTTCACAAATCCCGCGGGAACCATGGATTTTTCTGGGATGAAAATGTTAATGTGGCTATGTGTTAATTCAGAGTAAAATCTATTTCCATTCAAAGTTTCAGTCAAATCCCTTCAGTAGCCATAAAACACACAAATATTCGCCTTTTACACTGGTTAACATGTGCACTTTAGTACAAAAAAAGTTCTCCGTCTCCTATAAAAACGGTTGAGATGTCATTCGATTTGAAATTTAATGTAGATAGTTTTTGAAAAAACTAAAGGCCCGCTCGCAAAAATTGCAAAAGTTATAAACAATTAACTAAAAATAAAAAAGGGTTTCGGTTTTTGACTTATAACTCAAAAACTATTTAAGATATTTCCAATTTGACAAATAATTCAAAAAGAACAGAAAAATTTCTAACAAAAAATGTAACCTTTAGAAGTCTGGACAAATATTTATTTAACTGAATAATCTTTTAAAATAAGTAAAAAATATTTTTTTTACATTTTTCTTTTTTTTTGAAAATCATCAACCATTTTTATAGGAGACGGAGATTTTTTTCTACTAAAGAGCACATGTGAATATTTATAATATTAGTAATATAACCGAAAGGAGTGTGGATTTTCATCCTCCTCCTAACAAATTAGCCCGCTTCCATCTTAGACTGCATCATCACTTACCATCAGGTGAGATTGTAGTCAAGGGCTAACTTGTAAAGAATAAAAAAAAATATGTGGCAGTCACCGGCTCTCATTCTAATGACGTGTGAAATTGATACCAGTTTCTTGAAAATAATAAGTTGATCATAGCACATCATTTCTCTTAATGGAGTTAATAAATTGCAATATTTTACTGTTAGGAAACTCTATACGGCAACCCATTAGTAGTTTTTGTATTTACCGGCTTCCATATTATTTTTATAATTTTCTATTAAGAAAAGTAGAAGAAGTAGTTATTATGTTTTAAAATGGTTGTTTGTTTATGTCTCTTTGATGTTATTAATGCGAAAGTTTTATGCTGGACACGCAAATAGGACTTTTGTTAAAACTTTTAAGTATATACCTACCTTCATCAAAAAAAGTGCCAGTCAAAATTTATTTTTGCTCTACATTTAACTGCAAACTTTCAGCAGTTAAAAGACTGTTGTATTGTTTTGTGGGACGCATAAATCGAATTTACTTTGTATTAAATACTCGTAAAGTGAAATTGTTTTTAATTCATAACGAAACGTGACCTATAAAATACTTGAATTTATAGTCTGTGCTATGTCTGTGGAACTTACCCGATAAAGAACCTAAAGTAAAAATATGCAAGAATTAAATCGAAAGTTAGATACGAACTCGTAAATCGACGCTTTCTTTCGTAAACCGTAAAAGAGACATAAAAATCCCTACAATTTTATAGTTAGTTTAACGCTCAGGTAGTTGCACGCCATCTTAAAATGTCAACCATATTTTTTTCTTTCCGCGCGCTCAATGGACGATTTACGGTAGACATCGTGGCAACAAAAAGAACCTTAAGTTCTTTTTTCAAATGCGAGCATGACTGGCCATTCATAAATTGTTCCATTTTTTCTTTTAATATTGTTGTGCTTATTGATATTGAACTTTATAATAAGACACAATGATTTCAAATTTGTTTGCAATTTGTGTTTTTTACACACGGGCAAGTTTATTTAGGATTCGAAATTCGAATGTATTGATGCGTCAACAGTATTGTTCCGGTATTTAACTAAATTGTCTGTGGTTTCGAATAGCAAATGGTTTAGGAATTTTTCGAGGTATGTGGATGATTATGTACCGTTCAGAAAATGTTTGGTTTATGATTTAGTATTATAGTAATTTTTACGTTGAATAAGTATATTTTGGTTACGTTCCACTTGGCTATCAGAACCTCCAAAATATTCCAGCTGGCATTCTACATGCGATCATTTTGGTCGTTCTGATTGCCAAGCGGAATGCAGCCGATATTAAATTTTTGAAGGTTTGGTTGTAATAGTAAGTAAAACTGAAGGACCGTCAACAACACAATAATTTTAAAATGTTATCATCTTCAGAGTTTGCTAAGCATCGGTTTGTTTGTCAACAGGTTTCGATGTCATTGTGTCACCATAGTAATCTCGTAATTACTTATTATTATGGAATAGAAACGCATTGTTAAATTATATGTATATGCCTTTCTAATATTTACTGACGTTCTTTATGTTTTATATCATAAAAATAGAAGATCTGTATCATGAATGTATGTAAAAATAGAGTAAAGGTGAACACACAATGGCGGATACCTTTAATTACAAACAAGATTTAACGAGCGCGTAAACACGGTTTATAAACCCGTTACACAGTTCACAGTGTAAACGTTGAGCGTAAATATTTGTCCGTCCGTCTGTGCGCTCCCTGTTAGCTTGTAAATAATAACTCGGACAGGTTCATCTTTTATTGACCAGTTAAAAGTGTATGCTTTTGGAAGCCAACAGTCGCATTAAAGTGTTGGGTTTGATTCTTGACCACGTTAGTATCGATTTAGTGTTCCGGTTGATTAGAATTATCATCATCATCATCATCATCATTGTCAGCCGATGGACGTCCACTGCTGGACATAGGCATCTTGCATGGACTTCCAAACAAAACGGTCTCGAGCTGCCAGCATCCAACGGCTCCCTGAAACCCGCTTGATGTCTTCGGTCCACCTAGTGGGGGGTCGACCAACACTGCGCTTTCCGGTGCGGGGTCGCCATTCCAGCACCTTGGGATCCCAACGTCCATCGGCTCTTCGAACTATGTGGCCTGCCCACTGCCACTTCAGCTTCGCGACTCGCTGAGCTATATCAGTGACTTTAGTTCGTCTGCGGATCTCCTCATTTCTGATTCGATCACGCAGAGAAACCCCAAGCATAGCTCGCTCCATCGCCCGCTGAGTGACTTTGAGCCTTCTTATTAGGCCCATAGTTAGCGACCAAGTCTCGGATCCGTAAGTCCTCACTGGCAACACGCACTGTTCGAAGACTTTCGTCTTCAGGTACTTTTTTGAAAATTTTTGCAATTTTGGACGAAAAGATGTCGCGGAGTTTCCCAAAATTCGGTTGATCAGGGTTGAGTCAGGGTTAATCTATGGTAGTATTAGAGCTGTTTGTGATAGAGTTCGTCCAGGGAAGTACTACAACTGCCGTTTTGTTTCGAATGGTATGGTGATGAGAAACAGCCGCATGAGGCTTAACGCCTCAGATTGTGAATAGGACGTCACTTTGTAGGACGTGCTTTTTAGATACCCTTTGAATGTGAAGTGTTGCTGTTTGTTATAGGCTATGGTTTACCACTTACCATGAGGTAGACTATTTGCTTGGTCCGTCTTTTATTCCATACTAAGAGTAGGTATAAAATAATGCAATTATCAATAACGTGTAATGTTGCCTCAAATGTTGGCTAACGCACTTACAACATCTCAATGTTTTTGATAATGTTTTTAACATTGATATAAATCGTTAGATGGGCCCCTCCATATTAAAGAACGCTCAATTTCATGTCAATACCCAAAGACGTGCGGGCACATCTTATTTTAGTATGTAACAAGCGCATGCTGTGAGTGGACGTGGACTTAATAAAAATATTTACTGTTTTTTCTTATTTTAATCCCTTAATTATGCCTTCGTGTCCATTTTGGAAGTGTAAAAATACAGAACTGTGTTACGAGTGATGACGTACTTAATATGCGAAACCAATGACAATTCCGCGACGAGGCCCATCTAACTATCTACGATCGATGGTTTTTAAAAGACCAGATATATACTTTAGTATAAGACCAGAGTAGACCATAAATCACTAATACTCCAGTCTCTATAAACAACTTAGTCCGAACTAAATGGAATTTGTAGTAGGTATAGTTTAGGAATTAGATAACCACTTTCTCACACGCATCACAGAAGTTCCGTGGTACCACATCATTGCATTGTCAAAACATACATACACAATCCCTGAATCACTTCAACCTACCTCTTAGTTAAAAGATACAGCTTCGCTAATCGTGAAAATGTATCTGACATTTTGTTGACGGAACACGTAGTGTTGTGTTGTGTTAGGCTGGATTACATCTGCACAGGTGGCGACTATCTCGGCTGACGTCAGTAAACAGCGCTAAGATGCCGCTGAGTAATCTGGATTTGTATCAGATCGTAACAAAGCGCTCTTAGTCACCGTGTGCTTTTGATATGTTTGGACGAACCTAAATAGTAATTCTTCAAGGAATCTGAAGTTTCATTTATACTAATAATATGAAGAGGTAAAGTTTGTGGTACGTAGGGAATAATCTCTGGATTTACTGAAACTATTTTAAAACTTCTTCTAACACTAGGAAGTCACGTTATTTGTGAGTTTGTGTGAGGCTATATTTTATCCGGGTATTCTGACAGGAACGGGAACCACGCGAGTGAAACCGCGCGGCGTCAGCTAATGTATATAAATCTCTAAGGTGACTGACTGACATACTGATCTATCGACGCGCAGCCCAAACTACTGGACGGATCGGGATAAAATTTGACATGCAAATAGAAGTTATGACGTAGGTATCCGCTAAGAAAGGATTTTGATCAATTCTACCTAAAAGAGGATAAAATAGGGGATAAAAGTTGTATGAATTTTGCGGCGATTTGGAATGAAAATAGATTTTACTCTGGATTAACAGATAAGGTATTTTTCATCCCAGAAAAATCCATGGTTTCCGCGGGATTTGTGTAAAACTTAATTCCACGTGGACGTAGTCGCGGGCGCCCGCTAGTATCTAATAAAATGCATTCTACTTTATGTAATAAAACTTTTAAATGCAGCAAATCGAAATGAAAATAAAACGAGCTACGTGCGATTCCCAAGATTTTCCCGCCAAAACTAAAACAAAAATCAGTTAAATAGCGAACATGCAACCAAGACGGGGAACTAGGAGATAAAGTAAATCGGGAATACTTTACGATTGTAAGCGCCGATACGTGCCGATACAGACGCGACGCTGTTGTTGTGTCCACGTATAGCTGCAGGTAGTGTTGCCAGGCGTCCGGATATAGCCGGACATGGTTAGGCTTTATCCGGACGCCGGCTTGATTGCGTGTCCGGCCAAAATTAAACTGTGTCCGGCTTATATTTCGCAAACGAGCCGAGCGCAGGCGAGTCGACTGTTTATAAAGAAATTAATTTTTACTGATGACTTCATTTGATTGGTTACGGACTTAAGTCGGTTTTATTTATATTTTATTAGAATTTAACAAGAGATTTACTAATAATCTTGATTTTTCATACAATTATTACTGAGACACAAAATCCTCAATAATGTAGGGTGTCCGGGCTTTATACCCAAATGTCCGGCAGGCCTGTCCGGCTATTAGGTTTGGCGACCTGGTAACCTTAGCTGCAGGTGAGGTGATTCACCTCGCTGGCAAAAGCGAAGTAAGAAGAAGAAAGTTAATATAGGTCCCAAGCATTATTTTGCTTAACCAGTGGAGAATATTTCTTTGTTCAATTTCTCACGTTTTAAAAAAGTCGATTTTAAAAATTATAACGGCCATGTGCGAGTTGGACTTGTATGGTTCCTTACGATATCACGATATCTGTGAAAACGGCAAAAAATTACGTTTGCTCTATGGGAGCCCCCTTAAATACTTATTTATTCTATTCTGTTTTATTAGTATTTAGTGTTATAGCGGCAACAGAAATGTATACCTAATCTGTTAAATTTTCAACTGTCTAACTGTTAAATTTTCAACTGTCTGTCTTCAGGCTGTATCTCACAGTTCATGAGATACAGCCTGATGACAGACGGACGAAAAAAGGTATTAGTTAAAAATCTGGTATCCTTTGACTACGGAACCCTGGGAAAATTCATCTCATTTCAGATGTAAGATTTGTTTGAGTTAATTTTCTTCTGTTTATCTATGTGAATATATACACACGTAATAAAATAATTTTACCCGATGACATTTTTAAATCTTTATTATATTTTAATCTACCTACTCCTAGAGTAATGATAAATACATCTCTCATCAATAATATCTTAAATGTATTAATTACACTTTGGTCGATTGATTAATTGATAATTTTGATTAATTGGAAACAGATTAGGTTGCAGGAAAACCTTTCAGAGTAGTTAATGGTTTTTAAATCTGCAAGCTAAAGCCTCCGCAAATATGGCGGGTCAAACCAATTTCGAGTTACCCCAAGAAAAAATGTCTTAATAGAATTTTGTATCTTTTGTTTTTACTGTCAGGATGATGGATACCGTACCCTGACCCCTCGGTAAATGTCTCCCTGAGCTTGACAACATGACTTATTATTCCAGGGCCCCTTTTGAGGCCTTGATGCCTTTTATTTGATAAACGTAAAAAATCCGTACTAACCCTATTCCTTGTTAATAGATCATAAATCTTACCCGTATCATTTGAGCGCAGCTTCCTGTGAAAATATGCCTTATACTATTGTAATAAAGTTTATATTGTTGTGTATTTTGTTTGTTTCTCATGAGTTGTTTGCAAAAATGGCCCTTAAGATACTTTCAATAAAGTTTTACAGTTTAGGTATTGTACAGTTCATTCACAGAACATAAAGCATTTAAGGTAGCGTTTAAAAGCCTAACTGTCTTGTCACTGTTTTTTTTATTGAAATAAAATTATATAAAAGATACTCAAGGACTATGGAAAAATTTACATAAACTGATTTATTTTCTATAAAAATTCATTGATCTATAAAAACTCCCGTACCAAACGTTTCGCTTCAATATTTCTAATCCGAACTGCTAAAGGTAGAATGACCTTCTGGCATTTGAATTTGCCAACCACCTAATAGAAATTTTCAAGGCTTTACTAAGCTGGAAGGACGAAAGGGTATTTTTAGGCAAACGGCCCAATTTAGATTTCTGCCACCTATTTATAGTAATGTAGTCATTTTCATAGGGTGGACATGGACAAGGCTGGAACGATGAACAACGATGATCTTTCCACCTAATCCTTAATGTAAAGTATGAAAGTATTGAAGCGCAAACTTGTTTACCTTAAAAATCTATTTAGTATGGTAAAGGACTTCTTACGCGATAGATGCTCAGTCAGAACTGTACGTTTGGTAAACCCTGTGTTCAATTGGCTGGAAAAGACAGATGGTTTTATAATAGTGCGGTGCGGGGAGCTGGGACGGTGATATCAGACGGATTGATGACTTATTGTCTTGTAATTAGTTTACGAGTTATTGTGTTGTCTTCAATTGCTTTGTTGAAACGATCTGTTACATTGATGCTTGCGTGTAATGTTGAATGCTGTTATCTTTTATTTGAAACTCTGATGTCCATTCTCATACATCGATATAGTTTACAGTTTTAGCTTTACTTTTTTGTGCGTTTTAGTTTGTTTTTTGTTTTTTACTTTTTTGTGCGTTTTAGTTAGTTTTTTAGCGAGGCAGACCAACTATTGTATCCTATACAATAGTTGGTCTGCCTCGCTATACGTTAATTTTCTGTCAAAGTATATGATCAACGATCTAATGCGATTATAAAAACTGTCTCTATAGCATCGATGTTTCATAGTTGTAATCGTGTTCGTCGGTTAAAGAGCTCCGTAAAAATACCTTTTTGTGTAGTTGAATAATGTAAAAAACGGGCAAAAACTTATAGTTTAGTAAAAAATATATATACCAAATGTAAGCTCGTTTTCCTTAAAAAATTACAGAAAATTTCGTTTGTGAATATGGGTGCGATACTTCTTTCTTTCTATAATTTCTATAATAATTGGTCTGAGGGTTTGTGTTTACAGTCAGCTGCAAATAACAACATTTTTTTTATGCACGTGTAAGTGCCGTAGGCAACTTACTGGGACTTCAGCGGCGTCACCGGGGGTTTTGGGCGAGCGCAGAAGCATCGCCTGATGAGGCTTGAAGGCAGAAGCAGAAAATATGGATGGAGTCGTTCCATCCATATTACACGCTCTAACGGCGTCTTCTCTGAGACTCGGACCTTGGCTTAGATGGCGTTTCTTGAAGGGTGTTTTGTCCTGAGTGTATCAGAGATCGTAAGTGAAAAAATCCACGTTTGGGTGACGTCAGATATCGGAAACCTCGTCTTCGCCGGCGAAGACGCTGTGTAGCTTGAGTTTGTGTTGCCTGGGAAGCGTTGTTGGTGGTAAGGATAAGTTTGTTGTTAGGTATTGGAACAAATAAAAGACTAACTCAAGCTTGCCAACGATTCTAACTTTGAAAACTCCATTATTCATTAGCTTCACAGTCTCCATATACGAATATACCCCTTCAGTGGATTGAAGTCCACTGTAGGGACATCAATTCATCATCAAATGGCAATCAAGGTCGGATACATAATGTTGTAAGTCTTTGGACGTGTTCTGATTTTTTATTAGTATTGCATATATTAATAAAGAACGTTGTTTTTTTTAAATTAAAGATTAAGTTTTAAATTGAGAAAAAAGCTGTCTAAACTCTAATACCGAAGCGCTTATTATTTTTTTGTCGTCTGAGCTTGCGCTGTCTGTCATTACGCTCGATGCTTGCTAATGGCGGTTGTGATCGCGTCTTAACAATTGTACTGTAGGCAAAAAAAGTCATCTATACTAATATTTTGTTGGTCCATCTACAAAGAACTAGAAGTGCGTGTGTGTTGCCAGTTAACCTATGGTTCCGAGACTTCGTCGCTAATGGGCCTCATAAAGAAGGCTCAGAGTCACACAGCGGGCGATGGAACGAGCTATGTTAGGAGTATCTCTGCGTGATCGAATTAGAAATGAGGAGATCCGCAGAAGAACCAAAGTCACCGACATAGCTTAACGAGTTGCGAAGTTGAAGTGGCAATGGGCGGGGCACATAGGCCGAAGAGCCGATGGACGTTGGGGTCCCAAGGTGCTGGAATGGCGACCCCGCACTAGTAAGCGCAGTGTTGGTCGACCCCCTACCAGGTGGATTGACGACATCAAGCGAGTCGCAGGGATTCGCTGGATGCAGGCGGCTCAGTATCGTGATGTTTGGAAGTCCCTACTAAAGGCCTATGTCCTGCAGTGGACGTCCATCGGCTGATATGATGATGATGATGATCCTAAGAGGTAAAGTTGTTGGTATTGTAGGGGGTAATCTCTCAATCTATTAAACCGATTTTTTTTTTTACCACTGAAAACCACTTTATTTTTGTTATATTATAGACTACAATTTGTCTCCATATTGTTACGGGAATGGGAACCACGCGGGTGAAACCGCGGGGCGTTGGATAGTCCATAATAATAGTTAATTGTAAATGCCTGGATGGTTTGGACCTAGTAAAAATATATACATCTGTGGTTTGGAAGTTCGTTAGGTACACAATCATATCATATCATGTTCTTCACAAATCCCGCGGACCCTTTTTTTTCGGGGGGAAATATTGATAAAAATAGCCCATGTATTAAATCGTTTCACTAAATGCGGTGTGAAGGAGTAATGAACATCATTATTAATAATCACTGCTGAGCTCGAGTCTCCTCTCAGAATGAGAGGTAATAAACATACACTCTTACAATCAAAAGTTCGTCTTTTTCATTAGTGTAATTGTATCGCTGTATTGATTCGCTACCGGACGACCGCGACTCCGTCCACCCTTAGACCTCCTTAATCCGGCCCTGTCGCAAAATCCGTTCTTAGCGGACGTATTAACTATAAACTATATGTATATTAAGAAGAAGAAGATTCCGTTTTGAGGTCGATGTTATGACATACCCGTCCGTATTATTGAAAAGGTATTAGTTTTTGCTGTCGCTACCTATTCGAATTATATGTATTATTACTAGCAATTCGTCGTTATTATACCGTCGGCAAAAACGATAATAACCCATTGTTTAGTGAGCGCCGTCTCGACTGAAATCGAATCAGTTTCTCGGTTTCGATTGTCTTCGCTAATTTGTTTTGTCATCATTATGTTTATTGTTAAGCTAATTTATAATAACTATATTTCAATCGTTTTATTGTTGAGGATATTACTATAGTTTGTCTTTTTGGAAATATGATGATATGATTTAGGTACGTAGTAGTCTATTTTATAGAATTGTAATTTGTAATTTGTGGTTTCAGAAGTTGGTGTTTTTTTTATACTCTACAAGTTAGCCCTTGACTACAATCTCACCTGATGATAAGTGAGGATGCAATCTACGATGAAAGCGGGCTAACTTGTTAGGAGGAGGATGAAATCCACACTCCTTTCGGTTTCTACACGACATCGTACCGGAGCGATAAATCGCTTGGCGGTACCTCTTTGTCGGTAGGGTAACTAGCCACGGCCGAAGCCTCCCACCAGCCAGACCGGGATCAATTAAGAAAACCTCAATCGACCTAGCCGGAAATCGAACCCAGGACCTCCGTCTTGTAAATTCACCGCGCATACCACTGCGCCACGGAGGCCGTCAAAATTGTGTCATAGTTATAAATGGTGTCATAGTTATAAATATTTATTTATATAACTAATATGATATGATTATGTACCTACTATGATGGTGTTTGTAAGCCCTAAATAAAATAAAATAAAAAATATATATACAGGGTGCTCGGGAGTATTTCCCATAACTGTGGGGTTATATTCTTTAAGGAAAATTAAATTAAAAATGTTCAAGGAACATGTGTTCTAAAATTAATATTTTCGGGGTAAATAATATTTCTTTTGTAAATAGATCTTAAAATGTCTTCCATAAATGCATCCTAATAATTATGACGTCATCAAGTTTTATGTACTTTCAAAGATAGATAAAGACGTGTGTTACATGGATAGTCGGAATTATTTGAATTACTTTGTATGAAAACACAAAAAAAATCATTTTTTAGTTATTTTTTTAACTAAAAAATGATTTTTTTTGTGTTTTATTAGTTATACAGTTCGGCTCCTATAAGTGGACTCGTCAACACCTTGAAGTTATATAAAATATTCCCGAGCACCCTGTATATAAGAGCCATGATAGCCCAGTGGATATGCCCTCTGCCTCCGATTACGGAGACTGTGGGTTCGATCCAGTCCGGGGCATGCACCTCCAACTTTTCAGATGTGTGCATATTAAGAAACTAAATATCACGTGTCTCAAACGGTGAAGGAAAACATCACGAGGAAACCTGCATACCAGAGCATTATCTTAATTCTCTGCGTGTGTCAAGTCTGCCAATCCGCATTGGGCCAGCGTGGTGGACTAAGGCCTGACCCCTCTCATTCTGAGGGGAGGGAGCCGAATATGGGTTGATAATGATGATGATGATGATGACCCTGTGTATTGGCTTTATGTAGTGCGACGAGAATAAAATAGTGGAATCACACCCCTGAAGCTTTCATTTATTTCGTTATTGTTTTGTACTGATAGATTGATCAGTGTATTAGAAGGTGGCAGAAGTCACTAGTCTCTACAAACCTCAGACTAGTTACATAAGGACCTGTCTCGCTAGACGTTACTTTGTCAAAGTATATGATCGCGTATTAACTTCGGTTCGACGATGGCACTTCTCAGTAGGATCTGCCCTCTAAGCCGGTAGTACAAACTTGACGTTTCAATAGTTATTGTAAACGCTGCTTGAAATAAACGAATTTGAATTAAATTGAATTGAATCGAAATACGTTTTATGATAAGAGACGGTATAGCCCAGTAGATATGACCTCTGCCTTCGATTTGGAGGCCGTAGGTTCGAATCCGGTTCGGGGAATTTTAGAAATTAAATATCACGTGTCTTAAACGGTGAAGGAAGACGTCGTGAGGAAACCTGCAAACCTGAGAATTTTCGTAATTCTCTAGGAGTGTGAAGGGGTGGACCTGGATCTAAGGCTTAACCCCTCTTGTCCTGAGAGGAGACTAGTGTGCAACAGTGAGCCAAAAATGGGTTTGTTAATGACGTTTTAAGATAGTGCCTATCTGGGAAATAAGCAAATATCAATCATAACTCGCTAACGGCACATTAGCACTAAGCACACTAACACTGCACTAACAGGGTTCCGCTCGTGACAACCGCACGCACAGCCGGACAAACTCATTATTTATATTAACATTGACTTGCGTGTGACCCGCACTATGAGATATTAGCGGATGATAAATAATTATTAAATTTGTCATTGTCAGCCAGCTAAGCGGCTCATAACAGGGCCACGTTTTCTTAGACGAACTGCGGCTCAAACCCGCCACGCTGTTTCGAAAATAGACAGCTGGTTTTAGTTGTAAATTGTGGAAATTCATATACGTGCTACTAGCTGACGTCCAACATTTCATGTCGACACTGAAAATTTTTTTCTTTGAGATTTAATTTTATTAAAATCTGATACATTTTCAGAACAAAAATCTGAAATATTTTATTTTTGTGTTTGGCAGTGGTTAATAAAAGCTTTTTACCAATCAATCAATCAAATCAATTTATGATCTTTTTTATTTGACTTTTTAATACCTAAATTGATTAAAATTTAAATTAAGCGTAATGTAGATTAGATACATAGTTTGTGACGGCTTCACGCAGTATCTTGATCAAAACTTTACTCGTGTCTTTCATGTTTATAGTATGAGTACCATGGCTATCAGAAGGACAAGCAGATAGTCCACTCCTTGTTAAGTGAAAAACCATGACCTAAACAGAGACCTTAAGGTACAAGAGCACACTGTAAGGCGTACAAATAACACGTCCTTCAAGCGCTGCCTTAGACATAAGGACTAGTATCGCACCCAAATTCACTAACAAAATTTCTGTAGTATTTTGAGGAAAACGGGCTAAACTACTTGCACGTTTTTTACAACATTCAACTACACAAAAAGATACTTTGCGAACAAGATTACAACTATGATTCTATAGAGACAGTTATTATAATCGCATTAGATCGTTGATCCTTTGACAGATAAGTAATGTCTAGCGAGGCAGGTCTTTATCTAATTAGTCTGAGAGCGCTGCCCAGTGTCCATGAACCTGAGGCATATAAACCTCATATGCCTGCAATGAAACCGTCAATCGGAACACAGCAATGTTTCGAATTATCTATATATATAAAAGAAAGTCGGGTTTGTTACAACACTTATAACTCGAGATCTGCTGGACCGATTTTCATGGTTTTTGATTCGTTGGATTTTGCAGAATACATCTTAAAAACAATGAAACCTCGGCGAATAAATAATTATGAAAGATAAATAATTTTCCATAAATGTTACTTTGTTTAGTACCTGTCAAACCATTGGTATCCATCCTGTTAAATAGGTACTATTTAAGTAATGATTGCCGAATGATTTATACGTGCGTTCAGAAATACTGACAAATGATTAACATTTACGTGTGCGTACATATACATTTTTGTGTAAATTAAAGATTCTATTTCTGAAAACAATTTCTAAGATTTATAGAGTAGGGGTAGGGTAGGGGTAGCGTGGGGGTAGGGTAGGGGTAGGAAAGAAGTGCACATAGTGTTATCGCCGCGTTTGCCGCTTTTAAATTTACATGTTGTTAATAAATAATGTAGGAAATAGTAGTCTGTGACAGTGACGTCGCTCGATCTAGTGTCGGCTTCAGTGTGCTCGTGGCGTTCGAGCCGTCCACATCTCTTGTTGTGTAATTCTTAATGGGTTACTTGGGATAGGCGGGGAGAGTGACTTGAGTGGAAAAGGGGAGTGTTTGTATATAGTCAAAGGATCCTTTAACCCTACTCACATCTTATAATAATAGTCAAAGCGAAGCTTGACCGGGTCCGCTAGTGTAGTCATAAAAATGTCCTCGCTCCGCGTGTCACTTGCGTCGGGAGCGGCAAACGTCTGTTTTGTCAGGTGTCTCTTCGCGCCGCCCGCGCGACCGGCCCACATTTTTTCCGCATTTCTCTTCTATTTGCTTTGTATTTTTTTTATTTGGACAAATGACAACATCCAGACGCATCGCTACAAAATGTTAATTAGTTATAATTAACTTCTAAATTAATTGAACGCTATTGATATGGAAAGTAATGAAAAATCTTTCTCAGCTTATTTTTTTTAAACTATCTTGACTTGAAAAAACCGCCTCCTTTTTCAGTGCTAAGCTTATGTGCCTTCAGGTCCTTGGTTCAAATACTGAGTTGTGCTATAAAAATTTTATGCTTTATTTTATTCTCAGCCTGAAGTTGGTAAGCTGTTGACCGAAGGGTTGTGGTTCGATCCCCGCTCCATTAGTCAATTGTCCTACCCACTCCTAATACAGTATTTCCCGACTATTTGGAAATGGGAATATTAGTCATAATTAAAAGATATGGCAAATATTATTTTACAAATAAAAAAAAAACTTTATCACAAAAGCAGCGTGGTTTGTATAAGTTTAATTTTTTAACAAAATATTTTTTTTTGTTTCAGGTAATACGTCATAAATAATGCAAGAATATAAGCTACATAATTCAATAACAACGTAAGTTATAGGTAATCGCTAAATTTTAACTTGTTCTTTGTTTTTATTTGTTCCTAATATACTCGTAAAATATAAAAAACGTTAAAAAGCTGTATAATTTCAATTCTTTATATTTTTTTATTTGTGATGATGATGTACTCAAAATTAGGAAACAAACCATGTTAAAGCAATTTACATTTGGCTGGTAGATTGTTTACAAAGCGTAGTGTCACTTCCTCTTTTAATGAACAAAAACGAAGCGAGACAAAAACTGTTTCATTTGGAAGTTTTTGTTAGAACTGAGATTCTACGAGTCACAGATTTTACCGATACGTCGTCTTTACACTCGACGACACTGAATACGTCGATACGACATTATTTAGCTGTCGAGTTAATAAAACTGACAAATGGCCGTAACTTTCTTCGCTTTGAATAGGTTTTTAAAGGATATTTTTATGTCTACGTAAAATTTTCAAGACACAGAGATAAAGTGGACTATTTAAAAATCTATGTTGGATTATTTAAAGATCGCATGAAAAGTGGTTCGTCAGTTTTAGTTCATCTAGAATCTAGATTATCATGTACCCACAAATATTTTAAAACTTACTTGAATGTGTTCTTTTTTATTTATTTTATCGTTCTTCGCTTATCGCTTGTGAGGTTATATCGTTTACCGTCCGTGTGAAAATTGTGTTAAACTATACGTATAAGTCTTCTTCTCGAATCACCATTTCCCCATCAATTGCTTGAAAATCACATTTTCCCCATCTCGGAAAGGTCTTAATTTTTAGAGCTACAGTTTTAAAAATTTGTTGTTCATAAATCATAAAAAAAATATGAAGTATAACGTGATTCAAGAATTTTTAAAATTTAAATCGTAGTGGTAGATATAATAAATAATTTAGGATTATCGTATCGTGTCGTCTTTTAAGGATTCTCTCAAGAAATTGTTTTCTCCGGTGGTCCGGTAAATCTGTCGACGGCTCTTTAAATAAACTTTAAATGATAAAAAAAAATACGTGCTACTTATTGATGCTCTAATTGTGAAGTTCGTGTAGTAGTAATATTTTAGTAGCAAATCTTTTTGTTGCTCATTAGTCTATTCGTTAGCCTGTGGAGTTTGGGGTCACAAGGTCTTGGAATGGGATGTGAAATACTGAACTTATTATATATTCTTAGCTCGAAGTTTGGAAGTAGTGATATCACACTCACAGCTCCGTGCATCGTTGAGCACACTGTGCCGTCAGTCCTGCACGCTAATTTACTATCTCTCACCTAAGCTAGTTGACATATACCTACGAAATTGAGAATCTATGTAACAAACGTCATCCGGTGCCTACTGGTGGATATCAAACAGTAGGTAGATGACATTTCTCAATTGATTTGAAATTTATTTTAATAGCTTGATAATAAAGACCAAAATACTGAATAGGCCAGCTGATCGTCATCATTAACATCTGATAGCTAGGTAGTACTCGTTACAGACATACTTCCCCGTTTGACACAAGCTCTGCTCTCACGATGCTTGTTTCTGCCGTAAATCAGCATTGCTGTGTACCTGTCTGAAGGCTGGTAGCCGGTGTAACAGGCACATGAGGCTTAAGACATACGCCAGTTTAAATGTCATGTCATGGACACAGGGTGGCACTTTGTAAGACATGTTACTTGTTTCCTGTGTACCATATTCTGGCGAAATAAAAATTGATTGATTGATTGAAGTGTTGCTCAGTTTATAGCCGATGGTTTTCTCTATTAACTCCACCAATCTCTTCATCATCATCTCTAACATCATCATCATCATCATATAAGCTGATAGACGTCCACTGCGGTAGGTACATAGGCCTTTTTATAGGGACTTCCA
This sequence comes from Bicyclus anynana, assembly GCF_947172395.1. Lineage (NCBI taxonomy): Eukaryota > Metazoa > Arthropoda > Insecta > Lepidoptera > Nymphalidae > Bicyclus > Bicyclus anynana. Next base: position 15,501,179 of record NC_069097.1, on the reverse strand, counting down.
AGCATCACGATCCTGAGCCGCCTTCATCCAGCGAATTACTGCGACTCGCTCGATGTCGTCATCGTCAGTCCACCTGGTGTGGGGTCGACCAACACTGCGTGATCTAGTGCGGGCTCGCCATTCCAGGGTGCGGATTGGTGGAGTAATTTTGTATGTATGGTTTTGAAACACGTCTTGTCGTTTTCCACGTGGAAAAAATCGCAGGTTTCTATTGAATATAGGTAGGTGGCTATGTACATTACAATAAAGGGGTTTATAATTGGTACAATACAAATATATAACAAAGTGAAACTGCAGAGCGCTATATGCTTTGAACAACTACTCCAGTTGTTTATCTTGACGGTTTACAAAATAATAAAATGTTTACAATTTAGTGGAAGACTACTAAATCATGCATTCGTGGAATTAAACTTGGATACAGTTCAATTTAGAACATGTCAGGATAAAGGTTGACGTACACTTATAAAAATTAGACTCTCGGTTAATTTAATAAGGCTTGCATTACAGGCACATGTAAAAAGTCAAGTTTAACTTTTTAATATGATTAAATTACTGATTTACAGATTAGTAGCGTATTAGTAGTTATAGTTATTAAATATAATTTATCGAGTGTAGGTAAAATAATGCGAAAGCGAATCATGCTTTTTGAACTTTGTAATTGAGAAATAAATCAATTCTAGAGTAACCTCTACTTAAAATTAATTGAAAGTATGCTTAAAGCTTACCATACTCTCCTGGCGGCAAAAAAATAATAATATAAATGACATTTACATGAAGAAATTGAGGTTATATGGTTTATCAAATCTTATGACTCACTTTCCCACTCCTACATACATACCTACTGTTTAAAGCGTCAGCCAGTTCTCTCTACTGTGAGCCGCATAAAAGAACTTCGTTCATCTTTCCAAAAGAAATAATATACTCACTGGCGCAGCCTGTATTTTTAATACCAAGTTCATATACTCGTTCATTATTATTGATGCAAGATATCGCAATGTGCGTTAGTCTTTAATCGGCCGTCGTCCCGCGGCGTGCGGCGTGTCATTAGCACCTAATAAAGCGTCGCTGTAACATAAACACAGACTGTACGAGTATTCGACCGCGAGCGCGCGGGTTCTAATTTTGAAAATCGTCTCCAGACCGCGCTATTTGTGTGCTACCATTTCAATTTGTATTTCGAATATTTTTATTTTTTCATAAGTCGTATTTTTTATTAAGCCGTCGGTTCTGGTCATTATGATTAACATCTGATGACCGATTGTATATGTGTTATAAAATAAAAAATTTACCTTAAACCCGACATTGGAGCAGCGTTGTGTTAAGCTCTATATCCTCTCTCCTTCAAGAAGGGAGGCCAGGTACTGTAGTGAGTCGTTATGGTAGGATAATAATGATGATGATTTTTCATACCATAACATCATCAGTCTATTTGTAAACATATTTTTTTTGCGTCAATGTAGTTTAACATCTTCTTAGAAATGGTAGTAGTAATAGAACCAAGACTAATGATCCATAGCTCCAAAAGTATTTTTGATAAAAAAAAAGAAATTAAAAGACTTAGCATGTTTTATTTGTAAAGATAATGTTCCTGAGTACCTATGTTGGGAAAAGAGAGGAATATGTAAATTAACGCTAATAAATTTTATTAAAAACTAATAAACGCGTTCCGCGTCTTATAACCTAGTGAGCCACTTAGGTTAGTATTGGGTTTTAACTTGTAAATTTTCACTTGAATATATTTTTTGTACAGATAGAGAAAAAAACAAAACAGCAGCAGTTTGGTTTCCGTGAATCTGCGTCGACCACCTACCTTTTTTGAGCATTGAAATAAATGAATAAGTACAGCAAAAAGTAACCGTTATGCTTGTCAGATTGTATATTGACAAAGTCATACACAATATCGATTGGCCTCCGATACGCCACAGATAATGACAGATCAAAAGTGAAAAGGGTGCACTTGAATTTATATAGGTACTCTTTGGTCGTGAGCTGGAAGTAAAATGGTTTTTATCTGCTTTTATTTTACGTGCCAATCAACACTTCAATTTTGTTATTCAAATAATGAATAACTTTGGAAGTGATTTTTTGTAAACATGTGAACAGCTTGAGATTATTTATGTGTAAAAATTCACCTGTTTTTTTTATTTAATCATCACGTTGGGTTTTCTTAGTGACTAGGACGACTTTTTAATCATAAACAAAACAAATTTTATGTAAGATTCAATTTTAGAATTTAGATTTTACTTTGTTATTTATTTCTTAATTTAAATCCGTTTAACAGTTTTTGGTGTAATACATTTTTATTTAAAAGAAATATATGTAAATTTTATTATTTAACATATCTACTGTGATAAATCAAGAAATGCAGTCACACGTTGTTCCGACACTTTATGATTCAAAAATAAAAAATAAATACGAAATATTGTGAATTTATTGCAATGCTTTTTAATTCGTGTAATATTTCTTGTCCAAGTAGTCATTAAAGGCTTTATTAATATAAATATCTTACAATTATTAATAAGAAAATAATAAATAGAGGTGATTTTTCACTTATGATCTGAATAGCTATACAAAATTTGTAATTTACGATTTGTAATTTATAAAAGGTAACTTTTGAGCCTTTTGAATCACATGTTTATTACTTTTGATTGTGCAAAATGTATTGATGCTTAAATGTAGGGAAAGTTTATCTTTGATATTTATGTATTCATTGAACCTAACTCGTTTACTTGCTTATTTTTGTAAAAAATTAAAAAACTGATATCCTAAGTAAGATAAAAATTAAAAGACTGATATCCTAAGTAATATCCTAAGTAAGATAACATCTAAATATTAAAGTTATTAAAACTTAATTTCTCAATTGCTTTTAAAACCTGAAAACAAATCGTCCGATTTGTAAATTTTTAGCTACAAATATTTTCAAATATCTATTGTAATAGATGTTTTTTCGTCTTTGACTGTCAGATGGTCCTAGTCAAGTCGTATTATGCTTTTGATAGAGTCCACTGAAACCGAAATAATCACCTAAAACACTTTTGTTCAAACTCCACTTCACTTGTGCACCTTTACAGAACTAGATTGAATAAAATGCATTCTACTTTATGCAATAAAACTCTAAAAAGCAGCAAATCAATAAAAATAAAACGAGAGCTACGTATGGGTCCTACGATTTTCCAGCCAAACTCTCTTTTCCTCTTAATAATAGTATATAGTTTTAATAGAAAAAGACAATTCACAAAGAGGATATAAAATACAAGGTGTCAAGTTACTCAGATAACCAATTTAGTGTTATCGCTAAAACTGGTAAGGTACAACAGAAACAATCACACTAAATCACAACAAGTAATTGCTAATTAAAATTCAAATCAACTTCGCCGTGTTCACGGAATCACTATCGAAATAGAATCGAGACTTCTGTTACGAATCGATCAATCGATTCCAAAATACCACTCTTTGATGACGATGGCCGTGATTCGATCAAAGTATCCGAACGTAACGAAATAGTATCCGAACTCGACGTGTTTTATACACTCTCCGCCATGTTTTACGTCAACGCCTCACAAATTGTTTGTTAATATTCTTTTGAGTTTTAGTATCGTTCTGCAGAAAATATCTTTTTTTATAGTCATGATTGTTAGGTTCTGTTAAAGATGGCCACAAATCCCACAGTCGATACTCCGTAAATTTGGAAGCAGATAAATTAATTAAGCTATTCTCTTTCAACTATTTAAATGTGATTTGTTAGATTTTTAGACGTAAGTTTACTGTAATCAGCCAATAGCGTCGACGCAGAGAAACATTGACCAATCAGAGCAGAGAGAGTGACGTAGTGGGTCGATGAGTTGGAGGGAAAGGATATATGGGACAGAGAGGACAAAAGAGAGATCGATGTGAGGAAAAAGTCAATAATTATATGTAAAAGTGCATAAATACCCATGTATTATCATTGACTATTCTTATGTATTATAAATACAATAGATTATATGCGATAATTCTGGTGAAAAAGGCAGTTGTGTTTTTATTCCCGCTGACTCGGCTTATAGTTCAGTAGTGGGATAGTCGAGAAAATCTCATATTTTCTTGTCACGCCCTCAATTTGAAAAGAAAAGAAACGTAAGTAACGATTAATTACAAATTTAAGGCATTTACATTTACATTACATAATCTCACAGTTCATTAAATTATAAGTATTTAAAGTTTTATGCAATAAATTTTTCAAGCATGTTTTTTTTTCTAATTGGTTCCCAACGGGGATGGGCAAAGATCGTTGACCATACAGCCTGTTCAATTAAGACTTTCTTTTTTTTCTCTCGTCAAGTTATAGAAAAGGTTTCATTCGTTGATTTTTGGTTTGCTAACAACTCGGTAGTTGGCAAATTGAAAATTTGTTTCATAACAAATGTAGGTACCTACCTGCCTCAACGAAAAAAAAAAAAGATTCACAATTTTATAAAGGATAGCATAATGAAATATATTCTGATTTCTGTCTATTCTATTATAGTTATTGTTTTAAAATTTATTTTTGTCAATATTTTCATATAAATAACAATGGTCCATACTGATATGATACTTTATGGTTACCTTTCCTTAAACATTTAATTGTGTTTAGTAGTTCACTTTGTTTATTTCCACTATTGAAAATATTTGTGTGATGATCATGGGTGATTTTCAGTGTGTGGGGGTTTTGTTTATATACATATAATATAAGTATGTATATGTAGTATATAAATTTATAATTAATAGAATTAGCTATCACATAGGCTAAAAGCTTGCTTTGGGGATAAGTAGTGATGTGTATATTGTTTAAGTATATTTATTATTATTTATAACTTTCAGTTAGGCTTATTAAGCTTTCTAAACCAAGTATAACAGGATCAAAATTATTTAAGTTATCTTCGTTACATTAATACATATTCAATTAGATTTACAAAAATTTTCGAGGTATAATTAAAGATCGACTCTCGATTAATTCATATTATAATGACTCCGGTCTTATAAGTTTTTACTCTTTAGTATAACAGGTGGATCAATACGATTATTATTAAACGCTTGTTACAAGCATTAGGCTATTACCAAGTAACTATAACCCTAGCTTAGACTTTTTTTTTTGATTGTAAAATTTAAATTAAAAAAAAAACATATTTATTATTCAAATAGAAATATTATTGCTAAAATGGTAAAATGATTTCAACATTGATATTAAAAAATGTAACAAAATATTGAACTGCTAACTGTCAGTTTCAGAAAAGGCGATAATGGAAAGTAATGAGGAGTATGCCCTTGGTGATGATTGTAAAAAAAAAACCCTAGGTGGAGGGTTGCGTCGAAGGAAAGTAACCCCAGGTGGGGGGTTACTTCCTAAGGATAAAATGGAAACCCTAGGTGGAGGGTATAAGGATAAAAAGGAAACCCTAGGTGGAGGGTCTAAGGATAAAATGGAAACCCTAGGTGGAGGGTATAAGGATAAAAAGGAAACCCTAGGTGGAGGGTCTAAGCAAAGGAATGAAACCCTAGGTGGAGGGTTGTTGCTTAGTGGGAGTAGGTCCAAGGATAGGATGAAAATCCTTGGTGGGGGGTCTAAGCAAAGGAATGAAACCCTAGGTGGAGGGTTGTTGCTTAGTGGGAGTAGGTCCAAGGATAGGATGAAAATCCTTGGTGGGGGTCTAAGCAAAGGAATGAAACCCTAGGTGGAGGGTTGTTGCTTAGTAGGAGTAGGTCCAAGGATAGGATGAAAATCCTTGGTGGGGGTCTAAGCAAAGGAATGAAACCCTAAGTGGAGGGTTGTTGATTACTAGGAGTGAATCTGAGGAAATGAGTATAGTGGGAGATATGGCTGATCGGGATGAATATGAAACATACTCGGGACAAGAGTCGATACAAGGTGGTGTGAACAAAAGAGAACGTCTAAGTGAAAGAAAAAGGACAAGTCGATCAAAAGTACGAAAGCAACAGTATCTTTCATCGTCTGGTACCGAGGCCGATTCGTCTTCACCACAACTTGAAAGGGACGAAAATTCACGGGAAAGATTTGGTATGGAAGGCTTACGAAAGAGAAAATATGCGGCTTACAGTTCGTTAGAATCGAGAAGCAAGACACCATCTCCGAAAAGAGTAAAATCATCTAAATTTACAGAAGAAGGGATACAAGGCTTTATATATTTTAGAAAAAAATAAGGTTTCGGATAGACCAAAACTAACATTCACACCGACGAATGTGGAACCAGAGTTCGACCCTGTATCAAAAGATCAAACAGTTTTAATATGGATCAACAAGGTGGAAGAATGAGCTAAAATTTATGGTTGGGAAGAAAGAGAGATTGTACAGTACTCTATGCCAAAATTAAGCGGTGTTGTCAAGATTTGGTATAAGGGTCTAACTTCGGTACTGTATACGTGGTCCGAATGGAAAAAAAAAACTAGAATCTTTTCCGTGTAGGGAGGATTATGCTGAACTTTTAATCGAAATGCTAGGTAAAAAAAAAAAGAAAGTTAAATATGGATAGTCATTAGAGCATTATTACTATGCGAAGATTAACTTACTAAATAGGTGTAGAATCATCCGAAAACAGGCCGTAAATTGTCTTCTGAATGGTGTAATGGTGGAGAAATGTGCGATGAAAGTTGGCTTCCAAGCGGCTCTACTTCAGGACCCGGAACGGGTACTTAAATATTTCAAATCTATAAAAATAGGTCAAATCAGATATAACCCAGACAGCATGTGGAGAGGGAGATTTGGATGTCAAGTCGAGCCCAGTACATTTCGAGCTGATTGTTATAAATCAGGTGATGCCACCAATCCTTTAATTAGGTGCTACAACAGCCAGGAAATAGAACATCCCTTAAAGTGCCATAACTTGATGCGATAGGTCACCACAGTTCCAGTTGTGAAAAAATAAAACTTATGACCGAATTGGACATCTTACTTATAACTGTTACCGGAACGCTGAAAGACCGGTGACTTCAACAGGTAATGATCCAAAACAAAAACAGGTACCCGAAGTAGTCGCTGAAAACACTGGAATAGACAAATATGTAATGGACATAAAAGTAAACGGCTCCACAGTTTCCTGTCACGTAGATCTGGGAAGTCAATGTTCTCTTCAAGGTATGATCAAGGTAATTGCTGTCAAGTTTCTAGGCCTTCAAATGACTAAAGGAACAAATCTGCCGACCCTCAGGGGTATAGGTATCAGTATAGGAGCCAGTCTAGTAAGCCCTTCAGGAATAGTCGCTTAGTTTGCTTCTGTAGTGGCGCAAGGCGTAGCAAAAACGATTGATTTGTATATCGTGGAAGATTATGTACTGATGCATCCTGTACTTCTGGGGCATTCTTTCACAGAAAAACCTTATATACTGATAATCAAAACTCCAAACGCGATTACACATAAAAGATGCCTCCATTTAAAAATGAAGTTAGTTGCGGCATATGATTCCGAGACTCCCTGTAACACAAAGCGAGCAGTACAGGTTGTAACTGACATTCAAGTATTATACGGTGAAGTGCATATAAAAGGTACTATGCATGGCCCAAAAGGTAAAGAATATTATTTACTTCCCGGCCAATATGAGATTAAAGAAGGTCATAGTGCAATTTTGATTTATAATATTTCGGCAAAACCTATGAGCATCGTTAAAGGAAGACTGTTGACTAGGTCGTTGGAAAAGGAATCAGTCTTCAACAACTAACATCAAAAACTCGTTTAGTGTATTTTCCAATGATTTCTGTGAATTTTAACCCGAATTTAGACACAGAACTGCGAAAAGAACTCAAAGTTCTTTTTTGACAAGGAATCCAGTCGTATATCGTCCATACCGTATGTCGCATGCCGAAAGTCTCATAATAATATGGTTCAAGAGATGTTACACAACAAAATAATAAGAGAGTCATCGTCACCTTACGCAAGTCCGATCGTTATGGTGCAGAACGGTGGACTTATTAATCCCATTAAAAACCTTCATGGAAGGGATATAACGATTGGGAGAAGTGTTACAATTGTTATAAAATGTGGATTAACGTTGAAGCTAAATAAGTTCCATTTCTTTCTGGATTGTATAGATTTTCTGGGAGTCGACGTTAGGTATGATAGCATTTGGACCCGGCAGTAGAAAAAGCGAAGCGGTTCCCGCGATCCAATAATCAACACGAGGAATGCTAATTTCTTAGTCTATCTGGTTTCTTCAGGCGTTTCACAAAAAAAATGTCGAATGGTCTTTGAAAAACGAGCAAGAAATAGTGTTTGAGAAGATAAAAGAATTACTTACAAGCCGACCTTTAATCGCACTATATCCAAAGGGGTGAGTAGAACTGTATACAGGTGCCTGCAAAGAAGGTCTGGCGGGGATACTTTTCCAGGGACACTACAGCCAATCTCATAGTTTAGTCGTAAGATGTGATGAGTGGTGAACGGAAGTTACACTCTTAAGAATTAGAGACCCGAGAGAGAGGCGGTTATTGCCTCTCTAAGCGAGTTCAGAGTATACCTTATTGGAATACCATTTAAGATCTTAACAGACTGCAATACTCTCAGGGCAACGTTAGTCAAAAGAGACCTTACTCCCCGTACGCTGGTGGATACAGCTGCAGGAATACGACCGCACTATTGAATACCGACCAGGCGCACGAATGATTCATGCAGATGCGCTCAGTAGGAATCCTGTGTACAATGCGGTAAGTGAACAGGAATTCAACCGGGATTGAAGCATATTCAACCCCAAACTACCCCAAGGGCTAACGGCCAAGTTGAACGGTTCAATAGAACCATTTTAGACGCACCTTTCACGGCGGGGATGGAAATTCTTGGGACGACCGTATCACAGATATACTGGTTGGTATCAACACTACAAAACACAAAACCACTCAAAAGAGTCCTTGAGAATTGCTGTTTGGATTCAACATTATTAACAGGACATTATTAAGCTAAGCAAAGTTATTATAGATACACTAAACAGAATTGCAGTAGTAGAGTTGGACAATTTAAGGCAGGAAGCTAGGGAGAAAATGAAAAAAAAAAAACAACAAATAAAAGATACCATTAATTATAATAAGCACAGGAAGACGGCGACCCAATACCAACAAGGAGACCTAGTGCGAGTAGAAAGACAAGTAGCTCATGATGATAAATCACAGAAACTATGGAGGTTTTAAAATATAAAGGTCCCTACCGCATAGTAAAATTGCTCGATAATGACAGATTTTTGATTGAGGACACACCTCTTACTCGAAAAGGAGGTCAAAGATACGAAGGTATTGTGGCTATAGACAAAATCCATCCTTGGATGAATTTCACTATAAAATTTTATTCTGAATCGTCTGAATATGATACCGAAGAAGAGTAGATCTAGCTGTGTCCTCATTCAATTTTAGCCATAATTATGTATCTACTAAATGTACAGTGAGCTAGTTGCGTGCGAACAATATTCAGACTTATTTACTTGTATATTGTTTTTTTTTACATATATTATAATGTAGTATGATTTATTATCCAAAGAAAATTGTATAAGTACTTTGGTAATCATAATAATAAAGTTATGGATTAATTAGCCTATTAAAGTCTAGTTTATGTTAACACGATAGATAATTTAGTATAGAGAAAACATGTATTCAGAATAATAATAATTAATGTATTAATGTATGAAAATAGCAGTGCATTGCTCTACTGGGACCGAACGATTATCACTGACAGGTATATTGTAGCCAATAGACCTGATATAGTGCTAGTCGATCGGTCAGTGCGTCGTGCAATAATTGTTGATATTACAGTTCCACATGACGATAATCTGGTTAAAGCCGAAAAGGAAAAAGTATCAAAATACTTGGACCTTGCTCACGAGATTACCGCCATGTGGAATGTTGAGTCAACTATTATTGTTCCAATAGTTGTTTCAGTCAATGGTCTTATAGCGAAAAGCTTCGACCAACACCTTAAGAAGCTTTCGCTTAACTGTTGGATCAAGAGTCGGATACAAAAGGCAGTGATTCTTGAGACGGCGCGTATTGTGAGGAGGTTCCTCACTCTGGAGCCCTGACCACCGGTTGCTTGGGCACTCAAATGTCCCGCAGCGGGAGGGTGAATTTTTTTTATAAATTTTTAATAATGTTTTGTATTTTATACTTATATTGTTAAAAATTTAAAAAAAAAAGAAGTAATAAATAAATGAGAGAGAAAAAAATGTATTAAATTGATGTAAAAGCGATGGGACTCGCTTAAGGTAGGATGGCCGAGCTGTTAGGTTCTGTTAAAGATGGCCACAAATCCCACAGTCGATACTCCGTAAATTTGGAAGCAGATAAATTAATTAAGCTATTCTCTTTCAACTATTTAAATGTGATTTGTTAGATTTTTAGACGTAAGTTTACTGTAATCAGCCAATAGCGTCGACGCAGAGAAACATTGACCAATCAGAGCAGAGAGAGTGACGTAGTGGGTCGATGAGTTGGAGGGAAAGGATATATGGGACAGAGAGGACAAAAGAGAGATCGATGTGAGGAAAAAGTCAATAATTATATGTAAAAGTGCATAAATACCCATGTATTATCATTGACTATTCTTATGTATTATAAATACAATAGATTATATGCGATAATTCTGGTGAAAAAGGCAGTTGTGTTTTTATTCCCGCTGACTCGGCTTATATGATAATAGATTTAAAGGAGTATGTCTAGACTACAACTGCAGCTCGTGTGGATTAACTTGACACCTGGGTCGAATGATGTTTGTTCTGTTTTTGTTTGGTTGCGTTTTGTAGCCAGGTGACGTTAATCTGTCGGCATAGCCACCAGTATTAGTATCTATGGTAGCCATTAGTACTTTCTTGAATCTTCAATGCCAATCGATCACTTTCGCAAAGAGTTAATGAAAGTTTCTTAGGTTTTTCTAATTCCTTAAAAGGTGAATGTTTTCAATTTAATGGTCTAATAAAACAATTTTGTATATTTGGGAATGCGATGGGTATTTTATAATCTGATTGATATCTATACAACCTCTAAGTCTTAGACTAGTTTAAATTAATATAAATTTGGAACTCCTAAACCAATCAATATTTCGACTCCACTGATCTTAGTCGATAATGTCTTTGTCTATTTACGAGCTATGGTAATTTATTTTTTTATTATTCTACAAAAAACATTTTGAAATTAAGCCTAACCATAGTGCATAAACCACCATAAACATAATTGACGCATGCTAGGCCTGTAGCAGGGTAATTCACTAACTTTGACGTATGTAGCTAAGAAAGGATTTTGATCAATTCTACCCACAAGGGGATAAAATAGGGGATAAAACTGTGTCGATTTGGCGGCGATTTGACTGAAATTTGGAATTAAAATAGATTTCACTCTGGATTAACACATAGGCTACTTTTTATCCCGGAAAAATCCATGGTGGTGAAAAACTTAATTCCACGCGGATGGAGTCTCGGGCGTCCGCTAGTGTTGTTAATAAAGACCAAATTATTCAATAGGCCAGCAGGTCGTCAAAATGCCAATTTCTCATGCACGTATTGCGTAGAACCAATATTAAATTAGGATGATACCCATTTAGGAGCTCAGTTTGTGCTATCGTTATCTAACATCTGGTAGATAGCGACAACCAATATCGCTAACTGTGGGCTCATCAAATACGTGCAGCTAACTGCTTGTTGTATTACGATAATTTATTTACAATGATAGCGATGACGTACGCCGCCCTGCGGAGAATAAATCTGTCGAAAGTGATAAATTATTGTGTATCCGACTTAATTTATGTTATGAGGGGAAAATAGTACCACATTATTTGAAATACGGAAAGGATTTTGTACATTAAGTACATTAAATCCCATTTTCAATTTACAAAACATTGAGATAATATTTTTTTTGATTTCAGTTAAATATATTATTACTAGAGGACGCCTGCAACTTCGTCCGCGTGAATCTCGGTGTAAACTTTCAACTAACCCTACCCCTACCCTTTAATTTTTAAATTTTTACTGTCATTAAAACCTGACAATAACAAACATAAAAAAAATGGTGAAATCGGTTCAGTCGTTCACGCGTGATGGCGTGACCAACGGATATATAGATTCATTTTTATAAATATAGATTATTATTTTTCACGTACGATGTTTTTGCTATTATAAACATCAATCAGCTAAATATTGATAATAAATTACTAAAACATATATTTTAAAATCTGTCCGTAATACCATACTGTTTCGATTTTACCGTCTATATTATTTTCTTAGACATAGTAGCCTGAAATTTGTACAATTGTTAAACAAATTAAAGATATATTTTTTTTCTCTTATTTATTTATTAGTTCCTTTTTTTTAAATTTTTAACAATGTCAATATAAATATAAAATACAAAACACTATTAAAAATTTATAAAAAAAAAATTAACCCTCCCGCTGCGAAACATTTGAGTGCCCAAGCAACCGGTGGTCAGGACTCCAGAGTGAGGAACCTCCTCACAATACGCGCCGTCTCAAGAATCACTGCCTTTTGTATCCGACTCTTGATTCAACAGTTAAGCGAAAGCTTCTTAAGGTATTGGTCGAAGCTTTTCGCTATAAGACCATTGACTGAAACAACTATTGGAACAATAATAGTTGACTCAACATTCCACATGGTGGTAAAGAAGATATATTTTATTATTAAAAAATTAAATTTTTTGTAAATATATTAAACCATTTTGAAAAAGCATAATTCTACTTGACAACTCGCACAAAAAGGTAAGTACCCAAAACCGTATAGCCAATTGAAAAAAAAAATGCATCGAAATGTCTGTAGGCTTAAATCGTACAAATATAAATCTGTCGCGGAAGAATTTATTTTATGCGAGCACTTAATTTTGGATTGTGAACTTGGGTTTGACTTTCGAAGTTTTGAATCATCCCATAACGCCAGCCACACACGATCAAACTTACCTTTAAATCTGAAGTGAGCTTAGAGATCTGGGAAAGAAGAAAATGGAGAAAGTATCGAAACCATACCCATATTCATATTACGATATTTTTTCCACTGTCCACATCCCAAAAATGACGGTGAGTTATAAGTTTGACGTTTCAGTCTGTCGGTGTTAGCTCTTGAATCAATGGACCGTTTTTGATTTTAATTTGATTAGATTGCTCTAATTTTATGATGATTTGAAGTATTCTTCTTTGATGAAAATCGGTCCATGATGTTGTCACCGTCACAAAATGGTGGATTACCAACTCCCTAAATATGGGTATCAAATTTTAGATCTTATCTAGTACGTAGAATACTCTATACTATGACAAATTAGAAATCCAAGATGGCCGCCAGCACAGAATTCGACTTCCGTCACAAAAAAGTGACATTTTTTGTGACGCAAGCGAATCCGCATACAATATCTAGCTATATAAATCGTTGTAATGATGTAATTAAAAAGCAACCAATTAGTAATTACAAATAACTCTAACCCATAGTCGGCATACCGTGACACAACATTGGAAGGCGGTACGACATACTGGATGGACATACTTAAGCTTGCCATAGCTAGACATGCTTTATTTATGATTACTGAATGTTTGTTAGCCTCTCTCACTACACTTACCTACGATAACATACAGCTTTCATAAAATGAAACTTTTATTTCATGCAAATACCGTTACTATGAACGAAATGATCCACACGGGGTTAAAAACACAGTTAAAGATCAAACTTTATGGGTCTCCAGCAAAGGGTTGCATTGAAGCTAAGGACTTGATACATGATTCCTAATATGTCACGTAGAAAATATCTAATAACTACATTTTATACTTCATATCCATAATTGGATTAGATAATTACCACACTTTCCTGTGCTTTCTTTCCTTGGTTTAAACAGCACAATACTGAGCTAGTACCTTCCTCAAGGTTGTGCCAAATATGACACTAGGTTGTTTATTCTGGCATTGCCCAGGTGGTTGAGATATCAGACAGTACAATAGTGCTTAGGCTTGTGGTATGTGGCACAATTTTAAAAACACATTTTTTTCTTATCTTTTTCTTTCTTTCCATGGTAGGAGCATAAGCTGGCAAACTTTCAGCTTTCATAAAACGAAAGTCTGGCCATCGCACGCCCTCGTTCCATGCTCATAAATACCGACCGTCAGAACGTAATGGCCCTTTCACACGGGGAGCGTTATCGCAGCGATTTATCTGTACACACGCGCTCCGTATCGCGCGACGAATCTGTGCGGACAAGGGTTTTATGATTTCATTCCTTTGATGCCGCTTGACGGTTTCCCGCTTAAATTGTGTCAAACTGTCCTTTGCTGTCACTACGATAGAGCTAAATATAGAATGGTTGGCGCGATTCGTACCCTGTTTCTTGTGTTTCATATTACTTGTTAGTTTAGAATTTTGATTTTATAATGTCTGGAAATTAAATGTCTATCATTTGCGAATACGTACCTATCGAGTTTAAATAAAATATTGTTATAAATAACTAGGTATACCCAATTAATTTTTTTTTTTTATTCTTTACAAGTTAGCCCTTGACTACAATCTCACCTGATGGTAAGTGATGATGCGGAACGCTAAATCGCTTGGCGGTACGTCTTTGTCGGTAGGGTGGTAACTAGCCACGGCCGAAGCCTCCCACCAGCTAGACCTGGACCAATTAAGAAAACCTCAATCGGCTCAGCCGGGGATTGAACCCAGGACCTCCGTCATTAAATCCACCGCGCATACCACTGCGCCACGGAGGCTGTCAAACCTAATTAAAAATTAGACGAATAACATATATCACACGCTATGAAATATTAAGAGCTTTTTCAAAGAAATTCTTTGTAAATTTTCTCAACCTGGAATTGAGAAACGTGGTCTCCGGCCCCGGGTATTGTGATCAATATCTAATAGTTATATTATTTTTAATCTTTGAAAGAACCGTTTACAATAGCCTTCGTTGTTACCGGTGCAGTTTCAGGCACGCGAGGTTAACACTAACTCCTACGCCTCAAATCGACAGGAGTTCATAGCGTGTTCTGTAAATAACCATGCTAATAATTCCCGAAAATGTAACATTTTAACTTCTTTAAAATGAACCGGGGATAGTCAAGTCTACAAACTATTATAAACTATTATATTTATACGAGCGCGCAGACCACATTTTAATGTTTAATGTTTCTGTGACCCATTTCTATCAACAATAACATCAGGTGCGTCGGCCATGATTGATTCGACTCCCATACGCGCTTCGCTTTGTTTGTTTGAAAGCTTTTACGAGCGCGGCTTCTTTGTAGCCGTCTGACGATACATTTATGACTTATTCTCTACAATATGCGAGGCGTTACTCGTACTATATAGCAGAGCTTGCGGTTTTATTGTATTGTAGGCTTAATCACTATTGTTGTTTTTGTACCATTATGATATTATTGTTTTAACTACCCAATAATCGTTGTATTGCTATGTAAATTTATTTTATAAAAAAATACTATCGTGATTAAAAACAGGGGGTGGGGTTAGGATGAGAGAGGAGAATGATATGCGAATATTTTTAATTATATTTTTCATTCTCGCACATACATACATATATACAATATCAGTGATTAGATCTGGAAGTTTGTCTGAATCGTGAATCGAGATTGTCATTAGGTAGTGGCCAACCGAACTTTCGTTGCCCTTTCCCTCTCCCCCTCCTATATGGAATCCTTGCTACCTACTATTTTATTTTAGTAAATACTTAATTAAAAAATCAATGAATTTATCGCGTTACCAGTTAAATAAAGCTTACAATTACAAACTCATTTGTCATTGTCGAACAGTTAAACAAGATGGCGGGTAATTACTGTTATTAACATTCACCGAAACTTGTTATTAATGGACCACAAGCACAACTAAAGTTATGTAATTGTCGTAATTATTATACTTTTTTGACAGTAGCTGTCATTTTGGAGAAATGCGATGTTGTTTTTTGGTTTTTATATTTTAAACTTCCTCGTTGTCCCAGTGGTTAGCCAATGTGGCTTCAGTTCACGAAGTCGAACTCGAACAGTCGAACACAGGTCTTGGGTTGAAGCTTTTTCTTTATTCC
Source organism: Bicyclus anynana (assembly GCF_947172395.1). Lineage (NCBI taxonomy): Eukaryota > Metazoa > Arthropoda > Insecta > Lepidoptera > Nymphalidae > Bicyclus > Bicyclus anynana. Next base: position 15,485,164 of record NC_069097.1, on the reverse strand, counting down.
TACAAATTGTCAGCAAAAATTCTCAGCCTTTTGGACGTTGGTAGTGTGGTGTTACGCCCCTGTGCATTGATCACGTTAAGGCGCTAACATGTGACTACCAAGATAATGTCGTGCAGAGAAATAGACAAAATTCAACCAACGGCGGCGCAACCGGAAATAACGCTACTTATTTCTTTCATTGCGTTGGTACGAAAGAGATAGAACTGAGACAGCTGCGCCGCCATTGTACGACATTTTGTCTATTTCTCTTCACTTGGTCGCATGTTAGCGCCATTGATAGTAGCAGTGTGAAATTATTACCCTAAACCCGCCAATTACGTTGTAGCAGAGTGATGGGTCTCAGTTCCATATTCCGTCTTCTATAAGCCCTTTAGCCCTGTTATTGATGATCTAACTTCTTTTCTCTTGTAAAAAATAACTCAGAGTTTTCAAGAATTGCAATTATTCTTTTCCCCTTATTGTGATGAACGTCTTAAAATTGAGATTCCGCTAGTAGATATAATAATTACATTTTAGTCGAGGTCTGTGTGTTTCCGAGTTGTTGTTCACAAGTTTGTTCTCACTTCGTTGCAATAACGACGGGTGCATTGCATGTTCTCAGAACAAAAACAACTTTAATCATAACCTTAACGCAATGCTAAAAGAAACGTATGTTTGTATCTCCGTCCTAATTACCATGCCTCTTTGGCGGTTCGCAAATTATTTCCAAGAATCGTGCGCACTCCGTCTTAATGCTTCCACGCCGAGCCAAAAAGACGAACTTTAAATATACGGACGCATTCATGCAAGTAAACAAATAATTATGATATTCTGAAAAGATAAGTCCATTCTGAATTATTGAAAAAAAAAAAACTAAAATCTTTATACAAGACACAGAAAAGTCCAGGCGCTGTGAGAAAAGCAGATTACGATTCCGCATGTTGCAATTTAGGTCCATTAGTCCATTATTTTGTTATCACACCCTACAAATAGGTAGCGCTCCGAAACTACTGGATGAATTCAACTGCGATTAGAGTTCATACTACGAAAAAAGTTGAACATAGTCCATAGAATTGATTGAGAAACTCAAAAATCATTGTGTTTGTCGGTGAAAACCGCAAGAAAATCCATTCAGCAATTATTTATTTGATTGCGAACACAGAGAGCCCTCCGCCGTGGCTTTATTTTCTAACTTAGTCCGGCCCTATCGCAAAATCCGTTCTTAGCGAGCTATAAACTACCTCCCTGCCAAATTTCATCTTTGTACATCAAGCGGTTTTTGAGATGTCGTGAGTATACTCGTTTATTAGTACTTGCACTGTACGGAACCTTCGTCGCGTTCGCCTCATTCGTACTTGGCCGTTTATTTTTAAATATGTAGTAACGCAATTAAGTAGGTTATACCTCCCTTTCCAGAGCATTTAATCAACAAGAGCTAATAAAGCCAGTGACAAGGCGTGAGCCGCCATTACACCGGCACTGTTTAATTATACTTTTGTTCTGTTTTTAATCGTCTAGCATCTAACGCACATGTCGCGCGGGTTCATTTGTCAAACTGTCATCGCTTTTATAATAACAGGCGCAAGTTATAAGCGGTAGCGGATTATCAACATGCTATTTTTATGGGCCACGCCTAGTAAGAGAGGGGATTTGTAGCTTAGATCCACATTAGAATTGATTCTGTAACGATCACTAAGTTAACGACGTGTATGTTTGTTAATCCTTCACGCCGCAACTACTGAATCGATTTAGTTGGAATTTCTAATGATTATAAGTGGGACTAGTTTATATCCGGTAAAATCCATGGTTCTCGCGAAAATTGTGAAAACCTGAATTTTTGGAGAGTCGCGGACGTCCGTTAGTTTTACTATAAACATCGATAGAATTAAAAAAGTTAAAAATGTAAACACAGCCCACTTACTTACTTCCTCGAACCCAGTAGGTACTTTATAATTCCAACCAAGAGTAACCACCAGAACAACGATGCGTTTGAGAAAAAAGCAAGTCTATCAAATCTATATATAATCATCATCATAAAAAGTCTATCAAAGACCAAGATCGTGTTGACAGTGTGGCCGCTTAACTAATCACTAGTTTGTTGTCTATGTTATCTGTACTCTATGATTGGGCTCTTCTTCTATTGAACTGTGCTCTGTCAGACGTTTACTTAATAATTCGTCGTCATCAACCCATATTCGGCTCACTGCTGAGCTCGAGTCTCCTCTCAGAGTGAGAGGGGTTAGGCCAATAGTCCACCACGCTGGCCCAATGCGGATTGGCAGACTTCACACACGGAGAGAATTAAGATAATTCTCTGGTATGCAGGTTTCCTCACGATGTTTTCCTTCACCGATTGAGACACGTGATATTTAATTTCTTAAAATGCACACAACTGAAAAGTTGGAGGTGCATGCCCCGGACCGGATTCGAACCCACACCCTCCGGAATCGGAGGCAGAGGTCATATCCACTGGGCTATCACGGCTTATAATAATTACTTAATAATTAATCTCAATAAACTATCTAAAACTAATAACTGTAAATCCTTTCAATCTATCAGATCGCTTATAATATGCACCACACCGAGTCCCCCGGGCGCTGGCACGACGCACCGCCTGACTCGGAGGCACCTGGTCATCCAGGTCTATGAGTTATATGATATATTCTAATTGTATGCGTCGCACATAAAGCATGGCTTATCAAACTGTAGTTATGCACTGAAGAAAACCTCGCGACATTACGTATTGATAGCTTGTGATATATTGCGAAAGGACTTGCCTATCTGCATCTAATCGATCGGTAAAAAGTGATGTAATTGTCGTAATTATTATACTTTTTTGACAGTTGCTGTCATTTTGGAGAAATGCGATGTTGTTTTTTGGTTTTTATATTTTAAACTGCCTCGTTGGTTCAGTGGTTAACATATTTGGATTCCTATCACGAGGTCCTGGGTTCGATCCCTGGCTGGGCTGATTGAGGTTTATTTAATTGGTCCAGGTCTACCTGGTGGAGGCTACGACCGTGCGTAGTTACCAACCTGCAGGCAAAGACGTACCGCCAAGTGATTTAGCGTTTCGGTACGATGTCGTGTAGAAACCGAAAGGGGTGTGGATTTTCATCCAACTCCTAACAAGTTAGCGCGCTTCCATCTTAGATTACATCATCACTTAGTCAATCAATCAGCACGGCTATTCTCTGACAATGTTTCGTATAACTCGCAAAAGCGAGGATCGAATTCTGCTATCTTTCTCATTTTATAGTATCGTGTTAAACAGAGAGAGATAGAGGTGAATTCGAAACTCGCACTTGCGAGTTATAAAAATATTGTACAGCCTAGCAGGTGAGATTGTAGTCAAGGGCTAACTTGTAAAGGAATAAAAAAAAAAGGTAGTGTTGTGTTACGCCCCTGTGCTGCGTTGATAAGTTAAGCCGTTGGTCATAAGCCCGCCAACCTCATTGGAGCTGAGTGATGGGTCTAAGTTCCATATTCCCTCTTCTCTATGGAGTAAAGCATGACCTTTAGTAGGCCACTAAAATGGTCTGATAATTCTTATTGAACTTCTTTTTCTTTTGTAAAAGTTAACTCAAAGTATTTTAAGAATTACTTACAGCACGGAATACTCGTATTATGATGAATATCATTAAAACAATTGAAATTCTATTAGTAGAATAGAATAATTATATTTGATTCGAAGCCTGTGTCTCCGAGTTGTTGTTCACAAGTTTGTTCTCACTTTGTTGCAATGTACCGACGGGTGCATTGCATGTTCTCAGAAGAAAAACAACTTTAATCATAACCTTAAAGCAGTGCTAAAAGAAACGTATGTTTGTATCTCCGTCCTAATTACCATGCCTCTTTGGCGGTTCGCAAATTATTTCCAAGAATCGTGCGCACTTCGTCTTAATGCTTCCACGCCGAGCCAAAAAGACGAAGTTTAAATATACTTACATTCATGCAAGTAAATAAATAATTATAATAAAATAATTCTGAAAAGAAAAGTCCATTCTGAATTATTGAAAAAAAATCAAAAATCTTTATACAAGACACAGAAAAGTCCAGGCGCTGTGAGAAAAGCAGATTACGATTCCGCATGTTGCAATTTAGGTCCATTAGTCCATTCTTTTGTTATCACACCCTACCAATATCACTCCGAAACTACTGGATGAATTCAACTGCGATTAGAGTTCATACTACGAAAAAAGTTGAACATAGTCCATAGAATTGATTGAGAAACTCCTAAATCATTGTGTTTGTCGGTGAAAACCGCAAGAAAATCCATTCAGCAATTTTTTATTTGATTGCAAACACAGAGAGCTCTCCGCCGTGGCTTTATTTTCTAACTTAGTCCGGCCCTATCGCAAAATCCGTTCTTAGCGAACTATAAACTACCTCCCTGCCAAATTTCATCTTTGTACATCAAGCGGTTTTTGAGATGTCGCGAGTATACTCGTTTATTAGGATACTCGTATGTATTGTACGGAACCTTCGTCGCGTACGTCTCATTCGTACTTGGCCGTTTATTTTTAAATATGTAGTAACGCAATTAAGTAGGTTATACCTCCCTTTCCAGAGCATTTAATCAACAAGAGCTAATAAAGCCAGTGACAAGGCGTGAGCCGCCATTACACCGGTACGGTTTAATTATACTTTTGTTCTGTTTTTAATCGTCTAGCATCTAACGCACATGTCGCGCGGGTTCATTTGTCAAACTGTCATCGCTTTTATAATAACAGGCGCAAGTTATAAGCGGTAGCGGATTATCATCATGCTGTTTTTATGGGCCACGCCTCCTAGTAATAGAGGGGATTTGTAGCTTAGTTTTTTTACATTAGAATTACGAATTGATTCTGTAACAATGTGTATGTTTGTTAATCCTTCACGCCGCAACTACTGAATAAATTTAGTTGGAATTTCAAATGATTATAAGTGGGACTAATTTTATATCCGGTAAAATCCATGGTTCACGCGAAAATTGTGAAAACCTGAATTGAGTCCTTGAACCTGAAGAAGAGTCACGGATGTCCACTAGTTTTTCTACAAACACTGTTAAAATTAAAAAAAAAATAAAAATTGATAAATAAATATGACCGCGAATATTGGCATATCGTGATTTCCGAGGCACGAAGTACATACTACATCTTACACATAAACTACTCATAAGCAGGCTGAGGTTTCTTACTGAGAATTTCTTAGAAGATAATTTCAATATACATACATATACAAAACCCACTTAGTACTCGAATCCAGGACATTATAATTCAAAGCAACAGTGACCACTAGACCAACGAGACATTTAAAAAAAAATATCAAATCTATTCATCACCATCATCAATTCAAGTCCATGAAAGACCAAGATTGCTTAGCATGCACCAATCCGAAACGAGACATTTAAAAAAAAAATATCGAATCTATCTATCACCATCATCAATTCTATGAAAGACTAAGATCGCTTATAACATGTACCACACCGAGTCCCCCGGGCGCTGGCACGACGCACCGCCTGACTCGGAGGCACCTGGTCATCCAGGTCTATGAGTTATATGATATATTCTAATTGTATGCGTCGCACATAAAGCATGGCTTATCAAACTGTGGTTAGGCACTGAAGAAAACCTCGCGACATTACGTATTGATAGCTTGTGAAATATAGCGAAATGTTCTTGGCTATTAGTCGATCGGTAAAAAGTTTTTAATTATTATATTATTTTATAAGATTCTTTATTAAATAAAATATATTCTGCTTCTAATCGATCGGTAAAAAGCTTTTAGTTACTAAACTATTTACAATCAATCAATTAATCAATCAATCAGTTAATCAATCAATTTATTTATTTGCAGATAAATGCATTATATATATACAGGTGTTCAGTAGATGAATAGATGAGTAGAATTTGGCATGCAAATTATTTATTAAGTATTTAATGATTCAAATGACAATTTCACCATATAAAATTTACATCTTTACAATAATTTTATAAGTAAACATTTTATAATTATATTACTAAAAATAGTTAGTGAGTACATTTTACATACGTATTGTTTTTATATTTTGTCGTTTTTATTCGACCCTTAATTGTCGAGATAATATAAAGCATATTTTTTTAACATAATTTTCTAATAATAAGAGACATCATGTACCAGTCTGATTAAACTTGAGACGTCATGTTTGAACTTGAGCTTATGCAATTCCCAAGTAATGAAAATAATGTTTTTTTTTTAAAAAAACAAAGAATATTCGCCATATCTTCTCATTCCCTCTAACTAGTCGGGAGAGACTGTATTAGAAGTGGGTACGACAATAGACCAACGGGGCGGGAATCGAACCACCACCCCTCTGTGATGAGTTCGGCCGCTATTACCGTTGAGCTATTTAGGCTATTTATCCCCATATTCTCACGGGTAAGGGAACTAGCCAGGTGAAACCACGGCGCGTCGTAGTAAGTTTATAAAACGATTTGTGCTTATTCCGGACTAAATTATAACACCTCATTTGTTTATCAATACAACATAAATTCGTACGTGCAGACACGCACTTCGTTGTTGTAGTAATGTGGTAAATCTGTGTGAACATAACATTTATCCAATTACAGCTCTCGCGACATGTGCCGCCCTCTGGTGATACACTGACGATCACTAATGCTATGAAAGAGTTACTGCGTGGCGATTATTTTATGCGATTCCTTCTTCTATACTAATATTATAAAGAGGTAAAGTTTGTAAGTTTGTAAGTTTGTCACATTTTTTAAATGGGGTAATCTTCGGAACTACTGGTCCGATTTTAAGAATGCTACATTATCGGGGAGTGCTATAGGCTATATTTTATATTGGTATCATATATATTAGCCGAGTTATCACAGTTTTTGTCATACAGGTCGGACTAAAAACCTTTTGAAACAGACTTATTCGCATGCGCTGCCTTAACCATTGTGTAAAATTGAAATTAATGTATGGAGACTTTATGTATCTTTAAAAGTTCTACAAAAAAGTCCGCGACGCCATATATCTATCTTCTATATATTAGCAGATATAGTACCTTTTGTGTTTTAAAAATTATTAATTTTATATACTTAGGTTTACGTCATTATTTATACAGCTAAACTTTAATCCTTATTAAAATAAATTATTTAATAATCACAAGGATATTATGGAGATAAGATTTGCCCTTTACAGTATGTTAATTACTTAAATAGTTTCGGAGATAATACAAGATTTCTAAAAGACGCAGAAATTCCGCTATATGACGCCCGGCGCTTTCATTTACGTAGTTCCCGTTCCCGTGTGAATATGGGGATCAAACATCGCCTATGACACTCGCAAATAACGTAGCTTTCTATTGGTAAAACAATTTTCCAAATCGGTCCTGTAGATCCAGAGATTACCTCCTACAACCACACGAACTTTACCTCTTTATATTATTAGCATAGAAGTCTCTATTTCTCTTGGTCATACCACCACTCTCGAAGGACTGGACCGATTTTGCTAAAGGTAGGAGTAAGATAGAGAAATTACAGGGTAGGGTAGGGTACGGGTAGGGAAGCGTAGGGGTAGTGTAGTAGGGGTAGGGTAGGTTTAGGGCCGGGTTTAGGGTATTGGTAGGGTAGGGGTAGAGGTAGGGTAGTGGTAGGGTAGTGGTACGGGTAGGATAGGGAAGTGATAGGGTAGGGGTAGGATAGGCGTGAGATAGGGGTACGGGTGGGATAGGGGTAGGAAAGGGATAGGGTACGGGGAGGGTAGGGGTTGGATGGGGGTAGGGGTAGAATGGGGGTAGGGTGTAGGTAAGGTAGGGGTAGGGTAGGGGTAGGTTTGGGGTAGGCTAGGGGTAGGGTGGGGGTAGGGTAGAGTAGGGTAGGGGTAGGGTAGATGTAGGGGTTGGGTAGGGTTAGGTTGGGGTAGTGGTAGGGTAGGGTAGGGGTAGTAGTAAAGTTGACATCGAAATTTACGCGGACGAAGTCGCGGGCGTCCGCTAGTAATTCTAATAAAAAATATTTACAATTTAAGGGAAATACCCTAACATATATTGTGATTTGATTGATTTATCAACGAAAAAGTAAATATATTCATTAAAGGTTTACTTTAGGTTTGAAACTTTTACAAATTGCATATTTAAATTTTAAAGGAAATAGGAAATGAAAGAGAGTACTTTGAAAGTTCGTTTTAGAAGGTAGATAGTTCAAAATTTTAATTACAAAAAGTAAGCATAGAATATCAGATGAATTACTTAACTGCTCCGTACCACTACTATGATATGCGAGCGACGGGGGGAAAGATTGCGCGGGTGTGAAATCGTGCGTGAGGAAGTGAGGTGCATCAGTCGTTGGTGGCATCATTCATCGCTACACGCCCCCCGGCCCGCGTGGACCATCGGGAGTGTTACGAACGAAGTTGTCAAGCTATATATATCACACTAATATTATAAAGGCGAACGTTTGTGTGTGTGTTTGTGTATAAATATGTGTGTTATTCCTTTACGCCTCAACTACTGAAACAAGTAGGTTGAAATTTGGAATGTAGATAGATTTTATCCTGGATTAACACACATGTTATTTTTTTAACAGAATTTTACGCAAACGAAGTGGCGGGAGTCTGCTAGTAAGATATACAATTTTCAAAAAATACCTAAAGCCAATTTAAAGACCAGTTACAGATACGGGATGAATAAACCGCTGACCGCCTATCGTCATTTAACATCGAATGAGCTTACAGTTGTTAGCGTATTTTTTATTCTTTACAATTTAGTCCTTGAATATAATTTCACCTGATGGTAAGTGATGATGCAGTCTAAGATGGAAGCGGGTTAGCTTCGGTTTCTACACGGCATCGTATCGAAACGCTAAATCGCTTGGCTTGGTACGTCTTTGCCGTTCTTAGCCACGGCCGAAGCCTCCCACCAACCAGACCTGGACCAATTAAGAAAATCACGATCTGCCCAGCCGGGGACCGAACCCAGGACCTTCGTTTTGTAAATCCACCGCACATACCACAGCGCCACGGAGGCCGTCAAAAGCTGGCTATGATGTACGAGTAGTTAGTAGCTAGTTAGCTACTCGTGCATAGTTGAATAACAAAAATGCAATCCCGCAAGAGGCAATCGCTTTGGCGATCACGTATTCAAACTAGCATCGTCAGCTGGCAACCAAAAAATCATCAATTCAATACAAAACGCGAAACCAATCCAATACCCATAACCCGCAATCCATTAGAGTGGGTTGTAACAACAGCGCGTATCGACCGCGAACGACAATATTGTCGTTCGGCTAACCAAACAGACCGACGGATGTGTTGCCATGTTTTTATTACTACACATTTATTTATTTACACTCGTATTGTTTTTTTTGTGTTGCATTTTTTTGTAGAGTGCGTGTTCGTAAATACGATTGTATTTTTTGGCTCCATTTAAGTAAAACTAGGTCGTGCAACTAATAACTTTCTCATTTATTTAATCACTAACTGACTCCGCGCGGTTTTACTCGCGTGGTCCCTGTTCCCGTGGGAATACGGGGATAATATACAGCCTAAAGCCTTCCTCGATAAATGGGGCTATCTAACACTGAAAGAATTTTTCAAATCGGACCAGTTCCTGAGATTAGCGCGTTCAATCAAACAAACAAATTATTTTTTAACAATGTGTTAAAATAAAAAACGTGTGCGTCTCAGGACGCTCGAGAGACGTGACAACTTTAAGTAGTTGCTTTAATTAATTAAATCTATTTAATTATTGAATTTAATTAAGAATCCTCTATTGTCGGAGAGGTGTGAAGAACATTTTGACAGCAACAACATAGAAACTTTTAAAATAATCTATGGTCGTAAAATCACCCGGAAGTTCGCCCAGTCAAAAACAAGTGTCAAACGTGCCAACTTCAGCTGTAACGCGTTACGTTACCAAGGCGATTACTCTCCCATAAGAAGTAATCACTTCAAAGATTATTACAATTTCTTAAAAAAACAAGCTCTCCCATTGCAGGCTTATAAGTGCCTAAACAACCGGTGGTTAAGGCTACAGAGTGCAGAACCTCTTCATAATACGCGCCGTCTATGAATCACTGCCTTCTGTATCCGACCCTTGATCCAACAGTGGAACGAAAACTTCGTAGAAGCTTTTCGCTATGAGACTATTGATTGAAACTATGAACTCTTATTCATCTGAATGTTTTCTATATTTGGGATTTTTGTAGTTACTCGAGCGCGGCAGATTAACATAAGGGACTATACCTTGCAGGTCGTTGAGTACCTTTACCAAGTTTATGCCCTTAATATTGGTAGGTACGTTTAGGGCAAACAAAAAAAAACTAACTTCAGAAATACTCAATCAGCATGTCAGATAAGGATAAAGTAGGTTAGTTAATTACTAAAAGTTTTGCATTGCACACAACTGAAAAGTTGGAGGTGCATGTCCCGGACCGGATTCGAACCCACACCCTTCGGAATCGAAGGCAGAGTCCACTGGGCTATCACGGATCATCATAGAACTAGACCTATAGAAAGATAAATCTGTCAAGTCAATCATTGCTGTAAAAAAGTAACTCGAAAACAAATTTGAACATGGCTAAATCGTCTCTTATTTTCAACTGGCAACCCCATTTCAGAAGTGGGATAATATCTGACAGGGCTTAATTGAATGTTATTGAATCAGAACCACGCCCTTCCACTACCTACGCCGGTGTTTAGGGCCCCACTGACACGGTACACCAAAATTAGACGCTACAAATTATAGGTTTGGGGTAGCCGAAACGAACTGTGATCGTATCTAAATGATCTCTGATGAGGCAGCTTTAGGTGAAGCAAGAATACTAAATTGGTGTAATGACCTTGTAATAAAATCTTCAAAGGAACCGTTTATAGGACTAAGCTTGACTTTGATTTCTGACTTTGACTTTCAGCTTCTTTGTTTTTCTTTGTATTTCACTGTGTTACTTACTTGATTTGTATCTAAAAAACTTTTTATACCGTTGCCGATTTTTGTTTCAAATTTAGTTTGCTTTTTAGATTTGTATTTTACAAGCGAATTCATATTTTCACGAATTCCGTGGGAACCATGGATTTTTCCGGGATGAAAAGTATGTGCTAATATAGAGTAAAATCTACATATTTACATTCCAAATTTCAGCAAAATCACTGTAATAGCCGCAGCGCAAAGGAGGAATAAACAATACACGCTTACACACAAACTTTCGCTTTTATAATATTAGTGTGATAAACATGATCAAAAACTGGTTTAGTTTAAGTACCTACACTAGTTAAGACACGGTTTTCTCAAATATTTAAATACCGATCCCGTTGTAATTCTATAAAAAATACCCCGGGATAAAAAATATCCTACATGTTGTTACAATCTTCTCTATCCTCCATTAAAATCGGTGCAGCCGTTTCAGATAAGCCCGCACAATCAAGCAAACTAGAATTTTCAAAACGTTTGTGTGAATACCTAACTGTAACTTGAGAAAACAGTTAGGTATTTTTAAATCACAGATAGAAAATTTTATTTATTGATGTAAATAAATTATTCATCATCATCATCATATCAGCCGATGTACGTCCACTACAGGACATAGGCCTTTTGTAGGGACTTCCAAACATCACCATCCTGAGCCACCTGCATCCAGCGATTCCCTGCGACTCGTTTGATGGCGATGTGACTTCGGTTCCTATCTCTACACTTAGGTTGCGGATCTCTGGTTCGAGCACGCGGAGAGACTCCTAGCATAGTTCGTTCCATCGCTGATCGCATGAATTTTGTATAGAAAAATTTCAAAAGATTTTTAAAAATTCATGTCCGTAAAATGATTAGCATCGAATTGCCGTATCGCGGCGCAGCCGACAGATGCGACGCGACAACTTTCCGAGAAACTATCTCTTAAAATTCGCCAGTAACGGGATTGATTTTGCGCTTGCGTCTGCGCGGGTAGGCTGACAACTAGTGGTTAGTAGTTTTTGGAGACACACAGACATTTCTATTATTTTTTTGTATATAATTTTCGTTAAAAAAACACTAGCCTTACCTAGAGAAATTCTTTTGACAAAAATAACACATAATAGGTTCACACATTTATAGTATTATGTGTGTGTAACAGCAGGCTAATTCATTATTTTTGACGTATTCTAGTTTCTTATATAGTCTAGGTTGTTATTGTATTCTTTAACCCAGCAACCGTATGCGTGAGAGAAAACGGAGCCAGACAGAATGGCGCCGTAACGTTACAATGCGATTAACCTTCCCATAAGAAGTTATCACTTCAAAAATTAAAAAAAAAACCAGAAAAATGTAACAAAAGATATTTTTAATATTTAAGGAATATCCCACAAATTTATCAGCCTGGTTACTGGATCCGGTGGCCAAAGATCAGATAACAGTAATGGACACAGAGCCTCTACAAGCGGTGTGCAAGTCATGGGCTCGCGACAATTGGGGACATTAAGGACAACGAGGGACTTATGATACTTTTATTAAAACCTATTTAAACTCAACCTTGTTGATCTGCTCGGTTATTTTAAGTTTCAAGTGAAAATAGCCTGCGATAACCAGATCTTTGATAGTTTATAAAAGCTGAAAATCTGTCAGCCTACTGGTAAAAACGGTAGGAGATTTGGATATCCAGATATATTTAGTATGAGAAATAAATGCTTAGTCGCCAGACTCTTAGTTTTGTGGCAGCCCTTCTTCAGAAACCTTTAAAGAAGAATAAAAAAATTAATTTTCTTATCACATTATACATTTTATTAAATACATAAAAGAAAACACACTGACCAGCGCATGACTCTATTAAAAGCTTCCCTTAATTTAGTATTATTGTTACATATTTCCGGCTTAAACGGTGAATAGTCCTTACGATAGTTGCCAAAGAGATTCTAGCTTCCTAAAGATGAACTTGTATTCCACAAATAAAAGAGCAGGGTCTTGAAATATTTAAGTCCTGTAAGGTGGTCTCGTGTAAGACTCGGATCTCCACTTAGAGAGACGATGGGATTGATGGGGTTTGTTTGAGCAAGTGAAAGTTCTAACTTGTAAAACTCAAATCAAGGCTGCGAGGGTTGTTCAAATAGAACGTTGTTCAAAGAGGTGATGACACTAGCGGATTAAGAGTGGAATTCATTGTGGCAACGGTTTAGGGGCACCCCCAGAGGATCATTCACCCGCTGAGTGTCAAATTCTCAAACTAATAGAGGTTAAATTCATCACTCAGTGGCTGAATGATCCCCTGGAGAACCTACAACGTCTACGAGTTCCACTATTAGTGTGACCTCCGGTCCTAACACCTGAGCTGTGACCATGACATTGAATATCAAGTAAATACAGACAGACAAAGTCGTTGTAGCGTCTTGTTTATAATATAACATTGATACATGGTACCGACAGCTCAACATGGCCAATAGCTATTGAGACGCCATAAACTATAATCTGATAGACATCGGACGCTGTACGCGTGGGCTTAACACTGCTAATTAAAACGTTCCCGATCTCACGATACGTTAACAAGCCTTTAAGTGATTTTTAAATGACCCAGATTATCTTTTATTGTGTGCTTTTTAATCTTACAATGCAGAAACCACGTGTCATTCAACTGATATTATAGACGTGATTGTTAGTTTGTTTATAAAACTTTGCTGTTTAAGCTCTTCAACCAATGATAATATATTTTAGGAAATAGTAGTCTGAGACGGATATGTCGTCGAGAATGGGGAGTTAGAAAGGGTATCGATCGGTTGGCGGGAACGGCTTGCGGTATAAGACGCTCTTCGTGCGGTCGGCTTCAGTATACTCGTAGCGTTCGAGCCGTCCACATTTCTTATTGTGTAATTCTTTTTGGGTTACTTGGGATAGGCGGGAGAGTGACTTGAGTGGATAAGGGGAGTGTTGGTTAACTGTCAAGGGCGCCCTTAACCCTATAAACAGCGTTCACAAGTGCGTGACTCCATTTAAGGTCATTCCACTCAAGTTTGATATGTTAATTAAGTTGTCCTGACAAATATTGTGAACTTCCGTCCACTTCTAAGTCTGCTACAAATATTTTTTACACCACATTCATCAAAAATATATAAATAACTATGCCAATTATACTTCAATGTTTCATTATTATTTTAAATAAAAAAATCACACTTTAAAATTCAACTACTCTAGTACTAAACTAAACTAGTTGAAAATTAAACTGTATTAATATATGCATTAAACATTTTAAGTACATTAAAAATAAATAGAACATAATCTTTGCCATTCAAACGTAGAATCAATCGAGACCGTCTCAACAAAAAGACGAAAGCAAAAAGCATCCCGGCGTCCGGTTTCCGAACATTTACATCGAGCTTCGTGAGTCGATTGTCTCGATTGTCTCGATGCGAGATTTATTCGATTCCGGTCCGAATCGGCCGAGCGTGAAGAATTCCTTGTTATTTTAAATTGAGTTATATGCTGTTAGCGAATCGTGCGTGCTGCACGAATCGATACGGTGATACTGAAACTTGAGTGAAATTTTAAAGTGATACAAGATTGATATTGAATTTGATTATTTTCCTTTTTGTCAATAAACAGTAGAAGCATGATGTCGCTATATCATTCAGTCAAATGACTTAAAATGGATTAGTTGTGCTTTGGTTACTTTTAATGTTTAATTACTTCATTAAAGACTTAAAATAATGAAAAATTACAAAGATTAGATATTGTAAGTCAAACACAAAAATCATTGCAAAAATTAAATTGCCAGGTTCGTTACAAAAATATGCGGGATCGCTTTTCATCTTCACAAGAGTAGAATTAACATTTTTTTGTTATAGGTACTTCGAAAAACTTATGGTCTTATTATTAGGACCATAAAAGTAATACATATTGTAAATAATGATTATTTTAAATGCAACTGTTTCTAGCCGACTTTTTTCAGCAGTACCGTAGGTAGTCTCAACGATTAATAATCTTACTTGAATTTATTAAGTTTAAATTTAAATTTTATAAAAAATGTTAACCCACACAAGAACATTGTAAGAAAACAAACTTGCCACCATAATTTATAATACAAGCGGTAAATTCTTCAGAAAGTCGAACAGATAATTTCGTCCCGGTATCCCCGAAGCTAAAACACAAACAAAATAGCGCAGTGATTGGCAGCGAGATGATATGATTGCTCACAGAGCCGCCCGCGAAAGCTTTACTGGGTTCGTGAAGCAAATAAACTTGCGGGGCTAGAGAACTGCCTTGGGCGACACTTGGTTTAACCTTAAATTTTAGCTCTAATATTGACTCTACTTGGCCGCTGTTTTATAAAGACTCTATAACAAGTTGTCAACACAAATTCTAGTTTTGATTTCTTAAATGTTACTAAATGGAGATAGGGATGCGGACCCAATTCTTATGAACTTTTTCATATTAAACTCGATTTCATTAGTTCATATTAATTATATACGTTTTATAGGTACTTGAACAAAATCAGGGTCTGGATTTTAGGAACGGGCTATCTGTCAAAGCTACCACGGTTCAAATTTCATAATTAGCTGCCGTAATTGCTACTGCTACTCATAGAGTAGGTTTGGTAGGAGCAGGAGCTAACTGGACCAAAGGTCTGGCCATCACAGGTCCATTAGACCTATTCAACTGTACTGCAATTTCAACGATAATCAAGGACATAGGTATCATTTCTCTAGAAAAAAGGGAAAAAATTATCTTGGTATGAAAACAATTGACAACAATTTCATTAAAGGGAGCAAAGCAGAAATCGCCAACCATTTCTTGATTTTAAAAATTCTAAGATTAGAATTTCCAGCCTCAGTTTAATAGCAAGCTCCATTCCGGTAAGATCATTCAGCTAGGTATACCCAAGTATAGTTTACATCGACTTCGTGCATCTAGTTATTCACTACGCGATCGCTTGTATCGCCCGCAGCTAACGGAGATTGGCTTGCTTCTGATTTTTCAGTGCTATCATACTGAATAGTATTAACTTTTACATTACATTGCTCTATCTTTACATATAATAAAATGAAATTTAAGAAATTAATATCACGTGTCTCAAATGTTGAAAAACATCATGAGGAAACCAGCATACCTCAAAATTTTCTTAATTGAATCTGAATTGATTAATTGAATGTGAAGTCTGCCAATCGGCATTGGGCCCGCGTGGTGGACTGTTGGTTGACTATTGGCCTATTTGCCTAACTCCTCTCATTCGGAGAGGAGTTAGGCAAATAGTCAACCGATTCGTGCTCAACATTAAGCCTAATATTGATGATGGTGATAATAAAATGGAAAGAAAACAAGTGTCTATTAATATAATTAACGAAAAATTAAAATAAAAAAACGAAAAGATCCTCCCGCACTGTTTACAAATAGTTAACTTTGACGTTTCAAAAGTTCTTGTATCTAAATAAATGAATTTTGATTTTTTATTTTTTGATCTAGCTTTCGATATAGTTTTAATATTTTTTTAAATGAAAAATCTTAGTTCGTCTCACAAAAGATATTAGTGGCAAGGAAGCGATGTTTTGCAAACTTGCAAACGTTGGTACATAGCCGAAAGATTGGCTGTCTGTCGGTTTTCTCCAAGATTTATTAGTGTGCTCAGGGAACTTTTCGATCTATTTCTTCGTGCTTTTTGTTTGCATGTAGTATCGCAATTCATTGCAGTAATCTGTATTTTATAGTACCTAGTCGATATCGGACATCCCTTGAACACATTACATAAAAATATATAATTGAATATAAATAATGTACTTACATACATAGGTTCGGAACCCTAAAACGGTCTGAATAACTTTCAGCAATTTCTACTACTTTAAAACCTTCCAAAGCTTTGTAGGTAAATATAATACGAGTATGTAGATTAAGGATTGAGTAGGTACCTAATAACAATATAGGAAAACTTTATAAGTTTAGTAGCTATAATCTATATGTATTTAGGTATATTCACATTTGTGTTATAACTTCATGTTATCTTTTTGTTTCAGGTAAAGCGAGTCGCCACTGTCTGGGACGTAGTTTAGCATAAATGGGTAACGTTTATTCATAACAAAGTATTGTCCGTTTGCGTGGGATATTGAAAATATGTTCGCCATATTGAATTTACAGACGGAGTTCGTTTACAAGAAAACAGAATTCAAATTCAACAGGTACTTGAAGAGAATAACGTGCTGAAAATAACAAAGAAATTCTTTAAGACCTTGATTCTTTAAGTCTTTTTTTAAGACCTTGTAAACTGTGTCAGCAAATAAAGGATTTCATATTTAACATTTAATTTTGAGTTGAAGTATTCAAAAAAAATCAAATTAAACCAAGTAAATCTATTGTTGTCTCTATGTAACAAACGTTTTCGTATCATAGGTGATTGTTTATCGCGATATTTTTAAATTATTATGCCGAAAGCTAGAACAAAATTACGTACAACGAACTAAGTATGAAAATCCAACGTAACTATGTATGTAAGAAAATCTTGGAATCATCTTGGAATTGTAATTTCACCCACTTCCCGATCTTCGATTAGTATGAAATTTTGCACGCGCTCTGAGTTCTGATGACAATACATGTCTAGCTAAGAAACATCATTACAAATTCAATATGGCCGCCTCCCCAAGATGGCGGATTGGCTGTTTGTAATCCAACCCTATGATATAGGTATCAAATTAAAGGGTTTGCTATCAGACATACGAAAAAAATAGTCAGGTAACTTAAATACAAAATGGCGGACGTCCAAGATGATGGACAAGCTATTCTAAAGCCCCCCTTTGATATGGGTATCAAGCGTGTTTTTAGTTTTAAACTATTTATGTTGTTTTTGTGTGTTTTATTTAAGTATTTTCATAATTTTTGTTGTTGATGCTCTAGACTCTCGTGCAAAGCATTTTGAATCACCATGGTGTGTGTTTTTCTGATTATTATTATCTCTGGTGTCTAAAAAAGTGTAATAGACCTTTTTCTTGAGTTTTACTTACAATCAGAGGGCCTAGTGGCAGTATGATACTGTTATTGTCACGTAACGTAAACGCGAATTTCTAAGGAATTGAAACAGCGCCATCTAGTGGCACTACTGCACAACTGTTTCAATTCCATATAAATTAGCGTTTACGTCAACGTGATAGTAACAGTATGAAAATATTGAAAACTCCCACTAGGCACACAGATGACAGTTGAAACTTTGCTTATGCGAATATGAATGAAATGAATGAGGCACACCGGTGATACTTGTTTTAGTTTAATTTATTTTTATCTTTTAAAGTCCTAGCATCAGTTAAAGATCACATTACCATAATCTAGACGTCCAACAACCGTTTATAGCCCAGGTAACCTGCGATAACCTACGCAAAGGCGTGAAGTGAAAAATACTCGTCCGTCTAGTTGAATACGCGCACACATTACTCTCGGCTGCGAGCTTCGCTAACTCTGCTCATTTCCATCCGTCACACGCTATCTCCAATCTGCAGGTCCGGGGTTCACGCGCTAATATATCGTGGAACACCCACTCGGCTGTAAAGCCTTCTTTACCTCTTTTGCTTTTTTTTTCTTTAAATTATTCGCTTGAGGCTGATTCTATAACTATCTGTATTGAAATGTTCACTATAACAAGAATATGCGTTTATTTGTTTCTCTTTCACGCTAAAATCACTAACTGCTTTTAACAATAGAAAACTACATTGTCAGGGAGTAATATGCTACTGGAACGGGTATTTCGGAGTGAAATCGGCGGGCATCCGCCGCATCCGCATAATATAACAAAATCGAAGTTTTATTTATTTGTATGTGATCCTTAGTGATTATAGTTTAAAAATCATAGGATGACAGACAAAAACATTTTTAAATATTTCAGTAAAATCGTGAATATTAATTCATAAGAGGGTCAATGATATTGCTTAAACAGTTTTACTATCACCACTACCACCACCATTTTTAAAATCTAGCTAACCATCACCATCCTCTAGCTGTGTCTCAGTGATCGATGTGTGGTTAGATACGTATATTTTTCGTAAAGATTCGACATATAGTTATTTCACGCTAATTAATTCTCGTCCTAAACAAACAAAACAAAAGAATAACTAAACAATTTCACGCTCGAAACAAATCCGCAACAGCTAATAGCATCAAAGAATGTACAGCTGTTGGAATCGGTTTCGGTTTCACAATAAAATCGGTTCATTCAACATCGTGCTAAAACTCTAACGTATGTCGTTCCATTCATACGCTTTATTGTATTTACATCTTTTATTGCTTGGAATAATAACTTTTTGCTGTTTTTTGTTGTTACTCGTATATCGCCGTCTTCTATTCCGATTTTACACGCTAAGGGTAAAGCCAAACGAGCGTAATTTTGCGAGTTGTCGGTCACGTAATTTCGGTCGCGTAATTTCTGCTTCGATTTCATACAAAAGTCCAGTTCCTGCCACATGGCGTCGCAAAATGAGTTGTGTTCCGACTTACACGGGAATTTCTGCGACCGAAATTACGCGACTGACAGCTCACAGAATGACGCTCGTTTGGTCTCACCCTTAGTATTTGTTACGCTTTATACTTAAAGAGCTTGCGATTGCTAGACTTACTTCATTTTGTGAATGCTGAAATTTCGTCAGCCCTTGTTGCTACCATGGGTTAGTACAGTATGCAATTATGGAGTATGGATTGTGGTGGCATGAGAAGGTTGAACATTTCTAAGGTCGACACCCTCCATTGTTGTATAAAACAATGTAATAATTTTTAAAGTAAAACTTCTTAACGCACGCTTAATTTGTGGAGTAAGCTGGTAAATGCGTTACGAAAAGTGAGAGGCAGAGCTAAAAAGTTTTACTTCTGTCGTGCAGTCTAAAGCACACGCTTTTTGTTTTTTTTTCTACAGATTATCATGAGAAATCATTTTCAGTCGCCTAACAGTCTACAGGATATCGTTTTCAGTCGCCAGACCCTTAGCTTCGCCGAAACCATTGGCTAGAGACTCTTAATATTGGACCTTTAACGGTTCGAAGGATTGGCCGCGAAGCTAAGAGCTGATGACATGAATTCTCGTATTATGTCGACACTGATAAAAAGTAAGCTTCGTATTTAGTCGGTGATGACCTGGGCCCCTTAAGTTTTATTAATTATCGATATATTCCATGTACTATGCTAAATGAATCTTGTTTATATTAAATATGATTTTAGTCAACTAAGCTATGTAATACGAATTATAATAAATTAATACGAATTATAATTATAATAAGGCTACCGTACTTATCTACTTATGGTAGGTTCAGTGGGACGAATACGAATAGACTGACGAACTTACAGCATTCATAAAACAACGTATGTCTAGCTATCGCAGACTGTAAGTCCATAACGACCTTTGCTTGTTTTCATTCAGTGTGGATTAAAAAAAATGAGTACAGACGATAAAATTGCACACAGATTATACATAAAAATTTTAAGACCCTCATATCGTTATTTAGCGCGCAATAAATCTTTTTGCGGATTGTGTGTGATTTATATGACTGTTAAATATGTTTATTGGTCTCTCCGGAACTATGTCACCTATTTATGGGTACCCGAGCGGTCACTGGCAGTGGACTGGCGTCATCATTTTGAAATTTATAAAACCTTTCGGAGGGCGTAGGTTTGAATCCGCTCTGGGGCATTCACCTCCAACTATTCAGTTAAGTGCATGTGTTATTACGTGCTTCAAACGGTGAAGGAAAAATATCGACCACTTTGAGCACGAGTCTCCTCTCAGAATGAGAGGGTTTAGGCAAATAGTCTTTGCGCCCCAATGCGGATTGGCAGACTTCACACACGTAGAGAATTAAGAAAATTTTCAAGTATGCAGGTTTCCTCACGATGTTTTTCCTGCACCGTTTGACACATGTGATATAATTTCTTAAATTGTACATAGTTAAAAAGTTGGAGATGCATGCCACGGACCAGATTCGAACATACGCCCCCCGAATCAAAGGCAGAGGGCATATACACTGGGCTTAAAGTGGCTTTAGGCTTGGTAGCGCAGCAGTTGGTCGAGTGAAAGAAAAATAATCTCAGTATTTCATAGTCCGATGCAGGACACTACTCCAGGATCTTATGATCCGAAGTCACCCATTTTTGTCACCCAGTTGTGTCGCCCAGTTTTGTTCCCATCCTCCACATCCCATCCATTGCATCCATTCCGAAGGCGTCGCGGAAGGAAGACTCCACGGCACTTTCTGGATGTGAGACTCACCAGCCAGAGAACCAGAATACCCACTAAAACTCAACGCAACCCTGCGCGTCTTAATTGAAGCAACAGGGGATCGAATGAGACATTTTCTAGATAAATTCTGAATCACTACCTGGCAACAATTACCACCTACGCGAACTTTTTTATATAAGAATATAAAAATATATTTATAGATGCGTGAAGTTCGCTCAGCTAAAGACAGCGCGATATACGATCGCCGCCTCGCCAGGACTAATGAGCTCATTTCGCGCCGTTTAAAAATGTTTATTTATCTTCTTGTATCGTGTCGTAAATATAAAGGTTTCTCATCGCAATTTGTAAGCTTTAATTTTTTGATTTACTCACTTTTGCACTTTTTCTTTATCTGATGAAATCTTTGGCGCAGTTGGTAGTGCTGTGGCAACAAAAAGGTCCTGGGTTTGATTCTCTACTCGGTTGAGTATAGGATTTTATATTTTTAAATTGGTCTGCTGGGTTATTCACTATTTTGGTCTTTATTAAAACTAACATCAAATCAATTGACAAAATATCATCTACCTACTGTGTGATATCCACCAGTAAGCACCGGATGACATTTGTTACATAGTATCTCAATTTCGTATATGTCAACTAGCGTCAAATATAGTGATAGTATAGTCTGGCAAGTTCCTTGATAACACTCCCATGATATGCTGTCGACAGGGGGAAAGACTGCGCGGGTGTGAAATCGTGGGCGCGGGTAAGTGACGTGCATCAGTCGTGGGTTTTTCATTCATCGCTACACGCCCCCCGGTTGCGCTGAACATCGGGATCCAAAAATTTACTCATCATCACCATTGCCATCATCATAAGGCGATATACGTCCACTGTGTTGTAAGTCCATACAAGACTTCCAAACGACACGGTCTTGAGCCGCCAGCATCCAGCAGCTCCCTGCAACCCGCTTGATGTCCGCAGTCCACCTAGTGGGGGGGTCGACGTCCTAAAAATTACTAAATACCAAAAAATAAATTAGTGCATCCTAAGGTAACAAGAATCACATTTATCAATTAATCTTTGGTATTTATCAGTTAAAAAACAAAAGAGTAAATTTTCAATTACTACAAACAGATTTACGTATCATCTACCGTTTTTAGAAAAACCAGTCATTTAGACTAATGTGCAAAATCCCACAGCAGACATCAACAAAAAAAAAAACTTTGAAATCAAATCCGTACCAGATCCCTGAGTTAGTTCACAGGAAACACAAACAAACCTTTGAAAATCGCATTTTCCAAAGATATTTCACGTAATTTTAAAATCGTGTCAACCATGGTAGAGTTCGTTTTCTAAAGCCCTTTATATCCGTGACGGTTCCAAACGTTCACTGGGTTCAGTTCAAGCGAATCTTTTCTGCGATCCGTTTGTAATCTACTTAGTTTACGAATCCATTTGAAATTGAACTTTATGGCTATAACATCAAAGTATATTTTAGTGTGATGCAATTGAACGTAGCGTTCAGTAAGCATCGCGTAGCAAATCGGCGCGGGAACGGAACGAATAAAACAATGACCGGGCGCGGACCGGCTGCGAACCGGCTGCTTGGCCTTGACTAATAAAATATACTCAACGCCAAGCGATTTAGCGTTCCGGTACGATGCCGTGTAGAAACCGAAAGGGGTGTGGATTTTCATCCTCCTCCTAACAAGTTAGCCCGATTCCATCTTAGACTGCATCATCACTTACCATCAGGTGAGATTGTAGTGAAGGGCTAACTTGTAAAGAATAAAAAAAAAAAATACTCTTTTACTGACGGGAACGCAATTTTTCCCTAAGTGCGGTTACGTATTGCATCCGTGAAATTCGTAAAAATAAGTATATAAAAAAAAACCCTGACCGTTTAAGTACCAACCCGATCTCTGATCCAAATCCGAGCTTAACGTTTAGTTTAGCCCACTGTCGTACTGTGGTTGACGAGAAATTAGATGATGGAAGTCATCAGCTAGCATACAAATATACTTCTCATTCAAATAATCAACAACTTCTCATTAAAATTCACGCGAACAGTACTTGGGGACTGTTTTGATTTTTTTGATGAGAAGTATATTTGGAACGTATTTTCTCGGTTTTAAATCAAGTTACGAGTACACAAACTAGCTATTGGTGGTAGATAACACCCGGGCATTCCTTAACAATTTAACAATCTAAAGGTCGGACCGAAACGTCTTGTTCCGAAGCCTTGCTCACTACACTATGGTCATATCCACCCAAAACACAGTATTTTCCGACTAGATTTAGGGGAACAGGAATATTAGCCGTATTTAAAAGATATGGCAAATATTCAATTTAAAAAAATACGTACGTACCTAGTTATTTCGTAGAAATACAATCGTATTTATAGCGAACATGGCCTAAACGTTTCATTCGCATAAGGTTCTGATATCCAATTACAAGAACATTTTTTATTTTTTTGAACTATATTTTTTCCGTCTTAAACAAGGCGCACCCTGAGGCAGTACAAGTATTTCATTTTAAGAAATAATGTTTTTAAGTTAAGAGGGGGTCCGTAATCCGTGGCTGCAGGCGACAAAGTAACCAGACCTTTAATGCCCCTCCTTATTTATTTGCAGTGATTATGGTATACAAATAAATATATAAATTATCTCAGCGGTGCTTTTTAAAAGGCGTTCGTTGAGAAATTTTTAAATAATACTCAAAAAAACAAGCGAGTACAACAGACAACAATACACAGTATAAGAGAACAATATAAGGTCAAAATTATAGACAACACTATGCTTGTACCAGGCTTTATAATGCAGCTTTTGCATCAATAAAAAAATAATTGTAAAAATAATTTCATCTATGGTGTCAGTTCCATCCGTAGTCAACCACGTTAACAGTAGCTTATTAGTGATATAGTATTAAGTACAGATTAGATTAATCAGCCAAAATCCCCAAAAATAAAGATGAAGTGAAAGTGAAAAGAAGGACAAAAGAAGAGTGACTATGTGAAATGCTTTTTGAGTGTTACATGTATATTTTAACTAGCGGACCCAGTCAAGCTTTGCTTTGACTAATTCAACCATTAGCATTAGCTAATACAATTATGCAAGCAACCAAAGAGCTATAAGCTATCGGCGACAAACAGAATCTTTAGCCGTTTATATATTTTAATACATTCAAAGCAAGCAGCCCACGGTCTATTTATAGTTAACACAAACACACTTCGACATTACTTTCCCTCTTATTTCACGACTGGTGTTAAGTGCAAATGTATCTAGAAGATAAAGAAACTCATCCTGATAATGGAATGGAGGAAATCCGTACAAAGCAATTCATCTCTGAACGTCCAAACTAAAGGATCACGGATTAAGTCAATCAGAGTCATCCGCGGGCGCGGCTTGAGCAAATACCGCGCGCTCGACGGCGTCAAACGCTTCAGTGAATCCTAAACGGATTGCGCTCGTTACATTTCAAGATTATTACTATTATTATATTATTGGAGACCTTCCTCTTTGACGACCCATAAGTCGGTTGATTTTACCCACAGATTGTGTTACAGTTCTTTCCTACTAGTTAAAAGAGAATGGGAATTATTGAAATCATAAGGCATATATTCTTTTATTACTACTATTCTATTCTTTCATCTTCCCCTGCCTCTTTTGTAAATTAGTGTTGTGTTTTGTGGTTTTCACTGATGTTTGACTCGTGTTTTGTAAATCTATAATATATTTTGGTCAATAATGTGTGTGTTGTGTACTAATACCTACTGGGTATACTAAAACTTTGTTTTGACTAAGACTAATTTAATAAAACTTAAAGTAAATACTAGTACTATAAGTAATTTGGTATGTTTGTATGTAGCACAAACATACCAAATTACTAATATATATAACATAGAAAAATTAATTTAATATTCTTACTGTTGTTAAAACAATGTTTAACTTATGTAAAGACTAATAAACACTTTGAATTGAATTGTATTGAATTGAACTACAGCGACAGGCCTCCCATCTTATAGGAAGATACCAATAGGGGGGGACATATCATGTCCCCCCCCCTTTTAGTATCTTGGACGTTTGGTTTCTTAGTATCGTTTAAATTAAATAAAATCTTTATTAACTAAAAGCAGATACAAAAATCAATTATTTGACTGTCTGTGGTCTCCACACTAGATCTGATCTGTATCGTGGAGCCCAGAGTTTTTTTATCACAGACAGACATAACAAAAGATAAGTTTAATTTACTTAAAATGTCACAATCGATGCGTTAAAGCAATAGCTTTCATTGCGCAAAAAGACCACGTGACCGCAAAACGCGTCCTCAATCAAGATGGCGCGCGTGAGTAATTTTCAGCGATACCGGCCCGACGTTGATCTATCGATCGACGTGCGCGGATCGATGCGCACATATGGCTACTTACTCCGCTGGATAAGTTTTTGTACAACTTATTGAATTTCGAAATTCCGCTAACCTCATTTTGAAAAAACATTAAACACAACGAAATTAAAAAAAATCGTATAAATTGTACTCGTCTATCGAGAGTAGGCCGTACAAATCATTATTTGCTAAAAATTAAAAAACTTTAAAGTTCAAAATTTGGACCATAAAAATGATAAATGATGACCATGACTTGTTTAAAATGCTGCGATTAAAATATAGACTGTATTCCGTGTAATGTTTTATTTGAACTCTTCTTTACAACAATTTATTCAGAATACTGTTACTCAAATTAAATTGTTTTGTTATTTAAAGTTTAAATAAGAAAATATTATTAATTGATTACGAAACACGGCTAAACCTCACGTGAGTATGCCCGACTAGTTTCGAACACATACATTGGGGTATACTTCGACCCTAAATCACGTGAGTTTTAGCCGTATTTCATAATCAATTAATATGAATAACACTTACGATACCTAGTTAAAGATGCTTGGAGGCCGTTGGATCAGCTTCCACCTTCACAAAGGAAGTAAAACTATAAGAAATGTAAACAGTAATTGTTATCAATTGTAAATTATAATACTGTATGACTTTTTCAAAAGAGCAACAGTTGAGTTTCTTGCCGGTATCTTCTCAGCAGAACCTGCCTTCCGAACCGGTGGTAGAATCTTTACAAATAGTCAACTGACGTGTCAAAAGTGCTTGTAAACTGAGCCTACTTGAAATAAATGATTTTTGATTTGATTTGATTTAATTTAAATTCTAAAACGAAATTATTATGTTGTAAAAAGGCTTAAGTTCATAACTGAAATCTGTATAACATCCTTGTTACAAATATAATAATGAAAAATGTTTTCCGTTTTCCGCAGTCCATTTGTTATGGGAAACGTACGACCCTCCACGGGCCGGGCCGTCCGACCGAATTACTTACCCTGACAGGCCTAACGAGCCGACTGACCTGTCATAACGATGACAGCTGTCATGACGTCACACGGGAACCCATTATTTGGGTGAAAACACGTTTTCTGTGAGCTTTATGTAATCACAATATAAGAACGTTTGTTCCTCTTTAACGCTACGGCTACCGATGCGATTTGGTTGAAATTTGGAATGGAAATATATTTAACTCATGGGCTACATTTCATCCCTGAAAAATCCATGATTCCAGTGGGATTTGTGTAAAACTGAATTCCATGCGGACGAATTCGCGGGCGTCCGCTAGTTATAGTCCGTTATTTGCAGATCTTTAGTTATAAAAAACTAAAGATCTGCAAATAAAATGTAATTTTGTCTAGTTGGTTCAGTTAGTCTATTTGGCATGGGTTCTTGAGGGTCTAGGTTTGAGTCCTGGGTAGAGCTATCTAAGGATATCTTCAAATTAAAAGTGATACCTTAGCAAGCTTTTTTATTAATAGGCCAACCAACAAGCACATTCCATTTTAAGCTGCATCATCGCATATCGGGCATGTTGTTTAGATGCGCTCTTCGGCAAAGACGTATTTGTAATTTGTCAGTGTAAGTTAATCTCTCCCTGTATAACTTCATAGTATAGATAAATAGAGAGAGACGACTAAAACAAAAACAAATTCTCTACTACTATACTTTAAAAGCCTTAAAGCTCTACGATAACTGGGCCGTACTCAACACCGGTTGTGAGTTCGATTCCCATCCACTGGATTATTATTGTTGTACGTACTCTAACTTTTCAGTTGTGTGCATTTTAAGAAATTATATATCACGAGTCTCAAACGATGAAGGAAAAACCTCGTGAGGAAGCCTCCAGAAAAACCAAAAAATGACAATTCTCTACGTGTGTGAAGTCTGCCAATCCGCATTTAAGGCAAAATGTGGATTGGCAGACTTTACACACGTGGTGGACTAAGGCCGTACCCCTCTCATTCTGAGAGGAGACTCGTGCTCATCAGCGAGCCGAATATGAGTTGTCAATGATGATGATGATGATGAAGAAACTAACACATTTTCATAAGGTTCAATCTATCGCTTGCATCTAGAAGTCATTGATTGTATTTGCAATAGAAGTCAGAAGTGTAAGTAAGCGCGGTCACTTATATATTCCTGGCGCGGCGGCCCCCTTACCCTCATTACCGTGACGTACTCGCCGAATACCGAATTACCGTGACCGTACATTAGCGTAGGGTTGACACGCGATTTAAAGGTCATGATAAAGAATAATATATACCCATTGAGGGATTCTTAACATGAATATTAAGTACTATACTAACATACGTAACAATTATAACCTTCTAACACTTATTTCAGAACAAACAATTGTAAAAAATGTACACGCAATTTTGTTAAATATTAATAAACTAATACTCTAACACAAATAGTATAGTATAAATTAAACTTAAAATAACTAAGTAATTTATTGTTAAGAAGTAATGATAAAGGCTTTGATTGATTGATTGATAAAAAATAATTTCCAACTTCTTTTCGATAAAAAACAAGTAATTAATATTGGTAATATAATACATAGGTGCAATACACATGATAAAGAATAATTTCCAATTCCTTTAAAAAACAAGTAATTGACATGGGTAAAATAATACATAGGTAATGCTGGTTTAATAATATCATCATCATTTACTACCCAACTTTGGCTCAATGTTGAGCACGAGTCTCAGAATGCCAAATCTAGAGTAATAAGAAAGTTCTCAGGTATGCAGATTTCCTTACGGTGGTATTCTTTCACCGTTTGAGACACTTGATATTTAAGTTTTTAAAATGCACATAACTGAAATGTTGAAGGTGCATACCCCGGACCGGATTAAAATCTACGCCCTCCGAATCGAAGGCAGAGGTCATATCCACTAGGTTTTCACAGCTAAAGTTTAGTAACAGATCACACTAACATTTTAATAACAGCAAGTCTGTCAGTGACTGTACTACTGCTTGGAAAAGTAGTCTACGAAGAAAAATTAAAAAAAAAGACTGGACGAGTGCGAGCCGCACTCAGTACCTCCACTAATTCTTGAAACTCTTGGCAGACAGATGATCAATTAGACAAAAAAAAGGAAAAAGACAAAGTGAGCCATTACAACTTCAGTTTTTTCGGTTTTTTCCTATTGAGGTACGGAATCCTAAAATTATAGATGTAGTTATAATAATACAGAGTGCAGAAGACAGCAGAGCTGACTGTTCTTTGTTAGTGTTTTTTTCTTATTTTTTATAGATTTATTGTCTTATTCTTATCTATTCTATATCTTGTCATATTTTTGTTGGACGGTGACGGATAGTAAACGAATGCATGTGAACGAAATGCGTGTGTCAAAATGCGTTGTACGAAATGGATGTGTGGTGTGACAGTCTGAAGGTGGTGCCAGTAACAGAAAAATTGAGGAGTAGAAGGTTAGCTTGGTATGGACATGTAATGCGTAGAGAGGAAAGTCATATTACTAGAAAGATGTTGAATGGCAAGTGGAAGGACATATGAGGAGAAGAAGGCCAAAGAAGAGATGGTTTGTGTGAAAGAGGACATGTCTGTAAAAGGAGTGGATGATAAGTTGACGAGTAATAGAGACGAATGGAAAAGATTGACATATTTTTCCGACCCCATTAAATTGGGATAAGGGTAAGGAGATGATGATCTTGTAATATTTTTGTAGTATCCTTGACATAATGAAATGTTTTCGGTAAAATATGAAGCTTTATCTCATTTTTCTATTTTCCGACTTGTGACAGCCCTACGCACTGGTCGGAAGTGATCAGTCAAGCCGATGTGTCGTGCAGTGGGCGTGTGTCTTTACGACTTTTCTTCCTTCAGTGTGCGCTGGACTTGTGTCGTTTGTAGTTTACACAAATTGTTTAATGTTGTACTGATGTGTTTACAAAGTGGTAATTATGTATTCCTTAAATATTTAGCGTATCAGAAAGGTCTTGGATTACATTAAAATTTTCTAAAGTTATCATAATCAGATTATTTTTTGATGACCCATGAATGGACTCTCCAGTAGGTACTAAACAATTTATATTTTTATTAAATACTAGTAGATGCCGCGCGGTTTCACCCACGTGGTTCCCGTTCCCGTAGGAATACAGGGATAAAATATAGCGTATAGCCTTCCTCGATAAATGGGCTATCTAACACTGAAAGATTTTTTCAAATCGCACAAGTAGTTCCTGAGATTAGCGCGTTCAATCAAACAACCAAACTCTTCAGCTTTATAATATTAGTATAGATTTCTTTTCTTACTTCATCATTACACCAATATATTTTAAGTCTCACTAAAGGGCCTATCTAACTAAGAATTACTAAGTTATTTTAATTGTAAAAGTCTAAGCTGTATATACCCTCTCCTGTAATAGGGCGTTAAAATAGGCTAGTAATCATGATGATGTTAATAATGGTTGACGAAACTGTTTATCCACTTGGTATTAGGTGGAAACCACAGTCTTTCACAAGCACAACCTTGACAAATTGCTTCTTTGTACCCATCCAACTAAGACATACATAGTTAAGCCTCTCTCTCTTTCTCTCTCTGCAGTCGTTCCTTCATTACTGAAGATCGTGGTCCTGGTAAGTTCCCAACCTCCTCAACGCCTTCCACCGGCTTCTGTTGGTTAGTTAGTGCCTGTAATTAGACCAGCAACCTTACCCTTGAGACCAAAACACAGCAATGCTAATTGGAAGCCGTAATATGGCGGTAGTACTTCCCTGAACGAGCTCTGACGTAAAGCTCACATTATACCACAATCTAGGTATAATTTGTTTAATAGCCACAATAAAATTAAAAAATACATTAAAATTAAAAAAATTATCAAAAAGACTCAAAAACTTATTAAATTTCATAGTACAAATAAAAAAAACCTGGCTTTAAGAAAAGAACGGTCACTATTAATTAAAAAAGTAAACACTTACTGTTCTTTACTTGAAAATTCCAGGGAAAAATATGAAAATGAAACACAAAGTTTACAGCATGAACTAAATCAGATGGAAAATACCTTGCAGGAAATAACTGCTAAATATGAGTTGTCTCAAAGTCAGATCCATGATCAAATCATAGCGGCTGAAGAGTTGTTAGCCTTAGGTACATACAATATGGCCCGTTTTGAGTCATTAAGTAACAAATGCCAATGTTCAAATCAGGTACCTTCGGTTACTCAGGACTGTAGTGTTTTATCTAATTCTGGATATATTGACTTGAGCCATAATGAGCAATGTAATAATAATGTTGTTCCAATTCCTTCAATCTCAGATAATAATTTAAGTTCACAAAGTTTTAATTTGCCAAAAAAGGCTCAAAAAAAGACTCTAATAATTTCTGATAAGTTAGGTAAGGATTTTGGTTCCATTATGAGCCAATACCTAAACCATTCAGTGACTAACAAATGTTTTCCAGGGGCTAGTTTTAATTATTTAATAAATAGCATAAGTACAGAAAATGTAGTTGGTTACTCAAATGTAATTTTGATGTTAGGGAACAGTTTGAAAATTAAAAGGCATCAAATCATAAAATGTGTTGAAAAGCTTTTGGTATTACATAGTAGAACCAAATGTGAATTTACATTATGTGGATTTCCATACTTTAAGTCAAGTGCTAAAGAAAATAAGCATATCCATAATTTGAATCTATTGTTATACAACTTGACATACCATCACAGCGATGCAATTTTTTATTTTGACATGAATAAGTTTACCTCATCTTATTCGTTGACTAAAGATAATTTATATCTGCCAAAAAAATGTAAGCAGCATGTTGCGTCCCTGTTGGCTTACAACTTAAATAAGTCAGTTACAAATGTTGTAACGCAGTCTATTGACACTAATTCGACTTGTAAAAATAGTTCTTCTGTTTCTATTGACCAGAGTACGAGTGATAGTACTGTCTCAAATGTTAATTTTTATATAAACGATCCAGTTACAAGTAGTGTAACTCAGTCTATTGACATCTCTACAAACTGTAGTAATAGTACAAATATTTCTATATACACATCTTATGTATTACGGAACACTGGCTCACAAAGTCACAACTATCAGTACTTGATATTAAAAATTTTTCATTGTCAAGTGTATTCTCCAGAAGGGCTGGACATGGTGGCTCTTTAATACTCTTACTTAATAACCTAAAATACAAGGATAGAAAAGACATAGTTAGTCTTTCTGTGGAATGCATTGTTGAACTATCTTGTGTGGAGTTGGAGCGAATTGTTATAGTATGCGTGTACCGACCCCCTCCTGCTGACTTTGATCAATTTGAAGAGGTAATGGAGGATGTAATGAGACGTTTGTGCACATCTTCCAAACAAATACTGATTTGTGGCGATTTTAATGTTGATATTCTAACAGAAAACTCAAAGTCTGTTAGATTTCTTAACTTATTCAAATGTTTTGATTTGACTCATGCTTTTAATGAACCTACTAGGATAACGGCTACTTCAGGGACATGTCTGGATAATATATTTTACAATTGTGTGATTGAAAAAAAGATGATAATAAATAAATTAGGCTCTGATCACAGTGGTCAAATAATAACTATTTTAAACAATAAATCCAATAGCAACCAATGGTTCAAGTATAGGCCGATAACAGAAGGTAAATTAGAGCGATTTAAAAGCATAATTTCTTCAAAAATTCCAAGTCTTTCATTTGAAAATAGTCACCCAGACAGGCTATTTGGTACGCTGTTCAAGACAATAGACAAAGAGTTTTGTAAAATTTTTAACTTTAAACGTATTAATGTTACTCAAAAATTAAAGTTTAGCGAATGGGCTACTGTAGGCATTTACAAAAGTAGAGACAGATTGTACGAGTTGTACGAGGAGAAACAGTATAATCAAACGCGAACATATTTAGAACATGTAAAAAACTATTCAAAAATTTTCAAACGTGTTTGTATTCTTGCAAAATCATTACACATCAAAGATAGAATAATAAAATCTGAAAACAAGGTACAAACAACCTGGAACATAATTAATAAAGAATCAGGCAAAATTAGACCACGTGATATGAGTTTTGAATTAATTGTCAATGATAAAAAGATAAACACCGATAACGAGGTTGTTAATGCCTTTGAAGACTTTTTCCAGAATGTTCCTATCTTGTTAACAGATTCACTGGACTCTTCTGCTACGGAAGCCCAGAGGATATTAAGAGGCCATGTTAAAGAGTGCAACGTTCTTTTTGAATTTCATCATATAACTGTATCAGACATTAAAAAAACTTTTAAACTGTTAAAATTAAAAAGAACTGGAGACATGTGGGGCATGTCAGTGAAAGTAATATCTAACATCATTGATGTCATTGCTCCCCACTTAGCTATTATTTTTAATGAATGCGTGGATTTGGGTATCTTTCCGAACCTAATGAAACATGGCAAACTGTTACCACTTTTTAAATCAGGTGACAAAACTGATGTTAATAATTATAGACCAATTACAATACTGCCAACACTTAGTAAGGTTTTTGAAAAAATCATTTTAAATCAACTTTTAAGTCATTTTAATTTAAATAATTTATTTCACCCTGAACAGTATGGTTTTACTAAAGGTCGCAGTACAACTGATGCAGGTGCTAAACTTTTAAAACATATATATGATGCATGGGAAAATGCTAAGAATGCTATTGGTGTATTTTGTGATTTGTCCAAAGCATTCGATTGTGTTGACCATAACATTCTTTTACTTAAGTTAAGCCACTATGGCATTAAAAGTGTTGCACTCGATCTCATCGCCTCTTATCTTAGTGATAGAACACAAAAGGTATGCATAAATGATTCAAAGTCTCGCGGTTTTTCTAACACAATGGGCGTCCCACAGGGTTCAATTCTGGGTCCTTTTCTATTCCTAGTGTACATAAACGATTTACCACACCATGTTAGCGGCATCTGTGAGATAGTACTGTTTGCTGACGACACATCCCTAATTTTTAAGAGTGACAGAAGTAAAGATAATTCCGACGATGTAAACCGTGCCATATCGCATGTGTCGCATTGGTTCACTGTTAACAACTTACTTTTAAATGCAAAGAAAACTAAATGTATTGAGTTTTCATTACCAAATGTTATAAAATTAGATAAGTCTATAATGATCAATGGTGAAACACTAGAAATAGAGAATTCCACAGTTTTCCTGGGAGTGACCTTGGATTCTAAACTTCAGTGGGGTGCTCATATAGAAAAACTGTCAGGTAAACTCAGCTCAGCTGCTTTTGCAGTGAGAAAAATAAGACAGTTTACTGATGTTGATACAGCTAGACTTGTTTATTTTGCGTACTTTCACAGCGTAATGTCTTACGGTATTTTGTTGTGGGGCAAGGCTGCTGATATACATTCTATATTTGTACTTCAAAAAAGAGCAATTCGAGCAATATATCAACTAAAATCACGCGAGTCCCTTCGTCAAAAGTTTAAAGAAATAGGCATTTTAACAGTAGCCTGTCAGTATATATATAACAGTATAGTTTATGTGAGACAAAATATTAATTTGTACAAACGAAAAGGAGATCTAAACCCACGTCTTACTAGACACGGGCATAAGTTAGTTATTTCTGCATATCGTCTCCAAAGAGTTAAAAAATCTTTTGTGGGTTTGGGTGTACTCTTCTATAACAAGATCCCCAAGACTGTGATGGACTTGCCAATGCACAACTTTAAGCAATGTGTTAAAAAACATTTACTTAGTCGAGGTTACTACACTATTGATGAGTTCCTTAACGACAAAGGTGCTTGGAGGCCATTGGATCAGCTTCCACCTTCACACAGGAAATAAAACTATAAGAAATTGTAATTTAATTGTTATCAAATGTAAATTGTAATACTGTATGACTTTTTCAAAAGAGCAACTGTTGAGTTTCTTGCCGGTATCTTCTCAGCAGAACCTGCCTTCCGAACCGGTGGTAGAATCTTTACAAATAGTCAACTGACGTGTCAAAAGTGCTTGTAAACTGAGCCTACTTGAAATAAATGAATTTTGAATTTTGAATTTTGAAGCTTCACTATTTTATTTATTTATTTATTTAAATCATGCCAACAATATACATATTAACCATTAAAAACAATAATATATTAAGCCACAAAAAATCTGATATGTATATTAACGCTAGGCGCACATAACATTTTATATAATTTCATGTCAACACTTTCATAATAATTATATGTCAAGCTTATAATAATATTATATTATGTCAAAGTTAATAAAAAAGTATACTATTATAAAACATTAGCATAAAAGGAAAACAAATTGATTGAATACAATTATTAAATTAGATTACTAGGTAAAATTACATACAAAATTAAATTAAAATCGACAATATATTTAAACTTATTCTAAATTATTTATAACAAATAGAAAGAGAAGAAAAGTATTAAACTAAATCTAAGACAATTTATTTAATTATTATTATTATTAAGTACAAAATGGTCGTGTACCTTGTTTTAAAGATATTCACTAGTATTAGTAAAGTAATAAGGTCACGTATGTACAAAGAGGGCGTGACAAAATTTTAAAGGGCGTTGAATAAATTCTGGAACTTTATAAAGAGGGTCATCTAAAACTGAACGTATAAAGGCAAACATTTCATTCGCCTGTCAACTGTGGCCCGCAGATAAACCGTGATACGAAACAGGTGTTGTCAAGTTTCTGACACATTGGCTGAAATAACACAAAACACGCCAATCACCTTTATAGTGCCGACAGAGTCACGCGCTAATTTTAGCTCTACACGAAGTAAAGTTTATTAAGATACTAACACATGCCCTGCGGATTTACCTGCGTAGTTCCAATTCCCGTGGGATTATTGGGATAAAATATAGCCTATAGCACTTGGGGATAGTGTAGCTTTCTAACAGTAGAAGATTTTTCTCTAATCGGTTCAGTAGTTTAGAATTTAGAGCCTATTCAATGCAAACAACTTTCACTCGTTCCCGTGAGAATACTGGGATAAAATATAATCTACGTTCGTCAGTAATAATGTAGCATTCTAATGGTGAAAGAATATTTCTAGTGCAGAAGTCTCAGATTCAATGCAAGAAAATAAATATTCAAAGCTTTCCTCTTTGTTGATATGTTTTTTCCCTTATTTAAATAAATATGTTATTTTCACTACATTATGAGCCGTGATAGCTCAGTGGATATGACCTATGGCACCTATTCTGGCGTAAAGTAAATTAAATATCAAATATCACGTGTCTCGAACGGTGTTGGAAAAACACGAGGAAACCTGCATACCTGTATATTTCTTAATTATCTACGTGTGTAAATTTTGCCAATCCGCAATGGGCCAGCGTGGTGGATTATAAGCATAATTCTCATTCTAAGAGGAGACTCGTGCTCAGTGAGCCTAATATGGGTTGACAATGATGAAACCTAGGATATAAAGCCATATAGGTTTACCACTGAACCAACTAAACAGCATTAAAATAAGCTGATGATAATGATGATGAAGCTCTCCATTAATTCACCCACGCGCTCTCATTTCATCTCATTACTCAGTGTTTCATTATGAAATACGGTTTTTTTTTCACAGTGACACACATACTGGAAGTCTCGGTAATTAGTTAATGCGAGACATCAGAGTGCTCGAAACCGCGCAACGGTTTCAGTAGCAGCTTTATATCGTGAACTCAATTACGAGTTTTACGAGCTAACAGCTAATTTCAGCTTTATTTCAACGACTCCTGACACCAATGAGAGGTGTTATAATTTTACAGCGCGTATCTGTATGTAAATAATTACTTTTAATACCTAATTATTATGGCAATTAGTTTTTAACACGTTCGATGGGTTAAGGGGTCTAAATCACCTTTTGACGGCCTCCGTGGCGCAGTGGTATGCGCGGTGGATTTACAAAACGGAGGTCCTGGGTTCGATCCCCGGCTGGGCAGATTGAGATTTTCTTAATTGATCCAGGTCTGACTGGTGGGAGGCGTCGGCCGTGGGTAGTTACCACCCTACGGGCGAAGACGTACCGCCAAGCAATTTACGGTACGATGTCGTGTAGAAACTGAAGGGAGTGTGGATTTTCATCCACCTCCTAACAAGTTAGCCCGCTTCCATTTTAGACTGCATCATCACTTACCATCAGGTGAGATTGTAGTCAAGAGCTTACTTACTACGTAAATAATAAAAAAAGAAAAACCATATACTCGTACGTTACATATACATTATGTCTAATATTAGGCCGAAAGGTCTCAGCCCCGAATATGGCTGGAAGTACATGACCATGGGAACAGTATCCCCCGCGCCCTACCCGGGCAAGGAGGCATAGTCTCGAGGCCCGTACCCCCACCCGTATTTTTTATCTGGGAGGAGATGACCTGCCTGCTGTCTATATATTTGTAAATCTTTTTAACCTTACGAATTTGTACCCCAAATTAACGAGTTAGCAATATTCAACAATATAATTTTTATATTTTTTTTAAAAAGCGTTTTTTGGAGTACCTAAAATTAAAGTAATTATAAATATGTATTGTAATTATTTCTCTTTTTTACATTTTTTTGGTCTGTATTTACTTTACTTACATACAATTTAAGCTATTGTCTTTTTTTGTACACTAACAACTATGGGTCAAGGCCTTAAATAAACATATTTTATTTTATTTTTTATTTTTATAAAACAATACAACATGTAATCCTAATTTTCCAACATGTTTCTGAGATCTTAACTAAAGACATATTGACCTTAAATTAAACGTATTATTATCATTCTAGAAGCTGTAATGGTCCATTATCAATAAAATAACGCATCCATGAGCCAGAATGCGTGTGGTCGTCCGGAAATAACTGCACCGTCGTAAAAAGGCTAATTAGTTCGCGTCATAAAGCTGTTACAGTTCTAACAGATACGCGGTTTTTCTTTGGAACGCCAAGATGATACCTTTTGGTGGTATTGCTTAACTAATGTTGTATGCGGGTTCGAATCCTTGATAAAACGCCCAAAGAAAAATATTGAATTTTCAGATTTTAATTTCCATTAATCTTTAAAACATAGTCGTACTTAAAAATTAATGTAGGCTATAATTTACTGGTATAAATAACGGACTCTTTTAAAAATCAGTCATTCATTGAAGCGTCTATATATTTCGGAATGTACTTCGAACCGAAATCAAAATCAAAAATAATTTATTTCAAGTAGACTCAGTTTAAAAACACCTTTGACACGTCAGTTGACTATTTGTAAAGATTCTACCACCGGTTCGGAAGGCAGGTTCTGCTGAGAAGAAACCAAAGCTTGAAGAAACTTCAAGAAACTCAACAGTTAATTGCTCTTTTTAAAAAATCTTTAAGAAGTGAGTAATTAGGCATCTTCTATGCAAACGCGTTCCATCTTAGGCCACATCTACACTTGTGTGGTGAGATCGTCGTCAAGCACGACCTTATCTATACTAATATTATAAAGCTGAAGAGTTTGTTGTTTGTTTGTAGCCCATTTATCGAGGAAGGCTATAGGCTATATATTATCCCCATATTCCTACGGAAAATGGAACCACGCGAGTGAAATCGCGCGGCGTCAGCTAGTTCCATATAAAATAAATATAAATATAAATCTATGTTGCATTTAACTTACGCGCAAATAATAATATTAATTGTATAATAAAGCAATAATGGTACACTCCTAATTGCGAGCTCAATTACTAAGAGCCCTACCAGTTCTAAAATAAAATACCTATAAAAATAGTAGGTACTATATTTTTGTATTGTCATTTCATAAAAGCCTTATGTTTTGACATGAATAGTTCCAAATAGCAATAAAAGCCGTCTCACTCGCTATCTCCCCCACTCCCCATGGAGCAAGGGTTTATAATTTGAAAGCACCCCATCGAGTGGTTGACAAACAAAGGGCTTATCTTAGCGCTCCTTATTACCGTACTATCTGCATTCGCCAAACATTGGGACAAAACGTACCCCCTTATAAAGATATAATGATTTGTAAGGGTTACTTTAAGAAGGAGTAATTTCTTAGGCGCAATAAATAATGCTGTATTTAAAAAAAAGCCTGGTATCTATTCCCAGCTCCAACCAAAGTCCACTTTTTTACGTTGCCTTAGACGACCTCCGTGACGCAGTGTCCTGGGTTCGACCCCTGGCTTTGCCGATTGAGGCTTTCTTAACTGTTCGAGGTTTGGCTGGCGGGAGGCTTCCGGGCACGGCTAGTTACCACCCTACCGGCATAATCGGGATCAATTGTAAGGAGGAGGATAAAAATCTACAACCCCTTTCGGTTTAAACACGACATCGTACCGTAAATCGCTTGGCGGTCCGTCTTTGTCGGTAGGGTGGTAACTAGTCACAGCCGAAGCCTCCCATCAGATTAAAAGGCTTATAATTATGACATACATATACTCACTAAAACAAAAGTTTTCTCAGTCAATTGAGTAAAAAAAGACAACACAATACCTATTCAATACAAACATTATCATGATATCTGAATCCGGGCATTGTATCCACTGACCTGCGGGTCACCGGTGAAAGTGTCAGAATTATTGCTTGGCCTGCAGCATGATTTGGAAAAGGACGGATAGATACAAACACCGCACGCCAGAGAGGGAGGCGAGATGTAACGGATAATAAAAGCTAATGCATTTTGATATCAAGATGGATTGCCTCGACGTGTGTTCTTATAAGATTACAGGTTTGGAGTTCCGTAAGTTCCCTCATTCGCACGAGAACTTTTTTAACGGACGTTTAAAAACAACAAATGCATTTCCAAGTATATGTCCAGACGACAGTGTTTTTAAAACGCGGCGCTTTTTTTTTGGAGCAGTGTTGTATTTTCAATTTTTGGGCGAAATAGACCTTCATTTAACTTTTATACTATATTTGAACGCTTTTTTTAACGTCCGGTAAAAAAACTCTTGTGCGAATGAGGGCTAAGAAATCAAATAAATCAGACGTAATCTTTCTGTTTTATCTGTAGTAATAAAAAGGTTTAAGTTACTTTTACAAGACTATCTAGTGCTCATATAAAAGAACTTTGGCCTTTTTAGGAAAACTCGACTGGGCGTCTAAATAAATAAATATATCATTATCATGCTAATATAACGCTTACTATAGAGGCAAGCTTCATCCTTATAATAAGCATTATATGGGATATGGAGCTTAGACCCACCACGTCCCCCCAACATGGGTCATTCAGGGCGGCTATTCTGTAAATGTATGGGAATGACTTTTGTTATCGACAGGTCTCGTGATCAAGATCTGTCATTCCCATACATTTTTCTAGTTTTCGAAGCGTTAGCGATCGTAGAAAAAGAATCGACGTGCCACTTGGCTATAGGAGCAGAATAGCTAGATGTTAATAATAAATATGACCGTAAACTAGTCCTCTAAGCTTACATCCCGCGGTTTCACCCGCGTAGTTCCTTTCCTGTAGAAATCCTACTAATATTACAAACGCGAAAGTTTGTATGAATGCTTGGATGTATGTTTGGATGTTTGTTACTCTTTAAAGCCGCTACTACTGAAACGATTTGGCTGAAATTTGGAATAGAAATAGATTTTACTCTGGATTAACACATAGGCTACTTTTTATCCCGGAAAAATCCATGGTTCCCGAGGGATTTGTGAAAAACTATATTCCACGCGGATGAAGTCGCGGGCGTCCACTAGTATGTAAATAAAATATAGCCTATGTCACTCACAAATAACGTGGCTTTCTATTAATACAAGAATTTTCAAATAGATCCAGAGAAATCCCCGTAAAACCTCACAAACTCAAACATACTCAAACCTCACTAACTCCTGAACTTTACCTCTTTATAATATTAATATAGATAAACTGTAATGTTCCAATTAACCTTTAATTTAAAGAATCCCCAAAAAACATTTTCAAGCGAACGTAGCCTGTACCATCGTCTAGTATTTCTGCAATAAATCAAATAAAAAGCAGCATTTCATTCACAAACTCCGCCGCACATAAATCATCGCAATAGGAAAGTGTTAAACGAATCGTTTCCATGGGAAATAACGTTAAATAACGTGAAATAACTGGAAATAATCCCGAGTAACGGTGAACTGATAACGTCCGATTGGATCCACGATAATTTTGGTTCATTCCATTGGATCCACGAATTTTGGTCCATTGCTACATCGGTTCCGCGA
Organism: Bicyclus anynana; assembly: GCF_947172395.1. NCBI lineage: Eukaryota > Metazoa > Arthropoda > Insecta > Lepidoptera > Nymphalidae > Bicyclus > Bicyclus anynana. Next base: position 15,444,584 of record NC_069097.1, on the reverse strand, counting down.
CAATGGATCGTTTGATTGTTTGAAAAATACGCAATACGCAGTTAATTTCTTTTATTTTCAAGTTTAAAATATGTACCGGATTGTAAAATTAACGTGCTCCTACTTAACAGCGGTCATCTATTTGGACTTTTTTGTATCGTTAAGATCAGAACGCCGTAAAGTCGTGATAGTTAATAAATTAAATATCACTTAATTATCTGCGTGTGTGTAGTCTGCCAATCCGCATTGGGCCAGCGTCGTAGCCTAACCCCTCACATTCTGAGAGGAATACTCATACTCGAGCTGAGCAGTGAGCCGAGTATGGGTTGATAACGAACTACAATATTCAGCAGGGATCGAACCCTTGACATTAGTGGAGTGTCTTACCCCTTTGCATTAGCGCTATTGAGGCTATTTAATAGTAGTATAACTAAATAACTTTCTATTGCCTAAATTGATTGAGTTTTCAAAGCCAATAACATTTTTATAGAGCCTCCAGAACCGGATATCCGCTACACGTCGCCGCAAGATTTATGTTTTCACCATACGTCGGGTGATTGATTGATAATTTATTTCACTCATTACGAAAACCGTTCACGACTCATTCCAAATAGAGTGAACGAGACAGATAGTAACAGAGCCAGTGGCCACTTTGTTATAATAGTCTTATTCATCATCTACATCATCATCATCATATCAGCCGATGGACGTCCACTGCAGGACATAGGCCTTTTGCAGGGACTTCCAAACATCACGATAGTGAGCCACCTGCATCCAGCGTATCCCTGCGACTCATTTGATGTCGTCAGTCCACCTGTCGACCAACACTGCGCTTACTAGTGCGGGGTCGCCATTCCAGCACTTTGGGATATGCAGCTTAGACCCCAACGTCCATCGGCTCTTCGTCTATTCATCCATTGTGTGCTTTTTAGTAATTTTCATACTTTTACGCGCTTTTTATTACCTACTACTTGACTATGCCTTTTAATTAGGACAGGATACTAGGCATAACAAAATTTGGAATTCTTTTTAGTTTCTGTTAATCTTCAGTAATTTAACAAAAGTACATAGTAATCGTAAATGTGAAATTGACCTGTTTAAGTACTCGTAATTACGAAGTCCATATTTTTTTTTGTTTATTACAAAAACTATTCGACTGTTTTCAATAATTCTTTCTACATTAGAGAGCTTCATTTTCACCGAATAACACAAGCTACTATTTTATCCCCATTTTCTCTCTGGAACGGGAACTGAACTGAAACCGCGGGGAGTTTGGTTGTAAAAATAAAACGAGAACTAAAAGCTACCAGCTCTTTGACTACGCCGGGAGCCGGTCTTGTGGTAAATCGATTGATTTCAGATAGTAATGTTTATTGCAGTTTTTGTGACGCGACGTTGAGAAATTGATATGGTCGCGGGGATTTGTAAACGTTGCCTGCGCTGTGCATTATTTATTAAATAAGAAAAATACGTCTTTATTTATACATCTTAGCGGACCCGGTCAAGCTTCGTTTTGACTTATGTGCACTTCTTCCCTATCCCTACCCTACCTTACCTCTAACCTACCCCTACCTTACTTACCTTGAAAACAGCGAAAAGTCCCATATTAAATTGCACCCCTCTTTTAAATTTTCAAAAATGATGCACGGTTATTTTTAACACAAAAAGTCTGCACACCAATTTTTAGCTTCCTACCTTGAAAATTGCGGAATGCTCGATACAAACTTCCACCTCCTGTTTTAGGGAAGTGGGGGGTTAGAAAGAGACAAAAAGAAGCCCATGTCACTTTCTATCCTTTTAACTATCTCCACATAAAAAATCACGTCAATTCGTCACTCCGTTTTGTCGTGAAAGACGGACAAACAAACAGACAGACACACACACTTTCACATTTATAATATTAGTAAGGCTGCTTCGATGTGCAATGTGTTCTGTGCAGTACTTTATGAAACTCCATCATGGATTGTGTTGCCTTGAGTAAATAGGTCCATCAACTTAGAGTTCTTTCATTCTTCCAAGAGTTTGAAAATTTTCGAGTCATTATTTTAACAAAATAACGTCAATTACCGTCATCTGAAGTGACCAGGTTTTAGATTCTAACATGGTTAATTAAAGAAAATTATGAATCGAGTGATTTCAGAAAATCTCTACTTAGCACGCACTTCGTTCATGCATTTTTCGTTACGATTTATTATAAAAAAACACATTTTGTGAAATCCGGAATAATGATATCATCATTAACATCTCGTGCTCACCTGTGGATATATTCGGTTCACTCTTGAGTACGAGTATCCTGTCATAATGAGAGGGGTTAGACTAATAGGCCACCACGCTGGCCCCATGCGGATTGGCAGACATCACACACGAAGAGAACTCAGAAAAGGTTTCCTCACGATTTTTAAGCTTCACTGTTTAAAAGAGTGATATTTAATTTCTTCTTAATGCACATAACTGAAAAGTTCGAGGTGCATGCCTCGGACCGGATTCAAACCTATGCCCTCCGAATCGAAGGCAGAGGTCATAGAGATATTATACCCTATTCTTCGCAAAGCTATCCCCAAAGCCAAATCAAAAGCAGCTAATTGATCAACACGCCCCCCATAAGGTATGCACCGACCGAGCTGACTGCTGTCAGCGCGCGCGCATCCTGCGTTATTTACGATGCGTCGCGCTAACGAGACGGTGAACAGTCACCTGCAGGTTATGCAGATTGTGCGACCAGTACAACACTTTATATAAGAATAATATTTGGTATTATTTTTTCTATTCAAAATTCAAAATTCAAAATTCATTTATTTCAAGTAGGCTCAGTTTACAAGCACTTTTGACACGTCAGTTGACTATTTGTAAAGATTCTACCACCGGTTCGGAAGGCAGGTTCTGCTGAGAAGATACCGGCAAGAAACTCAACAGTTGCTCTTTTGAAAAAAGTCATACAGTATTACAATTTACATTTGATAACAATTAAATTACAATTTTTTATAATTATATTTATTATAATTATATATAAGGTATTATTTTTTCTATAAAATGATAGTCGTCGAAAAACTAAATGACTCGCATAATATTAAGTGGAAAACCATTACCACTCTAAGGAAAACGTTTACTATAACTGTGTGTAAAAGAAGAATGAAAATGAAGTTAGACGAAGCCCTACTGATTCCAGAGAAAGATTTAAGGCGTAACGTAGGGTCTAGCTGAAAGACCTTTATAGAGTTGCCATGTGGGATGCTACTGGGGACTTCATTTCGTATGATTTCCTGTTGAATATATAAGAAACCCCTACAGAAGACTTTCTCCACCTTCCTCACGATTCCTGTGATTGATTCACCTTGAAACCCTACTTTCCAAATCCACCAAGATACAAATTTCATTTTCTACTCACTTTTTTTACGGCCTCCGTGGCGCATTGGTATGCGCGGTGGATTTACAAGACAGAGTTCCTGGGATCGATCCTCGGCTGGGCCGATTGAGGTTTTCTTAATTGGTCCAGGTCTGGCTGGTGGGAGGTTTCGGCCGTTTACCACCCTACCGACAAAGACGTACCGCCAAGCGATTTATCGTTCCGGTACGATATCGTGTACAAATCGAAAAGGGTGTGGATTTTCAACCACCTCCTAACAAATTAGCCCGCTTCCATCTTAGATTACATCATCACTTACCATCAGGTGATTGTAGTCAAGGGCTTGTAAAGAGTAAAAACGTATGAGTATGAACTGACAAACTTTCAGGTCTTATTAAATGTGGATGGTCTGACCATGCAGTCTCTCCATACATCCTGTATACCTATAAAGCCTCCGCTAATACAATTATCCTCCACAGAGACGCAAAACGGTAGCAAAGGTCGCCGCTGAAAGCGTTTACGGAATTAAATAATTACTCTTTGATCGTCCGCCGCCCGCGGCACTGTAATATGCAGCTTCAAAGAGAAACACTCCTGTACACTGATTAAATGTGTGACGTCACGGGGCACAGGCGACAGCGATTTGGTTTAAAAAAATCAAAATCAAAAATCATTTATTTCAAGTAGGCTCAGTTTACAAGCACTTTTGACACGTCAGTTGACTATTTGTAAAGATTCTACCACCGGTTCGGAAGGCAGGTTCTGCTGAGAAGATACCGGCAAGAAACTCAACAGTTGCTCTTTTGAAAAAATCATACAGTATTATAATAATTTACAATTGATAACAATTACTGTTTACATTTCTTATAGTTTTACTTCCTGTGTGAAGGTGGAAGCTGATCCAACGGCCTCCAAGCATCTTACAGTTACTTACAGTTTATACAACAACCCTAAGTATGTATTGTAACCTACTTACTAAGCAGCGTTGCTGTCTTTTTTGGTCTAAAGTGCTTGGTTAGTCGGTGTACGGGACAGTTAAGGAGCAATTATTGCTCGGAAACAGCTATGAAATAATTTCAATAAAATCGTCTATGTTTCTGTAATATTCTTCTAGAATTATCAATGTTTTTGCTATATTTCACATTGTCATTGTCAACGGCAGGTATTGACAATAGGTAATATCTATTCGATTAACTTAGTTAGTTATTCGATAATACTCATAACTTTATTCACAGAAATCTATAATAACAAGGTAAAAGAAATGACGTTTAGAGCTGAATTTTAATGCATAGGTTATTACCCTTTCAAAAACATTCAATCATACAAAACACCTATTATTATAAACTACAGTATTGTAACTTCTGAAAAAATTTCAATATATTTTACAAATATTTTTCCGTTTTTTAGGACAATTACAATATAATAAATTAAAATCTACATTTACTTTGATTATATGCGCAGTATGCCGCTGTATAAATTAAGTAATAATGAGAAATCAGTAAAACAGCATATCCTATTTTAGTCCTAGAACTGAGAAGAACGTACTTGTCGGCGCAAATTACCTTAAGTCATAGAGAATAAATTCTGTTATAGATTTTTGTTCGATAAAGACGTTTGATGTTTTATTAATTTGTAAAATATTGATTTAAATGTACGAATTACTATAAATTCTTAAAATAAAATCCATTAATATTTTTGTATTATCCTAAATAAATTTAGTAAGTTTATGCAATAAATAGTTTCATGCCAAGTCTGTTTGCAGTGGCTTCTGTGGCGCGTAAACTTATAGTAAAAAATGATTTATTTAAAATGAATTTTATTTGTACATATAAATAACATTAAAATATGTATTTTAAATATTAAGCTAGTTTTTAAGAATTATTTCATATTAATTATGTATGTTTAATGTTAAAAAGGAAACTGTACTGACTATTTACTACATTCGTACGATTGATGGTAGAGGTCTTGCATTTTGGGACAGTCTTATTATTCTGTATTTTTCTCCCCATCTCTGGTACAAGCGGTTATAGAAAAATATAAAACTAATTTGTGTTGTGTGAAATTTCTTTTATTATGGAGTCTGAGTGTGCCAACGCTCGAGATTCTGCGACATACTCGTGATCCTTATTGCTTACAATTGTAACTGAGCATTACTTTAAAATGTCCGAATAAGGAATAGTTTAAAATAATAAAATATAAATGAATTGTATGACACCGCTCGTAACTTGCACCACAACAATAAAGTGGGCAAATATCATTTCATTCACATTCAATATTACGTTTTGTGGGTGAACATCATTTTAATTTACATTTTGCGTACAAACAAACCTTGTAATATTTATTTTTGTTGCTTCAATATTTGCCCTGCACTCCGGGAATCAATTTGTTCTTGTAAATGCGTATTACGACTACTTATAAAGCGTGCAATCTGCTTATATTAATAAAAATTTTAATAAAAAAAATACAACCGACTTCAAAACTTAAAAACGTACCCACTAAACTAAAAAGCGAAAAATAACATCATAATATGTTCTACCTGCTGATCAGTATGAAGGCGGTGCTTAGTCAGTGATGTATTAATTCAAGCCATGTGAGAATATATCTTATAGATTTAGATTTTGCAGACAGTGTTGTTTCATGTGGTCCTGTCAGAAATGGCTTAAATTAAGACAACACCGGCTAAGCACCGCCTTCATACTGATCAGCAGGTAGAACATATTATGATGTTATTTTTCGCTTTTTAGTTTAGTGGGTACGTTTTTAAGTTTTGAAGTCGGTTGTATTTTTTTTATTAAAATTTTTATTATTTTTCCATTTTTAGTGTAAATTTTCATCTCAAACGAATACATCAGACCGCTAATGACATTCACAACCCATCTTGGTACAAAATTTTCAGCAATACAAATTAATCAAGCCCAAGCACAAGGTAGCTACCGTAAACCGTTAAGGGGTTCCCTTAATTGACCTTGGTCTTCATCATCAGACCCCTAATGACAGTCACAACCCATCTTGGTACAAAGTTCGCAGCAATACGAATTAATCAAGGCCAAACACAAGGTAGTTACTGTAAACTGTTAAGGAGTTCCCTTAATTGTCCTTGGTCTTCATCACCAAACCCCTAAATGACACTCACAACCTATCTATGTGGAAAGTTCTCATTAATACAAATTAATCAAGCCCAAACACAAGATAACTGCTGTAAATCGCCGAGGAGTTCCCTCGTCTGTTTTATGGCTCCATCATCAGATCGACTTTAAACCTTCATGAAATTGTAGTGCTTAAAAGTACTAAATGGAAAAGTTTACGAACACACTAGACACCCATATAATTTTCGAAAGTTCCCCTCAATTTCTCCAGGATTCCATCATCAGATCTTGACATGATGGCAATGGGACCAAATGGGGACTATACCGTTTTAAACAAAAAAAGAGTTTTTGAAATCGGTCCAGGCGTCTTTGAGTAATCGGTGTACATACATAAAAAAAAAAAAAAAAAAAAATACCGACCGAATTGAGAACCTCCTCCTTTTTGAAGTCGGTTATAAAACTCGGCGTTCGGGTAAATGGTTTAACCATTTATTTACCTATTCATATATTTCTGTTATTTATGTATTTTTTTCCGCGACTGCAGAATATTTACTTATGATGTTTGCAATCAAAAATAAATTCATACCAAATTAAATTAAATACCGTTTTTGTCTGCGTTTTTGTTTTTTTATGCAATTATTGTATAATAAATCCTCACTTCGTTAAAAATAAAAATATTAATATATTACTTAGAGTTAACCTGAACCCCAAACCCGTGATTTGGAGGTGGGTTTGAAAAATAAATAGTATCGGTAATTGGATTAACGGAAAAATGAAATTTTCTAAATTATAAAAATTCGTCATTCATTCAATGACGAATTTTCAAGTGGAAGAAAAAATTTTTCAAGTGGGCCCGATTTAGCACATCTCCTTTGTTTTGACATTCATAAAGTTTTGATTATGATTTTAGTATTAAAAATTGTGAACATAGAAAAATATAATTTTATTATTATTGATTTAATAAAAGAAGTACTACTTAAGTTATTTAAAATAAAAAAAAAACCGTTTTTAATTTTTTTTATTTCATTTATTTATTAGTCGTTTTTTTTAATTTTTTAACAATATTAATATAAAAATATTAATATTGTTAAAGTTAATATTGTTAAAAAAAATTAAACACTATTAAAAATTTATAAAAAAAAATCAACCCCCTGCTGTGGGACATTTGAGTGCCCAAGCAACTGGTGGTCAGGGCCCCAAAGTGAGGATCATCTTCCTCACAATACTTGCCGTCTCAAGAATGCTAGTTAATGAAATCTATTAACTAGCAGACACGCCGCGGTTTCACTCGCGTAGTTCCCGTTCCCATGGAAATACGGGAATAAAATAGTGCCAGTGAAGATGTAGCTTTTTGTTAGTAAAAGAATTTTAAAAATAGGTTTAGTTTATTTAGAGATTACCCTTTACAAACTTACAAATTGTACCTCTTTATAATATAACTAAAATAAATATAGGTAACAGAGAAAAAGTAAAAGTAAGATAGGAAAACATTTTATATCAACTAAAAATAGATTAAATAAAAGGTTAACTTTACAAAGAAAGAGATCACAATAGAGTGTCAAGATCGACCTCAAAGGCACTTCGCAGCGGGAGGCTTTGTGTGGAATGATAAAGAACTTACCTCTTGATACAACGTAGTCTTGTATAGATAGTGCATAGTTTGTTTAGTGAAGACTAGCTTTTGTCGCTAACTTCGTTGGCAGTAAGATTTTATTGGGCAATTTTTGGTGGATAACCGTTTTAGAATTTAAACTATCGTGAGTGATATTCATATTAATTGATTATGAAACACGGCTAAAACTCACGTGACATTAGGTCGGAGTATGCCCGACTAGTTTTGAACCTAATATATAATATCACGTGAGTGAGGTTTAATAACCTAATGTCACGTGAGTTTTAGCCGTGTTTCATAATCAATTAATAACCGTTTTATAGTAAACTAGCGGATGCCCGTATTCATTCGATTTCATACTTATGGGCCAAAATGACCCATTGTATCACACCTATACCATGTCCAGATTGAATTGCGCTATTTGGTAAATAAACAAACCCTTTTGTCGATGCCAAACTTTCATAATAGTTTTCAGAACCATCAAACTATTAAAACACGCACAAACACTTTGTTCTTTACAATCCACCTATGGAGAATCATACAAACGTAACATTTTTTTAATTTACACAGGGTTTAATCAAAATTTTTAGAAATAAACGAAATTAAACACGAAATTATGCACACAGATTACATTTAAATGTTAATTTGACGTTTCGTCTCTCTAAGGTTGTGCCAAGTAAAATTGTCACCACAGATTAAAAATGAACGATTTACCGATTGTAAATATCGAATGTATTCCGTTCAGTATCGATATCGTAATTGAGTAATTTGAATAAAGTATTTTTTTCATAGCGCTGTTTAGTTAGTTACGTACTTATATGTTAAAAAAAGATAATGCGTTAACAAGTACTGCCTAAATTTTTTAGTACTCTTTTAATTTATAACAAACAGATACAAGTGAAAAAAATGTTATTTGATAGGTATTAATTAATATGCAACAGAAAGAGGTAGATAGTTAATATCGCGCGTATTTTGACTGTGTGATTAGTGTTGCCAACTTAGAAGTGAGTTTTTAAGTAAAGTGATTTTTTTACAATTGATATAAAATTCGATTAGTATAAGTTAATTCTCGATATAGTTCATCAACGGCCCATCCCTAGGATGACGTCACAACTAATGTCAGTGATGAATACGGCCATATTTGTTTACAAGATTTTGCAATTCTAAAAAAATGAAGTTTACATAAGTAAGTAAGCTTGGTAACTTCGTCCGTAACACTCCCGATGGTACGCGCGGGCCGGGGGGCGTGTAGCGATGAAGGAAAAACCCACGACTGATGCACCTCAATTCCCCGCACGATTTCACACCCGCGCAGTCTTTCCCCCCGTCGCCCGCATATCATGGGAGCGGAGCAACGAACTTGCCAGACTATAATAGAAAATTGTTTTTGGAAGTGACGTGCATCAGTCGCGGGTTTTTCATTCATCGCTACACGCCCCCCGACCCGCGCGAAACATCGGGAGTGTTACGAACGAAGTTGCCAAGTATAGTATTACTCCAAGCTTTAAAGAAGGAGTTAATAGAAAATTGTTTTCTAGGCATAGAAAATATACAATTTATTTTAATACAATTTAACAAGCGCACCAATAAAACGTAAGGTAAAATAAAATACGTAATAATCACGTTATAATGAATAACATTGTCTGTTTCACATATTTTATTTTTATAGAACCTTCGTGAATAATTCCGATCTGAATAAATCAGGCAAATCAAATTACTCAGTAATTTTCCTCCCAATTTGATTTCCCGGCATTCGGATACATTTTCCGTAACGCTTTATATTTTTTTATACGGAAACAAAAATCATAATGCATATGAATAAAAATAACATTATTTCTATGTCTTCTTATACAATTTTCTTCTTGTTCCTACGCTTGAATAAAATCCGATGAATTTCCATCATTGTTATCGACGCTTGACATCGGTGTCTTTTTGCTAATGCGAGTTTTTTTGTTAAGCTAATTACGCCTAACCAACTAAACCAATTTTTAAAATCCTTTCACCGTTGGAAAGCTACATTATCAGCGAGTTGGCTAAGGGCCTTAAGGCCGGGGTCAATTTCAGGACCAGCATTATATTATAGCAGTATTTACTATTTTGGTATTTATTAACAACCTATTAAAATAAACATAAAATCAATTGAAAATTAGCATCTTCTTTTAAGGTGATGTAATCTGGAGCATAAATCCACCACGCTTCCACAATATTGATAAGTTAAGTCTAGTAGGTATAGGTAGATTAGTAGGCAAACAGTAAACAATTAAATAGATTTAGAATAAACTGTTGTATTCTTAGCTAAGTATATTTAAGCCGTGTTATCGTGGTGCACTGCCAAGATAAGTTTCTATTATAGTCTAAGAGATCGCGTTTTTCAAACGTTGTTTGTAATAAGTATAATTATTAGCATCAGCCCACTACAGGACCAGCTGCTGGCCTATTCACTAATTTGGCCTTTATTAACATCCTATTAAAATGAACATCAAATCAACTGAGAAATATCATCTATCTTATATGTGATATCCACGAAGGGTTGTCAGTAGGCACCCGATAACATTTGTTACATAGAATCTCAATTTCATATATGTCAACCAACATACGTCAAAGTTAGTGAATGAGCCTGCAGGCCTCCCTCTTTATAGGCCATGCTATGGAGCTTAAACCCACCATAGTGCTCCAATGCAAGTTGGTGTGCTTGGGTTATATGTATTATTAAATTCATTAACATCTACTATCAGATGTTAATCGTTGTCGCCATCACCGACGGCTAAGCCCGGCACAAGCTCCCACTGTCACCAGTGACAAGAGAAAAATAGTTCACACCCTGTTTATTTTACTATTTATTCACAAATTAAAGAATAATAGGCAGATATAAAATACAAAATTTAACAACGAATACATTCCCGAGTCAATACGACACGAAGTGTCGCATCAGTAATTTCAATAATCAGGAAAAACTGTTCACAAAAGTAAAGTAAAAGGATGGAGTATTTTTTTATTGGTAATTATTGATTACTATATTAATTTACGTAATTGTTGTTATTGTTAAATTTTGAAATACAAATTATGAAAAAAGTTTGTATCAAGAAGACGCTTGAGTTTTTATGGGCTTCACTATGCTGAAAGATCAAAAATATCACTATCTCTTTCATTCCATCGCCATAAAAGAGAGAGCGATATTTCCGGTGAGGCCGCTGTTGGTCGACTGTCTATTTCTCTTCACAATATATGTGGTCGCATTTTAAGCCTTGTGTTAAGAAATTTAATAATAGTAATATTACGACATCAAGCGAGTCGCAAGGATTCGTTGGATACAGGCGGCTCAAGATCGTGATGTTTCAAAGTCCCTAGAAAAGGCCTATATCCTGGAGTGGACGTCCATCGGCTGATATGATGATGATAATATTACGAATTATTTTGGTAATTGGTAATCTTTTTACGTTAATTAACAAACTCGATGTGTGTAAGTGAAAGTTAGTCGGGTTCTTGGACTATGTACACCGGTGCAGTAGACGCATTGTTAGAGCGATCGGTGATTTGTGTTCCGATCGATCTTCCACCGTGACACGGGAGTGACACGCCGCCATACATTACTGGCCTGTCACTACTGTTGCTACTGTCACTACTGTCACTACTGTCACTGACACACGACTGAAGCCGAGCAAGCCAGTGCCACCAGTAGCTAGCGACAAACAGTTCAAAAGCTAATTTTTTTGTAATGTGTTAGTTTTTTTTTTAATTTTTGTTGCAATGTTGACTTAAAATAATAATTAGGATATAAACGACTGTTAGACTATTAATATAATATGACAACAAAGTAAATATGAAAAATGTTATTGCTTTGCTATAGATCTTAGAAGACAGTCTTGAAAATGTTGTTTTTAGATTTTTATAGAATAATCTGTTGTAATCATGTACGAGTAATTAATTTGAAATGAAATGAAATTAGAGTAATCCGGGAATGATAAACGGTCGTTCTAGTTAGCTCCCTGGACGGGCAAATCCGGCCACCTGCCGTCTGAGCCGGGTATTACCGGCCATTTAGCGATCGGCGTAACTAACATAATATTTCTGTTTACTTAGGCTAGTTGACATTTTTTTTAAATGCCCTTAATATTTCATTATCGTTCTACTAGATTGAAAAAAAAAATATGTTTTTCAAGACGTGATTAAAGGAAAATTTTAGTTTTTAAATATTTTATGAAAATACGAGCCAAAACGCCTGTCGGCCATGATGTTCTATATTTCAACTGTTTCATGGCGTCACTATAACAAATCCAAACGGAGTGTTTGACAAAAGTATTAGTTAACAATTAGGTTTGACGTTTAGTACTTCAAATAAACGTCACAAAATAGACGACAGCGTTTTTGACATTTGTAAAATTTTAAAAGCAAGCGTAAAATCAATAATTGAATTGAATTGAAAATTTTAAAATTAAATTTTTTTTTATAAGAAATCCTTAACTTTTATTAATTAATATCGATATATTTCAGACCCTTATTCTATGTACTATACGAAATTAATATTGTTTATATTAAATTTGATATGAGTCAACTACCCTATTATTTAATACTAACTACTAATCTATCTGTCCCGTTGGTCCAGTGGTTAGCAAGTTGACGGCTTCGGATCACGAGATCCAGGTTCGGGTCGAGGTATGAATTACTCACTCGGCTTTTCTGCAGAAGAAAGAAATGCATTTTTTTAATTTATTGGGTAAAAAAATCTTAACATTTCTATTATTCCAGCACTTGAAGCCAAAGCACCTCGTGATCCAAAACCACATAGGCTAACCAATGGACCTGCTAGACCGACTTACTTAAAAAAATACTATACACTTAATCATCAGACTAATTACATAAGGACCTGCAGGTTAACCATCTTTGACGTATGCTAGTCGACTATATACGTAATTTAGATACTATGTAATAATTTAAAGCCAATATTACGTTCAACAAAATCGCATACCTGTGATGGTACTAATTAAACCAATATACCTAAGACGTTATCAATTTGGCACCTGCAATCTTGTTACGCTAATGCTACAAGTATATTACTCCCCCCTATTCTTACCCCCCTACAGACGCCTAATATCGTTATCGTGCGCCAGGTTGCAAGATTGCCACTCTGTAATGAGTATATTAATTACATTTATCCCAAGACGTGTATCCATGCTTCATTACTTAGACAATATGGCGACCATCTTATTAGATTTTCGGGGATTTTCTCGAATTACCATGCAACGATAAGTTAAACCTTTATACTAATAATTTATTTGGTTTGGTATTCCACATGAAAAACTGATAAATACAAGCGATAAAAAATCTCACAATTAAAAATTTTAGAGTCAACATTTACTTAGATTTTACTCTGGTTTTAAGTGGAATGTTTGTTGCGGTAAATTATGTTTTCACTTTATTGACAGCAACAGATATATTTTATTATGCCGAAACGAATTCAAAAATATACATGATGTCAGTTGTGCCTTTTGTCTATTATTACAGCAGTGCGGTCATCGGTTCGTTAAAACAGGGCTATATGTCAACATTTATACATTAAAATATGTTATTTTAATTCATAATTCATAATTCTTTATTTGCAAATTGTTAAATACAGATCTTGATATAAATGTTGGCATACAATTTGCTACAAAATAGCATGCAAATTTAAAAATAATCTTATAACTAAATTACATTGTCTATAATACACTATAATTATTGAAATTTACTTAATGACTATGATGTTAAAATTATTAATTTATTATTATGTCCGTTATACGTTAATTATTATTGTTTGTCAGTTAAATAGTCTTTGATAGTGTAATACCGTTTTTTAACAATAGTTCTTTGATTTTAATTTTAAATAAAGCAACACTTAAATTTCTATCAGCTAATTTTGCTGGTAATTTGTTGTAAATTAGAGGTGCCATATGAAAAATGCTATTGCCATATAATGAAGTATTATGATGAGTGAAGCAGATTTTGTTTTTCCTCCGTTCTTTATCTGAATATTTATATAGGTGTTTATGTAATTTGACAAATACTAAAACCTCGTAAATGTATAAATATGGACAGGTTAGAACTTTAAATTTATCAAAATATGGCTTGCAGGAATCTGTGGGCTTCAAACGGAATATGGATCGTATACATTTCTTTTGGGCTTTAAATACTCTGTCTCGGTCATAAGAATTACCCCAGAAAATAATTCCATATCGTATAGTAGCTGTTACGTAGGCATTGTACGCTACGTTGTATTGTAATATTTAGAAAGAAGGTAAGAAAACAGATCTATTCACTTTAGGGTCACAGGCAGTACATCCCATTTTACATAATATAAAACTGTTTGTGACACCGACCAGAATGGGCTTGCAGCTCAGCATGCCATGATTTGCAATTTAAGTGTTGATATTAATGTTTAAAGATTTATTTCCCCAAAAATAACTCCTAACTTACCACTTACCTAACTGTGGTTTTTAATTATGAATATTACCGATAATAATCGTAAGAGATTAATATAGCTTAATTAATATCACCAAAGAAATACGGTACAAAAATACACAATTACACACTCACTCGTCATTTATGTACTGTCCCGAAATCTTGCTTGCTGATATGGTGTCTCTTCACATAAGGTTACCCATCGCCGAATTGTTAATTAATTTCGATGTTCCGCCGTCGAGTTAGCGCTGTACGTGACGGTAAAGTGGGGAGTGCGATACGTAGGTGTAAAGGAAGCTTATACAGTAATAGCTTTAGTCCGTTCCCCTTGTTTTTTTTTTTATTTTAATATGGCTTAGCAATACATAAATAGTTGAAAATTTACATAGATTTTCAGGCGAACGAAGTCGCGGGCATCCGCTAGCTTATAATAAAAATAGTAGAGCATAAACTTTGCAACAGTTTGTTAACAGTTGTTAAAAAATACAAATCTCAAAAACAGATGAGCGATTAATTTTTTTTTTATGATCAACTACAGAAAGCTATATGATAATATAATAATATATAATATTTCATCTCCTTATTTCCACGAGATCGGGAACTACAGTTTCATCATCATCATCATTATCGACCCATATTCGGCTCACTGCTGAGCTCGAGTCTCCTCTCAGAATGAGAGGGCTTAGGCCAATAGTCCACCACGCTGGCCGAATGCGGATTGGCAGACTTCACACACGCAGAGAATTAAGAAAATTCTCTAGTATACAGGTTTCCTCACGATGTTTTCCTTCACCGTTTGAGACACGTGATATTTAATTTCTTAAAATGCACACAACTGAAAAGTTGGAGGTGCATGCCCCTGACCGGATTCGAACCCACACCCTTCGGAATCGGAGGCAAAGGTCACATCCACTTGGCTATCACAGCTTTACCTGGGTAAAACCACGGGGCAGCCACTAGTAACGTAATAAACTGTAGTAAGCCATTTCCCTCAACCCGACCGTATCGCAATCGGAAGCCCGCTCCGAGACGAAGTTTGGGGCCACTTTCTGCCCCATTCATGGTCACGCGCATCCGCGGCATTGAGCCCCTCGTGCCCCATTGTGCCCCCTCGTGGCCCATTGTACCCCACTATGCTCCATTGTGGGGGTAAGCGCTCCGAGTCGCCACCGGTCACGTAGCGGGACGCACGTGATCTTGTACCTTTTATATAAATTCGGTCCTTTTTACTTTTATATACTGTAAATAGCTAAGTTAGGTAGTTAGGAACTACATATTCACGAGGGTATGAGTCCTGGATCGGTTATGCAGTAATGAGCTTTTCTTTCTTATAAGACATTTTCGCTAAAAACTCTCAGCTAGGTATACTCTGTACGCGGTATATGCTATATCGCACGAACTAAAGGAAATTGGTGGTATTACCACAGAATACATAATAAAGGTATTACACTTTATGTGTTATAATTAACGTCTGATCATCCTCATTAACACCCCATATTCGACTTACTGTTGAGCACGAATCTCCTCTCAAAATTAGAGGGGTTAGGCCATAATCCACCATGACTTCACTCACGTAGAGAATAAAGAAAATTTTCAGCTTTCTTCACGATGTTTTTCCTTCACCGTTTGAGACGCGTGTTATTCAATTTCTTAAAATGCACACAACTGAAATGTTGGAGGAGGCATGCCCCGGACCGGATTCAAACCTATGCCCTCCAGTACTCTTTCTTCAAGAGGTCTGATAGTGATAATAAAATAATTTAATATTATCATGCAACTCGCATGCAGCGTGGTCCATATCTCCATAACACCTCTCGTGTAAAGAATGTGGCTGGATCAAAATAGGCTGTTAATGAAGAATTCACCATTAACCATTTGTCTATTTTTTTTTTATATATATATAAAAATGGAAGGAAGACAGCGTCACAGATGGGAGGACGATATAAGAAAAAAATAGCAGGTGTCACATGGAATAGACAGGCAAATAACCGTTCAGGCTTATGCAGAAAAGTATGACAATCTCGACACGCCGGTGTCAATTAACTAAATTTGTAAATAATTTAAAGATATGTAAGATTGTTTATTAAAGGCGATTAATAACAGTCTATTTGAATGACCTAAGTTAGTTGTTTAGTTAAAATAGTAAGACTACATATTTACGAACTTTACAAGACGCGTTTTAATGTCGTTAATGATTAATTTAATTTGTATTTGAATGGATTGTTTTTGAGACCAAACAACACGAGACTATAGAAGCAATAATACGGGAAGAGCAGGCACTTCCTGGCATGTGTGCGCGCGCCACAGATCATCCGATGACAGTTTTATGTGCGAGCATCTCTCGCGATGTTTATGTGGTGTAGTCACATATGCTGGGTTGGGTTAGCAGTAGACATCTACGGTCAATTTACTTTCCTTCAGTTTGATTTCTTTTGATGGACAAGTTAATAATAAATAAAGGTTTCTAATTGTATATACAGGTTTTATTTATTTTATAAGAAGCATAAATGTATATTAGTTTAAATGTGTGCAAGGGCAATATTAATACTAAAGCGATCGAAGCCAAGAATTCCTTAAAGTATATACTATTATTCTTTCTCTATGCTACTCGATGGACTAGGCACTCATACGATGAATCCATTGAATGCTAAGGTGATTGTAATGCCAAATATGACAAGAATCAAATTACTAGTCCCGCAGAGATGAACGTGCATAAAATTGCAGAAATATAGGACTTCCACAGCTCAGAAGGGTTCATGTAAATATACGCACTCAAACTTTAAACTTATGATATGTTATACATGTCAAATATGACAAGAATTATATTACTAGTCCCGCAGAGATGAACGTGCATAAAATTGCAGAAATATAGGACTTCCACAGCTCAGAAGGGTTCATGTAAATATACGCACTCAAACTTTAAACTTATGATATGTTATACATGTCAAATATGACAAGAATTATATTACTAGTCCCGCAGAGATGAACGTGCATAAAATTGCAGAAATATAGGTCTATAGCTCAGAAGGGTTCATGTCAATATACGCATTCAAACGTTAAACTTATATATGTTATTAACAATAACGAAGACAAATCAACATTGTTCTGGTTACTGACACTTTTTCTTTACTGAACTGTTTTTTTAAATACCTAGTGCTAAATAAGCAAGCAAGGTGAGTATAACATTATGCAACACCCTCAAAAGTCGACATTCACAGATAAAAGCTTTTTTGAGCGGTTCTTGAGATATTTAAGGAAGATACTTTAAAAAAAAAATACATTTCACTTCACTTTCATTGTATTTATACATTATATAAGTATTTATATGTAGTATATAAATGTATATGAATATTATAATATCAACTATCTTAGTACCCATAACACAAGCTACTGTGTATGCTTAGTTTGGGGCTAGATAGTGATGTGTATAGTTTAAGTATATTTATTTATTTATAGTAAGTATATTTATTTATTTATAGTTATTAGAAAGATTTATACAAGGATTTGCTTTCCAGTCAATGTGAACAGTCCCGCAATTGACCATGTCGTGTTATGTAGTAGTGATGTAACCCTGGAATTCATAGTCGTGAAGTGAACAATCCCCCACAAACCAATATTCAGTATTCACCCAGGGGCTGACTATTGAATCATCCTTCATTGCATTTCATAAACAAACTACTGGAGAGCCCCTAGGTGACTAGAGTTTCAAGCAAATGTTGTCTATGATTTTACATTAGATCTTTGAAAATTCTGTGACACAACCACAGAGAGACGTATTTTGTTAATTCTTTGACATTTTACAAAATTGAGTTTCTATTTTCTAATATTTTCATTTACTTTTTGTTTTTATTTATCATAGTAAAATTTAATTCGTTCAAGAGTACAATAGATCAATTTTATCAAAAAGTTTCTTTCTCACAAGAAGGAGTTGTTAGAAAAATATTGAAGATATGTGGACGAACATGATCGTAATCAAAATTATCAGCCGATGGACGTCCACTGCTGGACATAGCCGTCTTGCATGGACTTCGAGACACAACGGTCTCGAGCCGCCAGCGTCCAGCGGCTCCCTGCAACCCGCTTGATGCCCTCGGTCCACCTAGTGGGGGTTCGACCAACACTGCGATTTCATCGGCTCTTCGAACTATGTGGCCTGCCCATTGCCACTTCAGCTTCACGACTCGCTGTGCTACCTATGTCAGTGACTTTGGTTTGTCTGCGGATCTCCTCATTTGTGATTCGATCACGCAGAGAAATCCCAAGCATACTATTTACTATATAAGTAGTTTGATATTTCATACTTTTGTAATGTGGAATCCTACTTGAAATAAAAAAAATATTGTCAGAGGAAATTTGTTTATTTTACCCAAAACCACCTATAATTACCTGAAATAATTACAAGTAGGTACTATTATGCTGTATTTTTTTACAATTTATAGTAAGTGCAGTAAATAAATATAAGTGTAGCTTATCCTTAGGGATAGTGGTAAAATTGCATTTCACAAAGCTTTAGATCACATAATATTATATATGTATTTAGTAGGTAAGCTTGGCCTGGTAATGGGCTGATAATAATGAACCACACACACTTATTGCAATTCTAAAATCAAACCTATATCCTTTTGATACAAAGTTTAATTAATAACAACAATAAATACATAATTTACATATAACTTATTGTTATTATTGTATATTTTTATAGGGCCAGACTTAAATGAAAAATGCAGAAGTAAACATTTAATAATTATCTTTATTAAAGATTTGAATCAATAAATTTTTATTTTCCATCATTCATTCAATTAAGATTTGTATATATTTTCTATTGTTATGGACTTCAGAGTGAGTGACCACCTTACAATACATTGCACTTACTCCTAATACTTCAATATTAAATGCTGCTGACTTTTCAAGGTATGAGGGTCTTCCAATTACTGTGATCTGAAAACTCAGATTTTCAAGGACCAAAGTATTCTCAGTATTCTTGGTAAAACAGTATTCTCAGAGCTCATCACTGCTATTCCCTGCCATGATAGCCGGTTTCTTTAAATCTGTGTATAGGGTCCTCCGGGGTTGTTTATATGTATACTTATGTGTGACATCAATACAGCTTGACTTTTGGCATTTCTGTTATTTCATAGAATGCTTGATGGACTGCACCTACAGTCTGAAAATAAACATTGTGTTAGTTACATTTATGTAGGTTATATATTTCCTAAATCAAAACTAGATAGGTATACCTAACATTTATATAGGTTAGATTACAAACAAACAAACTAATTAAATTCTTCATCATGAGTATGTTAAGCATGAGTCTCCTCTCAGAATGAGAGATAAGGTCCACCACGCTGGCCCAATGTGAATTGGCAGACTTCACACATGTAGAGACAATGTTTTTCCTTCACCGTATGAGACATGTAATATACATTTAAATTCATAAAATGCACATAACTGAAATGATTTGGAGGTGTATGTTTCAGACAGCATTTGAAACTACACCCTCCGAATAGAAGGCAGAGGTCATATCTACTGGGCTATATGGATTTTGACCTACTCCTAATTTATCTATACTAATATTATAAACAGGAAAAATTTGTTTGTTTGTTTTGAATAGGATCTGTAACTACTGAACTGATTTGAAAGATTCTATCACTGTTGGGAACCTACACCATCATAATCAAAGGCAGAGGTCATACCCACTGGGCTAATTGGTTTTATATCTGATGATGATGATGATGATGATGCCTCAAAGCCGATTTCGGCTACAGCGACGCTTCAGACTCCTCAAATCAGGGTAAGGAACTCGAATGTATAGTTCTCTGGTGTGCTTTCCAGTGACTAATGTACCCTATTTTGGCCTTAAAAGTGCGACTACATAGGGCACAGGTTAGCACACCATCACAGTAATTGTATGGAATTGCGGCAGGTGGACGAAGCTTAAGATCATCTCGCTGCCGATCTAAGTCGAGTCGGTTTTATATCTACTCCTAATTTATCTTTACTAATAATAGAAACAGGAAAGATTTGTTTGTTTGTATATTTTGAATAGGCTCTGGAACTACTGAACCAATTTAAAAAATTCTTTCACTGTTGGGAAGCTACACTATCCCCGAGCTCTATAGGCTATATTTTATCCCCATATTCTTACGGAAATGGGAACCACACAGGGTGAAACCGCGCGGCGTCTTCATGAACAAAAAATTATTGATAATGAACAAAGGTACGTACCTGATAACATCCCGTTTCATAGAATCGAAGTGCTGCTAGAATGTATAATACTAGCGGTATTGGTATTCCTCTCTTGGTCTTCTGTGTTCATTCTTCATCAAACAGTGGCATATTATGCCTAACATGAGAATCTTTCGTACATTCCATATCGCCATAGTATTATACTGGGTTTACGCAATTGCGAATATATATCTTGGGCACTGATATAACTCGCTGTTTATAACTTCACATATAACGATCCGAACGTCCACTTTCTAATAAATAAATCACGAATAACAACAAAAAAAAATGCCAGGGGATGGTTTGGCTGACAAATATCGGTAATTCAGCAGTCAGCCGCCAGCTCCTGTCAAATGAGGGGTTTCTTTTGTCTATGAAACGCGTAGGGATTGAATTCGACACATAGCGGCTGAATAATCCCCTTAGGGGCCCCCTGCTACGACTATGAATTCCACCGTAATTTCCGTTTCATCTCGTTAGCGCTCTACTACACCATCATTATTATTCAATGTCAAATATGATTAACACTTGTTTGTTCAGGCTGAGCTGTGAAATTTTTATGGTGATTCTTTAAAGGGTTTATGACGGCGACGGATTTATTGTTTCTGGACACCATACGTCTATCTTCAATCATTTACCATAATCGTATTCCATGAAGGAATCTTATAATATCTACTTAGATATTATTGTATCGGTATAACAAATTATATTTTTGTCGATATAACTAAGTTACTTGTACTTCACATCGGTTATCGGGTTATTATACATGCATTAAAGTACTGCAAACCCTAAGAGATGTTTTTCTTAGTGCTTATTCAATACCGATTTTCCTAGTTTGATTAATTTCTTACTACCCTGATCGACAACCCTATGCACGCCACTAGTTACCTCGTATGTCCATTGCTTTGTGATTCCGCACACTCTAGAAGTCTAGAGCCTAGTTGATACTAGGCTCTAGACTTCTAGAGTGTCGAATGATTTTGACGATACAGTTCTCTATAATTTTGAATACATCACAACACAACACACCACATCGATTGCCTTGATTAATATCAAGCTTCAGCTAATTCTGATATAAATTAAGCTGATATTAGTTAAGCTTCAGCTTGATTAATATCAGCTTTTAGGTATATTAAACAGAAAGGATTTCTTTGTATTGAATAGGCTCTGAAACTACTGAACCTATTTGAACAAATCTTTGACTGTTGAGACACTATCCCCGGGTGCTATAGGCTTTTTTTTTATTCTTTACAAGTTAGCCCTTGACTACAATCTCACTTGATGGTAAGTGATGATGCAGTCTAAGATGGAAGCGGGCTAACTTGTTATGAGGAGAATGAAAATCCACACCCCTTTCGGTTTCTACACGGCATCGTACCGGAACGCTAAATCGCTTGGTGGTACGTCTTTGCCGGTAGGGCGGTAACTAGCCACGGCCGAAGCCTCCCACCAGCCAGGCTATATTTTATAATTGTACCAACATTGAAAATGACTTGGAAGGTAAACACAACATCCATGTCTGATGCTACTTTCAAAACTTGTTCGACTCGCCATGAGTTTTACAATAATGAGAATAACATTCGGATCGGTCACGTGATCAAGCTATCGATTGGACCTGTCATTCCTATACATTTTTAGTTTTCGCGAGCGTTAGCGTTTGTAGAAAGAGAATCGACGTGCTACACAGGCCCTCTGATATTGAGTGACGATCCAGGTTATTAGAAACGGGCTTACTTAGCCATATCTCAGATGGTTTCTATACATTCAAATTCAAATTCAAAATTTTTTTTTGTGTTTTTTTTATTGAGAAAGAATACAATATGGAACTTAAGCTAATTTATCCTAATAACTATACAAATCATGCCCACGTGGAATGGTGGCAAGAGTACTGGCTGCATTTCCGCGCTGGACAGCCAGGCTGATCCTTTGCGCAAAAAATGAGCCAGCCCTTCTGTCACCAGTTGAGTCAACTAGCCGCGGTGAAATGATTCGGTAAATTTTTTTGGCACTGCGACTCCATGGCCCAAGGGTCTCCACGGCAAAAGGTACAAATAACTCTCTGTGAGAGAGGCATACTTGAGCCACTTACCGGTTTCAGCTTTTAATCAATTCAAAATTCATTTAATTCGATTAGGCTTACTTTAGAAGCACTTTTGAAAAGTCAGGATTATGTCATAATTTTAATTTAATCTAATGGTGATAATAATAGTCGAAAACTTAAAATTGAAGTTACGATGGTTACGTCTTGGTTACTCCGAGAAGATCATCTTTGCCGGTAGGGTGGTAACTAACTAGCCACGGCCAATGTCACACGTTAACATTATGATATATCTTATTTATTTATATGTTATCCGAGAAAGCAAAAAGTTAAAATGTTTCATACAAATCTAAACTGTCTACTTCCCACTGCAAATGTAGGAGGCGAACACAAGAGAGCCATAAAACAATATAAATTAGCAGTGACTCTATCGTATAAGGCAAGCAATGCTCGCCAACTAATGAGGAAAATAAATCCGTGAAAGCCTTCTGAGGCAGTGGTTGCGCTGTTTATGAGAGAACTGGACACACGATACTGTCCACTTCATTTTATCTATACTAATAGTATAAAACTGAAAAGTTTGTCCGTTTGGTTGAACGCGCTAATCTCAGGAACTACTGGTTTGATTTGAAAAATTCTTTCAGTGTTAGACAGTCCATTTATCGAGGAAGGCTATATGTTGTATATTATCCCCATACTCTTACGGGAACGGGAACTACGCGGGTGAAACTGCGCGGCATCAGCTAGTATTAAAGTAAAATTATTATTATTTTATTTTTTTCCATTACTATAGTTATTGATAAAACGACTTTGGATCATTATATCCAGCTGGCCTATTCTAATTTTGATCTACCTAACATAATAAACATAACTAATAGAATTTCAAATATACCGTAATTTTAATCAGTTAGCAATAGATTATTATTGAATACAAAATCACGTGACCTAAAATGACTGACAAAAGCTAGATGATAATCATTTGCGTGTATATTCACTAAAGTAACTTAACACCTACTGCAGTAGGACCGACGGCTTTACTCGATACCCGAGGTACGAGAATGCAACACCAATGATAATAATATAAGAAAGAAAAGCCCATAACTGGAACTCAGGATCACGAGACTTGATCCCACATAGGCTAACCACTGGGCCAACGAGGTTATTTATACAGGTCATTAATAGATAAAACGCAAATGGTACATACACCGCCTAATTATCTAAAATAATTTGAATAGTTTTGTAAAAATCCATAGGGTGACCAAAAGTCGAAAAAAAATATAACTTGGTCACCCCAGGGATTTTGTCAAAACTATTCAAATTCGTTTTAGATGATTCGGTGGTGTCATTTGCGTTTTATCTATTAATTATGGGACACCCTGTATATTATACAATTGTATTAGTATATTCGGTGTCGGCAACAGCCGGCGCTAGACGTATGGCCGCATTAGACAACTGTTGCGCCCGCAATGTACGCCATTAACATCACCGGCGTGCGAGCTACACCACTCCAACATTGGTCACAAATATAGTTGAGGAGAATGTATTGGGCCAACATTGGTAACAGATGCTGTTGAAGAGAAATACTCGTTGTAACATTGGGCCATGTTTAAATATAGTAGATAAATAAAGAATGGACTCAAATTAAAGAGATCTTGGATACCGTTACAGTAGAACTATTATCGCACCCTCTTATATAGTGTAGGTACAGACAAATATAAGAAATTCACGATATAAATACATAAAAGTATTACTGTGATTACAAAAATCATTCGTATCTTCTTACGCTTATAAAGCAAACATAATTCAAGTTTTCGTTCCTTCACCAGAGAGCGAGTACAACTCGCTACTACCACTCGCGATTTTGTTCCTTACCCATAACCCTGTTAGCGATGCTCACATTTTCGTGCCTTATCCTGATAGCAATGCTCACGATTTCATTCCTTACCCTGATAGCAATGCTCACGTTTCGTTAATTACCCTGATAGCAATGCTCACATTTTCGTTCCTTACCCTGATAGCAATGCTCACGTTTTCGTTCCTTACCCTGATAGCAATGCTCACGTTTTCGTCCCTTACTCTAATAGCAATGCTCACATTTTCGTTCCTTACCCTGACACCAGTGCTCACGTTTTTGTTCCTTACCCTGATAACAATGCTCACGTTTTCGTTCCTTCCCCAGAATGCAACTGCAATGGGCACGCGCGCCGCTGCCGGTTCAACATGGAGCTGTTCAAGCTGTCGGGGCGAGCCAGCGGCGGCGTGTGCCTCAAGTGTCGCCACTACACCGCCGGCCGGCACTGCCACTACTGTCGCGAGGGCTACTACCGCGACCCCGCCAAGCCCATCACGCACAAGAAGGCCTGCAAACGTGAGTGATCCACTAAACCGCTATACATACTCTCATATCTCAAGTGTCGCCACTACACCGCCGGCCGGCACTGCCACTACTGCCGCGAGGGCTACTACCGCGACCCTGCCAAGCCCATCACGCACAAGAAGGCCTGCAAACGTGAGTGATCCACTAAACCGCTATACATACTCTCATATCTCAAGTGTCGCCACTACACCGCCGGTCGGCACTGCCTCTACTGTCGCGAGGGCTACTATTGCAATCCCGCCAAGCCTATCACGCAAAAAGGCCGGCAAACGTGAGTGACGTCATTGATCGAAAAGGGCTTGCGAACGTGAGCAACTGCTGATCTTAACTCCAAAGTTCGGCAGTATTTTTTATTTTTACATAAGCTCTTAGACTAATTGGAAGCTTCAAAGTGTTAATGTTTTGCCGGATATTATAGCATTTGTCTACCTGCCTGCCTGATCCATATTATAATGTTGAAATCAACCATATTAAAACTTTTGGGACTCACCACAGGGGAAATTTGATTCCACAAAATGTTTTGCATATGCGTGGAATATATGATTTGATACATTAAGCAAAGTAAGAAAAAACACAAATACATGTGTGAAAAACAGCTAATTTTATGGACGGTAAACGTTAGAGTAATAATATTAATTTTAGTCGTATAAATTAAGAAGAAGAAGAAGAAGAAATACTTTATTGCACACAAAAATATAATTATAAATTGAAACATTAAAAACATAAATTAAACTTAGCATGCAAAGGCGGCCTTATTACTATAAGTAATCTCTACCAGGCAACCCCTGACGAGAGAACTTGCGAAGAAAGAGCGGGAAGGTGCAATACATTATATGTAATTATATATATAAATAATTAAAATATACGTAAATATTATATTAAAATTTACATATGTATTACATAATATATTACAACTAATACAAATATATATATATATATATATATATTTAGTTTATTAGTATTAATTATATATATATATATATAATTAATATATACTACATAAATAATAAATAACAATAAAATAAATACCTCGAAAAATGAAATTTTAATTCAACGTCAAATAATTTTGTTTCAAACGAAACTTAAAAATGGCAAGTGAATTACTGGCACGGACAAAAGACGGCAAATTATTCCACATTTTGACAGCCTCAGAAGTAAAAGACTTGCTAAAAAACTTTGTCTTAGAACAAGGTAGGACCAAACGGTTATCACTTCGAGAACGTAGATTGAGAAGATCAATTTACAAATTCATTTGACTGACAAATTAATTCGCATTGAACATAAACATACCACCTCAAATAAAAATTGAAAACATGGACCGTTGAAAATAAATAATAGACTTAAAAATGAAAGTTAAATATGGAATTTTATATTTATTTAAAAGTAACATCTTCACCTACACGTTTTATTGGAGCAATAAACTAAAATAGCAACATTTTATGTCCAAAATAAGTAAAAGACGTGCCCCAAGGCAGGTGCGCGAGTGAAAATAAATAAGAAATCGTAAAAGTCTAACTTGTTTGAAGAAGGCTAGACAAACATGGCCGACGGCGTTATACTTATTTATTTTATTAGTTCGTTACTCTGTTACATTAACAGACATTGTTTTTTATCTTTAACTTATAATTAAAGGCTGGTCAGCGGGAATAACAAACACAACTGCCTTTTCCAGAAATTTTCACCAGAAATATGAAATATAATCCATTGTATTTATAATTTATAATAAATAATAAAATCAATGATTATACATAGGTATTTTTGCACTTTTACATCCAAAATTGGCCTTTTCTCTTTATGCCCTTCCTTCCACCATTTTCCACCATTTCCCTCTATCATATCTCATCGACCAACTACGTCACTACTCTGCTCTGATTGGTCAAATTTCTCTGCGTCAACGTGATTGGTTGATTACAGTAAACTTAGTCAATATATCTAATAATCTAACATCATTCAGCAATTTAAATAATTGAAAGAGAATACCTAGCTTAATTAATTTATCTACTTCCTTTACGTGGTATACAGTGGGATTTGTGACCATGCTGCCAGCGGCTCCCTGCAACCCGCTTGATGTCTTCGGTCCACCTAGTGGGGGGTCGACCAACACTGTGCTTTCCGGTGCGGGGTCGCGGTTCCAGCACCTTGGGACCCCAACGTCCATCGGCTCTCCGAACTATGTGGCCTGCCCATTGCCACTTCAGCTTCGCGTCTCGCTGAGCTATGTCAGTGACTTTGGTTCGTCTGCGGATCTCCTCATTTCTGATTTGATCACGCAGAGAAACTCCAAGCATAGCTCGCTCCGTCGCCCGCTGACCTCGACCGGATAAATTTTCAAAAACACCCCGATCAAAACAATTCGAACACTCATATTTCAATGTTAGGTTACGAAATGTCAGTCGTGGATAGCAATTTTTAAACTACTACCCACAAAACTGTAATGCTGCTTGCCAGGATAATAACTTTATCGAACGAGCTCTGGTGCTGCCAGATTTGTAATTGGCAAATAAACAGTGTGAAAGCTAAACGTTTAGTGCTGAATGTGCGTGCCATCGCGATATCCAATTATTGGAATGTGTCCGGGGAGAGGTCGGGAACTGTCCGCGTTATAGCCGCGTATCGCAACTCGTGGGAAAGTAAACGTGACATAACATTCGTTTTTATAGTACAGGAAATCTAGAAAAAATTGTATAAGATTTGTAAAAGAATGACATGACTTTTACACTAAAGTTTATTCGTCAACGTCTTTACGACTTTGTCAAATAAACTTTAATGTGAAACTTATAGTGAGAAAAACGCAATCCAAAACTTTTGAGTTCCTGAGCCACTCTAGGAGACGGGGGGGGGGGGGGCTCGAGCCTCCTCTCAGAATGAGAGGGGAGAGTCCACCACGCTGGCCCAATTGGCCACCCAATTGGCAGACTTCACACACGCAGAGAATTAAGAAAATTCTTTGGTATGCAGGTTTCCTCACGATGTTTTTCTTCACCGTTTGAGACACGTGATATTTAATTTCTTACAATGCACACATCTGAAAAGTTGGAGGTGCATGCCCCGGACTGGATTTGAACCCACACCGTCCGGAATCGGAGGCAGAGGTCATATCCACTAGGCTATCACGGCTCTACTATTAACTAATTTAAGGATGGTTTAAGGCATATTTGTAGCTTCATTTCCAAGTTAACGATTATATCATAGTAATTTATTAAAGTTAATAAATTTTGTATACTTTGTATCACTCCATACGAAGTAAGAATTAAAACAAACCCCACTAATTATAGTGGATTTAAAATTATAACACACTCTTTTTTAGAGCGCCATGTGACAAATAACCTCACACTAGTGCGATACAAAAAAAACAAAACAAAAGAAAACAAAAAGGACCAACCTTAATAATTGAATTGCCTTCCACACTCTCCGGTCAAGTAACCAATAGCTGTATTGGCAGTAACTCGAGAGCCTGACGCTGTAAAACTGACATAAACTCCCTCCGCAACCACCGAATAGTTTCCCCATAAAAACTACACCCGGAAATCGAGCAACGAGCCCTTTACGATGGGATAGGCCTTTATGGGTCCCTTGAGAAAAGGTTTTATAAGGGGCAAAGTTTGGGTTGCTGACATCGCGAGAAAGTAATGTTCCGAAGATTTTTCTTTGTTGTGTTAGGTTGTATAGTTGTTTTGCTATTTGGACTTGTCTTGTGAAGAAAAATCTTTACAAAAAGCTGCTTTCCATTAACTAAAATTAAAGTAAAAGTAAGAAGTATTTGAACTGATGGTATCAGGTTGCATACCTGATACCATCATACTTAATTATGATGTAACGATCGCCAATTTTAGTATATGAGTTGACGTTTTCCCACTGTTTGTTTGTATTCATGTTGAAACTTATCACGAATACAAGCAAACATTGGGAGTGACTACATAACTTTGTGCCTAATTTGTATATTTCATCTCTCGCTGTATGTCTGCGATGTATTTCACCGTGTTATTTATTTCATTTATTCATTCAGGTTACATTTCGATTATAATATTTAACATATGTCATAAATAAAATCAATATCATCATCATATCAGCCGATGGACGTCCACTGCAGGACATAGGCCTTTTGTAGGGACTTCCAAACATCACGATACTAAGCCGCCTGCATCCAGCGAATCACTTGATGTCGTCAGTCCACCTGGTGAAGGGTCTACCAACACTGCGCTTTGTAGTGCGGGTCGCCATTCTAGCACCTTGGGACCCCAACTTCCATCGGCTCTTCGAACTATGGGCCCCGCCCATTGCCACTTCAGCTTCGCGACTCGTTGAGCTATGTCGGTGACTTTAGTTCTTCTGCGGATCTCCTCATTTCTGATTCGATCACGCAGAGATACTCCTAACATAGCTCGTTCCATCACCCGCTGTGTGACTCTGAGCCTTCTGACGAGGCCTATAGTTAGCTAACTATAATTAAAAGTCAATTTAAAATTATTACAATGTAACCCTGTGAGGGTGTTGTAACTATAGTAAAGAGGCGGATTTATTATTTTTCGGTTAAAAAGTCATTTATTTTATAGTATACTTTTTCAACAAAAAGTTTTTTTAATGTTGTTAAAAACTGATTAATGTTTTCTTTTCCCTTAATACTCGGTAATTTAGATTCTCAAAGGCACAACTATCTGCTCACTTTATATACTCGCATCATATTAAAGTGGGCGGATATTTTGTGCGGGCCGCTACTGTAGATTTTTGAAAATTTGTATTGTACAAATATTTGTATTCAATGTGTTTACTTCCCCGCTTAGGCGCTGGCTTGAAAGGGGTATGTTCTGTGACATTTCCCAACTGTGTATGTTCTGCAGCGTGTGACTGCCACCCTGTGGGCGCGAGCGGCAAGACGTGCAACCAGACGAGCGGGCAGTGCCCCTGCAAGGACGGCGTCACGGGCACCACCTGCAACCGCTGCGCCAAGGGCTACCAGCAGTCCAGGAGCCACATCGCGCCCTGCATACGTGAGTCAACGTTGATTTAAAAAACAAAATTAATTTCAAGGTTTAGTTTACGTCTGAAACGACAAGTTTGACTATTTGTATAGACTACCACCGACCGTCTCGGAAGGCAGTCTGCTGAGAAGAGCAGACAAAAAACTCAACAGTAAAAAAGTTGCATTTTATAGACCCACTCAGGTCAGGCCAACTTTTATAAAGGAGAGGGGTTTTGAGCTTGTCATTGATCTCTTTAGTTATAAAAAGCTGATTAGTTAGGTTGACAATGCAAAGGACCTGAACCCATGTGGCACGATCTTCGATTCTGTTTTTACAAACACTTCAAAAACTAAAAGAATGTTTGCGTATGAGAGATCTAATCGATAAAATTAATAATTTTCGAAACGTTTGAGATTGTAGAAAGAGAATCGATGTGGAACATGCATACAGGCCATCAGGTATAAGATGTTGATGATAATGGTAGTTTTAACTAACTTACCAGGTTCCGACAGTGTAACACAACAAACTTCCCAACTTCGACTTTATGGGAAAAAAGAAAGCTCAATATTTTATAGTCCAGGATGATCGCTGAAGATCTGAATTGACATAGGCTAACCCTATGGAAATATAAGCACGTAGTATTTTCCTAACCGTACTTTTCCCACAGGTATACCGCGCATAGTGACGGCGGTGCAGGCCATGGAGGCGGTGGACGCGGAGCCGGGCCGCGGTAAGTAGTAAGTGGACATTCATGCACTTCACCCACCACGCCGCATGCGCCCGCTCACGGTACGCTGTCCGCCATACCAACGATACCTCGGAAACTAGTAACGTTATAAGTAACCCAGTAGACCTGACATGCGCGCCACGACATGATCACGTGAAGACAAATCGACCAATAGCGCATAGCCGGAAATGTCGCTTCCTCTTTCGTTGCATTGGGAGGAAAGAGCACGCCATATTTGGTTTTTAGGTTCAGCTGTTACTTTGTCTTCATGATATATGTTATGGGTCGTACGTTAGGTCCTCTGGCAACGTTTTATGTAATCCTGGTAACGTTATATGTGTTCCTGGTAACGTTTTATGTGATCCTGGTAATGTACTAAATACAGTAAAAGTACTAGCAAACTATAGTCTCTTTATATAACCCTGATACATTTTAACCTGGTAACTCTCACTTAAAGTCTAATCACAGAACTAAAACCAGCAAACTGTAGCCATTTTATGTAACCCAGATATCATTACATATTACCTTGGTAGCGATACTTATTTTAAGACAACGGCCCCTTGATCTGTAAGCTCTGATAACGTTATAATGTGTAAACCTGGTAACTCTTACTCTAAAATCTAATCACAGTACTAAAATCAGCAAACTGTAACCACTCTTATAAGCCTAATAACGTTGTAGTTCACTCTTAGAACTCTGGTAGTTGTTCTAAACAACCTTTTGGGTGTTACGATTACAACAAAACAATTGATCAATTAAGTATTACGATCATTGCAGAACAACTAATATATTTATTGGCAGAGCTTCTATTAACTAATCTAATAAAATAAATTAACACTTCAAACTTCAGTTAAAATTCATCCATTTATCGTCCAAGAACCGGTTCCATCGCCATTATAGTTCGTATTAATCATAAATCATAACATAATGCGTGCCTCGTTATGCAATATTGATTGATACATCCGGCCGGAGCCCATTCTACAAACAGGGAACGGTATTTCATTCGGTATTCGTTACTAAATAACTTGTAAAAGTAGGTACACTCAATTTACATGTGCCACTTACAAATAACTTAACGTTTCATCAAAGCATAGAGCTTCGGTTTAAAGTTTGAACGTGGAGGTTTATAATGCGAAAGGAATTCCTTTTGCAGCACGCGTTTGCTGAAATTTAACCAGATTTATCTAACAATTTGACTAATTAACAAGAACAATTTGTTAACCTATTAATTTCCCCATTATTTATTTTCCATTACTTTAAAAACAACATGAAATATATGCATATACAAAGAGTACCGTGAATGAGTGCTTAAAAGGAGTGAACTTACTTTCAATGATGATGAAGTACCGATACCGACCTATCAAACACAGGACTTGTTGACTCTCCATTTTGTTGATTCCATCATAAAGGTATTCAAATTTTCTGTGGATAAATTATGAATAATAATATACTGTGATATGTTGGAGCTATTTTTCAGGTATTCTTAAAAAGTAAATTCACTCTGTTTATATTCTTTTGCACTTTTAATGATTTACACTAAATACTTATTCGGTCGTACACAAATATATCAAACAAAATTCACAGGTCTATCAATGGTATTAGTTGAATTACAAATATTTATGCAGTAAATATAGTTCCGAGTGAATAAGAGAATCCTTGTATTCTACAAGGATTCTTTTTAATGAACAAGAAGTTTTAAAAACTATTTAAAACTTCTTGTGTTTGCTTTTGCCTTCGTTTCGCAGCTTAATCACAAATTAATATAAAATGCCTTGAGCAAGTATCATGGCACACCCATTTTTTCTTGACGATCAGCTGGCCTACTCATTATTTTGGTTTTTATTATCAACGTTTAATACGTTGATACAATAAACATCAATTCAAATGACAAAATGTATATTGTGTTATATCCACCAGTAAGCACCGGATGATATTTTTACATAGAATCTCAATTTCATCAACGTTAACTAATATACAAAGCGCATCAAAGTACATCAAAGATAGTGAATAAGCCTGCAGGTTTACCGAAAATAACAAATTGTGTTGCTTGATATACGTCAAGAAGTTCTACAAAGTGCTTATCGGGTTGTTCTATATTCAATATTTAAGCGTAAACAACTAAATTTTCATTAAATCCATTTATAGGCCGAATAATGCCAATTTCAATTAAAGACAAATCTCTAAATTTACGAATTTGTGTTATTGGCATATCAAAACATATTTATATTCAAACAATTTACTTTCATTTAGAGATTTGTGTAGTTTAGGACATTTTGTGTATGGCCGAATTAGTATCGTACCACCCTTGGTTGGAATGTTGGTATTTTAACATCAATATAGTTTTGGTTCCAGGCTTGCTTTGTAACTCATCGCCAATCTCATAAACTCCTTGTTACCCTTTAGTTTGTATACAAGTCCGATCTGTGTATGGAAGGTAAAACGTATTTTTGGTGTATTTACTTTTGAGTTTTAAACTTATTATTTTCATCATAGACGTAATTGTGAATTGTGGTGTGTTAGATGAATTATTTGTTTTAGAATTGTCTTGACCTAGTTTATTCACACCCTTGGGATTTAAATTTATTTATATTTTCCTATTCACACCGTTTTCAGCTTCTAGTTTTACTTTCTGAAAACCATATTATTTATTCCCCCATGTTTATACCATTTTAATCAATAATTTCTTACCTATCACAAATTTTACTACTTAACTAAAGTTACATATAATTTCAAACTCGTTATAGAGATTTAAAAACAACTATTGCTTAATAACTTATGTTACCATCTTAATATTAATTTAAATAATTGTATTGAAAGTCCAATTTTTGTTTTTGGTCTAATCTGGGTCTTTATCATAATTTCTTTAGGCATACATTTTTATAGTTGTGATGCTTAAATCAAAATATAATAGATGAATTGTGAGGCATGTAGTTGAATGTGGGCAACCACTTCAGTGGCAGTGTGTCCACTGGTGGTCCAGCAGTCAGAGGGCTAGTGGACCACCAGTGGATCGCCAGTGGACCGCCAGTGGGCCACCAGTGGGCCCAGTCTTATGAGGACCGTGTTGCGCGCAGCGGAGCAGTGCGGGCGGTGCCGCGCCGGCGCGCGAACCCTCAATCTCAACAAGTTCTGCAGCCGAGACTACGGTGAGTAACTGACGTCAAAGCAATGTTTCTTCATTTAAATCTATTAACTGAAAAATAAAACAGTGGTATCTAAAATATAAAACTAAACTTTTCTGAGCAAAAGAAAAAAAACATATCTTTAAAAAGTATTTTTGGTAGTTCTTTAAAATTATCTACAAGTAGTTCATATCAATATCAGTGGACGTTAAATATGGAAGAATCTCAGGAATTCACTGTTTACCATAGCTAACGAACCAAACAGTGCACGTCGTAGCAGTGGATGTCTTCCTATCCGAAAGTGCACTAGATAGGCTATACTAATAGGCTAGAAGTTCTTTCTGAAGACATAAACTATCTTTCAGGCATTGACTGAATCAGTCCGGATGCCTCATGACCGTAGTTAGAATCCGTGAACGTAGTCGTGAGAAATCAGAGAATTATTGTAGCATAAACGTCACAACGTGATTTGGTGGTTGTAATCCCAAGTGGCGCAGTCGGTATTATTAAGTGATCTACACAACGCGTCAAACTCTATTACTGCGGCCCGATGTATCTGTGGACTTTAATAGCTGGATATGATTATGATGTATGCTAGTGTTGCAGTTATAAGTGGCGCAGTCAGTAGGATCATGTGTAAATATAAAGTAAAGCACGTGTTTCAGTTTAGAGGCCTAGTCTAGTAAGACTATTGGTGGGGTGCGAAGGTGCGAAGTATCTGTGGACCACTCATAACAATAGGTGGATATGATGATGAATAATAGCGCATGTTAATGTTGCAGTTATAAGTGGCGCAGTCGGTAGGTGTAATTATTAAATAAAGCTAGTGTTTTAGTTTAGAGGTTTAGTCTATTAAGACTATTATGATGCGAAGTACCTGTGGACCACTCATGTCAATCCGTGGATAATATGACGAAGATGACTAACAGCGTTGGTTAATGTCGCAGTTATAAGTGGCGCAGTCGGTAGGATCGTATGTAATTATTAAGTGAGGACGTATTTCAGTTTAAATGTCTAGTATATTAAGACTGTTGTGGTGCGAAGTACTGTAGATCACTCATGTCAATCGCTGGATATGATGATACTGAATGACAATGTGTGTCGATGTTGCAGTCATAATGGGTCGAGTGGTGGGGCGCGAGGCGGCGGGCGCGGGCGCGGGCGGCGCGTGGGTGCGGCTGGCGCTGAGCGTGCAGGCCGTGTACAAGCGCGCGCCGCGCAGCCGCCTGCGCCGCGGCGCCGTGGCGCTGCTCGTGCGCGCGCAGGACCTCGCCTGCAAGTGTCCCAAGATCAAGATTAACAAGTGAGTCATCATCATTAACGACCTCAGACCAATTCATCATTACAGCTTGGCAACTTCGTTCGTAACACTCCCGATGGTCCGCGCGGGCCGGGGTGTGTGTAGCGAAGAATGAAAAAGCCACACTTCAAGTGTATAAAAACTCTTCTGGTTGACCGTTTTTTACACTCAACTCAAACCGGCACTTTTAGCTCTTTACACGAAATAAACGATTACAACAATGAAACATCGATTCTATAAGAACTGTTTTTAACCGACTTCCAAAAAGGAGGAGGTTCTACGTTCGGCTGTATGTATGTTTTTTTATAAACGCGTTAGATCGTTGATCTTATATTTTGACAGAGGGGTAACAATTAGCGAGGCAGGTCCCTATATGATTTGTCTGAGTTAATAACCCATATTCGACTCACTGCTGCACGAGTCTCCTCTCGGAATGAGAAGGGTAAGGTCGGGTTCCCATTACGTCGAACCGGCAAATTATACCGGATAGAGTTCACATTACACAGGAACCCACAAAAAATCCCTTTCATATCTTGCATCTGTTTTCTTTATTTTCTTCCAGTTATAATATAAAGGCGAAAAGTTTTAAATTTTTAATTATATCCACAGGTCCTATTTAATCCTAGGAGTGGAAAAAGAAGGAGCGTCGTCTGGTTTGCCGGGACTGACGGTAGGCGACAGAACTTTACTGCTGGAGTGGCGGGACGACTGGCACAGACGCATCCGCCGCTTGCAACGGCGCGCGATCAACTGCCACTAACAAACGCGCGTGCCTGGATACCGTCATCTTGGAAAGAAAAAAGGCAAAGGTTTTTTAACAAACAGCCTAATGAGAGGGCCTATTTAAAGGAGTTTGTAAGGTATTCCGTCTATGTTCCGTGCATATTTTTGAATGGATAGATGCAAGATTACTGCCATTAATGCTGTTTAATAATACAATAGATTGACCTAGTCGCGTTTAAGGATATAGTAATCCGTTAATAATTATTATTATTAAAGTAAATTGTTATAGGTTCTGTCACCTTCAAAACACCTTGATTATATCCCCCTTCCATTTACGAATTGTTGTTAACTACGTCTCGATTCAATTTACTAATTTTACTTCACCTGTCCTAACATGAGTAATCAAAATCAATTGTTGCCATGTGTAAATGAATACAAGTTATTGTGACTTAATTTCTTCCTTCCTAGGATTTCGTTATAAATCGCGTACTGTTAACAACAAAGTTCCTATATTAAAATAAAATTATTTAATTATCGACACTTAATACGTCTAATTAATCTATAACGAATTTTGTTGTTAACTATACCCTAATTTTAAGATTATTTATTTAAATATTCTAGAAGCTATGACTAAATAGTAGTTTTCGTTCCATTTTATGCATTTTTTGTATAATTGTTAATTTTTATATTGAAAATGCGTATGTTGAAATTGTTTTTAAGTACTGGTAACACTCGTCGATATCATGTGTCAAAATTGACGCGCACTATCTAAGCGCCATTACGCTCTCTTTTGATAAATGATATTTTTTGTACAATATAGATTTAGGTGATTTCGATGATGACTCATTTTGATCATTCATCACCACAAAGTATAGTCATAATGTTTTAACGTACCTCATTTATTAAGAAAACTTATAGTTAAGGGTTATTGAATCTATTAATTTATAAATTCCCTTCTTAAATATAATTATTTCGATAATACTTTTCTTTTTAAACGACAACTCTTGCCAAAGCGATGATTTTATTGTTCTGTATAACGAGTACTTATATTTTTTTCCGCTAAAATATTTCTATATCATAGTTTTTTATTTTCTTTATCTAACGCCTGACTAAAGGTATGTACAGTATTATTAGCTTTACTAAAAATAAAATTATATAATTAAGTGTATAGTTTTAAACGTACATTTAGACGTCATTTTGGATAATTCCTTAGTCCTTTTTATGTACTTTTTTAGAAAAAAAACCTAAAATAAAAGACATATTCCTGGAAGACATAAATAAAATTAGGTTTACAACATTCAATTACTCGACGACGTTAAAAGTTTTTAAACTAAGATGAACTCTTGCAAGTATCCACACATACAGTCATATATACACATATGTTTTGCGTGTCAAATTCTATCTTTACCATTAGGTACATCCATAGAATTACATCAATCAGTGAAAAGTCCTTAGAATGTTTTTGTTTTGCGTCCGCGAAAAACTAACAACATCCCTTAACGTATGTTTTACCATCCTTAGGAGACTATTTTTCAATGACCGGTATTCTCCAACTATTATGTTGTTTAATAACAAAATTCTCCCTTTCCCTCCAAATTGTTGTAATGAATGTGTTAGTTTACTGAATACGACAATAAGTCAACATGCAAAGCTCGAACCCTGCCCTTCGAAACCTAAGTGTTTGAGAATGTAGCCAGTAACCGTGAAATTATTGAGATTCTGACTCCACAACTTTAAATTGCAAAAGTTTTAACAAAGTCACTGTTATAATTTTGCAATTTCAATAACGACAAAACAATATTGTATTTTGTAATAAAACGACCCACACTTGAGCAATCACGCTCAATTGATACGTCAAAATTATACTCTCAGGTACAGTTAGCTACACAATGCAACAAATCATCTCGCGCACGATGCTACGATTTACAATAATCCATTGTTGGGATCCAACATGGCCGCCGGGCAAACAAATATGGCGGGATAATGGTTGGCGGGAAAACAATACACGAAACTATTTCAATGGACTTATTACAGATACAGGCAGATTTCGTATTACGATTATTATCCGTTAAAAGGAAAAGTAGGTACGCGGTTGCCAGGGTACTTTCGGAGTTTCAAACAGAATTAACTGAAATTAATAGTGAACACATTTATTGGGCAACTTTAAATTAACTCTCCCTTTGAATTATCACTTATGGGCTTAACTTTGTTAATGACATAATGTAAAAGCATAGGCACACTTTAAAAACCTTAATAAACAAATTAATTATCCACTAAAACTTAAACGTCTAAATGTCACTTATTGGATAAGAGATGATGCTTTCGATTGTCCATTATTGGATAAGAGATGATGCTTTCTCGTGGGTTATATTGTCTTTATCAACGATATTTTATACTATATTATTTATATTTATTATAAAATCTCTTGGCCTCTAAAAATTTCTTTTTATGACGATTTCGAGAGAATTTTCATCCTATTTTCCTGGATTAGAGAAAAATAACAAAACTGCATAATAGCTTGTACTATTGAACAAAAAACATAGTATATCTATTTTTAAATTACATAGAAATAGTAATTCAGTATTTCTTGAACCTATATTATTATATTATTATTCTATAAATATATAAATTTTATCTACTACAGATTCATAATTTATTATCGTCAATTAAAAAGTGTCATGTGACGTTAAATGTACGTTTAGAAAATAAAATGAAAGAATAATCGTTTAGAAACATATTTAAAAATTACTTAGAGTTTTCGCTTGATTGTACTGCGGATTGTAAAAAGTGTATTTAGTTGTAGATTGATCTATTAACCTGTTTCTAGATATTATTATTGCATATCTTTAGATTTTCTAATTCGTGAATTATCTGTTTTAATAATATTTGAAATTAAAATATGCACGAAGAATTCCTGAACGAATTAACGTAATTTTTATTGTTATTTCAAAGTTTGGCACCGCCAAAGTGAAAAAGTAATTAAACTAAATTCTACTAATAAAGAAAATAATTTGTTCTTTTCTTATATTTATTCTTGCAACATAACTAACACGAGATTTTTAGTTGTACTCGTTTAAGAACATTTTGTCCATGTTTTATTTTAGAGTTTGCTTTTTGTGTGATACTGAAACTAAATCGAAAATGGAACATAGAGCAAATTCTTTTTATGACCAATCAATGGTTAGTTTTAAAAACTAACGTACATTATTTTTTTTACAAACATTATTAAAACAGAATTATTTTTTTAAAAGGACATTTATTTTTGCACGCCAATTTTTTTGTTAAAATTAACAATATCAAATTAATTTTTCAATAAGGAAAGGCGTGCAAATGAAAGTACATAATATAATATAGATAATACCAGAACATACTCGTAACTGTATAGAAATAACTAGACAATTTGTACTTCTAAGGCTAAACGCGCAATACGACAAAAATCAAAATCTTAAATCTTTTTAAACATGAACAACAAGTACAACACTGTACTTGTTGATATAATATTGATTTAGCCTCAACTAACAAAATTATATTTATTTCGTTCTGCGACATGCACATTGAGTTATACTGAAATCAAATCTCAAAGAAATCATACTTGATATTAGTGTATCTGTAAATATATTTTCATAGGCGAAGATTTTTTGTATTATTAATAATAATTGACTTCTGACTTGTGTCATAAGATAAGCGGGAGGAGGTACGAGTACGTAATTTGACTTATAGTTCGTACTATGTAATTTTTTTAAAGTTTTACGGCTCTATTTTCTAGAGCTAGACTAGGTCTGTGGTCTGTAATAATGCATTGTCGTAATGCGCGCTTAGCGTTAATATAATGTGAATATTGTTTTCCTTTCTCCTGTGACGTAAAACTGGAAATGTTCACAAATAAAATATTTTAATGAGAATTGAATTACAATTGCATCACAAGTTTAATATTTTTTATTTAAAAAATAGATTTATAACGCACAATAATTAGGCCATTGGTTTAAAAAAAATGTAATGCCGTCGACACGAAAGTTATTCATCCATACCAATTTCAAATTCTGAATTCCTTAGTAAATAATAAATAAAATGCTTAATTCAAATACGTATCTGTTTCTTGTAAATAAAATATAATGACATGTAATCATCAAAAAAACGACTGCACTGGTGCATTACCACAAAATTTTTCCTGTCAAAAAAAATTAACTTTTTAAATTCAGATAATTTGAAAATATTGTACATTCAAAAACGTTTTTTGTACTTATGTACCTATTAATATCGAAATTTAAAAAGGTACATGTATGAAATTAACTTTTGTGGCGAAGGTTGAATATAAAATCTCCTGAAATTGATATTATTTTTTCTTAGTAGTACCTACGTATTGTTTAGTCTATACTTATTTATCAGGGAGATGTTATTAACTCTAGAGGCCTGAATGTTTTAAAAACACCTTTGTTTAACTATTACGATAATAATGGAAGCCAGTGGCGTTGGTCATGTACCTACTTGTAACAATTTATAAACTTTTTCTGTACATTCCTCTATTTTGTTTTAAGTTACTTTTTCATAAATATAATTTCATAGTAGCTAATCCATCTACAAAAACTTTAGTCGTTTTGAATATTAACGCAAACAGACCACAGTCCAACGTTGGTCTCAATTTTAATATACTGAATATTCAAATCTACATTCTTAAATATTTATATACCTATGTATATATATTTTAGATAATAAAAATACTATATGAAAATAATGTTGAAACTTATAAAATATAGGTATAAACGAGACAATTTGTAAACGTTTGATCAAAAATTCTGTCTTTCTAAGAGTTAATAACATGTCTATTTTATTTATATTGTAAGGAATGTCAATTAAACTTAAGGCATGTGCGAGACGGACGTGTTGGAACCAAAACAATAGTCCAAGAGCTGGCTTAAATTTAACATTAAAAGTCATCATTGACATCCAACGTTGGACACTTCACACAGCGTGGCGCCAACACTATATAAAGAAACGAGATAATGTACCACGCAATTTGTAGGACAAAGTGGCTGTTAAATTGTTTAACTATTAATTAAGCAACAATAAAAATAACAGCTGGTTAGTAACAACTTTCAATAACCTCGTTATAACAAGTTGGGAGGAGGATAGAGTAACAAAAGTTGTTACTAACCAGATGTTTTGTTGATTAATTAACACCTACAATGTTCTACAAATTTTGTGGTAGGTACATTATCTCGTTCCGATGCGCGACGCTCTGAGATTTTCATTTCCTGGTAACTCCAGAATCTACCTACTACCAGAATCAAGAATTTTCGTAAATAAAAAATTTGTTAGTAATCAGGTGTACAAAATGTTCTAGGGTCTATGTCTCTACTCCCTGACTATAAACTTGTAAATGATTCAGGAGGACGAGGTTTCAACGCAGACGAATTCGCGGGCGTCAACTTGTTTTGTTTTAAGATTCACTCTAAAAACTCAAATGTTTTTTAAATATTGTATACCTACAAATAATATTCGAATTAAGATATCAAACACATAACTGAAATTAAATATAGAACGTCAGTAAATAACTTTTCATCCAAATAATTTAGTTGACTGCAATGTAACGCTATAACTATAAAATAAGGCAGTGGTTTGCACTGAGCCTATGGGTCCGCGCGCTAGATACCTATTTGTAATAACTGAACGCACTCGCGCACAGTAAATACGATTTCGCACGAATGTTTTACTTCGGCTGCACTCGGGAGGAGCGACGCTATGGAAATGGAAACAAACAAATGGAAAATGTGGCAGTGGGCTATGCCCGCCACAGGTAGATGTAGGCAGGTATACAAATGAAACTCTCAAGTTATAAATCAAGGTTCAGACTTTACTTTTTTTCAAACTCGCCTTACACCGTCAGGTAACTTATAACAAGTTGTCACTGGCCTGAACGAAAGTACTGAAGTAGTCTGGTTCCCGCTCCAGGGTCCGTAATATTAGGCCTCGGCGTGCGCTGGTGAAGGAAGACCAGATGGATGAAAGATGAAGAAGGCGATGAAGGCGAAGACGGCGCAGAAGGCGTAGAAGGCGTAGAAGGCGAGAAGGCGAGAACCCCAGCGGGTTTCCCTAGGTTTCGAGCCCAGGAGGCCAACACCAACCAAAGTTAATTATGTACTTGGCACTAACGTGACGTCACAACCATGTAATCTTTGATCACAACGTTCGGCACCTGACGCAGGTATATGAATCCTCGCACTTTATGTGCGGTCGGTTAGCGTCGCTCCTCCCGAGTGCAGCCGAAGTAAAACATTCGTGCGAAATCGTATTTACTGTGCGCGAGTGCGTTCAGTTATTACAAATAGGTATCTAGCGCGCGGACCCATAGGCTCAGTGCAAACCACTGCCTTATTTTATAGTTATAGCGTTACAGTACCCCGCCAGAAAACGTAGGATTTTTGTACTCCATGGAAAAAATCCGACTAACTCCACCCTTCGAGAGTGCTTTCTTTGCCTAGTTACATACTTCCTCATACATACATTCCCCTACATTCACATTTCCATACATCTCTTTCATATTATCCTTTCATACTGTCTTTTAGTCAATAGTCAAGACGTAAGACCCTAATATTCAGAGTGAGTATTTAATAAAACAATACCTACTCAAGATTGCAACTCAATGAATATAACATACCTATGATAATGTAATATTCGTACGACAGGTGGATAGATGTTGTTCCTAACAGTAGCAGGTAAGTACTTTGGTGTAACTTAGGTAGTTAAACAATATAATTAAGATTGGATAACATTAATTTATTTAGTTAATTTATAGTAAGTAGTATTTGTTGAGTGTGGAAGAGGTTTTTTTTTATATTGAAATTTACATATGTATATTATGTTGTTAATGGATCATGTAGTTTTATTATAAGGTGATTATTTAATTTACGTAGTTTAAGGTGTTTGAAGTTTAAGGTAAGGTTTTAAGATTAAATTAAGTGCAAAAATATTTTTAAATTATTAATAACGTTCTTTCTGTATCTAAGTTTATAGTTTATAATTAGTTAATTTAATATCTTTAATGTGCCAAGTTCCTAAAAAATTTCCTTTTATATCCTCTAATTCATAAACAAGCGGTGACTTTTTATTAACTACTCGACATTTAATGTATTTCGGAGCGAGTTTTTTAGCAAACCTTTTTTCCTTATCACTCTGGTAATAAGTACGTTTCCACACAATGTCACCTACGTTAAACTCAGCTTGTTTCCGTCTTGAGTTGTAGTTATTACTATTTCGAGAATGAGCCTTTAGTAACGATGATTGCACTTTATCAAAAATTTTACGTAATGCACCTAAGTTTTCAGCGTAATCATCTCGCGGTGTATAAACTATTTCGTCGAGAGTGTAAGTATCGATGGCGTTGTATTGAGATCCGCAGCTTATCAGTTCTCGCCCGTACACTAAGAATGATGGCGTGAATTTCGTAACCGAGTTGACCGAACTATTTAGTGCAAATTGTATCTTAGTTATGTTAGTGTCCCAAGATCTATGATCGTTTTCAATGAACGTAGATACTGCAGTCATTATCGTTTTATTATAGCGTTCAACCGTGTTTACCTGGGGTGTATATTTAGGTGTGAATAGTACATTAGGGATTTTGTAGGTTTCATACAGTTCACGTAAAATATTGGCGGTCAGCTGCTTTCCATTGTCACTTAAGATTGTGTAAGGGATCCCATGGACGTGAAATACTTTTTCTTCTAGAATTTTAGCTATAATACTAGCTGTAGCGCGTCTTATAGGAAAAAGTAAGCAATATTTAGTAAAACAACATACTACAACGAATAGATATGTATTCTGATTTTTAGTTGCTGGAAGTTCACCTACTAGGTCTATACTTATCATTTCGAATGGTCTACTACAGTTTTTAGGTTGACCCATGATTCCAAGAGTTGTATGATTGGCGTGTTTATGCGCATTGCACGCGTCACATCTCGATACAAAGTACGTAACGTCGCGGTGCATACCAGGCCAGTAGTAATTCAAAGCTAGTCGCTTAAATGTTTTGAACACACCGAAGTGTCCGGAAATCGGTTCTGAATGATTTTTAGAAATAATACTTTCGCGTTGTTCAGTAGGTATTACCTCTTTCCATTCGAACTCTCTATGTAGTACGCATTTAGCTTGCATGTAACGGAAAAGACGTTTATTTTCAACCCGGTAGTTAGGGAACGAAGTCGGAGAATTTTGACAGCCATTATAGATATTGAGATACCACTCATCAGTGGTTCGAACTTCATCCAGCGATGTGTTCGTATCTATAGCTGTTATAGGACAGGCTCGAGATAGTGCGTCAGGTATGATGTTATCAGCTCCCCGGCGATGTTTAATTATAAAGTTAAAACACGACAATCGGACTCCCCAACGAGCTAAGCGACCGGTAGGATTATTCAGGTTTAGGAACCATTTGAGGGCTGAATGGTCTGTAAAAACTGTGAACGTTACACCATTATCTAAGTAGCACCTCCAGTGTTCTAAGGCTGTCAGGACAGCTAGTGCCTCCCGCTCAGTGATACTATAGTTCCGCTCAGAAGCACTTAAAGATTTGCTCATATACGCTATAACTTTTTCCTCACCATTCTGCATTTGGGTCAGAACCGCACCGATTCCATAGTTACTGGCATCAGTGTGCACGTAGAATGGATCAGAATACTGAGGGCAAGCTAGTACGGGAGGGGATATAAGAAGGTCTTTTAGTTTCTGAAAGGATTCCTCGGCTTTAGTGGTCCAAGAGAAAGGAAGTGCTTTTTTTGCCTTGTGAGGTTAACTCATTAAGAGGTGAAGCTAATGAACTAAAGTTGGGAATAAATCTGCGATACCATGAAGCTGTGCCTAGAAAGCGTCTAAGTTCTTTACGGTTAG
The DNA here is from genome assembly GCF_947172395.1 of Bicyclus anynana. Classification (NCBI taxonomy): domain Eukaryota; kingdom Metazoa; phylum Arthropoda; class Insecta; order Lepidoptera; family Nymphalidae; genus Bicyclus; species Bicyclus anynana. The sequence continues at coordinate 15,399,776 of NC_069097.1, read as the reverse complement.
TTAACGTAAGCTTTCAAGACGTGAAATTGATTTTCAAATTTTGTAGGTAGGTTAATATATCCGATAGAATGTAGATTTTGACCGCCAGCTGCAATAAATAATTTAGAGTCATTATTAGGTATTAGAGTTAAGCCTAGTTTTAATAACATTAAATGAGAGTCTTGGCCCAATATTGTGACAGCTGAACCAGAGTCCAATAAGCCACACATAGTAATGTCACCTACGCATATAGTTGCATACGGACGTATGTCATTATTAGGTTTTTTATCCAAGATTGATGCAATTGAGTAGCTACTAAAATAAATGTTGAGTTTGGTCAACCACTCAGTCCACTCTTGTTGGTTAAAATTTTTATGATCACTAGTGGGTACTATAGTTGTAGTTGTGGGTATGCAAGCGGAATTGCCCAACGCGTGTTCTTTTTCAAACAAACCATACCCGTTAGGTACTTTCTTCCAACAGCACTACAAGTCCGGCACCGTTTTACCTACATCGCTGTAAACGCTGAGGAGATCCGACGAACTGGTACGTACCTATTTTGTGCTACTCGTAACTAATATACTAGAACCTATCTACATCTGTGTTTAATTGTGTGTAATTCAGTGTTCCATTGTGAATAACATTCATCAAAAATTATAGACTGTTACGAGTGCATACCTACCTACCTACATTTAAAAAAAAAATTCTATAACTGCTAAATTTTGTAATTAACTTGTGATATTACGTAACAGTTCGTAAATTTGTAATCATTTTTGTTAACTTCCATTAGTTTTGTTCACTCATTTCATTCATTCATTAATTTAACTATCATCACTCAGTCGTAATAACTACCTACAACTTGTAAGAACAGCCATATTTAACTTCATTTTGTAACTAACATTTATCTGTTAAAACTAATTATTATTGATTTTGTCACCTACTTTGTTTTTTCTAATTTAATTGTTTTAATTAGTATGGGAACTCATCAAATTAAATACTTTTTATTAAATAAGTCAGAACTAACTTATGAGGTTCTTATACGCGGGCATAGCCCACTGCCACATTTGGCGCCCAACGCGTGTTCTTTTTCAAACAAACCATACCCGTTAGGTACTTTCTTCCAACAGCACTACAAGTCCGGCACCGTTTTACCTACATCGCTGTAAACGCTGAGGAGATCCGACGAACTGGTACGTACCTATTTTGTGCTACTCGTAACTAATATACTAGAACCTATCTACATCTGTGTTTAATTGTGTGTAATTCAGTGTTCCATTGTGAATAACATTCATCAAAAATTATAGACTGTTACGAGTGCATACCTACCTACCTACATTTAAAAAAAAAATTCTATAACTGCTAAATTTTGTAATTAACTTGTGATATTACGTAACAGTTCGTAAATTTGTAATCATTTTTGTTAACTTCCATTAGTTTTGTTCACTCATTTCATTCATTCATTAATTTAACTATCATCACTCAGTCGTAATAACTACCTACAACTTGTAAGAACAGCCATATTTAACTTCATTTTGTAACTAACATTTATCTGTTAAAACTAATTATTATTGATTTTGTCACCTACTTTGTTTTTTCTAATTTAATTGTTTTAATTAGTATGGGAACTCATCAAATTAAATACTTTTTATTAAATAAGTCAGAACTAACTTATGAGGTTCTTATACGTGGCGTGGAACCTGCTTCAACGGTTATCGAGCTCAAGAGGCAAATTACCAAACTAACTCCCACACTTCCTAGTTCAGACATCTTGGAGTCGGGTCTAGATCCGGCCGAGGATCTCGCGGGGGCGGTTAATTCTCTAAAAGAGTGCGCAGCGCGGGTAAAACAATTAGAAGACAAGTTCGACGCGAATCTGTTTGAGCGTGCGCGAGCGTTGTGTTATCACATCTACCACCGCTTAAGACGAATACTCGATACGGAGTCTAGTGTCGCCGTCAAATCTGTAAATAAGGACTTTAATTCCGTTTACACGCGTCTATCAGCGTTACAGCGCCCTACTACTCCAACACCTAGTACATCTAATGCACCGACCTTCGAGAGTGCTTCCACTCCTGTACCTACCGTAGTGAGCTGCGACCATCAACTTGATCGCATTAGGCCGAAATTTGATGGCAATACGTGTGTTCGTGCATTCACTAGCGAAGTTCACGAATACGCGTGTATAAAGGGTCTAACATCTGACCGATTATTAAGTCAAGCGCCATTGTTTTTTACAGACAATGCTAAACATTGGTACCGCAGCGTTCGCGAGTCGGTGAAGTCTTGGGAACAGTTAACTAAATTATTAATTAAAGATTTTAGCAGCCCCGACTACGATTACAGACTACTTTCGGAAATCCGTAATCGTACTCAAGGCGAAACAGAGAATATAGTCATTTATTTTTCGGTTATGCATGATTATTTTTCTCGACTAACAAAACCTTTATCCGAACAGGATAAGCTAGACATATTACTTCATAATATCAAACCATGCTATGCGAACGTTTTAGCCGTCAACTCATCTAGTATTAAAACCGTGGATATGCTTCGTACCCTATGTAGAAATTACGAAGACATGCAAAGTCTAACATCACAGTACAAGGAACCACCGCGAGTAACTCATAACACGTTAGCTCCAGAACTAGCTTTTGTACCTAAATTTAACCAGCACACTAATAAAAACCAATCAAAATCGGTTAATGCTGTCGAGCAAGTTACTCGATTTTCATGTCCACGATGTCGTTCTAACGACCATTTTCTAAGCCAATGTAAAATAGAACGTTTTCCCATTTGTTTCAAATGTGGAAAACGAGACGTTATATTTCCCAATTGCTCGGATTGCAAAAAGAAATCCGTGCTCGATCGCAACTCAAAAAACTAATTAACCAAGATTGTTGCAATTCCGCTTGCATACCCACAACTACAACTATAGTACCCACTAGTGATCATAAAAATTTTAACCAACAAGAGTGGACTGAGTGGTTGACCAAACTCAACATTTATTTTAGTAGCTACTCAATTGCATCAATCTTGGATAAAAAACCTAATAATGACATACGTCCGTATGCAACTATATGCGTAGGTGACATTACTATGTGTGGCTTATTGGACTCTGGTTCAGCTGTCACAATATTGGGCCAAGACTCTCATTTAATGTTATTAAAACTAGGCTTAACTCTAATACCTAATAATGACTCTAAATTATTTATTGCAGCTGGCGGTCAAAATCTACATTCTATCGGATATATTAACCTACCTACAAAATTTGAAAATCAATTTCACGTCTTGAAAGCTTACGTTATACCATCTATTACAAATTCCTTAATACTAGGTATTGATTTTTGGACCAAATTCAAAATCTTTCCTAAATTTTCTAAATCTATTCAATTATTGACTAACAATTCTGACACTCATATAGCTAGTATAAATGAGCCAGTCGGGTTGTTACGTTCCTATAGCGATTTATCCGTCGATCAACGTACAACTATAGATAACGTCATTGAACAATTCCAAAGCATTTCTGCTGAGGAACATGGTTTAGGTCGTACGCACTTAATAACACATCGTATCGACACGGGTGACTCACCGCCCATTCGACAGCGTTACTATAGGTTGTCACCGGACAAACAGCGTATATTGTGCGAACAACTAGACGAAATGTTACAGCTTGGAGTCGTGGAACCTTGTGAAAGTCCATGGTCTTCACCAGTCTTACTTACACCTAAAAAAGATGGTAAACTTAGATTTTGTCTAGATAGTCGAAAATTGAATTCTATAACTCGTAAAGACGCGTACAGACTACCTTACGTTTCTGAAATATTAGACAACTTGAAAAACGCGAAATATTTATCTAGCATTGACTTATCTAAGGCGTTTTGGCAGATACCTATCGCTGAGGAGGATCGCGATAAGTGTGCGTTTTATATTTCTTCGAGAGGTACCTTCCGTTTTGTCACTATGGCTTTTGGCCTGACTAATGGACCTGCGACACAGCAACGCTTGGTTGACCTTTTATTCTATGGACCAGAATTTGAAAATATGGTGTTTGTATTTCTAGACGATATTATTATAGTATCGCCTACATTTGAAAAACACATGTCTCTTTTATTACGCGTTCTAGACAAACTAAAAACTGCAAATTTAACTATTAATTTTTCTAAAAGTAAATTCTTCAGACAGCAACTAAAATACCTTGGCTACGTAGTTGATTCTAACGGTTTACATGCTGACCCCGATAAAATTAAAGCAATACTTGACTACCCTACTCCAACTAACCGTAAAGAACTTAGACGCTTTCTAGGCACAGCTTCATGGTATCGCAGATTTATTCCCAACTTTAGTTCATTAGCTTCACCTCTTAATGAGTTAACCTCACAAGGCAAAAAAGCACTTCCTTTCTCTTGGACCACTAAAGCCGAGGAATCCTTTCAGAAACTAAAAGACCTTCTTATATCCCCTCCCGTACTAGCTTGCCCTCAGTATTCTGATCCATTCTACGTGCACACTGATGCCAGTAACTATGGAATCGGTGCGGTTCTGACCCAAATGCAGAATGGTGAGGAAAAAGTTATAGCGTATATGAGCAAATCTTTAAGTGCTTCTGAGCGGAACTATAGTATCACTGAGCGGGAGGCACTAGCTGTCCTGACAGCCTTAGAACACTGGAGGTGCTACTTAGATAATGGTGTAACGTTCACAGTTTTTACAGACCATTCAGCCCTCAAATGGTTCCTAAACCTGAATAATCCTACCGGTCGCTTAGCTCGTTGGGGAGTCCGATTGTCGTGTTTTAACTTTATAATTAAACATCGCCGGGGAGCTGATAACATCATACCTGACGCACTATCTCGAGCCTGTCCTATAACAGCTATAGATACGAACACATCGCTGGATGAAGTTCGAACCACTGATGAGTGGTATCTCAATATCTATAATGGCTGTCAAAATTCTCCGACTTCGTTCCCTAACTACCGGGTTGAAAATAAACGTCTTTTCCGTTACATGCAAGCTAAATGCGTACTACATAGAGAGTTCGAATGGAAAGAGGTAATACCTACTGAACAACGCGAAAGTATTATTTCTAAAAATCATTCAGAACCGATTTCCGGACACTTCGGTGTGTTCAAAACATTTAAGCGACTAGCTTTGAATTACTACTGGCCTGGTATGCACCGCGACGTTACGTACTTTGTATCGAGATGTGACGCGTGCAATGCGCATAAACACGCCAATCATACAACTCTTGGAATCATGGGTCAACCTAAAAACTGTAGTAGACCATTCGAAATGATAAGTATAGACCTAGTAGGTGAACTTCCAGCAACTAAAAATCAGAATACATATCTATTCGTTGTAGTATGTTGTTTTACTAAATATTGCTTACTTTTTCCTATAAGACGCGCTACAGCTAGTATTATAGCTAAAATTCTAGAAGAAAAAGTATTTCACGTCCATGGGATCCCTTACACAATCTTAAGTGACAATGGAAAGCAGCTGACCGCCAATATTTTACGTGAACTGTATGAAACCTACAAAATCCCTAATGTACTATTCACACCTAAATATACACCCCAGGTAAACACGGTTGAACGCTATAATAAAACGATAATGACTGCAGTATCTACGTTCATTGAAAACGATCATAGATCTTGGGACACTAACATAACTAAGATACAATTTGCACTAAATAGTTCGGTCAACTCGGTTACGAAATTCACGCCATCATTCTTAGTGTACGGGCGAGAACTGATAAGCTGCGGATCTCAATACAACGCCATCGATACTTACACTCTCGACGAAATAGTTTATACACCGCGAGATGATTACGCTGAAAACTTAGGTGCATTACGTAAAATTTTTGATAAAGTGCAATCATCGTTACTAAAGGCTCATTCTCGAAATAGTAATAACTACAACTCAAGACGGAAACAAGCTGAGTTTAACGTAGGTGACATTGTGTGGAAACGTACTTATTACCAGAGTGATAAGGAAAAAAGGTTTGCTAAAAAACTCGCTCCGAAATACATTAAATGTCGAGTAGTTAATAAAAAGTCACCGCTTGTTTATGAATTAGAGGATATAAAAGGAAATTTTTTAGGAACTTGGCACATTAAAGATATTAAATTAACTAATTATAAACTATAAACTTAGATACAGAAAGAACGTTATTAATAATTTAAAAATATTTTTGCACTTAATTTAATCTTAAAACCTTACCTTAAACTTCAAACACCTTAAACTACGTAAATTAAATAATCACCTTATAATAAAACTACATGATCCATTAACAACATAATATACATATGTAAATTTCAATATAAAAAAAAACCTCTTCCACACTCAACAAATACTACTTACTATAAATTAACTAAATAAATTAATGTTATCCAATCTTAATTATATTGTTTAACTACCTAAGTTACACCAAAGTACTTACCTGCTACTGTTAGGAACAACATCTATCCACCTGTCGTACGAATATTACATTATCATAGGTATGTTATATTCATTGAGTTGCAATCTTGAGTAGGTATTGTTTTATTAAATACTCACTCTGAATATTAGGGTCTTACGTCTTGACTATTGACTAAAAGACAGTATGAAAGGATAATATGAAAGAGATGTATGGAAATGTGAATGTAGGGGAATGTATGTATGAGGAAGTATGTAACTAGGCAAAGAAAGCACTCTCGAAGGGTGGAGTTAGTCGGATTTTTTCCATGGAGTACAAAAATCCTACGTTTTCTGGCGGGGTACTGTAACGCTATAACTATAAAATAAGGCAGTGGTTTGCACTGAGCCTATGGGTCCGCGCGCTAGATACCTATTTGTAATAACTGAACGCACTCGCGCACAGTAAATACGATTTCGCACGAATGTTTTACTTCGGCTGCACTCGGGAGGAGCGACGCTAACCGACCGCACATAAAGTGCGAGGCATTCATATACCTGCGTCAGGTGCCGAACGTTGTGATCAAAGATTACATGGTTGTGACGTCACGTTAGTGCCAAGTACATAATTAACTTTGGTTGGTGTTGGCCTCCTGGGCTCGAAACCTAGGGAAACCCGCTGGGGTGAGTTCCTATTAAACTTACTAACTTAGCTATTGTAAGGCTGTTCGGTGCTCTGTAGTGTCTGTCTCAGTCGCTGGACTTGGACAGGTACTACGTGGCAAGACGGAGGGCACGCTCTAATGCCTCTCTTGCTCTGGGGTTCCAGGTTCTCGCCTTCTCGCCTTCTACGCCTTCTACGCCTTCTGCGCCGTCTTCGCCTTCATCGCCTTCTTCATCTTTCATCCATCTGGTCTTCCTTCACCAGCGCACGCCGAGGCCTAATATTACGGACCCTGGAGCGGGAACCAGACTACTTCAGTACTTTCGTTCAGGCCAGTGACAACTTGTTATAAGTTACCTGACGGTGTAAGGCGAGTTTGAAAAAAAGTAAAGTCTGAACCTTGATTTATAACTTGAGAGTTTCATTTGTATACCTGCCTACATCTACCTGTGGCGGGCATAGCCCACTGCCACAGCAACTTTTAAGAATACTATTGTTTATGGTTCCAGACAGCGTTCGGTTGTAAGATTTCGCGACGAACTTGTGTTTTTATGATACCCCAGCTCCTGTGATGTAATAAATGTTATTGGTTATATTTATTTAAAAATAAAAAGTACATTAATATACGGAACATGGACTTTTCTTTACAACTATAGTCAATGAATTCCAAAATACTATATATAAAAAATAAATTCCAAAATACTATATTATAAAGCTGAAGAGTTTTTTTGTTTGAACACGCTAATCTCAGGAAGTACTGGTCCGATATGAATAATTCTTTCTGTAATAGATAGCCTATTTATCGAGGAAGGCTGTAGGCTATATATTATCCCCATACTTCTACGGGAACGGGTACCACGCGGGTAAAACCGCGCGGCGTCAGCTAGTCAAATGACTATGACCAATCGCTTAACTTACTCTCCAAGACACGGCGATGTACCTTCCCAGGCTGCATTCAGAACTTCTAGACAAAAAACAAAGCCTGACAAGTCACAAGAATTGATAGGTTAGCTATGTTGATCCAATTTAATCAGTCCAATACATTTGGCGAAGACTGTTAGTCGGAGAGACGGACACGCAAAGGTTCGAAAAAAGCAAAAAAAGCCGAATTAAAAAACTAGCGGTGTCTAACTTAATACAAGTCCGAGGCAAACGTTTGGCACGTAGGCAATAAGTCAGCGCGTGAGACAATGAGCTGCCGACAGCGCCGACACCGTCGGGAGCGCTCGGCTGATTTCCCGCGGGACGCGCCGGCTCCGGAAGGTAAGTGTAATGTTCTTGATGACCATTGATATTATAGAAAAAAAAACAAAGATTGATACATTTCTGTGCTAGACTATTAGAACGATAGCTGAAACTGACTGAAAGTTTCCAGCCCTAGAGCTAAATACCAAACCAAAGTATGGTTTCAATGATCTAGATCAAAGTTCCCCAAACTTTTTTGTATCGTAGTCCCCTTGCCATGTTTTTCCGTGTTGGGAGACCCCCTACTTATCTGATATTGATTTCTTGTAAATTTCTAACTATAGTGAAGTTTACTGTTAAAAACTTTTCTCAGGTTTTTACAAGTTCAAAATGTATTGCGACCACAAAGCGAATATCAACATCCTACAACTTACACAATTTTATAAACATAAATATTTTTTTTACTTCATAGGTACTTTTATAAATGTAAGTATGATGTAAGTAAATATGTACTATCAGTGTATGTGTTGAGATCCACTATCGTGGACTCCCATTTTCATTTCATGGACCCCCAAATTGTTTTTCGCTGACGTAGTCCCCTTGCAGGTTGTCATAGACCCCTAGGGGTCGAGGGGCCATTAAAATGGCCTGTTGCAATATGTAATTTGGTGGTTACAAATGGATCTGGATCTCAGATTCTGAAAAAGTTAGGAGCCTGATATTTGGGTAAATGATATTTCAAAGTGTTAGCTTCGTTATGTTCGTTATGTTTTACAAAATACACAATTTGTAAAACTTTTCTCGATAGTTTATTTTTTTGAAAAATACATATTTCGCTCACATTTTGCTTTCAATCTTAGGAAAAGCAAACTTATTTTCTTAAATTTTTGTTTTGTATAGAAAATTAGGTATATATCTTGAACATGGCCATTTTGTTTTTCGTTATGTTGTTTAATTTACTTGCAATTAGGTAAAAATGGTTTTGGCGCTCACGTCATAAAATTTGCGTCGCGCGTCAATCGCTCCGTGCTTTTCACTCACCTGAAAGTCATAATTCGGCGTCTCGTTTGCGCTTCGAATTTTATCCATATCGTACCAACGCGCTGCGCGCTCTTAAGACGTCGGTCCGGGTCATTATCAATAACATCTGATAGTGGTCGTGAATAAGCCCGCCGAGCCGTCACAGAGCAGCGTGATGGGCCTAAGCTCTCTCTCCTATAAGGAGGGAAGCCTGATCCTGTATGGGGTCGTTAAAATGGCCTATTAATGATTACTGCATATAACCCTATAATATATCTGTGCTACATTCTAACCCTGTATATCTGTTCAACATTGTATCAATGTTGAACAGATATACAGTTTCTTTTAGAAATATTGACACATACGATAGCTGGAAGAGCGGGGCTGATACTAAAGTCGTTTTGAACATGTTAGGATTCCCTGCGCGTTAAGGAAAATGGAAAATCCCCAAAAGGATTGCCAAAACTAAATAGAACTATCTTTATATTTCTCAGTTCCATTTCCGGTTTACTTTTATCTCTATTTATTATATTTTAACGGCCTCCGTGGCGCAGTGGTGTGCGCGGTGAATTTACAAGACGGTGGTCCTGGGTTCGATTCTCGGCTGGGCCGATTGAGATTTTCTAAATCGGTCCAGATCTGGCTGGTGGGAGGCTACAGCCGTGGCTAGTTACCACTTTACCGACAAAGATGAAATCGATTAGCGGTAGGTACGTCTTTGTCGGTAGGGTAACTAGGCGAAACAACCAAATCCTGACCAATTCTTATGAAAAAAACTCAAAAGAAAAAAACAATAAAAAAAAAAAACCTATTTTAGCATCTCTCTCTATCGCCCGCTGAATGACTAAGATTTGTTATAAGGCCCATAATTATATAATAACCAAGTCGTAATGTGTTTTAATTTCAACACATTGTTTAAACTTAACATTGCGTAACATAACTTTATGGTGTGTTCGACACTGCGAACTTGCGAAGGCCTATTACAGTGTAAGCGCAGCGCAGTGCAAAGCGCAGGCATCAGATGTGGCACCGTTAGCAGGAATCGCAACATCTACTGCGCACAGCGCAAACCCACATCATGATGCATTCGGAATTAATAAGGCCGCTCACAGACGTGCGTTTTAACTGAAATTAAAGAAAATATCTTTTTTATATTCTTTACAAGTTAGCCCTTGACTACAATCTCACCTGATGGTAAGTAATAATGCAATCTAAGATGAAAGCGGGCTAACTTGTTAGGAGGAGGATGAAAATCCACACCCCTTTCAGTTTCTACACGACGTCGTACCGTAACGATACGTACCAAGTGATATCGTCCAAAGCCTCCCACTAGCCAGACGACCTCAATCGGCCCAGCCGGAGATCGAACCCACGACCTCCGTATTGTAAGTCGCCCGCGCATACCACTGCGCCACGGACGCCGTCTTCAATACTACATTATGTACCTAACACATATATGTGGCATAACCTAACAAAAGGTCGCTCAGCATATTATTAAGTAAGTATTATGTTTTAAGTAAGACTTGGTCTTACTTAAAACATAATAGAAATGGAATAAAATAACACAAGCTGGAATGTATAAACTGTATTTCAAATAACTTATTACTCATTCTTAAACAAATCGTTACTTTGGTAGATGGATAATACATTAATTAAATTTACTTCACGCCACTTAATCACATGTCCGCCCCTTTTTCATAGAGTATATACCACAATACCAAACCAACCTCAGAATAAAACCATAATCATTAATAAACAGTACAGATTAAAACATTTATCTGGAAGAAGGAGTTTTTATATGTTGTCTTATGTATTTATAATTATTTAAATAATTAAAAATCTAACAAACATAAGTAAGACCAAGTCGCAAGTCTGCAACCAGCCTGCAGTGCGCTGGGAGCACAATGGCCCATAATAAGTTTCTGTTGAAATTTAAACCGCGCGCGTTTAATAACGCATTGTGCGCAGATGAGAACCTATCCGTGTTCTTAGTACGAAACTCGCAAGCGAGCCATCGAACCGGTCTTGTATTATTCAAACTTATAGTACTCATCTGGAAAATTAGTAGAATAGCCAAGCAAATTCCTGGCCCCTAGTGATATAATTGTATTGTGTAGAAGTTTGAAGGTGATAATTAAATTGCAATTTGTTCTGCTAGATTGACATACTCGTATTTGTAAAAATGCGTGTGCGCTACGAGAATTAAATATTATTAAAACGAAAACGAATATAAAGTGTTACGTCACCGACACAGGAAAAAGGATGGCAGCGGTACCTCCCCTAACCCTAGCCACAAACGATCAATCATTCACACGTTTCTGTAGCACCCACGACTATAATTGATCGTGTGTTGGTCACTGCGTACATGACTTCTATAGTATGCCGCGTGGGTACTGCCGTTTGATTTTTAGAAACGTGAGAATAATTGACAGTCAATGGCGACCTTTAGGACCAATACTCTTGAGAAAACAACCTACTTTATGTTTGCATGGCAGAACTCTCCCTATTCTCTGAGAAAAACATTTGCTTTGCGTTTCGATATTTCGTAACGACGCGTCGATGGTAAGTTACACCTCGTGCTAGGGGTACAGGTGAGCACTGAAATAACTCTTGTTCAAGTGTCAGCTCAATCAGTTGAGCTTTCCTACTTGTAACCAAGAGCTTTCAATTATAGATTCTTATAGTTTCTAAAATAAAATTAAATAATTTGCAAAATCTATTAAAAAGTTTAAGTTTATTGGCAGAACTAACAGAATTTCAATTATTTTTAATTAAGAAGATGTTCGTCATAATATCTATACTAGTATTATAAAGCTGAAGATTTGTTTGCTGAGAAGTTTGAACGCACTAATCTCTGGAATTACCGGTCCGATTTGAAATATTCTTTTAGTGTTAGATAGCCCATTTATCGAGGAAGGCTATAGGCTATATATTATCCCCATATTCCTACGGGAACTAGTAGGGTATAGTTTATACGGTAGAGTTGCAATTATACTTATTCGGATCATTATTATCATACCTATTGCAACCTGCAGGGACAGGATTTCCTTACAGAAATGGTGATAGGAGTTTAGGCCCACCACGCTGGTGTAATGCGGGTTGGTGGGCTTCGGGTGATAATGCTTGATTCCTTAACGATATATTTTGTTCGCATTTCATTGAGTCAACGAAAGTAGTTAAGTATATTAATAAGAAATAATAAATATATTAACAAATAATAAATAAATACACATATACAATGTCGAGTTGTGTGTTTATGAACTTTGAAAACTATTTTAGAATTTAAACTATCGTGAGTGTCATTCATATTAATTGGTTATGAAAAACGGCTAAAACTCACGTGATGTTAGGTCGGAGTATGCTGGACTAGTTTCGAACCCATACGGGGCCCTTAGTCATTAGCTGGTTCTTGCATCGCGGCACGATTCAAACTGCGAACTGCGAAGCGGCTGCGCGACGCGCTGCTGCTCGCATTGCGCGCTCGGAGAGGGGTTGAGTGGCGGGGAGTAAAGGTTCCGTTACACTCTCCGAAGGTTCATTAATGATAGACTCGTCTTCTTGTAAGCAAACCGAACTAAGTAGTTAGTTCGGTTTGCTTACTTAAATACTCCGACCTAATATCACGTGAGTTTTAGCCGTGTTTCATAATCAATTAATTTAAAAACTGTAGGTATATACATAAATATACAATGAAATTAAACATGAAATTGTGCATGTGTGCGCTTAATGGAGTAGCTCACTTTTTACGGTGATTTTGTAAGCACGTAACAAGTCTATAGTGTAAAACGTCGTTGATTGAACCAATGAAATAGTCATAATGTAAAATACCTAGAACATCGAAGTTAACAATTAACTATAATGTTTACATGAATGTAACATAAACTTTCGTATCAGCAGGAAATGAATTGTTCAATGTTGTAGTTATTTTAAATAAACCTTGTTATTGTGCTTCCACGCCTCAGTACCCGATCTCGTAATACGATACTTTTTGATACAAGTTTCTCTAATGTTATACAAACAAACAGTTTTTGGAAAGTAATTCTAGTTTAAGTCAATGATTGTTATGGGATTTTTCTAAAAAAAAAAAAGAAATATGTACCAAAAAAAACTTTAGATTCCGAAAAACAGCGTTAGTCTCTTTATTTAGGTGTTTTAAAAAGTGTTGTTTAATGTCATAGTGCTTAGGTCTATAACCAAAACATTTATTCATTAATTTGGCTACATAAATACCTATTGTGAAATGGTGATAAACTAAAGGAGAAACCTGGCTGAGTTTGTTGTAGCCTCTTCTCGGACCTTTGGAACCCTCGTAACTTTAATTTTAAGTTTTCTACTGATTATCATCATATATATTTCTTCTATTATTACCACCATTAGATTAAATTAAATTTTGACATATACCTGACCTTTCAAAAGTGCTTGTAAACGAAACCTTTATGTTTATCAACGTATTGTGACATTGAAAATGGGAAGACACTGCCTCCTGTAACTCAATAATAACTAGTGCAGGAAGCAGGGCTTCAAACTAATTGTGATATGCAGTTTTGATAAATAAAGATTTATTATTTATTTATTAATAATCTACAAGTAACCGTCCTCTAAGAACTCCTCTATCCAGCCCCGCACTCTCTCCTGCACCTCTGGGCTCGGCTCATAAGGCAGCTCAGAGAGGCTCAACTTGCTAACGTCCAGCCCAGAATCCGGTGGGAACAGAAATATCGAAGTGTACAACGTCCTAATTAACCCGTAATCCTTCCACTCCTTGTATACCTGTAATAAATTTACAGCGCGTTATTGTACTGTATGCTTAGTATGCGTTAACGACATATTTCGCATTTGTCCAGATTTTTAACGTAAAAGGGTCAGCTGTTTAAATTTGATAAAGTCAAAGTCAAAATTCATTTATTTCAAATAGGCTTAGTTTACAAGCTCTTTCGAAACGTCATGTAATAATATTAAACTTAAGATAATGGTGATAATAATTATTCGAAAACTTAAAATTAAAGTTACGAGGGTTCCAAACGCGCCTTGGTCCGAGAAGAGCCCACAACAAACTCAGCCTTTCAGTTTATCCTTTTTTAGTTTATCACCATTTAACAATAGGTATATAAGTACCCTGTCATGTAATACATTTCATTTCCAAGCAATTTTGTTAGGCCTTTTTATAGATTTAAAATTTTGATAGGCCTGGTATCAGCCTAATCCGGCACTGCACTCGTGGCGATGTGACCAAAATTACAATGTTAACTGGGCAATAACTACTACCTACTCAATGATATCCACGAAAGGCTATAAATAGACCCCACTTTTTGCTCATAATTTTATATCGATTTACACTAAAATGTCTTGGAACGCTATTCAGTTAGCAATTATCCATTGTGATCTATAGACATACTCGTAGACTATGGCTTCCATTAGACATTGGTTAGTAATTTTGATAAGATAACAATATAAATAGTAAATAACGAAATCAAGTGACTTGAGAATTACTAACAATAGTAGTTAGTTGGTAATTTTCGTACATCCACTAAAATTTCTCAAAGTTAGTCAATAGGCATGCTGTGCTTAAGCATGAAAGTAATATCAAACAAGGGTTGCCTGGTAGAGATTACTTATAGTAATAAGGCCGCCTTTGCATGCTTAGTTTAATTTATGTTTTTAATGTTTCAATTTATAATTGTATTTTTGTGTGCAATAAAGTATTTCTTCTTCTTCTTCTTCATGAGAATACGATAGTTTCACACTATCATAGAACACTCGTACTTACGTAATGAATGCTACGCTAAAATCTATCGGTGTAACATGCCAGCATATGATAATTTATTACACTTTTATTACTTTACTATTCGTTTAATCGTAGATTAAATAATAACATATCTAAGAGATTTATAGACGAATGAGTGTGATATTACAAGTAGGTAGATAACAAGTATTTTATTATAATCAAACTAATTCTAATACCAGATCGATGGAATCATCTAAATAGCTACTTTTTTTAACGATTAAAATTGATTGATTAATTCACTGACATGCACAAACCTTTTCAAAATCCTTCCTGGGGTATACATCCTCAATATCCATGTCAAAATATTTGAGATATCGTGTAATAGTTTCAAAATACAGATCCTTGAGATGTACCATGTGTTCCCCCCTGAAGTCTTTGCTGGTGGCCGAATATATGAAGAACAGCAAGTCTCTGAGCGGACAGCCATAGTCTAGGAGCTGATAGTCTATTGTTATAACTTCCACAGGCTCGCCATCCTGAAGACAAGAAAGAAGCATAGACAATAGAGACAACCATTGTTTTATTAAATTAATTTTATTTAACCACACCATTATTGGGGGGCCTCCAAAATTAACCGAAACATAGAGACAAACAACAAACGATCTGATTTTCTTAAAGATGAGAGATGCCCGAAAAATATGTCTAAATAGTTTTTTTCTTATAACTACACGTAACGAATAAACTCGAAAATTATTGGACCATGCCATGGCACACTAAGCGACCGATTAGTAATACGTCTATTTAACGAACATATTATTATTTTATTAAGTCGTGTTATTGTTGTACTTCGCAGACCACTTTAGGTATATACTTGCAGGTTGTTTGCTTTTCTGAACTTTTGAAGTTCAACAATGAAGATAGAACGCCACTTTTAGATATCGCATCATGTAAATAGCATCAACGTAATTAAATGGCCCAAACCTCTCTCCTTGTAGGTGGAGATTTTGAGTAACGACCCGTTTTTAGATTGAGAGTAAGAATGCTAATGTTTGAATCTTTACGACAACAATACAATAAGGTCCTACTTATGTTTAATTTATGGCTACAAAGGCCCATTGGTTAGTTACATTCTTAAAACATTTTTAATTTTAACTTACATTTTCCTTTACTAATATATTGGCAAAGTGATAGTCCACATGCGAGAGGCAGCATCGAACAGAAGTTTGATCATTATCATACATCGGATATTTCTTTATGGCAATCGGGAGATAATCCTCAATTCTTCTCTTTGTTTCACCTCCTAATAGATTTGCAGTGTACAAAAAGATCTTCTCCATCAAACCCTTCCAATCATCATTGAAATTGAAAGGGGATTTTTGCGTTTTTATCTTATTTTCATAAAATTCCGGCATACGTTGTTCGATCACAAATGATATCCCGTGAAACTTTCCCAATTCTTTGATAGCGAGTTCTATGTACTTCAACGGTAGTATATCGAATTTCCCGTAAGTCTTGAAACCTTTTTTGGCTAGGTTCTCAAAAATCAAAATTTCTTCGTTAGATTCTGGATAAGCTTTTGCAATTTTGAATCTATCTTCATCCGGCACTTTTGCCGAGTCTTGCAAATGCGTGACAACTTTTGCTAGATCAATGTATACAAATAATTCTTTACGAAACATTACTTTGCTATCTAATACTGTTATTTTTTCAAACGGAATTTCCTTTTTAACGAATAAGTTGGTTTCTTTTTCACCATCAGTAGTTTTACCTGTAGAACGAATATGCTATTTAATTACAATAACGCAGTTCTTTTTGCAGGTTATATAAAATTTCCCAACTTCTAACAACCTCTACCTCTCCAAAATATTTTATCCAACTTAATTTGTACCATTTTTCCTTTTAAAGTCACGACTACATAATTTCATTGAAAAAAAATGTAGTTGTGAAATTATATAAAATATATTTAATCAAAGTCTTTTTTTTGTAAATAAAAATAACTATTTTACAAAATTCAACGTTGTATAAAACGTCAAGCAGGTTTCCTTATTTTCCCAAAAAAAAAACATCGCACCTACCTTTGACATCGATCTCCAACAAGACTCCCAGGAAATTACCTCCGTCAGTGTTGAAGTTTCGTTTCACAATTTCATAATATATGTAGCCCTCTTTCTTGGTGATATTTTCAAGATGGTTCTCTAGAACCAAGTCGAAATCTGTTCTACCATTAGTATGAAAATGAATTTTATCAGCCATTTACTTAGCACCAGAAGTTTCACACTTTTAACAAAATAGTAGCCCCCAAATGTACTAAATTGTCGGCAATATATGCGTATATAATCGTCGATAGTGTGAGTTACCTAAAGGTTAATACATAAGCGCGATCATCCGCAGCTGTTTATACTACTAGCGTACCTCTGGTATTGTATTGTGTTTGATGATTATGCTGGGAGGTTGCCCATAAATACGCTGGTTAACTTCTTGAATCGTTTATTGTGAGAAGACCGAACAACAAGAAAGCGTTAATCACCACAGTCGGTGCGTGAGTCCGGAGGCCCGGCAGTTGGAGCGGCCCCCCACCCCGCGTCCCCCGGACTGGTTTAAGTATGTGTTTAAGTATGTGATGGTCGGACAACCTCGTCTATGCCATCAAAAACAGCACTTGTAAAATATACCAATTCTCGCAACTCAGTTGTTCTACCGTAAAAACTTATGAGATCCATGTAATACCAAATCGGTTACTATAAACAATCCGTAATTAACTAAGATTTTTAATATTGATTTCAGAAACACTGATTCATTCACTGCAAATGTAACTTTGTAATCCTATATATTTATATAGTTTATAAAGTTATTTATGCAGTGTCTAGGAAACTGGACTGAATATTTTTTTTAATTTTCCTTGATTTATACACTAAACACTAATTGTATTCGAAATTTGAAGCTTCTATGTCTGCTGGAAGTGAAGAAAAGTTTTGATGATCAGTCAGTCAGTAAGTGACAAAATTAGCAAAATTAGGAAACTTTGACTAGTTATATTCTTAAACTACTTGTTCAAATTCAATGATATTTGAAATATACGAAGTTACAGGTGGTCGAAAATGGCTTGAATTGCTTCGAGAAAAGTATGATACGGCCGTGCCGCTTTTTTTGCTCGCCTTGACGGGGGCACTGTCGTGCCTCTAGATCTATTTAAATCGTCGATTGCTCTACTTTAATTTTTGGGGACTTTTCTTTCCAGCGACGGTTTTACACGTGGATCGAAGTTGTTAGTTCCAGTCATTGTCTGATAGTGATTGAAATCGAGACAAAAACTATTATCTACCTGAGCCTGACCTATCAGGCTAGTTTTTGCACCCATGTCGCAAATACTAAAAGGCGAAAGATTTAACATTATCGTGAACCATCAAAAAATAAGATATTAGTTGTATTTTACTACCTACTTCTAAAAAAATAAATGAACGTAATCGGACTTCTCTTGATAGTTGCAGTTACCATTTTAACATTTTCAATTTATCCCCCTCTTTTAAGTAAACCGTGCTGATTTTTGGGGTAAAAAGCATCGCTTGACCTTTTCCGTAGTATGAACTCTAATCGCATATTTTCATTTGAATTCATTCAGCAGTTTTAGAGCATTCAGAACTGAAAAAAAACATCGGACAACATAAAATACTAATACGTTTTGAGTTATAATATCCAATAAAAAAATTCAAAATTAACCTGTCACAGTTTTTTTTAATGGGTTAAAAAAAAACATTACAAAGGCAGTCTTCTGGATTTTCTTCCGCTGTTATTTTCGTGCGGTTAAGAACTCTCTTGTGTTCTTAGATCAAAAACTAAAAATATTTATAGTTTATTGAAACATTAGATAAGAACTAGCAAATAAGTTTATGTGTGTGTGAGATAAACTTATCTTTCTAATGTTTAGCAATAAAATTATTGTTTTTAACTGTCTTTACAAATGGAGGAGGTTTTTCGTGATGATGATGATGATTTCGTTTAAAATCTGACGTCATTGATGGTTTTCTATCATGGTGGTGTGAGTAAAGATGTATTGCATTTCAGAATTCTACGATTACCCTGAATTAACACATAGGCTACTTTCATCGGAAATTCCATGGTTCCCGCAGGATTTGTGAAAAACTGAATTCCACGCGAATGAAGTCGTGGGCGTCCGCTAGTATTATATTCAGACTAAATCTTTAACCAGCACCGTTAACTAAAATTAAATTCGTCGTAATCAACCCAGCTATAATCTATTCGTCTGCAATAAATTGTCGATAAAAGGTATCGGACCTTTTATCACCTCCAATCCGAATAATTAAATCGGCATTAAGTAAAAATAGTTATTGTTAATTAATTACTGATATAAAAGTCGTTAGACGAGTAGTTAAATATATTAGTCCTTGGGTATAGGAACTATTTATTCATGACCATAATTATCGCACAAACTTTGAGTATGTGATATTCATGACGAGTCGAACAAAATTTTAAACGTAGCGAACTATAGTCGTGGGGAACATTTTCGTCCCATACCATATTCCTAACTTCGGTGCGTTCGATAACAAATAGGCCCCCTGAAATTTGTTCGATAAAATTGCAATTTGATTTTATATATTTAGCTATTCTGCTAAATTAAGCTTTTACAAAAATATAAAAAGACCATTCTTAGTTTGTAATTTCTACTTTCATAAAAAAAAATCCAACCTAGGAGCTGATTTTGCCATAAATACAAGTCGAATAAAAAAGTCTGTTTGAAGTCAATTAAAAAAGCAAAATGTAACAAAGTAATTAAATTGCAAATTTTTCATGTCTTTATACTCGTATTACTTACAAAATATCAAGGCATACATCGTCAACTGTCAATCGTTTTGAATTGAATTTAATATAGTTATTGAAAACCATGCATTACCAACTGCTCGACAATAATATATAATATCTATCTATATATATAAAAATGAATTGCTGTTCGTTAGTCTCGCTAAAACTCGAGAACGGCTTAACGGATTTATCTTATCTTGGTCTTGAAATGTTCGTGGAGGTATAGGGAAGGTTTAAAAGGTGAGAAAAAATCAAATAATTTCCGGGAAAACCCTAAAAACTGCACTTTTCTATTTAGGTAGGGGTAGGGGTAGGGTAGGGGTAGAGGTATAGAAGGGTAGAGTAGGGATAGAGAATAAGTGCACTTATGTCAAAACGAAGCTTGACCGGGTCCGCTAGTTCTTGTATAAAAAATAAGTAATCTACAAGTATCCGTCCTCTATGAATTCCTCTATCCAGCCACGCACTCTCTCCTGTACTTCAGGACCCGGCTCGTAAGGCAGCTCAGCCAGACACAGCTTGCTTACGTCCAGCCCAGAGTCCGGGGCGAACAGGAATACCGACGAGTACAACGTCCTGATCAAGCCGTAGTCCTTCCATTCTTTGTACACCTGTAAAAAAATATACCAAGCTATGGTATTGGGCTTGCAACTACTAATGTCACGCAAAGCTACGAGACGCAGTACGCAAAGCCAACAGATAATAAAAGAACGGAACCTCGCTGATGCGACTTCGCCTACGTCTAAATTGATCCTGGGTCACTGGTATTAACGTATTTGCGACTGTTGACGCCACACAAAGCCACCAAATTTTGCCACGCTACGCAAAGCCAACAAATAATGAAAGAATAGGCCTCTCTGATACGAAGTCCACGTCTAGATTAGTCCAATTCTCATAAGAATTCCAGTAAGCGCAACCCTAGCACACAATCATAGCATATGTTTTCTGTGTTAATAGCTTAAGTAATTTTACGTATTGTATATGCATAAGTTTTTCATATTTTATATCGAAATTTTCTTTTGCCTGTTATTATTTACTGATAAATTCACAAACCTCTTCGAATTCCTTCCTAGGATATACATCCTCTATATCCATGTCAAAATATTTAAGATATCGTGTCAGAGTCTCAAAATACAGATCCTTGAGATGTACCATGTGTTCCCTCCTGAAATCTTTGCTGGTCGTCGAATATATGAAGAACAGCAAGTCTCTGAGCGGACAGCCATAGTCTAGGAGCTGATAATCTACTGTTATAACTTCCGCAGGTTCGCCATCCTGAAGACAACAAGGAAACGCATAGTCAAAATATTATCTCTATCTGTATATCAGAATATCTATACTAATATCATAAAGAAGTTAAGTGTGTGGTATTGTAGGGGTAATCTCTGAATCTACTGCACCGATTTTGAAAAAGATAGGAATATTATACTCGTATTCTCATAGAAACGGGAACTACACGGATGAAACTTGCGGGGCGTCAACTAGTTTCACATAAAGTTAGTCTTGCAGCAATGAAAACCTCATTGTACGCATGCTAGCAGACTAAGAATGGATGAAGTACTAACAGATGCTCAGAGTTATTGTGATTATGAAAGAGAAAACAGAACGGGCCGAAAAGAAAGAGAGAGATAAATAGAAAGTCAGTAGGAAGACTGCGCTATGCATTCTATGGCTCCGTACTGACCGGCAGTTATTCGAAAAAAATAGCGATGGAAAACTAGCTTTATAAAAAACATGTTGATTACAGGATTCTTATATTATGTTCATCAAAACTAGTGAAAGACTATTCCAGAATTCCCGAGTGAATGAGTGTATCAAATGAAATATGTTTCTAAGTGATAACTTTTTGACTTACAATTTCCCGTACTAAAATATTGGCAGAGCGATAATCCACATGCGAGAGGCAACACCGTACAGAAGTTTGATCATTGTCGTACACGGGATATTTCTTTATGGCAATCGGTAGATAATCCTCAATTCTTCTCTTTGTTTCACCTCCTAATAGACTTGCAGTGTACAAGAAGATCTTCTCCATCAAACCCTTCCAATCATCATTAAAATTGAAAGGCGACTTTTGCGTTTTTATCTTATTTTCATAAAAGTCCGGCATACGTTGTTCGATCACAAATGATATCCCGTGAAACCTTCCCAGTTCTTGAATAGCAAGTTCCATGTATTTTAACGGTAGTATATCATATTTCCCGTATGTTTTGAAACCTTTTTTGGCTAGGTTCTCAAAAATCAAAGCGTGTTCGCTAGATTCTGAATACGCTTTTGGAATTTTAAATCGATCTTCACTGGGCACTTTAGCTGTGTCTTGCAAATGTGTAACAACTGGTGATAGATCAATGTATACGAATAACTCCTTATGAATTACTTCGTTTCCATTTAATGTTATTATTTTTTCAAAATTAATTGCTTTTTTGACGAATAGGTTAGTTTCTTTTTCACCATCAACGGCTTTACCTGTAAAATAAATATACCTATTTTAAAATTTCACATTGTTTTGTGGTCACAATCCTCTGAAATGGCTTAAACGGTTTAAATGATTACTTTTGTGAATTTGAAAGGCATTAAAATATGACGTAAATTACTTATCCCATTTTTTCAATGGTGGTTTCGTTATTTTTGTATGGAAGATATTTTATACAGCAGAACAACCTTTGCATAATCACCTAGTATATCTTCTATCTAAATTAATAATGAGAAAGTACCCAATTGTTATATCGCAAATATTTATTAAAAAGCCATATTAAAAATAGAATCCAAAATATTTTATCTAAGAGTTGTATAAATTTTTTAATAAATCGTTTTTTGTTATCACAATGAGGTTAGGGCCACAGTCAAAACAAGAGAGAAATCACACATCACACAATAAAGAGAATAAATCCAACAACATCATTTTCAACTAAGTCTACCTTTAATAAAAATAAAGTTTGAAAACGTCGTGCAAGTTATGGTTTACTCAATTTCCTACAATTAATAGCAATATTTTGGTCCTTTAATATAAACATGTTTACTACCTTTGACATCAACCTCCATCAATTCTCCGAGGAAATTACCTCCGCCAGTGTTGAACTTTCTGGTAACAATTTCATAATTTAAATAACCCTCTTTTTCGATGATACTTTTAAGAGATTTCTCTAAAACTCTGTCTTTGATATTATCAATTTTGCTATTTGTATGGATACAAATTTTATCTGCCATTCTCCAGTCATTTACTTAACGTCTGAATTTTCCAGTTTTGTAACAAAGTTGGTAGCTCTCAAATGTGTTAATTGCAGGCAAATATACAATCTGCGATAACACTTGAATTACATAAAGTTTAGTACAGAAGCGCGGATAACCGCAGTGGCTAACTTTTTCAATTATTTTACTTATTCATACAGTTTATTTGTATACCAAAAACCAAGGAAAGTAACAACATAACGAACAAATAAAAATATATACGGTCGAATTAAGAAACCTCCTCCTTTTTTTGAAGTCGGTTAAAAAGAGGAATAAGAAGAAGTAGGAAAATATTCAATTGTTCTGGATCGCGAAACATAATTTTTATTCTTTTTGTTTTTTATTTTTTTTTCAAATGTCTGTAACAGCTTGTGTTACATGCATGTGCTTTGAAGATAATGGTACAAATTGTTTGTCCCAGACATTGTCTGATAGTGATAGCTCCATATCGTCGTCTTCGTCGTTATCAACCCATATTCGGCTCACTGCTGAGCTCGAGTCTCCTCTCAGAATGAGAGGGGTTAGGCCAATCTAGTCCACTCCGCTGGCCCAATGTGAATAGGCAGACTTCACACACGCAGAGAATTAAGAAATTTCTCTGGTATGTAGGTTTCCTCACGATGTTTTCCTTCACCGTTTAAGACACGTGATATTTAATTTCTTAAAATGCACACAACTGAAAAGTTGGAGGTGCATGCCCCGGACCGGATTAGATCCCACGCCCTCCAGAATCGAAGGCAGAGGTCATATACACTGGGTTATCACGCCTTGTAGCTCCATATCTATACTGTTCTTTTATTTTATTCAATGATAATAGTTAGTCCTAGGTTGCGTTTGCATCATCACTCAACATCAGATGAGATATCTGATGTTGAGTGATGATGCAGTCTAACAATGGAATTCTGACGTTGTAGGGGCACCCCCAGAGGATCATTCAGCCGCTGAGTGTCTAATTTAACCTTCATAAATGTGAATGATCCCCTGAGGATGCCCCTTCAACGTCTATGAATTCCACTGTAAGATAATAGCAACCTACTTGGAAGCAGTGCCGTGTAACTAAGTTTTTAACTATATATAGTGTATAGAAGAAAGAAAGAAATTGTAGAAATTGTAGTAAATTGTACTAAATGGAAATTCTCTAATATGAGTTCGTTATGAGTTAAGGTTAGACATTTTTACTCAGCTTTCTTAGACGAGGTACATATTTCACTTTACACATAACTTTGAAATTTCATCGCAGTAAATCACGTAAAACTATTATCACGCAGAGATACTCCTAACATAGCTCGTTCCATCGCCCGCTGTGTGACTCTGAGCCTTCTTATGAGGCCCATAGTTAGCGACCAAGTCTCGGAACCATAGGTCATCACTGGCAACACGCACTGTTCGAAGACTTTTGTCTTCAGGCACTGAGGAATTTCGGACGAAAACATGTCGCGAAGTTTCCCGAATGCAGCCCAGCCGAGTTGGATTCGGTGGTTCACCTCTTTCTCGACGTAGGACCTAGCTAACTGGATCATATGTCCTAGGTATATGTATTCGTTTACAATTTCGAGTGCAGCGGTTTCAACTGTAACTGGGTGGAGCGATACATGAGCATTACACATTATTTTCGTTTTGGCCATGTTCATTTTCAGAAATGAGCAGAGCCGCAAAAGAACCAAAGTCACCGACATAGCTCAACGAGTTGCGAAGCTAAAGCGGCAATGGGCGGGGCACATAGTTCGAAGAGCCGTTGGACGTTAGGGTCCCAAAGTGCTGGAATGGTGACCCCGCACTTGAAAGCGCAGTGTTAGTCGACCAGGTGGACTGACGACATCCAGCGATTCGCAGGGATTCGCTGGATGCAGATGGCTCAGTATCGTGATGTTTGAAAGTTCCTACAAAAGGCCTATGTCCTGCAGTGGACATCCATCGGCTGATATGATGAACTTCAAATCATCATAAATCATGTAAAGAGGCCATAAGTTGATAATGAATATTTTATTTCTGGGCCAAAAAGTGGCAGAATATAAATAAAAGTATCAGACTATAGTATTATATAGTATTGAGTTATATCAGACAGAATATAAAAACTCACTTGTGTTCTTAGGCCAGGAAATAATTCTGTTTATAGTTTACTTAAACATTAGATAAAAATATAGCTACAAATAAGTTGTTTATTTAGAATTTACATTTAAGTTGTGGTTTATTTACTAAATTATTATGTGAGATCATGTTATCTTTCTAGCGATGATCAAGAGATAAAAACTTTGTTCACATTGCGTGCAAAAAAAGAAGTTTATTCGAACTATCGGACGCCCGCGACTTCGTTTGCCCTTAGACCTCTTTAATCCAGCCCTATCGCAAAATCCGTTCTTAGTGGATAAACTACTTCCCTGTCAGATTTCAGCTTTGCACATCAAGCGGTTTTTGAGATTTCGTGAAGTCGACCTTTCGCATTATGTGCATAAATCATGTAAAAAATTACGAAATATAATGTGATTTAAGAAATTTTAAAATTCAAACTCAAAACGGGGTTTGGATTTTTTATTCTATTATGAATGGAATCGCTATTGTTTAGCTATCGCTATTGACTTTCCATACAAACTGTATGTTTGTATGGAAAATGGTTTGACCTCTATTTCATCCTCAGACTAATTATTGTATAGACCTGCCTCGCTAGTCGTTACTTTTCTGTCAAAGTCAACGATCTAATGCGATTATAAAAACTGTCTCTATAGAATCAATGTTAAATAGTTGTAATCGTGTTCGTTGGTTAAAGAGCTTCGTAAAAATACCTTTTTGTGTAAAAACCGGGCAAAAACTTCTAGTTTAGTATAAAATATATACAAAATCTAAGCTCGTTTTCCTTAGAAAATGACAGACAATTTTGTTCGTGACATTGAGTGCGATACAGGTCCTTCTATAATTGGTCTGAGATTTCATCCCCTCTTTTTATTTTAGGTATAAAAAGTAGTGTAATGGGACCTTGGAGCAGAACATAGTCTGGTCCAAGGTTATCATAATACCAAATTCACTATTCATTTTGATCGGTTCAGTCGTTTAACCGTGAAAAGGTTACACACAGACTTATAGACAGACAGACTTACTTTCGCAATTATAACATTAGAAGTATGGATGCACTTTCTTCTTCTTCTTTCCAGGGCCTTTTTCGCACTTGGGCATTAATGATCGTTAGCTCCACTGTTTCAGTGGACAGTTAAGCCATATTATAATGTGATATGTGGCCAATGATAATTTATACTATAGATCGGTTACTTCCCTACAAAATCACCGCAAGAAGTGATCCGACGAATAATAGGCTACAAAATTGAGCGCACACATTCACAATTTTGTCTTTAATTATATGTAATTTCATATAGTTTTTACACCTGAACACACAACACGACATAGGCGATATTTAGGTATTTAAATAACCTTCTTTGTTGACCCACAACTAACATTGAGTTGTGTATAGAATTTCCTCTTTTGAGCGCTCATTTTTCATGCGTTAGTAACAGTATTTAATATTGTGTGTAGCATTACTTAAAAATAAAGATCTTTCTTTCTTTCCAATCATGTAGGTTGCGCATTGTTCAACATACACTAGTGCATCTAAGCAGGTTTGCTTACTCACGGTTACGATACACGGTTGTTTTTTTTTTTTTTTTTTTTTTTTTTTTTTTTTATTCTTTACAAGTTAGCCCTTGATTACAATCTCACCTGATGTTAAGTGATGATGCAGTCTAAGATGGAAGCGGACTAACTTGTTAGGAGGAGGATGAAAATCCACAACCCATCACACGTTTCTACACGACATCGTACCGGAACGCTAAATCGCTTGGCGGTAAGTCTTTGCCGGTAGGGTGGTAACTAGCCACGGCCAAAGCCTCCCACCAGCCAGACCTGGACAAATTAAGAAAATCTCAATCTGCCCAGCCGGGGATCGAACCCAGGACCTCCGTTTTGAAAATCCACCGCGCATACCACTGCGCCACGGAGGCCGACAAAATCGGGGTTGTGTATCGGGGTTTCTTCTTCCTCGATACGGGGTTTTTCCTTCTGCAAAGTGGACTGTCGGTTATCCCTAGAACCGAAAGAAGAAACCGAAGTAAGTTTATGTTAGGATAGTGCCGCGTTGCAGGAATCAGCTCATGACTAAGGATCCCTTATGAATTCGAAATTAGTCTTGCATACTCCGACGTGAATTTAGCCGTGTTCCATAATAATTTAATATGAAATGTTGACGTGTTGAATTGTGTATGTATCTGTGGTATTGTTACTTGAGGATGCGTCGATTATGTTGCGATTATTTTTGTCGTTAACTGGCGTGTTTGAGATAGGAGGTGAAATACGACGAAAATCAAACATATCCTTCGATCAAAGTCAAACATTATATTTTAGTATCGTTTAAATAACTATATGTACATGAGACAATACACTCATGTTTTGAAATCACAGACACATTATGTGTGTATGTAAATGAAGAGATAGCATGTAACAACATTAATTAACATGTAGATACAACAAATTGAACGACTAAACACTCACGTCGTGGTTTCATTGTAATTCTATACAACACTTGCGTTGATTCAGCTAAACGTGTCTTCAGTACATGAGCTCTCCCATTAGAAGAAGAAGGGATGCGCATTTTGTCAAATTATCGGACCACGTGGTCATATAAATATTATTAGTGTTATTTTTTAATTTGTTCTTTACAAGTTAGTCCTTGATTGCAATCTTATCTGATGGTAAGTGATTAATACAATCTAAGATGGAAGCGTGCTTAATTGTTAGGCGTAGGATGAAATCCGCACCCAATTCGGTTTCTACACGCCAATGTACCGGATATAACTAATAACGTAATTTGCTGGTAGGGTGGTAACTAGCCACGACCAAAGCCTCCCACCAACCAGACCTGGACCAATTAAGAAAACTCATCGACGTCTTATTTTTATCCGCCCTATCTAAAGGCATCTTCAATTTTATTATAGGAGGAATTATTATAGAGGACTCTCTCCTCCCTAGAGCTTAAACCATTCACGATGCTGAGTGTATGTAAACTGGGTTCGACACCAGGGTCGGTGTTTTTTTGTCCAAGAAATTCTCAATAGAAGCTCATACTTAGGAAGATGGTTGTGTTATACACTCGTGTAGCAGAAAGTCTTCTAGGTATATTGCTCTATGCACTAAACTAAATAAACTGTGTAACGCAGAGTGAATTTTAACCCAATCAGCTCCCCCTCTAACTGTGAGCGCCTTAACACGTCGATAGATAGTTAACTAATTGAGAGGTATAGATTGCGATGGTGAGATAGAAAGGTTAGTTCCTATTTTTAATATCAACATCTTTATCATTGACTAGCAGACGCCCGCGACTTCGTTCGCGTGGAAAACAATGTAAACTTTCAAGCCCTATTTTGTATTTATATACATTATATTTTGTATTGTTTTTATGATATATGAACAAATTTATAAAACTGTAACTCTAAAAATGAAGGACTTTCCATAAAAATACCTATTTCACCTCCTTCTACTTTTATTTTAGGTTCAAAAAGTACTCTATGTTTTGTTTCAAGGTTCCATTTACCATTATACTAAAATTCATCTTGATCGGTTCAGCCGTTTAATCATGAAAAGGTAACAGACAGACAGACAGACAGACAGACAGACAGACTTTCGCATTTATAATATTAGTATAGACAACCGTCCAGTATAAACATAGTTTGGTTTGTCTATGATATAAAGTAACCACAGTCGAAGAATCCCCAGAGAAAACGGAGAGTTTAAACCTAATGCGCAATCGGCTTAACAACGAGCTCATTCATCACTCGGCTCCATAAAACAAATGGCGCACAAGAAGCGTGGAAAACCCACTAATACGTCATTAGCGCCGGCCAGGATTGTTCCACTGGTTTTTCTTAAATGTTTTCCTATCTCTCCATAGGGCTGCCAGATTCTAGTCTGTGTAATTGTGTAAAAAACTTTTGAAACATACAAATAAAGTTGATTGGATCAACCATTATTTATGATCGTATTCCTGACTGCAAACCCTTTCATTTGATATCCATATCATGGGGGTGTATTTGCAAACAGACACTCTGCCATCTGTAATGACGTTTCTTAGCTAGTCATGTATTGTCATCAGAGCTCAGAGCGTATGCAAAATTTCATCCTAATCGAAGACCGGGTAGAGGGTCAAATTAAGATTCCAAGATTTGCTTATCTATATAGTTACAAGTGATTGGGCAGGCCGCCATATAGGATTTGTAATGACGTTTGTTAGATAGTCATGTATTGTCATTAGAGCTTAGGGTGTATACAAAATTTCATCCTAATCGAAGACCGGGTAGAGGGTCAAATTAAGATTCCAAGATTTGCTTATCTATATAGTTACAAGTGATTGGGCAGGCCGCCATATTGGATTTGTAATGACGTTTCTTAGCTAGTCGCTAGTTAGTAGTTCTAGTAAGTCAAATTAAGATTCCAAGATCTTCTTACATACATAGTGAGGCTAATTTATGCGTGTTAAAAAGGAGAAATAAATAAATAAGAGAAAAAAGTGCGTGCTGTTTGGCGGAAGTATTTTGTGTCTGTATATAATTTAATTTGATTTTGGAAAACGTAACCATGAGTGTTACCAGCCCTAGATCTCCTGCGGGACGTTATCGGGTCTAACACTCGCAGTGATTTATATCGACGGGCGGCTCCAGCAGCTCAGCGCTGAAGATTACCTGCCCCTTACCCTACACCCTGCACCCCGAGGACCTACGTAATTGCTACCCCGAGGTTACGTTACACAGATAATATCATTGTTCTTTTATGTTCTTTCTCAAAGACGGCCTCCGTGGCTCGCGGTGAATTTACTTGTTCCTGGTTTTGATCCCCGGCTGGGCCAATTTTGGTTTTCTTAATTGGTCCAGGTCTGGCTGGTGGGAGGCTTCGGCCGTGGCTAGTTACCGACAAAGACGTACCGCCAAGCGATTTAGCGTTCTGGTACGATGTCGTGTAGAAACCGAAAAGGGTGTGGATCTTCTTACAAGTTAGCCTGCTTCCATCTTAGATTTGTAGTCAAGGACTTTTTCGCCAAAAAGCTGATGGATGTTGGGGTCCCAAGGCGCTGAAATGGCGACCTGCACTGGTAAACGCAGTGTTGGTCGACTTATGGCCTCCGTAGCACAGTGGTATGCGCAGTGAATTTAAAAGACAGAGGTCCTGGGTTCGATCCCCGGGTGGGTTGATTGAGGTTTTCTTAATTGGTCTAGATCTGGCTGGTAGGAGGTTTCGGCCGAGGCTAGGTACACTACCGGATAAGAAGTACCGCCATGCGATGCGATGCCGTGTAAAAACCGAAAGGGGTGTGGATTTTCATCGTCCTCATAACAAGTTAGTCTGCTCCATCTTAGATTGCATCATCACTTACCATCAGGTGAGATTGTAGTCAAGGGCTACATTTACATCATTAGTATTGTAAAGAATAAAAAATATACGTTATTAATGAATGAATTATCATAATAATTTACTTGTGAAGGTGAATTCACGAGCATGTTTGTCATCTCACCTACCTAATTATATTAAGTTATTTATCCTTGTACAATTTAAAGTTCCCCGCGCAACGGTCTCTGGTGACATCTCATTATGCGTAATTACACACAATTACACACGTAATTGTAAGTTACTGCGCTCTACATTTATGTCAGTATAAAGATCGTAGCTCATTAGAGCTACCCGTGACCCGACCCGCACCACCTCGCCTCGAGTGGTTAGTATTCTTCGTATGGATTTGTATCTAACTACATCAACTGCGTATCATCATCGCATCGCCTAGCTCACGAGGTGTCTGTTACGTACATTAATAATATTTATAGTCTGTGTAATTGTCAATGTCAAAATATTTAAAAAAAAAAATGGGAGATATTACGTAGGTACATTAATAATATTTATAGTCTGTGTAATTGTCAATGTCAATGTTATGTTACTTGTCTGTCTAATTGTCTTGTCTATTGTCTACTGTCATGTCCTAAAGTCTGTACACGTACCTATCCTATTAAATAATCTAATAGTCAAGCATCCGTAATTTTATTTACCATTACAAACGTTACAGTGTCCACGCGCGGAATGCGAGTGGACTACTCGATGATAGCTCGCTGTTGGTGTGCTTGTCTCGCGTGAACAGCGAGAAAATTACTCGGAAATTCGTTGACAACGCGGCGTCCACCCGTGGTCCACCTGTCAACTACAAGTGGACGACGCGACGAGGCGAGTGCGGTTCGGGTCCCGGGTGGCTCTAATGAGCTACGATCTTTATACTACATACATCGTGGAACGAAACGGCTTAGACTATAGAAACGGAGACATATTTTCTGTCAAATCTCATCACACATATCACGAAATATATCAAGTCTAATTTCTGTGATGTTTTATAAGATTATAATACTTTTTAAAAGTATTATAATTATAGAAGAAGAGGACAAACACGTACGATAGTGATAATTGAAAATATAAATATAATCAATACGGAACTCTAAATATTATTAATGGCGGCGAAATCTCACAAAACATTAGACCATCCACAGTGAGGGTTCTTCGGTCTGGAGGTCCTAGTCGTGTTTTAATAAACATCCCGCCTTCATATTTATTTGATAAAGTCTTGCGGCGCTGTGAGGGAAGGGTCTGCTGAAAACATACGCCGCGATAACTCGGACGGGACTGCTGGAAACGTTCGTTGAATAAAAATTTTAAAACAATACTTATTTGATAAGTTACACACGCCTGAAACTTCTTCTGTAGAAAACCTTGTTATTCCAAAGGACAGGCCAAAGTTTTCCATCCAGTTTCATAAATTAGTAGTTACTTATCTGATGGTCAAAGTAATAAGTTATAATTTTAATAAAAACTTAACCCTTGCAGTTGGGTAAAAAACCATCGTTGGTAACATTTTAAAGGATTTGCTAGGAACATAATACAATACTGTACCCGTCAACTAGAGACATGAGTTTTGAGCCTCATATGTCTGTGTTTCAAACCATACCACAGACATTTCATTGATTTTAAATCAAATTAAAGCAATTTAATTTATTTCAAATTTTATTATTATGTGCCGGCTCTACCACCGGTTTAAATAATTCTGTTGGGAAGCACCGGCAAGGAACTTAACAGTTGCTCTTCGGATGAGCAATGTTTTTTTGCAGAAAAAACGTCCTATTAAACTTTAAATCTGTAGCCCAGCAGTGTTTATAGTGTACTTGAAAATTAAGCCTCATTATCATCATCATTATCAATCCATATTCGGTTCACTGTTGAGCTCGAGTCTCCTATCAAAATAAGAGGGCCAATAGTCCACCACGCTGGCCCAATGCGGATTGGCAGACTTCACACACGCAGAGAATTAAGAAAATTCTCTGCCATGCAGGTTTTATCACGATGTTTATCCTTCACCGTTTGAGACACGTGACATTTAATTTCTTAGAATGCACACAACTGAAAAGTTGAAGGTACATGCCCCGAACCCACACCGTCCAGAATCTACTAGAAACATTATAATTTTAAGCATGACCGATGTTTGAAAACAAACCGCCGATCCGTGTGTACACGACAATTTCAGTTCACCCCAAGGTAAGGCGAAGGGAACGCAAGTGCGGCTTGTTATTTCGACGGCGGCCGCTTCGGTCCGCTGCTCACGACCAAATCGGTTTTATGTTCCTTCTGATGGTTTTTATTCCTATTCACTCTAAACGCGTGTGCATTCATAAGTAAGGTTTGCCTTTACATTTATTTTAAAGTTAAATTTCGTGGTTCCCTTCTCCTTTAGACCCTTTAGGGAGATAGACTGCCCTGCAGTGAGCCATTACGAAACAAAATAGACCCGTAACGATGATTATGTTTCATTAATCAAAATCGTCTTCATTATCAGTCTATTTTAAAGCTTCCTTTTTAACCCCTACAGCGGTTTAACGTGTCTATCTGTGGAAAGTTTTGCCTTTATATTTCCTTTAAATTTCGTGGTTTTCGTCTCCTTTAGTCGGTTAGACCCTTTAGTGAGATAAATCGCCTTGCAGTGAGACATTACTAAACAAAATAGACCCTTAGCGATTATTGTTTCATTGATCAAAATCTTCTTCATTATCAGTCTATTTTAAAAGTCCATTACAGGGCCGGGCTTCCTTTTGAATCCCCGACGCAAAAATATTGGTAGTATAGGTTTGACGTGTGTGTCTGTCTGTGTGGATGAAGCGATTTTAATTTAGTTTTCTTTATATTAAAGGTGACTTATGTGCGAGTGTTCTTAGACATGTTTGATGAAAATCGGTTGAGCCGTTTAAAAGTTGTGGGGGTGAAAGTGGAGAAGAACCGAATATCTGCATATATGGATAGTGGGGTCTCAAATGAAAGTGCACTGAAAGAGAATATTGATGACTTGATCGAGAGTGTAATTAATAATTTAATGAAAATCGCGAAGTTTTTTTTTAATTTTAAATGTTTTTATAGGACAGGGCATAACATGTGGCTTACGTAAACAAATATACCACGCTGTTCCCTTGCGACTGCCGAGCTTAGGGTTATATTGATAATTTTTGATTTCATAACTTCCCAGGACTCGAACGCAGGACTATTTAAAACAAAGACACGTGGGCTAATCACTAACCAAAGAAGAGTTACGTTCTATAAAAATACCGAAAAATATATTCGTCAAAAAAACAGACACGTCGAAAATTATTTCAATTAATAATGTACAATGCAAAATCCTAAATTAGCACAAATAGTAAAAAAACAACAAAAATATATAAAGAATATCTTCACTGTTTTTTACACCCTTTGACCCTTCATCCAAACCATCCATGGAGGTTACAAATAATGACTTATCCCCATCATTACCGGAGGTTAATAGGAGGGTTATAGGACCCTCACTACCACACCACAGAGCATGTAATGTGACAGTTTGTATAATTCGGAATGTTTAGAGGCTCTTCTCGGGTAATGCGACACAAATGCTAACCGCAAATGATGTCACGGTCTATGTACCTATATGACCATTGGAAGGTTTTCCTTCAAATAATCATATATCAACACTCATCAAATCATATATCATTCATCCCCTAAAAAACTTTGAAGTGAAACGAAAAGACACCTTCGAAAGACCAGGCAAGAGACTTCTCATACTTTAACAATAGAGAAGTCAGTTATTTTGCCAGTCGTGCGACTGAACTTTCAAAACGTTTAAAGCAATCGGACTCATCAGTGAGAGGTGGTGGTTCGATCCACGCCCGTTGGTCTATTGTCGTACCCACTCCTAACATAGGCTTTCCCGACTAGTTGGAGGGGAATGGGAACACTGGTCACATTTAAAGAATATTTGACATAAGTCAAATATTATTTAAAAAAATATATGTATTTTCAACATAAATAAAAAATTTTAATAAAAAAAATTTAACCGACTTCAAAAATATAAAACATACTGACTAAACTAAAAAGCGAAAAATAACATCATACTAAGTTCTATCTATCATATTATGTACTAACTGATGACCAGTTTGAAGGCGGTGCTAGTCCAATGATGTATTAATTCAAGCCATGTAAGATTTAGATTTTTCAGACAGTGTTCTTTCATGTAATTCTTTTAGAAACTGCTTATATTAACACAACACCGGTTTAGCACTGCCTTCAAACTGACTCCAGACCTTCATTCGGTTGTAGTTTTTTTAAAGTGGCTAATGGAAAAAGTATAAAACGCTATAGTTGCCCCTACGATTTTTGAAAGTTCCCCTCAATTTCTCCAGGATCCCATCATCAGATCCTGAAATGGTGACAATGGGACCACCTCAGGAGTATACCCTTTCAAACAAAAAAAGAATTATTCAAATCGGTCCAGGCGTCTTCGAGTAATCAGGCAACATACATACAAAAAAAAAACATACAGACGAATTGAGACCCTCCTCCTTTTTTTGAAGTCGGTTAAAAATAATAATCATCAATAAATGCGTTATACACTTATACATTTGATTCAAGTTATAAACATATATAACTAACCTATTACAAGTAACACCGTACTCTCTTCATGATCATGAAAGTTACATGTTTCTTTTTCTCGTCCCATTAGTTACAACAGCCGCCCTCGAGCCATAACAACTGCTAATGGTACATCCTTAACACGATTCCGGCTGTTTCCTGCTCGTTAACTCGGCCCGAGCCTAATATCCGACCGGCCTGTCATTTGTTGAGATTCTACGCTGTTGTGGCTTCTTCACATTACCGTAAAGTTAAACTATGGACTACACAATAGTTCTATGGGTATGGATACACTGCGCCTACTGTTTTACGAATAGCAATTACTAATGTTAGTTAATTGCTATTAATATAATACAGGCGTATGTTACATTGTTTTTTTTTCCATATAAATAGTGATTTCCTGTGTTTAATATTTAAACAGATATACAGACAATATAGATTATACAAGTCGGGCGACGACACACACAAAACATATGTACAAGTAGCGACGGCACGACTAGTGGGTAGTTCTAGACTAAAAAGGCTCTTGATAAACAGATCTTCTCAGGAGGAGCTTCTCAAGTTCTTATAAACGCACGACGAACAATACAAAAGATACATAAATGTATTGTAAACTGCCTTCCGAACCGGTGGTAGAATCTTTACAGTCAACTGACGTATCAAAAGTGCTTGTAAACTGAGCTAACTTGAAATAAATGAATTTTGAATTTTGATTAGAAAATTTCCGTACACGAGTACAAACATATAGGTACTGTATCGAGTAGCTACCGAGTATCGCGTAGTGTATCGCCGTGCAAAATTAATCACATCTCATCCACAGGTGCGGGCTGATTGATTAACGATCGTTTCCTGAGCACAACATACTTAGCTGACTAAAGTGAATTTACATTACAAGTAGATAGCTATTATACTTGAATACCTACCTAAATAGGGATGATGACTAGGTTACAATATATTGATTTTTATGATACATTCGGGTAAAAACTAATTTATACATAAAAAGCAAAGATTGTCTGGATATTTGCAAAATAAATAAGATTATAAAATTTCAAAATCTATTAATTTTTTTTATCGTAATTAGATGAAAATTCTATTCTAAAAAGTTTTAGCTTCCTTACATTAAATGTGACATTTTTCAATTAATGAACTATAAACATAAACGCACAAGTAACAAAGACATTATTTTGTTAGAACGCCCATACAAATCTAACGATCACTACGTACCTGCGACGTCATTTGTTTGTGCCATCTATGTATGTGGCGTTTTTCAGGGATCTGCGACAGCGCCGCAAATCCGACCCTTTAAATCCTCTGAAAGTAATGATCGCACATACCCTGTTACTTTTACAAAATTGCTTTGCTATTAGTATACTCTTAAATTATATACAATTTAAAAAACTGTCATCATCCCTATTATACAATCATAGTCCTAAAATATAAATTTGTAGGCCTAAAATGTAAATGTGGCCTATACATGTATATCTTAGGCCTAAAATATACATGTATAGGCCTAAGATATACATGTGTAGGCCTAAGATACGCCTACGATATCTCGTGAAGAGGGAAAGACAAAATATGTTGATCAGATGTTTTGTTTAGAACAACAATCAAAAAGATAATGCAACAATTTAGTTTTTCCGTACATGATTTTGTATCCAGGATAAGCCATGGAAAAATGTATGCATACCTACCCTAATTTTTCCAAAGTTAAATGTTTTTATTGTAGGAATACAATATACGAATCCAAAATATTTAATAAGAGAAGAAGTACAATGTAAATATATACCATGTTGATGGCAAAATTATGAAATGATGATGATGATGAATGAATTTAACGGCCTCCGTGGCGCAGTGGTTTGTGCGATGGATTTACAAAACGGAGGTCTTGGGTTCGATCCCCGGCTGGGCTAATTGAGATTTTCTTAATTGATCCAGGTCTGGCTGGAGAGAGGCTTCGGCCGTGGCCAAGCGATTTAGCGTTAAGGCCGATATCGTGTAGAAACCGAAAGGGGTGTGGATTTTCATCCTCCTCCTAACAGGTTAGCCCGCTTCCATCTTAGATTGCATCATCACCTACCATCAGGTGAGATTGTAGTCAAGAGCTAACTTGTAAAGAATTAAAAAAAATGCAGGAATATGTGCTATAGGTAATTGAACACATGTCCTACTTTCTACAGCCCCTATTACGATATAGCTACTTGTACTAGGTACTATATTGTCTATGTTACAGCCTTAATATAGTTTGTACCGGTGTCATAGTCTGTAGCTAATAAGAGGCACGTATCGCCCTCAACAGCACGTGTCGCTTGATTGATCCGCGCTAATGTGCTCTTCAACGACAGTTAGACTTAGTTCACATCGCCCTGTGGCACACTGACGTGCCATGTAAACGTGCCAGTAGAAAACGGTACGATACCGTACCATGCAACGCCATGAGATGAAACACTTTATGATGTCCGCTCTAGCGTAGTTGTGTTTTTAATCGACTATTAAAGGAGGACCGATGGACGTTGGGGTCCCAAGGTGATGGAATGGCGACCTCGCACCGGAAAGCGCAGTGTTGGTCGACCCCCCACTAGGTGGATCAAGCGGATCGCGGGAAACCGCTGGATGCTGGCGGCTCGAGACCGTTATGCTTGGAGGTCCATGCAAGAGGCCTATGTCCAGCAGTGGACGTCTATCGGCAGATAATGATGATTAAAGGAGGATTAAAACAAGAAGTCAACGGAATGTTTAGTGGAAAATAGTTTTATTTTTGGATATATGGGCAAAAGTACTTAATGAATATTGAATAATTAAACTAAAAAAAACATAGACTCGAATTGAAAACCTCCTCGTTTTTTTGAAGTCAGTTATTCGAGCAAGAGGAAATTTTCTAGAACATCTCGCTTGTTGCTTGCACTGGTGTACAATAAACATTGTGAAAGAGAATATGGATAACTCCAACCGAATTTATTATCTGCTTTTAGTAATATCAATCTCATTATCATTATTATTAGGTAAGTAGTGGACACACGCGACTTAACCCTCCCTTAAACCTCTTTAAACCGGCCCTTACAGTAGTATCGCTGTAAAAATGGAGTAAATTCTCCAGTTTTCCCAACATTTCCCTTCACTCCTCTGCTCCTATTGATCGTAGCGTGATGAAAAGTATACTACAACCTGCCCTGGAGTATGAAGAATAATTGGCTCTGTTTGTAAGGGATTTGTTATAGTGACATCATGAAACAGTTGAAATATAGACCGTCATGGCCGACAGGCGTTTTAGCTCGTATTGACAAAAAACATATTTAAAAACTAAAATTTTCATGTAATCACGTCTCAAATAGTAGATTGTTATACAAGGGGCTAAAAAGACCCATCATATACGAGGTATTTTTAGGGCCCGAGACGAAGGCGAGGGCCGCCTAAATAGAAACTGAGTTGATAATGGGTTTAGCCCCGCGAGTTACACGATACTTTTCACTAAAAATACTAAAAATACCTCGTTTAAAAAGGGTTTTTTTAGCCCCTTGTATAACAATCTACTATTTCAATCTAGCAGAAAGATAATTAACTATTTAAAAACATTAAAAAAAAGTGTCAACTGGCCTATTCCAGTGCCTGGGCACCCAACGTCCATCGGTTCTTCGAACTTATGTGCCGCGTAAATTGCCACCTCTTCATCCCACTAGTGTGGCCCCGTCCTTAGCCCGTTATTAACAATTAACAAGATTAGTTGTGAGTTACAAATGGGTTGTATAGGCTTTGGTTATGACCTAAATTAATTCAAGGGGTTAATTAGTTATTAGACTGAAGTAACATCACTGACCTATAAGGTTTAAAAATGTCTTTTTAATTATACGAACGTTGTTCTGTTCGCGTGGTTTTCTTTCCCGTAGAAAAATATAGCCTATAGTCTTCTTCGATAAATGGGCTATCTAATACTGAAAGAATTTTCCAAATTGGACCAGTAGTTCCTGAGATTAGCGCGTTCAAACAAACAAACTCTTCAGCTTTAAAATATTAGTATAGATAAAGGCCCATTTTGGGATATGTCTTTTCGTAGAAGAAAGGAAATTTAAACCAACTTAAACACGAGTAAACCCACAGGGCACTCCTATCTACAATATACGATATTACGTGACTAAAAAAGGACAATTTTCCATTAAACCATCGATAGTAGACTTAATAACACAAGAATGTGATACTGGAACGCATGAAGTATGGAGATAGCAAGTTATCGGAAACATCTCGAGTATTTCCACAGTGCACTTGTACACTAGAGAGTGCTCGAGTGGCAGGCCGACCGGTGCACTAGACCCGGCAAATGTCTCTTGGATACTTTGTAACTCGAGCACGTTATAAACTTAGTGAATACCATTCATTGCTTGTCATCGTTATCTCTAAAATTCTCAGGTATGCAGGTTTCCTCACGATGTTTTCCTTCACCGTTTGAGACACGTGATATTTTTTTTTTTTTTTTTTATTCTTTACAAGTTAGCCCTTGACTACAATCTCACCTGATGGTAAGTGATGATGCAGTCTAAGATGGAAGCGGGCTAGCTTGTTAGGAGGAGGATGAAAATCCACACCCCTTTCGGTTTCTACACGGCATCGTACCGGAACGCTAAATCGCTTGGCGGTACGTCTTTGCCGGTAGGGTGGTAACTAGCCACGGCCGAAGCCTCCCACCAGCCAGACCTGGATAAATTAAGAAAATCTCAATCTGCCCAGCCGGGGATCGAACCCAGGACTTCCGTCTTGAAAATCCACCGCGCATACCACTGCGCCACGGAGGCCGTCAAACTTACTTTCTTACTTACTTTGTAACTCGAGCACATTATAAACTTAGTGAATACCATTCATTGCTTGTCATCGTTATCTCTAAAATTCTCAGGTATGCAGGTTTCCTCACGATGTTTTCCTTCACCGTTTGAGACACGTGATATTTAATTTCTTAAAATGAACACAACTGAAAAGTTGGAGGTGCATGCCCCGGACCGGATTCGAACCCACACCCTCCGGAATCAGAGGCAGAGGTCATATCCACTGGGCTATCACGCCTTACTCATTTCATTGCTTGTATTAAAGTCATATAGGGAATTACGCAGTGGTATGCACGGCGGATTTACAAGACGTAGGTCCTGGGTTCGATCCCCCTGGGTCCGATCGAGGTTTTGTTAATTGGTCCAGATCTGGCTGGTGGGAGACCTTGGCCGAGGCTAGTTACCACCCTACCGGCAAAGGCATATCGCCAAGCGATTTAACGTTCCGGTACGATATCGTGTAGAAACCGAAAAGGTTGTGGATTTCCATCTTCCTCCTAACAAGTTAGCCCGCTTCCATCTTAGATTGCATCATCATTTACCATCAGGTGAGATTGTAGTCAAGGGCTAACTTGTAAAGAATAACAAAAAACTAGATGTACGAGGAAATCAGTATAAGCTTTTTTTAACCCTACTACATAGGTACCGCCTCAACCTACCACCGGAATCGCAGTTGACTATTTTAGGCTGCTTAAAATAACTCTGTCAAGCACTGTACTAGTTTTGGGCCGGAAGGGTATTATGGGAGGGCTCATTCCTTTATTTAACCCTACTACATACCAGTACCAGGGTACCTCCTCAATCTACCACCGGAATCGTAGTATACAGGGAATCCTAGTGTGGAGATCACAGACTTATGTAGATTATTTTTATGTGTACTAGTGAATCAATAAATATTATTATTATTATTATTATATGTACTAAATTTTAGGCTACTTAAATAACACCATGAAGCACTATATAACACGAATTTTAGGCCAGAACGGTACTGTTGGAAGGCTCATGATAACTAGTTCCTGGTTCGGAGTCCACGTCATTTCGTTAAAATAACCATACTAAATGATCGCAATAACGAAAAATCACTGTCACTTGATGTTGATGATACTCATGTTTTCAATCGTGCACTTGTCTACCTACTGCCTACCTTTTCGTTAGAACTGCAGCAAGTTTTATTATATTAGTCTCTGTATTATATTATATTAGTAGCTGTTTTAGTAGGATCATGCCAAATTTGGCTGGTCAGGGAAAACAACACTAGCGGAGAAGGGGAGTGTTAACTAGTTTTAAAGAAATTCCTTTACCCTACACCTATTGGCCACAAGCCCTGGGCTTTGCTTGGAGTTTTTCTCTCTGCCACTCCATGGAATGCTAAGATATTCGTCTGAAAAATATCAAAAGAAAGGCTGTATTACAGCGTCTGTAATCTTGTAATATGTCGCTAAAGGGTTACATAAGGCTGCGGGGTCAGGTTAGACTGGTCGTCGCGACAAAAGACTCGCTAACAATGGCGCGCCAGGATGACCGGCTCGTCCCTTTAAAAATGTAGAGTTCTTGTGTTCTTGCGACGACGTAATGTGGAGTAATGATGCTGTAGACACTTGCAAGGAAATATTGTAAGAAATATGGAAAGTTTTCCTTCAGTTGCAGCTGAATCGTGTTTATGTATAGTATAGGCATAGCTGGGCATCGTTAATCAAATAGTTAACTTCGGTAATCGTTAATCCGCTACAAAAAAGTTAGCTTCGTTAAATGTCAAATACATTTCGAAAGAATTAACGCAAGTTAACGTTAATCGCTAATCCGTTAATATGACTATGTAAATTTGTATTTATAAATCATTGCGTGAGATCGCCATTGGAAAAATGAGGATGAGCCCTGGGGAAAAATGCCATAATTTGTTTTTTGTTGATTAATATCTATAATTTGACATGTGTAATTCTACTATTTTGTTGATTTCATTGGAAAAATAAATAAATAACCTTTCAAAAAAAGTCATTGTTTATTTATAGTGTTAAATATTTAAAATACAAATGAATCAAATCAAAAGTTTTTCGCACCGAGCTGCGGTGCCGGGCAGTAACTATAATAGGCATTGGATTAACGATTTCCGTTCCTTCTGCATATTAACGGAAGTAGACGTGTCCGTTAACATTTTTAAAAGTTAACTTAAAAGTTAATCCGTTAATGAAAATGTTAACTTTGTTAATTAACGATTGACGGATTAACGTGTTAATGCCCAGCTATGAGTATAGGTACGTCCTACATGTTCGTCTCTTGGATGTAGGTTTGCAGTTCAAATTAAAATGTAATTTATATCAATTAGGCTTAGTTCACACACTGGC
Organism: Bicyclus anynana; assembly: GCF_947172395.1. Lineage (NCBI taxonomy): Eukaryota > Metazoa > Arthropoda > Insecta > Lepidoptera > Nymphalidae > Bicyclus > Bicyclus anynana. Next base: position 15,357,629 of record NC_069097.1, on the reverse strand, counting down.
GCTTTAGCGTTTACACTAACTTTCGAAACGTCAGTTTATGTTGTTATTGTGTTAGTAAAGTCGATTTAAAATTGAAGTTACGGAATATTTGCTAAATTAATCTTTGAATAGTAAGGTAAGTTTTGATTCGTTGTGTCGTTGAGAAATCATGCCAGTTGCCAGAATCTTCGAGGCACCCTTAACCAGAAACCTTTTTTAGATGGGCGGAACGACTCTCTAAGGGCGTCTCCTCTGAGACTCGGATCTCGGCTTAGAGGGCCGTTCGGGAAGGGTGTTTTGGGCGCCCCCAAGATTATGAGTTAAAAAGCCCACGTCTGGGTGATGTCAGATATCGAGGGCCTCTTCTTCGAAGGCGAAGAAGAGGCCCTCGATATTCACGATGTGTAGCTTGTGTATGTGTTATGTTATGTCATCGTCAGGATCGTAAAGGACGTTTTTTTGGGGGCTAGATCTACAATACAAAGAAACCCTTAAAGTTCGATATGCAAAGATATTTCGCATCGATCATCTAAATATGCTATGAATGAGTATACGTACATACGAGTATATTGCAAAAAAAAATAACCCTTCCCTTAATCTTCACCGTAGTGTGGTAAAAAGCTTTCTCACCATGAAATTACATCCCAAAAGTATTAATTTCGGCTAACTTTGGTCGAGTGAACCCCAAACGACCTCATATAGAAGTTAATAAGCACGCATATTATGAAACATTCTTGTGTTGTTGCGCCGGTGCTGTTTAGTACATCGTTAACTACATGCGGCGGCTTGAGGGTCATACAACGTACAGACAATTTTCTTTTCTGAACTTATAATATAAAGAGGTAGATGTTTGTTTGTTTTTTTTACGATGTAACTCAAAAACTACTCGACTAAGGGTTATTTCATTATTAGAAAGCTACGTTTTTACCTAGTAATATAGGCTATATTTCATCCCATCCCATCCCATGGTCTATACATATGATATAACTTCGTATTGGGCCTACGGGCCTGCCACGTAATGCTACGTCGACGCTACGTGAGCTCTACGGAACTAGTCTACAAAAAGTAGATTCAAGATTTTTATAGAATCAGAATCATTTATTTGCAAGAAACATTAAATTTTGTCATACTATTAACATGCAAATATTTAATTATTAATTGCAATGTCGATTTGTGTGTTTAGGAAGTGTAAAAACTATATGTAGGTACCTAAATTCATACGTTCGTACGTATCTATAGTATAAAATATCGTTGTCTATAGTAGACATGTCTCGTGTGATTTGGTGTTTGGATTTTGACCTTGGCTTAAAGACGTCACTGAAGTTAGTGATCATGTACTTAATCTAGACAAATTCATTAGTGTTATCAATGTACCAAATAAATTAAATTAAACATTCTGATTTATTATATCGGTTAAGGCAAATGGCAAATTACCTACAATTTCGGCAGGCATTAAATTTTAAGCGAAACCTCGGAGAAAAATCACCCCAATCTCCCATTTTGATTAAACATTGCGTTCGAAATTCGAATTTAAATCGACACCCGCGAAATTGGAACACGTGCTGCGAATACGCGCCGCCATTGCTGCCATAGACAAAGGAAATGCGAATTGCGAACGTCATTTGGACGCGTAGACACGGAACAGATAACAAATGAATTTAATTTTTCTTTTCCCTTTTTTTCATTACAGTTACAGAATAAGTAAGAATCTTTGTAAAACGGCGATATATTCACGTTCAAGTTTAATATCTCTAAAGCAATTCTTCTTCAATTGCATTCTCTTTTTTGTCTTTTTCTCTTTTCTTTCTTATATAAAGAGCGAGAGTGTGTACGTACAGACCTGCGTCATTTTTTCAAAATATACGGCAAATCTTAATAGAAACTGCTAAAGTTTCTGTTTTTCGCCGTTAGCTTATTAGTTGCTTGCTGTACTAGCCAATGAGATCAAAGCGCAGCTCAGGGTCCGCTAGTAATATTATGGGCACCTTATTAGTCACACTTATTTGGCGCAAGTGCACAAACGTGTGAACTGTGAATGCGTCCTAAGCGCATGCGGTAAATTCCTTGCGTTTGTGATAATTTGTTTTGTTTTACAAGCGTGCGAATCCAGCATTTTAAGGAAGTTTTTGGATGTTTTTATTAATAGCGCTAAAACGATAGCTTTTGATGAGACCACAGAAAAGACAACGCTAAAAGCTAACGCTTTTATGAGACGTAGGTCGAAATTTGGGCAGATTGGTGTGATATGAACAACACGTTAATTTCTAAATGAATATTGAGAGGGTGGGTACGGTGCGGGTTACTTCATTTTACAGGGATCGAACGTACGCACTTTAATACTATAAAACGAAATCTACATGGAATCTAAATCTAATCCTAGGTAGTTTTGGGATAATAGAGCTTTTTTATTTCGACACAATTTTTATGATGACTAAAAATAATAGTTGGACTAAGGCGTACGTCGTATACGCCAATATAATTATAAATCTATAAATCCAAAATATCATTTTAAGCGAAAAAATTAAGTCCCTAAGCCGGGTCTATTTGCTAGTGCGTTCATAAAATATGTTCCTTTTTTAATAGTATGATTTTCGCGCCAATTCGTTCAGAAACGTTTTACATAAGAATCCGTATTCACGAGTCACTGAATCGGATAATAGTGCGTGCGAGTATTCTGTAGGATCACTTCGCCTTCACTTGATTTCAGCTCAACTTTGCGAAGGAGCCAAGTGGAAAATCGAATTACCGAACGATGGGCGCAGAGCAATATGCCGAAGGTTGATTGATCGTCAAGCAGCTGTGAACCGTTCGGAATTCGAATCGTGTAATATTGCGATGTCATTTGTGTCATCAATTTAAACTAATATTTTGAATTTCTGAACGTTTGCTGCAAACAAGTTTGTTTTTCTGAACGTTTCCTTTAAAACTAGAGTTTGGCTAAAAAGTAGAGACTGAAATCGCCCGGCAAATTCAAAAAAATATCTACTAATCTGTATTAAAAAAACTTATATGTGTGAATACATTACTATAATTATATTGAAAAAAAATCAAATTGCAAATATTAAACTTGAGTTATTTAAATATTTGCAATATTCTGTAACTCCATTCGGGACGTCTGTAACTCCAATCGGGAAGTACCACGGAAATCATGGTATCATACGAGATCAAAAACCTATGTTTTTCACCAAGTTTCTATAACAAAAGTCATTAAAATCGATTCAGCGGCGCTTAACTTACAAAAGATAACAGTCATACTTTTGCATTTTCAAGTAAGGATATGGATTATCAATTACCTGAATTATCCTTCAACACAAAAGAGGAGTGTAACTAGTATTTGGGTGTATGTGTCCTCCGAAATGGATGTACCAGTTTGGACAAGTACATATTATTGGTTTTTTTTTTTATTTTTTTAATATAAGACTAATAGCTCTTTAAATCGTAATTGAGCGGTACTTAATATTAGAAAAATAATTATTATGATCCTAATTAATATATAATTTTATTTATTAATTATATAAATAAATATAATTAGGTATTAGGTAGGTAACGTACGAGTAATATTTTGGTTATCATGTTTTATCTACATAGTTCTAGCAACAACAAACTTAAATAGCAAGTGATATAAACTGAAGCCCCGGTCTTGTTTCCGCTACGAGAAACCATTTTCGAACGAAGACGAATCAAAAGGATTCATCCCTTTCGCTTGCAATGGATTTCCCGATTCTGTGTATGGCCACTAAACATTATATTTTTATATTACCTGAGTATATAGAAGCGGACGCCAGCAATTTCGTTCACTTGAATTACGGTTTTTTTTGGTAAATCGTTTTCCTTATCTGTGAATTTTAGACAACAAATACTATTTAAAGCCAAATTTAACTTAATCTTCCCGTAAAAAATAAAACATAAAGGAAATCCGATTGAGACGTCATGTTTAAAAAAAAACTAGATAATAAGAATACAATACCAAAATAAACAACAAACAGAACACAAAAATGTACACCTACAGATTTGGCTTTCATACAAAAATATCGGGATAAGCCCACTTGATGTTAAGTCGAAAACCATACAGTAATTCTAAATAGGTTTAACGTGTACCTATTATACTAACTACTGTAATTTCTCCGTCAACCATACAATCACATTGGAACTTACCGACGCTGCCTGGCTGTATTCCTGCCTCAGACCAGCTTGGTGACAAATAACTACAGTACTTTCTCAAAAGTAAAGAACAGAAAAGTGATCTAATATAACTGGCCCCCGCTGCAGTCGTGGCCCCACAGCGTTGAGTATCCGCTTCTCGCGCCGCGGATATTCGTCTGTCTACAATCCTGCCATATACCACTACTATACGAACTCACTTGTTTACATTTAAATGGTAAAAAAAATTGTAATTTAGTAGGAGTATGCTTATGAGTATTATAAAATTTAGTACTAATAATAACGAATCTTATAAAAAAAAACTTAAAAATGCATTACTATTACAGGATTCCATCATGCTCCATTCATATTGTTTAATTTGACTGTACTAATACGGGTAACAGTAATGCGCGACATCACCGCAAGAGTTGAGTTCCATATCAAACTAAACAAACGTACATTGCTTTATGAAGGCCTATGATGGTGGTGCGCCACAATATATCTGGAAAAGAGAAAGAATATATTGTCAACTAATAGCGGCAGGGTTGAAATATCGCTCCGTTATTTGTCCCAACGCAACGAAACCGAATACGATATTTTCGAGTCCACCTCTATTTGTCGACGTTTGTTTTTCTCTAATCTCGAAATATGTCGCGGTGGATCTGATCTACTGGACCTTTTTTATTTTCATTCATTTTCATTTTATATTTATCTTTCTCCGATTCCGGAGGGTGAGGGTTTGAATCCAGTCCGGGGCATGCACCTCCAACTTTTCAGTTGTGTGCATTTTAAGAAATTAAATATCTCGTGTCTCAAACGGTGAAGGAAAAACATCGTGAGGAAACCTGCATACCAGAGAATGTTCTTAATTCTCTGCGTGTGGGAAGTCTGCCAATCCGCGTTGGGCCAGCGTGGTGGACTATTGGCCTAACCACTCTCATTTTGAGAGGAGACTCGAGCTGTGCTCGAGCTCAATAGTGATAATGATATTTTCATATTTTTATAATGTAAAAAAATATTCGAATTTAAATCGTAAACTCGTGGTAAGGTACATTTCGTACAAGCATTCGACCGAAATTAAATACATAAACACTGCTTCGAATCTCACTGAATGGCAAGAAATGGACATAATGGATAGTTTGATATTGCAGCTAACTGGGCTACAGTTTCGTCGTTCAGGGGCTTTTATAACACCAACCAGTTTTGAACACTATCTTTGGAATACAAAACTTAGTTTGTAATGCGGATTCGAGGTGTGTAGTTAAAAAATTCGTAGGTTAGACTAAATAAAATTCGCGCTTGCTTGACATAGACGCTGTGCTATAGAGCAGGGTTTCTCGAACTTTCGTCTCCACGAAGCCCTGTTAAAATTTCCAAGTGACAGCATACAACTTAATGAACAGTTTTACTAGTTCGCGTACCCCACTTTGAGAAACCTTGCTATAGAGTATAGATGATACGTATATTATAAAACAAAGTCCTTCGCCGCGTCAGTCTGTCTATTTGTTCGCGATAAACTTAAAGACTGCTGAATTGAACAGATTTTCAGGTGATTTTCATCATTTGGTTGAAGTATGACGATAATGTGAAAGAAAAGGAATATAGACAAAATGTCGTCGACAGCGGTATTGCCCGTTTCTCCGCCATTGAGTGAATTTTATCTATTTATCTTCACTTCATCATCTCGTTGGTCGCATGTTAGCGCCACTGGAAGCAATTAGTTAGACAGGATCATATTGTTTCAACACGTCTAGTTAGTGATGTCGAATCTCTCAACTAATTGCCGGATCCACTCGCCGTAATCAAATCACAGCGCTTTTGTTTCATTTGTGTCTGTCGCTTTGGCATTCCTCCGAGACTTGGTGCTTCGTTATGGAATGCTTTTTACTTGACTACCATACTTACATATACATACATACACAGATTAAGAATAATAGGCAGATGACGTACGGAACACGACGGTGTTCGTAGTCTTTCTAACTAATATTAAGAGTATTTTTGGCATAAAAAAGGAAATAGAAAAAGAATCACCATAGAGAAAATGTGAAGGAAATCACGAGAAGTAAACCCCCTTAAAACTAAAACTATAAACACAATCAAACTTATACAACCAAGTAAACTTTTATTGTGACAATAAACGCAAACTTTGAAATTAAACGCGCCTCGATACCAATAAAACAGTCGTTCAATCGTAGGTTCAATCTCCAGAAAGGACGCTTCCAGAAAGTTCGACAACAAAGAGCTTGCTTAACATTCCGCCGACGTTCGAATTTCGAATGTGAGTCCCCAATCAAAGTTGCCGCGTAAAATAACCTAAAAGTCGGCGACAAATTGCCGCCAGAATAGACACGTAAAGGACTCGAAGTATTTTTTTCATGTCTGGAAATTTTAGTATGAATAAAAATCTTTGCATAGAATGAATTTACGAGGTATGAAGTCGACAAAAAAGACAGCTACAATTTTTTCCGAACGAAGAGGTATTTACTCAGGCACAGAACGTAGCGTAGACATATTTAATTAGGTATGTAAAAACAGCCAAGTCAAAAATTTTTTTTTTTTATTTTAAAAATCTTGATGAATATATAAATAAAATTTAAGTGTCTGTCCGAATTAACTGTGTTATCTCAAGTGCTTTTAATTATTTACGCGATACTCAAACATTAAATGTCTGTCTGTGTGTTTGTCCGGGCTAATGTTTGTAACGACTAGACGGATTATAATGGAACTTTTACTGGAAGATAGAGGGCGTTACTAAGCAACATATATAATAAGTAGTTTTATCCCGGAAAAATCCATGGTTCCCGCCATTTGTGAAAAACTGAATTTAACGACGTCGAAGTCGCGGCCTTCCGCTAGTACGTAATGTCAGATATTTGACAAATGCTATGTGTCATATAACTATGAGTATTTATTAGTTTGTCTTTATGTAGGTATCTTTACGTTAGAAATGACCAAGATGGTGAGAGTAAAAAGTATACCTACCTAAAGGTCAAGCTCAATTCATTAAATTAGTCGCCGAGGAATTATTACAAAAGTATTTTAATACCACCAGACTAAGCGCAGACGCAAATTAAAAAAAAAGAACTTTACTTTGAAATAAAATATATAATATCTACCTACTTATAAACAATTCGAATTTAGAATTCTTGGCAGTTGAGGTTGCCGCGTTGAGACTTGAAAACTTTCGCCATAACATGCAAATTGGGAAAGTTCAGGCTAATTGCTTGCAACTCCAAACTTGTCTCGAGTTTCGACCTAAGGTCGTCGCTCGGTGACGCCTGGCCGAGCATAGTTAATTAAAACTCATTAAAATAATGTTTTATCTAATTATTTTTATGAATTCATCCATAAGATTTGAGAATCGATTTTCATATTTTGGAGTGTACACTCATTGCAATCTAGCCCAAAAGTAAGCGTAGCCGCAGAATACATACGAGTATGTACAGTGGCGTGCTCTTCATACATGCATTAAAGTACTGCATACCCTAAGAGTTGTCTTCTTAGTGCTTGTTAAACACAGATTATTCCACTTTGATAATTTTATCACTAGTGCATACCCTGATCGACAATCTATAATCTAATCTATGCACGCCACTAAGTATGTACAAAGTATAGCGTTTTTTTTTTTTTTCTTACTTTCCTCATACAGCCCGCGGTATGACGAAAGTAATGTATACGAAGAGTAAAATTAACAGAACCATTAATTCAAAAGAGTGAATTAAGTATGTTTTCCAAAAATCGCGATACCCTGGAACATCAAGGAAATAACATATAGTAGATTGTTATACAAGGGACTTTATATAAATACGAGGTATTTTTAGGGCACGAGCCGTAAGGTGAGGTCTGCTAAATAGAAACCGAGTTTATAATGGGCTTAGCCCCGTGTGTTACACTCTGCTTTTTACTACGATTATGAGAAAATAAAATTATTCAGCACAGTATTCAATACTTTATTTTAATTAAAAATTAAATGTACAAAAGTCTACAATTTTGGATGCTAAGGGAAATACTTTTACCCGGTAATATAATTTCCGACTGCTGTGAGGTAAACGTGGAAGATAATAGTATAAAAAACTCCTTTCATGAGTGCATCCATTCGTTGTTCTTTTCTAAACTTATTAATTTTTTCGTAGGTCACAGATTGAAAATTTCATCCATCTCCAAAATATTAGGGTCACCATTCTCACTAGATGAAAACAGCAATTATTAATGTTGCAAAATATGTAAATTATTAATCTTGCAAAATATGTAAGTTACGGTCACAAATTCACAATAAATTTCAAATAATTTATTTAGGTACGCCAACTGTTTATAAATTCTCGCTTTTAATTTTATTTTTTTATACTCTTTCACATAGAGTACATTTTTCACATGTGGAAAAGGCAAAGGTATTACAACGTACAGCCATGTCTTTAAATCTTGCTCTTTAAATTCGCAACTCAATAAAAATCAAATGAAAAAAATAAATGCATTGAAATGCATTAATTTTCATCTGTGGACAGACAAGAACGCTGCATTTCATTCCAATTTCAAGTTTTTATTTTTAAAAGTTTTTAACCTTAGGTACATAGGTGTCAAAGTTTTTAATGGTAGACCATTAGGAACTTAGCTATGATGATTCTATTTACGAATAAAACCTCCTTAATTAAAAAGTAGGCTAGTACTTGGCTCATAACAGACAAAAATTAAAAAAAAATGAAATTACTAAAATGCTTGTTTAGCCCCGCTGTAGAGTGGTAATATGACATTGTTTTTGAGCAAGAGTAGTGGAAATAATTTTAACAAAAGTGCAATTTTACTATAGATTAGTTATTGTTAAACGGAACGTAGCTAGAAACATTCAGAAATAAAAAATAACCTGGGTTATGAAATTAATCTGTCTTTTTTTGCTTGTAAAAATTAAAAAAATAAATTGAGATTTATATTTTTATAATATCAATGATAAAGAGAGAAATTAGTATTTCGTTTTGCTCAAGCAAGGCTGATTATGTCACGTGACGCAGAACTTTCTAAACGACTACTGTCAGCTGTCAATTTTGACGGTAACAATTGTCACTTGTCAAACTCATTATTTCTAGCGTATTGCGTTTGCCAAGCCGTGAACTTTTGCAAGTTATTGCCCTGTTTTACTCGAGTAATATTTAACTTACTGACGACCAGCAATGTCTGGGAAGCTGAACAAATTCGAGACACCAAGCTCGGCAAGCTCGGATAGGTAAATCGTGTTGGATAACCTTAATTATTGTTTGTTTGGTTTGCCCAGCTGTCTTGCGTCAACAGTTTTTTTTCCGACGAGTGCGCGGCTGGCCTAGAGGTCGAGAACGCAGTATTTTCATGTGCAAGTGACTCAGTAGACCGCGATAATCGCCGAGAGTGCAATAAAACCTCGCCGCCTGCCTGCATTCATAACCTCTGCAATACTCTGCATACACATTGTGTTTTATTTTTAGACTTTTATTTAGTACATTGGCAGCATACTTTACGCTACGTGTATAAGCACGTGCTCCGGTGGATGTATTACAGAAACTCAACCTCTAAAGTTCAGTTTCATATGAAAAACACTAAAAATTCCGAAAATGGAACAAGCTTCCGTTATCTTCGCGAATCCGTAAGAATGATTAAATGGTTCATATTTAAGCTTAACGCCGCTAGAAAAAGCTTCGATCACGCTTTTGCAATGTTCAAAAATCCCAATTTCTGCATTGTTTTTCTTTAAAATATGTTTAATTTTACCATTATTTAGTTGAGCCTACAAACATTTTTAATTATAAACATCACAATATGATAATGCAAAACTTTAACCTGTCACTGTCACTCAATAAAAAATGTAAACAAAATTATGCTAACTACAAGATATATAAACATGTTACTTATCATACAATGTTTATTTATGAATATATAATTTGATACTGATAAGATAGTCAAGATGAAAGTGGTGTTAGTCACTCGGCGATGTCCTTTAATATATGATAATTTTATATTTAACCTGACATTGAACTATTACAGTACCAGTTTAGGTATTTAATGTAGAAATTATGTATTATAATAACATAAGCAAACACTTTGAACTTACAGGACATTCATACATGTTATTTGATTATTGGAACATGATTTAAAAAGTATAAAAAAGAAAATGCCTAGGAAAAATAGTAATTTATTACATTTTTTTTATTTGCTACATTTAATTTTTCAAGCATTGTTTTGCATGTAAACAAAGTTTAGCATTAATAATCTGCAGTAAAATAATTAGGGAATTAATGATTTTTAAAAAGTAGTAGTACAGTAAATGATTATTAATAATTTAAGTGTCATTATTAGGTAACATCAATGATGCAAATGCAAATAATGCGAAATATTCCTTTTATCATAAATGATGACATCTTTTAATTAACCTAATTAAATGAATACTGAATGAAAAACCTTCTTCCAAAAACCATATTTTAAGAAAGACAATTAATCTTAAAAACTATAGGAAGGGTATGCCATTATCAAGTATCAGATCTGCAGGCCCAATATGCACTATTGATGATAACTACTCTATTTTGTCCCATTGTAAAGTAAAGTTATATTTATGCTATCCCTTTTATTGTAATGGGACAAAAGGAAGAGTGATATGTAGACAAAATAATCTCCTTTTCTCTTAGCATGCATCATGAAAAAAGAAACCCATCCAACCTATTTTGTTCTGTTAGAAATGTTATAAGAAAAAGGTTTCTTATAACATTTCTAACAACAAGAAAGGTCTACAAATAAAACTAAACTAGTAACACAATAAACAACACAATTTATATACTGTTTGACTTTGAAACTAGTTTTATTTTATTTATTTATTTATTTATTTAAAGCACGCCAACAATACACATATTAACCATTAAAAACAATACAATATGCCACAAAAAATCTGATATGTATACTAACGCTAGGCGCACATAACATTTTATATAATTTCATGTCACCTTGAACCAAAAATAAAACTGCCAGAAAGCAATGAATTACACTATAATATAGTTTGCTTTGTCATGCCTCTTTAATTCTCCTGACCTTAATTATAAATTGTAGTAACTAGCTAGAGAAATGTTACTCATACACTGTTTGTGCTAACAATTGGTTAAATGTTAACCAACTTTAATGGGCTTTAATTGTTGTGCTTCTAGATTTTAGATCCATATTATCATGAAACTATTCATACTGGCCTACTACAGGGCTTGGCCTCTCTAATTATAAGGGTTCATTTATACGAGCGGCAACTCTACCGACGACCACAGACAGTTGACTGCAGTTGGTGACGCCGTGCCTGCCGACTGCAGTCGATTGCAGTCTTCGGTAGGAGCTGCCTCTTGTGCAAACAAACACTAATCTGTGAATTGTACCTTAGACCTACATGTTGTTATGTGTGGGTTTCCTGGCATAGTATGACTGTGCTTATTCTTTAGATATAGATGTCAATGACCAGCATAAATGGCTTTACTTGGTCAAAGATTTCCACATTTCTTCAGACAGAAAGACATGTTAACCAATTCAGCAAAGAACGACCTGGGAGTGGGAACAACCAACCACAATTGGTTGAAAATATGTCTTTTTTTCTTGATATGGTATAAGTATGTCGTTGAGATATGCTATGTCTGTAAACAAGGCCAACATATAAGTAGAACACCATCTATTTCTCAACTCAGAGCTATTATTGAGACTTTCTTGGATGTAAAAAAATCTTTTTGAAAAAAAAATTGTGATCCTTAACCAAACAAGTAAACCAGTAGACTGACAAGGCTATTAGTGTATATACTAGGTTTTCTTTTACAAATGATTGTTCCTTCCATCTGGCAAAAACCTAGAAATGGCTACAATAATAGTCCTGCAAATGGGAATAAATTCCAAGATCTTTCGAATTTTAATTGGGTTTCTTCTATATAGCTGTTGTTTTGTCTGCCTAAATTTAGCTGAAACAAATGAATTTTAACTTTGACTTATGACTTTTATATGTAAACCATCTGCAGTGACTCAGAGCTAGCACTGGACCTCAACGAGCAAGTGTTCCTAGATGAGGACGACTACACGCGGGCTCCCGCCTCGCCCACCACCGTGCCCAATGTGAGGCCTTACCGCCCGCCTTCCACAGGTAAACTTCTGTCTTCTAAGAAATCTTATATAAAAATCCGGAATAGAAAAATTTTTGGTGTTACCCTGCAACTTTAGCAGCATGTAAGGTAAGGCTGATCATCATTATTATCATTGACATCTGATTATACAGAGGTTATATAACATACCGTAAGCCCACTGAACGACTATGATGGGCCTAAATTCCATCCCGACTCCCAGGAATAGGAAGCCCTGGCCATGAAGTGGACTGACAAAATGGCTCATAATGACAGTGCTATTGTTAATAGCCTAGTACATGAAAAAGCTCTTTGAAACTATTTTGATAGAGCTGCCGCCCATCCAACCAACTAGTGGTTGAGACTTGTATCTATTGTATCTAACTCCCAATCAAAACGATAACAGTAAACAGAGGCGTCCCAAAAACATCTTTTATGATCCAGACTAAAACATAACAATACAATCACAAGCTACACATCATATTCGCTGTCGCACCAAATACAACCATAACTCTGTTTTTTGTGATGCTAGGGACTAGTAATGTTGTGTCGTCAGCAAAAGGTGTTTTGTTGTGAATACTCCAGACGTTTGTGCTAGTTTAAAATAAATAATGTGTATAAGACTAGACCCAACACTGAGCCCTGGTGTACTCCAGCTTTAATATCATAAAATCTTGAGGTAGTTTCACCTTCTTTAACTCGAAAGATTCTGCCTGAGAAGAAGGACTTAAATAAAGCATAAAAAACTTTTATAAAAAGCGGATTGTTGTTTGTCATAGACGTCTTGTTTTTTTGCCTAACATGTAGCAACCGCTATTACGAGTGCGTAACCTCAATTGTCTCGCAGGCTCAAACATAATGAAGTCGCCGCGCGCGCGCCGCGTGCGCACGACGTCCATGTCGCAGTCCAACAAGCGCACGACGGCCGAGAGCATCCTGCACGCGGACCGGCGCACCATCTACACGGCCGGCCGCCCGCCCTGGTACAACTGCACCGGGGGGCAGGAGGTGGAGCCGTTTGTCATTGGTGAGTTTGTGTGCATGAGCTTCTTTGAGACAAGCTGCCATACCATGCCTGAAGGTGCACACACTGTCGGCGAAAACGGAGACGACAATTTGGATGACCCAAGCGCTGGCAGCAGGGTTAAGAAATCATTGGGGTGCAAGTTCTCCCACGTCTTCCTGGGCAAGGATGACTTACAAGCCTTGAAAAATGTACCCCCACTCAACTCTCTTGGGAGAAGATGTGACTAATAAAAAGTTTGGTGTAGAGTGTAAATTCAGATTGTAGTCAAGGGCTAACTTGTAAAGAATAAAAAAAAAAAAAGTTTAACGCAACCACAGAATAATTAACAGCTACAGATTCGCAATTATATTTTACAATAAATTCTCTAAATGTCGAAATTACTATAGTTTGGTACACATTGTTATCCATACAATGATAAACTCTATATTATAGCGTTACACCAACATTAAAAAACAAGAATATTACTGTAGACATATTAGTCTGGGATATGTAGAACATTTTGTACAACTGATTACTATCAAATTAATTGTTTATGAGCTTCATCTCAATGAGACGATCAACTTTATTATTTACGAAAATTCTTGCTCTTGCCAGTGTGTTAGGAATGTTACAGTAGTACCTGCTAGTTTGGTATATTATTGACATATTGATATATTGGCGCCTCAAAACCTTTACTAGATAATGTTACTAAAAAGAAAACCCAACAAAGCTTGCCCTCTCAGATATTATGATGTAAGATTTAATTACTAACAATAGGTTTTTGGTTTAGGTATATGCGGCGCTAGCGCGTCGGGCAAAACCACAGTAGCAGCCAAAATCATAGAATCTCTCAACATACCGTGGGTCACTATTGTCAGTATGGACTCATTTTATAAGGTAATCTTGTTTACTTATGAAATTTTTCAGAAAATGCATCATTTGCAGTATATAACGATTGATAACAATCAAAGATGATGAGAGATGTGTATTGTTTAAGTATATTTATTATATTATTATTATTAAAGAAAAGTATGCAATATACAATTTTCATCAACAACCGGGTCAGAAATTCCGTGTTCTCTTTTCGCGTTTCAGTTAATTTCTCTGCCATTCAATAGAAACGACACTCACACATTGCACTCACAATCCATGGAATGCTAAAATATTTGTCTCTATCACAAATTAACTAATTAGCCATGACTGATAAATCATGTGCGCACAATAATAGATGATAGATAAGGATTTAAGTACAGTGTAAACATAAATCAAATATTAAATCTAATCAAAATACAAAATCTTTTGAATCAATATTGTGGTAATTCCGTTTGTTATCAATAAGTTAATCAAATATTTCGTCAGTGTCTGCAACAGATTTAGATTAATTAAACAGGTTTTCATCACAACTTGAGAAAAAACATGGCTCCCTTATATTGTAATTAAAACGCTTTTTAGGATTGCATCAACACTCACCTTCACTGCTTCTGTTGTTTCCCTGACCAGCTTTATTTCTCTTGCTTCTACAGTAACATATGAAAAGGAACTGTCTTTCTCTCTTTACTAACCTATACTTCCCTCTCAACGTCTGTTCGCCTCGCCCGATCACATTTTTCGTAACTGATTCAGTCTGTCAGCTTACTCTCCAAGTCAAGCGTGCTTATAGAGATTTTACTTTTTTTTGAAAAAAACATATCAATAATGAAATTCCGCAAAGTAAATCCTACTTTAATTGATATTACAGGTGCTAAACGAGAAACAGCACCACCTAGCGACGCGCAACGAATACAACTTCGACCACCCGGACGCGTTCGACATCGAGCTGCTCATCGCGGTGCTGCAGCGGCTCAAGGAGGGCAAGAAGGTGGAGGTGCCCATCTACAACTACGTCACGCACTCCCGGGAGAACCGCACTGTGAGTGTCATATGTGTGTATCATCCTACCATATACAGTACTAGCGGACGCGTTCGACATCGAGCTGCTCATCGCGGTGCTGCAGCGGCTCAAGGAGGGCAAGAAGGTGGAGGTGCCCATCTACAACTACGTCACGCACTCCCGGGAGAACCGCACTGTGAGTGTCATATGTGTGTATCATCCTACCATATACAGTACTAGCGGACGCGTTCGACATCGAGCTGCTCATCGCGGTGCTGCAGCGGCTCAAGGAGGGCAAGAAGGTGGAGGTGCCCATCTACAACTACGTCACGCACTCCCGGGAGAACCGCACTGTGAGTGTCATATGTGTGTATCATCCTACCATATACAGTACTAGCGGACGCGTTCGACATCGAGCTGCTCATCGCGGTGCTGCAGCGGCTCAAGGAGGGCAAGAAGGTGGAGGTGCCCATCTACAACTACGTCACGCACTCCCGGGAGAACCGCACTGTGAGTGTCATATGTGTGTATCATCCTACCATATACAGTACTAGCGGACGCGTTCGACATCGAGCTGCTCATCGCGGTGCTGCAGCGGCTCAAGGAGGGCAAGAAGGTGAAGGTGCCCATCTACAACTACGTCACGCACTCCCGGGAGAACCGCACTGTGAGTGTCATATGTGTGTATCATCCTACCATATACAGTACTAGCGGACGCGTTCGACATCGAGCTGCTCATCGCGGTGCTGCAGCGGCTCAAGGAGGGCAAGAAGGTGGAGGTGCCCATCTACAACTACGTCACGCACTCCCGGGAGAACCGCACTGTGAGTGTCATATGTGTGTATCATCCTACCATATACAGTACTAGCGGACGCGTTCGACATCGAGCTGCTCATCGCGGTGCTGCAGCGGCTCAAGGAGGGCAAGAAGGTGGAGGTGCCCATCTACAACTACGTCACGCACTCCCGGGAGAACCGCACTGTGAGTGTCATATGTGTGTATCATCCTACCATATACAGTACTAGCGGACGCGTTCGACATCGAGCTGCTCATCGCGGTGCTGCAGCGGCTCAAGGAGGGCAAGAAGGTGGAGGTGCCCATCTACAACTACGTCACGCACTCCCGGGAGAACCGCACTGTGAGTGTCATATGTGTGTATCATCCTACCATATACAGTACTAGCGGACGCGTTCGACATCGAGCTGCTCATCGCGGTGCTGCAGCGGCTCAAGGAGGGCAAGAAGGTGGAGGTGCCCATCTACAACTACGTCACGCACTCCCGGGAGAACCGCACTGTGAGTGTCATATGTGTGTATCATCCTACCATATACAGTACTAGCGGACGCGTTCGACATCGAGCTGCTCATCGCGGTGCTGCAGCGGCTCAAGGAGGGCAAGAAGGTGGAGGTGCCCATCTACAACTACGTCACGCACTCCCGGGAGAACCGCACTGTGAGTGTCATATGTGTGTATCATCCTACCATATACAGTACTAGCGGACGCGTTCGACATCGAGCTGCTCATCGCGGTGCTGCAGCGGCTCAAGGAGGGCAAGAAGGTGGAGGTGCCCATCTACAACTACGTCACGCACTCCCGGGAGAACCGCACTGTGAGTGTCATATGTGTGTATCATCCTACCATATACAGTACTAGCGGACGCGTTCGACATCGAGCTGCTCATCGCGGTGCTGCAGCGGCTCAAGGAGGGCAAGAAGGTGGAGGTGCCCATCTACAACTACGTCACGCACTCCCGGGAGAACCGCACTGTGAGTGTCATATGTGTGTATCATCCTACCATATACAGTACTAGCGGACGCGTTCGACATCGAGCTGCTCATCGCGGTGCTGCAGCGGCTCAAGGAGGGCAAGAAGGTGGAGGTGCCCATCTACAACTACGTCACGCACTCCCGGGAGAACCGCACTGTGAGTGTCATATGTGTGTATCATCCTACCATATACAGTACTAGCGGACGCGTTCGACATCGAGCTGCTCATCGCGGTGCTGCAGCGGCTCAAGGAGGGCAAGAAGGTGGAGGTGCCCATCTACAACTACGTCACGCACTCCCGGGAGAACCGCACTGTGAGTGTCATATGTGTGTATCATCCTACCATATACAGTACTAGCGGACGCGTTCGACATCGAGCTGCTCATCGCGGTGCTGCAGCGGCTCAAGGAGGGCAAGAAGGTGGAGGTGCCCATCTACAACTACGTCACGCACTCCCGGGAGAACCGCACTGTGAATTCCACAGGAGTATGGCCGAAAGAAATGAGGAAACCTCTGTGAGTCTGCCTTAAAAGTCAAATTGGTGGTGCCATTAAAAAAACAATGTTCGTGGAAAACAACATTATTTATTACGAGTATAAAATAATCGAAATGGCAAATGGAAAACTATCACCTATTAACAGATAAATTTCACAGGACATGCATAGATTACGTCCTTTAAATTGCCGTCCTTTGTCCATCTAACTCGAGCGTAGGTGCTAAGCTTCATGTGCCTTTCAAATAATGTGGCTTGCTAGTGGTAAAAGAATTTTCAAAATCGTTCCAGTAGATCCAGAGATTACCCCTACAACACCACAAACTTTATATTTTCAGAAAACGATGTACGGCGCAAACGTGATAATCTTCGAGGGTATCCTGGCGTTCTACAACACGGACGTGGTGAAGCTGCTGGACATGAAGGTGTTCGTGGACACGGACGCGGACATCCGCCTCGCCAGACGGCTGCGGAGGTATGACAGGCTCTATCACGGTCAAATCAAACATAAAAATCAATGACAACTGTATCATGACAAATATTGCTTTGCTTTTCAGAGACATCGTCCAAAGAGGTCGCGACTTAGAGGGTGTGTTAAAACAGTACATGACTCACGTGAAGCCGGCGTACCAGAGCTACATAGCGCCCAGCATGGCGCACGCCGACATCATCGTACCGCGCGGCGGAGAGAACAAAGTCGCCATCTCGCTCATCGTGCAGCACGTGCACAAACAGCTGCAGCTGGTGAGTCCGACATCATGACATGACATGACGCACGTAAAGCTACCAGAGCTACATAACGCCCAGCATGGCGCACGCCGACATCATCGTACCGCGCGGCGGAGAGAACAAGGTCGCCATCTCGCTCATCGTGCAGCACGTGCACAAACAGCTGCAGCTGGTGAGTCCGACATCATGACATGACATGACGCACGTAAAGCTACCAGAGCTACATAGCGCCCAGCATGGCGCACGCCGACATCATCTATGGCATGTTTGGTTGCCAATCCCTCTACTTTCTCAACATAGAGAAATAACAACCTGGCAATCTGGCATATGAGTGGCCTCGGCATTAGCGCAGGGAAACCACGGGCCCTGGGTTTCATGACCCATGGTTTCTGCGGGATTCTTCACGTGGACGATCGTTATCAGCTAGTAATCAATATAAACTTATGAGCTTGTTAGTCTTGAATACACTAACTCTATTATTGCATTGTATTGTTCGCAGCGCGGTTTCAAAGTGCGTGAAAAGTTGGCGATCGCGCACATCGGGCAACCCGTGCCGGACTCGCTGTTTGTGCTGAAGGATACACCGCAAGTGAGATCGAATTAAACTATTGATATTATTTAATACTGTCATTTGACAATTTGAAGAGATTTTATTTCCAATCACAGAAAGACATTAACTTGCCATGAAATGATTGCTTCTACGTTTCTAATTTGCATAGCAAAAGTTTGGAGTGCTTTTTCAGTGTCTGTGTTTTCTGCCACCTATATGATTGATATTTCTTCTAAAAAATAATCTACCTTGTCTCTTCAGGTCCAGGGACTCCACACATTCATCCGCAACAAGGACACGCCTCGCGACGAGTTCATCTTCTACTCGAAGCGTCTCATGCGGCTCGTCATAGAGTTCGCGCTGTCCCTGCTGCCGTACTCGGAGCACGCTGTGGATACGCCGCAGGGCTTCTCCTACACAGGTACATACTCCGAGCGTCTCATGCGGCTCGTCATAGAGTTCGCGCTGTCCCTGCTGCCGTACTCGGAGCACGCTGTGGATACGCCGCAGGGCTTCTCCTACACAGGTACATACTCCGAGCGTCTCATGCGGCTCGTCATTTGCTATTTTAATTCACTATCACGTCAGGTGGCGCGACTCGTTTCCGTATAGAGTGGGGAGTTAGAGAGGGGTACCGATCGTTTGGCGGGAACGACTTGCCAGATAAGGCGCTCGTCGTACGGTCGGCTTCAGTATACTCGTGGCGTTCGAGCCGTCCACATTTCTGTTATGTAAGTCTTTATGGGTTACCTGGGATGGCGAGGAGAGTGACAGAGTGTGAGTTAATCCTACACACAACGTTCACAAGTGTGTGATTCCACTCAAGGTCATTCTCTGCCATTATGGGGTCTTGTTTTGGTTACAGTTTGATTTATTAATTAAGTTGTCTTGACAAATGTTGTGAATCATAACATTTGTTCGACATTAGTTTTCTTATTTTTATAATCCACTTGGGAGTCTAAAACATGTATATTAATAAACGTGTATTTATATTGTGTTCTATTTTTATTGTGCTAAGGTCGTAAATGCGACGTGGAGAAGATCTGCGGCGTGTCCATCCTGCGCGCCGGCG
The DNA here is from genome assembly GCF_947172395.1 of Bicyclus anynana. Classification (NCBI taxonomy): domain Eukaryota; kingdom Metazoa; phylum Arthropoda; class Insecta; order Lepidoptera; family Nymphalidae; genus Bicyclus; species Bicyclus anynana. Next base: position 15,337,931 of record NC_069097.1, on the reverse strand, counting down.
AGACCATGGAGCAGGCGGTGTGCGACGTCTGCAAGGACATCCGCATCGGCAAGATCCTCATACAGACCAACCAGCAGACCGACGAGCCTGAGGTACTCATCATCGTTACCTTACCTTACCATATCAGCTGATAGACGTCCACTGCTGGACATAGGCTTCTTGCATGGACCACCAAGCACAACTCTTAACCCACCAGCATCCAGCTAACTGCAACCCGCTTGATATCCTCAGGCTCTTGCATGGACCTCCAAACATAACGGTTTCGACCCGCCAGCATCTAGCTAACTGCAACCCGTTTGATATCCTCAGGCTCTTGCATGGACCTCCAAGCACAACGGTCTCGACCCGCCAGCATCCAGCTAACTGCAACCCGCTTGATATCCTCGGTCCACCAAGTAACCGGCTGAGAATCATCATCATTATCAGCCTGTTTTAACGGCCCATTACACTGACAGTAGGGCTCTCGATATCCAATGCGGGTTGGTTAAACTAACTGCCACTATCGGATGTTAATAATAATGACGGCTTAATTGGCTTTCCGAGGCACGGGGCTGTAACATCGCCAACTCTGGGGTGACAATTTTATTGAAAATTTCTCAGAAGAAAGAAAAGCTCAGATATTCCATGAAATAACCCAAACACCCAGGACCTCGTGATTTAAGCCACATATGCTCCCCTAAACCACCGTGGCGGTTCTGAGGTTTTGTAAAGACGAATCAAATGAGTCCTAACTCGATGGGGGAATATTTAAGAAACATTTAAGAACACATGTTTCCTGAACATTTTTAATTAATTTTCGGGGAAAGAATACACCCTAGAGTTATGGGAACAACTCCCCAGCACCCTGTATAGTGTAATTTTGTGATTATCGCAGTTATACTACCTGAGGCTGCCCAAAGACATCAAAGACTACCGCGTGATCCTCATGGACGCCACGGTGGCGACGGGCGCGGCCGCCATCATGGCCATCCGCGTGCTGCTCGACCACGACGTGCCCGAGGACAGCATCAGCCTCGTGTCGCTGCTCATGGCCGAGATCGGCGTGCACTCCATCGCCTACGCCTTCCCCAAGGTCAGTGAAGGGCACAGGATTGTGTTATATGGGGACATCGGAAGATATGATAATGACTTGATTAAAATCTGTGTGTCTAAGTGTGTGTTTGTGTCTGTTTGTTTGACCGTTTTCAAAATTGACGTGATTTTTAAGTGGAGATAGTAGAAGGATGGAGAGAGACATAGGCTACTTTTTGTCTCCTTCTAATCCCCACTTCCCTAAAATGAGTTAAGTCTTAACTCAAGTTTTTGAGTTATATCAAGATGGCGCCCATAAAGCAACTATGACATGACATTTGACAGCAAACGTCAAAACGACTATTGCGTTGAAACCGTCATCAATTCGTCATTATTACTCATATTAGTGCTCCATTTCTTAGGAGAGAATGAATATTATTTCGAAAGAATTAAAGTAAATTTGTATAATACAATATATTTAAAAAATTAATTTTCTTTTATTTCCGTTAGGGTACAATGACTGATCCTGAGCTCCATACAATTTTGGACCATCTCCTTTGATTTGATTTTGACCCGCTAGTTGAATCCTTGGAATGCTAAGATATTCGTCTCATTTCAGGTGAAAATCGTAACGTCAGCGCTGGATCCGGAGATCAACGAGAAGTTCTACGTGTTGCCCGGCATCGGCAACTTCGGCGACCGGTACTTCGGCACCGAACCCGCCGACGACGAGTGAGCGAGACGAACGCGCGCCGCCCTCAGAGTGAGCGGGACAGGTATACTTACATGTCGTATACTTAGTGGGGCATGTATACTTACGCGTTGTATACTTAGCGGGACATGTATACTTACGTTATATTTAAATATTGGCAACAGATGGCGTATGTTATTGTGTCCAAATCTATTATTAAAATGTCCAGTCATATTTTCCACTAATTGGACATGGATTAAATAAAGGTCGTAAATAATTTTCACACGTGTCATAAACAGAACCATTTTGTCTATGGCATGTGATTTTTCTAACTTCATTGCTAATTCTACGCCGTCTGTTGTCAAAAGCACGGTTAATCATATAGTAAGCAAGCATAATAATGCGTCTTCATATAAGGTGCACATTTGGTGCCCTAATGACGTCATTTGCATTTTCTGCACTGAAAAATGGCGGCTCGTCCAATGTGCGTTTAATTTTGTACCTTACAGGCGAATATAGACTGAATTTAATTGACTGCGCGGTTGCCTGTACTATGTTTTATTGTTACGTAATATTACGTATACTTATGGTACGTACGTATGTACGTATGGTTTTATATTTATTAGTGGGTTCATACTTCTGCGCTTTTGTTTTTCTGTGCCGCCGAACTAGTCTGTGTGTAATTTGTCTGAGTCAGTCCGGAAAGTTCTCTAAAAACAGTCAGATCCATATTTTGTCTTTTGATATACGGAAAGAGTTCCGATATTCTGCTGAGGGCCTAGTAGCAGTTTGATACCGTTACTATCGCGTTAACGTAAACGCGAATTTCTGAGGAATTGAAACAGCGACATCTAGTGGCACTACTGTAAAACTGTTTCAATTCCATATAAATTCGCGTTTACGTTAACGTGATAGTAACAGTATGAAAATATTGAAAAGGCACACAGGTCTATTTCCTAAATCGTATTTAGAAAATTAAAGCCATTACCAGTTTGGCATATACTAAGAGTATATATAATATTGGCAAAATGGTACGTATCGAGTATAGTTTCCCATGGAATATATCACACGAATTTTTTTATCACTCAGTGAAGTTGTAATGTAATATGTACAGTCTCGGTTGACTGTATACACTGAAAAACACCCAGTTATCTAATAACCCAGTTGGTAATCCATTGACGCATAAAAATACTTTGAAAATGAAAGCGCAGAAGTGACCTTGGTACATGCTGTACCTAAACATGTTACGAGTAAACGCTTCCCTTTGTAAGAATTATCATTCGTGTACTGTGATTGAATATTCAGTTCTGTTATGGAAGTGTTATGTCGTCACCACAATCATTATTATTAACTATATATTCGAAACTCGCCCACCCGCTTTGAAGTAGAATGGCGTAGCATGCCTTAGAGGGGCAATAGTAGTCCTTGCAGTGGCGTAGCATGCCTTAGAGGGGCCCTGTATCAAAATCAGTTGGGGGGGGGGGGGGGGGCAATAAATAAGCGAAAAATCTCTAGTTTTTTCCCTAACTCTTGTACCACAAAGTATTGTTTTTTTTTTGTTTTTTTATGTTTTTTCTTCTAGAAGCACCACCAGATTAAGTAACATTGTAAATTACTTGTTACTAATGTTTGCTTTAACACGTAAGGGGCGTGTAGTCATCAGTATCATTGATACGGCTGATAACGGGAGCTACGCCCCTGAGTCCTTGCTATAGGTAGGTGTTACTAAATCAATAGATCAAACGGCGATCGACTTCGGTAAGGTAATAGGTTAGTTGACACTTTTTTTAAATGGTCTTAAAATGATCAAAAAATAAAGATGCTTGGAGGCCGTTGGATCAGCTTCCACCTTCACACAGGAAGTAAAACTATAAGAAATGTAAACAGTAATTGTTATCAATTGTAAATTATAATACTGTATGACTTTTCAAAAGAGCAACTGTTGAGTTTCTTGCCGGTATCTTCTCAGCAGAACCTGCCTTCCGAACCGGTGGTAGAATCTTTACAAATAGTCAACTGACGTGTCAAAAGTGCTTGTAAACTGAGCCTACTTGAAATAAATGTTTTTTGATTTTATTTGATTTGATCATTATCGTTCTACTAGATTGAAAAAATATCATATTTTTTTGAGACGTGATTACATAAAAATATTAATTTTTAAATATTTATTTGATACTGCGAGCCGAAACGCCGTCGGCCATGATGGTATATTTCAACTGTTTCATGACGTCACATTAACTAATCCTATACAAACGAAGCGCTTGACAAAAGTATTAGTTAACAATTACTTTGACGTTTAGTACATCAAGTAACACTTTAGAAAATGGACGTCAGCGTTTTTGACGTTTGGAAAATTTAAATAAATGAACAGTTTTTAAATTAAGCTTTATAAGAAATCCTTAACTTTTATTAATTGATATCGATATATTTCGGATCCTTATTCCATGTATATGAAATTAATATTGCTTATAATGAATTTGATATGAGTCAACTACCCTATTACTTAGCTAAATAGTATTTTATCAATGTCTTTTATTTAATCATATTGTTTTGCGATACGTTTGTTTTTGTTAGTGTTTTCAAAATTAGGTACTTAGTGTAGATTTTTCACATTTTGAATATCCTTTTCGTGTATATATCATGCACTCTCGTCTCCTACCATTTTTGACTGTTAAAAAAGTCTAGTCATGCTTTAGTATTGTGAATTTTGATACTTAATTTGTTAGTAAATTATAATTAATAATAATTAAATTATTTATAAAAAATATTAATCATTAAAATTAACTTTTATGAATTACTTTAAATGTTTATTTATTCGTCAGAAGTAGTTTTAGGCCAAAGACATCCGTTCCTGTATTTTAAAAGAAGTCACAAATAATCACATATATATTATTAAAATCCCCAAATATCTGCCAAAATTTAGCAATGGTATCAATATTAACACTTCCATAGCAAGCATTCATCTAAAGTAATATATTTGAAATATAAATATATTTTACCTGGCATCCACGCACTATGCTTGTCTAGCGTCTATGAAGCGAAACAAGTGACGTCACACTACAACTGCACTTATTCGTTCATTCATAGACAAAGGAGCACAGTATATTAATGTAGAGCAAGGTGAAAATTATTTAGACATATATTATATACCATCGCGTTTTAGAAAGTCATATAATCATGAAAAAAAAATACAATACATACTTAATATAACACCACATTCAACGCTAAATTCATAAAAATGAAATATATGGAGATATATGTCTATAATATATCATATGTAATTACATAAGCATTTTTACCAAGCCGTAATTATGTAAATCAAATTTTGTTTTGTTGAAGATCAACCTACAAATTATGTACCTTGATTAATAATTTTATTGACAAAGTGTTGAAACTTGTTAGTTGTGTGAAAAGATCTACGCTTCGTGAATATTTTCTTCTGTATTTATTTTTATCTGTCTATTTACTTATTTGTCTACGAGTATGGGGTATTTTTTTTCTGATAAAAACATTTATAAAGAACCTATGGGTAGATTTCTAATACATTAGATACACCTTAAGACCGTTTTCAATAAAATATTCGTTATCTAACGATAAGTTACTTAGCCATAATTGTTTTGTCTAATATTTTCAAGTATTTTTCGAATAATACCAATGTAGAAAAGCATGCTGGCAGATAAGACAAAATAAATATAATATATTGAAACAAATCGCTAAGCTCTATATAACTTATAAATGATGACACAAATATCTAACACAAATTCATTTATTTTTATTCAAATAAACAATACAATTTTTAACACACCATCAAACGTCTATACAAAACTAATATTCTTATACTTATTTATGTATTGTTTACTTAAGATAATTGTAACTTAACTACTGTTTCATAATATCATTATAATCACGATAAATCGCAAGACAAGCATATTTTAAACCACACTTTCATAGTTTAAAACCATTTATTACACAATTTATGTAAATCCAATGTGAAACTTCCATTGTAAATTGTCATTATACATAAATAAGCTAGATTAGTTATGGGTGTCTTGACTTTATGGGCAGAATATATATGGGCGAATATTTTTATATACTAAGGTCCAGTTACTTCATTCTTTCTGGTTAATAATTGATTATTATTAAAAGTAAACGGTAATTTTAAACAAATATTATATTTTCATTTACATAAGTAACATATTTAATATTTAGTAACCATTACAACTTTACAAGTATAAAAATTGTTGCCCATAAATTAAAATAAACTATACGACACAAATCCTTTGACTCAATAACGAAAGCGAAGCGAAAATGGCGTCCGATCTACGTCTAAGTTGAGCATTTTTTTTTGGGTAGAGTACATTGAGGTACCTCCTCACGAATGATAGAATAGTGCATAATCACCAATACAATGAATACGTTGAGCTGTGCGCAGTAACACATTATCGGGTGTTAGCTCGTGTGCCAAAAGTAACCATCAGAATCGCTCACAAAGGAGATCATTCATTTTGGGCCCTTTTTGAGAGTGCCGGCCAACGAAAAAAAATGGCACGAATCGTTAGAACTAATCATTTGAAAGAATAGCTAATATGGCATAAAAGTTGTCAGGTGGCTCTGAACCAAATTAGGTATATTTCAAAAAAGAGCCCAGAAATGTATGGAGCGTGAATGATCTCCTTTATCAATTACGCGTATTTGACATCTCTAACGTACCGAGTAACCACGGAAGAGGAGTTTGTCAGGAAAATCGTAGGCATGCAGCTCTTGTTTTATTTAAATTGATTTGTTGCATTTTAGAGTTTTATTGCTTATAGTAGAATGCATTTTATCCAATGTAGTTCTACAAAGGTGCACAAGTGAAGTGAAGGTTGAACAAGAGTTTTTTATGTGATTATTTCGATTGTCTCTGTGGACTCTAGCAATAGTTTTGAAGCGGCATGACATTACTTGACTATGCCTGACTGACTGCCAACGATCCTACATATATTTGACCACTTTCGCCCTAATAGAGCAAATTACTTGATGAAAATTGTTTCTTGATGACTGGCTAAATGTATTGCAAAGCCATATTGAAATAAAAAAAAAAACACTGAAGACACTTCTCAACGCTTGTTTATGTTACCTGCGCAGACAATTGTCTTTTTGGTTCAACTTCCTTGGCGAGGTCTATAGCCTCCTTTAGAATTTCGGTCGGACGCAGGACGTATATGATTTAGCCACGGATGCAGGGCGTATATGATGTAGCCACGTACGCAGGGCGTATATGATTTAGCCACGGATGCAGGGCGTATATGATGTAGCCGTGGACGTAGTTCGGACGCATTTTCCTTCGCGCAACAGTGGTGCTTTTACAAACAAACAATGTGTTCCGTGATTTTTATACGATTTTTGTAGTCTACGCTCATTCCAAAGTGGACTGTACTTTATTTTATAGCCGACTTCCATAAATGAGGACGTTCTATGTTCCGCTGTATTTAGGTATGTTTTTGTAGTCTTCTTCAGTATTACTTAATATTTGCGCCCATTTGTTTTATTTTGAATAATGGTACGTTTTTTTCGTAATTATAGTGTTAAGCCACTTTATGAACTAAAAAGCATATTTCAACTATTCAAGCCTTTTTAAAGGATCAAACATAAGTGTCGTAGCGATGATGTCTTAAGGTTCGCTTACACGGGACATTTATTGAGCAACTATTGCATAACACGTATGCGGCAATTAGTAAAGCAATCTGGAGCAATTCAATAAAATTCGGCAATTATTCGGTTCGGTTTACAGGTACCGCCAATACCTATTCGGTTGAGAAATTTCAGTAATTTTCTTTGTATCTCTTTCGTTAGTGTAGCTATATTTTGCTTTCGCGAAAGTGTATTGCAGTGTGTTACCAGCAACTTTAGTGTTGTGGTTACAGCAATAACTTGCTAATGTTATAAATTGTTCAATATTACTCCCATATTCTTCGACACGGTGAAGCGACTTTGGTGTTTCCAGTTATTGCAGATAATTGTTTTAAGTAGTCGTGACATCGTAAGTAACCAATATTACCTAGAATGGAGCAATTTAAATTGCTCGTGTAAGTGCACTATTCGGCGGCGCATATCTGGAATGTCGCAGCGCATTTGTTACTATCAAACTACTATTGAAATTGTGGACTTTAAAATAAAGTCTAAAATGAATTAACATAGCTAATCCCCGAAATCACGAAAACACAGATTTTATATTTTCGACTGTAATTGTAAACCTCGCTTATAATTAAGTTTACATGGATTTTGCAAACGTCTGTCTGTCTAAAAGGCCATGTCATGGCGGCAAAAAACGTTTGCAAAATCAATGCTATTTTATAATTTAGTTAATTATAATTTTGCGATACGTTTATTTATTAGTGAAATTTAGTTGCGTACAAAAACCTATTAGTCTAAGAAAGTTCTCTCAACGCTTATACTATGTTAGTGTTTTTTTTTTCTTTTTTAATATTAAGCTATTTATAGACTTTAGTTATAAGATTCACTAAATGTAAAACCAAAACACAAATGTATAAAAGTAACAATTACTTAAAAAGATATAGGTAAATACTTAGCTTAAAACATCGTTTCATCAACCGAAGGTCAGTTTAAAAATTATAAATTGACCACAACCAGTAATCGAACCTGTGACTTCGACGGCATTATACCAGATAGTTTGACTTAAAAAACCATTGTACTTATAATAAAACACAAGACTTGTTTTCTACGCCAATAAAGCCAATAGTTATTAAGAATAAAAATGTTTCATTTGTACATAATTTTTTTGTACTGAAAACTAAAGTAGCTCATATTCGGGCAATTTAGGTTGCATCTTGCTGATAATAATTTTCCAGCAATATAAATTGCAGAAATTATAGCCCGTTTATGATGGCCTTGAGAAATACAACTAAACTTAAGCACAAGTGTTTGTGTTATAATTTAATTGTAATATTTATTATTATAATATTAAAATAAGTCGCTGTGAATATAAGAAAAAATGCAATAAAAAAACAACAAAAAATGTCATAATAAAAATAATATGAACAAGTTTTGTTTTTTACTTTTAATATTTCCTTTTTTATTCTAGTTTATATTAACATAGTGTACCTTACATTCGTCGTTATCAACCCATATTCGGCTCACTGCTAAGCTCGAGTCTCCTCTCAGAATGAGAGGGGTTAGGCCAATAGTCCACCACGCTGGCCCAATGCGGATTGGCAGACTTCACACACGCAGAGAATTAAGAAAATCCTCAGGTATGCAGGTTTCCTCACGATGTTTTCCTTCACCGTTTGAGACACGTGATATTTAATTTCTTAAAATGTACACAACTTAAAAGTTGGACGTACATGCCCCGGACCGGATTCGAACCCACACACTTTGGAATCGGAGGCAGAGGTCATATCCACTGGACTGTCACGGTTCTCGTCAGATACGAAAACCTATTAGTACTTTACATTTCTTAAATATAACCGATGTACTTACATTTATTGTGTTATTTATCTTACTAATTACTTATATGCAAAAATATAACAAAAAATAATTATAAAATACTTCTAATTTTTTATAAGAGATCACACTATTATTATCATTATCTTGAAATTATAAATGTTAAACCTTCACTTCATGAAATTATATTCTAAATCTAAAGTAATAAATCATACAGTAATTTATTACTTTAGATTTAGCTAATTGAAATTTTAAAAATAAATATGAAATCTTTCATAACTATGGCACAAGAAGACATCACTTTATGGGATATTATTTGCACTTGCCAGATATATAACTATACTTTATCTTTTTAAACAGTCGTTTATAAAATACACAAATAATATAATATCAATTCTTTTATTATGATTATTTTTTATATAAGATTTAGAGCAAAGTAAAAATTAAAATATATAATCATTTAACGTAGAATAAAATCTTACTATCATAAATTATTTTATATAAAATATCACATGATCTGCGAGCTACTTTTTTAAAGCGTTTTATGTTCCCTAAAATATATTCATTATTTAAAACAATACTATAGCTTAGAAACTTCGATCGTAACACTCCCAATGTTGCGCGCGTGCCGGGGGGTGTGTAGCGATGAGTGAAAAACCCACAACTGATGCACGTCACTTCCCGACACGCACGATTTTACACCCGCGCAGTCTTTCCCCCTGTCGCCCGCATATCATAGGAGTGTTATCAACATACTTGCCTGATATACAATTTTTTTTTAGTGTTGAGAAAAAAGAAAAAAAAAACATTTATTTTAATATACAGGTCACAGGTCTAGACGTGTGGAAAGATTAACAACAACAAACAAGTAATAACTTGAAAAATAATTATAACCTTAGAAGAAATATAAAAAACTTGGATTTAGTGCGCATCTATTATGTTTTAGCAGTATGTGCTTATTATGCTAGTAGACGTAATAAGAGGCTCAAATAGGCTAGAACTCAGAGCCTTTAAAAAAACGTTACTTTTTTCCGCTTATAATCTTATTAATAAAATATAACAGCTGAGTTTCTTGCCGACTTTTTTCTTCCTTCCGAACCAACCGATTGTAAAATGACTACTAATAGACAAAAACATTTCAAATATAAACTAAGGCTACCTATAATAAACGAATTTAAATCAGTTGGTCTATGCTGTAACGATGTGTTTACTACATCTATATCAAGATACCATAGATAAAGATAGACAAGAAGAAGAGGATCATCGATAGTGAATATCGCCACAGGCTAAAATAATTCGTTTGAGCCATAATATTCTTTACTCTATGGTAATGCAATCCATGGTGTCTCCACTAAAGGTCGTATATCATATATGTTCGCACGCGTCGAGGTATCTCTGAAACACCACGTGGTAATGTTCCGACCTCGTGCAGGTAGGTTCGTGGGTTTGATTCTTTCTGGAATTTAAAAAACGCGTTAAATAGAAAAAAGGTTTTACTCATCATTCTATGCTATTAACTCCGTGTTCAAGGGAACGGAATACTAGTCGTGTTTTATGCGTCAATAGCTCAGTGGTAAAGGGGCCGGACTCGTCACCGAAAGTGGTGGTTCGATTCATCATACAGGTCAAAATTAAAAGACGTGGCAAATATTATTTAGAAAAAAAGACCAAATAAAATATATTTTTTTGGAAAGTAGATAGCATCTGATTGTACGTCAATCTTGTATTTTAGGTGAACAATTCTGTATTTTCCTTCAAAATTACATTTAATTACAATTGCATCATTCAATAATTACACTATTCAAACTCTATGAGTTATAACTGACGCACGCGGCGAAGGCATAAGTGCCGCCATTTTGAAATATATATTTATATATTCTTTCAAAAGTATTAGAGTACTCACTTGTAAAATTCTTCGCACTCCTCGATGGAGACGTCCCCGCTCACCAGCCGGGCACCGAACCCGCTATAGTACGACGCGTAGCGATGCTGCAACAACGTGTAGTTGAATCTCAGACTAAATATACATAAGAACTAGACTTAGAAGTATCAATAATAGATTTGACGGCCTCCGTGGCGCAGTGGTATTCGCGGTGAATTTACAAAACGGAGGTCCTGGGTTCGATCCTCGGCTGGACCGATAGAGGTTTCCTAATTAGCCCAGGTCTGGCTGATAGGAGGTTTTCCTAATTAGCCCAGGTCTGGCTGATAGGTTTTCCTAATTAGCCCAGGTCTGGCTGATAGGTTTTCCTAATTAGCCCAGGTCTGGCTGATAGGTTTTCCTAATTAGCCCAGGTCTGGCTGATAGGTTTTCCTAATTAGCCCAGGTCTGGCTGATAGGTTTTCCTAATTAGCCCAGGTCTGGCTGATAGGAGGTTTCGTCCAAACCGGGGGGACCCAATAGACGAGCGGCGAATCCCGCTCTTTAGTCTTTGATCTACTCTACCCTAACTCTTTCACCACAAAGTATCTACCTAAATGTTTTTTTACTTTGTCATTGCTGCAGTTTTTTCAATGGGCAGGACGAGCTGCATGACAAGTATCGTGTCTTTGCTAACTCCCTACGCCAATCGTGCTGTGTGCCACACCGCCACGGTGCCACTCACCTGCAGCTGTTTGGCGAACAGCTGGTCGGCCACGAGGCTGCCGGCCGCCCGCAGCGCGCGCGCGAACGAGTCCATGAACCGGACGTGCAACGCCAGCACGTCGCGCAGCTCGCCGAAGCGCGCACGCAGCTGCAGCGCCACGCCGGCGGGGGGCGCTGCGCCCTGACACAACATTTCACTCATTTTCAATTTATATTTAACCCCCCACGCAAAAAGAGGGGTGTTTCTGTCAGTCTCTGTGGCAACAGAGCTCCTGAACGGATGAAGCGATTTCAATTAAGTGTTCATTTACACGAGCAGCAGCAGCAGTTGCCAACGGCACGTCGCCGACTTCAGCAGGCGACGTCTCGGCGGCAGCCGATGACGTAACGGTGACACGTAATGTATTTACCTAATGATGCTAATAGCTCAGACTCTCGCCTCGTACCTTTTCTTTCACTGTTGCAGGGATAGCGTAGCGTAACGGAAAACATATAGAAGTTAGCTTTCTACCTGATGTAGTTTATTTTAATAAGAAATCATACCAAGACAAAAATAAAGAGCCTTTTCTTCTTTTCCATTTTTTTTTTAAAGAAAAGAACACTTATTTATTGTGTAGTTTTGTTGTAGTATTTTATTCTAACATGAATAGTTTTTGCAACGCACGCCATGTAAACAATATTTTAGGTAAAATTTTAACAATAACTTTTAACAGTAACTTGGGTTACAATACGGCAGTCTACGGCAGTTAATGGCAGTCGACTGCAGTTGGCGGCTGCCGCCCAAACGCCAGCGACTGCAGCCGTCGGCAGCAGTCGCTGCTGGTGTAAATGAACCCTTTTTCTTTTTTGTATGAAAGGTGACTTATAGCCGAGTATTCTTAGACATGTTTGATAATGAAATCGACCGAGTTTAAAAGTTGTGGAATGTGAAAATGGGTAAGAATAACTGAATGTCTGCAAATATACTTGAGTGCGGTTCTCAAATGAAAGCGACTTGATCGGGGGTTTTTAGGTTACCGTATGCAAAAGGTAAAACGAAACCCTACTAAGAGTACACTGTTCGTCCGTCCGTCTGTCTATCACCAGGCGTTAGGCTGTATTTTATGAACTGTGATAGTTGAAAGGGGAATGCTCACCGGCCCAACACAACGTCGGCCCCGGGAACCCAAGTATACCCCTGTATAAAACTATATGGATATTATGTGATATATAAAAAAGGATCTAATTAAATAATTGGTTCAAAACAAGTAGATATGTTTCTCGAAGAAAACCATTTTTTATCACTCTTCTTTCTTGGTCAAAAAGTTCGCCGCTGCCTAAAAGCGGCGAAGTAACAGCTGTATTATTTTTTTCTGTTACCAAGGTTAACAAACAAACCAATCATAAGTCTTCAAAAATATCGTAAAACTCAGGCTGTAAGGTCAACGACCTTTGCTTGTCCGCGTTGAGGGCAAATTAAAAATGTCGTCAAACCTTCTTTGATAAAGTAGTATCTCATTATTAAAGAAGAATTATCAATGTTGTTTAGGTATAAGAAATTTGCCGTGTAGTTAAAAAAGGCCTAGGCCGGGGATGGGCACTCTCTTTTCGAAAATTATACATATATTTATGTTGCCACCATACTAAAAAACAGAATAAAATAAATATTTAAGGGGCTTATTATATAACAAAAGTTTCAACAGTCCAGATTATCATGAGAAAAGAAAGAAAATCATGCTGAAGCTTTTATAAAATGAAGGAATTCTGACCGCAGGCTCTAGTTCTAAAAGCACCTTACCTGGTCAACGATGCACTTCATCATCAGAGCGGCGGCTTTGGCATCCGAGCAGTTGAACCTGTCTGTGATGGTCACCCCGCCGAACATACTGTACCTGAACCACATTTATAAATTAACCACAAAGCCTAATGACAAGGCAAGATAAATGTTTAATATTTGCAAACCCCTGTAACTAGAGAATAAAACAAAATTTATAAAAAAAACGTGTGGGACGCTCGACAGAAGTGATAACTTAAACCTGCTGACGTATGCGTGAGAGAATGGTACAGTGACCCGTAACGCGTTACGAAGGAATTTACCCTCACATAAGAAGATATCACTTCATAATGAAAACACCTATACATTTAAGTAAGATTAATTAATAATGCCGAACTTTTTGTAAGGAATTACAGAAACAAGTTTTTGTCGTTTAGCCCGGGATCCGTGGAAGTTAATTTTCCGCGAATAGCTTCTTCTTGATGAGACGGTCAACTTTTAGTTAACTGAGCTACCAGGTAATGAAAATTTCTGAGCGTCAGAACGAGACAATGTACCGCTTAATTTGTAGGACATTGTGGCTGTTAAATTGTATAACAACTAATTAAGCAACAGTAAAAAAAAATCTGGTTAGTAACAACTTTTGGTAAAACTCCCCTCCTCCCAACTCGTGTCAATAACAAGGTTATTATAAACCTAAGCATAGATTAATATACTAATACTGGACCTAAAAGCCTCGTGAACACAAAAAGACTTATTGTCCACCAATAACGACAAACCGGAAATATCGCTCCCTCTTTCCTCCTATCGACCGTCTTGGTCGTTTTGTCACGAAATATTTATCGTGATACGCGTCTTCGAGCCTTTTTCGGCCTATAGAGCCTGTATGTGTCTAAAGCTGTTATACTTACACGTTAGCCATATACATATGGTGTCCAGGCGGAGTGACGACCTTGTAATATCTGTCCAGGGTATGGTGTTTGAGGAAATACAGGCAACTGGTGAGGTCCCACATGTATCTGTGGAGCGTGTCGTCCGCGCCCGAGGGTTGCCATGCTAAGCTACCGACGCTGCTGCGATTCCTACCAAAGTTACCGTGGTAGGGCATTATTAGCAATTGACACCTGGAATTAAACAAATAACTCTAGTCTATAAATAAGTCTGGTCAGGGACTTTTCGTTATTTTCATTTTAACACAAAATTACTTGAAATTGAAATTACTTGAAAAAGAGATTTTCATGAAAAATAAATGGGAGCAATCTGGAAGTAAACTCTTTCAAACAAAAAAAGAATTTTTAAAATTAATTAAGATATTACGAAGTTATGCGTTAACAAACATACACGTCGAATTAAACATACTTTTTTTTTTAAATCGGTTTAAAATGAATAAAAATGTATTGTTCTACCAAGTTTACATAATAATCGCTTTATATCCAAGTACTTTATAGTTATTTCGATTTTTTAATATACATTGATATAAAATATCAATGTATATTAAAACAGCCAATATTTATTTCTGTGGGAAAAATTCAAGAATCCTTTTATTGGTCTTTCTTACTACGGTAATAAGATATTTTTCGGATTACTGCATTTTATAATTAGCTCCAAACACTTTAATATACTTATAACCCATTTTCATTTCAGGTAGCTAATTTTCGAACATTCCAGATGAATTTTTTTTAGATAATATGGTCTTTTGACGGCCTCCGTGGCGCAGAGGTATGCGCAGTGGATTTACAAAACGGAGCTCCTAGGTTCGATCCCTGGCTAGGCCGAATGAGGTTTTCTTAATTGGTACAGGTCTGGCTGGCGGGAGGCTTCGGCCGTGGCTAGTTACCACCGTACCGGTAAAGACGTACCGCCAAGCGCCGCCGCTAATTTAGCTTTCCGGTACGATGTCGTGTAGAAACCGAAAGGGGTGTGGATTTCATCCTACTCCTAACAATTTAGCCCGCTTCTATCTTAGATTGCATCATCACTTACCATCAGGTGAGATTGTAGTCAAGGGCTAAGTTGTAAAGAATAAAATAAAAAAAAAACTAAATATAAAAAAAAGTAAATGGTCGAAAAACGCTATATTGTCCGACTAAATAAATGTTTAAGTACCTATAATTTAGCCTATCCTTATATTCAGCGGTAATCTTCAGTAGTTTGGCGAACAATTTTATCTCTCTGGCAACATCGGTCTGGAAGATGGCGTCGTACCCTTCTCTGTACGGCCACAGAAGGAAGCACTCGGCGCTCAAACGCTGAGACACTTCTAGACATTTCTTGATCTGTGTTGCGGCTTGGACGAAGGCGGTAGATTCGTTGCTTGTGAAAGCACCGCATACATATCTGGAAAGTGTCACATTTTTATGGGTGGAATTTCAACAATTCTCAATTCTATTTTTATCAGTTGGGAAAGCAGCTTATTTTATATTTATTAGTTTTGCGCCAGTTCTCAAAAGTATAACTTAAGGACTTCCAACTTCTAAACCCCAATTTCATCCCATTTTATCTTCCCATCCCTCTAAAATCTAATTTAAAATTCACCAAAATTAGTTTAGCATTTTACCAGTGAAAAGACCCTCCTTGGGTACAAAAAAGTTAAAGCCTAAAAGAGTTCTTGGGTAAAAGATACCTCCTTGAAAGTCGTTTAAGAGACAGGCACACTTACTATCGAAATTGTATTAATATTAATAAAATATATACTTATGTTATTGTAAAAAAAAAACGTAGCAACCTCCTCCTTTTTGGAAGTCGGTTAAAAAAGGTAAAATATGACAGTTTGTGAAGTTGTAGGGATAAACTCTAGATATACTGAACGGATTTTGAAAATTGTTTTAGCAATAAAAGCCTTGTTATTTGTGAATGTCATGTGCTATTTTATCCCCATATTCCCAAGGGGTTACTACGCATTTCATTGATAAAAATTACCTAGGGTGTGAATGTAGGTCCGGCGCCATCCACAGTAGTTTTACTTGACATTTCTGTGTCAATTCGCTTATATACTCCACGATATCGTCCCAATGACTTTTATTTTCATCCCAGTTGTCTGTCTGTGGAACTAGATCCGTATCGAAAGCGGTCCAGTACTTCACCCCCAGTTTGGTGCATAGATCATAGAACGCTTTGATGCAGCGTTTGTAATTGTCTATGGTGTTTGTGTTGTCATCCCATGGGCGGTTTACTGTGGCTCTACTATGGGTATCTGTACCTAAAAAAAATAAATAACCATTAAAAGGCTTATTGTATAATTTGTATTTTTAAAAACGATTTTTCATTTTATTTTAACTGCCCCGCTATCGGTCAAGTTTTCGTTCATAAATGAGTGAGAATATAGAACTTAGTCCCACCACACTAATCCAATGCAGTTTGGTGGGCTTAGGGTAATGTTTAGACTCTATAAGGATCACTATCAGATTTCAATGACCGAGAGCGGGATCGAACGGCTTAACGTAGTCTCAGAGGTACGTGTGAGTCTCAGACCAATTACCTTTGGACCTATCGCACTCAAATTCACCAACTAAATTGTTTGTCGTTTTTTTGAGGGGGGCGAGGTAAACTCACACATCGAAAATATTTATTTAACACCAATAAATATATCCTATGTCCTTACACTACACACAATTATAAATTTAAACAATACACATACGTGTAATTTCAACTCAATGCAACATCGCTTCTATATACGCAGTTTTCATTTGTATGGTGTAAATTGTAAATGTTCAAGGACACTGAAATAAGCGAATGTTTTCATACGTACCAAAATTCCTAAAGTCAGTAAAAGAGAGACTATATTTGAGCCAGTCCTCCATACTGCGCGAATGCACTCGTTCACTGCTGTTATAATATCGGAACTGGTTGGTATCTGTGCTCGCCGCCATGTTGTTGTACTCTATTTTGTCTATGCCTGAAGTTTTATGAGGTTCATAGTTATTCGTTTAATTACAAAACAAACAAGTCCTAGTACTAAGAAGTTTTATGAGGTTCATATAATTCATTGATACAGGACACGAAGTCCAAGAAATAAGTAAGATTACCTTGAAAATAATCCACATTTTCAGCCGCTTTTGCATCTCTCACTTTTTGTCTTTTTCCAGTTTGAGGGTACGACATGTTTTTCGATTAAAATGATGATCTACCCTTGGAAAGTCGTTTTTTTTTATATTTCACCAGACCAGTCAAATCGACATGATAAGATTGATGATATTAATCCAAAGACGTAAAACTTAGAATGTACTGAAAGAATTTAATTATTATAAATGTAATAAAAAAATAAATCGAAAAAATAAGTTAATTTGGAACAAATTAACTATAATAAATAATAAAAATATTGATTATTTATTTTTTTTATAGTAATGTATACAAATGCCAAAATTATGAATTATGATAATCATTTACTATTGAATGAAATAAAAATATTAAAAATAATTTTAATTCTAATCGATAGCCATATAAATTTAATTAATTTTTACCACAAATTAAAAAATAAAATCACTATTGGTAGAAGTTAAAACAGTGTTAACTATAACAAACACTTCGAACACTGACGGACAGACGTACGCGATGCAATCTTATATAATAACGAATGAATAGACGCGACAGAGCGTGTCTCGCTTGTGTCGGGTTGCGCATTGTTTTAACTTTTGAACCTGTTCGCTTTAACTATACTTCTAACTATGGTTTAATTTAACCGAACAAAAGTTAGAACGAGGTGTTATATTACAGTAGTTTATAGGGCAGGTACCTTAGTTACCTTACCATAAACAACCCATGTTCAGCTTACTGCTGAGCACGAGTCTCCTCTCTGAATGAGAGGGGTTAGTAGTAGGAAAATTCTCTAGTATGCAGGTTTCCTCACAATGTTTTTCCTTCCTTACCAACACACGTGATATTTTATTTCTTAAAATGCACATAACTGAAAAGTTGGAGGTGCATGCCTCAGACCGGATTCGAACCTACGCACTCCGAATCGAAGGCAGAAGTAATATCCACTGGGCTATCACGTCTCGGTATATGGTGGTAGTAAGTGGCATTTTCAATCTATTTTTAAATAAGTAAGACTTTAAAAATCAAAAAGTAGATATTTTTTATAAATCTAAATAGATTACTAAGTTTAAAACCACAATAATTTAACTTTATCAATCTATTTTTCTCGATTTCAAAAATCGAGGAATACCTACTCTCTATCGGTTAATTTTAAATATGTTATGTTGTTTGAAAGCATGGGGCTCCAAAAATATTTGCGATAGCATAATGACAATAACAACTTTTACGAATTTTATAATTTAAAATATTAATAAAATTAAAAATTTAAAGCGTAACTGGGAGATTTGTTAATAATAATTCACGGGAAAAGCAAAAAAAATCTATTATTTACTATTATTGTACATGTTGTTTTTTTGACCAAACAAAATTTTACTTCTCTTCTTCTTTGTCGCTGCGCTCTTGACAGAGCGGTCGTGGTCTTTAGGACGTGTTGGAGGCAGATGTAATACGCCTCACGAGCATTCGCCACTTCTCCCTTTGTGTAGTGAGTCGCGTACATTCATGCAAGGGACCGCCTACAGCAGATTTAATCTGGTCGGTCCATCGCATGGGTGACCTTCCGCGTGGCCTAGTTCCCTCCACCTTCCCTTGCACAACAAGGCGTTCGATACAATCATTCCCTCGCCGGGAGACATGTCCAAAAAACTGAAGAATGCGACTGTGTACCTACTAATGTCGAGAGACGTTGTTTTATGTCGAGTTCTTGGAGTATAGAGACGTTAGTGCGGAACTCAGTCCAGGAGATTCCCAGCATTCGTCTCCAACACCACATCTCCAGAGCATCTATCTTTTTTTTCTCGACTTGTCGCAAGGTCCATGTCTCTGCTGCGTATAAGAAAATGGGGAAAACAAGAGTTTTTACGAGCCGATCTTGGTGGCTTTGGTAACCTTCTTGTTCCGCCATATTTTCTTCAGCCTGTCCATTGCGGTTCTTGTGATTGCCATACGTCGCTTAACTTCGTCTACGCAACCGCCACTGTTTGTGAAAATTTTACTTGGCATACTTAAATTTATTTTTGAATGGACTCTGGAATTAATAAAATCAATGTATTCACTTACAAAAATATTTATTTAAAACTATATTTACAACTATAAAATCAACCAAAATATCAAACGTAATAATACAGCCAATAGTAACATGGAAATCGGTACAGGCAACACTCTCTTCGATTCCACTTTCGTCAACCCTGACACCTCGCCCTTTTTTAATGGTTCCGTCAGACCTGGCATCTTGGGTTTGTCTGAAAATAAATGTAATAAAAACATAAACAAACTACTGAAACAAGAACAAATGAAAAACTAAACCGGCTTCAAACACGCTCGTATCTAAACATTGCAGTTTTTCCCTACCATAACCCTAATCTACCCACATACTAACCCCTAAACTACCCCATATCTTACACTACCTCTACCTCTACCCTAAGTATCCTATGTCCGTCTCCTGGTTCTAAGCTAGGTACCTCCCTACCAATTTTCAGCCATATCGGTTCAGCCGTTCTTCGATTTGTGCGGTGATTACGCAACTTTTTTCTATTAATTACTTTTTTAAACTTGATATCTTTCGAATGGAATGTTCAAATTGAATAATCAAAAAAGAAAATTAAGAATAATTGATGACTTTCTTTTTTTAAGAACACTTGATAGGGGGTTTAAAAATATGATGACTATAATAAATAGACATATTATACTGTCGCGACAGTTTTTGTAAAAAAAATATGTGTTCTGAAAGTCGTAGACATTATTTTATTCTAGCATCAATAGTTTTTTCAGCACACGCGATGTACACAATTTTACATCTTATTGAAGTTTTATGAAGGATCCCTAATTGTTTTGTAAATATAATATAGCCAATAGCGATCGGGGATAGTTTAGCTTTCCAACATTGAAGAATATTTCAAATAGTTTCAGAGCCTATTCAATGCAAACAAACAAACAAACAAATCTTTCCTCTTTATAAATAAACATAACTCTATTTTTCAAAACTACTGAACCGATTTTGATGTAACTTGTACTATTCCCTAAGCTCCCACGTATAAAAAAGTTCGCTACTCACCTATAGGTTGTCCCATCATAGAGAACTTTGTAGCACTAGTGATTTTCACAGTCAGCATCTTGCCCATATAACCCTCCACTTTGGGAACTAACACTTGTTCGTAGAACTCGTTGTGGGAAACATAGTAGTTCTTGTCGTGGGACACATCTGTCACCAGCACCTGCTGGGTCTCTCCGACCCGGTGGCTGTAGGGTTCGTACGAGCGGAAGAACTCTGATAGTTCCTTTGTACGCTTTTTGACTTCTTGACCTGGTACCTGTTAGTACAAAATAATTACTTTTTTTTATATATCGACCATCATTATTTATTTATTTATTTATTTACCAGCGAACGCCCGCGACTTCGTCCACGTGAAGATAATCAAAAATTACGCGGAAACCATTGATACTTCTAAGATGAAAGATGTGTTAATTCAGAGTAAAATCTATTCCCAATCAGCCAAATCGCTTTAGTAGCGTAAAGGAGCAACAAACATACACACAAACTTTCGCCTTTATAATAGGTTTATTTACAATCACTTACGGTAACTAAAATAATAAAATTCAAGTAAATTATAAATCAATATAAGTGTAGTAATTATTTACAAATAAACACATGGAATAAAGATGAAAGTAAATAAAAATTAACTCACGAATCAATCACGAATAAAAACATACATATCAAATTACAAGGAAAAATAAAATGAGATGATATGTTGTCATATCCACTGAGCTAAAACGACGGTTTGGGTTCCTTTATCAGATTTTAAATGATAATAACACAAATTATCGTCTCAAGTACTTTCCGAGACTAAGGCAAACACTAACAAATTCAAATTATCTACAACAGGCTGAGAATAAGAATATTAAATTGTTCATTATCGTTCTACTAGACTGAAACTGAAATTCATCATATTTTTGAGACGTGAACATATAAAAATTTTGATTTTTTAATATTTTTTTACAATATAAGCCAAAACCATGATGGTATATATTTTATCTGTTTAATACCGCCACATGATCACGTAAACACTAAACATTAACCATAACCCACAGATTAATCAATTACAGGCAGATGGAGCGCACGAAACACGACGGTGTCGTACCCATCACAAGTACAAAACTCAAAAACTAATATATTCTCGAGTCAGTATGTCACGAAGCGTCGCATCAGTAATTTACAATATTATTGAAGAAAAATGGCGCCGTAAGTTATTAAATATTTTAAAAAACTATTCACAATAACTAAAGAAATAGGATGGAGTATTTTTTATTGGTTAATTATTGATAATTATATTAATTTACGTAATTGCAGTTAGTGTTAAATTTTGAAATGTAAGTTTGTATATGTGGATGTCAAGGAGACGTCGTTTTTTTATTGGTTTCACCGGAAGCGTGGTGAACGCTGCTTGTAAAGACTCATTCTGGATCATTCTTTATTCTGTGTCAAAGAATAAAATTATTCAGATGGTAACTCACCCTCTGCATCTTAGCGGCGGGCGTGCCGGGGCGGGGGAAGAACTGGTTGATGAAGAGCGAGGGGAACCGGTACTTCTTGCACAGCGCCATGGTGTGCTGGAAGTCCTGCTCCGTCTCCGTGGGGAAGCCGCAGATTATGTCCGTGGCTATCGTCATTCCTGGGACCCTGACCACAGATGTTTTATTATCCACAGTGGCGTGCAAAGGATTTTGACTATGCACTTTAAGTACAAAATGGGAAATTCCTTCCTCAATCAAGGTTCGTAATGAGTCCTTAGGATAGGCAGTACATTTTTGCATCTATAAAGTGCACGCCACTGATTATCTATACTGTCCATACTAATACTAAAATGCGAAAGTAAGTCTATTTGTCTGTCTGTAAAACACTGAACAAATATGGACGAAATTTCGTCGCTTACTATAATTTGGCGGTCATATGTTGATAGCACAGTGGATATGACCTGTGCCTCCGATTCCGGAGGGTGTGGATTCAATCCGGTCCGAGGCATACACCTCCAACTTTTCAGTTGTGTCCATTTTAAGAAATTAAATATCACGTGTCTCAAACGGTGAAGGTGAAACATCGTGAGAAAACCTGCATACCAGAGAATTTTCTTAGTTCTCTGCGTGTGTGAAGTCTGCCAATCCGCATTGGGCCAGCATGGTGGACTGTGGCCTAACCCCTCTCAATCTGAGAGGAGACTCGAGCGCAGCAGTGAGCCGAATATGGGTAGATAATGATGATGATGTACTAAAATAGATACGATAATAAATATGTCGCGTTTTACCTCCCCTTGGTGCTGCCCATAGCGGATTTTTTAAAACATTATCTTCTCCTTGTTAGCCACGGAACCCTAAATAGTCAACACAACATACTTGTCAGTGAGGAAGTCGACAACGGTCTCGAAGTCGGCGCGCGTGTACTCCCTCTTCATGTCCGACAGCACGGCGTCGCTGCCCGACTGTACCGGCACGTGGAGGAATCTGCGTGACAAATACACGACTTTTTGTTAAACACAGAAAACAATAATATATTTAAGATCCTGTAATCAAGATCAAATAAATATTAAGATCATGTTTACTTATAAAATTGTAAAGATATCAATTTTAAATGATTTCTAAATTATTATTTGAATTAATTTAAAAATACATAATAAGTAGTAAGTAATTTGCATGACATTATCAATCAATTATATATCAATTATTATCGATCAATCAATTAGGTTATGCAATGGTACCCCAGGGATGGGAAAAGGAGGCAAGGACAACCACATAAGAGATGGGAGGATGACCTGCCGAAAGGATGGCGAGGAAAGGCCAGAGATCGAGTAGAGTGGAAAAGTCTGGAGGAGGCCTATGTCGAACGACAACCTGATTGCTCTGGTGTATAAATTAAGTAATAGTATTAGGTATATCATATGTATTCAGCAGTCTGAGAATAAAGGCTATTTTTATTTTTATTTATTTAATTTGCATGACAAACCGGCAAGATACATTATTTTACCGTTTACATTTACCTACCACCTGTATATATGTAATCAATCAATGTATTTATTTATGAGGATTTCCTCCTACAATAAAAAAAAAAAAAAAAATGTATTTATTTATAGATATATGATCTACAAATAAATACATTGATTGATTGATTGATTTGATATCACGCAATGAAGTTTCTAAAATAATTATTCTCAACTTTTCATTTTATTCTCAGTTATTCATTCCGTGGCGCAGTTGTAATTGTATGCGCGGTGAATTTACAAGATTTTCGATCTCCGGCTGAGCCGATTGAGGTTGTTCTGGCTGGTGGGAGGCTTCGGCCGTGGCGTGGTAGTTACCACCCTACTGGCAATGATCTTAGATTGCATCATCACTTAATATCAGGTGAGATTGTAGTCAAGGACTAACTTGTAAAGAAAAAAAAAATTTGTCTTCTTCTTCTCAGAAGATGCTCACTTGTAAACTCTGGGATGGTGCATGATCTTGGCAACTTCTGCGAGGTGTTCCAGTATGTAGGGCGGGTTCGTCATACCCAGTCGCAGCCGGCAGCCCTCGGGTATGACCTCCACGAGTTTCCACAGTAACTCGGGAAGGCTCGTCCCTATGTCACGTCCATATGTACCTGAATGGAGAAAAATATAACAGATTTTTGAGTCTATGGTGAGTAGACTTCTAGTTTTTTAAATCAGGACCAAAATCGCATAGAAAGTAATAGACGCATCCGTCGCATTCTCTGAATAAAATTGAAGATTATGAAAAAACCCCCAATGTCATAAAATTATTAATTACGCTCTCAATCAAGTCTCTTTCGGTGCGCTTTCATTTGATCGAGTATATTTGCAGACATTCGGTTATTCTTCTCTACTTTCAAACCTCTACAACTTTTTAAGGGCTCAACCGATTTTTAACCGACTTCATAAAAAGGAGGAAATTCTCAATTCGAAGCGTATGTTTTATTTTTTTTAAAGATTGTACTTCCAGATTGGTACATTAAATTTTCATGTAAATCGGTTCAGTAATTTTGAGTTAAAATGAAAATAACGAAATGCCCGTTCAGTAAACGAAAGCGCCACAGTACTGACAATTTTGTTATTTTCATTTTAAAACAAAATTACTATGGGACCAAGCTGAAATCTCTTTCAAACAAAAAAAGAATTTTCAAAATTGGTTTAGAAATGACGAAGTTGTGCAAAAACAAACATTAAAATAAAAAATAATAATAATTAAATAACCTTCTTAAATAATAAATAATAATTAAATTTAATTTTTATTAAAGAACCTTCTTCTTTTTTTTTGAAGTCTGTCAAAAAAAATTTTAATCTCAGTCAATAGTTTCGTTACAAACAAACAAATTACTTCTTTATAATATTAGTATGATTTCGACTTACCAGTGTCTTCACTAGTCAGCCATATTTCGCAAACACCCTCTGTGAACGACTGCCTCGCCCTCTCCACAATCTCCTCCGGAGGGTAACTCCCCAACTCACCCCTGGCGTGTTTGGTCTTACAGTACGTGCACTGGTTCAAGCACCCCGTGTTGATGGGGATGATCTCTATGAGCGGGTTCTTGCGCACTTTGGGCAGGAGGAGGGAGGCGCCGCCCGCCTTTTTACCGCCATCTGTCTTTTTTTGACCAAACAATCTGACTGTGTGACCTGAAAAAATGTTGTGGTATATTTTGAAATCATTTTGTCTGGGTCGATTGGACAATTCAAATTTTTTTTTATTGAAAATACATTAAGTTTAAACAGAATCAACTGTTTGAATAAATTAAACGCTGTTTAACGTATAAATTTCCTGTTCACCACAGCCCATATTCCGGTTAAGGACGTAAATCGGGCGTTTATCTTAACCGAGTTATACCCCGGTTATTCTTCGGTTAAGACGTCTTTGACAGATGTATTCGCAGGCTATGTTTTTGTTACGAGTTTACATCGAGTTTTACGCGGATGAAGTCGCGAGCGTCCGCTAGTGTATGTATAGATGATACCTTTCAGAGTCTCCTCTACAATCTCAACGATCCTGTCAATCTGCTGCACCCCCACCACGCTGAGCCCTGTCAGGTAGGTGGCGCGCGGAGCACCCTGTGGCACGCAGCCTGCCACCACCACGTGAATTCCGCGGCTCTGCCCCAGCTCTATCTCGTTTCTGAAATACATAAACAGATAAAGATAAAGAGGTGTAACAGCTCAGCAAGTCGCAAAATTGAAGTAGCAATGGACAGGTAGTTTGAAGAGCCGATGGATGTTGGGGTCCCAAGGTCTGAAGGTCATGTGATTAGATCCTCCAAGAAGAAATGGTACAAAGAGATTATATTTTGGTACCCCAGAGAGGGAAAGACAAACTGACTGCTGACAATATTCTGTAGAAGATAATAACTGAACATAAGAATGATTGCCATTCTTATGTCCAGTTTTATTTACTCTATGCCATTTAGAAACCTAAGTAGAAGGACAGCCTGACTAAATGTTCTGTTTGTTCCACCATTGAGTAGGAATAACTAATTTAGATATTAGTCAGAGAGTCAATGCTATTATTTTATTTTAATTGGTAATCCATTGACACAGGCGAAATTGCAGACTTTGCAACATCAATGCAATGTAGGTAGTCTGTCAGTTTTTTACCGGATATACGTTGGTGAGTGTGCTCAGAAACTTCACCATCTAGTTCATCCTTCCACTTTCTACCACAGAACAGCAAGACGTCGCGAACGGTGGCATCTCGCTCGCTCCAACTTAGACCGCATTAATGCTTACCATCAGGCTTAATTGTAGTCAAGCGCTGGCCTATATTGCATTAAAAAAATAAATTTACTCATACATACTTGAAATGATCCTCAGCAGGGCTTTTAACGGTGCAAGAGTTGAGGAGCCACAGCTGGGCCTGCCACTTGTCCTCCGTTAGCTTATAGCCGTGAGCAGCAAGCAGTCCTGCCATGTACTCCGAGTCTGAGTTGTTGTGAGCGCAGCCCCAAGTCTTCACATAGATTGTTTGAGTGCCTGGAACATATCATTGACAAAAATTTATAACATCATTGTAGTAGTTTGTCTGTCTTAGAATCACAACATCATTTTTGAAGACAAACGTTTTATAAGTCTGTCAGTCCATGACTAACTGTAATGTCTGTGAAAAGGTAACAAACATTACCTTTTCACCGCTAAACTACTAAACTAATTTGGATGAAATTTGCTATGTACAGATAAAATTGACCTTAGACATAGACCACTTTTTAGCTGAAAAATGAAATATATGAAATGAAATATATTTAAAAATAAAAATTTACGCGGTCCGATGATGTAAAACTTTTTACAGAAGATGTTAGTAAAATTGTGCAACTTGGTTTTATAATGTAAGTCATAGACATAAAATTACCTGATGTAAAAATTATTAAACACTATTGAGTTACATTGTTTACACAGCTGCTTCTGTTGGTACTGAAGTCTTATCTGAACTGTATCATGGAACAAATTCAATAGCCGACTTCTTGCATCACATTCACAACCAAGCTTGTGACGTTATACGTTAATTACAGTATGCTTACACATATTAAATGGTATTTATTCACATAAATTAAGAATTACAACACGGAAATAAACTTTTAAAATGTATTTAAGGTTATACCTGGTACGACACTCTCTAGAATCACTTTTTCCACGGGTTCTAAGTCTTTGCTCTCCTTCTTTTTCGATCGTACGGAAACATTTTTCCGGCTCGCATATCTCTCTTTGGGTGTAATATCCTGTGAAGATATTAAATCTTCAATATCGTCGATTATTTCGCAAACAGCACCAGGCATTTTGGGAACTTTATTTTGATTTTTGACATTTAGAACAAAAACAAAGTCAGACCAGAGACGTTGACAGTATTTTTTTTATAAACTAGAACTGGGCTATGCGTTCTAATCTTTTTGACTATAGAAGAAGCTCTTTACAAAAATAGAGCAAAAAGGCTAGTGCTAGTGGACGCCCGTGACTTTGTCTTCGAGAAAATCGATAAAAAATTTCATTGCACGTGATTATTTTTCAGAAGATATATTAATTCAATTTAAACAGTAATTTTTTTTACAGTCTATCATCATTTTATTTCAATCAATTTACACAAAATTAAACAAAAACTATATTTTCTCAAATATGCTTGGAAAGAGTATTCTTTTGACAACCTTCTTTGAGATAAATCGAACTTGCTGTACTCTTGCTGTACTGGTCGAGCAGCGGCCAGCAATAGTTGTATGAAAATCCATATCTGTCGTGTTTAGCGTTTAGCGGCCAAATAAATTACTAAAATCATATTTGTCGTGTAGTTTAAAAATAGAACGATCTTCCGCAACATAGCGACCAAAGACGTAACTTATCAAAGGTTTATTATAAACGAACTAGCTTGCACATAGAAAGCTGTTCAGTGAAAAAAAAAATACTTTGGCGAATATAAAACTATTGTTATTAAAGTTGTCCGTCAACTTCGTCATTGGTTTATTTTTACGTGTTATATAGTATTACACGTAAAAATAACGAAAGTATCTTAACCCGACCATCAACTTCCCATCAAAAATTTTAAATTCAGAATCACGCCGAAGACACTAGTGTTTAACAAACTTACACCTCGTTAGAATTATCTCAAACCAACATAATTCAATAATTTCATAGAAGTTATAGATTCAATAATTTCATTTTCAAATTATAGTTTTCAACTGTACTACTTAGTTTAATTTCCGCGCATTATTTGAGAAAAGTACTTTACAAGCCTTATAGGCATTGATGGAGTATGTGTGCCTCAGCTTCGCCTCGGCCCACGTTCACACATTCGCACCATCGTTCATCTCTTGCCGGCCGCTGCAGTAATATATTATATACTATATCAAAACGTACAATCATAATCATTAACTGATTAAACCTATTGGTGAAAAAGGAAAACCGCCATTCGTGTAAACCGTAAACAGACCGACGTGACCGTGACTAACGACATTAAGTGTTTTTTTAACAATTTTAGATAATATTTTTACCTTGTGTTTAGTCCAAATTGTAAGAGTAGTAAGGTACTTATTTATTTCAGTATAAAGTACAATAGGTAATACTTCATTGAATTTTCAATAATAACTAATGAACGATGCAATTTACTACACGATACACTTTGACTATTTAGATACGATACACGTCGATTAAATAGGAAACCAAAATTAATGAAAAGATTCGTATTACAGGAACCACCTAACATTGGGACCCCAATAAAATTGTCGTTTCCGATTAATAATAGCAGGTATAAATATGTGCATAATATTGAATGCAACGTAAATGTTTGATAAGTCAATATTATACTTGTTTACTTTAAAATAGAGTCCTAAATGTTTTGTAGTGACAAAATATAAGAGCAGAAAATACCGCAAAAGCGAGACATTATTTTACTTAACCAAAGTACAAGACCAGTGGGACTAAAAACTGGTCATACATGATAAAAATATAATGATATATATTATTTGTGTATGTCTCTATATGTAAGTGTACGTAAATAAATAAATAAATAAATAATGATGACTACCGGCAAATCATTAAATGGAGGTAGGGAGGTCCAATAATGCGATAATAATTTAATTTATATATTTTTTAAAGAATTGGTATTAGCTACCTAATATAATTTAAGCATTTTTTAACCTCCAAACAACAACAAGCGAAGAAATTGGTCTAGGATTGTCTCAGTGGATCTGATAAAGTTTGAGAACAGCCCAAAGAGTCCTTCCCTCCCTTTGGACTATTCTTAAACTCAAAGACCTTACGGATTTGATTGTAACTCCCGTTGCATTGCTTGATATTTAGGCTCTAATAATAATTTAAAATGTTGTGGCGTTATTTATCGTTCTCGTACAGTAAATTGCATAAAACGGTTTTTAAACGATAAATCAAACAACAAAATCGCATTGCATTCGTTTTTACATGTCTGCAAAAAATAACATTCGGTAGGTAATTTTTGTTTGATAGACTATTCGGATTAATTTGGATAATTTTTTTCACAATCCGACGTCTTCTCGTAAACTCGCAAGTTGTTACGCTGGGTCATTTATCGGCCGAACAATAGATCGTACAGCTGTTATATGGCTGCCATGATAAACCCACGGCGTTACGATCAACTTTGGCGCCATTTATCCTGTTATTTAATCGCTCAATGAATAAATAATAATATTATTATTTGAATTCAATCATTTTGGATTGCTATTATTCAAATGTACCATGATAATAAACGCACAGTCTTCCTCTCCTGAGTTAATGGAGTTCTGAAGCTTAAACCCACCACCACACTGCTCTCATGAGGTTAGCAAGGATGATAATATTTGGATTATTTTTGTATTTGTTCTTGGGTAGGTATTGAACACAGGCCAAATGCAACAGGTCCAACTTATAATGAATTTCACTAAAATTTGAATTTTTTATAGTACTAGGCAGCCGTACTGGGTTGTCTTTTATTTTATCTTATTTGCCTTTTGTACTTGCATTGCTGATTGCAATTGCAACCTGCAGCGTCTGCAGCAGTAACCAAAAGAGTTTTAAAAAAACTATGTTTGCCTTTGCAGTTGCACCCTGCAGCCTGCACTCTGCAGTAGCGCGCGAAACGTTGTAGCGGGCGGTTGTGTACAGTGTGCTAGTTTTGTGTTCGCACTTCGTATTTATTTCGTGATTATTGATCGCCAAAGTTTATTTTATATTATTCAAGTGTATAAAATTTGTTTTACCTAATTTTATAACAACGGTAAGCTACAGATACAATTTTTTTAATGCTAAGACATTTTTTCAAGTGTAGAAGGTACCTAGATAACTAATTTAAAAAAATATTTCAATAATTTTGATAACCTACATTGAATTTTAAATTTATTTAGTCGCTTTGTAAATAATAAACATTTTTCAAGTACCGGACTAGAAAAAGTTAAAATGTTTAAAATCACAACATTGAATACGATAGTTCAAAAGTAAAACATGATAACAGCCAAAAATAATTCTAATATTAATTTTAATTATTATTTTTCATTGCTTTACAAGTCTTTTTTATTCTAGATACATACTAATCAGAATAAATAATAAAAAATATGTACAAGCTTCATGTAACTCACAAAGATATTATTATAAGGATTTTTTTCCGATTTTTTTCTTTTTATAAGCTGCTGTAAGGCTAGTGAATCTTAAATCGAATACACATTTTGACGTAATATTTTTTGATCATTCAAGGCCGTTATGCACGAACGAACGCCGTATGGTAAACGGGGAATCCTCTATAGATTTCATACAGTGTGTAGACCCTTGCCCCTTCTTTAATTTTGTTTAAAAAACGTGCGCACGCGTCGATCTCACCACCTGCCGGTTCAATGTTATCTATGCGATGGATGCACTCCCAAAAATTCCATAAGATTGATACCTATTATAAATTACCGTTATAGTAGTATATTATATACGAGTAGGTGTATGCTATCTGTGATAACATAATTGACTTTTTCCTATAAGGCTTCGGATGATCATAAAGTCTTGAGTTACAGACCTAGGTCGGGCCCGGGCTAGGTAAATATAATAGGTAATTGAGCTTTCTTTCATCATCATTGTCAGCCTGTTTTAACGACCCATTAGGGGACCAGACTCATGTCTCCCACAAGGAGCTTAGATCTACCACGCTACTCAATAGGAATTAAAATAAAATGAATTTTATTGTTAAAAGAAGTCTCTCTAAAATAGTACTGAGGACCCTTAATTAAGTTTGAAAAACCTGTATCTCAGGATACAGTTTAATCCCGGTTTAGGAGTAGGAGACGGCTTGAGATAATTTTTGTTTCTGTAACATTAATAGCCATTGTCTGTCTGTCGGGCGTTGATGCCGCACATATTTATCAGGTTATTGCAAATCGTAGAAAAAAAATATTTAAATATTTACTAGAAGAGAATACTTACTTATTAATAAAAATATGCAACACTTTTCCTTTTTATCTATTGTACCTACCTACCTATGTAGAAAAAAAAATACGTAGTACGTACGATGGTGACGATGCAATATGTAGATGGTACGATGGTGACTTTTTTTGCTTACGTACGTGTTATACGTAAGCAAAAAAAAGTCACCATTGTCCAGCATTAGCTATGTAATGTAGGTGACATTTTTGCTAATTTTAATATTTTTTTACATGTTTTGCAATAATGATCACGTTTTAATATAACATCGTGATTTGTACATTAAATTTTATCTCGGGTCGAATGTTATCGCAATCTTGCATGACCCAAATTTTGCGTCAGAACATCAGAAGACGTGCGAAAATGGACCAGAGTTTATCATAATGTATCCGATTCATTTCACTTCACCTATAAAAACAAAATGGTGCATGATGTATTCATGTTACATACCTTCAATCTTCACCTGTACCTACTCTCTGTTCTAGTCTATTTTTTTCATAGCAATGATTTTGATTGACTGATCAAGCAGATGGCCTACCTAAAGAGTGGTAAGTTATAACCACTGTCTACAACAGAGTAAGTATAAGTAGATCAATAACTTTGCAAAACACTGAACATATTTTAACACTAAAATAGATAGGTACGCCACTCTATAAAAAGTGCCTAAATTGCTAAAATCTTTCAGTTTTGCGTGAAATTAGTTGTATATATGTATAAGTAGGTATGTACCTACATCTTAATTATAAACTGTTAACTATTGCATCTATCTAATCTAATCTTGTTTGTATTAAGGCATCTTGTGTGTCATAAAATCTGCTTTTTTTTTCTTGTAATCTAACTTACATTATAAATGTCAAAGTTTGGATAAATATTGTATGGATGGATGTTTGTTAATCATTTATACTAGAATGGCTGAAGGGATGAAGTTTAGTACAGAAAATATAGTTTAAAATAGCTCAGTAAAATTAAGTTTGATACATACGCATTCTACTTTCTTTAAAAAAAAATCTGTATTCGCACCTATTTGAAGGAATGTATGAGATTATTAAATGTTGAAAACTTACAGTTTTTGAAAAAATTATACACATTTTTTCAAAAACTATTGATTCTGAAGTTTTAGATAGGGTAATTATTATTTAAGCGAACATAAATTACCTTTTTCACTGAAGGTTTTTGTGGCTTCCTACTCGTACTACTTACTCCTACTATTCTGGAATTACCTACTCGTATATTATTTGAGGGCGTTGGTTATGATGGTTGGTTGGTATTTTTCAAAAAAAAATCTTTAATATTGGTAAGATACTGGAGTTTCTAATTCCTACCTAATATACCCTATTCCTAGTTAAATTCTAATACATGTTGTATCTTTATATCTCAGTCCACACACGTTGACTAACATAAACAAACGTTTTTTCTTAGAAGTTTTCGTGACTAATACTAGAGAATGAGTACGTTCCAGTCTGTTTATTATTACGACTAATCGCTCGGGAAAGTACTGACACTTTGCTTTTCTCTGCACCTAAGCAACTTAAATATCGTAAGACTTAAAAAATCAAAATTATTTACTTTATCCTAATTCAATATTATTTTGTGTATTATTTGATTTAAAACATTGTTAGTACAATCAATTATTGAGTACTTCCCTGACTTCCAAGATATTGTAAACTATATCTTCCGTGTCTGTGGAATTCCATAGATTCCCTTGATTTTACATGAAAATACCTACAAGTTTTTAGGTTGGCCTAAGAAATTGGCCGAATAACTAACTACAAAGGGATGCGTGGTAGCTAGCCAGGCAAAACTAATAAGGGATGTATGTTCCTAAAATGATCCGAAATCCGAAATCCGAAAAATAAATAATTCCAGAATAATTTTATATAATTAGGCTAGCAACAATTCTTATTCAGGCATCGATATGCAACCTAACCTTGTCACCTAAATACCCACAATTAGCTAGTGCTAAGATAAACGCACAGTGCCTAACTATATTACATCATCTAGTAATATCACTAACTGTATTAGAGTTACGCTCCTGCTATCGGGGTTATAAATCATTTTAGCACTAGATATATATACTTGATGCATTGTTTATTAAGTTGATTATTTAGCCAGTAATTAAAAATGAAAAATATTTTCTACTCTCTATCTATCTACTTAACTAAAATAAGTCTATAATCTAAATTTATAAAAATGCTTCTTACTAAGTTTTTATGTCCTCGCCTACCTATCTAACACCATTTACTTATATGTTAATGTACTTAGTAGTATGCAAAATATCCAAATCCGACTAACTAGTTACCAACCTACGCTTGCTATGCATATCAGCTTCTATTTGTGGAGATATCCTTCAAGTATCTAGTTCAAGTAAACTTCCTAGTAAAGTAATGTTGTATACTCCAATAACGTAGCCTCGACAATGTCTAAATGTCGATTGGACCATTTAACGAGCGTAGCCGGCGATGCTAAATACGACTACAAGAATAGGGTCCACTGTTTGCACTGGGCAGTGATAAACTGTCCATTAGCTGGGAACCCTTGTCAATTCAGGGCTGCTAAATGACATTGAGTTATACTTTGTTTTTTTTTATTTCAACAACTTAGACAAGTAATATGATGGTTATTACTTAACTAAAAAATTAAAATAATTCAGGGGATAACTGTATATTATAAAACTCTTCAATTTACCAAATCAATATTTTATATATTTTAAATGAAAATATCCCATTGTCAACATACATATATTCTATATTCTTGGATTTTATTTATCCCATCTTAGCACACTTACAATATGAACCCTGGAATGGGTATTTATCAACCCTGCTCTTGCGTTAAGCCAGGGGATAAATCACAAAGGGATAGAGACATTAAAATTCTCTTGGGGGTGTTTAGGGATTCAATCGATAACAAATTGACGATGTGACAATAATGTGCACAATGCAGTACAAATTCTGCGAGATGAACTAAATTGGTATCACGATAAAATGTCACTTATCATGTTTTGGTTGTTAGGCATCGATATAAATTAAACGGACATTTTTTAATTTAAAACAAAGTCTATGGAGTTTATCTTTTTTATAAAAATTATAACACACTTATGTACACGAATATCCAAATGAGCCTTTTGGCAAATACTAGATCATAGTAGACTAGAATAGCCTCGCGGTTTCACCCGCGTAGATCCCATTCCCGTGGGAAACGGGGATAAAATATAGCATATGTAGATAATGTAGATTTCTATTGTTAAAATAACTTTTCAAATCGGTCCCGTAGTTTTTCAATTTATTCCTCACATTCAAAAATAGAAAAATACAACTCTTTCCTTTATCTATACTTAATATTATGAAGCTGAAGAATTTGTTTGTTATTTGTTTGTTTGATTGAACGCGCTAATCTCAGGAACTACTGGTCCAATTTGAAAAATTCTTTCAGTGTTAGATAGCCCATTTATCAAGGAAGGCTATAGGCTATATTTTATCCCTGTTTTCCTACGGGAACAGAAACCACGCGGGTGAAACCGCGCGGCATTTGCCAGTACTTAATATTAGCACAGAATACATATGATATTAGTCTAGATAGGTAATTGACTCCCCTCCCCGGTTCAATGAACAACAACTTTATTATAAACTAAACAATCAACAACAATCGGTCTCATACAAATACTCGTAAATCAGTGAGATGAATCAATCTCATATGATACCAAAATGAATAAAACTAAAACGTGTTTACGAAACTCCGCCATTACGAAGAATCGCTTTTCCGTTCTGAAATCAATTGATGCTTCAAACACTGACTCGTTGGGTCAGTGCTCATGGCTGCTATAGTTTTGGGTTTGAGTCAGTCGATACAAAACACTCATTGATAAAGGGTAAGTAGGTACTGGATTTGGATAGGTCTACCGGCGGCGGCGCGTGACCTATGCTATGATGTGCTTTTTTTATCTGTTCATGTAGTGTGGAGGGTAATAGATGGCATCACCAAAATAAACATAATATCGCACCTTTAGAATTATTGAGACGTAATGCAAAAATCAAGTTTTTGGAAAACAGTGAATAAAAATTCGTAGTCTCGACATTTTAAAGAAAATGGATCGCAATTGGATATTGTTTAATCATAAATATTTTTTACATTTGCATATTATAATATACCTACTTATCTACCTCCAGTGTGAAGTAAATTAAACATAAATAATTTATAATTAAATATTTATGTTAAATTAAAAAAAAAACTAGCAATTTAGGTATTTGTTTGACTAAATACACATATTTTTAAAAAGACGAAACCGCGTATCATTTCTCAATAAGTCTGTAAAGCTTTTGATATTTAATAAGGGGACACTTTCGTGTCTTAAATAGACCCAAGCCGCATCGGGTCTTTACGTTAGTGAAAATGATCACACTTACTTACCTTATGTTTATTATTATTTGGACGCAATTCGGATTGGTTCTTTACATTTATGAATTCTCGAAATACTGACAGATCACTACTGTTTGCGTCGCATTCAGACCGAACGCATGCAAGGGAAAGGGTTGGCGTGATAGGGACCTAAATATGCGCATATATCCTTTTAACACGAAAATACGGCTGTGTTTATTGTCAGACGATGGGT
The DNA here is from genome assembly GCF_947172395.1 of Bicyclus anynana. Taxonomy (NCBI): domain Eukaryota; kingdom Metazoa; phylum Arthropoda; class Insecta; order Lepidoptera; family Nymphalidae; genus Bicyclus; species Bicyclus anynana. The sequence continues at coordinate 15,301,880 of NC_069097.1, read as the reverse complement.
ATGTTCGTTGTAAGTCATTCTATGACTAAAAGTCTAAATCTGAAAATTTTGGATTAGGTCTCTATAATTTTAAAGGTGTGATATGAAGACGCCCAATCCTTCAAGGTCATAGTATTCAAGACCCTATCATAGATAGTATCAGCCATAATCTATAAACGTACTATCTAATAGTATAACTATCAGTAGAAGCGTTAAAATCTTTAGGTACTCCAGCTCAAGCACCCAGCTGTCTGTTACGTAACCGTTTCACAATGTTCCAATTGGTTTTATTGAGTCTACCCACGAGGATGATCTATTTTTCTCAAAACCACTTCCGTGCAATGAAGATTTATCGGCGATTTGGTTGCCCACGCGCCTTTTTATGCTGTCATTGAAAAATTGTTCTCTTTTGTTAAATTGACTGGTTTTCGACGAATCCACAGCTAATTTTTCTGCTGTTTACTCCGAAACCTAAGCAAGCTGCGAGTCAGCGGGACTGACAAAAAAATGACAAACGAATTTTGCAATTAACAGAAAACAGAAAAACCGCGCTCATGTTGCGGAAAAAAGAAACTGATTTGAAATCCTTTTACCAAAAGGAAGCTACATTATCAGGGACTAACATCATCATTAACAACCCATATTCGGCTCACTGCTGAGCACGAGTCTACTCTCAGGATCAGAAGGGTTAGGCCTTAGTCCACCACGCTGTCCCAGACTTCACACACCTAGAGAATTAAGAAAAATTTCAGGTATGCAGGTTTCTTCACGATGTTTTCTTTCCGTTTGAGATACGTGACATTTAATTTCTTAAATGCACATAACTGAAAAGTTCAAGGAGCATGACCCGGGCCGCATTCGAACCTACGCCCTCGGAAAGGAGACAGAGGTCATATCCACTGGGCTATCACGTCTTTCGTCGGGACAAACATAGACTGTATTTATCCCCTATTAGAACTATAATATAATTAATATGAAGAATTCTAGCAAATTAACACAATACTATTTCTATACTAAGACCGTTTATCGATTATTCATCGAGCAATTAGTAAATTAGTGATGTGTGTGCAAACATCACTCGATGAAATCAACTGACAGCTGTCCTGTCATTAACGAAATGGCGGATCGCGTTTCAGTTGGCGGAACCACGCGTTCCTTGTTTACTAATTCTATGTACACTTTGTTTACTAATTCTATGTACACTTTGTTTACTAATTCTATGGGTGGCTTCTTTTTTTTTTAGGGTTTTTATAATTATAATGTATGATGGAGCGCAATGGTATGGGTAGAATTGTGTTTTTTTTTATTCTTTACAAGTTAACCCTTGACTGCAATCTCATGTATCATTTTACAACTTCAACAGCGTCTACTTAAAATTTCTATATACCTACCTATCTCAAAAACTTTCAATAATAATTCGGCTTTCAATAATATGGGGACAGGAATCGATGATTGTGAGTTTATTATATTTAGTATATTTTAATTTATTTAAAAACTAAACAGTGTTCATGAAGTTTCGCGGTTCTCTGAAATCGGCTCGATCGACTTTATCCTCCGAAACAACAAAAGCGAGTAGCGCATTTTATAAGAAACTAGATTTTATAAGAACAAAGGGATAAACAATATAGCCTATAACACTCACACATAACGTGACGTTCTATTTGGAGAATAATTTTTCAAACCGGTAGACCCAAAGATTACCCCCTACAACCTCAGAAACTTCTCTTTATAATATTAGTAGGTACAGATAAAATAATATAACCTAGTAAAGCGTGTTTGGAGTCTCGACAAAATTAAATAGCAAAACATTTTAACCCCTTATTTTCAACGCTGCGTCAGCGTTGTATTTACTTTAAGCGTTAAGGTTCGTGGCCCTCTACATTACAACCGCGTCTAGGTCACAGAGCGCCTCATTATCGGCTTATTAATGGCAATTTGTATTCCAATCCTACCCGCCTCGCTACAACGCCGGCCTTGACTCCTTGCCAGCTTAAACTAAATAATAACGATTATATTGATGTTTAACAGTATTGGAACAGCGAGGTGGGTCTAAGCTCCATATCCCCTCTCCCAGAGAATTTTTACTGAAAAAAAAGCTCAGTATTTTATAGCCTGAACCAGGAATCGAACCCGTTCAACAGGCTAATTCACTAACGTTGACATATACGAAATTGAGATTATAAGTAACAAATTTTCTGCCGATGCCTACTGACAACCCTTCGTGGATATCATACAGTAACTAAATGACATTTCTCAGTTGAAATGATGTTCATTTTAATAGGTTGTTAATAAAGACCAAATTAGTGAATAAGCCAGCTGATTTCGATAGGTGATAATGATTTTACTTTCATACCAAAATTCGTCTCACGGCATTAAAGTTATAAGTCTATGGCAAAGAATCTCGAAAAACGTTAGTGATGCTAAATATAGACGTTATAAAATTATCGATAATCGTGTTAAATACGTGTAAGTCACTGTCAAAAGCTTACGATTACATAAGTCATTCTTAAATTATATACGCATGGTCAAACATTAATGTTAGTGTAGGTCGTTCAACTTTCCCAACATACGCGATAGAATATTCAATATGACGTGCGTGTTTTGAGTACGTGATAGATTTACATGCATTTCCATACATCTCGGGAAGCGAGGCGGCCGGAACGATCACCGACACTACTTGTTCACTGACATAGATATTGATTTATTCATTACATTAGAAAAACATACAAAAAAAAGAAAATATATAACCGTGCCGGATATCTGGGGTGTTCTTTTCTAGCAGACGCCCCGCAGTTTCAATCGCGCAGTTCCCATTTCCGTGGAAATATAGAGATAAAATAAAAATACAGCCTGTGTTCATCAGGGATAATGTAGGAATCTAATGATGAAAGAATTTTTCAAATCGGTCTAGTAGTTTTAGAGCCTGTTCAATACAAACAAGCAAACAGTCAAATCCTTCCTCTTTATTATATTAGTATCTACGATATATACCTACCTAATGGGCGAATTTCGTGGATCGATAATTTTCACTCGGAGTTTTCTGTAAAAAAAGAAAAGCTCAATATTACAGCATAAGCATGTTCAGCGGAGCCAACAAGTTAGTAGTTGTGCTGATACTTAATCTTGCTAAAATTATTTGTTTTGTTACAGGTACATAGACTATTATAAAACATCGCAATGGTTTCAAAATCTACAAAAAGGACTCAAGCTAAATATTCAATGTGAAAACTAAAATGAGACGTAAAAGTGTGTTTTGTGTGTCCTAGTAAAGTGCTGAAGTTGTGTCGAAATCGATAAACGATCAAAATGGAGACGGATATGCATAACTCGACATTAGAACCGATCTATCCGCGGGAGGCGACCATTTTAGCCGCAGTGTGCGCCTGTATCTTCAGTATAGTTGGAGTAATAGGTGAGTTATCTTTATCCGCCTATATTAACGGCCTTATAGGAGAGAGGATATGGAGCTAGACCCACCACTCTGCTTCAATGCGGATTGGCAAGCTAAGGTGATAATTAACGACCACTATCGAAAGTAAATGATATTGACTGGGACCGGCGGCTTAAATTGCTAATGAGAGTAGTCAATTTATAGTAATAATCTACTCTTCTCTATAACAGAACACCGAGTCGCCATGAACTATAGCTTCCCTTCTTAAATGGATGTTGTTTATTATATCATCATCAGGCAATGGACGTAGGCCTTTTGTAGGGACTTCCAAAAACCACGGTCCACCAAGTGGGCTGTTTATGACGTCCATTAGAGCGGTACTAAACTTGATTTGATTTGATCAACCCATAATCGGCTCACTGCTGAGCTCGAGTCTCTTTTTAGAATGAGAGGGAGGTTAGGCCAATAGTCCACCACGCTGGCCCAATGCGGATTGGCAGACTTCACATACACAGAGAATTACGAAAATTCTTTGGTATGCAGGTTTTCTCACTATGTTTTCCTTCACCGTTAGAGACACGTGATATTTAATTTCTAACTCAATATTTCTTCTTTACCTCCAAGCCTCTACTCAATTAAACTATTTGGTCAGTGGATTGATAAGTTAAATAAGGGCATTCCTCTATATTTAAATGAATAAATAGATAATAGATTAACAACACTTGCCTGTTTAAATATTGATCTGTCATTGACTTGTATGTTTGCGTTGCTTATGGCTTGATGGGGTGATGTGTATGGATAATATATGCACTGTATGACAGCACAGATAATGGGCGTGAATAAGTGCTTAATTAGCAATTCACAGTAGGCAAACATTGATGAGCTATCTCACGTTGTAACTTACTGCGTAAAAAAGCTCTTAATAGTAATATCCGGTTAAGTCGTTAGGTATTAAATAATTTAAGTCCTAGAGTTTGACTTAAAGAACTAATTTCAGTCTACTTGACGAAAGTAGACTCGTAGAAGTTCGTTGCTAATAGTGTTTGGTCAGTACACTGCGATCATCGAAACAGCTTATTACCCGCTCGTTTATCGATAACAGTTTATTATGTAGGTATTGAACGTACGTATCACATCACTATAAGTTCGGGGAAGAATACAATCAGGGTTGCCAGTAGCAAAGAATTTAAATTACAAATATAAATTGTTTATAGGTTTTGGTACTTCAAAAGGTGCTATACATGATCCTATTACCAAGATTCCAATTTTTTTTTTGTACACCACAAAATAAGGCAACAAACAATATAACAAACAAATGAGAAAATAAGGATACAAAAAGGCGGTTATCGCTTCATGGCGATCTCTATGTTTCATGAAGTTGTTGTTTTAATCGACTCGTGGAGAAAGTCTTATTCATAGGTGGCCTACTTCAGGGGCCTGATAGATGATTTGAACTGTTGACCAATGCGGATTCGTGAAACTGACGCGACCTGGCAATCGTACCCAAGACCTCTGTAGCTTATCAACAGTTACACCATCGGTGCCAGAGGTCGTCAAACAGAATACAAGTCATCTATACTTACTAGCTGAAGCCGCGTGGTTTCACCCGCGTGGTTACCGGTCCCTTAGGAATACGGGAATAATATATAGCTATAGCCTTCCTCAATAAATGGACTATCTTACACTGAAAGAATTTTTCAAATCGGACCAGTAGTTCCTGAGATTAGCGCGTTCAAACAAACAAATTCTTTAAAGCTTTATAATATTAGTATAGATAAAGAGGTGAAGTTTGTGGTATAGTAGGGGGTAATATCTCTGTATCTACTGAACCGATTTTCAAAACTCTTTTACCAATAGAAAGCCACGTTATTTGTGAGTGTTATAGGCTATATTTTATCCCCGTATGCTCACGGGTACAGGAACTGTACGGATAAAGTCGCGGGGCGTCGGCCCTAAACGAAACGCACTGTTTATACCCTGTGCTGCGCGAGGCGGTAAACACAAACAGTCGACTATTGTTTCATACGGTGTCATAACAACTCGCACGCTTCCATTGCATAACTTCGCTTTTTGTTTAACTTAGATAGCATGGCGCTTGACGACAGCGCCAGATGGATAGCCTGGGTTGCGATTCCGCTATTTTATACTCGTCGACGAACTTTTCGTCTATAACCTCAGCGCTGTGACATCGATCAATCATCTTGTCACAAAAGGTAAATTAAAAATTTTATAAAATGCCCGAAGATCATGAAATTAACTGGAATAACGACTTTTACGCCAGAAATTCTTAACAGTATTTCCTTTCTGGCTTTCAAATGAAAAAAGCCGCGTCGAAATTTGTCTATCTGTTTGTGAGTACGATGCCATAGACACACACAGACAGATTGAAGTCAAAATTATAATAACCCTTTTTTCACCCCTAAAAATTATAACACCCCTCTGCATCGGTGGTTATAAATACAGGGGCCTGAGATAGAGCTCAACGTCCAATTGGAAGCTGTTTTGGCCGTTTAGCTATAACGATAGACAGACATATCCCATTTTATGGATGCCGAACATTGGCTTGAAAGGTAGCAGAGCCTGTAGCCAAGTGGCCCGTCCATTCTCTTTGCTTACGACAGGTCACGTGATCAAGTTGTCGATCCGATCTGTCATTCCCATACATTTTTCTAGTTTTCGAAGCATTAGCGTTTGTAGAAAGAGAATCGACGTGCCACTTGGCTAGAGGCCCAGGTTTCAGGGGCTTGATTTTTTTTATTACAAAAAAATATTTGTCATATATCTTAAACATGACCAATATACCCATTTCCCTCCAACTAGTCGGAAAATACTGTGTTAGTCTAACACAGTATTTTCCGACTAGTAAGAACACTGTTAGAAGTAGGTACGACAATAGTTCATCGGACGGGGATCGAACCGGCCTGTATTAATATCGATTCCGCGTTGAACGTCCAAATCGATTATTATGCGTTCAACTGTTGGAAATATGTACGTGACTGCGATGGTCGGGCTTGATTGGGCTTCTCGCTAAAAGTTGTATGTTCAAGTGATATAACACTGAGGAATATCCAGCTGATTGAAAGAATACAATAAGGAACTTAAGCTAACTTATCCTAATAACTATACAAATCATGCCCACGTGGAATGGTGGCAAGAATACTGGCTGCATTTCCGCGCTGGACAGCCAGGCTGATCCTTTGCGCAAAAAATGAGCCAGCCCTTCTGTCACCAGTCGAGGCAACAAGCCGCGGTGAAATGATACGGAAAAATTTTTGATTTTTTAGCTGATTTGTTGTTCCCATGGTTAGTATAGGCATATGTTTAGTATGGTTAGTACATGGCTTAGGAACATAAAGTTCTGTGAGTACGTGATAGACTTTCTTTTGTTATTTTAATAAAGGACTCTTCGATTACTTTCACTGCGAATTGTTGCATTGTTATAATCGATGATTTTCCACCTGATATCAGGTAGACCGTTTTGCTTAATTCGTGGACTATTTACCCGCTTTTTACCGCTATTTACTATTTAAAATCCGCATAATTTTGTCAGTCCTTTTAGCATTGCAATATTTTGAGTAGTTATTGCGTAATACAACAAAATATATATAAAGCTAAAGAGTTTGTTTGTTTGATTGAACGCGCTAATCTCAGGAACTACTGGTCCGATTTGAAAAATTCTTTTAGTGTTAGATAGCCCATTTATCGAGGAAGGCTATAGGCTATAAATTATCCCCGTTTTTCTACGGGAACAGGATCCACGCGGGTGAAACCGCGCGGCGTCAGCTAGTAACAAAATAAAATTATTACCATTCACCAAGACCTTCTTCAAAATAGCACAGAGTTACAAAATAAGCCCATTTTTAATGACTTCTACAGGAGGATATTTCTTAAAGGAATGGTGATTTGTATAGCTTAAACCCACCACGCTGTTCCTCACTTCACTTGATAAAATACCCAAGAAGATATGCCGAGATATATAGTTGTTTGCTTCTTTTTTGCCTGCAATGATGTCTGACAGTTGCACTTGATTGATTGCATCCGGCGGCGGGACTAGAGAAAAATAAACGATAAAAATAAATAACACAATAATATACAGATTATTTATAATTATATGCATAAGGAAATGTCTTTAACAAACAATTCCATTCCGTATATATTATGTACTAGCTGTCGCCGCGCAGTTTCACGCCGCGCAGTGGTTCCTGTTCCCGTAGGAAAACGGGGATAATATATATCCTATAGCCTTCCTCGATAAATGGACTATCTGTCACTAAAAGAATTTTTCAAATCGGACCAGTAGTTCCTGAGATTAGCGCGTTCAATCAAACAAACTCTTCAGCTTTATAATATTAGTATAGATAAAGAAAGTGTAAAAATATTGTACCTTCATTACCACCCTATAATAGCAGGCTATCTTTGACGTATTCTAGTTGACATATACGAAATTGAGATTCTATGTGAAAATGTCATCCGGTGGTTACTGGTGGATATCACACAGTATTTATAATATGACATTTTGTCAATTGATTTGATGTTTATTTTAATAGGTTGATAATAATGCCAAAATAGTGAATAGGCCAGCAGACGAGATATTTTATTTTAACACTTTTACCAGAGTAAAGATATTGTGTTTTTACGGCTATTAATACGGGTATTAATTATGCAAAATTACAGCTTTCTAGTATGTACGGACTATCTCGGAGAAGCGCTATAAACCTTTTTGTTGACCACGGAACTCTGAAAACACAGTAAAATTAAATAACATATTTTATTTTGTAGTGTTTGTAAAGTAAAAACGAGAAAGATAATTAATTTCTGTATTTAATTTTAGGCTTAAAGATAATTTGAATATGGCGTGTTCAATTTCCGCCTACTTCTAACCGATTTCAAAAAGGAGGAGGTTCTTAAATTGTTTGGTGGACTAAGTATATATTTTTCTTGAATTACTTTGAAAAGATTTATTTTAAAATTACTAAAAATATATACCTATGTAATGTACCTATTTAAGGTCCTCTAAGTAAAAGTTTGATAGCTACGTTTACACATCATCATTTACAACCCATATTCAACTCACTGTTGAGTACGAGTCTCCTCTCAGAATAAAACGGGTTAGGCTAATTTAGTCCACCACGCTGGCCCAAAGCGGATTAGCAGACTTCACACACCTAGACAATTAAGAAAATTCTCAGGTATGCATATTATAACTTACGATGTTTTTGCACTGTTTCAGACACGTTATATTTAATTAGTTAAAATGCATTTTCTTCAACACTCTAATTATTTTTTAAGTAAGAGGTTCGCTGTCACTTGGAAATTTTAACAAGGGTTCGTGAAGCCGAAAGTTTGAGAAACCCTGCACTAGGCTATGACGGCTCTTTACGTTTACACAGTAAACAATAAATTGCATCTGTAATTAAATGATTCATTACTCATTCTCAGGGCAGCATCACATCTTGTATTACCTACGGTACATGCAGAACGATTCCGTGAGCGAAGTGCGTTGAACCTAAGGCGTGCGCAATTAAATGATCGAATCTATTGGTACTGGGCCACGGGTGATCGAGTCGTTCGAGTGGCGGGAACAGTGGCACTTCATTGATGTAAAAATGCATCAATCAGTCAATCAATCAATCAATTAATCAAAGTTCATTTATTTCAAATAGGCTTAGTTTACAAGCTCTTTCGAAACGTCAGGTAATAATATTATACTTAAGATGACGGTGATAATAATAACTTAAAACTTTGTTTTTTTTTTTTTTTTTAGTATGGTATTTTATTGTTTTTCCCTTTTTATTTTAGTTAATTGTAATTTACTTTATTTAATTTACTTTATTTAATTTTAGTATTTTAAGTTTAAGTTATTATTATTGTTTATTTTAGTTAATAAGGTTGTTGTGTGCTGTGTTTGTGGCGGCATCTGGTCAACGGTTCCAACTGAAAACCAGCGCTGCATGCTCTTTTTATTTAAAGAGTATGTAGCATTATGCTGAGTTGGATCCCTTTACTGGGTTGTGCCACACATCGCAGGATATTGTTCAAGAACAAATTGTGTTGTGTGGCATAATTCACTAATAAAGCTTTTTTCTTTTCTTCTTTCTTTCTAAAATTAAAGTTACGAGGGTTCCAAACGCGCCTTGGTCCGAGAAAAGCCCACAACAAACTCAGCCATCTACCCTGAGGACTCATTACGTACTGCTGGCCTATTCATTAACTTTGAGTAGCTTTGCCGCGACTTTGTCCGCGTGGAGTAGTTACTTTAGGTTTTGGCTAACGCTTTAGCGAAACTTTAACCGTTTACGCAGCGTAAGCTTTCATTAGGAAAAAATCACCCGATTTTGAAACATTCTTCATTGGTGCTCCGCTCCTATTAGCCTTAGCGTGAAAATGTATAGCCTATAGCCTTCTTAGATAAATGGGCTATCTAGCATTGAAAAACTTTTCAGATCGGACCCGTAAGCAGTTCCTGAGATTAGCGCGTCCAAGCAAACAAACAATGAAACTCTTCAGCTTTATAATATTACTCGTAGTAGAACTTTATAATATTACTAGCCCAGTGGATATGACCTCTGCCTCCGATCGAATCCGGTCCGGGCCATGCACCTACAACTTTTCATCATCACCATTATTGATGATACTACAATTTTTCAGTTGTGTGCATTTTAAAAATTAAATATCACGTGTCTCAAACGGTGAAGGAAAACATCGTGAGGAAACCTGCATACCAGAGAATATTTCAATTCTCTGCGTGTGTGAAGTCTACATTGGGCCAGCGTGGTGGATTATTGGTCTAACCCCTCTCATTCTGAGAGCAGACTCGAGCTCAGCAGTGAGCCGAATATGGGTTGATAATGATGAACTATGGTAGGAGCATCCAGCGACCTTTTGTAATGTATAGACGAAAGTTTTGCTTACCACAATATTTAAAAGCAAGGAAGAAGCGAAATCGACACAGGAAATAGTATATTTGTCTATCAATCTCGTAGACTAGGAGGATAGGCTTATAGACAGAGGAACTGAGACTGAAAGTATGTTTTCCTGTGTCTAACTCTAAACCTAAATTGATGAATTGATAGATAATTAATTGATAATGAATTGAAGATATCATAAAAGCAATAAGTTAAAAGACACGCATATGTCTGTGACGCATCTCTATGCCTGCACGTAAGCAGCCATATCCTGTTTAAAATGAAGTTTTGGTTGCATGATTCATTGCTTTCGATTGATTCGCTTGACCTCTATATTACCACGTAAAACTCATGGGAATTTCTTAATATCGCCGCAAGTTAAATATTACAGTAATTAAACGCAATCTATGACGTCGTAATTTTTGTTTTGCCCTTGGCTTAGTTTCGTTTAATATTCGAATTATTCCATCTTGCACCTATAGGCTATAATATACTCAGAGGCACAATTATCCGCCCTCTTTAATACGCGAGTATACTATACTGGGCCGATAATTGTGCCTCTAAGTATACTAATACAAGCCGACGTCCCGCGGTTTCACCCGCGTAATTCTGTTTCCGTGAGAATACGAGGATATTTTATCCTGATAGTATGTCACTCACAAATAACGTGGGTTTTTAGTGGCAAAAGAAGTTTCAAAATCGGTTAAATAGATCCAGAGATTAGTCCTACAAACCACTAACTTTACCTCTCTGATCTCTACAGTATTTAGTACTGTTTCTAGGTCTAGTTGTTAGATCATTGAAAATATCATAGAATGTAGGATTTTGTAATGATCTAATTCTTAGAGTAATGCTAGGACGTTGCACGTAAATTTTAGATGCAAACAAAAAACTAATCTAATATCAGAGTTTCGATAGCAGTGTGATATTTTTAGATGAAACTAATGCCTAATATTATAAACATATACGAGCGAAGGCCCGCGACTTCGTCCGTTTGGAAGTCAGTTTTTCACAAATCTCACAAAAAACATAACTTTTTTCGGGATAAAAAGTAGCCTATGTGTCAATCATATGTGTCAGAGTAGTATCTATCTTCGTTTAAAATTCAGGCAAATCGGCGTTAAAGAGTAACAAACATCCATACAAACTTTCGCGTTTATGATATTAGTAGGATAGGATTTTATTCTAGTACGGCTATAGGCGTATATATTCTATCACGAAACTAGACTTGATGTCGGGGGCCAGCCCCCCTAGGAAATAATCCTAGATACGCCAAATGATACGGAACCCTAAAAAATAACAGCTGGTTCAATTGTCCAGTGCATCAATTAACCATATGATCGATCTTGTTTGCCCAAACTGTCACATGGAGTCATTAATGGATCGACCGACCGACCACGGCGGACCAACCGATAAATTGACAGCTTGATTGATATACCCCATACCCCTAAACTACCATGAAATGTTTATTTTACCCCAAAAGATAAAATTTGATGGCCTCAGTAATGTATACTATACTACTGGACGCCCGCTACTCCGTTCGCGTGAACTTCATTTTTCATAAATACCGCTTGAACCCTGGATTTTTCCGAGATATTCTGCTCTATGGTCTCATTTATCACCAAAATTCATCTAAATCTAATGCTAAACAGACAGACAAACCACAACAAATCCAGCAAGAACCATGGAAATGCGTGGGCGTTTGAGATTTAATTGATTTTTTATTGTGTGTGAAAATTCTATACTAATATTATAAAGCTGAAGAGTTTCTTTGTTTGTTTGATTGAACGCGATAATCTCAGGAACTACTGGTCCGATTTAAAAATTCTTTCAGTGTTAGATAGCCCATTTATCGAGGAAGGCTATAGGCTATATATCATTACCGTATTTCTACGGGAACGGGAACCACGCGGGTAAAACCGCGCGGCGTCAGCTAGTAATTCGATGAAAATTAACATAAACCCGTGATAGCCCAGTGGATACGATCTCTGCCTCCGATTCTGGAGGACGTAGGCTCGAATCCGGTCCGGGGCATGCACCTTCGACTTTTCAGTTGTGTGCATTATAAGAAATTAAATATCACGTATCTCAAACGGTGAAGGAAAAACATCGTGAGGAAACCAGCACTGCATACCTGAGAATTTTCTTAAATCTCTACGTTTGTAAATCTGCCAATCCGCATTGGGCTAGAGTGGTAGACTATTGGCCTAACCCCTCTCATAATGATAATGATGGATAAATAAAACTATTTTACAAGCTTTTATTTAACTTACAATATTACGAGTATCTATATCATGTTTTTCTTGCAGGCAACTTCATAACGACTGTGGCGCTGCTCATGCACCCCAAGCTGCGCGGGCATGTCACCACCATGTTCGTGCTCTCTCTGTGCGTGTCCGACCTGCTGTTCTGCAGCATCAACCTGCCGCTCACTGCGAACAGGTGAGCGAACGCAGACTTTACGAGTATTGTATAACTAGACTCCACGCCATGGAAGAAGCCCTGTGACTAAAATCTGAACTAAAATTGACAGCGCCTTACACTAATGACCGCCATTACCAATTGACAATGAGCGCCTTAAGACACTAGCGCCGCGTCTACGGGACTTGTTTCGTGGCGCGGAGTATAGTCGACGCCCCGCGGTTTAACCCGAGTAATTCCCGTCCCCGTGAGATTACGAGGATAAAATATAGCTTATGACACTCAAAAGTAACGTGACTTTCTAGTGCTAAAAGAGTTATCAGAATCGGTTCAATAGATCCAGGTATTACCCCATTACAATATTTATTATGTTATTTGTAGGTATAGAGGATGAGAAACATATAAATTGCAAGTAGAATCAAAAGCTTTATTATGTAGCAATGATATTGCAAAGCAAGACGATTGAATTACCTTTTATTCCTTCGCATTTGGCTAAGTTTTGAATCTTTCGTGGAGGGGGAATTGGAGAAAGGTACAGTGGACCCACTATAGAGATAAAACTTGAAGTCATATCATAGGTGATCTGTGTGCAGGTATATCCAGGAGCAGTGGGTGCTTGGCCCGCAGCTGTGTCAGATGTTCGCCTTCGTGTTCTACGGCAACGAGGCGGTGTCCCTGTTGTCTATGGTCGCCATTACCATCAACAGGTGAGATTACCTTTTCTATTAAATTATTTTGAACTTCTTTCCGATCTCCGACTGTCACTTACCCAAATGGCTAGTAGATATTTCTATTATTAGATTGTTTTGGCTGGTGGGAGGCTTCGGCCGTGGCTATTTACCACCCTACCGGAAAAGACGTACCGCCAAGCGATTAGGCGTTCCGGTACGATGCCGCGTAGAAACCTAAAGGGGTGTGGATTTTTATCCTCCTCCTAACAAGTTAGCCCGCTTCCATCTTAGACTGCAACATCACTTACCATCAGGTGAGATTGTAGTCAAGGGCTAACTTGTAAAGAATAAAAAAAACCGTATCTGTGTAAGTTTGTTCACTCTGCAAAAATTGAGCCAAAATTATGGTTGTTTGAAATAGAGATAGACTAAATGCTTTTTTTTCTTTCTTATCATTATCAACCCATATTGGGATCACTGCTGAGCACGAGTCTCCTCTCAGAATGAGAGGAGTTAGGCTAATAGTCCACCGCGCTGGCTCAATGCGGATTGGCAGACTTTACACACGCAGAGATTAAGAAATTTCTCGGGTATGCAGTTTTCCTGACGATGTTTTTTCTTCGCCGTTTGAGACACGTCAAACGTGATATTTAATTTCTTAAAAATCACACAACTGAGTGATGATTCAAAGTTGGAGGTGTATTGGATTCGAACCCACACCATCGAAAATCGGAGGCAGAGAGAGATCATATCCACTGGGCTTTTAGTATACCCTGGATTAACACAAGATATTTTTTTCCGATAAAATCCTTAGATGTCGCGCATTTTGTAATAACCCGTGTTTCCGCTAATTTAGTATAAAAAATTCCTGTCTTGCCCAAATTTCGTCGTCTTACCCCACGACTGGGCACCCGAGCAAGTACCTAAGGTCGTGACGTAAGCCACGCACGATCTGTGCAGTGATAAATAACTCGCAGACATTTATACACTTGTTGAGTGTTCCCACATATTATTTTTATTTCACGATACTCGAGCGTTACGGGGAGGGGGAGGGGGGCTGAGTTAGTGTATTGCTTTTATCTTTTACACCTTCCGGGATAAAAAGCGTAATACGTCTTGTTCGTGTAACTGACATCTTTAGTAGTTGTGGAGCACAGACTATATTATGTAGCTAGTGTAGTAACTAATATAGCCCGTGATAGCCCAGTGGATATGACCTCTGCCTCCGATTCCGGAGGGTGTGGGTTCCAATCCGGTCCGGGGCATGCACCTCCAACTTTTCAGTTGTGTGCATTTTAAGAAATTAAATATCACGTGTCTCAAACGGTGAAGGAAAACATCGTGAGGAAACCTGCATACCAGAGAATTATCTTAATTCTCTGCGTGTGTGAAGTCTGCCAATCCGCATTGGGCCAGCGTGGTGGACTATTGGCCTAACCCCTCTCATTCTGAGAGGAGACTCGAGCTCAGCAGTGAGCTGAATATGAGTTCATGACTGGTACTGGTAGTAACTAATTACATATAAGTTAGCAGTTGCACGTTGTCAACATCTCCTGAGGATGCTCCGGTTTCGGGGTGAAACGTACGTAGAGAGTATTTTATTATTATTTTTTTTTATTCTTTACTAGCCCTTGACTACAATCTCACCTGATGGTAAGTGATGATGCAATCTAAGATGGAAGCGGGCTAACTTGTTAGGAGGAGGATGAAAATCTTCACTCCTTTCGGTTTCTACAAGACATCGTTTCAACGCTAGGTCGGTAGGGTAGTACTAGCCACGGCCGAAGCCTCCCACCAGCCAGACCTGGACAAATTAAGAAAATCTCAGTCTGCCCAGCCGGGGATCGAACCCAGGACCTCCGTTTTGTAAATCCACCGCGCATACCACTGCGCCACGGAGGCAGTCAAACTAATCGTCCAGTTGGGTGAGATCAGCGCCCCCTTGCGATAGGTCAAAGAAATCTCAATATACCTACGCTGAATGTATTATTTATTGACATTGCAATTTGAGATATTGATTCGTTTACGTCACACAACCCGCTCGCTCGAACTGTTTCAAGTCTCAATTCTCAAGCACCTCAAGATTGCGTTTGATTTATTATTTTTGAACCAGTCAATTGACTTCAAAGCTTCCTTTAGTCCATAGTAGTCCTACTGGCTAAACATCTTTGCGAGAAAGAATGGATTTTTTATTAAAATAATCAAATATAAATAAATATCGCAAGTAAAAGTCGCATTTCCACAGTCAAAAACATTTGATGAGCATGTATTTCAGTATTAGGGTAACTTAAATCTACACTTATAATAAATCTAAATGATGAAGAAACCTGGTACAACTGTCAAAAGGCTTAAAAGACGAGCATCACAAGCTGTCATGAAATAGACACTACATTATTATATATGGGCAAATCACTGGATTTTGCACCAAACACGCCTTAGTACAAACACTTAAAATCCCGCTGAATGTCTCAAGACAGATTGCAGGAATATTGAGAAACTAAAAAATAATAATAATAATAAATCTGTAGAGAGGTCAATTCTTAACATGTAATATATTTCCAAAATAACTATCAGGGGGTGATTAGTGATCGATACTGATGCCAAAAATGCAATCAGTAAAATTTTTCGTTATAGAAACAAAAACTACTCGACGGATTTTGACGAAACTTGGTAAAATTATTCTTCATACTCCTGGGCAGATTATAGTATACTTTTCATCACACTACGATCAATAGGAGCAGAGCAGTGAAGGGAAATGTTGGGAAAACGGGAAAAGTTACTCCATTTTTACAGCGATACTACTGAAGGGTTGGATTACAAAGATCTAAGGTAATTACTGTAAGGACGAAGTCGCGGGCGTCCGCTAGTGTATAATATAATGTTTTCATCTATGTATAGTAGTTGCTTGAGCAAATAAATCAGTGAACAATTCGTGTATTTTTTTGTAAATAAAACAATAAAACAGGCCAAGTTTTTAAAAAGGGTAGATCTGTCAAAATGTTTACAACACGTTGCAACAGTAAAAATAAGCAACAGAGAGACTGTTCGCTTTAAAAACAATAGTAGGTCGACAGTTCCTTACAAGGGCTGATTTATTGTCGTATTTTAAGATACGAGTACAACTCGATTGTGTATTTTGAAAGTGTGTCACGAACTGTTTTTTTTCAGAATTCGGTATTTTAATTTGTAATTACAATTTCCAATGGCATCTGCAGATTGCGAAATGTTAAACGAACGTAAAACGTAACCCCAGAATACATATACAAGACGTAACACAGAATTGTTTCAGAAGACTGAAGTTATAAGAGGCCGAGTGTTTTCTTAAAAATATAACCCATGTTATTGCTAAAAACATAACCCTCCTTCTTATGCAGCAGTTAAAATTAAATACAAGTTCATTCCTTTTCATTCAAGTATGCATAAAAAAATACATGCTATTAAAATACTTAAATTAAATAAATCAAATAGTATAATAATAACTGCATAAATTATTTCATTCGATTTGAAAATAGTGTTACAATTTCATTAATTGTTAGTCGAAGCTTTTCACAATTAATTGAAAAGACTTTCGGAACAGTAACAGCTGACTCAACATTATGGCAATAATTTCATGAGGAAGGTCAAAGTATGTTGACAGTTTTCCCTTTCAGCTTTTACCAGATGATTGTCATGTGGAACAGTAATACATAATATTAATATTAATTGCACGGCACACTGACTGATCGAATAGCACAAAATCAAATTTATTAGTTACAATATTCCTATTAGTTACAATATTCCTGGCGCTCAACTGTGGGGTAGTGCATGCGACACTAGCCTAAATATCCTGCAAAGAATGCAAAATAAAATACTACGTACTATCGCCAACTCGCCGTGGTTTATCACGAATGAGGAACTACATCATAATTTGCAAATTTGCACAGTAAAGGACGAAGTTAGGGAGCTAGCCAAAAGATACAAGAAGCGACTCCTTATTCATCCTAATATCTTAGCAAACAGACTCTTGACTGATGACTGTCCGAGGCGTCTTAAACGTAAACGCATACTCGACCTGGACATTTAAAAAAACAGGACGCACCAAATGAGCGCCGACTCCTAATGAGGATCGACCTCCACAAGACAAAGACACTCGCAACATATTTGTTTATAGTCTTAGGACTGATCGCAGATTGGCCGTACAAGAAAAAAAAAAAAACAATATTCCTGTCACTGTCAGTGATAATCGGTCGGTCCCTAGAGCAATGCAATAAGTACTAAGTTTTCTTCAAAAACCGACGCTAGGTCGTACCTATATTATGCATCTCTAAATCGATAAATCCATTTTACTGCATACTTGATCATGTATGTAAAAGACAAGATGAGGACACAAAAAACATAGTATTACTACTATATTTCAACGTCAGGAAGTGATTCTAATTTGACTTCAAAGATTTAATCCACGCATACCTACTAACAAGGCAAGTTATTGTTTAGAAAGAAAAGTACTTTAACACAGACAAGTTTCAATTTAAAAGAACTCCATCAAAACGCCCCCATAGCAAGATAGAATATTTAATTTGACGAGGTTGTATTTTAAGCGCGATGCATTTCAATTTAACGTCCTATTGTTAACCGACTTCCAAAAAGGAGGAGGTTCTACGTTCGGCTGTATGTATGTTTTTTTTTTTTTTTTTTTTTTTTTTTATGTATGTCCAGCGATAGTTCCGTCATTTGTGGACCGATTTCAAAAATTCTTCTTTTGTTTTGAAGGGTTTGATTCCAGGGTGGTCCCATTTTTTTCATGTCAGGATCTGATGATGGCATCCTGGAGAAATCGAGGGGAACTTTTGAAAATTGTAGGGACGGCTAGCACGTTTGTTAGTGTTTCCATAAGGTATTTTAAACCACTACACTTTTATGAAGGTCTGGAGTTGGTCTGATGATGGAGCCGAAACACAGACGATGGAACTCGTCAACGATTTACAGCAGGTACCTTTTGTTTGGGCTTGATTTATTTGTATTGATGAGAACTTTCCACCTAGATGGGTTGTGACTGTATTAAGGGTCTGATGATGAAGACGAAGGACAGTTAAGAGAACTCCTCAACGGTTCACAGTAACTACCTTGTGTTTGGACTTGATAAATTGGTATTGATGAGAACTTTCCACCTAGATGGGTTGTGACTGTATTAGGGGTCTGGTGATGAAGACTAAGGATAGTTAAGGGAACTCCTCAACGGTTCACAGTAGCTACCTTGTGTTTTGACTTGATCATTTTGTATTAATGAGAACTTTCCACCTGGATAGGTTGCGACTGTATTAGGTGTCTGGTGACGAAGATGAAGGAGAGTTAAGGGAACTCCTCGACGGTACACAGTAGTTACCTTGTGTTTGGACTTGATAAATTTTATATTGATAAGAACTTTCCAACCATATGGATTGTGACTGCATAGGGGGTCTGGTGCTGAAGACGGAGGACAGTCACCTTTAACGATTTTCTGAATATTCATATTACGTGTAGATAAAGGGGAGTGAAATTTTGTATGTGAGTTAAGGTAGTATTTTTAAAACTGTGATTGTAGGACTTAGATACTTATCATAGGAAAATAACGTTTCAACTAATTGCTTATTAATTTTTGTTCTCACTCAGTAGGTGTGCTAACACTAAAAATTAAAAAATAAAAATTTTAATAAAAAAATTCAACCGACTTCCAAC
Organism: Bicyclus anynana; assembly: GCF_947172395.1. Classification (NCBI taxonomy): domain Eukaryota; kingdom Metazoa; phylum Arthropoda; class Insecta; order Lepidoptera; family Nymphalidae; genus Bicyclus; species Bicyclus anynana. The sequence continues at coordinate 15,282,819 of NC_069097.1, read as the reverse complement.
TCAAAAATTAACCTAAACTAAAAAGCAAAAAATAACATCTTACCTATGTGCTACCTTCTGATCAGTTTGAAGGCGGTGCCAATCCAGTGTCATGTTTTAATTAAAGCCGTTTCTGAAAGAACCACAGACATTTTGTAATTTAAACGGCTTAAATTAAAACATCACTGGCTTGGCACCGCCTTCAAACTGATCAGAAGGTAGCACATAGGTAAGATGTTATTTTTTGCTTTTTAGTTTAGGTTAATTTTTGAGTTGGAAGTCGGTTGAATTTTTTTATTAAAATTTTTAGATAGTAAGTTACATAAAAATATGCTGAGTGCATTGTGTGGAATGATGTATGCTATTAGGTACAGCGAGCGAGCGACTGCTCGAGTTAGTAATGGTTTCGGTGTTGAAAATAATTATTTGGGCAATTTATTAATCCGAGAACCACATAACTTCACAGTGTTTTTTTATTTTACAGCACTTTTAACAATTTGCAATTGCTGGTTAATTGTTCTCGCTCCTGCTGGACCTCAGAAATTCGATAACCTAGTTCGCAATCGTATTAACTTCGTTTTATTTTCGCAATAAAATTGCAAATTTAAGATTTGTGCTCCATCGTCTTAAAATTACACCAGTTTATCGTTAATTTTTATTAAATTATCGTTAGTTTATTAAGTTTCGTTTTCTCTATGTATTGTTATCTATTCTCTACGTGTGTTCGTAAAAAATGATGGTTTGGAATAATGATGTTTATTTCTTTAAATCTTTAGTATAAAATATCATTGACTATAAATAATGATTCTTTTTTTTTTTTTTTTTTATTCTTTACAAGTTAGTCCTTGACTACAATCTCACCTGATGGTAAGTGATGATGCAATCTAATATGGAAGCGGGCTAACTTGTTAGGAGGAGGATGAAAATCCACACCCCTTTCGGTTTCTACACGGCATCGTACCGGAACGCTAAATCGCTTGGCGGTACGTCTTTGCCGGTAGGGTGGTAACTAGCCACGGCCGAAGCCTCCCACCAGCCAAATTCTATTTTGTAGGCTATTTTAATGACACTTTATTGCTGTCGATCTGTGTGAACATGCTACACAGAATATCCACATTATCACTGAAAATAGCAAGAAATATTTTAGATGTAATCTAAATATTATTCAGCGTATGTAAACTGACGCGTAAATCTGTGAAACTATGATTACATGAAAAACATTAAATAGTACATACACCTCCTTTGGAAGTATGTCTAAAAATAATTTATTTAAAGGAAGAAGATCACAAGTAACCAGAGTCTTTACAAGCAACGTACTGTAGGCGGTGAACTCCATTAAAAAAAATATTTAAAAACATAAGACGTCATTTTTCTTGAATAATATTATTGAAAATCACTGATGCGACGCTTCGTGTTGTACTGACTCGGAATGTATTACTTTTTGAATTTTGTATTTGGAGCGGCTACGACACCGTCGTGTTCCGTACGCTTCATCTGTATATTGTTGATTAATTTGTGAAAAGTAGCTGGTCTATACTACAACCATACTCGATGTGCACATACTGTTTACCAACATAAAAAAAACATACATACAGTCGAACGTAGAACTTCCTCCTTTTTGGAAGTCGGTTAAAAATTGGATTTTAAATTATATTTATTTTCATTATTTTTAAGAACTATTATAATTATTATTAGGTGTGAAATTATTTACCTATTATCGGGTAATATAGGCTCGGTCAAAATCTCAAACCATGTGCCTACCACGATGACCATGCGTGCAAGCACCGTGCAAGTTTATCTGTATAATTACGAAATAAATTGCATTTACGTTTACCCTGTTGGTATATTTCATTTCGCACCTCTTTAATACATTTCAATAAAGTTAACAGCTCCCAAGTTTGTTTGTACAGAACAATCGTCTCTCTACACTGCGGGGTATTTAATTTTTTAAAATTTTACGACTCCACGGCTTTTACTGGCCCGTTTGTTTTTATATTTGAATGCAATCCAACAAAGGAGTGGTTGACGGGTGTAACATAATTTAGGGATTTTATTTATTGGATTCGATTTAAATCTCGCCTGGCTGGCTACAATTTTAATTTTGTTATTTTTAGTGGTTTTTTTACGTATGGTTGTTATAATGTAGGTATTCTTATTGTAATAAGTTAGCTATATCCGATTACCATCTCTAGAGAGTAAAAAAGATTCATAACAAGATCCCCAAGACGGTTATGGACCTGCCACTGCATAAGTTCAACGGCATACTCAATAGCTCAACGGTAAGAGCCGTCGGACTCATCACCGAAGAGTGGTGGTTCGATCCCCGCCCGTTGGTCTATTGTCGTACCCACTCCTAGCACAGTCTTTCCCGACTAGTTTGAGGGGAATGGGAATATTGGTCATATTATAAAAGATATGGCAAATATTTTTATTAAAAAAAAAAAAGTTCAAACAAAGAGTTTTAACATTTACTTACTTGCGAAGCGTTTGTAGAAAGAGAATCGACATGGCTACAGGCCCAGAATCGTCGCGGAGTCTTGGTAATACGGTGTTGATGTATTCTGTGATACGGTCTCGTTTTACTCATTGGGTACCTACGTCGTTATCAACCCATATTCGGCTCACTGCTGAGCTTGAGTCTCCTCTCAGAATGAGAGGGGTTATAGTCCACCATGCTGGCCCAATGCGGATTGGCAGACTTCACACACGCAGAGAATTGAGAAAATTCTCTGATACGCAGGTTTCTTCACGATGTTTTTCCTTTACCATTTGAGACTGATATTTAATTTCTTAAAGTCTTGGTACCTAATATGGTCTGGTAATGTATTCTGTTATACAGTCTCGTTTTATATTCATTGGGTACCTACGGAACTCTAAAATCGGTCCGTTACAATACATGCAAGGAATAAACTGACCTGTTTACATCGTTTATACATATTTTTACTAGTTTTCTTAACGTTTTTTTTTCCACTAACGGCGCCATTATAATTAGTTTGCTCAGCAGAGGTGTTAATCTCCACGTGAAGTGCCCGCTTTCACACAGTTTTCTACGCTGCATGTAAATATTTGCACGCCATCAAATAAATATAGATTTTAGTGCCGAGTGCGTGACGCCTTTGATGTTTGGAAATGGTGGTTTTACTTTTTAACTTTTTTAGAGTTCCGCATTCAAAGGGTAAAACGGGTTCCTATTACTGAGACTCTGCTGTCCGTCCGTCTGTCACCAGTGGTGTTAACCTGCGACCAAGTGAAGAGAAATATACAAAATATCGTCCTATGGCGGCGGAGATGTCCCAGTTCCATCTCTTTGATCCCAACGCAATGATAGAGATTGCATTATTTCCAGTTCATTATAGTGTAGTGGTGAGACGGTGACTTACTGCTATTACGGTAAGGACAAGGGACCTTACAAATGCTGTAGTGTTCGTGTATATATACACCGGTAGTGGGGTAGTGTTCGTGTATATATACACCGGTAGTGGGCGAGAGCGGCCAGTCTATGGCTAGCATCGAGAGGAGGCGGACGTGTGCAGCTGGCCATTATAGTGTAGTGGTGAGACGGTGACTTACTGCTATTACGGTAAGGACAAGGGACCTTACAAGTGACCTTAAAATTTTCCAATTTTGTCTATTTCTTTTCACGATATTATCTCGGTGGTCGCATGGCCTGGGCTGTATCTTATGAACCGTGATATAGAGTAAGCGGGATAGTTAGACAGTTGTTATTTTCACAGATTATATTGTATTTCAGTTACTATAATAACAAAAAACTAAAAAACAGATTGAAATTTTTTAGCTCTTTTAAAATATTTACAATTAACTAAAACAATAATATAGTAACTAAATTAACTAAGACTAAACCTACTATAGAAATTAAAAAACAAAACCAAATATAAAATTACTAGCCGACGCCCGCGACTTCGTCCGCGTGAAACTCGATGTAAACTTTCACCTACCCCTATCCTACCCCTACCCTGCCCTACCCCTAGCCTACACCTACCCCTACCCTACTCCTACCTACCCTACTTTTCTGGTTGGTTTTTTACACCTTGTGTCCGAAAAACCTACATATCTTACGGAACCCTATTTTTTTTCAAAATAAAATTTAGCCTATGTTACTTGTGGATAATGTAGCTTTCGAATGGTGAAAGAATTTTTAAAATCGGTCTAGTAGTTTTTGAGCCTATTCATTACAAACAAACAAACAAACAAACAAACAAACAAACAAACAAACATACAAACAAAGTTTTTCTCTTTATAATATTAGTATAGATATCTAAAGACTTGGGCGTCGTAGAATTCATCCGAAAGTATGTTCATTGGTAAAGTGCCCAGAAGGCAGTATTGCCACGTGGTATGGCTATACATAATCTCTGACCTACTTAAATATAGTCCAGCCTTCTGGCCAATTAATTAAAATTGATTAAAATAAATATTTAAGGGGGCTCCCATACAACAAACATGATTTTTTTGCTGTTTTTATAGATACTGGTATGGAACCCTTCGTGCGTAAGTCCAACTTGTACTTGACTGGAAATATTCAACTACACATTATTACTTGGTTTATGGACAAGATTCTCAAATTTGAGAGTATTTATGTATACGGATTTCTCGTTACGTCCTTGTGGTTTACTGGTCCATAACCACTGGCAAAAGCCGCACAGAACTAGAACACACCAGAAGCTAGCACAGCTTCTGTTGTGTTCTATTTCAACCCGCACAAGAGCATCGTAGTTGGGTCGAAACACTAAACAACACCCAAACAGCCTATAACCTAGTTATCCAATTGCTTCGGGGATCCTGCCTTAGGGGGCAAAAAAGAAAAAAAAACGACCACATCAAAGTTCAAGCCATTTCGAAATCTGCACGTTTAAAATTGATTAATTATGTGTTGTTAACTTAAGGATAAGGGGAGCCCACATTGGAACATTGCTCAAGACATTAAATTACCTTAATCCGGCACTGTTTATACTATTAGTTTATATAAAACGCAGTCAATTACTACTGTACCTAAAGTCGTCATAATATGGTGGTGATATCACCATCACTTAGCGCATCCCTCAGCGGCACATGAAAGGCACAAACAAAGCAAAGCAAGCAAGGCCTATGCCCTCGCTGCACTCCTCACAACGAGCTCTTTGTGTGTCGGTAACTGAACCTCGTCAATGGGCTTGCTTTCAATGCAAATAGGGCGTGATACGCTGTAAGAGATGGGATGTCGACAGACTTCGTTATTTTTTTTTTATTTTAGCCATTATCGTTATTTTTAACTAGCTGACACTGCGCGGTTTCACCCGAGTGGTTCCCGTTCCTGTAGGAATACGGGGGTAATATATAGCCTATAGCCTTCCTCGATAAATGTTCTATATAACACTGAAAGAAATTTTCAAATCGGAATAGTAGTTCCTGTGATTAGCGCATTCAAGCAAACAAACAAACAAACTGTTCAGCTTTATAATATTAGTATAAATGGATCAACCAGTGGTAATCCATTAAAAATACCGTAAGCATGTGATGCCGCACTTTAATGTAGCGTCACATGTTTCGAATCTACGCCGTCCGAAGCAAAGGCATAGGTCATATTCACTGGGCTATCACGGCTCGACGGTATGACGGATCGAATCCGGTCTGTGCACTTCGAATTTTTCAGATATGTGCATTTTTAGAAATTAAATAGCACGTGTCTTTAACAGTGACGGAAACCTGCACACCTGAAAAATCTCTACGTATGTGAAGTCTGCTAATACATTGGGGCCAGTGTGGTGGACTATAAGCCTAACCTCTCTAATTCTGAGAGAAGATTCGTGCTCAACAGTGAGCGAAATATGGGTTGTTAATGATAATTAAAAGTTAAGTCTAAATAGCTCGACGATTAAGGGGTCGGACTCACACCGAGAAGTCTTGGTTTCTATTCTGTTAATTTTTTCCCTATTTTTTTGGTAAAAGTTTATAATGTTAAGGCAAAATAATAAGTGTATACTCATCACTTTAAATGTTCATTTATATGTTAAATAAAAATAAAAATCAGTAAAAAGTTAAAACTACCACTAGAAAACAAACTATTGCTAAGAGTCAGCAATAAAATTTGCACTTGCCTATATCTTATTCTCAAAATTGACAACCCCAAAATGTGTATTCTGTATTCGTAGGTAGGTCGTACCCACTCCTAATACGGTCTTACTGACGACAGACCCATATTTTTAACCGACTTCAAAAAAAGGAGGAGGTTCTCAATACGACATTATTTTTTCAATGATTGTTACCTTTTGAAAATTATTTTCGTTTGAAAGAATATACTTTCAGATTGGTCTTATTTCATTTTCATGAAAATCGGTTTTGTATTTTGTGTCAAACTAAACAACTTAAACAATCAGTCGGGATGATGGCAAGAGACCTGATGGATTGACCGCTGGTTCCCTGGGAAATGGGGCGGGCCCTTATGTGGGACGCTACATGCGTTGACACATTAGCACCGTGTTATATCAGGGAGACAGAATCAAGACCGGGAGCCGCAGCAAAAAAAGCTGAAACCGGTAAGTGACTCAAGTATGCCTCACTGACAGAGAGTTACATATTTGTACCTTTTGCCGTGAAGACCCTTGGGCCATGCAGTCGCAGTGCCAAAAAATTCACGGAATCACTTCACCGCGGCTAGTTGCCTCGACTGGTGACAGAAGGGCTGGCTCATTTTTTGCGCAAAGGATCAGCCTGGCTGTCCAGCGCGGAAATGCAGCCAGTATTCTTGCCACCATTCCACGTGGGCGTGATTTGTATAGTTATTAGGATAAGTTAGCTTAAGTTCCTTATTGTATTCTTTCTCAATAAAAAAAAGTCGGTTCCATTTTTTTGTCAAATATATTATTATTTTTATTCATTATTTATGTAACAGTAATACATGCGTGATTGATTGTGTATTTCAGTTTATAGTTTTTGCTGTGCGCTGCGAAGCTGATAATGTAATGCGCTATAAATCTGCGCAACTGTGTCACTGGACCATTACGAATAGCTTTCATGTTAACTTTTATTCGCGTGATGTTTATTTCTTATACCAACAAACTCTTTGATGCGTAACATCGCTCTACATTTTTATGGTTGGGGTTTAATTTTATTTCAGTTCTTCATCATTAGATGACGTTAAAATTATTGGTTAAAGAATTTTCAAAATCGGTTAAGTAGATACAGAGAGCCCTACACAAGCTTACAAACTATAATAATATTAGGTACTAGCGGACGCCCGCGACTTCGTCCGGGACTTCATCCTTAGATCTCTTTATTCCAGCCCTTACAGTAGTATCGCTGTAAAAATGGAGTAACTTCTCCCGTTTTCCCTACATTTCCCTTCACTGCTCTGCTCCTATTGATCGTAACGTGATGAAAAGTATACTATAACCTGCCCTGGAGTATAAATAATAATCGTACAAAGTGTTATCAAAATCCGTCGAGTAGTTTTTGTTTCTATAACGAACATACAGACAGACAGACAAAAATTTTACTGATTGATATTTTGGCATCAGTATCGACCACTAATTACCCCTTGATAGTTATTTTGGATATATATCTTTCATGGATTGGAGGTATATATTTCATGTACAGAATTGACCTCTCTAGATAGATTCCTACTGGAGTAGGATCTACACTATTTATGACGGCCTCCGTGGCGCAGTGGTATGCGCGGTGGATCTACAAGACCTGGGTTCGATCCTCGGCTGGGCAGATTGAGATTTTCTTAATTTGTCCAGGTCTGGCTGGCGGGAGGCTTCGGCCGTGGCTAGTTACCACCCTACCGGCAAAGACGTACCGCCAAGCGATTTAGCGTTCCGGTACGATGCCGTGTAGAAACCAAAAGGTGTGTGGATTTTCGTCCTCCTCGTAACAAGTTAGCCCGCTTCCATCTTAGACTGCATCATCACTTACCATCAGGTGAGATTGTAGTCAAGGGCTAACTTGTAAAGAATAAAAAAAACACGGGTTAAACCATATTAATAGATGACCACATGTCATCTAACCCTATCGGTCAACCAACAGCCGATAACGTCCCAACATTCAACAACAAACCGAAAACGAATCAAACAGTAAAGTGGCCATTATCGCCCGCTCCGAAAGCACTTACTGCCGCGTGAGAAACAAATGTTTGTAAAAGGATAAGATAAGCTAAGCTGTGCAAGCTGTGCTCCCCTTAATTACACATGGCGTGATTTGCTCAGGGAAAACTGGGTTACACACACTAGCTGCATTCTTGTTTCGTCAGAAAAATCTTGACAAAACAAAGTATGGGTGATTGACAATTGCAAAAAACCATAGACAAAGAATGTAGGAATGTGAGAATAAAACCTCTTTGACTAACGTTTTAAACGTCAATCTACTCGTTTATTAGTGTAAAATTCATATTATTATTTTGTTTATAACCACGTGATGGGAAAATGCTTTCTTTTTAAACACTAGTATAACGTGACGGGTAGCAGCGAAAATTATGGTACAATTATTTTGTGTTAGAGGAAACACCTCGAGCAGGTCCCAGGACGTGTGACCTTGGGTGTAGGTTTAAGGGATCCCTTTAGAATGCATTGACACTCACCTCCCCTCTCAATAATTACAACATAAAACATTAATACTATTTCCGTTTTACCCTGAATAATCCCCCACTATCTTTAAAAAAAAGCTAGAAAACTATATTATTTACATTCCAGAGTCAAAACAAAAATGAGTATACAATGAATAATCGTTGATATCCAAATGGTGACACCTAACTGTTTTTAATCAAAGTATATGAGTAGGTAAATGCTAATAGTATAGGTATAGAAAACCAACAAAATTAAAGTTTTGGAACTGTTAGTTTGAAACTTTAAATTAACTTATTCGTGCCTATATTCTTGTGAGTTAAACTGGTGTTGTATTTAATAAAGCAATACACAAAATACAAGAATAAAATTTAAGTCTATTTGGACTTTAATTTTATTCTTAGATTTTTTGTATTGCTTAAAACTTTACATAAATTATTTCTCATCAAACACTCGAGAATTATAAAATTGTACTAAAAAACTGTAACTCTATTAAGTAGGTACTCCAAAAGATCGTTTCAACATTGTAACGGCTTCTTCCCGAACGTAAAAAAACGTTAAAAGTAATTCCCTGTTACGATGTTGTGAACCAACATTGCGTTTATGATCCGAACCGAACATTCGTTCTGTAATAATAAAACGGAACTAATTCGTAACGAAACCCGCATGAATAAAAAAAATATAAATTAAGCTATGGTTGGTTTTTTCTAAGACGATCAAATCGAGTATTTTTTTATATCTGACACAAATAGTCATAATAAATAGATTTTTTTATAGTCACTGAACGCATGATATTAGTTACTAGCCGACGCCCTGCGGTTTTACCCGCGTTCCCATTTCCATGTTAATACGGGGATAAAATAAAGCCTATAACACTATGTAACATGTCTAATGTCTATAGTATAAAGATAACAGACATTACGAAGTGGTTTTATTTAGCTTCCAAGTTATTTACCTACTTACTCAAGTAGGCTTAGTTTACAAGCACTTTTGAAACATCAGGGCCTATAGCCAAGTGGCACGTCGATTCTCTTTCTACAATCACAAACGCATCGAAAACTGGAAAAATGTATAGGTATGACAGATCTATCCGATCGGCAACTTGATCACGTGACCTGTCGACAACAAATGTGATTGCCATACATTTTTAAATTTTTGAAGCGTTTGCGATCGTAGAAAGAGAATCGACATGCCATTTGGCTACAGGCCCAGGTTAGTGTTTAGTGACTCTACCACCGGTTAGAAGGCAGGATCTACTGAGAAAAACCGGCGAGAAACTCTGTCTTTTGAACCAAAACAAATGTTGTTTCTTGAAAAATACTTCACAATTATAGCTATATTCATTACAATTTCTTTTACTTCCTGTGTGAAGGTGAAAGCTAATCCAATAGTCTCCAAACAACCGTCATCATGGAATTCAACAATTGTGTAGTACATACACATACATAGGTTATAAATAGGTTACTTACCTATTTATAACCTATGTAACAAAAATAAATACCGATTTTTTTTAAATTATTAACCACAATTATTTTTAAATTAAAGAAAATTATTCTTTTATTTTCAGATACACACTGATCGCATATTATGACATGTATTCTCAAATCTACACGACCGCCAAGATCTGGATACAGCTGCTGCTCGTCTGGTTCGTGTCCTTTGGGCTAATGGTGAGTACCTTACAGGGATAACCTCGACCACAGACTTAAGTTTATGTATCTACATAATCATAAGCCAAAACTCAAAATTTGATTTTTTAAAGTGATAATTTTGTTATGGGAATGTAAACCGCTTCATAACGTAATGCGTTACGGCCCCACTCTTTCACTCACGCATACGGCAGCACATTTAAATTGTCACTTCTGCGGTTTGGTGGTGTCTAGTCATAGCCGAAGCCTCTTACCAGCAATAATTTTAGAAGGGCAGGGAACACACAGCAATGGGGATGATGACTAGGTTTAAATATATTAATTTTTATGATAAATTCGGGTAAATAGGGTCAATGTTAACTAATTTATACATAAAAAGCGAAGATTGTCTGGATATTTTCAAAATAAACGAGATTATAAAATTTCAAAATCTATTAAAAATATTTTATCGTAATTAGATGAAATTCATACAGTTTTAGCTTCCTTACATTAAATGTGACATTTTTTAATAAATGAACTATAAACATAAACGCACAAATAACAAAGATATTAGTAATTTTGTTTAAACGCACATACAAATCTAACGATCATTACATTGCCTACGACGTCATTAGTTTGTACCATTTTGTATGGGGCGTTTATCAGGGATCCGCGGCAGCGCCACAAATCTGACTTTAAATCCCTGTAGCTCCGAAAGTAATGATCGCAGATACCCTGTTCCTTTTACAAATTTGCTTTACTATTAGTATACTCTTAATTTATATACAATTTAAAAAACTGTCATCATCCCTATTGCTCTTTAAAAAAATTATACGATCTTACAGTTACATCATTATCATTGTCTACAAAAATCCTTAACAAGCGCGAACCTAATCCTGATTAAAAAAAAAGTTTTGTCTATGGGTCTTGCGCAATGACTCGCTCGTAACATATTATGCTGAATGCGATTGGTTCATTGCACTTCCCCGCGCGCTATACTGGTTTAATTGTCCCGAATTACCGCCAAGCGCCGCGCATCCGTATTATGGCGTGGCCTAATTTATGGACGGACGGCTATAATTAAAACTTCCATTATTGTTATGGCAATAGTCATTTTTATCCGACTGTGTCGAAATCCGATAGGAGGGTTATGTTTTTGACCTGTATGTCCGTTTGCAAAATATTCAAAAATAGTACACTATCTTTATTATGATTAGACAGTTGGGACAAATCATAGAAAATATTTTGTAACTTTTTAGTTTCAACGATGAATTTTAAAATTTCTTCTTATTGGAATCGTCCATAGTCTATCGATAGGATGATTAGTTATCAATGGATAATATGTTTACATTATATAACATTTATTCTTTGTACGCCTTTTACAATCACTTAGTATTCATTTTAGTCCGGATTTACCTACAACTACGATAATTAATTCATGAAATGCAAGCACACGTGGTCAGGTCAATCTTTATATTATCCTTTGAATAACATTTTATAAAAAAGCAATACATAATTTTAAATAATTTAAGTATACCTTCATTTTTAAACATTCCACATTGAGTTTAGCTTTTGTATAGACTTTGTTAGACTTGCGATAGATATTATTTATGGATGATTCGTGCAACTTGCACTACTGCAAAGAGTATAGTATTATGTAATAATTTTAAAAATTAGGGTAGAGTATAATCTGAAATATCTCAAAACTAAGGAAATCTCAGGGACAAACATTCAAAATCTACACATTTTCTATTTAATTTCTTTTTTTTTTAAATTAATTACAAAAGACTTTTATTATTTCTCTCTAACTATGTACCTATCTATTTACCACGCCTGTCAGTTGGTAACCATAAATCCTTTGACCTTTTAAAACCTGTCTAGCAAAATAAAAGACCTTACCTAAGGGCTAAGAGGGACACAATTTGGTTTGCTGCCCTAGACGTAAAACTGTTGAGGCTTTATTTGAACGTTCGCATGTGTGCAATATTTTAAGAGAACAGGTTATTTCTGGAAGTGTTTGATTATGTTAACTAATTTGCAGCCGCCGGCGGACTGGCTAGATTTTAAATAAGTGGGAATTAGTAGTTTTAAAAATAGTCTGCACTCGATATTTTTGTTAGGTTGTTTTATATTGGTTGAACATGTGACCCAGTTTGATTCTGCAAAGATCACTTTTAGAGATGATAATAATGGAACTACAACTTCCTAAGTCCGGGTTGTTACTAAACATTAATTGGAAGGAAGAAAAGTTTCATACTTAATTTATTGCCCGACCCTGATTAAGTTATGATTTCAGTTTGATTAATTATTAATGATTGCATCGGTCGCGATCGGAGCATTTTATACTTGTAGGCAAACTACTGGTCCTCGTTGGTTGGTGGTTGATTGGATTTGTCGCTGGTTCGTTGAAAGTACAATCTGTAGTAAAATATGCTGTTAACATCACCAATGCCAATTCTAGACATGATGTGCTCATTAGTTAAATAAATAAGCGCGCGCTTTTCTGACTTCCTATGGTTAACACCCTTGCAGATCGCAAGAAAGCGAGAGGAAATTTATGTTAAAACATTAATATGTTTATCTGTTTGTTTACAGTCTCTACCATTGTTGGGTATTTGGGGCCAGCTGGGGCTCGAACCGGGCACGTTCTCTTGCACGATACTGCCCAAAGACGGCCACAGTCCCAAGAAGTATCTCTTCGCATTCGGCTTCGCGCTCCCGTGTGTCGTCATCATCGTGTCGTACTCGTGCATCTACTGGCGCGTGCGCGAGAGCAAGCGCAAGCTGGAGGGACGCAGGTGTGTATGTGGGTGAGATCTCGTGCATGTCTTTGTGTTCACTGTTCGGGCTCGCGCTGCGTGTGTCGTCATCATCGTGTCGTACTCGTGCATCTACTGGCGCGTGCGCGAGAGCAAGCGCAAGCTGGAGGGACGCAGGTGTGTATGTGGGTGAGATCTCGTGCATGTCTTTGTGTTCACTGTTCGGGCTCGCGCTGCGTGTGTCGTCATCATCGTGTCGTACTCGTGCATCTACTGGCGCGTGCGCGAGAGCAAGCGCAAGCTGGAGGGACGCAGGTGTGTATGTGGGTGAGATCTCGTGCATGTCTTTGTGTTCACTGTTCGGGCTCGCGCTGCGTGTGTCGTCATCATCGTGTCGTACTCGTGCATCTACTGGCGCGTGCGCGAGAGCAAGCGCAAGCTGGAGGGACGCAGGTGTGTATGTGGGTGAGATCTCGTGCAAGTCTTTGTGTTCACTGTTCGGGCTCGCGCTGCGTGTGTCGTCATCATCGTGTCGTACTCGTGCATCTACTGGCGCGTGCGCGAGAGCAAGCGCAAGCTGGAGGGACGCAGGTGTGTATGTGGGTGAGATCTCGTGCATGTCTTTGTGTTCACTGTTCGGGCTCGCGCTGCGTGTGTCGTCATCATCGTGTCGTACTCGTGCATCTACTGGCGCGTGCGCGAGAGCAAGCGCAAGCTGGAGGGACGCAGGTGTGTATGTGGGTGAGATCTCGTGCGTGTGTTTTTTTCTCAGAAAAAATTGTATATACAATTACATGTTTGTGTGTTGATTTTTTTTAGTTCTTATTAAGGTTTTATTTGTTCACAGCAAACTCAGCGGGCAGACAGCTAAAGAGAAAGAAGAAGATTCCCGTCTCACTACGCTTATGCTAACGATATTCCTCTGTTTCCTTGCATGTTTCCTCCCACTCATGATTATGAACGTGTCCGATGACAAAATTACTTATCCCTGGCTGCACATCATAGCATCAATATTAGCGTGGGCCTCTAGTGTGATCAACCCTTTGATATACGCAGCTACCAATAGACAATATAGAGCGGCGTATGCCAACCTTTTGAAGTTTTGCAAGAATAATCCCGTCGCACGAAGAACGACTTGGGGAAGCAGAACTGTTGGACATTCCTCGAATTCCCCACATTATGTGGACAATAAACGGAATAATTTGAAAGAGAATCCTACAAATTTATAAGTCTGCTGTAGTTTTTGTCGCAAAGTGTAAAGGGGCCATATCATCTCAGTTCTATCTATTTGAATTACACTTAACAGTTCCATGACAATTCGCATAATTCTCTCAAATAATTAGTTAGCAAAATTTCCATATTTTTATAATAACCCACTAATCTACAAGTATGACGCGACAAAACTATTACACTTCTAATTTATGTGACCAAAACTGTGGTTAATCATGCGTATTTTAATTTACCATGTAATTATTCACAGTTAAAACGGGCAAGCACGAACGCCTTTTTAATATTAAGTAATAAGCGCGATAGACCGTTAAGAGTGATAAATAAATCATAACTGTAAATGATTTCAATTTACATTGATGAAGTATCAATGTATATTTAAACAGCGTAAATATGGTCGTACATTGTACACTCCTGTAAATATAAATTGTTAAATATTGTAAATATAAATTGGTTTAGATATAAATAATATAAAAATATAGGTTGTATACTTAATAGATGATTACTAAGTGACCAAAGTAATTTATTTTATATCTTAAATGTTATGAAAATCTCAATAATACACTAATGTGTTTAGGCAATATTTTATATTACTTATGATATTTAAGTTTATCAATATTATTATATCAAATCAGTAATCAACAAAGTTATGCTTATATTCCCCTGGATCAGATTACCTATTATCATTCATTCATGACCAATATCATATCAATATTTATATATGTCAGTTACTTTTCGGTACCTATATAACATTTATTGTACATAAAAGAAACTGATTTATTAAATAATTACATCAGAATTAAGTCATTGTAATTATTTTTGATATTATATCGATCTAATAATATTTTTACCTATATACCTATAAATAATTAAGTACCTACCGTTACTTTATTAAATATTTACTACACTGCGTCAATAAGAACCTGATTGTATCTCAATTTCACGGTTTGTTTAACTTGAGTTAAAACAAACTGCTAGTTTAATTTAAATGAATGTATGAAGCCACCAAAGAACATTAAAACCCCCAAGAATTTACATAAGAATATATCTATTTAAATATATTTACAGTCAATTGCAATTTAAGTGTTGTTAGAAAATTAATGTTATTTACTACCCAGTTACCTAAGCTGCCTATTTAGTTTTTTTATTACAAAATATTATTTGAATTATTTACTCACTGAGTCAAATGTTCAGAGTTATTCGCTAAACTACTGAATTAGCTACCAATATACAGCGTCCCATGCATTATACTTCATACACAATCTTAATTATATTTTGTTGTTGTGTGCATTTTAAGAAATTAAATATCACGTGTCTCAGACGGTGAAGGAAAGCATCGTGAGGCCTGCATACCAGAGAATGTTCATAATTCTCTGCGTGTGTGAAGTCTGCCAATCCGCATTGGGCCAGTGTGGTGAACTAATGGCCTAACCTCTCTTATCGTGAAAGGAGACTCGTGCTCAGCAGCGAGCTGAGTATGGGTTGATAATGATGATGATGATGAACGATTTATGTTCATCATCATGATATGATAAGTAGGAAATATTGTATGTTTCATTAAGTTTGATCCAATTATTTATGGGTCAACCTGTATAATTTAGGTAAAATTAAATTTCACGATAATATAAATTTAATTTTTTGTTAAAACAGTATTTGTTTACAAATATTTTACGACTTACCTACCTATTTTTCAAGTTACCATATCGCTACCAAGAGCCGAAATATAATCTTTATTTTTATATTACAGGTTTCATGTGTTTTTTTTTTTTACTTTTACATAGGTACCTATGTTACTTAATTCCATTTATTTTGAATTTTGGTGTAAAAAACTTATTTGAGCAATTTTTCGAATCTTATGATTATTACTTACGTATAGAAAAATATTATAGCTGATATCCAAAACTAATTAATGTTTATTATCTATGATTTCTCCCCTCAAAACATTCCGAATATTTAGTTCATAATTAATAATCAAAATATATGTGTGTTTGTTAGTTAATTTTGTACCTACCACCTACCTAGGTGTTTGAACGGTAGAAGAAGGTTGATTGTATTGTAAACGAGTAAATGTCATTATGATTTATGTTTACTAACATTTTTATATTGTACCAATTGTACCAATATAAATAATATAATATGTATAGATATAAATAGTTAACACCAAGACTGATATTAAAAGTCAATTAGGATAACAACAATTGCAATTTTCTAATAATTGTAATAATTGATTGTCACTACGTTTATATTGATCAAAAGATACCAAAGTTTAAATAAATGTATTTTATATATATGAACTGTGTTTTACTTTTGCCTGAAGTAACAGCTCTTAAATTACCTAAGAATGTAATTAATGTGCCTGAAACCTTTAAGACGTTAAATTTTCCCTGATTTCCTTAAAAAAACTGATGATGAAGTTATATAATGGAAACTGGGTTGGCTTGGTGCAATCCGTAGAAAACCCCTCTATATTAAAAGGGCTCTCTAGCTATCTTCCAAAGCCACCATGGTCCAAAACCTACATTCAGGGGCGTTTGTAGCACAAGGTTTTTAGCTAGGATATGCAAAACGGAAAATCATTTCCCTAAACATTCGTATCTTACTTAGTCCTGAAGGTAGGTAAAGAATTATTTCATCCATGACATGCACGCCCTTTTAACTTTCAGCTTTTATAAATGTTGGCAGTATAACGTGACGGGTAGCAGCGACAGGATTATAACATTATTTTTTGGTAGAGGAAACATCTCGAGCAGGTCCTAGGACTTGTGACCTTGGTTGTAGTTTTAAGGGATCCCTTTAGAATGCATTGACACTCACCTCCCCTGCCCGACATGTGTTCCGTGGGCATGAAACAATTTATGATCAATAATTACACCACAAAACATTATTGCACAAAATCGCTAACCCGACTAGCAGCGTGACGGAGTACACGTACCTAACAAAGAACTGGACTCAAATCAAATACCCTTTTATTAATACTATCGCCGTCGTAACAATTTATCAAATACCTCCTTTTTATAACAAAATAAATAACTAATATACCTAATTATTAAATTAAATAATATAATTCTTAGTGAATGTAAATACCACCTGTACGTTAAACAGAAAGTCACTTTTCCTAAATAGGTTAGTACCTATTGAGTCCTTTAAGCAGGGCATTATTGTAACCATGAAATACACGCTCCCTATATGTGCATGGACTGAAAAAATCTTTGAATAGTCTGCTGTAAAAAACTTTCAGTTTTAAAAATCTTAGAAGGTCTTGCCATAATTCTTATCACGCTCTCAAAACAAACAAAAAATTGTTAATCACAAAATCCGTGAGTGTAGAGGGTGCATTACTTTAGCCATCAGTGTGAATGAATTTTTAGGCTAATAACACTGGATTTATTTTTGACACCCTTTGCTTTTTCCCTACGGGAAAGAATAAAGAAAAAATTTTTTTTCGAAAATTTTGGTTCGACGTCTATTTGACGTTTGTCATTTGTCTTTAATACAACTTGTCTATGGTTACTTGATTGTCACTGGATTGGAAGAGGTTCCAAAAAATTTCGAAAAATTAACTAGAAAATGGCGAAAAGGATATCTCAGAGCGCCGTGAACTGGGCCGCTTTGGCTGAGAGAGTGCCGGCGCAGCAAAAGGGCAATCTTGCCACTTTCAAAGTCAAGTCCGATGGGTACCTCCGCAGGTTAGTTTTGACATGGTTGTTACATAATTTTATCATTGATTTTTATTCACAATTTAATTTAAATAGCATAAAATATATAATACTAATTCTATACTATACTAATTAAATATATCTGTACATTTAATATGGTGGTGGTGGTATATTCATGAGAAATAAAATTACTGCTATGTAATTTTAAGTAACAAATGATCATGAAGGTATGTATTCAACTAAGTTACCAAAAAGTGATCTAAGTGTTAATCTAAATTATGTTAATAAAATCTAAGTGATTAAGATCATAATCTCATGTTGACAATCAAAAAGTTACTCCTGTTTAATATTATATTTTTATATTATTGTACATACTATACCTTCTCTAATAATTTTGACTACTGTTGCAAATCACATTAAAATCATAGTTTAAAAGATCTCTCATACATCGCAATACCAAAACGAACAATTAAAACTAAACACTCATGTTCAATGTTCATCCATACTATTAATATATGAAAATTATTGTAATGTCTGATACTTTTCATGGCTGAACCGATGAACTTGGATGAAATTTGATATTGAGATAAATTGGTAGATTCGCTACTTTTGATCCCAAAGAGGACCATGGATTCCATGGGATGTATAAAAAACGGAATTTCAAGCAGATGCAAGTTGCAGGCATCTACTAATAATGAATTGAGTTTGATTTGGACATAACATGTGACTTACATTTTTTCTTCATCTTTGGTGTCCAGGGTGCTAGCCAACCCTGATGCACCACCAAAGATTGACTGGGCAGCATACAAGAGGGCTGTTCCCATCGCTGGCATGGTGGATAACTTCCAGAAGCAATATGAAGCCCTGAAGGTGCCATACCCGGCTGACACCCTGACTGCCAAGGTGGAGGCGCAGTCGGTGGAAGTGAAAAAGGCTATTGAGGCTTTTGTTCAGGAGTCTAATGCTAATATTGCTAAGTAAGTATACAATGTGCAACGTGCAGCTTTTATATTTGCTTAGTCATTTGTTTTAAAATCCACTACTGAAACTTAAAACTAATATTATACCCATTTAGGCCCTTGTTAGACAGATATTCTCATTATTTCATGCAAATAGTTTTCGGTCTAGTAAGCCTGTGTGGTGATCATGCTGTTTCTTTCTTTTTGAAAACAAATGATTTTTGTTTTTTTTTCTCTCAAATTGAATTTTGGGTTGGGTTATGAAATATTGGGGGTTTCTTCCTAAGAAGTTTTCAATACAACTTCAAGTTTCATATTTTTATTTTTGTATTTCTAAAAATTTTCATAATATAAATTATTATTATTTACTAGTGAAATTATTAAATTATATACATAATAAATCATATCAATAAATTGATCCTATTTTGGGTTTACTCAGGTGACAAATCTTTTAGCTATTTAAAAATTTAGGTTGCATTTCTGTCAGAATTTGTATTTCTAGCTGCCAGATTGGTGATTAATGGCCTGTGTAGCGCAGTGCTATGCGTGGCGGATTTACAAGACGCAAAGTCCTGAGTTCGATCCTCGGCTGGGCTGAAAAAAAAACTTAGTAATTCTACCAAGTAACCAAGCAGAGAGCTTAGTGCTCTTCCACCAGATACATTCTTAGATCCAAAAACACTAAGTTTGCCATGTAAACATTCCAGGTATCAGAAAGAAATTGAAGACGTCAAGGCGACCCTACCTTACGATCAAATGACCATGGAGGACTTCCGTGACGCCCATCCAGAGCTTGCCATTGACTCCATCAACAAGCCTACCTTCTGGCCCCACAACGCTGAAGAACAGCTGGACTATGTCGACCCAGAGAAACAAAACGCGCCAGCACATTAAAAATCACTTCAATGTCTATGAAATTGTGTAACAAGACATATTTATTGTTATGAAACATCTTGCAGAACTAATGAATGTTTTATGTAATTTATCATGTAGGAATAAATTAAAAGGTTTCAATGATGAGTTTTATTTTGCTTTTTATAAAGAGTTTGGACAATAATTATTATTTTTACTTGGCATCTACACATGCACTAAGATCATTTGTCTATAAATGAACGCAAGCACACCTCAGAAGCGCAGTCAGTTGGCAGTGAGCCACGAGATATCTTGAGAAGAGAAAAAACTGTCGACTAATAGCGGGACATTGAAAATATGCAATGAAAAATATTTTCGATTCCGATTTTCGCCTACAGAAACGTGATAATTTTATATCCATCGCTTTTTCGGTCCATCGTAACGAAAAGGCGATATTTATATCCTTTTGAAGTATTGGGAAGATGCCATTTAGTCATGTTGCATATAATATTATAAAGCTGAAGAGTTTGATTGAACGCGCTAATCTCAGGTACTACTGGTCCGATTTGAAAATTCTTTCAGTGTTAGATAGCCCATTTATCGAGGAAGGCTATAGGCTATAATATCCCAGTATTTTTATGGGAACGGGAACCACGCGGGTGAAACCGTCAGCGTAGTCAGGCGTCAGCTAGTGTTGCATATAACTAAAATGCATCTAGAGAAATTTTTATTGTTTTGCTTACTGTATTTGATTTACTTATAAGAATGTTACGACGAAAATTGAAATAAAAAGCTATCAATATTTCGAATGATTTATTTGGTGAAATTATCTTCACAGAATTTGAGTTAAAAAAAAAATGGGAATGTATTAAATATAATGTACACACCAATGCTTTTGTTACAACTAGATGGTTTGAAAAATATCGAAATAATTTATCAAATTCTAGAGTTGGCAATGTTTACTTTAAAATGATTATCGATCGTATCGTGTTGCTACTAATACACACGGGCGTAGCCTGGATTTTATCTAGGGGGGGCAAGCTATACTTAAATTGAGTATTTCACATTACAAATTAATATTGTACGACCGAAACTAGTTTTATGCCCGAAACCGAACCATCCACATAAGGTCACTTTTTCATATCGAACAAACAAAGTTAGTTAAATGTTTCTCATATATATGGTACTACGCTACGCCCATGCTAATAGACATATCAATCAGTGCGGGATAAGCTGTCAAAGTTTTGCTTTTATTAGCTTATACATATATTATGTAAATAACCAAAGTAAGAATACTAATTACGATTTATAGGTACAATATTAAGATACTGAAGTTTTTTTTCTAATACGAAATCCTAAACTTTGTATTTGCTAAACAATGCCCTATTATCATTTGAAACAGTAATTTCTAGTGTAGTCGATGAGTAAAATAATAAAATTTTTAGCCATCATAAGTTTAATAAAGATCTGTTTAAATCAATTTCACAAGCTGGTCGTTAAAATTACTTAATAAAATATTTTAATTAATTTCCTTTCACATTTACTGCAGTGGTTGCGAAAGTGTACATTTCGCTGCAGCGTCGCATCCTAGTGTCGAACCCTTCTGTCACCTGCATGCAGTTATTGGCAAATTCGTTCGTAACACTCGATGGTCCGCGCGGGCCGGACGGGAGGTAGCAATACCCCTCTCCCACGACTTCATACCCCGCGCAGACCTTTTTCCCAGTCGCCCGCATATCATCGGAGTGTCATTAACGAAGTTGCTATAATTTGGTTAATTTTTAATTAAATACTGCAGTGGTGGTTGCAAGGAAATTCTCGCTGCAGTGTCGAGCTAACATCTGGTCACTTGTCACCCGCTTGTAAGTGTATTTATTTACTTATTAATAATTTACTGGGGCGGCGGCTGTGAATACATATTATAATAGCTACTAGGGGTTGCGTTGAACCCCGTCGCCGCCTGACCGAACCCTTGCGTCGTCTGGTTGTTGTACCCCTGTTGTCCAAACGAGCTCTGGTTGAACCCTTGCCCCCCCCGGCCGCCTCTGGTGCCGCCCCTGGCGCCGCCGCGGCCTCTGAAGCTACTCCCGCCCTCGCGGTCCCGACTGAACCCCCCCTCCCGGTAGTTGGGTCGACTGTTGTAGTCCTGTCGGTTGAACCCGCCCCCCTGGTTGTAACCGCCCTGTCCGTCGCCGTTGGACGAATTGTCCCATCTTGAACTGCCTGGAAATAAATAAGAATAATTTGAATATA
The DNA here is from genome assembly GCF_947172395.1 of Bicyclus anynana. Taxonomy (NCBI): domain Eukaryota; kingdom Metazoa; phylum Arthropoda; class Insecta; order Lepidoptera; family Nymphalidae; genus Bicyclus; species Bicyclus anynana. The sequence continues at coordinate 15,260,948 of NC_069097.1, read as the reverse complement.
ATAACTTTCATCATCAACTAATTTGTGAACATAATGGTCCACAGCATAACCCTTGACTACAATCTCACCTGATGGTAAGTGATGATGCAATCTAATGATTGAAGCGGGCTAACTTGTTTGGGGGAATTAAGAAAATCTCAATATGCCAGCCGGGGACCGAATTCAGGACCTCTGTCTTGTAAACACCGTCATCTCTCTTATAATGAGGGTCGATTTAACAATACAAACTAAAGCTATGAGACATTTATCAGGAAGTGATGAAACCTGCTCTAACATAATAATAATAATTATTATTCAGGGTATTAGAATAAGAGCCGTGATAACCCAGTGGATATGACCCTTGCCTTCGATTCAGAGGGCGTAGCTTCAAACCCGGTCCGGGGCATGCACTTGCAACTTTTCAGTTGTGTGCATTTTACGAAATTAAATATCACGTGTCTCAAACGTTGAAGGAAAAACATCGTGAGGAAACCTGCATACCAGCGAATTTTCTCAATTCTCTACGTGTGTGAAGTCTGCCAATGCGCATTGGGCCAGCGTGGTGGACTATATTAGCCTAAGCCCTGTCACACTAAGAGGGGACTCGTGCTCAACAGTAAGCCGAATAAGTACTCACCCCCGCGCCCGCGTCCGCGTCCTCTTCCCCCGCGGCCTCCCTCGTCGTCACGGTCGCGGAACCGCCCACGACCTGCAAGCATATTACGTCATAAAAGCTATTTTTTTTTTTATGTAGTATAGGCGGCTTACGCTTGACCACAATCAAGCCTGATGGAAAGCAATGATGAGGTCTAAGATGAAGCGCGCTTGCCTAGAAGATGCCTATTCACTCTTGCCTTGAAGGTGCACAAATTATACGTGTCAGGAAACACAGACGCCGGACGGGCATTCCACATTTTATCTATCTAATGTTTAAAAAAAAACCGTCAAAAAATGTAATTCGCCATTATGTGGTGGCGGCCAACTTGTATTTATTCGAGTTCGAGTTTTATTCAATCTAGTATATTTCTTTGAGTTATAAAATCATTATTTTAGCATAGCGCTATTGTATGGTATTCTACTAGTGAAGTCCCTTTATTTGATACCCATATTGAGGCACAGCTTCCTAAATATGGATATCGAATAAAAGGTCTAGTAAAAAACTATACAGTCTCGCTATTCTATCAAGTAATCCGCCATATTGAACCGACTATGGCCGAACTAAATCGTCAAACCTATAACACCCCGTCATTTTTAGGTCGTGGCTTAAAAAGCTCTTTCAAGGCGTGCATCCAAACTTACCGTATTTCCCCTTGAATCCCATGCCGCATTGCGCCAACTCCAACAGTTTCGGGTTGACCACTTGGTTGGCCTCCTGCAGCACCGACATTAAGTCTCTCGCCTGGAAAAATAATAATAATACGCAAATTTAAAATCAATGCTATATGTAAACCGAAGGACTCAAAGTCCGCCCTTGAAATCCTTAGTCCGGCCCTGTCGCCAAATCCGTTCTTAGGTCTACTAACTATAAATTCCCTTCCTTTCCACGTGAAGCGGTTGCCGTCATGTCACGCCACATCAAGTTGATGGTTTAAACACTCACCTGGGAAGAGTTGTTGGATTTATTGGGGTAAACTACCTAACAGAGTCGATGGTCTAAAGTCTAAATACTCACCTTACGAGAGTTGTTGGACTTATTGGGGGTGAACTCATACCTATACTTAAGCCATACTCGAGGAGTACTGTTTACTAACAAATAAATTAGAAATGAGGGTAGAAAACGCATGTCATTTCATAACTTTTTTTATTTTAAATGATGTATTGTTGTTTTATAAAATATTACTCAAAATATAATAACTATATTTAATTGTGTTAAGCTTAATAATCAAATTTATTTTCCATAATTTAAGAACAAGTTAATTATAATTATTATTAGGTGTGAAATGACGCGATTTATACCCTCATTTGTCATTTGTTTGTTGGTAAACAGTACTCCTCGAGTATGGCTTTAGTATAGTTGATGGTGTAAACACTCACCATAGTAGAGTTGTTGGACTTATTGGGGTTAACTCATACGTACCAGAGTTGATGGCCTGAACACTTATCTTAGAAGAGTGGTTGGATTTATTGGGGTAAACTCTTACATAACAGAGTTGATGGCCTAAACACTGACCACAGTAGAGTTGTTGGACTTATTGGGGTTAACTCATACATACCAGAGTTGATGGCCTGATCACTTTTCTTAGAAGAGTGGTTGGATTTATTAGGGTAAACTCTTACCTAACAGAGTTGATGGCCTAAACACTGACCACAGTAGAGTTGTTAGACTTATTGGGGTTAACTCATACGTACCAGAGTTGATGGCCTGAACACTTATCTTAGAAGAGTGGTTGGACTTATTGGGGGTAAACTCATACCTAGTTGATGGTGTAAACACTCACTTTAGCAGAGTTGTTGGGCGTGAACAGTGTGTAGGCCGTGCCAGTGTTGTGCGAGCGTCCCGTCCGCCCGATGCGGTGGACGTAGTCTTCAGAGTTGTTCGGATAGTCGTAGTTTATCACGAATTTCACGTCCTCCACGTCTAAGTTACACAAATACACACGTCAACAACACACAATGTGGATATGTGTAAACACATTTCAATTTGTGTAATATTTCAATTAATTCGCCAGAGAAATTAATAAAATAAAACTCAAACCAAAGCTGAAAAGGGTGTATCAGTGGTGATAGCAAAAAAAGGAGCATTTGCCACATTGTAACATAACAAATAAAATAAGTATTTAGAAGCTAATTTAGCGAAAATGTGACTTACTCCTGTTTTAGCCTTCAATTTTGATATTTAAATTAATTTATTTTTTCTTGTCAAACCATCCATTAATAACGTAAGAATTGTTGAATAGAAGCAGAAAAACGTAACAATCATTTTAGGTGTACTTTTAACATTTAAAAAACAACAAGAAAAAAGGCCATATGTCTTGAGGGTCAGTCTCCGAAACATTCAAATTAATTTTTGGTAACCAAGTTTGACAAGGGTTTGGTCAGATATATATATATATATATATATATATATATATACATATAGGACAAGCGTTTGCTTAGATACATATGTATAGGACAGGGGTTTGGTTAGATACATATGTATAAGGACAGGGGTTTGGTCAGATACAAATGTATTGGACAAGACTTTGGTCAGATACATATGTATAGAACAAGGGTTTAGTCAGATACATACATAACTGTTTTCTATTCCAAATAAATAAAATAAAATGCAGAACAAGGGTTCAGCCAGATACATACATATAGGATACATACATTATATCATACAAATTGCTAATAATGGATGGTTAAAAAATCTTGGTATAATTTGTCCGTGATTATTATACCCCATACCACAAAAACAAAACCAAAATTACCTTATCGACTCGTCGCAAACCCGTAGAGCTTGTAGTTTGGCTGGAAATGAACTGTATTATGCCCATCAGTGTCCGGAGTGTTGTAGGCCAAGAGTTTCATCACAATCGGTGCACTCAATTTCCCATGTTTTGAACATGGTAGCATATTTTGAACATTTCTACATAATAATTTGTCAGGTTGCGTAGCACTTTAGTTTAGTTCATAATCAAATCTCTCATGACATATAACCAAGCAAATATTGCTAATGTATGAATTTTTAGCTTTATTTTTTTTTTGGTCTTTCCATTGTGATAATCTTGATTTTATAACACATTTTTAATTATTTAATAAATTGGGCTGTCTATAAAATACGAATGAAAAAATAAGCAATGAAACATCATGTTTTAGTGCAGGAGTACATATTTCACGTAGGAGCAATATTTTTAGAAGCGTGCAAAAGATATTAGTGCTTTATAATAAAATGGAATGGAATACTTCGATCCAAGCAATTAAATTAAATAATATTTACTGAAATGACAATTAAGTCGGTTTGAATAGTTTGGTTTCTTTATTGTTTTGTGTCTATTTTTATTAAAATTATTATAAACCATAGACAATAGTTTGTCGATTTTTAGAAGTCTGTTAGGCTTTGAATGTAGTGGTCCTGCCTCGCTAGACGCTACCCCTCTGTCAAAATAAGAAAGAATCAAAGAACACGACATTTATGTATATAGAAAAAAAATGTGCATATACCATGATCAATATAAAAGTATTTATGACCATATTTTACAGACAGCCCAAATCCCCGGCCCATTTAATAAAGACCATAGAGTCCCTGTGGTTCCATTTTTAGAGGCAGCATGCTCTCACAGTGTGCGCTGACACATCTGTCATCACTCATATCATGTATTTGTGATGAGTATCATATATTCGTGATGCATATCATATCATATCACATCGTGTCAACATTTGGTATCAACATCGCAGTCAGCAACACACCGCAAAGTTAGCCCATATCTCTGCACGCATGCGCCTCTGCAATGAAAACGAAAATAAATGCGGAGGTCAGTCATGGAAATTTTACATTATCTATTGGCCTGGACGAGGTACCCTAAAGTTTCTGTTTCGTTTCTTGTTAATATAAAATGGCTATATCATACAGCCGTTATTGAGGCCATGTTCATAGTCTGTTCCCTCATACCTACAGCAAAAAACTCTTGTAACTTCTAATTAATTAATCAGTATTTCAACTAGTGTCAAACTTAAAGAAGACTGATTAGTATTAACTGAGGGATTTCATATGAACATAGCCTTAAGATGTTGTTATTACAACCACAGGGTTTTGATACATGGTCTTGATCAATGACAGAATATATAAAATCTATCTAGCTCCAAACAGAGTTTTAAGAATAAGAAGAATTTATTTTCTTAAATTGTGGGTTTGTATACCTAGTATATTTCCTTTGCAATCTACAGCCAATTTTGATGATAGAAAAACAACGCAATTTCCGTTGATCAAGCCACTCTTATTGAGCCTTATAAACTTCTAGATCTAGGTTGACAGAAATTTTACCCATGTAGATGTAATAACAGCCATATCATTCGTTTATTTATTACTTAATTAATATTAATAAATATTATCGTTTCAATTGATGTATAACAGTTATGCTATAACACGCAAAATTTTACGTGTATTTCAATTTTATAATAAATCAACGAATCCTATCGATTTGTACTAAAGGGTACATATTTGCCATGGCCAACGAACATCTCTAAATGGCATTATGGCACCATTGCTGTGTCATTTTTAGTGTGCCTCTCGTATGTTCCAATATTCACAGTGCCTAAAAGTTTGTGCCTGAGAAAGGTATCATAAACTTGTCCCTAAAACTTGTGGATTTCTATTTGCCTATTCAAAATCTAATTTGGGATTCTTTTCCTCAAGGTTAATCAGTTGCAAAGCTAGTTTTAATCGGCAAATCGATTAGATAAGACCCTCGCAATTATATAGACCATATTAACCTCTCAATTAGTGAATACTGGAACCCATAACTTCGTTTTACTAAAAGTTTCAACTTTTTCTGTGGAATATTTAGCTTGGTACTTCATAATTGCATGAAAGCCAACTTTAAATATGGAAAACCAATGCAGAACATGCATACAATGCGTAGTTTAGATTTCTATTTTCATTCATTTGCATGGTAAAGATTTTACCACCCTTTGATATTATTTTATGTATCTCTAATATGTTTTGCTTCCCTTGGTTTTCATTGTATACAAATTTTTGATTATTATAAATCCACAGAAAAGTTTTATCGTCTGTTAGTGGCATATTCCAGGGCTGCATTTTGAGTAATTGACCATACATAGATAGATACTCGTGTTTTACTATGTGTTATTACACAACAACTCGTCAAAAATATCGATGGTTTTGCTTTAGAATAATCTTCCCTAAAATATGTTTGATTTTTTTTGAGGGCATCTGCTTTTTTATTTTGTAAATATAATAAATTGAACAATTTTACAACAAACTCCACCTAATTGACACGTATTTTATATCACTGCACTTATGAAATGTTTTAAAAAAATATTTCATAGTTACAATTCATCAATATTTTTGAAAGAGATTTGGACCAATATTCTTTATCTTGGCTGCTTTCAGAAAATGTAAGACACAATTTATGAGATAGTTGCAAACTAAAAAATATTATTTTCAAATAGTCTCGGTGGCTTTATTTTCCTAGACACCAAGGTAGCGAATATCCCTGTCTATCTACCGGATCTATGGTCTGGCGGAATGCACCCTTTTCTATTCACAAATCACTTAGCAATGGTATCAAAGGGCCGGCTACGCTCCTGACATGCGTCTTAGACCTCACACCCCGGCGGTCACAGTGCGAGGATATTTAGCTTTGCGGGCCACCCAGTTAAAAAACCTCGCAACTGTCTTTGTATTGATCTTCTGTTTGATGCCTTTATAAAGTTTCTTTTATGGGATTAGGGTAGCTAGACGCCTCGAACCGTTTATACAAGAGATACATGCGCAAAACGTCTATTCCGAAAGGCATACCAAAAATTTGGAAAGTGCCGAACGTAGTGACAAAATCACTACAAAAACGCATTTTATGTCCGAATATGTTAAATTCAAATATGAACATAGCTTACGTTAGATGAATTTATGAATTATAGGAAAAAATTGAAACTTCTGTTTTTAATATTATTGAATGAACAAGCATCTAATTACCCCAAATCCGTTTCTCTGAAATATACGCAAATTATTTTAAGACTTACTAACACTTTGAAGTCAAAATGACCTTAAAAGATGCAAAGTTGGCATCCTTGCATTAGTCATTTGAACATAATATTTTGTACTAGCGGACGCCCGCGACTTCGTCCGCGTGGAAGTCGTTGTAAACTTTCAACTACCCCTATCCTACCCTACCCTATCCCAACCCTACCCTACCCCTACCCTACACTACTCCTACCCTACCCTACCCTACCCCTACCCTACTCATTAAGGCTGCACTTCTTTATTTATTCCCCCCCCCCCCCCCCGCGAGTCGCATCGAGCGCGGCAACCGTTACACAAAAATAATCCATATAGCATGAATTAGTATTCAGCTTAGCGTATTTCTTGTATAACTTTGGTGTTTCTTTACCGATTTTTATGATTCTTTTTTTATTGAATAGGTAATAATGTTAACTTTTTTAGTTAGGGATAAGTGATGAGTGTTATAAATACCTATAAGAGTAGACAAATATAATTGAATATAAATGACTCCATCGTGAGACTCCTGCCCAGAGAAATCAGGGCACAAACCAGGAGACTAAAGTCGTCGAAGAGGGAAAAAAAAACAAAAACCCTACAAACGGGTAACCCAACGACCACTCTTCCGTAGGAGAGTGCGAATGAAACCGCACGCAGGAGGCGTATGCCTCGGCCGTGCTTCCCCCCGGACCCAGGCGGGTCCGAGAGAAGAGATACTAGGAAAAACAAATATAATTAGAAAGCTCCGAACTGCTAAGCTATCGGGAGGTAAACGTGTTATTGTGAGTCAACCATAAAAGATAGACATATATATGCTGTTGTGTTTTTATAGATAATTTTAAGGAAAACATTTCCGTCATACATGATTCCCATGTAGCTTTAACCATTAAGGCTGTATACGCGACGGAAGCTTAAAAAATTGAGTAACTTCTCCCGTTTTCTCAACATTTCTCTTCACTGCTCTGCTCCTATTGATCGTAGCGTAATGAAAAGTATACTATAACCTGCCCAGGAGTATGAAGAATAGTTGTACCAAGTTTCGTTAAAATCCGTCCAGTAGTTTTTGTTTCTATAAAGAACATACAGACAGACAGACAGACAGACAGACAGACAGACAGACAAAAATTTTACTGATTGCATTTTTGGCATCAGTATCGATCACTAATCACCCCCTGATAGTTATTTTGGAAATATATTTCATGTACAGAATTGACCTCTCTACAGATTTATTATAAGTATAGATTATTTTTGCTGTTTTTCCTAAATCAAGATGACTCAATGCAAACAGATATAACTTTTCCAAATTTTAATCTAATTCATAATTAAATACATGCCTATTTGTTCGAATTAGAAACTTTGTTTGCGTATATTTCAATGATTGAATAAACATTTTAGCGGGAATAATCACCACCATCAATATTTTTATTTCTTTGATAATATTACGGTGGCACAAACATAAGATATTATAAACTTCTGGGCACTTACAGTGAACATATTTACAAAACATTTTTCATCTTTGTATGATCATAGATTTTTGCTTTTAAGAGGGATTTCAACAAAGACATGAAGCCTAGCAAATAAAATAAAAAATTACTATTTTCAAAGGTTTCTTTGCTAAACTGCTCTTTAATTTTTTTTAATTTTGTCTAAGTGATAAATAATAAATCAAAAAGAATACAATCATTTTGTATTCTGCCATGTTTGTATTTTGTAGTAAATTCGGTGTTCAGTAAATTAGTATCCAGTTCAACAATATGTGGTCAAAATTATGTGAAACAGTTGGAAGTGGTTTTTTATGATTGTTAACTATGTGTATGTATTTGTGGTCTGATACTGTTTGTCTACAGTCTGGTGTACATGGTCTATGATAGGTTGTCAACGATCTGGTATAAGTAGTCTGTGACCTGTTGCGTATGGTCTGATGTGTGGTGTTTGTCTTGTTGTCCATGGTCTGGTGTATGGCTTGTGTCCTGCTGTCTAATGTCTGATGTTATGTGGTCTGTGCTGTATGTGGCTGTTCTTCCTGTTGATCATGGTGGTCTGTAGTCTTTTTCCGTGTACACTGTACAGTCTGTTTGGTGTCTATGCCAGCGATCTCGTGTCTATGGTATGTTCTGTGTGTATGTGTGTGTGTGTGTGTGTGTGTTTGAGTGTAGTGGGAATACTTACCGAGGCCCCGAGCCGCGACGTCTGTGGCGACGAGCACGCCGGCGCGCGAGTTACGGAACTGCTGCAGCACGTAGTCGCGGTCCTGCTGGTTCTTGTCGCCGTGGATGGCGAGCGCGCGCCAGCCCGCGCGGTTTATGCTCTTCGTTATTTCATCCACCTGATAATAATATTCATTTCCTTAGCAAACCGTTGCCATCGTCGTCATCAACCCATATTCGGCTCACTGCTGAGCTCGAGTCTCCTCTCAGAATGAGAGGGGTTAGGCCAATAGTCCACCACGCTGGCCCAATGCGGATTGGCAGACTTCACACACGCAGAGAATTAAGATAATTCTCTGGTATGCAGGTTTCCTCACGATGTTTGCCTTCACCGATTGAGACACGTGATATTTAATTTCTTAAAATGCACACAACTGAAAAGTCGGAGGTGCATGCCCCGGACCGGATTCGAACCCACACCCTCCGGAATCTGAGGCAGAGGTAGGCATATCCACTGGGCTATCACAGCTCGTTGCCATATTTACTAAATATGACCAACACCACAGAGAGGACCCGAGCCTTTCTGTGGTAACCTAAAAACCTAACCAAGCTCACCCTGTTAACCTGTTGTTACACTTTCGTCTGTTGAAGAAATCTTTCAGGAATGAACCACTCTAAGTCACACTCTCATCCATTGAAGAAAACATTAAGGAATGAACCACTCTATAGCATTGATAAAATCTTTCAATAAAAAGACTTCTTCAGAACTACTAGCTCAACCAAACCTTTGTATTCTATTTTGGCCAGTTGAGCACTTACCGGATTGTGACTGATTGGACTGTGGACTTAATAGAGACATGTTAATGTAAACTTAAACTCCATGACAGAGATCTGTGTATAATAGACAAACTGGCTTTCTATTAACAAAAGATTTTCAAAATCGGTTTAGTATATCCAGATATTACAACCCTACAACCTCAATTTTATCTTTATAATATTAGTATGCATTACTTAGGCTTCCAAATAATTTAAAAATATAACTCACTTTTCTTTTCGTCTCGGCAAATATTATGGTCTTGGTTTCTTCCTCCGAGGATATCTCCGTCAGCAATGTGATGAGCTTGTCGTTCTTCTCCCACTCCTCGCAGACATCAACTATCTGCAGGATGTTGTGGTTGGCGGACAGAGACAGAGAGCCAATGTTGATCTGGATGTAGTCGTGGAGGAACTCCTCGGCCAGGTTCTGGACCTCCTTGGGCCATGTTGCCGACCACATAAGAACCTAAAAATTAAAACATAGTAGTTCATGAAATTAAGGTTTGAAATACATCGATATTAATATTAATAAAAGTTAAGAATTTCTTATAAATCATATAGATCATCATGACCAACAGGCGTTTTGGCTCATAGTGTCAAAAACATATTTCAAAACTTAAATTTTCATGTAATCAAGTCTCGAAAGATATGATTTTTTTACCATTTAAAAAAGTGGCAACTCGCCTATTGTAAACCTACTCCTTTCTTGTGACAAAAGTAACAGTAACAATAGACAACAATACTCACTTGTCTGTCAGGTCGGATCTGCTCAATGATCTTCCTGATCTGTGGCTCGAAGCCCATGTCCAACATGCGGTCCGCCTCGTCCAGCACCAGGTACGTGCAGCGGCGGAGATTTGTCGTGTCTATGATGGTCAAAGATCAAGTCCAATTAATTTTATACATTCAAGTTCAAAATTAATATGGGATGTGGAGATCTAGGGCCCTCACAGTGCCCTTGTGGAAAGTAGACTCTTCAACTAAATCATTATCACATGTATGGAATGTGCCATCTTGCAAATTTATATAATGCCACGCAGCTGGTGGCACACTGTAAGTAATTTGTAATCTATATGTATATATGAAACAAAGACAGGTTTGTTACAACACTTATAACTCGAGGACCAATTTTCATGGTTTTTGATTACTTGGGATTTGTCTTCGCCCCAAATAGCAGAATGCCTCTTAAAAACAATGAAAAATTAATTCAGGGGTAGGGTTGGGGTAGGATAGGGTGGGATAGAGGTAGGGTAGGGTAGGGGTAGTGGAATGGTAGTGTAGGGTAGGGATAGGGAAAAGTTACAACCCTGTGCCTCATAAAGCCAGTTTTAAGTCTATTAATGATTTTGCATAATTATATAAATTCCTCTAATAACACTCTTACCTTTCTCCAAGAAGTCAATCAGTCTACCGGGAGTGGCAATGACTATCTCCACTCCTCGCTCCAGGGTCCTTCCCTGCGGCCCCTTGGGTGCTCCGCCGAAGATGCATGTGTTGCGAACTGCCACATTCTGGCCAAAATCTGTTGCAACCTACAAAAATATAAACATATCTTAATATGAGAAATTATGAATAGTTAGAAATATAATACCAATTTACTTTTTTTTTTAGAAAGATTAATTAATTAAGTACTTATATACTCATACGAAAGTAAGAAAATTTAATGATACTTTTTGACTATACCCAATTTAATTATTTTATTTCTAACATTTTATACTACTTAGTTTCACCCAATTTAATTATTTTATTTCTAACATTTAATACCACTTAGAGTAAGTTTCACCACTTTCTGGTATGTGTCAGATAGCTTGTTGTTTTTTTTTTACTAAAATATATATATAATATAAATAATAAAAAATATAATCAGATAAATTTAATATAAAATTGATCAGATATATATATATAATATAAAATATAATCAGATAAATTTTCCTTCTGATTTTTTGATTCATTTTTAAACTAAGTGACACACTCAAACTTATTCTGCTTTACACAATATATTAAACTATAAATCCAGCATCATATATGGAGGGCTATAATAAAGAAAATTCATGTTTATTTTAACTTGTGTAAAACAAAATTAAAATATAGTAGAACCTTGGTAAGTCAAGTAAAAAAACCACTTAAGTTAAAATGTTCAACACATAATATGCTTGAAAATTCTCTAGTTTAATTTTTCCCTTCTAAGAGATATAATTACAAAAGTTCTACAAAAATCTACTTTAATTTATTATTATTTATGTGCAGAATAAATGAATGTCTAATATACACTAACAACTATTAAATGGGTGATTAAAGCAAGATGATTTTACAAAATAAATAATAGAAAGGTATAACAATGAAAACATTTAAAAAGTACATTATTTTAAATCTCAAAATAAGAAATGATTCAGAATGTAGGTGCTCTTACTAAATGTAAAGGTTACGTTCAGAAACCTTAGACCTAGATTAAATTTTTATAATCATTATTACTTTTTAATGAAATTATTTTAGGTTTTCGAACATATCCTGCGGGTAATCACAGAATGCATTGCAATCAGCATTACAATTAAAACTAGTCCAACTATTGTAAGTTTTGTGATAGTTAATGAAATAAGCAGTTTATTTTCTTAATATCAAATGGCCCATCCTTTTATTTTATTTTATAGAAATTTGAACATGATTTATTTGTCAGTTTTGTATAGAACATATCTGGCAAAGATAAACAAAAAAACCAACTAAAATACTTTGCTGAGATTTTGTAGGTTCATTCTCAGATTTTATATGGTTTCATATGGCCCCCATAACGTTAGTTTCAAGTCCACTGGAGTAGGTACCCAGGGGCTAGGCAGTGCAATGTCTCAGGGCCCTAGAATCCTTACCAGAAAATCACAACTGAACTGATCTTTATAGAAAATTTCGAAAATTAAAAAGAGCTGATAATAAAGTAGCTTAGTATTATCATATGTTTGTGTATTTTTAATATTTTTACTTGATAAAACCTAACCAGTTAGTAATGGGGCCCAATTTCTTTATTTGCACCGGGGCTCTTTGTTCAAATCAAATCAAATCCTTTATATGCTGATACAGTTTACAAGGTCTTAAAAAATAAATATCTGTCCTGTATCACACCCGATCGGCATGCAAAATATTATTAGTTTTGCCTACCTTGTTACCTAACTAAGCCACTGTCTGAGTCAATCTTTATCTTATTAAAAAAAAGTGTGGATGTTTTAAAACATGTTTATTCAAGTGTTCAACTTGATTATGAAGCATTTGAAATTCCTTTAAATCAGACTAACTATGTAGCACCAAACAGGTTGTTCAGTATTCAAAACTGCAAATGAGAATTTCTCAAAAATATGGATTAAAACATTTTTTTCTATTAACAAATTATGATTATAACACTGCCTAAATCTATCTACTAATTATAAAGCATCTAAAAAAAATATTTATTTTAAATCAATTATTTTAGTATCTGGTAAAGTAGCTAAGTTTCATATTCAGTTTTGAACACCAAAATATGCTGATTGCAATCCAATAAGTTATACAACCCAGTTTGAATTAAGCTATTGTCTACATCAAAATACAGTAATATTTAAACAATTTACTATATCCATGTTGTTTGAATTCCCATCCGACACATCTGCAGTTATCCCATTCATCGAAAGAAGAGCCTTGCGGGGCCGCAATGGAAAACAAATTTTACAATTATTTTCTCAATTACATATTAGATCAATAAACGGAAAAAGTTTTACACATCTAAAGGTTTCTGAAATATAGACTTTATAAAATGAGCACACATTGAAAACAATTTATAGATTTATTTGTATATTTTATACAATCAAGTAGTGTACTTTGTAGGCTATTTTCACACAAGATTATCAGTTTAAATAAATCCAATTAATATTTAATGCATTAATTCAATTTTATAATACTAGTGACCAATTTCTGTTTTATTTGGATCTTCTTATGTGAGAATAGTCTTATATTTGTAGCTATAGGTAGCACACAATTAGAAGGCTATGTTTTAGATGCAGGCAGTAGTCAGGGAGTGGTGAAGGAACTAGACACAAACAGTGAATTACTTTGTGTATGTGTAAATGAACTATATGGACTGACTTTTGACGTCATATCCACATTTATACCTCCCTGCTAACATACCTAAAGCACAGCTAGCTGATTGTGTGTGGAACATTGTAAGGCCAATAAAATATAACATACCTGCTGAATTTGCTGAGCGAGCTCTCGTGTTGGCGCTAAAACGAGAACAATGGGGCCTTCATCCCTCAACAGTCTCGGCTGGTTTATAATATGAACAATTGCAGGCAAAATGTATGCCAATGTCTTTCCTGAGCCTGTCTGAGCTATTCCAACCATGTCCCGTCCAGATAGAGCTATCGGCCAACCCTGTGCTTGGATAGGCGTCGGGTTAGGGAAACCCTGCTTGAGAATTTCTTTCATAGCGTAATCGGGAAAGCCGCCTTCGTCGAAGAAAATGCTGGGCGCCGGTACATCGCGACCGTTAACGGTGATTTGGTGCTGGCTGCGATAAGCTTCGACCTCGGACATGGGTCGTCTTTGCACGTTAGGATGAGGCACGTAGAAATTCTTTTGGAATGGAGTGAGTGTGACGGTGTCCCAGCGTATTTTGCGGAGTGCGCCGCCCGGTTGGTCGTTTTTGAATTTTCCTCTTCCGAAGTCGTCACGACCGTCGCGGAAATCGCGACCACCGCGGCTGGCGCCTCGTCCGCCTCCGCGCCCCGAGTCCCGGCCTCGGCCGCCCCCGCCGAACCGGGAGCCCCTGTCCTCATCCCTATCTGATCGGCCGCCACGAGAACTCATGCCTCCGCGTCCGCCACCACGACCTCTGACACCACCCCCGCGACCGCCGCCTCGACCCCCACGTCTATCGTCATACCTATTCGCGACAAAAATATCTTAAAACTGGTAAAAGTGTAAAAAATTCAAGACTAAAATGACGCTAGAAATGTTTCCATACTTACATCTCTGGTAAAGACTTTTATAGCAATCACTCCACGGAATCACTCAGAACTATTATTAAAACAACTCAATATCAATAATTTATCACCAATACAGCAGAATTTAACACTGTTTTGTTTAATTAAAATTTACTTTTTGACAAGGCTTAGCCAAGCATTAAATAGCCGCCATATTATTTTTTTCTGAATGTTGGTAGTTGGTACATACTTGGTTGGTAGTGGTACTTTTCTTTTATTGATCGAAGGAAGTGACGTGCCCTAACTAATTTAATATAATTATTAATTTATTGTTTTCTAAATAAACAATTGCATTAACATTAACATGTAATTATAGGTACAAATAATAGGCTAGAACCATTAAAACTGTGTTGAACATAATTATTTAAAAAATCTTTTGAAGTTAACAGATTAAAAATGATAATCATAGAGAACGGAAATCGAAAATTCTCGCGGCAAATCAAAATGACCAAATTTGAAATAAGTATCTATAAAATAACCAGCCTTATAGTGAGTAAATAGTAATGTTATTTCTTTTATAGAAAATAAGAGTAGATTTTTTATTAGAATTAGGTATTATGGTAATAATCAATATGCTTATAAATGTCTAACAACAAGCACATATTGATCAAATTTCCAGAGATATCCAGCCTAACCGATTATAATATTTAAAATGGACGCTTCTATCCCAGTTTTTGAAAAATCCCATCCTCGAATTAGTGTTTTAGATTGGACTAGAAATATACAAAGGCTACAGAATGAAGCTAGATTGCGTCGATTCGAATCATACGAGCTTAGACAACGGGCTAATCAACTTCGTAATGAAACTTCGGTTACTACACGATGGGATAACTACGTTAACAATGAGCTGATGAGGGACAGGTATAAAAATCTCATCTAATTTATTTTATAAATAAATAAGAGTATGAAATTAAATTCTGACCCAACGTCTGAGCCCGTCTGCGTTGAAGAAGCCGACAGTCAGGGAATGCGGTTTTAATCTACCGTTACTTTAAAATACCTAATTTGTACAGTTACCTAATTTCATTACATATGATGATAATAAATTGGGTTTGATAACATTTTCAAATTCAAAAACTCTAGACTACCTGTAATTATAAATATTTGCACGTTTACGTATAATTTTAGAATTTTCGAAGTTGATTCATGGCGTGAAAATCAAAGATTTACACGCGAGCAAGTGAGAGATGAAATCAGAGCATTAAAGGAGGAGAAAAATGCAACAGAATTGCACTTGGAGTCGCTTCAAGTACCGTTGATGGTGGTGTCTCAGTGTCTGTCTAATAGAGATCAGAGAGTACCAAAGGAGTTGACAAGAGATCAGCTTGGAGAGGAATTAAGGAAGGTAATTTAGCTTACAACAAACCTATCTGAAACAGCAAGGCTGCATGTTTTAAAATTAAGTTTACGAGATGTTATGTAAATTCTTCGTAATTTTGTCTGTCCGTTTGCTACCTAAGTTATGGCGGAGAATGCACCCAGGAACTTTTTGGTCTAGTTCATCCTTAACCTTAGACCATTAATATGGTCTAAGTCCTTAACTGCTAGGCAGTAATCTGCGTTCATACGTAGTTGATGCCCCTTGAGCTCGAAGTGTTTTGGCTCTTCGGTCCTGATTCGCACTGTGAAGATATGGAATGCCCTTCTAGCTTCCGTTTTCCCTACCACCTACAACATGGGTTCAAGTCAAATACCAAATAGGCACCTTCTAAATAAGCGCGTTCCACAGGCTGTATCATTGTTTACCATCGCCAAGAGCTGGCCTATAATTATAAAAAAAATGGGTAACTTACTAAGCATACTTATTTTTAGGAACTTCATATAATTGAAAACAGCAAGCGTGTTCTTACCGATGTATGCCACATGGGCTGGCAGAAAATCAAGGATCTAACCAACGTCTTCTGCAGATTGGAGCGAGAGATTCAGAACAAGGATGACTGCCTCGACTTAGAGTATCATGTGAAGGACTTGACTAGGGAGAGTTCTGAGATATCTTATAAAGTCAACCCTACGAGAATTCCACCAGAGTAAGATTGTTTTACTTCCAACAAAATTGTAAAAGAAAAAAAAACCTATTTTTATTGTTTTTTACATATTGCGGAACCGTAATAAGTAGTCAACCTAGCTCATCGACCTTAATGCTCAGCTATATTTTGTTTATAGTTCAATGACTGAAGAAAGTTACGTCCATTGTATACAAAACACGATAAAAATAGCGGAACAGCTCATGCAGGAATCCAAGGAGTTGCGAGAAACGATGTTCAAAAGCAGAGAGCAGGCAAGGAACCAAATGTACGCGCAAAGTCAACAGGTGGAGATGATTCTGCGGAGACGGGTTTATGATATACAGAGGGCGAGGAACGAAATGGAGTGGCAGAAATATAAGGTATTTATTGAGGATATCAATTATTAGGTATTTATTGAGGAATAAATAGGAAAGATCTCTATGATTACAACTTGAAGTGAGTACATTGAGGTTCAATTTAGATTGCCGTGGAAGAAGAAGGAATGCGAAGAAGAAGAAGGAAAAGATGGAAGCGAACTTTTAGTACGAAGTTGCGCGTCTTCCAGGAAATCCTCGCGCATTCTCGAGAATTCCCCTAGCTGCTAATTTTCTGAACAAACTCTTTTAATCTCATTAAATCAATAAATAAATAAATAAAATAAATAAAGCCTTTATTTCCAATAATATAAAAGTAATTGCAGAACATTATACATAAGTATTAATTTTTAAACATGTCAATTTCAATTTGTACATTATAAGTTTGATAAAAATTTTAAACATGTCAATTTCAATTTTAATTGTTAATAAATATTTTATGTCAGAAAAATTCTTCGTCATTGTTACTATTATGTCAGTTCTTTATGTCAGTTAGTTATTGGAACGCCCCTTTTTGGGCATAGGCCTCCTCCATCCTTCTCCATGTTACTCTATCTCTCGCCAACCTTGTCCAAGTGGTCCCCGCTGTGTCTACGATGTCGTCGCGCCAGCGTCGTCGCGGCCGGCCTCTCGACCGGCGCTCGTCACGTGGGTACCAGTGAAATACCTTTTCTGTCCACCGCCCGTCCGTTGTCAATCAATAGTACCTACCTTAAATTTTATTGATTTATTTTTTTGTACCTAGCTGGAAGCAAACTTGCAAAAAGTTGACCGTGAGATTGAGTCTCTTCGAGCAGCGGTCGCTGACAAAATAAATCCCACCAAGCTAGTGGAAACTCGGCTGGAAACCAGAACCAGACGACCAGTGCTTGAAAGAGTCCAGGTAGGTACCTACGTCATCATTAATACATCACAAGAAAATCATCATTACAACCAATATTTGGATCACTGTTGAGCCCGAATCCTCTCAGAATATAGGTGGTTAGGCTAATGCGTAATGACAGACTTTACACGGGTAGAGAACTAAGAAAATTTTCAGTTATGCAGGTTTCCTTACGATCTTTTCCTTCGCTGTTTGAGATACATGATATTTCTTAAAATGCACATAACTGGAAAGATGAAGGTGCACACCCCGGAGCAGATTCGAATTTACGCCTTCCGAATCGAAGGCACAGGTCAGATTTCCCTACTGGGCTATCACGGCTCAACATAACCATGAACAGGAACAGGTATATAGTCAATTTTACTTCGAAACTCAAGAAGTTAATATAATAGAAAATACTATAGATGCAAGTATTAGCATATTTATTTTTCAGGATAAGCCAATGAGCGGTTTGATAGAAGAATACGAAAGAGTGCATACAAGTTCCAATATGCTAGAGAAAAAACTGCAAGAGTCACTGTAAGTACTGGCAAATTATTAGATATGTTATTAAACTGCTGCACATGTCATTCTAATAATCAACTTCCAGACTTATAAACCAAGAGGTCGTGTAAACATTTAAACTGAATCATTTTGTCTAAAGACAATAGGTGCCTACTTAGTACATATGCCAAACACGATGTGGAATGTTTGTCAACAAACATTAAAAATGAGACTTTACATTGCTAGTCAAACATCGAAATTTGGCATTAGTATAGGTTTATAGCTTAGCAAATTTGTTCGTAATACTCCGATGGTCCGCGCGGGCCGGAGGGCGTGTCGCGATGAATGAAAAACCCACGACAATTGCACCTAACTTTCCCGCACGCACGATTTCACACCCGCGGAGTCTTCCCCCCGTCACCCGCATATCATGGGAGTACATCAACGAACTTGACAAGCTATAGTATCTATAACCTCTATAGGTTGAATTAGGTACCTACGTCTTACCCAGTGGCTCATAATTAGATATACTTAGTTACATCACTGTAGGTATACCTATCAAGTATCAAGATCACCAGCAATTTTAAAGATAAATCTACATATGATAAAGTTATTCCTTCTAAAATCTAGGTCGACATATCACGGAATGTACAACCACCACCAACGCGTTACGAAAGACTTGGAGTACAAGAACCAGGCGTTAGAAACGGACCGACGTTTGATTGAAATCCGTAAGCCCTTGCATAGAGAAGACGACACCGAGTTCAAGAGGAATGTTGGCTATTGCCACATGGCTGATGAACTTGTTACTGATTAATTGATATATAAAAAAAAAATACTCGACTTGTAATAAAACTAACAATTACCATTACAACTAGCTTTAGGATTATAAATGAAAAGCTCCACTTAATTTGTATTTAAAATAATCAATAATAATTTATTTAAGTTTCATTATGACAAGTACAATATAAGTAAACATTAAATTAACTATTATATTGTTTTGAAATAAAATAAAAAAAATCATTCTCTTACTAATAAAAATATTATAGTAACAAAAATATAACATAAGCCTAGAATCCATTTCATGAGAGCTCATAGCAGTGTGAGTAAAAGTAATGGTTAAATTAGTTCTCAAAAGTTGAATGATAAGAGCTCTCAAATAATAGACTTTAGATATATGTATTTTATTTGGTGTTAAAAGTAATATAAAAAGCACAATTTAAATAAACTTAGTAACTAGCTTTCAATAAAAGCTCATAAATTAGCAAGGTGGGCGCATTTTGAACGAAATGGAGAGCTATATACTTCACTTTTTACGTCTAAATAGGCACTATAGTCACCGATCGTTGCGTGTTTCAGGCGAATAATTAAAAAATAACAAATGTTTTATTAATGTTACAAGTAACTCGGTACCAAAATGAATTTTCCTACGTAATTAGTTCAAACTGGTGGGAAGGTACATTAGTGCACGATTTTTCACTATTTGTAGAGAATAGAATGAGCACATTCAATGATTGAATAAAATTAGAAAATATAATTGCATATTATATAAAATACACCGTCTGGACGAAGGATATTTGTGACCACTTATTGTGACATAAATAAATAATTCAAATAAATTATCCGATTTTCATTTCCGATTTTTTTATATATATAACACGACAAGACGAAAACGAATATAATGTCTCAACATTAACACCGGCAAGTTATCGGAATGAAAACACGAATGGTTAAGTAAATTTCCTTAAAATGTATTTAATTACAATTAATAACCTCTTTCAGACAGACAATATCCTAAAAATGGTAATTTTATTTATATTGAGGTTACTAATACTTTGTATTTCAATCAGATTAACATAAAACGTTATTTATACCATGTTCAATTTACAATAAAAATATCTTAATTATTGTTATACTGTGAATTTCACAACTGTATCTAGGCCTGTTTTTCACTTTGATTTGGCACCTATTTTATAATCGTCCATGATAACAACCTGTAGAAATAAGAATAAACTTAAAAGTCATTTCACTTTAAAATAGTTTCGTTACAGTGATGCAAGAAAGGTACTCTGCAAAAACTTCGAGATGTACTATTGACTATTCTTTAACAGGAAAGCTTGAATCTTTTCAATGTTGCCACCTTGACAGTCCACCGGAAGTGGGAATTTACTTGATAGTGTCTGGCTAATGAAAGTAGGGACTGAAATCGCCCGCCAAATTAAAAAAAAATCGGAGTAATATCTCAATATTATAGTGCAAATATTGGAATAACTGAGTTTAATACTTATAGTATAGGTAGGTATTCACAAACAAAAAAATTCACTGTATTAATACAATTCTTTGGCTAAAGATGTCTATAGGACATACATGTATGGAATGTCATTTTTTTTTAATACTTAACATGGACATTTTGTGCATAAATACAAACAATATAAAAACCAATAATTACAACTACTGAATTTGCAAGTAATAAATCTGTATGGTCACAACAAAAAGCATAGACAAGAATTTTTTTTTGTAATTAAGACCTACAGTGCAAGTACGCTCTTTCTAAAATGTCACAAAGCTCGTCTATGTGAGCATCATTAAGTTTGGTGCTGGCAGCTATCCTCAAAGAAGGTTCTGGACAATTCTTCTCAGCGTCTTTTATATAAGAAGTGACAGCTACAGCGATCCCCCTGTGTAGACAATACTTCTCTATGTTGTGGAGGAACTCCATTTTGGTTTCGTAAGGCATAACCACGTCTCTGGGGTACAGGTGTTTGATTGGCGATAAGTCGTCACCGCTCACAGTGAAATAATTTAAGCCGCTGAAAGCGCTGAAAAAAATAGTTTTATAATACGTTATCAGTTAGATAATAGGGTAGTTAACTCATATATCAATATTAATTTCGTATATATTCTATACTTATAATAAATCTGTAGAGAGGTCAATTCTGTACATGAAATATATTTCCAAAATAACTATCAGGGGGTGATTAGTGATCGATACTGATGCCAAAAATGCAATCAGTAAAATTTTTGTCTGTCTGTCTGTATGTTCTTTATAGAAACAAAAACTACTGGACGGATTTTAACGAAACTTGGTACAATTATTCAACATACTCCTGGGCAGGTTATAGTATACTTTTCATTACGCTACGATCAATAGGAGCAGAGCAGTGAAGAGAAATGTTGGGAAAACGGGAGAAGTTACTAGGTAGTTAGGGGTAGGGTAGGGGTAGGGCAGTGGTAGGGTAGGGGTAGGGTTGGGATAGGGTAGGGTAGGGGAAGGGTAGAGGTAGGTTAGGGTAGGGTAGCATAGGGGTAGTTGAAAGTTTACAACGACTTTCACGCGGACGAAGTCGCGGGCGGCCGCTAGTAATTAATAAAAGTAAAAAACTTAATTTACAAATTATGTATTTTATCAATTTTTCCCAAACGTCAAAAACGCTGTCGTTCATTTTGTGACGTTGTCAATGTTACTCATACGTAATTAACTAAAGGAATAAACGTCAAACTAATATTAATTAATAATAACTAATAATTTTGACAAACACTAAGTCACTAAACCATTTGGTTAAGGTTTACTTTAGTGTTAACGTGACGTCATGAAACGATAAAATATAGACCATCATGGCCAACAGCGTTTTAGCTCGTATTGTCAAAATAATAATTAAAAATTAAATTTTTATGTATTCACGTAAAACACATTACATTTCAAAACATTTTACATTTTTAAAAAATTGGCATGTGTACTAACAAAAAAATACTAAAAACAATGTCATTCAAGATTTTTCAAAATTGTACAACTAAATGGTTAAAAAGGATTTGAAGTGAAATAGGATTTGCAAGTTTACATAGATTTTGACGCGGATGAAGTCGCGGGCGTCCGCTAGTCCATACTAATAATTATTATAAATGTGAAAGTGTGTGTGATTTTTTAAGTGGAGATAGTTGAAAGGGTGGAGAGTGACATAGGCTACTTTTAGTTTCTATGTGACTCCCACTTCCCTAAAATGGGGGGTAGAAGTTTGTGTAGAGCATTCTACAATTTTGAAGGTCGAAAGCTAAAAATTGATATGTATACTATCTGTAACTAATACAAACACTGCATATTTTTTTTTGGAAAATCCCTAACTTGGGTTGGGGATTTTTAAAATTTTATTTGTGACTTTTCGCAGTTTTCTAGGTATGAAGCTAAACATCGATACGCAGAGGTAGGGCAGGGGTAGGGTAGGGGTAGGGTAGAAGTAGGATAGGGTAGGGGTAAGGTAGGGGTAGGTTAGGGGTAGGGTAAGTGTAGGTTTGAAGTAGAGAAAGGTATGGAAGAAGCGCACAGTAGTCAAAGCGAAGCTTAACCGGGTCCGCCAGTAATTGATAAGTGCCTTACCATTGTAGTTTGTTGGCGACGAGGTTAAGTTCTGCTATGAGGTGGGGCTTCGCCTCCAAGATGTCCAGCCCAGCAATGGCGGCCTCCGTCAACATGGGCGGCAGAGATGCGCTGAAGCAGTAACCTATAGAATACAGAGCTCAACATGCTTAAAGTTGAAAGAGTTATAATAGATTTTTTTTATTTTGGAAGACGTGTGACACTGTGTTGCAGTTGTTATCGCTTTAGGCATAATTTTTTTTTTTTTTTTTTTTATTCTTTACAAGTTAGCCCTTGACTACAATCTCACTTGATGGTAAGTGACGATGCAGTCTAAGATGGAAGCGGGCTAACTTGTTAGGAGGATGATGAAAATCCACACCCCTTTCGGTTTCTACACGGCATCGTACCGGAACGCTAAATCGCTTGGCGGTGCGTCTTTGCCGGTAGGGTGGTAACTAGCCACGGCCGAAGCCTCCCACCAGCCAAACATCATCATCATTATCAGCCGATGGACGTCCACTGCTGGATATAGGTCTCTTTCATGGACTTCCAAACAAAACCGAGCCCAGAAATCTAGGGCGGGCAGTGGACCCTCCTTCTATGAGTGTAATGTTATTGTAGTGATTATGTTAAGTGTGAGTAATAGAATGACATTTGAGTAATGAGTAATGAGATTGTAATCCATTATGCAACTGGGATTTCTTGTCTCTGGTAACACTTGATTACCATAAAAGCTACTGTGGCGAACTTTCTTAAAACTTATAAAGTGAAAGTCTTTTCATTTCTTACAAGTTAACCATTGACCACAATCTCAACTGATGGTAAGTGATGATGCAATCTAAGTCTATCTAAATCTCTGCAACCTTCTAACACTTATTTAATGCTCGTGTCGCGGTATTTTTTACCAAACTCCTTCGAAACGGCTGAACCATTTTTTATGGAAATGTCTGCATATCGATAGGTCTGACAATAGGCTATCTGTTTTTCAAATAAGGGTGGTCCACCCCAAAATATTTATAAGGTAAAATAACGTTTATCAGGCTTTTCATCGTATCATCGACGCGAGTAAAACCACGCGGCGTCAGCTAGTAAAACATAAACAAATACCTGTGTATGTATTACGTGTACGTGGTTTATTACGTCAATTATAGTATTTTCCCAGTCTCGAGGAAACTATGATATGAGGAGGATATTATAAAAACCACAAAACCAGGCTCTAGCAAACAAAAATATAGCATGATACAGAGAACATCATAATATGAGTATAACAAATTAATAATAAGGATTAAGTATGTAGTTTTTTTATAATTTTAATCGATCGATGAAAGTAAAATCCCGAGATACTAAGAGATTATTATTTTCTGCAAAATTAAATGTATCTGATATATTTTGAACATTCAAAACACTACCATATCCACAGATTACGAAGTCACATAAGTCAAAAAATATTTTTTATTGATCGCCTGAAGTTCTTAATGTGAAAAAAAAAAACGTTACTTACTTTACGCACGAACCAATACAGAACGTTTCACAATTGAATATGCTATATATCTTTATATATAAATGCGAAAGGTCATTCATCACGAAATCTCCAAAACCGTTTGACGTACAAAGATGAAATTTGGAAGGGAAGTAGTCGTCAAGGTATCCGCGAAGAACGGATTTTGCGATAGGGTCTGATTAAAGAGATCTAAGACAGGGTCCGCTAGTAAATATATATAAAACTAGCGGACCCTGGAAGCTTCGCTTTGACTTAAGTGCACTTCTTACCTATCTCTAATCAACATTAGCCTACTCTTACCCCTACCCTACCCTAATTCATGGTTGATCGATCTTATTCTCAGACCAATTATAGAAGGACCTGTATGGCACTCATGGTCACGA
Organism: Bicyclus anynana; assembly: GCF_947172395.1. Classification (NCBI taxonomy): domain Eukaryota; kingdom Metazoa; phylum Arthropoda; class Insecta; order Lepidoptera; family Nymphalidae; genus Bicyclus; species Bicyclus anynana. The sequence continues at coordinate 15,236,364 of NC_069097.1, read as the reverse complement.
ACAAAATTGTCTGTCATTTTCTGAGGAAAACGAGCTCGATCATCTTATATATTCGATATTAACATCGCTTCTATAGAGACAGGTTTTATAATCGCATTAGATCTTTGATCATATACTTTGACAGAAAAGTAACGTCTAGCGAGGCAAGTCCTATACAATAGTCCGCGTAGCAAGACCTAGTCCGGAGAGTCGCTGGTGCTCCACGATGAAGTGCGAGCCGGCGCAGAAGCCCCCGATGCTGGCGAAGGAGTGCTCCAGCGAGCCCACGATGAGGTCGATCTCGTCGCGCGGAACACCGAGAAATTCAGTGAGTCCGCGCCCATGTTCGCCGAGCGTCTACAAAACATATTCACTGTTATAGTTTGTGCACTTTTGGAAGTCTGTTTGTGTTTACAATGACTACAATCTTACCTGACGGTAAGTGATATAGAATTTATTCCAAAGATTCAACATATTAGTACATTATTTTCAAACATAGCAGTAATATTGTGATTGGAACCATCCCATTAAGTTTGCAGTATTACTACTGTAACTTACGTTACAAACGGTACGTCTTTGCCGGTAGGGTGTTAACTAGCCACGACCGAAGCCTCCCACCAGCCAGACCTGGACAAATTAAGAAAATCTCAATCTGCCCAGCTGGGGATCGAACCCAGGACCTCCGTCTTGTAAATCCACCGCGCATACCACTGCGCCACGGAGGTCGTCATAAAATAGCTTAAAAACATGTTTATTTAATGGGGATTTCTAAGATGCTAGATATCTTTTGATCTTACGATTCAAAGTATTTTGTTATTCAAGTGACATGAAACAGCATAATAAGTAACGATTTTTACAAAATAACCCTTTCAGAACGAAAACCGCAATTGTGACGAAGTGTTTGAAAATAATGTACCTACTAATGTTTTACATCTTTGGAATCTTTATTAAATGGACATGTTAAAGAATAATTAGTAGCGTTTAAGCTAGGTGTACTTTGCCTAGTACATTTTTTTTCAATGTAAAATAGTACATACAAAATAAATCGTTTAATATAAAAAAAAATAATTAGTAGCGTTTTTTGCAAAAAACTTTCTTTGCAGTAGAAAAAATTAAACATTAATTAGGTACTTGAAACAAATATCCAAAAATAATTAATTAACCAAGTAAAAAATCAACGCTTGAGTAATTTTTCAGCACAGGTATGATTAAATTGCATTGAAGGCAGGACTTTTTGTATTTTGTACAAAAATCAATATAACTTAAAAACCGTAAAATTTCGGCTAACATTTATTGCGTTATTTTAGTAGGGCTTTTTCAGTTATCAACCTGTAGAGTATGTCGTAGTATTTACGGGACATCCCGTATACATATGTGAAATTAAGAAACTAAACTATGGACTGTACAGCATGTTTCTCTAATAATTTCATTTAAATAGAGATATGGTGTGTGTGACCATGAAAATGAAATGCATCTCCTAGATACTGGGCATAAGCTGGCAGATAATCATATGTATGACATTTTACACACTTGCAATAAAGGCCTACGACTATGCGTTTTGGAACAATTAGAAATAATAAAACATAATAAGTCAGGAATTACATTATTAAATGAACAAATAGAGTTATCAAAGTCACCACTAATAAAAATGTTTGAATGCGATGCGAGATAAATCGCTTATATTATGAGTATCTTGGCAACGCCCACCTATTGCCCCACCTACTTTTTGGTCTATAAAAGACGAAGCAAAGGTCGAAAACGACACTTTGCAATTGCACGTTGTAGAGTCAACATCTCCTGAGGATGCTCCGGTTTCGGGGTGAAACGTACGTAGAGAGTATTTTGTCGGACCTGGGTGACGTTGTCGCATGGGTTCGCCGAATTTTCGCGGATGATAGCAAAATAAATAAATCATTATATAATCATGAAAATGAAATTACTGAAGAAATCAATTTTACATGCTTTTGTGGTCGTTATATTCATGTGTTAATAAAAAATACACATAAAAACGGTATATTGTAGATAATGAAGGTTTTATGTAATGGACTCCTGCGACTTCGAATACGCGTGAAGTTTATCACAATTCCCATAATTACGCATTTTCTGCCTATCTTCCAGTGAAAGTCCCATTGAAACTGGTCCCACTGTTCCAAAGAATTGGCCCGACAAACGGACATAAACTTCGAAATAATTGATTACGTTTTAGTATCGTGTAAATAGCACTAAAAAGCACTATAGAAAACACAATTATTTTGAAATCACAGACAGCCATTTCAATTTTATTTTCGTGTAGATATTATAGATAATACATGGACAAATAAATACACTATAATGTAATTATCGCTCAGAATAATTAGCAATGTTTTGAAACATTGTACTGAACCCTTGTGATCCAAAAAGAAAATAATTGACTTCCATTGATTAGCAATTAATTATCACAAGCCCATTTAATAGGCCACACAATTCTCGAGCTAATTTTTACTGCAACTATCTGTTACTAGCATACGCCCGCGTCTTCACCTGGGTAGTACCTGTTCCTGTGGGATAACAGGAATAAAATATAGCCTACATTACTCAAAAAGATATAATCCCTAGACCTAAGACCTTGGCCTAACTAGTACAGTGCAGCAAGTTGTATATTGGAAAGGATATCCAAAGCTGCTCTAGTAGAATCTTTCCAAATTTGGCTAGACAACACGAGAGAAGGGGAGTGTTAGTTAACTGTCAGGGACACCCTTAACCCTACTCCATCGGTCACAAGTCCGTCCGTGCTCGAGTTTTTCTCTGCTACACGATGGACCCGGCATCCGCACGGTGAAACCATGCGAAGATATTTTATCACAATTTTTAAGAGACAAGATGAATATCTTAGCATTCCATGGATTCACCGTGCGGGTGCCGGGTCCATCGCGTGGTAGAGAGAAAAACACCAAGCAAAGTCCAGGACTTGTGACTACTGGATGTAGGGTTAAGGAATTCCTTGACGATCGATCAACACTCCCCTTCTCTGCTCGTGTTGTTCTCCCTACCTATCCAAATTTGGTAAGATCCTATTAAAGCAGCTTTGGATACTCGTTCTAATATAGAATTTATGGCAGGCTACGTTCTTACAGCTGGCTACTAGGACGACACTCGCAACTTACTGACACAAACAAAATGCTAATATATAAAGCAGTGCTAAAACCGATCTGGACGTACGGCATACAGCTGTGGGGAACGGCCAGTAATTCAAATATCGAAATACTGGAAAGATTCCAAAATAAAGCACTAAGAACAATGTTTGGCATCCCGCGATGTATCAGCAATAAATACATGTACCACGACATTGACATAAAAACTGTACGTGAAGAAATATCCCAGTGCAGCCTGAGGTATCAGGAGAGACTGACAATTCACACAAATGAGCTTGCACGGGCTCTGAGTCGCGAGGGTGGACTCCGTTTTGCTCGGCTACAAAGACACAGCATTCCCGACCTGTGGAACAGATTTCCATAACAAGCCAAAGGGAGAGCTGCTGACAGGGAATCTGCAGCAAAATAGCTCTCAAAGAAAACATTAAATGATATGATGATATCAGATAAATGAATGGCTTATTGCCTATGAGCAGATCGCCATGTCGCAGAAATTACATATATAAAAAAAAAAAAAAAAAAAATATATAGAATTAGCTGCACTTCTAGAGAGCAATACTCTTGGTTGGTTAATTACTCACGAAAAACTAAGCACTCACACACAAAATACTACAATCAGATGATTTTTACAAACCCGGTGATTTAGGGTTGTCTTGTGAAAAGAAAGAAATTGGATAAATGGAACAGAAAAGAAACTGGAAACTTACCCCAATACTCAAACTTTCATCCAAAATAATTCTCAACTTGTATCTCCTGGCCAACTCTACCAGTTTCCTCAATGGGCACATTGTACCAGTGTTGTAGTATATAGCCTCAGCGATCAGGAATGCCCTCCTCTGGGGATTGAGATCCTTCTGGAAAGCTGCCATTTCCAGTTTACGCTCTAAGTCTTTCATGTTGTTATGTTTGAAGTATACAACTGTGCTACGTGACGCGTCGATCCCTTTTTGTATTGCGAACCATACTTTTTCATCCCTGAACAACAAGAAGTTATGATACTTATTTTTTCTTTGGATCTGCGATCAGTCGTTACACTATAAGCAGGTGAGTTGTGAGACGAAGAAGAACGAGAGAAGTTATGATATAAAACTTTTTTTTTAAGTTAAGAACTGTACAAATTTTGAAAATTGTACTCCAATACTGGTTTACAACAAGTCCTCAGTGTCAAGGTGCTGATGGACTTGAGCAATCACTTGTAATGAGCATTCGTACATCACAGAAAAATATGAGAACATTTTAGCGAACAGATTTGCTTGGAGCTCTTTGCAGAACCAAGCATCTGTCATTGTGTTTGATGAGCATTGAATAGAGTGTTTGCTGTATACTCAAGATATTCGTAGCAATATTTTGCTCTATGCTTGGCTCGGCTCGTTGTTCAGTTTGACAAATATAAAAATGGCAAATGTTTGATGTTCTGTTACCAGTGAATGCTCAATCAGCACTTTTTGGCTATAAATCTAACATCTGTTTCATCTGGAAAGCCACTGATCTGAGCACATCATACATTTGAATGTGTGCCATGAATAAAAAAAATTAAAATTAGCAATAGGTTGATTATGCTAGATTGGTTCAATGTCCATTATACACATCATGGCCTTTGAACCAATCTTTTACTGTTCTTGGTGTATCATCATCAGTATAGTAAAAACAGTAAAACTTCTAAAACAGTTACACATTTAAATGTAATCAACAGGTAATTATCACAAAAACCCCAGTAATAACACTATAATATACCATTATTTCATAAATAAATCTATTACCTTATTCTTATATGTAATTTCCTGTTTTGCAAGGAAAATCATTACTAAAATATCCTCACTGTGTAATAAGGGGTTTTCAAGAGTAAAACCACAGTTGACAATAAAAAGATAGAGAACGTTTTTTTAATGTAACAATGTATGAACAATAATATTTTTCTGAGTAAATAGTATTGTTCAGAGATTATTAGACTTCTTAATCTAGAGCTTAATGAAAATAAAATTAAGAAAATAAAAATTTCATTAAATAAGTTTTTGTAATATTTTACTTTTATTAAGTCTTAAAACTATCTTAGAAAATGGAGGTGGAGACAACCAAACAGTGGGACATTTTATTATAGTCATATCTAAAAGAACATAAACATAACCATGTAGGTTATGTTTGTGTGTGTTAACTGTAAGCCCAAAATGTGCACCAAGAGCTAATATTATTGCCTGCACAATACTCTCTTTCAGCCCATAGCAACAAAATAAAAAGCATAAATATCATTCTCGTTTTTGTACTAAAGGAATGAAAGAGAGATCAATATTTAAGCAACTTCTTATTATCTCTCTCTTTGCTATCTTTGCACTACTGCTGTTATGTAGAAAATCATAATCTTTAACAGAACTACACATTGCCATTGGGCATACAACCATTTTCACACTTGGTATGATTTTGACAGTGAACTTCATCAAGGTGATACAATTTAATGTGATAGTGTTCTAGGCAGACAACTGCTTCTTTACTTACCATCAAGTGATATGCATTTTCACTTGTTATTATTTGTTATAAAAAAATATATAGTATTATTTCATTATTAGACCACAGTGGAGGTGAGCCGCCACTGCTGTCTAATAATTTAAAAGACTCCACTTTAACCTCCAGTCTTGCTCAAATACCCATTACATTAATATTAGTAAGAGAAAGGTAACTTACGCAAAAATAATGTCCCCCTTCTTAGCATATGCAGGAATAGCACTGGCGATTGTAGAGAACCCATAAGAATACACACAAGTCTCCTCCACTTGAAGGAACTTTGCCAGCCTCTCCTCCAACTCTAAATGAACATCGATTGTGCCGTAAAACCCTCGGGGTCCGCACGACCCTACGCCATACTTATGCAAGGATTTAATTGCTCTCTCCATTATCTGAGGCTCCTTATCAAAGCCAAGGAAGCTTGTGCAGCCAACATTAAGCATTCCTTCATCAATTTTCCCCATTAATTGAGGCTGCGGGACGAATATTTCTTCCTCCACTAGAGGTTTAGGTTTCCATTCAAGAAGCATTTTCTTAGTCAACTTGTCTTCATGTTTCTTAGATTTCCTCGTACATAAGAAATATGCACAGCCGATAACAACTTGCACGGCGATGACTATCGTCCACCAACTAGCCTGAAATACGTATAAAATATAAATCACACATCTAAATAGAAAATGTGTGATAAAAGTGTAAATGAAAAAGGTTATTGTGACTTACAGTGTCCACTATATCCAATAAAATCATGTTAGCGAATATAGATACACGTCCTCACGCACTAAGTAACAAGCAAGTAATAAAGCCAGTTTCACGCTGATTTGATTGGTATTTATTAATTTATTTCAATTTCAATACTGTTACATTTCGGCGACTTCGTAAATCGTAAACGTCAATGTCATTCATTTAATGTCAATAATGTTCAGTGTTGCCAGTTGGGTCTTGTGAGAAGTTACCGGAAATAAAAAAAGTAACCTTTTTGTGAAAAAAGTAACTTTTTCACTAACTACTCTTGCTTTTTGCGTTCCAGAGCATGGTTAAACAACCATTTCAGCCTCTGGGGGCTAAAGTAATTTTGTTTTTTTGTTTATTAAGTATTAACTGTCTGTTTCGAATATTAGCCAAGTACTAAATTACTATAAACTGAAGGAGATTTTACTCGTAAATAGAATCATCTTATGTAAGGCCCTGATTGTTTGCCTTTTCCTCATGGGATAAGAAAAATACAAATAAAGAGCAAGAATTTAAAAAGAAATTGACGTTAATTTCTTAAATTCATACTTGATTTTTTTAAGAAATTCAATGTGACTGCAACTTACTTATTTCGCAACGTCAATTTTAACGTCTTCATTTATAGTGAGATTGCCACAGAAACATCGATGAGTTCTTGATCATTTGTGCGCATTTCTTGATTTAACGACCGTTCTGTTTTAGATATACGAAATTGTAAGTTAATTCTAAAAAATCCTAAATATCACGTAAAAGTAACCTTTTTATTAATGTAACCTAAAAGTTACCAATGCAGTCAAAAAATCACCTAAAAGGTTACAAAAGTAACCTTCTGGCAACACTGATAATGTTGACGTAAGGGGAAGATAGAGATTTTTAACCGACTTCCAAAAAGGAGGAGGTTCTACGTTCGGCTGTATGTATGTTTTTTTTTTTTTTTTCTTTTGATAATGTATCAACTCAGACCAGAACTGTAAAGGGACCTGCTTCGCTAGACTGTATGATCCACGATCTAATGTTATTAAAAAAACTGAATCGATGTTTCATAATTTGTAATTGTGCTCGTTGGTTAAAGAGCTCCGTAAAAATACCTTTAGGTGTAGTTGAGTAGTATAATAAACGGTCAACAACTTCTGGTTTATTATATAGATATATGTTTAATCTAAACTCGTTTTCCTCATTAAATTGGAGTGAATTTGGGTGCGATAGTAGTCCTTAAATGTAATTAGTCTGAGTGTATCAAGCAAGTATCAAGGATGATTTCATGGAGGTAAAATACGATTACAACGGAACGCATCCATGGATTTACTTACGGACTTGACTTTCGTGGCGCGGCATAGATATATAACTCTATGTGTCATTCTAAGTATAGGTGGCGCGGAGTTTAATAGAGCAGTTTTACCAACTTACCAGATTTAAGTATACACAACTGTCAGTGTCAATTTGACATTTGAAATTAAAAACAATTCCCGTGTTCCGATTCCGACGTGATTCGCTTTTTTAGAATGCAATACATTTTGCACTACAAAATAAATAAAGAGTAAAACAATTCACAATGAATTTTGGTGGCACGTTAAGGTTAAACAAATTCGCCTGTTTCACGTTAATTTTCATTCTGTTCCTCATAGTTTACTGGCGATCGGGCAATAATGCTTATCCCGCTGACAAATCCGACTTGGTAAACATTAAATCTTTGTTAAAAGCTGCTATTTACGCGGCGGAGAGGGGAGGAAAGAAGGTCGCGGAGGGTAAAAACCATGAACTGAACGTTAAAAGTAAAGGTAAGACGATAGAAGGGGCCAACGATCCCGTCACTGATGCCGACTACGCTTCGCACTGTGCGATGTTTTACAGCCTCAAGAACACGTTTCCCAAGTTAAGTATAATATCGGAGGAGCATTCGAAGGATGACCCGAGTTGTCAGAAACAGGAGAAGATAGACATTGAGTCCACGCCCTCAGAACATAAAATAATTGACCAAATGAATGATGAGCATGTGTTCATAAAAGATGTAACGATATGGATCGATCCGTTGGACGCCACGCAAGAGTACACAGGTAATTTAGTCCAAAACTCAAGTTAATATTGTCTTCTCAGTCTTAATCAGTCTATTTCAATAACCAAAAGTAGGATGATTTGCAAAGCTCACCGTAGGGCTCCCATGCAAGTTTGCAAGCTTACTCTGGTGCTCCAAATCCCTTGTCATATAAGGAGGGAGGCCTGACTGTGTGGTTTGAAGTTGTGTGACTGTGTAACTGTGTTATGAGTTCCTTGATTATGGGTGGTATTCACATTCATTATTAATAATGTTTTATTATTGATAATGTTTTATGTTGTAATTATTGATCATAAACATTTAGTGTGGGCATGAAGAACATGTCAGACAGGGAAGGTGAGTGTCAATGCATTTTAAAGGGATCCCTTAAACCTACACCAAAGGTCGCAAGTCCTGGGACCTAATTGAGTTTAATTCCTCTACCACAAATTGATGATACAATCATTTTGTTGTACATTGACACTGCTACCCATCCTATTGTAGCAGGCAATTCAAATAGGCTATAAATTATGGCCCAATGACACAGTTGATAATAATTAGCTTTGGTTTTTTTACCTGACTATGGCAAAGCCACAAGGAAGGATGATTATGATATGATGATGATATGATTTTTGTATTATATTTTTATATTAACATTGTTAAAAATTAAAAAAAAAAGATAAATAAATAAATGACCAAAAAAAAAGCTTTGTTATTTTTTTAATTTTTTTTTGTTTATTTTTACAGAGGGTCTCTACAAGTATGTGACAACAATGGTGTGTGTGGCCATCAATGGAGTGCCAATAGTAGGGGTGATACATTACCCCTTCACCACTCAGACTCACTGGGGCTGGGAGACTAAAAGGACTTCCACCAACATACCCAATGTACAGCATGTAAGTAAACACTAAAAAGGATTCAGTTGAAGTTTGATACTTCAACTGAATCCTTTTTTACAAAAAAAAAAATTCAACAAAACATTAAAATCATCAGAAATAATTTATTTTAAATGTCTTTACTACCATCCCTTCGCTAAATACCCTACAAAGAACATGTGATATTGACAATGTATGTCTAAACTTTCAGATAGCAGAAAACAAAAACCACCCTAGAGTAGTGGTGTCCCGTTCTCACCCAGGGAAAGTCGCTGACATTGCTAAAGCAGCATTTGGCTCTAAAACTACAGTAACTCCAGCAGCCGGTGCCGGAGACAAGGTCATGGGAGTTGTCAATGGCGAGTTTGACGTTTATTTACATGCCACAGCAATTAAGAAATGGGATTTATGTGCTGGCAATGCACTAATTAAAGCTGTCAATGGTAAAATGACCACAACGAAAGGTAAAGCGATAGATTATTCATCGACCAGTGATGTCAAAGTTACGGATGGTATACTTGTGACTAGGTACGACCATGATTACTATTTGAGTAAGTTGCCAAATGCATTATCTACTTAATGTGTCTGTAAAAATATTGTATTTATAGCCAGTGTAACAAAATTTTTCTATTTATTTTGATTATGTGATATTTTGACCCCTTTACAGGTTAAAATATTTCTGCAAACCCCAAGCCATAGACTAAAAGTTAGTAATTTAAAAACACTCCCTTCATTATTCTCTGTAACAGTATCTTGCCTGTTTTCAATAATTGTCAGTGTATCACAGAATAAGGTTTCATGACTCTTAAATTGAAATACACTGTTAAAGATATCTTGAGTCCTCACCTCAATAACAAAGGTGTGGAGTTTGTCATTAGGGGGAGCAAGAGTGGTGTGAGGAAAAACATGTGCTAGTCAGTGGCGAGCACTTCATAGATGCAAAAACGCACTGCAAAAACGCAACGCATGAGGACTCAATACAAACCTACTTGTATGTTGGACCACAAAATACATAGTGGGACAAGGACCCTTATGCTCACCGCTGATCTCAGTGTCTCAGGAGATGAGCTTACTCACGAAAGATAGTCTGGCATATTCCTGTATTGGGCATTGGAGTCCTCATTTATGTGGTATTCCATAGTAAATTTATTATTCCATTGCTGCAAATGTTGCATAGTCTATTTGTTTATTGTGCTTGCAACATGTCTATGAATACACAAACAAAACTTTACCTCAACATAAATTGACTTACAATTAAAGACAAGTTCAATTACATTCATAGACACTAGACAAGCACAAAATGTTTTATTTATTTATATTTTTTTAGCATATTAATTTATGAAAATCCTATTGATGTATGTATTTATTATGAAGTAATTGTAAATATAGATATCTATAAACTTTTAAATACATAATTTAATATTTATATATGTAACTATTGTTGTAAAGTAGTGAACATATTATTTAGAACTCAGACTAATTACCTTCTACAGGACCTGCCTCGCTAGAGGTAACCCATCTGTCACAACAATTTGATCATGATCAAACTTGTTCATACAAATTTAGTATAAAGAATTGATGTTTTGTTGTGTTTAAAATTTATAGTTGTGTGTACTGGAAAGACACAATATATTTATTGGTGTTAAATATTTTCAATGTGCAAGTTTACTTTTGTTGGTGAATTTGAGTGTGATGCAATTTGAGTCCAATAGAAGGTAATTTGTCTGAGGTTTAAACAAAATTGAGACATTTGATGGGTTTATGGGTTCCTTGTTAGAAATTCTCAGTAGCATTATGGTGTTGTGAAGTTTGTTTCAGCCGTGTTTTGTATTTAATTATTATGGGAAACACCTACGATAATTTTAAGATCATTATGTTACATGTTCCTCGATTACAGGTGGTATTAACATTCATTATTTATGTTACTGTGGAGGGGTGGTATCAGTGTTTGTTTAAATAAGAGGGCATTTGATGACTAGAGCTCAGTTGTTTGTTAGGCAGCGTAGACACCGTCACGCTGCCAGTCGCGTTAGTGATTTTGTGCAATAATTTTTTGTGTTGTAATTATTGGTTATCATAAATGGTTTAGTGTGGGCATTTCGGGCAGGGAAGGCCATTGGTTATGGATTCTAAAAGGATCCTTTAAATCTACTCCCAAGGTCACAAGTCCTGGGACCTGCTCGAGGTGTTTCCTCTACCACAAAATAATGGAACAATCGCTGTCGCTGCTACCCGTCATGTCACAATAACAAAAATTTCTACAGGAATATTATAAAGAGGAATAGATATTTTTTTGGTCTGAAACCAATTTAAAAAATTTCAAGCGACTCTATCCCCGTAAAATATGCTATACTTTACTGTCGAACTCCTAAGCGATCAGAAAGTACGCAGGTAAAACGGCGGGACATTCGCTAGTCTATAGTAACTACTAGTAATATTATAAAGGGGAAAGATTTGATTGTTTCTTTGTTTGCATTGAATAGGCTCTGAAATTCTGAATTCTGAAACTATTGAACCTTTGAATAATTCGTTCACTGATGGGCAGCTTCACTATTCCCGAGTGCTATCATAGGCTATATTTTATCCCCGTATTCTTATAGGCACGGGAATCACGCGGGTGAAACCGCGCGGCGTCTGCTAGTGTTGTATATAAAGGCTGTGTATAATAAAAACTGTAATTTTAAAGGTATTTTTACTATAGATAAACCGCTCAATTGAGTCTTCTCCCCTGCAGTACAGGCATAGCTGGGCATAGTTAATCAAATAGTTAACTTCGTTAATCGTTAATCCGCATACATTCTGGAAGAATTAACGCAAGTTAACGTTAATCGTTAATCCGTTAATATGACTGTGTAATATTACATTTTTATATCATTGTGTGAGATCATCATTGGAAAAATAAGGATGAGCACTGGGGAAAAGTGCCATAATTTGTTTTTTGTTGATTTTATCTATATTTAACATAAATATAGTAATTTCATTCATCATTTCTTGCTTGTCTGAACCTGTTTTCCGCGTCGCGCGGTAAATAGTAGGCATTGAATTAACGATTAACGGACTTCTGCATATTAACGGAAGTTAACGTGTCCGTTAACATTTTTATAAGTTAACTTAAAAGTTAATCCGTTAATCAAATTGTTAACTTCGTTAATTAACGATTAATTTATTAACGAGTTAATGCCCAGCTATGAGTACAGGGGTGTAGGGTGAGGGTGGGGTGAGCTGCAAAAACTTGTGACTATCAACAAGTGAATGCAGAATGCTCCTGCCGAAATTACTGATTAAAAATTGCACTGATTTCGTTAAGATGGAAGTTAGAAAAATAGATATTTTGAAATCTCATGTAACTGCACTGATTTCTGATATTTACACTAATATTATACAGAGGAAATATTTGTATTATTGTATGTAACGAGTAAACTACTGGGTCTATTTTTTTGACTCTTGCACCCCTGTAATGCGCGCCCGAACACTCATTTATGTGGTTTGTCTATAAAATTTAATATTATTGAATTATTAATGATTTCGTATACTATCATTTTATTTTGATGAAATTTTGATTAGTTAGAAGTTTTGATGATTGTTATTTTTGAAATCTCCATACAATGTTAATGACTAATATGTATTTATAAGACAGAAAATATTTTTAATCTTAAGTAATTTATAATATCTTATATAAGTAATTTATAATAGAAAACTGTTGTTAATTTATTGAATAAATAGAAATAATTAAATTAACTGTCTCTTTCATTAAAATGTATTTAAAAGTTGTTAAATTATATCTTGTAGGGGTCAAGTACCTATTATGAGTATAATACTCGTATAAATCTCGTGTGAACTGAGTTAGTCACTATGTAGATTTTGTCTATCTGGGCTAATTTGTGGGCATACTTTTTGTCCCAGAAAAATTAATGGTAGTTTTTGGACCCAAGTCGCGGCTTCCGCTATAGCTTGCCAACTTCGTTTGTAACACTCCCGATGGTCCGCGCGGGAGAGGGGCATGTAGCGGGGACTTAAAAACCCACGGCGGATGCAGCTCACTTCCCCGCACGCACAATTTTCACACTCGCAGCCTTTCCCCGTCGCCCGCATATCATGGGAGTGTCATCAACGAACTTGCCAGACTATAGTGTCGTCGAACTTGCCAGGCTTACTTGACATAAGCCTACCAAAGCGGAGCGAGGGAAAGTGTATCGGAGAAACGGACTAATGCGGAGCGGAGCGAGGCAGCGGACTATGTTAAATTGGAGTTTTCTCCTTAAGATTTTCATATTTTTTATATATTTTTCATATATAGCCCCTGGTATAAAAAAATATGGGCTGTAAAATTCGATGATCGAATGACAGCGTTACGTTTTTTGTGCGCAAGCTACTCTGCGCACCTTTCACCGTGCGATGCAGACGTACATAGTGAAGCTGACACACTTTTTAACCCCGCTCCGTTTACTTTTTATGAATGTTTACACTAGCTCGCAAGTCCGTCCACTTAAGAGGTGCGGAGATTTTGTACAATCCTATTAGTTAGTATTTCTCCCTTTCTCGTCTCCGCAGCCTCGCTCCGCTTTGGTGGACTGGCAGCCTAAATCAGGTTATACAGAAAAAACAAATCATTCATATGAACATTTTTTTTATTAATACATAGCATCAAAATAATACAGTAAACTTAAAAAAATAATTTACTAGGGTCTTTTTAAAGTACACAAATAAAATTTCAAATATGTCCGTGTGTGCAAAGACTGACAAAATTAACCGCGCGATACGTCGGCACCATATAAAACATTAAAAAACCTCTACAACAGCTTTATAAATAATTAATTTAAACAAACTATGTGGACTTTTATCTTGTACAACCGTGCGACCAATTCATCAGTCTGTAAGCACTCTTATAGCAAATGCTGAAAACATTTGAAAAAGACACTTCAAGAGCTTGTACAATACATATCATGATTTATTTTTCTAATATTGCACACATTTTCTTTTTGTAGATTACCTTATCCAAGAATTCATGTAATACAAAGCTTTTGCCCTTTAATTAAAAAATAAGTTTCATTTTTCTTTGCTCTTACATGTACTTAATTTACAACATGTTTTCTATTAAACTAGTGATAATCTATTTGTGTTTAATATATCAAAACATTTAATTTAATTAAATACACCGATATAATAGAAGCATTTGGCCAAATTCATTTTATAAATCTTCTAATGACAAGGAAAATTAATGACTTTTCCAGTGACATTCTGTAATATTATAATGGTAAAAGTTAGTGTGTGTGTGTGTATTTGCAACTCCTTTACGCTTTAACTACGAAACCTAACTGTTAACTAACTGCTGAAATTTGGAAAGAAAATAAAGCCATGATTGTTACCGCAAGGTTGGTAAAAAATAGAATTTTACGCAAACTCCCGTAAATTGGCGGTAAAGAAGAAATTGGCGCTGTTTTCATTTGGCAACACAGGAAGAATGTAAATTATTGAAAATTGATAAAATTTCATTTTTGGTATAAAAAACACATGTTAGAGCGCCTTGCCAACAAAAACAGTTTCCTAACCATTGGTAGAATTGCAACTGACAGACATACAAAAAAACTTAAAATTTCTTAAATTAATGTACATGCCCTTGAAAGTCCCTATAGCAAAAGTCCACACAGTGGCGGATCCAGGATTGACTTTCGGGGGGCTCAACTCCTATGAGGGTTTAGGAAAGCATTTTGTATATAATTTTTATAAATCCAAATTATTTTTACTTGTCAACTCAACTCACTCGTACATCGTGCTTTTATCTATGAATTAACGCAAGATGTCTTTCACTGACTATTTAGTGCTAGGTTGTCTTCCGCTTCCTAAACTATAATGCAAAATGTATGAATGTTGTCTATATTTTATCCGTATTCCCAGGGAATCGGGAACTACGCGAAAGTGCGAGGCGTCTTAATATTATATAATTGACATATACCCTTACCTACTGTAAGCTAGCTTTTTAGTTGTGTTTTAAGCTTAGGTGCTTGGTTAGACTAGAGCCTCTTAATCCCCCGCCTGGATCCGCCACTGTGCCAAAAAAAAATCCAAGTGTGTCCAAGAAGCCGGTGACATAGAGTAAAAAATAATACACAATTTAAAAAAAAGATAATGAACGCAACAGAGGGCAGCACTAGGCCAGTAGCACATCACTTGTTCAACACAATTTCGCACCAGCGCATCGCACACCACTTCGTATATACATGTTAACATACTGTGTCTATATCGATATAACACTTATCACAAATTAGATTTATCGTCCATTGTCGATACCACTGCTATTTGTTAAACGGAGTCATCTGTAACAAAATAATTTTAAATAGTTTAAAAAACACGCTTTTAAAACGCACTAAAAATTATAAATATTGGATTTAAGTCACGTGACTATTTTTTCGTATTCCTGACAGCAAACCCTTTCATTTGATATCCATATCATGGGGGTGGATATCAAACAGCCAGGCTCCATTCTGGGGAGGCCGCCATATTGGATTTGTAATGACGTTTCTTAGCTAGTCATGTATTGTCATCAGAACTCAAGAGCGTGTGCAAAATTTCATCCCAATCGAAAACCGGCAAGTGGATCAAATTAAGATTCCAAAATTTTCTTACGTAGTTACAAGTGAAGCTAATATAAAGCGTGTAAAAAAGATCGAAATGTCCAGACATAAATATATAAAAACAAATATAATGGCTAGTTGAGACTTTTTTTAAATGGTCCACACCAGCCAACTTATTAATCCATAAAAATATTAATATCCTCCATTTTTGCAAAGATGAATGAAGGCAAAAAAATACGTACCATGATACCACCATTTTGTTTTCTTAGGATTTTTATTGCATGTTTTTACGTAAAATGAATTGTCCGGTGGTCGTTTCTGGAAACACAAAAATATATAGTTTTTAATACTCATAACAGAAACACATTTCATATCACTACAACTTATAAATTAACAAGTGTTTAAAAAGTCGTCCGCCAGTATAAAAATAAAATCACTTTTTCTTTACAGCTACTCGTGGCATAGTGGCAATAGAGAGACAAATGCGACCAACCGTCCGTCAATATGGACCATCCACATGTGACCATCACTATGGAGAGGCAGACCGACTGTACGGAGAGCGCGGGCGACCAGTCGTCCGTCAGTATGGACAGTCAGATGTGACCATTGCAGTACAAGCGCACTATACCATAGATAACAACAGAGAGTTTCTCACTTTTTCTTTACAGCTACTTAGCATAGAGACTATGGAGAGGCAGACCGACTGTACGGAGAGCGCGGGCGACCAGTCGTCCGTCAGTATGGACAGACAGATGTGAGCATTGCAGTACAAACTCACTATAGCATAGACAATATCTGAGTTTCTTACCTTTTCTTTACAGCTACTTAGCATAGAGACTATGGAGAGGCAGACCGACTGTACGGAGAGCGCGGGCGACCAGTCGTCCGTCAGTATAGACAGACAGATGTGACCGTTCGAGTATACATGTGGATGTACTGGGATGTTATTACCTATGAACGTCACCTGTGGAGGGGAGAAAGACAAACATTACATTATGATGACGTATTATCACAACTTATTTTTGTAGGGCAGCACATCCTATATCCAATATATTCTATGAGGTGAATTCATGTAACAGAATACAAACATATCTTTGTAGTTGAGGCACCCAACCTTTCTGGACTTGGATTTAAAATTTATTTCGTGTGGATTTAAAATTTATTTCGTGGGGATTTAATTCACAAGCATGCTTAAAACAAAAAAAAAATGTATCGACTCTACTACCAGCACAAAAGGTATATTCTACTAAAGAGTAAGCAATAAACTCTTTTTCCTTTTTAAAATAATCATCGCTTACATTGTTCACTATCATTTCACTATTATTTTTAAAAATATAAAAAGCTGATTCAAATGCCTCCAAGCATTTCTGTTATTGTGGAACCCAGGGCTTTATAGCCTAGTCACAAAGCTATCAATTGGACCAAGGACGCGTAATATACTCAAAGGCACAATTATCCGTCAACTCGCGTCATTTTATAGTGGGCGGATAACTGTGCCTCTGAGTATATTAGCCGGCAAACAAGTGAGTAAGGTAGTTTGATATGCACGACCGATTCATTTTGAAGACTATGTGCTAATTAACTGCAGACCGTATTCTAATGAGTTAGACATCACATACGCAACGCATGCAAAGGCTATATCGCGCGCTTGGAATTCCTTATGATCATAATTACGTCATCAGGCCAGATTCTTGTCTTTGACGGATGTTTTAATGTAACTTTGTTCTTTTGTTTTTGACTAGCACACACACCCCACAGTTTCACTAGCGTAAACCCCTTTCCTGCTGGAATATAGGAATAAAATACAGCCTATGGCACTCACAAAAAATGTGGCTTTCTATTGGTAAAAGAATTTTCAAAATCAGTTTAGTAGACTGTAAGATTATTCCCTACAACCTTTACATCTTTATAACCTGCGTAGTTCCCATTCCCATGGGAATACGGGGATATAACCTATTCGCCAGTCTACATTAGAGTAGCATGGTGTAAAAAAGCCATAAAAGTCTTGCAGTGCATTGAATTTGGTATATTTAACGTGCTAATAGATATTAGCACATACCTTACATTATAATTATTATGCAGAAATACGTTATGACCGTGAGAATTGTTAGCAGATGACTGCCAAGTTTAATACTAGTATTATTAGTTCATTATCAACCTATATTCGGTTATCCGTTACTGCAGTTATCTCCACTGACGTATCTAGGATTATTTCCTAGGGTGGGCGTGGCCCCCGACATCAAGTCATTAGTATCATAATAGAATTCCATATTGGTAGCCCTGAAACCTAGGGTGGGCACAGCCCACCCGGTCCCCCTCCTACATACGCCTACGGTTATCTCTAGTTCCACTTAATCTTACTTGACTAAAAACTTACCTCTGGTGAGTCGAAGGGATACTTATTTGTGAATTTAAATTGCAAAACGAACTTTTCCCCCTCGTACAACGTGCCGGGCACCCCTTCCATGTGTACTGTCCACCTGGAGGCAGAAATGACAAGTTTTACGCCCTCACAATAGTAGGTAAATATCGTAGTTTGATCGCGGTAGATAGACATCAAGCGGGTTGCAGGGAGCCGCTGGGTGCGGTAAAAATCCAATTCGTTCGTAACACTTCCGATACTCCGCGCGGGCCAGGAGGGGAGTAGCCATGCCCCGAGCGAGCCCACGACTTCACACCCGCGCAGTTCTTACCCCCCGTTGCCCGCATATCATGGGAGTGTCATCAACGTTCTACGTGACGTCACATATTTAGTATGAGTGTGAAAGTGTTTATGTGTTAAATCATGAGGTTATATTTAGACAAGAGTGGCGATATTAGCACAAACAAATACCAATTGAAGTGTGAGAGATCATTGAGCTATAAATAATTCGCTGATCATTCACAGTTCACACATTACAATGAATGGCACGACAAAAGCATTTATCGTACGTACTACATCACATATGTGGCAATGTAAATAAATAAAGCCATTTAAAAATTAATATTCAACACTTCTCTACTGAGGAAAAGAATGAATAAAGTAATCAGTGGCGTTTACATTTTTCTAACTATAACTATTCATATTCATTTATTTGTTCAGAATACACAGATAATTATGCATTTGACCATTTCTGGTGTACAACAATTTGTAAATACATTAAATTTAAAATTAAATTAAACTAAACTTAATTTCTGAAGGTACCTATGTTCAGAAATTTCATTTTAAATGTCAAATATAAAAGTAATTGCATATCAAAATGTCATAAAAATAAAACTTGGTTCCCGCGGAATTTGTGAAAAACTGAATTAGTTTTCATCATGGAAAAGTCTATGGTTCCCGCGGGATTTGTGAAAAACTGAATTCCACGCGGACAAAGTCGCGTATCTCACACCTAATAATAATTATAATTAACTTGCTCTTAAATAAATGAAAATAAAGTTGATTGATAAGCTCAGAACAATGAGAGGGGTTAGGCCAATAGTCCAGCACTCTGGCCCAATGTGGATTGGCAGACTTCACACATGCAGATAATTAAGAAAATTCTCTGGTGTGCAGGTTTCCTCACGATGTTTTCCTTCACCATGATTTTTATTCACACGTGATATTTAATTTCTTAACACGTGAAAAGTTGGGAGGTGCATGCCCCAGACTGGTACTACTATATATACCCCAATTGATCTCGCTTCAGATCATGAGGTTGTGGTGTGATGTGGGTCAATATATTCACAAGATAACATCTCACAGTATGCAATGTATGAAGTAACATACCTATTGTACCAAAAATACTATTTAATATTTAATTTTAAAATTGTTTTTTGAATAAAATTATAGAATATAATTTTCCTCACATCATAACCATTGTTATATTTATTTAGTTTATTAAACATACATGTAAGATTATTACTTATGAGCCACCTACAATGTTTAAATAAATTTAGCACAAAGTTATTATTACATTGGCATTCTATAAGAAAGGATTGTTCTTCTCCTAAGAGGTGGCTTGCAGGATAGTATAAAGTTGAGGGTATTGTCTAGTATTAAACTTGTTTACTTCAAGTATGTTCATTTTACAAGCACATAAAGAAACATGAAGTTTGTACAAAATTAGTTAATTTAATGAAAAGACAGTAAGAAACTCTGCAGATACAATGTTGCTTTATTGTCTATTTTAATAAAGGTATGTATATTTAAGAATGTGCTTTGAATCAATGGAATTTTTGATGTTTTTCCAAGGCGGAGGGTTCCTACAAATTGTATGCAAGGTATATATTCTTGACAAATGGATGAATGACTCATACAAAGTGCAAAGTAATTAAAAAACAACAGACAAGTTCAGTTTCAGATATACCCAATGTAATCTAGATTTTAATATAAAATACTGCAGAACTGATAAGATAAATACTTAGTTAGGTTTATAAGGCTACATAAGACTTTGTGGTCTTATTTTGTTTTATCTAAATGAAAAAAAAATACAAAGGGTATTTTTTTTCATTTAGCTAGCTAAAACATTTATTATTAAAAAGCACGTAACAACGCAGGTATCACCAAGTTTGTATCAAATAGTCTTGGAAGTTAATTTGTTGCATTAGATTACAGCGCCAATATGCGCATATAGGTATCACATGGTATAAGTTGTTGATCCATTCAGCATATTTTTTTCTAGAATACCTACCCGACCCAAAGATAAATAAGGTCACTTATGCTTACAGTGTCAGATTTTGGCTGGCCTGATCTCCGTCTACAGTGACTCCCGGTGGAGGTTCTTTCATTAACGACATCAGTTCTTTCTGTAATCGTCGCTGAAACAATAAATAATAAAACTTACCAGAAACACCCTCAAAAGATTTTTTGAATACAAACATTTTAAAAGACAACAATAGAAATCTTGACATGAAATCTCATAGGAAACTGTCATAATAGTTCAGTTTTAGGTTTGTAAAAAAAGCACGATCTGAATTAGGTTTAAGGACAACGTATGCGGATGTATTACTTCAATTTAGAATATAAATAATTTGCAGACGAGTGATAATCGTAATAATTTTAATTAACTTTACAAACCTCCGACGGGGACATAGCCGCCATTGTACCAATTCAGACGTCTAATGTTGCCATTATAATTTCAAAGTTTTGCCCACAATATAACTTTCAGTCCTAAAAATAATTATCAAGGCTAATTGTTTGGCTAATATATTCAAATATTCTTATGATTTAATGAAATACACCTACAACTAAAATATTTTAATACGCTTAATTTATTGCTATTTTTTTCGTTTTTGGTGATTATAATTAATTTTAAAAATATAACTTTTGTGGGATGTAAATACTGGCTAATAGATGTCTTTGTCAAATCATTTAAGCTGCCAATGTCAAGTCAAAAATAAAGTCAACTGTCAAACAAATGTGCGAAAAAAATAAAAATGGCAGCGCTTTGTTTTGTTGTGCAAATACTTTAGATTTTTAGATAGCGATTCTCAGTATTTACGGGAAAATGAATGTTAATTATATTACGAATCGCTGATTAGTGATAAACTCCATTTTATATTCGTTCAAGTAGTTTATAAAGTAACAAATTGTGCATTAAAATGGGTTCACATTCCAAGAGAAGTTCCGCAGAGTGGTTTATCGACCAGTTAAATGTATATAACGCGAAATTGCTAGCATTCGCTCTAGTCTTAGGATTTATAGGATATCACGGAATACTGCACTTGAGATATGGTAAGACATGACAATGATGAATGACGTATGTATGTTACAACCGGGGGATACAAGCAGGATCTTATTCGTTACCGACATTTAAAAACATTATAAAACAATAGACCCATTTATAGACATACGCAGGTTGTAATCGATAAAAAATGTACTATATTTGGACCTGAAGTCATCACTTGGTGATTCATTGTGATTAGAGAAAATTAAGTAGGTATAATCTAAACAATTAATGCCAACCAAGTCTAGGATTTCATTTATATTTCTCATTTTAATTATTGCTATTGTATCATTTGTATTTGATTGCATAATAGATAGGCAAATGTCAGCCTGATTTCATGGCCTTTCATAGGGCTCCCTCTCTTATAACACAGGTTGTATCTTAGAACCACCATTCTGCTTCAGTATGATTTGGCAGGCTCAAGATTATAATGTTTTTTTTTCTCAACTTTTGGATTGAAGGGGGAAGGTTTGAATATATTGATTTTTATTAGATGTTTGTGTAAATAAGGCCAATATTAACTAAGTTATATGTAAAAAATCAAAGATTGTCTGCATGTTTGCAAAATAAATCTGATTAATATTATATGTTTGTTTCTCTTTAACGCTGCAACTACAAAACCGATTTGGCTGAAATTATAGTTACAATTTATGATCTTTAATTATAATTTTCTGCACATCATCATAATATTGGCAGTTGTGCATCCGTTGGCGCTGAACCTTGCTGGAGTCACTCCAGCCAGCTGAATTAAGAGCTTCCAAAAGCTTAGCAGGCCGTAATGAAGGTTGTTATTAAACTGATGATAAATATTTTAGGTCCTGATTCCTGTACATGGTTGCTTTCATCTGGACGGTACAAAGGTGATCATGAGTGGCAACCTTATGGCTGTATGTTACATAAGTACTCTAAAACGTAAGTTTCTTTTCCTTCACCATCACCTTAACTCATTACATTTTATTTTTATTTTATTTTTATTTTTTTATTTTTATTTATTTGGGACAGAAAACATTTACATATTAGAGGTTAGTAAGGCTTAAATTACCATGCAAAGGGGTTAATAAATATGTAAACAACAACACTATCCACGAATTACACAAATTAAAAATAAAGGTGTCACAAAACATACCTACAAATGACATTTACAAGACAAACAAGGAAAGTGGTTAACATAAAGCAGTCGAATCAAAAGGAAGAAGTACACAAAAGACATACATACATATTTGAAATAAATGAACTTTGACTTCACCATTAGTTTTTTTAACACTTTAACCGATACTAGAATGTTAATATTAAATCATGACTTAATTGAAATAAATGAACTCTATATCACAGACTTCTTTAGATATGGAACTTTCTCATGCAATTTATGTTATAACTCAATGACTCTGATACTGAAAATAAAAATATCTCCCATTAATAAATTTTGTTGCTTTTAGAGATGCAAGAAGATGTTTGCGTTATTTGGCATTTTGGGGTAAATACAACAGCTTTGCCTTCATTGGGGACTCAAGGATAGAACAATTGTATGAATATTTTATAGGTAAGTTTGTACAATAGCATGAGAGTGTTTAGTGTAATAAATGTTTTTGAGCTTCCTACTAAGATGTTCTATCAGCATTGAAGTTTTAAAGCAAAAAGGTGAGAAATGTTATATCAGCATAGATGTTATTTTATTCAACAACAAGCTAGCATTTTACTTTAATTTAGTCATATTAAGTATGATGTAGGAATAGCGACTCTGCATCAACTGACAGGATGATTGACATGTTGTGGGAAGTTGCCAAATGCAGGTAGCTCAGTTGACTGTGGTGTTAAGAAGTACTTACAAAAGGCAGATGTTTTGTAGTAAACATCTATCAGATAATGTGATGTTGAAGTGTGTGACTTTTTTTTTCTAAATTTACGCCATTCAAGTTAGATCAGCCTCATTTTTGTAGACAGTGAATGAAGCCATGCTTGGAAACTCCAAGCTCTCTAAAATAAGCTTAAAAAGAAAAAATAATAAAGGTACAGTTTTTGTACTATGTAAATTCAGAACCATAAAAAGGATGTGTAAAAAATCTGCTCAAAGTCACTCATCGAGCGATGGAGCGAGCTATGCTTGGAGTTTCTTTGTGTGATCAGGAATGAGGAGATCGGTAGAACAACCAAAGCCACTGGCATAGCTCAGTGAATCTCTAAGCTGAAGTGGATTGCCACTTTGGCTTGCAGCTTTTTGTGGTGCCATATGGCAAGGCATATAGTTTCAAGAGGGGATGGTTGTTGGGGTCCCAAGGAAGGTTGCTGGAATGACAACCCTGCACCGGAAAGCGCAGTGTTGGTTGCCTCCCCACTAGGTTGACAGAAGACATCTAACAGGTTGCAGGGTGCCCCTAGATAGTGAATGTCCATCGGCTGTTAATGTTGATGATGATCAATATCTGTTAACATTTACTTGCAGGTGTGATAAAGACAAGACTGGATGTAGATTCCTCCTACTCCACCATAGACCACCACATGCCCAACTACACATATGTGGACAGTAAACTGAGACTATCTATCACCTTCATATGGAGTGAGGATGTGTCAAAGACCATGGTGGAACAGTTCAGGACATGGTAATTATTTAATATTTTTGTATGAACCAAAGACCATAAATTATTTACTGCAAAAAAAAAAGCACATTGGTAATTTTTATTACCAGCTATATATAAATATTATCAGCCTGATTGTTATTTCAATCTTTTGTAGGGAAATAAATGGCGGTAAAAAAAATCTAAATTGTAGTTCACACATGAAACATTATACCAACAATTACAGATCTGTATTTATTTTCTCACCGAATAATATATAATTAATGTATTATAGAATATAGATAAGACAAAGACATTAATATAATCATTATAATGTTATAGTGTTTGATTTTAGTGTCCTTGTCTTAAAATATAAAGTATATTTATACTTAAAACACATCAAACCTAATCAAAAATTAACCTTCAAATTAATAATAAGGTTTAGGTATATACCATAAGTATTTCTGGGCTTTTTTTATCCGTATTAGAAACGACCTTCACCCATCTATTTAATGGATGAAAAGTATTTTACATCTTTAGTATGTTAAAAAATATATTGCTTGAATATTCATTATTGTAGGTATTTGTGCAATATTGTTAATGTATTAGGATGTAAACAATTTGTATGTATGTGTATTGTTACTATTTAAAACTATGTTAGTAAACCCTAAGTTTTCCTAAACCGAAGGTTGCCTGAAGAAATCGCTACATAGCGATAAGGCCGCCTTTTGTATGCTAATCTCTTAATATGGTTTATTTCACTTGTATTTGTCTTTGTGGTGTGCAAATAAAGTATAACTATCTATCTATCTATATTGCTAAAAATTTCCTATTAATAACTATCATTAATGATAGTTTGGCCAGTGTGCCTAGTGGGAGTTTTCAATATTTCATACTGTTACTATCACGTTGACGTAAACGCTAATTTATATGGAATTGAAACAGTTGTGCAGTAGTGACACTAGATGGCGCTGTTTCAATTCCTTAGAAATTCGCGTTTACGTTACGTACGGCACTCAGTAGTTTTGAGGCAACTTACTCGCAATTTTCTTACTAAAACATAAAATACTTGTCATCCATTAAACAAATAGGTGAATGTCGTTTCTAATTTAGATCTTCTATTCTCTAGGACTTCCATTTAATATTTTTTTTAGAAATTACCCCTGCAAAATCTTAAACTACGTCTATACTATAAAGCTGAAGAGTTTGTTTGTTTGTTTGATTGAACGCGCTAATCTCAGGAACTACTACGATTTGAAAAATTATTTCAGTGTTAGATAGCCCATTTATCGAGGAAGGCTATAGGCTATATATTATCCCAATATTCCTAAGGGAACAGGAACCATGCGGGTGAAACCGCGCGGCGTCAGCTAGTACTTTATAATATTAGTGTAGACAGAAAGATTCATTTCAGAAGAGAAGAAGAGATGGTTGGATTGTGTGAAAGAGGACATGTGTGTAAAAGGAGTGGATGACGAGTTGACGAGTAATAGAGACAAATGGAAAAGATTGACATATTTTTCCGACCCCACTTAAGTGGTTAAGGGTAAGGAGATGATGAGACAGAAAGATTCATTTCAGGCAATCTTCAGAAAGACCGCCATCAGTGATAGTAGCCAGCGCAGGCTTGCAGCTAGTAAAGAACCGCAACGCCACAGAGCAAGCACTGGAGGAGTACAAGAGGAACCTGACGCAGCTGGTGCAGGCGGTGGACAGGCTGGCTGCGCGCGGCTCGCACGTGCTGTGGAAGACCATGGAGGCAGTCGACGTGTCCAGGCTACGGGGTGACGTCAAGATCAACAACGCGGATATTGATGCGTACAATAGAGCTGCTTTGGAGGTCAGTATTCAATTCCCAAGTGATTTTAAGCGTGTTTCGCTTAACTTTTTTTTTATGTATGTAGTATCACTGTCATTTGTTAACCAGTTTTTGGAAATTATTTTTTTGTTTGATGGAGTATATATTATATATACTACCATAATGGTCCCATTAAATGAAATTGCGCATTCTGTGCTATATGATGCTAGGGCACAATAAAAAATAAAATATTTTGAAAAAAAAAAAAATTAACCGTCTTCAAAAATATGTTATTCTAAAAAGCGAAAAATAACATCGTACCTATGTCCTTTTTATTGATTGGTCTGAGGGCGGTAAATAATGCATCTTTGAAGTTGGTTCTTTTTTTTGTTAAAAAGATTTAATGTTTGCTTTTTTATCGCATGCCTGTTGGAAAGCAGTGATGAGCTCTATGATTTAAGAAGGATATATAATAATAGGAAAGAGGAACAGGAAGAGGAGGAACTAGCTTGCGTGGACAGTTTATATAGATGGCAAAAAACGCAGACGCGTAAAGGATATTCCAGTCTTTACAGTTTTTTATCCATCATGTCCATTTCTAGAAAAAGGATGTCGAAGGTTTATGGAAGTTGATTTCAATCGCATCTTTAAATAAAGTTATCCAACTATGCACACTGAAAACAATAATCGAAATTGTTGGTCCTCCAAGTTTATGGTGAAATTACTTCAAACGTTTTAGTTGTTTAACATTAGCATACATTGCTTTCAGATACTGCAACACAGTGCCATAAAAATGTGGGAATCCCCTCGCCTGGCCTCCGCCGCGGCTTCCTCCACCGACGGGCTCAGCATCAGCCCCACAGCCCTGCGCCACTCGGCGCAGATCCTGCTCAACATGTTCTGCAACGACCACATGAACTTCAACGACGGCACGTGCTGCGCGCTGCCGGAGCCGTGCACTCAGCTGCAGCTGCTCACGTTCGCGCTCTTCCTGCTGTGGTGAGCGACAGTCCCCTTCCACTCAGCATCAGTCCCTCATGACATGACGGGTAACAGTAACAGTGTACCATTATTTTGTGAGGAAACACCTCGAGCAGGTCTCAGGACTTGTGACCTTGGGTGTAGATTGAAGGGATCCCTTTAGAATGCATTGACACTCCTTCCCTCTGTCCGACACATTCTCCATGCCCACACTAAACAATAAATAGTTAATAATTAAAACAAAACTTCATTGCACAAAATCAGTAACGTGACTAGCAGCGTGATGGTGTCCACGCTGCCTAACAAACAAACTCAAGCTCAAGTCATCAAATACCCTTGTTGGCGCGCAACGACACGTTACGTGGCCTGCGATTGGTCCACATATCCTCTTTAAAGAAAAACGCCATACTCTTTATACAACTGTCAAATTGTTAATGTCATTATCTTCTAAACTTAATTACGCAATAAAAACTAACGTATCCATGTTGAATCAGAAGGATACCTTTAAAAAGTCAAGATTTATTTATACCATCACGGTTGCAACATCTTTGTACAAATACCTCCCTCGTACTCGTAACACTCATGAAACCCTTTCCGCTCAGCATCAGTCCTATAATATCATTGAAGAACTGGCTTAATTTCGTAATCTAGGTTATCGACCATCTTAATATCTAGTTCTCTTTCTAGCGCAGTGCTGGCCACCATCCGTCGCGTGTGGCGCTGGTCACAGAACATCAAGCAGCGAATGGACGGCTACTCTCTGGTCAACCAGGTCAACGAGAAGGTGGTGGAACCCCCCTCCGCTATGGCAGCCATCGCTAAACTTGGCATGATCATGGCGTACTTCTACCTGTGTGATAGGACCAACTTCTTTATGAAGGAGAATAAATATTATTCAGAATGGAGTTTCTGGCTGCCGGTTGGATATGTTTTTGCTTTGGGACTGTTCTTTACGGACGAGTCTAGATCTAGTAGGTGAGTTGGTTTTTTCACTACAGCTTTATATAAGCAAACGATAAACAAAAAGAATAAACTTTGGCTGAGTTTGTTCTGGGCTCTTCTCGGACCAAGGCGCCCTTTGGAACCCTTGTAACTTTAATTGTTTGAATGTGAATTTATTTATCCTCGCCCTCATGGTATGGGGGTGGTTTTTAGAGTCACAATTTTAAAAATTTGCTCATAAATCATAAAAAAAAAATCGAAATTTAATGTGATTCAAGAATTTATAAAATTCAACCCCCAAAGTGGTGAAATAGGGGTTGAAAGTTTAAACTGACTTCCACGCTGATTAAATCGCGGGTGTTCGCTAGTAACATAGATGCGACAGTCTATCTGTGCCATTTATCACTGTGCCGAAATTTATTTTAATCGATTTAGTCGTGAAATGGCAACAGACGTAGACAAACAAAGTGATCGTGTAAGGTTTCCGTTTTGTTCCTTGAGATACAAATAACTACATGTGTTTCCAAATTTTCATATAAATGAAATGTTTTCCAGCCACTCCAGAGTAATGCACCGAGAACAGACCAACGAGTGGAAGGGTTGGATGCAGCTGGTCATCCTTGTGTACCAAGTGACCGGGGCCAGCAAGGTCCTGCCCATATACATGCTGGTCCGAGCTCTGGTCTCCTCCTACCTCTTCCTCACTGGATACGGACACTTCTACTACACCTGGAAGACGGGAGACATTGGTCTGGTCAGATACTTCAGGGTTATATTCCGACTCAATTTTCTGACCGTGGTGTTATGTTTGACCATGAATCGACCGTATCAGTTCTACAGCTTCATACCGTTGGTGTCTTTCTGGTATACCCTGGTAAGTAATAATATAAAGATCTAACCTGACGGATGAAAAAGCGGGATTCTTTCGCGGGACATCGTAAAAAAAACGCATATAATCAAAAGTGATCTAATCAATCTAATCAAAAGGATATTTACGTTTACGCAACAATATGTAGTAAAAATATCGATAGAAAATCCGTCTTCTGAATAAAAAAAATAAAAAGTTTTATGCAATAGAAAAATGTGGCGTTTCAAACTATACTTCGAGTTATTCTCAAAAAGCGGGACTGAGCCTGTCCCGCGCGGGGCATTTAATTTTGTTTTAAAAATCGGATCGTCCCGCCAAATAGGGACGTTTGGCAGCGCTGGAAAATATTCACATGCCTGGTATGGTTGCTGCCACACTTTCCAAGATTCAAAACATATCTCGTATTAAAAAGGTTTAATCTATACTAATATTATAAAGCTTAGAATTATTCAGAATTCATTCAGTAGTTTCAGCGTGAAGCCTGAATAACAAAAAAAAAAAACACGGACAGACAGACAGACAGACAGACAAAAATCGAAAAAAATTTTTTTTAGCTTCAGTATCGATTACATAATGCCCCCCAACAAAAATTTTCAAAATATTTTGAATGTACAGAATGTACTAAATGTATAGAATTCGTTATAAGTATAGATTCTAGATGGCGATTACTTATGCCACTAACGTTTCTTGTTACAAATGATATAAGACAAACCTTTAATTGCGAATAAATGTATAGAATTCGACCAGTTTTATTACAAGTATAGACAAGTATAGACAACTATAGACAAGTATAGACAAGTATAGACATGTATAGAATATATAGAATATAGACAAAAATATAGATTTAAAAAACTGTCGTCATCCCTGTTATGGAATATACTCCCGAGCACCCTGTATTTCCAGTTCTTCGTGATCTGGGCGCTGCCGCCGCACATGGCGCAGTCGTCCAGTCACACGGCCGACAGCAAGCCGTACCAGTACCTGTACGTGGCCGCCAAGGTCATCGGGCTGCTCATCATCGTCACCGTGCTGTACATGAGCGAGGTGTTCTTCCAGAAGATCTTCGTCACGCGCCCATGGAAGGCGCTGTTCGTCAACGCCGACGATGACATACACCAGTGGTGGCTGGATTGGAAGCAGGATCGGTGAGTTACTGTGAGAATGAGAGGTGTTGGCTGGTGGGAGGCTTCGGCTGTGGCTAGTTACCACCCTACCGGTAAAGACGTACGCAAGCGATTTAGCGTTCCGGTACGATGCCATGTAAATGAAATGAAACCGAAAGGGGTGTGGATTTTCATCCTCCTCCTAACAAGTTAGCCCGCTTCCATCTTAGATTGCATCATCACTTACCATCAGATAAATTTGTAGTCAAGGGCTAACTTGTAAAGAATAAAAATGAGCCTGTATCGGTATATCCTAATATATAAAAAAATCGAAATTTTTAAACAGGTACGGAAATTTTGGAAAAAATCGGAGAAGGATAGGATATATTTACAACTAAATACTGATCATTTATTTTCGATACAATAAAACATCATTTACACAGGCTCATAAATCAACGTTACATCTAAGTTCTTACAACTTAATATCATTTATTAGGATAAAAGAGGAAAAATGTTTATATATACAATTTTTATTATCTGGGTTTATCATAAGACAAGAGGATGTCAGCGGAAGTAAGATAATTACTATTAATTTACTTCAGTAGCTATTTCTCTTTCCAGCTATTCAATGGCGTACGGAATAATATTCGCCACGGCGTACCTCCTCGCTCAACGCTACAACCTCCTGGACGACAACAACCACAGCAACCTCTTCACTCCCGGCCTCTCCCTCAGCGCGACCCTCCTAGCCTTCATGGGGCTCGGCAGTTACGTCACATTCACCTTCTTCTGCACCAACACTTTCGACTGCAACGAAATACACAGTTACGTCACATTTTTGCCTATAGTCAGTTATATTTTGTTAAGAAATGTTTCAGGTGCATTGAGAACGCGACATTCAAGTCTCTTTGCTTGGTTTGGGACGATAACTTTAGAGTTGTTCGCGAGTCAGTCCCATATATGGCTCGCAGCGGACACTCATGGGGTACTGGTTTTGATCCCCGGGGCGCCCATTTTGAATTTGATTCTCACTTCGTATATATTTATTTTCACCGCGCACGAAATACATAAGTTGACGGCTATAATATTGCCCTACGCTGTACCTGATGATTGGAAGCTGGTTTTGAGGAATTTCGCAATTTTTCTGGCCATTTTGGTCCCGATTGGCATACATGATGGCATGTTTTAGGATACGTTTATGTGATGCTGTGTTTTTGTATGCTTTTTCATGATGTTTCTGGATGTGACATTTTTGTCCATATACTCAGTTATATTTTACCAAGAAAAGTCTCTGGAACGTTGAGAACGCGTCATTGTAACCTTTTCGTGGTTTGGGATGTTAACTTTCGAGTACATTCGCGGTTATAGTTAACTTGAAACGTGTCTAAAGCATTTTAAGTGCATAATTCCTGTCTTTATTGCTTTGAACGAACGATTACATAAAAAAAGTGAAATTACGAACCTTCTGGTTATTTTCGTCCCGATCGGGATACAAGATGTTTAAGAATACTTTTACATCATGCTATCACACTTGGATGCGGTTAACATGAATATATATAAATACCTTAAATAATCATCACACTTTTTTAATTACATATTTATTGGATGTAAAAAGGACCTTCAGATTTTTTCATTTGATTGTTTTCTTAACGCTTTTATATGAATATAATATGTTTTAAAATATTTTTACATGATGGAATATTTTCGGAGACTAAAACTTTGCCACTTACCTAAGTGCTCACCCTTTTTTAACATTGTGTTTTAAACTCATTCCAACTCAACCCCTTATAGTGTTCCACTTTTGGCACACAGTCCCAATCTATACTTATAATAAATCTGTAGAGAGGTCAATTCTGTACATGAAATATATTTCCAAAATAACTATCAGGGGGTGATTAGTGATCGATACTGATGCCAAAAATGCAATCAGTAAAATTTTTGTCTGTCTGTCTGTCTGTCTGTCTGTCTGTCTGTCTGTCTGTCTGTATGTTCTTTATAGAAACAAAAACTACTGGATGGATTTTAACGAAACTTGGTACAATTATTCTACATACTCCTGGGCAGGTTATAGTATACTTTTTATTACGCTACGATCAATAGGAGCAGAGCAGTGAAGGGAAATGTTGAGAAAACGGGAGATGTTACTCAATTTTTTAAGCTTCCGTCGAGTGTACAGCTTTAATGGTTAAAGCTACATAGAAATCATGAATGACGGAAATGTTTTCCTTAAAATTCTCTATTAAAACATAACAGCATATATATGTCTATCTTTTATGGTTGACTTACAATAACACGTGTAACTCCCGATAGCTTAGCAGTTCGGAGCTTTTTAATTATATTTGTCTACTCTTATGTTTATAACACTCATCACTCATTCCTAGGTTAAAAAGGTTAACATTATTACCTATTCAATAAAAAAAGAATCATAAAAATCGGTAAAGAAACACCAAAGTTATACAAGAAATACGCTAAGCCATCGCGCGTGAATACTTATTCATGCTATATGGCTTATTTTTGTGTAACGGTTGCCGCGCTCGATGCGACTCGCGGGGGGGGAATAAATGAAGAAGGTAGGGTAGGGGTAGGGTAGGGGTAGGGGTAGGGTAGGATAGGGGTAGTTGAAAGTTTACAACGACTTTTACGCGGACGAAGTCGCGGGCGTCCGCTAGTTCTTAATAAAACACTTTTACTTCTACAACACTATTAGCTTAATAGTTGTACGTATCACTCGTATGCTCGTAGAGATACTTTTTTATAAACTGGCTTTACAGCTCTGAGTTCTAGTACGTAAAGATACGTAGATATAGTGCGTACAGATAATGCACACAAAAATAATAAATGGACAATTTTATTTATTTTTTATTTTGTATTAAAATGTAAATATAATAATAGTGTGATATATAGTAAATATGCACGTGATTTGGATTAAGGTCAGATATTTTTCTTGATATTCACAACTAGGTATATATTTTTAATTTATTCAATTTAAATTTAAAATATTAGTTACAAAATTTTTAGTGTGTAAATACCGGAAATTCAATATTAGTGAAACATTGGCTATTGGTCCGTTCGAAAAGTGACGTTTTTTTTCTTTAAATACGTCACTTTACATACTTAAATGTTAAAAATCGTAGCCCGCGGCTAAAACCTAAACTGAAATTGACAGCGCCTTAGACAAATGGCAATAAGACCGCCATTACCAATTGACAATGAGCGCTATTAAGACATTAGTTCCGCGTCTGGGGGACTTTTTTCATGAAAAGGACTATGTATTGGTTGCCCGATAAGTGTATTTTGACATTTGTGACGTCATAGTCACGTTCTCACAGCACGCCGAAGTGGCGGTGTATTAAATGCATAAAACATGTGAGATATTTTATGTGTATTTAGCAGAAAACAATAATGTTTATCTGAGGATTTTATTACTATTTATTGTTTGGCTATGTCAGAAATCGATCAACATATTAAAAAATACATGCATATGTCCTATTGGTTGCAATTGCAAACTCGAATTAGCTTGAAGTTATGATTGGCGTACGAGTAAAAGTTAGATAATAATTATTTTGTAGTAAGTAATTTATTAAAAGGAGACCAAATAAAGTTTCTCATTGAATATTTCATTGTAAGTTTACATACATATATTACTTTTATAAGTTTGTGCTTAGTCTATTCGAATGTGACTTCGAAACATGAAGTCTTGGATTCGATTTCTGGGTCGGGCTATAAATATTGAGCTTTGTTGAGACCATATGCTTCTGGTCGTTATCATTAACATCTAGTTGTGGCCGGTAAAGTATTTAAACATTATCATAGGGGTAATACATAGCAACTCCATTAAAGTTGAGGACATACATGGTACTTAGACCCTGTTCCATATATGTCCTCAACTATATTGGAGGAAGACTTAAGCAATTAAGGAAGAACCTTATCAATGCTTCCCATCATTCATGATTGTCAAATATGGGAAGCCCATCTAATATAATTAATAAGGGTTCCATTTTTGTACTTTGACGTTTGGAACCCTGAAAATAAAATCTTTTATGTTATAAAAGTGATACTATATTTAATACTAATTTTAAACATATTTAAATAAAAATATATGTAAGATGACTTACACATTTTGTTTGAAAGGATTTTTTTTGTTTTGTATTTTTATATTTATTTTGTTTCATTTTTAAAAAGCATTATGCTGGTTTGAGTCTGTCATAATAAAGAAATGTTGAATGTACATAAGTGTTGTGATATTTAGAATTAAGTTATGTATGTAAAATTTCGCTTTAAATTATCATTTTTGTCAAAAGGCAAATATAAAACAAAATTGTGTTTTATGTATTCTGTTCCTATTCATAATGCTACATATTTTTCGATCCACAATTTAGTGCCAATTATTATTGATTCGTATTTACTTCGGTTATTCATAGTAATGCGGGCTACAGACCTTCAGTTTTAACTGCGCGGTTTTATTTGTAGAGTTTTATGTAATCGAAATTTCCAAAAAAATCATTAGAAATAAAAACCGGCCAAGTGCGTGTCGGGCCTCGCGCAGTGTAGGGTTCAGTAGGACAACCCTTTTAACCCTTATATCACAAAAATACGGATAGCGATACATACTATCACTATCACATACTAAGGGGTGGACGAGAAGAAATCATCCTCACTTTACATGCATTGACATACTAAAAAGTCATTTGATCGGATTATGGTCCAGAGACTGATCTCCGATAGACCAAGAAACAAGAGAGAGAAAAAAAAAATTTTACATGTTAGGGAGGTACCAAAAAAAAATTTTTTTTTTCAAAATTTATTTTTTATTTAGACGTTTTTAATACTAATGCTAAATTACCGCTTTCGAAGAAGTAATAGTCTCAGCAGTAAACCGCGGACAGACGGACGGACATGGCGAAACTATAAAGGCTCCATGCGAACTACGGAACCCTAAAAACTGTACAGAAAAACGGTACACTTCTCAGTTTTTCCTATACGGACATTTTTAATGTACCTTTAGTTAAAACTGCAGGTCTGTAGCCCGCTTAATGAAATATGAACACATACACACACTTGCACACGAACTTTCGTTATTTTTTTTCTTGGTCAGAAAAATTAGTTACCTACCTACTAAATTGTTGATCGAACGATATAATTTAACAAATCCTGTGATCACAATTACACACTGCGCATAATAAATACCTACCTTGTAATTTATTGTAATCTGATTCTGTACAAATGCTTTAAATAATTTCGAATGATTGCAAATTGTTTTATTTTTCATCCCTTACTCGTAGACTGACCTAGACATTATTTTAATTTAATCTAACTATAATATTTTAAAGAGGTAAAGTTTGTGGTATTTTGTGGGGTAAACTCTCTACTGAACTGATTTCGAAAATTCTTTTTCCTACTATAAAGTCATGTTATTTGTGAGTGTCATAGGCTATTTTATATACGTATTCTTACGGGAACAGACGTAGGTATGCGTCGGCTAGCGACTTTTACTACATCTTCTTGTAAACACTTTATGTATGCTAGTTTAAACGACCACCACCCGGCTATATCTCCGTCTTTATAAGAGAGGGGATATAGAGTTTCAACCCACCATGTAGCTTCAATGTAGGTCGGCTGCCGGGATGATAAACTTTTAAACGAACACTATCAGACGATAATTTGACGCAAGATTATGATAATGTGGGTTAGACTGCTTAGCGTGCTATAACTATCAACATCCAACTCGGGGTTGTGAATTGTTATTTAAAATTTCTTAGAAGAAAAGAGCCACTCTTTTCCGGCCTTTGTGGCGCAGTGGTATAAGCGGTGGATTTACAAGACCTGGGTTTGATCCCTGAGCCGATTGAGGTTTTCTTAAATGTCCAAATCTGTCTGGTCGTGGCTAGTTACCACTATAACTGCAAAGACGTAACGCCAAGCGATGTAGCGTTCTGGTACGATGTAGTGTAGAAACCAAAATGGGTGTCGATTTTCATCCTACGCCTAACAAGTTAGCTCGCTTCCATCTTAGATTGCATCATCACTTACCATCAGGTGAAATTGCAAAGAATAAAAAAAAATCTTGTAAAGAATAAAGTAAAGTTCAATACCCAATATTGAACCCAGGACATCCTAATTCAAAGTCACATAGTTACAAGCAGTGGCGTGTATAAGGATTTTAGCTTGAGTATGCACAAAAGGAACGAAATTGGATGAACTGGATATTACCTCTGCCTCCGCTTCCGGAGGGCGTAGATTCGAATACGGGTGGGGCACCTCCAACTATTCAGTTGTGTGCATTTTAAGAAATTAAATATCACGTGTCTCAAACGGTAAAGGAAAACATCGTGAGGAAACCTGTATACCAGAGAATTTTCTTAATTATCTACGTGTGTGAAGTCTGCCAATCCGCATTGGGCCAGCGTGGTGGACTATTGGCCTAACCCCTCTCATTCTGAGAGGAGACTCGAGCTCAGCAGTCCTCAGGGTAGGCAGGTTTTTGCATATATGAAGGTCACGCCACTAGGTACAAGCGAGGTAATTGGCTCTCTCTTGAGGCCAATATTTTCACTGGTACTTATTACGATAAAAAGGGTAATAACAGAAAAACAATACCATAATAACAAGCAAAATTTATTTTACTTTGTCTTTACATGTCCGTGAATATGATGGTTGTAGTACAATGGTTATTCAATATTTAACAAACTTCATCGTTCAGCCAACCTCAGCCTGCAGTGCCGATTGATAGTACAAGTAAAATACATACATACAGCCAGGGAATCTCCTCCTTTTTAGAAGTCGGTTAAAAATTAAAAATATATGCGATCTACTAGAGGTAAATGAAAAGTTGGTAAGTAGGTGTAACAAGTAGATATATAAAGATATATCTTAATAGTTGACCCGGCAAAGGTCTGCCGTGAATTTTTCTATCATACTAAAATCGCAATATTTGTCATCTTTTTTTTTTTAATTAAACTTTAAAAAAAAAAGAATTACAATATTTGCCATCGCGATTTATGTAATTTGAAGGTTGACAAATACCTACTCTATACGGCTTTTTCTCATACATACATACAAAAAAAAATTATTGAAATTTTGAAATCGTTTTGGAAGAGTGCGACCCGACGTGACGTGGACACGAAAATTTTATATCTAAGAGTAGGTAGGTACCTACTAGCGGAAAATTCTATCCCTAAAGGGTTAAAAAGTTAACGTTACGTTATTTGCGAGTGTCATATAAAAAATAGATGCTGGCCTATTCTCATAGATACCGGATAAGCACAAAAAAAATCATCAAAATCGGTCAAGCCGTTTCGGAGGAGTATGGCAACAAAAACTGTGACACGAGAATTTTATATATTAGATTTATTGTTCCGTGATATATTATAATTCACATACTTACAGGGATCATGCAACGACCTTCACCCATGTGTTTATTTTATATTAGTAAAAAGACAGGTACTTATTGCGAGTGATTGGCATAAAAATTCCTGGCGAAACTATTATTCATTAAAAATTAAATAGATACTTATTATTAAAAGGTGCTCATTAAAAATTACTTTATATTCGCCGTGAAAAATTTAACAATGCCGCGAGTTGGTGATCTATTTGAAGTACAAACGCTCATAGTATTAAATCGGTACTGCAGGTGGGGCTTTAAGTAGTCGTGTAAAAGTTCATTATTTACATTGAAGAACATAGTTTAACAAAGAAGTTTTTATTTTCATCTATTAATAAAAATGTAAAGCCACACGCCTATTATTCATTCATGTTCAAAATTTCAATGGCTTAACGGTTCGTGTACAGATAGTAGTAACTCGTACTTATATTTTCTAATACAAACTTAATCGGAATCGGCTATTTAGGTCTGAACTTAAAACCATTGTAAAAAAAAATTGACGCAAGCGTAAGAAAAGTCCTATTTCATTTCGTTTCATATAGGACGGTGTGGGTGACAGTTCGTTCACTCTCGACAGTTTGCCACGAATAGTACGTTTTTTGTTTATTCTTTACAAGTTAGCCCTTGACTACAATCTCACCTGATGGTAAGTGATGATACAGTCTAAGATGGAAGCGGGCTAACTTGTTAGGAGGAGGATGAAAATCCACACCCCACTCGGTTTCTACACCGCATCGTACCGGAACGCTAAATCGCTTGGCGGTACGTCTTTGCCGGTAGGGTGGTAACTAGCCACGGACGAAGCCTCCCAC
The DNA here is from genome assembly GCF_947172395.1 of Bicyclus anynana. Classification (NCBI taxonomy): domain Eukaryota; kingdom Metazoa; phylum Arthropoda; class Insecta; order Lepidoptera; family Nymphalidae; genus Bicyclus; species Bicyclus anynana. Next base: position 15,198,423 of record NC_069097.1, on the reverse strand, counting down.
CAGCCAGACCTGGACGAATTAAGAAAATCTTAATCTGCCCAGCCGGGGATCGAACCCAGGACCTCCGTCTTGTAAATCCACCGCGCATACCACTGCGCCACGGAGGCCGTCAAAACGTACGTATTATGAGTTATACAGGCGATTGTCACCGTACCCATGCTATCTGAAAAACACTTTTATTTAAAAAGTACACGTAAACGATAAATAACTTTGTAGTGAATTTGCTGTATTTAACTGAGTATTGCCTTGAGATGGAAAGTTACGGTACAAACGCGTTTGTGTGTGAATTCCTACTAAATTAAAGTCAGCATATCAGGAACACATTGTTAAGTATAGTAATATAGGGGGAGGATACGTTGGCCAGTTTATCAATAACCCGATGCTTATCAGCTACTATGTTAATCTATACTTAATATTCTAAAGAGGAAAGATTTGATTGTTTGTTTGCATTGAATAGGCTTTGAAATTACTAAACCGATTTGAAAAATTCTTTCACTGTTTGGAAGCTACACTATCTCCGAATATTATAGGCTATATTTTATCCCCGTATTCCTACGGGAATAGGAACCACGCGGGTGAAAACGCGCTGCTTCTGTTAGTTTATAAATTTGTTTCTGCTTTGCTAAAGCGTACAATGTACATACACAAACGCGTCTGTACGCTTCCTTTACTAGATATTACAACCCAAACCAAACTATCTTCCGAATGTCACGATAATATCATAACGATACTTGTTATAGTTCTCTATCTAATAAATAAGACAGAGACAAAAAATGTTCCGCAATTTTGGGCTTCTACTTTTAATCAGATTGACGTTCTTAGAAGCCTCAGAACTTATTCGTATTAGCTTACTATTCATGACAACTTGAATTACTGAAATAAGTCTCAAGATCTGAATTAGGAACGACCTTCACCCATATACTAAATGGATAAAAAGTATTATATAAATACTTTTCATCTATTTTACAGATGGGTGAAGGTAGTTTCTAATATAATCGTAACTTTATTAATTGTAGAGTCATTATCAATTTATTTGGCGTCTGGATAGCTTTGTAGCTTGATTTTTCACAGAGAATAGCAAATTATATTAATCGGATTAATCATTGTTCTTATAGAACTTTCGCAAACATGTACATATCTATTCAATAAGTGAAATAAAAAAATCTTTGATAACTTAGGCGTATGATCAGTTAAGTATTTCATCTGATGACTGATCTAATAAAATAGGTATTGTGTTAGTTTATTGATAGAAAACGTAAAATAGAAAAAAAAACCTTTGAAAAGTAAGGCTTCTTCTAAAACAATTTTCGATATTCGTATATCTAGTTAAATTATTTACAATTTGATTGATTCCTTTCAATTGATTTGTTGATTTTATGTTTATTAAGGTCATTATTAAAATAGTGCAAATGTCAAGTTGCAGTGAAGTTGCGAATTTAGTAAAGCCGCAAATTTACTGATATTTCAAATATGGTATAGAAAAGTTTGGTGCAAGCTGATTAGTGATTTGTATTTTATGGTTTTCTTTGTAACTTTTTAAGAATGTAAATTAAATATGAAAGAAACCCAAAAATCTTTTGGTGTCCTTATATTTTTAATCAGATCTTAACCTACAAAGGTGCACTTTATTCTTATTAGTAAGTGAACTTATGTTAAAATAATGGTCCTACTATATTATTATATAGATATTCTATGTTTACTTAAATTTTTAAATTCGAAAAGTTTTTTTTCAAACAATTGGTACGTAAATTTATTATAGGTGCAAAAATAAAACGTATATAGGAGTTTATTCGGTCATAAAAAAAAAAAAATTTAAGATAATATTTTATGTGACCGTTATCCGCGAGATTTATTTATTTTAAATAATAAAAATATACTAAATTTATCCAATTACCTATTTACAGAAAATAACTAACTATGAAAGCGATTGTTTTTTTTGAAGAATAGTTTACATATTTTTTTCATGTTATTATGGTGCTGCATTGATTTATTGCTTACATTTTTTTTCTACATCTACGGTAGTAACAATTTTTAATTTATCGAACAAACCATGCCTATTTAATATATTCATAAACAAAAACTTTTTTAAACGTAAATATAAATCAAATAATAAGAGTAATATTTAAAAAACAATCTTTCAGAAATTTTGAATCATATTTTTGTCTTTGTATATTTATAGGTATTGGGATGCTAAAATAAAAATGAACTCTAATATCAATATAATAAATTTGAGAGCCAAATACCAAAGACCAAATATATGCCAAAGATTTAAATCGTTGGGCGTTTAACACGTATTAAAATCAAAGATTCTTTAAAGAATCAATCAAAGTCAAAGAAGTTTACATCGTACCCGTTAAGCTTACTTTAACTTCGAGAGAAAAGGCAACATTAGTAGATTTAAACTTTTGTTATAACAATAAAATAGTGATATACGAGTATATATGGGTAAGTGCAAAAGTATCTGAACATAAAACTGCAATATTAAGAATAAATTTTAGAAAATCAGTCTCAAAAACAGGCCATTGGTTTACAGGACCCAGCAGTTTAGATTACACTATGGGCGTTGGAAAGATGTAAATGATCTCTCATCGGTAGGTTTTATTATGTTATGAAGTTCATACTTTGTCTGTGAGTTAGACATCAGACACGATTTGTTTCTCTAAAGCTAGTTGTGTAATCTAAAATGCCAGATATTGTATAAATATTTTTAATAGTAACACTAATTCGGTAAATCTTAAGCCATGAGAATAAGTGTATTTATAAATAATTTAAGAGTTAAATCAAACCGATTATTTTATACATGTAAAAAGTGTAGTAGATGTTGTGCATCGAAAAATAGATTATAGATATTGAGTGGTGTAGTAAATACTTAAAATCAGACATTACCGTAAATGATCAATTATTGATAAATTATGCAGTAATTTATAATTTAAATGGGCCAACTGTCAACGTAAAATGTACGTTTTCAATTCCATTGCAATTCAATTTCGTACCTAATTTCCTAAGCATATAAATCGATATTATATATAATATCAATTAAACTGACCAATTAGATCGGTTCAAGTAGTGATCATATAAAACTACCAGGGTCTTCTAGGATGTCGTGGTACAATAGAGTAGGTCGATGGTAGGCCCACTGTACCTTGTCTGGGTACCTACCTATAAATATAGACTAATAGATAAGACAATACATTTAAGAAGTAAACTTCGAATTTATAGAAATTGCAAAATATGAAAACAAAATTATAATTATATTAATATCAAGCGGAATGGTTCTTGCTTAGTTTATTAGCCCATGACTTTTCTGAACTACGTAAGTTGTCTTTACTTGCCTGTTCAAAATTTACAATTTGAAATATATATTTTTTTAAAATTTGGAAAATTATTCGTATTCACACACCCTAGTATATTACTGTGGTGTGTGAATACGAAAAATTTTATTTTGGGAATACTTTCTCAGTTTTAATGTCCGGATAAACTTTTGTTGCTTGGCGTATTTGGCAATTTCTTTAAATCCAAAGTTTAGCCTAACTGACATATTATGACATATAAAACGTCAGTCTTTGAACAATTCGATCACATGTATTTATTGCTGAATATGTTACTAGCATTACATTTACACCTTTTTCTGTAATTGAGAATAAAGTATAATCAGTTTTTATGTGACAACACACGACATACAAGTATGAAGTTAATGAGAGAAAGACATCCAATTTTTTTTGGGATTTTAAATATTTTCATGTTTATACTATTCATATCAATCTCTGAACTAACTGACATCCAATTAAATTATATAATTTCCTGTTAAAATTCTTTCAAATAAAATCGTGCGTTTATAAAAAATTTTAGTTTCGCGCAAAGTCTACTTTTCTTATAGCTTTTAAACGTTTTTTTTAAAGAGTTAAACATGTGCTTATATTTTATACAATTTGCGATTGTATCATAGAAGTAGATAATAGTAATTGTGCATTTTGGTATACCAATTTTTTTGGGCCTTCGATTTATTTTTGAACTTACACACTAACAATTTAAACTCTAATTATTTAAAAATTGCCAATTTAGTAAAAATTAATAAAAAAAATATTTTTTATTTATAAGATAAATATTTTTTCATAACAATGTGATTTAATATTTTCATAGACATTTACCCTGACCCACGTAGAAACTGCGTTTGCGTCACAGAGAGACATAGAGAGAGAGAGAGAGAGAAGTTGGGTTAGAAAGCGTAGGTCTTACACCTATACAATTTTGAAGGAGTTGAAACTCCTTATTTTATCCACAAAATATGAAAAACATTTTGATAAAATAATAACATAATTGCTTGCTTACTTACTGCCATGTTTATAAAAACGACTCAAAGTCTAAGGGTGGACGAAGTTGCGGGTGTTCGCTAGTAATGATAAAATATTATAATTCTGCGATAAGGTTAAAATTTACGGAAGGATATGAGGAACAGAATAAATTTTAAATAGTTTTCTTGAAATTATTTTATGGATGGCAATTTTTATATAATTAGCGTAAACAAGTTTATAGCAAATAGTACTTACACAGAAAGAACAATTTCTCACGCAACCTGGTATTTACATTATCAAACAATAGTTTTATTTACAAAGTAGCAAATAGTGCACAAAAGACAACTCACAAAATATGCATTTGAGCAATACGTTTAAAAATATTTACAAAAACATTTCTTTTTTACATTAGACTTTAAGTATTTAACAAGAAATTATAGTTAGCAAAGTGCAAACTTCAAATAAACACCACACATGTTTTGAGAACTTAGTAGAGTTGCTCGATGTGGAGAAATTCTTTGAATCTTATTTTTTAAATATCATCTAATAATTGTATTATTTGTAAGCTAAATAAAATGTAAAAATTAATTTTAAGGTAGGTATGCTAACATTAAATGAACCTAATTTTGAGGTTAAGGAATTTCATTACTTATTAGTCAATATTATACACATGTGTCGCCAATTTTATATTGCTTACAATTACAATTATACGTTTTAATAAGTTAACCAAATACATGTTTTCCGTAAAAAGACTACGAAACATCATAATTTTCTGGGCGAAGTTACTCGTACCTCACATCTTGCAACCCTAAATAGCTATTTACCTTTTAACTTCATATTTATGCTAACAGAAAATAAGGGTTAATTTTATTCATAAGATAGTATATTATATTAAATCTACATCTGTTTAAACATAATAAAATATACTTACAATCCTATAAAATAAGTTTATTGCTATAATAAATTTATTTACACAGTTTCACCTAACTAAGTTAACTATCGAAAGTTCAAGACACCAAAACGAAACTAAAGAAGAAATGAAAGTTATAAAGTCTGTCTACAAAGAAATTTCCATAAAAGACAAAAGTTTTTTCATTTCATTTATTTGTAGATATCTCACTCATATGGATAATTCTACGTAAGCAGACCTTATTTACAATAGAATATAATATTAAAAATCACGTTTTGAACTACATAATAACAACAAATCTAGTTCATGTCCTTAGTACAATAAGTTATATTATCACATTAGATTAGAATCTTGTATACTTTTAATGTACGTAACACGCTATAAACGGTAAATATAGATTTCATCCAATTCTTCACCCTCGCTGTAACACAATCGGTAACGCGTTCAATATTAAAACATTTTTCGAAAGGGCGTAACTCACCTTTATTTCTAATAACAAAGAGTTGCTTTTTATTCGTAAGGCATTCAGACCATAGATAACATAGAATTATCTACGTTAATAATCCTCTCGATGAAACATGTAGGATTAGTTTATCTCAAGCAGCAATCAATTTATTTTTAAGGCAGCCAAACTATAATTTTATTTTAGTCTATGGTATTACACAATATCATATTGAAAAATTGAAAAGCTTTACGCTAGTCCGAAGTATCATGACCGGGTGCGGCACTTAACGTCCTTGTGTCTTCATTTAATAAAGACTTTTCGTATCTCTTTTGTCGTGTAATTTTCGGCCTTGCAGCCCCTAGAAGAGGGGCGGAGATCGCGTGGCAGGGCAATCGATTAAGTTCCTTCCTCCCTTGTAGTAAGGGTGAGGTTACACTGGACGACTCGTCGCCTTCGTCGTCTGATATCGCCGGGTAGTTTTCTTTCATTTTGAGGCTTCTTTCTAAACGGCGGAGGAATCTGGAACGTGAGTTTATTTGAACCGAAGTGGACAACCCTTTTGGTGTGTACGCTGCTTTATAACCATAAACGTTTCTGTAACGGTGTTATAAATAACTGTAAGCTTTCATCTATATCTGTTTCTATCTAGATTGTGTTGTTAGAAAGAAAGAGATAGAGACGAAATCGGTGCTCCAACATAGTTCTACAAACATCATTATAGAGTAGCGCTAATCGTTAAATTCTATGGAAACAGAAATTTTTCATTAACTTGAGAAGTTATTTTCTAAATTGATTTAACTGCTGTAGCGCGTTCGATAATCTATCGATATATATAATCTATATATACGGGGTGCCATTTTTTTGTTTTTTTTTTTAATGGAATAGTTGCCATATCGAAAAAAAAAATCAAAATTCATTTATTTGAAGTAGGCACAGTTTACAAGCACGTTTGATACGTTAGTTGACTATTTGTAAGGATTCTACCACCGGTTCGGAAGGCAGGTTCTGCTGAGAAGAAACCGGCAAGAAACTCAACAGTTGGTCTTTAAAAAAAATCATCTAATATTATCGTTTTTTTTAATATGACCAACTATCCTTCAACTAGTCGGCAAAGATTGTCTATTAGGAATAGGTACGACAATAGTCCAACGGGGCTGGCATCTAACCACTACCCCTCGATGTTGAGTTTTATACGATCATTTGGGCATCTTTCGTTGCTCTGTTTCCAGTTAATGATTTCCTTTTATCATCATGATTATCAGGATTATCTGCTTGGTCCGCCAATTAGGTATTATTACTATAAAAAATAAGAACTGAATTATAATGCACCTTATTTGGTTCCCAATAGTCCGTAGTTTGTTTATCTTCACCGGCTTTCGAGAGTCCTCTGTCAGATCCAGGCTTGACGATATTTTGGACGAAGTATCCTAAAAGATTATGATAAACTTGTTAATAAATTATAACGTGAAGGTCTCGTTTAATATTGAAAATCATGAAGTAACATTATCTTAGTTTAGTTTTACAAACTGCTAATAACTTGTTGTTTGTTGCAAGTAAGTGGAAAATTACGGTTTTTAGATTTTTTAAATGTAGATAATATTGATGCCCTTGAACATCATTATCAGTCGCCATTCCAGGACCTTGGGACCCCAACGTCCATCGGCTCTTCGAACTATGTGGCCTGCCCATTGCCACTTCAGCTTCGCGACTCGCTGAGCTTTATGACTTTTGTTCGTCTGCGGATCTCCTCATTTCAGATTCGATCACGCAGAGAAACTCCAAGCATAGCTTACTTCAACGACCGTTGAGTGACTTTGAGCCTTCTAATAAGGCCCATAATAGGGATGATGACAGTTTTTTAAATTGTATATAAATTAAGAGTATACTAATAATAAAGCAATTTTGTAAAAGGAACAGGGTATCTGCGATCATTACTTTCGGAGCTACAGGGATTTAAAGGGTCAGATTTGCGGCGCTGCCGCGGATCCCTGAAAAACGCCCCATACAAAATGGCTCGAAAAAATGACGTCATAGGCAATGTAATGATCGTTAGATTTGTATGCGCGTTCAAACAAAATTACTAATATCTTTGTTATTTGTGCGTTTATCTTTATAGTTCATGTATTAAAAAATGTCACATTTAATGTAAGGAAGCTAAAACTGTATGAATTTTCATCTAATTATGATAAAAAAAATTTAGTAGTTTTTGAAATTTTATAATCTCATTTATTTTGCAAATATCCAGACAATCTTTGCTTTTTATGTATAAATTAGTTAACATTGACCCTATTTACCCGAATGTATCATAAAAATCAATATATTCAAACCTAGTCATCATCCCCATTAGCGATCAAGTTGATTCCCTTGCAAGTATAAAAATGTGACATAAACAGCCTTTCATAGCTCCTTGAGAAAAAGGGTCTTGATAGACAAGTAGGTATTGACAGACATTCACAAACTGGTTTTATAAAGATCCCGTTTTTCCTTTTGTGTTACGGAACTCTAAAATAAAGATACGACGTCGATTAATTTAACAAAATACAAGCTTTTCCGTAGCATATTTTTTAAGATTTACAATTTTTTTTTATCATAGTAATGCCCCAATGGGCATTGGGCATTTTCGTGCACAAATAAAATTAAATCAAATATCTCCTATACCGAGATCTAATATTGCCTAGTTACAATAGAAACACAATTAGAATCAGTTATGTTCTATTTTTCCTTGACCTACGAAGCTTCAGATGACAAGGTCCTGAGTTAGAATTCTAGGTCTTCTCGGTCTGAAATTTTTTGCTGTATTTTTTTTTTTCCAAGTAATCCCCAGTTAACGAAGGTGCTTGGCAATATTGCAAGGTGGTGCCCTGCCCAATGCCACTTCAACGTTGCGACTCGCTAAGCTATGTTGTACTTTATGCTGATGTCTACAGGGATCTACTGGATATGGGGTGACATTTTCATCACAATCACTACAACTATCGGGTGTTCACCTCAGAGCTCCTGCACTTTTGCCTCCGCAGCGGTTTCTTCTGCCTGCTGGACTCTGGCTGCAAACACACACTAAACGTAGCGAAAACTGAACATAACAAGCAGAACACTGTTTGCAACATCAAAGGACACAGGCCAAGTATTGCTGATTCAAATCAATCCATAAACTATTCCAATTTTTATTGAATCCTTAAATAAAGAAGTTGAATCGAAAATTTTGCTCACGACTTAAATATATCTACGAAATACGATTAAAATAATTAAGCATGCTAAATTGTAGAGAATTTTTAAATTCATCTTTTAGACATCTACGAGTGTGTACAAAAAAGAGAATCAAAAGTAGTGAAAGAACATCAAAACAGAAATAAAGTCTACTAGTAAAGGTGAAAAGACGACAAAAGATACGGAGAATTTACGAGAGAACTAAATAAATGCAGAAAAAAAAGTTATAGTATATTATGAATTAATAATAAATATTTAATTATTCAGTTAGTACAAGTTAAGAATATTTTTTAGATTGATTAGATCACAGAACATAGATAAAGCGTTTACGTTAGAGCTTAAGAATCAGAATCATATTAAAATTTTATATAACACAAAAACTACTAATCAATTCGTGGCCTTCGTTCCTTTTGATGGTAAATGATTAGTGCAAACTATAGATACATGTACAAAGGATAGTGCATTAATTGTTGTGCTTTTATTAAATTAGTAGGTACATAGCCAATTTTGATTCCCAAGTTTAAAAATATTTTCGTATACCTTATCGAGGTAAAATATCACAATTCGTAAGTGCAAAAGATTTCACCACAGAAATTTAATACTAAAAATGCTGATACCCCAAATACAAAAGTGCAGCCAACGTTATTAAATCAGGAAATGGATTAATCACAATGAACTATAAAAATATTCATTTAACCTGCATATCTAAATCTGGTAATCTTAACTCCCTGGCTGAAGCGACGGATGCTACAGAAGCATTGGAGACGGACTCTTCAGATGACGAAGAGGTCGCTAATGCTGGTGCTTGAGACCTGGATCTACGTCTCCCGACTTTGCGACCGCGATTCTGAGTACAACAGGGTACCTGAAATGTCATGTATATGTCATGTAGAATCAGTTGGAAGAGAGTGATGAGTAATTTTGATGTATAATCGAGGCTATAGATGAATATTATTTTGAAAAACAGAATTTCTGTCTAACATATTTTTGTGATACCTACACTATGGTAAGTACTTACTTCTAATAAATTGTGCATCGAATGTGGCATATGGGGTAATGCAGATTTCGCTGCTCCTGACACTTCATGTGACGTTGTTCTAGACGTTCTCCTGTCTTTTCTTCTACCTGCCTTTCTGTGGGATGCACCACCGCTTTTACAATTATTCCCTTTCACACACTCTGAGCTAGGAAAGTCGTAAAGTCCATCTGAGTCTGTAAACGGCAACTGTCTCCCATAAAATTGTGGCGAGAATCTACCTAGTCCGGTCTTGTCACTTAAAGGACTTTCACTGCGTGAACTCACAGGACTTAAGGGGCGACTGCAATCCGAGAATAGGATGGGCGGTTTAAGACTAGCCTTTTCTTCCAAACCGCGTTCGACGCTTATACATTTAACAATTGTACATTTGGTGACACCACTCGGCGAACATAAAGTCGCTGTCGGTATCTCCAAGGTTTCCTTTAAAGCAGACAGATGCTCCATTTCCTTTGCACTCGCAGGGACATCATCCACTCTTTCATCTGTGCCTATGCCTTCATCGTTTGACTCTAACAAAGGATCATCGGATAGGGTTTCAGAATCTGATCGACCTCTTCTTCTTTCATTTCCACCGTCATTAGACGTGGCTGGGCTTGAGTTAGTTTTCATAAGAGGTCTCCTTCTCGTTTGAAAACAGGATGGTCCCCCACCAGAACCTGGGTCCTCCATTTCAGATGGACATAAAGGATTGCTAGAACCACATCTAGAAGGCCCAGGACTTGCCATAGAGCTATATCCAGATGAAGATAAATTGGATTCTGATGGAGCTCTTTCACCTCTTGCTGACATTGAGAATGGACTTAAATAACACATGTTTGCTGTTGGGGGAGGAGGTCTTGGAGAGAGCGGTTCATCGGATTCTTCACTAGCGTTGCAGGTTACCGTTATCAATGGCGGTGGTTGAAAATCCAAATGTGGGGGTGTTCTTCTAGGTGGTGGGGAACCCGGCGAAGGCCGTTCTATGGTGAGAACTGGAACTCTTAAAGAAGGCGGAGCGGGTGAAGGAGAAGACATCTCACGTTCAGAGTCTTGACTATGAGTGATGCTAGGGCTCGGCGAATCTGTTACTTGAGTGGACGGCGTCGGTGTATCCACACATACGGCCTGAACTGTTTGTCTTAGCTGAAATAAAATGTATTTATTATACTACTAAAATAAACTAGCCTTTAATTATTTCATAACGATGAATGTTGTTCATGATGTAATTTGTTTTTTACAATTTAATTCTACGTAAATTGATTTTAAACTTTGAATAAATAATATTAACAAAATTTTAGAGTTGAAGTACTTTGCGCGATATTTGTTTTATAAGGAATTTTCCACTTTTTAATTGAGAAGAATACAATATGGAACTTAAGCTAACTTATCCTAATAACTATACAAATCATTCCCACGTGGAATGGTGGCAGGAATACTGGCTGCATTTCCGCGCTGGACAGCCAGGCTGATCCTTTGCGCAAAAAATGAGCCAGCCCTTCTGTCACCAGTCGAGGCAACTAGTAAATAATAAATTTACCTTTAATCTTAATCCACAAGTCGATCGATCTACTTTTTCTGGCCTGATATCATCTAACTCGTCCTCACTTGGTGATATGCATGTAATAGTTGAGTCGCTCTTAGCATCTGACTCAATTTGACTCGAAGCTCGAGGCATTCGAGGCGATGGTAAAGGCGTCGGCATTGGTGTGGGAAGAGGAGTAGGTAAAGGAGTTGGTAGTTCACGTATGGGTGAAAGACATTTATTGATACTACTGGGCACTTCAAGTAAGATAGATGGTGGATGTAGAAGGTTACCAGACGCTGACTGTTTGTGAGAACTCAGTGGATCCACAACCTGTAATTTGAATATGAGCATTTATAAAAAAACACTAATCTGTATGTTTTATCGCATGTGACATAGTTAGTGTACAATGGCAATAAGGTAGTCATTACCTGTTCAGTTGTAAATATAATAATTACCTGTATTTCAATAGTGTTATGAGGTCTTAGAACTGGTGAGTCAGGTGCTAATGAAGGTATATGAGAAGATGTAATAGATAGATCATCAGCATCAGCCGTATCGTCTTGTGGTGATGATGCTGTGGGGGTGCTGGACGCAGATATTCCACCAGACGAAGCGCGAGACGCGAGTGCCGCTGACGACGACGAGAAATTTCGGAACATTGCCAAAATTGAATCAGCACTTGAAATCTTTGGTGTTCTAAAACATAACAATTTTTATATGACTTATAATTCATTGATAGCAATTATGCAATTATAGCAGTTTATGTTAATGTAGAACAATTTATAAAATATTTTTAAAATTTTCTGAACAGTATGTCAGAGGATTACAAACATTGGTGTAAAACAACTTAGAAAGTATAGCTTACCGGGAATATTTCTTTAAAGCTGCATGTGCTAATGTTAAATCAAGACTTGACATAGAATCACTTCCTTGATTACTTGACGTACTGTGAGGAGATCGGACTTCTACACCTGGCGATGGCGGAGTACTAGATGCTTTTGTTTTTATTGTCCTATTAGCTATAACAGCCATTGGTATAGCAATTGTATTCACCATATCAACATCTGAACTAGAGCTCATTTCAGCTGAAACTTTGTTCAGTAATCTGGCGAATGTAACTTTCTTTTCCAGTTTTGGATCGGATATTTGCCTCATTGAAGGTGAGGTAGATGGCGAGGAAGCTTCACTAGCAAACGAAGTATCTCTACAATCTACTCCGTATTCTACAAAAGCAGGAGCACTTTCTACAGTACTTAAAGTTCTTTTTTCGGACATCTGTATCAATTCTCCCATAGTAATTTTTTTGGAGTGATCGTTAGCCGGAGAGGGACTTATTAGTTGTTGAAGAATTTGCTTTTTTTCTGCTGCATTTTTCTTCGTGGGAGTTGAATTGTTTCGTTTTTTTCGTGGCGACGGTGTGCCTGTGTGAATTGTATGTTATGTAGTATTTACTACAAAATCAAATAAACTACAAAGCTACGACATTTAATGTAAATGAAAAATAACTATATCAAATGGTTAGTAAAAGTATTTTGTAAGGCTTTCAAGAATTACTATCATGCCTTTCAATAGTATTATCAAGGTAAGTGCATCTAGTGGAAGCCAATTCTTTAGGGTAGGTGCTATAAATATTGGTATAAATATTAGTAAAATGATTATAAGTACAGTCTGAAGTAAACGTGCCCATTGACGTTCGTGTTACAACTTGTAAAGTGTTTTTTGTATGAAATTTAGAAACACTGACAGATGTAAATGTTAAAAATGTTAATTGTATAGTTATTGATTTCGTAGACATGCATGGTTCTAAGAATTTAACAACAATTTCTACAAACTGCATGGGTACTTTAGTTTGAAATAGCTATACAATTTTGAAGGACAGAGTTATGCGCATAATTACCGCTAACACTATTTAGGGTAGATTATATTAAATAATGAAATGTAACCAGTAATAATATACAAAATAATATAAAAGATAGTGTACGTTGAGACATTTAGCAGAACAATGTCCAAGAGCATGCGAAAGCAACATTGGAATTACCAAATTTTCTATCGTCAGTCATGATCAACTTTTCCAGCATTAGCATTGACGATAAAACGTTTGGGAAAGAATTTGGACGATCTAAAAAGGTGCTAACGAAGGAAGGAGCGACTACAAGAGATGTAAGTGTTGTTGCATAGTCAGAGGTGCAAACATCGATATCGGCCGGTAGCGAGACCGTTGAGGGGTAGCATTCCACACCAATGATCATTCAGGGGAACATTCAAGTAACAGTTTAGCTCATATACGCCGCGCGCTCCGCTATGCTTTAATATGAACATGGCATGACTCTGAAAACGGCGATGTAAAAGAAAAATAAAAGAAATGCTTCACAAATTGAGTTTAAAAGCAAATTCCTTTTCAATGCAGTCAAATAAAACATTAATAGGCAACGTAAAAGAAAAGATAAAATGCAACGTAAAAATTCATATTTTTTTATAGAATTTCGTATCCAAAACACAAACAGCAAAGAGCTCATTATATATAGAACGCAGCGAAATAGCGGGTTAACTCTCAATAAAATTTCGTGTTAAGTGACACGAAAAGACACGGTTTGTAAGATAGGAAATCGTTTTCAAGAAGTAAAAGAACAAATAAATCCACGTAGCGAACTGATTGTAAAACGATACAACAACGAGAGAGAGATAAATGAAAAATGGACTAGGGCTGCTACTTTTTTTTAAACATTTAAACCTCCAATATGCTAATAAATCCTTTAATTCAAATGATTGAATTTTGCAATTATTTTGTGGACTTGGAAAGTAAGAACATTATTTCAAGAACACATTAGACTAGGCGCGTGAACATATTTTTTGTTATCGTTTTCCATATGCCAGTAACATCAAATGCGTAAAATCTGACGCCACATTGAGTTAGCACGGTGTTAGGTCTCAAGATATTATGACAATATAGTGACTTTTGCAGGCAGCAACCCTAGTCGAGAATGGCGCAGTAATGTGTCGCGGAGTGCACGGGTAGGAGCGCGCTCCACTCCTTACGTCCTGGCGGCGGCTTTAACAGATCGTCCAAACTAAAGGTGCGGGCCGCGCGCGCGTGCGCTAGCCCCGACACGGACGGCTTGCGGATACCGAGCCGCGCGAACAGCGTGCGGTGCGGCGCCTCCGGCCGAGCTGTGGACAAACGCTGCGTCACACGGACCGCGCGGATGACCGCGCGGCTGCCGCGCCCAAGGCACGGAGGGTGGAGCGGCGACTTGTGTAATTGATGTATAAATTAGCGAGAAATGAGCTGTGCCAAAAATATGACCTATTTTTAAAAAGTTTGACACTTGTATGTTATTGGTAGGTTATCAAACTCTTTTCTTTATACATGGTTTGACAGCCCTGGTATATAATCTATATTCTTCGAAAATATTTGGACATGACAGGATGGAGGTCACCAGTTTGATTTGATATATTATTACAATTATTAGCACACTGACAATATCAGTGACGAGTTCAAGAAAGGCTACAGAAACTACCCTCTGTGCCTTGGGGCAGGGAAAGCCGCTGGCACTGATTATTATCACCAACTCCCACCTTTGGTGGCTATTACTTTAAACATGATCTACTCGTATCTAAAACCAGGGGTCCGATGACAAGTAAACACCGATACGTTGTCGTTTATGGTTTTAGAATAATAAGTAGATCGTGGTTAAGTACCGGGATTATGCTAGGACGTGGTAGGTTGCAGTGGCACCGCCGTGTACTGGCCGCGCGAGTCAGCCGCACGGCTCCGCGTCGCTAGCCCGCGCCATTTGCCGCCATACGCCATAGTGCGCCATACAGCGCCATACGCCATAGTGCGCCAGGAATTAGCCAATCAACATTAACCTCTAGTGCCCTCATCCATTGATTCCGATTATTGCAAACACGTTGCACTAAACGAATTAATGTTCAGACGTGCGACAAAAAACGCACGTTTCTTGTTAAAAATCGAAAATCCATGTATGTGTAGCACCTTCATACATCACAACGCACCGCTTCTAATGCGGCACGCCTTAACTAATCAAACGCCTAATTAAAAACATCGAAGGTACTTTAGGCGTCGTAACTTTGTATTTGTGTTATGATGGATATATAGGAGAAGGAAATTTCAGGAGAACATTTAAATTATTTTGGTTTGTCAGTTTCGTAAGCGGTACAACTATGTAGAAAAAATATCAGAATCGTACAAAGAAAGTAAAATTACATCTCTTTTTGAACTGATGATAGGACAATTAAATGTGTAAGAATAATTATTAACTAAAAGATTAATAAAAGACGTCGCTAGATCAAACCTTGATACAGCAAAAAGAAATCGTATCGCTTAGGATTCTAACAAACTAAAAATAAATGGCCTCAGAATATTGAATAACCCAGACGTGACAGACAAACAAAATACATACGTAAAATATTGCGCAGATGGTGCGAAACATTAGCTATATCGACGTTTTTTAGTTCGTACCGAACCTAAAATGCTAAATGATGAGCGAGAAAATACCAACTTAGATTTGGCTGTTAATTTTTATGATAAATAGCAATTTTAAAATGATAGTAAGGTATATCCTTAACACGGTGAGTAAGGAAGGTAAGTACACGAATCAATGGGTTCTTTAGGTTATATTCTGAGACATTTAGCAAATCTGGCACAGGGAACACCTTCGAGCTAAACCGGCATCCTTTAAACACAAAACACACAATAATTGGTCGTTGCAACATACATCATTAGGTAAGTACACTTAATAACCATCCTAATCTAGGGGGAAAACACATTTTTTTATAATACTCGTATCCCAGCTATTGATAAAGCTTCAAGTATGCTCAATTGACCACAATTGTTTTATCTTGCAGAGTAGTAAATTTTTACTAAAAAATAGTCAAAAAGTAATAATTAATAATAGTTTCTTTCAGTTGATAGTTACTGAACTTTCTGCTGAGATCTTTTAGATAACAGATAATACAAAATTTGATCTACTTTTCAGTGAAAATAATTTGTTCAATCCACAAAGCATGAACCCAATAAAACAGGTACATCAAATTATTTGTTTTTCAACTTGAAGTAGTTTTAACTACTTAGTTCATAAAAAGAACGTGAAATAATTTGTGAAAGTTAGGCCTTCCCCCATATGTTTGTAAAACTTTCGCAGTAACTAGTAAAATAAATTATAAATAATTTGGATGATGTAATACAAAACCAGTAATTAAGGGTATATTGGATGAGTGCAGTCGGTTACTGTTATGTTATGTTATGTTATAAAAATTATTGTAGGACAAATTAAATTTATTGATCTTTCCTTATGATTGAGAATTTATTGAATTATTTACTCGTATTAGGTAACCAAGGTAAAATAATTGTGTTTTGTGCTATAATCAAAAACTCCTGAAATTATCCAAATATTGTACCATAAGTTTTATGTAGCTCGTCAAACCTTTACGAAAGTTTTAAAATTCATAAGCTATGTTGGCCTCCATTAGATCCTTCAAATATCAGTTTCTAAATTTGCAAGTCTTCAAGGTAATTAGAGAATCGTTTGGCAGGAAAAACAAAGATAAAAATTTTGATATTTCCCTTTATCATGTATGAATAGTTGAGTTCTATGAATTTTAATAACTTCTATTGGCTTGCAACTAACACAGTACAGTGCTTCCATAGGAAACTATCAAAATTTGGAGATTTTGATTACGCCAAATAACATAGAAAGAAATAAGACAGAGAAGAAAGAAATACGCAAAAACGTGTCCTTACCATCCAGGAGACAGTGCGTAAGAAGTACATAAATATACAGCGGAAACAATTTGATAAACATGTCACAAAGCGTTTAATGTACGGTGATCGGCATCTATGCATCTCTAGGACCATCCATTAACTGAGTCAAACGTTGAAGAGGAGAGGGGAAACACAAATAGCAACAACAACAGATGAGACATAACAACAAACAAAACAAATAAACATCAGGCTAATTTCACGAAACTTAACTAGAAACGAGTATCTAAATTTTTGTTTAATAGGTCTAAATTAAAAAAATATATATTAAAAGAATACACTCAAACGTTTTTACGTATAGAAAGATGCAAGAAGGTGAGAAATTAGTAAAATTAGAATGACACAATTAATTGATGGTTCCTTCAAATTCCAGTGAAATTCAATTCGTGTTTTACAAAGAAAACTGTGAAATAAGCTGTAAAATTGTGTGCTCACGAAATCCGATAATGAGTTTTTTCTAATTTCTTTCCGTGTTAGATTCTTTGAGGCCTAAAGATTTGTCCTCCAATATAAAATTGGTAAAGAGTTTTATACAGAACTAAAGCTTTACTAAACTGAAAGACTATTGATAATTTTATATGTCGTTTTTTTTTGCAGAATTCTTCTGAAACGGACGGCACGTTCATTGTGGTCTTTGATTTTAATTCTCTCAATCAAACTCTAAAGATTTACGTTGTGCCATTTAACAATCATCTTTTTAATATCAACGAAATATTCTTTACAGCTCTTTGACTCTAATCATCGATATATGTTGGTGAGTAGTAAGCTACTGGGTAAACTTACGTCTTGTGCATCTATCTGCTTCTTCGGCGAGTAGTTTCTCGATCTTCTCGGGGAAATGTCTTTTAGCACACCAGATGAGTCCGATGGAGCCGAGGACTAAGAATACAGTGAGAAGCCCCAGCCAGAACGGTTCTTGTATCATCCGTGTTCCAAGACCAATTATATTGGGTGACGGGTTTTGTATTTCGCATCTGAAAATATTTTTCTACATTGTCAAACCATATTGTATTTTGGAAAATTTAGGAAATAATTTTATTTTACTTTAATACCTTTTTCCTTTCCAAGACGGGTTACACTGGCACAAAAAAGTGCCATCTCTTTCTAAACACGCGCCTCTATTGTTGCACGGTTTGGAAGAGCAGGGCCGGACTCTGTCGGCGCATCGTTTGCCTTTCCACCCTCGGGCGCAAACGCAGTTGTAGCCGTCCTCCTCACCACCACCCACCACTAGCGAACAGTTCCCGAACACGCATGGAGATCGCTCGCAAGCGGTGAGAAGACAAAACGCACCTGCAATAAGCAAAAGAAGGATAAAATAATATATATATTAATTTTATCCTAAAAATTAATATATATCAATTTTATCCTTCTTTATAATTATTTCTTTATAATTCTTAATTCTTGAGATTTTGCTCACAAGATGACTTCCCTGTGGAAAGTTGTAATGTTGAGTAAACCTTTATTGTTTTAACGGCTTTCATTAACGCCTTGAAGGTTTCGCTTATCTGTTGGATCAAAAATCGGACACAGAAGGCAGAAAGCCTTGAAACGCGGCATAATTTAAGGAGGTTCCTCATTCTGGAGCCCTAAGCCATGGTTACTGTCCTAGGTTGGGTCCTGAAGGTTTGTAATGGGAGGATATCGTCATATTAGCCTTAGCTGATATCAGTTAGCGTTAGCGTTCTATGTTTTGTGGCCGCTTTGCTGAGTGACGAAACTAAACAATATCACAGAGACGACGTGTCACTTTATATTAGAGAGAATATTCAAATAAATTAAGGAAATTTTGAAAGGTAAGAGTGAGAAACATTGCCAAAAGAAATTCTAAAACATTACCTGTATAATATCCCGAACACTGGCAGAAGTTTCTTGTATCGTCCGCGGCGCATCGTCCTCCATGCTGGCAAGGATTGGGGTAACACGATTCTAGTTTCGTCTCGTCGGAGAGCAGTAATATTTTACTGTGGTAATCAGTATCTGGAAAAAGAAGATATAACTACTTTCTTTTATTTAATCAAAGATTCCTTATGTAATTTCAATTATTGCCATGTGCTATGAATTTTAAATAACTAGGGCTCTATTTATTACTAATTTGTATTTCATCATAATCATCATCATTATCAGACAATATATGTCCACTGGACATAATTCTCTCGTATTGTCTTCCAAACACTATGGTCTCAACCTTAAGCCATGTGCGTCAGTATTGTTGGCTTCTTTTTCTTTGAAGAGCTTAGTAAAGATGTCACACTCACCAAAGTTCACAATAACAGCCACGTCCATAGTCATCCCATGCTCCCCAGAATGCTGCGTCACAACCAAGGAGTGGAGGTACGAGTTGATGACCAGCGGAGCGTTGGCTTCCAACTTCCGTTTACTCTTCTCCACTTCACAGAGTGTCCATTGCGTTCCGTTGTTGTCTGTATAACTGTCTATAACCTACAAAATGCATGGAAACTTTTAGAACATTATTAAAAATAATCACTTATTTGTAATAATGTCTCTCGATAAAACAATCGCCTTCAAACATTATTATTCCGCATGGCAATCGCTAGCAACTTTCCTATTATGGCACCAGTCCACCTGTATACGTGATATGCCGCATAGCCTGCCATACCTCATACCTATAGGAATGCTAATAGCTTGTCAGCCTGTGGTAAATAAAATCACCACAGATCAAACACCAATTATGAAGTATGGATTCTCCTTACAATGCTATATGTCTCAGATCACATGACAACGTTGTTTTTAATAGTTGCAATACTAACCTCAATCCACCCTTTCCCTTGTCCACAAGGCCAGACAATCTGGCTGGGTGCGAGGGTAGTTCTAGCAAACGCCGCAGACAGAGTATGCCCATGCGGCGCATACAGTCTTGTACGCACCGCCATATGGGATGGCGGCTCACCGGGCCAGTTGGGAGCGGTCAATCTTCCTCGTGTGTTCTCACCCAATTTCAGCACGCGTGTTGCGTTTATGTGCCATACTGGAAAGCAAATAATTTTTCTACATTGGCTTTTGTATTCCACGGTATTATGAAGTTATTTTTCGAAATTATATTATACATTGCATTTCTATTTATTGTTTTGTTTGAATGTGAATGTGATTTGTATATTGGAAACCAATAGAGGTTATCTTAGTAATATTTCAAAATTACTCTCATTTACCTGTTTTAAAATGCGCCAGAAATCCAATGCCAGTGACATTTTCTCCTGTCTTCAGCCTCAGCCTCAATATTTCAGATTGCGATACAAATAAACCGTTAGTTAGAATTTTTGAACTCAGAAATGGTCGAACAGGTGGACTCTGTGAATCTACTTGAACTTCTAAATAGTTTTCTTCAGGTATTGCCTCGGTCACGTTGAGTGGGACTCCATTCTCAAAGGTTCCGTAGCCGAAATCAAAGAAACTGATATTTAAAAAGACTCGTTTTCCTGTAATCATTAAGACGATAAGCTTTAAGTTAATTATTTAGAAAGTTAGCACTTCGCCGGCCGACTGATACAATGTGTAGTAATAGCGTTCGATAAAACTATGTTGTATTCCATTTAAAATTGAAATTAATTAATGCATGAAATAAACTACAGAATGCGTAGAACTCCGGTCTGATTCACTTACAAACAACAACATCAAAACAACTGCTCTTTGGCTGGTGGGAGGCTTCGGCCGTGGCTAGTTACCACCCTACCGGCAAAGACGTACCGCCAAGCGATTAAGCGTTCCGGTACGATGCCGTGTAGAAACCGAAAGGGGTGTGGATTTTCATCCTCCTCCTAACAAGTTAGCCCGCTTCCATCTTAGACTGCATCATCACTTACCATCAGGTGAGATTGTAGTCAAGGGCTAACTTGTAAAGAATAAAAAAAAAAAAAAAAAAATACTTTTTATTAAAATATTTTGTTAATCAAATAAAATTGAAAATCAAATACCTGCGGGAGCGAAAATGTCAATAGTACAATCTAATTCCGGTAACATAAATTGCGGGTAGTTTGGGCTGTGCAGGACTCCTTCTTTAGAAGTGAAAGTTTGGGAGGGACACCCCGCCAGCTCCACCGCTCGCCAGTTCACCATGAACCCTGTACCCTGGACACTGAAATTAATTAAGGCACAGAAGAATGTCTGTTTACAAATACGCCATCGATGTCATCTCATGTCTATACATATGTGTGTACTATTACTGTATAAATTTAGCCGATTTTCTATTTCAATATTAAATAATTAAGATTTATGATATACTAGCTGATACCCGCGTTTTTGTCCGCGTAAAATTAGAGTTTCCACAAATTGTTTTCAATTAACAGCCAACTCCAGTCTGTAGTTATTGCATGAACATTTTTATAACCTTTATAACAATCACTTTTTCCAAAATTCGCAAGAATCATGGTGTCTATCAGGACAACCTACTCATATCCTATGTGTTAATCCAGGACATAATTTATATCTATTCTAAATTTCAGCTAAATCGGTTAAAATTCAATAGTCGCAACGTTCAAGAGTAATAAGCATTCCTACAAACTTTCGCGTTAATGATATTAGTAGGATTATCGTCTGGGTAACTCCCGCAATTATAGCAATTAATGTTATATTTGTAATGGTTGTATGTACATCTATGGATATATCCTCCGTACTTACTTATAATCAGAATGAAAGTGCAGGATCGCTTCATTACTTGTTGCCACCCATCTGGTTTCTGTCATTGATCCGCAATATCTCGAAGATTTTGAACTAAATTTACGGTCTCGTAACTGCAACAATAACGAAAATAATTACATATATTTACAAAATATAAATAACTGTCGTCACCAGCAGAAGTTCATGAATGTGTAGATTTATCAAAGGCATTCGATTGATTACTACAACACAATATTATAAGTAAGCACCCAAGGTACAATGCTCAGTTACAATTCTCTATTATCATAATTTTGGTTTTCAAAAATTGAAGATGATAAATAAACTGAAAAAAGTAAATTGGCCACGGGTGTTTCTCAAGGCTGTATTATATGGCCTTCCTATTTTGTATAATGCTTTGAATTAATTTGATGGAAACTTACCTCAATAAAATCATATAGGCAGTCGTTTTGATACTCCAAGTCGATGATAGTGAAGATGAAAATGAGGCGGGTGTCGTGGGGGCCTATCACGTGCACCCAATAGTCCAAGTCGGTGTCGTACAAACCTGGATGATTCGGGCTTGTTAACACACCTGAAAACATAGAATATGGATGCTTAGCATTAATTGGTTTTGGTTAATACTAGCAAATCCGGCTACATTTTTAAGCCACCCCTGTAGGTGTACAAAAAAGTAGCAGATAGTGAGAAGTCAACAGATTATTCAATTTATTTTCTTGATTCGTTTCTGAAAAGCATCAGAACGGCAACGCTTGGTCGGTTTCTTGTTATCAGACGAACTCGATTACCTGACGTTCCTTCCACAGTGTTGTTTCTGAGCACGTGTTCGGAGTTGAGCCGCCGCTTGCACACGTAGCCCCCGGTGGCGGCGCACTTGTATAGCGTCCAGTACAAGCCGCTGGGTTGAGACGGTACGGGGGATGTTTTCCACTGGAACCGCACCAATACTATTACTTCAACAAAGAGTCGCAAAGCTAAACTAGCAATGAGCGGGGCACACAATTTAAAGAGCAAAGGAAGTCCCAAGGTGTTGGAATGGCGATAACGCGCGTAAGTGCAGTGTTGGTCGACTGTGTCCATGTGTAAGGGGGGAAGTAGTGAGCCACTGGTCATAAGCTACTCAGGACCGTTGTGTTTGAAAGTCCCAACAAAAGGCCTATATCCAGTAGCGGACGCTCATTAAAGTGATCATGATGATCTCGCGACTCGTCATGGTTTTCCATGATTGAAGGATTTGTCTCAAAATCAGCTTTGTAGTAAATAAGACCACTCACTTATGGCTGTACTCGGCTGTACTCTTTCGACCTTTCTCTATCGTCGCCTTGCTACGACGCTACGTTCAAGACGAACTTTGACATGAGCAGCAATGGCGAGTTTGTAAATAAAACTGTGGTTTAGTACAAGCCTATACCTCTTGATAACTAACTAACTACTTTCTTTATAACTTTATACACTTGATAACTGACAGTACCCTTGATAACTAAGTGTAACGCTTACCTGTACACCCAAGCACGCATCGTCAACGTCCTCCGTATCGTTGTAGGGCGGCCATGCCTGGTAGTCGACTGTGGTGCCGTCCGCCCAAGCCAGCTCGCCGCCCAACCGCCCGCCCAACCAGTAAACGGAGCCCGCACTGTAGTCACTGCTCTGTCGGATGCCAGTCACTATAAATCGTTCCTCTTCAGGCGTGTGGACGGATGACAGGTGCATGCTTAGGCCTTCGCACACCTGGAAGACAATCATCATCAGTATATTTTAGGGTTTATTAGGGTAATAATAAGAGGAAAGCTTTAGAGCGTAGACCCACTACGGTATTCCAATGCGGGTTGGCGAGCTTATGGTAATAATATTTTGTAAATGAACTTTTACCGTGTATTGTTACCCACTCGGTACATACGACGACAAACATGCATTTTCTCTATTTATATTTTTAAATAGGTGTATACTGTATAGTCTAAAATAAAGGGCAGTATTATTATTATTTACCACCTTGTGTAACGTGTTGGATATTTACAAATTTTGTCACAGAATGTAACAAAAAAAGTATCATGTGATGGTGAACTGTGATGGTGACTTTTTCTTATTACTTTGACGCTTCTCTAGGTCTTTGCTCTCTTTGTATCATTCTCCTTGACCATTTGGCCTTGTTAGCATCCTTTTCATATCACATCATTATGGCAGAAAAATTTAGAACTTAGTTTTTAGAAATCTCTCTCTCAGAATTGTACCTAAAAGTAGTTCTCTTCATAAATACGGATACTTGTAGTCCTACACTGGAATACGGGATTAGAAACTGCAATAAAAGAGGGCTGCCAAAAGAAAACGACTTTGGAAGAGATTCACGTCAAAATCATTATGAACATAAAATAATTCAGCTTAATTAATTTAACGACGAAAGTAATTTGCTTATCGTTGTCGTCGAGTCGGAGGAATTTTCGAAGTGTAAATGGAGCGGAGTTCCATCTGGTCTAGGGTTGTCGATTAAGGAGACGTTCTTTAAATACATAAAGTTTGTGGCGATTTTCTGACCTATTCTCTGGTGAGATCTCGCAAGATTTGTCTCGGCCCTTGTTCTCCGATTTCACTGCATTTGTAAAACCACGTTAAATATTATGGCACATTTCTCAGGATTGGGATGTTTTTTGCAAGAATAAAATTACGTGATGATTCAAAATTAATTTATTTCAAGGTAATTTGCGGTTTACAAGCACTTTTACAAGCACTTTTTCAGTTGACTATTTGTAAAGAGTCTACCACCGGTTCGAAAGGCAGGCTCTGCTGAGAAGAGCCGGCAAGAAACGCAACGGTTGCAAGATATCAAGACCCCTTTTTAAAATAATAAACTCAACTGCCTGAAAGGTAATGGGATATTCGGGAAATACAATAAGTCACCAGGGACTGTGAGAAATCGTATGGAAAAAAAAAGTGTGTCAACTCCGACGCACGAATGGAGTTTACTCTTTTCAATAGCAACGCCTGAAAAGTGAAAGGTGCGCAACCGAGGTGCAGCGCTGCGTGCGCGCCCGCCAACAGCGTGCACGTGCGTGCGGACGCGCTAGGCATGTGCACGCTATGGCGTCTACGTACGGTGAAAGGTGCGCAGAATAGGTTGCGCACAAAAAACGTACCGAGGGGTATAAATAAAAAATCGATTGTTAAGGAGTAAACTCCAATAAGTTATGAAATGACATGCGTTACGTTTTTTGTGCGCAACCTATTCTGCGCACCTTTCACCGTGCGCTGTGCCGCCAACAACTTGCACATCGCACCCATGTGCACGCTGTAGGCGGGTGCGCACGCCGCGGCCTGCTGCACCTCGGTTGCGCACCTTTCACTTATAAGGCGCGAGTATTGAGACGTGCTTCGAGCTAACTTTTTGTTTTTTTAACATACACACTTTTTTTTGTTGGTAAACAGTGCACATCGAGTAGGGCTTTAGTAATACTTATGTTAAAGAAGACTAAATGTATAGAATTGTAAAATAACTAATAGACTTTATAATATACTTCACATTATATATTTTACTCTTACAATGATATAATCATTAAACAAACAAGCCCAATAACATATAGTATATAGGTATAGTCGCCTATACAGCATACCCTATGTACGTCTCAATACACTCACATCTAAATTAGAAAGTTGCGCACTAAAGGTGCGCACCAAAAACGTGACACTTTTTCGTTAGTTCAGTTGGTTTTACCCCTCGCATTTTTCTCATACCGGGCGCCTTATATATAAAAAATCGATTCTTAAGGAGTAAACTCCAATAATGCAATATATTTAATTTTACAAAACAGCTTCAGACTTTTTAAATGGAAAGTAGTGGTAGAATCGTTATAAACAGCAAGATCGTTACAAAAGCCAGTTTTGTTGAACAAACTAGGTAGGTATATCACACGAATTTCAAAAATTAGATCTGATAGTGTGGAAAAAAAGGAAAGTAATTACTAAATTCATAGAATTTCATGTATTTTCTTGTGTAAGTATTTTGCTCAAAATCTGTCAATGAACTACAGTGTTCATGATAATTATGTGCATGGTAAATTATTATTTTCTCTCAAATGTCAAATTCAGTAGGTGTAATTGAACGTGAGTCGTGACAACCCTGACTAAGATCTCGTTATCAGGAGGTATTGATTTCCAAAGTTTCTCTCTCTCTCAATAACGTGGCGAAGAAGTTCATGAGTTCTAAATACTTTCTTGCAGTGAATAACGAATAGAAGGTTACTATAGTATAGAGTTACGTTAAAAAAAACGGACAATGGGGGGATGATGACTATGTTTCAATATATTGTTTTTTTTTGGACTTTTGGGTAAATAAGGTAATTGACTAATTAAAACGTAAAAAACAATGATGATCTAGATGTTTGCGTAAAAATCTTTTATCGTAATTAGGTGAAAATTCATACATTTTTAGCTTCCTTACATTAACGCACAAATAACAAAGTTATATTTGTAATTTTGTTTGAACGCCCATACAAATCTAACGATTATTATGATCAACGACGTCATTTCTCAGGAATCCGTGCACGCACATATGACCCTTTAAATCCATGTAGCTCCGAAAGTAATGATCGCAGATACCCTGTTACTTTTACAAAATTGCTTTATTATAAGCATAATTTTAATAAGCATGCTTTTAATTTATTTACAATTTTAAAAAAATGTAATCATCCCTACTGCGGGTCGGACTTCGAATAGTTTGTACGGACTTACCTGTGGTTCCGTACAAATCATTCGTCGGCATAAATAAAAAGCTAATTAAAAATCTGTTTAAGTATGTGCCAATAAAGCCCTTTCATACGTTAAGATCGGAGTACAACAATGCTGCTATACTTTTGTCAAAGACCAAATTTGCGCCAGCTACTGTTATTTTAGTCGTGATAGCCCAGTGGATATGACCTCTGCCTCTGATTCCGGAGGGTGTGGGTTCGTATCCGGTCCGGGGCATGCACCTCCAACTTTTCAGTTGTGTGTATTTTAAGAAATTAAATATAACGTGTCTCAAACGGTGAAGGAAAACATCGTGAGGAAACCTGCATACCAGAGAATTTCTTAATTCTCTGCGTGTGTGAAGTCTGCCAATCCGCATTTGGCCAGCGTGGTGGACTATTGGCCTAACCTCTCATTCTGAGAGGAGACTCGAGCTCAGCAGTGAGCCGTATACGGGTTGATAATGTAACTGTTATTTAATGTTATTAAATTTGACGGCCACTGTGGCGCAGTGGTATGTGCGGTGGATTTTCTTAATTGGTCCAGGTCTGGTTGGTAGGAGGCTTCGGCCGTGGCTAGTTATCACCCTACCGGCAAAAACGTACCACCAAGCGATATAGCGTTCCGGTACGATTTCGTGTAGAATCCAAAAGTGGTGTGTATTTTCATCCTACTCCTAACAAGTTAGCCTGCTTCCGTTTTAGATTGCATCATCACTCACCATCAAGTGAGATTGTAGTCAAGGGCTAACTTGTGGAAAATAAAAAATAACAGTGATTTTTATAAAAACGCTGCAATAAAAACTTAAAAAGAAACTTTCTAAAAATGCCGTTCGAGAAGTCATTTGGAAAATGTTAGAAAAGCGTTTCCTTGGCTCATTACCCGCCAGGTAGTTGAGGCGGAGGGGGAGGGAAACTTCGCCTCTAAGTACACTTGCGAGAAGTTATTGAACTTATTATAATTGAATTTATTGTGTACGTGCTTATATTATTATGTTAACTTTCCTAACTTGCTTGTGAGTTGTGATTTTATATGCCTAGGTTTTTTTCCAATTTTTTTCATTATTATTTACTTGCGGACTCCGCGTGGAATTCAGTTTTTCACAAATCCAGCGGGAACTTTGATTTTTTTTGGGATAAAAAGTATTATATGTGTTAATCCAGGTTATAATCTATATCTATCTATCAGTTTGGATCGTGCCGCGATGCAGGAACCAGCTCATGACTAAGGGCCCCGTATGGGTTCGAAACTAGTCGGGCATACTCCGACCTAAATCACGTGAGTTTTAGCCGTCTTTCTTAATCAATTAATATTAATAACACTCACGATAGTTTAAGTTCTAAATTCTTTATCTATTTCAAATTTAAGTTACAGGGACAAAGAGTAGCATTATATGTTAATCCATAGTAAAATCTATTTGCATTCCGAATTTCAGCCATATCGGTTCAGTAGATGCGGCTTTAAGCGGTTTATAGCGGGCTAACTTTAAGCCGTTGTTCTACGATTATTTAGTTTCAGTTATATAGAGTTTACACTGTATATAGGCACAATACAATTACATAATATATTCAATATAGACACATTAATATCTTTAGAGTATAAAAGTTCAGATTTTCTTGAAAAGCGTGAAGATAAAAGCTGTCTGATACAATTTGTCAAAGTATCGTTATCCCTCGCCTATAATGCCGTGGAAACAAGACAAGAGCGCTAGAATCATTAGGGTATTCGCCTGAGCTTGAACCAAGACAATATGGCCCCCGGGACGCGCTTTGCGTTCACGAGAACAACGTTTTCTGCTTTGGGAGCGATATTAAAGTCTAGCTTTTATTGTTTATTTTGTTTATTGCAAACTTTCCTGTAATGAAGTACAGCTTCGAAGATTTTAAACAAGAAAAGGTTCGTAAATTTGACTGTAAATTGCTACCGTGGGATTTTTAAATGCCTTTTCTTACTGAAAATGATTTTCATTGTTTCCAGATAACTGAATTCTTTTACGAGTTCCAAGCTATCGACTTTCTTGTTTCGCATACATTATTTTTTATCGTATACCTATCTCAAAGTCTACTATACCAAAGTCACATAGCTCAGCGAGTCATAAAGCTAAAGTGGCAATGGACAGGCCACATAGTTCGAAGAGCCGAGTGACATTGGGGTCCCAAGGTGTTGGAATAGTGACCCAGCACCGGAAAGCGCAGTGTTGGTCGGCCCCCCACTAGGTGGACCGAGGACAGTCTTGGAGGTCCATGCAAGAGGCCTATGTCCAGCACATCCATCGGTTGATAATGATGATGATCTATCTAGCTATAGGTATATTTGGCGCAGTCGGTAGGATCCTACTTACGGATTAATAAGCGGAGGTAAAGTGAAGACGTTATTGTATTTTATTATTCGGACGCAGGTTCTTCTGAGAAGAGTTAGCAAGAAACGCAGGAGTAGCGAACCTTTTTTGTATGCAATATAGGATCGCTTTCGACTGTGATCTCACCTGCAGGGTTATAATGTATCTTGGTGTACCATTCAAATAAAGACATCGTTTTTCATCATATTTTCGTGTATGCAAAATCTAACATCGTATTTTAAACGAAATGATAAGTATCTTCATGTTACGTAAAGTGGCAGTAATATAGAAGTGATATTATTTTAACGAAAACCCGTTATTTACGTATTTTCGTTGAAATAATCATGTTACTCATATATGATCGTAAAACAGAAAAATCACTGCCATTATTTGATGTAAAATCAAGTTAGTCAAAATCATTTCATTGATATAACTGTGTTAGATGATCACATGACTTATTATTTGCATGGTATGACGTATGACGTAGTCAAGATCATTTCATTGACATAACTGTGTTAGATGATCACATGACTTATTATTTGCATGGTACACCGGGTTACATACAATAAACCTGCTGATGGTAAGTGTACAATACATATAGTTTACAGTTTATATCTACCTGTTTAGCGGTAGTCCACGAGGCTTGCGGGTAGCCGGAGAACAGGTAGCAATAGCCGTTGAACAGCACCTGCTTCACGTCCATGCACGTCTGTGCTGTTGGCAGAAAAAAAAATTTTTTGTAAAAACGCATTTTTTTTAAATTAAAAATAAGGTTCCAGAAGCTTTCATTGGAAACTTAACTTTTTATTTGTATTTCAAAGGAGATGGTCCATTTCAGGTCCAGTAAAAAAACCCAAGTTTTTGAGTTATAACAAGATGGCGCCCATAGATCAACTATGACATGACAATTGACAGCAAACGTCAAATCGATGAATGCATTGAAAACGTCATCTATCCGCCATTAATACCCATATTAATGTTGAATTTTTGGGACATAATGCGATGCAATATCATTTCGAAAGAATTAAAGTAAATTGGTAGATTTGTATAATCAAAAATAGTTAAAAAAAATATCTTCTTTTATTTCCGCTAGGGCACAATGACTGATCCTGGGCTCCATTCAGTTTTGGACCATCTCCTTTCAAAATCATGAACGATATCGTGTGCTTTTTTTACTGTTCTTAATTTACAATATTCATATAATATTGCTACAGGGAGTAGGCTCGAAACATGTCCGGAGCATGCACGTCGAACTTTTCAGTTATGTGCATTTTAAGAAATTAAATATCACATGTTTCAAACGGTGAAGGAAAAACACCGTGAGGAAACCTGCATACCTGAGAATTTTCTTAATTCTCTACGTGTGTAACTACCAATCCGCATTGGGCCAGCGTGGTGGACTATTGGTCTAACCCTCTCATTCTGACTCGAGCTCAGCAGTGAGCCGAATATGGGTTGATAATGATGATGATGATTTCTATAACACACACAGCCTACATAAATATTTAGACATATTTAAAACATAGGAGTCCGCCAACCATTGGAATAGTGTGGTGGGTGGCTCTATATCCCCTTCCCTAAAAGGAGGGAGATATGACCTTGTGATAGGCCTCTAAAATAAGGCTGATAATGATGATGAATAATATGAGAAAACTAAATTTAAAAAAAATACGCCCTCCGAATCAAAGGCAAAGGTCTTCTCTACTGGACTATCAGGACTTTTACTACATACATATATTAACAAAGAAAAAACAGAATTATTTTTTTTATGAATGTGATTCTTATAGCACACATTCGTACCTAAAGAAACAAATAAAAGAAATATAATTTTTTTTAATTTTCCAAGAAATACATGAATAAGTTGAAAAACTTTTTTATTCTTGAATGTATCTTTCCACTTGAGTGAGCTCCCTTGTAAATTCTTCCTAATGTATGGTGACCAAACTGCGAAGCAAAATAGATGGACAAAATTAACTATAGTTTAATGCTTTTAAAAAGTAATAATTTTAAGTGTCATACGTCAATACCCTTTTTCTCATCGTCCGGCTGATATGAAGATAATGATTTGCGCCGGATTTTGTGACATTCATCATCATCATCATATCAGCCGATGGACGTCCACTGCAGGACATAGGCCTTTTGTAGGGACTTCCAAACATCACGATACTGAGCCGCTTGCATCCAGCGAATCCCTGCGACTTGCTTGATGTCGTCAGCGATGAATGTTAGGCGTATCTCTGCGTAATCGAATCAGAAATGAGGAGATCCGCAAAAGAACCACAGTCACCGACATAGCTCAGCGAGTCGCGAAGCTGAAATGGCTATGGGTGGGCTTCACATAGTTCGAAGAGCCGATTGACGCCTGTAATGGCGACCCCGCACTAGAAACTAGTGTTGGTCGACCCTCCACCACTTATCAATCAATAACTACAGAAAACTTCGTGACAAATTAAAACCATGATAATATCCGTTGTGGTTTAGTTTTGAGATATAGGAAAATTCAGTATTCATCTATATTCATCAAGAAGAAGATTATAATATACCGAAAAATAACATGTTAAATTGTAATCAGTATTTTCAGTTCATAATATGATGGCAGATTATAATATCACGAGTGAGATTATAAACTAACGCATTTTAAAATTTACAATTTAATGGTAACATATACATATCCTCACCTCACTTTATATTTTTAGGTGTTTTTTAAAACAAAAGAATAACTTGTACTGTTTTTTTTTAAATCGAGCGATTTAAATTTTTTTCAACAGTCGGACATTAACGCAATAAATAAATAAAACGATTTATAGAAATATCACTGAATTCCATATTATCCGGCGCGATTATTTCACTCACGCCGGACTGCGTTTCAACGAAAATGTATGAAATATGTCGCACGCGATAGTTACACGCAGAAAAAGTTTCAACCATTTCATAAATTTTCACAACCTCCGATATCAGATCAGATACGAACATTGCGCTATCAGTTTTGCTATAATTTTTATACAAAAATATCTCGCATGTAACGCGAGCCGATTTTTATATAGTATGTAATTCATTTTTATATAAACGTCCCTACATTGGATCTACCAATATAAAAGTTTATATATGTTAAAAACATTTAATAAGTCGACCTTACAAGGTCCAATCACAGAGGAACAGACTACGCTAAAAGCTAACGCGGGTATAATAATCCATAGATATATTAATGACAAAAAATTTGGAGAATTTTACATGCACATTATTTTCACTTCAGTTTCATCTTTATATAAAAAGTAAAATTTATAATATAGCTTGTATAATATAATACTATTCGGGTTTGTTGCCTAGCTCTTTTCAGTAGAACATGCTCTCCAATATAGTAGTATAGGTATTGTAGTTTAACTATTTATTTATACCTATTTCTGTGCCTATAGAAGGGGATCCGAACCGATCTGTCAACCGGATGAAAGGATTTTAAATATGAGGTCCTTACTTACCTACTTTTGTAAGTTCGTTTATTTGGCAATTACTGAAATTTGGAATAGGACTTTGCTGAAATTTGGAATAGAGATATTCTATACTAACGCATAGACTATTTATATATGTTTTAACCCCAAAATCCATAGATCCCGCGGGATTTCCGAAAAACAGAACTTCACGTAACTAAATGCAGTAGCAGGCGTGCGCCAGTGAAACGACAAACTGTAATATTTGACCGATTACAATTACTACAATGACGTAAAAAGCTAAAACAATATTTGGATTTCCGTCTTACCCCCGAAAAACGGCCTTTACGATCCTGACGATGACATAACGGCTGACAATGTTTCGCAGACAACACAAACACAAGCTGCACAGCGTCTTCGCCTATGAAGACGAAGTCTCCGACATCTGGCATAACCCGGACCTGGGTTTTTTAACTCACAATCTCGAGGGCGACCGGACTGATACACTCAGGCCAAAACATTCTTCCAAAACGACTTTCAAAGCCGAGCTCAGAGTCTCAGAGTAGACACCCTCACAGAGTCGTTCCGCCCATTTCTTCTGTTTCTGCCTTCAGGCCCCATCAGGCGATAGGCCTTCTGCGCTCACCCAAACCGCCCGGTGACACTGCTGAGGTCCCATTAAGGAACCTACTTACACAATCAGAAAAAAAGGTCCTAATTTATTCCGTCAAAATGCAGCCCCGCGCGATGTTTTCTCATGAATAACTCCGGGACGGGCACCTTGAACGCTTCTATTCAGACTCACGTCGGGTATACGTGGGTATTACCGTGACGTCACTTATACAATATTTATGACAACTGATATTCTCGCTTGCCGTGATGTTTGTGCCTTCTTTTATCTCCCTTTATTTGGCTCTGCGGTTTCTCACGAATTACCTGTTTTGGTATGACATGACTTATCCTTTTTAGGGTTTGGTTAGAAATCCTTTATTATTTCGTCGTGTATGTCCGTGAAGCTCAGAGGCTATTAAAAACCGTCTTTTAAAAAACGAACATGGACATGGCATTCACTAATCGGAAAAAAAGTAATTGATTTTTTTCGAGATTTTACTTCATGACTTTTTTGACCTACTTAATACACATACGTTTATGCTAAATCACAGCTTTCTCGAACTATTAGTTTCTGAGCTACATCACGGGCGGAAGGCGGACATAGCCAAACTCTAAGCCCTCATTCGCACGAGAGCTTTTTTAACTGATGTAAAAAACCGTTCAAATACAACAAATGCATTCCCCAGTTCACATGACAGCGTTTTTAAAACACGACGCAGTGTTGTATTTTCAATTTTGGGCTTTGGAAATAGACCTTCATTTAACTTCATACTTTGATCGTTGATTGAGGACTAAGGGGTCCCTAAGCCCTCATTCGGACGAGAGTTTCTTTAACGGTCGTTAAAAAAAACTCTCGTGCGAATGAGGACTAAAAAGATAAGAATTTAGGTATAGTACGAACCGCTGTACTATACCTGCTTATATTCATTGAAAACAGCATTACCTTTTATTGAAGTCGATCCAAATATGTATTCACGTCAAAATATTGAGTATGTAATATTTTCAAGTTAAAGTTAAAGTTGCTTTCAAGTTCCATACGAGTGGTGAAAGTTATTACTTCGCCGATATTGCATTCATATTGCGAGGGTAGATAAACAAAAACTACATCGTATGTATGTATCTATTTCTAGGTTCTTCGGAAAGTTATCACGAATCATTTACTTATAAGACTATTATATTAAGTGTAGTTATTGATAAATTTTTACTTTAATATATTTTTTTAATTGGTATTCTACAGGGGTCAATTATGTGCCCCTTTTTATTTTTAGTAAAATAAAAAACCGGTCACCCGCCATATTGGACGCAATGTTATTGGACAAGAGTCACGTGATCAATATTTCACAGTCGTATTTATTTAAACAGTAATTAATTAAATCCGAAACCTGATTCAAATATTATCACAATAATTAACGTAGATTTTGCTAACTGTTAAAATAACTCACTCGGCGACATATGTATAAATGAGGCAGCATATAGTTGCCTACTTAACCCTCACACGCTATTAGATTTGAACGTACCGAGTGCTTTCTCTACAAGTTATCGAGTCCCATTTGAAGAAATCGGCCGCCGCAAAATGGATGACAGCCACTTATGATACGCCGCTGAGAGCTTCGAGTGCTATTACCACGAGGGCCCTTCCTCTGCCATATTGTCATATCTCTGTGTGGATTGTCACCGCTTTGAGTGCTGTAAGTTTTATCTCGATGTGAAATTCATTTTGCCATGATAAATTACTCTTTCAAGTATCACCGGACTTTCAAAGAAGGGTACGTAAAACTACGTGTATTTCAAAAGTTTGTATGTTTCTTCAATAAATAAATAAAAATACATAAACAATGCACTATCTTTATTTTATTTTTCTTTTTTTTTATTCTTTACAAGTGTTGAAAAATTTTTACTTTAAATTTCATTTTAATTGGTATTCTCTGTCATATTGTCATATCTCTGTGTGGATTGCCACCGCTTTGAGTGCTGTAAGTTTTTCTCGATGTGAAATTCATTTTGCCATGATAAATTATTCTTTCAAGTTTCACCGGACTTTCAAAGAAAGGTAGGAAAAACTACATGTATTTCAAAAGTTTGTATGTTTCTTCAATAAATAAATAAAAATACATAAACAATGCATTATCTTTATTTTATTTTTCTTTTTTCTTATTCTTTACAAGTATTGATAAATTTTTACTTTAAATTTTATTTTAATTGGTGTTCTCTGTCATATTGTCATATCTCTGTGTAGATTGCCACCGCTTTGAGTGCTGTAAGTTTTTCTCGATGTGAAATTCATTTTGCCATGATAAAACTTTCTCTTTCAAGTTTCACCGGCCTTTCAAAGGGTAGGAAAAACTACATGTATTTCAAAAGGTTGTATGTTTCTTCAATAAATAAATAAAAATACATAAACAATGCACTAACTTTATTTTATTGTTCTTTCTTTTTATTCTTTACAAGTATTAATAAATTTTTACTTTAAATTTTATTTTAATTGGTGTTCTACAGGGGTCAATTATGTGCCCCATTTTATTTAAATAAAAAGGGGCACATAAGTTTGGAAAGTAAAACGACTACCATGTCCTCAGGGGCTCAAATTAGCATCCTGTCACTTTTTACAGATTTTTCGTTAGTTAGCCCTTAACTACAATCTCACCTGATGGTAAGTGATGATGCAATCTAAGATAGAAGCGGGATAACTTGGTATGAGAAGGATGAAAATCCACACCCCTTTCGCTTTCTACGCGCGTACCGGAGCTCAAAAGTGAGAGGTCAGTGTTATGGGTACTAAGATGGCGAATTGTATCATGTTCCTTCGTTATCAACCCATATTCGGCTCACTGCTGAGCTCGAGTCTCCTCTCAGAATGAAAGGGGTTTGACCAATAGCCCACCACGCCGGCCCAATTTTTTTTCAAATCGGTTCTTGTAGTTTCGTAGCCTATTCAATCAAAAAATTAAATCTTTCCTCTTTATAATATTAGTATAGATTATCCATGAGTCACAGCAAAAGTATTGTATCAAAATAAATGTCCCAGGTTTAATTTTATAAGGACATAAGTCGTGAAGTGCGTCAAATATTTCTTCTTCCACGAAAAAGGTCATGGCAGCTAACTGAACTGAATTTAAATGTTAACCTTTCGGTTAACTAATTAATGAAGTACGTAACAAAAACAATAAAAAATTAAAGCAGCGAAAGAACTGTAATAAAATGAATATTACAGAGTGAGTAAATATGGAAATTATATAACCACAGCTTTCATTCCACAAGAATATTCGTATTCAGCTCGTTAGGTCGCCCCATTCACTCATTCAATGAGATTGCGAACGAATGAATCAAAAGAATAATTTTTAAAATAACAGTCGAAAATTACTGGACTTGTAATACGCCCGTTCAACTTTTTAAAGGTGAATGCCCACTGGCCAATACAACGTGGTACCTAGGTATACCCCGTATAGAAGTGTATGGAGATGATAATATGATATATAAATAGGGATCTGATTAAATAATTGGTTTAATAAAAGTATCTTTCTTGAAGAAAAAAACCATTATTTTTAATCACCCTTTCAGCTCAATAAGTTCGCTGTACTATAGCGGCGAAGTAACATTTTGAAGCTGTATTATATTTTTCTGTTACCAACAAGCTTTACCAAATAAAAAAATAACAAACAAACCAATCGTAAGTCTTCAAAAAATGTCGTAATGCTCAGGCTGTATGGTCAACGATTTTTGCTTATCCTCATCATTATCGTCATCATCATCATCATCATTAAAGACGAAGAAAAAGCAACTTAAATCTAAAATCTATGGAACAATGAGGTAGTTATGCAAAAGTCTGATGATTATGTAAATAAATCATTCGTATAAATCTATATTATTTAATATTATAAAACTAAAGAATTTGTTTGTTTGTTTGATTGAAAGCGCAAATATCAGGAACTACTGGTCCGATTTGAAAAATTATTTCTGTGTTAGATAGCTCATTTATCGAGGAAGGCTATAGGCTATGTATTGTCCCTGTATTCCTACGGGAACGGGAACCACGCGGGTAAAACCGCGCGGCGTCAGCTAGTCCTAAAATAAAACCCCTTAGGAGTGTCAAAATATGTGTTTTTTGCTAAATAAACGGTTATATCTTTTGTAACATAAGCTTAGAAGTTTGATTGTTTCAAAACTTCATGGAATGGTAGACCTGAGTTATATTTATATTTCAACTTGATACCTCTATGCATTTCCGAAATAATGGGTAGTGACATAAACAAACAGATAGAGAATACAGGAGTACACAGAGGACAATAAAGTTATTTACGGGTTCCGTTTTTTCCTTTTGCGGAACCCTAAAAAGCCACCTCGTTAGTCCATCCCATTCAGCCATTCACTGGATCGCTCGCGAATGAGACTTCAGAGAATTTTTCCCGTTCGACCTTGTACTTCAATTTGCTCCCTGCGCTTTGGCTTTATGCGGATTATTAAATAACTTGCGGAATAGTTGTATTTGAATGCAGTTACCATTTAAATTGATCCGATGTAAAGGAGTACAGTTATATAGGTACTCATGGTAAGCAGCTATTCGCTATGCTATTTGTGGGTCAATTTTTAACTTACTAAACTTATTCACGTAAGTATATCTATACTTATAATAAATCTGTAGAGAGGTCAATTCTGTACATGAAATATATTTCCAAAATAACTATTAGGGGGTGATTAGTGGTCGATACTGATGCCAAAAATGCAATCAGTAAAATTTTTGTCTGTCTGTCTGTATGTTCTTTATAGAAACAAAAACTACTCGACGAATTTTAACGAAACTTAGTACAATTATTCTTCATACTCCTGGGCAGGTTTAAGTATACTTTTCATTACGCTACCATCAATAAAAGCAGAGCAGTAAAGGTAAATGTTGAGAAAACGGGAGAAGTTACTCCATTTTTTAAGCTTCCGTCGCCGTCGCATGGTCCCTACCATAGGGCTAGTAGGATAGAATAGGGTAGGGGTAGGTTAGGGGTAAGGTAGGGATAGGATAGGGTAGAGGTAGGCGTAGTGTAGGGTTTCACGCAGACGAAGTCGCGGGCGTCCGCTAGTTCTAAAATAAAAGTGCCCCGCATGTTAGGTCTGTGTATTTGCGATAAACTCAAAACTCAAAATTTTTAGATTTTTCTTCTTCTTGGAAATGTCAATTCTTTGCTACAAAATTCTGCCCAATTGTATCGAAAAAATAATGATGTGATTCAGCTTTAGATAAGTATAATTTATCTCTTCGTTAATGATCGGATCTCTTTTCAGATTTAGGTACATTATCAAATGGCTGAGTCTCAATTTTTTTGGTTATAAAATACGCAATTTTGGCTAGCAGTAGAAAAAAAGACGCATTCCAGATACTTTTATCGCCATAAAAATATCTGAAAGGCTAAGATATCGTTTATAATTTTCCTTCCTATACCTACGTAGTTCGCAATAGTTAATTGAATCATTATAACGATTATTATACGCAGGTTCCACTAGATTAATACCAGCTGCTAAAAAGCACAAAGTTTAACGTGTTCAAGTTGCTCGAGCAAGTGAATCGTTGTCCAATAATAGGGAAAGTTGTAGATTGAGTTTGCAGTTCTTTGTATGGGCAGTGGGCGCGGATGCTTCCGTGTCATTGAAAACTAAAGGTCTGATTAAGTTGGAGTAGAGCAGTCACTGCGGTCCTATAGAGAGGCGTTCTATGAGTAACTTTAATTTAAGTTCTTATCATCTGATTATCATGGAGTCGTGATAGTCAAGTGGATAAAACCTCTGCCTTCGATTCCGGAGGGCGAAGGTTCGAATCCGGTCCGGGACATGCACCTCCAACTTTTCAGTTGTGTGCATTTTAAGAAATTAAATATCCCGTGTCTCAAACGGTGAAGGAAAACATCGTGAGGAAATCTGCATACCAGAGAATTTTCTTATTTCTCTGCGTGTGTGTGAAGTCTGCCAATCCGCATTGGGCCAGCGTGGTGGACTATTGGCCTAACCCCTCTCATTCTGAGAGGAGACTCGAGCTCAGCCGAATCTTTGGGTAGGGTTTATAATGATGATGATGAATGATCATCATATAGTCAAGGATCCGAGGAGCAATTTTACAATTGATTACTATCAAGTTAATTTTCCGTGTGTAGCTTCATCTTTATGAGACGCTCAACTTTAATATTTATGAAAATTCTTGATTCTGGTAGCTAACAGGGTTACTAGGTAATAAAAATTTCTGTGCGTAAGAGCGAGATAATGTATCACGCAATTTGTAGGACAATTTGGTTGTTAAGTTGTATCTAAGTATACTAATATTATAAAGATGAAGAGTTTGTTTGAATGCGCTAATCTCAGGAACTACTGTTCCGATTTAAAAAATCTTTCAGTTTTAGATAGCCCATTTATCGAGGAAGACTATAAGTTATATATTATTCCCGTATTCCTACGGGAACGGGATCACGCGGGTGAAACCGCTCGGCGTCAGCTAGTAACTAATAATTAAGCAACAGTAAGAAAACAGCTGATTAGTAAGAATTTTTGAACAAGTCCTTGTATCAAAAATGAGGTCATCAGAAATTGTGTAACTGAATAATAAACCGACTGAGTAAATTATAGTTTAGATAATTTTACCCCTTCTATTTTTATTTTAGGGTCAAGAAGTACCCTATGTTTTGCCCCAAGGACCCATTTACCTTTATATCACATTATTCTTGATCGGTTTAGTCGATTAGCCGTGAAAAGGTAACAGAGATACAGAAAGTTTTATATTTTATTATCCTCTAGTAATTAAATTTTGAAAGTAAAGAGACTATGCCAAAAAATATTTTTACAAAAAAAAGTTGCATCCAAGTTTAAAAGGAAATCGTTCATTTTGAGATACAAAATAACAAAACACATCTAAGCTATACAAGTCTAAACATGCCTTATGTTTTTCTAAAAACCTATCAATTAGCTAATGTGGCTAATTCAAAAAGCTCTACAATTTAAAACATATTCCGCATTTCCCCCCCGCACAATTACGAACTTTATTCCCAAGGCATTAGAGTTATAATCCAGAGGTGACCGCGGCCAATTAGCAGCACTGGAGCTAAAATGAAATTAAGACTTATTCGAATGACTGTTGCGCGAGCACCAGTTAGGGTCTAACCACATACGTTCCAACTGCCAATTAGAACGGAAAGTTAATGCCTTGAACTGCACTATTTTTAAAATTTGCTGGAAACATCGACCCTGGGTTGGAAGAAATACTAAGCTACAATTAAGAACCTACACCGGCGACGAGACATCGGTCGAGAATCTCGTTGTCTACTATAATTATTTGCAAAATAGCATTTTAGAGATTTATCTATAGGACTAACTAAGTTTTCAAGTAAGATTTGATTGATTGTTAATTTTTTACAAATAGAATAGTCTTCGGCACTACAGATCTTATTTTAAAAATTCTTCCATCTGCGAGTAACATATATTTTATTCCTGTACGAGCTGACGCCGCGCGGTTTCTCCCGCGAAGTTCCAGTTTCAGTAGGAATATAGGGGATAATATCTAATAAATTACTTCCTCGATAAATGGGCTATCTAAAATTGAAAGAATTTTTCAAATCGGACTAGCAGTTCCTGAGATTAGCGCGTTAAAGCAAACAAAAATAAACACATTCCTACGCGGGCAAAACTGTGGATCATCTGTTAATAAATTAATATAAATTAATGAGTCAAATAAATTAATATTAATAAAATGCTCTAATAATTATATAGGTCGATGGCCTTAGCTTGTTTAGTTTACTATCGGAAAATCCAGGGTTTTAATTAAAATAGATTTGGGTTACAATATAATTTAACAAACAATTAAACATTTTAAAAGAATGATGATTGATCTTTTCATATCTTCTTTCAGGCACTACCGGTCCAATTTGAAAAATTTTTTCAGTGTTAAATAGCCCATTTATCGAGCAAGGATTAAGGATTTGTATATCAATTCATTGATTCCGAAGGCATCGAAGGGAAAAAATCATAGACACTCTTTTCTTGGAAATAAATATACATACTCAGAGTCGTTATAGTGTGGGACAGGACTCACAAAGTTACCAAGTTAGCTGCATCACGTCAAGCGAATTGAAACTCTATTATTAGTGTGCAGAGTTTGTAGTTGTTTGTGTGAAACTGGACACGAGTTCCATACTTGTTTGTTACGAATGGAAGTCCCGCTGGAAACTTTCCTGTTGCTTTACTATGAGATCTGCAGTCTCGGACGTACTCGTTATCGAGTTTAGCAACATTACAACACTAAGAACTACACAGTATATTAAATTTAAATTTATGCAGTTTTTTTTCTTTAAAAAAGAATAAAAAACTTGAGAGGTGTCAAGGAACACCCGCATGATACGCAGTTCGCTGTAGGTATCATCACTTTCGCTTTCGCTATCGCTATCGTTATAGCTATATCGTTATCACTATCGCTATCGATATCGCATCCCATCACATCCTATCAAATCTTCGAACATTCATCAAAAGGAACTTCGTTCCAAGGGTCGGGGGGGCCTTTTGGGGTCGGGGGATATTTTGGGTTTGGGGGATCTTTTGGGGTTAGGGGTTCTTTTAGGGTTAGGGGTCTTTTAGGTTGGGGAACCTTTTTAGGACTCTGGAGCTCACCCGCTGTCTTCAGGTCACGGCTTACAACTATAGCAAAAACATCACCCTCCTTCTTACGCAGTCGGGTAAAAAGTGTCGTTACAACTTTTTGGTCTAATTTATTTCGTCTAGTTATCGCAACGCGCGATAAGGAACTTCGCTCCAAAAAATAAAATAAAACATTAAAAAAAAAATAATAAAAGATGTCTATACGTTGGTTGAGCTGGAATCGAACTCTGGTTTAATAAGTTTTGCGCTTTAGTTTCACACCACTTGTCCAGTTGAATCGATATGATAACGTCGAAATGTGTTAACGACAAGTGGCGTAGCCTGAAAATGTCCTTAGTTTTCGATGTACCCTAAAGTTTGTAGCACAATGTTAAAGTACACCGTTTCATTATTTTTTTTTCGAACTTTCGCCATTTTGTATGAACATGAGATTTACTTCATCTCATTCGTCGCGAAAGTAGTAATTTGTATTGAAATTTCAGATCTACCTAAATATTTAAACCGATCTGAGATATCGTGAGTAGAAGTTAAAATTATATTAATTTTGAAAATATAGGAATTTAGGTATTTTCGTCGTTTAATTTCATTATTTAAATTTCCAGCAGTCGAATCCAAACAATATGTATATCAATATCATATATATGTTACAACAATCATTTTGGTTTTTTTAATTTCACATTGTGCTTAAAGAGTTAGGGGTTAAGTTTAAATTTTGGTTGTTAGCCGCTCACATGCACGGTTAGGTTTATTTTCGTTACGGAATTGATGATTC
Organism: Bicyclus anynana; assembly: GCF_947172395.1. NCBI lineage: Eukaryota > Metazoa > Arthropoda > Insecta > Lepidoptera > Nymphalidae > Bicyclus > Bicyclus anynana. The sequence continues at coordinate 15,156,130 of NC_069097.1, read as the reverse complement.
GGTCGCTGCGCTCAAAGCTATGCAATAGCCAAATTAAATCTTTATTCGTGGTTGTTAGATTAATGCTTTTTTTTTAAATATATGTTGCGTGAGGCACTTACTGTCGGTGAGCGTGAGGTCGGCGCGGTAGCCGGCGTAGTGTCGCGAGTGGTCGGCGCGGAAGCGCAGGCGCAGCGCAGGCCCGCGCGACTGGTAGCGCAACAGCTTCAGCTTGCCGCTCCAGTGGTGCACAGAGCGCTGCGTGAGGCACTTACTGTCGGTGAGCGTGAGGTCGGCGCGGTAGCCGGCGTAGTGTCGCGAGTGGTCGGCGCGGAAGCGCAGGCGCAGCGCAGGCCCGCGCGACTGGTAGCGCAACAGCTTCAGCTTGCCGCTCCAGTCGCCGCACAGGCGTCGCGCGCGCGTCGCCGGCGTGTCGCGCGCCCAGCCCGCGCCCACCGCGTCCGACTCGCTCAGCAACGTCTCTAGCTCCTCCCACACCTGATACAAACATATTTACTGCTCAGTAGTTACTGCTCAGTAGACCTAAGATGCACACCACTGCATATCTCGATACGAGGAGAAAAAAAATGTCGGCCAGTAGTTGCAGAATCAATAATATCGCTCTGTCATGCGTTGGAGCGAAAGAAAGAGCGATATTTAAACTTCACCGCAATGGGTCGAAAATATCGTTTTCTCTTCATGAAACACGTCATTGACGCATGCCAGGTGGAAAGCAGTGATGAGGTCTAGGTTGTATCACGCTTGCCTAAAGGTTCATCATAAGTTTTAGGAAACAGAGATGCTGGAAAGGACATTCAACATCTTCGCTATTAGAAATGTCAATGCGAAACGTTTCGTGCGCGTCGATTGGACATCAACAACTAACGGATGCCACACTTCATGGCGCGCTATTCTGTGGTAGAATGGGGATGGAGGGACTAAATTGTTGCTACAAACCACTAACTACTAATCTAAAAAGTTCTTACTCACGTAAGTTTAAATTAATTTTTTCGCTTCAATATTTATGTTTAGTTACTATGTCATCTATGAATTCCTTCTTAACCTTCCATTACACTGTCCGATGTTTTTAAATACGTCGCAAGCGATTATGTAACAAGTAATCATCAACATCATAGTCACCTCATTGTCTGCGTGGTAGACGTGGTGGTCGTGGCCCCACTCCTCGCCGTGCTCCGTCACGTTGTCCAGCCCCGACTCCAGGACCTCCAGGTAATCGTAGCTGCAACTGTGGATAAACAATTTTTATGAACATTGGTAGCTGCAACTGTGGATAAACAATTTTTATGAACATTGGTAGCTGCAACTGTGGATAAACAATTTTTTTCACGAAAATTGGTAGCAGAAATTGTGAATGAACAATTGTTTCACGAAAATTGGTAGCTGCAACTGTGGATGAACAATTATTTCACAAAAATTGGTACTCGTACCAGACCTTGAAAATGAACAATTGTTTCACGAAAATTAGTAACAAAAACTGTGGATGAATAATAATGGATTCATGTACATTGGTAGTAGAAACTGTGGATAAAACAATGGTTCTATGATAATTGGAAGAGTCATAAAAGCTACCTGAGTTTGTTTTAGGCTCTTAGGAGCGTTCGGAAACCGTACGTCGCAAAATTTATATGTGTATATGTTTGTTACACTGTCACACCTCAACTACTGAACTAATTCAGCTGAATTAAAAATAATTAACAAATAAGTTATCGTTATGTTTTAATATAAATCCATGATTCCCGTGGGAAATTGCAATTAAACTCTATTTACACATCATAATTTCCGAGGACAAAAACAAATTTTCTAACGTCAATATTTTTCATATTTTAAACAAATTCAATTGTGTTGTGTTTATTTAGTGTTAGCATTAGTTAGAATTACAGTGTTTGCTAAATTAATAGACCTGCACCGGGCTGTATGACAAACAGAGTGACGTCACAGTCCGGTCAATATGGCCTTAATATTGGGCACAGGTAAGGTCTTTGTACACTGCATACGATACATTTTTTTTTAATTTTTTTTTATTGATAACACTTAACAATTATTCAACAAATCTATACTCTCGCCAAACTGTACAGGCAGTTTGTTGGCGAGTTGACGCTCATTATTCCAATGATTATGTAAAAGTAATTGCTAAATCTAATTTTAATAAGATACTTAAAACTAAGGTAACCTAAGAATTTAATATTATAAAATGAAATAATAAAAAAAATACAAAAGGTGCAAATCAATTTCTATAAAGTAAATCCGTCAGTCAGTGATGAGGTCCCCAAGGAAAACTTACTTTAATTTCTTCTTGAGGACTCCTTCACTGATCTCCCTTTCTTTTTTGAGCCACTCAATTTTATTAGGTATATATTTCGGGCACCATGTAGCCGGTAGTTCTTTCACCATAGTAGTTATTGGCTTTTGGCATGATATATTTTTTTTCCTGTTATTTCTTTTTTCATGATACAAATAGAAATCTGTAGCTCTATTCTGTAGAGTTATTCTTTGTGTCTATATAATCCTAGAGTCCTTATCAAAAAAGAAGTCCCGCGGCTAAAACTGGAACTAAAATTGAGCCTTACACAAATGACAATAAAACCAACCAAACCAAATGACATTCTTTCATGAAAAGGACTTTACAATGTGAGATTCGATCTCTTGTCTAATTCTCTGGGCTTATTGAGATTTTCATAATTGATTCAGGTCTGGCTGGTGGAAGGCTTCGGCCCTCGCTAGTTACCAACCTAATGGCAAAGATGTATCACCAAGCGATTTAGCATTCCAGTTTGATGTGTAGAAAATGAAAGGGGTGTGGATTTTCATCCTCCTCCTAACAAGTTAGAACGCTTCCATCTTAGATTGCATCATCACTTATCATCAGATGAAATAGTAATCAAGGACTAACATGTAAAGAATAAAAAAAAATTAACTCTGATAGTCAGCTGTGACCGTTGTTGAAATCTACGGCGGAGTGACGTAAGAAATCGGTAAAAATTGTCGTGTATAATATATCCATAATTGTAGGAAGGGTTATGTTTGATCCCATTTTTCTATTTCGAATTCGAGAGTATCTATTAATTCAATCGTTTTTTTGATGTGAACACGTCGTATAATTCGATGAAGCCAGATACAAACTCGAAAAAAGATGACGTCATGCGTCGTTCCCTCGCTCTAGGGTTGCCACCATTTTTACATAAAATAAAGTATAAATCTAGCTCTAGGGTTGCCAACTTTTTTATAAGAAGTATATTCTGGTCTATGAAGATTATTAAACAAACATTTTTTTGTGAAAATTGGAACCATTCCATCAGTATTTTCTTATGACGTTGTCACGTTCAACTATCGTCAGTAAACCGACTTTACAGACAACCGATTTTTTAATTCGGCGCAGATGCAGTGCGAAAAGGGCCTTAAGGTAAGACGAGGGGGATATAGCTCCACAACTCACGTACACCTGTGTATGAACTGGGGTTACCATCATTTATTATGCTTCTGGACAATTCTGCAAGATTTTATTTGACCTGTCCTGTTAGTATGTGCGGGTCAAATCTTGCACGTTTTAGAACCGCTTTCTGACGCATGGTGACAATAAACAATATGGTACCTACTTAGTAGTACCTAAGTAAGCACTAAGTACGGACCAGGTTGAGCTTCGCTTTGACTTATATGCACTTCTTCCCTACCCCTACCCTACCCTACACTACCCGTAACATAGCCCTATTCTACCCGTACCTTATCCTAAAATAGTCACAAATAATCTGCATACCAATTTTTATCTTTATGCCTTGAAAATTGCGGAATGCTCCATAAGGGAAGTGGGGGGTTAGAAACAGACAAAATGTAGCCTATATCACTCTCCATCCTTTCATACTAACTATACATACTACATACATACATCCTTCCAGACTTACACACTTTAACATTTAACCAGCAAGCATGCTTTTGACTGGAACTTTTTGAAAACTTTTGTTGCTTGAAGGCAGAAATTCAAGTGATCCTAGGAGTCTGTACACGACATCGTACCGGAACGCTAAATCGCTTGGCGGTACGTCTTTGTCGGTAGGGTGGTAACTAGCCACGGCCGAAGCCTCCCACCAAAACCTCAATCTGCCCAGCCGGACCCAGGACCTCCGTCTTGTAAGTCCACAGCGCATACCACTGCACCACGGAGGCCGTCAAATTAATACTATATTTAGGTATATCCATCTCGTTACCCAATATTTGGTCACCGTACTCTATGTTAATGTATGGAAACCTTAATTTAGACCGGCTTGCAATATTGATTCCTTGTTGAGTCGCTTTGTGGAAATCAATTTGACGTGTACGCTAACATGAATAGAATCTCAGGTCTGCCTAATTGACTCCACTGTGAACTGAACTTAATGATGTCTACACAATACACTACCTAATGCTCACATGTTATATACATGTGTGTATTGTGTATTCCCTAGATGCCTTTTCGTCTGTAATTAACACATGTCTATAGACAGACAGTCTGCTACGATATTTACTTATGGATATATATGTATATATGAAACAAAGTTGAAATTGTTTCAACATTTGTAAAGGAGATGGTCCAAAATTGTATGGAGCCCAGGTCCAGTCATTGTACCTAGCGGAAATAAAAGAAAACAATTTTTCTTAACTATTTTTGATTATATAAATTCATTATCTCCCAAGAAATGTAACACTATTAAGGGTAATAATGGCGGATTGATGACGTTTTCAATGCAGTAATCGATTTGACGTTTGCTGTCAATTGTCATGTAATAGTTGCTTTAAGGGCACCATCTTGATATAACTCGAAAGCTTGGTTTTTAATTTTATTTATTTCTTTTTATTTAGTTACATTTATTCACTTTAATAAATTTTAATAAGATCCTTGTATTTTTAAAATTTTAATGATACGGGGTACAGGAGTGGACCTGAAATGGACCATCTCCTTTAGAACAGTAGAACAACATTACGAGTATAGGCTGGTTTTACAGTCAGGTCAGCGTCTTGTCAGCGTGACTCTAAAACCAGCCTAAATCTTTCTTTTCTGCCGGTTAGCACAGAACCGCTATGCATTTCTTTGTACTGACTTTCTATTTATCATTTCTCAGTTTCCTTTGTTTCGGCATGATCTCTTTCCTCTCTCCTGATCATTATCTAAGCATAAATGGGTATTTCCTCCATCATTCCTTGTCTGCTGGCATGCGTGCAATAAGGTCTGAATGACATTATCTCTGCAATATTATAAGGGCTACTTTTTATCTCGTGTCAAATTTTATCCCCCATGGGCTACGCAGATGACTACGCATGACACACAAAATGAAAAATAAAACTGTTGGCCTATTCACTTAATTTCACTAACCAACTAGCTATTGTTAGTGACTCTTAAGTCAAGTGATTTCGTACTCGGAGGCACAATTATCCGCCCACTTTAATATACTCGCGTCATATTAAAGTGGCGGATAATTGCTAATTGATTGCAATATATATTGCTAATTGATCAAAAATTATTAAACAGTATGTTTGTCATTGTGATTTTTGTTAACAACAGGCCTTACAGAATACGAATGATACGGTTATTACTGGTTTGATGTTAATTATGTTAGGTGGTTGTATACCAAAGTTCGTAAATAGGGCAGCTAGTCTTCACACAACTTGAGAGAACACTCTTAACAATAAGTTCGGTTTGGGGGTAGCCTCTTGCATTGTATAACATGTAAAGATATTGAGGTCGTCAGTCTTGGATTATTATCTCGTACGGAAAACTAGTTTTATCTCTTTCGTATGTACTAGGATCATTCTTTGTTTCATCCATCACGTACAATCTAAAGTCTTCGAGAGTTATCTCCTTATAAATAACTATTCGTGATAGAAATCTGGAACCGTTTGGGTGACGAGGAGCTGAATAAAAAAAGTTTCGGAAACATGTTTTAAAGATTAGGTCCCTTTTTTTTTTCGAGGATAGATTTGTAATCATAATAGTCTGGGAGACGATAACTAAAATCCTAAAATTTTTTAGTTCGTTTTTTTATTCTTTACAAGTTAGCCCTTGACTACAATCTCACCTGATGGTAAATGATGATGCAGTCTAAAATGGAATCGGTCCGATTTGTTAGGAAGAGGATTAAAATCCACACTCCTTTCGGTTTCTACACGGCATTGTGCCGGAATGCTAAATCGCTTGGTAATAATTAGCCATGGCCGAAACCTTCCACCAGTCAGACCTGGACCAATTAAGAAAACCTATCGGCCCAACCGGGATTCGAACCCAGACCTTCGTCTTGTAAATCCACCGCGCATACCACTGCGCCACGGAGGTTGTCAGCTGCGTGATATAAAGCTTCAAATCCCCCTGATGGAAGCTTCCCTCCCTGTATGTAACTGCCCACTGCTGGTGAGCCATTCAAAGAGGTAATTAATGAAGGATTCACTCAGTTAAATAAACAAATTACATGTATAGTTCATACGTCATAATTTTACACTTTATTGAACGTTGATCACATACGTGACGTAACGCATTTATAAGCACATACTGAAATTCAGCGCTGCAGCTAGTTGCAGCCACGAGTATAGTTTAGAAGGAGACTTTTATTTAGTCAGTATTTATTTAAATTTTCTCAATAGTCTTTGATAGTTTGCTTGCACCAGTGGCGTAGCGTGCCTAGGAGGGGCCCTGTTTCAAACTTAGTTGAGGGGCCCAAATGAAGGGTAAAGATTTCTCACAAATGATAAAAAATGCTCGCTTAAAATCAATATGACAGCGACTTAACCTATGTAGAATGTTACTAACTTTTGGGCACACTTTTAACTAGGGAAAAAAAGAGATTGTGGATTACTTATAGTTTGCTTTCACACGTAAGGGGCCCCTATAGTCAGAGGGCCCCTTACGTATCATTTATACGGCTGATACAGCGATAGCTACGCCCTGACTTTGCACTTTTAAGTTTACCTGACCAAATAAAACGATTTTTCTTCTTTCTATCGAATATAATATTTGTTTACTGTCTCTTCGACTATACGATATAATGGCAGCCATTTCTCGTAACCCCCAATGTCTAATGGACGGTGTATCCTGTCTGCGCGAATGTCTTCAGCGTATTTCTGTATAACAATGAGTAAAATGTGATTTTCTCCATCTTCTTTGCGAATAATTGCTTTCCAACGGAAGCGGGCAAGAAATGTTTGATACTGTTTTACACAGTTATTGTTTATATCTTCGGTAAGATATAATTTTCGATTTAATGTATTATAATTTTAAATATGTAAAAAATATCCCAGTGATAGCCCAGTGGATATGACCTCTGCCTCCGATTTTTCAGTTGTGTGCATTTTAAGAAATTAAATATCACGTGTTTCAAACGGTGAAGGAAAACATCGTGAGTAAACCTGCATACCAGAGAATTTTCTTAATTCTCTGCGTGTGTGAAGTCTGCCAATCCGCATTGGGTCAGTGTGGTGGACTATTGGCCTAACCCCTCTCATTCTGAGAGGAGACTCGAGCTTAGTAGTGAGCCGAATATGGGTTGATCATGATGATGATGATGATGTAAACAATATTTATTATTTACTAGAAAAAATAGAAAACTAAACAAATAAATCTATACTAATATTCTAAAGAGGTAAAGTTTATGGTGTTGTAGGTAAAAGTAATCTCTGGATCTACTGAACTTTGATGATTTTCCAGTTGTGGGAATCGAACCTACGGCCGTGGATGTAGAAACCAGGATCACTACCCACTGCGCCACGCGGCCGTTAAATTAAAAGTATATTAAAATGGTCTTCACTCAGCATTTGCTTCGCCTGTGACTTCCGTTTTGTTTACTTATCTAATTAAAAAAATCTACCACACGAAGCAGTAAGGTTTTATGATGGTAGGATTCTAACAGCGGAATTCATAGATATTGTTATTGGGGGTGCTCCTGCAACGTCTATGAATTTCACTCTAAAATGCTAGGTAGCAGGGGCCGATCCGGAAATTTTGCAGCCCTTTTACATATACCAAAAATACTTTTTTTTATTATTATATTGTTAGAATAGTATAGTTTTTTGAGCCTAGTTTGTTACGTTAAAATACTAAATTTGTTGAAAGAATTGTTAAGTCAATTTTGCCGTACTTCTTTTGCCGCTCTGGCCAAACGCCTCGCTTGCCCCCTCCCTGGATCAGGCCCTGCTTGGTAGCTCTAATGAGTCGTGACCCTAATTCAGTGTTACGTGACATACATTCGCCTGCCAAGCGGCGACATTGCCAAAAACCGTGGCCAAGTCACGGCAGATACCACGGATTTATGGACGAGCGATTTATTTTTATCAACCGTTTCGTAAAATGTTCAGCAAACAATGAAATATATTTGGCGCAAATTTATGACAACATTATGATAGATATATTATTAAAAAAAATAATTTCATTGCGATTAAATTGGTTATTAAAAAAGATAACCACGTTTTATACTTTTTAAAACTTGATTTTTCAGTATTCTGTTCTTGAACTTACTTTCTAAGCCTCAATAGTTCAGTGTTACCACTGAGCTATTGAGGCTGGAGGGGCTGGACTCATCACCGAGAGGTGGAGGTTCGATCCCCGCCCGACTATTGTCGTACCCACAGAGCAGGATAGGCGTTAAGGTCGGTCCCAAGGTGCTGGAATGGCGACCCCGCACCAGATGGACTGACGATATCAAGCAGGTATTCGCTGGATGCAGGTGGCTCAGTATCGTGATGTTTGGAAGTTCCTACAAAAGGCCTATGTCCTGCAGTGGACGTCCCTCTGATTTGTTGATGATGATTGCCCTATATGTTAATCTCATTACAGTCATCCACTTTACGGGAATTCAGTCAAGTTTTGTTTGACTAAGTGGAACAATATAGTTCATTCAAATCACGTTTACTCGAATGGGAACAATGGTCAATTGACAACTGGAACTGATATAATCAACATCGCAATTCACTAACCCGCCGTCTCACTAGTCACTGCAGGCTAATAGTGCTAATCGATTAATCGCATCAGTAAGAACAATCGGGAACATAGAATCGATTCCAGCGAACAATAGACTCCCGCTGCGTCCGCTACTGAGGAGATGAATGAATCGAAACACGACCGGTACAGTTGTCTGTTTGCTGATATATATCTAATGTACGGGATTATCTAGATACGTCATTTTTATCAGCCTTTTTTTAAAGGCCTACTACCAACAGGCCTGCCTTTTTTCTTATAGGAGAGAGAATGTACGCTGCTCCATTGATAATGATATTGTTCGACTCTTAATAATCATACTTAGACTAATTACATAACGACTAGTATCGCATCTAAATTCACAAACAAATTGTCTGTAACTTTTGAGGAACAAGCTTAGATTAGGTATGTAAATCTCATGTTAAATTAGAAGTTGTTGACAGTTTTTTACACCATTCAACTAAACAAAAGGTATTTTTACGGAGCTCTGTAACTGACAAACACGATTACGACTATGAAACATAGATTCTAAAGAGACAATTTTTATAATCGCATTAGATCGTTGATCATATACTTTGACAGTAAAGTAACGTTTAGCGAGACAGGTTTATATATTATGTCTGAGTTATAACATTTTGTTATTTAATAAATTAAATGGGCCGGACTCAACAACTAATTGTGCTGGTTCGATCCCCCCCGATGGTCTATTGGTGTACTCCTAATATAGTTTTTTCCGACTACTTGGAGGGGACCGGAAATATTGCTCATATTTAAAAGATATGGCAAATATTCTTTAAAAAAAATATATTATGGACTGACGGATTAAAGCACGGATATAAAAAGCCTTTTTTATTCTCTACAAGTTAGCCCTTGACCACAATCTCACCCGACGGCAAGTGATGCAATCTAAGATGGAAGCGAGCTAACTTATTAGGAGTACGATGAAAATCCACACCCCTTTCAGTTTCTACAAGACATCGTACCGGAACGCTAAAACGTTAAAAGCCGTACGGATTTGCCGGTAGGGCGGTAATTCGCCACGGCCGAATCCTCCCACCAGCAAAGAAAAAACCGTAGCATAATATGTTAAGTGTTTTATGTTCTGTGGATTAAAGTGCCCTCCGAGGGGTAAATATTTTATTTTAGTAGTTTTATTTATTTATTTATTTATTTGTAATGCCAACAATGACAGCAGAAAACATTATATATAAGTAAGTTACAAAATTCTTGAACTACTGCAGCCATCTTTTACAGGCATTCACAGCACTGCGGAGTCCGGTTAAAAACTTAAAGTAAAAGATTAACCTACAATCTAAAATAATTTACCAAAAATTTACAATAATAATAAAAATAAAATAAAATAATTAAAATGTCAAAATCTAGAAAGTTAACAATATTAATTAAAGTGTCAAAATCAAATAGGTATGTCATTAATTATTACATAAGATATAGTTAACATTTAAAATAAATGTCACTTAAATAATACAATTAATTAATAAAAAGTTATTATTATTAACTTTATAGAAGTAGTAATTATGATAAGCCATAAAAATATAGTTTAGCACCTACAGTGCGCCCCAAAGCAATCTATTTCAAATAAAACCCAAGGACTATCTTGACTGACAGATAAATGAGTTCCCCCTTTATCTCCACGAACGTTATACCCCCAGCGAGCTCTTGCCATTCATATCGTTCTAATGATAATACTTGTAGCACAAAAGAAACGTATCTTAATGTATCTTAATACCCCTATCATATTTTCATCCTTTATAAAAAGTAAATGTTTGTTAGCTCATCTTTCTATATGTAAGCCATCATCATCATTATAAACCCATATTTGGCTCACTGTTTAGAACGAGTCTCCTCTCAGAATGATCGGGATTAGGCTCCACGCTGGCTAAATGCGAATTGGCAGATTTCTCAAACGTCGATGATTAAGAAAATTCTATCATGACAAAGCCACCATAATTCAACCTTGATAGTTGGACAAACGTTTTTATACAATAATATTTATACAATAATAAAAGAATTCTTCAATTCGAGTGAGTACTTCCAACTAATAGTGATTTTTGTCTGTCTGTCTGTTTGACCGGGTCAATCTTTGGAACGGCTAAAGGGATTTTAACGGGACTTTCACTGGAAGAAAGATGAGTTTTTGAGGAACACAAAGGCCACTTTTTATCCCGGAAAAAATCCATGGTTCCCGCGGGTTTTGTGATAAACTGATTTTCACGCGTACGAAGTCGCGAGCGTCCGCTAGTTTATATGTATTATATAAAGTATTCATTTCATTAGTAGGTACTGTAGTTATGATATGAATATGGGTGAAAACCGAGCGATATTAATCGTTATATGGGGCTTAAAGTTCGTGACCGAATATTGTATATTTTAATTGTAATTTCTAATTTAAATTCAAATAACTATCGCCGTAATTTTCCAGCCTAATAGGCGTGATTTAGGCATTAACTATATTACTGACTCGTTAGTGAAGTGAATACCTACATCGCTTCGGATCATAAATTCCCGGGTTCGATGATAATGATGGAATGTTGTCTTTTTTGCTTCTTTTGTAAACAGTGGCGTATCTAGGATTATTTTCTAGGGCCTGGCCTCCGATATCTAGTTTATTATTAGTATTTTATAAAATATATTATTAGTATTTTATAGAAGCGGGCTAACTTGTTAGGAGGAGGATGAAAATCCACACCCCTTTCGGTTTCTACACGGCATCGTACCGGAACGCTAAATTATCATTATTAAAGTATCATAATATAATTCCATATCAGCAGCCCAGAATTCTAGGGTGGGCACAGATCTATTCTAGGGTGGGTCCATATATATTTCTGTTATTCATAAAACATTTGTATTTTAATATTATGTATTTTCAAATGATTTCTATATTCTAGTCAGCTCAATTATGACTACTAGTAATTTCAATTGAGTATCATATTTTTCCTCCTAAAAGCGGGTACATATGCAGGCGATTATTCTCTGTTGAGCTAATCACGAGTTAAGTCGATAGTGGTAAAAAACAGTTATGTAACCAACGTTTTTTGAATAGAGTTATAACTGTAGAGTTTCTTAACGATTCTTCTGCAATGTCTGCATTTTTGAATCGAAAATAGTATCACCACCAATAGAAAGACCATAAAAGTATTTGAAAAAAACAAAATAAGCAACCATTCAAGAAGTTTTATTATTATTCTTTAATTATTTATTATTTGAATCCTGACAACGCTTAAATACATAATCATCATTATCAACCCATATTCGTCTCACTGCTGAGCTCAAATCTTCTCTCAGAATGAGAGGGGTTAAGACAATACTCCACCACGCTAGCCCAATGTGGATTGGCAGACTTTTGACGCAGAGAATTGAGACGCAGAGAATTGAGAAAATTCTGTGGTATGCAGGTTTCCTCACGGTGTTTTTCCATCACCGTTTGAGACACGTGATATTTAATTTCTTAAAATGCACATAACTGAAAATTTGGAGGTGCATGCCCCGGACCAGAACCCTCTACACTCTCCGGAATTGGAGACAGAGGTCATATCCACTGGGCTATCGCCTATCACGGCTCATATGCATAATTAAATACGTTTAGAAAAATTGTTTTATTTTTGAGATTGGTAAAAATAACAAAGTTCAGTAAACGTATTGCGTGTTGTGAAAATATAAAAATCCATTTACATTTAGCAAGTGACCGGCTTATACACTCGTGGTATCAGCTGATACGCATCACAGCTTAAATCATGAATATGTATTGTTGTTTTACATACAATGCGGTTCCAGTTGCTCGCAGACAATAATGAGTTTTATGTAAATGGCCGTAAAGTGTAATATGCTTTGTATATTTCATGTACTACTTGTTTATGCATCGAAACTACTTCATTAGTGAGATCGCTTTAGCTGAAAACGTTCGTATTTAGGGACTTTAATCAGGCGGCGTTTTCTTTTGGATTTCTGCTTTGTTTGAAGCAACCCCTATACAGATCAAAGCATTTAAATAAAACTACATTATTAGTGACGTCGTTTTTTCATTTACTTTTGCCTTTTAATACAAACGAGAAGTGCATTGTCACGTTTTCCTTCTGTTGTCAAATATATTTACTACACATTTGTGACGTCATAATTCTACTGTATCTATTCACTGTATGGAGCTTTTTTGAACGATTTACTACAGCTCTGCAAATATTTGCCTATTCCGTCGAAAGTAATAATCGCAAATACATTTACCCTTACAAAATTGTTCTACTATTAGCTACCACACAATGAACAAAAAATGTTAAATATCCAATTATAATATTAAAGGTGTATTAAAGTGTATTGAAGATGTCAAAGTCAGTCATTATAGTGAGCACTCTTAATTACTGAAATGTATGCTTCTAGGTTTATTCATAACGAAGTCACAAGGGCTTCGACAAAAGTGTGTTACGGCCTCGACTTGGCCAGGGCACTACCGTGGCTCCTGATTTTTTTTTATTTTTTATTCTTTACTAGTTTACTAGATAGCCCTTGACTACAATCTCACAATGGTAAGTGATGATGCAGTCTAAGATGGAAGCGGGCTAAGTTGTTAGGAGGAGGATGAAAATCCACACTCCTTTCGGTTTCTACACGACATCGTACCGGAACGCTAAATCGCTTGGCAGTACGTCTTTGTCGGTAGGGTGGTAACTAGCCACGGCCGAAGCCTCCCACCAGCCAGACCTGGACCAATTAAGAAAATTGATTGATTGATTTCATTATAAACGCAATATCAACTAAACAACAAACCGCCAAACACAAGTAATTCCATGTAGACGAAATAACATTTTTCACACGACGCGTGTCTCCACAGATTAGCATAATATTACGTCGGCGAACAACGTTGGACGGTTATGAAAGATTTAGAACGACCACCCATTTTAATATATTTCCATATTTTGATATTATGTTCAATGCATATCTAAAGATTCTCAAGCTCGAAAATTTTGCTGAGGTTTTCGAAATGGAGTTGATATTAAAACATGGCGGTCTAAAATTAGCCTGCGACGTTCGGAGTACGTGATCTAATCAGGAATGAAGTGAACCACCGAATAACCTAAGGCACCTACGTAGCAGAACGAAGTGTCTTTAAGTCGCGATAGACGTCACAACTATATTTCTTTACGTTTCTTTAAGTTTTTGGTTAGAAATGTGCTTGCAGTGTGCATAGCAGATCATCATCATCATTATCAACCCGTAATCGGCTCATTGCTGAGCAAGAGTCTCCTATCAGTATGAGAGGGGTTAGGCCAATAGTCCACCACGTTGGCGAAATGCGGATTGGCAGCTTTCACACACGATGACGATTAATATTGATGAAAATCCCCCGACTATTGGATATTCAGCTAAAATGATTATTTTGAGGTATATTTTCCATCACAATAGAAAAAGTCTCAATCTTCGGATTCGTTTATTAGATTTTCATCGAAAATACGAGCTAAGGAGCGGTGATAGCCCAGTGGATATGACCTTTCCTCTGATTCCGGAGGGTGTGGCTTCGAATCCGATCCGGGACGTGCACCTCCAACTTTTCAGTAATGTGCATTTTAAGAAATGAAATATCACATGTCTCAAGCGGTGAAGGAAAAACATCGTGAGAAAACCTGCATACCAGAGAATTTTCTTAATTCTCGGCGTGTGGGAAGTCTGCCAATCCGCATTAGGCTAGCGTGGTGGGCTATTGGCTAAAACCACTCTGAAAGGAGACTCTAGCTTCGCAGTGAGCTGAATATGGGTTGATAAAAGTGGCGTGCACTTCATACAGGCAAAAATGCACAGCTTACCCTAAGACCTTATTACCAACCTGTATTGGAGTAGAAAATGTCCATTTTGATCAATTTCTTCATACAATGCCTACCCTAGTTAAAAACCTTGTGCACGCCACTGCTTGATAATGGTTATTAAATATACTTACTGTGGTTCATGTTCAGTCAGCAACTCTTCGAAGTGAAGCCTTATGGTATGAGCTGGAGGAGCTCTGACCTCGGTGACGCAGTTGACATCGTCCGGGTAGGGGCGGGGAAAGCCGGGGCTGGAGATAGTGGCGTGCGGGTGCGAGTGAGACAGCACTATCGACTCGTTGCATTGCACTTTCGATGCTTTGTAGGGATCTGTAACAAAAGAAATAGAGATGTTATAGCTAACTGACAGATGTATTGTGTTTTATTTAGGTATAACTTAGATCTGGTCTGGTCGCTTACTATGGGCCTTATTTGAAGGCTCACTCAGCGGGCGATGGAGCGAGCTACGCTTGGAGTTTCTCTGCGTGATCGAATCAGAAATGAGGAGATCCGCAGACGAACCAAAGTCGCGAAGCTGAAGTGGCAATGGGCAGGCCACATAGTTCGAAGAGCTGATGGATGTTGAGTTGAGTTCCCAAGGTGCTGGAATGGCGACCCCGCACCGGAAAGCTTTTATTGTAATTAGATGAAAATTCATATATTTTTAGCTTCATTATATTAAACGTAACATTTTTTAATACCTAAGCGCGCAAATTACAAAGGTATTTGTAATTTTGTTTGATGCCCACACAAATCTAACGATCAGCAAATCAATGACGTCATTAATTCGTGCCGCAAATCTGACCCTTTAAATCCCTGTAGCTCCAAAAGTAATGATCGCAGATATCCCGTTACTTTTAGATAATTTTTAATATTAGCACACATAATTTATGAACAATTAAAAAAAACCTGTCATCACCCCTAAGGAGATGGCTGTGGCTTTAGAAGGTTTAAGGCCCTAGTAGTGAGTGCCTATCATTGTCTGTACCGTTCCTCTTACTCCTCTCACTGCATCGCCTAACCATTCGCCGCCCGCGAGTATTTCATCGAAAAGCCCGTCTGCGTTGAAGAAGCCGACAGACAGGGAATGCGGTTTTAATCTACCGTTGTGAGCCATTTAAAAAATCTTTATATTCCTCTATCGCGCGGAGCATGATACTGTGCTCGCCTATTGCCCTTAGTTTACTTTATATTTTTTTACATGTCACGTAACGGATACGATGGGCGACCGGTCGCCCATTTAGGAGTCAAATGGCTAAGCATAACTTTTGAACTTTAATGAAAGAACAAAGATTATCTGCGTTTAGAATAAATAAACATAGATAATCTTTGTTCTTTCATTAATGTTCTAAAAGTAATAAAGGCATTAAAAAACATTTACAATGTAGAAACTGAGACTAGTTTTGTTGGTCGTTAATCTAGCCACAGTAGCTACGAGGCAGTCAATTATAGCCACCGATGCCTTCAACTTATTCTGCAGGCATCCGCCCCCCGAGAGCAGTACGCGAGACATTAACAAATGGCGACCTCGAGCGAATAGCGCATAAACACGAAACTTCAGTGATGAAAGACCCCCCAGGGGGTCTGATAACCGTATAGTTTTGTTTATGTTGTAAGCCTTTTTATACACCGAGACGTCAAAGAAATATGTGATAAGTTTATTATTTGAGTATCCAGGGTTGGACAGTATTTTTAACCGACTTTAAAAAAAGAGGGGGTTCTCAACTCGACGCGATTTTTTTTATGTATACCGCATAACTTCGTCATTTCGTAGCCAATTTTAAAAAAATATTTTTTGTTTAAAATAATACACTTTCATATTGGTCCCATTTTATTGTCACGAAATGGCCCGTACTGTGGCGCTTTCTTCAGTGAAGTACGGGCAATTTTGTTATTTTCACTTTAACACAAAACCACTCAACCGACTTCAAAATCACACAGAAAAACTGAAAAGCGAAAAATAACATCGTATGTGCTACCCTCTGATCACTTTGAAGGCGGTGCCAACACAGTGATGCATTAACTAAAGTCGATTAAATCATAAACTTCTAGGATTTAAAGACCGTGGTTCTTTCAGAAACGGCAGAAACACAAGCTGAGGCCGCGCGGTTTTACCTGCGTGGTTCCCGTATTCCAATGTATAGCTTATATATATATATATATATATAGGGAATAATATATAGCCTATAGCATTCCTCGATAAATGGGCTATCTAACACTGAATTTTTTTTTCAAATCGGACCAGTAGTTCCTGAGATTAGCGCGTTCAAATAAATTCTGCAGCTTTATAATATTATATAGCAAAATAAATAAATCATTATATAATCATGATGAACTTCCGCAAAGTAACGCCTGCTTCTATCCAATATTTATAATATTAGTACAGATTAATAACTCTGATGATATTGTATTCAAAGACAAAAGCCATTAGATACTAACTTTTGTCTTTAGTGCGATAAACCTCATATACGTAGTAATGACGCCTCTAGTCGTCCCAACATGTAACTTCGACGCTCGTTTGGTATTCTGGAGGCATGGTCTTGTGGGATTGCTAGTTCCCTCGCCTTGTATCTGGTGTAATTACACTACATTTATATACACTCATTTGTGTTTCACTAATGAGCTACTAGTAGTATATTTATTTAGTCATGCACCGATTGCATTATAATGACTTGGAGATCACGAGAGATTTATTATCAAGTAATATGCTGTTTCATACTATAATGTATAGTAATCTCAAGCAATAAGTCAATCAATAGCAGACAACGCTAATGAGATCGTAATAATTAGTATTTTTTTTATAAACTTTTAATAGTGTTTTGTATTATATTCCGTATTTTTTTAACATTAACATTAAAAGAATGGACAAGAAATGAATGCTATAGTATTTTTGATTGTAAATATACCGAAAGTATGCAGTTATGCATTTTTTAATTTTTAACTGTCAACCTTCGGAATGGCGTGCACTGAGTTTATAAGGGTAGGTACTATACTTACAGATTATCCAAAATGGAAAATTTCTTCTCCAAAGTTCGTCATCTAACCTCAGGTAGGCAATGCATTTTTGCATATATGAATGTATACACTAACTGTTTACTAATAAAATTGTAAAGATGTAAATTTTAAATCATGTCTAAATTAATGATTGTATAAATTAACAAGCGGACGCCCGCGACTACGTCCGCGTGGAAATCAATGTAAACTTTCAAGCCCTATATCATCACTTTAGAGTTTGAATTTTAAAAATTTTTAATCCTATTATACTTCGTATTTTTTTCATGATTTATGAAAAATTTTTAAAACTGTAACTCTAAAAATGAAGGACTTTCCATACATACTTTCAACCCTTATTTAACCCCCTTTTTATTTTATTTTCGCAATAAATTCTATTTCTATAACCTTCTCCGTATTATGGTCTTAAACCGTGCCAAGTTTCATTTGAATTCATTCAGTAGTTTCAGCGTGATGCCCGAATAACAAAAAACATGGACAGACAGACAGACAAAACATCGAAAATATAATATTTTTAGCTTCAGTATCGATTATATAATGCCCCCAACAAAAATTTTCAAAATATCTTCAATGTACAGAATGTACAAAATGTACAGAATTCGTATTATACGTATAGATTATATATAGATGGCGTTGGCGTCCGTTATGTCACGGTAACGTTTATTATAAGTATAGATTTAAAAATGAGCAGTAAGTATTTTGCATGCCAAATAGGCAAGATACATTTACCATTTAGATCAACCTACTACCTGTATATATAAACGCTTGCATCTGCAAATAAATAGACTGATTGATTGATTGATTGAATGATTATACGTGCCTGCGATCTCACCCTTCAAATCAAAATATAGCAATAATGTTTAGAAGCAGGAATAAAAATGACGGTAGTATCTCCCTGCTCTACTTCGACGCTAATATTCCATTGCGTCATACTACTAATATTGAATTAATATTCTGAAGAGACACCATTATAAGAGGCTAAACTAGTAGCACGTCAGTTAATCTAATAGTACACCATTACGGTATATATCCAGAGTGCATTGGCACTGTCCCATACATCAGGACATTGGCCGCGCCGCCAACTATTCCTTGCGCTACGGCTATAAATATTGCCGGCTCAATATATTACGTGCTTAACTTACTTCGGCCACTATTGCTATGACAACGTGCCAAAAATGGTATTAGACACATAGAGTGCTGGTTTTATTCATATTTCTTCTTAGAAGAGGTTTATATAGTAAAAAAAAGAAATTTTTTGGTTTTTATCAGAGATGGGCCGAGTACTCGGTTGATACTCGGTACTCGGCGGATTTTTTGATACTCGTACTCGGCCGAATAACTCGGTCGGTGAATGCCGAGTATATATACATATAATTAAAACAACAGTGTTAATCAAAAAGTATTCATTAGTATTCAAAGGAAATCTTTGAAAATCTCAATTAAATTTCAATAAAATTAAAAAAAATATTTAAAAGAGCAACTGTTGAGCTTCCCGTCGCTCTTCTCAACAGGAGACTGCGCCATCTGAGCTGGTGGTAGAGTCACTACAAATAGTCAAACTTGACGTTTCAAAAGTGCTTGTAAACTAAGCCTACTTGAAAAAAACAATTTTGAATTGAATGGAATTTAATTTGATTGAACCGAGTTACTCGGCCGAGTACTCGGTTAAAAAAAAAATTAGTGTTACTCGACGCATCTCTAGTTTTTATAATCTTACTAGCGGACCTGGTCAAGCTTCGCTTTGACTCATTCCCTACCACTATCCTATTCTACTCCCACCCTACACCTACCATACCCTACCCCTAACCAAGCTACCCCTACTCTACATCTACCCTACCCTTCCGCTGCCCGTATGGTGATATTTATCAGTAGGTAGTCAAAAATTGTATCAAGATATTTTTAAAATACCACGAAGTGATCCCGGAACCGCATAAATAAATCCGTTTAGGTTTAGAAGTTACGACGTAATAAACATTATGAACACTTATGTGCTGTGAAACGACCTTAAAGCAGGTCGTAGTTTATATCGGAGCGGGATACGTTTAAGCATTTTATTGTGTGTTTTATTAGCTATCAGTGAAATAACATAGTTGCAATCTACAGAGCCTCTAGCCGATGGCACGTCGATTCTCTTTCTACAAATGCTAACGCTACGAAAACTAGAAAAATGTATGAGAATTACAGATCCGATTGACAACTTTATCACGTTACCTGTCGATAGCAAATGTCATTCCTATACATTTTTGAATTTTCGAAGCGATTGCGATAGTAGAAAGAGAATCGACGTATCACTTGTTTACAGGTCCAGTTTAGAATATACAATAGCGATGATGACAGTTTTTTAAATTGTATATAAATTAAGAGTATGCTAATAGTAAAGCAATTTTGTAAAAGTAACAGGGTATCTGCGATCATTACTTTCGGAGCTACAGGGATTTAAAGGGTCAGATTTGTGGCGCGGATCCCTGAAAAACGTACCTCCATACAAAATGGCACGAACTAATGACGTCGTAGGCAATGCAATGATCGTTAGATTTGTATGTGCGTTCAAACAAAATTACTAATATCTTTGTTATTGGTGCGTTTATGTTTATAGTTTATATTATTATAAAAATGTCACATTTAATGTAAGGAAGCTAGAGCTGTATGAAATTTCGTCTAATTACGATAAAAGATTTTTAATAGATTTTGAAATTTTATAATCTTATTTATTTTGCAAATATCCAGTCAATCTTTGCTTTTTATGTATAAATTAGTTAAAATTGACCTTATTTACCAGAATGTATCATAAAAATCAATTTATTCAAACCTAGTCATCATCCCCATTCAATCTATTATACTAGACGATGCTTGCGACGCCGCCCGCGTGTATCCTTTTATTAAAGCGTTATATCTCAAAAGCAGCGTTTTCGATGAAAGCTTCTAGGCGGATTGACTTTTACCAACACTTCCAATGATCCAAACACTTCAACCAATTTACACAAAAACTTTACAAATTATATACCGAAACTTTCCTCGTGAATCACTCTGATCAGTTGTGAAAACTTCATGAAAAAACCCCGAAAACGGTAATCGGTGAATACTGAAAATACTTATCTATACTAATATTATAAATGCGAAAGTAAGTCTGTCTGTCTATCGGTTACATTTTCACGGCTAAACGTCTGAACCAATCAAGATAAATTTAATTAGAAGTAAATGAGATCTTAGGATTCTAGACTCTGAAAACTTTAAGTACTTTTTAATCCTAAAATAATAATAAAAGGTGGTGAAATAGGGGTTGAAAGTTTCTATGGAAAGTCCTTCATTGTCAGAGTTACAATTTTAAAAATTTGTTTATAAAAAAAACGAAAGATACTTTGAAATTCAACCCCTATATTAATGAAACTGGGGATGAAGTTTAACATTGATTTCCACGCGGACGAAGTCGCGGGAGTCCGCTAGTTTAAAATATTTCGCCAAATTGAGAATATCTTCCTTTTTTGATATCGGTTAAAAACTACTGAAAAATGTACTAAATGCGAACAAAAACATACACAGAGTATTCGGAAAAAATATTCGTAGAGTCGTATCGAGTGGCGAGGAAATGCGGCGTTTGGAAGCGAGCCATGATATGTCCATTTTGCTATTACTATTTATTTAAGTTTTAGATATGGAAGAGGCTAAAATATATGGAAGAGGACAATATATTCATTTCAGTTCACTGATAAAAAATACAAAAATAATGTGTTGAGTTTACTTTTTTAAGTGATTAAAAGAATATAAAACAAACGTTTCAACATTGCGCAATAATGGTAGGTGTCCACTGATCTGCATATAAGACGCATTGCATCCGTGACTACAGTGTGCCTAGTGGGAGTTTTCAATATTTTCATACTGTTACCATCACGTTGACGTAAACGCAAATTTATATGGAATTGAAACAGTTGTGCAGTAGTGACACTAGATGGCGCTGTTTCAATTCCTTAGAAATTCGCGTTTACGTTACGTGACAGTAAGAGTATCAAACTGCCACTAGGCCCTCTGTTCATCTTAATATATAAATGCGAAAGGTCATTCATCATGAAATCTCAAAAACTGCTTGACGTATAAAGATGAAATTTGGCTAGGAAGTATACTCATAGTTAGTTGGTGTACGCTAAGAATAGATTTTGGGATAGGGCCGGATTAAGGAGGTCAAAGGGCGGACGAAGTCGCCGGCGTCAGCTAGTTTATCTATAAATATTATAAAGGTGAAAATATTAAATTTTTATTTTAAATTATCAAAGGTAAGGTTTGTGAGGTTGTTGGGGGTAATCTCTAGATATACTGAAACGATTTAAAAAATTAACTTACTAATAAAAAGCGACGTTATTTGTCAATGTCATAGGACTTTCGTTACCTCCGTATTCTCCGATAGGAACGTTAACTATAACCCCGTGCGCAAAAACCCGCTAACTATAATCCCTTGACACCTGACTACCAAACACATCCATACAAACAGAGTACAAACGTTTGAGCCAGGTGTCAAGGTAATCCGCACGAGCAGTGTACATAGGTTCATTCTTAACCCATATTTGGCTCACTGCTGAGCTTGAGTCTCCTCTCAGAATGAGAGGGGTTAGACCAATAGTCCACCACGTTGGCCCAATGCGGATTGGCAGACTTTGCTTAGCAGACAATAAACATTAAACTGAGTGAATAAATCAACCTTCAATCTTAATAGTCACCACACAATATACACATACTAACTACGTCCTATACTTTATTCCCTAATATTATGATATTACTAGCTGACGCCGCGCGGTTTCACCCGCGTGGTTCCCGTTCCCGTAGGAATACGAGGACAATATGTATCCTATAGCCTTCCTCGATAAATGGTCTATCTAACACCGAAATATTTTTTCAAATCGGACCATCAGTTCTTGAGATTAGCGCGTTCAAACAAAAAAACTCTTTAGCTTTATAATATTAGTAAAGATTTGTGTTTAACGGTTTTCTTCCGTTACATGTCTACTAATTGATATTTCTATAAGTCGCCTAAAAGAACATCGTTCGAAAAAGAATTGAATTTCCAGACAAAGCCACCGGCGTTTGCTAGTATTTATTATTTATGTTTAAATTATAATCTTGAAATAAATACACCCCTTTATTTGTCTGTCAATTAAAATTTGTATTTTAAACGCTTCATACAAACTGAATTAATAAATTCTTTTGACGTCCAAAAACAAACGCTGATGAAAGTTTCCGCTTCGATATTAATTATAAAGCCTTCCTTCAAAGCCTTTTATACTCAAAATGTAAATAATTAATGGCGAAACGAAAATAACCGCGAAACAATACAGACACAAATTGCACCAAAACTTTGCTACGTGCCTTTTGAAACCGTTCTGATGAGGATGTTCTTTTCTAGACAACGCCAGCTGTACTTTAGTATTTTCTTATATTTTTAACTAGCCGACGCCGCGTGGTTTTACCCGCGTGGTTCACGTTCCCGTAGGAATACGGGGATAATATGTAGCCTATGCCGTGATAGCCCAGTGGATATGACCTCTGCCTCCGATTCCGGAACGTGTGGTTTCGAATCCGGTCCGAGGCATGCACCTCCAACTTTTCAGTTGTGTGCATTTTAAGAAATTAAATATCAAGTGTCTCAAAGGGTGAAGGAAAAACATTGTGAGAAAATCTGCATATCTGAGAATTTACTTAATTCTCTGCGTGTGTTAAGTCTGCCAATCCGCATTGGACCAGCGTGGTGGACTATTGGCCTAACACCTCTAATTCTGAGAGGAGATTCGAGCTCAGCAGTGAGCCGAATATGGGTTGATAATGATGATATATATGATATAAGAAAGAAAGCTCAGTATCTCATAGCCCGACCTCGGACTCGAACCCAGTTCTCGTGATTCAAGGCCACATAGGTTAACCACTGAACCATGAGGTAGTTAGTTTTGTACCCATGCTAATGTCATTTGCGGAATTTAGTTTGTCTGTCTGTCTGTTGCCGTTTCAAGGCTAATTAATCTACTGAATCGATTTTATGGAATTTCATAATCATTTATTCATTAAATCATAGATAAATGTGTTCTTGGAGATGACCCTGAGTCATTACTTAGTTATTTAGCAAAAATTTCAGACCAAGTTGTTTAATTAGAGATTGTTTGAAATTTCTTCGTTATTCAATTTATATTAATAAAAGTTTACAGACTTTAATTATTATTAATTTGTTTCCCAGAATATAGAAAATCCTACTCCTAAGGCTGCATACACTCGTTTTCTCGTTGCCAGCCCTTTCGACAGTATTCATTCCGAATAAGCACCAGCACCTTGGGACCCCAACGTCCATCGGCTCTTCGAACTATGTGGCCTGCCCATTGCCACTTTAGCTTCGCGACTCGCTGAGCTATGTCAGTGACCTTGCCTAGCAGCTTACTACTCGTGAAATCGCGACAGACAGATTCACATTAACAATATTAGTATGGATTGAAAGCCATGAAAACCGCATTAAAAGCAAGCTGCACCCAGTTATGAATGTTATGGTTATGGCAGCCATAGAGCGTGTTTCCCAAAGTCGTTAAATGCGCTCGTGATCATAAAGAAAGCAGTAAAGTCGCGGATTTATAAACCAAATGGTAACGTCGAGAGTCAACCCGATGGGATGTAATATCCTTTTAAAACACTGTCTTCTTACATGTTTACTGTAATTGTGTGTATTTCGAAGCGGCTTGGCTGAACGAAAGCAAAGTTACGCGGAGTTTATATAAGCGATGGTACAGTTATATTTTTACTGTGACGATGGTGTCTCAACACTGCAAATTGTTGATCGATCCCGTTAAATGAAATTATTTCATAGAACACAGATATACACTACACTAAAAAGCGATAATAACATGCCATGTCTATTTACTAATCGGTTTGAAGGCGATGCTTATAGGTAGTGCTCTTTTAGAGGGGGAAAATATGAGATGAATATCTCAGCATTTTATTGTTTCACCATCCGGGTGCAGGGTCCTTCGTGTGGCAGAGAGAAAAACTTCGAGAAGTATGTGTGTGTATGTAGGGTAGGAAAGATTAAGGAGTTCCTACTTTTATGTCCTTTATGATGAATTTATAAGGTAACAAACATTAACATAATATGCGTCGATGGAAGTTCCCCTTTTTTCCTTTTTTTTAATTTTATTGATAAAATAAGGTACAATACGCCTCCTGGTTTAAAAATCACCACCAGTAGTAGGAGATGAGAAAACAAAATCCTTGCTCCGAGCTTTAAAGTGATCAGAAGATAGCTCATACGATATTATTTTTCGATTTTTAGTTTATTTTTGTGATATTGAAATCGGCCCAATTTTTTTGTTACAAAGATTTTATTTTACTATATTTAGTGTGTCCTAGCATACAACATTAAAAAAATACATACGCGGCAAATTGAGAACCTCCTCCTGTTTTTTGAAGTCTGTTAAAAATAAAAAGATTCCTAGCTTTCATATGACGCCCGACATTGTATCATGAGAGTTTCAGGATATTTCTAGCGAAGAGAGGCTTTCTGGTCTGCTACACAGAATGCTGTTTTAAAGCTCAGTGCATTAATTTCAATGCAAGTCAGTGAGGCGCAAAGAAAGCTACGCGTATCGGCAAAATGAACGAATTTAACGCAAATAGCTTTCAATAAACTTTTATGAGAGTGCTTTTGAGCCTTTGTATACAGAACAGTGGAGAGTTTATTTTTATCTATTTTTACACCATTATAACACTACCCTTTAAACCTCAAGTTAATGATAATATTTAAAAAATATATACAAAAGAAAAAACTTCGTCCGCGTTGAATTCAGTTCTTCACAAATCCCACGGGAACCATGGGGTTTTCCGGGATGAATAGTAGCCTACGTGTTAATTCATATTAAAATCTATTTCTATTCCAAATTTCAGGCAAATCGCTTCAGTAGCCGCAGCGTAAAAGAAGAACAGACTGCGTACAGAAGCGTAGCAGCGTAAAAGAAGAATCCGGACTGGATTCGAACCTACGGCCTCCGAATCGAAGTCAGAGGTCCACTGAGATGTCATGTCACTACCACGGATTTAAGAAAATACAATAATAGCTCAAGTTAGCACGTCAGTACAAAACCATTAGTCGGTCGGAACCGTTTGGTCGCTGACAATGGCAGAAGCCGAGTGCGTCGCTTTTGTGCCACTATCTAGGTCACCGGGTTATATTTACCACCCATTTACCATTGAATAGTCTTTACTCATCAAAGCACACCCTTTCTAGAACTCTGCAGGTGACTTTCTTCAATGGCTACAAATTTCAATAGAAGCAGGCCGGTGATATCGCGGGACAAAGATAGATTAATACAAAATTGGATATAGATATTGCTAAAAGTTGAAATGTATGCAAAAATAGTCTAATTACTAAGTACAGATAAAATAAAAATAAATAAAATAAGTACAGATAAAAATAAAAATAAATAAAATAGTACAGATAAAATAAATAAAATATCTTCTGCATTTTCAAGTCGGAGCGAAATTAACAATAAAATGTAGACAAAATTGTAGCACGTAGCTACGAGCCTACGAATTTCGTAGACGTGCTACGAATGTTTTATACGAATTTCTCCGGTAAATTAAAGCCAAAATAAAGTATAAATTTAAAATTTATGGTAATTATTAAAATACGTTACTATTAATTTATATTTCGTATTCATCTCATCAAACTTTTTCATTTATTTGGTTTATATGGTTCAATGGTTAGCTGATGGGGCTACAATCATAAGGTACAAGGTTCGAGTCATGTGTTTGGCTATAAAATATACAATTTATCTTTCTTTCGCAAAATTCTTCACTACATAGATAGTAGTCAGTAAGTAGATAATTATTTAGGCCAAACTGCTAGCCTATTCACTATTTTGGTCTTTATTATCAACCTATTAAAATAAGCATCAAATCAATTGACAAATATCATTTACCTAGCGTAATGCAGGCTAATTCACTATCTTTGACGTATGCTAGTTGACATATACGAATTTGAGATTCTATGTAACAAATGTCATCCGGTGCTTACTGTTGGATATCACACAGTAGGTAAATGGCATTTTGTCAATTGAATTGATGTTTATTTTAATAGTTTGATAATAATGACTATATATAATAAATAGCGAATACGCCAGCTGAAGTGGGCTATTTACAATAGGCTGAATTGCACGTTAAACAAAAGCTTGTAATAAAGCCTTACTCGTACCCTACTAACTCAGAATTGATAGCGTCTTATGTCATCACACCAATTAAAGGGTAAGACGCTTCGTTTACCCAATTTCAGAAGGCAAGTCGAATGTTAACAGGATGTTTTAAGAACAAAGCAATTTAACGGAACGAAAGGGCCAAAACTCAGAAAGTTTACTTCTCCAATCAAATTAGAACCTTATGTTCATTGTAGTACAGTTCATATTATGAACAACACTCGAGAAGTTTATCTTTAAAATAACAAAAGCCCTGAAGTTAAGGTGTCAACCTAATTTGGACTTTATTTATGATTGCATTGAGTTTAATGTTAGGAATGTGTATTGTTTTGTGTGTGTGTAAATGGTAATTTGAACTTTAAGTTAATGGTGTAAGGTTGTTAATGCAGTAAAGGGGTCGGGCAGCACGTAAGTCACGTACTAGTAGTGCGGGATGAACGTGACGTCAATGTAAGTGGTCACTCCTTTGATGTAGTAACGTGACAAGTCTGGCAGTAACGTGACAAGTGGCGGCGTCATTGGGTTGTCATGGGGTTAACTAAACAACGGATGTAGTTAACGGTCATATAATTAAATTACAATTTATGAATTTTGCATACATGTCAAAATATATGATTTTTTTAAATGAAAACTTCTGTAGCAGCGTTATCTACTTTTTAGGGATGGGTTAATGTTAACCTCGCGTCAGCGTCACGCCGATCGAAAATTATTTTATCCTGTCCCCATTCCGTCTCCGTCAACGTTTCATCATGGTCATCCTATCACGTCCTGTCCTATTCTGTCTAGACACTCGCATTTGGCCAGTTTTTATAAAAAAATATTTTTTTTTCTTACATTAATTTTGTTATTGGAAATCTATCTTCCTTATTGTCAGCGTCAGCCCGGGAACAGTCTAACGGAGAAGCCTCACCTGCAAGTCCCGGTCTCTCGCACACGTAGTGGTTGTGCTCGCGACAGCTGCGGTCGTTCCACAGGAAGGAGGCGTGCGCGGGGCGCGGGGGCAGCTCGCGGCGCGCCTCCACGCAGTCCTGCCCGCCGTGCGTCAGCCCGGGAACAGTCTAACGGAGAAGCCTCAACTGCAAGTCCCGGTCTCTCGCACACGTAGTGGTTGTGCTCGCGACAGCTGCGGTCGTTCCACAGGAAGGAGGCGTGCGCGGGGCGCGGGGGCAGCTCCCGGCGCGCCTCCACGCAGTCCTGCCCGCCGTGCGTCAGCCCGGGAACAGTCTAACGGAGAAGCCTCACCTGCAAGTCCCGGTCTCTCGCACACGTAGTGGTTGTGCTCGCGACAGCTGCGGTCGTTCCACAGGAAGGAGGCGTGCGCGGGGCGCGGGGGCAGCTCCCGGCGCGCCTCCACGCAGTCCTGCCCGCCGTGCGTCAGCCCGGGAACAGTCTAACGGAGAAGCCTCACCTGCAAGTCCCGGTCTCTCGCACACGTAGTGGTTGTGCTCGCGACAGCTGCGGTCGTTCCACAGGAAGGAGGCGTGCGCGGGGCGCGGGGGCAGCTCCCGGCGCGCCTCCACGCAGTCCTGCCCGCCGTGCGTCAGCCCGGGAACAGTCTAACGGAGAAGCCTCACCTGCAAGTCCCGGTCTCTCGCACACGTAGTGGTTGTGCTCGCGACAGCTGCGGTCGTTCCAGAGGAAGGAGGCGTGCGCGGGGCGCGGGGGCAGCTCCCGGCGCGCCTCCACGCAGTCCTGCCCGCCGTGCGTCAGCCCGGGAACAGTCTAACGGAGAAGCCTCACCTGCAAGTCCCGGTCTCTCGCACACGTAGTGGTTGTGCTCGCGACAGCTGCGGTCGTTCCACAGGAAGGAGGCGTGCGCGGGGCGCGGGGGCAGCTCCCAGCGCGCCTCCACGCAGTCCTGCCCGCCGTGCGTCAGCCCGGGAACAGTCTAACGGAGAAGCCTCACCTGCAAGTCCCGGTCTCTCGCACACGTAGTGGTTGTGCTCGCGACAGCTGCGGTCGTTCCACAGGAAGGAGGCGTGCGCGGGGCGCGGGGGCAGCTCCCGGCGCGCCTCCACGCAGTCCTGGCCTGACGTGCCGTCGTCGTTTGGTTGACCGCCGTGCTTGCGCCAGCCCGGGAACCAGTCTAACGGACAACAATGACAATCACTTATACTGTAGTAGTGGACATCCTTGAATTCATTCGCAACTTTCTTTAGCACTTTTTAATAAGATCAATCATGCACATAATATAGGAAAAAGCGTTATGATTAGTAATTAATTAATCTACTTTGCAATCATTCACGAAAAACTTATGAATCTACTACGATGTAAGTGCTATAACCTCACCCAAACCTAAAAGAAAACCTTCTACGCACGTGTCACCCGAATTTTTGACGATTCTACAACTTTCGGATGCTATTTCATTCGGAGAATTTTCTGTCGGATCTGTGTGATGTTGTCGCATGGATTCGTCAGTTTTTTTGTGGCTAACAAAGAGTCAGACAGTCCTTGAGAGCTTGAGACTTCTGCCTTCAGAGGGTGTAGGTTTGAATCGGGCCCGCGGGTATGGGCCTCCAACTTTTCAGTTATGAGAATTAAAAAAAATTAAATATCATATGACTCAAACGGCGAAGGAAAATCATTGTTAGGTAACCAGGTAGGTGCCAATCAGCAATGATGTAACCAAGGCTTGTGTGGTAGACTATTAGCCTAACTCTTCTCACTCTGAGAGGACACTCGTGCTCAACAGTGAGCTGAATATGGGTTGTAAATGAAATGATGAATATCACAGTAGATCAATTAATTACTAACCATTGTACCCAAGAGTAGTAAAAACTAAAACTAAAGAGAAAAATATAATAGTCGATTTGAGAAGTTCCTCTTTTTTTGAAGTCGTTGAACAATAAATGCACAGCGCGTGTAAAAACCGGTTCGAAGCGCCTCTCCTCGGTGACATTATAGTGAAACGGCACAAAACGTAATGGCTCACCACTTCAGGTACAAAGGCTTTCTATTCGAGGAAAGAAAGTAATTATTCTGCGTGAAATAGATCTTTTATCTGGTTTCGGTCGTGGCTAACCTGAGGGATAAGCTATAGCATTTTATACCTAAAGAGCTTCGAACCATAGCCCACATGGTGGATTATGTTTTAGCAGACTCAAAAGTGATTACAAAAATAAGAAAACTTGTGTCGAACCAAGGTTATGATTCACAACATTTGTCAGGACAACTTAAATAACAAATTAAACTTTAACGAAAATAAGACCCTAGAATGGCAGAGAATGACCTTGAGTGAAGTCACGCACTTGTGAACGTTGTGTGTAGGGTTAAAGGCGCCTTTGACTGACAAACACTCCCCTTTTCCATTCAAGTCACTCTCCCCGCCTATACCAAGTACCCATAAAGAATTACATACACAACAAGAGATGTGAACGGCTCGAACGCCACGAGCACACTGAAGCCGTCCATACCGCAAGTCGCTTAGATCAACACAATCTCATTACGATTAAATATAGAACCCCAATAATAATTTCTGCTACCTAACAGCATTGCTTTTTTGCCGTGATTTCGTGTTAATATGCTTTTTAACATGGTCGGCAGGATAATATTATATTCATTCGTTTTCGTTTAAATAAAAGCTTTTTACTTATAATTTATTTTATTTTGCAACAAGCTGACGAAAAGCGGTTTTACCCACGTGGTTCCCGTTCCCGTAAAAATACGGGGATAATATACAGCCTATTGCCTTCCTCGATAAAAGAATTTTTCATATCGGACCAGCGATTAGCGCGTTTAATCAATCAAACAAACAAATTATTCAGCTTTATAATATTAGTATAGCATTTACAAAAAAAAAAAAACATAATAATTATAACCAGCAACCATAATTATTATTTACCTACTGGAATACTGATGTACAAAGGCTCTGCGACTCTCCGTCAGTGCAAGAGAAAAGTATGATTCAAAGAGAAATAGATTTCAATTTCGATGCAATAACATGAATAAAAGATGCGTCTCTTGAACGTTTTCATTGAAATATGCTAATGCTTTTTCATTAAATTTCTTAAAATATCTTCAACTAAGGAAATACGTATATACACGGGGATATAGCTGGCGGGATACTTCCGCCGTGGCTAGTTACCGACCG
Source organism: Bicyclus anynana (assembly GCF_947172395.1). Taxonomy (NCBI): domain Eukaryota; kingdom Metazoa; phylum Arthropoda; class Insecta; order Lepidoptera; family Nymphalidae; genus Bicyclus; species Bicyclus anynana. The sequence goes on along the minus strand of NC_069097.1, from coordinate 15,125,083 downwards.
GCAAAGACGTTCCGCTAAGTTGTAAATTAAACTATAAAGTTATCAGTTAGATAACTCAGAGTCTGTTGAAACTGGAAGACTGGGAAATATTAATTACGTCTATAAAGCGGTAAAAAGAAAATTTGAAAAATTTTTTGGGTTTCCTTCCCATACAAAGTGAGGATGAATCATCATCATCATCTGCCCCATGGTGTGGGTATTATCGGTAACTTAATCTACGGAACCTTACACTACTCTGCCCTGTATGCATTTGGCCGGTTTTTTCTCTTTATAATGTTACTAATATCCGCTAGAACGACGAATTAGAGCGACAATGTCATCCTAATGATGACGTTGTCTCTTGACAACCAACAGAAAATCCTCGTTCCGATTTGTCAGCTTTTTGCGAATAATAGCAAAATGAATCAAATTTCTAATGAAATTCCGCAAAACACCGCCCGCTTCTATTCAATACATGTAGGTGAGTAACACAGATTAAGACTAATAAGCAGATAGAGCGCATTGAACACGACGGTGTCGTAGCCGTTCCAAATACAAAATTCAAAAAAACATTCTCGAGTCAGTACGACACGAAGCGTCGCATCAGTAATTTTCAATATTATTGAAGAAAAATGGCGTTTTATGTTTTTAAATATTTTAAAAATTATTCACAAAAACTAATGATGAACTATGATGGAGTATTTTTTTACCGACTTCAAAAAAGGAGGAAGTTATCAATTAGTCGGAATCTTTTTTTTTATTGGTAATTATTGATTATTATATTAATTTACGTAATTATTGTTAGTTAAATTTGGAAATACCAATTATGAAAAACGTTTATGAGTACAATGTATTATTATATAAGTATATTTGTATATGCGGATGTCAAGGAGATGCGTGACGTGTGTTTTTAATGGGTTTCACCGGCTTTAACACGCCACACATTCACGCCTTCACTTCGAGAATGAGTCTTTACAAGCAAAGACTCATTCTGGATCATTCTTTATTCTGTGGTTAGTAAATAAATAAGACAAGGCATCGGAGCCAGCTGTATTGACTGACAAAGGCACCACAAACGAATACGACACCGTCGCTCAAGGCAATGTACACAGTTCTGCTCCGAGTGTAGTATCACTTACATTTCACTTTACTACACTTACTGAATTACTTTTAGAAATCATACGTAATAGTATGGACTGGGTCATTATTAACAACCCATAATCGACTCACTGTTGAACACGAGTCTCCTTTTAGAATGAGAGGGGTTAGTCCACCACGCTGGCCAAATGCGGATTGGCAGATTTCAAACACGTAGAGGATTAAGAAAATTCTCTGGAATGCAAGTTTTCTCACGATGTTTTCCTGCACTGTGCACACAACTGCAAAGAAACCCCGGACCGGGTTCGAACCTACAGCCTCTGGAATCGGAGGTAGAGGTCATACCCATTGAACTATCACGACTCAGAATATGATTAATTGACAATTTTTTTTCATTTTCACTGGTTTAGTTTAACCGACAAAGTTTCGACTAACCGAGCGACCGAAAGTTTGAAGCCTATAGAATATGCAAACGTTAGGCTGACTATTATTTTCCTGTCACAACTCTTGGGTAAGGTTATAGGTAAATCGATACTAGTAACTAGCAGATCTTTTTTTTTATTCTTTACAAGTTAGCCCTTGACTACAATCTCACCTGATGGTAAGTGATGATGCAATCTAACAAAGAAGCGGGCTAACTTGTTAGTAGTAGAATGAAAATCTACACCCCTTTCGGTTTCTACACGCCATCGTACCGGAACGCTAATCGCTTGGTAGTACGTCTTTGTCGGTATGGTGGTAACTAGCCTCGGCCGAAGCCTTCCACCAGCTAGACATGGACTAATTAAGAAAACCTCAATTGGGCCAGCCGGGGATCGAACCCAGGACTCCGTCTTGTAAATCCACCGCGCATACCACTACGCTACGGAGGTCGTCAAATTTTTTTTCATATAAAATACTTTTCATCTAATAAACAGATGGGCGAAGGTCGTTTCTAATTCGGATCTTAGACAATTAGAAATCCTAAATAATGGACTATGAGCTAAGTTTGTCTAGTTTTTACTACTACTATAGGTAAGAATGGTAGACTCCAAAGTGTACTTCGGTGTGTTGGACCGTGGTGGTTTTGCAAAGTATAAAACGTAATTTTTTTTTGCATTTTTGAGAAATTATGTCTCTAACTAGATATTTAGTTTCGTGGCACCTCTTCACTAAACTTTACATGACCCAAACTCTGACCTTTAGCCCCTATTCGCACGAGCGCTCTTTTAACGGACGTTAAAACAATGAATGCTCAGAACGCGTTATGGCTTTTCTTCATTACCACATTGAGTTCGAATAGCAAGTCAGCCACGACGCAAATATCGCAATTTGGTCTTTTTGTAAGTGACACAACGCGTCGTGCGCGTTTTTATTAGAACCATAACACAAATTTCGCCATGTGGATATTTTACTGTGACCACAACGCGTTATGAACCATTTTTTCGCTCACTGAGCGTTTTCGATCTTTGAGCGTAACATAATTTATACATTATGTTTGAAAGGTTGACGGAGCTAATAAATAAAAGCTCCTTTTATCATAGCAAAGTTATTTGAATACTAAATGATAATACAATTTTATCAAAAAAGCTTCAAAAGATTTTTACACAAAGCGATTTAGCTAAATTAGCTAAACAAGTCCTAATTTAATAGAGACTTGTTAAAAGTTAAAACAACGCGCTAACTCTGAAACTTTTATGTGTTGTGTGCTCAAACTTGCCTCAAATTTACATAATAAATATGAAAAAGCTCGCTATGTGTAGCGAGCATGGTATGCTAATTATTATTTGGATGAATTTGTTTTTTAAAGTGTTCGCAAAAGAACTCTGTTTACTTGAATATGTGAATATTCCGTCGACTACAAATAAGGAAATCTCATCATTTTTGTAGTTGCGGTGTGCATATTTTAGTAGTTAAAAATTGCCATTATCATCGTCATATATCGCAAGTAGTTCCCGCCAACCGATCGGTACCCCTCTCTAACTCCCCACTCTTTCAGGAAACAAGTCGCGCCACCTGACGTCATATCTGTCTCAGACTACTATTTCCTACAATATAAAAAAGGAAAGACAAATAAGGAAATAAACTTTCTGTGAAAAACTTAGCTTTTAGTCATGAAGGTAAACATACAAGATTATACAATAGCACACCGTTACTTAGAAACCGATAAGATCAAATAAAGGACACGCAATTAGGAAAATTGGCAATATTCATTATTTACCACAAAGGCCCAGCCTGGCGCCGGCCGGGCGACTTGCTTGATTTACTGGATACAATGTAGATTTATTTGAACGCCAGAGTCGCTCAATGGGAAAGTTTTCATACTATAATTATTAGATTATTGAAAAAAGTTACCGGCTTACGATTTACTGCTGATGTAATTACTATCCTTCGTCCATGTTCGACTATTATTTTTTTTTATTTTTTACAAGTTAGCCCTTGACTACAATTTTACCTGATGGTCAGCGATGATGCAATCTAAGATGGAAGCGGGCTAACTTGTTAGGAAGTGGATGAAAATCCACTCCCCTTTCGCCTTCTATAGGACATCGTACTATAACGCTAAATCGCTTTGCGCTTTGCCAGTAGGTTAGTAACTAGCTACGGCAGAAGCCTCCCGCCAGCCAGATCTGGACCTCAATCGGCTCAGCCGGGGATCGAACCCAAGACCTCATCCTCATCATTATCAACCCATATTCAGCTCACTGCTGAGCTCGAGTCTCCTCTCAGAATGAAAGGGGTACGCCAATAGTTCACCACGCTGCGGATTGGCAGACTACACACACGCAGAGAATTAAGAAAATTCTCTGGTATGCGGGTTTCCTCACGATGTTTTCCTTCACCGTTTAAGACACATGATATTTAATTTCTTAAAATGCAAACAAACTGCAAAGTTGGAGGTGCATGCCCCGGACCGGATTCGAACTCACACCGTCCGGAATCGGAGTCATATATATAGAGGTCATATCCACTGGGTTATCACGGCTATTCGCTAGTAATAGTAATAAAAGAGAACTCACGTGCATAAGAAAAAGGCAGTTCATCCGACCAGCGGAACTCCCCTTCATGGACGGCGTCAGTAGCTCCTATCCAGTACACGTCTTCTATGCTAGCACCAGGTCTGCAGACAAAAGACATTATCACTGAGTTTTTAGTGTAGCTCGCTGGAAGAGTCAGGAAGACAGATTTCTGAGAGGCCTTCGATGCCCTAGCCATTCGCATGCAATGACGCAAAATTTACAAGTCTACAACGACATTCGGATGAAAATTCAGTCGGGGTCTTGAAGTGAAGTGAGTAATAAAAGTTAAATTCGTTGTAGTAATTTAAGGTTGTAAATAGTGTGGGGACACTACTGAATTCAAAGTTCGAAACGTATACACATAGCATTTTAATTTTTGATTTTAGATACCTTCACAATTGGAAGTCATGAATTTTTTTCGATTGGAAAAGTCTTTTAAAGTTCTAGAAGCAGGAGTTATAATTGTTAATTATAAGTTTTCAATTGTTACTCAGATGATATTTGGAAGACACTTGCAAGTTTGAAATTTTAATAAATACTCAACGAGGTAAACAACATTATGACTTTAACTCGTCTCGCGAACAACATGAGGTTAATGTTTAATTAAAATTTAGTTTTAAACTTAACTCAGTCAAGTTCTGGTAATGTAGAGGGAATAGTAATGAGTTGGAGCGAAACTTACGCGTGACTAAGTAGTTGGTCCATAATTTGTTGCTGGCGTTCATTTTGTATGCTGACGAGATGGCCGCCGAGTCTGATGCAATCCATCTCCGCTTGTCTCCACGTTTTCTTCTCTTCTCTAACTGCGGTGATACAGAAGTCTCCAGACACCACCCAACCGTAATCGCAGTGTCCGATAATTTCCTCTACCGCTTTATCCATCCACCAGACTTTCAACCACATGGCAGAAGAATTCCTCTTCGCTAAAATACTAATGTTTAACCTCACAGAGTTTCGTTCAGAAATTATTTGGACGCTACGCAATGGGTCACCCGGTTGGGAGCAATGCTTCCATTTCGCTTCACCGTCAACTAGACTCAACTCCATTCCTCTGCAAAAAGCGTGAGTGTCTTCATGGATTATATTCGAGTTGTCACCGTTCTTCTTTATAGGCCCTGTACCCATTTGGAGACGCAGAGCTACCCGATTACCGTAGGGAAGGTGGATTTTGTACGAGCAGAACAACTTTGTGGTAGGTCCGACTTCGAACGAGCCGTTTCTCGCCGTCAAGAGAACATCGTGGCAATGGTCTACGAGACGGTAAGTCGCGGCGAACGTGGGTCGACCGTGGAGTTCTATTTCTGGGTTGTTTGATGATTGGTAGATGTATCTTCTGTTAGGGATTGGTATTTGTTCTAGTTTCCCGCATAGTGTGGGTGCGTTTGGGGAGAGTTTGACGGAGCCGGTGGAGCAAGGCACGTTGAGTTTGTGCAGGTCGATGAGGAGGGCGTTCTTCGGGGCGGGGGGAGGGAAGAGCAGGCGGCAGCTGTGAGCACGCGGCAGGTGGCCGGAGTGCACTCGACCGGACCGCGTCGCTCTAATGTGTATCGCACAATCTGTAACAAAAGATACAATATATTGATAGGTGTTACCGCCTCGTTGGTCAGGTTAGGCTATTTATATTGACGCCGTGAGGGGAGACTAATATCTTAGCATTCCATGGAATCACCGTGCGGGTGCCGGGTCCATCGCGTGCTAGAGAGAACAACTCCGAGCAGAGTCCTGAACTTGTGACTACAGGATGTAGGGTTAAGGAATTCCTTGACGATGTGTCTTGATCTTGATGTGTCTTGAGCCGAGTTATGAAATAATGCGGTTTTCTTTCGACCGAAATTCTTAGTAGCGCTCTGGAGATTGAACGTTACACCTTAGTTATTATAGTAGGAAAGCCGAAGAGGGGATTTTGAACATAAAGGAACATAATACCTTGCACATTGTTGAGTGCCTCCACCAAGTATGGTGGGCAAAAAAAAACTAACTTTAGAAATACTCAACCATTAATAAAAAATATTTTTAAAATTTGTAGATATTTTTCCTGTAGTCTGTAGATAAAAGCGAAAAAAGTATTCATATATATCTATTTATTCTTCCTATCATCTAATCTATCAAATCTAATCAATCTCCATGACGCTTTAGTAACTGTAAATTTAGCATCCCGAGCTTTTTACCGGTACAGCACGGCTAACGATGTTTTGTATAACTCGAAAGTGCGAGCTTCGAATTTCACCTCTATCTTTCTCATTTTAAAGTATCGTGTTAAACAGAGAGAGAGAGAGGAAGGAAGAAAACAGAATAGCCTAGCTGGTAGTAGAATCACTACAAACAGAAACAATTGTCTTTTCGAAAGTAGTACTACTTCAAATGAACGTATTTGAATTTCCACCCTCAGAATGACAGACAGATGTGAGTGCCCTTGAAAATATTCGCAACACAAGTTACGTGAACTCTCGTATGTTCAAGGCTTTAGGAATGTCATTAAAGTACCGGCTGTGTACGTAAGTGCTTTGTACTTTGTGTGTGCTCTACAAAGCGGCCAAGAAAGCCTATAGCATTCCTCTATAACTTCAAAATCAAAGGAACTTATGAATCGAGTCTGCTATGCATGTGTGTTTCTCAATGTCACTAAAACATGTCTAGACGTATGTATAATATGTTTACATCGCGTTATAAGAACGAGCTTATGAATAAGACCCCGTATGGATTATTTTTCTGCTCACCTGATGGTAAGTGATGATGCAATCTAAGATGGAAGCTGGCTAACTTGTTAGGAAGAGGATGAAAATTCACATCCCTTTCGATTTCTACACGACATCGTACCGGAACGCTAAATCGCTTGGCGGTACGTCTCTGTCGGTAGGGTGGTAACTAGCCACGGCCTAAACGTCCCACAGCCAGACCTGAACCAATTAAGAAAACCTCAATCCACCCAGCCGGGGATCGAACCCAGGACCTCCGTCTTGTAAATCCACCGCGCATCCAGTAAAGAAATGATTTTCTTTGATCTAGCTCACATATTAAATTTTTTATGTTATGATGAATTTCAAGCTTTAAAGTCGTTATCCTAGTTAACTTTATTAACTTCAGGGGTTTTCTTTTTTAAATATTATATTATTTTTCTTTTACATGTACTTGATTGTACTTGTGCTTAATGTTAACGAAGGCTCAAAGCCATACAGCGGGCGATAGAACGCGCTGTGCTCGGAGTATCTCTGCGTGATCGAATTAGAAATGAGAAAATCCGCAGACGAACCAAAGTCACCGACATAGCTCAACGAGTCGTGAAGCTGAAGTGGCAATGGGCGCAAATAGTTCAAAGAGCCGATGGACGTTAGGGTCCCAAGGACCTGAAATGGCGACCCCGGACTAGAAAGCGCAGGTCGACCATACCTCCCACCAGGTGGACTGACGACATCAAGCGAGTCGCAGGGATTCGCTAGATGCTGACCGCTCAGTATCATGATGTTTGGAAGTCCCTACAAAAGGCCTATGTCCTGCACTGGATGTCCATCGGCTGATATGATGATGATGATACCTTACGTACGTCGAAACGACGTGTGGTTATTTTTTCTAGGCTATATATTATAGGACTCAAAAGTGATTACAAATATAAGAAAACTAATGTCGAACAAAGGGAGAGGTCATATTCACAATACTTGTCAGGACAACTTAATTAACAAATCAAACTGTAAAATAAGACCCTAGAATGGCAGAGAATGACCTTGAGGGGAGTCACGCACTTGTGAACGATGTGTGTAGGGTTAAAGGATCCTTTGACTGTTATCAAACACTCCCCTTTTCCACTTAAGTCACTCTCCCCGCCTATCCTAAGTAACCCATAAAGAATTACACAACAAAAGATGTGGACGGCTCGAACGCCACGAGCACACTGAAGCCAACACGAGATCGAGCGACGTCATATCCGTCACAGACTACTATTTCCTACACTATTTTTTAAAAACATGTAAATTTAAAAGCGGCTAACGCGGCGATAACATATATTTCTAGGATTAACATGTATCTGTTCTGTCGACGATTATTTCTCTAAGAATGGGGATGATGACTAGGTTTGAATATATTGATTTATATGATACATTCGGGTAAATAGGGTCAATGTTAACTAATTTATACATAAAAAGCAAAGATTGTCTGGATATATGCAAAATAAATGAGATTATAAAATTTCAAAATCTATTAAAAATATTTTATTCATGAAATTCATACAGTTTTAGCTTTCTTACATTAAACGTGACATTTTTTAATATAAGCATAAACGCACAAATAACAAAGATATTGGTAATTTTGTTTGAACGCGCATACAAATCTAACGATCATTACATTGCCTATGACGTCATTAGTTCGAGCCATTTTGTATTGGGCGTTTTTTAAGGGATCCGCGGCAGCGCCGCAAATCTGACTATTTAAATCCCGGTAGCTCCGAAAGTAATGATCGCAGATACCCTGTTCCTTTTACAAAATTGCTTTACTATTAGTATACTCTTAATTTATATACAATTTAAAAAACTGTAATCATCCCTATTATTTTTGTATACCACGATATAATTGACCCTTGACCTTTTCAGTCCATTATGAGTGGTAGCAGTAACAAAGGGACTGCAGCGACTAGCAGTTAGCACAATACAGTGGTTGCTAATGGACGCCGCTCGTAAACGTAATGAGCTTCTACGGTGGGACTGACATTTTATATTCTTTTAATTAATTTATACGTATCACTATCATGTTTGTTTATTTATTTGTTTTTTCATGTGTGCAAAGGGTCAATCTGATTTTTTTTTATAACATGTACACTTACAATATACATATAGAGACATACAAAAATAATATATAACTAGCTCACGTTGACTTATACATACATCTATGACAAGTGCACACAACATTCACTAAGAACTAAAAAACATGGTAACAGTCAAATATCACACAAGGAAATTGTAATTTGTCATAATTATTAGCTCATTTAAATAGGGATGATGACAGTTTCTTAATTATTTTTTTTATTCTCTACAAGTTAGCCCTTGATTACAATCCCATCTGATGGTAAGTGATTATGCAATCTAAGATGGAAGCGGGCTAACTTGTTAAGAGTAGGATTAAATCCATACTCCTTTCGGTTTCTACATGATATCGTACCGGAACGCTAAATCGCTTGGCGGTACGTCTTTGTCGGTAGAGTGGTAACTAGCCACGGCCGAAGCCTCCCACCAGCCAGACCTGGACTAATTAAGAAAACCTCAATCGGGCCATCCGGGGATCGAACCTAGGACCTCCGTTTTGTAAATGCACAGCTCATACCACTGCGCCATGGAGGCCGTCAAAATTCTATAAAAATTAAGGGTATGTATGCAATTATATAAGTAAAGCAATTTTGTAGAATTAACAGGGTATCTACGATCATTACTTTTTGAGCTGCAGGGATTTAAAAGGTTAATTTTGCGATCAATTGCGAACAATCTGGAAACTTACGATTCAAACAAAATCTATACTTATAATAAAACTATAACTATGTACATTGAAGATATTTTGAAAATGGCTAAGAAGGTGTTGAAGTTTTTTAATATAAATCGTAAAGTCGTCGTCGAGTAAAATGATTATTATGGCACTAATTATTATGTATAAACCATGCAAAAAATATAAATAGAAGGGGGTAAATTAAAGGTTGAAAGTTTACATCGATTTTGAAAGAAAGAAAGAAAGAAAAAAGCTTTATTAGTGAATTATGCCACACAACACAATTTGTTCTTAACAATATCCTGCGATGTGTGGCACAACCCAGTAAACGGATCCAACTCAGCATAATGCTACATACTCTTTAAATAAAAAGAGCATGCAGCGCTGGTTTTCAGTTGGAACCGTTGACCAGATGCCGCCACAAACACAGCACACAACAACCTTATTGACTAAAATAAACAATAATAATAACTTAAACTTAAAATAGTACATTACAATTAACTAAAATAAAAAGGGAAAGACAATAAAATACCATACTAAAGAATAACAACGTGAGAAGAAAAAATATTAAAAATAAAATTATATCATATATACAAAGGTATTTACAAATTTATGCAATTCTTATACAGAATTTACAGTTATTTACCTATAAGAAAGAAAACTCCGCCACATGATGTTGGAATTCAATCTGCTTTTCAAGTAGAAATCTCTTTAGCAGTTTTTTAAATGCGAATTTAGACTTAAGATTTTTCAATGGGGGGGGAATTTTCACGCAAACGAAGTGGCAGGCGTCCGTTAGTCCTACTATCCTACTAATATTATACGGGTGAAAGTTTGTGTGTAAGTGTGTAAGTATGTTCGTTCCTCTTTTACGCGGCTACTGAAGCGATTTGGCTGAAATTTGGAATGGAAATAGGCTACTTTTAATCCCGGAAAAATCCCGCGGGATTAGTGCAAAACTGAATTCCACGCGAACGAATTCGCGGGCGTCCGCTAGTTACTTAATAAATAACGAAGTTATGAATTGAGAACCTCGTCCGTTTCATTGAATAACATTGAATCCGAAAGTAGAAATAGCGTTCTTATTATTTTTGTTTGCTATTTGGGTTTTTATTCGCCGTAACATAAATCGGAGTGCTATCGACGTCGGATGTGGTCCCCGGGCGAGCCTAGCTGAGCCTTACGGAACGACGTTTGCTTAACTTCATAAAAAAAACTCTCGTGCGAATGAGGGAGCTGTGATACAATTAGCCCTCATTCGCACGAGAGTTTTTTAGTGTTGTTTACTTTTTAAATGAAAATATACTTTTGATAATACTACTAACGATTGAGCTTAAATTCATCAATACATATAAATAAAATTGAAGTGTCTGTTTGCGATTTCAACATATTTTTATGTCATCATTATCAACCCATATTCGGCTTACTGTTGAGCACGAGTCATCTCTTAGAATGAGAGGGGTAAGTCCACCACGCTGGCCCAATGTCGTAGAGAATTATTAAGAAAATTCTTAGGTATCAAGGTTTCCTCACGATGTTTTCCTTCACAGTTTGAGACACGTGATATTTAATTTCTCAAAATGCACACAACTGAAAAGTTGGAAGTGCGTGCCCCGGACTGGAATCGAACCTACGCCCTCCGAATCGAAGGCAGAGGTTATATTCAATTATCTTTAAAAATCTATGTTATAGGCTGTAGCAAAGGAGTAGACTACAATATGTTAACATTAATTAGGGTCGAGTGAAGCTGATCATTTAATTATGATCGAACTTCACTTCCAGGTAAATTCGTTTGATCCTTAGTTATAGTAGATATTATGTAAAGGATCGAAAGACAAATCAAAAAACTTAGTATGTATATTTGTATTATAAGAAATTCCAAGTAATATAAAGTCCACCGGGTCAGCCAGACTAATCAACAATATACTTACTCGTATGTTTACTTTTAATATACTAAGAACAAGAACAGTATTATTTTTCATAAAACAGTTCCAATGTGAAGCACATGGGAAATCATTTCTCGTTTTCCAAGAAAATATCAACGTTCTAATACAAACAAGTCCTAAGGTCAGTATGCAAGCTTTTATTTTACTAGACTATGGGTCGTATATGTAGCCTTAATAGCCCAGTGGATATGACCTCTGCCTTCGAATCTGAGGGCGTAGGTTCGAATTAGGTCCGGGGCATGCACCGCCAACTTTTTTGCGAATTTTAAGAAATAAAATATCACGTGTCTTACACGGTTAAAGTTAAACATCGTGAATAAACCTGCATACCTGAAAGTTTTCTTAAATCTCTACGTGTGTGAAGTCAACCGATCCGCATTGGTTGGTTCACACACGTATTGGTTGGGTGGTGGACTAATCTAGTATGTTACGAATAGGTTGGATTGACTGGAAGATCTCTATTACAATACTCAGATAGAAAAATAGCTTCTGTGCTAAAGATTATAATCTTCCTCCAGATCGATTTCGTCGTAGCGAGATTAGAGTAACCAACTTCCATCCATCCATACAACATTTAGTACTTTTAGTAGACTCAGAAGTGGATTACAAAAATAAGAAAACCAATGTTGAACAAAGGCTATGATTCACAACATTTGTCATAAGGACCTTGAGTGGAGTCACGAACTTGTGATCGTTATATGTAGGGTTAATGGATTCCTAGACAGTTAGCTAACACTCCCCTTTTCCACTCAAGTAACGCTTCCCGCCTATCTATCTCATGTAACCCATAAAGAATTACACAACAAGTAATACGGACGGCTCGAACGCCGCAAGCATAATTACTGAATTTGTTCCCTCCTGATGGCTAGCCCTCTCTAACTCCCCACTCGTTACGGAAACAAGTCGCGCCACCTAGCGTCGGCACGAGCCAAAATGAGATCGAGCGACGTTATATCCATCTGAGACTACTATTTTTTACAGTATATATTATTAATGATGCTTACCTAGTCTTAAAGTTTTAGTAAAGAACACTTGGTATATGGTGGCACTCGTTGTTTTCCTATAACGTAACCTGGAACAAACAAAAAACGTGTTAATATATATTTTTTAAATTATTTACAAGTTAACCCTTGACTACAATCTCACCTGATGATAAGTTGATAATGCAGTCTAAGATGGAAGCGGGCTAACTTGTTAAGCGTAGAATGGAAATTCACACCCATTTGATGTCTGCACGACATTGTACCGGACCGCTAAATTGCTTGGCGGTACGTCTTTGCTAGTAGGGTGGTAACTAGCCACGGCCGAAGCCTCCCACCAGCCAAATATTATCAGTAAATATTAATGTTAATATAGCGGTAACAAGACCTTTCATCATCAGGGTTCCCTCCTATAAAAGAGGGGAGATGGAGCATAAATCCACCACACTACTCCGATGCGGATTATTCAGATTAAATAGCTATTGAATGTGAAAAAAATAAAGAAAAATGTGTTTATTTCGAAATTATTCCACTCATCAAAATATCTATAGTACAGCAGGTCATCCAGGATAATACCTAAAAGTAAAATACGTTGCATTAAAAATAGTAAATATATTTAACCCACGTTTCATCTAGTGATCGATTTAAAGGAGGTGCCAAGCTATAGGTAGAGAACTCTATAAGTTTTAATTTGGCTCTTTGTTATATTCATCAGCGTAGCGTCACAGAATGAGAGGGGTTAGGCCAATAGTCCACCATGCTAGAGAAATGCAGATTGACAGATTTCACACACATAGAGAATTAAGAAAATTATCAGGTATGCAGGTTTCCTCACGATGTTTTTCCTTCACCGTTTGATACACGTGATATTTAAGTTCTTAAATGCACACAACTGAAAAATTGGCGGGGCATGCCTCGGACCACATTCGAACCTACGTTTTTCGAATGGAAGCAGAGGTCATATTCACTGGGCTATCATGTTTCCCACAGGATTTGTAATATTAGTATAGACAAATGTTGAATTTATTGAACTTTGTAAGAAAATCGTAGCATCGTGCCCTTTAGCGAATTATTGGGTAAATGTATTTACCCTTGCGGCTAATACATCGAACACAATATTTTCCCAGCCCCGCAATACCTCACAATGCTCCACAATACCCCACTCTACCCTCCGCCCGTTCTTTGTAAAGTTTTCTTTTGACCGTTCAAAACCAACTTGTATTTTCCTTTGTAAACCTAGTGAGTTGTCTACGGAATTATTAGTTTGTACGAAAACAAGACGATCAGTTCGCTGCAATTGTGGTCTCCAGATACCACGTAGAGTCAATTTCATCATTATTAAATCCGTCATTTGTATTGTTTCCTTTATTGTTTTGTTTATTACTCGGTGCTATATTTTTACACTCCGTACGCTTATTTCCATTTTCCTCTAGCATATAGAAAGTTCATCTATACTAATCTATACTAATATTATATGTTATTACAAACAAAACAAATAAACAAACTCAGCTGAAGAGTTTGTTTATTTGTTTTGTTTGTTTTTGGTTGAACGCGCTAATCTCAGGAACTACTGGTCCGATTTGAAAAATTCTTTCGGTGTTAGATAGCCCATTTATCGAGGAAGGTTATATTTTATAATTATCCCCGTATTCCTACGGGAACGGGAACGACGCGGGTGATACCGTGCGACGTCAGCTAGTAATATTATAAAACTGAAGAGTTTTATTTTCTTGAACGGGCTAATCTCAGGAACTACTGGTCTGATTTGAAAAGTTCTTTCAGTGTTAGATAGCCTATTTATCGAGGAAGGCTATAAGCCATACATTATCACGCTAAGACTAATAGGAGCGGAGCACCAATGAAGAATGTTTCAAAATCGGGGATTTTTTTCCTATAAATAGCTTACGCTGCGTAAACGGTTAAAGTTTTGCAAAAATCATGTCAAAATGTCCGCAAGAGTTCACAAAAGATTTGTGAAAAACTGAAATGCACACAGACGAAGTCGTGTGCGTCCGCTAGTCCTCAAATATACATACAAACAAACTATTCCGCTTTATAATATTAGTAAAGATAGGCTGAAGCCGCGGGCTCGTCGCAATCTTAGTTAGAGCAACATAACGGCACTTCAATTAGAGAATATTTCGACGCCCGACTCGCAGCGTAGTGTCTGCTTGTTAGGGGTAGTTATTTGAGAGTTTGGTAATTACAAGTTGCTGTGAATGAGGGAACGTGCCGATTCCGTTGGATACGGGAAGCCTTCATTAACCAACAGTTCGAATAAAGTATTTAATAACCAAAATTATAATTATGATTAATTGGTTTTATTGGACCTAGCCTTAATATAAGTGGAACTCCGCAACTTCAGCTTTTTATGACAAGTTCCCAACTTTTCGCTAAATTCTACGAGAAATTCCTTACTCAAACGGGTCACAATTTGGCTCTTCTATAAATTTGGGTTATTTTTAAAACACGTAGCCAACGCCAATAGGTACAAACGTGAACCATCAATCCGAGATAATGAATTTACTATGCTGAGTAGCTAGGTAACTTTATTTTATTTCAATAAATTAATTAATAATAATAAAAAAATTACAGCTTTCTAGTAGTAATAGGTCTGGTTTGAGCTAAACCGCGGACAGATAATAATATATAGAACCCTTATAGTTTTACTATGTCCGGTCTATACATAGTAAAACTATAAGGGTTCCTGGTAGAATATGGATTATGGAACGCTAAAAAACAATTTTCTGCAGACGAATTCCAATCTATATCTATAGGTACTTATAATAAAACTGGTCGAATTCTATATATTTCTCCGCAATTTGATATTTTACTTATACCATTTGTAACATCAAACGTTACCGTGGCATAACGGAAGACAGCGCCATCTAGAATATATGTGTATATTCTAGATGATTCACGGTAACGTATACTTTTAATACCAATTCTGTACATTTTGTACATTCTGTACATTCAAGATACTTTGAAAATTTTTGTTAGGGGGCATTATATAATCGATACTAAAGATATATTTTTTTTTTAATTTTTTGTCAGTCTGTCTGTCCGTGTTTTTTTGTTATTCGGGCATCACGCTGAAACTACTAAATGATTTTAAATGAAACTTGGCACGGTTTAAAACCATAATACGGAGAAGGTTATAGGATACTTTTTATTGCGAAAATATAATAAAAAGGGGATAAAATAGGGCTTGAAAGTTTGTATGGAAAGTCCTTCATTTTTAGAGTTACAGTTTTAAAAAATTGTTCATAAATCATAACAAAAATACGAAATATAATGCAATTCAAAAATTTTTAAAATTGAACCCCTAAAGTGGTGAAATAGGACTTGATAGTTTACATTGATTTCCACGCGGGCGAAGTCGCGGGCGTCCGCTAGTTATACATAATGGAGTTTTGTATCTTTACCGTCCGAAACAGTTACTTTAAATTTTTATCGTAAGTAGTAAAAAAATCCGAATTTTTCGTTGTCAATTTGTTAGCAGCGGAAAAGGTTACACCCCGAGGGGAAGCCTAACGAGCAGACCTGCCGGTATTTTCAGCACGTTCCACAGAACCTTCTAGCTTCTGAACAGTTAAGTGTTACACTGAAATTTAATTTTAGCCTTACGCTCAATTCCCCTATTCCCTTAGATGGTGGGTGTTCTTTTGAGGAAAAATTCATTTTAAAATAAAAATACTTTGATATTTTGCGCAATATTTACTTTTGTCAACTTTATACTAAAAGTAGAATCTATAAGGCTTTTATTTTAAGCTAAGATTATCCTACTAATATTATAAACGCGAAGGTTTGGATGTTAGTATGGATGTTTGTTACTCTTTAATGCCGCAACTGTGACATGCTGAGCCGCGATAGCCCAGTGGATATGACCTCTGCCTCTGATTCCGGAGGGTGTGGGTTCGAATCCGGTCCGGGGTATGCACCGGGGTGGTGGACTATTGGCCCAACCCCTCTCATCTTGAGTGGAGACTCGAGCTCAGCAGTGAGCCGAATATAGGTTGATAATGATGAATGCCGCAACTACTGAAACCACTTGGATGAAAGGGCATGTCCCAATTTTGAATGGAGGCTGGGCCTTTATTCCGAGTGTCAACTAAGCAGAACAAATTATTTTAATCTTAAAAGAATATAAATATAGGGCTTAAAACTCAAAATAAAAAAATTAATTGGTACCCGCAATTTTTTTTTCATAAATCTATCTTGTAAAGAATAAAAAAAAAAAAAAAAACTCGACTGAATATGACTGATTAAGGTCATATAGTTGATATGAAAGAGAAAGAGAGCCGTTAGATGCTGGCGGTTTCAATAGTCGAGGCGTGAAAGAGTAACAAACATTCATGTCATCAAAATCATCAGGTTTTATAAATCTCGGGAAACCATGCATTTTTTCGGGATAAGTAGCCTAAGTGTTATCCAGAGTAAAATCTAGTTCCATTCCAAATTTCAGCCAAATCGCTTCAGTAGTAGCGACGTTAAAGAGTAACAAACATCCAAACATCCATAAATTTTCGCGTTTATAATATTAGCAGGACAAGTTAGCCTTTGACTACAATCTCACATGATGGTAAGTGATGATGGCTAGTGTATGATTAAATTGCTTGGTCATAAAATGATTTTTTTCATTAGCTGACAACATTAATTAAGAATTTTTATCATGGCAACATGCTTGTAACTCACACCCTGACAGATTGTCACGTGATCTTCGCGTAGTTGTTTTTGTATAAGACGTTTTTAAAGCATTTTAAGGTTTTTTTCGTTTAATGCTTCTCTGTCTACGATTTAATGTTAATCTTTTTAACAACTTGTGTCTTGTGTGTGGCATTTGATAATATTACATGACATTGACAGCTTACACAGGATATGAATTTAATTCCAGGTGTTTTTATTGGCTGTTTTGAACACTTTTACTGTATTGTCTATGTTTAATTTGTGTTCAAAAATATTTATCTAATTAATTTAATTTTTTGCACACACTTAACAGCAATTTGTAACTTCTATGCGTAAAAAATACTATACGCATGGAAGAGGCCTATTTCCAGCAGTGGACGGCTGATAATGATGATGATGAATGGATTAATAGCTAAATCGTATAATATCAAACTGGTATCCTAATCCTTTAATTTAAAGATAAATATACTTTATTTGCACACCACAATGACAAAAACAAGTGAAATAAAAAACAGATTAGTAAGAGATCAGCATACAAAAGGCGGCCTTATCGCTAAGTAGCGATTTCTTCCAGGCAACCTTTGGTTTAGGAAAACTTAAGGACATCAGCAGGTGGCGTAAAACAAAAATAACCATAGTATTAGTAATACACATACAAACAAATAATTTACATCCTAATACAAAACAATATTACACAAATACCTACAATAATGAATAAAATACATATCAAAATGTACTAATTTAGTGATGCGTTTTGGTGCAATATTGCTGCCTAGGCAATCTGCAAACTCCTTGAATAGAAGTAGTACCTCAATAGTATTGAATATTTTAAATGGTTTGTGGCGCAGAATATAAATTGTGAAATTAGGTTTGAAGCATGCTGGTGAGTATTTTGGGTTATCCGCAGTCGTATTTTATAAAGCTGTTTTCAAATGTATTCAGTAGATACAAGCGGAAACCCCGACTCTGTTTGCGTTAAATTATGTTTTACAGATCTCTCAGGAAGATGGTTTCAAACTAGCCAGCGAGTCGATGTGTGGAGTGGCGTTTTACAATCATGACATGATATTCTATTCTATATATCTACACGAATGAAATCGTGCACAGCTAGTAATAAATATAAATTGTCAGAATTTTTAATAGCACGTCAGGAATTCCACATTTTCCCGTAATCTTGCGGTATTTTCGTGTTTCTCTCCATAATTAGCACGTTTGTACTCTCTACAAGCGCTCATTACGGCTTGCGGATAACGAGAGAGCCAATTACCGAATTACGCCCCGTAATAACTCCGTAATGACGGAAAAACGGGAAATATTTTCACGATCCATTGTTTATTACTTTGCTAGTAAATTACATTTTGACATTGGTGGCGTGGCGTTTGTATCGTAAATTATTTCGGCTGTAATTAAAGACTATATTAATACGTATATAAATAAAATTGAAGTGTACGTCTGTGATTTCACTGTGATTTCTCCATAGCTTATAGTTACATGACACTCAAACACAATCAAGCTTGTTTTAGAATTTTTGTCTGTCTGATGTTTATCCGAGCTAATCTCTGGAACGGGATTTAAACGAGACTTTCACTGGGTATTGAGCAATATATAGGCTACTTTTTATTCTGGAAATATTCATGTTAGTTAGTTCACGCTATTTACTAATTAAAACATCCACAATAATTTTCTTTTTTGTTTGATTTATTCATTGTAATTTATTACTATTTTTATTATGCTCGCTGTAATATTTTTGGAACTTTATGGTAAATTCATCCTGATTGACAATTTAACAGTTTCATTCGATATATATATATATATATATATATATATATATATATACCGAAAAATAACAAGTTAAATTGTAATCAGTATGTTCAGTTCACAATATATCGACAGATTACATAATCGCGAGTGAGATTATAAGCTAACGTATTTTACAATTTGACGGTGACATATACACTTTATTGCGCAAAAGAAAAACAATATTAAAGAAAACAGTAGAAAACATATTACACAAGTAAAAGCGTGCGGAATAATTTTTACTTTTTCTCAGATAGCGGGGTGCACCAGCGTTTTTTTTAGGCAAATGCACCAAAAACAGCCAGTATTAGGTACTTATAGTAATTATAAAGTAAATTAATATTATTGTGTTTCTGTTACAGATATGTGGTTGTCATTTATTGTCAAAATTTGTATAATAAAGGAATTCAATGTTTATTTATTATATTTTATCTCACAAAGTTAATTTTATTCATAAAATGTTGGGCACTTTTCTGACATAAAAACTCTTTTAAGATTTTAAAAAGTACCGTTTGTTTTTAGGCGGATGATAAACGTTTTACATTACATTACGGCACATGTGCGTAATGAAATACATTTACGATATTGAAATTGGTGAAATAATAGACACTTTACGAGCAAACGTGTTTACAATATTATGTTTATAGTATTAGTAGCTATTAATGAACTAGGCACTCGACATCATTAGTGCAAGCATTAATCACTTGACTGTGATTATTGATTTGGAGTGGTGGCGTGAGTGGCCGCCATTACTGATTATGAATAATGGTGGAGTGAGCCTGTGTGAGGGCCATAAGTGGCACCTTGCATTGAGCTACTGTGGTAAACATGCTGATTATATTTGAATATTTTAAGGTATGAATTGTAGGTTATTGTTTAATAGCCGTGATAGCCCAGTGGATATGACCTCTGCCTCCGATTTCGCAGGGTGTGGGTTCGAATCCGGTGCGGGGCATGCACCTCCAAATTTGCAGTTGTGTGCATTTTAAGAAATTGAATATCACGTGTCTCAAACGGTGAAGGAAAAACATCGTGAGAAAACTTACATACCAGAGAATTTTCTTATGTGTATGTCCAATCCGCATTGGGCCAGCGTGGTGGACTATTGGCCTAACCCCTCTCATTCTGAGAGGAGACTCGAGCTCAGTAGTGAGCCAAATATGGGTTGATAATGATTGTTTAATATCTGTGGTGTAGTGTAGTGAGTTACAAGTGAAAGGTTGTGTGTTTGATTCCCTAGAAGGCCTAGATTATCTATCTATTATCTAGATTATCATCATTATTAGCCTATATTTTAGCAAATTAATGTACCAATTTGTTGTTGGCTGAATAAAGGTAAAGTCTCAGTTTTTCTGACAAGATTTATTGAAAATTACAGATTTAAGACAAATATGCAGATAGAGCGCACGGAACGCGGCAGTGATGCAGTCATTCCAGATGCAAATTAAAAAACCAATTTATTCGCGAGTCAATACTACACAAGACGTCGCATCAGTGATTTCCAATATTATTTAAGAAAAATGGCGTCTTATGTTTTTAAATATTTTAAAAACTGTTTACAAAAACTAAAGAAACAAGATGGAGTAATTTTTATAGGTAAATATTTATTATTAGTCTATTATGATATTAATTTACGTAATTGTTGGTAGTTTTAAATCTTGAAATACAAATTATGAAAAAAGTTTGTTTAAGCAGATATCAAGGAGACGCGTGGCGTTCGTTTTATGAGTTTTACCGCTTTACCGCGCGGGTTGTAAAGACTCATTCTGTATCATTCTCTATTCTGTGTTGAAAATATAAACTCTTCTTCTTCTTCTTCTTATTCCCGGGCCTTTTCCGCACTTGGCCACTAGAATTGGCCGTTGTACGTAGGTCCATTTGGTGCTGGTTCCCGCTGGAGTCACTTCAACCTGCCGAACTCGCTCCAGAAGCTCAGTAGGCCGCCCAGGTCGCCGAACGCCTCATGGAGTGTTGCTGGGGATCCAATGTGTGCTGCGCGTTGTTCCGATACACCTCTGCATCTAAGCATAACATGTATCGGGTAATATTGAAGCCTCAATAGCTCAACGGTAAGGGCGGTCGGACTCTTCACCGAGAGGTGGTGGTTCAATCCTCACCCCGTTGGTCTATTGTCGTACCCACTCCTAGCACAGTATTTCCCGACTAGTTGGAAGGGAATGGGAATGTTGGTCATATATTATAAAACAATATGGCAAATATTCTTTAAAAAAACCTCTTTTTAAACAGTTGAACATTCTTCCACTGCATGTATGTACATTAGAGATGTTTGCGTTTTTGTTAAGCGCCATCCAAAATATTTTCAACGAAGAGGTGAAGTCACTGTCAATAAGTCAGTCAGACACGGTAACAGGTTGATGTTATCAAAAGTATGTACTGGTAGCTATATGAAAAGTGCATACTGTATGGCTGTAAAAATATTTAACAAATTACCTGATGACATTGGAAAATTAAGCTTCCCTCATTTTAAAATGAAATTAAATAAATGGCTTATTGATAAGTGCTACTACGACCTTAAGGAATATTTGACTTAATTTTTTAATGACATTCTTTACTTTTAATTCTAATTTTTGTATTATTTGGTAATTGTAACTTTATAATTTTATAATTTTCTCGTTTAATTTGGTAATTATGACTGTTTGTGTTATTTATTTCTTTTTTTTTGTAATTTTATATCTTTTAATTTAGTACTGTGACTTTTTAAATTTGTAATTGACTGATTGTAATTATTTTTTTTTTCTCTTAATTTTATTTCATTTATTTTAGTAATTGTGACTATTTTTTCACTGTATGTATAATATTTGCAAACTATTAATTTAGTTGAATATTGTAAAGAACAATAATAGTTAAAGTTCATCATATCGTCGGCCATAATGTTTGTCGTTTATTTTTTTATCTCCACAATAATTCCACCGCCGGCAGACACTAGCGCAGTATTTTATGCGACTGGTGCCGTAAATCTTGCCGGGGAAGCTAATTTGTATGGATATTAAAACAGCTTTCACTTTATGTGCAGTTTGTTTAACTTTGTTTGATGATTGTGCAGTTGTGCGGAGTCAAATGCGCACTTTGTAAATAGAATCATCTTTAGTAATAAGAGGTAATGTTTGTGTTGTTAAAGTTGTAGGAATCTGGATCTACTACCGATTTTGAAAATACTTTCAATAAATCAATCAATTATCTTTATTTTGCTAGAATATGGATACATTTCATACATAAGTCTCATGAATTTCATTTAAACACATCTCCTGCCACAGTAGGCGTGCAAAATATAGTCTACAAATCTACAAATCAGTTTACAAATAATAAAAATAAAACAAAGTCCGAGCTAATCACACTAATATTATAAAGGCGAAAGTTTGTGTGTAAGTGTGTAAGTATGTTTGTTCCTCTTTTACGTTGGGGCTACTGAAGCGATTTGGCTAAAATTTGAAATGGAAATAGGTTTTACTCTGGATTAACACATAGACTACTTTTCATCCCGGAAAATTCATGGTTCCCGCGAGATTTGTGAAAACCGAATTTCACGCGGACGAAGTTGCTGTCCGCTAGCATTAAATAAATAGATCCAAAGGCATTTTCACCTTATAATATGTATGGTCACTATCACTATGGTACTCGTAACATAAAATCATAGAACTTGGAATCCATTCTTAATTTTAGGATACCAAATTTCAGCTAATTCGGTTCAGGCGTGAAAGAGTAACAAACATTCATATCATCAAAATCATCAGTTTTCGCAGATCTCGGGAAACCATGGATTTTTTCGGGATAAAAAGTAGCCTATGGGTTAGTCCAGAGTACAATCTATTTCCATTCCAAATTTCAGCCAATTTACTAACTAACTACTAAGCAAACATCCAAACATCCATACAAACTTTCGCGTTTATAATATTAGTAGGATTTTGTATAGGGGTACCTACTATCGTAAAATATATGATTTACTCACGCCAGCTAATGGTATTAAAGAAAGTTAATCAGTAAATCATAAATCACAACACTTAACGGCTAAGTTATACAAACTTAACGAGAAATTTTCCTTTTAGCGCCAAAACAGCCCCGCCTGTTAGCTTACTATCTTTTAATTGTTTTATTTCCCTTGTAAATTAGTAGTAAATTATGGGTTTTTCATGTTTAATCATATTACAGATGTAAATCTTGCCAAGAAAACATCAGGTATTTACATTGATTTATTCTCCTATGCTTGCCAAAGAGAAACTCTTGAAATTATTGAAGGTTTTTTTATTCTTTACAAGTTAAAGAAAAGAGAAAAGAATAAAAAAAAAATAAGATGGAAGCGTGCTAACTTTCGCATTTTTTGTTAACTTTCGTTTCGTAAAACATTCGTTTTCTATACGACATCGTACCGGAAGGCTAAATCTCTTGGAGGTACGTCTTTGTCGGTAGGGAGGTAACTAGCCACGGCCGAAGCCTCCCACCAGCCAATGTGGAATTATATATGGTGGAGCATTGGTCCAGTACATTCGGAGAAAACAGACAGACATTAAAATGTTCGCGAGTGATAATATAAGGGTTCCGTTTTTGGACTACGTACGTTCGGAACCTTAAACGTGGAGTATGTTGAGTTTGGTGTGGACTCTTCTAGGACCAAGGCGCATTTGGAACCCTCGTAACTTTAATTTTAAGTTTTCGACTATTATTACCACCATTAGATTAAATTAAATTATAACATAATACTGACCTTTCAAAAGTACTTGTAAACTGAGCCAATTTTTTTTTTTCCTTTTTTTTACATTATGGAACTTAAGCTAACTTATCCTAATAACTATACAAATTATGGCCACGTGAAATGGTGGCAAGAATACTGGCTGCATTTCCGCGCTGGACAGCCAGGCTGATCCTTTGCGCAAAAAATGAGCCAGCCCTTCTGTCACCAGTCGAGGCAACTAGCCGCGGTGAAATGATTCGGTAATATTTTTTGGCACTGCGACTCCATGGCCCAAGAGTCTCAAAAGGTACAAATATGTAACTCTCTGTCAGAGAGGCATACTTGAGTACATACTTAGCCTAATTGAAATAAATGAATTTTGAATTAAAAAAAAATGAAAACAAAAGGAAATCACGAAGAAAGGAAATTTGTATTCGGAAAACGTTGCTCTGGCGTTAATAAGCGGTGTAAGTTTTCACGGAACTTCGTCTGGCGCATAAATCAGCGGCTTACAAACTTGGAGGTGGGATCAGACTTCAACGTTGAAGCATAGATAGTTCACGGTTTGAACTGAAACTGGAACACTGAACCCTGAAAAGCTTCACGGTTAGATGTGTGACGTGGGTTCGATTCCCGTTACCAACTGTACTACCCTACTCTATGTACTGTTTACCAACAAACAAATTAAAAATGAGGGTATAAATCGCTAGTTATTTCATACCTAATAACAATTATAATTAACTTGTTCTTAAATTAATGAAAATAAATTGGATTAATAAGTTGGTAGACAGTACACATCTAGTAGTAAGTTTTTAGCTTGGTTTTATGGAAAAGGAGATTATTGAAAGAAAAAAGAATCTAAACATGAAATCAAAAGGTTACTCACTCATCACGAATAAAGTTGAAATTTGTTAGTGAGGTATGTATAATTAGTAAACGGACGGATTTTGCGAGAGGGCCAGACTAAGGAAGTCTGAGGGCGGACGAAGTCACGGGCGTCCGCTAGTATTATATAGTAATGAGTACCTAAAGTAGGTAAACGGTTTTGGGGGTGCCCAAATTATCATATTATGTTACAATTTTTTTTTTAAATTATTTGGCATATCTTTTATCATATGACCAATATTCCCATTCCCCTCCAACTAGTCGGGAAATACTGTAATTAGGAGTGGGTACGACAATAGACCAACGCTGTATGATACGTGTCTCTTTAATTAGCCTTAGCAAGTGAACTAGGTAGGGGCCCTCTGGTGCGGGGAACAAAAGTTGAATGATTTTATTAGAGAATAAATCCTACAGCATGATTCAGTTCGAGGATAAGCCTCTAAGGCAAACAGTCAATAGGATGACACCCCACAAACAGGGATTCCCCGACGCCGCGAATCTCTGACGGATAATTAAGCCTACGTAAGCTGAGCATGTGACACACCGCCGCGAAGGACTTTCAGCAGTTTCGCGGTTATTATCAAACTTTGGTTGAGTCGGCAGTAAGTAACAGTTTGTGTGCTCGGTAAGATATATTAAATTACTAGCTGCATCCCGCGGTGTTATCCGCGAAAAATAAGTATGTACCTAATACACGTAATTAAATTTTTCCGGGATAAAAGTAGCCTATAAGTTAATCCAGGTCTCTCTACATATCGAATTTCAGCTAATTCCAAAATCCAGCGCCAAAGCTCACTGTGGCATCGTGCTGAGGTGGATACCTTTTTTGTCCACGACCATATATATTTATGTATATTCTGTTTGTTTCGTTTATTACTTGTGTGTGGGCAAATAAAAGTATATTCTATTCTATTCTAATTCGGTTCAATAGTCGTGGTGTGAAAGAGTAACAAACATTTATACCATTATAACCATCAGTGTTTCGCAAATCTCGGGAAGTTAATTTATATTTTTATCAATCCCTGTTCTAAATTTAACATTCCAATGTGCTTTCCAAGATTATAATTATTTAACTCTAAACAAATTTCATTTAAATTCGTCCAGTAGTTTTTGTATGTAAAAGAAACAAACATACGTGCATCCGTACAAACATTCGCACTAATATATTTGTAGTAACCGTGCTCTGATGGAATATCGGGATGAAGAATAGTATGTTTGCTGCTGACTATCTCTGAGCAAAATTTCATAAACAGAACAGAAAACGCTAAAAGCTGACGTTTGTGATTTCATCCATATGCGTTTACCCGTTAAGCCCTGATTTAGTCACGAACATACATTTTCGATCTTCGTATGAGATTAATACTTGGATTAAATCACAGCCAGCCTGCATTGTTCAAAAATTTTAGTGTTTAGGCACTGAGGAATTTTGAAGAAAAAGATGTCGCGAAACGGTAGTTTTTTCTTATTCTTTACCTACAAGTTAGCCCTTGACTACAATCTCACCTGATGGTAAGTGATGATGCAGTCTAAGATTGAAGCGGGCTAACTTGGTAGGAGAAAGATGAAAATCTACACCCCTTTCGGTTTCTATACGACATTGTACCGGAGCGCTAAATTGCTTGCTTACATCTTTGCCGGTAGGGTGGTAACTAGTCACGACCGAAGCCTTTGTGCTATAGCTACAGTTCTTCTTCCATTTTTCATTAATAAGTTGATGAGCTTTCGTTCTTATTTGTTTGGTTAAGCGGAAATTTAGAACATACTATAAAATATACCGAAGTAGACTGTGTGTGATGTGACTTAGGCAAATACTCGTCTACAATTTCACGAGTCGAGATTTCAATGCTTACTAGGTTAAGCGAAACATGAGCAGTAGACATAATCTTTGTTAGCTCGTCTCTAGTTCACATGTTGAGAAACTTTACGGTTTTCGAGAAGCTTCCTTCACAGTGAATTTATAATTGAGGTTATTCTCAACTTCTCAACCAAAAACTAAACTAATCCGACTTCCGAATGAAAGAGAATAACAATATGCCCTTAGCTGCTTATTTGTACATTCAACAGTTGCGCTTTATAGATGCAATGAGGCTCTGTTTAACCTGACTGTTTGTGAGGAACCCTGACTTATGTTTCTATAAAATACTAGCTGACGCAGCGTGGTTTCACCCGCGTGGTTCTCGTTAACCTAGGAATACGGGGATAATATATAGCCTATAACCTATAGCCTTCCTCGATAAATGGGCTATCTAACACTGAAAGAATTTTTCAAATCGGACCCGTAGTTCCTGAGATTAGCGCGTTCAATCAAACAAACAAACAAACAAACTCTTCAGCTTTATAATATTAGTAAAAAAGTATAGATAAGGAGACGCCCGTGACTGAGTTGTACGAAACATTTTTTTAGAATAGAAAGTGGGTATAAGCTATTCTTAAAATATAGATAATATCGTGGACTTTTTATTAGACATATTAAAGAGAAATATTCTAGCATGAATTGTTTGCAACCCCGCACCGGAAAGCGCAGTGTTAGCCGACCACCCACTAGGTGGAATGAGGACATCAAGCGGGTTGCAGGGAGTCGCTAGATGCTGGCGTTTTGAGGCTGTGGTATTTCGAAGTCCATGCAAGAGATCTATGTCCAGAAGTGGCCGTCCATCCACCACGATGGCGGGATAAAAGAAAAGCGGGTTGACTTTTTCCGACACCTACCTAATCTAAAACGTAAAATTACCTGCTTTAAATTCAGTGGTTACTTCAAAGTTTTGTTTATCGTAAACAGACTTTGCGACAAACTATGGTAGAATTTATTTTTAGAGAGCCGTGATAGCCCAGTGGATATGACCTCTGCCTCTGATTCCGGAGGGTGTGGGTTCGAATCCGGTCCGGGGCATGCACCTCCAACTTTTCAGTTGTGTGCATTTTAAGAAATTAAATATCACGTGTCTCAAACAGTGAAGGAAAACATCGTGAGGAAACCTGCATACCAGAGAATTTTCTTAATTCTCTGCGTGTGTGTAGTCCTGCCAATCCGCATTAGGCCAGCGTGGTGGTTGGCCCTCTCATTCTGAGAGGAGACTTGAGCTCAGCAGTGAGCCGAATATGGGTTGTTAAGGAAGGAAGAAATAATTAATTTTATATTGCGTAATACGGGTCTATAGATTTAAAATGTTATAGAATTTAGTTCAGCAGTGTTTACCCGTGTGTTCAATTTGTGGTTACCTCAAAAAGCTTAATTTGTCTTCATGAGGCCGGGTGATATTTTCCCGCTGAATGGGGTAAATGATGCATTCATATCGTTAGTGGCGCCTGATTAACCCCATTTATACTGAGTTTGCCGGTTTTTAGCGCGCAAACAACCGAAATAACCCACACATTTAGTATTCTTGTTACATGAATATTAAATCGTATATTTGTAAGCTAACTTTTGTGACTTTATACGTTATTGTTTTAATAAAAAATACCTGTCAACTTGAGAACCTCCTCCTTTTTGAAGTCAGTTAAAAATAAATTTTCTTCAATCAAAATTTAAAAGTTAATCGTCGGTATCAACCCATATTCGGCTCACTTCTGAGCTGGAGTCTCCTCTCAGAATGAGAGGGTTTAGGCCAATAGTCCACCACGCTTGCCCAATGTGGATTGGCAGACTACACACACGCAGAGAATTGAGCAAATTCTCTGGTATGCAGGTTTCCTCACGATGTTTTTCTTCACCTTTAGAGACACGTGATATTTAAATTCTTAAAATGCACACAACTGTGGTGCATGCCCCGGATCGGATTCGAACCCACACTCTCCGCAATCGGAGGCAGAGGTCATATCCACTGGGCTATCACGGATACAAAGTTAATATTGGCTGTTAATTTTACGTAAATGACTCGGAGGCTTCCATTTCACAAAAACTAAATAAAAATATAACTGCGATAAACAATGATAAGTGATTATCAATATGATGAA
Organism: Bicyclus anynana; assembly: GCF_947172395.1. Taxonomy (NCBI): domain Eukaryota; kingdom Metazoa; phylum Arthropoda; class Insecta; order Lepidoptera; family Nymphalidae; genus Bicyclus; species Bicyclus anynana. The sequence goes on along the minus strand of NC_069097.1, from coordinate 15,096,609 downwards.
ATATAGATAAATATTTCAAACGCACAACATGTTTATTTTATGTGATTTAGCATAGTTAATTAAAAAAAAAATTTAATACCTGCCAGTTGTGGTAGTGAATTCTTTTGAATCGTACACCGAGTTATGTAGATACCATGCTGAAGAATATGGTTACTGGTGATATCGAATCTTAAAACCCACGCATCAAGTTGTCTGACGAAAGGAAACGCATTTTTAGACGTGTAGCGTTTCCTTTAATGTCCTACGAAGTCTATTAAGTATTTTCCTCTATTATGTCGATGGATTTTCCACTTAACATCAAGTGAACCATCTGCTTGTTCAAGCAACTATAACTATAAATAATAAAAACAAGAAGAAAACTCACCTATTCGATGTGCTTGTTCAATCAACTATTACTATTTCAGATCAATTATCTATTTGGACTTGTATCGCACTCAATTTCACCATAAAATTGTCTGTCGTTTTAGTGGGGGACGAGGTAAACTCATAGATCGAAAATATTTAACACCAATAAATATAACTCGTGTTCATTAACTTGACACCTGACTACGAACACAACCTAAACACAGATCATCCGAGCCAGGTGTCAAGTTAAATCGCACGAACTGTGTCCTTACACTACAACAACTATAAATAAATCGTTATACACACACGTGTACACAATGAAACATCGATTTTGTAGACGCAGTTTGTATAAACACGTGTTGATCATGATCAAATAGTTTTGACATAGGGGTATACTCTAGCGAGGCAGGTCCTATTAATTGGTCTGAGATAACTATTAACAAAAAAATAACAAGGAGTAAACTCACCTAAAAACAACACTAGTTTCCTCGCTATCAACACATGTAATTATAACACAATGAAACATGAATTATATAGAAGCAGTTTTTATGAACAAGTTTTGATCATGATCAAATAGTTTTGACATAAGGGTATACTCTAGCGAGGCAGCTCCTTTATATAATTGGTCTGAGATAACTATTAACAAAAAAATAACAAGGAGTAAACTCACCTAAAAACAACACTAGTTTCCTCGCTGTCTAATCTCGAGGCATCCATCAGGGACCAGTGCAGCATCACCCCAGCCCTGGCTCCGAGCGGGCCGCGCACAACCCTAGCCGACACGTACCGGTACCGTTTCCCGAATTTGTACACCGAACGTTCAAAGCGCGCAACACTACGGTACTTCGGTCTGAAGTAGTAGCCATGGAACTCACTGTTTGTCCTATAGTCCACTAGTTCGTCGTGCCACGTTTTATGCTTCTGCAGTCTTTCGTGTTTGGGCATGAAATACGGGAGCGGTTCCACGTCTCTGCATGGTCTTTCGGAAAGACTGGTTGGTGTGAAGTTGCCACGGATTAGACTGCCCACTAAGGAGTACAGGACGTAGTCTTTCAGTGATGTATCTTCGAACTGGAGGTGAACTGGAAAGAAGAGAAAATAAATTTGAGCATATAGTTACTTGGTATAGTAACGAGACCGTTTTGTTTGGAAGTCCATGCAAGAGGCCTATGTCCAGCTGTGGACGTCCATGATAATGATGATGATGATGATAGTTACGCGGTTACAGTGTAAGTTTCTAGTTCTGTATCCCTCTCTATCCATAATGTCGTGTTAAAAAGAGAGAAGTTATAATGGAATAAACAATTGAAAGAATAGAACGTTGTCAAGGGATATTTCCTACCAAATAAAATACGCCGCCTCCGTGGCGAAGTGGTATGCGCGGTGAGTTTACAAGGCGGAGGTCCTGGTCCTAACCTAACCTTTATTGATGGTGGGAAGTTTTCGCCGTGGCTAGTTACCACCCTACCGGTAAACGGTACAACGTCGTGTAGAAACCGAAAGGGGTGTAAATTTTCATCCTAACTCCTATCAAGTTAGTCCGCTTCCATCTTAGATTGCATCATCACTTACCATCAGGTGAAATTGTGGTCAAGGGTTAACTTTTAAAAAATAAAAAAAACTAAGCCGTAAATCTTGATACTCCACATTAAAGAGTCACGCTGTCTCGGAAACAGTTTCTATTATATACGAGAAAATCAAGTCTTTAGTCGCTAAATGCTTGGCTTCGTAGCAACGCATCATCAAATACCTACTGTACAAATAAACTTTAAGGCTTTATAGTCAATCTTGATAGTTTTATCCGCATCAAAAGGTCACGCTGTCTCGGAAACAGTGTCACGGCACTCAGGAAATCGAGACCCGACCCGAAAACGTCCGCCCGATTGCGGATCAGTTTCCAATGTGGCGTGACAAAATCTCTATATGTGTGATCCAATCTTGTCTTATTGTCTCTTGTTATATTGTCCTGCTAATATGATAAATGTAAAAGTATGTGTGATGTTTAGGAGGGTTTTGTTATTTAAACAATCGTATTGAATTGAAATGTATTGAATAAATGTTTTACGTGTTTTTTATTTTTTCCAAATTAAAAAAATATTAATATTTTATGGTAATCTGATATTTTTTTATTGTCGTATCCTTAGGTACTTCACTATAGATAGTTAAGAAATCCACAAAAATCACCTTTTCACTAAACAAAGTTTATTTTAATAGGTCTTCCCATTTCGACTAAATTCGCTAGAATTAGAATTTTTAATTCTAAGTCTAAGTCTAAGTATTTTTATTATACTGAAAATAAGTGGACATTGTTTGATTGATTGTAGGTATGTGACTAATATTATTTTAAGAAATCAGCTTTCTATAAAAAAATCACGATTAAATTGGTCCATCCGTTTAGGAGTAAGGATTATAAAGACAGACGGCACTAGAATCATAATATCCCTCTTTTACGGAATCAAGATATATCAGTAGGTGTAATATAATGAAAAAAATTTAAAAAATTTAAAATAATTTCTTGCCAGAATAAATTGGTGTGGCTCAGTCACAATCTGCCTGCAATAGGCTGCAATAGTCTTGCAAGAATTAGAATAAATAAATAAAAAAATAATAATAATCAAATAAATAATGTCAAAAATATAATATTGGAATACGAAGAATAACATAATAGTTAAACGTCTCAATTTATATTACTTATACTTCAATAACTCTAACAGAAATCCTAGCCTACCACATATGAGTATGTAGGTACCACCTCAGTAATTCCACAAACTGTTATGTACAAACACACGCGTATATAAATATGCAATCTCCATTTAAATAGATACGCTTTTACGGATATAAGTAAACACGGACGAGGAAATCTCATACAATCGAATGCCAAAGCCATCGAGAAAATCTTGATCCGCACATCCGCAGAAGGGTCCCGCTGTCTCGGAAACAGTGTCACGCGATCCCGGAAATCGAGCGCCGACCTCAAACCGTCCGAGCGGGATCAATTTACGTTGCGGCGTGACAATATCTAACCGTACTTTTTACCCGACTATCGAAGGGAGGGTATATTTTTTAAGCTTGTATGTATGTGCAATGTGTACTGTACGTATATTTTATGTACATAATATACATGTAAATACTAACTAAAAATGGCTATGTAGTTAGACTGTACGCCGTAGAAGTAGGTGCGAGAGGATTACCAGTAAAATCTCTCTATAACTTGCTTAAAGGCCTCTCTAGAAGTGCAGCTAGTTCTATATTAGAACGAGTATCCAAAGCTGCTCTAATAGGATCTTACCAAATTTGGATATGTAGGGAGAGCAACACGAGCAGAGAAGGGGTGTGTTGATCGATCGTCAAGGAATTCCTTAACCCTACATCCAGTAGTCACAAGTCCTGGACTTTGCTTGGTGTTTTTCTCTCTACCACGCGACGGACCCTGCACCGGCACGGTGAATCCATGGGATGCTAAGATATTCGTTATGACTATTATATTATTCATTTGACTGACCCGGTTTTTATAGGCCTGACTTTATTTAAACGCGTATATTATATACCCATATTGTAGGTGGTGGGGAAAACTGAAGCTAGGAGAGCATTCCACATCATTGCAGTGCGTATAAGGATTTTGAAAGTTATAACAAAAAATACATCGAATATATTTCGTCTTCATCTACGTTTTATTGAAAGAAGTAGGTATAGCGTACGTATTTCTACAAGCTAAGCTTAGTTTATGCATTGAATTTTATTTCCAAAACATTATTTTTTAAAGTCGGTTAAAAACGAAACTTGCAGAAAAGTTGCTGGTTTATTCACGGATATAAAAGCAGTAAATAGTGCTTTTCTGAGTGAGATACATTTCATAAAATCCCGTTTTAAAACCGTCTTAGACAGTTTTAAATCCTTCTTTCTTCATTATAAAATCATCATTTTGAGGTTAACTTCCAAAGGTTAATTCTCGGTATGAAAGGAATAGATTTTACGTTGCAAGTTATTTACGAAAGCTTTGTGGATTAAAAATTCCGAGAGTTGCAATGTAACGAAATCCAACGGAGTTTGCAAAAAGCATTGTTGTATAATAAAGTGTCCATTTCCCCCGGCTGATCTTTTGAAAGTCTTTATTTGAGTCAGGGAGCGTCCTGTCTAGACAATATGGCCTGACCTCGAAATTGTTGGCGGTATTGCAACTCGCTATGGAATATAAATAACGAAATATAGAAGAAAGCAAAAAAATATTATTTATCTATACTAATATATAAAGCTTAATAGTGTTTGTTTGATTGAACGCGCTAATCTCAGGAACTACTGGTCCGATTTGAAAAATTCTTTCAGTGTTAGATAGCCCATTTATCGAGAAAGGCTATAGGCTATATATTATCCCTGTTTTCTAATAGGAACGGGAACCACACGGGTAAAACCGCGCGGCGTCAGCTAGTATGATATAATAGAATCTAGAGACACTATCTCATAATTATCTATGGCTCTAGCATACATTGGATAGCCGCGGTCATTACAATAATTAACAGTAGCTGATGTCACGCGGTTTCACCCGCGTAGTTCCCGTTCCCGTGGGAATACGGGGATAATATATAGCCTATTGCCTTCCTCGATAAATGGGCTAATTAATATTGAAATAATTTTTCAAATCGGAGCAGTAGTTCTTGAGATTAGCGCAAACTCAAACATATAAACTCTTTAGTTTTATAGTATTAGTATAAATTACGTGATAGTGATCTTTAAAGACATATCCTCAGTAGGCTCAGTGTCCGTGGCATCGGAGATAAGCTGCAGGAAGATTTGACGGGTTCCGTGGCGCAGTGGCATGCGCAGTGGATTTACGGAGGTCCTGGGTTCGAACCCCAGCTGGGCAGATAGAGATTTTCTTAATTGGTCCAGGTCTGGCTGGTGGAAGACTTCGGCCGTAGCTAGTTACCACCCTACCGGCAAAGACGTACCGCCAAGTAATTTAGCGTTCCGGTACGATGTAGTGTAGAAACCGAAAGGAGTGTGGATTTTCATCCTCCTTCTAACAAGTTAACCGCTTACATCTTAGACTTAGCATTAGGTGAGATTGTAGTCAAGGGCTAACTTGTAAAGAAAAAAAAAGATAAAGGATAAAGAAGGAAGAAGTCTTAGATGGTACTGTCACGTAGCACGGAAGTCCGCAGAGCTACGAGGGCCATAATTGTCTCAATATCTCAGTACCAGCTACCCCGTATGGGTTTGAAAGTAGTCGGGCATACTTCGACAATAATCACGTGATTAGCTGTATATTTCATTACTAGAGGACGCCCGCGACAACCCTACCCTACCCTACCCTTAACCTACCCATTAAGGCTGCAACCGCGAAGAAAACTTAAAAAATGGAGTAACTTCTCCCGTTTCCCCAACATTTCCCTTCACTGCTCTGCTCCTATTGATTGTAACGTGATGAAAAGTATACTTTAACCTGCCCAGGAGTATGAAGAACAATTGTGCCAAGTTTCGTAAAAATCCGTCGAGTAGTTTTTGTTTCTATAATGAACATACAGACAGACAGACAAAAATTTTACTGATTGCATTTTTGGCATCAGTATCGATCACTAATCACCTCCTGATAGTTATTTTGGAAATATATTTCATGTACAGAATTGACCTCTCTACAGATTTATTATAAGTATAGATAATGAATGATTTATTATCAAGTAATGGATTTATTACGTTCAGGTATTTGGCACGACATCGTCAGACGTTTTTGGGTCGTGCCATTTCCTGTTGGGCTTGGCCTTAATTCACAGCTACACTGCTATTTTACGTTGATACGCGAAAAATTAGTCCGGAAGTCCTTTCAGTACATCTAAGGTAGGGTATCAGAATATCAAAAAACGTTTATACCTTTTACTTCGCGGAAGCTCATTAAAAAGAGTGAATAACACATGTGACATGTGAGTGTAACACATGCCGCATCCAGTAAGCTCTAATCTTTGTTTTATTAAAACTAGTCGAGTATTCTACGTAACAAACATGTAATTTAAAAACTACCCGCATTTTTTAGCAATTATTCATTTAGATTTTTTGTATGTAGGATTTAAGTCTAATTAGTATGTACACACATGAATAATTACCTTAGTGAGTTAATTGTATTTCTCATATAAGCGAATTTAATGTAATTCTTTTAAGAAAATAAAGATCTTAAACCAGAATAATTTATAGTTCTTTTTCTGCGTGCGTGAGGAGATTCAAAGTCAACAGTCGCAGTGTTGGTCCTCCCCCCACCAGGTGGACTGACTACGTTAACCGAATCGCAGGTATTCGCTGGATGCAAGCGGCTCAGGGGTCATAGACAAGTTGAAATGCTTCTAATCTAAATGATGACGAAGATGCTTCGACTCATGTCGATTGCTCATTCTACAGCGTGAAGAGAAAAAACATATTAAATTGTCTATGGTTAGCGTTTTTTATAAATGTCAAAACACGTCAGGGTCGCTGCGGTGCAGTAGGCTTTTAAAATGGCTAATGATGATGATGAGGCTTAATGAAGAAACCGAATATTTTACACTAGAGATCTGAGCTTTGGCTTTTTATACAAGCGCATCAAAACTGAGACGGACAAATGTCTTAATTACATTTAGTCGCTTATTACGAAAGTTATTTAAACACATAATACCTAAATATTGTCTACAATATCACTTTGTGTGTTTAGAAAGTGTAAAAACTATTATACATAAATATATGATGTAAGTAAACACAAAATAGTGTGCGTTCAGTGGAGTCGTCGCTAAATTCGAATTACTTTGATATAACATATCTATAGTATAAAATAATCATTGGCACCAGCTAACTACGCGTGTCGATAAAAAGTCAAAAGAAAATCCTAATTGCGCGTTTTCTCGTCCGCTCTCCCCACATTAATTACGAATCCCCTCGCAGCTGTCAAACGGCGATTAATAACTTTTTTGTCGTAAAGAATTCCGATAATAAGCGATCTAAATGTAATGTCCTTTTTCTTTGCGGCTCCTTATTAGCTCGACTTTGTTCTGAGTAATTGCTTTAGTGTTTTATTAGCACTTTGGTCTGATTTATCTGTGTACGTTCGGCTGGTTTTATTTATTAGTTATGCTGATGATGATATTTTTTACATTGTTTAGGCTAGCAATGCTTGATGGTAAGCGATGCAGCCTATGGTGCATATTTACTCGTGACTTGACCCCGTAATGTAGGTGGTAGGGAAAACGGAAGCTGCGAAGTTATAAGAATGGCATTCCTTGGATTCGCAGGAGCAAAGAGCCAAAACTCGTACGAGTCCAAGAGATCACACTCAGATCAGATTACTGCAATGCCTGGCATGATACTGGGAATAGGATCCGGGACCTCTCTGTTGAGAATCACAGCACTATTTTTACGAGTTCTTTGGTTACGGGTGGTAATAACATTCATTATTTAGGTTATTGTGGACGGCAGGTATTAGAACGAAGCTGTTGCAACAGTGATGGCATAAATAAGAGGGTATTTGATGACCTGAGCTCAGTTGTTTGATAGGCAGCATAGACACCGTCACGCTGCTAGTCGCGTTAGTGATTTTGTGCAATAATGTTTTGTGTTGTAATTATTCATCATAAATTGTTTAGTGTGGGCATGGCGAACATTTCGGGTAGAGGAGGTGAGTGTCAATGCATTTTAAAGGGATTCCTTAAACCTACACCCAAAGTTACAAGTTCTGGGACCTGCTCGACGTGTTTCCTCTACCACAAATCACTGTCGCTGCTACACTTCCCGTCATACAATCAACTATAGAGAAGTCATCATATTTTAACATTTTGAACTGAGTCGTAGGTCTTTAAGCTCTATAATCTGTATTTATCTGTTAAGAAAGAGGAGATGGACAGTAATTAGACAGTTTTAGATGTTGATTGATATATGAGTATCAGCCAAGTAACACCCGCATTGCGTACAAATTAATCAACTTGAAACTCTCTTATCACGCTTTATTACTTTCCATTATTTACAAAGTGGAATAATAAATTATACCGAAAATCCCCTGAAATATGGTAAAAAATTGTAGGCACGTCGCTAGCGGAGTGGGAACAAAAAGCCTCGCCAAATTCCGCCATTTTGTCCGGATGACATTTCATTTCCCGCTAATTCAAAAATGTTGCCAGCTTAAATTAACCATTCCCACCATTCGAAAGTTCTGACAGAGGTCTGATTGTGGCATTAATCATACTGCTTTTAGGCGCGGATACAAAAAATACTATAATAGATGTAAATATAAATCTGTGGTGTAAGTGACCTTTTGTATGACCTGTCTGTTCTCTTTGCAGCAGATACTATTGGAACAAAATATTTATTAATGATCATAATTCAATATTTACGGATGGTTTTTGCATGTTTAAAACGTAGTGATAACCTCATCGGACAATTTTCCGGGGGGCATAGGTACCATTGGTGAAAGATGGAATTTTGATGAAGGTAAGCCGTCCCATAGAAAAGGAAACTCATACAGCTTGATACTCAGGCTTTTCATATATCCATGCATAATTCATTACAATAATGAATATTTATGTATGGACTAGCGGACGCCCGCGACTTCGTTCGCGTAAAATCTCTTTTTTTAGTCAGTGGATTATTCTGGGAAAAAAGGAGCCTATGTTCTGCTCCAAGGTGCACTTTATTCCAAATTTCGTTCAACTCGGTTCAACAGTTTAGTCATGATAAGGTAACAGACAGACATGCTTTTAGATTTTTAAAAGATAACCCGGCGGAAATCAGCCTTATGAACTCTTCGCCGCTGATAAGTACTTGTTATCGGACGCACCAAAGCTAGAAAGATGATTTGAAGAAAAAGAAAAGTGTTATTTTTTCAGATAGTGAACTATACAAAAAAAACATAATAAACATTCTATGGGCTATCTACTGTCGGTACGACTGAAAAGAGATCAGGCGCAGGACAAAGGAGCTCTCCGAGATACGGGAGTGTACCTAAATCGATAACTCCCCAATTCCAGAATTTTCCTTAAAATAAAAAAAAAAAATTCTTAGCCGAACCCAAATCCTGAACCTTTATAACTGTAGATCTAGCTAACCACGGGGCCAATGTAGAATAAATAAGATAGCAAAACAATATTTATTTTGCTGTCAGAATTCTGCTGACTAAAATTTTTACATGATAAAATAAACAACCGACAATGTAACGAGATTTATTTTGGCTTTCATTCAAACTGAAATTGTTCAATTAAGTTAGGACCAACAACGACTAATAGTTTATTGTATATTCTGTTTTGAGTGCCAACTATTTTTTTAATTTATTTTTAGGGTTCCGTAGTCTACAAACCTTTGTCTGTCGATTTTTCCGTGGTTCAATTCAGAAACTGTGGTGGACTATTGGCCTGACCCCAACAAATTGATAAAATAGCTTTTTATGGTTACCTCCTACATGTAAAGTAATTAATTAGAAACCTATTTTAACCACCACAGGCCGTCGTAGCGCAGTGGTATGCGCGCAGTGGTAGCGCAGTGGATTTACAAGACGGAGGTCCTGGGTTCGATCCCTGGCTGTGCCGATGGATTTTCTTAATTGGTGCAGGTCTCGCTGGTGGAAGGCTTAGGCCGTGGCTAGTTACCACCCTACCGGCAAAGACGTACCGCCAAGCGATTTAGCGTTCCGGTACGATGCCGTGTAGAAACCGAAAGTAAAACACAACGGTCTCGAGCCGCCAGCATCCAGCGGCTCTTGGCAACCCGCTTGATATCCTTGGTCCACCTAATGGGGGTCTACCAATACTGCTCTTACTGGTGTGGGGTCGCCTTTCCAGCACCTTAAGACCCCAACGTCCATCGGCTCTTCAAACTATGTGGTCTGCCCATTGCCACTTCAGCTTCGTGATTCGCTGAGCTATGTCAGTGACTTTGGTTCGTTTGCAGATCTCCTCCTTTCTGATTCGATCACGCAGAGATACTCCAAGCATAGCTCGCTCCATCGCTCGCTGAGTGACTTTGAGCCTTCTAATAAGGCCCATAGTCAGCGACCAAGTCTCGGATCTGTAGGTCATCACTGGTAAAATAACGGACATTATCAGATGTTAATGATAATGACCAGGACCTCTTAACGTACTCTCTGAGGTACGGAGGTAGGGATTACACACACACAGACACTCGGCCATTGAAGAATTGTTCAGATCAATACATCACCGTAAAGTAAAGTTTTTTTGACGGCCTCCGTGGCGCAGTGGTATGCGCGGTGGATTTACAAAACGGAGGTCCTGGGTTCGATCCCCGGCTGGGCAGATTGAGATTTTCTTAATTTGTCAAGGTCTGGCTGGTGGGAGGCTTCGGCCGTGGCTAGTTACCACCCTACCGGCAAAGACGAACCGCCAAACGATTTAGCGTTCCGGTACGATGCCGTATAGAAATCGAAAGGGGTGTGGATTTTCATCCTCCTCCTAACAAGTTCCAACGCTTCCATCTTAGACTGCATCATCACTTACCATCAGGTGAAATTGTAGTCAAGGGCTAACTTGTAAAGAATTAAAAAAAAAGTTCAAGTAAACAAACGGGAACAGTATTATTTAATCCAACTTATTAATATCCAAGTTATTAATATACTTTCATATCAAAAGCAACTCACATTTCGACCCTCTTTGTACTCTTTCATTAATATTAAGTGGTTTTCAGTAAGGCTCTCTGTTATTTAATTTCGCGTTCCGAAGATGAAAGGGAACCATCTTAAGGTTGGTTCACACTTAACGAGGAGCGGCGTTTTAACTGTCAAACTAGTATTGACATTGGTATCGTAAAAATAGACAATTAACGTCTCAAATTAATTGAAATATTTGCTATATAATAATTAATGTTGTGTTCTAAAGAGAGCTAGATTACACCTAGTTGTGGATCATTAATAAATTACTGATGATGACAACAATGACTTTAATCACCTTTTTTAGATGTATAAATAAATATACATATCTGGACTAAACATACTCGTATACCAAACCTCAAAATAAGCATAATTTGTGCTATAGTATTTAATAAAAATAAAATACCCTGTTATTTCTTCTTAATAGTTAACATTTACAGGTACTAAGTATTTTTATTTTATACGTGCTTTATAATTTTAAATGTTTTTTTTCCTTTATTCATTTATTTAAAAGAATAATCATTTGCGGCGAAGGCTTTCTTGGCTTTGAAATTAAAGGGTATTTATTATACTGCAAACTACACGTTCATTACTCAACCATTTTCATTTTGAAGAATCGAACCCACGACCTTGGACACAGGTCAGCCATTGCGTCACTCGTCCTTTGTCATGTTAATCAATTTGCAACTTTATTTTAAAGAAAGCAATGTCCACTAAAGTGTTAGTAAATGTAAAGTCCACTAAAGTAGCATGGGTATGGTGACAGTCGCCTGTATGACGTCCATAATGCGTACTATTACCGTGAATCGCCCGAAACTGTCACCCGCACCATCCTACATGAAACGAACTGTATCAAGTTTGACAGTAGGTACCAAACGTCCAAACGCCGTTGTCCGGCAATATGTCCTGGCCCTTATACTTGGCTAAGAAAATTGGTAAATGTATATTCAGCTTTTGTAAATCTAAACTCTTAAATACATTTCTTATTATTATCATTGGGATTTAGAATAGAATTCATAGCTATAAGCAAAAAGTAATTAGTATTAATTAAACCTACTTAAAAGTGAAGTCTGCTTGGCATTGGCATAGTTACAAATTTGTGCGACTAGCGTTAATGAAGGCCAGAGTTCGAGTTCCGGGTCGAGTTAAAAAGCTGGGGTTAATTTTATTTTTCAAAAAATTCAAAAATTAGTTTGAGAAGAGAAGAGAAATAAAAAGACAGTCAATGAACAAATCAGTTAGTAAAATAGTCAGTCAGTTAAATAGTCAGTCCCAGATTCAGATTTCCCTCCAGATCCAGAGATTAGGTACTCCTGCAACAACACAAACCCACAATTTTTACCTCTTTAGAATATTAGATAGAATGGCATAAAACATTGGATCTATCTCGCTATTGTATTATGAAACGTGTTCCAGAACATTTACAGTACGTTGATATACAATAGAGACATAATAGGAGGCATTTATAGGGTTGCCAAATTTTTTTCAAATTTAGCTACAAAAAATATAGTATGCTTTAACAAAAAATATAGTATTTTATGGAATAAACAGAAATCGAAAGAATCAGGATTTATTTAAAACAATAAAAATGTATTTACTTTTGTTGCATTTTTCAAGATTTATTTGTTTGAAATAAGTGTCATAAGCTTTTCACGTGGTGGATTATGGCTTAACACCTCTGATTCTGAGAGGAGACTCGTGCTCAACAGTGAGGCGATTATGGGTTGTTAATAATGAAGCTTTTCACATTTAATTTTTAAATTTTTATCAAATACAATTTTTTTTCTAAAATGGTCGTTTAAATGTTTGGAACTCAGACAAGTTTGGATAGGCTAGACACTATTGCATCTGTCAAAAACTAATGTGCATAAAGTTATAAAATTAATTTCTTTGTAAGATTTGAGTGTTCAAAACTCATGTATTTTTACGTACTGTATATTTCTTCAACAATATATAGTACGCCTCAACAATATATAGTTGGCCTAACCCCTCTCTTTCTGAGAAGAGACTCGAGCTCAGCAGTGAGCCGTATATGGGTTGATAACGACGACGATATAGTACGCTGGAGGAAACCTGCACACCAGAGAATTTTCTTAATTCTCTGCGTGTGTGAAGTCTGCCAATCCGCATTGGGCCGCGTGGTGGACTATTGGCCTAACCCCTCTCATTCTGAGACGAGACTCGAGCTTAGCAGTGAGCCGAATATGGGTTGATAATGATGATGATATAGTACGCCACCCCGAAATATAGTACAATACTATATATTATAGTACAGTTGGCAACCCTAGGGATATAATACTAAGCAGTACAAGCGGAGGTTAGTGGGAGGTATTGTTGCCACGCAACTCACCTCACTCGTAAAATGTCAAGCGTTGTCGCGGTCTTGAACTTAGCGACACGCTTTTTGCTGAGCGAGATTGCGGTAGTTAAATCTTAGTAAATTGAGATTTATAAAACTCGATTTAGTAGTCTTGGGATTTACTGAAAGTTTCGAATAACTTCCAAGTGTTGTCTTTCTCATCTTAATGTATAAATGCGAAAGGTCATGCTTCACGAAATCTCAGGAACTTTTTTTTATCTCAAACTCAAAACTCAAAATTTTTTAGCTAAATAATGCCCATATAGCTATTTTTTTTTTCAATTTTTTGTCTGTGTTTTTTGTTATTCGGGCATCACGCTGAAACTACTGAATAAATTAAAATGAAACTTGGCACGGTTTAAGACTATAATACGGAGAAGGTTATAAGATACTTTTATTACGAAAATAAAATGAGAAGGAGGTGAAATAGGGGTTAAAAATTTGTATGGAAAGTCCTTAATTTTTAGAGTTACAGTTTTAAAAATTTGTTTATAAATAAAAAAAATACAAAATATAATGTAATTCAAGATTTTTTAAATTTAACCCCTAAAGTGGTGAAATAGGGCTTGAAAGTTTACATTGTTTTCCACGCGGACGAAGTCACAGGCGTTCGCTAGTCTTTTCTAATACATAACTTGCTGCAGTTGTAGAAAGAAAGATATTTCAGTAAAATATCAGCGTTTTTATCGGCTAAAAATATCATTTGATACAAGCGAACCCCAAGCAATTCACGCAAATCGTGAAGAAAATTGTATTTAATGACTCGTCAAATTTTCACCCCACCTCTACACTTAAAACAGTATTAGGTCCAACCGTTTATATTACGAATATTTTGCGATCCCTACCAAGACTAATGGATACGTATAATTTCACTTCTACGTTTCGCTCGGTGCTTAATATCTGTGATAATTTCGTTTCTACCAAAACGTAATTTATTCCTGCTAATATCGCGTGATGAATGTTGTTGGCAACACTGAAAACGTCTGTCAACGTTATTCGAATTTTAAATTACACATTTATTATTACACGTATTCCAAATATTAAAGCGATCAGAACAGGTATTAATTGATTATGAAACACGGCCAAAACTCACTCTACTCTCTCAAACTCACTCACTCACTGACTAAGGGTCCCGTATGGGTTCGAAACTAGTCGGGCATACTCCGACCTAATATCACATGAGTTTTAGCCGTGTTTTATAATCAATTAATATCAATAATATAACACTCACGATAGTTTAAATTCTAAAACTAAACAGGTCGTCGTCATCAACCCATATTCGGCTCACTGCTGAGCTCGAGTCTCCTCTCAGAATGAGAGGGGTTAGGCCAATAGTCCACCACGCTGGCCCAATGCGGATTGGCAGACTTCACACACGCAGAGAATGAAGATAATTCTCTGGTATGCAGGTTTCCTCACGATGTTTTCCTTCACCGATTGAGACACGTGATATTTAATTTCTTAAAATGCACACAACTGAAAAGTTGGAGGTGCATGCCCGGGACCGGATTCGAACCCACACCCTCCGGAATCGGAGGCAGAGGTCATATCCACTAGGCTATCACTGCTCTTATATTCTATTTAATAATACCTCGAAAGTATGTTATCAAGTAGTTCAATATTAATATTAGTTAGATATTTATTATCTATAATCCCTGCGTTATTGATACCTGCCTTAACGGTGATTAATTAAAAATTGTGCGCTGTAACATGGTGCGGGTGACAGTTGCCTTATGACGTTCATAATACGTACTAATATCTTGAGTCGCGACAAACTTTCAAGAGTGAAACGAACTGTCACCCGCACCATGCTATAGTGCACGAACTGTAGAAAGATTTGAAAGCTAATACTCAAATCAAATCTGTTAATATACTAAGATTTTTACAGAAAAAATTTGCTAATTGGGTGTGGTGTACGTTTTTGACGTAGCGAAATTGACGTGAGGTGGGATTGAACCTTTATACTTTCTGACATTACCAACTGAACCAGAGAGGTAACCAACAATATTTAGAGACAGACAAAAAAATTACGAAACTTCAACAATAATGTATAAAATAAGAGTGAAAGATATCATTTCATATATTCTGCAGAAGTTCTTACGCAAGAGTGATGATGATCATACATTTTAGGTCGTAAGGTGAAATTTTCCTTCTCTTCCACAATCCTAAACCATGATTAATGACACTAAGTATAGCTTTTGTGTTGGTTTCTCAAAAAGCGCCTCAACTTTCAAAGAAATTTCATATAAAATGTTCTCTTTTGTCAAAGTTGAAGACCATTTGGTCGACATAAAACTTGAGTACTTACCTACTTATTAATTTGCAGAAAAAAATAATATAACGCTTATTTATAGATATGTATTTTTTACATTAAACGCAAATAAATTATTGAAGGAAAAAAGGGATACCCAGCTTGAGATTTTAATGCTACACAACATTGTTTATCCTGTGTTTCTCAATGTTTAGGGGTTTTGTTTATTCTTATTTAATTTAATTTATTCAAAAACTGAACGGTTTTTGTTGCTAAGTTTCTCAGCTGTCAAATGGATGAGCCATTCTGTACCAAAACTTGAAAACATTTTAATTATTTATAAAAGTATTGGCATAAAAAATATTTGGCTTAGAGAATTGCTCTTCAATTAGTTTTAAAGTATTTTCACTATTCAACTTTTGAAATTCCCTTATGTTGATAACTGTCAAATTTTTAGAGCAAATGACAAATGATATTAATGTCCTTTAACCCGTATACATGTACAATATCAACATATTCCTAAAGTCTTCTCGTAGGCGAGATCTTCAATCAAAATATGACATGACAAATTTATGTTACTGGCAACATCAGGGAAAATTTTCAATATAATGTTTGTGGATCTTGCAAACTTCGCTCATCAATTACCAAGCTTTAGTTTGGTTTAATTTGTATAATACTAGTGAATGTCCGCGACTTCTTTCATTTCAAACAAAGTCCTTATAAATAGTAGCTATAAGCATTTTTAGAAGATACTTGTAGAAGATTGCTTCTCTGGAATAGTAAGGTGTACAATCAAGCATTTCCAGGCGTGTTTGTATGTAAAACAGGAAGAGTGTTTGAAAAGTAGAAACATGTTTTAAATCATTTATCTATTTGTTACATAGATTAATCAATAATATACAGATGGAGCGTCCGGAATACAAACACATCGCTTAGACTATCCACATAATATAATATGTATACACAGAATATTATTTCGATCGATTACTTGATCGATGTTTTGCTGAGGGATCGATTCTTTTTACATATTATTTTTATTACAAATTAACTTAGAAATACCTACAAGAAACACGTAACTTTATCTTTAAGTAAACTAGAAGTTGTTGGCCGTTTGTTATGGCGTTCAACTGTACAAACTGGCACCTTTAGAGAACTCTTTACACGACGAAAGCGATTACAACAATGCTTCACATTGATTTTAGAGATACAATTTTTATAAACGCGTTAGATCGTTGATTCTTGATCTTTGATTGAGGGACCTGCCTCACTGGACGTTATTCCAGTGAGGCAGGTCCCCATATAATTTGTCTGAGGAATATGGCCATACTAAATCAATCATATAGTATTTGTCTTTCAACAAAAACTGGCTGGTAATAAAAATGCTCACTCTATAGTCTCTATGGTGAAGTACAGAAATAACAGAATAGTTCGTGTATGTAAAAATACAACAAAAGAATCGCTTTGATTGCATGCGCCTATAAATAAAGCCTCGTTTCGTTCTGTGGAGATATAAAAGGCGTTTATTCACTTTTCATTTATTTTCCGAACGTGACTTCGTTGTGGCAAAAGTTTTTTTCGGATCGGGTTTTTATTCGACTTGAAAAGTTAACACAACAATTTCACTTGTTGCTAAATAATAACTATTAATTATTATTAATAAATTCGTTGTTCTAAACACTTTATGATATAATTTACCGTCTACGGCAGTAATCAAATTTGATTTTGTTTTATTTTGAGTAAATATTCACGCTCAAGTTATCTTTTAAATAGGTAGGTTATACAACTTTTATGAGTCAGTCCTTACCGTACTGGCGTGCGCATAAGACATATACAATAAAGTGAATTACAGTGAATATAAAAGGACTCTTATTTCTCACCCCGCAAGGTCAATCGAATTACCAATCAACCCCTACAGTCAACATCCAACATTGGCATTCAACACCCATTAAAATAAACAAACGTCACGCGTCTTCTTGACAAACTTTTTTCATAATTCAACATTTAACAACGCTTCCATCTTAGATTGCATCATCACTTACCATCAGGTGAGATTGTAATCAAGGGCTAACTTGTAAAGAAAAAAAAAACAATTACGTAAATTAATATAACAATCAATAATTAACAATAAAAAAATACTCCACATTATTATTTCTTTAGTTTTTGTGAACAGATTTTAAAATATTTAAAAAAACACGAGACGCCATTTTTCTTGAATAATATTGAAAATTACTGATGCTAAACTTCGTGTCGTACTGACTCAAGAATATATTCGTTTTGAATTTTGTATTTGGAACGGCTACGACACAGTACACCGTTGTGTTCTGTGCGCTCTATCTGTTTATTATTCTTTAATCTCTGGGTACAAAACTCTTTCCATTTGGTTGTAAATTTAAATAAATCAAGTCTTAAGCATCTATTTACTGACGGGGCAATATTTCACAGCGGCAAGACGATGAAGCTCATTAGCACGACTCTCCGACATCCATCAACGACCAAAAGGTTTTACATTTCGGTGATTTAATAAATTGCTGCTTAGAATAGTCGTTGAAACATGATAGCTTAAAAAAAAAAAAAAATTGGCTAAGACCGAGTAAGATACTGCGGAAATTATTCTTAATCTAGGAGTCGACCGCTTTGGGTTCGTTGTATTTGTACTCTCTGGAAATGACCTCTGCCTTCGATTCGGAGGGCGTAGATTCGAATATTGGCTAAGACCGAGTAATTCTTCTTAATCTAGTGGGGGGGTCGATCGCTTTCGGTCCGTTGTATTTTGTACTAAGCCGTGATAGCCTAGTGGCCTAGTGTCTGCCAATCCGCATTGGCGGACATACAAACACTTGACGGCCTCCGTGGCGCAGTGGTATGCGCGGTGGATTTACAAAACGGATGTCCTGGGTTCTTAATTGGTCCAGGTCTGGCTGGTGGGAGGCTTCCGCCGGGGCTAGTTACCACCCTACCGGCTAAGACGTACCGCCAAGCGATTTAGCATTCCGGTACGATGCCTTGTAGAAACCGAAAGGGGTGTGGATTTTCATCCTTCTCCTAACAAGTTAGCCCGCTTTCATCTTAGCCGGCACCATCACTTACCATCAGGTGAGATTGTAGTCAAGGGCTAACTTGTAAAAAATTGGTACAAGGACTATTACCCTAACCCCATTATGAGAGGAGACTCGTGCTCAACAGTGAGCTTAATATGTTAACTCAGACGAATACTCTATGGTTGTAAATGATGATGATTTTGCACTAAATCTTGAATGATAATGAATTTCCAAAAAAAAAAGCCTAGATAGTTTCGTCCCATAAGTAGATGTGCCGAGCTCGAATCGATTGCAGGTCGGCGACTCGTGTGACGTCACACCGGCACTCTGCGAGGATGAATAAATGAGGTACCGACAACCGTGTCGCGCCAGTTCGCACTGAGACGTATAGAACTTGTAACCGTTTATCTGTTACACGATGACGTCATCGTCGTCCTGTTACACATGACGACAATGACGTCATCGTCGTCCTGTTACACATGACTTGGTCCGTCTATTGCTAATAGTAGGGGAGCAGAAGAGGGGACTTTTGCAGTTACTCCAGCTTGGCAGATGAACATAAGGGAGTATAAAACACGGCTAAAACTCACGTGATATTAGGTCGGAATATGCCCGACTAGTTTCGAACCCATACGGTGCCCTTAGTCATGAACACTCACGATAGTTAAAATTCTCAAATAAGGGAGTATACCTTGCACGTTGTTGAGTACCTCCACCAAGTAAGAACCCTAATATTGGTGGATACGTTTAGGGCAACCAAAAAAAACTAACTAAGAAATACTCAACCAGCACGTCAGATTAAGATAAGGTAGGTGAGTAGAACAAACTTTATCGTTTATAATATTAGTAGCATGTTGGTATAAATAAGTGGGTATTTGATGACTTGAGCTCAGTTACGCAGAGTGGACACCGTCATGCTGCTAGTCGCGTTAGTGATTTTGTGCAATAATGTTTTGTGTTGTAATTTGTGTTTATCATAAATTGTTTAGTGTGGGCATGGAGAACATGTCGTGCAGGAATGAAAGTTTTTGCATTCTGAAAGGATCCTTTAAATCTACCCCCAAGGTCACAAGTCCTGCGACCTGCTCGAGGTGTTTCTTCTACCACAAAATAATGGTTCAAACACTGTCGCTGCTACTGGTAGCACGTAACTTTTGCAAGAAGGTGCGCCTCTTTTTTGTCTATTTATGAAACTACTAACAGACATTCGAGACACCTTTCGCGTAAAATTGATTTTTTTTACAAATCCTGCTGCAACTATGGATTTATTTGTAATAATCCATAACATAAAAAGTATATTTTGCCCAATTTATTTCTTTCTCAAGTCAAGTCAAGAGGAGAAATGTTGCAAATCTAGGGCACATCCTAAAACACAATACGAACTTCTGCAGGAGTTTATCTTGATGGGTAAAGGTGCTGGTAGAAGAGGAAAGAAAAAAGAAAAAAGTCATGATTGAGGAACAACAGATAGTGGCCCAGGATCGCGAGTGTCGCACTTTTTAGTCTTGTCTATACTAATATTATAAAGAGGAAAACTTTGTTTGCATATTTGTATGTTTGTTTGTTTGTTTGATTGTAATGAATAGGCTCAAAAACTACTGGACCGATTTAAAAAATTCTTTTACCATTCGAAAGCTACATTATCCACAAGTAACATAGGCTTAATTTTATTTTGGAAAAAAATAGGGTTCCGTAAGATATTTGGGTTTTTCGGACACAAGGTGTAAAAAATCAACCAGAAAAGTAGGGTAGGGGTAGGTAGGGGTAGGATAGGGGTAGTTGAAAGTTTACACCGAGTTTTACGCGGACGAAGTCGCGGGCGCCGGCTAGTGTAAAATAAAGAAGAATTACGTAGCTTTCAGCCAACCTTTGTTAGTCAGAGAGGCACTTGGAAAAGAAGAAAATCTATACAGCAGCTAACAAACAGTGGGTTTCTCGACGCAGCGACGGATTTTAATTAATAAATACAATTATTTAAATTTTACCAGTAAAATACTAATTAAACATAGCTTTTATGTAGCAATAAAACATAACTAGCTACTTAGCAATCCCACTTCTGATAACACTGCATACTAATGCGATTACATTACATACGGTGACATGTTGCGAAATATATTCATATGAATATTTTAATAGTTGCCAACAATGGAAATTAAAACTTATATTTTCATAGCATGTATGTGAGTAATATTATTAACGGACTTTCAAAAATACTTTTGTATATTTCTAAGTCCACACAAATGAGATCATCATCATCATATCAGCCGATGGACGTCCACTGCAGGACATAGGCCTTTTATAGAGACTTCCAAACATCACGATACTTAGCCACCTGCATCCAGCGAATCCCTGCGACTCGCTTGATGTCGTCAGTCCACCTGGTGGGGGGTCGGCCAACACTGCGCTTACTAGTGCGGGGTCGCCATTCCAGCACTTTCGGACCACAACGTCCATCGGCTCTTCGCAAACCTCTCGATCTCTATCTATCAAAAAACGCAATCCGTTGCGTAGTTTTAAAGATTTAAGCATACATAGGGTGTCACGTTATTTTTATTTGTAAAACAAATAAAAATACGGCATAATTTTAAAAGAAAAGTT
Source organism: Bicyclus anynana (assembly GCF_947172395.1). Classification (NCBI taxonomy): domain Eukaryota; kingdom Metazoa; phylum Arthropoda; class Insecta; order Lepidoptera; family Nymphalidae; genus Bicyclus; species Bicyclus anynana. The sequence continues at coordinate 15,075,415 of NC_069097.1, read as the reverse complement.
TATTAAAAAAAAAGAGTTGATAAGAGGGTCGGGGTGTGTGTGGCCGGCTTAAGGTCCGCTGCTATTTCGGTACCACACTCTCCTTGCTTCTTCAATCCGCGTGGTTAGCGCCTGCAGGGCTTTTTGATTCCAAAGGGGATCCCCACGTCGATCCAAGTCTCAAGGAAGTTCCTGGAATGCACCATTTGATATGCATTTTATAAACGATTATACTATAGTAATCTCGCGGACTGCCACGTTATTCAGCAAGCAAGAGGGGTACCTACTAATGACATTCTACAATCTACATGCTTCTAGGATGTGGCAGTCGTACAATATAAGAAAAAACAAACTGACTATTATTTAACTAACTCTAAGCATTTTTACATTTTCAAATAAATTGCATTTTCATTGCAAATTATAATTACAAACAAAAACAGAAAGAAGTATTTACAACAATGGAGGTATTAAGCTAAAACTATATACAACAGGAACAAACAGCACATACTATTAAAGTTAAGTAATAAGAACATTTTATTTGACTAAATAAACTTGCACAACTTACCCAGTATGGGAACTTCTCAAGAACACAATTAAATTCGGAATTGTGAAAAATTCGGAATTGTGAAACCAAGAATAAATTGGGTAAAGATTATTATTTCTTAGAATACGGTAGCTCTCTCCAAGACCGTTCAAAAAGTGCTCGTTCATTTTCAAACGTCATTGCCAAAGTCTGTGGACTTCGCGATTGTCAATGTCCACGCGACATTGACATTTGACACGTTAGAAGCGTTCCGTAGCACATAAAGGTGTGACCTAATTTAATAACAAAATTAAATATAGATAAATAATTTTTAACTAGTCTATATATTTTAGAAATAAGTTTTATTATTAATTTAAAAATATGTTCGACGCGTTACAGTACCGCCCTTCCTAAGTAGAATTTTGCCTAAGTGAAATTCTTTACCTACCCTGCATAAAATAAAACTAAATAAAAATAAAACTAAAATAAATCTAATTATACTTATTCACTAACTTTAAATCCTTAATATGCCATGCACCTATGTTACGACCTGAGAGATCTTCAAGTACATAGACTAAAGGAGATCGCTTTTCTAATACCTTGCATTTTTGATATTTGGGTGCCAGTTTCTTGCTGAAATAAGCTTCTTTGTCACTTAAGAAATAACATTTTTTCCATACGTTATCACCGACGTTAAACTCGATATGTTTACGTCTTAAGTTGTATCTTTCAGTGTTTTTTACGTGGCTTCGCCAAAGAGCGGTTTGCACTTTATCAAAAATGACAGCCAAATGACCTAAATTTTCTGCATACAAGTCACGCGGAAGAAATACAAATTCGTTTGAGGTATCGTTGTCGATATAATGAGACCCTGACGTAACAAGCTCTCTTCCGTGAACTAGAAAGGATGGTGTGAAGCCGGTAGTTTCATTTATAGAATTGTTAATTGCAAACTGTATCTTCGGAATATTAACATCCCACGACCTATGATCATCTTCCACGAATGATGATAATGCCGTAACAATAGTTTTGTTATAACGTTCTACGGTATTTATTTGTGGAGTATATTTAGGCGTAAAGTGGATGTTTGGGATGTTGTATGTTTTAAGCAGTTTATCAAGCTCTTTGCTTATAAACTGACTACCATTGTCCATCACGATAGTCTGTGGAACTCCGTGTACCAAAAATACATCATTTTCCAAGTGTTTAGTTATTAAATCGGACGTGGCTCTTCGTAACGGAAATATTAAGCAATACTTAGAGAAGCAGCATGTCACAACGAAAATGTAACAGTTTTGTTTTCGAGTATTGGGTAAAGGGCCGGCCAGGTCAATTGAAAGCATTTGAAATGGGCGAAAGCATTCTTTTGGCCTGCCCATTTTTCCTAATGTATTATGAGTGGGTATTTTATGGGATAAACATGAATCACAAGATGAAACAAAGTTCACTACATCCTTATGCATGTTGGGCCAATAGTAATTTAGACTTAGTCGTTTATAGGTTTTGAATATTCCAAAATGTCCCGAGATTGGTTCGGAATGGTTTTCTTTCAAAATTTGTAATCGGGATTCCTTTGGAATAACGAGTTTCCATTCGAATTCTGAGTGTAATGGATTGTTGGATTTCATGTAACGGTAAAGGTTTTTATTTTTTATAGTATAATTAGGAAAATTAGATGGAAGTTCAAGGCATCCGTTGTAAATTTTTAAATACCAAGCGTCATCAGTATTACTAAAGTCAGTCAAAGTAATATTAGCTACTGGGACTGTTCTAGATAAAGCATCAGGGATTATATGATCTTTACCGCGACGATGTTTTATTACGAAATTAAAAGATGAAAGTCGGACTCCCCATCTAGCTAAGCGTCCTGTTGGGTTTGAAAGGGAAAGAAACCATTTTAAGGCAGCGTGGTCCGTAAAAACATTACATGTCAACCCGTTCTCAATATAGCAGCGCCAGTGCTCTAAAGCAGTTAATACAGCAAGAGCTTCTCTTTCTGTCACACTGTAGTTTTTTTCAGGACCTGTTAACGTTCTGCTCATATAAGCTATTGGATGTTCTTCATTATTAATTGTCTGAGATAACATTCCACCTATTCCATAGCTGCTAGCGTCAGTGTGAATATCGAAAGGGTAATCAAAATTAGGACAAGCCAAAACAGGAGCCCGAACTAACATTGATTTTAAAGCCAAGAAGGCCTTATCAGATTCAGCCGTCCATTGGAATGGCGGAGAATTCTTTCTTGTTGAAGTAAGCTTATTAAGCGGGCCAGCGATTGTGCTGAAGTTAGGTATGAACCTTCTATACCACGATGCAGTGCCCAAGAAGCGCTTAACCTCCTTTTTAGTAGTAGGAGTTGGATAGTTCAGAATAGCATCAACTTTGGTTGGATCCGTGCGAAGTCCAGCAGCGTCTACTATGTAGCCTAAGTAACTTAATTGATCTCTAAAAAACTGGCTCTTTTCTAGGTTTATAGTTAAATTAGCATTTTTCAATTTGTCAAGGACACGTTGAAGAAGAGATACATGTTCATCAAATGTTTTGCTTACTATTATAATATCATCGAGGTAGGCAAATACCTTTAATTCGAATTCCGGTCCAAACAACTTGTCCACTAGTCTTTGTTGTGTAGCCGGTGCATTAGTTAGTCCAAAAGGAGTCACTTTAAATCTAAAGGTACCACGTCCAGGAACATAGAACGCCGTTTTATCTCTATCAGGTTCGTGAAGTGATATTTGCCAAAAGGCTTTGGACAGGTCGACACTAGAAAGATATTTCGCATCTCTTAAATTGTCTAAAATTTCTGACACATATGGCAAGCTGTAAGCATCCTTTCTAGTTACAGAGTTTAATTTCCGACTGTCCAAACAAAATCGAGGCCTACCGTCTTTTTTATTGACTATTAGTATTGGAGAAGACCAAGGGCTTTCAGTTGGTTCTATGACATCTAGACCGAGCATCTCATCTACCAATTCTGCAATTATGCGTTGTTTCTCTATAGACAACCGATAACTACGCTGCCTGATAGGTTCTACACTACCCGTATTAATTTTATGTGTAATTGCGGAAGTCTTACCAAGTCCTTTAACTTCAAAAGAGATCTCTGTGAATTTATCTATTATCGTTTTTGATATATTCTTTTCACTATCGTCGAGGTTTTCATAGCCATTGATAAAATTTTGAGGCTTCGCCGAGATATTAATCTTATTCACTTGTGCCTCAAATTCAGAAAAATAATTAATAGATGCCAAGTGTTTAGGGAAGATCTGAAACTCCTTCCAAAAATCAATGCCAAGTATCAAAAAGGTATCAATTTCAGGAATAACATGTGCTTTTATAACCTTCAATTGACCTCCGAAAACTAAAGGTAATAAAATGTAACCTAGTGAACTAATTTGTTGTCCTCCAGCGGTGGTAACATTTATCCTAGAGTCTAAATGTAATGTAAGATTGTAGTTTAGCAAATGCCTATGAGAGTTGTTTCCTAATATACTAACGGCTGAGCCAGAATCTAAAAGACCGTAAATATCCAAGCCTTCTATATTATTTATATTTACTTTTAAGTAAGGTCTAGGATCTCCGCTCGGTACTTTATTGAAAATTGAAGCGATATTGTAAGATGTAAAAAAATTTTTTATTGTTATAAGCCAACTAGTCCAATCTGAGCGGTCAAACTTTGGACTACTTTTGGCTATGCTACAATTTTCAATAATTAGTTTTTTGTTTCCGTTTCTTTAGGAGTACATTTTGGACAATCAGGAGTGCGATAGTCTTTTAGCCCACACTTAAAGCAAAATATAGTGCGTTCAGCCTGACATTCACTCATAGTATGAGTATTATCACGACATCGGTGACAATACTTAGTTGAACTTTTAGTAAGCGACTCATTAATTGCATAAGTTTTATTTATAAGTTCTTTATTTGGTAAATTAGAGGTATTACTATTGTAGCTATTTGGTTTAAAATTTGAAGTATTGTAATATCTTTGAGTATATTGAATTTTATTAGATTCCTTTACATGGCGATAAGCGAATTCGGGTGCTACAGAGTTTGAGTTGGAGGTAGGAGGTTCTTTAAAGTTATCACAACGTATTTTAATACGTTCATAATTGCGACAAATTGAACGTAGCTCATCAATGCTTTTAATATCTGAGCATGTGAACAATACACTTGCGTAACAAGGCCTAATATTATGAATTAGAATTTCCAGTTTCTCTTCTTCAGGTAAATCTTTATTAAGACGCGAAAACATGCCTTTCATAATAGCAAAGTAAGTTATTATATTTTCTGTAGCACCTTGTGTCCTACTGCGAATTTCTGATAACATCCTATAATCGTAATCGACGAGATCAAAGTCTTCTTTGAGTGTCGTTAAGAGATCTTTCCATGTATCAACATCTCTTTTAATGCTTCGATACCAGTGGAGAGCGTCTCCTATAAATAGATCACATGCATAAGAAAGCATCTTCTTGTCGGTAACATCTTTAGATACACGGAACTCCTCCACACGCTCAATAAATGAACGAACACATGATTTACCATCAAATTTGATCTTTGCCAAATCTGGGGATAAACTGCGTTCACAAGTAATAGAAAGCTTAGTTAAATTATCTAGGGAAGTTTGTTCATAATCAGGATTCGAGGTAGATTCCGCGCGAGAACGTGCTTCTGTTTTTACTATTTTTTGTAACTGTACGCATAATGTTTCATAAAAATCTCTAGAATCCGCAAGAGCAGCAGCATTGTCACTCTTCTTAGAAGTAACTACTCTCTGCAATCTATGATAAATATGGTTGAGTAAGTTTGCGGTTCTATCAATGAGTGGCTTTTGTAAATCAGTTTTTAACGTATCGATATTACATTTAATTTTTGTCAACGTTTCAGTTATACCCGCATGATCTTCGGCAAAATCAAGACAAGATTCCAGAATTTCTTCTGAAGGGTATTTTTGTGTTAGCTTAGTAACTTGCCGGCGAAGCTCTGACACATTATCAGCGGGTGACTCACCTCTGATAATTACTTCGTATATTAATTCAGATTTTTGGAGTAAAAGGAATTTAATTGGATAAGACATTTCTAGGTATGTTGTGCAAATTCAACTAATAATTTAGTAAACAGAAACAAAATATCGGTAAGAGCAACAAAAGAAAACGAGAAAAGAAAAAAAATTGCAACAAAAAAAACACAAAGCTTAAACTATGTATAACAAGTACCCTACAATTTTTTTTTTTTTTACTAATAGTAGACTTTTTTTAATATGTTCTTAACCACTATAATTGTAATAATAGAAAAAAAATATATTATTATTAGTAGGTACGTAGGTACTTATTACACATTCATAATAAAATTATAATTGACTAAACAAGTATAATAAAATATATAATATATGTAATTAAAACTAAACTAAGACATACACCATCACCAGAAAGCAAGAGAAGTATGCAGCCGACCTTAGACCTCGAGGGAAAAACACGAGTTGGGCGCCATATGTCACGTTATTTTTATTTGTAAAACAAATAAAAATACGGCATAATTTTAAAAGAAAAGTTTATTAAAAAAAAAGAGTTGATAAGAGGGTCGGGGTGTGTGTGGCCGGCTTAAGGTCCGCTGCTATTTCGGTACCACACTCTCCTTGCTTCTTCAATCCGCGTGGTTAGCGCCTGCAGGGCTTTTTGATTCCAAAGGGGATCCCCACGTCGATCCAAGTCTCAAGGAAGTTCCTGGAATGCACCATTTGATATGCATTTTATAAACGATTATACTATAGTAATCTCGCGGACTGCCACGTTATTCAGCAAGCAAGAGGGGTACCTACTAATGACATTCTACAATCTACATGCTTCTAGGATGTGGCAGTCGTACAATATAAGAAAAAACAAACTGACTATTATTTAACTAACTCTAAGCATTTTTACATTTTCAAATAAATTGCATTTTCATTGCAAATTATAATTACAAACAAAAACAGAAAGAAGTATTTACAACAATGGAGGTATTAAGCTAAAACTATATACAACAGGAACAAACAGCACATACTATTAAAGTTAAGTAATAAGAACATTTTATTTGACTAAATAAACTTGCACAACTTACCCAGTATGGGAACTTCTCAAGAACACAATTAAATTCGGAATTGTGAAAAATTCGGAATTGTGAAACCAAGAATAAATTGGGTAAAGATTATTATTTCTTAGAATACGGTAGCTCTCTCCAAGACCGTTCAAAAAGTGCTCGTTCATTTTCAAACGTCATTGCCAAAGTCTGTGGACTTCGCGATTGTCAATGTCCACGCGACATTGACATTTGACACGTTAGAAGCGTTCCGTAGCACATAAAGGTGTGACCTAATTTAATAACAAAATTAAATATAGATAAATAATTTTTAACTAGTCTATATATTTTAGAAATAAGTTTTATTATTAATTTAAAAATATGTTCGACGCGTTACAAGGGACAGAGAAAGCGACTTTGTTTTGTACTATGTAGTGATAACTGAATAGTATTTTGATATTAAGGAATCTTTATGTAACTTGTACCGACTCGTAAATCTATGATTTATACTATGTTGATGAATATACATACAGATAACAATTTTTATCATATTGATTCCTTTCAGGTATTTCATAGCTGGAGAGGCAGAGGAATTTTTCAACATAAAAGCGGATAAGCTAATGGAAACAATGCTTAAAGACACATACATAGGAAAAAAATTTGAAAAAATATTTCCATCATTTCCAAAAACTAAAGTCCCATCTAAGGTTATTACTAAAACAACAAAAAAAGTCCATTTAACCTCAGAACGTCAACCAGTATTAACGACCACACCATCAAAAAAAGGTCCAAGGAATATGACTTTAAAAGAGTACCGTTCAAGAAAACGTAATCTGGACCTTAAAATGATATTGAACAATGTTCACTATTTACCTAATTTCAGAAGAGATGAAGACGAGATCTCCTTACAAACAAGAAGATTGAATAACGTTACATCTACTCGTAAGTATCCTCATATTCTGAGGGAGGATTACTTCGGAAAAGATCCAGTGTACAGTAAGCGACTAAAAGATCGAACCAGATCACTGATGGCGCAGTTTGTTTACGAGACAAGATACAGTTTGACATATGCTCAGTTGCTGAGAAAGAAGTATTTAAATGACGTATCTTTCCAAATGGGCTTCTGTTTTTCGCTGTTAAGAAGCCTGAAGGATCAACAAATGGTCATATATTCAGCATTTAACACTCTACAAGATAGGATAATGCGGGTGTACGCTCATGTGAAGTTGTATGAGAAAATTGTCAAGCTAGACATAGACATGAAGGATGTGATGAGGCTCATAGTAGAGCTTGACAAGAAAAGGATAGCACTTATCTACCAAGCTACTTACCAACCAACTGTTGTGTTTCCATGAACCAGATCAGCTCAACACCATCTCCTTTACTTTATCCTACTTAAGTAGGGTCAACTAAATATGTCAATCCCTTCCATTCTCTTTTATTTATTAACACGCTTTTATTAGCTTCGTTATCCACCAATACGGCTCACTGCTGAGGTTGAGTCTCCTCTCAGAATGAGAGGGGTTAGGCCAATAGTCCATCAGGCTGGCCCAGTGCGGATTGGCAGACTTCACCCATGCAGAGAATTAAGAAAATTCTCTGGTATGCAGGTTTCCTCACGATGTTTTTCTTTCATCGTTTGAGACACGTGATATATAATTTCTTAAAAAAATACCTGAGTAAATGGTTTAAAGGATCCAGTCCATTTCAGGTCCACTCTTATATATCTCGTATCATTAAAATTTGGAAAATTCAAAGATTTTATCAAAATTTATTAAAGTGAATAAATCTAGCTAAGTAAAAAGAAATAAATAAAATAAAATCTCAATTTTTTGAGTTATATCAAGATGGCGCCCATAGATCAACTATGACATGACCATAGATTAATATACGACATGAAAATTGACAGCAAACGTCAAATCGATTACTGCATTGAAAACTTCATCTATCCGTCATTATTACCCGTAATAATGTTGCATTTCTTGGGAGATAATGAATATTATTTCCACCTGTATTTATGCATGTATCTGTAATCAATCAATTCATAAAGAATTAAAGTAAATTCGTAGATTTGTATAATCAAAAATAGTTAAAAAAATATTTTCTTTTATTTCCGCTACGGTACAATGACTGATCCTGGGCTCCATACAATTTTGGACCATCTCCTTTCAACAGAATACTCCGCGAATTCCGGAAATAAAGTTTCTTAACAATCAACCAATCAATCAAATTATTTATTTGAAGATACATAATATGTAGACAGATGATAGGTGGTTCTAAAAACTTCCGTTTATTCTTTTGAGACACGTAACCCTAAAACATGTTTTAGTTTACAGTTTCAGCTTGCAACAATGTATGTTGATCCCATTACAGTGAGATGTTATACAGCGCTTACATTGTGTTCAAAGCGCTATGGAGCAGATAAACGAGACGAGGCGGTAAACTTCGCCCATTACTGTTCTTATGGACGAAATGTTTCTCTAGCTTGTCTATACATAGTTAAAGCCACAGATTAAAGAATAATAGACATATAGGTACCGTGATAGCCAAGTGGATACGACCTCTGCCTCCGATTCCAGAGGATGCCGGCAGCGCCGGCCCGAAGTAAATTTTAGAATGGAGCGAGATCCAATTATGGCGCCTCTCCTGTTTGCTCTAGGCTCCTAATAATAATTTTAAGTACCAATTGTGAGTCCAATATGGAACGCGAAGATCTCGACCATACTCTGCAGTGACCAATTGAAAATCAGGTGCAATACAGTTTACGGTCGACTAGGATTTTAGTAGTAGGTAATAGAATATCGCTAACTTCTAAAATCATACTCCCATAAAGACAATTGAAAAAAAAAAGAAATTTCTTTTGTCGTTCTTTATCATTTAGGCGCCCCCTAGGATTTGGCGCCTGGAGCGACCGCTCCGTTCGCCGTATGGACGGGCCGGCCCTGGATGTCGGTTCGAATCCGGTCCGGGGCATGCACCTCCAACTTTTCAGTTGTGTGCATTTTAAGAAATTAAATATCACGTGTCTCAAACGGTGAAGGAAAACATCGTGAGGAAACATGCATAACTGAAATTTTCTAATTTCCCTACGTGTGTGAAGTCTGCCAATCCGCATTGGGCCAGCGTGGTGAGTATTGGTATAACCCCTGACATTCTGAGAGGAGACTCGAGCTTAGCAGTGAGCCGAATATGGGTTGATAATGATGATGATGAGACAGATAGAACGCACGGAACACGACGGTGTCGTAGCTTTTTCAAATACAAAATTCAAAACTAATACATTCTCGAGTCAGTACGACACGAAACGTCAACATTCGTAATTTTTATATAATTTAAGAAAAATGGCGTCTTGTGTTTGTAAATACTAGAAAAATGTTGAATGTGCAAATGGAAGGACATAAGAGGAGAGGAAGGCCAAAGAAGAGATGGTTGGATTGTGTGAAAGAGGACATGTGTGTAAAAGGAGTGGATGATGAGTTGACGAGTAATAGAGACGAATGGAAAAGATTGACATATTTTTCCGATCCCACTTAAGTGGAATAAGGGTAAGGAGATGATGATGAAAAACTGTTCACAAAAACTAAAGAAATAAGATGGAGTATTTTTTTATTGGTAATTATTGATTATTATATTAATTTACGTAATTGCTGGTAGTGTTAAATTTTGAAATAGGAATCATGAAAAAAGTTTGTATATGCGGATGTCAAGGAGACGCGTGACGTTTGTTTTGTTTATGGGTTTCACCGGCTTCACACGTTACTTGTAAAGACTCATTCTGAATCATTCTTTATTCTGTGGTTGAGGCATATGAATATATGTAAGTTTCTATGTGGCTACCGATCACAAGGTTTCCTCACGATGTTCTTCCTTCACCGCTTGAGACACGTGATATTTAATTTCTTTTAGGACCGTATTAGAACCTACGCCCTCCGAATCAAAGGCAGGGGTCATATTCACTAGGCTATCACGTCTCTTATAGATATATAGAGCTTACCTTAGTTAAAAGCCTTGTTCACGTCACTGCCCGCATAATATAATGCAAGTGAACCGACCGCAAAACAAATGTGTATCCTGAAATATTGCCGTAACTGCGTCGATGCAGGTGTACATTTTGAAACAGAACTCACCGCCTTCAATATTTATTATTTATTTTAAATACTAGCGGACGCCCGCGACTTCGTCCGCGTGTAATTTAGTTTTTCACAAATCCCTCGGGAACCATGGCTTTTTCCGGGATAAAAAGTAGTCTATGTGTTAATCCGGGCTATAATATATCTTAATACCAAATTTCAGCTAATTCAATTCAGTAGTTGAGGCGTGAAAGAGTAACAAACATTCATATCATTAAAATCATTAGTGTGCAAATCTCGAGAAACCATGGATTTTTTCGCCATGGTTAGCCTATGTGTTAATCCAGAGTAAAAACTATTTCCATTCCAAATTTTAGCCAAATCGCTTCAGTAGTAGCGACGATAAAGAGTATATAGATAAACATCCAAACATTCAAACATACATCCAAATATCCATACAAACTTTCGCATTTATAATATTAGTAGGATTTATTTTAAATATAAATATACATTTTTTAACCGACTTCCAAAAAGGAGGAGGTTCTATGTTCGGCTGTATGTTTTTTTTTTTTTTTTTATGTATGTCCAGCGATAATTCCGTCAATTATGGACCGATTTTGAAAATTCTTTTTTTGTTTTGTAGGGTTTATTTCCAGGGTGGTCCCATTTTTTTCATGTCAGGATCTGATGATGGCATCCTGGAGAAATCGAGGGGAATTTTCGAAAGTTGTAGAGACGACTACTGCGTTTGTTAGTGTTTCCATAAGGTACTTTAAACCACTATAACTTTCTGAAAGTTTGGAGTTGGTCTGATGATGGAGCCGAAACACAGACGATGGAACTCGTCAAGGATTTACAGCAGTCACCTTTTGTTTGGGCTTGATTAATTTGTATTGATGAGTACTTTCCACCTATATGGGTTGTGACTGTATTAAGGGTCTCGTGATGAAGACGAGGGGCAGTGAGGAGAACTCCTCGACGGTTCACAGTACCTACCTTGTGTTTGGACTTCATAATTTTGTATTGATAAGAACTTTCCACGTAGATAGGTTGTGACTGTACACACGCAGTAATACCTACTGCGTGTGTACAGTCACAACCTATCTAGCTAGCACTAAAAATAAAAAAATAAAAATTTTAATAAAAAAAATTCAACCGACTTCCAACTCAAAAAATAACTAACTAAAAAGCAAAAAATAACATCCTACCTATGTGCTACCTTTTGATCAGTTTGAAGGCGGTGCCAAGCCAGTGTCGTGTTTTAATTAAAGCTGTTTCTGGAATAACCACAGAAATTTAGTAGTTTAAACGTATTTAATTAAAACATCACTGGCTTGGCACCGCCTTCAAATTAATCAGAAGGTAGCACATAGGTAGGATGTTATTTTTTGCTTTTTAGTTAGTTATTTTTTGAGTTGGAAGTCGGTTGAATTTTTTTTATTAAAATTTTTTTTTAACATAACATGTAACTTAACGGTGTGACATAAATCGATTGAGTTTTTCCGCACACCGGCATTCGTCGGATTGATGAATAGGTAATGGGGTTCGCGGACTTGCGGTAAGTTATATACCGGTTTGCGTCTATCGCGACATGCGTGGATGTGTGGATCAAATTGCCTCTTTGTCGTGTTGCTACTTTGCGTGCTTATTTAGTTTATTAATCGATGAAGGTTTTTCTTATTCTTTACAAGTTATCCCTTGACTACAATCTCACCTGATGGTAAGTGATGATGCAATCAAAACTGAAGGCGGGCTAACTTGTTAAGAGGAGGATGAAGATCTACACCCCTTTCCGTTGTTACACGACATCATACCGGAATGCTAAAACGCTATGCCGGTAGGGTGGTTACTAACCACGGCCGAAGCCTCCCACTAGCTAGACCTGGATCAATTAAGAAAACCTCAATTGACCCAGTCGGGGATCGAACCCAGGAACTCCGTCTTGTAAATCCATTGCGGAGTGTGATTTTTTTAATTGGTCCAGAGCTGGGAGGCTTCGGCCGTGGCTAGTTATCACCCTTCTAAAGACGTACCGCCAATCGATTTAGCGTTCCGGTACGATGTCGCGTAGAAACCGAAAGAGATGTGGATTTACATTCTCCTTCTAACAAGTATGCCTGATTCCATCTTAGATTGCATAATCACTTACCATCAGGTGAGATTGTAGTCAAGGGCTAACTTGTAAAGAATAAAAAAAAGTTTCCAACAGTTTAGTACTAAACTGTTGAATACCTAAACTATTTACAACAGTTCACAGCAAAAAAGTTGATTGAAGCATATTCTATTCCGCAACTAAACAACACGCCCGTCGTTTTTCCAGTGTTGCCAAAAAAGGCGGGAAAAAAACATAGCGTGCTATGACTCACTAACAAAATGGTTCCAATTCCTGTTCATTTATTTATACTTGGTATGCATTGGCGACTTGCCAGACTGGCAACACTGGAGAATATTTACAATTTAGATACCATTTTCAGGAATGTTTGTAACTTCAAATGACTTGAATTGAATTAAAAGTGACTACAAATTTTTTGTGGGTTCGAATCCGGCCCGGGGCATGCACCTCTTAATTTTTCAGTTGTGTGCATTAAAGTAAATTAAATATTAGGAGTCTCAAACGGTGAAGGAAAAACATCGTGTCGAAAAATTTGCCAACCCATATTCGGTTCTCTGCTGAGCTCGAGTCTCCTGCCAGAATAATAGGGATAAGGCCAATAGTCCACCACGCTAGCTCAATACGGATTTTCAGACTACACATACACAATTAAAAAAATTCTCTGGTATGCAGGTTTCCTCACGATGTTTTCCTTCACCGTTTGAGACACGTGATATTTAATTTCTTAAAATGCACACAACTGAATAGTTGAAGGTACATGCCCCGGGCCGGATTCGAACCCACGCCCTCCAGAATCGGTGACAAAGGTCATATTATCAAAATTCAAAAATTCATTTATTTCAAGTAGGCTCATTTTACAAGCACTTTTGATACGCCAGTTGACTATTTGTAAAGATTCTACCACCTGTTCTGCTGAGAAGAAACCGGCAAGAAACTCAAGAGTTGCTCTTTAAAAAATCATACAATATTATAATTTACAATTGATGACAACATTACAATTTCTTATAGTTTTACTTACTGTGTGAAGGTGGAAGCTGATCCAACGGCCTCCAAGCATCGTTATCATTGAGGAACTCATCAATGGTGTAATAACCTCGACTAAGTAAATGTTTTTTAACACATTGCTTAAAGCTATGCATTGGCAGGTCCAGTCCATCACAGTTTTATGGATCTTATTATAGAAGAGTACACTCAAACCTACAAAAATTTTTTTTACTCTTTGGAGACAATATGCAGAAATGACTAATTTATGCCCGTGTCTAGTAAGACGTTGGCTTAAATCTCCTTTTTGTTTGTACAAATTAATATTTTGTCTTACATAGACTATACTGTTATATATATATTGACAGGCTATTGTTAGTATACCTATTTCTGTATACTTTTTACGAAGAAATCCAATGGACTATCACGACTCTACTTATCTATTACATATTCAAATTATGAACTAATAAGTTTCTATGAACATATTTAAATTATCTCCGCTTTTAGCTTTAATTGTAAAATCTTGGTTTTTGAAAACGAAAATTGTCCGCATTAACAGAAAGCTCTTGTAATTAGCACCTCAATAATAATTGTTTTGTGTTAAACTCCATTCGCTTTTAATGTGTCCATGTTGGCAGCGCTCCAAACGTTCGGAGAATATTCCGAAAATTCCGAAGCGCGATATTTGTGCATTTAAATTCCGCTTCCCGCGACGAAACTCCGGATAATCTGTTTTTTTTAAATATAATTAAAATACATACCGTATGGTAACAATGAAATGAGTTTGCGTTTAATGTTGTTAAGGTTTAACAAAAAATTACGCATATTGATTCTTTTTATATTAAAACTAAAAGACGCCCGCGACTTTGTCCTCTTATAGACCTCCTTAATCCGGCCCGTCACAAAATCAGTTCTTAGCAAACTACTGTTATCGCCGCGTTGCAACGACTTGAGGCGTTCGAGCCGTCCACATCTCATCGTTTTTGCTGTGCAAAAATGTGGATGCAAATATTTCATACGAATTCCTTGGACAAACACAACGTCAGATTGATGTTCGCGGCGTTTTACTGTTCTGTAGTAGAAAGGAGAAGGAAGTACTAGATGAAGTTCCTGAGCATTCTCACCAACGTTAGTAGAAGAGCACGTTAAGCCGTCGGTCCCAGATAGTCAGTCTTGAATAATTAAACATTATCACCCTAAGCCTTGACTACAACCCTTGTAGTCAAGGGTTAACTTGCATAGAATAAAAAAAAACAAAAATAAGCTCCCCAATGCACATTGCAGCAGCTTAGTCGATCTCTTCATACACAAATTTAAAGAAAGCAGGGTACTTCTACGGGCGCGATGACAAATTCGATTTATCTTCATTTCAATCTAAATTAAACCTATTAATCAAATATCAAATCCTTTATTTGCTGATACAGTTTACAAGATCTTAACAAATAAAATTAAGGTCTTAATGCAAAACAATAGAAAAAAAAATACTTTAAAACAATAAAGAATTAATACAAAAATATCGACGATAAAGAAATTACAATATTTTTCTTAGTAATTAAGCGATGAAAATATAATGAGATTTGCGTGAGCCAGAAGGCAAGATCGTTGGATAAAACCATTAAAATGCCAAACTTTCCGTCATCCTATTAACAATTTTCATATTAATTTTTCCTGTTTCATTTCCCACGTCACGCATTTTTCTTGTACCATCCTGCAGAAATAGGGCACTAGCGCATTTAGTGTTGAGTACAAGTTACAGACTATAAGCGGGTATTACAGGAGAAATATTTTTAGAAATTATTATTTTTTGGATGAAGTTGGTTCGTTCAAGTATGACGTAGTTTTTATTTAAATTCTGACGCATTTTATTTAGTATTTAGCTACATTTTTAATTGTATTATCATCAGGTGAAATCGCCGTTAAATAGTAACTGAAATTATAGATAAATACCAACTTGTATATTGAAACATCTCAAAATTCTTTTAGGAAAGTAAATTTGGAGCTTAGACCAACCACACTGCTTTAATTGCAGGCTTAGGTAGAATAATGTTTAACTCTATTTTATTAATTTTTAATTTTGATATTAAATACACCACGGCCTGGCTTGGCTTAATAAATTCTCCAAGACACAAATTTTGAAAGCACCACTTAATAAATTCTAGATTGTCTAGAATTTCTTGGAATCTTAAGATGGATCTGTAATCTAGATTCTAGATACAGCAGGCTAATTCACTAACTTTGATTTATTTTACATAAACAAAAATGAGATTCTATCTAACAAATGTCATTCGGTGCCTACTGGCAACCCTTCATGGATATCATACAGTATGTAAATATTCACGAAGGTTGCTAGTAGGATGCCATACAGTATGTACATTTCTCAGTTGATTTGATATTTATTTTAATAGGTTGTTATTAAAGACAAAATTAGTGAATAGTTCTTGAACGTAGTGCTACACATCTAACTAACTAACAATAGATAAGTTTATAAATATATTGTTACATAAAAAATCACCATATTTTTTTTTTAAAAATCGCTTTCATTAAAAAAACAAACTATTCCAATAAATTGTTCTCATTGTAGAAAAATACTTCCATCACAGTAAAATCGCTACCGCTTCTGTCTTAAGGCACAGCCGGCTGATATTGACACGATCCGTGGTTATGAAAGGTAAAATAACAACATCGGTTATTTCCTTTTTCCCCGTAAACCCATTGTTTACGGGGGCACGGAGCGGTACAGAGCGTCCAACGGCGCCTTTATTGACTGCGGTTACATAAAAGTTACGGTTTTATTCTACTGCAACGATACTAATTCAAGGAAATGTAATGCATGCTTTGACTTGTTTTTTTCTGGCTAATGATACAACAGACCTCAGACCAATTATTGTATAGGACCTGCCTCGCTAGACGTTACTTTTCTGTCAAAGTATATGATCAACGATCTAATGCGATTATAAAATCTGTCTCTATAGAATCGATGTTAAATAGTTGTAATCGTGTTCGTCGGTTAAAGAGCTCCGTAAAAATACCTTTTTGTGTAGTTGAATGGTGTAAAAAACGGGCAAAAATTCTAGTTTAGTATAAGATATATACCAAATCTAAGCTCGTTTTCCTCAGAAAATGACAGACAATTTTGTTCGTGACTATGAGTGCGATACAGGTCCTTCTATAATTGGTCTGAGCAACAGACTCACTACAAATATAAATTGTAAACCACGACGTAAACATTTTTCAATAAAAGAATATTATTTATCTTACGTATTTTATGATTACGTGTTATTCCTAACTAGCAAACGCACGTAACTCTGTTCACAAATTCAACCAAACCACAAATGAAACCATGAATATCACATCTATACTAATATTATAAAGCTGAAGAGTTTGTTTGTTTGATTGAACGCGTTTATCTTAGGAACTACTGGTCCGATTTGAACAATTCTTTCAGTTTTAGATAGCCCATTTATCGTGGAAGGCTATAGGCTATATATTATCCCTGTATTCCGACAGGAACGGAAACCACGCAAGTGAAACCGCAAGGCGTCAGCTAGTAATTATTATAAAGGCGAAAGTTTGTGTGTAAGTGTGTATGTTTGTTCCTCCTTTACGCTGCGGCTCCTGAAGCGATTTGGGTGAAATTTGGAATGAAAATAGATTTTACTCTAGATTAACACATTTCTTCCCGGAAAATCCATGGATCCCGCAGGATTTGTAAAAAACTGAATTCCACGCGGATGAGGTCGTGGGGATCCGTTATTTACAGGATAAAAGTAACTTATGTGTTAATTCAGAGTTATATATTTGAGAGAAATCGGTTTAGTAGTAGCGGCGTGAAGGAGTAACAAACATACACACTTACCCATATGCTTTCACCATAAAAACTAATCCCATCATTATTTGTTTTTTATTATTTACAAGTTAGCCCTTGAATATAATCTCGACTGATGGTAAGTGATGATGCAATCGAAGATGGAAGCTGGCTAATTGATTAACAGGAGGATGAAAATCACACACCCACACCCCTTTCGGTTTCTACACGACATCGTACCGGAACACTAAACGTTGGTGGTACGTCTTTGCCGGTAGGGTGGCAACAAGCCACGACTAAAGCCTTCCACCAACCAAAATGTCAGTACATAAACGCTGTCAAGTGTACAAAATAGAACACAGATACTCTACTCTACTACTACTCTACTCGCCTCCGATTCCGGAGGTTGTGGGTTCGAATCCGGTCCGGGGCATGCACCTCCAACTTTTCAGTTGTGTGCATTTTAAGAAATTAAATATCACGTGTCTCAAACGGTGAAGGAATGCATCGTGAGGAAACCTGCATACCAGAGAATTTTAATTCTCTGCGTGTGTGAAGTCTGCCAATCCGCATTGGGCCAGCGTGGTGGCCTATTGGCCTAGCCCCTCTCATTCTGAGAAGAGCCTCGAGCTCAGCAGTGAGCCGAATATGGGTTGATATCTACTACCACTCTACTCGTATGTATAGTACTTCATACAAGAGATAAAAAAATAATGTTTACTGTCTATCAAAAACAAGTAAGAAATTAAAAAGTCGAGCGAAAGTTAAACATTTAATACAGACGTCCCGAGATCAGCTTCAGCCCATTTGTCTTTCCGAAATTCATAAATAAGAAACTTGTACGCAGGGAACTCCTAAGTATTATCAAACAAGAATCTCTGAACTTTTATTGCTTCAGAAACGAGGATGAATACATTTTATAAAAAAGTTTTAGACAGGATAAAAGTGATCGTTTTATTGAAAATTCATTTAATTTGTGTATGCATTAATTTTGAATCGGTTATTTTATATATCTTTTACATCGTTTAATAATAAAGTATTTAACTTTATGATTAATCGATGTAAAAGATAATAAAGTAATAAAGTATTTAACTTTATTATTAAACGCTACACTTTAATTAATGCCGTAAGGGATATAACCAGAAGGCTCTGTGTTCAAATCGATTGTATTTTAAGGGTATATACCAGTATATTAATTCCAATTGTGAATCTAAGCTATAGAAAGTCCTGCTGACGCGTCGATTTTTAACTATTTCAGTCCAACTGTTTTAAAGGAATGCGCTTTATGTTTTGCAATTAACTTCTAATTAATCCTAATAATTTAGGATTTATCATCATTAATATCGTCAGCTCAATGTTTCAGAACCGACAGGGTTCCTTCTAGGAATGGGAGTTTGAACTTAGAAGCATGGGTAAAAACATCTTTAATTGAAATTGATCGTTAGCATATAATAGCCGCTCTAATACACACGTCTTTATCTTTAAGAAATGAGTAAATCTGTTTCTCAGAAATTGTACAGTTTCACTTTATTTTCCCTACGTCTTGTTTACAGACTTCCAACTTAGCGATTTCCTTAAATGAAAAACTGTTTTCAAAGAACGTCGTTTTTCCAACAAGTAGAAAAGTAAGAGAAAGTTAATAAAACGTTTAATTTCTTGCTTACTTTTGAAAACATGTAAATATGAACGGAGAAACTTCATATTTTATCTTTTAAAGAAAACTATCACTTCTCTGTTTATTTCGAAGATAACAAGCAATAAATGAAAATTTATACATAATACTAGCGGACGCCCGCGACTCGGTTCGCTCCTTAATCCAGCCAATTGACAAAATCCGCTCTAAGCGGATACCTAAACTACCTCTCTGACAAATTTCATTTTAGTACGTCAATCGATTTTCGAGATTTCGTGATGAATTTCCTTTCACATTTTTAATATATTACGATAAATTGCATGTATTATACTGCAACTAACCTAACCACTGAATCGACTGCCTTTTTAGTGGTTAGTCTAAATGGTTTTGGATCACGAGGTCCTGGGTTCGAGTCCTTGGTCTATGAAATACCGAGCAATTTTTTCTTCTAAGATTTTTTTACTGAAAATTGTTAGGCTGGCTTAACCTGCTCTTGGTGGTGTAAGGCCAAAAAAAAAAAGTATTTGGGATATTGGTGGCGCCAACCCGCATCAAAGCGACGTTGTGGAATTGCAAACTTCACACACGCAGAGAGTTAAGAAAATTCTCAGGTAGGTATGCAGGTTTTCTGAAAAGTTGGAGGTGCATGCCCCGGACCGGATTCGAACCCACACCCTCCGGGATCCGAGGCAGAGGTCATATTCACTGGGATCACGGCTGGGTTATCACTCACAAAGCACAAATTAAACCTTGTTTACGTAAATACACCATACCTACTTCTTAACCATTACTTCATACTTTTCAGGCCCTGTAGCCAAGTGACCATCGACTCTCTTTCTACGATCGCAAACTCTTTGAAAACTACAAAAATGTATGGGAATGACGTAACCTGTCAATAGCCAATGTCATTGACATATTTTTTTAGTTTTCGAAGCGTTTGCAATCATAGTAAGAGAATCGACGTGTTGCTTGGCTACATTGGAAGAATCTCAGACTAAATACATAAGAACTAGTATCGCACCCAAATTCACGAACAAAATTTTCTGCCATTTTATATCTTATACTAAACTAGCAGTTTTTGTTCGTTTTTTACACCATTTAACTACACAAGAAGGTATTTTTACGAAGGTTTTTAACCGACTGACACTATTGTAAACTATGAAACATCGATTCTATAAAGACAGTGTTTATAATCGCATAAGATCGTTGATCATATACTTTGACAGAAAAATAATGTCTTGCGAGGCAGGTCTTTATCTAATTAGTCTGAGGGCAGAATAGACAGACTAAATCTTATTTTTGCAGCACGTTTTCTCTAAATCTGTGTTCTTTCTTATCTTACATTTATGAGCTTGGCTTATAGCGCTTTCAGCGTTTTGGTGGCGGTGTAAAAGCGAATAAAGAGGTATACAGCTGGCGCGTGGTAGCAAGCCGCTAAAAGGGTGGATCATCAAACTAATCTAGCTTTACGACACGCTCGAGCCTGCGGTGTGAGGTGGAAATCTCCCTATAAATATGCTATTTTTAACTCTATAACCGGCAGTTATAGTCCCAAGGGTATAATTTTGGATATCGTTTGTACGTTACTTGAATTTTCTTCTTTCAAAATCCAATGGTTGAAAACTTAATTTTGACAAACGTGCATTAAATTTAATTTTATATAATAAATAAAATAATTTGTGTAATTCTTAGTTTTAATTAATAAATTATTTAGACTTCGTATAAGTAAACGTTAAAACTAAAACATGTGCATAAGATTTGGTTTCCAGGAGTTTCCAAAATTTGGATGAAAGAAATACCTATCATAAAGATAGATTTAATACCATACTTATTTATTTACCGTTATAGGAGTAATTATGTATTCTGTGACGGTATAATATTCACATAGTTAAAAATTTTCATTATTTATTTATTTATTAGCATGCTAGTCAATATAGATGTTTATAGTGTTTCAATAACTTATTATGTATACCTACGCGTACATATTAAAAGCTCATTGCAGATACCTACATGACGGAGTGCAGAGTGCAGTCTAAAATAATGTAGTCTTAAAATCTGACAGTTTATAGTTCGATGACTGTCGTGCCAATTCTTACCATATTTTTAATTTAGTTGTAAATCACAGGGAAATATTGATCACTTTAAAAACATAATACTACTAGCGGACCCGCTCAAGCTTCGCTTTGACTTATTTATTTATTTATTTGCAATTCTTCCCTATCCCTAC
Organism: Bicyclus anynana; assembly: GCF_947172395.1. Classification (NCBI taxonomy): domain Eukaryota; kingdom Metazoa; phylum Arthropoda; class Insecta; order Lepidoptera; family Nymphalidae; genus Bicyclus; species Bicyclus anynana. The sequence goes on along the minus strand of NC_069097.1, from coordinate 15,054,033 downwards.
CTTACACTACCCTACTCCTACCCCTACCCCTACCCTACCCCTACCCTACCTCTACTCTACCCCTACCCTACCCTTCAACTACCCTATCGCTACCCTACCCCTACCCTATCCCTATACCATAAACCTGCCCTACCCTACCCCTACCCTACCCCTGCCCTACCCCCAACCTACCGCTACCCTACCCCTACCCTATCCCTATACCATACCCCTACCCTACCACTACCCTACTATAGGATTTAGGGGTTTGATAAATAGATGTTGGCCGATTCTCAGACCTACTGAATATGCACAAAAAATTTCATCAAAATCGTTTAAGCCGTTTCGGAGGAGTATGGCAACGAAAACTGTGACACGAGAATTTTATATATTAGATTAACTTGGAATATTAAATTTTACGTTGGCTAAACAAATTCCCCGCTACCGCTTGTGTCTTACAGCACAAAGTATCCACCGTCATTCGTGGGTACAAAAGTTGAGATTAGGATCACGCGATAAATGTTGTTTTGTGGCGTTGTTGCTTTTGAACACTGTTGTTGTTTTTGAGAAATTCACGGTAACGACAATGTTAATCGTGGCGTGCTTATTATGTACAAATTTATTAAGTCAAGTTTATCATAGGTAATTATTTTCTATAGTTTATTTTCACTTCCTTTCTACTTACTTATTTTTATAATTAACTAGCTGACGCTAGTTTCGCCCGCGTGGTTCCCGTTACCATAGGAATACGGAGATATTATATAGCCTATAGCCTTCCTCGATAAATGGGCTATCTAACACTGAAAGATTTTTTCAAATCGGACCAGTAGTTTCTGAGATTAGCGCGTTCAAGCAAACAAACAAACAAACTCGTCAGCTTTATAATATTAGTATAGATAAATTAAGATGACTATCTATACTAATGAAACAACTGCCTTGTTACTCAAATGGTTAGCTTATGCCTTCAATTAACGAGGTTCTAGGGTATATTTGACGACCTCCGTGGCGCAGTGGTATGCGAGGTGGATTTACAAAACGGAGGTCCTGGGTTCGATCCCCGGCTGGGTCGATTAAGATTTTCTTAATTGGTCCAGGTCTGGCTGGTGGGAGGCTTCGGCCGTGGCTAGTTACCACCTTACCGACAAAGACGTACCGCCAAGCGATTTAGCGTTCCGGTACGATGTCGTGTAGAAACCGAAAAGGGGTGTGGATTTTCATCCTCCTCCTAACAAGTTAGCCCGCTTCCATCTTAGTCTGCATCATCACTTACCATCAGGTGAGATTGTAGTCAAGGGCTAACTTGTAAAGAATAAATATATATATATATATATATATATTTATATATATATATAAAAATTGAGCTTTTCTTTTTTTTCGGAGCAGGGGCGTAGCTACCGCGATATCAGCCGTATAAACATAACGGGGCGCGCGGACTACTACTACTGGGGCTACTGGGGCTCCTTACGTGTCATAGCAAAATATAGTAAAATGTAATCCACAATGTCACTTAACCTGGTGCTTCCCGGGCAATTTTTTTTTATTCTTTACAAGTTAACCCTTGACTACAATCTCACCTGATGGTAAGTGATAATGCAATCTAAGCTTGAAGCGGGCTAACTTGTTAGGAGGATGATGAAAATCCAGACCCCTTTCGGTTTCTACACGACATCGCTACATCGCTTGGCGGTTCGTCTTTGTTGGTAGAGTAACTAGCCAGGGCCGAAGCCTCTCACCAGGCAGACCTGGATCAATTAAGAAAACCTCAATCGGCCCAGCCGGGGATCGAACCCAGGACCTCCGTCAAGTAAATCCACCGCGCATACTACTGCGCCACGGAGGCCGTAAAAAAAGCAATATTTTTTTTCCGGATTAAGCAGCCAAAAAATGAAAACATCCTACATAGGTTAAGTCACTGTCAAGTGTCAGCATTTTTGTTTCTTTTGTGAGAAATTTTAACCCAACCCCTATCGTCATCAACCCATATTCGGCTCACTGCTGAGCTCGAGTCTCCTCTCAGAATGAGAGGGATAAGGCCAATAGTCCACCACGCTGGCCCAATGCGGATTGGCAAACTTCACACACGCAGAGAATTAAGTAAATTCTTTGGTATGCAGGTTTCCTTACGATGTTTTCCTTCACCGTTTGAGACACGTGATATTTAATTTCTTAAAGCCCCATTTTAAGTCGTAAAATACTGATAATGATTAAAGTTTTTTTGGTCTGATCTGGGTGTACCGCTTGAATTAATCGGTTTTTCGCGGTGAATAGCAAAAATAAATCAACTATTCATTTCCATGGTACACTTTACCATAATGTTTTCTATTTTTCTCAATATACCCGCAGTATATTATTCACGGTATCTGGCGGATTCATCTCTCCTCATTAATCAACCCACAATATTAATCTTCCCTGAGTATGATGTATCCAGGGCATTTGCAAATAATTTATTATGTATCTTGCTCTGAATAAGTCACCGATCTATCTTTATCTACCATAATATCCACAATATCTATAATATTTGGTTTTTTTATAAAAATTCTTAAAGGCATCAGCTGGCTTAACCATTATTTTTGTCTTTATTAACAACCTATCAAAATAAACATCAGATCAATTGACAAAATGTCATTACGCTAATGTGTTCTATCGACCGTAAGCACCGGATGACATCTACTCATCATCATATCATCGAAACGGCTTGACCGATTTTGATAAAAAATTTTGTGCTTATCCGGTATCTATGAGAATAGGCCAACATCTATTTTTTATAGCCCCAATTGTTATTCGAATCGTCCGTGGGTAGGGGTAGGGTAGGGGTAGGGTAGGGGTAGGGTAGGGGTGGGGTAGAAGTAGGGTAGAGGTAGGGTAGGGTAGGGGTAAGGTAGGGCTAGGGTAGGGGTAGGGTAGGGGTAGGATAGGGATAATTGAAAGTTTACATCGAGTTTCACGCGGACGAAGTCGCGGGCGTCCGCTAGTTTTTATATAGAATTTTATTAGCATACGTCAAAGATAGTGAATAGGTCTGCTATAGAGTCCTTTTCATGAAAGAAATCCCGCGGCTAAAGCCTGAACTAAAATTGACTGCGCCTAACACAAATGACAATAAGACCGCCAAATAACAATGAGTAAGACATTAGCGCCTAGAAGACTTCTTTCATGAAAAGGACTATACGCTAGCAATTTAGGGCTTCTACTATTCTGGATTCTCTAAATCGAAATCGAAATTCAGTTTTGAAAAGTAGACTCAGTTTACAAGCACTTGCGAAGCTTATTGTAAGTGTTAGTCTCTATCCCTCTCTTTCTTATATGATACTAAACATAGAGATAGACAGAGACTAATTCGATACTTACTGCCGAGTTATAAAACATTACAGAATAGCGTCACTGACCTACATTTACACTGTTATGGTACAAAGCAAAAAGGCTTTATGTAAGTTACGCATCACGTAATGCAAAAGAACAAAATGTAAACATTAACCGTGACTGCGAAATAAAAGGCTTTTGTGTTTGAAAAAAACCTTTGTTTGTATAAATAAAAACACGTGTATTGAAAATTGTCGTGTTTGACGGCAGTTGCCAATATTTGGCAGAACTTTTCGCAGTCTCACCCCCGTAGAATCCAACCCCCTTGGAAATACGACATCATAAAACTATTACTCGCTGGTAATGTAGTTGTTGTGAAATAATTTTATAATGTGTTTAATGGTGTATGACCCCACTATGACTCCCACTTTCGCCATCCTCCTTTCTCAAAAAAGGCATGACAGTTAGCGGGCGGGCATGAACCACAACCTCTCTGTGAGTCCGGCCCCTTTGCCATGGAGCTTACACTCATAATATAGGTATGAATGATTGTATCAGCAAATACGCAATACAAGTGCATTGAACATTTTCAATTAAAAACCTTCGTTTGAACGAGCGCTCATTACAAAACAAATAACTATTGAAGCAGCGATAATTGGCTCGGATCCAGCTATGAGTTCATTATATTTTGACTTTATTCCCAACATCCACTCCGAGGAAATTGTGTTAAAGCCCGTCCCAACCGTAACCGCTTATTCAAAAATTAACAATACAAAAACATTGTTGTTAACCTTGGCAATTCTTTTTTGCTTTACTTTTGACCTTGATACGTTAATTACTGCATGCAATTAGTTAGTTCTGATATATTTGAAGTGATTTCACACGCTTTGAAATTAAATAAGTAGTATCAGTATATTAATTATGTTAAATTTAATCCTACCAAAAATATTTCCATGTAAACCGCACGGCTTCTGCTAGGAAGAAAATAAAATTGATATACGTTGCTCAACCAGCTAGCCTATTCACTAATTTTATCTTTATTAAAAACCTATTAAAATGAACATTAAATCAACTGAGAAATGTCATCTACATACTGTATGATATCCTCGAAGGGTTGTCAGTAGGCACCAGATGACATTTGTTACATAGAATCTCAATTTCGTATATGTCAACTAGCGTCAAAGTTAGTGAATTAGCCTGCTGATGTGTAACTAATATTGTTACCTAAACAACGTTAAAACTGGATGTTAGTAAATTAGTAATATTAAAAAATTTAATCATAATATGGAAACGGGTTGAAGGGTGGATAAGTGAATTGAATTGAAGCCTGCGAAGGCTGTAAAGGTTGAAACCATTAATTATCCCGCTATTATGAATTTATTGCACGCCTTTGACGCCCTTGAGCGGGTGGTGGGGGGCTGGCGGAGGTGTGCCGTTATTTGAATCGATTAATTAAACATCGATTAAAGTAATCGATACTTAATACTGTACAACCGGCCTTAGTACTAGCTTGTATTCCTGTGTATTTCTGTGGTAGGTACCAGGGGCTTCTACCATGTTGAATACGTAAAGGAACTGCGTTTGATTGTAATGTTTTACCAAGAGGACAATATAGTTTAGAAGTCAGAAATGTCATAGAGAGATATACGAGATTACATTAGAAACATATGGGCACACATAAATACACTCCTACAATATGGGTATCAAACCCATAGTGACGTCACACTAGCTGTGTGACGTCACTATGGGTTGTCTGTTTGGACAATACCATCATTGTCCAAACTAAACGTGTATACTAAATTTCAAATCAATCGTGTAATCTGCTTTAAAATTGTGTTGCAGAATTCCATGCCAACAAACAAATAGCAAGTTAAATCAAAGCTTTAAAAAAACAGCTTTGCACAGTAGTAAAACTTGCACAATATTTGACATGTCATGCTATTAGGAGGGTAGGGAGCCGCTGGATTCTGACAGTTCAAGATTAAGGTGTGAGGAAGTCCATGTAAAAGGCGTATGTCCAGCAGCGGACGTCTATCGGCTGACAATAATTATGGTGATAAAAAAACAATTAATGTGGGAGATATAATCCTAATAGCGGACGTTCGCGACTTTGTCCGCGTGGAAATCAATGTAAACTTTCAATCCCAATTTCACCACTTTAGGGATTAAATTTTTAAATTCTTGAATCACAGATTTCGTATTTTTATGATATATGAAAAAAAAAATTTAAAACTGTAACTTAAATAAAGGACTTTCCATACAAACTTTCAACCCTTACTTCACCAACTTCTATTTTTATTTTAGGGTCAAAAAGTACACTATGTTATACCAAAATTTATCTTGATCGGGTCAGCCGTTTAGCCGTGAAAAAGTAACAGACAGACAGACTTACTTTCGAATTTATAATATTATTATTATTATTATTATTATCCCGATAAATTTTACTCTCACGCCCGGTACAAAATAAATATATATAAGGCCAAAAGGAAAATACATAAATTTACTTAGATACGCAAAATAATAAACATAAATATATGCTACATAAATACATATATGCACCGGGTGGAGGATTATTATTATTATTATTATTTTATTCTTTACAAGTTAGCCCTTGACTATAATCTCACCTGATGGTAAGTGATGATGCAATCTAAGATGGAAGCGGGCTAACTTGTTAGGAGGAAGATGAAAATCCACCACCCTTTTGGTTTCTACACGAGATCGTAACAGAACGCTAAATCGCTTGGAGGTACGTCTTTGCCGGTAGGGTGGTATAGATAGCAATAATATAACTAGGTACTGATAATGACACCTATCCTTCCTCCAGTTGGCAGGTGTACAGAAATAGTCGGCCACTCGTGAAGTGAACACATTCAAAGTTACCAACAAAGCTTACACTGTAATGGTTTCAAATTGCTGTTGAAATTAGTTGAATTGAACTAGACTTGTCATTATCGTAATAGCTCCCGAGAACGTAGCTTAGGCAATGGCCACACTGCGACCACAATTCGACCACTGAATTTAAGCAGATTTATTGTTGTCATTATTTACGTGGCAAAGTCCTCATGAATACCTATTTGCTACTGGGAAGCAGGTTATGTCGGATTTTTTACAAGATTTATTTCAGAGAGATTTGGTGCAGGATAGGTAGCTTTACGTAGGTACTCGTCACAAACGAGTATATTTACCAGCGCTGCCTACTTCGCCACTCCAGACTGCTACGGTAGGATTCCTTGAAAGATATTTTTTATATATCTACCTAATCGAAGCCAGCCTGGATCTGGGAAGCCAATCACTGCATTAACAAATTACAAAGTTACAATTGAGATTATAAATATTAGCTGGATTAGGTGAAGCTGGCTTTATAATCATCATCATCATCATATCAGCCGACGGACGTCCACAGCAGGACATAGGCCTTTTGTAGAGACTTCCAAACATCACAATACTGAGCCACCTGCATCCAGCGAATCCCTGCGACTCGCTTGATGTCGTCAGTCCACCTGGTGGGGGGTCGGCCAACACTGCGCTTTTTAGTGCGGGGTCGCCATTCCAGCACTTTGGAACCCCAACGTCCATCGGCTCTTCGTACTATGTGCTCCGCCCATTGCCACTTCAGCTTCGCAGCTCTTTGAGCTATGTCGGTGACTTTGATTCTTCTGCGGATCTCCTCATTTCTGATTCGATCACGCAAAGATACTTCTAACATAGCTCGTTTCATCACCCGCTGTATAATATCGGCACTATAATATCTACAGTGTAAATGATTAATCTCAACATGAAATTGGCCAAATGTTCGGTTTGTAGGATATTATTAGAGTGATTAAAAAAGTATATTAGGTGTTTTTAATGCTAAACGATTTTGATAACTTTCATTTTATAAAAGCGATCAAGTCAGCGAATACAAGTGTAGGTGTGGTCGTACCTTTACAAACGATACCGTAAAATGTTTCAGCTATCGATTCAAATATGGCCGCACCTTTATAACACCAAGCATCCCCTCGAGGTAAAACTAATTAAGCAACGCATTTTCTAATTCGCAACGTGTTTTTTATTTCACAAACATAATGAACTCCTCTATATAGTATTTGTTTTTATTTCTAGTATCCATAAAGGAGAATACGTTGTTTCCATTATCCATATAGAATTATACGGCAAACCTTTATTATGTTCCAAATATGGCTCCCGACCTCCCGAGTATTTCATCGGAATTTTATAAGGCATTGTTACTTCACCGACATAGCTCAACGAGTTGCGAAGCTGAAGTGGCAATGGGCGGGGCACATAGTTCGAAGAGCCGATGGACGTTGGGGTCCCAAAGTGCTGGAATGGCGACCCCGCACTAGTAAGCGCAGTGTTGACCGACCCCCCACCAGGTGGACTGACGACATCAAGCGAGTCGCAGGGATTCGCTGGATGCAGGTGGCTCAGTATCGTGATGTTTGGAAGTCTTTACAAAAGGCCTATGTCCTGCAGTGGATGTCCATCGGCTGATATGATGATGATGATGAATGTTACTTCTAATTTGGAATTAGCGAATACAGAAGCAAGTGTGGTCGTACCTTTACAATCGATCCCATTAGCCGATGTTTCAGCTATCGATTTAAATATGGCCGCACCTTGGTAACTCTAACTCCCCGGTGCCCCTTCCCAGTAAAACTAATTAAGAAACTCTATTTCTAATTAGCGATGTTTTTTAACGTAATGAACTTTTCTAAATAGCTTTTCTTTTCTTGTGTTTATGTTAGAGAACAGTCTAAATCAGCGATAGCGAAATCAATATTATAACAAATTTAAAGTATGACAAATTTGGACAATAATATTTTACATTTTAATTAATTTTTCATTGTTATTTTGTATTTTCTTCCGTCATAATCCTATTAATATTTTTAATGACATAATTTTCGATTATGCATCGGTTATCTTAATGTAAAGGAACTATAATGACCCTACTACAAAGCTTCTTATGTTAAATGTTTTCATTATTGTAATATTATGATGATATATTTCCTTAGTAATATAGCTAAGTAATGTTTTGTAAAATTTGCACGCCCTTTAAGGCGAAAACATTGTGCTATCTTTTTTTTGGTCATCATTTTTACATGTTTTGTGCAAATAAACGATGATTATGATTATGATTATGATAATTGTATTAATCCAAATATGGCTGTATCTTTGTAACACCGATTCTTCGATCATCGCTCTTATTTCTAATTACCTTTGTTTTTTTTTAAAGAAAAATATTAATTACTTTTAAAATTTATTTTTTGTTTTGTTTTGTTTTGTTTTTTGTTTTGTTTTGTTTTTTTGTTTTGTTTTGTTGCAAATTATTGTGCAGTTCAAACACATTTATTTGTGATCCAAATATAGCTACAGCTCTATTACAATGACTCTTTGGTAAGCCTTTGGATACATACATAACTAATAAAGTAACAGACTAAAGTCTAAAGTAAATCAACAATATTTCTAATTACCTTTTTCTTAAAAAAATAAATTAATAAAATTTTATAAATAGTATATTCCTCTTTCCCGTTTTTTTTTAGAACAATTTATACCAAAGATGGCAAATAGTTGTTTGAGAACTTGCCTTTTGTTTGATGAAACTTTTGAACTTATTGAGTAACAAATCTATAATTACATTTGGCAATCACACTAATAGTATGTAGTGTGTATAAGTGTGTAAGTATGTTTGTTCCCCCTTCACGCTGCATCTACTAAAGTGATTTGGCAGACATTTGGAATAGAAATAGATTTTACTCTGAATTAACACATAGGCTACTTTTCATTCAGGAAAAACACAATTCCGCACACAGCGTCCGCTAGTTTATTATAAAAAAAATGCAATTATGAAACGTATGTTATTTTGAAATAATACAAAAGCATAATTATTACCAATACCAATTAAAGCCAGTAAAATAAAAAAAGCAATCCTACGCTAACACCGCCGCAAGCAGAACAAGATATTAAAATAATTAAGAATTCTATCACGAATAGCATAAAAAGACATTTCCAATAAAGATTATCCCTTTGAGACTCGTTTAATGGACTTGCCCCTTACTGTTAATTAATAAAATAGTAAAGCGTTAGAGTGTTAATTTATATGTATAAGTACACTTCGTGCACGTAAAATATATATTATTATTCCGGGAATAAGGGTTCCGTTTTTGTACTACGTACGTAAAAAGTAGCCTACGTAAAAAGTACCCTAAAAAGTAGCCTATGTTTTGCTCCACGGTTTACTTTGTCTCTATACCGAATTTCATTCAAATCGGTTCAGAGGTTTAGCCGTGAAAAAGTAACAAACAGACAGACTTACTTTCGCTTTTAAAATATTAAGTATAGATTTTTAAGTGACAGAACTTGATTTAGCAAATATTATAAACTACTAGCTGACGTCACGTGGTTTTATCCGCGTGGTTTCCGTTCCTGTTGGAATACAAGGATAATATATAGCCTATAGCATTCCTCGATAAATGGGATATCTAACACGGAAATTATTTTTCAAATCGGACCAGTAGTTGCTGAGATTAGCGCGTTCAATCAAACAAACAAACAAACTCTTCGTTATAATATTAGTACAGATGTGTTTCTTAATTTAATCTTTAACACCTTACCTTACACATTGAAGTATATATGGCTTCATTCTCATCGAAGTCCATATTTGGCAAAAGTTATCAACTATTAAAAAATAATTTCTTAGTACTTTTTATCCGCCTTGAATTTCAAGATCTAAATTAATTGAGGGCAAATAACAAAGCTATACTGTCTTTTAATAAGACAGACTGGGCTTATCATGCTTTACAAAGGACGGGGATGTAACCAAACTAACTTCCTAACACCGGAATGTCACTGAGAATTACATAAGGACCTGTCTCGCTAGATGTTACATTTCTGACAAAGTATATGATCAACGATCTAATGCGATTATAAAAACTGTCTCTTTAGAATCGATTTTTCATAATTGAAACCGTGTTCGTCGTGTAGCTTTTTGTGTAGTTAAAAGGTGTAAAAAACGGCCAACAACTAGTTCAACTCAACGGTCAACTTCTAGTTTAATAGAAGATTTGCCTTCCTGCCTTGATTTGCCTTGATTTGATTTGCTTGCCTGTTTGTGAATTTGGGTGCGATACGGGTCTTTATGTAATTGGTCTAAGACTACAACCCAATGATTCAATGCCTTCATGATCCTAGCAGCATGCTAACTATTGGATTAACGACCCACTTTAAGTAGGTAATCAATTCAAATATGACTCCACCTTTACACCAACTGAAGGTCGTTTCCGCTTCTCCCTCTCCCGGGGGGGCAAGGCTAATTAAGGGGCGCTTACTTTTAATTATGGAATGTGTGTACAACAATGAACTTTTGCTTTCATTTATTCTTAGGTTATGTACTTGTTTGGGGCCATTGTGTATTCTTTTCCTTAATAATTAAATGCTGGGTCACGCGAAAGGGCATGGGTCGTTATGACCATTTTTCTTTTCATGCGACTTTCAAAAAGGGGGAGGTTTTTAATTAGGGGCGTATTTTATGTTTTATGTACCCATTTCTTCACTAATGTTAGACCAGTATGTGTACTTATTTTTAACCGAATTCAAAAAAAGGAGGAGGTTGTCAATTCGACGCGTATGTTATACATTTTATTATTTGCCATAGTAGGATGTTTATTTTATTAATGAAGATAATACTTAAATAGGCTAAACTTATTATAAAAATAAAATATAAGGAAATATTTCAAGTAGGCTCAGTTAACAAGCACTTTTGATACGTCAGTTGACTATTTGTAAAGATTCTACCACCGGTTCGGAAGGCAGTAACTCAACAGTTGCTCTTTTTAAAAAAAATCATACAATATTATAATATACAATTGATGACAACATTACAATTTCAATTAATCCTTGTTGCCTCATAACATCGTCATTTATAAACCAATTTTGACAATTCTTTTTTGTATGAAAGAGTACGGTTCACTAACTTTATGTTAAAATCAAAATAACTGGAATAAGTAAACGAAATTGCCCACACTGTGGCGTTTACGGTCAGTATGCTAGGACACACTAAAAACAGAAAAATAAAAAGGCGGTGCCAAAAAAACAAAATAAACTTCAAGAACCTGTTTGGCATAGCACCGCCTTCAAACCGATCAAAAGAAAGGATATAGGTAAAATGTCATTTTTCATTTGCATACATTTTTCATTTGCATGCAACTTTGAAGACTGTTTAATTACTGGTTAAAAAAATTATAGTACCTATTATATAAAGAATAGGATTAGTACCTATTATATAAGGTAATTATTTTAAAGAAGATAATGCGATCTTGACTTGACTACCATCTCACCTGATGGTAAGTGATGAGGATTGTTAGGAGTATGAAGAAAATCCACACCCCTTTCGGTTTCCACACAACATCGTACCGGAATGCTAATTTGCTTTGCCTAGCAATTTATCATTTCGGCAGTACGTCTTTCCCGGTAGGGTAACTAGCCACGGCCGAAGCCTCCCACCAGCCAGACCTATCAAGACCTATTAAAAAATCCCCAATCGGCCCAGGACGGCTCCGTCTTGTAGATCCACTGCGCATAGCACTGCGCCACGGATGCCGTCAAAACCTTATTTTCCCTAGACAAATAGACATGCCAGGGTGAAAAATGTAGGTATGCCACAAGAGACATTACAATACGAAGAACTTGGACAGTAACAAGACGGTGACTTATCTTCGAGTGCACTGGTGCCATTTGGAGGATCGCCAGTAGGGGCGGCGATGCCAAATGCATTCACAGTAATAGCGAGTCCTCCTTATGTGAACATTTTATTACTGGCTCTTACAAACTTGGAACGCCTACGACATTTTGGATGTAACTACCCTCTGAATTAATAAACGTTTATATCTCTAAACATGAGTCGGGTATTTTTAATAATGGGGATGGTGACCAGGTTTGAATATATTGATTTTTATGCCAGGCATAGTATAGTGTTAATGATTACGTAAACGACAAAATTGCTTGGAAATGAAATGTATTAAAATACATGACAGGCTACTTATATACCTATTGTTAAATTGTGATAAACTAAAAAAGGATAAACCTGGCTGAGTTTGTTGTGGGCTCTTCTCGGATCAAGGCGCGTTTGAAACCCTCGTAACTTTAATTTTAAGTTTTCGAATGATTATTATTACCATTATCTTAAGTTTAATATTATCACCTGACGTTTCGAAAGAGCTTGTAAACTAAGCCTATTTGAAATAAATGAATTTTGACTTTGACTTTGACTATGAGACATTCGGATAATTGAGGTCAATATTCACTAATGATGAGACTTTATTTAAAAAAAACATTTAATATTAATCCAAATAAACTACCAGATTATTATTGAATTTTATTTGAAAAACACGAAGAATATTCTTACAAACAAAGTAGTCACAAAGTGACATTGTAACAAATAATTTAATGATTAATTTGCGAATAATAAGACTGTAATCGTTAAACCGAGTACAATAAATGTTTAGACTAAGCCCGAGATTTGCATATTATTTATTCAGCGTTCGCAATAATGTATTCATTGGAGTTAATACTTAATCCCATTTGTTAGACGGAGTTGATACATTTGCTTGGTTCATAAACCTGTTGTGTTGAATTCTTCTTTGTTCTGGGGCTAATTGTTTAGTGGATCATGTTTCCTTAAGATAGAAAGGCTACTGGACCAACAGCCTTGTTAGTCTTTTGTGAAATAGACAGCACGAGTGCTGCAATCTCTAATTTCATGCAGTGGCAGACAATACTTTTTCTACGACCTAGATAAAAGAAATAAAAGAATTAACAAAACTTGGTAAATAATATAAATTCAAATTTCAAAATTCATTTATTTCAATTAGGCTTAGTTTACTCGTAGTCATGATTCAATTTAATTGTGGTAAGTAAAGTCGAAAACTTAAAATTAAAGTTACGAGGGTTCCAAATGCGTCTTGGTCCGATAAAATCCCACAACAAATTCAGCCAAGGTTTTTTTTTGTTTACCACCATTTTATAAACTTATCTGGAACTAATTAAACAGACGTATAGTGCAGTTCAATAATTATCATTTACACGTATATAATCATTAACACTATATTATGACTTTCCTATATTGCTTGGCTTGCGTTTGTTAAACACTTTGAACTTTTTGAGAGACATGCATATAATGAGTATAATTGGCGTTTTTTCGATTTTTGTATCGGTGTGGGCTTTCAGATTTGTCTCTTGTAAGGAAGCCTGAATTTTTGTAGTCTAAGATATGGACTCATGGAGTCACTTTGTCTCAAATGCTCAAGTGCCGAGTATAATTACTATTTTTAAGAACTTCAGCACATTCAATTAAATTTGAAGAAAAGAAAGAAATTTTTGTTGGCTGGTTGGAATTGTCATATTTTCATCAAATAAAATATCAATTGATGAAGATGTAGCTAAAGTCCGACGGCACTGGCGTACCTACTCATGCATATTACGACGATTACAACTTTTACAATTTTTTGAATCGTTATATCTCAAAAACGGTGGCTCGTAGAAAAAAAGTATTGATAATTTTTTTGTAGATAATTTAATGATCTACAATTTTGTCTAAGGTATTTTTATGATATAAGTTACCGTTTTGCTGAAAATCGCGAAATACTCATTTTTTTGACCTTTGACCTTGAATATTTTTTTTTTCCTTACAGGGGAAAAATGGGGAACTTTCAGATTTTATTTTTAATGATATTTTAAACAATCTTACCGATATTCAGCTTTGTGGCAATTTATGTAACTTCGAATGTTTAAATTGACTGGATTAATGTAAGTTTACATGTTTGGTAATGAACTTTACCAAACGACCTGTAAGAATGAATAGCTTTGTGATATGGTTTGAGGTTTTATATTGAGAAATGGGAGTAGAAAAACTTATTTGAAGTAGCAAGGTTGTGTGACTGCATAGGTAAACCTGCTTAACCTACGATTGTGGTAAGTTACAACGGTTTAAAGTTGCAAGCAGAAATGACCCGTATCCCATTGATATAAGGCCAACGTTCAAAGCTGCAAAGTTTTAGCATCGATCAATTTGTAAAATGTGCAATGTTACAAAGTAACTCTAACTTGCGTCAAGTTAAATTTGTTTGTGAGACATTACTTGTGTCTGATGAAACTTTTAAATTTTTCTTATTTTCTCTCATTATTTTTACTTATTCAACAAAAAAAGACAAATGGGTAAAGTTTTATTGTATCAAAAATATTATTTATAATACGTTCGTTGACACAAAGCTAAACATTTTGTTAAGGTTTGACGACTTCTGTGAAGTTATATGTGTTTCTTTAACTGTTAAGCTCTGGCTTTGATTCCCAGTTGGGATCAGGTAAATATCATTGTGAGTATGAATTGATCCACATCCTTTTAGGGGTACATCAAAAGGAAAAATAACCCTTATAGGATCACTTTCTTGTTTCGTTTGTCTGTCTGCCTATCAAGACCCTTTGTGTCGGAATGTATGGAGATAAAAACAAAATAAAAAAATTGCTTTATTTCCTTACAACATACCTACAATTTATTTGAAAATTGTTTCTAAGTATCAGGGAAAGTGTTATCCCTGCTACACTGATTTTTCCGTACTTTCCTCTGGTGCGGTTTTTTGAACCCATACTAAAACTTTATGTACTTCAGTACGAGGTCCATCGACCTTGTAACTCTTGAACGCGCTAGACGTACAAGGTCAAATGACCTCGTACCGCAGCGAACGTGTTAAAAGGTTTATTGATTGTAAGTATTTATTTTATTTTTTATAGCAGTGAAAGTCTCTTTTCTAAAAATTTAAAACTTATACTCTTGTCTTAACCTTGAAAAAGTCAAGCTTTGGTAACGTAAAATACAGATGTTTGTGCCCCAAATAGGTAGGTAGGCTTTATTTTATGCCTCCTCTTCTGTAAGTGAAAACCGTTGGAATAGATCATTCATTTTAAGAATTCACTAACATTACTTAGTAGATTTAATTTAATAACACTATAGTTGCGACACGGTTTATACTAGTGCAACTTCCACATTAATTATTTGGATTTACACATTTAATTTTTGGATTAATATATTGTATACTTAGTAGTAACTTTTAGTAATAAGGCTATTGTTTAATTTTTTATGTGTATTTTTTCTTAAATAAAGATTATTTTTATTATTATTATTCATAAAATACAGCAACAAAATACTAACGGCAAACTTATAGTGAGTGATATGTAAGCTGTCGGCAATGGGATACCAACTTCCGTTCATAATAGTCCTTATTGCGTTGATATATGGACTATAATAGCATAACAGCAACAGTGTTCCGTAGCGAGGCAAAGTTTGTACATTGATCAACTCGTGAAATGTGCAAATGTTGCAAAGTATGAGTAATTTGCAAAGTTTTCGAAGTCAAATTTGTTGGAATCACGCAATAAAGTCTTACGTTATGGTTAGTTCACACGAATCCATTCTAATATCTAATATAAAGCTGAAAAGAATGTCTGTTTGGTTGTATGCGCTAATCTCAGGAGCTACTGTTTCTAATTGAATTAATATTTTGTTTTGGTCTGGCTGGTGGGAGGTTTCGGCCGTGACTAGTTACTATCCTACCGACAAAGACGTACCGCCAAGCTATTTAACTTTCCGGTACGATGTCATGTAGAAACCGAAAGGGGTGTGGATTGTCTTCCTACTCCTAACAAGTTAGATCGCTTCCATCTTAGATTGCATCATCACTTACCATCAGGTGAGATTGTAGTCAAGGGCTAACTTGTACAGAAAAAAAAAGTCAGCGGCGGATTAAAACTGGATGCCCTTTTAAGTTAAATAATCTCCTGAATAATCGCTCATGTTGAATTAGGTAAGCCAAAGTAATAAACATTGTCTTTAAAGTCTGTAGTTTTTTCCCCACCGTTAAAAAGCGAAAAAAATATGTAATACCATATTTTCTTTCTATCATCTAATCTACCAAATCTAATCGATTTCCATGACGCTTTAGTAACTGCTAATTTAGCATTCTGGGCTCCCCTACTATAATGTATATAAGCTGGACTTGTAGGCGACATCTTCAATACATTACGAGAAAAAACGCAAAATCCTTTACAAAAAATGTTATGTTTTACGGCGTAGTAATAAACGAATCTTGCACGGCCAGGGTCGCTATAATGTGTTCTCTAGGGATATGAAATCTCGTCTGACCCTGTGTAACAGTATTATATTAGGTAGGATAAGATACTATTTATTATCTTGTATTTACTACAGACTGCTGAGTATAGTAAGGTATAATTAACTACTAAATGACTTATAGGATATGGAATATGGAGCAAAGACACACCACGCCGCATTGCAATGCTGTTTGGCGGATCAATGATTGTCAATAATTATAATGACCGACACCTGCTAAGTTATTCATTATTTTGGTCTTTATTATCAATCTATTTCAAAATGTCATTTATTTACTGTGTGATATCCACCAGTAAGCACCGGATGACATTTTTACACAGAATCTCTAGATAAATAACTATACTAGCATACGTAAACGCTTGTAAACTGAGCCTACTTGAAATAAATGATTTTTGATTTGATTTGATTTGATTTGATTTGATTTGATACGTTAAAGATAGTAACTACGTCAAAGATATACTAGCATACGCCAGCTAGCTATCCTAGATAGATAAGACACGAGGACAAAGTTAAGCCAGGCTTAACCGGGCCAATTTTTTTACTAAGAAGACTAAAACTCAATATTTGACAACTCGACTCTTGTCAATTCATGATCTC
Organism: Bicyclus anynana; assembly: GCF_947172395.1. Taxonomy (NCBI): domain Eukaryota; kingdom Metazoa; phylum Arthropoda; class Insecta; order Lepidoptera; family Nymphalidae; genus Bicyclus; species Bicyclus anynana. Next base: position 15,036,983 of record NC_069097.1, on the reverse strand, counting down.
GTGATGAAAATATAATCATATTCTATCAATTTTATTATCCAATACGAGAAATCAAATTAAATCCATCTTTAAATATCTTCCGGCTCGGCTCTTGTGGAACGAATTCCGGTATTTCTATATCTTCGCTTATTGGTACGTAGCCTTTAAACGACTCAATTCTTTGTCTCTTAGCTTCCTCCTGCCTCAGAATTTTCTTTATATCTGTCAGTAGAGATTCAATTTTCGATAGAGCATTTGTTGAAAAGTGTTTATAACCTATTTTGTTTTTTGCTGCTTCACTGTCTGTTATTATATCATTTATATATTTAATTTGCTCTACAATACTTTTATATGAATCTGTAGGATTTGTATTATGTATTAAATTGTCAGTAATTGGTAAATTATCTTCACTATCTTTAGAAGTAACACTTGAATAAACTTCTTGCAAGTTTTGATTTAAATTATTGTTAATTTTTGGTACACTGTCTTTATAAGACTTAGTACTTGGAAATATTTCTTGAGCTTTATGAGTTAGATTACTAGTTTCAGTTGTAAGTACAGTAATATTACTGGCTTTGGAAGGATCAGCACTTGAATAATTTTCTTCATTGACTTTTTCAAAACTATCTTTTCTTGTAGTAGTATCAGCATTATCATTTGTTTTAATCATTGCTTGAGTATCAAAATCCCGAAATTCAGTACTATTTAACAAATGAGTTTTTGTATTCGATTGGTTTTCATATTTTTTAATAGGCTCAGTACTTAAATAATTCTCAACTCCTCTTATGTTAGCATTGGCTTTGAAATTCAGATTTTTAATTGTAATAATTTTCGATTCTTTGCAGTGGGTGAACAATACGTGAACGAGAATGAGTGGAAACGATTGCAACATCATTTTTGATTGGATCGTTCCTCTAGTATTGTTCTCTATTAAACAAATCGGCGTGGAGATTGCGTTGAATCGACGTAATCAAATGCATTGTATTGGCAATCGACCGCATCGAACTATACCAAATTGGCGATGATATTTCATTTTATACTGGTTGTAGAGGGGAAAATATTGAGACAACAAATAACTTATTACATTATTTTAAAAGTATTAACTTAGTAAGTTCTCAGGTTTATAAAAAATTACAACGGTTTGGTTTTAAAATATTTAATCTCTACTTAGGAAAAACACATATCCATACTAATATTATAAATGTTAAAGTGTGTGTGTCTGTTTGTTTGTCCGTCTTTCAAGGCAAGACAGAGCGACGAAATGGCGTGATTTTTTTATGTGGAGATAGTTGAGAAGATGACAAGTGACATAGGCACCACTTCTCTAAAATGGGTGGTGGAAGTTCATAAGTAGCATTCTGCAATTTTTAAGGTAGAAAGCTAAAAATTGGTACGCAGACTATTTGTAACTAAAGAAAACCGAACATCATTTATTTTTCGAATTCCGTCCCCAACCCCTAAAAAGATCGGTAAAATGTTATATAGGACTTTTCGCAGTTTCTGAGACGTAAGTCGAGGGCCGCCCAAATGGAAACCGAGTATATAATGGGTTTAGCCCCGCGTGTTACACTCTGCTTTTCACTACGATTGCGAGAAAATAAAATAGTTTAGTTTAGTTTATAAAAATATTCAATGATTTATTTAATTGAAAATTAAATGTACAAAGTCTACAATTTTGGATATTATGGGAGATGCTTTTACCCGATAACATAATTTCCGACTACTGTGAAGATGAATAACGAGTATATGACGTAAACGTGGGAGATAATAGTTTAAAAAACTCCTTTCGTAAGTGAATCCATTTGTTGTTGTTTTCTTCACTTATTAAATTTTTCGTAGGTAAGTATTTAAGTAAATGCGTCTGGACTTTGATGGTAACAGATTGAAAATTTCATCCATCTCCAAATTAGGATCACCATTCTCAGTAGATGAAGACACCAATAACAATTAATGTTGAAATATATGAAAGTTACGGTCACAAATTTACAATTATTTTCTGAAATAAATCAAGTGTGTATTATTTGTTTTTTAAATTCTCGCTTTTTAATCTTATTTTTTTCACATGAGAAAAAGGCAAAGGTATTACACCGTAAAGGATGTCCCATGTCTTCAATAAAAATTAAATAAAAAAATTAACGCATTCCACAGACAAGAACGCTGCATTTATTTCCAATTTAAAGTTCTTTATTTATTTTTCAAAACAATCAGAGCCTTACCTATAATGATTCAATTTTCGAATAAAACCTCCTCCGTTTTATAGTAGGCTAGTACTCGTAACAGACAAGAATTAAAAAAACAAAATTACTTTAGCTCCTAGAGGCTAATATGCTTGTTTAGCCCCGCTGTGGAGTGGTAATATGACAGTGTTTTTGAGCAAGAGTAGTGAAAATATAATTAAGATTTCAAATAATAGTAGATAGATACATACTCGTAGCATTATGTATTTGTGGATAGATACATTAACAGTACTATAAATAAAATGAGAATGAGTTTCTCTTGTCATTTGTCTTTTTGTTTCAGCAGCCTGCTCGCGTCTGATGTAATGGACGTACATTAAAAAATATGGCCGGCATTTTAAAATCGTAGCTGCTTTCGCGAAAATTCCGGGCGACTAATTTAGATGAAATCCATATAACTTGAGGTATTTTAAGTGCAAACACTTGTGTTCACAGTGCTCAGGCTGCATTTTAGATGTTCCTATTTAACTTGGCCTCATAAGAGTAATAATAATCTGTGAGTTTGTCAGTCCTTGTTCCTACCACAGGTAAGTATGGTAGGTAACTATGGGCTTGGTAGCATTGGGAAGTTTTTTTTTTTATTCTTTACAAGTTAGCACTTGACTACAATCTCACCTGATGGTAAGTGATGATGCAATCTAAGATGGATGCCAACTTGTTAGGAGGAGGATGAAAATCCACATCCCTTTCGGTTTCTACACGACATCGTACCGGAACGCTAAATCGGTTGGTGGTAAGTCTTTGTCGGTAGGGTGGTAATTAGCCACGGCCTCCCACCAGCTAAATACTAAACTTTCAAAAGTACTTGTGAACCAAGTCTACTTAAAATAAATGAATTTTGATTGATTGATTAAAATCCTCCATCCTAAAAGAGAGAACAAGGATATATAAAAGCTATAAAATTATTACGAAAAAGGATTTGGTAGGGTTAAAAGTATTTTTCTTATTTCCGATATGAAAACATTGGGGCGTTTACCCTCCTAACATGGTGAAAGGAGTTGGTTTATGACTTCCAATGTTTTAGTAAGTTGTTTGCTCAATCATCCTTCGGATACGTAGAGACGTTGAGACAATGTTGGTTTTGGAAGGAATTTAATTATATTACGTGCCCTCGTCCTTATTACTATAGATTTTGGGGTGAGTAGGTACAGACTTTGTTTGCGTATCGGGGACTTAGGTCAGGGCCACATTATCTGGTGGGTTAACTTCTTTTGTGTGGTGGAAAGTCAAATCTTAGACCAATTTAACTACTAATTTAAACTATTTATTTATTAGGGTTATTTACAATTACTTACACTAACTAAAATAATAAAATGTAACTAAATTATAAATCACTATAAGTGAGTAGAAAATATCCACCTACAGGTCTCGTAACTTCTTCATTGGCCGCGGAGCGCTTTCCAAAAACTAATTTCTTCAAGTTTGGGAAGAGGTGATAGTCAGATGGCGTCAAATCTTGGAAATAGGGGCGATGACTGAGCAAATCATACTTTAAATCCCGCAGTTTTCCCATTGCAAACACACCCTTGTGTACAGGCGCGTTGTTGTGCTGGAAAATAACTTTTTTCTTCTTCATGCCAGGCCTCTTCTCGCGAATTTTGGCATCCAGTTGGTCAAGACGTTTGAGTAATATTCTCCTGTAATTATTCTGCCTTTTTTAAGATAATCAATTAACAGGATCCCTTTCGTATTCCAAAAAACGTTGGCTATGACCTTACTGGCAGACGTGATTGACTTCGCTTTCTTTGGCGCTGAGCCACCGGCTTCCACCCACTGTTTCGACTGCTGTTTCGTTTCTGGTGTATAGTAGTGGACCCAAATCTTCCGTGAATCCAAATCCATAATTACAAATCGCCGGACAAAATCGGTCAGATCCCTCTTGAATCTGTCCAAATGTTCTTGCGACAATCGTTTACGCACTTGTTTTTGATCCACAGTCAGCAAATGCGGCACCAATCTTGCGTACTTTTTAACGGTTGACATGGAAGAAACAGAGCCCCATACACTTTTATCAACTTTGGATGAATTTCCTTAAGAGTTAATCCATCCAAAACAAACAATTTTATCACCGCACGATATTCAAGTTTATCCACTTTCACGAAACAGTAAAGTCGTCTACTGTAAAAATTTGTGTGAGCGAACTACTTGGAAGAACAAGTTGAAACTTGCCATATGAACTAATAAGAGATGCATCTAGACAGGAAAAATATTTTTTTCCTACTTGGAACACTCTATCTGTGTCAGGCCGAGAACTTTTCACCCCACCCTAGTAATGTACTATAACAATGCTTTATAATTTTATTAAATTTACAAATAAACATTGTGTATTGTCTATTTTGACGACCTCCGTGGCGCAGTGGTATGCGCGGTGGATTTACAAGACGGAGGTCCTGGGTTCGATCCCCGGCTGGGCCGATTGAGGTTTTCTTAATTGGTCTAGGTCTGGCTGGTGGGAGGCTTAGGCCGTAGCTAGTTACCACCCTACCGACAAAGACGTACCGCCAAGCGATTTAGCGTTCGGTACGATGTCGTGTAGAAACCGAAAGGAGTGTGGATTTTCATCCTCCTCCTAACAAGTTAGCCCGTTTCCATCTTAGACTGCATGATGCTGAGATTGTAGTCAAGGGCTAACTTGTAAAGAATAAAAAAAAAATAAAAAAAATGTTCTTTATCTGAGTTTCCGGTATCGGAATGAACTCTGATCCGATTTTCTGTTGGATCTGTTTTTGCGGAGAATGGCAAATAACGTCAATAAATAAGTATCCCTTTTCATAATCAACTTCTGCTGGGTTACCACCTACTACGCTATCTAGTTTTATTTACTGCACAACACATTCAATACAGTTACAACGATTCACAGTAAAACATGCACAGATAGTTAACGCCTTGACCCCAATGTATTCTGACAGAAATAAACATTTATTTCTCTCATTCAACAGAAATACCCTCGCTGCACGGCCCGCTAGAACCCTCTCGAGGCTTTCAATTCTATAGAATACGAAATTTTTTACAATTATCTCTTTTTAGAATCAGAGATACTCTATGTTGCAAGGCCTTGTGGAGAACTGAATAAAAATAACTAATTGACACGGTGAACTTCGTTAAGTCTTCAAATTCATTTAAAAACAAATTATAAAGAAACCAAAGACAATGAACACCAAAGTCTCAACATCAACCCAGTGTATACATAAAATGGAATGGATTAAATAAAATAAGGACTCTAATATGGTAATAAGGATCGCATTATTGTAGGTATTGTCATATTTTCCAGTTTTGGGATCCAACCTTGGATGGAGAAGTAAGGGTCAGGTCATCAAATATAAAAATCATTGCCGCAATGATTCATTTTGTAAAATTAAAGCTGTTTTACTCACAACCTCTAGCGGACCTACCAGGGAGCAGAAGGGGCGGTCTGCCACGAGCCCCGGGTCGTAGGGGGGCCCCAAAACAACTTTTGGTTTGACGCAAAATGTTCCATGTTGCTTTGATAAGTTGTATTATAAAAAAAAGAATGAAAAATTATGGCCTCTTATGCATTAATTTACTAAAAATATGTGTATGTATATTTATTCTACGTAAACAATTCTGCTGCCCTTTAGTATCTACCACGTAAGAAATCTAAATGGTTATATAAAGATGAGGTCCCAGACTCGACGACGAGGGACGGGGGCCTCTAAATCGAGGGGGCCCCCGAACTGAAGCAGGCTTATAAACCTACGGGGGGCCTCCAAATCAAGAGGGGCCTCAAACTGAGGGGGCCACCGAAACAAAATAGAACTTTTAACCTAGGGAACATCCAAACCTTTGAGGCCCAAGAACTGCGGCCCGGAGCGATGTTTCCCGGTACTATATTGAAGAAAATAAAATGATCAAAATAATTATATAGAGGAAAAAATGAAGAAGAAATAAAAATCATTTTTTTTTCGTGTTTATGAAGATTTAAGTCTGCTTTTATTTTTATCAAAGAAATGAAAGAAAGAAAATTATTTTATTGGGCATCTCTTATTATCAGCTAATTAAGTACCTAGAACACAGGCAATTACGCTTACTGTTGGGCTAGGTAGCGAGGCGTGTTTAGCAGAGGCTGTAATTATCAAAGTGCACGTATGTCATACGACGTTTTAAAACACACAAACACACTTTGAAAACACTTTTTGAAAATGAATTTGCATGTTTGCCTGTTTTCCATATTGTTGTTTGTTTCTATATTGTTGTAACATGTTTTACATTTTGACACTTTACGAGCTAATGGGTGTTATAAATATATTTTATTTATAATGCTCGAACACCTATAAGAATTTCAAACACAAGGCTACAAAACACTTAAACCCAAATGACCTATAGTTGCCTGAAAAGTCACCTTGAGACCTTTTTCACGATATAAAGAGTCAATTTAAGGAGCTCCAAACCGGACTGTTTTAAGGCAATTTGCAATTCTGTAGCCTAAATAGTGCCGTCTTTGAAATACACCGATAGGTTTGGGTAAGGTTGTCTGAAAAATTTATATATATTAGTTTTAACACATACATGAATTTTGTGGCCACTGGTAAAATTGCATTAAAATACAAGTCACTATACCTCATACTACAGTTTTTTTTTTTATTCTTTACAAGTTAGCCCTTGACTACAATCTCACCTGATGGTAAGTGATGATGCAATCTAAGATGGAAGCGGGCTAACTTGTTAGGAGGAGGATGAAAATCCACACCCCTTTCGGTTTCTACACGGCATCGTACCGGAACGCTAAATAGCTTGGCGGTAACTCTTTGCCGGTAGGGTGGTAACTAGCCACGGCCGAAGCCTCCCACCAGTTTCGAGACATTTTTTCTTATTAGAGTTCCGAACTACGCGCGTATTTTAACAAATAAAATAGTAGATTGTTATACAAGGGGCTAAAAAGACACATTATATACGAGGTATTTTTAGGATAAATAGAAACCGAGTTTATAATGGGTTTAGCCCCATGTGTTACACTCTGCTTTTCACTACGATTGCGAGAAAATAAAAAAGTTTAGTACAATATTCAATAATTTATTTTAATTGAAAATTAAATGTACAAATTCTACGTGATGCTTTTACCCGGTAACATAATTTCCGACTACTGTGAAGATGAATAATGAGTATGTAAGGTAAACGTGGGAGATAAACTATTATCTCTAATATATATTAAAAAACTCCTTTCGTAAGTGAATCCATTCGTTATTGTTTTCTCCACTTTACCTAAGTAGATATTTAAGTAAATGCGTCTTGACTTTGATGGTAACAGATTGAAAATTTCATCCATCTCCATATTAAGACAACAATAACAATTAATGTTGAAAAATATGTAATTTACGGTCACAAATTTACAATGAATTTCTTAAAAAACTTTAACTTTTATTGACTATGCAGCAAACTGCAATTCCTCTAGCCCGTTTACTCCCTACCTTATGAGGCAATATCACAGGCCCTTGTGTCCCTATTGTTTTATATAGACACTATCCAGGATATTGAATCCATATTTAACGAGCACCCTACCTTAGCATGCAGGTCTGCTCTGACCTACATTGACTTTGGCTATCGGCCATTTTGAAGTCTTCCAAAGACGAAGGTTTTTATGTACCTAAGTAGCTAACTACAGATACTTCGATGCTATAACTTGATCGTCGTTTTAGTAGGGGACAGTCAAAATGCTATCGTCCATTATGTGACGTCACAATATTACTTGATGTACTAAACATTGAGCCGTGATAGTGGATTTGACCTTTGCCTCCGATTCCGGAGGGTGTGGGTTCGAATCCGATCCGGGCAATGCACCTCCAACTTTTCAGTTGTGTGCATTTTAAGAAATATCACGTGTCTCAAACGGTGAAGGAAAACATCGTGAAGAAACCTGCATTCCAGAGAATTTTCTTCATTCTCTGCGTGTGTGAAGTCTGCCAATCCGCATTGGGCCAGCGTGGTGGAATATTGGCCTAACCCCTCTCATTCTGAGAGGAGACTCGAGCTCAGCAGTGAGCCTAATATGGGTTGATAGTGATGATGATTAAACATAAAACTAATTGTTATCTAATATTTTTGTCAAACGCTGTTTTGTTTGTAAGAAATTTGTGACGTCATGAAACAGTTAAAATATAGACCATCATCAACTAAAATTTTCACGTAATCACGTCTCAAAAAATATTTTTTTCAATCTAGTAGTTGTTCTACTAGATTGAAAAACATTTTTTGAGATAATGGACTATTTAAGACCATTTAAAAAAAGTGTCAACTAACCTATTACGTCATAGAATAACTTTCCGGGTCACTTATGTACCGAAATGGATATTGCAGATATTTTTGCCCTATCGAGCGTAGCCGGTGGGCGAGCCATCTGCAACGATGTTTACTTTTAATTACCGTCGAAGCCTTCGCTGGATTATTTGTGTTACGAAAGTGCCACAAAGAGTTCCCGCTGCCACTAAATGTATTTTTCCTGCACCAATTTGTCTTACTTGATGGTTACTTGTGTGACGTCACCAAGGTACAAGAAGATAGTTTTTCGGCCTTAACTCCGGAAATAAAGCTCGATTGAACTTTGAATATAGCAAAAATTGTTTGACGGCGTCCGTGGCGCAGTGGTATGCGCGGCGGATTTACATGAGGTCCTGGGTTCGATCCCCGGCTGGGCCGATTGAGGTTTTCTTAAATGGTCTGGCAGATGGAAAGCTTCGGCTATCAGCTACTATCCTAATGACAAAGAAATACCGCCAAGCGATTTAGCGTACGATGTCGTGTAGAAACCGAAAGGGGTGTGGAATTTCCTCCTAACAAGTTAGCCCGCTTGCATCTTAGATTGCATCATCACTTACCATCAGGTGAGATTTGTAATCAAGGGCTAACTTGTAAATAATAAAAAAGTAAAGGTTAAAATAAAGGTTAGGTTTGTAAACCATGTAAACCAAAACATTTCTTTCTGAGACAATATCTTGAGGTAACAATTCCATTTTTCTTTCTTCTATGTGATATAATTATTGTATGCAAGAAAAACGGGTTTGAATTTCCAATACACGTGTAGTGTGAATAGTAAAATACACGTGAGAAAAACTCAATACCTCGACCCTATTTTCGTGATGGAAAAGCCCTTTTCACGAGATTCATACAAAACTTCAAATTGTCAGTTCTGTTCTACGCTCTATGAAAAACTCTATGCGACTTTACTTAAGCTAATATTTTGAATACCAACGATATTTCATACTAGAGATAGGGTACTAGCGCATTAAAACCTAAACAATGTGCATAATTGTCTTAATTTCATTTATTAAACAACGAAAGTTATTTGAATAAAAAAATTCAACCGACTTCAAAAACATACAGACTAAACTAAGAAGCGAAAAATAATATAATTCTAAGTTCTACATATCATACCTATTATTTACTAACTGATGATCAGTTTGAAGGCGGTGCTAGCCCGATGGTGTATTTATTCAAGCCATGTAAGAATATCATAAAGGTTTAGGTTTTTCAGCCAGTGTTCTTTCAGAAACGGCTTAAATTAACACAACATTGTTTGTCAACAATTTGACGGCCTCCGTGGCGCAGTGGTATGCGCGGTGGATTTAATGACGGAGGTCCTGGGTTCGATCCCCGGCTGGGCCGATTGAGGTTTTCTTAATTGGTCCAGGTCTAGCTGGTGGGAGGTAGTTACCACCCTACCGAAAAAGATGTACCGCCAAGCAATTTAGCGTTCCAGTACGATGTCGTGTAGAAACCGAAAGGAGTGTGGATTTTCATCCTCCTCCTAACAGTCCGCTTCCATCTTAGATTACAGCATTACTTACCATCAGGTGAGATTGTATTCAAGGGCTAACTTGTAAAAAATAAAAAATAAATCAACGGCTTAACTTTTGCATAGGAAAAGAATAAATGGCGGAATTGTCGCTGGACATACATAAAAAAAAACATACATACAGCCGAACGTAGAACCTCCTCCTTTTTGGAAGTCGGTTAAAAACTACTGGATAAACTAATCAATTGTCCTAAAGCCAGCACAATATATTGAAAATATGTTTATTGAAGGCGTTGCACTGCGGTTGCTCCAGCAAATTGACTTTCCATGTTATGATATTCCGAATGGGAACAGAAAATAGCGAACATTTGTACATTTTCTCTTTGAGAAAGTTGTCAGAATGGCGCGTTGTTAGCTAATGCGACCGAGGTATTGCGGAGGGAGAGTTCGTTGGTTGAATGTGACCATAGTTTTTCCCTTTTTAACACGCTTATATAAGCTTTAGGAGACTCGAGCTCAGCAGTGAGCCGAATTGATAACGATATAAGTTTCGTTCGTTCGTTCGTTATCAACCCAAATTCGGCTTACTGCTGAGCTAGAGTCTCCTCGCAGAATCCTCCACCACGCTGGCCCAATGCGGATTGGCAGACTTCACACATGCAGAGAATTAAGAAAATTCTCTGGTATGCAGGTTTCCTCACGATGTTTTCATGCAGTAATAGCCTGCCTGGTAACAGCATCAGCCTTCATATAATGAGTGTGCTATTTTAGGGCCATAGTCCATACGTGATAATTAAAAAAATAATAAAATAAAAGAATCAACCAAAAACATAAAAAGTTTAGATGTTACATTCTAGGTGGTCAGCTTGGATTTGCATACAAATAACTGAATTTTTTATAATAAATATTTTCATATATTAATTTTATAAATCTGAAGAGATTGTTTGTTTGTTTGGTTAAACGCGCTAATCTCAGGAAATACTGGTCCGATTTGAAAAATGCTTTCAGTTGTAGATAGCCCATTTATCAAGGCAGGCTATTAATTATCCCCGTATTCCTACGGGAACGGGAACCACGCGGGTGAAGCAGCGCGGCGTTAGCTAGTTGCATATAAAATAACATAATTTAGCTAACAACGCGTTTTCATCTACACTGAACGTGTTTACAAAATTTCAGCTCAATCGCGGAAATTTGCTTTAAAATTCAGTTGCAAGGTTTGACCTAAACAAACAAGTGTTGCAAGTTAAATAAAACCATGTAAAATTCGCATATATGTGGATTATTTTACACCGCTGTTCTGTTACTAGGTTTTCATAATAGGGATGATGACAGTTTTTTAAATTGTGTATAAATTAAGAGTATGCTAACAGTAAAGCAATTTTGTAAAAGTAACAGGGTAACTGCGATCATTACTTTCGGAGCTACAGGGATTTAAAGGGTCAGATTTGCGGCGCTGCCGCGGATCCCTAAAAAACGCTTCATACAAAATGGCACGAGTTAGTGACGTCGTCGACTCGCTGATCGTTAGATTTGTATGGGCGTTCAAACAAAATTACTAATATCTTTGTTATTTGTGCGTTTATGTTAATAGTTGATTTATTGAAAAATGCCACATTAATTGTAAGGAAGCTAAAACTGTATGAATTTTTATCTAATTACGATAAAAGATTTTTATTAGATTTTGAAATTTTATAATCTTATTTATTTTGCAAATATTCAGTCAATGCTTTTTATGTATAAATTAGTTAACATTGACCTTATTTATCCGAATTTATTATAAAAATCAATTTATTCCAACCTAGTCATCATCCCCATTCGACAGTATGAGTCTCGAAACATCTTTCTCTGTCTAATATCATACTAAAGATAAAGAGAGAGACACACAACTCGAAGCTCACGCAGGCCTCCCTAATAGGAGAGGGTATAATACATTATTAGTTAAATATTACAAAGATTAAGTATCACGTGGCTCAAACGGTGAAGGAAAAACATTGTGAGAAAACCTGCATGCCTGAGAATTTTCTCAATTCTCAACGTGTGTGAATTCTGCAAATCCGCATTTGGTCAGCTTGGTGGACTAAGGCCTAACCTCTCTCATTCCGAGAGCAGACTCCTGCTTAGTGAGCCGAATATGGATTGATGATGGTGGATGATGATGATGATTACAAAAGTAGCTGGATAGTAAATATAATTACCCGCTTAGTTCCCGGTTCCGTGGAAATACTGGGATAAAATAATATGGCCTATGTTACACGGTGGAAATATGACTTTCTAATTTTAAAACTAGAGTTTAATTGTAACTAACAAACGAAAAATCAAATCTTATAATATTAAGACTAAGGACTATTGATGATATTCATATCAGTTGGGCCAGGGTTCCGATAGTAGTTTCAGTCAATGGTCATACAGCGAAAAGCTTCGACCAACGTCTTCAAAAGCTTTCGCTTAACTGCTGGATTAAGGGTCGGATACAGCAGGCAGTGATACTTGCGACGTCGCGTATTGTGAGGAGGTTCCTCATCCTCACCCAGGAGCTCTGATTGCTGGTTGTTTGGGCACTCAAATGTCCCGCAGGAGGGAGAGGGAGATTTTTTTTATAAATTAAAAAAAGAATATTAAATGAATGAGAGAAAACTAGTAATAATATGATGATATCAGACAGCTGTATAGTAGATATTATAACACTTTTGCTAGCACGTGTCACGGCTGTATCCCGGTAATCCCACTCCGCATCCGTGGACGTGTGAAGGGTCTTACGAGTCTCCGCTAGACACGTTCCTAATTGCATCCCTGTACTTGCAGCTGCGAGAGCGTGTAGCTAACTCGAGATGTCTTGAGAGTCGTTACTGTGTTCATAATTGGTACTATTTTCACAATCTATTTGTTGCAATTTAGTTGAACTGCAGAAAGTACTATAGGTACTAGAACCCTCGAAATTGTAATTCAAATCAAATCATTTCAAAACTCTATTACAGTGCTTGTAAACTAAGCCATCTTGAAATTTTTTAATTGTAACATACAACATACACAAAGTCAAACCTTTGACTTAAGAACTGGCATACAAAGCTGCTCTAGTAGTAGAACAACACAAGCAGAGAAAAGGAGTGTTGACATATTCAATTTCTCGTTTTTAATTTTCAATTTCAATTTCTTAACCCATTAACTACACCCATGGCTAGTCCCGCTCTCAGGAAGCGGAACAGTGAATCCATGGAATTCTAAGATATGTTGTCGAGTTTATTCCAGCTCTTCTCAGCAAATCCTGCTATCCGAAACGATGGTCGAGTCATTACTAACGGACATACCTAATGTTTAAAAGTGCATGTAAACTAAGCCTATTTGAAATAAATTACTTTTTAATTTGAAAGAACTGCATCTATGTTCTGTGATTACTAATGCAAATATGAAAAAATCTATCGCTAGATTATTCTGTGATTATTAATAAAGATTTTGTTATAAATTGGGTAAGTTATGATGATGATTGTTGAAGATTTGGGATAAAATTACGTCAACATACAATTTAGCAAGTTTTACTGCACGTAGCGTCGTTTAGTAAGTGGGATCCCAATATCGTGTAATTACTGTCATTTACCCTTGAAGTTGGGAAACGGCCGATTTTATGGCAAAACTGCCTACGTTGTTTACTCTATCTTGTCTACATTTACTATACACAAGTGAATATTACTTCTATATTAGCTAGGTGTTTCTGAATGCGTATTTAAATGGTATTTTTAACCCCCGATACAAAAAGAGGGAGGTTATAAGTTTCACGTGTCTGTCTGTCTGTCTGTCTGTGGTACCATAGCTCCCGAACGTATGAAGCGATTTTGATATAGTTTGTTTTGTATGAAAGGAGTCTTATGTGCGAGTGTTTTATACATGTTTGATGAAAATTGGTTGAGCTGTTTAAAAGTTCTGGGGGGGTGTAAGTGGGGAAGAATAACCGAATGTCTACAAATATACTCGAGTGGGGTCTCAAATGAAAGCGCACTGAAAGAGAACATTGATGACTTGATCGAGAGTGTAAATAAGAATTTCATGACCTACGGGGGTTTTACAAAATTTTCAATTTTATTTTATCATAATAGATTGAATATAACTACATTTAAGCTATGGCTGTAGTCCACCACGCTGGCCCAATGCTGATTGGCAGACTTCACACACGCAGAGAATTGAGAAAATTCTCAAGTATGCAAGTTTTCTCACGATGTTTATACATCACCGTTTGAAACACGTGATATTTAATTTATTCAAATCGAATAACTGAAAAGTTGGAGGTGCATGCCCCGGACCGAATTCAAACGCCCTCCGAATCGAAGGCTTACAAATTCTTCTACAAGCAGTATGGTGATGCCGGTGAAACCCATAAAAATATCATGCGTCTTCTTGTGTATATAAAAACTTTTTGCCTAATTTGCATTTTAAAATTTTACACTAACAACAGTTACGTAAATTAATATAATGATCAATAAAAAAATACTCCATCTCATTTCTTTAATTTTCGTAAACAGTTTTTAAAATATTTAAAAACATAAGACGCCAGTTTTCTAGAATAATATTGAAAGTTACGATGCGACGTTCCGTGTCGTACTGACTCGAGAATGTATTCGTTTTTGAATTTTGTATTTGGAGCGGCTACGACACCGTCGTGTTCCGTACGCTCTATCTGCCTATTATTAATTATTCTCTGTCTTCAAATACATTACTAAATTAACTAAATTATTAATACAGTAATTTATCAAATTAACGTTGTAATGAACAAATTAGTGAATTAGTGAATAGCTGATGTACTGCAGTCGACTCATATTCTCTTCATATTCAATCTCGCTAATTGAACAGTACTTGAAGAGCTTTTTCAGAAGAATTGTTCAGAAGAGCTGTGATAGCCCAGTGGATATGACCTCTGCCTCCGATTCCGGAGGGTGTGGGTTCGAATCCGGTCCGGGGCATGCACCTCCAACTTTTCAGTTGTGTGCATTTTAAGAAATTAAATATCACGTGTCTCAATCGGTGAAGGAAAACATCGTGAGGAAACCTGCATACCAGAGATTATCTTAATTCTCTGCGTGTGTGAAGTCTGCCAATCCGCATTGGGCCAGCGTGGTGGACTATTGGCCTAACCCCTCTCATTCTGAGAGGAGACTCGAGCTCAGCAGTGAGCCGAATATGGGTTGATGACGAATTGAACAGTACGTTTATATGTTCCAATTTAATTTCACATTACGACGAAAAGCTTTTAAAATTTACATATTAATTATGTTGTGTGTGTTCTTATAATATAAAATCAATTACTGTCTGCTTCGTTTTAATAACAATTCAATACAAGCCAATAATTGTGTTTCGAAATCATCGACATTAATTAATTTAAATGATATTTTATACTAGAGATAGGGCACTAGCAAATCAAAACTGAGGCGGACAAATGTGCATAATTGTCTTAATTTCATTTAGTCGCTTATTAAACTAAGAAAGCTATTTAAACTCATAATACCTAAATATTGTCTACAATGTCAAGTTGTGTGTTCAGGAAGTGTAAAAACTACATCTATACTAATATTATAAAGCTGAAGAGTTTGTTTGTTTGTTCGATTGAACGCGCTAATCTCAGGAACTACTGGTCCGATTTGAAAAATTCTTTCAGTGTTAGATAGCCCATTTATCGAGGAAGGCTATAGGCTATATTATCCCCGTATTCTTACGAGAACGGGAACCACGCGGGTGAAACCGCGCGGAGTCAGCTAGTAGTATATAAATGTATAATGTAAGTACAAAATTGTGCATGTGTGCGCTCATTGGAGTCGCTAAATTTGGATCACTTGTTGTGGTGATTTTGTAGGCACGTAACATATCTATAGTATAAAATAATCATTGGGCCGTAGACTTAAATAATAAATACTGAATTAATTAACATTTGTGTCGATACTAATTCCATGTTAATATTATAAATTGCGAAAGTAAAGTAAGTATCTCTGGTTTTCTGTCTATTTGTCGGTTACTATTTTAAGGTTGCACCAAACGATATTTATACTAGAGACATGGCATTAGCACGTCAAAACTGAGACGACAAATATGGCTTTTTGCGGTGATTTTGTAGGCACGTAACATATCTGTAATTTATAATATCATTGTTCGCACCGCTATGAATTGGATGTGGTATAGAGATAAATTGGACCTTGGAGCAAAACGTAGGTCCTTTATCCCGGAAAAGTCCATGGTTCCCGAAGGATTTGTAAAAAGCGGAATTTCACGCGGACGACGTCGCGGGCGTCCGCTAGTATGTAATAAACATATTGCCCTGTCTTCATCAACTTGAGGCGTAGGTAGTAAGGCTCATGTACATGTCACACCAGCAACCATGCTAGACCTGGACACAGCATTGCTGCTACTAAACATATAAAATTAATATTGCGATGGTATAAAGTCCACCGGTATTTGCTAGATTAATAATGAAATTCCATGTACAATTTGTCCTGTTTCCAGCCGTTTCATTACAGGTTTCATCCAAGCCATAGGTTCTCAACTTGGGTAATAATGACCCCTATTTGAGAGAGGGAGAAACACGGACACGGAGGGACGTTTGTTTTTTTGCTTGAATGCTATAATGCACAAATAAAAATATAAAAAGGCGAAATATATTGCCTTGAGGAATTTTATACCTGAAAGTCGGCATATTATAATAATAAAGTCAAAAGAAGAATCGGTACATAATGTTGTGTGTGCAAATCCGCAATAAATTAAATTTAAGTGAATGATTTTACATTTAATGGAGATGTCCGAAATTGGGGACACTTTTCAGAATGATACAGAAATGAAAATTATACTAAAATCAAAAAAATCTATGATATTAATTAAATGAAGAAAAGAAAATGGATATTATAGAAATATTCTTAAAGGTGGGAAAAGCAAGGTTGAGAACCTATGGATGGTTAAAAGATAAAGATGTTGGAGTCGAAATAACTTCATCTTCCGGGAAAATTTAACCTTACGGGGAAAATTGCCGAGATGGTCCTCTGGTCGACGGAGACTTTAGCGATTTATTTTGGTCTCGACCAAACTGCCTGGTTTATTAAAAGAATTTCATTTAAAGAAATTCTTTTAAATGCTCGATGGCTCGAACTTCGTATCATCTAAAGATTAATTAATTGTAGCTTAGTTTAGTTCTATATTTTTATAGTTATAATTATATATTTATACAAGCGGACGCCCGCGACTTCGTCCGCGTGGAAATTAATGTAAACTTTCAAGCACTATTTAATCACTTTAGGGGTTGAATTTTAAAATTTTTTGAATTACATTATATTTCGTATTTTTTTTATGATTTATGAACAAATTTTTATAACTGTAACTCTAAAAATTAAGGACTTTCCATTCAAACTTTCAACCCCTATTTCACCCCTTATTCATTTTATTTTCACAATAAAAAGTATCCTTTAACCTTTTCCGTCTTAAACCGTGCCAAGTTTCATTTGAATTCATCTCACCTGATAGTAAGTGATGATCCAATCTAGGATGGAGGCGGGCTGACTTGTTGGAGGAGGATGAAATCCACACCCCTTTCGGTTTCTACACGACATCGTATCGGAACGCTAAATGGCTTGGCGGTACGTCTTTGCCGGTAGGTTAACTAACCACGACCGAAGCCTCCCACCAGCAGACCTGGGCCAAATTAAGAAAACCTCAATCGGCCCAGCCGGGAATCGAACCTCCGTCTTCTAAATCCACCGCGTATACCACTGCGCAACGGAGGTCGTCAAGACGTCATGAAAAAGTTGAAATATAGATGCATTTGACATGATTTAACAATACCAACACCATTTATGTTAAAAACATATGTTAATACTAAAATGTTCTAAAATCTCAAAAAAATATCAATTTTTTTTTCAATCTAGTAGAACGATATTGAACTATTTAAGACCATTAAAAAAAAGTGTCAACTACCCTATTACGAGTTCCACCAACACTCAAATTTTGCCATAAAATAGTATTTTAAAACCATTGGATCGGCGCCAATAAAGTTTGTTTTCAAAAAACTTCTTTTTGTTTGACTTCTCTCATTTATATATTGACCTTAATTTTAAAAGATTTTTATTAGACGGATTCTTTGCTGTGAAAACAAATTTGAAACTCCAATAATTTCTTATTAGACTACCTGGTATCCACAACCCTATTTGCGGTTTTTTTTTGGTTATCAAAATCAAAATATTACGATATTTCGTAATTTATTTGAGCATGACATGAAACTTAAAATTTTATTTATTTATCAAACTATCAAACTAATATGACGGACGGACTGACGGACTTTAATAATAATGAATTTAATAAACCTTACTGATTTTTTTTTGCTGACATTTCATATTATTCTGACATTTTACCTATACTATTTCGCCTTTTTAATTTAATTTTTGATTTTAAGTTTTTATGTTTTTCATAATATGGGTGTATGCCTGAAATAAATGAATTTTATTTTATTTAATCTTATTTTTTAATATTATAAAGGGGAAAGTTTGTGTAAGCGTGAAAGTGTATAAGTGTGTAAGTATATTTGTTCCTCTACTGAAGCTGCGGCTACTGAAGCGATTTGGCTGAAATTTGAAATGGAAATAGATTTTACTCTAGATTAATACATAGGCTACTTTTTATCCCGGAAAAATCCATGCTTCCCGCGGGATTTGGGAAAAACTGAACTCCACGCGGACGAATTCGCGGGCGTCCGCTAGAGACAACAGAGCAACTACTAAATTTCCTACTAATAATTTTTCCAAAATATTCTCAGTAGAATCTATTCTCTGAACCGGTGGTAGAGCCACTACTCACTGTCAGGCCCGACCTACTAAAAGCACATAGAAGACTACTTAAAATAAATAAATTTAATAGATTTAATATTACCTTTTATAAAATAAATTGGTAACTAGAAAAATCTTTTTATTTATTTATTTGGTCTACCGGTGACTGTTGCAGCATTTACACAACTACAATCTAAAAAAAACACAAAGACAAGGCTCTGCACAATCCTCAGACCAATTATTGTATAGGACCTGCCTCGCTAGACGTTACTTTTCTGTCAAAGTATATGATCAACGATCTAATGCGATTATAGAAACTGTCTCTATACTATCGATGTGAAGTAGTTGTAATCGTGTTCGTTGGTTAAAGAGCTCCGTAAAAATACCTTTTTGTGTAATTGAATTGTGTAAAAAACGAGCAAAAACTTCTAGTTTAGTATAAGATATATACCAAATCTAAGCTCGTTTTCTTCAGAAAATGACAGACAATTTTGTTCGTGACTTTGAGTGCGATACAGGTCCTTCAATAATTGGTCTGAGGCACAATCAAATGAAGGTAGACACGGCATGCACATTTCCGTATTATTAAAATAAATTAACGATTACATAAAATCAGTTTACACAAGAAAAAAAATACATTTTACAGTAACAAGAAAAAGAAACATTTTACAACTACTATTTGAATATTCTGTATTATACAAAAAATAAAATGAAATTGGTAAAGTAATATGGTATCTCTAAATGTAACATCTCATTGACACTATGTGACGTGAGCAGATAGCGGTATGGAGGTGTTCCCCCTCCCAGGTGGGGTGAAGGACCGTGCAGTCGATACGGGTGCAACGAACTATTGCCACTGGGTGACTAGGCGACCATAGCTTCATACAACTACCCTCCTAACTAATCTATACTTATAATAAATCTGTAGAGAGGTCAATGGGGATAATGACTAGGTATGAATATATTGATTTTTATGATACATTCGGGTAAATAAGGTCAATGTTAACTAATTTATACATAAAAAGCAAAGATTGTCTGGATACTTGCAAAATAAATGAGATTATAAAATTTCAAAATCTAATAAAAATCTTTTATCGTAATTAGATGAAAATTCATACAGTTTTAGCTTCCTTACATTAAATGTGACATTTTTTAATACATGAACTATAAACATAAACGCAGAAATAACAAAGATATTAGTATTTTTGTTTGAACGCACATACAAATCTAACGATCATTACATTACCTACTACGTCATTAGTTCGTGCCATTTTGTATGGTGCGTTTTTTCCGCGGCAGCGCCGCAAATCTGACCCTTTAAATCCCTGTAGCTCCGAAAGGAATGATCGCAGATACCCTGTTTCTTTTACAAAATTGCTTAATTATTAGCATACTCTTAATTTATAAAATTGTCATCATCCCTATTCTGTACATGAAATATAATTCCAAAATAACTATCAGGGGGTGATTAGTGATCGATACTAATGCCAAAAATGCAATCAGTAAATTTTTTATCTGTCTGTCTGTATGTTCGTTATAGAAACAAAAACTACTCGACGGTTTTTAACGAAACTTAGTACAATTATTCTTCATACTCCTGGGCATGTTATAATATACTTATCATCACGATCAATAGGAGCAGAACAGTGAAGGGAAATGTTGGAAAAACGGGAGAACCTAAGACGGAAGCGAGCTAACTTGTTAGGAGGAGGATGAAAATCCACACCCCTTTCGGTTTCTACACGACATCGTAACGGAACGCTACATCGTTGGGCGGTGCGTTTGGTGGGTATGAGGTAGGGTCCTGAACCGATCCAACCGGCAATCGAACCCAGGACCTCCTTGTAAATCCACTGCGCACACCGATGCGCTACGGAGGCTGTCAAACTCAGCTTATATTACTCCATGATAACTTTCTATTATCGGTAAAAGAATTATTCTTATCGGTCAATTAGTTTTTCAGTTTATTCTTTACATACAAAAAAAAAACGAATAAATCTTTCCTCTTTGTCTTTTAGACGCCGCGATTCATTCGCGTAGTTCCAATTCCCACAGGAGTAAGAGTGAAAAATATAGCATAAGTTACTCGCTGATACTGTAAATCATAAAAATAGATCCAGTAGTTTCAGAGCTAATACAAACAAAAATAAATTCTAATTTAGATTTTCGTTTTCAGTGTAAACGGCTCGAAAATATTTTACCCAAATCTGAAGAGCTCCCGTTACAGAGAGCACTGCAAAACCCAAATCTGGGTTAAGCCCAAATCTATTCGTATTTAAGCGCACTAGAAACCTCTCGGACCGGCGCAAACTAAGTTCAATGACTGCTTTTGATATTTTTGCTGCAAACCGAACGAACTTTTGTTACTATATTTGTATAGTGCTAGTGCCGATAAGACTATTTTTCAATTTCGTACAAATTGTTTAAATTACGTTTATTTAAAGACAGTCACAGAAAGTCACAGTTTAAGATTAGCCGGATAGCAAGAGATAGAATAGAACATAATGATAGATTTGCTTAACTTTTGTAAGTGGCTAATATAGGTTATATAGTTTAGGTACTAGCGGACACCCGCGACTTCGTCCGCGTGGAAATCAATGTAAACTTTCAACCCCTATTTCACCCCCTTTTTATTTTACTTTCGCAATAAAAAGTATCCTATAACCTTCACCGTATTAATCCGTGCCAAGTTTCATTTGAATTCATTCAGTAGTTTCAGCGTGATGCCTAAATAACAAAAAAACACGGACAGACAGGCAGACAGACAGACAGACAAAAAATCGAAAAAAATATTTTTAGCTTCAGTATCGATTATAATATAATTATCAAAATATCTTCAATGTACAGAATGTACAAAATGTTCAGAATTCGTATTATAAGTATAGATTGTAAATGGCGCTGGCGTCCATTATGCCACGGTAATGTTTGATGTTACAAATGGTATAAGTAAAATCTCAAATTGCGAATAAATATATAGAATTCGGCCAGTTTAATTAAAATTATAGATATAGATACAGATTGAAAAAGGCCATTAGATGGCATATGATCTTAAGGACAAGGACATGAGGTTTACGACTCACAGAGCAGTTCACACTACTTACAAGATTTTTTTTATTGAATAATAATACAATAAGTTATTAACGAGTAAGCAGACTTATCCTAATAACTAAAGATACAAATCATGTCCACGTGGTGGCAAGAATACTTGCTGCATTTCTGCGTTGGATACAGGTCAGCCTGGCTGTATCCAACCGCACTCACATAGTTCGAAGAGCCGATGGACGTTGGAGTCCCAAAGTGCTGGAATGGGGACCCCGCACTAGTAAGCGCAGTGTTAGTCGACCCTCCACCAGGTGGACTGGTGACATTAAGCGAGTCGCAGGGATTCGCTGGATGCAGGCGGCTCAGGATCGTGCAGTCCCTACAAAAGACCTATGTCCTGCAGTGGACGTCCATCGGCTGAAATGATGATCCATCCAGATCCGTTCATCCATTCTAGTGGATAGAAAAGTTATTTTGATTTTTTGTATAACTTGTATGACCTACAGTGCCCGGATAACCGGCAAGTATCGTACACGTCTAATTCCATTTATCCGGCAAATTGGCGCTACTCCAGGTATCGATCGCGAAAGCTTTATGCCTTGTAATGTTACACTTTACGAGTGCCGTGCCCCAATTTGTATGAAGCGTTCCGGTAATATATCGTGGATTTGGCCCAGTGATAGCGATTACTGATAGCCAGCTATTTTGGCTAACTGTTTAAACTGCCTCGTTGGTTTTTTGAAGTGATTACCCCCTACAACACCACAAACTTTCATCATCATCATCATCATTATCAATTCATATTCGGCTCACTGCTGAGCTCTAATCTCCTGTTAGAATGAGAGGGGTTAAGCCAAATAGTCCAGCACGCTGGCCCAATGCGAACACACACACGCCTTCTGGAATCGGAGGCAGAGGTCATATCCACTGGGCTAGGGGCATACACCTCCAACTTTTCAGTTGTGTGCATTTTAAGAATTTAAATATCACGTGTCTCAAACGTATCGTGCTTACCTAGACACAATACCTATGCACGCTCTTAACTAAAATAAAATCGTCAAGAAAAACTCATCACAAGAATCATAAACTTAAGTTAACTATCAAATAAAATATAAAGAACTAGGCGCATTTATTTCGTTTTCGTACTTGAAAAATAAAGTGGTTTAAGGCGATGAAAACTTGAGCCAGGTCGTAGTTTTTAGGGTTCCGGTGGCACGCACTGTTATTATTACACCACCTCTTAGATAATATATTTTAACTAGCAAACGTTCTGCGGTTTCTCCAGCGTAGTTTCCGTTCACGTTGGAATAAGGTGGTTAAATATAGCCTATGACACTCACAGATAACGTGGCTTTCTATTGGTAAAAGAGTTTTTAATATCGGATAAGTAGATCCAGAGATTACCCCCTACGAGACCACAAACTTTAATTCATCATAATATTAGTATACACGACTTCGGTACTAAGTACAATAAGCCTTCTTGGTTCAGTGATTTTGACAGTGCCTATGTGACTTTGGACTACGAGGTCCTGGGATCATATCCTGGGTATTCATATCTAATAGTAGCTGTTGCTAAAGTAAATGAAAAATTATCACCCTACCAATAACACGCATCAGAGCAGTATAGCGGTTCTAAGCTTCATATACTCTACTATATGAAGCCTCCTACAAAAACCTGGGCCTTTAACAGGCTGTTAAACTAGCCTAATGAATGAAATGGGAGTACATACATTACATTTCATTCACTACTCAAATCAAATCACAATCATTTATTGGAAGTAGGCTCAGCTTACAAACACCTTTGACACGTCAGTAGCTCGGAAATTGAATATATTTTTACATAATACTTCATAGGTTCACTGCGATAAAAAAAAGCAAAAAAAATCTACCTACCTACGGAACCGTTGCGAGTTTTAACACGCAATTTAACTTATATTTTTTTGAAGTGGGTCGTAGCACTAAACTAAAAAATATGATGCTAGTTAAAACTCCGCTGCGAAGTTCAACCCGTGTTTTACCTTGTTTGTTTTTTTTTAATTTTTCATTAATAAAAACTCAAGAAACTTGTTCCAGGGTCGAGGGAAATTTATGAATTAAAAGTTTTTAGTTCCCAGCGAGTTTTCTATGTTGCTAATAACGTTCTTTACCAATTATACTTGAAGAGTGAAGGCGTGAAAAAACACGTTACCTTCTTAATAACAGATTTTCAATTTTATTTGACGACATCTGAGCCCTTCACTGCAATCTCTCCTGCTTGTCTATTCGCTATTTGATATTTATTATGGACCTATTAAGAGCCGCGACAGCCCAGTGGGTAAAACCGCTGCCTCCGATTCCAGGCAGGAGGGTGTGAGTTCGAATCCGGTCCGGGGCATGCACCTCCAACTTTTCAGTTGTGTGCATTTTAAGAAATTAAATATCACGTGTCTCAAACGGTGAAGGAAAAACATCGTGAGGAAACCTTTTTAGGAAAGGAGAATTTTCATAATTCTCTACGTGTGTGAAGTCTGCCAATCCGCATTGGGCCAGCTTTGTTGAACTATTAGCCTAACCCCTCTCATTATGAGGGGAGATCCCTGAAAAACGCCCCATACATAATGGCACGAACTAATGACGTCGTAGGTACGTAATGATCGTTAGATTCGTATGAGTGTTATAACAAAATTACTAATATCTTTGTTATTTGTGTGTTTATGTTTATAGTTTATTTTTTTAAAAGCTAAAACTGTATAAATTTTCATCAAATTACGATAAAAGATTTTTTATAGATTTTGAAATTTTATAATCTCATTTATTTTGCGAATATCTTTTTTTTTTTTTAAAGAATATTTGCCATATTTTTTATAATATGACCAATATTCCCATTCCCCTCCAACTAGTCGGGAAAGACTGTGCTAGGAGTGGGTACGACAATAGACCAACGGGGTGAGGATCGAACCACCACCCCTCGGTGATGAGTCCGACCGCTCTTACCGTTGAGCTATTGAGGCTTATATCTAGACAATCTCTGTTTTTTTTTGTATAAATGAGTTACCATTGACCTTATTTACCCGAATGTATCATATAAATCAATATATACGCGATAATTCCTAGGCCTATTGTGGGTAATGTTCTTCCGTCAACAATTTACTTTGTATGAAAAAAAAGTCCAACTAATACCAACCACATCCGCTTATATACTATATATTTTACGTATGACGAACAATGTCGTATGTGGCATACAAAAGCTGCCTCCACGCCATTGTTCGCGGGAAACAATAACTGGTGGCGAACGCGAAACTCGACCGCCAGTTTAGAAAGTTATCACTAAATTACACAATATGCTGTTGCGAATAAAATCCTGTTTTGTGTACATTTACCTATTTATGGCTTTTATAGTGTTTTTGAGATAGCATGGGTATTATATATAAGCCGAGTCAGCGGGAATAAAAACACAACTGCCTTTTTCACCAGAATTATCGCATATAATCTATTGTATTTATAATACATAAGAATAATCAATGATAATACATGGGTATTTATGCACTTTTACATATAATTATTGACTTTTTCCTCACACCGATCTCTCTTTTGTCCTCTCTGTACCATATATCCTTTCCCTCCAACTCGTCGACCGACTACGTCACCCTCTCTGCTCTGATTGGTCAATGTTTCTCTGCGTTGACGCTATTGGCTGATTACAGTAAACTTACGTCTAAAAATCTAACAAATAATTAATCACATTTAAATAGTTGAAAGAGAATAGCTTAATTAATTTATCTACTTCCAAATTTACGGAGTATCGACTGTGGGATGTGTGGCCATCTTTACCAGAACCTAACATATATATATTATACCAACAATATTATATATGTGCGAAATGTTACGATGTGACATATATATGTAAGAGGATTGGATGGTAGCGCCATCTTACATTGATTAGGTGGCGATGTCTATTAGAAACGTCAAAGAGTGCGTGTCGTTTATCTGTCAGTTGTTTGTCTGTGGACGTCTGTCAGTTGGAGATCTCTGAGAGAGCTCGCGGTGAATTTCAAGTATATTCGGTTGAGCGCTTTGGCTGAATCTGGTCAGTTTCGTAGTGTTTTAAGAAATTGGGTGAGTCAGTTATCCGTATAGTGAGACCATTATAATAATAGCATTGTTAGTTACTTAGCTGGGAGCCAGCACGAGCGGGGATGGGGGTGTTTGATATCAGTAAACTTTTAACCCAGCCACTGACGGTTGCTAGGCCGTAATCTCGCTCGTGTTTGATTACCTACCCTATCATAGATAACCCTGGTTTACATGTGATGGTATCAGCACCGTAATTAATCAATCAATCAAAAATCATTTATTTCAGGGGGGTTCTGCTGAGAAGATACCGGCAGGAAACTCAACAGTTGCTCTTTTGAAAAAGTCATACAGTATTATAATTTACAATTGATAACAATTACAATTTCTTATAGTTTTATTTCCTGTGTGAAGGTGGAAGCTGATCCAATGGCCTCCAAGCGCTTTTATCTTTAAGGAACTCATCAATGTTGTAGTAACCTTGACTAAGTAAATGTTTTTTAACACATTGCTTAAAGCTATGCATTGGCAGGTCCATCACAGTCTTGGGGATCTTTTTATAGAAGAGTACACCCAAACCTACAAAAGATTTTTTTTACTCTTTGAAGACGATGTTTGTACGAATTGATCAATATTGTAGTTCGAGGGAAGCATAAAGCATAGTGAAACTGTATTAGCAAGTTAAATGGTCGTTCCAGTAATAACTGATAGTGTCCTTGACTTGGCTTCTTGGCTTCTCCATTATCAAAAGTAGTATTTAGTCCGCTCCGCCGGGATCAAAAGTGGAATTTAGTATGCCCCGCCGATATATATTATACCAACTGCACTAGAGGTCGTTCTTGTATGTGTCAAACAGAAATCTCCTTTTTGTGTAGGTAAAAAAAAGACCCACTTTTCCCAAATTCACAGAGACGATAGATAACAAAGGGAAATTTATAAAAGTCGTATGTAGGAGGCTTTGTTCCCGGGGACTGATTCATTTTCGGATCCGGGAGATAAGTTACCCTGTCACTGTGACAGGCATTAATGTCGATCGTTGTTTGGACGATAAGGTCACGGTTGCGAATGGTTTCTTCGATTTCTTTATTACAGAAAATAGATTATCGAATTCGCTTGAATTTTTAGCTAAATCGATATTTTTTTTTAAGGAATACTTCATTTTCGGCCGCCGCGTGGCTCAGTGGGTAGTGACCCTGCTTCCTGCTTCTACCGCCGTGAGTTCGATTTCCACAACAAGAAAAACAAATCATTTTTTTATTCTTTTACATGTTAGTTCTTGTTACCTGATGGTAAGTGATGATGCAATCTATGATAAAAGCGGGCTAACTTGTCAGGAGGAGGATGAAAATCCACATCCCTTTCGGTTTTTACATGACATCGTACCGAACATCGCTTGGCGGTACGTCTTTGCCGGTAGGGTAGTAACTAGCCACGGCCGTACCTTCTTACCTTGGCTGAGTTTCTCGGATCAAGGTGCGTTTGGAACCCTCGTAATTTTAGTTTTAAGTTTTGGACTATTATTACCACCATTAGATTAAATAATCTTGACCTTTCAAAAGTGCTTGTAAACTGAGCCTAATTGAAATAAATGAATTTCGACTTGACTTGACTCCCACCAGCCAGGCCTGTACCAATTAAGAAAACCTCAATCGGCCCAGCCGGGGATCGAACCCAGGACCTCCGTTTCGTAAATCCTCACTCACCTCACTCATCTACAATTTACTGGACCCTCTGGCCACTAGCTGAGTCCAGTTAGCTGTGCGCAGTGAAAAGTTGAACCCAGCTCGCTAAGCGTTCGGAAAACCGCGTTAGAAGCTTACAGCAAACACACAATAAGAAAAAAATCAACTTTATCCCCTCTGCTACGTTTTCACAATCCTGTATCGTCACTGATGAATGATTAAAATTCCGTTCACGCCACATCGCACCATTAGTTACGACGACAAATCGTGAATAAATGATATTTATAATTTTATAGCTCGCTTAGAGCCCGTTTTAATAATTCAACAATGTATTTCAGTGAAATATTCATGACAATATTTTATTAAATGTAAATTATATTATTATATTTATTATCTGTAGGTACATGTTTAATTATTTCACCTGAATATGGACAGAAAAATCACAATCAATGCACAGAAAAACTACCGGATGTGGAATTCTATTTGTTAAATTTGAATTATAACAATACACTGTGCTCTGCGATAGCCCAGTGGATATGACCTCTGCCTTCGATTCCGGAGGGTGTGGGTTCGAATCCGGCCCGGGGCATGCATCTCCTACTTTTCAGTTGTGTGCATTTTGAGAAATTAAATATCACGTGTCTCAATCGGTGAAGGAAAACATCGTGAGGAAACCTGCATACCACAGAATTATCTTAATTCTCTGCGTGTGAATTCTGCCAATCCGCATTGGGCCAGCGTGGTGGACTATTGGCCTTACCCCTCTCATTCTGAGAGAAGACTCGGGCTCAGCAGTGAGCCGAATATGGGTTGATGACGACTGTGCTCTGCGATAATGTTGCTTAAATCTATAGGTACTATTATTATAAAGCTGAAGACTTTGTTTGTATGTTTGAGTGAACGCGCTAATCTCAGGAACTACTAGTCCGATTTCAAAAATCCATTCAGTTTTAGATAGCCCATTTATCGAGGAAGGCTATAGGCTATATATTACCCCTGTTTTCCTACGGGAACGAGAACCATGCGGGTAAAACCGCGCGGTGTCAGCTAGTATTAAAATAAGTTTACAACCTATTATCGAAAAACTTAAAACGTGTCTTCTGGTATTTTAGATCACTCTCTAATTAAGGATTGCTTTGAAGTCTTTACAGACATGATTTCTATTGATATTTCCTTAAAAATATAGAAAAAGCCCTTTTTTACTTGGACCTTGGACAGTTGAAGGTGACTCTTGAAACCTGTTATGATCTAAAACCATTACAGTCCAAACTGTAATGGTACATTCTATAACCTATATAGATATATAACATGTATATATTTTTTTATTCTTTACAAATTAGCCCTTGACTACAATCTCACCTGATGGTAAGTGATGATGCAGTCTAATATGAAAGCGGGCTAACTTGATAGGAGGAGGATGAAAAGACACACTCCTTTTGATTTCTACACGACATCGTACCGGAACGCTAAATCGCTGGGCGGTCTTTGTCGGTAGGGTAGTAACGTAACTAACCGCGGCCGAAGCCTCCCACCAACCAGACCTGGACCATTTAAGAAAACCTCAAACGGCCCAGTCGGGGATCGAACCCAGGACCTCCATTTTGTAAATCCACCGCTAGTAAATATTATAGTCTAGATGCCTATTGCCTATGCCTTTGTAAAACACTAGCAATATTATTATGATAAATTTAATTTTAATGCATTATTCAAGTAAACAATTAACAGGGGCTTTAAGCCTTCTTTCGCACGAGAGTTTTTTAACGGACATTAAAAAAGCGTTCAAATACAACAAATGCATTCCCAAGTTCACATGACAGCGTTTTTAAAACAGGACGCTTTTTTGCGAGCAGTGTTGTATTTTCAATTTCGGTTTGGTTTTTTTAACGTCCGTTAAAAAACTCTCGTGCGAATGAGGGCTAATAGACCAAAATAATTATGTATGTGCGAACGTTTTTAAGCAAACACACACGACGAATTGCGTTCAATTTAAAATTGTTTTGTCTCACAATAACCGGTGCCTGTTTCGTTTAAAAACATTAAATTTTTAATTAATTAATAAGTTGGGATTGTTGAACGTACTGGTACACTGTGGGTCGGAGGAATCAACACATTGTATTGTTTCGTCAATTTGTCGGAGGAATGTCCAATTTATTTTGGCTTTCCTCTGAGACTGTTTGACCTTTTACACCAATACCAAATGTCTACTGGGGCGTTGAATATGCTAACATTTTCGATTCGTTAATCCCAAGATTAAATGATAAATCTATACTAATATCATAAAGTTGAAGAGTTTGTTTGTTTGTTTGATTGAACGCGAATCTCAGGAACTACTGGTCCGATTTGAAAAACTCTTTCTGTGTTAGATAGCCCATTTATTAAGGAAGGCTATAGGTTATATATTATCCCTGTATTTATATGGGAACGGGAACTACGCGGGTGAGACCGCGCGGCTTCATCTAGTAAATATATAAAGTTAATCCTGGTTTACATCTGATAGTGTCAGCGCTATACTTGATCAGTAATGTAATTAGAGGGTAGAACTGTATTAGTAAAGCGATCGATTCGGTGATGATTGATAGTGTTACTTTGTGTATCTGCCATCCTTGACACGTAAAGCAAAGAACCTGCTCTTAGACTACAGCTTCTCCGTTATCAGAAGTAGTATTTAGTCTGCTCCGACATTCAATGAAAATGTGTTCCAAATGCCGCCAATAGATGTCGCAGTGCGGTGTTAGACGCGCGCTATCGAGTGTCACTTGCGGCAGGCATATACAGGCCTTCTCTCTGTCGAGCTTTCATTGAGCTTTAAAGACCACATAAAATTTTTGTCGCGCTTTTTGTCTGTCAGTTTGACATAGTACAAAAAGCGTTCGTATTTAATAATTTAATAATTACTAGCGTACGCCCGCGACTTCCGAAGAGTTGTTTTTCAGAAATCCCGCGGGAACCATGGAATTTTCCGGGATGAAAAGCAACTAATATGTTAATAGGGAGTAAAATCTATTTCCATTCCAAATTTCAGCCAAATCGCTTCAGTAGCCGCAGCGTAAAAGAGGAACGAACATACTTACAGACTTGCACACAAACTTTCGCCTTTATAATATTAGTGTGATAGTGTGATGTGATTAATAATTAATAATACTTATAATAATTATTAATAATAGACCTGAGTAAGTGTATAATTCGATAGTTTTGTAAAACTAAAATCCGGGTCGATCGCGAGTTGTAATCCACAACTTAGAAATTAGATGTATTTATAAAACCGGCCAAGTGCGTTTTGGGCCACGCGCAGTTAGGGTTCCGTAGATTAAGGGAGCATTTTTAACCCTTATTTTGCAATAGTACAAATAGCTATGGGATAGACGAGAAAAAAACTTCTTTTTTTACTTTTTAGTTCATTAAGTCTAAGTCAACTTTGCAAATATAACAGTTCATTGGCTTTACGGACTTAAGATAAATTAATATGCCACAAATATCATGGTTTTGCATAGCACACATTTGCTACTTTTTATCCTGATACTAGCTGACACCGCGCGGTTTTACCCGCGTGGTTCCCGTTCCCGTAGGAATACAGGCATAATATATAATTTATAGCCTTCCTTAATAAATGGGCTGTCTAACACAGAAAGAATTTTTCAAATCGGACCAGTAGTTCCTGAGATTAGCGCGTTCAATCAAACAAACAAACTCTTCAACCTTATAATACTAATATAGATTTATACACGAATGGTCTCTGGTTAAGCCACAGGGCATTTATAGTTGTGTCCTTATCATCATCATTATCAACCCACATTCGGCTCATTGCTGAGCTCGAGTCTCCTTACAGGATGAGAGAGGTTAGGTCAATAGTCCATCACGCTGGCCCAATGCTGATTGGCAGACTTCACACACGTAAGGAATTAAGAAAATTCTCTGGTATGCAGATTTCCTCACGTTTTCCTTCACCGTTTAAAACACGTGATATTTAATTTCTTAAAATGCACATAATTGAAAAGTCGGAGGTGCATACCCCTGACTGGATTCGAACCCACACTTTGGGGGTCATATTATCCACTGGGCTATCATGGCTATAATTGTGTATGTATCCTTATTATTATTAATGCGAATGTATGTATGTCTTATAAGCTTTCACGCCTAAACCACTAAACACATTTTAATAAGTCGTTCACCAATGGATAGCTACATTATCATTGAGTAACATAAGCTATGTTTTATCCCCGTATTCCCACGGGAACGAGAACTGCGCGGATAAAAATGCGCGGTGTCGGCTAGTCAATAATAATTGCATTTTAAACTCCGAACACAAAGATAATTACAAACAATGACACGAAATTCAATTACAATTATCGTCTCATTACTATAACAATACACGTTAATTGGTAAAATTGGCTCAATTTACACATATAGGTAAAGCTGTACGCACATTTACCACACACTACTATTTATTTTGTATTATCGCCGCGTTGCAACGACTTGGTACGGACGGCTTCAGTTTTTCTCAAATTTCACCTTTGTACGTCTAGCGGTTTCCGCAATTTCGTGAGAATGACCTTTCGCATTCATATATTAAGAAGACTAGCCGATGACCGAACATTATTTTCCCCGTTTTGGCCACATTTTTGATCAGTGCTTTGCTCCTATTGGTCGTAGCGTGATGTTATGTAGCTTATAGCCTTCCTCGTTAAATGGACTTTTCAACACAAAAAGAATTTTTAAATTCTAACCATTAGTTCGTCAGTAGCTTAGGCAGAAGTACGAAATTGCTTATAACGGGCGAGCAAATGTTGTTTGATGACGTCACTGCGTTAAACGCGAGCTGATCACCGCGCGCTCACTTTAAAATTCTATATCTCGGGAATTAATTATGTGTCGAAATATTTCTTTCACGAGTATTTTTGTTTTCAACGGAGAATACAGAAAGCTAACATTTAAAAATAGGTAACATTATCCATTGAGTCGATATGAAAACGTCGAAATGTGTTAACTTATTGCACGGCTTGGATATTAGGTTTTTTTTCTTGATTCGCTCAAAGTGCGCGACAAAAGCTATGCAATAGCTTAAAATTATAATGAACCTAACCGATGGCTTAAGAGAGTCGGTACGATATGAATATAATTGGAAGCGCAAACGAGACGCCGTTTTATGACTTTCACGTGAGTGAAAAGCACGGAGCGATTGACACGCGACGCAAATTTTATGACGTGAGCGCCAAATCATTTTTACCTAATTGCAAGTAAATTAAACAACATAACGAAAAATAAAATGGCCATTTTCAAGATATATACCTAATTTTATATACAAAACAAAAATTTAAGAGAATAAATTTGCTTTTCTTGAGATTGAAAGCAAAATGTGAGCAAAACATGTATTTTTCAAAAAAATAAACTATCGAGAAAAGTTTTACAAATTGTGTATTTTGTATAGTCATAACGAAGCTTTAAAATATCATTTACCCAAATATCAGGCTCCTAACTTTTCCAGAATCTGAGATCCAGAACCATTTGTAACCACCAAATTACATATTGCACACTCATAACCTGCTCGAGGCACGCGGATGGAGGAACACAACCAACTACTGTCCAGGCTAGTCTCTGAAACGGCTGCACCGATTTTAATGGCACTTTCATTAGATATATATTGAGCAACATATAGGCTACTTTTTTATTCCAGGAAACCACGATACCCGCGGTATTTGTTGAAAAACTAAATTTAACGTGGCCGAAGTCACAGGCGTCCGCTAGTTAGAAGTAAAAGACAAAAGTCACACAAATACATCCTAAAGGGTCCGCAAGAACTCGTGATAAAGTTGGAGATAAGAGTAAGACAGTAGGTAGATAGGTAGTATTTAACAAAAAAAGTATACATAATTATATTGCAGGTAATTTTTATTTGTATCATTAATTTTGTTTTTCATCGTTATGTTTAAGTTTTCTGTTTTTTTTTTAAATCAATGTGTCTACCTAGTTAGTTTTAATTAGTTCTTAATAATTGTCTTTAATAGTTTACGTAAAGTGTTTAACTGTGTGCGGCACCTGAACTGGGTCTTAACTGAAAATCAGTGCTGCATACTTTTTTTATTGAAAGTATGCGGCAAAATGCTGAGTTGGGGCCTTTTTCTAGGTTGTGCCACATATTACAGGGCATTCTTTAGTGCTCCACTGTTTGAGTGGACAGTTAAGCCATAATATGTTATAATTTAGATTTAATGTGACATGTGGCATTACTTAAAAATAAAGATCTTTTCTTCTTCTTCTTTCTTTTCTATTTCAATACATTGTCTGTGCCTCGTAACTTGTAGTAACTTCTCTATAAAAGTTATAACTTTTATATTAAAAGTTACATGCAACTTTTTATACGTCCCCGACGTGGCCACGTGGATAAGAAAGACTTTCGTCATGCATAAAAGTCTTTTGAATTACCGCTGTTGTTTCCTGGGAACAACTTTTTGTATAAATAAAAAGCACGATATTCGTAAGCGTTATTTTCTATTAACTCTATATTCTGAAATACTGTTTTGCACAACTGCTGCGGGAATTTATGATGTGACCTATGTAACGTGTTACTCTCTGTAGTTACCTTCAAACTCCATAACTACCTATAGAATCAAATATGAAACTTGGCCAATAAGTATGCCACAGTTAGTCAAATAATCCCCATAATATTTTAATGTAATATAATAACTAGCGGTCGCCCGCGACTTCGTCTGCGTGAAATTCAGTTTTTCGCATATCCCGCGGGAACCATGGATTTTTCCGGGGTGAAAAGTAGACTGTGTGTTAATCATGAGTAAAATCTATTTCCATTCCAAATTTCAGTCAAATCGCGTCAGTAGCCGCAGCGTAAAAGAGGAACAAACATACTTACACACTTTATAATATTAGTGTGAGTGTGATAATATTAGTGTGATTAGTGTATAAATTAAAACATTTGTATTGTACAAAAACTGCAAACCCGAACGAAAGTGGGTCAACATTTACACAAGGAAGGCTTTGATTAATTTATTAGATAAAGGCCTTCCGAGGGGCGGCGGATGAAACTGAAAGGGATTCTTTAATCTCACATCTGTACTGATGCTGGAAATTGTATAAACTTACTTAGTTGGATATTGTACCTAATAAAGCTTCGAGATTAGATTATTAAACTATTGAATTTTCAAATTTCAGAAAACGATTTATGTGGGCTAAAAAAAAATACCGACCGAATTGAGAACCTCCTCCTTTTTGAAGTCGGTTAATAAAGCCGTGATAGCCCAGTGGATATGACCTCTGCCTCCGATTCCGGAGGGTGTGGGTTTACTTTTCAGTTGTGTGCATTTTAAAAAATAAATATCACGTGTCTCAATCGTTGAAGGAAAACATCGTGAGGAAACCTGCATACTAGAAAATTATTTTAATTCTCTGCGTGTGTGAAGTCTGCCAATCCGCATTGGGCCAGCGTGGTGGACTATTGGCCTAACCCCTCTCATTCTGAGAGGAGACTCGAGCTCAGCAGTGAGCCGAATATGGGTAGATGACGACGAACAGTTTTTGACAAAAACCACCGAATATACAAACATTTGTACATACCTCTGTTACTGTATACTGTAGAGAAAGAATAAATCAAAATCAAAATCAAAAATCATTTATTTCAAGTAAATGATTACGTAAATTAATAAATAAGTAAATGAATACAAAAAAGAACTTATGCTAATTAAACGTATGTCAGCCATTGACATTATCTAACAACTATACAAATCATGCTCACGTGCAATGGTATGAATACTGGTTGCATTTCCCCGCTGGACAACCAGGCCTGATACTTTGCGCATTTAAGGTTAGGAAGGTTAAGAAATTGTTAAAAAAAACCGTAATAGTTTCTCTACCTAAGTTTTTTATAAGTCCAAACACGTGGCAGTAGGTACTTTTTACATGAACTACTTTTGTAGTCATGGACCAGTTGGTCTACAATTTAATTAAAATAATTTCACGCGGTCGCGGAACTGGTAGTGTAATGGACTGAGAGCCTGCGATTGCCAGACCTCATTTTATAAAGGCTTAACATTTATCAGCCTATGCACAGTGCATCATAAGGTTGTCGATCAGGGTATGCACTAACCAAACTGGTTAAAAGCTGTGTTTGATTACGCCCCAAACCATTTCTTACGGTATACGGTGCTTTTATTCATGTATGTAGAGCACGATATATTGCTTATGCATCTACTATAGGTAAGGGCGGTAGAAAATATTATGTTTGTATTGTGGTGGCATTGTAAGATAGCAGATTTCAAGGGTTTCGACTCTCAATCGTGAAAATTTAAAGTGTAGTTTTACTAAGCGATATTATATTTTTTGATTATATATATTTTTTTATGTTGGGTAGGCTTGCGCTTGACAATCATGCCTGATTATAACATGATGAGGTCAAACAATGATGTGGTCAAACAAGGCGCTTGCCTAGAAGATGCATATTGCGTGTACTACACCAAATTAAATTGTTTGAAATTACCATCAGGTTGGTACTTGTTACGGCATTTGTTTGCTCGCTATTTATGTCATGAAAAAAAACCCCTCCCAGTTGGATTCTTGAAATCTATCTTGCCAATACCGGAAGTTTGAACTGCGGTCCAAACTCCATAATTGGCTATACCTTAGCATACCTTATCAGATAGACGTCTACTGCTGGACATATGCCTCTTGCATGGACCTCCAAGCACAACGATCTCGAGCCGCCAGCATCCAGCGGCTCCCTGCAACCCGCTTGATATCCTCGCTCGACCAACACTGCGCTTTCCGGTGCGGGGTCGCCATTCCAGCACCTTGGGACCCCAACGTCCATCGGCTCTTCGAACTATGTGGCCTGCCCATTTCCACTTCAGCTTCGCGACTCGCTAAGCTATGTCAGTGACTTTAGTTCGTCTGCGGATCTCCTCATTTCTGATTCGACCAGAGAAACTCCAATAGCTCGCTCCATCGCCCGCTGAGTGACTTTAAGTCTTTAAGCACCTTCAAAGCAATATTGGCTATACAGTACTTACGTATTATAGGAATATTAGTTACTTCATTAGGCTGAAAAAATTTCAGCCTAATGAAGTATATCTGGCTGCAGCAGGCTGTCGTTCTACAAAATAATATCAAACATACCCCTTTGCTCAAGCCACCCTCACTTGCTTACGAACGCGTGAAATAATACATTCACCCTTGCTGCGTACACAAATTAATTTTGAACCGCAAACTTTTCGCTACAAATTGCCTACGGTATACGTTTCGGAAGTACTTATTTCCGGTAAAAGTTACGCTTTAATTTTGTATTAATTGACCTTTTTATACGTCAAAATTAGTTCTACCAAGTTTCAAAAAAGGAGGACTAATACTGATAAGTATTAGTCAGCTACTTATCAATAGACGAATACTGATAAGGATTTCGTCTATTGATAAGTAGCTGACGCCGCGCGGTTTCACCAGCGTGGTTCCCGTTCCCGTAGGAATACGGATATAATATGTAGCCTATAGCTTTGCTCGATAAATGGGCTACCTAACACTGAAAGAATTTTTCAAATCGGACCAGTAATTCCTGAGATTAGCGCGTTCAACCAAACAAACAAACATACTCTTCAGCTATACAATATTAAGTATCATCATTATCAACCCTTATTCGGCTCACTGAGCTGAGCTCGAGTCTCTCACAATGAGAGGGCTTAGGCCAATAGTCCCCCACGCTGGCCCAATGCGGATTGGCAGACTTCACACACGCAGAGAATTAAGAAAATTATCTGGTATGCAGGTTTCCTCACGATGTTTTTCCTTCACCGTTTGAGACACGTCATAATTAATTTCTTAAAATGCACACAACAGAAATGTTGGAGGTGCATGCCCCGGACCGGATTCGAACCCACACCCTCCGGAATCGGAGGCAAATGTCCACAAGGCTATCACGGCTCTATATTAGTATATATAGTCTTTATCCGCGTATTTTAACAACCCAATACAGAGCTGAACCTCCCTCCATATAAGAGAGGGTCACTATGTTGCTTAAATGCGGTTAGGCAGTCTTCGGGAGGTAATATTAAATTTATTTGACGACCACTATGGTCGTTTTATGACCAATACAAATTTAATGATCGGGATCAGATGTTCAGATGTTATTTATGAAAAGCTGAAGAGTTTGTTTGTTTGGTTGAACGCGCTAATCTCAGGAACTACTGATCCGATTTAAAAAAAATTGTGTAAGTATTAGATAGCCTGTTTATCGAGGAAGGCTATAATAATTAATAAAATAATAAAAAGCTTTTTATTTCTTCTTATTAACAGTTTACAATTAATTAGGTGCTAGGTATTTGAATTTGTTAATTGTTTAGTTTAAGTAAGTTATAATATTAAAAGTCTCTTTTTTTCCTTTAATTTAAAGGAAGAACCCTTTACGGTGAAGGCCTCCTCCAGGTGCTGCCATTTTGATCGGTCTTTTGCCTTCTGTGGCCAGTTTTTGCCGGTGAAATTCATAATGTCGTCGACCCACCGATAGCGATGTCTGCCTCTGCTTCGTGAACCTTTAGGTCCCGGCCATTTCGTTATTCTGACAGTCCAGCGGTCATCTGTGAGTCGAGCGACATTTCCGGCCCATTTCCATTTGGCTTTAAGTGCGAAGGTTAGGGCGTCTATTATTTTTGTTTTCTGTCTGATGATGGAGTGACGGATTTTGTGTTTTTTTTTGTATTAGTTATGCTTCGTTCCATAGCTCTTATCGAGGAAGGCTATATAGGCTATATATTATACGCGTATTCCTACGGAAACGGAAACCAGCTAGTTTATAATAACCGGGACCGTTGACTTAATTTGCTCTCCGAGTTACGGGAGTGTAACACAACTAGAGGCTCCTCCTCTTTTGACGGCCTCCGTGGCGCAGTGATAGGCGTGGTGGATTTACAAGACGGAGGTCCTGGGTTCGATCCCCGGCTGGGCCGATTGAGGTTTTCTTAATGGGTCCTGGCTGGTGGGAGGATTCGACCGTGGCTAGTTACCACCCTACCGGAAAAGACGTACCGCCAAGCGATTTAGCGTTCCGGTACGATGTCGTGTAGAAACCGAAAGGGATGTGGATTCTCTTCCTACTCCTAACAGGTTAGCCCGCTAACATTTTAAAATACATCATCACTTACCATCAGGTGAGATTGTAGTCAAGGGCTAACTTGTATAGAATAAAAAACCTAAACCCTAACCCTATCCTACCCCGCCCCTACCTACTATTATTGAACAAGTCAGAGAGATACTTGACTAGGAGCGCTAGTAATAATAATATAGCGGGATTTAAAGCCTATACGAACTCTACGCAATAAGCAATATTTATTACGCCTCCTTCATGTTCAAAGCGGCAGAATGTCTAATATAACGCTAATAGATTAAGGATAGGTCCCGAAACGAGACCAATTAATAATCTTAGATAACGCTTTTGAATACTAAACTCAATTATTAATAGCCGGGGTCGTAAGTGCCATGATCACTCTGACCGGCTTCAAAGGATTCTTTGCGTCACGCTGTGTCAGCCTATCTATTTAACCCCTGTTAAACCTTCTACAGATGTGCCAACAATGTCGTTAATTATACTTTTCTTAAAACATCGTTAAAAAACATGGTGATGATGAAAATAATATATCAGAAAAGTTTAATTAAGTGGTCTATATTTATCATCCTATAAACATTAAAAACTATTAATCCAGTATGCTTAGGTTATATTTAATAAGAAGCAGTTCTAGATTGATGAGGCGTGATAGCCCAGTGGATATGACCTCTACCTTATTTCAGAGGGTGTGGGTTCAAATCCGGTCCGGGGCATGCACCTCCAACTTTTCAGTTGTGTGCATTTTAAGAAATTAAATATCACGTGTCTTAATCGGTGAAGGAAAACATCGTGAGGAAACCTGCATACCAGAGAATTCCTTAATTCTCTGCGTGTGTGAAGTCTGCCAATCCACATTGGGCCAGCGTGGTGGACTATTGGCCTAAACGCTCTCATTCTGAGAGGAGACTCGAGCTCAGCAGTGAGCCGAATATGGGTTGATAATGTTAGTTCTAGACACTGGATCTGGTATCAAAGTTGCCAAAGCTTGGTAAACGTACTCTGCGAGCAAATGTAGGTACTTCTGCCGCCAACCACATCACTAAAGGTCACTCAAAATACATGTTACATACATCAAAACCGTAACCGAAGATATACCTAAGATGTCTGTATTCATATGAACGCTCGATTACACCTACAGGCTAATTAACTAACTTTGACGTTTGTTAGTTGACAAATTCGGAATTGAGATTATACGTAACAAATGACATCTGGATGACGTAGATGTCATATAGTAGGTAGATGACAATTCTCAGATGATTTGATGTTTATTTTAATGATTTATTTGCCATACATAAGCAAGCAAGGATAATATTCAAACTTCTGGGAATTAATTATAAAGTTAAGAGAATATAGAGCATACTTTAGTAGTCACAAAGTGGGCTACCAACGTAAATCCAATTTGGCAGTTGGAACGTCTGTAGAACTATTATAAATTTAACCCTTATTCCTATATCCCGTAATCCTAAAGGACCGGACTATCTCATAATCTTTGGAAGTCTATTAATTCAAGGGCTACTTAATTCTGGGTCTTTATAACCCCCCAGAGGGCTTTAACTGTGCGGTGGCATGTAAAATAAAATACCTACCGTCATTTATAGCAATACTTGTATAACTGTCACGGGATTTTGGTTTGAAATCGAAAAACTTTCTTTATTAAACTACCTCGTTGGCCCAATGGCTTCAGATCACGAGGACCTGGGTTCGAATCCTGCGTCGGGCTATGAGCAGTAGCGTGCACTTCGTAGATGTAAAAATGCTTTGCCTACCCTAAGTCATTACGAACGTAGATCGGAGAAGGAATTTCCCATTTTGAAAAATTTGTACACTTTAATGCACACCCTAGTTGCAAACCGCCGCACTTTTCAGTTGTGTGCATTTTAAGAAATTAAATATCACGTATCTCAAACGGTGAAGGAAAAACATCGTGAGAAAACTTGCATACCAGAGTTTTTTTATCTGCTTCTGTGAACTCTGCCAATACGCAGTGGGCTAGCGTGGTGGACTATTGGCCTAACCCCTCTCCTCTCATTCTGAGAGGAGACTCGAGCTTAGCAGTTAGCCGAATATGGGATGACTTTGTTTATTTCAAAGTATATCGAATCAATATGAAATTTGTTTATAGTACATTGTCAGTGCTATAGAGTATCATAAATCTTGCTCATGCGGATATTAATTTAAAAAATTATGTCAGTTAAAATATTCTACAACTAAATTTTACTACACAAGTAACAAAAATGTTTAAGTTAAATAAAACCTTGTAACTTTAGTTTTATAATATTACGACTGATTCGAAAATAACAACTGGAGCTAAAACACTAATTTACCTTAGAAATAAGTCAAACACAGGTAAATATCAAATTTAAATTAGTGTTTCTAGGAACGTTGTTATAACCCATTCCAGTATAATCGGTCACGCGAGCGAGCGCCGAGTTTTCGACGAAATCGTTTGGAAATAAAACTTTTGCTCGAAGATTATTGGCAGCACGTTTGAGCGCGTCGGGCCGTGGGTAATGAACTAATCTGGCCAACTTAGCCGACTTTATGACGCCTGCTATCTTACAGTAGATCCATAGACATTGTAGGGGCACCCCCAGGGGATCATTCACCCGCTGAATGTCAAATTCTAAAACAATTAGAGGTTATATTCCACACTCAGCGGCTGAATGACCACTTGGGGTGCACCTGCAACGTCTATGAATACCACTGTTACTACATGATACGTCGTTTTCGAATAGAGAAACATAATAAGGCACCTCGCACATTAGGCAGCCGTGACCACGACTAAGTAGTTGTTGGCCGTGGTCGCAATATTATGGATGGGCTATGGCCACATTTGCTACAACTACAAACGATCGTAATAAGCAGTAATAGCTCAGTGGATATGACCTCTGCCTCGGGTGTGGGTTCGATTTCGGTCCGGGGCATGCACCTCCAACTTTTCTGTTGTGTGCATTTTTAGAAATTAAATATCACGTATCTCAAATGGTGAAGGAAAACATCATGATGAAACCTGCATACCAGAGGATTTTCGTAATTCTCTGCGTGTGTGAAGTCTGCCAAAACGCATTAAGCCAGCGTGGTGGATTAAGCCCTAACCCCTCTCACTCTTAGAGGGAACTCGAGCTCAGCAGTGAGCCAAGTATGGGTTGATAACTAACAAACGATCGTGAAGATTAGTTGTCATTCTACCCGCTCAATACTAACTGGCCAGCGGCCTTTTTATGTATCTCAGTACCATTTAAACAATGAGTCACTTCATCGATTTTCGTCGTATTTTCGTTTTTGTGATCATCTAACATAATTATTTCTATGAAATTAACTTTACTATGCCATTTTTCATCATGGCAATGATGTTTTGTTTTAACAATCATCTAACATTAATATTTCAACAAAATTACGTATATACCAGTTTTTTGATAAAATATCGTTAATACTTGTTACTACCACTACTATACTAATGTTATTTTACGTATAATGATGGTTATTGTGTAATTTCGTTGAAAATACAATGATAAATAATTGTAAAAACGAAAATACGATGAAATGACTGATTACTTGAGTGGTACACCGAGTTACATAATAACCCTGCCGGTCAAGTTCACTGTCATAGAATCAGTGCGCGAGAATTCATAGCAAATCAAACGTAGCTTTATCGCTACGACCAGTCGTACTGGCCCCGTTTGCAGTTTGCTTGTCCGAGCTTTGCGATGCTCTTCAGTTATAAGATTATTTATTTACATATTACAACGTAGTAAAGTAGTCGTAAAGAAAATTGATCACAGTGTATTTGCCATTTACGTGGCGTGCAAGTTATGTACTTAATTAGAAAGTCACAGTTGTAAACATCTTAAGATTTCTTATTTAAAATTTATTTTTATGATCAATAATTTAAATAATCTGTAACAGAATAAAAACAAGAGCATATTAGAATCTTTCTTTATTGTTTTTTTAAAATACTAAAACTAAGTTAATTTTTTTGTTTCGGCCACGGTTCCAGTTTAGTGTTCGAAGTGCCTTATTAGATACGTCGTTTACGAATATCGACACACACACAAGGAAACTTTTCTTTCTAATTGCGTGTTGTTTCGATATATGTAATGGTACCCCAACAGCTTCACAAATGTAGAATTTCAGAAATGTAGAGCGTAGAAGCTCTACATTCCAAAGAAGCCACGATCTAAAAGGCTTTTTCTTATCTGACACACTGACAGATACACTGAAGAAATCGCGTAGCATAATCTAACTAAACTTTCAAGTAATTGCACCAGGACTTGGGGGAATGTGGTATTAACATACTTCGCATAACCAAGTATTCTATCGAACGACAGAACCCAATCAGCTGGCCTATTCACTATTTTGGTCTTTGTTA
Organism: Bicyclus anynana; assembly: GCF_947172395.1. Taxonomy (NCBI): domain Eukaryota; kingdom Metazoa; phylum Arthropoda; class Insecta; order Lepidoptera; family Nymphalidae; genus Bicyclus; species Bicyclus anynana. The sequence continues at coordinate 14,994,002 of NC_069097.1, read as the reverse complement.
TCCACCTATTAAAATAAACATCAAACCAATTGAAAATATGTCATTTGCCTACTGTATGATATCCACCAACGATTGTTACATAGAACCTCAATTTCGTAAATGTCAACTAGCATACGTCAAAGATAGTGAATTAGCCTGCAGAACGTGTTTATCATGACGTGTCGAGGCGTGACCCGCGAGCTTGTCTGAATAAACATGAGACTGATGTAGTTAAGACAGTAATCAGTGTGTGTGCTACGAATTAACTGTAGCTTAGGAGATGGTCAACATATTTCGTGTATAACAGGCTTATAAAGCTACAGTTTTGTTTTTAAAACTCTCTTCGTCTTTCCGTTAGCGCTAAAGTCATTGATAATAATAATTGGTGAAAATTGGGATCGAACCCAGGACCTCCCTTTTTGTAAATCCACCGCGCATACCACTGCGCCACGGAGGCCGTCAAAATTGTCAAAATTGCTTATAGTTATTTACACGACATCAAAACACAAACGAAATTTAAATTTTTATCTTGTCTCTCTGTTTATCCGGACTTATCTCTGGAACGTATGAACCGATTTCAAAAGGGCTTTCACTGGGAGATAGAGGAGTTTATTATCAACATAATTATTAATTTTCTTAGGTGAAAACAGAGTTGAAGACCGCTTTATTCTATACTTCTATACTGATATTATAAAGCTGAAGAGTTTGTTCGTTTGTTTCTTTGAATGCGCTATCTTAGGTTTATTTATTGAGGAAAATATAGGCTATATATTATCCCCGTATTCCTACTGGAGCGGGAACCACGCGGGTGATACCGCGTGGCATCAGCTAGTATTTAATAAAATGATAATTTTTTATAGCAATAATTATAAGCCTATGCTTATACATGAGGCCGTCTGTCAACCGTCAAGTCATTTATTCTTGATTATTGAAGACATTAGCCGGTGGTCTCAAGGACTAGAATTAACCGGTTGTCAACGAGCGGCATGATCCAAAGGGAATTATTAATCAGCGCTCCGACCTGCGCTTTGAATCGCAAATTGTATTGAAACGTGGCTCGTTTGAACATTAATGATTGTATAGAACGAATGCTTGCGATGGCTAGACATGCAACATTTTCATCATCATCATCATCATCATTATCAACCTTATTCGGCTCACTGCTGAGCTCGAGTCTCCTTTCAGAATAGGCCAATAGTCCACAATGCTGGCCCAATGCGAATTTCCTCACAGTGTTTTTCCTTCACCGTTTGAGATACGTGATATTTAATCTATACTAATAATTATTAATTTTATTTTGGAATATTTATTTAAGTTCACAATTTTATGGGCTTCCTTTACCTTGTGTCACTATTAAAATAATTAAAGACATAAATGAGAAGTAGGAAAAAGATTGTGTAACTATACTAATATTATAAAGCCTAAGAGATTGTTTGTTTGTTTGGTTGAACGCGCTAATCTCTGGAACTACTGGTCTGATTTGAAAATTTCTTTCAGTGTTAGATAGCCCATTTATTGAGGAAGGTTAAAGGCTATATATTATCCTCGTATTACTTCGGGAACGGGAACCACGCGAGTGAAGCCTCGCAGCGTCAGCTAGTTTCTCATAATGCACACAACTGAAAAGTTGTCAACTTACTATAGGTTTCAAGGGTCCAGAACCTCATTGCTTATAAGTATAAAACGTGATTTTTTGAAATTTCCTACGGTATATTTTGAGAAATCATGTCTCCAATAGTCTGATTCTTAGCATTTCTTCGCTAAAAATCTTCGCCAAAGACATTACAAAGCTATAATTTTAAAATTAATTTATTTTTCAACATAATAAAAATGCAGACTACATCTTTGACCTCATTATTTTTAAGTCAAGATAGATTATGTGAAAAGGGCGCCAAGCTAACTTCAAAACCACAATGATGCTGACTTTCGGATTATTTTGAAATAAATATTACAAAATTACACTTTATACTTGTCTTCGATTGTAGGTCCCATCAAACAAAATCAATAAAAAGAATCACAGTCCAAACCAAGTCCAAAGTCAAGTATCGATATGTAAAATAATTGTTATATCTTATCAATAAAATAAATTGAAAAAAAAAAAAAAAAACTCCATAATTAACTACCATACTTACAGGTATGGCTTTGCAACTTCGTTCGTAACACTGCCGATGGTCCGCTCGGACCGGGGGGCGTGTAGCGATGAATGAAAACCTCACTTCCCCGTACGCTCGATTTCACACCCCCGCAATCTTTAACCCCGTCGCCCGCATATCATGGCAGTGTCATCAACTAACTTGACAGACTATAGGAGCATATGCTGTCAAACTTTCAGTTTTGATAAAAAATTGGTTGTCTGTAAAGTCGTTTTACTGACGATAGTTGAACGTGACAACGTCATAAGAAAATACTGATTTGTGCATTTCTCAAAAAAAAATGTTCGTTTTTCTAAAATACTGTTTAATAATCTTCATAGACCAGAATATACTTTATTTCTTGTAAAAAAAGTTGGCAACCCTAGAGCGAACGACGCACGACGTCATTTTTTTTCGAGTTTGCAGCTCCATCGAATTATAAGACGTTGTCCCGTCAAAAATGAGGTGTGTCTGGCTGTCGCAGGTCGTAGTCTATTATTTTGTGCCCGATTGTACAATGATGTTCAGACAATGTTGGAATTTCAACAGTCTAAAGTACTCGTTCGCACATAACTCCTCTTTAGTTCCTGGACACGTACTGACAATACAATGGAAAACTCAATTTCGATAAAAATATAAAATGTCCAAAGTTTAAACGAGCAAGTATATTGTCGTACGTTCTATTACAAAGACAGATGTCATCCTACCTGAATGTTAGCTTGCAATTAATTATATGTTTTTTTTAACGAGAGCTGAATGTTGATATAAAAAAATATATATATGAGCCTGTATTTTGATAATTATGATTTTGATAAATAAGGTAACGGTATAAAGTACTTGTATCAACTTACTTTTTTTAGAAATCCTCGTAAAACTGTGCAGATAAACTTAAAAAGAAAGTATACTTACTACAGATAAGTACTTATCAAACTAATTTTTGATAATTCATTTATTTATTGGTTACTACATTTAATTTTAAATACTTAATTGATGTATCTTCCACTTGACTTAGATTCAAAAAACAGTGAAACATCGCAAAAAAGGCTTAGGTACTTTGTAAGAGCCGTGATAGCCCAGTGGATATGACCTCTGCCTCTAATTCCGGAAGGTGTGGGTTCGAATCCGGTGCACATGCACCTCCAACTTTACAGTTGTGTGCATTTTAAGAAATTAATTATCACGTGTCTCAATCGGTGAAGGAAAACATCGTGAGGAAACCTGCATACCAGAGAATTATCTTAATTCTCTGCGTGTGTAAAGTCTGCCAATCCGCATTGCGCCAGCGTGGTGGACTATTGGCCTTATCCCTCTCATTCTGAGAGGAGACTCGAGCTCAGCAGTGAGCCGAATATGGGTTGATGACGACGACTTTGTACCGTGTAATGAAATTATTATCCATCGTCATTTAAATGAAACATAATTACTACAAACTTACCTTCATAAACGACTCCTTTCACAAGCTCCTCACTATCAAACACCGAATGACTGACCGACAAGTTGACGTCACTGTTTCGTTCACTCAATGTCACAATGTCGTCACTGTCACTCGGCACCAGTGCGTACGAACACGCATCGGTTGTCTCACTCACACTCGCTTCACTAACTGTCGTCGGAACTTCGTCGGTGGTCGTCATTTCGTCGTAAACTGGTTCTTCGACTGGCACTTCTATATTGCTCTCTGATTTTTCATTGAAAGGTGGTCCTGGTGAACGTCCCGGAGCTGGATCACCACTCGGGAGATTGAGGGTGGATATATAAGGCAACGATGCGAGCAGTATCACTGTTGCTATGACGTTAGTAGGGATACTGTTCATTTTTAATTTGGTCGGAATCTGGTGTTTGGTCGGTCGTTGACATTGTACAGTGAGTATTGCGTTTGCCGCCATGGTATCTTATTTGCTTGCGTGTTTGAGTTGTTTTTCTTGCATTTCCATTGTTTGTCTGTAACAAAAAATATAGTTTTATTTTTTGGTCAAAAAATATGTCAATATTAATAGAATATTGGAAGTTCCTTTCTTCCAAAAAATCACAGTAACCGCCCTGTTGTGTCAAAAACAAAGGCATGAAACACTTGTAAAATGTAGCAATTCTCGCAATCTAAATTCAAATCTAAAAAATTCTACCGTAAAAAGTTGTGAGATCCATGTAATACCAAGTCGATTACTTTATTCTGTACGTAATTAAGGGATCTTCTTCAAGTTATTACGTAATTAGCTAATCTAACAACATCTTATAGTGACCATATCAATATTAAAAATCTTTTATATTTTAAATAAATAGATTTACTTCAGGCATGACTTTAGTCAAGCGTAAGCTTATTCTGAATTTTAAAAAAAATGTTTATTTTCCGCTTAATATTAGTACAAACAATATCAATACCGTTTGATAGTAACAAATACGCAGCACGTCTTCAGACATACGCTGGCTTTAATACTTCTGTGAAAATTGGGTTATTAATAATTCCAACAAATCCACTTTAATTTCCGGCTATAACTTCGATCAGATTGTTTTTCCAAACATGTTTGCCGAGATGGAAAATATTTTTGGCACAGACGTGTTGGCACGCCTCTACCCCCGCCCTAACCTATTTTTGATAAGTACATGGAGAAAAATTGGAGTAAATTACTAACCGTTTGTTAGTAATTTATCCCAATTTTTCTATTATAGTTTGTAATCAAAATACTATAATAGTTTTTTAGAAATACTATAAAATTGTGCCTAACCTTATGCCTTATGAAGTGACATTTATTTTAAATTTTAACTAATGACATTCCTTTCTTAAACTCAATTAATGACATACCTATTTGATTTTGACACTTGTTAACTTTCTTGATTTTGACATTTCAATTAATATTGTAAACTTTCTTGATTTTGACATTTTAATTATTTTATTTTATTTTTATTATTATTGTAAATTTTTGGTAAATTATTTTAGATTGTAGGTTAATCTTTTACTTCAAGTATTTAACCGGACTCTGCAGTGTTGTGAATGCCTGTAAAAGATGGCTGCAGTAGTTCAAGAATTTTGTAACTCACTTATATATAATGTTTTCTGCTGTCATTATTGGCATTACAAATAAATAAATAAATAAATAAATGAGGCCCAATAATATATAATTTTTCATAGAGTTATTACATCACAATATAAAAAGTCCACACACGAAACAATTCCAAAGTTTCCTTCCCAGTGTCATGGCGACATGATGAATGTCTCTATCCATCATTTTAATACGACATTGTGTGGCAAAAACATTGTAACCAAAATTAGAAACAGCATATATAATGTGCCATCCTAGCAAAAAGCATAGATGACTGTTTTTGATAACGGCTTTTGTTTGTAGATTTTTATTTCTAGGAAGTCGTACAGTAATGTATTTTGCAAATATCAAATAAAATCCATAATTATTAGTTCCTTGTATTTTAATTCTTAAAAAGTAATGCAAGTTCGTTAGAGCCACTGTTTTTACAAGTTTGGGAAATATAAAAATTCTAGCTGCCGCCGCATGGTTTTACCCGCGTGGTTCCCGTTTCCGTAGGAAAACGGGGATGATATATAAGCCTTCCTTGATAAATGGGCCATCTAACACTGAAAGAATTATTCAAATCGGACCAGTAGTTCCTGAGATAAGCGCGTTCAATCAAACAAACAAACTCTTCAGCTTTATAGTATATAGTAAAGAGTAAATATAAAGATAAAGAGTATAGATATAGATGATAATAATATAATATTTTTTACATAAAAGAGGAACCGACTGAAATACGTCTTTAAGTATTTCAGTTGTTTTGATTTTAACACAAAAAAACTGAACCGATTTTCGTGAAAATTAAATGAAACCAATCTGAAAGTATATTCTTTCAAACAAAAGAAGAATTTTCGAAATTGGTTAAAAATTTAACAAGTTATGAGGAAACAAACATTGAAAAAAACATACGCGTCAAACTCAGTTAAAAAGAGAATCTCAACATATTATCAGATCTGTTGAAAATTCAAAAGAATACCCATTGTGATAGATCATTTGATTGCTAGGTATACGCGTGTATGCGATGCTAATATGTTTTGTATGAAAGTAAACCGCCACAGGGATGTAATGGGATTAATTTCCTGCGAAATTGGATCAAGCTACGGAATTGGATAGCCACGGTAATACAACCAAAGCACTCGGAGGCATGTCATGAACAAATGTTCGCTGTTACGAGAATATCCTACTTGAAGGTTATATATATTTTTTACTAGCAGACGCCCGCGACTTGACCGCGTGAAATTTAGTTTTTCACAAATCCCTCGGGAACCATGGATTTTTCCGGGATAAAACTAACTTATGTGTTAAACCAGAGTAATATCTATTTCCATTCCAAATTTCAACGAAATCGGTTTAGTAGTTTCGGCGTTTAAGTGTAACAAACATGCAAACTTTCGCGCTTATAATATTAGTAGGATGAACAATTAAAAGAGTAACTCTAAAAATGAAGGACTTTCCATACAAACTTTCAACCCCTATTTCACCCCCTTCTATTTTTATTTTAGGGTCAAAAGTATCCTATGTTTTGATCTAAGGTCCAATTTACGATCATATCTAAAGATCATACATAAAGATGCTTGGAGGCCGTTGGATCAGCTTCCACCTTCACACAGGAAGTAAAACTATAAGAAATGTAAACATTAATTGTTATCAATTGTAAATTATAATACTGTATGACTTTTTCAAAAGAGCAACTGTTGAGTTTCTTGCCGGTATCTTCTCAGCAGAACCTGCCTTCCGAACCGGTGGTAGAATCTTTACAAATAGTCAACTGACGTGTCAAAAGTGCTTGTAAACTGAGCCTACTTGAAATAAATGATTTTTGATTTTTAATTTTTGATACCAAAATTCATCTTGATCGGTTCAGCCGTTTAGCCGTGAAAAAGTAACAGACAGACAGACAGAGTTACTTTCGCATTTATAATATTAGTATAGATTAAATGTCAAGTTAACCGTTGGCTGCGACCTAACCTGAGTGCCTAGTGGGAGTTTCCAATGTTTTCATACTGTTACTATTGCGTGAACGTAAACGCGAATTTCAGTGGGGTAATCTCCACCCAAGAGTGTCGGGTGAGGGAGTACAGGAACACTCCCCCGATGATTTCTTCCAGCCCCTTCAGGCATCTTGGCCTATGAGTCCACCAACACTGCACTTTCTAGTGCGGGGTTGCCATTCCAGCACTTTGGGACCCCAACGTCCATCCAAGTGCCCCGCCCACTTCAGCTGCGCAACTTCTTGAGCTATGTCGGTGATTTTGGTTCTTCTGCGGATCTCCTCATTTCTGATTCGATAACACAGAAATACTCCTAACATAGCTCGTTTCATCGCTCGCTGTGTGACTCTGAGCCTTCTTAAGAGGCCCATAGTCAACGAACAAGTCTCGGAACCATAACTGGTAACACAAAGATTTTTGTCTTCAGGCACTGAGGGATGCTGACTGACTTCATGGAAGGCTTTATATTGGTAAAAGTTATTTTAAAATCAGTTTAGTACGAGTAGATCCAGAGATTACCCCAATAACATCACATGACGCATTACCTTTATAGCATTAGTATACAAAAAAAAATCAAACGCTTTTAAAAGGATTTCTATTTAATAAATGTCGAGGGGCAGAAATTTAATAAAAACAATACGAAAAATCAGAATTAGTTTTTCCGATAAAAGTATTTCACATTATTTTATCATTATATTCCCTATTCGGCCCCAAGGTCACGAGATAAAGGGCAGCAATCGGCTACGAAATTATGTTAATGTTGGAAAAAAATAGAAAATAACCCCCAGAGTAAATTATTCGGCTCGTGACTTCAATAATGGAGGCAACAGCCTTGTTGGCGAATCAAATAAATAACTTTACTGGTGATAACGACTGTTGTTACAATATGGATGGATGGTCTACTAATCCAGGGTCTGTACAATGGCATCAGTGACGGATTTACAAATTTGCCGGTAGGCTATTCATAATTCATTCATAATTCATTTATTTTGCTGAGAACACATACAATCTAATGTATTCAGCCATTTCTGGCATACAACAATTTATATTACAAATACTATTGACAAAATATAAAAAAATAAATTCAATAGCAGATGATTAATCAAAAAATAAAAATTAGAAAAAAAATTAAAAATTACAATCTGTGCAGGTACGAGTACTTATGTCAAATAATAATAATTAATAATATAATAATAATCTTTACAATGTCATAGGATAAACATAATTAATAAATATAAACAAAAAAAAATAGTTTTTTATTTGCTTTTATAATTAAAAAAATCTCTAGTAGAATAAAATCCATAATTATTGAGCCACTTTCTAAGTGCGGATTTAAATTTTTTATAGGGCAATAATTTCATGTTTTCGGGCAACGAATTAAATATTTTAATACCCATACAATGGCAACTTTTTAAGTATGTTGCAGTTCTGGAAAATCTGCCCAAGACTAATTTTTGGGGATGTCTTAAGTTTCTATTGCTTATTGTTGAATTTTTACAGGCCTTATTGGACTTTGAAATTCCATGGGTAACATGTGAATTTCCTTCTTTCCTCAACTTACCTACTGTGGTAGTTTTTGAATAAAACTTGTGAATTTCCTTCTTTCCTCAACTTACCTATTGTGGTAGTTTTTGAATAAAACTTGTGAATTTCCTTCTTTCCTCAACTTACCTATTGTGGTAGTTTTTGAATAAAACTTGTGAATTTCCTTCTTTCCTCAACTTACCTACTGTGGTAGTTTTTGAATAAAACTTGTGAATTTCCTTCTTTCCTCAACTTACCTACTGTGGTAGTTTTTGAATAAAACTTGTGAATTTCCTTCTTTTCTCAACTTACCTACTGTGGTAGTTTTTGAATAAAACTTGTGAATTTCCTTCTTTCCTCAACTTACCTACTGTGGTAGTTTTTGAATAAAACTTGTGAATTTCCTTCTTTCCTCAACTTACCTACTGTGGTAGTTTTTGAATAAAACTTGTGAATTTCCTTCTTTCCTCAACTTACCTACTGTGGTAGTTTTTGAATAAAACTTGTGAATTTCCTTCTTTCCTCAACTTACCTACTGTGGTAGCTTTTGAATAAAACTCGTGAATTTGTTTACAATACAAAGTATATACAGATACCTACGTGTTTCAACCCAATGGTATACTTAGTAATTACAAAGAGACAAGTCAGAGATGTTCGGCCTTGGAAAGATGCTTGTAATGTAACGTTGAACGTAAAACAAGATTAAGGATTCAAAGGAAAGAACAATGATAACACTGGGGAAATCTTAGCCAAACATAAAAACATCGTAAACAACAAACATAAGCATTCCGTTTTTTAGCACCGCGATAATGTGCTGCCGGATTACGTAGCGGGATTTTTTTGAATCAGACAACGTTAGAATGTTTTGCCAAAATGTACCTATAGTCTTTTTAATTTACGAGGATAGATTAAAAAATAATAGGCAGATAGAGCGACACGAAGCGTTGCATCAGTAATTTTCAATATTATTCAAGAAAAATGGCGTCCTATGTTTTTAAATATTTAAAAAACATAAAAACTAAAGATGGAATATTGTTTATTGGTAATTATTGGTTATTATTAATCTATTAAGATATCAATTTTCGTAATTGTTGTTAATGTTAAATCTTGAAATACAAATTAGAAAAAAAAAGTTTCTACATGCGGATGTCAAGAAGACGCGTGACAATGATTTTCTTATGGGTTTCACCACGCTGCTTGTAAAGACTCATTCTGGATCATTCTTTATTCTGTGCATTATCGTTACGAATGTTTTGCCAAATTGTTCTGTCTTTATAATAGTATTGATCAGGCCAAAGAAATATAATTATACCCTCATCTATTATTTATTTGGGATAAGAAATAAATGATGAAAAATATTCATATTGACAATGTGTCAGTATGGATTCATGGATTATTTTGGGATAGGCGCCGAGAATTACTTGAGGGGAGAAGGGGAGTGTTAACTAGTTATAAAAGACGTCTTTAACCCTAAATACAACGGTCACAAGTTCGGAACTTCACTCAAAGTTCTCTGCCACTCGAAGGTTTATTGGTAATATTCTTAGTGAGAATTGTTTGACCTGATAGGTTCTCATTCACTAATCGTGTTTTGCTCTTTAAATCTGCTTCTGTTGTCAACCCGTTTTTTCGACACATGCATCTATACTTTATATTTATAATTCATAATTCTTTATTTGCAAATTGTTAAATACAGATCTTGATATAAATGTTGGCATACAATTTGCTACAAAATAGCTTGCAAATTTTAAAAATAATCTTATAACTAAATTACATTGTCTATAATACACTATAATTATTGAAATTTGAATGAAAATGACTATGATGTTAAAATTATTAATTTATTATTATGTCCGTTATACGTTAATTATTATTGTTTGTCAGTTAAATAGTCTTTGATAGTGTAATACCGTTTTTATAACAATAGTTCTTTGATTTTAATTTTAAATAAAGCAACACTTAAATTTCTATCAGCTAATTTTGCTGGTAATTTGTTGTAAATTAGAGGTGCCATATGAAAAATGTTTTACAAGTTGTTACATAGAAAAGTGCGCGTTGAACTGTCGTAATGTTAGCTTAGCGGGTCGATTGAGCCAAGGTTGGGCCCTTGGGAACAACCTGCCTTTAAACTATGAGCATTACATACTAATTCAAGCCTCTATAGTTCCGCAGTTAAAAGTGCGGTCTCAAAAAGAGGTCCAGGGTTTAATCTCCTTCCATTGTTCACTTCTAGCTCAGATTTAGGGCTACATTGGAAGGAATAAATAGTGAGGTGTCTTTTTTGTTACATAAGGGTTCATTTACACGAGCGGCAACTCTACCGATGACCGCAGTCTACTCTGGTCAGCGACGTCTCGGCGGCAGCCAATGGCAGTTGACTGCAGTCGGCGACGTTTCGGCGGCAGGCGACGGTGTCGCCGACAGCAGTCGACTCTCGGCGGCGGTCGACGGCGGTCGCCCACTGCAGTCGACTCTCGTTGGCTGCCGCCGAGACATCGCCGACTGCAGTCGACTGCAGTCGTCGGTAGACGCTTGTGTAAATGAACACTAAGCCTTACGCTTGGCTGCAATCACTGATGTTAAGCAATAATAATAATTTTGTTGTAGTTTGTAATTTTTTTAAGTGTTATTTTTGTTGTAGTTAGTAAATTGTGTATCATACTGTTTAAGTAAATAAATAAATAAATAAATAAATAAATAATGCAGCCTAAGATGGGGTGCTTTTACTTAGAAGCCTATTCACTCTTGACTTGAATGTACTTACTCACGTGGTAGGAAAAACGGTAGCTGGAAGGGCATTCCATATCTTTGCAGTGACCTTAAGCAATAAGGAAACAAACCGCTTAGTACGCATCTAATAATATTATGTTAATTATGTTTATATGGCACCGTTGTACCGGATGACTTTTGTTACATAGAATCTCAATCTCAATTTTGTATATGTCAATTGTCAAGTAATATACGTCAAAGTTAGTGAATTAGCTTGCTGGTAAAAATTGACATACCATGCCTACTGACAACTCTTCGTTTCGTTTTCGTGTGATTTTTGTTAACAATGGGCTTTACGGAATACGAAAAATGCGGTTTTTATTGATTTGATGTCAATTCTTTTAAACTGACGTCAAAGTTAGTGAATTAACTGGCAGGTAGACCGACCGACAATTATATAAAAGACTAGCGGACGCCCGCGACTTCGTCCACCCATAGACCTCTTTAATATAGTCCTTACAGTAGTAAAAATGGAGTAACTTCTCCCGTTTTCCCAACATTTCCCTTCACTGCTCTGCTCCTATTGATCGTAGCGTGATGAAAAGTAAACAATAACCTGCCCAGGAGTATGAAGAATAATTGCACCAAGTTTCATTAAAATCCGTCGAGTATTTTTTGTTTGTATAACGAACCTACAGACATACAGACAGACAGACAAAAATTTTACTGATTGCATTTTGGACATCAGTATTGATCACTAATCACCCCCTAATAGTTATTTTGGAAATACATTTCATGTACAGAATTGACCTCTCTACAGATTTATTATAAGTATAGATAATATAATAACTTGTCACTTAATAACAACTGTAATTTCATTTCATCATTTAATTAATTCATATCAATACGAGTACCACTAACTTAACTAACTAACTTAACTAAACTTTAAACATGAAAATCTCAAAGATGTCTAAATGTTAACAAAGTAAGCCCTTTTTATTATAAATGTAATCCATGAATTTCGTAAACATTCAATTTAGTGAAAGCGGCTTCCGAGAGTACTTGTTGTTGAAAGAAAATGAGTTATTTTCCCCTCCAGTGTGCCTTCGGGTTTTCGAATCAATTGGAAATAATACACTTTGTTGTAATACATACACTTGAATTACAAATGTGTATATATTATGTACTAAGTATATACCTGAATGTATATAACATAATATTATACCTTACATACACTCATATTATGTATGGATATGTATAAGTGACCGCCTTAATAAATTACATATCACGTGTCTCAAACGGTGAAGGTAAAACATCGTGAGGAAACCTACATACGTGAGAATTTTCTTAATTATTATTATTATTATTTTTATTTTTTTATTCTATACAAGTTAGCCCTTGACTACAATCTCTCCTGATGGTAAGTGATGATGCAGTCTAAGATGGAAGCGGGCTAACTTGTTAGGAGGAGGATGAAAATCCACACCCCTTTCGGTTTCTACACGGCATCGTACCGGAACGCTAAATCGCTTGGCGGTACGTCTTTGCCGGCACGGTTGGTAACTAGCCACGGCCGAAGCCTCACACCAGCCAGACCTGGACAAATGAAGAAAATCTCAATCTGCCCAGCCGGGGATCGAACCCAGGACCTCCGTCTTGTAAATCCACCGCGCATACCACTGCGCCACGGATTCCGTCAAAAATTATCTACATCTGTGAAGTCTGCCAATCCACATTTGGCCAGCGTGGAGGATTAGGGCTTAAACCATCTCATTCTGAGAGGAGACTCATGCTCAACAGTGAGCTGAATATGAGTTGCTAATGATGATGAAGACCGCCTCATTGGTCCAGTAGTTAGCCTACACTGAGAAAGAATCCTGGCCCGCCATACTTAAAATACTTATAAAAAATGTGAGCTGTCACGGGACGACCATATGTAAAACATCGACATTAAGTTAAGCATCGACATTAAGTTATACACTATAGGTATCAGTACAGAGCTCAGTGTAGCGAGAGAGATGGCCTAACGCCGGATCGAGCGGGAGAGAATCGCACAGTCGAATGCGCATGGCGACGCGTCGCCACACCGTACACACTACTGCATATAGACTGTATATATATACCATCATTTAGCGTGGCGACACGTCGCCACGGCATGCGTTGCCACGCCAGAAATCGGTTTTACGTGCGGCTATAGATGTCTCACATCAAACAAAAAACTCTTACGCTTGTAGGCGACACCATGTTCTATACAAGGTCCATAAGCAACAACCCACCATCCGTATGTAACACGGTGTTGCTTCTAAAGTACGAGGCAGTAAGCTGCATCATTACTAAGTATATGTCATCTATTTTATATGTCATACTTTAATTACTTGAAATAACTACTTAAACTAGTCAAACAAGGTGCTGAAAAATTACTTAAGCGTTGAATTTATACCTGGTAATTATTTTGGCATTGAAGGTAAGGGCATTTGACATTGGCATTTAATTTTGTACAAAAATCAATATAACTTGAAAACCGTAAAATTTCGGCTAACATATATTGTGTTATTATAGTAGGCCTTGATGTCAGCTATCACTTAGTAAAGTATGTCGTAATATTTAGGGAACACCCTGTATAAAGAGGTTTTATAGTTGACATACTAACAAAAAATATTTGTATTACCAAAAATACGTTTTTGATAGAAAATATTTAAATTCAGATAATAAAGATTAAGTTATTTGAAACATTTTTACGTAAATAATACTTTAAGTAACAATCTAACTACTAAAACCGCAAGTAAATATTTTCTGAACAACACTAGATTAAATGAAGCCAATCTTTAAGGCTTATTACACAACTTTCAGATCAATCTGAATGAAAAAATATCCTACTAATATTATAAACGCGAAAGTTTGTATGGATGTTTGTTACTTCTTCACGCCGCAACTACTGAACCGATTTGGCTGAAATTTGGAATGGAAATAGATTTTGTTCTACATTAACACATAGGCTACTTTTCATCCAGGAAAAATCCATGGTTTCCGCGGAATTTATGAAAAACTGAATTCCACGCAGACGAAGTCACAGGCGTCCGCTAGTATCTACATGAAAAAATAAACATTCAAATACAAAACACAAACATCTGACTCTGTAGGCCAATCAAATAGGCTGATAATGGTGATGATGATATAAACAATTCAAACACTAAATCACGGCAAATATTATCTGCACAGAAGTAGGCCATTACAAATTTATGATTTGTTGTCATTAGACTAGCGCACTATGATACAGTATCTATGATAGTGCAAACAATTTAGCAATACTAAAATACTAGATTTAATCTGTCTGTATGTTGATATACGAACGATTTCCAAAATATTAAGCCAGACAACTGAGTGTAACTGACCGCTCTCTAAATTGGTCACAATAACTTAATGCAATGGTACGCTCTACGAATAATCTACTAAACTAAATAAAAAACTAAATAATACGCTTGTAAACTAAACCTACGTGAAACGAAAACTGATTGGTTTTGATTTACAAAGTAAAATACGTATCAAGAATGGCGGAACTGACGGAATTAAAACCATTCATTTTTCAATTCCATCAATCAAATCAATCTAAATCAACAACAACCAAACTACTAAATTAATTTTACCACCACTGGGACCAACTAGGTAGATAACAAATGTTAGATTTCGAAAAAAAACCGACTCCTACAAAAATAATAAATTTTAGTTATACGTGGACAAAATCACGGACATTCGCTAGTAAAGTAAGGCTACATCTAGAATGGGAACTAGGAAAATAATAGACAAAAGCTAGGAATTTTAAAAATTATTTGAACTCAGTGTTTAAAAATTTTCGACATTGTAAACTATGCTTTATGTTATATTTGCAATGTTCTGAATATAATAAATTCCGAAGTGTATTATATTTTTCATTACTAAAATTTATTCTATTTGTGTCTCTTGTTTTCGTGCATCTATATTTTTCAAAATACGTTTAAAATGCAAGTAATTGAAAATTCTAACAACTACCAAATCATAACTACAGACTCATTGAATATGAACAAAGACGAACTTGAGTTAAGTCCTACTGTCCAAAAATCATTACAAAATATAATTACAAAAGAAGGTTTTATAACCCATAAAACGTCCAAAAAATTGATATCTACTAATGGTAGTAATTATGTGGGTCAATTGTATGAAATCGATGTTAGAGGTAGAACGAAGGAAGGCAGTAAAGAAATTCACATGTTCCTTAAACACGTAATCCCAGGTGAAGCTATAAAATCTCTACTCAGTGTTGATATTTGTTATACAAACGAAACGTTCTTTTACAATGAATTACGTGATATATATAAAGGACTTCAAGAAAACGCAAATGTACCGGATGTAGAAAAATTCAAAATGATTGAAAGTTACGAGTGTAATTCAGATGCTATAATTCTCGAGAATATTGCTAGAAATAGATTTAAGTCTCCATATAGAATGGACGTGGTGCCAATACAACTTTTAAAGGTTATAATTTCGCAGCTCGCAAAATTTCACGGACTATCATTCGTGTTGAAACATGAAAAAAGAGATTATTTTGAAAATAAAATTGAAACAATCAAGTCACCTTTGCACTTCGATAAAAATGCATGGGTACCATGGGTTAAAAAACAATTTGCAATGTCTACTTTATATTTTGATAGTGAGGTACAAAAGAAAATTGATAACTTTTTCCAAAATACGTTTATTGATAAATTTCCAAAATACTTAACTGGAGTTACACAGTCCGTTAAATGTTTGTGTCATCGCGATTTTAGGATGAGTAATGTTATGGTCAAAGAAAACGTAAGTCGTAATTTACACTGAATTGAGAAATTATATACAAATTATGATAATAATTTATATATGTTTGATTATAAATTTTTTCAATAGACTTTTTCTGTTTTTTAGAAAGACACCAATTCGGAAGTGGTTCTGATTGACTACCAATTCATGTTTTATGCATCTCCAATTATAGATATATTATATTTTATATACACTGGTACAGATGGACAATTGCGTGAAGCTCACATGAATGAATTAAAAGATCTCTATCACACAGAATTGACAAAGTTTCTACAGTATTTCGCCCTGAATGTAAATGATATATATCCCAGGGAAGTCTACGAAAAAGATTTTCAAGATTCATTAGATTTCGGATTAATGGCAGCGTTGTATGTTTCTCCGGTTATATTTACAGAAGAAGATGTATATCCAGATTTTGGTAAAGACGATTGGTCTTTTAAAATAAATAAAAGACACAAAGAAAGAATCACTCAAATTGTTGAAGAATATTTGGAATGTGGAATTTTGAATTAGCTTGTTTACAAAATATTAATAGTGCTAATTTATTATAGTTTTCATTCCATACATGAAAAAGGTCTAAATTGTAATAGATTTAGTATAGTTTTATTTAATAATTGTAATATATCTCGTCAATATATCCATTAACGTGCTCTGACACAAAGATGTCTAATACAAATAATAGTTAATTAGCCTAGATGGAATTACAAAGTCTAATACTTGAAAAAAAAATTAAATTGTAGACTGATGAAATTTGTGTTAGATATTAATTTTATCATAATGTACATGTGACAGTATTTTTAAAGTGACATAACCAATCTTCCCCGAACATAGAACCTACTCACATAACTAGACCAAAGTTTTCACGTAACTGAAAAGTTAGAAATGCATGCCCCGGACCGGATTCGAACCTACGCCCTCCAAATCGAAGTTAGAAGTCATGTCCACTAGGCTGTCATGGTGGGCTAATTATGTCACATAAAAAAATATCAATAGATATAGGTTTTATTTTTATTTTTTCAGCTACAAGTATTGATTTTATTTAAAGAAATTAATATGCTTAACATCTAAGTAAAAAAGGCGCAATTATTATTTAGATTTTAATATGTTGTATGTAAATCCCTTTTAGGAAGTTAGTTTGGAAATTTTAAACATTATAAACTAAGCTTTGCAATCCTTCGAATGTTATAAATTCCGTTTCTGTTATATATTTATCATTATTACAATTTATTCTATCAGTGCCTATCTCTCGTTCAATAATAACAAAAATATTTTACAAAACTACGTTAACAATGCAGGTCGTAGGAAAATCTAATAACTGCCATACTATAACTACAGACTCGTTGAATAAAAATCTCAACAAAGACGAAGTTGAGTTAAATCCTACAGTCCAAAAATCATTACAAAATATAATTTTAAAAGAAGGTTTTAAATCCCATAAAATATCTAAAAGATTGATATCTACTAATGGTAGCAATTACATGGGACAATTATACGAAATTGACGTTCGAGGCAGAACTAGGGAAGGAGATAAAGAAATTCATATGTTTCTTAAACATGTAATCCCAGGTGAAGCAATAAAATCTCTTCTCAGTGTTGATATTTCTTATTCAAACGAAGTATTCTTTTACAATAAATTATGTGATATCTATAATAGACTCCAAGAAAACGCAAATGTACCGGAAGAAGAAAAATTTAAAATCATCAAAAGTTACGAATGTAATTCAGATGCTATAATTCTCGAGAATATTGCGAGAACAGGATTTAAATCTCTATATAGAATGGATGTGGTGCCAATACAGTTTGCAGAGCTTATAATTTCGCAGCTCGCTAAATTTCACGGACTATCATTCGTTTTAAAACATAGAAAAATCGATTATTTTAAAAATAACATTGAAACGATCGAGTCGCCTTTAAACTTCGATAAAGATGTATGGGTGACATTCGTTAAAAAACAATTTGCAATGTCTGTTTTATATTTTAATAGTGATGTACAAAAGAAAATTGACAACTTTCTACAAAATAAGTTTATTGAGAAATTTCCAAAATACTCCACAGGTGTAACTGAGTCAGTTAAATGTTTGTGTCATGGAGATTTTAGGACGAGTAATGTAATGGTAAAAGAAAAAGTAAGTAGTTCATTTTTACAACATTTTATCTATTCCTAAAAAAATCAAGTTGTCATCAAAAGATTTTTTTTTAATTTTCAGGGAGAAAACAATCAAGAAGTCGTCGTTATTGATTACCAATTCTTATTTTATAGATCTCCAGTTACGGATATAATGCATTTCATATACACCGGTACAGACAGGAAATTCCGTGAAGCACACATGAATGACTTAAAAGATCTCTATCATAAAGAATTGACAGAATTTCTACAGTATTTCGACTTAAATGGAAATGATGTATATCCCAGGGAAGTTTACGATAAAGATTTTGAAGATTCATTAGATTACGGTTTAATGATAGGGTTGTATGTTTTACCGATTATATTTACAGAAGAGGATAAATTTCCAGATTTTGGTAAAGAGTCTATAAATAATATGTCTTTCAAAATGAGTAACAGACATAAAGATAGGATCACAGAAATTGTTGAAGAGTATCTGGAAAATGGTATTTTGAATTAAGTAGCTTATAATAAAATATTCATTTTCACTACTCTTGCTCAAAAACAGTGTCATATTACCACTCCACAGCGGGGCTAAACAAGCATTTCAGCCTCTAGGGGCTAAAGTAATTTTGTTTTTTTAATTCTAGTCTGTTACGAGTACTAGCCAAGTACTAGCCTACTATAAAACGGAAGAGGTTTTATTCGAAAATAGAATCATTATAGGTAGGGCCCTGAATGTTTTGAAAAATAAATAAAAAACGTTAAATTGGAATGAAATGCAGCGTTCTTGTCTGTGGAATGCGTTCATTTTTTTATTTAATTTTTATTGAATTGCGAATAGAGCGAGATTTGAAGACATGGGACATCCTTTACGGTTTAATACCTTTGCCTTTTTCTCATGTGAAAAAGATAAAATTAAAAAGCGAGAATTTAAAAAACAATTGGCGTGAATAATACACACTTGATTTTTTTCAGAAAATAATTCTAAATTTGTGACCGTAACTTACAAATTTTTCAAAATTAATTGTTATTGTTGTCTTCATTTAGTGAGAATGGTGATCCTAATTTGGAGATGGATGAAATTTTCAATCTGTTACCATCAAAGTCCAGACGCATTTACTTAAATACTTACCTACGAAAATTTTAATAAGTGAAGAAAACAACAACGAATGGATTCACTTACGAAAGGAGTTTTTTAAACTATTATCTCCCACGTTTACCTCAAATACTCATTATTCATCTTCACAGTAGTCGGAAATTATGTTACCGTGTAAAAGCATCTCCCTTAATATCGAAAATTGTAGACTTTGTACATTTAATTTTAAATAAATCATTGAATATTGTACTAAACTATTTTATTTTCTCCCAATCGTAGTGAAAAGCAGAGTGTATAACACGTGGGGCTAAACCCATTACAAACTCGGTTTCTATTTAGGCGGCCCTCGCCTTACGTCTCGGGCCCTAAAAATACCTCGTATATAATGGGTCTTTTTAGCCCCTTGTATAACAATCTACTATTGTTACAGTATTTATCTAGATTTAGTACGGCATATTATATTGTTAAAATTATGACATATTATTGTTATTATTCTAGTAACTGATTATTTAGTGTTTATCCAGTACATTTTCAGAAACAGAAATACACATACTACAGAAATTGTGTAAATAGTTTGTAATCTCTTATTAAAAGGCATTTAAAGGCAGGTTGAAAAAATAAACAGTATTTTTTTAGCAATGTAAACTAAACTCTGTCACTGATTAACTTCTTTAGTGCATTTATCGCATGACATATTTACCTTTACCATATAATAAACTTTAATATATTTTTTTTAATTTGATTAAAATTGTTACAAAATGGAAATGGTAGAACAATCTAATAATCAACATATAGTCATAACAGAGTCCTTGAATAATACCAATAACGAATTTAAATTAAGTCCTGTTATTGATCAATCATTACAAAACATTATAACAATGGAAGGCTTTATATTCTTTAATGTATCTAAAATGTTTATGTCCACTAAAAGCAGTAATTTAATGGGAGATTTATATGAAATTGATGTTCAAGGTGAAACTAAAGAAAGGCAAAGAAATACATATTTTTCTAAAATACATTATTCCAGGTGATGCTATGAAATCTATTATCAATATCAAAAAGTGTTACTTTAATGAAGTGTACTTTTATAATGAATTAAGTGATATTTTCAACTAACTCCAAGAAAACGCAAAGGTACCCGATGAAGAAAAATTTAAAATTATCAAAAGTTACGATTGAAATTCAGGTTGTATAATCCTAGAGAATCTTGCAAAAAAAGGATTTAAATCTCTACATGGAATGGAGGTGAATGACCTACACTTTAATGAATAAAATGATATTTCATTCATTCATTCATCCCTAACTAGCAAACCTGTCGTGTCGTGATAGCCCAGTGAATATGACCTCTGCCTCCCATTCCGGAGGGCTTTGGATCGAATCCGTCCCGTGGCATGCACCTCCAATTTTTCAGTTGTGTGCATTTTAGAAATTAAATATCACGTGTCTCAAACGGTGAAGGAAAAACATCGTGAGGAAACCTGCATACCAGAGAATTTTCTAATTCTCTGCGTGTGTGATGTCTGCCAATTTGCATTGGGCCAGCGTGGTGGAACATTGGCCTAACCCCTCTCATTCTGAGAGGAGACTCGAGCCCAACAGTAAGCTGAATATGGGTTGATAATGATATACATTTAACCAGTCATTAATTAATCATTTTTAACAAATAATTTTCCCTACTAAGGCAAAAGTGAGCCGTGATAGCCCAGTGGATATGACTTCTGACTCCGATTCCGGAGGGTGTGGGTTTGAATCCGGTCCGAGGCATACACCTCCAACTTTTCAGTTGTGTGCATTTTAACAAACTAAATGTCACGTGTCTCAAACGCTGAAGGAAAAGCATCGTGATCATACCAGAGAATTTTCTTAATTCTCTTATTATTATTATTATTATAATATTATTATTATTGGCCTAACTCCTCTCATTCTGAGAGGAGGCTTGAGCTCAGTAGTGAGCCGAATATGGGTTGATACTGATGAAGGCGAAAGAGGTCAATGTAGTCCCTCATCCTTCGTTGGCAGTCAGTCAGTCCTAGTCAAGTCATAATATCATGCTGCAGTATCCGTCAACCTAAAGCTAAGGTGATAACCTTCCAGAATGAAATGTTACTTGGCGGAAAAATAAACAAAGCAATAGTTACTTCCCCGGTCAAGCTCTGATGCAAAAAGTTCTAAGACTTCTACTTACTAGCGGACGCCCGCGACTTTGCCCGTGTGGAATTCAGTTTTTCACAAATCCCGCAGGAACCATGGATTTTTCCGAGATGAAAAGTAGCCTATGTGTTAATACAGAGCAAAATCTATTTCCATTCCAAATTTCAGCCAATTCGCTTTAGTAGCTGCAGCGTAAAAGAGGAACAAACATACTTACACACTTGCACACTTACACACTTTCGCCTTTATAATATTAGTGTGATTTATTTTAGCAGCAGCCGTGATAGCCCAGTGGAGATGACCTCTGCCTCTGATTCCGGAGGGTGTGGGTTCGAATCCGGTCCGGGGCATGCACCTCCAACTTTTCACTTGTGTGCATTTTAAGAAATTGAATATCACGAGTCTCAATCGATGAAGGAAAACATCGTGAGGAAACCTGCATACCAGAGAATTATCTTAATTCTCTGCGTGTGTGAAGTCTGCCAATCCGCATTGGGCCAGCGTGATGAACTATTGGCCTAACCCCTCTCATTCTGAGAGGAGACTCCAGCTCAGCAGTGAGCCGAATATGGGTTGATGACGACGAGTGGTCGCGGTATAAAACATCAATGAACAATAAATAACTTAAATAGAAGTACTTTAAAAGTCTACAGTACGAGTAGATTGGGCCCTTTACTAAGTTAAAGTTTGACTACATAATATTTTTATTATACCTTTCACAAATGATGGCCTTTAAAAAAGAAATAGAAATAGAGGTACTCCTGCAAGTTAGTTATAGCAATGTTGAACATCCTGATTATAACTGTAAGAACCGGGAAAAAAAATTGCAGTATCAAATAAAACATAAAATACCTATATTAGTTTTATACAGATTACAATATAATGATAATTTAGTATTGCAATGTCAATCACTAATGTTCATTTATAAGATTAAAGTCAACTAATAAGATAATAATTATATAGTTGTCTCAGTCGGACACACAAATTTTCATACCGACCAAAAGAGCGCAAAGTCATTTTGTAAGTTCATACCGCGAGTTACATATGTACGACAGAGGTCGTTTGCTAAAGTTAAATAAAAGAATCATGCGTACAGATTATGAATATAAAGTTTATCGATTTTTTGTTTAAAAAAAAATATTTTTTATCAAAAATTGTTAGTAGTAACGAAATAAATATTTGATTCAAATATTAAAACGTCATTGAAGTATTGCGTAATATTATCCAATGAAAGAGCCGAAACGTCAAACTTCATACGTCAAAGTTCGTATCATCGTAAAGTCGTAAACTAAATGTGTCATTCGCTACTTAACCTTGATGTGATACGTACATACGAGTATTTATTTTGATTACAGTTATATTATATAGTAACAGTTTAACTTAAAGTAAATATTATAACCGGCGCCTGCAAAGTGATTAGAACATTGTTTAATATTCCACATAACGCTACTATTTATTGCGTTATAAAGTATATTATAGTGTAATTTAACATGGAAAATAAACAGTCCTGTGACTATAGTGATAACTACCAACGCAACAAAATTGTAATCAGTGAAGAGTTTACACAAGATTTACAAAATTCTATCAACGAAATCATAAACGAGCAAGGTTATATCACTCATAACATAGAGTCGAGAAAAATTTGTACAGGCGGCAACAATTTTTTGGGGGAATTGTATGAGATCAATGTAACAGGAAAAACTAGTGACGGACCTAATGAGACTAATTTGTTTTTGAAGAATATTATTTATAATGATGATTTTAAAGTATATTCCATACAGGAAGTTTACGCTAAAGAGTCATTCGTATATAATAAGCTATGGCAGATATACAATGAATTGCAGGATGAAGCTGGAATTCCCGCAGAAGATCGATTCAAAATGGTGAAGAGTTATCGACAAACTAACGATAAAGCGATAATTTTAGATAATTTAGCTGTAGATGGGTTCAAAACTATGCCAAGATTGGAAGTTATGTCGATTGAATTTGCCGAATTATCGATAAAACAGTTAGCGAAATTTCACGGTTTGTCTTTCGTTTTACAAAACAGAAAGCCTGAGTTCTTCGACAATGAAATAAAGACTATAAAACAATCATTCGTATACGATGATTATTGGAATGGTTTAGCTAAGAAAATGTGTGATTTTTCTACTAGTAGAATGGACAAATCGACTAAGGAAAAGATTGATAAATTATTTTTGATATCTCTAGACAAATACCCGAAATACATGAACGGTTTGAATTCGTCGATTAAATGTTTAGTACACGGCGATTATAAAATGAACAACGTTTTACTGAAAGAAAAGGTATTTATTTCATGTTTTTTTTTTATTTTTAAGAATTAAAACATCAGTTTCGTGTATGCAAGTTTAATTTTCATCAATTTTATTCAAAATTGCTACGAGTATACTTTTTTCTGTCTTATTATTTGTTTTTCTTATGTTGTCGTGTACGAATAAAGTATAAATAAATAAATAAACAATAATATCAGCGATAAATAAATTGAGAAAATATTTAAAACTATATTGAAAAGAAATTGTGCTCCAGTTCCAAAATTGCAATGATCACTAAATAAAATTCAGATTTTAAATGACACAGAAGTATTACGAGCGACGACACTTATAAATTATGTTCTTGTATTCAGAAAAAATATTAACCTTATCTCAAAGATACATTTGTTTTACGTTAAAATTCATATCTCCTACGAAAACACGCAAAATTGCGCACGTATTTTAGAATAAAATAATCTTCACAACTTTAGGTTTGACTTCTCGGTGACTATTTCTAATAGAGGTTCATATCAACCACAGTCACGGGACATCAAGTCTGCTCAACTACAGACACTGTAGATCCCAATTGTCCTCCAAATTAATGTTACAGGACACATTTTCAGAAAGTCGTTCGATACGAACTTCAAATCCTCGAGCTCGAACACGACAAAGTGAAACCCTGCGACGCTGCCGTAGTAGTTAAAGAGCTTCCAGAAAATACTTGATAAGAAAAGAACATCGAAACAACTTTTCCAAAAGATTACTCGATAATTTAAAATCTACTATTGATTATTCTAAACTTATTTATATTTTCTCTTCCAGAACGGACGAGTATCAGAAGTCATAGCGATCGACTACCAGCAAATCTACTATGGCTGCCCGGTCATTGACCTCATATACTTTATATACGCAGCCAGCGACCGCAACTTCAGAAAACAGCATTTATACCACCTCAGGGACGTCTACTTCGATAGTTTAACGAGCTTCCTCAAAAACTTCGAAATGGATCCGGGGTTCTCACGGAACGACTTCGAGAAGTGCTTCGAAGATAGTTTGGATTACGCTCTGATGTATACTTTGTATATGCTGCCGTATTTTTTCGTCGCGGTAAATGCACCCGATTTAGCGAAAGACGAGTTGTTAGATATCACCCTACAAGTTGATGAGCGGTTCTATACCACAATGCAGGGCATAGTTGACGAGTTTATCGATTTGGGAATTTTGTGACAAGAATAATAGAATTATGCATTTAATTTTATTTAATATTTATACTTACTTAAATATATTCCAACAAAATATTTAAAAATTCCGTTGTATAAACGTTATCAGTATTTTTTGTCGCTGGAAAATGCACCCGATTTAGCGAAAGACGAGTTGTTAGATATCACCCTACAAGTTGATGAGCGGTTCTATACTACAATGCAGGGCATAGTTGACGAGTTTATCGATTTGGGAATTTTGTGACAAGAATAATAGAATTATGCATTTAATTTTATTTAATATTTATACTTACTTTAAATATATTCCAAAATATTTAAAAATTCCGTTGTATAAACATTATCAGTATTTTTTGTCGCTGGAAAATGCACCCGATTTAGCGAAAGACGAGTTGTTAGATATCACCCTACAAGTTGATGAGCGGTTCTATACCACAATGCAGGGCATAGTTGACGAGTTTGTCGATTTGGGAATTTTGTGACAAGAATAATAGAATTATGCATTTAACTTAATTTAATATTTATACTTTGAATATATTCCAAAATATTTAAGCATACCGTTGTATAAAAATTATACGTATTTAATTATCAGTATTTTTTGTCGCAGAAAAATGTACCAGATTTAGCGAAAGACGAGTTATTAAATGTCACCCTACAAGTTGATGAGTGGTGGAGTGTATACCACAATGCAGGGCATAGTTGACGAGTTTATCGATTTGGGAATTTTGTGACAAGAAAAACAGAACTATGCATTTAACTTTAATTTAATATTTATACTTTAAATGTATTCCAAAATTTTTAAAAATTTCGTTGTATAAACATTATACCCCTCAGTATGATTTCGTCGCTGGAAATTGCACTCGATTTAGCAAAAGAAGTGTTTTTAGACGAAACCTTACCAGTTGATGAGTATACATGCAGGGTATAGTTGACGAGTTAATTGTGATTTTGTGACAATGTCAGTATTAGGCATTTAACTTAATTTAATACTTATACTTTAAATACTCTAAAAGTATTAAGAAATAGTAATAAAGGTAAACTTTAAGACTATTACGAGCTTTAAAGACATGTCGCCATTAAGTTTCTCGACTGAGTATAATTGCATGATTCTATTAATGTTAGACATAACTTTGCAGTTCTTTAATACAATAAAATATTTTTGATTTAGTATTTGTGTGATTACATAAAATTAGAGAAAACTTTACTAGTTGATAAGCGGTTCTATCTGTAATACTAATAATAATAAATAATAATAAATATACTTAAACAATACACATCACTATGTAGCCCCAAAGTAAGCATACAGAGTAGCTTGTGTTATGGGTGCTAAGATAGTTGATATTATAATATTAATATACAATTATATACTACATATAAATACTTATATAATGTATAAATACACACAGACACTGGAAAACACCCATGTTCATCACACAAATATTTTCCAGTTGTGGGAATCGAACCCACGGCCGTGGATGCAGAAAGCAGGGTCACTACCCACTGCGCCACGCGGCCGTCAAATATCTATCTATACTTATAATAAAACTGTAACAGGTCAAATTCTGTACATTGAATATATATTAAAACCTTTGATTGGAGGACATACAATTGATACTGAACCCAAAAATATTTTTTTTCGATTTCTTGTCTGTCTGTCTGTCCGTGTTTTTGTTGGCCGGGCATCACGCTGAAACTACTGAATGAATTCAAATGAAACTTGGCACGATTTAAGACCACAGTACGGAGAAGGTTATAGAATACTTTTTGTTGCAAAAATTAAATCAGAAGAGAGTGAAACAGGGGTTGAAAGTTTGTATAGAAAGTCCTTTATTTTTAGAGTTACAATTTTAAAAATTTGCTCATTAATCATAAAAAAATTAAAAAATAATGTGATTCAAAAATTTTTAAAATTCTACCCTTAAAGTTATTGATATCCACGCGGACGAAGAAGTTGACGTATTTGTCGATTTACTATTTTGTGTGAATAAAGTATCTAACTGAGCTCGATAAATATTTTACGCTGCAAAACAAACTTTATAAAACGACACTGACAGTATCCCGGAGACGTCAACTGCAAGACTTTAACGAGTTTTTTCAAGTACTTCGATATTGACTTAAAGTTTCTCAAGAAAGAACTTGAAAAGTGCTTCGCAGATAGTATGAACTTTATGTTGCTATATACGAATAGTATGTAAAATAACGTATATAATACTTTACGGTTAGTTAGGAACATTATGTGTAACTAGCGGACGCCCGCGACTTCGTCCGCGTAAAATTCAGTTTTTCACAAATCCCGAAATATTTTTTTATTAGGTCTATAGCTTAACTCATTTTAGTTTTTTTTTGGATATTTTTATTTATTATTAAGTTTATTTTTCAGTTTAATGTCATTGTAGGTATTAGTTTAGATTATAAGGTTGTGTTTGGCTGTGTTCGTGGCGTTACCCAATCTGTGGTTCCAACTGAAAATCAGCGCTACGTATCCAAATTCAAATGGTCACGTAGCGTTATGCTGAGCTGGGGCCATTTTCTGGGTCATGCCACACATCGCAGGCTATTGTCCTGGATGTCATGGTGTACTGGAGATATTGTGATGTGTGGCATAATTTCGAAATAAACGCATTTTTCTTTCTTTCTTTCTATAAATTGTAATTATATTGTGGTATGTATTTTAATATACATTTAATGAGATCCTGTTAATTTAATCACAAACAGACACTTCAATTGCATTTATTTAGTAAAGATACAGCAACCTGATAAAGCAAGATGGTTTCGAAACTATTTTCGTTATTTTTTATACTTTACAATAATGTAAAAATTATAATGTATTTATATATAATAATTTATAATTTATTTATGTTGCTTTAATCCGCGAAAAGCCGCGCAATTGCACGTTGTAGAGTTAACATCTCCTGAGGATGCTCCGGTTTCGGTGTGAAACGTACGTAGAGAGTATTTTGTCGGACCTGTGTGACGTTGTCGCACGGGTTCGTCGGCTTTTCGTGGATAATAGCAAAATAAATAAATTATTATATATTCATGACGAACTTCCGCAAAGTAACGCCTGCTTTTATCCAAAATTACTTCTATCTATTTGACTTTGACTTTGAAGTTCACAAGCTCAACCGAGCCGAGCCTGTCCATAACTTGATTATAAAACATTTTCGAACAGTCTAGACACATTTTCATTAGATCGACATGGTGACCACGAGTATAATCGTTTCGAAAACCCTTAAAGGATTTAATATTTCGTATAAAATAATAATTTCGTACGAGAAAGTACTACAGCCAGACTTAACTCATTTTATATAGACTGAAAGTTTGTCAGCACTTTAAAAACATGCCATCTTGCCATCAAAATCTTGCCATCAAAATCTTTTAAATAAAACCATAAAACCTTCGGTCCCGGTAAATATCATTAATATCTTTTTTTTTTTTTTTTATTCTTTACAAGTTAGCCCTTGACTACAATCTCACCTGATGGTAAGTGATGATGCAGTCGAAGATGGAAGCGGGCTAACTTGTTAGGAGGAGGATGAAAATCCACACACCTTTCGGTTTCTACACGGCATCGTACCGGAACGCTAAATCGCTTGGCGGTACGTCTTTGCCGGTAGGGTGGTAACTAGCCACGGCCGAAGCCTCCCACCAGCCTGACCTGGACAAATTAAGAAAATCTCAATCTGCCCAGCCGGGGATCGAACCCAGGACCTCCGTCTTGTAAATCTACCGCGCATACCACTGCGCCACGGAGGCCGTCAAAATTATCTGATGATAATCGTTTAATATTCAAAACATTGTAACCTCAGCCCGTCGACCTGCATTGGAACAACATGGTGGGTCAAACCTGTATATCTCCTCTTCTTTATAAAGGTCACCTGGCTCTGTAGTGAGCCGTTGAAATCCTACTAATATTATATTCTACTTTTGTTACTTTATAACGCCACAACTACTGAATCGATTTTGTTGAAGTTTAAAACGTAGATAGGTTATACCCTTTTTTTTACGTGGGGAAATCTTCATCTTCCTCATGGATACCTTCTCGCCACGGGGAGGCAAGAAGGTTATGTCGAACTTCAACCGACTAAAACCCCACGGTGTTCCGACTCGCCGCCTGATGACTGAGCCACGGGAACATTTCGTAAACTACCGGAACCCAGCCAGCGACACTCGTAAATCGAGCTCTCCTGTTGTTTTATTAGGATCGCTTAGGAAACACTGAAAGCGTTAACAACTCGAGGACTTATCTCCGGTGGGTGACAGATTCCCCGTATCTATCACCCGGAGATAGATTATACCCTAGGCTATACCCTAGATTATACGTAGGCTACTTTTATCCTGAAAAATCCATGGTGATTGCGAGATTTGTGAATAACTGATGGTTATGATAGTGTGAGAGCCGTGATAGCCCAGTGGATATGACCTCTGCCCCCGACTCCGGAGGGTGTGGGTTCGAATCCGGTCTGGGGCATGCACATCCAACTTTTCAGTTGTGTGCATTTTTAAGAAATTAATTATCACGTGTCTCAAACGGCCAATCCGCATTGGACCAGCGTGGTGGACTATTGGCCTGAACCCTCTCGTTCTGAGGGGAGACTCGAGCTCAGCAGTGAGCCGAATATGGGTTGATAATGATGATGATAGTGTAAATTTCGTTCTCTTTCACGTCGTGACTACTGAACCGAATTAGCTCAAAATTAGAATTGAGTTAGATTATAGCCCGAATTAACACATATACTACTACTTTTTATTCCATTTTACTTATTTATTTTTCGCGGCTAACACCGCAGGGCGCAGCTAGTAGGCTGATACATCGATATAAATCGTTAGATGGGCTATACTAATGAACGCACAATATTATGTCATCACCCAAAGACGTGCACGCACATCTTATCTTAGTACGTAACTAGCGCATGCTGTGGACGTGGACTTAAAAAAATATTTACTGTTCTTTTTTATTTTAATCCCTTAACTAAGCCTTCGTCTCCATTTTGGAAGTGTAAAAAAACAAGCCACAACATGAATAAAGATAAATGTGTTACGAGTGATGACGTACTCAATGTGCGAAACCAATGACAATTCCGCGGCGCTTTGAGGCCCATCTAACGATCTACGATCGATGGGCTGATAATCATTCGCAACAAGTATCTTCCACACGTATATCAATAAAGTATTAAAACATTTTCAAACTGTCTGTACGTGTTATCGTTAGAACTACACAATACCCGGCCAGGATAATTGAGTTTCCATGAAGCTGGCGAATTCCTTGAAGGCAATACTGCGTGATTGCTTCATATAAACCAACTTGCACATGCGAAGTGGTCGTTTAATCGAATATTATAAGCTTGCATCGACCAAATGTAACTGCAGACAGATTTTTTTTTATACTAACGAACGCTCGCGACTTTATCTGCATAGAAAAATATATCATTGCGTCATTCTATTAATAAAAATCGTATTTTTCGTATTCCCTATAACCGATTTGACGGCCTCCATGGCGCAGTTTATGCGCGGTCGATTCACTAGACGGAGGATAGGGTTCGATCCCCGACTGGGCCAACCAAAATGGGTGTAGATATTCATCCTCCTCCTATATAACGAGTTAGCCCGCTTCCATCTTAGATTGCATCATCACTTATCAGGTGAGATTGTAGTCAAGGGCTAACATGTAAATAAAAAAAAAACCATTGTTAACAAATTATGCGACTGGTTGATAAGTAAAATCTACTATAATGTCAAAGAACTATTAAAATAATAATTGTAAAAATGTTAATTGTAAAATGATGAATTTTGTATATTGTATTGCAAATGTAACTTTATTTTATTTTAATTTAATTTGGTAATTGTGACTGTATTTATCTTTTTCTTAATTAAATTTAATTTATTTTGGTAATTGTGACTGTTTGTATTTTCTTTTTTTTTCACCATGTATTTGCACACTATTAATTTAGTTGAATATTGTAAAAAACAATAATTCTTGCAAATAAACAGTTGTTAATATTATTTCACAATGGCAAACACACTGCTTAGTAATATCGAACAGTTGACAACAAATACAATAGTGAATACTCATCATAATATTGATGACATCAGTACAATTTAAGAAATATTTGTTGACACACAATATAGTTTTCCCGCACGGGATTTCAACCCAGAACTGGTTTCTGAGACATCAGTGATATCATCACATACTTGCATTGAGAAGACTTGGGGAAATCTAGTATATAAATTATGCAATTTTTTCTAATACGCATATATTAGCTTCACTTGTAACTGTGTGTGTAAGAAAATCTTGGAATCTTAATTTGACCCACTTTCCGGTATTTGATTAGGATGAAATTTTGCACACGCTCTGAGTTCTGATGAAAATATGACTAGCTAAGAAACGTCATTACAAATCCAATATGGCGTCCTCCCCAAGATGCCGGACTGGCTGTTTGAAATCCACCCCCTTGATATGGATATCAAATGAATGGGTTTGATATCAAAAAAATACGAAAAAATACCATTTGTAATTAATAGTGCGTGCTAAAAGCGTGTATTTTAGTTTTTTATTTAACTATTATATTATTAATAATGCAGGCACTTACGTTGCGCAATATTCATTATTGTCTTTTACTTCGTTCCTAAACCCTTTACTTCGTTGACGTGAAAATCAGTTTTTGGTACTTTTTCTCTGGTTTTCATTATTACATTACACTAGCTTTTTAACCGACTACAAAAAAGGAGGAGGTTCTCAATTCGACGCGTATGTTTTTTTTTAATGTTTGTTACCTCATAACTTCGTCATTTATTAACCAATTTTAAAAATTCTTGGTATTAGAGTATTCTTCCAGATTGGTCCCATTTAATTTTCATGAATATCCGTTTTGTAATTTTGTGTTAAAATTAAAATATCTGAAATCATGAATGATATTGTCCATACTGTGGTTTCGAGGGTGATACCATGACAAGGAAACCAGGATGTAATTATGGAATCCTGGAGAAATTGATCGAGGGGAATTTTCCAAAACCGAAGGGGTGGCCAGTGCGTTACTTAGTTTTTGTAAACACTTAAACCCTGTTCTTTCATTAGTAAAACGTTATTATTACTATTTATATGTGTAATTTTGTCAAATCTAAAGTTAGGTCAGGTTAGATCATAAGAATTCGGGTGCCTACTTAGATCAATCTTTAGGTTGTAACCTAAACTTACTTCAGGAATACCTATCACTAAAAATGTAAAATTAAAAAATGTTCATAAAAAAATTGAGCCGACTTCAAAATAAAAAGCGAAAAATAACATCGTAAGTGCTACCTTCTGATCACTTTGAAGGCGGGGCCAAGCCAGTGACATATTAAATAAACCGTGAGAATGAATAATGATCATGTAGATATGGATTACCTATCTCGTAAAAAGACACAAACAACCAAAAATTGTTTAAATTACTTTTTTGTAGTCAAATAAAGTGTATAAAATCATCTGCATAATAAAGCACGTCCCGCGAGTTGCGTACAAATAGAATTTAGACAATTTTAATTTTTCGGGACTAAATGGCAAATCCACTGATCCCGCCCCGTCACTCGGGTAAGCTCGCACATGTTATTTATTCCCGTCAATAAACATGGCCGATATTAAGCTAGATTGGCATTTATATCTAACTAATACAAAATTACCCACGTGATAGCCCAGTGGATATGACCTCTGCCTCCGATTTCGAAGGGCGTAGGCTTCAATACGGTTCGGGGCATGCACCTTTTCAGTTATGTGAATTTTAAGAAATTAAATATCACTCATCACGTGTCTCAAACGATGAAAGAAAAACGTCGTGTGGAAACCTGCAACCAGAGAAATTCTTTAATTCTCTACGTGTGTGAATTCTGCCAATCCGCATTGGGCCAGCGTGGTGGACTTGACCTAACCCCTCTAAAAGAAAACTCGTGCTCAGCAAAGCTGAATATGAGTGATAAAATTAAGATAAAATTATCAATCTATTTCTTGTTATTTTTAATTAACTTAAAAATGGAGGAGACCCTCGTCCGTCGGAATCTTTTTTTATGATAACTCAAAGATGCTTGGACCAATTTGGATTTTTGTTTTGGATTGAAAGAGATATAAGAAGCATCAGCTTATTATTTCCGTCAAAATACTCGTACACGGACTGGCCGTTCATAAGCTGGATTGGCATTTGAATTAGAATCCAAATTATAAAAACAATATATTTCATGTTATTTTAATTGTTTTTGCTTAGAATTGAGGTATAGGCACGTTTTCCAAGGAAGCTCCTAATATGGCTTGACTTCTTCCGACACTTCCAATTATTAACATATTTCAAACGATTCGCACAAAACCTTGACAACATTTTATATAAACCTCTGTCATTAATCACTCTACATATTGTTGAAAACTGCATAAAAACCTGTAGGTAGTTATAGATTAACCGTGAATAGACATAATGTATATTTGCAATACATTATACTGCAAACACAATGGTTTGGTTTATAAAATGTTTAATAAATTGTCGTAACATCGACTAGACTCTTATAAAACTACTGAACCGATTTTCGTGAAAATTAAAGGGGACCAAACTGGAAATACACTCTTTTAAATAAAAAAAGAGTTTCAAAAGGTAAAAAACATAAAAAAAGCATTCACGTCGAATTCAGAACCTTCTCCTTTTTAAGTCGGTTAAAAAAAATCTCCTACGAAGTAAGTTGCCAATTTTCTCACGGACAAAGTCACAGGCGTGCGCTAGTAAAAATTGTGTTTTCACCATGCTAAGTTCTGTATATAGTTACATTACCTCGGTCGGAATGTACCTCTATGTACCAAAAACACAAACTCAAATAACCGCTAAAAGGGTGAACCGCACGAAGTTGGCATTTTTTAATTCACCGGCGAAAAGAACTTGATGACGTCACTCTATGTACACATACAGTAGGGTTGCCAGATCTCAATACCGAAATGTCGGACTTATCCGTTAGTTAGATTGTTTTTTTTTGTTATGTGGAAAATCATTATGGATACCTTCACACCGTGAAGCAAGAAGGATATTATCGGACTCTAAATGACTAAAGCCCTAGAGTCCCGACTCGTCGCCTGATGATTGTGAAACGGGAAAGTTTTCCAAACCACCGCAACCTAACCAGCTGCATCCGCAAAGCAAGCTCTTCTCTAATGTCGTTGAAGATTCTAAGATTGGAAACACAGAAGAAGAAGAAGAAATACTTTATTGCACACAAATATACAATTATAAATTAAAACATCAAAAAGATAATTAAAATTTAGAACAGAATGACATTAAAAAAATAATTTAAACTTAGAACAGAACTTTTAACAGAATGCGTCCACCAATTCGTGAAATAGCTTGATTGTATAAACACCCCATATGGGACGAATTATATAAAACCGTTTAGGAGTTCATAAGAAAAAATAACAAAAAAATAATGAAACAGTTGAAATAATGGAATTCTTATTATAAAGTGTCAGCATATTAAACAGATAATTGAAAACTGTAGCAAAAGCTATATTTCATTTAATAAAATGTCCAACAAAATCCGTAAAGGTTGGTCACTTGAAACATAATTTTCCCGGACACACGTCCAAAAAACCCAACTATGTCCGGCTTTAAGCAGACGCCGGGTAACGCGCGAGGATAATCCCTCGTACGTTTACGTTCATTTGTTAATTTTTTGTCTATTAAGTAAGAGTGACATAATATAATTTGGTTGTCTTTTACAGTATTTATAAATTCATTTGTTTGTTCAGTTGTTTTGTAGGGTTCGTGGATTTGAAAAAAAGGATTCGTCATGTGTACATCTGTCCGTCCGTCACAATCAATTTTCTTTCAAATCAATCTACTAGACCGATTTAGTTGATATTTGGTACACATTTAGCAATTCCTGTGACTTAAACTTAGAGGTGTTATGAGTAATTATTGGTCACTAATTGACAATCCACAAACTCTTTTGAATATTCGTTGAGTCTGAAAAAAAGGCTCTCATAATGACATTCAATATCGAATTGCCTGGTCTATAGTTGTTTTTTATTTTTTAAATTGTTCAGCAGAAATATTATACAAAAGCATGTTTTTAAATAAATAACATACAGTCAACATAACACTAAATTACTAACTAAATTACACCTATTTTAGTTAACGGCTGTGTACTTAACTATTTAAAATTTAACATGAAACTAACGTAATAAAAAATTAAGACGTAATTATTGCAGTATATTTGAAAATATATCTGCTTTATACTAGGAAAAATTATAAAAAGAAGGTCGGTCTTGCGGCCTGGTCTATAGTAAAGCCTAACTTGATGTGTGATTGCCAACAAATCAAAAATTAAGGTATAAATCGCTAGTCATTTCTTAGTCATAATTGGCAATTAACTTGTTCTTAAAGTAATAAAAATTAATTCGATTAATAAGCTTATAACAATTAGATATAGTAAATATATTTTGAAAACCAATAATAAAATATTTTGAATAAAAATTCGTTTGTTGGTAAATGAACTACAAGTAGATATAGTGTTTTTACAGAGTAGGTACGCATAAACTTTTTCTCTTATTCAAGAAAATAAGAAGAATGCTTATTAGTCTATTACTTTCTCTGTCTACGATACAAGAGTATTAAATGATATGTGTATGGTGTATGTATATTTATTTATTTATATACATATAATGTATGAATGTGTCGATTTTGATATAGCTTAGCGTATCAAACTACACGCGCAAGCACGCCTATGCTATACCCCGCGCTACGAAACAAGTCCCATAGTCGCCGCGCTAATGTCTTAATGGCGCTCATTGACATTTGGTAATGGCGGTCTATTGTCATTTGTGTACGGCGCTATCAATTTTAGTTCAGGTTCTAGCCGCGGGACTTCTTTCGTGGCGCGGAGTGTAGTGTGAAGAGGCCTTATACTTCGTATAAGTGGCAATCACTTGACATTGCGACCTGAAGCCTTAGCACACCGCAAAGCCGTGCAATAGCCTAGAATTTATTACTAAAGATAATTTTCTTTGAGGTTAAACTTGTTAACTTAACTATCTTTTTTCCAAGCCTCGTTATTAACCCATATTCGGCTCACTGCTGAGCTCGAGTCTCCTCTCAGAATGTGAGGGGTTAGGCCATTAGTCCACCACGCTGGCCCAATGCGGATGGGTAGACTTCACACACGCAGAGAATTAAGAAAATTCTCTGGTGTGTAGGTTTTCTCAAGATGTTTAATTTCTTAAAATGCACACAACTGAAAAGTTGGAAGTGCATGCCCCGAATCGGATTCGAACCCACACCCTCCGGAATCGGAAGCAGAGGTTATTTCCACTGGGCTATCACCGCTCTCTTTTTTCCAAGCCCGATATTTATCATTTAGGAACACTTTAAAGTTCATTTTGTTCATTTTAGTTTGTCACAATTCAAAAACAAGCTCATTTTTTTTTATATTTGTTTTCATGTGAAGTCGTGTCAGACTACTATTCCCAACAATAATATATAAATGAAAATTCCTAGGTTTATGTATTAATTGATTATGGAACACGGCTAAAACTTACGTTAATTAGGTCGGAGTATGCCCGACTAGTTTCGAACCCATACGGGGCCCTTAGTCATGAGCTGGTTCTTGCAACGCGGCACGATCCAAACTGACTCAGTTTGGATCAATTAATTTGAATAACACTCGAGGTAGTTTAAATTCTAAAATAGGTTTATGTACTCCTCAGGGTATGCAAAGCTTTTTGCATCTATGAGTTGCACGGCATTGCCCACATTCCATTTTTGTTTTGATACTTTTTTCTATAGAGTCAAATCTACGCATAGTTAGAGCACGCTTAAATGTTTTAATCAATCTAAAAGAAGCTTCTATCCGCTATCAAATTACCGTAAACTGACAATAGCCTGCATTTGCTAATGGGTTTTCAATCTATTCCTATTCTAGCGCTACTGTATCTCCATTAGCTGGGAAAAGGATATGTGGGAACGGATTGATAATGATAGTAAAGGATGTTTTTTTTATAAACTCACAAATTGATTCACGACTGTTTTATGTGATGACTAGCTGACGCCGCACGGTTTCACTCGCATGGTGATTATATATAGACTATAACCTTCCTCGATAAATGGGCTATCTAACACTGGAAGAATTTTTCAAATCGGATCGCTTTGGTAACTGGCCACGGTCGAAGCCTCCTACCAGCCAGACCTAGACCAATTATGAAAAAATCTCCTAAGAAAGAACCCAAGACCTCCTTTTTCCAAATCCACTGCGCATTCCACTGCACCACGGTCGTAAAATCTAAGTTTTTACTCACAAACGAGTAGATGTGTTTTAATTAATATTTGCTGTCAGGCACTGAATTTGCAAAAATCTTCGCAAGAATAATATTGTACATTTCATTCGATTTGTTAATATGCAGGTATACTACGTGATAGCCCAGTGGATAAGACCTCTGTCTCATATTCCGGAGGGTGAGGGTTTAAATCCGGTCCGGGGTATGCACCTCCAACTTTTCGGTTGTGTGCATTTTAAGAAATTAAAATATCACGTTTCTCAAACGATGAAGGAAAACATCGTGAGGGAACCTGCATACCAGAGAATTTTTTTAATTCTCTGTGTGTGTGAAGTCTGCCAATCCGCATTGGGCCAGCGAGGTGGACTATTGGCCTAACCCCTCTCATTCTGAGAGGAGACTCGAGCTTAGTAATAAGCCGAATATGGATTGATACGTGACTACGTGACTGGCAGCAGTGTCAGTGGTTGCACCATTATTTTGTAGAAGATGAAACACCTCGAGCAGGTCCCAGGACTTGTGACCTTGGGTGGAGGTTTAAGGGATCCCTTTATAATGCATTAATACTCACATCCCCTGCCCGACAAGTTTTCCATGCCACACAAAACAATTTATGATTAAAATACTTACTACACCATAACACATTTTTGCACAAAATCACTAACGCGACTAGCAGCGTGACGGTGTTCACACTGTCTAACAAACAACTGAACTCAAATCATCAAATACCCTTTTATTTATACCATCACTGTCGTAACAACTTCATACAAACAACTCCTTTTTATAATAATTTCAAGTAATGAATTTAAATACCACCCGTACTTAAGGAACTCGTAACATTACTACGACCCAGTTACGGGGACGCAGGATGAACCCGGGGTTAACGCATCAGATAAATATTTACGAGCTTTTACGAGAGTTTAACTTCCATGCATGTCAGGCGAAACCATATATAAACAAATGTAAATATTATACGACATAGATTTCGAGACATCCATTTTTACTTCAAAATAACCGAAAAATTGTTTAAATTCTTAAATGATACCTCAAACCACTCAGTCATGTGAATAATATATTATTTAATCTATCTATCTATTATTTGATCTGCTCGTTACCGTCCTACAAAAAATAAAATGCAGTTGTTAAAAAAGAAATAACTGAACAAAACATTAAAAACCGATTAAACTACGCATTTCAATTCTGTTTTCACGAGTAAATTAAGCATAGCTTTAGTTAAAATAAATCGGCTTTATTTTATTGAAATTGATTGGATTTCAAAAAAATAGTCGAAAAATAAAATGATGCGCGGACAACAATCGCAAACATACACTTTTATAATATATCTTTTTTCATACATAATGCGTACATTGTTAGGTAGGTAAGTTCTAAATTATCTACTCTATAAAAAAGTGTGCGAAAGCCAAAGAAAAGTGAGAGAAAATAAGATTCCGCATTCATTTATAAACATACAACATTTATAGCCTCAATAGCTCAACAGTAAGAGTGGTCTTACTCATCATTTAGGGATGGTGGTTCGATCCCCGCCCCGTTGAACTATTGTCGTATCCATTCCTAATATAGTCTTTCCCCACTAGTTGGAGGGCAAAGGGAATATTGGTCATATTTAAAATATATAAGTAAGTAAGACAGTTGGCTAGGGGCTTGCCCTAGCCAACTGGCACGTCGACTCTCTTTCTAAGATCGCTAACACTTCGAAAACTAGAAAAATGTATGGGGATGACAGATCTTGGTCACGTGACCAGTCGATAGCAAATGTCATTCCCATACATCTTTCTAGTTTTCGATAATTAATAGTTTACGAAGCGTTAAAGTTTGTAAAAAGAGATTGTTGAGTAACTCGTATCCTCAATCCCATTGTCGATGTATTTTAGACTCGTACAATAAGTTTTACGTATCCTTCTCAGATAGGTTGATTCTTACGACTTGGATATTTTTACAACACCCCGCGGTTTCATCGGCTAAGTTTCCGTGCCCTTGGGAATACGGGGATAAAATATCGCCTATGACACTCACAAATAACGTGGTTTTGTATTAATAAAAATATTTTTTATAATCGCTTTAGTAGACCCGGAGATTACCCCCTACAACCTCACAAACTTTACCTCTTTTACTTTAGTATAGACTAGGCACCTCAACTTATCAAGTGAGAATATCGTTAATGAAAAAATTATACAAACACAATTTGTATTTTGTCACACATCATTAAACGAATTGTGTTAATAATGCGGTTCCAGACAAAAATAATTTACTCGTAGATGTATAACATGAGTGACTTTTTTTGCTTTTATTCCCTTGTTAGTAAAACAAACTAAAACTTGAACGTGGCACACAGCCAACTCTTAATGGCAGCTTACTGTACATGCATATAGTGTCTACCTGAAAACTTTAGTACACTAAACAACAAATTTCAATTTAATATCCAATTAAACTATTTTTAGCAGACTCAGAAAAGATTACAAAAATAAGAAAACTAATGTCGAACAAAAGTTATGATTCACAATTTGTCAGGACAACTTAATTAATAAATCAAATTGTACCCAAAATAAGACCCTAGAATGGCAGAGTGAAGTCACGCACTTGTGAACGATGTGTGTAGGGTTAAAGGCGCCATTGACAGATACGCCTATCCCAAGTAACTCATAAAGAATTACACAACAAGAGATGTGAACGGCTCGAACGCCACGAGCACACTGAAGCCGTCCGTACGTCGTTGCAACGCGGCGATAACACTATATGTTAGAGGTGCAGACCCGGATTCAAACCTACGTCCTCCAAATCATAAGCAGAAGTCATATCCACTGGGTTATCACGTCCCCGCTGCATAGCATGCCAAGTAATAAAACATAAATAACCCTTTAACTTATCGCGATGCTATGAAAGGCAGTAAATAAACGAAATGGTATTTACTTGTAAAGTACTTCACGAGCGATTGCATCAAGCCAATGGAACACCATAAAATGTCTCGATCGTGTATACATGCAGTGTCATAAAATATTAAAATACATCGTTTGTTATCAACCCATATTCGGCTCAGGTCTGAGCTCGAGTCTTCTCTCAGAATGAGAGGGGTTAGACCAATAGTCCACCACGCTGGCCCAATGCGGATTGGCAGACTTCACACACGCAGAGAATTAAGTAAATTCTCAGGTATGCAGGTTTCCTCACGATGATTTTCCTTCACCGTTTGACACGTGATATTTAATTTCTTAAAATGCACACTGAAAAGTTGAAGGTGCATGCCCCAGGTCGGATTCGAACCCACACCCTCCGAAATCGGAGGCAGAGGGAATTAAAATATATGGAACACACTAATTTATATATAAACATGAATTATATTTCTTAATTTCACGATAACTCAAAAAAAAGTCTTTACGGTTTTACTTGCGGAAGAAAGAACAAAGGAAAAAATATCAATACTGCGCTATTATTCTAAATTCATTACGAGCCTGTGGCATATCGATTCTCTTTCTACAAAAGCTAACGCTTCGAAAACAAAAAGAAGTCGACAGATCCGATCGATAATTTGATCACGTGACCTGTCACAAATTTTTGAAGCGTTTGCGACTGTAGAAAGAGAATCGACGTGCCACATGGCTACACGCCCTTACTTCTTTTATTATTTCCTTATACCCAACGAAAACATAAGCAGGAAACGACAAAATACTATTTTTTCATTGAAATTGAAGTGTTTAAAGTCATATTATTACGGCAGTTATTTTTATCGAGTGATGGCGGTAATGTTGTGCCGGTAATGTGGCATAACGACTGCAATTACTGAGCAGCCGCGTGCTTTGTGTAATAAACTTGTACTTCGCTGAATACATCGAGCGATTATATTATGTAATAGTAGATTGTTATACAAGGGGCTAAAAAGACCCATTATATACGAGGTATTTTTAGGGCCCGAGACGAAGGCGAGGGCCGCCTAAATAGAAACCGAGTCTATAATGGGTTTAGCCCCACGTGTTACACTCTGCTTTTCACTACGATTGCGAGAAAATAAAATACTTTAGTACAATATTCAATGATTTATTTTAATTGAAAATTAAATATACAAAGTCTACAATTTTGGATATTATGCTGATAGATGCTTTTACCCAGTAACATAATTTTCGACTACTGTGAAGATAAATAATAAGTATGTAAGATAAACGTGGGAGATAATAGTTTAAAAAACTCCTTTCGTAAGTGAATCCATTCATTGTTGTTTTCTCCACTTATAAAATTTTTCGTAGGTAAGTAAGTACCTATTTAAGTAAATGCGTCTCGACTTTGATGGTAACAGATTGAAAATTTCATCCATCTCCAAATTAGGATCACCATTCTTACTAGATAAATATATTCTTACAATAATAACAATTATTGTTGAAAAATATGTAAGTTACGGTCACAAATTGACAATGAATTTCTGAAAAAAATCAAGTGTGTATTATTCACGCCAATTGTTTTTTAAATTCTCGCTTTTTAATTTTATTTTTTTTTCATGAGAAAGAGGCAAAGGTATTACACCGTAAAGGATGTCCCATGTCTTCAAATCTCGCTCTATTCGCAACTCAATAAAAATTAAATAAAAAAATAAACGCATTCCACAGACAAGAACGCTGCATTTCATTCCAATTTAAAGTTTTTTATTTATTTTTCAAAACAATCAGTGCCTTACCTATAATGATTCTATTTTCGAATAAAACCTCCTCCGTTTTAAAGTAGGCTAGTACTTGGCTAGTACTCGTAACAGACAAGAATTAAAAAAACAAAATTACTTTAGCCCCTAGAGGCTAATATGCTTGTTTAGCCCCGCTGTGGAGTGGTAATATGACAGTGTTTTTGAGCAAGAGTAGTGAAAATTATTTTTATCGGCCTTATAAGTGCCAACTTCATCATTATCAACCTATTCTAACGACCTACTAAAGGGTTAACTAATTTGAAATAAAAAAAAATTAAAAAATAAATAAAATTAAGGGTTAACACTTCCATCTTAGATTGCATCATCATTTACTTACTTACCTTCAGGTGAGATTGTAATCAAGGGCTAAATTGTAAAAATTAATAATGAAAAAAAAAGTTGAGGGAATATGGAGCTTCCATCTCCTCTCTCCTCTTCTCCTCTAGATTAGGAGGTATTAAGCTATAAATACCTAGTCTTCTAAAGGAAAAGAACAGTCCTACAGTGAGTAGTTAAAATTAACTAATAATAAAATGTGGATGTGAATTTATCACACCTTAACGTAGGACGCCCGCGACTTCGTCCGCGTGGAATTCTGTTTGTCAAAATACCCGCGGGAACCATGGATTTTTCCGAGATGAAAAGCCTATGTATTAATCCAGTGTAAAATCTATTTCCATTTCAAATTTCAGCCAAATCAGTTAAAGCGTAACAAATATCCATCCAAACTTTCG
The DNA here is from genome assembly GCF_947172395.1 of Bicyclus anynana. Classification (NCBI taxonomy): domain Eukaryota; kingdom Metazoa; phylum Arthropoda; class Insecta; order Lepidoptera; family Nymphalidae; genus Bicyclus; species Bicyclus anynana. The sequence continues at coordinate 14,951,287 of NC_069097.1, read as the reverse complement.
TGTTTATAATAATAGTAGAACACAATATTTCAAAAGCGGATAGCTTTATTATCAGCGAGTAAAAGGCTATATTTTGTCTTGTTTTTCCATAAAACGGAAATCAGTAGGCTATTAACTAATAACTAATCGTCTCAGCAGGATGAAGATTCTCACGGTAAATTAGTTGGATAGAGATCGACTGTAAAAATGTTCCCAGATCCTGAACTATCATCAAATAAACTTATTTCTATTTCTTATTTCTAACAAGGGGATGCCTGTGACTTCGTCCGCGTGAAACCCTACTCGTACCCTAAGTATTATATGACCATCTCCTGTTTCTAAGCTACCTCTCCGCCAATTTCAGCCAAATCAGTCCAGCCGTTCTCGAGATATAAATAGTGTAACTAATACGACTTTCTTTTATAAACATCGATGTAGTAAATATCACAAAAAAAATTTTTTTTTTTTTCTTGACAAGTTAGCCCTTGACTACAATCTCACCTGATGGTAAGTGATGATGCAGTCTAAGATGGAATCGGGCTAACTTATTAGAAGGAGGATGAAAATCTACACTCCTTTGGTTTCTACACGACATCGTACCGTAATGCTAAATGCTTGGCGGTACGTCTTTGCCGGTAGGGTGGTAACCAGCCAGACCTGAACCAAATAAGAAAATATCTATCTGCCCAGCCGGGGATCGAACCCAGGACCTCCGTTTAGTAAATCCACCGCGCATACCACTGCGCCACGGAGGCCGTCGTTACGTATATGCCCAGTGTGATAAATAAAGAGCCGCGTAAAAGCTAGTAGGAACATAAAACCGTGGAAAGGTCTTCATTTCAACGCTCCCCTAGACCCTTGTCCGTCGAATACGACCGGAGATCCTGGTGACGTTTTAAAAGGACGCGAGTTCTGAATAAAACAATTTGGAGCCAACCGCCGGAGGGACATTTGAATACAAAACACTTAAATATATACTGCGTTTGTTTTTATTTCTCACTGCCGCCCTTTTGGAGTTGCCTGCATTGGTCATTCATTTTATGAAGACTGAAGGTTTGTTAAGCTCCATAGGTAAATGCGATAGTAGGGATCATCATCATAATTATCATCATATTAGCCGATGGACGTCCACTGCAAGAGATAGGCATTTTGTAGGGACTTCTAAACATCACTTTTATATTTTCCTCAGTCGCTATTTTCATTCTTTATATCTAATTTTTGGATTAAATATTTTTTCTTGTGAATAATTTTTAATTAATGTGTATAATATAAGTACTATTGTAAAATATTGCTAAAAATTTGCACGCTGATTTACTCGGTAAATTGTGTTGGAAATCATACCATTATTGTAAGATCTATTTGTAACCCACAATTTGGCAAATAAACTATTATTATTATTATTATTATTATTATCACGATACTGAGCCGCCTGCATCCAGCGAATCCCTGCGACGTCGTCTGTAGACTGACAGTAGTCCACCTGGTGGGGGGGTCTACCAACACTGCGCTTTGTAGTACGGGGTCGTCATTCCAGCACCTTGGGACCCAACATCCAGCGGCTCTTTTAACTATGTGGCCCGCCCATTGCCACCTCTACTACTACACCGCTACTCGTTCAGCTATGCCGGTGACTTTGGACTTTCTGCGGATCTCCTCATTTCTGATTCGATCACGCAGAGATACTCCGAGCATAGCTAGGGATCATGACAGTTTTTTTTTTATTTTTTTATATATAGAGTACGCTAATAGTAATGCAATTTTGTAGAAGTGACGTGGTATCTGCGATCATTACTTTCGGAGTTATAAGGATTTAAAGGCGACCTTTGCGGCGCTGCCATGGATCGCTAAAAACAGCTGAATACTAAATGACACGAAAGAATGACGTCGTCGCTTCGTAAGATCATTAGATTTGTATTGGCTTTTAACAAAATTAGACATCTTTGTTATAACTTGTGCGTATAATTATATTTTTTATGATGTAAAATTTCACATTGAATGTAACAACACACTTGTTCACAAAGAAGCTAAAAATGTATCATTTTTCATCTAATTAATTACTTTAAAAGATTTTATTGATTTCGAAATATTATAATCTTATTTAAATTACAAGCTTCCCGTCAATCTTTGTTTTTTATGTATTAATTAGTTAATATTGATCTTATTTATTCGAATGTCCTTTAAAAATCAAGTCATCATCACAATTATGAACTTTAGAGTGAGGTGGCATTGGAAGGTAGCAGTCTCTTCTTACTTCAATAAGATGTCCTTTCGGATGACTTTTGGTATACTTGCTTGTTACAAGTTCCTTGATCAAGGATTCATTATTTATTTTATTGTGGTGGGAAGGTATCAGTGTTGGTATAAATAAGAGGCTCAGTTGTTTGTTAGGCAGCATGGACACTGTCACGCTGCCAGTCACGTGACTTTGTGCAGTAATGTTTTGTAGTGTAATTGTTGATTATAAATTGTTTAGTGTGGGCATGGAGAACACGGACGGGCAGGGTTGCATAAACACTCACCTTGAGTGTTTATGCATTCTGAAAGGATCGCTCAAACCTACACCCAAGTCCGAAGTGTAGGTGTTTCCTCTACCACAAAATAATGGGGCAATTACTCTCTCTGCTACCACGTCACGACATAATATTCAAAAAATGTATAAAACGACAATTGTGACGTCATAAAATGCATTCTGCGTCGCCGCAGCGCGAGCCGAAGAGCAAATATGTTTGCGTGATAAAACCATTCTGTTTATCGCAGCCTGTGTAAAATAAAACTGAAACGTTCGGTTTGTTTGTGTATTTCGTTTTCTACTTGTGCCTGAATACCGGAAATCAAAGCAGGGTTATTTATTAACGTTTTCATGTATCTATGTCACCGTTAAATTGTAAATCGTCGTCGTTATCAACTCATATTCGGCTCATTTCTGAGCTTGAGTCTCCTCTCAGAAAGAAAAGTGTTAGGCCAGTAGTCCAACACGCTGGCCCAGTGCGGATTGACTTCACACATATTCGCAGAGAATTAAGGAAATTCTCCGGTATGCAGGTTTCCTTAATTTTTTAAAATGCACTGAACTGAAAAGTTGGAGGTGCATGCCCCGGACCGGATTCAAACCCACACCCTCCGGAGTCGGAGGCAGAGGTCATATCCACTAGGCTATCACGGAAATTGTAAATACCGTTAGATTACAATCTATCTCGCGAGATTGTGAACAGTTGAAAAATTGTGAACCGCATCATACTCCTAAGAACCGGAACTTGAGTGGTTTAGAAACCAATGGTTAGGTTAGGTTAGGTTAGGTTAAGTATTTTTTTATATTAAGTTACTAGCTGACGCCGCGCGGTTTCACTCGCGTGGTTCCTGTTCCCGTAAGAAAACGAGGATAATATAGGCTTCCTCGATAGATGGACTATCTAACACTAGAAGAATTTTCCAAAACAGACCAGTAGTTCCTGGAGATTAGCGCGTTCAAACCAACAAATTCTTTAGCTTTATAATATTAGTATAGATGAGGAGGATGAAACCATACCCCTTTCGGTTTTTCCACGACATCGTACCGGAAAACTAAATACGTCTTTGTCGGTAGGGTGGTAACTAGCCACGGATAAAGCCTCCCATCAGCCAGACTTGGGCCAATTAAGAATACCTCAATCGACCCAGCTGGGGACCGAACCCAGGACCTTCATCTTGTAATGCATGCATACCACGTATTTAATACTCAGGACTCGAACGAAAGACCTAATTCGAAGCTATCTATGCTAACCACTGTACCAAAGAGGTTATTTTGATTGCGTGGTATCATAAAAAAGAAGTATGTACCTTTTTACCCCCGTTGCTTTTGGCCAATCTAAACACGAAGTCCCTTTGTTTAAAATTGTTTCCACGGGAGGGCAAACAAAACATTTTTCTGCGAGGCCTTTTCCTTTCGTAAATGAAAAATAGAAAAATAATATTTAGATATTACGACCCTTGTCTTTTCAGAAGATCTGCGCTGAAATGTAAATGATATTTCAAAAGATATGAGCTTTGAATAAGATATTTGTATAAAAAAGGTGAATTCAACATTTTTTTTTCAATTAAGGCCCAGCAATAAAACAATAGCCTGAAAATATTTATAAAAGATAACTTATTTTGATATTTTGCGAAACGACTAAAATGTAATCTATTAATAAACGAGTAATATTACATTTTTTAATTAAACTGATTAACTGAAAATTAATATCAAATAAATAAATATTTTTCAAAAAATTAAAAGGTTAAAACCATCAATATAACCTAGTTCCGTTTTGTGATTTTTATTTTGAAAAGAGCAACTGTTGAGTTTCTTGCCGGTTTCTTCTCAGCAGAACTTGCCTTCCGAACCGGTGGTAGAATCTATACAAATAGTCAACTGACGTGTCAAAAGTGCTTGTAAACTGAGCCTACTTGAAATAAATGAATTTTGACTTTTAAATTGTTTAATTCTTTTTTTGTTTAAATTTTTTGGTATTCGGCCCAATTGTCATCGTGTCAGGATCTGATTCTGGGATCTTGGAAAAATTTAGGGGAAAAATTCCCCTAAATTTTAAAAAATAGGACGTTTCATCTTTGTGAAAATGGGCGCTGTCAGATCGCTTTAGGATCTTAGTCTACTACTATTTCATTTTTTTTTTTTTTTTTTTTAAAAAAAAGGATATTTGCCATATTTTTTTGTATAATATGACCAATATTCCCATTCCCCTCCAACTAGTCGGGAAAGACTGTGCTAGGAGTGGGTACGACAATAGACCAACGGGCCGGGGATCGAACCACCACCCCTCGGTGATGAGTCCAACCGCTCTTACCGTTGAGCTATTGAGGCTTCAATTACTATTTCATTGATGTTAACATATTTATTATTTTTAATTTAGATGTCAGTCGAAAATCAAAAACTTCGTCATTTATAGTCAGGTGATATAGCTTTCAAACATTTACTTGTCGATTAAAAAGCCTCTAACAATCCGGTGTGATGGATGTATCGTGTATACAAAACCCACGAAATTCTAATGAATATGGGAATCGCGATAGGCGGTATTGTATCAAAATAACCGGCATCCAGGTGTCGTTAGGGCTGCAAAAAAAAATTTATAAAAAAATTCAAAATTGATCTTAACAAAATTGAAAGCAAAATAATGTTGTAATTCTAATTCTAATTTTAGTTGAGTGTCTACATCAATTTAATAACAAGTGTACTTGTGTGTAACTCCTGTTATCGCTGCGTTGGCCGCTTTTAAATTTACATGTTTTTAATAAATAGTGTAGGAAATAGTAGTCTATGACGTCATATACGTCGCTCGATCTCGTGTTGGCTTCAGTGTGATCGTGGCATTCAAGCCGTCCACATCTCTTGTTGTGTAATTCTTTATGGGTTACTTGGGATAGGCGGGGAGAGTGACTTGAGTGGAAAAGGGGAGTGTTTGATATCAGTTAAAGGATCATTTAACCCTACACACATCGTTCACAAGTGCGTGACTCCGCTTAAGGTCATTCTCTGCCATTCTAGGGTCTTATTTTGGTTACAGTTAGATTTGTTAATTAAGTTGTCCTGACAAGCGTTGTGAATCATAACCTTTGTTCGACATTAGTTTTCTTATATTTGTAATCACTTTTGAGTCCATTTATTTGTTCGCTTTCCAAACACTTCAGCGACGACTATGGTTTCGCCGATTTCAAAGAATTATTAATGTCTTAAACTTGCGGTCATTATTTTTCAATGCGATGGACCGTTTTGATGTGTTTGTTATGTCAGGAGAAGGAGACCATTTGGGCAAGTCCAAAACCAAAATTACTCTAAGCATCAGAACACCACTATGTCGTATTTGGCACAACCTTGAAAAAGGATCCCTAGAAACCAGGTGACACCACGGAAATGCGTAGTCACGTATTGATATAGTAAGAGCCGTGATAGCCCAGTGGATATAACCTCTGACTCCGATTCCGGAGGGTGTGTGTTTGAATCCGAAACGGGGCATGCACCTCCAACTTTTCAGTTGTGTGCTTTTTACAAATTAAATATCACGTGTTTCAAACTGTGAAGGAAAAACATCGTGAGGAAACCTGCATATCAGAGAATTTTCCCAATTCTTTGTGTATGTGAAGTCTACCAATCCGCATCGGGCCAGCGTGGTGGACTATTAGCCTAACCCTCTCTCATTCTGAGGGGAGACTTAAGCTCAGCAGTGAGCCGGATATAGGTTGATAATATAATGATGATATTTATATTTATTGTATCATTTAATTCTCTACACGGAGTGACAAATAATCTAAGATCTTGTACCCTAAAATAGATCTGACATAGGATTGCAGGGAGTGTGTGACAGGGAAAATTGTTGTAATCTTTGATGTGGCAACCCTAGCTGTTAAGCTCAATGTTGATGGAAATAAATTCATGAATGCATATTACGCTCCCGTTTCATAATGATGGATCTGTATTGTTCCGATAGACGCCGAGATCTCTTCAGTTCTGTGTGAATACTTTAGGCTAAACCGAAACTGATTACAAAGCATCGTGGCTTTGTAATCAGTTTCGGTTAATGAAATGAATTTTTGCTTGAAATTCATACCTAAACAATATATAGTAATATAATAATAAAGGGATAGTTTGTGAGTGTGTGAGGTTGTAGGGGGTTATCTCTGAATCCACTGAACCCATTTTAAATTATTTTACCTATAGAAAGCTACGTTATCTGTAAATGACATAGGCTTTATACTCGTAAAATCATGCTACGACTAAGCAATACGAGCGGAGCGTCAATGGAAAATGTGGTAAAAACGGTAAAATTGACCTTTTGAGAGCTTCTATTGCGTGCGCTGCGTAAAATGTTACGCAAAAATTATGTATGACCTTTAAAAAGTTCAAAACAGAATGTACGTGATATTATTTGTCTACTTCTTAAACATAGCACTACAATATTTTTTACAATAATCAAATTTCTTTTAAAATAAAGTCGTGGGCTTCGCGGTCGGCAAGTTCTTAAATAAACCAAAACAGTACAATGGTGTACTGCCTCAAAATTAGCACCGTTTATAAATTAGATATTACTTCTTCGGGTTACTACTATTTTCACTAAGAAGTCCAGAAGTTTAATTTTACTAAAGTTGTGTTTGTTTCTAGAGGATGCGGACTATTCTGAGGCGTGTTAATACGCCTCAGAATGGCCTACATCCTCTCGGGATAGAAATTTAAATCCTGAATGTTTTATGAAATACAACGCAAAACCAGACCACCAAATAGCAACGTATTCGGCTGTAAAATTAATTAATTAAATTTCTTGCGTTCATGGATTACTCATGTATGATTGAAATAAAAATGAAAATGAAATAATATATAAGTAATTATTTTCGTGTAATCTTGAACCTTCGTAGCTCATCTACGAATGTCGTAGACCTACTATATTCTTATCTTTATATTAGGCTGAAAACAGAGCCGATTTTGACAAGTGTGTCTAACAGTGGAATTCATAGGTGTAGAGGCACCCCCAGGTGATCATTCACCCGCTGAGTGTCAAATTTTCAAACAAATAGAAGTTAAATTCGACACTCAGGGGCTGAATGATTCCCTGGGGATTCCCCTACAAAGTCTATGAATACCACTGTAAGAATCTCCTTTAATGCTTCGAAAACTAGAAAAATGTATGGGACTGACACATCTTGATCACATGATAGGTAGAATAAGAATAAGAATAATAAATGTAATTCCCATACATCTTTCTAGTTTTCGAAGCGTTAGCGATCTTATAAAGAGAATCGGAAACTACTTGGCTAGGGGGGCACCAAGCTTTTATTATCATTTATTTTAACTATCCACATAGCCATTTTTAGTTTATTTCTCTTTCACTATTGTTGTTGGACCACACACTAAGAGTGTTGTAACAAAAGAAACGTGTTATTAAAAACGTAACTATTTTTAAACTACTCTTTTAAAAAATCTGTACAATATAGGAAAACATAGTAAATATAGTGTAATTGAGTGTACACAAGCAATCCCCTCTTGAATTATTGGGCTATTATTGTGATTTACAGTCAAAACACGCTCAAACTCATCGGATGTTAGCGCACCGGTTTCAAACGGAATTAATCACTGCCGACCATTTTAACCTAATCTATTACCGGCTAAAGCTACGGATTTAAATGCAAATTGCATTGTTATATTAATTTGATGGACTGCCATTTTGTACTCATATTGTTTGCAATGTATCTATTGCATTTGTGAAATTTAATTGGTGAAAAGTTAAGTATAAACATAAAACCGATCAAAACCTAAAAACGTACCCACTAAACTATTAAGTGAAAAATAACATACATAATAATATTATTATGTTCTACCTGCTCATCAGTTTGAAGACGGATTTTGTTTTAAAATATGTATAGACTAGCGGGCGCCCGCGACTTCGTCCGCGTGAAATTTAGTTTTTCACAAATGCCACGAGAACCATGGATTTTTCTGGGATGAAAAGTAGTCTATGTGTTAATCCAGAGTAAAAACTATTTCTATGCAAAATTTCAACTAATTCGGTTCAGTAGTCGAGGCGTGAAAGAGTAACAAACATTCATATCATCAAAACCATCAATTTTTGCAAATCTCGGGAAACCAAGGATTTTTCCGGGATAAAAAGTAGCCTTTGTGTTAATCCAGAGTAGTATTTAATCTATTTCCATTCCAAATTTCAGCCAAATCGCTTCAGTAATAGCGGCGCTAAAGAGTAACAAACATCCAAACATTCATACAAACTTTCCCGTTTATATTATTAGTAGGATGTTTTGGTTGTCCACACAAATGACATCTAACGCCGTGTGTAGCCAGCTTAATTTGGTTGATGTATCGCGGGTCAACAGCGGACTTCATCAATCCGTTTGTTCATCAATATTACAAATAACCGTGATTTCCGCTTAGGCCGCTTACATACGCAGGTGTTTGGTTCAATACTGAATGATGTTTTTTGTAGTTCTTAAACTACAAAAAACATTTAAGTTTTGGTAAGTGATATAGGTATAAGCTTTAAGGACCTAAAGTATTACGAGGCAGAAGCGGACCACGTTATCGGTGGGTCGACGACATAATGAATTTCACCGGCAAAAACTGGCCACAGAAGGCAAAAGACCGATCAAAATGGCAATACCTGGAGGAGGCCTTCACCGTAAAGGGTTCTTCTTTTAAATAAAAGGGAAGAAGACAAACATTTTAAAATTATAACTGCTGTTTTTAAAAGAAAGAAAGAAAAGTTTATTTCGAATACACATCAAAAGCTGCTGGAATTGCTTTTAAAAGCAATTGTAATTATTCATTAACTAACTTTCAAAATGGATATTTTACGTTCAGTTGTATGAATGTTTACCGATTTATCCGTCAAGTGTAAAAAACCAATTTGTTTTTAAACAAGAACTATTCTAAATTTCAAACTTATTAATACACTATTTCTCTGTCGAAAAATAAGGCATTACCAACTACATCAAAAAGGTAGTCAGAACAACATTTAAAAAAAACGCCTAGCCCATACTAAGGAGCCTAAAATAATTTATAACAAAGCGACCCTGAGTATAATCTGTTATACAAAGCCGGGCCATTGTAGCGTTGTACCTACATAGGTACAGAGGCACGAGTAGGTACGGTACAAAACACCACAATCAATCATTTTCGCTACATTGGAGCGGCACTAAGAAAAACAACTTTGAGAAATTGTGTAAAGCGTTATTTTTGAAAAAATATTTTTCTTCGAGATCTTATTCGGTGAGAAATAGCTTCTTTTTGTAGTCACAACAAAATGATAACAAAAAATCATTTCTATATCGATGTTATGCAAAAAAATTATTGTCTCGTCAATCCTACTAATCACACTAATATTATAAAGGCGAAAGTTTGTGTGTAAGTGTGTAAGTATGTTTGTTTCTCTTTTACGCTGCAGCTACTGAAGCGATTTGGCTGAAATTTGGAATGGAAATAGATTTTACTCTGGATTAACACAAAGGCTACTTTTCATCCCGGATAAGTCCATGGTTCCCCAGGAATTTGTGAAAAACTAAATTTCACGCGGACGAAGTCGCAGGTGTCCGCTAGTTACTACATAAATGCCTCATTGGTCCCGTGGTAAGCTGGTTCAGCTACGGACAATAAGGTCCAGGGTTCGAATACCGGGTCTGGCTACTAGAAAGCGCAGTGTTGGTCGACCTTTCGCCTGGTGGTGTGACGACATCAAGCGAGTCGCAGGGATTCGCTGGATGCAGGCAGCTCATTATCGTGATATATGGAAGTACCTACAAGAAGTATACAGGAAGAAAATTTTTTTAGTTCGGATATTTTTATATTTTGTACATAAACAAAATTTAATGATCACGTATTTTTTCTTTTTTTTTTTAACTCAAAAATAACAAAATTATCGTTAGCTAAAGTTATTTACTTTTGAACAGAATTTTAGGGTCACCCTATTGTGCGTTTATTTTATTTACGTTTGATACCTAAAGAACGTCACCAGATCACTTTTAAGCTGAATATATCTTGTTTAGTAATAATATGTACATTATTTTGTTATTTTAGAGACATAAATTAAAAAAAAAAAATTACATAAAATGTATCGAACTGTTTGTAGATTTATATTCTATTAATGATACAGAACCACGAAAAAAAATATCCGCACTAAAGACCGAATCACCCTGTATGTCCTGCAGTGGAAGTTAATCGGCTGATATGATGATGATGAAAGAATTTAAAGTCAGCCAACCCTCATTGGAGGAGCAAGGTGAGTTATCTTAATATCCCCTCTCCTATAAGGGGGTAATAATACTCCTAAGGGGTCATGTCCCTCCAGTAGCCCTTAAAATTTACTTATATCAAATATATCTATATCATTTTACAATTTAAACTATCATGAGTGTTATTAATATTAATTTATTATTAAACACGGATAAAACTCACTCAACGTCGGAGTATGCCGGGCTAGTTTCGAACCCATACGGAGCTCTTAGTCATGAGCTGGTTCTTACAAGAACACGAGTCTCGGAACCTTCACTCCCTACCACTAAGCCCCTTTCAAAACACGCGGCTGCGCGCCGCGCCGACGCTTCGAAATTTGAATCGTGCCGCGTTGCAAGAACCAGCTCATGACTAAGGGCCCGTGTGGGTTCAAAACTAGTCGGGCATACTCTAACTTTGCATTACGTGAGTTTTAGCCGTGTTTTATAATAAACTAATAGACGCCGCGCGGTTTCATCCGCGTGGTTCCCTTCCCGTAGGAATAAAATAGCCTTCCTCGATAAATGGGCTATCTAACACTGAAAGAATGTTTCAAATCAGACCAGTAGTTCCCGAGATTAGCGCGTTCAATCAAACAAACAAACAAACACTCTTCAGCTTTATAATATTATTATAGATTAATACTCTGTCACCGTTAGGCGGTGGCTTATTGGTTGCTTGCATAACTGTACTAGCCAATGGGCTGAAGTTGAATAAGTCAACGCGTAGCTTGACTAGGCCCGCTAGTTATAATATAAGCCAATAAAAATAAAATAAGGCGTCAAAATAGTGCAGACTTTAAAGTCTTTGCATTCTTTGCATGCCGAACTGGGCGTTCATCTAAATATCTAGGCTATGCCTGCTTTGTGATGCGATCATTATTGCCACGTCTTTTTCATGCCGATTGTTGCGTGCACTATTTGAATCTGAATGTGGATGGAAAAAGATTTAACGACGGAGAAGTCTTTCTAAATTACTAGAGATGAATAAGGGTCAGTTTCGCCGTCGTCTGGTTATAGTGTCGGATAATCTAAACCTAGGTTTTGTCACATTATCTCACATGATATAGACAAAACTTGTGAATAAGCTATTCGACACTTATTAATAGGTTTTGAAACCAGAGGGCCTAGTGGCAGTTTGATACTGTTACTGTCACGTAACGTAAACGCAAATTTCTAAGGAATTGAAACAGCGCCATCTAGTGGCACTACTGCACAACTGTTTCAATTCCATATAAATTTGCGTTTACGTCAATGAAAAATATTGAAAACTCCCACTAGGCACGCTGCCCATTGTTATTTCAAGTCAAAGTTAAAGTCAAAATTATTATGTTTTCAATTAGGTTTAAAGTACTGTTACACATGCTTTAAATAACATGCTAAAACGTGCTATTAAGTATGCTGCATACGAGCATGCTTATCATCAGTTTATATTTGCTAGTATGCTATTTTTAAGTATGCTCCTGAATAAGCATGCTCAAAGCAAACATTCCAATTACACATGCTAATGCTCTCTGTCTATAGTATCGTGTTATACAGGGAGAGACGAAGGTGAAGAGAATAGCATGCTCATGAATCGCACGATTGTTGATTCTTGAGTAAGCTCAAAATAAGCATACTCATTATTAGCAATGTTGTGATACACATGCTAATAAGTAGCAACTGCTCAATAGTATCATGCTTTCGTACTTGACATGAGCATGTGTAACAGTAGCTTTAGTTTAAAACAAGTACTTTAGTAACGTCAGGTTAATGGTGATAATTAAAGTCCAAAACTCAAAATTAAAGTTACGTTAAACATTAAAGCCTATCCGAGCTTCGGTAAAGAACCAAAGTTACCAGAATAGCTCAACTAAATGCAAAGCTTAGTTGAAAATAATGTTTGGAAGTCTTTTTTTTTTAAATATAAATTGACAGACCAATCAAATCAGGAATAAGTACTTGCCATATTGAAAAGATATAACAAATATTCTAAATTAAGACGTAAAATTTTTAAACTTTAAAATATTTGTGGTCATTAAACAGGTTCATCTTCATCGAATAACATAGGCTATCCTTTTTTAATCGCATATTCCCAAGGTAATGGGAAATACGCAGCAGAAACTGCTAATTCTGGATAAATACAAAAAGTATAATAATAAAATAAAACCCGCTCCAGTTATAATGGCGGCGAGCGGAAAACATTCTGAAACTCACAACGGCCGCAAAAACGTTAATGGACGGCTTTCTGAACAGCCTGTATTTGTGCCGATGATACAGCATGATTCGCATTCCTGTTTGACATTTCAACCCCCACTTTTCCCCCTCTTTTCATATGCATGAGGGTATTTTTTGAGGAACGGTCAATGAAGCGATAACCAAAAAAAATTATTTTAATAATAGGGTGGTGGGGTTGAACAACACTTGCGTTTTATAGTGCGGGGTCGCCATTCCAGCACATTGGGACCCGGAGGGTCCCACTACGGAAGACTCGGCGGGGGTTCTATGTTGACGTGACATAAAAATAAGGGTTCACGATTCGTAAGCGGGGGTCTACGAAAATTTATCTGGTTTCATACCAAATGGGGAGTTTTCTAAATAAAATAATTTGAAAATTGATTGTTACTCTGTGGTGTAAGTAGCTATTAAAATTGAAAGTTGACTGAAATTTCCCAGCACATTGGGTACCCAACGTCCATTGACTCTTCAAACTATGTGCCCCGCCCTTTGCCACTTCAGCTTCGCGACTCGCTACAAGCTAAGCTGACTGAGCTACAAGTATGTCGGTGACTTTGGTTCTTCTGCGAATCCCCTCATAGCATAGCTCGTTCCACCGCCCACTGTGTGACTCTAAGCGTTCTTTTGAGGCCCGATGTTTGCGACCAAGTCTCAGAACCATAGGTCATCACTGACAACACGCACTCTTTGACTTTTGTCTTCAGGCACTGAGGAATTTTGGACGAAAAGATTTCGCAAAGTTTCCCGAATGCTACCCTGGCGAATTAGATTCGGCAGTTTACCTCTTTCTCGAAATTTGACTTACCTAGCCTTACATTCGTTATCAACCCATATTCGGCTAACTGCTGAGTCTCCTCTCAGAATTAGAGGGGTTAGGCCAATAGTCCACCACACTGGCCCAATGCGGATTGGCAGACTTCACACACGCACAGAATGAAGAAAATTCTGTGGTATGCAGGTTTCCACACGATGTTTTCCTTCACCGTTTGAGACACGTGATATTTAATTTTTTAAAATGCACACAACTGAAAAGTTGGAGGTGCACGCCCCGAACCGGATTCAAACCCACACCCTCCGGAATCGGAGGCAGAGGTCATATCCACTGGGCTATCACGGCTTCACTTTACATACCTACATATAATCCGTACAACTTTAGTCAAAGTGATCCATCCCCATTATTTCCCCCAAGTAAGTAACAATACCACAGAGTACCTAACTACGGAAGGCTCATTCATCAAGCAGAAAGGTTTTCGGCTTGAACTATTCATTACATTATTTGAAAATACTGAAAATTACGTCACTCCTAAAATGTTACGTCGTCTACGTTGTTGCTTCATCTTTATCAATTTACTAGCGAACGCCCGCGACTTCGTCCGCGTGGAAAGCAGTTTTTCACAAATTCCTTGGGAACCATGGATTTTTCCGGGATAAAAAGTAGACTATGTGTTAATCCAGGCTATATATCTCAATAGCAAATTTCAGCTAATTCGGTGCAGTAGTCGAGGCGTGAAAGAGTAACAAACATTTATATCATCAAAATCAACAGTTTTCGCAAATCTCGGAAAACCATTTTTTCGGGATAAAAAGTATCATAAGTAAGTAGCTTATATGTTAATCCAGATTAAAATCTATTACAATTCCAAATTTTAGCCAAATCGCTTCAGTACCCGCAGCGTAAAGGTAGAACAAACATACACACTTACACACAAACTTTCGCCTTTATAATATTAGTATGATAGCCTATACGCCGCGGTTTTACCCGCCTATTTTCCGTTTCCGTGGAAATACGGGAATAAAATAGCCCGTGTTCATGTGGATAGCAGACGCTTTGTTTCACCCGCGTAATTCTCATTCCTATCGATATGGGGATGAAATACATTCTATGTTCATCAGATATGAGTGTTATGTAGGATTCTAATGGTGAAAGAATTTTCAAAATCGGTTCAGTAGAATCAGAGATTACCTCTACAAGTCACAAACTTATGTACGTATAGTAAAGTACAAAGTTTTGGAGGTAGTAGGCAAAGATTTTATACTAATAGATTTGTCACGTCGAAACTAAGGCGGACAAAAGTGGCTAATTGTCTTAATTTCATTTACGGCCGTTTTCAATAACCTACCTAAGGATAGCTATCCTCGATTATCAGTAACAGTCAAACTATCTGTCAGTAGGTTATTGAAAAGCAGATAAGAACAGAAAGATAGATTTTCTTATCTTTAGTAAGCGAAATAGCGAATAGATAGGTTATTGAAAACGGCCGTCAGTCGCATGGTGTTTATTTAGACAAATAAAAACTAAATATTGTCTACAATGTCGAGTATGTATACATAAATATATAAATGAAGTAAATACATAAATAAATTAAGTGCTCAGTAGAGTTGCTAAATTCGGATCACTTTTTGCGGTGATTTTGTAGGCAGGTAACATATCTATAGTAGAAAGTCTTTGGTAGGTACTTCCCCATCGTGTTACATCATCAGCGCATACATACGCGAATGCTGATGTGAAAAAATAGGTCATAATTATAATAATTCGTTTTCAGAGTCTATATTCATTTTAATTTGTTCGAGAGGCCGGGGCTTGAGGTGATGAATGAGATTTGCCGATCGATGCATCCGCGTTATTTGAGTACATCCATACTCACTAATATTATAAACGCACAGGTTTTATATGTTTGTCATTCTTTCAAGATGATATTTATTCTCATAAAAAGGCTTAACCGCTAACATGAGAACATAATTTTTAACTTCAATTAACTTATATTACTTCGTTTTTTTTGCTATTACTCACTCAATGCATTAGTTCAGTGATAAGTATTTAAACTGCTGTGGATTACTTATTATGTAATCTGCTAGTTTAGTTTTAAATGCATTGAGTGAGTTTACATTTTTAATTGGTGTCGGTATTTTGTTGTAAAATTTGGCTCCTTCATAGGTTGGGGTCTTTTTACCATAAGTTGTTCTCGTTACAGGTAAAGTAAGGAAACTGGCTCGACGATTTTTATTTTTCCTTTTGGTGAAATAGTAGATTGTTATACAAGGGGCTAAAAAGACCCATTATATACGAGGTATTTTTAGGCCTAAATAGAAACCGAGTTTATAATGGGTTTAGCCCCACGTGTTACACTCTGTTTTTTACTACGATTGCGAGAAAATAAAATAGTTTAGTACAATATTCAATGATTTATTTTAATTGAAAATTAAATGTACAAAGTCTACAATTTTGGATATTAAGGGAGATGCTTTTACCCGGTAACATAATTTCAGACTACTGTAAAGGTAAACGTGGGAGATTAAAAAAGTTAAAAAAACTCCTTTCGTAAGTAAATCCATTCGTTGTTGTTTTCTCCACTTTACCTAGGTAGGTAATTAAGTAAATGCGTCTCGACTTTGATGGTAACAGATTGAAAATTTCATCCATCTCCAAATTAGGATCACCATTCTCACTAGACGAAGACAACAATAACAATTAATGTTGAAAAGTTACGGTCACAAATGAATTTCTTAAAAAAATCAAGTGTGTATTATTCACGCCAATTGTTTTTTAAATTCTCGCCTTTTAATTTAATTTTTCTTTCACATGAGAAAAAGGCAAAGGTATTACACCGTACAGGATGTCCCATGTCTTCAAATCTCGCTCTATTCGCAACTCAATAAAAATTAAATAAAAAAATTAACGCAATCCACAGACAAGAACGCTGCATTTCATTCCAATTTAAAGATATTTATTTATTTTTCAAAACAATCAGGGCCTTACCTATAATGATTCCATTATCGAATAAAACCTCCTCCGTTTTATAGTAGGCTAGTGCTTGGCTAGTACTCGTAACAGACAAGAATTAAAAAAAACAAAATTATTTTAGCCCCTAGAGGCTGAAATGCTTGTTTAGCCCCGCTGTGGAGTGGTAATATGACAATGTTTTTGAGCAAGAGTAGTGAAAATTATATTTGTGTGGATCGTCTTGTTTAAAGATTTTTTAATAAACATGCACGTGCTATATGTATATATAAAGTTGATGTATATTCATAATTTTAGTTTCAATAAATAGCTTCTTGGTGGATGTTCGGAAAGGATATTGGAAAAGTGTTTTTATTATTTTATTTTTAGCAATTTGTAGTTGGGTTAATCTCGTTTTGGAAGCACTTCCCCATACCTCAATAAGATACATTAGATGTGGTTTAATTAAAGTATTATACACAGTGTAACGAAGCTCACGTGGAATACATCGAGTTAAATTTCTGATAGTGCCAGACATTGCTGCTAATTTGCTCCTTAGGTATTCAATCTGAATATTTCCTTTCATCAAAAAAAATCAAAATTCATTTATTTCAAGTTCGATACGTCAGTTGACTGTAAAGATTCTACCACCGATTCGGAAGGCAGGTTCTTCTGAGAAGATACCGGCAAGAAACTGAACAGTTGCTCTTTTTAAAAAAATCATACAATATTATAATTTACAATTGATGACAACATTACAATTTCTTAGTTTTACTTCCTGTGTGAAGGTGGACTCTCATCAATGGTGTAGTAACCTCGACTAAGTCAATGTTTTTTAACACATTTAAAGCTATACATTGGCAGGTCCATCACATTTTTATAAATGCTAGAGCTTGCTAAAGCTTAAAGAAAAATTTTATTGTAGTGTTAAGGATTAACAAAGATTGGTATTGATTTGCATTACGCGTAATTATTGTGTAATAAACCCTGGCTGAGTTTGTTGTGGGCTATTCTCGAAACAAGGCGCGTTTTGAACTCTCGTAACTTTAATTTTAAGTTTTTGGCCAATTATTATCACCATTATCTAATAATATTATAAGTAAAATCAGTCCGAAGTTAGCTCTGTCGAGTGCTAGTGTCAAACGTGCCAACTTCAGTGTCCTTAGTGGGAGTTTTCAATATTTTCATACTGTTACTATCGCGATAACGTAAACGCGAATTTATACGAAATTGAAACAGTTGCGCACTAGTGCCACTAGATGGCGCTGTTTCAATTCCTTAGAAATTCGCGTTTACGTTAACGCGATCTTTAAAGTATTAAACTGCCACTAGGCTCTTTGCTGTAATGCATTACGTCACCAAGCGGTTTATCCTCCCATAAGAAGTTATCACTTCAGCAAGCCAATTATACCGCAAAGTAATACAAAATGGTAAAAAGCAAGTTTGCGGACGAGGGCCGGAGTGCGCACATTAGCATTTCAATCTTGCGATGTCCCGATAGAGACGAACTCATTAAGGCTTTTGCGGGCCTCTGGGTTTGAGCTTTCAGTTCGATTTAATAGGAAATTCGTAGAAAACCGCTGGTAGGATAAAAGTTCCGTTTTTATTGTATGTTTAACCCCCGACGCAAAAAAAGGGATGTTATAAGTTTGACGTGTTTGTCTGTCTGTGGCACCATAGCTTCCGAACGGATGAAGCAAATTACTTGACTAACTAAGAAAGCATACTCACACTTTTTTTTTAAACTGTTACTTCGTGGTGTCTGCAATGAAAATTCCCATTGGTGAATATAATTTTTTTGTTTGAGAGCCCAGTGGATATGACCTCTGCCTCCGATTCCTGAGAGTGTGGGTTCGCACCGACCCGGGGCATGCACCTTCAACTTTTCAGTTGTGTGCATTTTAAGAAATTAAATATCACGTGTCTCAAACGGTGAAGGAAAATCATCGTAAGGAAACCTGCATACCAAAGAATTTTCTTATTTGTCTGCGTGTGTGAAGTCGGCCTATCCGCATTGGGCCAGCGTGGTGGACTATTGGCCTAGCCCCTCTTATTCTGAAAGGAGACACGAGTTCATCAGTGAGCCGTATATGGGTTGATAACGTCGAATATAATTTTTTTTTTTGTCGACTTTAGGGTCCACCGGAACCAGTTAAATTAGAAAGTGGTCTATGAGAAAAATAAATAAATAAATAAATAAATATACTTAAACAATACACATCACTATCTAGCCCCAAAGTAAGCATACAGAGTAGCTTGTGTTATGGGTGCTAAGATAGTTGATATTATAATATTAATATACATTTATATACTACATATAAATACTTATATAATGAATAAATACACACAGACACTGGAAAACACCCATGCTCATCGCACAAATATTTTCCAGTTGTGGGAATCGAACCCACGGCCGTGGATGCAGAAAGCACTGACACTGACACTGACAAGAAAGGGTCACTGCCCACTGCGCCACGCGGCTGTCAAAAAAAGTTTGGGAACCTCTGGTATAGAACAAATGATAAATTTAGATAAACAAACATTGCTACATCAAAAATGTTTACAACAGTAACACTCAAAGCCAAAATTCCAGCAAAATGAACACGAACCAGCGTTGTCAAAGTTTTATATAAAGTTTCCGCCGCCGGCTACCCCCTTACACCCATCCCCCCTTTCGGTAAGCTGTTTCAATTAAATTTTAATTAAATGTAAGCAAACTCGAAACGTCAATTTTATACAAAATTTATTATCATGGTCATAGTTGTTTGATCTTGCTGGAACTGACGGTGCCTTTTATTTTTTTTTTTATTCTTTACAAGTTAGCCCTTGACTACAATCTCACTTGGTGGTAAGTAATGATGCAGTCTAAGATGGAAGCGGACTAACTTGTTAGGAGGAGGATAAAAATCCACACACCTTTCGTAGGCGTAGATTCGAATCCGGTCCGGCGCATGCACCTTCAACTTTTCAGTTATGCGCATTTAAAGAAATTAAATATCACGTCTCTCAAGGAAAAACATCGTGAGGAGACCTACACACATGAGAATTTTCTTAATTCTCTACGTGTGTGAAGTCTGCCAACTGGTATTTGGCCAGCGTGGTGGACTAAGGCCTAACCCCTCTCATTCTGAGAGGAGCCTCGTGTTCAACTGTGAGTTGTATATGGGTTAGAAATGATGTTGATATAAACAGAGCAACACTTCGCAGAACGTGCAAGGAACACTTCTTATAAAGTACCGCGTTTTTTCCATCAACCTGAGATTTATGGTGTTAAGCCTCATATGCCTGAAAATGGAACGGCAACCATACCCTTTATATCAAAAGACATTAATAATTTCCTTTAAACGTAATAAAAATATCGATAGCACGTAACCAAACATAGAATTATAAGTACTTGTTCCGACTCGTAAATCTATGTAACCAAGATAGTTATGTCATAAAGAAAATCATTAATAAAAAACTTACGAATATCCAATAAAAATACATCCCAGCATGAAGATCTTTCATTAAGTTTATTAACAACTACAAAACTTAGTGATTAAGTAAACAAATCCAGCTAATCGATTTTAGGATTACTTTGAAACTCAGTCAACGTCTGTCGGGATGAATTGTATCAGATAGCGTTGTTTCTTGTCCTCATAATTACTTTATTTTCTACTATAATCAAGTAATTAGTTAATGTTCCAGCCTGTATAATTAGTTAGGTAAATTCCATCAAAATTATCCTCTCTGTTTTATGCTTTTACAAGCTTTATTAAATTTATATTTCAGCATTTCTTTTTTTTTTATCACTATGTTAATGGTTATAAAAGTACATAGGTAAACATACTATTTTATTACGTTTGCGAAAGTTTCTGAGAATGTCCTTTGATTCTCGTGTGATTATGAATATTTCGCATACAACTGGACTAGACAGTGGACGAATGATAAGATAGATTCATGAAATTGATTATAATTTGTATCTATTAAAATACAGCATTCTACTTTTATCTCACAACAGAATGGTAGTTCCATTGCATTCCATCAACAGATGGGTGGTAAAAATCTTAAATTAACATGAATGCCGTCACTGGTTGCAAGTACCCGTGACTTCATCTGCTCGTCACACTAGTTAGATAGATATAGATATAGGAAATACCAGTATAACTTGTGTAAACGTATAACTTAATGGCTCAAGAACAGAAGCTCTGTTCCTATACAACAGCCTTTCTTGATGAATACTGTTTACCAACAATCAAATTAAAAATGAGGGTTTAAATCACTAGTCATTTCACACCTAATAAGACTTACCCCGCTATCCCTAGGCAAAGAGAACTGGCGCAAACCTATAGTAATTAGTAACTCAGATCGTGTGGCAATATGGAAGAGCAAGGAGTTGCATGGACGATTCTACAAGGCCCTTACTGGGCCGGATGTAGATCAAATAACATCTGTATCTTGGTTGCAATTCGGTGACCTCTTTGGGGAAACCGAGGGTTTTGTCTGTGAAATTATGGACGAAGTTATAAAGACGAGAAACTACCGGAAACACATTATGAAAGATGGCACTCTAGACATCTGTCGAGCGTGTCATCGTCCTGGGGAGTCCCTCAGGCATATTGTGTCCGGGTGTTCTCACCTTGCTAACGGCGAATACTTGCACAGACATAATCAAGTAGCCAAGATAATCCACCAACAACTTGCTCTTCAATATGGCCTTATCGATTTTGAGATGCCTTACTATAGGTACGACCCAGCGTCAGTTCTTGAAAATAGCAGTGCATTGCTCTACTGGGACCGAACGATTATCACTGACAGGTATATTGTAGCCAATAGACCTGATATAGTGCTAGTCGATCGGTCAGTGCGTCGTGCAATAATTGTTGATATTACTGTTCCACATGACGATAATCTGGTTAAAGCCGAAAAGGAAAAAGTATCAAAATACTTGGACCTTGCTCACGAGATTACCGCCATGTGGAATGTTGAGTCAACTATTATTGTTCCGATAGTTGTTTCAGTCAATGGTCTTATAGCGAAAAGCTTCGGCCAACACCTTAAGAAGCTTTCGCTTAACTGTTGGATCAAGAGTCGGATACAAAAGGCAGTGATTCTTGAGACGGCGCGTATTGTGAGGAGGTTCCTCACTCTGGAGCCCTGACCACCGGTTGCTTGGGCACTCAAATGTCCCGCAGCGGGAGGGTGAATTTTTTTTTATAAATTTTTAATAATGTTTTGTATTTTATACTTATATTGTTAAAAATTTAAAAAAAAGAAGTAATAAATAAATGAAAGTAAAAATTATATTAAGCTTAGAACAATTAAATATAGTTAATATATTTTGAATCATTTTATAAACAAACAATACATGATTAAAAATAAATAATTTATGAAATGACATGCATTTTCTACCTTCATTTTAAATTTGTTTGTTGGTAAATAGCATTCATCAAGAAACGGTGTAGTATCAATACTAATATTATAAAGCTTAAGAGTTTGTTTGTTTGTTTGATTGATTGAACGCGCTAATCTCAGGAACTACTGGTCCGATTCGAAAAATTTTTTCAGAGATAGATAGCCCATTTATCGGGAAAGGCTATAGGGTATCTATTATTCCCATATTTCTACGGGAACGGGAACCACGCGGGTGAAACCGCGGGGCGTCAGCTAGTAGATTATATACGCGCCGAAGATTACTTGCTTTCTATATCCGAGTCGTGATCTAAAAGTCAAATGCTTTTACTGTTGGTTGAAGCTTTTTGCAATAAGATCATTGTCTGAAACGGCTACTGAAACAATAACGACTGACTCAAGATTCGTCATGGTCGTAAACAAGGTCCAACTAACGAAACTTTTTCCTTGTCAGCTTTCGTCTCATTATGTCCATTATTACTGCGATTGAATCGATCGTATGGCATAGCTTCATCATTATTTTATAACGGTTTGATATTTATGTGATGTCAGTCGACTATGAAGTCAAAGACAAAGTTCATTTATTGTAATTGGGCTTAGTATAAAAGCACATAAATAATTTGCATAACTGGAGTTTTTAAAATTAGTGTAAGTATGTAATTAAAGTAAGTAAGGGAACCAAAGAGGGGATTATTGCAATTATTCGGCGGATAAACATAATAAGGGACTATACCTTGCACGTTGTTGAGTACCTCCACCACAAAAAACAACCAAAAAAAACTAACTTCAAAAATACTCAACCAGAAAGTCAGTTATGGATTTTGTACGTCAGTTAGTAGGTCATCCGAGACTAGAAATTTTGAAAAAATAATGATTTTGTAATATTGATATGATTTCATTCCTTCATTTCACAATTTCAAAATCTATAGTATGCGTAACCACGCAGAAGTTCAGTCACGTGCACATGTCTCTTAAGACATTGCTTTTTAAGTATATGCACGTCACAATAAAAAAAACCTATCTATATAGAAATTGTGTATCCAGATTTATATAAAAATGAAGCTAAAAGTCATTCAGGTCACTAATTTAGGACATTACACAATCATTGTAATTTAGGGTAATTTATGAACCAACAAATGTCACAAAACCATACGTTATTGTGCCGAATCCCAATTAGTGAATAATTATTTGGTTAAACGATTTAAATCGTGTGGTTTAGGTTATTATCACAGATGAAAATTTAACCTCATTATGGATTTTTTACTCTCATTTATTTATGTCCTTTTTTTAATTCAACAATGTTTACTAATATAAAAATATAATAAAAACACTTTTAAAAAATTATAAATAAAATATGTATCCGACTCTTGATCCAACAGTTAACTGAAAGCTTATAAAGGTGTTGGTCGAATCGAAGCTTTTCGCTATATGACCATTGACTGAAACAACTATCGGAACAATAATAGTTGGTTCAACATTCCACGTCATGGCGCTAATCTCGTGAGGAAGGTCCAAGTATTTTGATACTTTTTCTTTTTCCGCTTTAACCAGAAGACTTTATCGTCTTATGGAACAGTAATATTACACGTCGCATTGACCGATCGACTAGCACTATAACAGGTCTATTGCACAGATTATAATAATCAATATTATACAGATGTAGCGTACGGAACATGGCGGTGTCGTACCCGTCACGGATACGAAATTCAAAAACGAATACGTTCTCTTGTCAGTACGATACGAACCGTCGCATCAGTAATTTTTACTTATAATCAAGAAAAATGGCGTCTTATGTTTTTAAATATTTTAAAAATTGTTCTCAAAAACTAACGAAATAAGATTGAGAATTTTTTATTGGTTATTATTGATTAATTTATTAATTTACGTAATTGTTGTTAGTATTTAATTTTGAAATACAAATTATGAAAAAAGTTTGTATGCGGATGTCCAGGAGACGCGTGACTTTTGTTTTTTTTTTTGGGTTGCAACGGCTTCAGCGCGCAGTTTGTAAAGACTCTCTCTGGTTACTCTGTGGTCTATTGGCAACAATATACCTGTCAGTGATAATCGTTCTGTCCCAGTAGAGCAATGCTCTGCTATTTACAAAATTTAACGCTGGTTCGTACTTAAATTGACATCTCAGTTAATTTAGTTTGCAATGTTTTTGTGTGGGTCATTTATTTATTAATTTAGTCATCTTGTTAAGCCTCCAAGATATTTTGGGTATGATGATCTTGACGATCTTTTGGACTAAAATTTGGTATTGCGTATTCATAGTGAAAATAAAATGTAATATCCGCCGAGATGGTCTGTGAATCCATGAAATGCTAAGTTATTCGACTCTTTAACTTTTTAATTTACTTATTTTTAATTTTCCGTTACTCCTTTTCTACAAGGCACCCTGCTCTATTCCGAGTACTAATCAGGTATACAGGTCGTCAAGTACCTACAGGGTGGATCATTGTTGGACCTGTCACTTGCATGTACTGCAAGGTGTTGCCATGTCATAGACGGTGTTTTATATCAAGCCATCAGCTTGTTTCGTTAACTGTTACCTACTATAAAGATGGCTTCTCTAAAGTAGGTGTCTTAAAGTTTATCGTCAATAGGGTTGTTGATTAACATCAAATTTAGTATTCTTACATAAAACAATATGTACATGGAATAAAGGTCCGAAATGTATCGATATCAATTAATTAAAATTAAGGAGTTCTTATAAAACTTAATTTAAAAATTATGTTTTTAAACAATTTTTTCCAATCTTTAAAAACGCTTTCCATTTTATAATGTCACGATGTTACTTGATATGACTAAATGAATATATGTCAAACTAATTATTATCTAATAATTTTAGCAAACAATCCGTTTGGTTAAGGTTTAGTGTTAACATGACGTCATGACACAGTTAAAATATAGGTACCAGCCTACCTAACCTATACCAGCTGGCATGGCTGACAGCGTTTTGACTCGTATTCTCAAAAAAAAAAATTAAAAATTAAAATTTTCATGTACCTATTCATGTCTGTCATCCTTATATTTTTTTTTCTATTAATTAGAACGCTATTGAATATTAAAAAAGTGTCAACTAGCCCTTTTAAGAAATGTGTCAACTAGCCGATTGCCCTTACGTGAGATTGCAGTCTAGCATTGAAAAATGATTTCGTAAGATTAGAAAAACTGTTTCGACATTTAAATCATCATTATTTATTTTCTTAGACTTTTATTCAATAGGTATAGCGAGGTACAAAAGAACAAAACTTAAAAAGCACAGCTAATTTGTTTTTAACTACTGTTGTTATTATACGAACTTGTATATATCACAGATTATATATAGTACGTAGGTAGATATGTGATCAGTTATTTGCAATCATTTTACAAATACAAAAAATAAAAACAACAAAATGATTAAATAAAAACCATTTATTTATAGTAAATAATTGATAAAGAAACGAAAACAGCAAAATATGTTATTTTTAAGCTACAAAAACATAAATAAGCAGCCGTAAGCCTAATGAAAAACTTGGCCACTCACCTATAATTACAATAATTACAGTCCCAGCGTAAAAACACACCCAGTTGAAATTCACTACCACACAAGTCACGACATAAAAAGAACCCAATTCCCGAACTTAATATGCAAATGTACGCAAAGGTTTCTGGACGAAAAAAATAAATTCAAAATACGATTTCGAATTTCGAACCATCGCGTGTTACGTCTCTCCGCAAGGGATTCGACTACATTTTTTTCTCGTACAACAAACAGTTTCGCGGGGCAAGACAGGCACGTGGCACCGGCGCAACGCACCTCATCACACTGGCACCGAGGGGTAGGAAACCCCTGTTTCGATACTACGGGGTCAAAGAATATTCGTTTCACAGAAGTGTCATTGTGTAAAATAGGAGATTCTTATTAGAGTATACCTACTTATGTAATAGTTACAGTTAGTCCGCTTTCATCTTAGTTTGCATCATCACTTACTATGAGGTAAGATTGTAGTCAAGGGCTAACTTGTAAGGAATAAAAAAATGAAAAAATATCCTACCATATTTTAGTGGCTTTAAAGGATATTAAATCCGCAAAAAACAGTATGTTTTGAATAGTAGTAATGTTAATTGTGATAGAGTTTGTCTGAGGAAATATTATTGTCTTGTCAATGAGGCCAATTATTGCTATGTTCAGATTAAACTTCCCTTCAAATCGAATCAAGGCTCAAAATATGCTAGTTATCACACCGGCAACCGTATCTTTTAGAGCAGAACACAGCATTGCTGCAGAAATACAAGTAGTTAAAGTGATTTTTTTGATGGACACAGCTATGGCAAAGCCTGTCAATGATAATGCATCCAACAGTCCAAAGGTTCCAAAATCTGACCGTGAATGCGAAAAACGTGTGAGTAGTTTTTAGGGTTCCGAACGTACTTTGTACAAAAACGGAACCCTTATTATCCCCCTCGCGCACAAGGTCTGTCTGTTTTCTCCTAATGTACTGGACCAATCAAATTTAAATTATTTTTTAATGGTTGTCCGTTACTACTTACGAAACACCTTTTTTATCTTTAAATATTTAATGCAAAATATAATGAAATCTAAACTAAAAAAAAAATTCAATTCGACTTTTAAATTATACTATTCAACGATTAAAGTTCCCCATTAACCATTCATCATTATTAGCAACCTATATTCGGCACACTGTTTAGCATGAGTCTCCTCTCAGAACGAGAGGGGTTAGGCCAATAATCCACCACGCTGGCCCAATGCGGTTTGGCAGACTTCACACACCTAGAAAATTCTCAGGTATGCAGGTTTCCTCACGGTGTTTTCCTTCACCGTTTGAAACACATGATATTCCTTAAAATGCACATAACTGAAAAGTTGGAGGAGCATGCCCCGGACCGGATTCGTACCCACACCCTCCGGAATCGGAGGCAGAGGTCATATCACGATTTTACAATAGGAAAAAATGTTTCATCCTGAAAAAAGTTCCGCCTAAAATAATGAAAGCTCTGCACAATCTTTGACCCTTTTGACCGAGTTCGCGAGAGGGACAGACAGTGGACGTTGCAGTTGAGGGACAGAGACGGCGATACTAGCGACTGGAAAGCGTATTTGAATAGGCTTTCTTTCAGTTCAAATAAAATATGAGGCCCCGAAGAGTTTTGCACGTTTGGAAATTCTTCGATATTAACTACTTAGTTGTCCGTTTTAGAATTTAAGTCATGCTTAACTAGCTTATTCTTAACTACCGGACACTCGCGACTTCGTCCGCGTGGAAATCAATGTAAACTTTCAAGCCCATTACACCACTTTACAGTTCGAATTTAAAAATTTTTGAATCCTATTATTTTTTTTTATGATTTATGAACAAATTGTTAAAAATGTAACTCTAAAAATGAAGGACTTTCCATACAAACTTTCAACCCCTATTTCACCGCCTTTTTATTTTATTTTCGCAATAAAAAGTATCCTATAACCTTCTCCGTATTATGGTCTTAAACCGTCTTAAAGTTTCATTTGATTTTATTCAGTAGTTTCAGCGTGATGCCCGAATAACAAAAAACACGGACAGACAGACATAAAATCGAAAAAAAAAAATTTTTAGCTTCAGTATTGATTATGTAATGCCCCCCAACAAAAATTTTCAAAATATCTTCAATGTACAGAATGTACAGAATTCGTATTATAAGTATAGATTCTAGATGGCGCTGGCGTCTGTTATGCCACGGTAATGTTTGGTGTTACAAAGTAAAATCTCAAATTGCGAATAAATGTATAGAATTCGACCAGTTTTGTTTTGACGTTCACGTGAAATGCCGTAATGCCGAATCCATCAGAGGTATGGGTATTCATCATCATTATCATTAACAACCCATTTTCGGCTCACTGATGAGCACGAGTCTCCTCTCAGAATGAGAGGTGTTAAGCCTATAACGCTGGCCCAATACGGACTGGCAGACTTCACACACGTAGAGAATTAAGAAAACTCTCTGGTATGCAGGTTTCCTCACGATGTTTTTCTTTTACCGTTTGAGACACGTGTTATTTAGTTTCTTTAAAATGCATATAACTGAAAAGTTGGAGGTGCATGCCTCGGGCTGGATACGAACCTAAACCCTCCGAATCGAAGGCAGAGGTCATATGCACTGGGCTATCACGGCTCTTTCTCTCTCTGCTTTGCCTATTCAATGCAAACAAATAAACAATGAAATCTTTCATCTTTATAATATTTAGAAAAACTGATTCGAGCAATGATTCGAACCCAAGGCCTCTCTGTTTAGAACTACAACACTACCAACTGCTCCAAAGAGGTCGTTAAACACTTCAAATAAGCACAAATTAGTGTTGGCACATAAACACAAGATATCTCCGATCATTTACTGCAATATAACGAGCCAGCTAACGGGCCGTAATTGATGGAAATGTTGAATTTACGATTCGCCATCAAGCCGATATCGACGGGAAAATGCTCGCTCTAATGTACTGTGAGTTATTACTGCTTTTAAATATAATCGAAGCACAAGAAAACAAATAAATATTGACAAGAAATACTTATTTCGTCAGGGTAACAGCTATAAATCAGCGCTGAGTGTTCCAGTATTTGCTTGGTTCATGCAATGCTGAGTTTTTTTGTTCTTTACAAGTTAGCCATTGACTACAATCTCACCTGATGGTATGTGATGATGCAATCTAAGATGGAAGCGGGCTAACTTGTTTGGCGATACGTCTTTGCTGGTAAGGAGCCTTCCACTATTCTTTTTTTTTCTAATCAGGAAAGCAATTCCCACAGAGCGGGAACTTTCCGTTCCACTGCGGTTTGACCTATGCGATGTCTCTCATTTATTTATTACTTCATTTTTTTTAAATTTTTAACAATATAAGTATAAAATACAAAACATTATTAAAAATTTATAAAAAAAATTCACCCTCCCGCTGCGGGACATTTGAGTGCCCAAGCAACCGGTGTTCAGGGCTCCAGAGTGAGGAACCTCCTCACAATACGCGCCGTCTCAAGAATCACTACCTTTTGTATCCGACTCTTGGTCCCACAGTTTAGCGAAAGCTTCTTAAGGTGTTGGTCGAAGCTTTTCGCTATAAGACCATTGACTGAAACAACCATCGGAACAATAATAGTTGACTCAACATTCCACATGGCGGTAATCTAGTGAGCAATGACCTATGCGATTATCATTAACGGGCCAATACACACTGCACGAGTGGCGTGGGAAGTAGTCAGGGAAATAGGCAGACACGTGGTGGCCAAGTTCCTTGTCTAGCTGAATTTCATGTCGCTCGTCTGTTGTCCTACCCACCGCTCCCTATTTTATCGGTTTTGAGCGCGAGTCAACGGACTAATACGGGGTATCACGATTGTTTGCGCAGAACAGTGTAGCTGAGGCATAGGTAATGTGCTTAGCTTTTTTATTGTAGGTACAAGTGGATGCCCGCGACTTCGTCCGAATCCAGAATGCGTTTCGTGGAAATCAATTTTAAGCCCTATTTCACCACTTTAGAGTTTGAATTTTAAAAAATTTTGAATCACATTAATTTTGTATTTTTTTTATAATTTGTGAACAAATTTTTAAAACTGTAACTCTAAATAATGAAGGACTTTCTATACAATTTTCAACCCCTATTTCACCCCCTTTTTATTTTATTTTCGCATTAAAAAGTATCATATAACCTACTCCGTATTATGGTCTTAAACTGTGCCAAGTTTTTTTTTAATTCATTAAAAAGTAGTAAAGTGAGTAGTTTCAGCGTGATGCCTGAATAACAAACAACAAACAACAAACACGGACAGACAGACAAAAATCAAAAAAAATCTTTTTAGCTTTTATAATGCCCCCAATAAAAGAAACAGTTAAATAGTTAATTTTAAAAAAATATTTTATAGTTATTTGGCTAAAAACATGTTCCCACTTGTTACTACCACTATTCAAAATTATACAGCAGAATATTTTTGGTTTCGTCTTTTTGGATAAAGTAAAATGTAAAATGAGTTTGTCTATATTACAGTTTTCATCATAGCTATACTTTTGGTGCAAGCTAAAGAATCCAGCCACAGCGAGAAGAATGCTATACCACAAGTCACATTCAAAGATTACATTCGGAAATTCAGACCGACTGAGATTTGGAACGACATAGAAAATGACAATAAACGAAAAGGTTTGTTATCTTTACCAAAAAAAAAACAAGTTATAATATTTTTTTAATTAGAAACTTAATTATAGGTTATTTTTAACCGACTTCAAAAAATGAGGAGATTTACAATTCAACGCGTATGATTTTTTTTTAATGTTTGTTACTTCATAACTTTGTCATTTCTTTGCCAATTTTAAAAAATTCTTTTTTTGTTTGAAAGAGTATACTTCCAGATTAGTCCCATTTAATTTTCATGAAAATCAATTCAGTAATTTTGTATTAAAATAAAAATAATGAAATTGCCCGAACTGTGGTGCTTTCGTTCACTATGTTAGAAAACACTAAAAACATAAAAACAAAGTCTTTTTACCAAAAAAAAAAATCAACCGACTTCAAAATCACCAAAAAATAACTAAAAAGCGAAAAATAACATCGTACGTGCTACCTTCTGATCACTTTGAAGGCGATGACAATACAGTAATGCATAAATTCAAGCCATTTAAATCATAAAGTTTTTGAATTAGCAGACGGTTCTTTTTTTGACGGTTTGAATTATTTTGTTAAAAAGATTTTCTACGTTACTCATAGAAGTTGGATTGTGTCACAGTTTCAAGGGTGTAAAACCTACTTTTACTTTTATGCAGTCCCGAATCCCGATAAATTGACAGACAAATAATTTCCAAAAATCCTGCCTATA
This sequence comes from Bicyclus anynana, assembly GCF_947172395.1. Classification (NCBI taxonomy): domain Eukaryota; kingdom Metazoa; phylum Arthropoda; class Insecta; order Lepidoptera; family Nymphalidae; genus Bicyclus; species Bicyclus anynana. The sequence continues at coordinate 14,920,405 of NC_069097.1, read as the reverse complement.
AGGGTTCCATTTTTCCTTTTGAGTAAACATAACTTAAAAACTGCCATATAAAAAACAACCTTCAAAATCATTTCCTTTTACAGGTTTAAATAGATCACTTAAAGACGAATTTACAACAATGTACAATCGATTAGACGAAACTGACGAACTTTTAAATTTAACTGTCAAAAACGGAGACCCTAAAATGGTTCTGTACAAAGATGGCCGCCGATGGAAACCTCCCGGAGACATCGTTTGGGATGACCCGAATGCATATGACCCTTTCAGTATTAGACGCAGGCTGCTCGAATTAATGAAACAAGCCATTTATCAAGTAAGTACTAGGCCTGTTACCTAGATGTACTTTGGCTGGTGGGAGGCTTCGGCCGTGGCTAGTTACCACCCTACCGGCAAAGACGTACCGCCAAGCGATTTAACATTCCGGTACGACGTCGTAGAAACCGAAAGGTGTGTGGATTTTCATCCTCCTCCTAACAAGTTAGCCCGCTTCCATCTTAGACTGCATCATCATTTACCCAGGTGAGATTCTACTCAAGGGCTAACTTGAAAAGAATAAAAAATTGACTGCGGTCAAGGGCTAACTTATTCAAAATTATAGTTAAAAACATTACAATTCCTTTTATTTTTATTTATTTATTCCTGTGTGAAGGTGGAAGCTGATCCAATAGCCTCCAAGTATCTTTATCATTATGAAATTCATCAATTAATGTGTAGTACCATCGTCAACGAAGTTTGACGCTTTTGTGACCATTTACGCCAGTTAAAAGAACTTTATTTTAAAAACTAAATGACCTTATTTATAAACATGGATTTAAGGTCGTAGGTCATTAGACCCACCCAGGACCCGACCTGCACCGCCTCGCCTCGAGTGGTATTCTTCGTATGGATTTGATCGATGATAGCTCGCTGTTGACAGGCTTGCCTCGCGTGAACCGCGAGTTGACAACGCGGCGTCCACCCATGGTTCACCTGTCGACGACAAGTGGACGCCTAGCGACGAGGTGGTGCGGGTCCCGGGTGTGTCTAATGAGCTATGACCTTTAAATCTCAAATTTCTTAAAAGTGAACTAAACTGTAGTCATTAGGTACTTTACAAAATTGAGCTTTAATCCATGTTTATGAATATGGGGGTAAATTATTTGTTTTTAGACAAGAAATAAAATGGTTTTTATGCAATTAATGAAAGAGAAGTACGACAAGAAGACTTTATACAAGATGGGGTTCCTCATGAGCAAGACAGACACGACGTGCAGTATATTCGCCAGTTTCGCCTTCAAAGCCTACAAAAAATGCTCCATGTCGCGCCAGGCAGCTATCTTCAGTTATCCTATTATAGGTATTACGTACGTCAAAGAGCGGTTTCAGACTAGCGTTTTATACGCGCGTATGAGCTCGTTTTTGGAAGCGCATGTGGGCTCAACTCGTACGAGCGTTGACGCGCTTCCAAGCTCGTATTTAAGCGCGAGCCGCGAGAGACACCTTAGGCCACCAGGTTTAAAATGCACACAAATTAAAAGTTGGAGGTGCATGCCCCGGAATCAAAGGCAGAGGTCATATCCACTGTGCTATCACGGCTTAAATTACGTTTATAAAGTGGTAAAGAGAAAATTTAAAAAGTTAATTTCTGGGATTCCTTCACCACCTACAGTTTGAGGATGAATTTTTTAACGCCTATCCAATGGTGTGGGTTATCGTTTACTCGTAATTTAATCTACGGAACCCTACACTGCGCGCGACACGCACTTAACCGGTTTTTTATTATCCTTAGATACATTTTTGACGGCATCTGTGGCGCAGTGGTATGCGCGGTGGATTTACAAGACGGAGGTCCTGGCTTCGATCCCCGGCGCGATTTAGAGTTCCGGTATGATGCCGTGTAGAAACTGAAAGAAGTGTGGATTTTCATCTTCCTCCTAACAAGTTAGCCCGCTTCTATCTTAGATTGTATCGTCACTTACCATCAGGTGAGATTGCAGTCAAGGGCTAAATTGTAAAGCTTAAAAAAAAGAAATTAAGATTCATTTTTTATCGCCTATCCCATGGTGTGGGGTATCGTTATCGGATACCCCACACCATGGGAATTACTCGTAATTTAATCTACGGAACCCTACACTGCGCGTGGCCAGACACTTACTTGGCCGGTGTTTTATTTATCTTAAGATACATCTTCTTCGTCGTTCTATACAGATAAGCTGGATGCGACCGAGAGACTGCTGAACCTGTGGTTCGACGTGGATCTGCTCATCGATCTGATCATGGCGAACCACAAAATGTGCACACTCATGCTGCAAAATGCAAACGCAACAAGAAAGGAAGCTTGGAAGTTTATCGATTGATTTAACATTTATCATCATCAAATTAGCCGATGGACGTCCACTGCAGGACATAGGCCTTTTGTAGAGATCTCCAAACATCACGACACTGAGCCACCTGCATCCAGCGAATCCCTGCGACTCGCTTGATGTCGTCAGTCCGCCTGGTGGAGGGTCAACTAACACTGCGCTTTTTAGCGCGGGGTCGCCATTCCAGCACTTTGAGACCCCAATGTCCATCGGCTCTTCGAACTATGTGCCCCGCCCATTGCCACTTCAGCTTCGCAACTCGTTGAGCTATGTCGGTGACTTTAGTTCTTCTGCGGATCTCCTCATTACTGATTCGATCACGCAGAGATACTCCTAAAATAGCTCGTTCCATCGCCCGCTGTGTGACTCTGAGCTTTCTTATTTTGATGATTTAACATTGAATAAAAATAAAATAAACAAAAATATACAAAATCAAAGCCTTTTATTTCCTGACTAGCTGACGCCGCACGGTTTTTCCCGCGTGGTTTCTGTAGGTTCCCCGTTCCCGTAGGAATACAGAGATAAGATATAAATAAATTGCCGCCTTCCTCGGTAAATAGGCTATCTTACACTGAAAGAATATTTAAAATCGGAACAGTATTTCCTGAGATTAGCGCGTTAAGCCAAACAAACAAAAAATCTCTTCAGCTATAGATTATTACAGTAGGTAGACCTAAGTATAGATTAATTTAAAATTTAATGGACAATAAATTTAACTAATAATGCTCGTGCTATCAATACTATTAATAAATTGCTTACATATGTACTTATATATTTCAGTACTTAGTAAATTGCGTATCTTGGAACTTTTAAACCTATAATATACTCTAATAATAAAATAATATTCAAATGTAGATCGTTTTTGCCACACAATGTTCACAACATTTATGTTTTTTGTTGTATTTCGTCATGCGACATACATATTCTGTGATGCCAGTAAGTTCATTTTTCAATCGAGAACTGTTTCTGCATCATAACGAAAATTGAAGTACTCAAACCCTAACTAACTAACTAATAAAGTTCTATATATATTTTTTTCAGAACAATTTTTTTAGATCAGGTTTAAGATGACCTGATTTAAAACAGTGTTTTAAATAAAAATAAATAATATATATATATAATATAAATAATATATAAATAGAAAATTTTGAAAAATCCGAAATTAAAACATATCTTGGTCATACGGATTTTACTTAACTATTTAACTATTCCAATTAGTTTTAGATAATTAGTGTACCAATATTAACAATTAAGAGAATTAAGAAAATTCTCTGTGTGTGTACAGTCTGCCCAAAAATATAGGTACAAAGTGCACTAAACACGTTTTTATTGTAAACTAGCGGATGCCCGCGACTTCGTCCGCGAAAAACTTGTTGTTTTACGCGGACCCCCTTACTACTACCCTACATCTACACCACCCCTACCCTACCACTATCCTAACCCTTCCCTTACCCCTTCAATTTTTTATTTTTTTTTGTCACTAACAAACACACCAAAAACAAACTGGACAAGTGCGAGTTGAAATCGTGACGAGGGTTCCGAACGTTGTTTATCTATCATGCTTTTGAAAACTGACCTGTGGACCTATTTCCTATTTTAGTATTTATTATCAACCTGTCAAAATAAAAAACAAATCAATTGAAAAAACGTCATCCACATACTATGATATAAATTATAAATGTCATCCGGTACTTACGATTTATATCATTTAATATGTAGATGACACTTTGTTGTCCACTATAATAAGTTGATAATAAAGACCAAAATGGTGAATTAGGCCACTGTGGACCTATTTCCTATTTTAATATTTATTATCAACCCATCAAAACAAAAAACAAATCAATTGACAAAATGTCATCCACATACTATGATACAAATTACAAATGTCATCCGGTACTTACGGTGGATATCATTAGTATGTACACTTTGTTGTCCACTTCAATAGGTTGATCATGATATCGTTATCGTTATCAACCCATATTCGGCTCACTGCTGAGCTCGAGTCTCCTCTCAGAATGAGAGGGGTTAGACCAATAGTCCACTACGCTGGCCCAATGCGGATTGGCAGACTTCACACACGAAGAGAATTAAGAAAATTCTCTGGTATGCAGGTTTCCTCACAATGTTTTTCCTTCATCGTTTGAGACACGTAATAATTAATTTCTTAAAATGCACACAACTGGAGGTCCATGGCCCGGATTAGATTCGAACCCACGCCTTCCGGAATCGGAGGCAGAGGTCATATCCACTGGGCGGATTCGTATCACAGATAATGATAATAAAGACCAAACAGTGTATAGGCCAGCTGCGTTCACGCTTGATGGTGTGTGATTATTTTTTTATGTATAATAAATAATTTTAATTCGAATATAATTAATGCGTGTGCCTAAAAACTGAAATATGAAACTCAGAACTGGGTGCAGGTAATTTCTAATTCGGATTTTTTTTTTATATTTTGACTGGCACCTGAACCTATTTTCTGCATTCACAGCCGTGGGTTCGATTCCCACTTCCCCAAGGAGTATATTTGAATCAGATGACAACGGAACATACGGTATGGTAGTGCGTGATAATCTTGACATGGAAACACTTTTGTACGGCGATTTGACCAAAATGGACAATATGTTCCTCCCTCCCGAAGACCATGAGGGAAGCAGAACCGACTATGAAATAGGTAAGCTGTTTATCACCACTATTAACTTGGCACCACCTTCAAACGGATCGCACTGAGCAAACTGAGAAGGTAGCACATACGATGTTATTTTCCGCTTTTTAATATATTATAGTAGGTTGTATTTTTTATTAAAAAATAATATTTTTCCATTTTTAGTGTAAAAAATAAACATTTTGATTATAAATCCTTAAACCACGACGTTATTTTCTTATGATTAGTAGTTCGATACAATCAACCAAACCCATTTTAAAAATACTACTTTAACCTTTACTCGCATACATTACTCCCCATTTTCCCTAGGAACGAACATTCATAATATTCTTTGTTTCTGTTGACCCATCTAGATGTAAAGTTTTTATCAGTTTAAATAGATCAAGCCCAATTACAACATAGCTACTGTAAACCGTTGAGAAGCTCCCTTACCTGTCCTTCGTCTCCATCACCAGACCCCTAATGACAGTTACAACACATCTAGATGTAAGATGTAATGTATCTAGATGTAAGATGTAATGTAGTTGCCTTTTCGATTTTTGAAAGTTTCCCTCGATTTCTCCAGAATCCCATCATTAAATCCTGACATGATTACTATGGGATCAACTGCAAAGCATACCCTCCCTCAAAGATAATTTTTCAAATCGGTACAGGCGTCTTCGAGTAATCGGTGAACATACATAAAAAAAAAAGATTCCGACAATTTGATAACCTCCTTTTTTTGAAATCGGTTAAAAATGATAGTTTCAGACATAGATTTACGATTCGGTACAAGTACCTAGTTTCAGACATTTTTTTACACGACGTTATTTTCTTCTACAAAACAGACAAAACCTTATTTATGAATGAAAATTAATTTTTAGATAAAAACGATTTACTAAAGAGAAAGGCAAAACTGCACCAGTGGAAGGATTTCGATTATTTGAACCCGAAAGTCATGACTCCTGACATTATGGATTATAATGAAATTACCGGAATATTAAAGAACATTACTCGTAGTACCAGCAGAAGGTATTCCTGGTGGGAATATCTTGCTTTAGGTTTTGATTACTTATTGGACACATTTGAGGAAATTGCCAATTTTTTCTCGACGACGTGGGGCCCCGGCGGCTGGCGGGGCTGGTACGATCCTGAAGACTTCTATATATACCAAAACTATGAGCCCGGCAAACGGAATAAGGTGTTCGCCTTAATCATACAGTGGATCGTACATGCAAGGTTGTCCTTTTGTTTATTTATTCATTCATTCATTCATTCATCCATCCATTCATTAATTTATTTATTTACTAGCGTCCGCGTGAAACTCGATGTAAACTTTCAACTACCTCTACTCTTCCCCTACCCTACCCCTACCATATCCCTACCCTACCCTTACCCTACCCCTACTCTACGTTGAAATTTTTCCTGAATTTTCTTTGCTATAAACCTCACGGTGCCCGAGACCTTTTCAACGAATGCAAAACCGTGGAAATCGGTTCGTGCGTTCTGGAGTTATAGCGTCAGGAAGGAAAACCCGACTTTTTTTATAAAAACGAATCTTATGTCCTTCTCCTGGCTCTAAACTACCTTCCTGCCAATTTTCAGCTAAATCGGTTCAGCCGTTCTAAAGTTACAAGTGGAGTAACTAACACGACTTTCTTTTATATATATAGATTTATCACATACATATCTTGTTGTTGTACCCTAAGGTTTTTACTATTAAATATGTCAATACTGCGTCGAAACTGAAGCGAACAAATGTGGCTAATCGTCTTAATTTAATTTAGTTAGGTACACAAGGAGTAACGTATAGCGAGGCAGGTAGGTAATTGGTCTGAGGCCTCGCCAGACGTTACCTCTCTGCCAAAGTATAAGATCAACGATCTAACGCGTTCATAAAAACTGTTTAGCAATCTATGTTTCATAGTTGTAATCGTCTTCTTCTTCTTTTTTTCCTGGGCCTTTTCTTGCACTTGGCCACTTATTGGCCGTCGTTCGTCGGTCCATTTGGTGCTGGTCCCCACTGGAGCCAACCGAGCTCGCTCCAGAGGCTTAGCAAGCCGCCCAAGGTGCCGAACGTCTCTTGGAGTGTTGCTGGGGAGCCAATGTGTGCTGCGCGTTCTTCGGATACACCTTTTCATCTAAGCATAACAAGTAGCAGTGTTTCTTTTCCTCCATATATGCTCTGCACAGAGGACTATCAGTTATACCTTGAACCGATGGCTGTTTACTGTATATTTAGTGAGCAGTGTCATGCCATTAGTTCCGTAATTGTTTTAAGTTTGTTACGGTTAAGTTTAAGAAATATTTTCGTTAAACGTGGGTTGAGGCTTGGTAAGGCCTCTTTGGTGTGTTTTCACTCTGCATATGACAGCTATGTCTCAAATTGCGATTCAAATTTCTAGTTGTGTGTGTGTAAAGACACGAAATATATCTATTGGTGTTAACTTATTTCGATTCGTTTACCTCGTCCCCCTTATAAAACGACAGACAATTTTGTTATTGTTCTAGAATTTGGTGCGATACTATGCCTTATGTAGTTGGTCTGAGTGTGGAACTGAAAACACGCCATCTTGTTACAACAATAGGAAACACAATCCGTGAGTTGCGAGGAGATGGCGCCTCGGTCCCATACTTTGTCTCCTTGTCAGAATAAGAATCGGGGTATTGCAAGATGGAGTATCTTGCCGCCGCGCAGACTTACTTTACAGAATGTTCGTAGGGTAGTCAACAGATGGCGCTAGTAACTAAACACCTACCCTTAGATACATAATATAGGTGTCAAAGCACCTACCACTCAGTTACCTCTGTCTATCTTAGTAAATTATTCTCTTTAACCGACTTCAAAAAAAGAGGAGGTTGTCAATTCAATGGATATGTTTTTTTTCATGTTTGTTACCTCATAACTTTGTCATTTATTGAGCAATTTCATTTTTTTTTGTTTGGAAGTATTCTTCCCGATTGGTCCCATTTAATTTTCACGAAAATCGGTTACTACTAACTAACTGAAATAAGTGAGCGAAATTGTCCATGCTGTGGTGTTTACGGTTACTATTGTATGATGCATTACTTTTAATAGCGAAAAATAACATTGTACTTTCTATTGATCGGTTTGAAGGCGGTGCCAAAAACCAAAATGAACTTTAAGAGCCTGTTTGGCACCGCCTTCAAACCATTCAATAGAAAGGACATATGGGTATGATGTTTTGCCGGTTATATTAAGTTATTACGGTTAGATGGCATTTAAATAAAAGGCGTGTTCACATTATTACGTTTACTGATCGACTATTTTTATATTTTACAGGGATCGACACTCGCTCGACAGCGAAATGCGTGTCTGTCCCATATTGTTTACATAAGACTACGTTTACGTCATTTTATTACATTCACTAACAGCTAACTTACACGTTTAATTAATCCTGGTCTACACGCTACAATGTTATTTTTCGATTTTTAATACATCTTTGAGGTCCGTTTAATTAATTTTTTTATGCCTCACACAGGTACCAAGTAAAAAGGGCCCTATTACTAAAGGAAGATGACCGGTTAGACAAGAGATACAAAATCGGCTACCTCTTTAGCCGGTTGAGGCAAATCTTGTTCGAGCAGCAGAAGATGGCGGCCTACAACGAGGCGATGGAATTCGGCTGGTTCCGTACCGCTGAAACCACGCTCAAGCTTTACGAGAAGATGGTCCGATGCGACGTGGACATCAGGGATACCGTGCACCTCATAAAGGTGATTCACTAGGTTTTAATACGTTGACTGTCCATGTTTTTTTTTTCAATCTCTATAATTAGCACGGTACTGCGTGGCATTGCATCATGCTAACTGGCTTTAAATTTCTCTTCTCTTTTCCTTTTTTCTTCTTTTTCCCTTTCTTCCCTTCTCATCATTATATTCCGGAGCATTCGTCCGTATAGCTGCCACTCACCTTCGCTGGACAGCATACGTGCAATCATGCTACCGGAGTCCATATTTGCCATATCTTTTAAATATCTAGGTATGTTTTGATGATATATTTTTTAATTTTATTATTGAAGTTTCATACACAAGAGTACGAGTATAATATACCTTAGTAGCTCTACAAAGCTCAAAACCTCTTCAAGCTACAGTTCAGTAATATCTACAACAGTTGTACTTAAATAAGTAAGTAGAATAAGATTTAAAAAAATAAATATCACGTGGTGAAGGAAAACATCGTGAGGAAGCGTGCATACCAGAGAATTTTCTTAATTCTCTGCGTGTGTGAAGTTTGCCAATCCGCATTGGGCCAGCGTGGACTATTGGCCTAACACCTCTTATTCGGAGAGGAAACTCGAGCTTAGCAGTGAGTCGAATATGGGTTGATAACGACTTCGTAAGTATCATTTTTATTCAAAATGGTAGGTAGGTACCTACTGGCAGTTCAAATCAATTCGATTGTAGGTAAATCAGAAAGTTGTGCTACTAATTCTTATGCAATACAGTTTCACTTGCCAAAAGCAATTATGATGAGTGCTCCTACTCTCCCTGTGCCGCTCCTCTCAGGTCGTCACAGGCAGGACATTCGAATAAGGCATGTCGTGGAGTGTCGTCTTCTCCACAGAAATAGCACTTTTCGGTAGGAGATTACCCTAGTGCAAAGAGGTACGTGTTAAACACCCCGTGACCGCTCAGAGCTTGAGTCAGCCATCGGTCCACCTCCCCGTGATTTCTTTGATGCCATCTTTTTAAGTCCTTTATTAATTCCCTCGTCCACGTTCCTTTCCCACCCGCGGATGTCCATGTATTATTTATGTAATACATTTTGAATCGCTTGGTTGAATAGCTTGGTCGCTAACTATGGGCCTCATAAGAAGGCTCAGATTCACACAGCGGGCGATGGAACGAGCTATGTTAGAAGTATCTCTGCGTGATCGAATCAGAAATGAGGAGATCCGCAGAAGAACCAAAGTCACCGACATAGCTTAACGAGTTGCGAAGTTGAAGTGGCAATGGGCGGGGCACATAGTTCGAAGAGCCGATGGACGTTGGGGTCCCAAAGTGCTGGAATGGCGACCCCGCACTAGTAAGCGCAGTGTTGGCCGACCCCCCACCAGGTGGACTGACGACATCAAGCGAGTCGCAGGGATTCGCTGGATGCAGGCGGCTCAGTACCGTGATGTTTGGAAGTCACTACAAAAGGCCTATGTCCTGCAGTGGACGTCCATCGGCTGATATGATGATGATGATGATGTTTTGAATTTGGCTGTGACGTCCGTGTATAGGCGGCCAACTTTCTGAAAATTGAATATAGGACTTTTTGTGGATAGATATTGTTGGGGGGAAGGGGGGAAGTCAGTAGTCGGTACCTAATCACGCGTGATATACTTGCCGCGCGCAACGCGTATGGATGCAGCGTTATTGTTCGAGCGCGCGTTTGGATGTCGTGTAGAATATGCGGGATATGCGGGACGCATCCAACGTTTTAAGGGGCTATTTTACTAATTATTTCAATACGGGATTACATCTAGCATTACGGGACGGTCCCGCAGAATACGACGATAGCCGGTCTTAGTGCAATACATTGCATGCAATGTCTACTTAATTAAGTTTCGGTCGAGTCTCCTCTCAGAATGAGAGAGTTCAGGCCAATAGTCCACCACGCTGGCTGGCACGCTGGCAGAGAATTAAGAAAATTCTCTGGTATTCCTCACGATGTTTTTCCTTCACCGTTTTTTGACATGTGATATTTAATTTCTTAAAATGCACACAACTGAAAACACACTACATACGTACAATTTAACTGAACAGTTCGACTGTTGCAGGAGTTGCACGCGTCACCAGTTACTGGACGCGCCACGCCTCGGACGAAGCCTACTCCAAAGTGGTAGTACGATAACACATTCGCTGCGGTACGAGGTCAATTGACCTCGAAGGCGAGGTCAATTGACCTCGTACGTCTAACGTCTTCAAGGGTTACGAGGTCAAAAAACCTCGTACCGCAACCAGAGGAAAGTACAGAAAAATCAGTGCCGCAGCGAAAGTGTTAAAGCTGCCAGGAAACTCCAGTCTATAGATTAGCAAATTCGTTCGTCGATGGTCCGCGGGGGCCGGGAAGGTGATAGCGATGGCCCGCGCGCACGACTTCATACCAAATCAAATCAAATCAAAATTTATTTATTGCCAATTCAGGTTATAGGTCGTAATGAAATAAACACCAAATTCCGCCATACAGCTTGCAATATCATTGTAAAAAAACACCTTACATTGTAATTTACTACAATCAATTCACACATTATTTGTACAGTGATTAATTAATAAGTAGGTACATTGAATATTTAAGAGAAAAAAACATGCAAAACAATAATTCTAAAGCTACTATTACACATGCTCGTTTCAAGCACGAAAGCATGCTACTATTGAGCAGTTGCTACTTATTAGCATGTGTATCGCAACATTGCTTATAATGAGCATGCTTATTTCGAGCTTGCTCAAGAATCAACAGTCGTGCGATTTATGAGTATGCTACTTGCTGCGCGGGTGGAACGGGGCGTGCTTTTAGTCTGAATAGGTTTGCTTATTGATTATGCTAGTCGATCAGCATTGCTATTCTGTATTCTCTTCACCTTTATCTCTCCCTGTCTAACACGATACTATAGACAGAGAGCGTTAGATACAAATTAGCATGTGTAATTAGTTTGCTTTGAGCATGCTTATTCAGGAGCCACTTAAAAATAGCGTGCTTATTGCTAGCAAATTTAAACTAATGTAACCTAATAGCACGTTTTTAGCATGCTATTTTAGAGCATGTATAACAGTACCTTACTGGTGCCTTTACGTCAATAATATGTCAGTTTATATAGGGTATGTCAAAGATAAGTAAAATAATTATAAATAAAATGCAAAAAAATTGTCATTAATATGTTGTAACAAAGATGGAAAAATATCAAAAACTTCTTGAAATCGTTAGGTTTATTCATCAAGGTACTCTTTGATGGAGTAGTATGCCCGCGCAGTCCTTTCCCCCGTCGCCCGCATATCATGGCAGTGTCATCAAACAACTTGCCAAGCTATAACTCATCAGCTAATACTAACGAGGAGTTTCCACACTGCTGCTTGCGCGACCTCTCAGACTACTAACATAAAAATAAAACATCTTTATTTTAGTTTTTTTAACCGACTTCAATAAAGGAGGAGGTTCTCAATTCGTCGGAATTTTTGTTCTTTTTTTATGTATGTTCACCGATAATTCGAAGACACTGAATCGATTTGAAAAAATCTTTTTCGTTTAAGATAAAGTGATGACGGCCTCCGTGGCGCAGTGGTATGCGCGGTGGATTTACAAGACGGAGGTCCTGGGTTCGATCCCCGGCTGGGCAGATTGAGATTTTCTTAATTGGTCCAGGTCTGGCTGGTGGGAGGCTTCGGCCGTGGCTAGTTACCACCCTACCGGCAAAGACGTACCGCCAAGCAATTTAGCGTTCCGGTACGATGCCGTGTAGAAACCGAAAGGGGTGTGGATTTTCATCCTCCTCCAAACAAGTTAGCCCGCTTCCATCTTAGACTGCATCATCACTTACCATCAGATGAGATTGTAGTCAAGGGCTAACTTGTAAAGAATAAAAAAAAAGATGAATAAAGTGCTTAAATAAGCTCAAGCACATGAAGTACTTAAACTGCAGATATTATTTTAATAGCGAGTCCATGTAGAAACAATTATAAAATCCTTGAATAGTAATAAAGCTCCAGGAATTGATAGAATAAGAGCTATAGATATAAAAATGTTATGTGAAAAAATCAAAGGAGTTCTTGCACATTTAATAAACACTAGCGTAGTTACTGGCATATATCCCCCTCTTTTAAAAGCTGGCATTGTCAGGCCAATATATAAAAAAGGCAGTCGCGTGGAATTTGATAATTACAGACCAATAACTATTTTGCCCACCATTGACAAGGTAGTAGAAAAGTTTTTAAGCGAACAAATCCATAATTTTTACAGAAGCAATAACATATTATCAGCTAAACAATATGGTTTTCAACCACAAAAAAATACCACACAATTGCTTTCAGCATTTACAGATAAGATATATGACCACATAAATAACAAAAAACATGTTCTGGTCGTCTTTATTGACTACAGCAAGGCTTTCGACACTCTCAGACACGATAAACTGTTGCAAAGTCTTAGTGATTGTGGCATCGGCGACAAACTCCTTAATTGGTGTGAAAATTATCTCCATAAAAGATCATACCAAGTAAGAGTCAATAATGCAGATAGTTTTCCAGTACAGGTGACTGAAGGCACAGCGCAGGGTTCAGTACTGGGACCCTTGCATTACATCTCATATGTTAATTATCTACCTAATCTGATCAAAAAATGTGATATCTATCAGTTCGCAGATGACACATGTATAATTGCAGCAGGAACCGATATCAAAGAGACCCTAGGTAGACTTCAAAATGATTTTGACTTACTGGCTAAATGGTCACACGATGTCGGTTTGGTTCTTAATGCGAGTAAAACTAAATTAATGTACATTAGTACAAGTAGTAACAGAAGCACGTATAAACCTAAATTAATTGCGCACAATCATCAATGTTTTCATATTGCCAACACTACGCATCTAAAATCTTGTAACTGTAGTGACATCGAATTAGTTAATAAACATACCTACCTTGGACTCATTATTGACGACAGACTAAACTGGAAAGAGCATGTCAATCATGTATGTGATAAATTAAGAGGAATACTGGCAAAATTTCACTTAATTAAAGGTAAAATACCATACGGAACACTATTATTACTGTACAAATCTTTGGTTGAATCAATTATATCGTATGGCTTATCAAGCTACGGTAGAACATTTAAAACTTACCTTGATCATGTATTTTCCCTGCAGTTGCGTATTTTAAAAGAATTGGTTCCAAATAAAATTAAAAACATGTTCCAAAATGACTATCGACAATTATTCGCATATTGTAAAATTATTCCTGTACATGAAAAAGTTGAACTATCTTTATTGATTGAACATTATTTCACAGAAAATTTAATAAAAAAATCGAAAACTTATTCAGCACGAAGACTTGATAAAATAAAACTACTCTTACCTAACTATAATAACCTTTACGGAAAAAGAAAACTTAATTATGTTATTCCTAATTTAATTAATCAGCTTCCTAAGTCATTAAAAGACATTCTAACCATAAGAAATATAAAACAAAAATTAAAAGAGTATTATCTAAAACTTATCACTAATAAATATGAGTAACATAAGTATGACCAATTATTGTATGAACAGCCTGTATATACAAATATCACTCAGATGTCAGTTTTATTCACTTCATACCCACCTTTTCTGTTTTTGTTTACAGTTTGTTTCTAATTATTGTTTTTAAGTTAAACGTAGTGTTTTTATGTATTATGTGTATTTTTAATTGTAAAATTAGATTTCACTTTCTAATTTTTAATTATTTTTAAGTTCATAGTAGATTAGTATTAGAGTATTATATAGTAGTAGATTAATTACAGTATTGTCAACGGCGAAGGGTGCGCAGAAAAACTTTAACAAGTTTATGTCTGCACCTTTTTAATTTTGATCATGTAATTATTATATATAATTAAATAAATAAAAAAATAAATAAAAATAAATGTAAAAGAGTAAAATAGCCATTAATTGTATATTATCGTTTAATTACCGTTTTATTATTCTTATTAATTAATTCTTATTAACACTTTAATTATATTATTTACTATACCTACATGTAATTTTACCTGCATTTTACACATGGATTTTATATAAATATTAATTATTAGTAATTTAAAATTGTATAGCTTAACAATATAGTTAAGAGTAAATTGTGACTTGGTTACTTAATAATATAGTTATGAGTACTATAGTCTTATCTAGTATTGTATGTATTAGGTAAGACTAGATATATATTGAATCTTTTAAAATATTTCTTGGTAAGCTTAAAACTATTAAAAGCTATTCTGATTTTTACGATTATCGTATATATTACATGTATAGTTAAATATATACTTCAGTAAGTAGATATTTCCTGTGAAACCTTAGTAATTATAATTTTTGCAATTATATGAAAGAAATTATATAAAAAAGTTTATAATATTTGCTTACCACTATGTTTGTATAGTTAAAAGTATACACATCAAATATTCTTATTTGTAAAAATAAGTAAGTTATGAGAAGAAATGAAAAGTGTCTTATATTTTTTTGGTAAGTAATATAATTTATATGTATTTTCACCATAGCTTTGTAAAGATCATGATAAAATCTGCAAGTTTTAAGAAAAACTGGATAGTAGCTATCCGGTATTCGGCCAGTATTCAGCGGATAGGTTACCGGATATCCGTTTCATCTCTAGTATAAAGTCTCCCCTGCTATATAAAATAAGGCCCGGCAGTGGACTTTTCAATAGGCTGCTAATGATTAGGGGAGATGTAGGTAATGGGGATCACTTAAGCAAAAATAAGAATAAAAACATGTTTATCATTTAACTATATATTGTTCTATTATAATCATAAACTTTACTTTCTTAACTATCAACTGAGATCAACTTTCATCACATAAGTTTACTAATTTTGGTACAATCAACGAAATAAAAAAAAGTACGTTTGATCACCATTGTCAACATCGGTTGGCAATAGTGATCAGTATGTGGGCAATGGTGATCAACACATATCGCACACATAATTGTGCGCAGAATCCCATCCAGTACATTCGGCATGAGCCCAGAGCCCACAAGAAGTGCACCGGTACCATGTCTCATTGTCTCGCCCAAATTCGCCACATACAAGACACAAGTTCCCTGCATCTCCTGCATCATCATTTTCATCATCCTGACATAACTCATCAGTATTTACATCTGACACCGAAGTGTCATTAGAGTCCTGTAGAATTTTCTTCTTAACCTTCTCACGACTGATCTTTTGTGGATTGCTCTTCTTTCCTACTCGTTTTCCTTTATTCTTCGCAGCTTTCTCCTTCTTTTTATTTTCTTTATCCACTAGGGCGTCTTTGAGTGGTGTGGATGTCAAAATAGTTGCATGCTGTTTTTTTCTTCCTCCGTTTGTCTTGACAACAGTTTTTTGTTTAGGCATCTGAATGAAATTTTGGATTGTAAGATTTGGTGCCATGTCAGTCCTTGATTCAGAAGTAGTATGACAATATGTGGATGTGCTCGGAATAGGACTAATTCGATCTAATTCAATAGTAGCTGGTAGGGTTGGTGCGGTGGATGTACTCGGAATAGGACTATTCCGATCTAGCTCAATAGTAGCTGGTAGGGTTGGTGCGGAGTCAATAGCAACAGCAGAAGTCGATTCAGCAACATCTTGAACTACAATTGGTTCTACCTGAAGGACTTCAGCTGGCAGAAAGTCTTCATCTGTGAAAACATTGGGATTTATAGGAAATATTCCCGTTGCTCTGAAACCAGCTTCGCCTTTGCTCATAGAGGCAACATTCGAAAATGCCTTTTTGACCAATGAAGCAACATCGTATGGTGTTATTTTTTGTAAAAGCTGGCTTTTTATGAATAAATCGCATTCTCTTCTATATGCAGCCTTGAATGGACCAAAAAAGGACACATCCAATGGCTGCATGCGATGAGATGTGTGAGGTGGTAGTGATAGCATATGGACATGGTTTTCCTTGCAATACTCATATATCGACAAAGAAATGTGGCTTGCATGGTTATCCAACACTAATAGTATTGGTTCTTCTGCAGAAGGTTTGGTAAAGTGGGTGAAGTGCTTGAGCCATTGAAGGAAAAGTTCTTCATTTATCCAACCGTTGTCAGAGCATTTATATATTGCTCCTGTTGGGCCATCCTTTTCTAGAGTTGGTGTCATCCTCTTTCGGGGGAATATAAACATTGGGGGGACATATCCACCAGTGGCGCTCATGGCGCAGAGTAGAGTTATATTCTTACCCCTTTCCCAACTTGTTATGCTTCCTACTCTCTTTTGCCCTGTTGCAGCCAATATTTTTCCTGGATCCTGGACGGTGGATATGCCAGTTTCGTCGCAGTTGTATATATTCTTTGGTACAAACTTGTATTTTTCTATTAGCTCTTCTAGCAGCGTGTAGAATTGTTGAACTTCAGTTCTGTTGAAGGCTGTAACCCTGTTAATGCTAGTAGCTTCGGGCTTCCGCACAGAAATATTATTCCTGGTAACAAATCCATCAAACCACACTCGTCCAGCCAACCTCGAAACGGTATTAAAATTGTGTTTCAGCTTAAGGGCTTCAGCGTATTCAAATGCGGCTCTTTTTATTTGATATGGAGTGCACCCATAAAATAAGTTAGCCATTTTCTTAATGGTGTCCGCTAATTCTTTTTCCATCTCAGGGCTAAATACAGTATAACGACCGAGATGAGGTGGCTTAATTATATTTTTCTTGTACCTCTTGTAAAGACTGGCAAATGGAATATTCATCATCTCGGCAGCTTTTCTGATTGAAAATTTTTGTTCTTCAATCAGCTTTACAGCATTTGCCAGGTCGTCTAAAGTCCATTATTTGTTTTTCTAGCACGAGTTTTCGGCATCTACAAACAAATAATAACACTATTTTACCAAAGCTAGTTAGTGTGGGCAATGAGGATCACTATGTATGTAATGGGGATCACCCGACTCCCATTACCTACATGGGAATTGAGACGGAAAAAAAATGCCTGACAAAAAAATTCAAGTTTAATAAACGAAATGGCTGCTGGATTACAAGCTTAAATGTTACGGCTATTACATATTAGAAGTACAGAAGTAAATACTTATTATTTTGTGACTTACCTCGTATTTATTATGTCGAAAAATTAGATCAAAATGGCGCCAAAACTTCACACGTCTGTCACTCGCGAATGCGTCGCGCGAACTAAAGCCAGGTCCCGGTCGCCAACGAATATGATGCAATACTAGCATATAAGTACATTCGCATCGTCCGATCGCGTTCGGTTTTTGTTATATTAAGGTGATCACCATTGCCAACTGTCTCCCATTGCCTACATCTCCCCTACATGAAACTTTCAGCTCTCACTACACTATCAGGCTGTGACTGTGAAGTGTATCCAAAAATATCGGAACTATTCAACTCGTTGACAAAAGACACGGAAGATATAAAAGCTATGGAAAAACCTCCAGACGTGGTTATCAGGGACATAAACATTAATCTAGAATCTTTGAATATGAGTACATTTCGTAAAAAAATTGAAGATTACACCAGTGAGTTCGGAACTGTTCTATGAATTATCTATATTCTATACTTACAAAGAGGTAAAAAGGTTTGTGAGATTGTAGGGATCTCTGGTTCTACTGAACCGATTTTGAAAACTCTTTTACCGATAGAAAGCACTTTATCTGACGCCGCGTGGTTTCCGTTCCTGTAAGAATATGGGGACAATATATAGCTTATAACCTTCCTCAATAAATGGGCTATCTAACACTGAAAGAATTTTTTAAAATCGGACCAGTACTAACTAACTAGACAGGCAAAATAACACAAGCGCAGAAGGAGGTGTTATTTAACTCTCAAGAACGTCCTTAACCCTACACTGTCGATCACAAGTCCGGGACTCTCTCTCTCTTCTACCACACGTTGGACCCAGCACCCGCACGGTGAATCCATGGTATGCTAAGATATTCCTCTCATTGTGATTGAAGTTTAACAATCCTCTCTGACGGCCTCCGTGGCGCAGTGGTTAAATTGGTCCAGGTCTGGCTGGTGGGAGGCTACGGCCGTGGCTAGTTACCATCCTACCAGCGAAGACGTCTCGCCAAGGGACTTAGTACGTACGATGTCGTGTAGAAACCGAAAGGGGTGTGGATTTTCATCCTACTCCTAACCTAACCCGCTTTTAGATTGCATCATCACTTACTATTACGTGAGATTGTAGTCAAGGACTAACTTGTAAAGAATAAAAAATAACCTCCACAGAAGTATTTAACAACAGTATGCCAGTAAACATGTCTCTAGAAGAACACCCACCCTATACAAACCTGACTCGTCGCCGATTGCCATGGATCGGCGGGGTTGACAGATACAAGCACGCTTCCCTAACGTTGCAGAGGATCAAGACGCTAGATCTGATGCTGCAACTATTGCACATGGCGCGTCATAAGATTATACAGGTACTCTTATTATTATTGTTTAAGCCAAAAAGCCATCATTATCAGCATATATATGTTGCAGGGATATCATAAAAGCAGGATTTGGTCAATTCCCTAAGGGATTTGATCAAATAACAACAAGATTATATCTTTTCCCTAAGCAAATCTAGTGCATTGAACAAATCCTGAACTGGCTTAGTGAAATGACAGGTTATAACCTAACCTTACCTAAACTTAAATAGCTCCTAGTCATGGGTGGTTTAAAAAAAATAAACCACTAAGGCTAAGGCGCACTGCACTATAACCTGACACTATTTCTGCACTAGGTAATTAGGTATAACCTGACAAGATTCGTTGATTACACTCACAAGATATGAGAGCTACGCTCGCTTCCATCTTAGCGTCATCACTTACCATCAGGTGAGATGGCAGTCAAATGCTAACTCGTAAAGAAAAAAAACAACTGTCAGATGTTAATGAGTAAGCCCTCATTCGTACGACATTTTTTTAACGGACGTCAAAAGTATTCCCAAGTATATGTACACGACAGCGTTTGAACTTAAACTGGGGAATGCATTTGTTCTATTTGAACGCTTTTATAACGTCCGTTAAAAAAACTCTCGTGCGAATGAGGGCTTAATGTATATGTAATGTTAATGTATATGTAATTTTAGT
Source organism: Bicyclus anynana (assembly GCF_947172395.1). NCBI lineage: Eukaryota > Metazoa > Arthropoda > Insecta > Lepidoptera > Nymphalidae > Bicyclus > Bicyclus anynana. The sequence continues at coordinate 14,900,655 of NC_069097.1, read as the reverse complement.
GGACTCAAAGGTGATTACAAAATTAAGAAAACTAATGTCGAACAAAGGTTATGATTCACAACACTTGTCAGGACAACTTAATTAACAAATCAAACTGTAACCAAAATAAGATCCTAGAATGGCAGAGAATGACCTTGAGAGTCACGTACTTGTGAACGATGTGTGTAGGGTTAAAGGCGCCTTTAACTGTTAAAAAACACTCCCCTTTTCCACTCAAGTCACTCTCCCCGCCTATCCCAAGTAACCCATAAAGAATTACACAACAAGATATGTGGACGGCTCGAACGCCACGAGCACACTGAAGCGGTCCGTACCACAAGTCGTTGCATTGCGTCGATAACAGTAACGTTTCAGACCCGTACGGTTAAATGTAAAAAGCCCTTACGTATAGATAAGCCGATACGGGAGGTCTATTCTGTAACTATGTTTTATATAACTCGTGCATACGTCGAATTCACCTCTCTTTCTGTAATATCGTGTTAGACAGAGAGATATAGAGGTAAATTCGAACGCGAGATGTACAAGACATCGTTACAGAATAGCAGTGGTCCCAATGTTTTCCAGGTGGAGAATGATCCGTACTACAACCCTTACGACAGCTCGTACCGAATCGCGTTCCTGTACAAGAGAATATTTCGCCTTGTGAATAGGGTGAAAGAAATTATCAAGACGATGAGATTTAATGAGAGATGGTGAGTGAGTGAAAAATGTCATAAATAAAACAGGGGAACGTATATTCAAGTTATAAAAATAAATTCCCGTGAGAAATGACGAAGTTTTAAGGTGCCAAAAAGGATTAATTTAAATGAATTCCTCTTGTATTTTCTTTCAATTCATGAAGGTCTGGAGTTGGCTTGATGATAGAGCCGAAACACAGACGATGGACCTCGTCAACGATTTATAGCAGTTAGCTTTTGTTTGAGCTTGATTCATTTGTATTGATGTAAACTTTCCACATAGATGGGTTGTAACTGCATTTATAAGGGTCTGGTGAAGAAGACGAAGGACAGTTAAGAGAACTCCTCGACGGTTCACAGTACGTAGCTTGTGTCCTTGTGTTTAGACTATCTGAAAAACACTTTAGATGTGACTGCATTAGCGTTACAACACACAAAGAAATCGCGCGCTTTCGTTCACTATGCTAGAACACGCTTAGAACAGAAAAATAAAATATTTTTAACAAAAAAATTCAACCGATTTCAAAATCACAAAAATAAACTAAAAAGCGAAAAATAACATCGTATGTGCTACCTTCTGATCACTTCGAAAGCGGTGCCAAAACAGTGATGCATTAACTCAAGCCGTTTAAATCACAAAGATTATAGACAGTACTTTCCCGTGGTTCTTTCAGAAACGGCCTTCAATGTAGAAGGTATTTCATTTTTTTTTGACAATGATTTTGACTTGCCGTAGGTGGCTACAAGATAAGAGATGGAGAAGTAACGCAGAAGACGTCGAGCGAGCTCTGACCCTGCACCACAAGGCTGCCAAGCTTCACGTGGACTTCATCTACCAGTGGCGCGTGCTCATGCTACTCGACGAAACCTTCCATCTTGACCATGGGCTGGTCATCACCAAGCCGCCGCCTGGAAGTTTCATATATTGGAAACCTCCTCCTGAACCGTAGATTATGACGCGTTCCAGGGATCATCAAAATACGTGTGCATTTTATAAAAAGTGAAATAAATACATTAAAATTAAAACTGGGATTTACTTAATAACTAGCTGACACCGCGCGGATTCAACCGCGTGGTTCCTGTTCCCGTGGGAATACGTGTATAATATATAGCCTATAGCCTTCCTCGATAAATGGGCAATCTAACACTGAAACAATTTTTTAAATCGGACCTGAGATTACTAGTATGAAAACAAAATATACCTACATCCAAACAGAACCTTCTTTTTGGATATCGGTGAAAATCGTGAGCGTTTTTATCAAAGTCGTTAAAGCGTTCATTTAATATCGACACTAAATGTATAATTAACAATTAATATTTAAGGGAAATAAAAATATTAATTACTATATTGAATGTTTATCTTCAAACCGAATACCATGAGGTACCCGTATGGTTTAAGTTTGACAATAACATTCCTTGCAAGTAAGTCTGTTTTTATTAGAGGTTTGTTTTTAAGAGGAAGAAATACTTTATTGCTCATAATAATAAATAATAATAAAGTCATTAAAAAATAATTACTTAAACTTTAGGCGGCCTTATTTTTGTTTATTGTACAAAAAAGAAAATAACAAAAAAACACATGATTTTTTTAGGCAAAAGGCTACCTTTTCACTGATAGTGATCTCTTCCAGGCAAACTAACCATAAATAACCTAAATATCCTGTGAGATGGGATATTGCAATACAATATACAAGTACTACTCGTATTCACTAAATAATAATAACTAATATAATAAATGAATAAAAACAGTATAATTAAATATTTCCATATTATAAATACGGACTTATTACTAGATATGTTATACCAAAGTCGATTTAGCCATTTACAAGTTTTGATGAATTTTTGATTTGGTAAGAAAATATTTCTACAATTTTTAAATTATGATTTTATTTCAGATTTAAACTTTATAAGACCTGATGATGTACTTACCGATATATCACTGGAAAGTTTAAATATGACTAACATATTGACTTCTAAAATAGAGGCGGTCGTGACAGGTGACAATGCTACATTCAGTTTTTACAACGAATCGGAAAACTTTGAGAAGGACGACGTACTCGTCGATTTTAATACAATGTACCCTGATAAAGCTCAGGAGTTGTACAAAATTGCTGAGAAAAAGTCTTCCATGGCAGAAATTGATCTAAAGAAGTTAGTAAGTTTAAACTTCAAAACGTTCCTGAATTACCAATTTTTGGGTAAACTAGAAAATATTAGAAAGAAATTTTGTAGAACGGCATAATTAATTAATCAAGTAGTACACTATTTTTACACGCTTTATACTTATTAGCTTCACTTTTAAATATGTAAGGAATGTATGTAAGGAATCTAGGAATCTCAATTTGACCCCCGTCCACCATTTGTACCATGGATTTCCCGGGATGAAAAGTAGCCTATGTGTTAATCCAGAGTAAAATATATTACCATTCCAAATTTCGGCCAAAACGCTTCAGTAGCGCATTCAGAAAGAAATTTTTCAAATTGGACCAGCAGTTCCTGAGATTAGCGCTTTCAACCAACCACACAACAAACAAACTCTTCAGCTTTTTATTATTAAGTATAGATTTGTATATATTTTACCATCAGAGAGGCGCTCCGCAGTAATAGATACAAACCACCTGACGAACCGTATTGGTGGAACCCTGTACTGATGACCAAGTCAATAGACCTGATGACTCAATCGGTGTACGCGACGAGGTACCGGCTCCAGGAGACCAAAACCCTGAGGAGCAAAATGCATAAGTTCCCACAATACGAATCTGCGCTAAAATACGGCGCTCTCATGCAGTTGAGGCTCAAAATGACCAACATTTATACTACTCTCAAAACATTGGACCCTCACCAAGTTAAATACTTATGGTAAGAAGATGTTTTAGAATCCAAACTATCGTAGTCATCATCATCATTATCAACCTCAGACTAATTAGATAAAGACCTGCCTCGCAAGACATTATTTTTCTGTCAAAGTATATGATCAACGATCTTATGCGATTATAAACACTGTCTTCATAGAATCGATGTTTCATAGTTTACAATCGTGTCCGTCGGTTAAAAACCTCCGTAAAAATACCTTTTTGTGTAGTTTAATGGTGTAAAAAACTAACAAAAACTGCTAGTTTAGTATAAGATATGTGTGAAATCTAAGCTCGTTTTTCTTAGAAAATGGCAGAAAATTTTGTTCGTGAATTTGGGTGCGATACTAGTCCTTATGTATTTAGTCTGAGTTATCAACCCATATTCTGGGATTCACGGGATCTTAGAGTATAACGTCTAGCATAACATAGCAGGTCCTATGGGAATGGGGATGATGACTAGGTTTGAATATATTGATTTTATGAAACATTCGGGTAAGTAAGGTCAATGTTAACTAATTTATACATAAAAAGCAAAAATTTACTAGATATTTGCAAAATAAATAAGATTATAAAATTTCAAAATCTATTAAAAATTTTATCGTAATTAGATGACAATTCATACAGTTTTAGCTTCCTTACATTAAATGTGACATTTTTAATACTATACACATAAACGCACAAGTAACAAAGATATTAGTAATTTTGTTTGAACGCCGATACAAATCTAACGATCATTATGTACCTACGACGTCATTAATTCGTACCATTTTGTATGGGTCTTTTATCAGGGATCCGCGGCAGTGCAATCCGCAAATCTGACCCTCGAAAACCCTGTAGCTCCGAAAGTAATGATCGCAGATACCCTGTTACTTTTACAAAAATGCTTTACTATTAGCATACTCTTAATTTATATACAATTTAAAAAACTGTCATCATCTCTATTGGGCTGAGATCGGAAGCGAGTCCATTTCATACTATGTATTAAATGATTATTTCAGGTACTTAGTATTGTACGAGCGCTGCCTGGCTATGAGCACGGACATCGAACAGATGGTCAAGGAGTTGATCGAAACACATCATGCGTTTGATCAAATGTTGAATACATAGCATCTACCTACTGACAGAGACTTATACCTATTACATCCTACTATCCTACTAAGAGACGTGACACCCAGTGGATATGACCCTCGATTTGGAGGGCGTAGGTTTGAATCCTGTCAGGGAATGCATCTCTAACTTTTCAGTTGTGTGCATTTTAAGAAATTAAATATCACGTGCCTCAAACGGTGAAGGAAAAACAAGGTAATAATAATTGAGGTAATTATAAGTTTATTTAAGTTATATTTCAACAAAATCAGGATAGTTTGGTAAAATATTTGCTAAAACAAAAAAAAACAATAATTTCAAAAATTTTATTATAAAAAAGATAATACGTCTTGGTACAATAACATTAAAAACAAATAACAAAGGAATGCTAACAATACATTCGAGTAACAGTGATCGCACATTACTTATAGATCGCTTACGTTTTATGTTATTATACAATTCTCCAAATAGATAATATAATGATAAAAATTATGGTTTAAAAACTACGATCTTTAGTAAAGAACTGGATAGGTACTTCAGGTTTGGTTATAATCCTTTGAAAATTTATGCACAACCGCACTACTACTAAATTTCATCGCAGACAAGAACGGTTTTATAGCATAAAGAAGACAAACAAAAAAATAAATACATATATTATATTTAATTTATATATTTATCGTTGTCCTCGTTGGCTGCGTAGTGAAACCCCTAAAAACATAAATAATCCTGGATCACTGTCTAAAGATCCATGACCATGATTTGTACTACCTGAGCACTGTGTGAAATGTTATACTATCCACTACCTAACACAAGCATTTGTGTGTGAATGATAATAATATAAAATACACTAAAGATGATCATATTTTTTTTCTATACTTATATAGAATAATTTGTTAGTATAATTTTTCTGTGCAATGCATGCCTTAGGCAACAAATCTGTGCACTCTCACTCTCTGTGCAATTTTTATAAGTGCGGCTCTTCTAGTAATGTGCAATCACCTTAATCTCATAAATAAGCGAAGACCGAGACATTTAAGGTACGTCTATGTTTTTATACTGCATCCGGACGTTAAGACCAATTATCATCCCACCCGTCTAAGTATTTTCTTACCCCCGGCACAGGTTTTCAGTTAGTTGGAGAGGAATGTGGGATTGGTTACGTTTAAAGTCTTAAGACTTGAGTAATTCTTAAAAAACAATTGAAAAAAATTCGGACGCAAAGTGAACGCTTATCGCTTTCTTTTTTCTTTCATTCTTACGTTTTTATAATTTCTAATTGGCCAAATAAATAATTTAAGTACTAAAGTTTAAAACCGGCATTTTTTTACAATGAACTATTAGGTTCTTGTCGGAACAATGCCGACTAGTTAAGGACTCATTGGTGAACCATACTCATTAATCATTATCTTGTTTACCAATAACAAGGTAAATTAGCCTGGCAGTACTTCATTGGATATTTTGTGGAAAACTCCAAAAAAATTTCAATCACATTTATAATTATCATTAATTGAAAATAAGTAACATACGAGTAATTATTAATTTCCTTTCACTCAATGAAACTTTAATAAATTACATAATTATGTATTTTTGGAATGCATTTTTTCAATAATCAACTTATTTAGCAGTATGTGGAAGATAATTATTTCAATGCAGATTTAAGTAACCGATTAACTACCTATAAAATATAGTAAATATAAATAAATAAATAAGCTAATACTTAAGTTAAAGGTACATAAATACTACTAACTAATTAAGAGATTGTAATACAAATTTTAATACTCTTTTATAAGTGAAATTTCTTTGGAAAGAAAAACTTTATTAAATATAAATTCAATAACTGCTCTAAATACATTTTATGAACTGCCAGAGTTCATAAAATGTATTCATAGAATCGGTTGCCAAGACTCCAAGTGCGTGTCGGACCATACGCAGTGTAGGGTTCCGCAGTTGTCATCAATGCAAACTTAAATTGGTAGTTTTTGGTTAAACGACAATTCAATTTTAATCCCTACTTTAAATCCAAAGAAGTTTCACTTGCAGTACATATTTATAAATGTATTTGTCCTATACATATTTATACACTGAGTATTAAAGTGGAGGTAAACAACAAAACCTCTATAGACAAAGCGCAAGTGAGTCATCGAATGCGCAGTACATGGTGCGGGGTATTTTATGCCGCTTACGGCAGAGTAAACTGGCATCCATCGCCACGTAACGAAATAAACTAACGACAAATACACATACTCACACACACATACGCACACGCACGCACTCACACGCACGCACGCATGCACGCATGCACGTACGCACGGCGGATCCCCTCTGACGCTCAGACTAATTACATAAAGACTGGTTTCGCACCCAAATTCACGAACAGAATTGTCTATCATTTTAAAGGAAAATGAGCTTAGATTACTTTATCTTATACAAAAATAGAAGTTGTTGACCGTGTTTTACACCACAAAAAGCTATTTTTACGAAGCTCTTTAACCGACGAACACGATTACAACTATGAAACATTGATTCTATAGAGACAGTTTTAATAATTGCATAAAATCGTTGATCATATACTTTGACAGAAAAGTAACGTCTAGCATGGCTGGTCCTTATGTAATTAGTCCGAGCCTCTGACGTCATACCCCGCAACCCCTACACTATGCATGCCAGGACTCACTTATGGTTTTCCTATAAACTCCACAGATGTCCCCCATTTTAAGGCTATGTGGAGGGGAAGAACCTTGTTACCTTTATTAATTAGAATACTTCACTCTTAAGGCAGAAACACACTTATAACACACGACGCCACACCTCGCCGCGTCGGCTGTGTGTAGTGTGTCTAATCATAGCCAACTATATACATAATACTCTATGAAGCTTGTAAAGCTTCGGTCTATATGTTAATTGATAAAGCAGAGCCATCGAGATGAAATAAAGAAGATAAATAAATAAATTATTATACCGTTAAAAATATTTTGTTGATTCTTTCATATACAGTGAACACTCTATATAACGACACTAAAGGGACCGTACAATTTGTGTTTGGGAGTTGTCGTTTCTTCTACTATCCATGTTTACAGTTTGAAACTTTGTTAACAACTAAAAATATGATAAATGACGTATTAAGTCCATGAATTCTATTTATTAGTCATGGTCAAGAACAGTGTACACATCCGATCCCAATTTGTAAACAAACGAGCAAATTGCTTAGAAAGCTTTTTGCATGATGCCGACAATCAAGTTTATTACGGGCTAGGATAATAAAACGACAAAAGAACGTTCACAGCTGCGCGGTTTTCACTAATTTTGGCCACTTATAATGTACTTTTTATTACTAATTGTTGTCGTTATAGAGAGTGGGTGTAACGCTTTAAAGAGTATATCATTGTAATGGAAGGCAAGCTAAAGCAATCAAAGTCATGTGATGTCGACGCTTTAGCGAGTTTGTCGTTAAACCAAGTGGCGTTACATGGTGTTTACATTTTTTTTTTAAATTAAAAAGCTTTTTTACCACAATTTTTGTATTCTTCTGATCACGAAGTCGCAGCTTCGCAACAAATTAAATTAAAGTTTCTGTTTGTACAAAAATGTTTGTTTATTTGATCAGGCTAGTCTCTGAAACGGGTAGACCAATTTTCGCGTCTGCTAATTTAACTACTAATAAAAATACGATTTCTGTTCTTATGTAGTTTTTGGTTAAAACCAAGATCTTTATATCTCGTCTCGATGGCTTTAGTTTACATTTTAATAAATACTTAACATCAAATAGCATCTTTACTTCTAAAAAGTGACGATATATTACACATACCTACGTTCGCTTAAAATTATCACATTTATAGAATGGCTTTCCAAAGCTATATTTATAAGGAAGCGCTGTTTATGATTTACTATTTACAATATTTCTTTTGATGGTTTTGGGAATCACTATGATGTTAAAATTACTTCGATTAACAATTTAATACAAAATAACATCAAAGCAATATAAATATTATCATTTAATTTTGTACAAACATTTCTAAATTATTTTTCATCTTACAAGCACGGAAAACTCGTTTTTGTTGCTCGTAATCGATGCGTAAAATCAAGGTTTACCCACTGGCGTAAAACTCTGGTCTTTATGTTTTGTTTAGAAACGTATATTATGTTTATATTAGATTGTTGATCGAACTTAATGCACTAATAACTTTAACAAAAATGGAAGAATAGACAAAATACAAAATTCGTTCAATAGTCGCCTCTTACTATGTATAAATTAAAATACTGTCTCATCCTCTATAATACTCCTACAATATGAAGCCTCAATAGGTCATCATGCCGAGAGGTCGTGGGTTCGATCCCCACGGATTTATATAATAACTATTACTAGAATATATTAATTTCAATGTTTACAACAATTCAAACATAATTCGCAACATACCTGTCAGATTATCATCTAAATACACTAAAATTATCTCCAGAAACTATTCACAGTCCCTACGTCTGCAGAAATATCTAATACTAATAAACTACCCTACGTTTAATAATAATATTTAATTTTCGCTATTAATAAAATCAAACGTGAGCAATGTTCTATTTGACCCGATTTTTACCAACAATTTATTTCAACGAGCTATAAGCCATTAATGCTAAATAATAATGACAAATAGATTTCCCGTAGACAAAGAAACAAATAGACGACTTATTGGCGTGCCGTTCTAAGTTAAATGTTTTTTTATACATGTATTTGTATTTATTTAACCGTTATTGCACAAAAAGAACAATAACAAAGAAAATAGAAGAAAACATAGTAAACAAGTATGTTCAAAGGCGAAGACGTTTGATTTTGACGTGATATTCACATGACAATTACTACAATACAATACACTACACTGAACCATTTTTTCCAACATAATAAATTAAGATATCTGGTTAATTGAATAATAAGGGTTCAATTTTGTGCTCACACTACGTTTATTTATATTTTTTCATAAAAGCATAAAAATCTGTTACTGAATGTCAATTTTCAAATTTGTTGTGTCTGAATAATAACGGTTAACGAATTGCAAATAGCGGTTAACGAATGTGACGGATGCTGCCTATTCGTCTATTACTTTTTCTGTCTACGAAAACGCTTATCTTGAAAAATTTTGATTTTATATCTTTTTTTAAATTGATGAAAAATGATTGTTTATCGAAAAAGTCAAATGTAAGGCTCTTGTAAATCGCTTCAAATAATTATAAAGATCACTAGTATTTGGATTGTACTAAGTATGACTATAACGCTAAGTTACTTGACTGCAGACGGTCGGGATGTGAACCTGCGACCCTCACTGAGCTTTCGGCTTCAGTGGCGCCTCTACGAAACTGAGGGAGTAGTCCGATTTGTTTTCAAAGAACGTCATGAAGTCCTCTGAAAAAAATGAAATTAAATTAAGTATTTGACTATTTCTGAATTTTATGAAACTTTCGGGATAATTAAGTCAACATACGATTTGTCCTATCCTACTTATATTATAAACGCGAAAGTTTGTTTGGATGTATGGATAAATGTTTATAATGTCAAGCCGTGACTACTGAACAGATTTGTCTAAAATTTAGAATAGATATAGATTATACCCTGAATACCATTAATACATATGCTACTTTATATTCCAAAGCAAATGTGAGCAAAACGTGTATTTTTCAAAAAAATAAACTATCGATGTATTTTGTATAGTCATAACGAAGCGAACACTTTGAAATATCATTTGCCCAAATATCAGGCTCCTGACTTTTCCAGAATCTGTGATCCAGAACCATTTGTAACCACCAAATTATATATTGCACACTCTTAAGGATCTGGTTAAATCGTTGACTTAATAAAAGTACGTTTCTTTAAGCAACAAACATTTTTATCACTCTTCTTGCTCAAAAAGTTCGCCATTGTCTTTCAAAGTCTTCAAAAAATGTCGTAAAACTCTGGATGTATGGTCAACGATCTTTGCTTGTTGTTGTTTGTTGATTATTAAAATATCATGATTTTTTAGATATAAGTAATAGAATTATCAAGATTTTAGATATAAGTAAATTGCCGATGGTTAGGGTAGGCCAGGGGTGGGGGTGGGTATTACTTAGGGTGACCTACCGTAGGTGAGGTACCCGTTGTCGTCCATGTCGGCCTGTCGGAACATGTTCTGCGCCTCCTCGTGCGCGAGCCCCAAGCAGCGCGTCGCCACCTCCTCGAAGTTGTGCATCTTGAGCCGCCCCGTGCCCGTGTCGTCGTAAAGCTACAAAAAATAGTTATCTGTAAGTTACGGACGATAATTTTTAACCCCCGACACAAAAAGAAGGGTGAGGTAGGGAGAATAGCGTTTGGCTATAGCATCAATCCAACAAAAATGACTGGGCCATAGTAAATCAACCCTCCCGTTACGGGACTGTTGCTTCCCAAGCAACCAGTGGTCAGGGCTCCAGAGTCAGGAACTATACGCGCCGTCTCAAGAATCACTGCCTTCTGTATCTGACCCTTGATCCAACAGTTAAGTGAAAGCTTCTTAAGATGTTGGTCGAAGCTTTTCGCTATAAGACCATTGACTGAAACAACCATCGGAACAATAACAGTTGTTTCAACATTCCACATGCGGTAATCTCGTGAGCAACGTCCAAGTATGTTGATACTTTTTCCTTTTCGGGTTTAACCAGATTATTATTAAAATGGCTCTGTACGCCGTAGAAGTATGTGCGATAGGATTACCAGCAAAATCTCTCTATAACTTGCTTAAAGACCTTGGCCTCTCTAGAAGTGCAGCTAGTTCTATATTAGAACGAGTATCCAAAGCTGCTCTAATAGGATCTTACCAAATTTGGATAGGTAGGGAGAGCAACACGAGCAGAGAAGGGGTGTGTTGATCGATCGTCAAGGAATTCCTTAACCCTACATCCAGTAGTCACAAGTCCTGGACTTTGCTTGGTGTTTTTCTCTCTACCACGCGATGGACCCGGCACCTGCACGGTGAATCCTTGGAATGCTAAGATATTCGTCTCATATTTACTAGCGACCAGTAGACTGTGTTACCTTAAAAGCGTACTGTAGCAGCTGGCTAGCGGGCGCGTGCTGCATGCTGAGGAACACGGCGCACATCAGGTAGTCGGGGAAGTACACCAAGCCGGTGTCGTACTGCAAACATTAGAATAGAAATCATTTATTAGTTAGCACAACTCATAACTACATAATAACTTAAAACTAATACATATATATATAGAAAATATGTTGTGCCAAAAAGTGGACCTGACTCATCTAAAATTTGTTGTGAGTACATCAGTACCCACAACGCTGGTATTCTTTCAGACCCTTACGAGGGAAGAACAGAACACATACAATAAATAATTATATCACTAAAAATATAAAACAAATTACAGTTAAAATACAGTAGTGTAATCTCAGAAGAACATTACATTTGTTTTATCGGTAAGTTACGTTTATTTGCACTAATTGCTATATATGGTATAAAAAAAACTTACTCTTAAACAAACACTAGAGGAAAACGACGCAAATGGGTAACAATATAACACATTAAACGGTAATAGTGCTCTCAAAACACGCTAGTTTGAATTTCATAATTTTCGATTTTTGAGTTACTTCGACTTAGTACCGAAAAAATGTTAAACTCACCTCAAGCGAAAAGAGTCTTTGATTATGGTTAAGCATTGAAAGTTACGTATAACCGCGCTCTCAGAACACGCTACTTTGAATTTCATAATATTCGACATTTTGAGGTCGGTAAACGTTCCGACAAATGGCCGACTACCAATGAGATGCCCATTGAACCGAAAGGTGGCGGTTAGACAAACCCACCTAACTGAGAATACCCAAGGAAGGTTGACGTCAGGCAGGCGGTCGGTCACAAAATCACTAGCCAAAACCATTAACACGTTGACGGACAGTACTCTCTCACATGTTATGGTTGCTGAGACAGTACTATTTTTCATACATTGCCCATAGGCGTAGCGTCACAGCGCAACTATTATAATAACACATGATATGACAGAACGGATATAGACGTGAATCCTCGGAACTCGAAGATACTTCACCAGATGGTTGAAAATCGGCATCGGATCCGAATTCTCCATCATCTTCGAAGGGGTCGTGACTCGATTCAGAAGTCAAAACAGCGTCAAATAGGTCCTGAATCCGCTTTTGTTCTTTTTCATATGAATTGCGAGAAAATGCCATCTGCAAAAATATTAGTTTACAATGTGTTACAACTAAATGGTATTGAAAACATACATTAGCAACATAAATCAGTTATTTGCATAAACAAATATACTAGTTTTAGTATTTTGTATTCATAAAACAATAAAATTACGTTGAAAACAAACAATACTTACGTTCGAAAAAATAATTGCGCGCGAAATCACGTAACGACCTGTCGGCGCACCGCCGTGGCGCAGTACTAAACAAAATGTATGAAAACACGACGGCTATGGGCGTAGTGTGTGTAAGGGTGGTGCCAATAAAATTTGGATGTGTGAGTGCAGGTACTTTCTTTGAACAGATTTTTTAACATTGTGTGGTGACAGTACAAAGTCTAAAATATATCTTCGGTGACAGTACAACATGCCCTTCCTTATGATTGCCGGTAAAATTTTACGTCGTATGGCGTACTGTGTTTAAACTAGTCAAAAGATCGACGTCGAAGGGCGTACTGTCGTATTACTTCTGACTGGCTTGACGCCTACAGGCAGTACTGTCCGTCAACGTGTTAACAATATGTCAAAACAAAAGATTGACTTATTTTTCCTACCCCACTTAAGTGGGATAAGGCAAAGGAGATGATGATGATGAAATAAGCACTTGAGACGTAGAAGGGTTTAGGTGAGGTCCCAGAGCCTACCAAAATGCGCTAAGAGAGTTTAAACCAAGAAGGTTTTGTTTATTAGCACCATCGTAATGTAGAATGTCTATTTTCTTTTTTTTTTGACGGAAAAACTTTTGAGAGTGCTCAGAAACTCCACGATCTTATTCCTTCTCCCTTCTACGACAGAACAGCAAGAAAAGGGTGGCATCTTTACATAGATGGAATCCAGACGACCCGCACCAAACGTTTCGCTTCAGCATTTGTTATTCGAACTAAATCTCCGCTACTATTAAGTGGCTAAGGACTTGCGAACTAGTTTAAAGGTTCATATAAAACCGGTTAAAGTTAAATTTAATTTAATTTTAAATTATTTAACAGGCGAGGACAAATGAGGCTTTCTTACGGACAAAGAATGAAATACCAATGTTTGTCACCAAAAGAATTTAGTCAGGACTTTACGAGTATATCGATATTGTGATACTTGTTTTTTCCTTTCAGTTCATAACCCTTAGGCAGTTGGGCTTTTAGTTTTTATATTAATTAAATAATTGATTATGAAACGAAACAATGCGATTTCCTTTAGCTGGCACCGTATTGGAAAAAGAGAAACAAAGTGGCAACAAACTCACACTCTCGAATATCTTGTAGAGGCGCTGCGTGCGCGAGTCGAGCGGCGCGCCGAGCCGCTGCGCGAACTCCGGCGCCGACAGCCAGCGCTGCGCCACGCCCGCGCGCGCCAGCTCCAGCTCCGGCTGCGACCGCGACAAACTGACGAAAGATGCATCGCTGTTACACTTCGAAAGAGATTTATTGAAGAAAAGCTACCGGGCAAAAGGTTTCCTTCCAAAATCTGGCCTTCAAAAGCGATTAAGGATAGATTTAGAAGGAAAAGGAAGCAAAAAGTTTCTTCCTTTTCCTTCCTTGAGGAACAATAGCTTAACACTCATGGCGTGAATTCACGGTGAACGCCATGACAAAATTTGAGACCGTTGACAGATATATTTGCCATTCATTACGCTAGCTCTTAAAAAAGGAGTATGCTGTACACGACTGAAATAAACTGGCAAAAGACACATTGCTGTTAGAATTGGAAGGAGGTAGAAAAGCTACTGGGCAAATTTCCTTCCAAAATCCGGTCTGGAAAAGCGATTGACCATTTATAGAAAAACCAGTGTCGCACCCAAATTCACGAACAAATGTGTCTGTCATTTTCTGAGGAAAACGAGCTTAGATATATTGTTATTAATCTAAGCTCATATATAGTATATATTGTTTACCATAATATATTGGTTTCCTTTCAAAAACTGGTCTGTAAAGGCGATAATGGTAGGACCTACATTTGAAGCGAGTTTTGTTACAATAGCTTTTCGCATGATGACCGCCAATCGTCATTCCGAGGATGGTATCAAGTACGCTACACTTGAGGCGTGAATTCACCGTATCAACATGACAAAATTTCAGTCCACGTTCAACTGTCGACAGATACATTTGCCAGTGATTGCGCTTGCTCTTAAAAAAACGAGTGTATAAACCACATGACAGAAGTAAAACTTCTGTTAAAAAAAAAACAAAGCGCCATCTATGAGCCTTAGGCATAACTGCATCGCAACAGGTTCTTAAAGTGTACAAAAAGGGGATTGATTCAAAGTTCTCTAAGAATGCCATCTACTGGTAGTTTGAAAAAAACCAACACTGTTTCATTATCAGGTAAGGTTTTTATGATGCTGCCATCATATAAGCCTCGCCCGAATACACTTTTCGAAACGCATTTACTTAACTCACTCCCCAAATCAGTACTTTAACTACTCCCTTTTAAAACTAGGGTTGCTAAAAATAGAAAAGTTTACTTAGCGCCAAACTTATTTCTTTATCTGATTGTGTAAGTGCCATGTCAGGGGTTTGGGCGAGCGTAGAAAGCCAACTTCATTCCGAGGAATGGGGTCTGAGGATTGAGGAATGGTCTCACTCACCCCAGCAACGACCTAAGCTCGCTGACCTCCCTGACGGCCACGCCACCCGGGATACCCATCTGCTTTGCCTGCGCGATGAGACGGCAGTCGTCGTACGTGTAGTCTAGTACAGGCACGCCCAGCGCTCTGGAGAACCATATGTTATTGTTACTTTTTTATGTTTCTAAATGCCTTCCACAAAAACTGAAATTTAACTGGTAAGAGCATAAACTTGGATCATATTTCTATTAAAAATAAAAGTAGAACTGCTGCTACAAACCGGTTTAGGTCGTCAGTCAACATTGTAGGGGGTCGACAAATACTGCGCTTTCCGGTGCGGGGTCGCCAAGCCGCCGCGCAAATATATATTTAAGCGTTAATGAAAACATGACATTAATGATAGACCAAATCAAACTAAAAATCCAACTCACTTGGCCATGACGTCCCTGACGTTCCTCGCGTAAAGCTTCGGATCCTGTTTCTCCTCCTCATTGGGGTAGTACACAGGTAGGAACTCGATCTCACACGAACTGTGCACTTGAGTTAACGTCAGCCATAGCAGTTTTAACCTGGAAAGTGAAGACAAATTCATGATAACATTACGACATTGCTTTCCATTAGACGTCAGAGTGATCAGCACTATTTCATTGTCGATTTCCCAGGAATCTTATTTCTTAGTGTCGCCACACACAGAAGCCACGCCACAACCACAAACCCGGCAACTGCCGCCGAAACGCCGTCGATTGCCGCCGTAACGTCGGCGACTGCTGTCGTCGATAGCAGTTACCTCTGCCGTTGGCGACGTGCTGCTCGTGTAAATTAACCCTAAAGCAAGAAGCGGCGTTTTGTGGCGTGACACGGTCTCACCATGTGCGAGAACACTAAATTCGGTCCTGTTTTATCATTTTGAGTTATCTTAGCATAGAAAAGTTTACGTACGCGCCAGGCCCGTCCCACGTCCAGGTGACGGTGTCGCGCGCGTTGGGGTAGCGGATGGTAACGGGCTGCACGGGCACGCCGGGGTAGAATCCGCCCGGCTTGAACGTGATCAAGCACGAGCGATTCGTGCACGTGCCTTCTGGGAATATGAGCACCTGGAAAGAAACAGTCGTCATTATCATCCTCATAAGGCTCATTTAATGGCCAGGATTCACTGCTTATAGGAGTGGGAATTTGCAGCTTATACGCACCCAACATTTCTACCATGCGTTAGTAATCTTACGGTAAAAGTATGATACTAAACGAGAATCGAAGGCTTAACCTGGTCTCCATTTGGCGGGAGCGTAATACCACCGACGGTTCTGTCGAATTTTAATTGTGCCACCACATTTTTTTCTTCGATGTTATTTATTTATTTTAAAGTTGTACCATATTGTTCTATATTATAACGGGCATCCAAAGCTCCTCTAATAGAATCTTATCAATTTTGGGGAGAGTTAATAGATTGTCAAAAAATTCCTTAAAACCCTACATCTATTGGTCACAAGTCCTGGACTTTGCTCGGAGATTTTCTCTCTGCCACGTGATGGACCCAGCTCCCGCACGATAGATCCATGGATTGCCAAGATATTTGTCTCACTACAATACTTTACACTAATTGCAGTGTCCGATGCGTAAACCACTTGGGTATGTCGAGACTAAAACCCAAGTAGTAGAAGCATCAACAACCACTTTTGCTAAGAGCATTGCGCTGCGTGACAAGTCATTCAGCAGCATTCAGCACTGATTTTCAGCTGTCACTTTGATCCTGTTGACACCATGGATATGCATATAAACAAAAGTTTGCTATTTATTGCACAATATACAGAGTATCCCGTAAATATTACGACACATATTCTGCAGGATGATTCTGATTTTCAAGTGATAGGAACAAATTTTAATAAGTAACGTTTTTTCAAGTTTCAAGTTCCGAAAGGGGTTGATTATATAATCAACCCCTTTCGGAACTTGAAAAAAGTAATTAGTCCCGTTTTTTGGAAAAAAAAACTTATTTTGCAGTAGAAAAATATCAAAGTTCATTACTTGAAACAACTATTCAAAAATAATTTACCCAGTACAAAATCAACGTTTAGGTAATTTTCAACACATAGTACGCCTAAACTGCACTGAAGGTAGAGATTTTGTATTTTGTAGAAAAATTAATATGACTTAAAAACCGTAAAATTTTGGCTAAAATATATTGCGTTATTTTAGTTTAGTAGGCTTCGATGTCAGATATCACCCTGTAGAGTATGTCGGAATATTTACGAGACACCCTGTATAAAGTTTGTAATTTTTGTGGGTGTATAGACACCCACCTGTGGCCAGTCTTCCTTGGACGTGGCGCGCTCGATGATCTCCTTGATGGTGTTCTGCCGCGAGTTGGGGTCATCGCGCCACACATATACCGGCTGCGTGTAGTTTATTAACTCTGCAACATACATAATCAAGCATATTACAAATTAATATATAAAAGTAAAACAATGCTTTTATAAAAATTATTTAACATGTAGCACCAGATGGTTTAGCATGTGTCAATGACATAAATATATGATTAATCAGTAACAAACCTAGTGAAGAGAAAAAGACATACCTATGGGTCATAGTGGCGGATTTGAAATATCTAGAAAGAAAGAAAGACAGAAAGAAAATATCTTTATTGTTACATTATGCCACACATCACAATTGTTTAAGAATAATAAATACCCTGCGATATGTGGCATAACCTAGAAAAATGTTCCAGCTCAGCATATTCCTATATTATGTATGCATCCCATAAGCAAAGAGCATACAGCGCTGATTTCCAGATAGTTCCAGACACCGTTCCAAATGCCACCACGAAAACTGGCAACAGGAACAGGAAATATCTCTCTCTGTCTCTCGTTTTCCCAACTGTTCCAACCCAAAAAAAAACGCGATATTTTCGATTCCTCCGCCACCGATCGACATATTGTATCTTTCACTCGTTTTGAGGTTATTTCTGAGTGTCACACATACATTTTATCACCGCTATCCCGCGAGGGAAACCGCGGGGCGTGTGCTAGTGCTATTATAATCTAATAGCGTAGGTACGCAACATTACCGACACGTGAGGTCGCGGTATTTCTGTCCCTACACGTGTGGCGCGTGTCTGCAATCTTGGCTGACTGCGCCACGGGTTATTGTCTTCATCATGTCATTATTTATAGCCATTATAACAGTGATAGTTACACAGACGAACATTATTATTCTAAACCGCCTACCAACCCGCATTGGATAATTGATGGAACAAATCTTTAAAATTCCCTCTCCTCTATCGCCAACTACACACGGTCAAATAAGGCGCTCACGGTTTGTAAAAATGAAAAATGGTTGATTGCAGTGCCAACATCCCTTAGCATCTGCATCTGATGGTATACTTGACCGTGTGTGGCTAGTTTAAGAAACAGCTGTTTTAGTAGACTAGCAAATTGAAGTCATTGTTTCAATAGTCTTATTCCGAATAACTGCGACCAGAAACATCTCGAGAATTTTCCCTTGGCTGTTAGATCGAGGATCGGATACATCCCGTAAACGAATGAATGAATGCTCCAGAGTGAGGAACCTCCTCACAATACCTCCATATTGTAAGGAGGTTCCTCACTCTGGAGTCCTGACCATCGGTTCTAGGACCAAGCATAGGAACAATCCTCTAGTTTGATTTGGTTGGTACGTTCTCGAATATATCTTCCCACGTCCGTCCTGAATGGTGAAGCTTATCCATTGTGTTTCTTTCCTCAGTTCTTTTCATTCACTCGTTCAATTTGAGACCATACAAAGTCAGCGCTTTAACGTCGAGACACGCACGATTTCATGGCTGTATAGCGTAATGAGATCACTCTTTTTATGGCTTCTTTTGAATCTTTTAAGTTGTCATTAATATTCCTTTTGCTCATACATACGAGTATATGGCTTAAAAGTATAATGGGTTTTGTGTATATGGTTTTTTTACTCCCATTTTGTAATCTACTCAATATATTTATAACCTCAAACAGAATCACAAAATTAACCATTCCTACCACAATTCCTACAGCTCGTTTTGGTAATGTTCAGTAAAGTAAAGTAGTTTTCATTTTTAAATAGTCCCATGTCATTGGCTACAAAACTTCAGGCTTCCTTATATGAGACAAATCTACTACAAGTTTTATTATTTCTTTCATTTCTTATAGCATAGCCAGTGCACGTAATTAGCGATTGTAGCAATCGTGCTGTATATTGTGCAATTGGGCTTCATCTCATTGTACAAAATCACTCCCGTTGCACGACAGTGGCATAAATAAGTATTGTAGCCTGCAATAGCCAGATCTATCTCATTTTAAGAATGCTGAAAGTTTGTCACCCTATACTGCTACCATTATTAAGTACGGCGTCAATTATTACGTAGTTAAGTTGCCGCGTGACCGAATCAAAAATCAAAGATACGCAGAAGACCTACTTGATTTCAAACACAATGTGTATAAATTCAATAGCTGAAGAACGAGAGAAGAGAACCTCAATAGCTCAACGGTAAGTGCGGTCAGACTCATCACCGAGGGGTGGTTGTTCGATTCCCGCCCCGTTGGATTATTGTCGTACCCTCTTCTTATACAGTTTTTCCCGACTAGCTGGAGAGGAATGGGAATTTTGGTCATATTTAAAAAAAATATGGCAAATATTCTTTAAAAAATTATAATTTATAATACTTCGAAACTTGCGTATTCTGAGAAGAGACCCTCAACAAACTCAGCCACACAAAATAATCGCAAGGAATCCGCACTCATCACTTATTCCAGCAAGCGGCACCTGCTCCGAACTGCATGTTTAGTACGAGATATACGATCATCGCTATCGAACAAAGTTTCGTTTTCGGAAGAGGTCGATTCTGCACTTGACATTGTTAACTTCGCATCTTCAAATAATCGACAACAAATACTCTTTTCATTTCATCACCTTCCAAATATTATAACTACGTCGAACAATGTTTCAAATTATTTTGCATGGGCATCTTCGAGTAAAACACGACTTAACATAAACCACAAAATCACTTTGCATCTATCTATATCTAGTCAAGCGAAAGCGTATCCTATTCAATCTTAAAGCTGTTTTATGACGGTACGCTACAGTAAAATACAACGCCAAAATGGAGGATTATGAATTTAGCAAATGTGACAAGTAATATTCTTGCCACCATTCCATGTGGGCATGATTTGTATAGCTTTTAGCACAAGTCTCGTATTGTATTCTTTAATAGATATGTAAGAAAACCTTTGACTTTGAAAGTTCTACGATAAGCTAATCATTGCATAATCGAATATTAATAATTTATGTTCGACGACAAGATATATATATCGATAGCTTTTATCGCAGGCTTTGATTGCGGCGGCCGAATCAAGAAATTACGTAACGAAAATAAACCTAACACCCAAGCCGTGAATCAAGTTAACACATTTCGACGTTATCATATCGACTCAACTGGACAAGTGGTGTGAAACTAAGGCGCAAAACTTATTAAACCAGAGTTCGATTCCAGCTCAACATACAGACATTTTTTTTTCTAATGAAAAAATAAAATAAACATGTTTTTTACATAAAAAACGTCACCGTAGAATAAAATCAAAATGGTCACGGACTTAACAATCAGGAAAACAGTCGACATCGAATATTCAACTTAAAATAGAAAGTCTATTAGGTCTATTTTGACAGTACAATATTTAGATTTTGGTAAACTCTACATATATGCAAACAAACTCATTCTAAGGGCACTGAACGGAAAATCAATAACGAAAGCGGTCTCGAGTGTACACGGCTGCAAAATGCCTTTTAAATCATAACGCCAGACGCTGATGTGAACACTGGGATGAATGAATATAAATTATAATGAACAATCGGTTATTATGCTACATTCCGTGAAAACCTGGAAAATTCGTCGTCGCACTCACAGTATGTATCAAATGGACATACCCTGCGATAATCAGATCCTATTTTATATGATATCATATGTTTATATGATGATGTTATGATGAGGACATAAGACTAGAGAAGTAAGACGGAGTGTTTAAATAAGTACAGGAAGAAAACAGAAATGTGTAAAGAAAAGAGGTAAAAGAAAATAAATGCGACGTGTCTATGATATAAGTGAGGATGAAGACCACCAAATATGATATTATGAAGCTAAATTATATGAATGATTTATTAATACAAATTAATGTTGCCAAGCAATTTATCGACAGATTACAGTTATCCAAAAAATAATTTGCAGTTTCATCACAATTCAAAAATCACGACTCGCACAAATCACAAGACGATCATTATTGAATATTATACAAACCGGATATGATGGAGCAGCCAAGATTTATTGTTCAGCAATAACTAAGGTACAATTATTCATAAGATCTTGCGGTTACTTTCACTAAAAATTAGTGGATTACCCAAATACCAGACTAACCATATTTCACTTTCTATCGATTAACCAAATAGCCAAACCTAGCTACACCAAAAACCGTCACCATCAGTTAGTTTATTCACTAAAGATTAAATTTTTAACCAAAAAGTTAGTCAACATTCACCATTGTAAGAGTAAATTCATTAAAATAGTAAGTGTTTTCATCAAAAACCAAATCACTATAATTTTAATAAGTAATAGTTATAGTCAAGACCAGCAAATCATCACCAAAAATTGTAAGTACCTTCACCACATAATTAGTAAATCTTCACCAAACAAAGAACTTATCACATACTTAGCACATCAACCTTCACCAAATGCCATTTTAAATCAACGTTCATCAATAAAATTGCAAGTTTTCACCAAACAAAGAAATTACCAAAAAGCTTTGTAAATTCACACCCAAAAACCACCACCAAATTTCCCAAAAAAAAAACCACCACCAGATACACAATAACACCTACTTCCAACGTAATTGTCCATGCTTTCCTTCCTGACAATGACGGAAGACATCCTCGTGGCGTACACGATGCAGCTGTCCAGGAATGAAGAATGTGGCGCGACGACGAGGATAGGGGCCTCCTTGCGACTGACTTGACGACCCCTGACCGTGATAGCCATACCACCAGCAAGGTAAGACATCTTCCCAATGAAACATATCAGGGGTTTCAAAGACCTAGAAATCATGAGAAAGATATTCAAATTAAAAAAAGATATTTTACCCTCGTTCGTATCTAACATGATCTCTTAGACCAATCTTTAATCTTAGTTCATATCACAGAACTAATATAAAGCGCTATATCCGTGATTCCATGAGCCTGTCTGAATCTTTTGACAACAAGATTCTATTGAATAACTAAAGAAATCAATACCTTGAATTAATACTTTAAACTAAATACTTTAAATAACATCGTTTTAAATATCATCAAAGGAAGAGACTTTCAAAAAGAACATTACATGTTTATCCTCATGTTACATGTTATTCAAAAAACCGAATACAACGCAAACAAAATCACAGACGTCCGCGAATGGCAAATAAAAGTGATTTATTATGAGCGAACCTTGCCTAAACTAATAGACACTCAATTATGAGTCGACATGCTAAATATATGTGCGAAAACAGTACATAAGAGCCGGTGAGCGCGACTGCCTTGGGGCCAGCGCACACTAGGCAGCCACGACCCCAACGACCACCATATATATTCACCATAGTGACACCAACGACCATGTTGAACTGAAGAAATCATATGAACATCGCACACTTAGCTGCACCGGTTAACTGGCCGCAGTCAACTGTACGTTGCGACCAAACAATGTATTATTTCTTACTAACCGACCCCCCGGTTTCACCCACGTAGTTCCTATTGCCGGAGAATACGGGTATAAAATATAGCTTAGGACAATCACTAATAACGTAACTTTCTAATTGTAAAATAAGTTTCAAAATCGTTTTAGCAGATCCAGAGTTAACCCTCTACAATACTAAAAACTTTACTATTGTAAGGGGTTAACTCTGGATCTGCTAAAACGACTAGTGCAACTGTCACTGAAATGTCATTTTACTAGTAAAATAACATTTCGTTGACATTTACACTTGTCATTTTACTGACTGGAATTAATGCTCCGAATATAGCCGCAAATCTGGTCGCAGACGTAGTTTTTGTGAACACGACCAACGACTAGCCGTGGTCGTGGTCGTATAGTGTGCGAGGTGCCTAAGTGCCGGTGTGCGCGGCTTACTCTTTAGTTGTCTGAGGAGTTTACGCCACAATAACGGCACATCCGCACTACTCGTCGAGTTAACTGTTTTAATGATTGTGATGGTTACAAAGTAAAAAACTTTAATCCTAAGCCCGTATTCTTGATAAGTAACTATAGATAACGGGTACCTAAGTATGAAAAATATACAGTTCGTTCAGATATAAAATGGTATAGATAGAATAAGGATTTTTTTTTTATTCTTTACTATAGTTAGCCCTTGACTACTATCTCACCTGATGGTAAGTGATGATGCAGTCTAAGATGGAAGCGGGCTAACTTGTTAAGAGGAGGATGAAAATCCACACCCCTTTCGGTTTCTACACGGCATCGTACCGGAACGCTAAATCGCTTAGCGGTACGTCTTTGCCGGTAGGGTGGTAACTAGCCACGGCCGAAGCCTCCCACCAACCAGACCTAGACCAATTAAGAAAATCTCAATCGTCACAGCCGGGGATCGAACCCAGGATCTCCGTGTAAATCCGCATACCACTGCGCCACGGAGGCCGTCAATATTATTGTAGATATTGTCATATTTTCTAGTTGTGGGAATCGAACCCACGACCTTGGATTCAGAAGACAGGCTCACTACCCACTGGCCCACTTAGTCATCAAATAATAATTGTCTTAATGATTAAACTCATAAAATTAAAGTTACGATATCTCGAATTAGCATCGGTTTTTATTGACCTGTAACTTTTTACTTCCACAGTTAAATAAAAACTTTGAAGTGGAATTTATCGTAGGTAATAATTTAAATCCACGAAGATAGATGACGTCGACATCAGTGGCGTGCACAAGGTCTTTGACTAAGGTAGGCACTGAACGCAAAAATTATACAAAATGGAAGATTCCTCCTCTAAAGCAGGTTCATAGTTAATCCTCAAGGTGTACAGTGTATTTATGCATCTATGAAGTGCACGCCACTGTTTGACATTATGAACATGTAGAACATCGGTAGAAGGGGTCATAATTTGTACAAAGGATCAGCCTGGCTATCCAAAGTGAAAGTGCAGCTAGTATTTAACTGCCTTTTACGTACTACTAGGATAAATGTTAGTCTAGCTCGAGCTTTTTATAGTATGTATTCTATTTCCAAAATATAAACAAGTAAAAAAATTGTAATGATAAAACATATGGTACAGAAATACGATTTAAAAAGAGCAACTGTTGAATTTATGGCCTACTCTACACAGTTAAACCTGCCTTCTTAACCGATGGTAGCTTTGACACTATATATCTAAGGATGGTAAGAGTCTCTACAAAAAGTCAAACTTGACGTTTCAATGTGCTTGTTATAAACGAATTTTAATTTTGATTTTGATGCGACACGATTTTTTTATACATGAAAAATATATACAAATAGACAGGCAACTTGCTGTTAAATTACAGAAGTGGGATAGAGCTAATATTTATTCTGTAACTGCACTTGTTGACATCATAACGGAATACTAAGTATGCTCATTTGGTATTAAACATGCCGACAAAAACATACTTGAACCACTTCCAAAGGTACTTTCACTTTATCCGCAGTAACCACATTAGGGGCACAGATGTACTGTAAGGGCAATCTAACTACATCGCGAAGATCTACCTATAATAGTGTCTCCTTGATTTTGATTAGAGAAGTGATAGCCCAGTGGATATGATCTCTGCCTCCGATTCCGGAGGGTGTGGGTTAGAATCCGGCCCAGGGCATGCACCTCCAACAGTTGTGTGCATTTAAAGAAATTTAATATCACGTGTCTTAAACGGTGAAGAAAAAATCATCGTCAGGAAACCTGCATACCAGAGAATTTTCTTAATTATCTGCGTGTGTCTGCCAATCCACATTGGGCCAGCGTGGTGGACTATTGGCCTAACCCCTCTCATTCTGAAAGGAGACTAGAGCTCAGCAATGAGCCGAATATGGGTTGATAATGGTAATGATGATTTCGGCTGAGCCGGTTCCTTAAAATCAAGTCAAACATTTTAAAGACGTTCTGTTTGGTCATAGTGAGGTTGGTTCTGGATCGTGGTTTTAAATCAGGGCAAAAGTAATTGTAAAAGTTACTTTTAATCAGCATAATAAAAAAATTATTTCTTACATACATATATATTATTATTACCTTGTTTTTGTGTTTTGTATATTTTATATAATATGAAGGTAGTAAGTACTTGTCCATTTATGTGATTTACATAATAAAAGTAATTTACGTAAATATTCACAATTCGCCAAGGCAGGCTTTAAAATCAAAGAAATTCCACATGGCCAAGGAACAACACTGGTTAATAGACAAAAATTTATAAAATAGTACAAAAAAATATAATGAGATAAAACAGCGTATGTGCAAAAAGCAGCCAAGTCAATGTTTAACAACTGTAGTCACACTAAAAACATATATACATTCGAATTAAGATACCCCCTCCTTTTTTTGAGGTCGGTTAAAACATCACACAGGTGAACATAATTACTAGACAACACAACATGGACACTACAAACATTACCACGTTCATCCAATGAAGCAGTATTGCAATGTTCTTATGACAAGCCAATGAAAGTACACTTATACTGAACTACATAAATAGGCACAATTAAAAGCGACATAAAATAACGTATGTGCGAATAATTAAGCTACAGTTACTGTCTAAATTAACCTGTTAGCGTGCCTAATTTAATAGCGTGCCTATGTTAATTATTGTAAATTTTAATCTCTAAATATCTCACATGTGAACACTTTATTAACGGTTGGGTTGGTGCAGTAGGCAAAAGTGCAGTTTTCGTAAAATCCGCTTTCACACAGAAGGCAATATAAAGGAAACCAGCTGGATTAAAAACGACATAAATCAATGTGCAATTCAAAAACTACACTACACAGATCATGCAAAAACACCACACATCTTCACAAACATGAACACATACGAATACATTCTATAAAAAGCAATCTCGTCGTGTCCGCCTTAAGAGTAATTTAAAATATAAGATGAAATAAAAAAAATAAAACAATGTGCAACACAACAACTACACTACACAGATCATGCGAAAACATGAAAATCTTTACAAACATGAACACTTACGAATACGTTTTTAAAAGGCAATCTCACCGTATCTGCTTTAAAGTAATCATAAAAGAGCAAGCTGAATAAAAAGCAAAATAAAACAATGTGCAACACAAAGACCACACTACACAGATCATGCTAAAACATCACACAACTTCACAAACAGGAACTTACGTCCTATAAATGGCACTACCGCAGTGTCCACCTAAGGACAAGCTAAATTAAAAGCTAAATAATACAATGTGCAACTCAACACAACAACTAAACTACACAAATGATGCAAAAACATCAAACATCTTCACACACATGAACATACGTCCTATCACGCCAGTCTCGCTGTGTCCGCCTTAAGTAATCAAAAAGGAGCAAGCTGAATTAAAAACGGAAATAAAACAATGTGCAACAAAACGACTACACTACACATATCATGCGGAAACTTCACACATCTTCACAAACATGAACATACGTCCTATCGCGCCAGTCTCGCTGTGTCCACCTTAAGTAATCAAAAAGGAGCAAGCTGAATTAAAAACGGAAATAAAACAATGTGCAACAAAACGACTACACTACACATATCATGCGGAAACTTCACACATCTTCACAAACATGAACATACGTCCTATAAAGGGCAGTCTCGCCGTGTCCGCCTTAGCGACCACACTGGGAGCTCCAAGGCAGACGATGGCAATGGCGTCGAAGTACGAGGAGTGTGGCGCGATCACGACCACAGGGGCCTCCCTCCGGTTCGACGGCACGTACTGGCGACCCAACACCCGCACCCGATGGAAACCAGCCGCTACCACCACCAAGCGGATGAGAGAGAGAATCGAGAAGCGCAGCTTGCTAGAACCAGATAGCAATGTTAGTAAGCTGTAATAAATGGATATCGGAAGATATGATGATGATGACTGGAATCTTGATTAAAACAGCCTCTTGATAATAATTAATATATTCAGAATCAGTATGACGTGTAAAGACAAAGTGATGAGTAATAAGTAATTAACATGGTGACAGTGACATGACAGTGACAGTTGTCACTTAGACAGACATTGACAATTTTGACAATAACTTTGACGTTACATAGTATAAGACAATAGACTATACTCATAACATCTCCCTTTTTCTTTTCTTTTTTAAAAGACTCATCATCAACATCGTCGCATCATCACAGTAAGCCTATGATGTCCCATTAGTCCCTTCGCAATGAAAGAGATAGACGCTTTTTTGACGTCCGTTAAAAAACTCACGTGCGAATGGTGGCTAAAGCTTACGCTTGAAAATGACGTGAGGCTCATACGCACGAGTGTTTTTTAACGGACGTTATAAAAGCGTTCAAATGCAACAAATGAATTCCCAAGAATATGTACACACGACAGCGTTTTTAAAAAAAATATCGAGCAGTGTTGCATTTTCAATTTTTGCCATTGGAAATATACCGTGAATTAAATAATTATAAACGTTATAAAAGCGTAAACGCTGGGTTTTAACATATCGCTTTTTGACATATTTTTTAACTCTCGTGCGAATGAGGCCTTATTCTTATGTAAAGCAATAAATAAAATCGAGCCAATATCACAGTAAAGATATTACAACCAGTAGTTGGACTTCATACTAGAGGTCGAAACGCGAGCTATACCTACGCACCTTGAACATGGGGTGATCGTAGGGTGAAGACAGTCGCGACTGTGCCGCGGTGACGAACGAACGCACGGTGTATTAGCAGAGTAAAGTGTATTAATAGTATTAGATTTTTTTAATTATGACCAGTAGGAAATACTGTGCCGTTTTTGGATGCATGAATTCAAAATTATCCCATCCAGAGATAACTTTTTTTAAGTTACCTGGAAACTCTGAAAGGTAAGACTTTAAAATAAATTTACTTATTAGTAGGTAGGTACATAATCTTGTATTTTTTAATGGATAAGGTATTTCCTTTTATCTCCAGAATAAAGGTAGGTATCTGGATTAGTAAATAAAGTGAATAGAGTAAAGGAAAGAAATTGACACGATTGAAATAGGTAGTTATACGCGGTTCATGAATCACGATACAGTAGGTACGATAAGCTTTTGTTTAAAACCTCGACTGCTTGTACAATGTTTTGTGTGACTGTGCTCGGATATTGCATGCAAAGTTGCCATGGAAACGAAGGATGTCACAGCATTGTAATTTTGCAGAATTCACGTACAGAGAGCATTCTGGTA
The DNA here is from genome assembly GCF_947172395.1 of Bicyclus anynana. Taxonomy (NCBI): domain Eukaryota; kingdom Metazoa; phylum Arthropoda; class Insecta; order Lepidoptera; family Nymphalidae; genus Bicyclus; species Bicyclus anynana. Next base: position 14,871,858 of record NC_069097.1, on the reverse strand, counting down.
ACATGACGCATATCCAAACAACAAGAAGTATGCAAACATAAACAATCAGCGACACAGTACGGCTACTGCGAACCGGGCCAGTTTACTGCAAGTGACGTAAACAGTTATTACAAGCACTGTTGACGAGCAGGTAGGTATAGCTCGTGCGTATTAACTTGACATATGGCTACCAAACAAACAGTACAAACATCATACGCGCCAGGTGTCAAGATAATCAGCACGAGCTGTAGGTAAAGGTAACGTAAACACGGAGAAAGCTCCGTATAATTGTCGAGGAAAAGCAAATACATACTTCAAATCGGAATGTTTTACATACTCATATTATACACTAGTTGACGCCCGTGTCTTCGTTCGTGTGGACCATCTTAATACCATTAAAAAGTGAATAAACCTTAATAGAAAATGTATTTTTCAAGATTTTAATTTACGTATTTGTCGAAATTTTTATTACAACTACAACTACTACAAAAAAGCTGAAAAAGCCATAATAGCTCAACGGTAAGAGTGGTCGGATTAATCACCAAGGGGTGGTGGTTCGATCCCGGCCCGTTGGTCTATTGTCCCACCCACTCGTAACACAGTCTTTCCCGACTAGTTGGAGGGGAATGGGGAATATTGGTCAAATTTTAAAAAAAATCAGATATGGCAAATATTCTTTTTAAGAAAAAAAAATGAAAAATTTAGAATGAGCAGCAATTTAGCATCATACTTTCGTATTTTAGCTTTCTTGTAGTCTCTGCCTTAAACTGCGAACAAACAGACGGACATGGCGAACTATAAGGTTTACTTGTGGATTACAGAACCCTAAAAACTGTAGTGAACTTTATTTTAAAACTTACGAGTCTAAAGACGAACAATGGGGATTATGACTAAGTTTGAATATATTGATTTTTATGAAACATTTGAGTAAATAAGTTAAATATTAACAAATTAATAAATAAATAACTAAGATTACTAGATAAAATACTTAGTACTATTGCTTGGCAAGTTCGTTAACACTCCCATGATATGCGGGCGACGGGGGGAAAGACTGCGCGGGTGTGAAATGTGTGTGGTCGTGCGTGCGAGGAAGTGAGGTGCATCAGTCGTTAAAGAAAGTCCACCGAGTGGAAAATTGAACGCGGCAATCTGTGCCGTGCCATGATTATGGCGGTTCTCAAGACCGCTCTCTAGAACTAAGCTTACATAAGAGCAATTTTAGTGCTCCAACAATCTAAGATGTGTCCATTGATTGCCTTTACCGACGACCAATTACATGGAGGAGAAATTAAACGTATTTATATTTATTTTATTTCATGGAAAAATTTGAGTTAATTTAAGAGAAAAGGGGACTTCCTTCCATGCTTGTAGCATCGATATAAAACGTTAGATGGGCCCCTCCATATTAGAGTACGGACAATTTTATGTCATTACCCAAAGACGTGCACACACATCTTATCTTAGTACGTAACAAGCGCATGCTGTGAGTGGACGTGGACTTAAAAAAGTATTTACTGTATTTTCTTATTTTAATCCCTTAATTATGCCTTCGTGTTTATTTTGGAAGTGTAAAAACACAACACAACATGAATAAAGAGATATGTGTTACGAGTGATGACGTACTTAATGTGCGAAGCCAATGATAATTCCGGGACGCTTTGAAGCCCATCTAACGATCTACGATCGATGGCTTGTAGAGGAAGGCGGAGGATCGTGTGTGGTGGCGCAAAAGTTATATCCAGCAGTGGACGGATACAGGCGCCGATGATGATCAAGTAGTTGAGTTGAGTTGAGTATGCTACTTAATATACCGTAGCATTGTCACCGAGGGGTTAATATAACCTACTAGATAGCCCAGTGGATATGACCTCTGCCTCGGATTCCAGAGGGTGTGGGTTCGAATCCGGTCCGGGGTATACACCTCCAACTTTTTAGATGTGTGCATTTTAAGAAATTAAATATCACGTATCTAAACGGTGAAGGAAAAACATCGTGAGGAAACCTGCATACCAGAGAATTTTCTTAATTCTCTGCATATGTGAAGTTTGCCAATCCACATTGGCATCCTAACCTAACCTAACCTAACCCTTCTCATTCTTAGAGGTGACTCGAGCTCAGCAGTGAGCCGAATACGGGTTGATAATGAATGATAAAAAACCTACTAGAATATGAAGTAGAAAGACTCTGGGAACTCTGTAAAACTCAGACCTTGGCTGGACGTTCAAAGCTACGGGGTTTGAGGAATGAGTGAGTTTGTCCTGACTGTGTCCATGGATCGAATCCACGTCCACGCGCTTCAACTTGGCAGAAATACAATATATGAAACCCATTCAAAAAGAATTTATTTGACATTTACTGATAGAATAAATATAAATAAGAAAAAATAATGGAATAGATTGAGAGTGTGATACACCTTCGCGATTTAATAAAAGCTGCAAGTTGTCAGTTCATACTGCTATAGATATTGGAGGCTTTTGTAGGTATCAGGTTTCAATGTATAAACATAATGAGAGCCAACGCCCCGCGGTTTCACCCGTTCCTGTAAGAATATAGGAATGAAACTATAGCATATAACACTCACAAACAACGTAGCTTTGTAGTGGTAAAAGAATTTTCAAAATCAGTTCAGATTACCCCCTACAATACTACAAACTTTACCTCTTTATAATATCAGTAAAGAAGTATAGACGAACACTTCAAAATATTCAAAAAAAACAATGTCATCTATTATCTAGAATAAGAATTACACAAAGAAGAATAACATCGGTAATACAAAAGCACTTTAAAAATAGCTCAAAGACAAGATAGTAATCACAGGCGATAATGACAAAACGAACTCGGAACCGATATTGCTTTGTTCGGCTTTATCTTGGACAATTATAGACTGACGATCGAGAATAATGAGTAATTCACTTTGTTTCATTCCCTACTTGATGAAATGATTCGATCATAACTATCAGTAGGTACTGGACAAATTACTTTCAATGATGACAGTGTACTTCACATACAAAAGTCTTCATTACGGTATAAATAGTACTAGCGGACGCTCGCGACTTCGTCCGCGTGGAAATGGATGTAAACTTTCAACCCCTATTTAACCTCCTTCTATTTATATGTTCGCATGTGTTATGTATAATAAATAATCCACTAACCATTTTACAAAACTGTAACTCAAAACATAAACTATTTTATGTTTTATCTAAATTAAAAAAAATTCAACCACCAAAAATCTTGATTTTACTTTTAATATTTTTCTGGTAGTACCTACACATACCAATTTTCACAAATATAAAAATGACTTCCCACACAAACTTTCACTGCCCTGTTTCACCCCCATTCACAATTTTCGTAACTAACAAATAATTGAATTAAAATTAATAATAAAAATTAAAAGTAACAAATACCCTTGGAGTCGCAGTGCCAAAAAATTTTACCGAATAATTTCACCGCGGCTAGTTGCCTGGACTGCCTGGACTGGACAGAAGGGCTGGCTCATTTTTTGCGCAAAGGATCAGCCTGGCTGTCCAGCGCGGAAATGCAGCCAGTATTCTTGCCACTATTCCACGTGGGCATGATTTGTATAGTTATTATTAGGATAAGTTAGCTTAAGTTCCATATTGTATTCTTTCTCAATAAAAAAAAAAAAAAAAAACAAATATTAAATTATCGTGCCAAGTTTCATTTAAATTCATTTAGTAGTTTCAGCGTGATGCCCGGTCAACATTAAATACGGACAGACAGATCGACAGCCAAAAAATTAAATATATATATTAATAAAATTGGCTTCAATATTATATGTACAATGCCTTCCAATAAAAATTTTCAAAATATCTTCAATGTACAGAATTTAACCTGCAGTTTTATTATAAGTATATATGCAATATATTGTAGGTGCAGACATATTTGAGCCATTCGTAGACAACTGAAAATTAAAAAAAAACCCAGACACACTAATCAATTTAGCTATAATAACGATGGCAGAACTTGATTCCATCAAAATAGAAAATTACCGATATCTTCGACTTATCGAATCTTCAAATCAAAAATATTAATTACTTTTATTCAGTTACTGCTTTTGTTCATCATCATCATCATCATCATATCAGCCGATGGACGTCCACTGCAGGACATATGCCTTTTGTAGGGACTTCCAAACATCACGATACTGAGCCACCTGCATCCAGCGAATCCCTGCGACTCGCTTGATGTCGTCAGTCCACCTGGGGGGTCAACCAACACTGCGCTTTCTAGTGCGGGGTCGCCATTCCAGCACTTGACAGACAACGTCCATCGGCTCTTCGAACTATGTGCCCCGCCCATTGCCACTTCAGCTTCGCAACTCGCTGAGCTATGTCGGCTTTTGTTAATTTTGAATAATATAACTACGTTATATTATTCAAAATTAACAAAAGCCGACATATAACTACGTTATATACGTTATATACGTTATATACGTTATATACGTTATATAGCCGACGTATAACTACGTTCCACCACGAGTCGATCACGTTGGCTTTCAAACTTTTTATCATTCGTTTCGACAGCTACACAACACGTTAACCTTTTTCTTTTTACATCGGGAATTAAAAATGTAAGCATCTAGCTAGAATACAAATTATAAAATAAATTGAGTTTTTAAATAAGTAGGTATCTTATTTTAATAAGTTAACAGCTAGTAAAATACATGTAGAATAATAGACTTTAGACGGCTGCGTGGCGCAGTGGATAGTGGTCCTGCTTTCTGCATCCACGGACGTGGGTTCGATTGGCACAGGAAAATATTTGTGTTAAAAAGCATGGGTGTTTTCCAGTGTCTGGTATGCAGTAAAAGCTACTTATTCGCGCTTACACTATTCGCGGATTAATAAATTGCGACCCCAATTCCTTTATTCGTGGATCTAACTGACGAAAATGGCGTGAAATCTGAAAATTTTAACTTACTAAATATGTGGTACGGACGGTAGGAGCATGGGCTGACGAACCTTTAGACTTCCGAAAACGAGATATGTCTGCTCTCGGTATACAAGTAAAATGAGTAAACCGTAATTAGGAATGGATCTATTCTCAGTCACTCAGCGGGCGATGGAGCGAGCTGTGCTTGGAGTTTCTCAGCGTGATCGAATCAGAAATGAGGAGATCCGCAGACGTACCAAAGACACTGACATAGCTCAGCGAGTCGCGAAGCTGAAGTGGAAATGGGCAGAGCATATAGTTCGGAGAGCCGATGGACGTCGGGATCCCAGAGTGCAGTGTTTTTCGACCCTCCACTGGTACACCGAGGACATTAAGCGGGTTGCAGGAAGCCGCTAGATGCAGGCGGCTCGAGACCATTGTGTTTGAAGTATTTGCAAGAGGTCTATGTCCAGCAGTGGACGTCCATCGGCTGTTAATGATGATGATGGATAACTTTAGCAATCTTACACATAGAAGAAGAAGAAGAAATACTTTATTGCACATTAAATACAAAACAACATTTAAAAAAAAACCTAAAATTAACCAAGCAAAGGCGGCCTTATTGCTATAAGCAATCCCTGACAGGCAACCCCTGATGACAGGACTTGTGTAGAAATACACATTCATAGTTACTTGATAGGCCAAGATAACACAATTTATTTGTTTACAATAGCTAAAGATAATACGGAAAAACAAACAGTTTTCCGTAAACTAGTATACTCTCGACCTCGAAACTAGATATCTGGTGCTAAGCGAACCAGCCTTACAGCCTTACGAAGCAATTTATACTGTATTTATATAGCTTTAAAACTCATGTTCCAATGATTAATAGTAAGATCAAGTTTTGACTGTAATTGTTAAGGCAAAATAAAGCCGGTCATGTTTTAGTGCAATTATCTTTAGCGTTTACATGAATTATTTTAAATCTTTAATCATTACAAATTACTCTACAAAGTTTTCGTATAGCGTCGCATGTTTCAAATTACATGCTCCTATATGTACGGAAGATGCATGGACTGAGAAACTTCAGCCTTTATATTATAAATAGAAGACGCTGTGTGTGTGTGTCGGTTTGACCCGCGTGGTTCCCGTTCCTGTATGAATACGGGGAATATATAGCCTATAGCTTTCCTCGATAAATGGTCTCTAATCTAACACTGAAATAATTATTCAAATCGGACCAATAGTTCCTGAGATTAGCGCGTTCAAGCAAAGAAATCTCATTCATTCATTCATTTCACTGGAGGATAGTGAAGCTTCCCAACTGTGAAAGTATTTTTTAAATCGGTTCAGTAGCTTCAGAGCAAACAAACAAACAATTAAATCTCTCCTCTTTATAATATTAGTATAGATGACTAAGATAAGGTAAATGGTAATCACAGGTTCTTGCTCTAGATTAAAACAAATTGTCTGTCAAAGAAACAATTGAACCTCTATTTATCTCTATGTCTGTTAAGGCAAATCCCCAGAACTTTGGAAAAAAACACGTTTTAACCTTTTGAAACATGAGTTTTTCCCAAAGTTCTAAGATTACGATAATCTTGGAAAACATATCATTGTGTTCCAAAAACTTGACTCCACAGACTACAATGCACTTTGGGTGGCTGAAGACATGATCTAGTGAAATTCAAAGCCAAAGATGGATGAGGTCCCGACCCTCATATGTGAGGAACACGACTTAAAGAGATGGTAGAAAAACAAGACACCGTTGGATTTTATACTATTAAATGTACAAGCGGGATCTAGATAAATACAAATCCGCGTCGGAAACGTCGTTCGTGATTCATCTTCCGTTGCGTTTCAACATCTATGTTCAATGTCTTGATTGGACGCGCTTCGCTCTACAAAGCTTTACCTTGACGACGTGTGAATACTAAGTAATATAATTTATATAAAAATAAACTTTTTACTTCTATTTGAGGTAATATTGACCTTGACATTACGGTTAAAGTAACTTATTTAACTTATTACTTTTATTTATTACGATCGATAATAAAGTAACACGGCACGCATGCTGATAGCGTGCATCGGGCCTGCGAATGTCAACCACAAGTACTATATTATATTCAAAGCCTCGATAGTCAGGCTCAAATCCGAGAAGTCTAGTGGCCGGCTATTGGAAAAATGTATGTACAGTAACGACGTTGCGTTTATTTGCTGTACCTACTAAGTTCAGCATCATCATTATCATGATATCAGCTGATATCGATTCGATCACTGATTCTGATTCGATCACTGATTCTGATTGGATCACTGATTCTGATTCGATCACTGATTCTGATTCGATCACTGATTCTGATTCGATCACGCTAAGAGACTCCTAACAAAGCTCATATTATATTCATACTGTGTTTGTGTTGTCCTGAATCAGATAGTGCCGGACTATTATCCGCTGAAAAGGTCCCTCTTGACTCCAAGGCCTTGATGTTCTTGGACTTTCGGCCCACCAACACAACACCCTTCTATGTATCACCGTTTTTTTTTATTCTACACAACTTAACCTTTGACTATAATCTCACCTGATGGTAAGTGATGATGCAATCTAATATAGAAGTGGGCTAACTTCGAAGGAGTAGGATGACAAAACCCCCCATTGCAGTAACTACACGACATCGTACCCGTAAATCGTTTAGCGGTACGTCTTTACCGGTAGGGTGGTAAGTAGACACGGGCGAATTTTCCCACCAGCCAGACCTAGACCAATTAAGATAATCTCAATCGGCCCAGCCGGGGATCGAACTTGTTAGAAATTGGTATCACCAAAATAAACACTCTCACTAAATTATGTATCCTCCGAGTATATATAATCTATGCTTAAGTCTATTGTCAATCTTCATTCTTTCTGCTTCTTCCGGTGTCCGCCATTGTAAGTTGTAACTTGTAACCAGTGTGTGAGTAATAAAGATCCGTAATTAAATCCAGTAAAGCCGTTTCTTTTTAATAGGTTATGGGCACAGTAAGCCCGAAATTAATATTAAAGTAAAACGTATAAAGTAATTGAATACAAATTAACAGTGATGGCTAGTTCGAGTTCCAGTTCATTCCTGACTAGCGTGCCCAAGCTGAAGGGACGCGAGAATTATCACGAATGGGCGTTTGCAGCGGAGAATCTTCTTGTTCTGGAGAGCATGGATAAGTGCATTAAAGAAGAGAGTCCAGAATTAGTAGCCGCAGAAGATGCAAAAGCGAAAGCTAAGTTAATTTTAACAATAGATCCATCTTTATATGTCCATATTAAGGACGCTTCCAGCACAAGGCACCTATGGATGAAGCTGAAAACCATGTTTGACGATTCAGGATTTTCAAGAAGAATAACATTATTACGGAATTTAATTTCTATACGCCTGGATGACTCTAATTCAATGACAAATTACATTACAAAAATAATGGAAACAGCTCAGAAATTGTCCGGAACCGGTTTTACTGTTAACGAAGAGTGGATAGGATGTTTGATGTTGGCAGGGCTACCTGAAAAATACTTTCCCATGATAATGGCGATAGAACATTCTGGAATCACCATTAGTGCCGATGTCATTAAAACCAAGTTAATCGACATAGACAATGAAAGTAGCGTGGCCGGAAGTGCATTCTATAATAAAAATATAGGACAACATGGCCGACAACATAATAAAAAATTTGTCAGACAAGGCAATGAAATGTCAAACCGTCATGGCGCCGGAGATGCCGGATTATCTATGAAATCCGATAAAAGTAATATCATTTGCTTTCGGTGTAAATCGCCTGGACATTATAAATCACAGTGCAGGAAACTACCAATAAAGAAAACGAACGCGTTTTCCGCAGTGTTTTTAAATGGGAACTACAGTAAATATGATTATTATTTAGACAGCGGTGCGAGTACGCATATGACCACGGATGTAAACATCGTGCAGAATGAGTGTTTTACACCTAGCACAAAAGAGATAATTACAGCAAATCAAAGTATTATGCCAGTGTTGTGTTCGGGTGACGTTGCAATAGTTACTTTGACTCCACAATGTAAATATGAAGTGATTTTAAAAGACGTTCTATGTGTACCTAACCTCACTACGAACTTAATATCAGTAAGTCAACTTATCAAAAATGGCAACAGAGTGGATTTCAAAGAAAAGTGCTGCTATATTTACAACAAACTCAATAATTTGGTGGCCATAGCAAATGAGATAGATGGTGTATACAAGTTAGCCATAGAACATAAACAATGTTTGTTTACATCAACTCCAGCAGTCAGTAGTCAAGTTTGGCATAGGAGACTGGGTCACTTGAATATAAACGATCTGAACAAAATGAAAGACGGAGCAGTGACAGGAACAAGGAGCAGTGCATCTTTAAATATCATTCATGCAGATGTGTGTGGGCCGATGGAGACCATCTCGATTGGTGGAGCAAGGTATTTCCTAATTTTTGTTGATGATTATACTCGTATGGTTCATATTTATTTCCTTAAAGCGAAAAGTGAGTCATTTAAATATTTTAAAGAATATAAGGCGATGGTAGAAAACCAACAAAACCAAAAAATTAAAATTTTTAGAACGGATAATGGCTTAGAGTTTTGTAGCAATGAATTTGAGAACTATTTGAAGCAGGCCGGCATTCTTCATCAGAAGACTAATGCATATACTCCTGAGCAAAATGGTTTAAGTGAACGTATTAACAGAACCATTGTTGAGAGGGCTCGCTGTTTATTATTTGATGCAGGTCTAGATAAGAAGTTTTGGGCAGAGGCAGCCAATACTGCCGTCTATCTTAGAAACAGGTCAGTTGCATCAGGCTTAAATAATAAAACACCATATGAGCTATGGACAAATACAAAACCAGATTTAAGTCATGTAAGAATATTTGGCAGCCAGGTGATGGTTCACGTGCCAAAAGAGAAGCGGCTAAAGTGGGATACCAAGTCCAAAAAGCAAATTTTAGTTGGATTTGCTGATAATGTCAAAGGTTACCGGGTGTATGATCCTAGTAAAAGATGTATTACTACGAGTCGAGATGTAATTATTCATGAGAATATAGAAAATCAGCAGGACTCATATGTACCAGTTTCAGTTGGGGATATTATCCAAACAGAAGAGTCGAGCAGTGATGTTAAGAGTATAGACATAGAAATTAAGAAGGAATCTACGTTGAATCCAGATCTTAATATTTCTTCGGAGTCAGAATATCTTAACGCTATGACTGATTTGGATACCACCTTAGAGCAATCTCAGAAGCTTGATGAGCAAGCAGAAGATAAAGGCCCTGAAGTTGAAAAGCGTACAAGAAAAATACCAGAGCGCTACGGTTATACAAACCTAGCTACCACATCACCTCCAGTTATGAGTTGTGATCCCATTAGTGTTCAGGAGGCTTTAAAAGGACCTGACAGAGACTATTGGATTGATGCAATGAAGGAGGAGTTACAGGCATTCGAGGAAAATGATGCATGGGTCCCCGTGGACTCATTACCCAGTGATAAAACCTTAGTGAAGTGTAAATGGGTGTTTAAAAGAAAAGTTGATAGTGATAACAGTGTGCGTTACAGGGCACGTTTAGTGGCTAAAGGCTTCACACAGAGGCCAGGTATTGATTATGATGAAACTTTTTCACCAGTGGTAAGACACTCTACCCTGAAATTGTTATTTGCTTTATCTGTACAATTAAGTTTAGAAATCACTCATTTAGATGTGAAAACAGCTTTCTTAAATGGTTATCTCAAAGAGGATATCTATATGGTTCAACCAAACATAAATTGTGATATTGATAAAAAAGTAAATATTGTAAAATTAAATAAAGCAATTTATGGGTTAAAGCAGTCCTCTAGAGCCTGGTATGAGAGAGTAGAGCAATGTTTATGTGAATTGGGGTTTAAAAAGAGTAATTTAGAGCCATGTGTTTTCACAAAAATGAATGATAAATGTAAAATTATTATTGCATTGTATGTGGATGATTTTTTTGTTTATTCTAATAACAAACAAGAGACTGATAATTTAATTTCTGTATTGTGTTCTAACTTTAAGATTAAAAATTTAGGACAGGTTCAGCAATGCTTAGGCATGAGAGTTAAAATTGATAAAAATTCTAATTCTATTACCTTAGACCAAGAGCTATATGTTGAGCAGTTGTTAGAGAGATTTAACATGATTAACTGTAAAGATGCTAGTACTCCGATGGAATGTAAGTTAAATATCAATAAATCAGAAAGTTTTGATAGTAATATTCCATTTCAACAGTTAATAGGTAGTCTCATGTACTTGTCAGTTCTTACAAGACCTGACATAACTTATTGTATCAGTTTTCTCAGTCAATTTAATAAGTGTTATACTAGTGTTCATTGGAATTATGCAAAGAGAGTACTAAGATATTTAAAGAAAACTAAAAATTATTGTTTAAAATATGTTAAGGAAAAAGCTGATCTTGTAGGATTTGTTGATGCTGATTGGGCTAGTAATGTCATAGACCGCAAATCCTATACTGGCTATTGTTTTGTGATGTCAGGCTCGGCTATTTCCTGGGAGTGTAAGAAACAAAAGACTGTTGCTTTATCAAGTATGGAGGCTGAATATATGTCTATAGCAGAGGCATGCAAAGAGGCTATGTATTTAAGATCTTTGTTGTATGAATTAACTGGAAATTCAAGTTTTGTAATTTTATATAATGATAGCCAGAGTGCTCAGAAGTTGGTGGCAAATAATCATTCATATCATAGAAAAAGTAAACATATTGATATTAAATATCATTTCATTAAGAATGCAGTTTGTGAAAAAATTATAAAATTGGAATATTTGCCAACAACAGCCATGCCTGCTGATTTTCTTACAAAGGCTTTAAGTATAGATAAACACTATAAATGTATGGGGGGTTTAGGACTATGTCAGATTTGAATTTGTTTAATTATGAGTTTAGTTTATTTGCTGAAGTTGGGGTGTTAGAAATTGGTATCACCAAAATAAACACTCTCACTAAATTATGTATCCTCCGAGTATATATAATCTATGCTTAAGTCTATTGTCAATCTTCATTCTTTCTGCTTCTTCCGGTGTCCGCCATTGTAAGTTGTAACTTGTAACCAGTGTGTGAGTAATAAAGATCCGTAATTAAATCCAGTAAAGCCGTTTCTTTTTAATAGAACTCAAGGCCTCCGTCTTGTAAATCCGCTACTCATACCACTGCGCTATCGAGGCCATTAAAACCGTGCTATTTCTTTCGTCTCTTTGCACTTTATGATTCCTTTCAAGTAAAATTAAAAATGAAATACCCGTGATACACAGATGGATTTTATACTATAGAATGAACAAGCGGGGTCTAGCAAAATATAAGTCTGCTGGTATAGCTGCGTGAATTCAGCTCTACATTATCGGCTGTTGGCCTTCGATCTAGCGGCACCGGTAAAATTAGAGGCACGCTAACTATCGCTCGTTGACATGGAAGATGTTCTAGACATCTGGCCTATCCAGATTCAAATCAAAGCAAACCAATTACGTTTATTTCAAAGCATCAGATTGAAGGTTAATAGCCAGACTTTCGTGATTTTATAAAAGCTATAAGTTAGTTTACGGCCTCCGTGGCGCAGAGGTATGCGCAGTGGATTTACAAGACGGAGGTCCGATCCCCGCTGGACCGATTGAAGCGTTCTTAACACGTTCGCTGCGGTACGAGGTCAATTGACCTCGCTCGCTCGTCAATAGCTCAGTGATTCCCAAAGTAGTCTATATCGACCCCTAGGGGTCTATGACCACCTGCAAGGGTCTACGTCAGAGAAAAAAAGTTTGGGGGTCCATGAAATGAAAATGGGGGTCCGCGATAGTGGATATCAACACATACACTGATAGTACCTATATACCTATTTATCATACTTTCTTAAATATCTTTATTATTAAAGCATCAGGTTAATCCTTCTCACTAAAAATATTGACTTATTGCTTATGTTATTTTATTTATAGTTTATGTTATGTTTATTTAATGTTACGTATATTATACATAACAGATACAAAATTTGATTTTGAGTAGTTTTAATTTAAATTCAAATAATAAATGCATAAATTAACATTTGTTTTTATTTTAAGTTTTTACACTAAACTTCACTACAGTTAGAAATTTACAGGAAATCAATATCAGGTGATTTACTGGAAATCAAGAGAGCCGTGATAGCCCAGTGGATATGACCTCTGCCTCCGATTCCGGAGGGTGTGGGTTCGAGTCCGGTCCCGGGCATGCACTTCCAACTTTTCAGTTGTGTGCATTTTAAGAAATTAAATATCACGTATCTCAAACGGTGAAGGAAAAACATCGTCAGGAAACATACATACCAGAGAATTTTCTTAACTCACTGCGTGTGTGAAGTCTGCCAATCCGCATTGGGCCAGCGTGGTGGACTATTGGCCTAACCCCTCTCATTCTGAGAGGAGACTCGAGCTGAGCCGAATATGAGTTGATAATGATAAATATCAGGTAAGTAGGGGAACCCAACACGGAAAAACAGGGCAAGGTCTACGACCCAAAAAAGTTTGGGGAACTTTGGTCTAGCTGGTGGGAGGCTTTGGCCGTGATTACCACCCTACCAGCAGAAACGTACCGCCAAGCGATTTAACATTTCATTACGATATCGCGTAAAGGAGTTTTTGCATCCTCCCCCTCCTAACCTTCAATAGTTTTATTTACACGTTAAACTTCTACGAACGCACGTGCGGGCAAGGTTTTCCACTACTTACCAATTAACGTGATAATTAAAATTAACAAGTTCATAAAACCACAGTAGTTTGCATCATCAATACCATATATAAATAAAATTGAAAAGTATGTATGTCTGTGATGTCTAAATGAATGTGTTTCTTCAAGTGCTTATAGCTATTTACACGGTATTTTTTTTTATTCTTTACAAGTTAGCCCTTGACTACAATCTCACTGGTAAGCGATGATGCAATCTAAGATGGAAGCGGGCTAACTTGTTAGGAGGAGGATGAAATCCACACCCCTTTCGGTTTCTACACGACGTCGTACCGGAACGCTAAATCCCTTGGTGGTACGTCTTTGTCGGTAGGGTGTTAACTAGCCCTCCCACTAGCAAAACATAATCAAGCTTTTTAAAAAAAATGTTAGTCTCTCTGTCGGATTGAATCTGTCATGGCTCTGGAGTGGCGGAACCTATTTTTCTGGGACTTTCACTAGAGATACAGGAGGTTATTGAGCATATAGGCTAGTTTCTATCCCAAAATATCCATGGTTCCCGCGGGGTTTCACGAAAAACTGAATTTAACACGGACGAAGTCCGTTCACCAATTTATAATTAATAATTATAATAAATCTGTAGAGAGATTAATTCTGTACATGAAATATATTTCCAAAATAACTATCAGGGGTTGATTAGTGATCGATACTGATGCTAAAAAGGCAATCAGTAAAATTTTTGTCTGTATGTAATAGAAATAAAAACTACTTGACGGATTTTAACGAAATTGGTACAGTTATTCTTCATACTCCTGGGCAGGTTATAGTATACATTTCATCACGTTACGATCAATAGAAGCAGAGCAGTGAAGCGAAATGTTGGGAAAACGGGAGAAGTTACTACATTTTTACAGCGATACTACTGTAAGGGCTGGATTAAAGAGGTCTAAGGGCCGGACGAAATCGCGGGCGTCCGCTAGTTTAAAATAAAATCATAAAGATTGGAAATCTCTGGATCTACTGAACCAATTTTGAAACTTTTTTTACTAATAGTAATCCACTGTTTATGATTGTCATAGGCCATATTTTATAAACATATTCCCACAGTAACGGGAATTACCCGGGTGAAACCGCGGGGTGTCGGCGTTTTAATAATATTAGTATGGATTTGGATTTAGTCCAGCGAATTAACAGCGGTTTGCTTAGTTACCCAAATGTAAAATCGTTGGATTAAGTTAAACTGCCTCAATAGAGCCTCAATAGCTCAACGGTAAGAGCGGACGGACTCACCACCGAAGGGTGGTGGTTCGATCCCCGCCCCGTTGGCCTATTGTCGTACCCACTCCTAATACAGTCTTTCCCGACTAGTTGGAGGGGAATGGGAATATTGGTCATATTTAAAATATGGCAAATATTTAAAAAAAAAAAAAACTGTAGCTTTGCGGTTTGGTTTGAGCAAGTAGGTATAGGTAATGCACGTCGAGCGAAAGGAGAACTGTATCACGCCTACAATACTGCTTTGCAGGTAATGACGCATACTTCTGCACTGCCATTTCATACGTTTTATAAGTTCCTGGAAAGTCGGAACAGTGGAGTAGTCGACATTATAAAACTTTTATGTTTAAAAAGATGTTTTAAAGACGATAGATAAGTAATATCAAGACATATTTTATTGCTATCTCTACTGTATACGTATTATATTAAAACTAAGTCCTCCACCACGTCTCACTGTCTGTCTGTATGTTTGCGATAAACTCAAGGACTTCTGAATGGATTTTAATACGATTATAACAAATAGACAGAGTGATTTATAGAAGATTTAGAATAGTACAGAAAGAATGTATTTAACAGCAAAACACATAATTACAGAATTACTTGAAAGTAATACATTTACTTACTTCTTAAAATTATTTAAGAAATTTTTGGTGTGAAATAAATTAGATCGTTTAAGTAAATAATATACTAATATAACTTATCAAGGTTTGTGAAATATGGCGATTATAATAATTGTTGGAAGTGACGAGGAAAAAACCACATTTGAGCTTTCATCGAATGCTGCCTAATCCCTTCGAGTTATAACAAAACAATATATGGTGGGATATTCCTCTTTAATATAACCTATCTATCTTTTACGAATAGCTTGCTAAGTATACTTATTATATTTTCTAAAAACTGGTCACGAATAATGAAAGTTCACAAGCAAACAAAGTCGCGAGCATCCGATAATTAAATATTAAATAATTTTTACTTCCCGCGTCTCCACAGACTCTATGTTCCGGTTTTCAAGGCTTACTAACCTACATAGTACTAAATAGTAAGTATATTTTAAACTAACAATGCCCTGCAACTGGCTTTTGTTAGCCTCGCATTCGTAACGTACAGCGACTATTGTGTTTGCGAAGCAGGAAAGCTATGAAATGTACAAAAACTTGGACGGAAATTCAACTTACAGTCTACAGTCTACCGTATTTAAATATAAATAAATATTTTTTCTCAAACATGCTTGAAAATTTGAGCATTATTTTGACAATCATCTTCGAGATAAATCGAACTTGCTTTACTAGTCGAGCTGCGGCCGGAAATTTGTGTCAAAATCCATTTTGTCGTGTTTAGCGGTCAAATAAATTACTATGAAAAATCATATTTGTCGTGATTTAAAAATAGAACGATCTTCTACTTCGCAACATGGCGACCAAAGAGGTAATTTATCAAAGGTTTAATTTAAATTTCGAACTGGCTTGCACATAGATAGCTGTTTAGTGAAAAAAATACTTTGGCGCGTAATAAACTATTGTTGTTAGTTGTTCGTCAACTTCGTCATTGGTTTTAAAATAGTAAAAAAGTATTACACGTAAAATTAACAAAATTAAAATTTACATCCTATCACCATTATCGACTTACCATCAAAACTTTGAAATTCAGAATCACGCCGAAGACACTAGTATACAACAAACTTCAACTTTGTCAGAATTATCTCAAACCTACATAATTCCCGGAAAATTCACATTAAAAGAGCCTCAATAGCTCAATGGCAAGAGCAGTCGGACTCATCATCGAGGGGTGGTGGTTCGATCCCCGCCCCGTTGATCTATTGTCGTACCCACTTATGCAGTCATATACACAATACAGTCTTTCCCGACCAGTTGGAGGGGAATGAGAATATTGGTCAAAAAGATATTGCAAATTTTTTTTTTAATTTTTAACAAAAAAAAAATTCCGTCACACGTTCGTCCCTCAATGCCTCTCTTGCCGGCCGCTGCAGTAATGTACTATTTCTGTGAAAAATCTCCTGCAACTGTACTGTGTGAATCAACTGTAACTATTAAGTATGTTTGTCTGATAAATATATACGTACAGTAGAATTTTCTGATTTCACGGCAGTAATAAAAAAAGTAAAAAGAAAACACGTCTCCAATCATAGGTACCTATATGTCTGGCAGTGACCCATGGCATTGAAATTACATTAACATAGACATTTAAAAGGTCAAAAAAGTGCAATATTTTTTGCACTTTTTTGGCCTTTTATCAATGCTTTATGTAAAAATATAATAACGGATAACATATATATATTTAATACATTATTATAAATCAAAATACATAATATTTTGCAACAAAAGATAAATTGAGAAATAATAACAATTTATTCTGGCTTTTGTAAAGAGTCCTAAATAATAAAGACAAAAAAAAAATACAAATATAAGAAAACTAATGCGATAACACTACGGAACTACGGACTACGGAACCCTAAAATTGCCTCTAATACACCAAATATAAGTCCGCAAATAACTTAAATAAACTACCCTCAAAGTCAAAATAGTTACCTCCTCCACCCGGTCATGGGTTTCTCCCTCAGGTCGTCCTCAGTGAGTCTATGGAGCCCTATGCACGCCAGGAACCACGCGGTGACTATCAGGAAACATATCACTATGACCCGAAAGGGTAATAGGATCACGGTGAAGATGGCAGTCTGCAACAAAAGTACATCATCAGGCTAATTGGGAACTGTGGCTTGCATAAGGTTTTTGAACAGGGTAAGCTTAATGGGGGCATGCTTTGATCGTTGACCATACAGCCCGAGATTTACGATATTTTTTTGAAGACTTATTTTTGTTTTGTTTGTTCGTTATCGTGTTTGTTAAGCTTGTTGGTAACAGAAAAAAAATAATAGTTTTAAATGTTACTTCGCCGCTTTGGTACATCGGCGAACATTTTTTCCCTAAAAAAGTAATAAATAATGTATTTTTCTCCAAGAAACATACTTTGGAGGTAAGGTTGTCTGGAGGAGATCGCTTTTAGCGATAAGACCGCCTTTGCGCATCTTACTTTTCTGTTGTATTTTTTTTTTCTTATTATTTGTGTCTTTATTTTTTTGTGTGCAATAAAGATTTAAAATAAATAATACTTTTATGGAGCCAATTATTTAGCCAGATCATTATTTATACATCATATTATCATCTCCATATACTTTTATATGGGGGTATACCTGGGTCCCTTGGACCTACGTTGTATGGGCCGGTGGGTATTCCCCTTTCAGTTGCAACTCTCAGCCCGGAGGTGGGAAGTTAGCGGTGTTTCATTCTTGCCTCGGAGAGCACGTTAAGTTGATCACGGTCATTATAATTAACATCTGATCATGATAGCAGCGTGGTGGGTCTAAGCTCCATATCCCTTCTTCTATAAGGAGGGAGACCTGTCCCTGTAGTAGGCCGTTAAAACAGGCTGATAATTATAAAACACAAATTGCATAACATTGTCAAACAAAACTCCTTAGACATTCCAGGTTTATTATGAATCCTTATTTGGGGTTAAATGCGTTGTTTGATCGGATCCGTTTGACAAACAAATTAATTTCATTATAATTATCAAACTGACAGTTTTCCTAGGGGATTGGCGTTTATCTGACGTATATGTCATTAAATAGAGCTGTCAAACGGATCTGATTAAATTACACAGTTAAGGTCGTAGCTCATTAAAGCCACCTGGGACCCGACCCGCGCCTCGTCGCTAGGTATCCACTTGTCGTCGACAAGTGGGTCGTCACCAGTGAACAACGAATTTCCGACTAGTCTACCAGTGTTTTAGCCCTAGGTATGCACGTGTCACATCTAGATGCCATCGTGTGGTACACGTCGCGAGCGAAGTAATCTGTGTGCCTAGTGGGAGTTTTCAATATTTTCATACTGTTACTATCACGTTGACGTAAACGCAAATTTATATGGAATTGAAAAGGTTGTGCAGTAGTGCCACTAGATGGCGCTGTTTCAATTTCTTAGAAATTCGCGTTTACGTTACGTGACAGTAACAGTATCAAACAGCCACTAGGCCCTCAGGTGATGGTACGGAGTTGATATAGTGAGCGCATGCTCATAATAAACTGTGTTATTTATTATTTATTTATGATTATAGGACATCAACAGTTTACTACCAGAATATAAACACTCTCCCACTTATATTAGTATCAGTCTGATTAACGAACCAAGCAGATGGTGTACTTGATGAAAAATGGAAAACCATCGATTAAAAGAAACGAGAAAAGTTATCAGAGAAAATTTCAAATTGTCTATATTGCCTTCCTTTTGTAAGATGTTTATTCCAGTTTTGAAATAACTTTGAATGAGCTTGTTGTCGAGAGACAGGGCTAACAAAAAGGCCAAAAGGAGAATGACGATGAATTTTTGTTAATTATTGAGTTGCCAGGTGCACTCAGGTATACTAGTAAGTGTGAGTCGCTGGCAACACGTTTGGCCAATTTCCAAATGCCTACCTTGCTTGTTGCGAGCCAATATTTGCTGTCATCTTGTTATTTTCGCTTTTTAATAAGAAATTATTATTTGCTAAGTGATGCTTCGTAACCCTGGGGTTTAAAGTCCAAAAACCTGTTACACAATTTGCAGGGCTTGCTCGAGCAAGCGGCGAGAGTGAGGAACTTCCTCACAATACGCGTCTTGTATAAATCTTCAAAAAAATGGTCACTGACAATTAAAGTTCATGCAGACTTTCGCGGGGCCATGGTTAGACATTTTTAACCTTTATTTTTTTTATTCTTCAGTTAGGCCTTGACCACAATCTCACCTGTGGTAAGTGATGATACAATCTAAGATGGAAGCGAGCTAACTTGTTAGGAGGAGGATGAAAATCCACACCCCTTTCGGTTTCTACACGACATCGTACCGGAATGCTAAATCGCTTGGCGGTATAGAAGAGAAGATATGGAGCTTAAAGCTTGGAGCAACATGGAGCACCATACTGCTCCGATGCGGGTTGGGAGGCTACCACAATTAGACGTTAATTATAATAACTGATGCCGATAACTACGCGAGCTTTCCGAGGTAAGGGGTTGTACTTAACACTATTAACTTCCCATCTCCAGATTAAGAATTTTATTTAAAAACTAGCTGACGCCGCGCAATTTTACCCGCGTGGTTCCCGTTTCCGTAGGAATACAGGGGTAATATATAGCTTATAATATATCTAACACGGAAAGGACAGGACCTCGTGATCCAAAACCACATAAGTTAACCACTACACCAACGAGGCGGTATATAAATTGTAATGTTACATAAATGTAAAGTCATTGGCAATACAAATACAATGCAAGTAGTTTGTTTTGTTATGATAAGAGGAAGGCAATGCTTCCGGGCACGTTAAAAAATAAATTGTACGCTTTTACCTTGGCCTTTATTGTGAGACTCGAGAAGTTCGGAGACTGAATCAACATCCAATAATGAAATTTAAAATGAAGATATAGACCCTATACTTAATACTCTGGATTAACACATAGGTTGTCCTGAAAGAAACCACGGTACTTTTGCTTGCGAAATTTTGAATTGCGAAAAACTGATTGTAATGATGATATATCGTCGGTCTAAATGTGATAGCTAACTGACGAACTTTACAGGAGAGACAAGAAACATCTTTTAGGTATCACTAAAAGTCGTTTTATGCGACCAAAAACGTTTTTTTAATGTACGTACTACAAGATATTTACGGGCTACCACCGGAAAAGCTGTTTAAAGCATCAAAATCAATTTTTACCAAAAATTGTTACTTACGAGGTATCACATCTAAACCGACGATATACATTTTACGCAAAAAATGTAGGAACCCTAATTTCACGCGAAAGAAGTCACGGGTATCAGCTACTAGCCAATAATCATGCATGACTAAGAGAAGTGATAGCACAGTGGAAATGACATCTGCCTTCGCTTCCGATTGCGTAGGTTCGAATCTGGTTCAAAGCATGCACCTCCAACTGTTCTGTTATGTGCATTTTAAGAAATTACATATCACTTGTCTCAAACGATGAAGGATCATTTGTAAAAACATTGTGAGGAGACCTGCATACCTGAGAATTTTCTTAATTCTCACTTGTGTGAAGTCTGCCAATCCGCATTGGGCCAATGTGGTGGACTATTAGTCTAACCCCCATTCTGAGAGGAGACTCGTGCTCAATACATGATGCCTGCCTATGCGACTTCGGATCACGAGTTCGTGTGTCATGGTATGAAATACTAGCGGAGATCCGCGACTCCGTTTGCGTGAAATTTTGTTATATTTGTATTTTATAACAAATCAGGAGCCATAAATTTTCTGAGTTAAAAGGTAGCCTATCTTCTGGATATGTAAACAAATAAGAGGCTCTCGGACAGACAGGCAGACAGACATACTTTCGCATTTCTTGGGCTCATTTTTCTTTCATAAAATTCATAGCTCGGAGTTTAGAAGTTTGCAGTGTTCACTTCGATAATTCGGGGAGTATTATTAACATCTAATATTAATCCCTCCCTCCTTATAGGTCCCTCTAAGTCTAACTCGTATATGAGCTGCAATGGGTCATAACGGTCATGACCCATAAAGAGGGAATCCTATAGTGTCGTTATAAAGCCAAAGACCTTAAGCCCACTCACATTGAAGCAGCCTGGGTCTTCCTTTAAGGAGAGAATGTAGAGGTCTGGTAGTCGTTAAAATAGGTCGTTAATGATACATCTATGCCGTGGAATCTAAACAATTTAATGGAATGATGTATTTCTAATCGCAGTGTACCTACAACGGCGGAGAATCGATCCGAGACAATACAGTTACCTAATACCTATCCAGCTTGAAGGTAAACATGTTTACGTCACGCAAATCACAATGTACAGACTGCAGCGAATTGGCTGACTTAGTAACCTTGACTTGTAATAAAAATGCCAATTTACTAAACGATCAGGCAATTTGTATAAAAATGCCAATTTACTCAAGCAAATAATGCCTTATTTGCTTAAGTAAATTTCTACAAAAACTAGCAGACCAGCCCCTGTAACCAATTGGCACGATTCTCTTTCTACAATCGCAAACGCTTCGGAAACTAGAAATGTAGGGGAATGACAGATCTTGATCACGTGATCTGTCGATATCAAATGTCATTCCCATATATTTTACTAGCTATCGAAGCGTTTGCGAAAGAAAATCGACGTGCCACTTGGCTATAGGGGCAGACATGTGTCTAGAATGAATGTTGACTAACAAGTATTCACGAGCATTATGCTTTTTTTTATTTATATTGTTCTGATGATTAATGAAACTCTAATATTTTTGTGGACTTGCTTTTTTTAATTTTATTCTCTTTTAGAAGAAGAGCCTGTACTGTTTACCAACAAACAAATTAGAAATGAAGGTAGAAAACGCAAATCATGAAAATTTTAGAGTCGGTTAAAAAAACAATGCAAAGTTTTGAAAATTCTTTTTTGATTTTTTTTTGTTTGAGAGAGTACACTTCCAGATTGGTTTATGAAAATCGGTTTAGTAATTTTGTGTTAAAATCAATATAACTGAAATACGTCTTTGAAGTCGGTTCCATTTTTAAGTTAAAAAAATTATTATAAAATGTTATTCAAATATATTAACTACATATATCTAATTGTTCTAAGCTTAGTAATCAACTGTACTTTCATTAATTTAAGAACAACTCAATTATAATTATTATATGGTGTAAAATTCCTAGCGATTTCTACTTTATTTATTGGTAAACAGTACACATCGAGTAGGGCTGTAGACATACTTATTATATTTTGAATTTTGAAAGATGGATGTTTGTCAATCCATGGTCCTACTACAAATAAGTTCAGTAGCCAATTAAGGCATTTTTTGATGTTTTCTACGAAATATCACGAAGAATCATGTCTCCCGCCAACTCTTCGCTAAAGACCCTTAAATTCTTGAACGAGGCT
This sequence comes from Bicyclus anynana, assembly GCF_947172395.1. Lineage (NCBI taxonomy): Eukaryota > Metazoa > Arthropoda > Insecta > Lepidoptera > Nymphalidae > Bicyclus > Bicyclus anynana. Next base: position 14,849,074 of record NC_069097.1, on the reverse strand, counting down.
TGTATATATTATAACCTTCGGTACAGATGACGTATGACATGCATGCACCTCTAAAAGTTGATATGGGCCGTCAACTTGTTCCGTCAACCAAGAGGAAAACAAATTATCTAGCGTTTTAGTATTACATTGAGAACATCACACGTGTAGTTAAGGTGTACTATATAAAACTACTTTCCCTCGGTCGCCGATAGCGTTGAGTGGCCAACTGGCCAGTTTCTACGAACTTTCTGTTCGCTTAATATCTTTTGAATTGCGCTTACAAAAACCTAACCGATTTCAATGTTTTGTTTATATAGATTTCACATGAGGATCAACAACCAAGCTTCAAGGTTCGGAGTTTTTTTTTTTTCTTTACAATCTCCAAATTTCTCAATCTCCAATTTTAGCCCTTGACTACAATCTCACTGATGGTAAGTGATGATGCAGTCTAAGATGGAAGCGGCCTAACTTGTTAGAAGGAGGATGAAATCCACACCCCTTTCGGTTTCTACATGGCGTCGTACCGGAACGCTAAATCGCTTTGCGGTACGTCTTTGCCGGTAAGGTGGTAACTAACCACGGCCGAAGCCTCCCACCAGCCAGACCTGGACAAATTAAGAAAATCTCAATCTGCCCAGCCGGGGATCGAACCCAGGGCCTCCGTCTTGTAAATCCACCGCGCATACCACTGCGCCACGGAGGCCGTCAAAAATTAATTTAGTTTTTTAATTTAATGTTTTTTTATGTTGTTTTTTTATGGTTACGTATAGGCTTGCGTTTGACTACATCTGCGCTTGACTTCAGTGGCACTTCATAGATGCAAAAGACACAGCTTACCCTGAAGACATATTACTACGGATCCGTATTAGAGCAGGATTTTTTATTTAGCTAAATTCGGATCAGTTTTGTTTTTTAAGGTTATATTGTGGGCACGTAACATATTATTAGAATCTTTGCACCAGAGGCTTTTATCATCATCATCATCATATCAGCCGATGGACGTCCACTGAGCCACCTGCACCCAGCGAATCTCATCGACTCGCCTGATCTCGTCAGTCCACCTGGTGGAGGGTCGGCCAAAACTGGGCTTACTAGTGCAGGGTCGCCATTCCAGCACTTTGGGACCCCAACGTCCATCGGCTCTTCGAACTATGTGCCCCGCCCATTGCCACTTCAGCTTCGCAACTCGTTGAGCTATGTCGGTGACTTTGGTTCTTCTGCGGATCTCCCCATTTTTGATTCGATCACGCAGAGATACTCATAAAATAGCTCGTTCCATCGCCCGCTGTGTGACTCTGAGCCTACTTATGAGGCCCATAGTTAGCGACCAAGTCTCGGAACCATAGGTAATCAACTGGCAACACGCACTGCTCGAAGACTTTTGTCTTCAGAAACTGAGGAATTTCGGACGAAAAGATGTCGCGAAGTTTCCCGGATCCAGCCCAGCCGAGTTGGATCCGACGATTAACCTCTTTCTCGAAATTGAATTGATGAAGGCTTTATTCCATGCGAATCGGACACGCCCTAGCCAAATTGACAGAAGTCCAGAAGGGATTTTTCCTTTCTGGGAAACAAAATGCGGAGGAAAATATAAAAAAAATCGCTTTATACTTGGATGATTGAGGTCTGGGCCATTGAAACCTGCTATCTCCTAAAGCCACCACGGTCAATCTCCCAGACCAGTTACATAGTTGAGTTAGTTGAGTTAGTTAGTTAAGAAACTCTACGTCTACGAAAACATAGTTGTCGCCATGTTTAGGTACACATGGACTATGGTAGGAGCATGGAGCTGACAAACTTTCAGTTTTTTTAAAAACGAGGAAGGTCTCGTTGTCACAGGCTCATAATCGTTTATGCTAGCCACAAACGGTCAATTATTCTCACGTTTCTAAAAAGCAAACGGCAGTACCCACGGGGCATACTATACAAGTCATGTAAGCAGTGACCAACACATGATCAATTATAGTCGTGGGTGCTACAGAAACGTGAGAATAATTGACCATTACCGAACATGAGCATTTGCATCACAGAAGCACTACTAATGCATTGCCGGCTTTTAAAGGCTTTCCTTTAAAACCTTCCTTCAACTAAACAAAATATAGGCACCTAGCTAATTTATAAAGCCGCCCGCTTAATCATTATTATGATATTTATTACATATTTGTAATGTGCTTGCCAAGAACTTTTTTTGATTCCAAACAAGTGACGATTATCTTTTTATTTTTTTTTCGAGGCTAGAATCTGGGTTTTTAAGTACCTAAGTAATTCCGTCATATATTTTCATTATAAAATTTATATATTGCCTATATTGTCTCAATCTATAATATAACGAATCTTTTGACATCACATTCATTAAAATCGGTTCAGTTGTTTACGCGCTACCGAGTACAATATACATGCATACATACATATCCTTCCTTTTAGCTTCGTCGTAGTCGGGTAATAAACCCATTTTTTACAACATTAACAACCCATATTTGACTCACAGTTAAGCACAAGTCTCCTCGCAGAATGAGAGATGTTAAGCAGTCCACCACGCTCGCTAGCTCAAAACGACAGACTTCACACACGTACAGAAATAAGAAAATTCTCAGGTATGCAGGTTACCTCACGATGGTTTTCCTTCACCATTTGAGACACGTGATATTTAATTTTTAAAATGCACACAACTGAAATGAGCGAGGAAAACACCCCGGACCGTATTCAAACCTACTCCGAATCGAAGGCGAGGTCATAACCACTGGGCTATCACGACTCTTACTAAGCCCGTAATAGTGTATAGTATGCAGTCACCTAATATAGTATTACGGCATTATTAATTACGATCTACATTACAGGTTTGTGCGCGTAACCTAATGACGCAGAACGGTGTTACGTTCTGACGTTCTAAAGGTTCTATACCATGCTACTCCATATTCATAAACATGGATGAAGATTTAATCCCAGCAGAACCTGCCTTCCGAACTGGTGGTAGAATCTTAACAGTCAACTGACGTGTCATAAGTACTTGTAAACTGAGCCTACTTGAAATAAATGAATGATTTGATTTGATCCTCAATTTTCTTCAAAGTAATGTAGCCCTACATTTTAAAGACGACATTTACCAACATTTTGAGAGACGTGATAGCCCAGTTAGCAGGATATGACCTCTGTCTCCAATTCCGGAGGGTGTGGGTTTGAATCCGGTCAGGGGCATGCACCTCCAACTTTTCAGTTGTGTGCATTTTAAGAAATTAAATATCAAGTGTCTCAAACGGTGAAGGAAAACATCGTGAGGAAACCTACACGCCAGAGAATTTCTTAATTCTCTGCGCGTGTGAAGTCTGCCAATCCGCATTGGGCCAGCGTGGAGAACTATTGGCCTAACCCCTCTCAATCTGAGAGGAGACTCGAGCTCAGCAGTGAGCCGTATATGGGTTCATAACGACGACGACGACGACGACGACATTTTAAAGTTCAATTTTCTTTAAAGAAAAAAAAACTAAGTTTAATCTGCAATCAGTCAGACTACAGCTTGGCAAGCTCGTTGACGACACCCATGATATGCGGGCGACGGGGGGAAAGACTGCGCGGGTGTAACATCGTGCGTGCGGGTAAGTGAGGTGCATCAGTCGTGGGTTTTTCTTTCATCGCTACACGCTCTCTGGCCCGCGCGGACTATCGGGAGTGTTACGAACGAAGTTGCCAAGCTATTTATGCGGATTCTCTGTCCTCAAATCTGCATTGAGTCGAGCACGTCTGCCCAGTTTTAACCTTTGACTCTACCAGCAGCCAATAGTCCACATGTCAGTGGGTTTTTAAAGAAATTTGAGTATATTTAATACTCCATGTTTATGAATAAGGTTCACTTGATGTGAAGTGATTATGCTATGATATGTTCTAGCCCTATCTTAATATAAAGAAAGGTAATTCATCACGAAATCTCAAAACCAGCTTGACGTACAAAGATGAAATTTGGCAGGGAGGTAGTTTATAGATATTAGAGGTCCACTAAGAACGGATTTTGCAAGAGGGCCGTATTAAGTTGTGTAATATTTTCATAACTCTACAGTATGAGTTTCATGACAATCGCAGAGAGTCAATGCTATCGGCTTAGACTCCCGATATTTGGAAGTCCTTACCAAAACACTATGTCCAGCATTACCATCGCTGTAGAGTAGAAAACATAATATTCTATGTATAATACATTGATAATATTGAGTGATAATGAGCCGTGATAGCCCAGTGGATATGACCTCTGCCTCCGATTCCGGAGGGTGTGGGCTCGAATTCGGTCCGGGGCATGCACCTCCAAGTCCAACTTTTCAATTGTGTGCATTTTAAGAAATTAAATATCATGTGTCTCAAACGGTGAAGGAAAACATCGTGAGAAAACCTGCATGCCAGAGAATCTTCTTAATTCTCTGCGTGTGTGAAGTCTGCCAATCCGCATTGGGCCAGCGTGGTGGACTATTGGCCTAACCCCTCTCATTCTGAGAGGAGTTCTCACAGGACCGGAAACCGCGGGCATTTTATAGTAATCTATCCAATAAGAGCTCATACTTGGTGGAGGTACTCAACAACGTGCAAGGTAGAGTCTCTTATGTTTAACTGCCGCGCTCGAGTAACTGCGAAAATCCCCTCTTCGGCTCCCTTACTTATTAATCCTAAAGATTAATTAAACATACATCGTAATATAGTAAGCAGTAAGCTAAAATCAATAAAAAAAAAAACTATTTTAAAGGTCCAAGTTCAAATGTTTATGTAATGTTTTTATTACTACATAAAGTTTATTGCATCTACGTATTAAAGTGTATTTAATTATCTATGTTTAAAGTAAAACAAAATAGAGAAAGTGTGCGCCGACCATAAAAAGCAATTTGTTTTTTTTTATTATTATTTGTATTCCACAACGTTCTATTTTTAAATAAATGTAATTGGTGATATTTAATACGCTTAAAACATCAGTCGCACCTTAATTATCGTATAATAATATTATAATTCAATTCGCTAGATCTCACTGAGACTGCGCAAAATGATGTTTTTATCGCATGGTATATAAAATGTTAATTATATAAAAAAATTTACCTTACTAGTGTTATTATTAAGTTGTATACGACTTTTTCTTACCCGTATTTTATCGTACGTGTTGTCCAATTCCAATTTGTGGACAAATGGATTTAATATTTGGGCACGCATGCCGTCAGTCGAGAAAGTGGTAGTTTCACTATGCATTTTACCATTCATTTTCACGAGAGCACAACGGCTATTTACTTATTGTTTAATAATTAAATCACACCTTTTCACTCATTTTATCAACACGATTCGGGCTTACGTATTGTATCAACACTATACTTAATTTGTAAAACGAATTTTAATTCGAAATATTTTACCGCGACGCTGTTTAACATCCACCACTCATCACGAAACAAACGAGACTGATTTGTTTTCATCAACCAGAAATTTGAAGTAAAATTTTCCGTGTTTCCGGTTTCGTTAGATCGTCGTTTTCTATTGGTGCTTCATATGAACGCCATGAAATGTACAAAGAGAACAAACTAATATTAATAAAAACCTAGCATTCAAGATATTCATATTGTGATCATTATTTTCGTTTCTATAATTGATTTTTTATTTATTTGTTTACACGTGAGTATGCTATCGATGTGGTAAGGTGGTGGCAAGTTTATTTAAAATCAATCAATACCGTGAAAAAGCGAGAGATCACAGCCGTAAAGTCAGTTAATAAAAAAAAAACTTTAGATGACGGTTCGTAGAGGAATTAGAAAATGGAGATGCATCGCACTCAAATTCACGAACAAAATTGTCTGACGTTTTTTTGGGGGACGAGGTAAACTCACACATTGAAAATATTTAACACCATTAAAAACATTCTATCTCCATACACTACACACAACTATAAATTTGACTCGCAACACACGCGTAAATATTACACAGGCTAACAAACAAATTTGATAAAATTAAGGTTTAAATACTTTCAAATGAAACGTTAGGTACTCCATCTTTTACTAAACTAGTTATTGGGCGTTTTTATGCCATTTAACTACACAAACCGGCATTTTTAGGGAGCTCTTTACACGCCGAAAACGATTACAACAATGAAACATCGATTTTATAGCAACAGTTTTTATAAACGCGTTAGATCATGGATTTTTTATCTTTGCCAGAGGGGTAACGGTTAGCGAGGCAGGTCCTGTTATTTAAATGGTCTAAGATGACGTTTAGTGGCAGTTAGTTGAATTGAATAGATCTCTGTATAATCACAAACTACACCTTCATTTGTCGTCTGTGCTCTACACCACTCTACATGTCTACTATCTAATAAATGTTGCTATTATTAATTTTAATAATGTTGTTAAATTAAATCTAAAATGATTATTTTAGATTTATACCTATGAAAATTACATTTGTTTTTAAATAATACGAGTGATACATATTTTTAGAAAAAGGATAAGGGTCAAAGAAACAGCGTTATTATCTTTACGACTCTTAGTTTTAAATGTGCACATGGCAGCACTTATTTTATTTACTAAAAATTTTAATGTCATTTCGTCGATTGGGTCGACTTGTATAGCAAAAAATAAAAAAGCAAGAAGCCGAAATACAAGCATTTAAATTATTTAATTATTGCATAGAGTTAAATTTTAGTTAAATTTTTTTTAAATTTTGAAATATGTATTCAAATAATGGAAACGAAAGTTCAGAAACAAATCATTGACTACTTCACGCACTTCGAGGAATTCTACAATACATCCAAAAGTAGTTTGAAAATTTGCCAAAACTGCGCAATTTCTATTAATAAATTGATACATCGGTGCCGGAATATTAAAGAGTACGTTTGATTTGATAACTGCATTGATTGTGAATAATATTGTAACTTTCCATGGTGTTGTAAAAGTGTATTATTTCAGAGCACAAATAACAGGCACTCCATTGGAAGAGTTTGCGGGCCTACAAGACAAATTGTTGTCGGCTTTGCATAACCTCATTTCGGAGGAAGTTAAAGAGATACAAAATCAACGGTAAGAACAAAATAAGTATTATTATCATATATTTGGCTGCTAAGAAATGTGTTCTTTGTTGTAGGTTATATAAAAAAAAAATTACAATTTTGGTGCCACTAAATTATTATTTGTGTCTCCTCATTTATGAATTTAAATTTCCTTATATTAATTTATGAATTTCCTTATATATATGTGTCTTGGTTAACTTTCGTTTTTGTTATCTATACTTATTATAAAATGAGGCAAAGTTTGTTTGTAGTTAGTTTGTAGGAGATAATCTGCATCTTCTCTACTGATTTTCAACATTCTTTTACAAAGTGAAAGCCACACTATTTTTAAATTCCATAGGCTAAATATATTTATCCCCTTATTCCTAAAGGATAAAATATATATGGGCTGGTCATGTCTGTCAGATGGTTGATGGTCATTGGAATGGTAAGGTCCTTGAGTGTGAAACTGTGTCTCAGTAGGCAGAGTGTGGGGCCCTCCCTCTAGGTGCAGCGATGATCTCCAGAAGGTAGCTGGCATTGGGTTAGATGCAAAAAGCCAAAGATAGAGTGAGCTGGTGCTGCTTAAAAAGAGGCCTATGTTGAGCAGTAGATACATATTGGCTGATGATGATGATTCCTGTAGGAACAGGAACAATGTAGGCGAAACTGCAGACTGTCTACTAGTCTATACTAAATTTATAAAGAGAAAAGATTTAATTGTTTATTTGTTGACTTCCTTTGTCGAATCCAATGTTCGTACATAATTATATGAGTACATACATCACGATTATTCAATTTAATCAGTCGTTATTTGTTTGAATTAAATAGGCTCTGAAACTACTGGATCGATTTAAAAATTGTTTTACCATAAGAATCCTACATTATCCCTGATGAACATGACCTGTATCTATATTTTATCCCTGTATTCCCATGTGAATGGGAACAGTGCGGGTAAAGTTTGCAGGGTTTTTTATAATTAAATAACTTTATTTTAATGTGAGTAAGTGTTTGTGAAGAGTGTCTGAAGCGTCTCTTATAATGATAATTATTGAAACCATTACCTAAAACTGTAGTCATTAAATTCTTTATAATTATCATTAACCACTTGTACCTTTGACAACCTCTGTGGCGCAGTGGTGTGCGCGGTGGATTTACAAGACAGAGGTCCTGGGTTCGATCCGCAGCTTTCTTTGGTCCAGGTCTAGCTGGTGGGAGGCTTCATCTGTGGCTAGTTACCACCCTGCCGGCAAAGACTTACCACCATGATGGGATGCAATATTTTCAGTTTTTTTGCTATTAGTTGACATATCTTTATTGTAGGTTTCTTCTTCTTATTTCTTGACATTAAATGTATTGTTGATGCATTTTAGTCTGTAGTCAAATAACATAACATATAACAATTTAACTAGTCAGATGGTAAACAAACCACTTGAAAATTTAGATGACTCACTATTAATATTAGTCAGCCAGACTTCAATTTTGTGTTATTCTAAATAACTTAGCTTTACATTACCATTACTAAGGCTATTGGCATTATAATTTTAAATGCTGCCAGACTTATATAATAGGTTGATATTAGAGACCAAAATAACGAATAGTCCAGCAGTTTGGTGGCCACAATACTAAATGCCTTTTCTAGTGGTTTTTATGTATCAAGCTGTGGATATCCAAGTCCATTCCTTTACATCTGTGATAATATTGAAATAATCAGTATTCCAAACATTTATTCACAGATTGGTGTTGGAGGAGTCATTTGAACAACTTTGCAACAATAACAGAGTCCTCTTACAGAGTTGCAAAGAAATCGACTCATCACAGCAAACTTCTCTAATACTTGGTACACCTCTCCAACCACCATTAGAACAAATACTACAATTTGTAGCTGATTGTATAACATTTGGAGGTCAAATTTGTGCACAAATTGAAACAGCAATAAATATACTACAATATAAGAGGTTAAATACGCCACCCTTAGTTGATAATTTCAAAATACCCACCGATTGGCAAAGAAAAGTACCTGAAATCATAGCTTACACATCCTTCTGCTCGGAAAACGAAATTTAGAGGGACTAAACGGTTTGATTTTTAAAAAACATGGATCTTCTAGGCTCAATTTTGAATTCCATGCAAAAGCCTCCATCGGCAAGTGAGGCACAGAAGAAAGCGATGAAGAAACAAAAGGAGGCTATAGAACGTAAACAGAAAGAGGAGAAACACATTTTAAACAAGTTCTGTAAGAGAGTGGAAGAGAAAATAAGTAATTTTATAAAGGATGGCACTAAATTGTCCTTGCAGTTTGAGCCAATGGATCAAATGTACCGATCTGTCATCCGTGATGTAGCTACAACTGCTGGAGCTCAAGTATGTTTACATCTATGTATTTTGATATTGTTATTTTTAGTTAAATTCAGTAACTTGTAATCTCTTCCTAATATTCAATTGAACTTTTTATATTTACTCATATCTTCAGTGAAAACGGAACAATATCCATTTGGTCAGATGGTGGAGTTGTAATGTGGTTATTAGCACTCCAAAGTATGATGAAACAACTAAATTTTTAGCAACATTCTTAGAGCATTTGTTTTATTACAATACTAGCGGACGCCCGCGACTTTGTCCGCGTGGAATTCAGTCTTTCACGAATCCCGCGGGAACCATTGATTTTCCCGGGATAAAAAGTAGCCTATGTGTTAATCCAGAGTAAAATCAATTTCCATTCCAAATTTCAACCAAATGGCTTCAGTAGCCGCAGCGTAAAGGAGGAACAAACATACTTACACACACACAAACTTTCGCCTTTATAATATTAGTGTGATAATTTTTACATGCTTATTTTTGTTTATTAATGGATAAATTCAACAAAAACAAAAACTTCTATATTTTTAGGTATACTCATTTGGACAGGAAGGCGTAGACAGATATGCAGTTGTATACCTAAAAGACAAAGGTCCATCAGAAGACGAACTGAGCGTTCGTCGAGAAGGTGGCATTTGGGACGAGGCGAAGGCAGCAGAAATGGCAGAGAGACGTAAAGAAATGGAGAAGCAAGCAGAACTAGACAGCCTAGAGGAGAAATCTAGAAAACGCAAGCACGGTAAAGAAGAACTCAGCGGCACATTCTATAAGCAGAAGTACGCTCACCTGATTGGACAAGAAGCAGCTATTGATGCAGCACAGAAGACTAATATGAACAAAAGCTATGGAGAAGTGCCGAGTGAGAACAAAAAGGACTTGAGATCCATTGAACAGACAATGGCAGATATTAGAGCCAAGAAGGTGAAAAAAGCTGAGACAGAAAAAGCTAGTGCTGACGGTGAGAGTATTATTTGACTATACTTAAAACAACTAGGTTACTTATCAGTAACTTAACTTTCAATCAAAGATCTCCATCGAGAAGATATCATTTTGCAATAACGATTTTTTGGGCGTATTTAACTCTATAGCAATGTATTGACCTCATATAATAAAAGGACGCCCAATCATGTAGAAATTTTCACTAAAAAATTGGCCAATTCTGCTTTGCCAGTTTTAGAATTATTGGTAAAGAAAATTACCTAAAGGCCTTTAAATATAGTCCAATATTCAATCAAAAATCCCAAATTCAGAGCAAATTCCACCTTAAGTATTGAGTTTAAGGTTGAATTTGCAAATGTGACTACTTGGATTGAGTGTCAAGAAGTTGTGTTTGGCACTCATTGAGTGGGGACGTTTTTCGGTCGCTGATTGTGCATCCACTTTTTAATAGGAGATTGTTCGTTATTTATTAGCAACTTAACTTTTAATCTAAGATCTCCACCGAGAATATATCATTTAGCAATAACGTTTTTTTGGCGTTTTAACTCTATGTCAATGAAATGTAATTTTAATCTGTTTCATTTAATTTTTAGTGTGACATGTGTAGTTGTACAGTGTTATTACTCAATGTGACTATTTGAATTGAGTGCCAAGAAGTTGTGTTTGGCACTCATTGAGTGGCGACTTTTTTTGTTGATTGTGCATCCAATTTTTAATAGGAGATCGTTGGTTACTTATTAGTAACTTAACTTTTATTCAAAGATCTCCATTAAGAAGATATCATTAAGCAATAACGATTTTTTTGGACGTTTTAACTCCTTATCAATGAAATGTAATTTTAATCTGTTTTAATTTTTATTTTTATTGTGACATGTGTAGTTGTACAGTGTTATTACTCAATGTGACTATTTGAATTGAGTGCCAAGAAGTTGTGTTTGGCACTCATTGAGTGGCGACTTTTTTTGTTGATTGTGCATCCACTTTTTAATAGGAGATCGTTGGTTACTTATTAGTAACTTAACTTTTATTCAAAGATCTCCATTGAGAAGATATCATTAAGCAATAACGATTTTTTTGGCCGTTTTAACTCCTTATCAATGAAATGTAATTTTAAGTTATTACTCATCATTGTTTTTAAATAGGGATTAGTATCTAGTTGTGTGTATATCACCACAGGTCTTGTTTTTTTTTTTAATAATAATAACAGGTATATTGTATTTGCCTTAGAACAGACTGATTTCTAAATGACATTTAGACACAGTACATACAGCAGTATATATCCAATACAAAGCAACCAAAATCCTAAGACTTGCTTTGCAATGAGAATCACTGTAGAGGTATAGTGCAACAATAGGGTAGATGACATTTTTTTTAAATGGTCTTTAATAGTTAATTGCCTATCATTTGAAATTTTTTTTTACAATTTTTTGAGACGTTATTTTAAGAAAATTTTAGTTTTTAAATATGTTTTTGACAATACGAGATAAAACGCCTGTCGGCCATGACAGATATTTCAACTATTTTATGACGTTACTGTAACAAATCCCTTACAAACGGAGCGTTTGACAAAAATATTAGCTAACAATATAAGTTTGACGTTTAGTACGTCAAGTAACATTGTGACGTCACAAAATGGACGACAGCGGTTCTTGGATTATGTTGCGTATTACAATCTTTTGATAGTTCACAATCTCGCGATATAGATTATAATCTAACGGTAGTTACAATATTTTTTTTATTTGTCATTCATTCATTCTTTACGGATTGACAAATCTGAAGACCGTGTTACAGTTTTCCTTATTACTGATGCCAATTTAAAAAAAAAAGTATTTTTAAATTAATTTTCCCATACTGATATGGGTTTTTCTTAGGGGAATACATGCAATTCTTCCAAAATGGTTGTAAAGATGTAGAAGTATTAGGGCCAGTTACACCACTTGATAAGTGTCTTATAGCTATATTTTAATATAATTTATGTAATGCATTATAGAATTAGTATAGTAGTAATATAGTTCTTGAAAAAGGCAAAATCATTTTTAAAATAACCGGATGCAATTCGTTTTATTAACTGGATTTTTTTTTGGAATTTGCAATTTCGATTACTTTGTGCCAAAAGGTTGTGTTTGGCACTCATTGAGTGGGGACGTTTTTTGGTTGTGCATTCACTTTTTAATAGAAGATCGATGGTTTTGCCAGAAAAAAGTTCTGAAAGTTAATATTAGTTTTAATCATCTTTCATCACTTATTTACAAGTTTTATTACAATTAATGTAATATTTAATTTAATTTGTGTATGAGGTATTTTTTTTCTAGGCTGTATTATTAGTTTTCAAAATCCTGCTCAGTTATTTTATTTCTTCCACTTAGTCTATGATCCATTTTAGAAACGACCTTCACCCATCTGTTAAATGGCTGAAAAGTGTTTTATATATCAAAATTTAATACATTAAAAATATTTTGCGAATAGATTGCCTATTGAAATTTCCTGGCCAAACCATTATTAACTATCATTAATTTATAATTTAATTAAGTGTTTTATATCAATATACGTTGAAAAATACAACGACACAAAAACAAGTTACATATTTACCTGGCCAAACTATCATTAATGATTAGTGTTTGGTAGATTAATTCGTTCCAAGACTTTGCGCTTTTTTTGGAGACAAATAAAAATCCTTTCGTGATTCAAAATTGATGCGTTACTTTATTTGCGTGTTACAGTATAGAATTATAATGACAATTAAAAGTTTGACAGTTTTATAAATTGATTGTGACGTTTTCTTCGAAGAGGATACGTGGACCAATCGCAGCCCACGTAACGTTTCGTTGCGCGCCAACAATTAGTGATAGTTAATAATGGTTAATAATAATGGCCAGGAAATTTTTAAGCAACCTTTACTCGTAATATATTTTGTAACATACTAAATTTTGATATATTAAACCTTACACTTTACCTCTTTGTAATATTAGTATAGATAGAATATTTTCAAATTTGCCGAAAATCGTAATATTTAGAGAATTTACGCTAGCGCCATTTTGACAATTGCCAACACCATTATATAATATTGTGGTACTTTACATTTTGTGTACCTGATGTATTTTATAGTGCCTAATCTTAGTTTAAACGTAGTTATGTAAACATTGAAATAAAAATGCAATAATTTACCTTTGGTTTTTTATTAAAACGACTTTGGTACTTGGTACCTATACGTAACCCGTAAGGCCGCATTTAAAACTAGCAACCTATGTGCAATGTGTCGAATCTGAATATTATCTATAATTTATTTGTTATCCCAATTAAATAACAGATCTTGGATAACTTGTCATTGAATTAAAAAAAGGTAGATAAATGAAAATCGCACAATATATTTTTTTGAACGTTTATTTACCATCAACACGCAATAGATGACACAAAAACATTTATTAGGTACACAAATTAACAACAAGTTTTAGAAAGATATGTTTAACCAGATAACATTCATAAGGGATATAATATACTTCAATAATATAATATTATAGCAATTTTTATGTTATTGTCTACGTTTCAGAACAACATACGGACCTATATCTATATTATATACAATACTAAAATTATAGTATAGTGCGTTATCAACTGAATCTTGAGACTATCGATCATTTTCACGACTCAGTTGGTAACGCGCCGATAGTAGGCCATAAATCTCAATAGATAGATAGACATAGAAATCATTGATGGCCTCGCGACTCAGCTGGTAACGCGCATTATGCAGCTACAAAGGCTAATACAAACCCTTTAACAATATAAAAGGATCATTCTATGCTTTGAAAATAACAGCATAGAGTATTATGACTATGACTAAAGTGATTATTTACTTAATCTAAAGTACCTATTAATTATGACACGTATTTTTATTAAGGCCAAGTTACACTTAGAGAGTTTGTTGAATGCGAGTGGCAGTTTGTTTTAGCCTACAATATTTTCGCCATATTGACACTGTCACACTTATCTATACCATTGAATTCATTCATCATCAACATATTTTGTTTTTCTTTTAAAAATCTCAATAGGATTTGGGATGTCGGTGGTATCGGTACACCCCGTGCCTCGGAAAGCAAGTAATACCGTCACACATAAGCTCATATCGGTCACGTCGGCCTGCTGTCCCATCGTATGAGTATGGCTATGATGTGTGGAATAATGTTGGTTTGTGCGCTAAAATCTATCCTGCGTAGTTTACATGGCGGCTAATATCTTAATGAGATTAGCCGCCATGATAATTCAGCGGGAAGGAATGACACAATAATAAATTACTTAAAAAACTCGCCTTGTGTAACTTAGCCTAAAGCGGTAGACACGTTGAAACTTTGCGTCCGTCCATTGGACGCCAGTTACTCCACCGCAGACGCTGTGGACGCGGACTTTTACTCGCTTTAATACCCGTTCCACATTCACGTGCGATGCTGTATATTCGGGTATTCGCGCCGGTTCGCGTTTTGTTCCACGACAAAGGTACCGTGAACTACAGCGTGAAGCAGACGCAAAAACTTACAAGTGTGGATTGATTGAAAGTTTTTGTTTGTCGAATAACATGCCAGGATTCGCGGCGTGAAATGCGATAGGACTTCGCACTACAAAAAAATCACACAAGAATCTGGAGCGGCCTTTAATGTATTAATTTTATAACGACTTAAACACTTTAATATTTGTGCTTTCGGCATTGGTGTATATATGTTACATACCTACTACAGATTTATAAATAGAATACAGCTACAACAAGTTTATTTACAAAATTCTATATAAAAATAAAAACATAGGTCGTAATTTCGATTAAACAATAAAATTAATCTCCACGGTTGGATTGATCTCGAGTCAAATCTAGTTTACGTCGCTTACTCGAAAGCATTTGTAAATTATTTTTTTTGTTAAAAATCTTTTATTTTATGTTTAGATTACATTAAATGAACTTTCATCTTGAACCCTGGGAACGGTTAAATTAATAACATGCATTTTTACATAAATTAAGTTTTTGGTTAAATCAAGAACTAAATACGAGTGTGCTTAATATACGATTGCAGTAAAACTTCTCTCTCTCTTGCTCCTACAGTAACATATGAAATGTAACTGTCTCTCTTTCAATCTTCACTAACGTACATCTCCCTCTCAACTTTCGTTTGTCTCTCCCGATCACACTTTCCGTAACGCTTGCGTTACTCAGTCAATCACTCCCAAAGTCAAGCATGCGTAAAGAAGTTTTACTTCAAAAATAATTGTGAAATACAAAATATAACATTGCATATTAAACTTAATAGTAGTCGTTATCTTAATTGACACAATTGGCAAATTATAAGTCTAATGTTCGTGCGTAAATTATAATACAACTACTTGCATTACTACCATAGCATTTAGAACTATGATTATATTAAATATTTAAGTACTTTCTTAATCTAAATAATTATTCTGTTTAACACTGAGGACGCTAGGCATGGCAAATATAGGCCTTAACATATACGGCACAATATCTATCAGTCTTGGCTTACTGACTGATAGACTCATTCCTAAAGAATATCGGATTTTTACAAAAGTATGACTTTGAGCTTACGCTGGCTTAGCCGTGACTAAAGCTATTATACATATACTTATTTTAAACCAAAAACAGACATATATACGTACATAATATAGAAAATGAAGATTAATTTGAAAAAGAATATTTGTCGAGTTTAGACGTGATTCACAGACATTCAGACTCATATAAATCCAAACGCAACCACGAACGCATAAATAATATGCGGCCTTGCTTTAATAAGTACGGAATATTTGTGTAAATATTTTGAGAACAGTAATTTAATTTTAAGAAAGAATTATGAATCTCTTTTTAAAATTTATTTCTGGATTAACAAATCGTATTACGATAAATTTTCTACTTCGACTTATGTAGCAACCTACGAGGTAACTACATGTGCATACATTATAAACAAATATTACATAAATTAAAAACTAAACAGTTATGTAGATCTGAATTTCTCGCTAACCAAGTCTAGTCTAAGACAAGTAAATAAATAAATGTAAATAATATGCATGCTTATTAACTATATTTTAATAATGTTATCATAAGATACAGTGTCAGTACGCAATACTACAGATACAGATCGCCTCTTTGCATGAGCTGCTGCGAGAAATTATTTTTACAAGCTACTTTAAATCCTAAGTTAATGTATGCACGGAAAGGCGTTCTTTCTGACGTGATATGGGTGAAGAAAAATCTTTTTATCACACATATCATGTTATTCAGTTCACGCAACAACGCAAAGTTATGCGAATTATTATTTTGGACGCTTAAAATTAATCTTAATATGTTCCTCTCAATTATGAGGATGTCAATTTCAATATTAATGTGGTTTAGTTGGTTAAAAATTGAAATTTTAATTTTATTGTTATAATAATATATTTTTTATAAATTTATAACAATCTGTGTTATCACAGCATGAAGCAATTAATTTTCATTATACAAATACATACAGGAAATGTTAAAACAATTATTTTCTATACTGATGACGAAATCAGTAGATGAAGAATTATAACTTATTACAAAGTGCCCAAGTAGTCCTTCATAAAGCACAATAGGAGTAAAGGAGAGTAATTAAAATTGCTAAAATGTATTTACTAAAGGCCCCTCTGCACTTATGGTTATTATAATAAAAAGAACGACCAAAGGTTGAGGGCTTTGTAACTTGTTTTTGATGATTGCTATTGACCGGAAAACCGGTACCGACTCAGTTTTTGCCCTCTACATGTTTGTTTACGTCCCTCATGGCCGACGGTGTAGGTACCGTGTAAGGGAGCCATTAGTGTTCTCGTTTTAATATAACATTATTCTATTTTTATTCAGGAATTATTTTATTGTCTTTTGTTTATTCGTTATTGTCATTTAAAATCTTTAAATAATTGTCATAAAAACAGTCTAAAAATCGCTAATAAAATTCTTTACCTACAATATAGTCAATATAATAATTATATAAGAATAACTAATAAGTTTATCTTTATCTTTTTCTAGTATCATTGCCTTTTTTTATTTAGCTAAGCATATTTTTAAAATAGGCAATTCCAAGACGATTTTTTATTGTCATCGTTGATTATAATAGTATTGTTATGTATTAGGCCTAGTTCGGACTACTTTAGTATTTTAGTCGATTACTAACGATTTTTGGGCAGTGTTTCTAAAAATCGTTCGTACTTGACTAAAGTAGTCCGAAGTAGGCATTCTATGAACGATGATGTGAATAAGTAGATGAAAAAGGGATAGATAGATAGCGAAAAAGGTGGACAAAACATTTTTATTGTGTTGGCTGAACAGTGGGTACCCTAGATTGATGAGGTCAATCGTTTAAGTTAAAAATATTTTTTTACTTAATTATATCGGATATCACTCGGCTTTTTTTGAAGTATCGTAATTTTTTTTTACGAAAATGCTACCTGATTGCTGATCCTTAGCGATAGGAACTTTCTTTTCTATCAGCTAGGGTAGAGTCGACGACCTAACGAGTATGCTGATTGTCAAGTCCACACTACGCACAAACGCGTTTCCTCACGGGTAAGTACCCACACTCTCAAAATTTCCAGATTTAGTTAGCACACTCCAACGAGAATAACTACGGCTGTTGACGCATTTGCAAAAGATTTTGAAAATAATGAATAACTTCTATTGTTTACATTCACAGAACGCGGCGCGAGTGTAAATCGGGCTTTACAGTGCATTGCAATCTATCTCTTTTTCTCCTATTTGAATGGGTATGGAATCTTACACAACAGATTCTACTTTTACATAACTATTTATAGATTTGTGTATATGAATTTTACTTTATATTAGGTAACAACAAATTTATATAAATAGGTACTAATGACAACAAATATACAAATATTTAACAGTATAAACGGCAGGATTATGACGAATGGAGGGTAATGTTATGATAGCTATGGTATAATGGTAAAGAACAGAAATGTTCACAGTCACAGAATATAAAAAAATATCCATTGAAAACGTGCTATAACGTCAATTTGCCAAAGTTAAAAAATAATTACAAGGTATTTTATTGGTCAATAATAATATCACAAGAGGAGAACTCAAACGTGGTTGAAGTCTGTGTCTGTGTGTGTCGCGTTAGTCGCCTAGACCAAAAAGGAAAATAAAGCAAAAGGAGTATGAGTAGGTAGACGTATGATAGAGAGCGAGTGCAAGAAGCGAATGGAAGAGAATGACATATTTTGCCGACTTAACTTTGGGTAAGGACTAGTTCGGACTAGAGTACTATAGCAGTTTAGTCGAGTAGCATACTAGACTACTTGGCTATCACCCAAAAATAGTTAGTACTCGACTACAATACTAAAGTAGTCCGAACTAGGCTTAAACGATAATGAGATGATACTGAACGATATCACTTCATGGAATACGAGTATCACTATCATAATATTATGTTCTAGGTACACACAATAGTTATCAAAATTGTATGATATTCTTTCAGTAGGTATATCCAGAAAGATTTCAAAGATATGTGGATATTTTTCTTATTTTGATATGTTAGTACAAATAACTGTTATTGTGATTCATTACCATTGAGTTATTATGTACCTTCCACGTACTAGAGAACCTCAGACCAATTATTGTAAAGGACCTGCCTCGCTAGACGTTACTTTTCTGTCAAAGTATATGATCAACGATTTAATGCGATTATAAAAACTGTCTCTATAGAATTGATGTTAAATAGTAATAATCGTGTTCGTCGGTTAAAGAGCTCCGTAAAAATATCTTTTTGTGCAATTGAATTGTGTAAAAAACGGGCAAAAACTTCTAGTTTAGTATGAGATGTATACCAAATCTAAGCTCGTTTTTCTCAGAAAATGACAGACAATTTTGTTCGTGACTATGAGTGCTATACAGGTCCTTCTATAATTGGTCTGAGTAGAGAACACATGAGTCGTTGCTACTGCGTTCCATCTGTGGCGAAATCGCCGCAATTCATAGTTTCTTGCTAGCTTACTATTTTGAGTGTAAGGCGTAAGTGCCATATTAATCAAGAAGCTTACGATGTTTTGCCATAACTTTTTTTAAAGTTACTACTAGGTTTAGTCTCCAAGCGGTTGAGACATCATATTATACTAGTATGGCACAAATTTAAAATAAACGTATTTTGCTTTCTTTCTTTTGGTCGCAAGAAATATATAATATTCTTAAAGCGATTAACGTTGCATATTTTAATAGTACGGGAAGACTTACCGTTATAACTTTGCAGAGAACACTTCAGACAGTAATCGACATGATTTTCGTATGGAATAGCTTCTCTAGTACGTAGTACAAAGTAACTCAATGTTCCTTACTTATTATTATGGCATGTCTAACATTGAACTTATTGATTGTTTTCAAACTGCTGGCCTATTCACTAACTTTGGTCTATGCGACATCTAATATTATTAACATTAAACCAATAACAACCGCATTTTTCATAATCCGTAATGCCCATTGCTAACGAAAATGACAATGTCACACATAAGTAAGTACTGTTTAGTAATTTTATTCAGTTAGCAATAGATTAATATTGAATACGAAGTCACGTGATTCATGAATCACTGACAATAGCTGGTTGGTAATTCTCGTGGAGTAATGCCCTACAGTTACTCTAAGTTGATCTGTAGGTTAATTCACTAACTTTGACGTATGTTACTAGTAGAAATTGAGATTCTATGTAACAAATGTCACCCAGTGCCTACTGACAACCCTTCGTGGATATCATACAGTAGATAAATGATATTTCTCAGTTGATTGCATGTTTATATTGATAGGTTGTTATTAAAGACCAAATTAGTGAATAGGCCATCTGGTATGGTTATGTGTCCTACTCCTCATCGTCAGTCTCACAGCAACCAGGCCAGCAGCAGCCCTCGGAGCCGTCAGGTCTGGTGCAGAACAGCAGGGTCTCGATGCTGGAGACGGGCCGGGGTTCGATCCCGTGGAAGTCGCGGAGATCTTCAGCCGGGAACCACGCTCTCTCCTCGTCATCGATGATCTGTATGCCGAAGTATCTGAAAAATAGTTTAAATTGTTAAGTTTATTAAGCCTAAAAGGTCATAAATCCCCGCCCGGACCTACTCCTAACACAGTTTTTTCCGACAAACTAGAGGGAAATGAGAATAGTTTCATCATCATCATTATCAACCCATATTCGGCTCACTGCTGAGCTCGAGTCTCCTCTCAGAATGAGAGGGGTTACGCCAATAGTCACGCCCGCGCCACGCTGGCCCAATGCGGATTGGCAGACTTCGCACACGCAGAAAAATCTCTGGTATGCAGGTTTCCTCACGATGTTTTTCCTTCACCGTTTGAGACACGTGATATTTAATTTCTTATAGTGCACACAACTGAAAAGTTGGAGGTGCATGCCCCGAACCGCATTCGAACCCACACCCTCCAGAATCCGGGGGTAGGGGTAGTTGAAAGTTTACATGGAGTTTCACGCGGATGAAGTCGCGGCGTCTGCTAGTAATAAATAAATTCGAATGCATATGTAGGTACGTACTTTATACAGTCAAATAGTCATCAGACAAAATTAAATTCTAGAGGTACCTACTACATTCATCAAAATATGGAAATTCTTCTTAAATAGGCACGAGTATTAAGGAAAGGCACAAATAAGACTTTTTTTAGCTAAGAAAAATGCAAAATCTAAAAACAAACTAAAGCCGGATAAGCTGGACACCGTTTCTTTTTTTCGGCTTTATCCGGATGCCTGGCAACGCATTGGTAAGGTTGACCCGCAGCATGGCGGGTCTAAGTTCCATATCCTCTACCTCATAAGGGGAGAGACCTGGGCCGTTAAACTTAAAATAGGCTTATATATGTACCTGCAAATCGCTAATCCTGGTATCCAGAGTACTGAAGCCAGCACCAAGACGAGCACCAACAGAACCGCCCATATAGGCCAGGGTTTCTTCTCAGTGTCACCCTCAGAACTGATCCAGGCCTCGTAGCTGGAGCCCTCGGTCGCCAGCTCCACGAAGGAAGACACCAGGATGGAGAGCATGGCCAGGGGAGAGAGATACTTCCAGCAGATCAGCCAGTATATACCTGGACGTTGACCGGTCATCAGTTCTATGTCGTCGGCGAATCTGAAATAGGAGGGTAAAAACATTTAATTTATGAAGGTAAAAGTTCTATTCTTGTGTTGTGGTGTATAAATACAAGATACAAGTGTAAATTAATAAAGGGATCATCATCATCATCATTAGCATATTCTGCTCACTGTTGAGCACAAGCCTCCTCTCGGATAAGAGGGAGCCTTAGTTCAGCACGCTGGCCAAATCCGGATTGGCAGACTTCACATAAATATTGGAGAATTAAGAAAATTCTCTGATATGCCGGTTTTCTTACGATGTTTTACCTTCACGGTTTGAGACACGTGATATTTAATTTCTTAAAATGCACATAACCGATAAGCTGGAGGTACATGCCTCGGACCGGATTCGAACCTACGTCCTCCGAATTGAAGGTAGAGAGAGGCATATCCACTGGGCTATCACATCTAAATTTTCGTTTATAGTTTCAATAAAGGGATATGTAAACAACAATAAAAAAGCTTCGGAAAAAACTTTATAAATATACGTAGCTGTAAACCCCTGAATGGTAGATATTTACTTAGAATCATATTCAGAACTTTATACATCGCCTATACCCATACGGTCGTACAAATCGTAGTTACGCAAATACTTGGGTTATCGCGACGTGTGTAGACAAACTTTAATGAATACTTTTGGCGAATAAACAGGCATTTCGCTCTGACTTCGCAAATATAGTCACGAACGTTATCGCCAAATCATCAAAGGAAGATCCGTTTATAACGTTGTCGGTAACTTTAACGTCCGTTAAAAGAATTCTCGTCCTAATGAGGACTAACAGCCTAATCCTTAATTGATCCGAGCTTGGGAACTCTTTCCTCTTTGTTGTAATCCAAGGAATTAAAGCTGTAAAATTTCCCTAATTACTACGCTTTGTAACAAAGCATTCTCCGCTATTTTTTAAAACAAAATAAACAACCGAACAAAATAATATAGATACTTATTTGACACGCAATTTCACAGCAGTAGGTATTACATAAAATTCAATGGATAACAATTTACATAAAGCTTTATAGCCCGTACACGAAGGCCTGGCGATTCAGATGCAATAAAGGCAAAGCTTTCGTGAAATGTCTAGTTTGTTTTAAAAACACAAATACTAAATAGAATACTTTTCATAAAAGAGTCCCGCGGCTTAAACCTAAACTAAAATTGACAGCGCCTTACACAAATGACAATTAAACCACCATTATCTACCAAGTGACGATGAGCGCTATTAAGACATTAGTGCCGCGTTTGGGTGAGTTTTATCATGAAAATGACTTGGCTTCATGAAATGGCTTCTGAATGAGATAAAAAAATGGATTTAAATTTTTTAAATTTTAAAACTTTACAAATCAATTCCAAATCTAGTTTTTTTATGATTTTTATACCTACAGAGAAACGTTTTACTTGATGTCAAGTTATTATAATGGTGAAAATCGAGTCAGAAATGGGACTTAATTAGGTTTGTATTTTCAATATAATAAAGGTAAAGAAAGAACTTAGATGGATGAACGGGAACTCGGAGAGTGGAACAGACTGTGGGGTTAGATTAAATGGCAGGGTGAACGAGTGCTTTTATAGTAGGAGAGGTTTTTAGCCGGTAGGGAATGGCAATATTCAAACGGGTGTATAGAGGATCATTTTCTACGGAAAAAGTTATTAAATAAATGGATTGATTAATTAAGTATGAATTTTATAAGCCCATTTAAAGGATTGCTGTCAGTAACTTATGAATAAGACAAGATGGATAATAATTATCATCTATCTAATTATGTAGAAAAAATGCTTTTTATTTCAAAACTAGTGTAATGCTATTTATGATCAAGCAATGAATCTACAAATTAACTTAAATAAACACACTCACCTCTTCACACCATAGACGTAAGCGATGCCGATACATTCAAAGAACGCAATGATCAGCAACGGAAAGTTCCCACTGTACATATCGAAGAGCAGAAAAATGTAACTCCCAGCACCATGGGCGAATCCCATAGACAACAGACAACAGATCAAACACAATCCTCCAGTTAAATACTCCTTGCGAAGGTTTGGGAACAGTTTCATGTCCACGATAGAGGTGACCACTCCTTCTAGAGTTCCAAACTGTGAATCGATGCCGAGGGTGAAGAGCATGAGGAAGAACAGAACGGACCAGAACTGAGCGCCCGGGAACTGGTTGATCGCTTCAGTGAATATTATGAATGCTAGGCCGGTTCCTGATGCAGTCTGTGGATAAAAAATAAACATTTTTTAATAGGTTTTTTTCTCTTGACTGCAATCTCACCTGATGGTAAGTGATGATGCACTTACCATCTCAGTAAGCAGTCTAACCTTAGACCATTTAAATGATCTAAGAGTCTAGCAGCCGTTTTCAATAACCTATCTATCCGCCATTTCGCTTACTAAAGTTAAAATGTATCTTTCTGTTCTAATCTGCTTTTCAATAACCTACTGACGGATTGTTTGACTTTGTAAAGATAGTTTGACTGTTACTGATAATCGAGGATAGCTATCTATCCGTAATCTTGGGTTGGTTATTGAAAACGGACGTAAGATGAAAGCGGGCTAACTTGTTAGGCATAGGATGAAAATCCACACCCATTTCGGTTTTTAGACGACATCGTACCGGAACGCTAAATCGCTTGGCGGTACGCCATTACGGGCAGGGTCCACCAGCCTGGACCAATTA
The DNA here is from genome assembly GCF_947172395.1 of Bicyclus anynana. NCBI lineage: Eukaryota > Metazoa > Arthropoda > Insecta > Lepidoptera > Nymphalidae > Bicyclus > Bicyclus anynana. The sequence continues at coordinate 14,824,994 of NC_069097.1, read as the reverse complement.
ATTAAGTACGGCCCAGCCGGGGTTCGAACCCAGGACCTCCGTCTTGTAAATCTACCGTCGAAATGACTATGCCTATGTATCTATGTAACTGTACCAGTTCTACATTAGGTATTAAATCAGTTTATTGACTGTGGTACTAAAGAGGTCAATGGGTAATCAATAACGAATGGAACTGACATTCCTATTTTCCTAATCTAAATGGTTTCAGCTTGGATTTAGATTTTCAATGTAATAAATCATAAAGTAATTAAAAAGATATTTGATACGTAGTTGATTTTCATGCGAGTTTTTCATACTTATCACAAGGTACTAAATTGAATATGAAATATTTCTGTATTGGATTAAACAATCGATTTATCAATACGTGTACATTTACACCCGTATATTATAGTATAGTGCAGTGGCGTAGCTTGTCTTAGAGGTGCCCTGTATCAAAATTAGTCTCAATAGACGAGCAGCAAATCCCGATAAATCTCTTTAGTTTTTGATTTACTCTACCTTATAATATTTTCGTTTTACGTTTGTCATTTCTGCAGTTTTTTTGTATCTTTTTTGGTTCCCGAGAAGCACCCAGATTAAGTAACATTGTAGATTACTTTTTACGATATTCTGCTTAGACACGTAAGGGGCCCCTGCAGTCCGGGGGCCCCGTATCGTTGATACGGCGGCGGTAGCTTAGCTATTTGTAATATTAATTCGATATAAATTCAAAAACTTACATTATCTAACTCCTTCTGCAAATCACACTCCGGCAAATGAGGCATCACCAACGTGGTCAAATTGCCGTTCAAATCCAATGTCACATTTTGTCCCGCTTCAGGGAACACCATCGATCTATAGCCAGATCCGAAAATCTCCAAAAGTGTCGCATTCCTCAAACTAAGGCACTTCTCATAAACCATCGTGGCTTTGAACCCAATAATCGAGAAGACAACTATACCAGCGAACATTGACGTCAGACAATTCGTCATTGACACCATTATTGCGTCTCTATAGCAATTATTATCCACCGGATTGTAAGAACTGAACGCTATAAGACCTCCGAAGGCTAGCCCCAAAGAAAAGAAGATTTGAGTACCAGCTTCTAGCCATACTACTGGGTCCAAAATCTTATGCCACTTCGGCGTGAATAGATGGATCAGTCCATCGCCCATTCCTTTCAAAGTTATTCCTCTGAAGAAGAAAATCACCAGCACTATGTATGGAAACGTAGCTGTGACGTAGACGACTTTGCCGGAGGATGCTATGCCCTTAATCATGCACATGTACACGAGGATCCAGGCGATGACGAGGGCGAGGGCTATCTTGTAGTTGAAGGTCTCTGGGTAGTTGATGTCTTCTGAAATCTGGAGTGTTGTACGGTACCAGAAGTATTGCGTTGGGCTGCTCACCTGGAAACAAAAAATTCTATTTATATAAAATTTTAAAAACCATGCTAATATTATAAATACTTTAGTCTGGCTGTCTGTCTTGTATTTTTTACGTCTAAGCCCCTGAACCCATGTATATGTAAAAAAGTAAAATATAATATTTGGCGGCTGCGCCCGCGCCTTTATATGCGTCAGTTTGAATAAGAGTCAATAATATGTGGCAAAATATGAGAAGGGTTAGGCCAATAGCCCACCACCCAATGCAGATTGGCAGACTTCACACACGCAGAAAATTAAGAAAATTCTGGTATGCAGGTTTACTCACGATGATTTTCCTTCACCGTTTGAAACACGTGATATTTAATTTCTTAAAATGCACTCAACTGAAAAATTGGAGGTGGATGCCCCGGACTGGATTCGAACCCACACCCTCCGGAATCGGAGGCAGAGGTCATGTAACCCCTCTCATTCTGAGAGGAGACTAAAGCTCAGCAGTGAGCCGAATACGGGTTGATAGGAAACGATACCGTCAACAAATCGGATATGAAGCGCCGAGCGATTTTTTAACTGATAGCTAAATGGGACATTGAAGCGGCAGAATTTGCGGGGTTATACTATAGATAACTTTCACCCAGAAAACGAAAAATAGTAGGTATCTAAATCGATAGAAATAAAGAATGTCCACACACAACGAAACGAGTTTATAATGGATAGAAATAAAAACTGTTAAATTCCTGTACATTCAGCGAAATAAATAAAATCATTTTCACATTTTTGGTCCGTTTCACCACAAATATGAAATTTGTTTTATTATTTTGTATTCACGATTCATAAAAGACGTATTTCATTCAAACTGAAGTTAGTAACAAAACCGACATAATGCGTATCAAGTCAGACGGAGGGTAGCATTTTTTTCATTGAATTGTTAAGGACGAAATGAAAGTAATAGGCTTTCTTTTGCATTTATAATATCCGTTTAAACTAAAAAAATAATATAAAGAGGTCAGAGTAAAAAGATGTCACATTTGATTTTATGTTTGTTTGATTGTTTGTTACGAATAGTACTCCAAATTACTGGACCAATTTACAAAATTCTTTCACCTATTAATTAATTAGCGAGTAACATTTATATTTTCGGTAGGGGAAGGATCTGCTTCTATTTATATGGGATTTTAAGGATAATGCCAAAGACTTGTACACTTTAATACAAGGGGATAGAAAATAGTAACTGCAAGTATCTTAATTTTTGCTACTTTTCTTTAAAAAGTTAACTTTGTTACAAAAATTGTTGTTTTTGCCCAAATTAAAATTTGAAATCGACTTTATTCTTCAGAAAGTTAATTGCTTATTGTATTATATTCGAAAATATTTTGTTCAGATATTTAGTCTGCAATATGCTTCAAATTCAAAGTTACAGAGTCGTGATAGCCTAGTGGATACAAACTCTGCCTCCGTTTCCGGAGGGTGTGGGCTCGAATCCGGTCCGGGGCATGCACCTAAAACTTTTCAGTTGTGAGCATTTTAAGAAGCTAAATATCACGTGTCTCGAACGGTGAAGGAAAAACATCGTGAAGAAACCTGCATACCAGCGAAATTTCTTAATTATCTGCGTGTCTGCCAAAAAGTGGTGGACTATTGGCCTAACCCCATTCATTCTGAAAAGAGACTCGAGCTCAGCAGTGAGCCGAATATGGGTTGATAATGATGATGATGATGATGCTTCAAAGTTAACAGAGGTGTTTTTGCAATTCAGCTCTAGCATTATCCATGCTACTAATATTATAAAGCTGAAGAGTTTGTTTGTTTGATTGAACGCGCTATCTCAGAAACTACTGGTCCGATTTGAAATATTCTTTCAGTGTTAGATAGCCCATTTATTGAGGAAGGCTATAAGATATATATTATTCCCGTATTCCTACGGGAACGAGAACCACGCGGGTAAACCCGGCGGCGTCAGCTAGTTTAATAATAAAGGAACTATTTACAAAATGTTCTCAACTCCATGTAATTATAACATTTAACTTGCAATATCTGCCATGTTTGATATTCCATATAATTTCGTTCAATACATGCATGTGACGTAGACAAATTTATGGGCCAAGTTATATAATACAGCGTCACAATGTGGTCGAGTGACGTCATCGCCCAACTACGTACTTTGACAAATGATATCGCATGATACTCAGTAATATTGCACAAATAAATTGATCAGTCCATTGTACCCTTATTATGTCTATACACAATGCCGAACTAAACTAATAGTGTAAAGAGGTATGATTTGATTTTTTGTTTATATTTTTTTACCACACAACGCCCCGCAGTATCACCCGCGTAGTTCCCGTTCCCGTAAGAACACGGAGATAAAGTACAGGTATATGACACTCACAAATAACGCGGCTTTCTATTTGTAAAATAATTGCTATGAAGCCATTGATTTTTACGGGATTAAAAGTAGCTCATGTATTAATCCGAAGTATGGACCTTATTAGCAGGCTCAAAATCAATCAGCGGCAGTTTCGTGATTGAATCAGAAATGAGGAGATCCGCAGACGAACCAAAGTCACTAACATAGAGTCGCGAAGCTGAAATGGCAATGGGCAGGCCACATAGTTCGAAGAGCCGATGGACTTTGGGGTCCCTTTGGGGTCGCCGGTAAGCGCAGTGTTGGTGGACCCCCCACTAGGTGGACCGAGGACATCAAGCGGGTTGCACGAAACCGCTGGATGCTGGCGGCTCGAGAGCGTTATGCTTGGAGGTCCATGCAAGTGGCCTATGTCCTGCTGTGGACCTCCATCGGCTGATAATGATGATGATAATGATGATGTGATAATCCAGGGTATTGTCTATATTAGTTTCAAATTTCAGCCAAATCGGTTAAGTAGTTGCGATGTTAAATAGTAACAAATATCCATACAAACTCTCGCGTTTATAATTTTGGTAGGATTGGACCCCGAAGGAATAAAAATTCCTCCCGAGCAATAACTATTGTTATATGTATATATATTGTATGTACATTGTCCACTCAAATACAGTTGCTGTGAACACGATACACATCTCATCTGTTATTATATTAAGAGCGTAAATCGTATAACAGCGACAACCCACGCCTAAACTCTTATATAAATAGAAATCTACGTTTCATTATAAAGGTTATAGCGCATATGATCCAACCAGCACCCGAATAAAACACCAGTATGGATCGCGCGCTGCCTCTAGTTGTCAACACGGTCACGGGTGGGCGCCACGTTTTGTTTTCAACCAGTGGAGTCAAGTGGTCAACGAATTGATTGTCCAATAATTTGTTGAAATTTGACACCGGGTAAAGTCGGTATTCGTGGCAGCGAGCTTATGAAGCAGTACACAAACACTGGGCTATCGCACAGTTTGTATAAGTAAGCAACTAATACAGATATACTAGACTTTTATCAGTCTATAGAATAATAGTCTAGTGCAAAACTCTCTCCCTAATTCTCTCTCTCTCTCTTAATCGGACAAGATTTGGGGCTTATACTTACCGTTATAATGTTTGATTCTGTAACGTTGTTAAATAAAGTACTCCGCATCAAGCTTTTATTTAGTCTTTTTTATTTTCGTTATACATAGAACGGTATTGTAACTCAAAAGTTCAATGACCTATTTTTTTTTTATTATGGAATTTTGATACTGTACCCTATAGCACTATCATAAGTTAAAATGAAAAAAATCGCATAAGAATTAATAGTGTTGGGAAGATATGGGTTAATAATAATAATTGACTGAGACTAGACATAACGTGCACTCCAAGGCACGTGGCTCCAGGCAAACCATTTTATATAAATACTAACAGCACGAGGCGAGTCATGAGCTAGGTGGCTCTAACGAGTTATGGTCTTAACACTCGTAGCCGCCTACGCTCCGCCTACGCGACTACGAAAGCGCTACGAAGCCTACGTAACTACTGTAAAATATATCTTGTGAAATTGCAACTGAAATTTACTGAAGCTTTATCTCGTACTTTCTATAAGTGAGTATTACAAGTTGTGCTTGTGTATTGAATAAGAAACCATTTCATCCATTTCATCACTATTTAATTGGCGTTACATTTGTATAGACGAAATCTACGAGAGCATAGTGAGTAAGTATGATAAAGTGTCAGATAAAAATAATATTTACATGGCGTGCCTATATGCTTAATATGGATAACGTGATAGTTTTAATAAAGTTAAAAATCAATCAGGTTAAAAATATTCAAGTGATTTTGATCATTTTATACTCAACCGGTGAAGGAATTATCTTAATTATCTACGTGTGTGAAGTCTGCTAATCCAGCGTGGAGGTCTTACCCCTTTCATTCAGAAGGGAGCCTCGTGCTCAACAGTAAGCCGAATATGGGTTGTTGATAATTATGACCATCGCATCCCACTAATATTATAAACGTGAAAGTTTGTATGATACTATTTAACGCCGCAACTACTGAACCGATTTGGATGAAATTTGGAATGAAAATAGATTTTACTCTGGATTAACACTTGGGCTACACTTTGTCCCGAAAAATCCATGGTTTCCCGGGATTTGCAAAAAACTAATAATATTGATGGTATGAATGTTTGTTACTCTTTCACTCCGCGACTACTAAACTAAATAAACTCACATTTAAAATAGATATAGATTATAGCCTGGAATAACACAATAGACTAATTTTTATCCCGAAAAAAATCATAGATACCGCGGGATTAGTGAAAAACTGAATTCCTCGCGGACGAAGTCGCCAGCGTCTGCTAGCCTATTATAATTGCCTTATTAGCCCAGTGATTAGCCTTCGAATCAGGAGGTCTTGAGTCAGTCATTGATATATTGCGTTTTTAATTCTTAGTAATAGCCCGGAGTTGTGTGTATATATATATATATATATATAACGTCAGCAACGTAACGGGTTACAAATGCGTGCCTCGATGAAAAAAACAAACCACGTTATTTGAATATTATAACCTAGATTTCTTTTACGAAAAACTGTTTTACGTAAAATATATAAAACATAAAAGTGGAGCATGAAATTGGCACAGATAATGGTGTATTAAGTCACAGATTACATGTAAAACATAGAACGCCCATTTCGGCGATGGCTGGCCACAATATGAGCCTGATTTGTCGACCTATGAAAAATTTAAGCTACCCTCCTTATTGCAGAAGGGATATGGAGCTTCACTCACTCATCACTGTACTCCAATGTGGGTTGGACTGTCGCTAAACGCTAAAAAATTCAGCGTCAGACATCGATTGTCACATATAGCAACAGCAACAATTTACAATGCCCTGCATCTAATTTACTATCTTTAACGTATGCTGGTTGACATATACGAAAATGAGATTCTATGCAAAAACGTAATCCGGTGCTTACTGGTGGACACAGTAGGTAAATGACATATTGTCAATTCATTTGATGTTTATTTTAATAGTTTGATAATGTGGTCAAAGAATCTTTATTTCTCTTAAAGAATTTACATTCACTTATAATATAATAATCAAGATAAGATAGATAATCAAGACCGAAATAGTGAATTGGCCAGCTGTTAATCGATTTATGTGTCTTTCATTTCATTGGCAATATTTTACATGAATGAAACACAGCAATGCTGTTACGTGGCAAAAATAAGTACGGTTGTAGCACTTCCTCAGACGAGAATTATCACAAAAAGATCTAATACTACTAAAACGTAAGTTAAAAATATGAAGTTACACCAACTTTTCGTCTATTAAATAATTGTAGTCTGTGCCCTAAACGTTTTTCCATTTACCTTTCACAAAACGCCCCAATTACGAGTATACTTGAATATAAATTTTTACGATTTCACCCGGGCGGAGGTATAAAATTATATTCGGCAGTTAGTAACTGTCTGGTACTAACCACTAGTAACTTATTGTTTTATTTGGCGAGCATATAAGTATTTTTTATTTTTCACAGTTCACTATTGTTAATGTAGACCATTACCACATTACACCAACTGTCACTTGAACGATTATAACGAATTTAAAGCATAACTCTTTATGCCGGTAAATTCCGTAAATTCAATGTGAAGGAAAGTTATGAAAGGTAGTATAATATTTTGTAGTAAATGTTTAGACTTGACACAGCACAGCTAGCTTGTATACAACGTGTCCCAAAATTCAACGATAAGCGGGCGCCAAAAGATTGACCTGCTCATGAGCACTTAAGGAAAAATAATAAAAAAAATATACCTAAATTTTTTTTTTAGTTACAAAATAAATTTTAAAATTCTTTGAAAATTTACACCTTGTATGATATTTTGAACTACCGCAGCTACAATTTCTTAAATATGCTTAAGATTTTTTTTGTATCGGAACCTAAGTAGTACTACTATTCACCACAACTCTTAAAAACACCACAATGCCCGCAGTTTTTACACAAAAAAAAATCAAAATATTTTTTTTCCCTCAAATTTTTAAAGATTTTTACTTTCAGTCTACTTTGACTCATGGTCTTGCAAAAAAAAGTATGAACACCGCTATGGCAAGTTATTTTCAAAGTTGACGCAACTAATCAAGATTTCAAAATAGTATAATACCCTAGGATAACTAGTCACAAAAAAAAATATGCGTACCATTTGTAAACAAGAACCAAATTTCTTAATTGTTCTTGTTGTTAGTAATAAATTTTACTATGTTCCAAAAATGTGTTTGTTATTTTAATTACACAACATTAAAGTAAATGTTCGAATTGTTTTCCACCGGCATTAATACAGGCACGACATCGCCTTAAAAACGACCGTTTTATTTTTCGCGCATATCTTCTAGCATTGATATGTGCCGCAGCCTGAGTGATTTTTTGCCGAAGCTCGTCCAATGTCGTAATCGGTTTTGCGTAGATCCTGTCTTTGAGACAACCCCAATAAAAGAAATCCAGGGGGTTTAGGTCGGGTGATCGGGGTGGCCATAGGATAGGACCAAGTCGCCCGATCCAACGCCCCGGATACTCGTGGTCTAGGTATTGTCTCACAGGACGAGCGTAGTGAGCTGGGCAACCATCATTTTGATACCACATATTTTGAAGGTCGCTTAGGGGGACGTCTTCTAGTAATTCTTGCAAATCATTTTGTAAAAAGTTCAAATAACTGTCCCCATCTAAGTTTCCTTGTAATTCAAAAGGCCCAATCACTTTTCCATTTAAAATGCCCGTCCATAAGTTGACCTTAAATTGATATTGGGATTTGTCTTCTCTCATCAGGTGCGGATTCTCATTGCTCCAGCTGTGTAGGTTGTGAAGATTTAAATAGCCATCTTTCTTGCAGGTTGTTTCATCCGACCATAGTACTTTATCCAAGAACTGAGGATCTTCCCGATGCTTTTGAAGCATCACTCGGCAAAATGCGATCCGCAGTGGATAGTCCCGTGATAGTAACGTTTGTACACGTCTGTAATGATATGGGTGTAGCCGATGACGTTTTAGTATTCGATGTGCTGAACTTTTTGGGATTCCCGTAGCTGCTTCTATGGCACGCACTGAGGTAGTTGAATCAATGTTTATTTCATTGAGAACTTCTTCATCGCATTCCGATCTAGGTGTTCCAGCGTTTCTTCTAGCTGACGGCAAACGACCCTCCGAAAACGCTTGATGCACATTCATAAATACCCGATAATCTGGATATCTTTGAGCGTTTGGGTACCTTTCTCGATACAATCTGCTAGCAGCGTTAGCATTGCACCGACATTCTCCATAAATGAGATGCATGTTAGCGTATTCCATCGGCGTGTATGGTTGCGGCATGATAACGCTAAACAGTCCAAAATACACCAAAAGTCCAATTCACAAAACACAGGCACAGTCCAAAATAATGCCAGGTCAGTTCAGTTTGCAGATCACTTAAGTCCAGTCCAAAATGCAAAGCCAAAAGTCGTTAGTACGAGAGCCACGTCAATTGAATACGGAAAGTTGCGCAGTAAACAAAGGAGCAGAGCGTACTGACTTGCTGGGAACAGGATTTTCTTTACCTGCATCATTGTCATTCAACAAAGAACATCTGTCTATCCCTCTCTAACGTATACTTATCGCTATCTTTCTCTCTCTCTCTCTCTCTTATTTTTAAATGTTATCGTTCGTTCCATTAAAATTCTAGGAAATTGCAACGTATGACTCACATCATTTTGTGCATAAAGTAAAAGTGATTTCTAGGAGCAAAAACATTTTAGAAATTTAGTTCTTGTTTACAAATGGTACGCATATTTTTTTTTTGCGACTAGTTATCCTAGGGTATTATACTATTTTGAAATCTTGATTAGTTGCGTCAACTTTGAAAATAACTTGCCATAGCGGTGTTCATACTTTTTTTTGCAAGACCATGAGTCAAAGTAGACTGAAAGTAAAAATCTTTAAAAATTTGAGGGAAAAAAAATATTTTGATATTTTTTTGTGTAAAAACTGCGGGCATTGTGGTGTTTTTAAGAGTTGTGGTGAATAGTAGTACTACTTAGGTTCCGATACAAAAAAAATCTTAAGCATATTTAAGAAATTGTAGCTGCGGTAGTTCAAAATATCATACAAGGTGTAAATTTTCAAAGAATTTTAAAATTTATTTTGTAACTAAAAAAAAAATTTAAGTATATTTTTTTTATTATTTTTCCTTAAGTGCTCATGAGCAGGTCAATCTTTTGGCGCCCGCTTATCGTTGAATTTTGGGACACGTTGTATGTATAATATACGTGCTGCTATTAAATATGTTGAAATATTACACACGCAGACATAAAGGCAGAATCGTTTACAAGAAACTCGCCTCGTCGGTGATGCTATACCTACTTCTGCCTTCTTACTGTACCTAGTTTATTAAATGCACGGTTTGAACTTTAATTTAAATCTGTGGTTTCAACAAAAACACATTTCAAAATTCAGAATTTATTTATTTCAAGTAGGTTCAGTTTACAAGCAATCTTTTCTCGACTCGAAACAAATAAATCTGATTCACGAAATGATTGTTTTATAAAACACCGCTAAAATATTTCTTATATTATTCTAAACAAAGTGGGATAAGTATACATTTATCTTATCGTTGTTTTAACTAATTAATGTACCCCATTGGCTCGAAAACTGCGTTATTACAGTTTTTTCAGCCAGTCATCAATAACCATCGACGAGCCAGCAGATAATTAATCTTGCTAAATGTAATTTCTTTCTTCAGACCTGTCGTTATTTGGTACTTTACGGACTTTGACCTTTGGATTCGAGGTCATTCAAGAACTTGTCGTTTTATAAAATTCGAAAGTTCGCAGCACTCCTCCATCTTGTACATCTTTGACCATAGATAAGAATTCTGTGACCATAGATAAGTAAGATAACGTACTATTTAGATTTTTTTATTTTTAATCAATACATGTAAATAATATAGAAGTATCTGTGACTTCAAGTCAACTGTGTTTTCTCAAGAAATTATAGTTATTTGGAAGATACTAAAACGCAATCTAGCTTTTAAAACTTTATGTCTCTCTGTCTATCTATCCGGGCTAACTTCTGAAATGGCTATACCAATTTACATGTGACTTTCACTAGTAGATTGAGGACGTTATTAATCATCGTATAGGCTACTCTTTATCCCGATAAAATCCATGGTTCCAGTGAGATTTTGAAACTGAAATTCGAACTAATGAAACGAAATATTATAAGGACTTTCCTACAAACTTTCAATACCTGTTTCGCCGCTTGTATATACATTCGCGATAAAAAATAGTATTCCAAGTTCTGCTCCAAAGTTAGAGATAAAATAATGATCTCTATACAAAAAGCTATATAAATTAGTTCAGAAGATTAGCCGTAAAATGGAGTCGCGTCGGGTTATTGTAAAAATTCAAAAACCTCCACAATAGTGTTGGAAAGTCACTACGACTGCAAGCTGGAGTGTATTTTGACTCGAACTATCGATTTTAGATTACGGAAGAATGCTACGCTCGGCGCTCTCGAATTGAATCTTTCAACTTTCCGTCCTAACTCCGTAGAGCACTTGCTTTATTTAATATCACTCACTCTAACTCACTTCCTACTCGTATTTAGTGAAGTTTTTGTTACTTGAGTGGAAGTTAGTTACTAATATGATGTTCTATTTTTGGAATTTACTCCTTAAGAATCGATTTTTCATATATATCCCTCGGTATGAAAAAATATGGGCAGTAAAATTCGATGATCGAATGACAGCCTTACGTTTTTTGTGCGCAACCTATTTTGCGCACCTTTCATTCTCACCTTATGAGTGATGACGCAATCTAAGATGGAACCGTGCTAACTTGTTAGGAAGAGGATGAAAATTCACACCCCTTTTGGTTCCTACACGATATCGTACCGGAACGATAAATCGCTTGGCGGTATCTTTGCTGGTAACTAGCCACGGCCGAAACCTCCGAACATCCAAAATTTTATGATGACTTGCTTGTAGTAGTAACCGACGTCCGTCAAGCGTTGATTGTTAGAAGTTGGATTTTTCCCCATCTTCCACCTGAGATTATAGGTTTTAATTTCAACTCGATGCCTCTACGCATTCCCGACATAATGGGTCTTGACTATACTTGACTAAGGCCGATTTAAAACCAATTAAACAAAAAAACCCGTTTAAAACCCAAAAAAAAAACATTTTTTTGAGTTTTAAACCATATGTATTTATGACGTCGTATTATTTTATTATAACTACATTTTCTTGATTTTATCTAGTACCCTCCTAAAAAATTATATTTTTTTCTGTGTTTTATGTGATATACCTACCTAATTATTTCATATACTTACTTAGCTAAAATCTATTGAAAAATCGTTTAAAATGGTTTAAAACTGCAGAATTTTATTTAAAACGTTTTAAATCGGTTTATTTACATATATAATTATTATAGTATTGACAGACATACACAATACCGTCTTCACCATAAGGGCACACGAAGCCCCCATTCTAAGGGGGCCCTGACTGACTGATAATTTCAAAATGCTTAAAAAAATCGACTTTTAAAGGACATATCTAATAAAAGATTTTGCTCCACCGAAATCTTGAAAGAAACAATTATTGTTATCGTAACCAAAAAACCAGTAGCATTTATTATACTTAATGACGTATTATATCGCACTGTATTTGATTACCTATAATAAATGGTCATACTTAGTAAATATAAGATTATTATAATTCGGTTTTTTACTTTCCAAAAGGGTCCCAAATTCTTGAGTGCCCGGCGGTGGTAGATCATCCCATAACAATTCCGTTTTATAAGGTACAGAACCAATGATGTTAAATACTGCAAAATTTTCATTGCACAGAACCCTAAAATTACTAGTTAGTGGAGCTTCTTAATTACACATACAAGCTAAAACCAATAAAGCCGGCAAACATGTGAAGTGATCTGAGAAGATGCAAGTCGTAGTGAAGCAGTGCTTGTGTGAAGTGAAATCCACGCGTTATCTCTTGAGACGGTTTGTAGCGTCTGTTCGCTCACAGCTAGGGTGTCGTCAGATCCGGACAAGTCGGGATAATTATGTATTTTTGCGTATCACACACAAAGAGAGTATCACACAATTTAAAATGCAAATGTGAGTTTGTTTGTCTGTCTCTGTTACGCCTTAACTGATGTAAAAACAATTTCACCAATGGAAAGCTACATTATTTGCGAGTAACATAGGCTATATTTTATTCCCGTATTCGCACGGCAATGGAACGGCATCCGCGAGTCACAAGCACATCACACTACACTGTGTGTGTGTGTGTGTGTGTGTGTGTGTGTGTGTGTGTGTGTTTGTTCCTCCTTTGCACTGCGGCAAATGGAATTAGATTTTACTCTGGATTAACACATAGGCTACTTTTCATCCCGGAAAAGTCTATGGTTCCCGTGGAATTTGTAAAAACTGAATTCTACGCGGACGAAGTTGCGGGTGTCTGCGAAATAAAGGCGAAAATTTTAATGTAAGTGTTTGTTACTCCTTCACACCGCAACTACTAAATCGATCACATTGAAATTTTAAATAGAAATAGACAATACTCTGGATTAACACATGGGCCCGGTTTCATCCCGGAAAAATCATTGATTCCGCGGGAATTGAGAAAAACAAAATTTCACACAAATTCACACGTTTAAGCAAATGCCGCTTAAACGCACCACTTCATAAACTTTTTTTATTTTCCTTCAGTTAACAAATATAAATGCTTTTGTTCTGTAAAAGTTCTACTACAAAGACAAACCGTTTTCCGTTATAATATCTAAACATTCAGGTTTTTCTCATATAATTTATTTTTTATATGTTATAGGACTGTCCTATGGAAGCAAAAGACGTGGCGAGCCTTGCAATCGACCCGTTTGTTTTAATCCCACTCAAGAATGAGCTCTCGGACCTGCTGTGAAGAGGGAAAGAAGCTTTTTCTCTTTGTCATTGTTTTTTTGCGCTTATATCTCTCACAGAGATGCTGCGACGGTTTGTTATAACTTGTCTTTACTCCAATTAAACAGTACATAGTACTACAACTAAAACTACTTGAACCATTATAGGGCTCTTTGTGAAGGAGTTCATCCGAAGAACTTCTACTATTTACTTAAGTCCTAGTACTATAATAGTATTATGCTTAGTGCTATAATACGTTAATTATAATAATATTACAATACTTGTTGTTGTAATATTATATTACAACAACAAGTATTATTCAGGGCACAGGGCCTGTAGCCATATGGCACGTCGATAGCTTTCTACAAAAGCTAACGCTTCGTAAAGTAGAAAAATGAATGGGATTATCAGATTCGATGACGTGAGATGTCGATAGCAAAAGTCATTCCCATACATTTTTTTTAATTTTCGAAGAGTTTGCGATTGTAGAAAGAGAATCGACGTGGCACATGGCTACTACAGGCCCAGGGCTAGTGACTTGGTGCCCAAGGCAATATATAAAATTAAATAATTTAAAAAGATACAAAGTAAATGCGCTGATTTTAAATTGCTTTGACTTTCGTGTTTTTTTTTTTGTTTTTCGGTCTCAGGGCTCTGGTGCCCCCTAAATGGAACGCTATAAGCAACTGCTTAAATAGCTTAGAGGCTAATCCAGGACTTTGTTTTTTTTATTCTTTACAAGTTTCGAGATAAACAATTAAACGTTTTAAATAAGAAAAAGAAAAAAAAAGCACTTGATACTGGCACAATCGCTCAACGCGCGGAGCCATAGAACTATAATCTGCGACTATGCAGAAGGTTTGTTCTACAAATGTGTATGGATAAGATGAAACTAAACTATATTAATCAACCTCCAGTCCTATTTACATCTCTTCCACTTCACCGCGCACAGGTCTATTCAGCTACTTCGGTAATTTAATCACCAACTAGAAAGTCATTTTAGGGAACGTTTAGACGAAGTTTATGATTGTGATACGCCCCCTCATCAACATTAACATTCCTGGACTGAAGTTATTCACTAATTATACTAATTTTGAATTGTCCCTTCCAGACTTTACGCAAAGATTTTACTTTTTACAGCTAATCTGTAAATTTTATGTAAAAATATTTCGCAGTTTATTCGAAGGTAACGGTAAACCATACTAATAAGGACTTTGATGAGATTTTGTGTAGTGATAAATGGGAATTTGTAGCTGAATTGACAAGAAAAATGGGAGTGAGTGAAATAGGGTTTAAAAATTTAAATGAAAGTTATACTATACTATATATACTTCGTACTGTACCTTTTAAGTGCTAAAAATTTAAATATAAAGGTATTGTTAGAAATGCTCTAAAATAGCATGCTAAAACGTGCTATTAAGTATGCTCCATACGAGCATGCTTATCATCAGTTTAAATTTGCTAGCAATAAGCATGCTATTTTTAAGCATGCTCAAAGCAAACATTCCAAATACACATGCTAAGTTGTATCTATCGCTCTCTGTCTATAATATCGTGTTAGACAGGGAGAGATGAAGGTGAAGAGAATACAGAATAGCAATGCTGATCGACTAGCATACTCAATAAGCAAACCTTTTCAGACGCGCTAAAAGCACGCCCCCTTTCACCCGCGCAGCAAGTAGCATGCTCATAAATCGCACACTGTTGATTCTTGAGCAAGCTCGAAATAAGCATGCTTATTATTAGCAATGTTGCTATACACATGCTAATAAGTAGCAACTGCTCAATAGTAGCATGTTTTCGTGCTTGAAATGAGCATGTGTAACAGTAGCATAAGAAAAATTTAATATGAAAAATATTATATGCTCCGCCTTAAGTTTTGAATAAGCTAGCCACTACATCAACAAGGCTCTCTAACTTGTGACTTGATAAATTCTAAGTCTTCTATAAGTTTATAACTTACAAACTTAAAATTGGAACTTTTCCATTAGCCAAAGTTTGAAAGAGTTTGAATTGAACGTCTCGTGCGAGTACGTAGGTACTTATATACCTAGTCTATTTTACCTTTGATAACTTTTCTTTTTACACGTTTCGAGTGTCTTGGGTAAACCCAAGTACATTGAATAAAGACTGGTTATATATCACATGGGGTATTTAATGGATATGGGTATATCAAATCCATACCCGATGTGCGGACTGTTTTCTTCAGAGTGCCCAGTGGGAGTTTTCAATGTTTTCATACTTTGACGATCGCGTAAACGTAAACGCGAATTTCTAAACCCTTCCGTTCTTGGCGACCGCGACCTGCGACCGCGCGACCCACTGCTTAGTATGAATTTATATGGAGCACTTAACAAAGCCTGAGACCGCGACGCGCGACCTTTGTTTAGTGCTCCATATAAAATCATAATAAGCAGTGGGTCATGCGACCCTGTCGCGATCACAGGTCGCGGTCGCCAAGGTCGCCAAGGAATGCTACCTTATGGAATTGAAACAGCGCTATTTATACTCGTAGTAGCACAACTGTTTCAATTTCTTAGAAATTCGCGTTTACGTTCACGCGATCGTCACAGTATGAAAACACTGAAAGCTTCCATTAGACACTCTGATTGTGTTATCACCATTTGGGTAAGTAAGGGAAAAAATCATTTTTCATTTACCTAATAACTGCTTTCTAATAATAATAGCTATATCGCGGACTGACGGACAGATGGACACGACAAAACTATTATGGTTCTTCGTTAACTACCTACGGAACCACAAAAAAGAAGGCAAGGTTGTTGAAACAAAAAGAAAGGAAACGACGACGAAGAAAAGGGAAAATGCAAACCCCTAAAACTTTACCTTCAGCGACTTTCCGATTTTTAAAAAGTCCTTACCTCTGCCTCCGATGCCGGAGGGTGGGGGTTCGAATCCGGTTGGGGCATACACCTCCAAGTTTTCAGTTGTGTGCATTTTAAGAAATTAAATATCACGTGTCTCAAACGGTGAAGGAAAACATCATGAGGAAACCTTAATTCTCTGCGTGTGTGAAGTCGGCCAATCCGCATTGGGCCAGCGTGGTGGACTATTGGCCTAAGCCCTCTGAGAGGAGACTCGAGCTCAGCAGTGAGCCGAAAATGGGTTGATAACGACTTTAGATCAGAATTTCTCAACCTATTTATACCCAGGGTCATAAATTTTACTCTCATGTACTTTACTAAAAATCATAACCTAGAGCAACGCCTATCCCTAAATTATAATGAAATTTTATAAAACGGTCACAAAACTTTTTTATTACTTGCTTACTTGGTTCAACAAATTGTTTTTATTAAAGATTGAGTTCGCATGTTCTTTTAGCTTTGAAACTTTATCAATTACGTTTAATTTTTTTTTCTGAAATGTATTTAGATTTTTTACACGCAGATCGTTCCTTGGCTCTGCTGCCATCTCGCTACATCTACCTCGTATTCTATCACATTTTCAAATCCTCGACAGTGTAAGCGCCGAAATCGTCTATACATATTATATCTCTCTATTGTAGTCTTATACGTATTTTCTCTATCATTTATTGAAGTTCCTTTTTTTTTAATTTTTAACAATGTTTTATGGATGACTCAACATTCCACATAATGGTAATATTTTCCTTTTCGGCTTTACCAGATTATCGTCATGTGGAACAGTAATATCAACAATTATTGACCGATTGACTAGCACTATATCAGGTCTATAGGCAACAATATACCTGTCAGTGATAATCGTTCGGTCCCAGTAGAGCAATGCACTGCTATTTTCATCTTAATACATATATTAGTATGTTAAACAGATATACATACAAATCGAGCCAAGTGCGATTTGCCAGTGATGACTTATGGTTCGTAGACTTAGTCGCTAACTATAGGCCTCATAAGAACGGCTCAGATTCACACAGCGGGCGATCGAATGAGCTATGGTCAGTATCTCTGCGTGATTGAATTAGAAATGAGAAGAACCGCAGAGGAACCAGTCACCGACGTGGCTCAACGAGTCGCGAAGCTGAAGTGGCAATGCGCAGGACACAGAGTTCGAAGAGCCGATGGACGTTGGGGTCCCAAAGTGCTGGAATGGCGACCCCGCACTAAGAAGCGCAGTATTGGTCGACCCCTACCAGGTGGACTGATGACATCAAGCGAGTCGCAGGGAATCGCTGGATGCAGACGGCTCAGGTTCATCATGTTTGGAAGTCCCTACAAAAAGCCTATGTCCTGCAGTGGACGTCCATCGGCTGATGTGATGATGATGATGATGATGATGATGACGACTGTCGAGTCATGAAATATATCATAAATTCATAACCAACCATTCAGACTTCATCACCAGCAGAAATAAACGTGGCGATAGTAATAGGTAGGTACTTCACCGGACGAGCTCTTAAGCTATAAAAGTAGACCACCTAAATAACTCTTATCTACAATAAAACCTCCATAAACTGAATATGAGAAAATGGAAGATAATGCCTTCCGGCAAACGCCTAATCACTAAAGGGATCTTTTTGACTAACCCGAGCGTTAGGAGCGGGCAGTATTAGAAACTGAGGGTGGTTCAAATAGAAGCAATCTTACGTAAGCATACACATGGATATAGATATACGAAATTTATTTATTTATGTTATCTGTTCGAAGGGTTTTATTATTTATTAAAATTGTTATACATATTTTTATTATTAACTCGTAGACGCTCTCGGTTTTACTCGGATCTGGAGTTTCCGTATCTGGGAGAATTCATTCGTTCGTTATCAACCCATTTTCAGCTCATTGCTGAGCTCTCAGAATCAGAGGGGTTAGGCCAATAGTCCACCACGCTGGCATAATGCGGATTGGCAGACTTCACACACGCAGAGAATTAAGAAAATTCTCTGGTATGCAGGTTTCCTCACGATGTTTTCCTTCAGAGACACGTGTTTCGTAGTTTCTTAAAATGCACACAAGTGAAAAGTTGGTGGTACATGCCCCGGTTCGGATTCAAACCCACACCCTCCGGAATGAAGTAGGTACAATAGTCTACTATAGTCCGATAGGCAGGACCTCATTACCTCTCAAGGTTGAGTCTGAGTCTGACTATAGAGACTTCAGTATTTGTTACATGCTTCGAATGGGTGCAACCTACATTGCATTTCACATCGTATACAATGTAGGTACCTACACGCATAAGCATTCTATTTACCAGTATGTTAGCGTCAAACAATACATGGTGAAGGTTTTTTAAGCTAAGAGCATCTTTGCTAAATATAACTACGAGTAAGTAATGTTGCATTTTGAAACCGCATTTTTCAGGTGCCTGCGCTGGCCAGACATTTGTTATTTATAAATCTGTAAAAATAATCCGTTCTCACAATAGGTCAGTAGGTTC
Organism: Bicyclus anynana; assembly: GCF_947172395.1. Classification (NCBI taxonomy): domain Eukaryota; kingdom Metazoa; phylum Arthropoda; class Insecta; order Lepidoptera; family Nymphalidae; genus Bicyclus; species Bicyclus anynana. Next base: position 14,805,932 of record NC_069097.1, on the reverse strand, counting down.
TGTATCCCACCATAGTTTAACTTCATAGATATGGATACTGAAGTTAAACTATAGTAGGATCATGTAATGACAGGTACTTAATAGGTGTCATTGCTATTCATAGATGTGGATGTCCAGGCAACTCGTACGAAACGATTTGCATTTTGAATCAACATTTCTAGTTCGTACAGTAATAATTAGGAATGCTCTTCCGGCGTTTGTGTTTCCAGACACTTATAATTTAAACACCTTCAAAGCAAGAGTGAATAGGCATCTTCTAGATAAGCGCGCTCCAACTTAGACCGCTTAATTAATTATGTTTTCCATCAGGTTTAATTGTAGTCAAACACTAGCCTATAATGCATAAATAAAATAGGTAGGTACAGATGTTATTAAATAATTGAATAATAAAAAATCAGGCCATTTATAACAGCCGGAGGTTTAAGAGTACCTAACCATATTTTTCAAGATTTTTTGGGAAACAAAATGCGGATTTTTATTAAACATCGAATGGGTGGTTCTAATCCTGTTCTACTTGATCTATTCATAATTAACCGACTTCAAAAAGGAGGAGGTTCTCAATTCGGTCGGTATTTTTTTTTATGTTCAAAGACGCCTGGACCGATTTCAAAAATTCTTTTTTTGTTTGAAACGGTATAGTCCCCATTTGGTCCCATTGTCATCATGTCAAGATCTGATGATGAAATCCTGGAGAAATTGATGGGAACTTTCGAAAATTATATGGGTGTCTAGAGTGTTCTAAGCTTTTCCATTTAGTATTTTTAAGCTCTACAATTTCATGAAGGTTTAAAATCGATCTGATGATGGAGCCATAAAACAGACGAGGGAACTCCTCGGCGATTTACAGCAGTTACCTTGTGTTTGGACTTGATTAATTTGTATTAATAAGAACTTTCCACAAAGATGAGTTGTGTCTGTTATTAGGGGTCTGATGATGAAGACTAAGGTCAATTAAGGGAACCCCTTAACGGTTTACGGTAGCTACCTTGTGCTTGGGCTTGATTAATTTGTATTGCTGAGAATTCTGTACCAAGATGGGTTGTGACAGTCCTTAGGGTCTGATGTATTCGTTTGAGATAAAATTTTACACTAATAAAAATGGAAAAATAATAAAAATTTTAATAAAAAAAATATAACCGACTTCAAAACCTAAAAACGTACCCACTAAACTAAAAAGCGAAGAATAACATCATAATATGTTCTACCTGCTGATCAGTATGAAGGCGGTGCTATAGTTACACACACAGACAGACAGACTTACTTCCGCATTTTTAATATTACTTAGTATAGTAACTTAGTATTTAAATGCTATATTATTTAAGTTTTACTTACAGCACATTCCGGTTCAGTGGTGTACGACCCATTGCTGAAGTACTTCTTAGGACACTCCGACCACGGCAGCTCCGCCTGGAAGCTCTGCGCGAAGTAGAACAAACACCACGCGATTATTGAGTTGTAGTACAGAGCTACGTTGAACGACACCACGGCTGAGCTGATCCCTATCCCGCCTAGATATGGAGACACCTGGTGCCACACACCAATAGCACCTTTCCTCAGCCTCTGACCAATGGCCAGCTCCAGATAAAAGATCGGAATGCCTTCAATCGCCAACATCACGAAGTAAGGGATCAGAAACGCACCGCCGCCGTTCTTTTGAGCTAGATACGGAAATCGCCAGACGTTTCCCAAACCAACGGCGTAACCGACGGTCGCTAACAGAAACGTGAGCTTGCTATCCCATGATTCCCTTTCGACTCCTTCAGGTTTTATGCCCGCTCTTTCGTTCTCCGAACTAGCTTTGCTTGTCGGTGTTTCCGATGACCGTCTGTTTGGACTGGTGTCTTCGAATGCTTGGTTAGTCGCTCCGTACATCACGTGGGTGCGATGGATCTGGTGACCGTTCTCCAGAGTCACCAAACGGCCTCTTAGCTCCTTCATTTCCATTCGATCTAACGAACGCTGGGCATACAAGTCCCGGGAGCTCTGTCGCCTCATCAAATGGGCCGTGTTCGCCATTTTCGATTATCAATTCGATATCAATTCCGATTGCAATTATATTATAAATCTATTAATTAATTATCTCTAATTTATTGTCTTCTTATTGTCATAATGTTTTAAATACTCATTGAGAATCGTTTTCAGTGTCGTGGCACAGAATGATAGAGAATAAAACATGGCAAATTAATAAAACGGATCCCTTTATTGTTTGCCCAAATTGTCCCCGTATCGATTTTGGGTAAATTCGGGTCATGCTTCGCCTTCGTACTATCGCCAACTGTTCTATGTGTTATTCACTTCGTCTATATTATGGGTGTTCACTGGATTTTGGTGGTTTTTAACACGTTTTTGGGTGAATGGCGACCGACGCGGGTGTCGAACGTCACTGGCGGGAAATTGTGGATACGTGGGTGTGGGAAAACCCTTCGCTCGCGGCGCATGCGTGAAAAGCTTTTATGAAATAGGTAGCCAAGAATGAAAGCTCTTTATATTCCTTCGTCCATTAATCTTGTGGGGTCGCATATGCTTCTATATAAGGTAGCCGTGTTCGAGCTCTATAGTCGAGATGACTATCAATAAAATTCCTTTGACTGTAGCTTAGCTCCCGGCAAATCCTATTGAAGTCTCGATAAGTTAAATTTTCCGACCCGAATCACATTTTTAATTCGATGGTTAAGTTGTTATATGTTTCCTTTTGAAACTTCATATTTAAAGTGTTTTTCAGATAGCATAGGTACGGTGACCTGTATAACGTTCATAATACGTACTATTATCGTGAATCGCGGCAAACTTTCAAGAGTGAAACGAACTGTCACCCGCACCATCCTACATGAAATAAACTATAACAGAAGTAGCACTACTATAAAACAAAATCTAGTATAAAACAAAGTCGCTTTCTCTATCCCTATGTATGCTTAAATCTTAGAAACTACGCAACGGATTTTGATGCGGTTTTTTTATAGATAGAGTGATTGAAGAGGAAGGTTTATATGTATTATAACATCCATGGTTCCCGCGGGATTTGTAAAAAGCTGATCTCCACGCGGAAACCTATAGTAATTTATAATAGGATAGAAGTTTTGATAAGACTTTATTTAACTGCTAGCCGACGCTGCGCGGTTTCACTCGCGTAGTTCTCGTTCACATGAGAATACGGGGATAAAATATAGCCTAAGTCACTCACAAAATAACGTGGCCTTCTAGTGGTAGGTACAAGAATTTTCAAAATCGGTAGACTCAGAGATTAGATTACCTCCTTTTTTTCTTTAGGGGGCAAAATCCTCATGGATACCCTTTTGGGTAGTGCCGGACCCCTACCTCCTAAAAACCCCTTCTACCTTCAGGACGCTGGTGTACCATTCGGCCTATCACCAACGTCGCAGTCTTTTCTCACTTTCCGAGTTCCTTTTCATCTTTCTCCTTTATTTTCATTAGATATGCTTTCCAGAAAACTTCTTTATTACGTTCCATTTCTCACTCGATTCCAACATTATATTAATTAAATTTTCCACCTGATTGACCTGTTACAGTTTTATTATACTCGTAATTATAGATTTACCTACCTAGTAATCATCATCATTAGCAACCCATATTCGGCTCACGGTTGAGCACGAGTCTCCTCACAGAATGAGAAGGGTTAGGCTAATAGTACACCACGCTGACCCAATGAGTATTGGCAGACCTCACACACATAAAAAATTAAGAAAATTTTCAGGTATGCTCACGATGTTTTTTCTTCACCGTTAAAGACACGTGATATTTAATTTCTTAAAATGTACACAACTTAGGTATATTATAATTGGAGGTACATGCCCCGAACCGGAATCGAAACAACGCCTTCCGAATCGAAGGCAAACATTATATCCATTAGGATTTCACGACCTACCTTGTAGGTGCAAATATTTACCTACTGCTAGTACACTGCAATAAATAAGTACTAGCGGACGCCCGCGACTTCGTCCGCGTGTAACTATCTCGATGATGTTATATGTTTAATAGCCTAATCATTTAAAAAATATTACTCAAAACATAATCGATTTAAATGAATTAAAAAAAGTTCAATCCCTTTTTTGGGTACCCAACAACCTAACCTTTATGGGTAGAATTAAAAAAAATCTTGAATGATATTATTTTTAGTTTATTTTTGGTAGTACCTACACTGTAGCAATTTTCACAAGTAAAACTTGAAAAATTAAGGATTTTCCGTACAAACTTTCAACCTCTGTTTCACCCCCTTCTGATTTAATTTTCTTGACAAAAAGTATCCCATAATATATTATGGTCTACGTATTATGGTCTTAAATCATGCAAAGTTTCATTTGAATTAATCTAGTAGTTTCAGCGTTTCAACAAAAATACGGACGTACATACGAAAAATGTAAAATTAATATAGATTTGCCATAAACGTGTACATTTTGAACATCCTCTAATGGCAACACTAAATTACAGAAGTCACTAAACTGCGTAGCAGAAAAATCTGTCAGTGTCACTGTCAAAAGAATTTTGGTCGATTTTCTTCTTCACTTCAACATAAATTACCTTGACATTATTATATTTTATTGCTCGATGACTATGATATCATTCAAAACATGTCGATTACGGCATTGATAGGCATCCGCGTAGCTGCCGTAAACATCGATTAATAGCCGCGGTCCGATAATCTCGTCACCATGTACTGTTTGCAATGGTTGATCCCCGTTCTGTTGATACCGAAGCCCGTCAACCCGGCGCTCGTGAATACGCACGTAATGTTCATGGTGTTGTACCTGGTCGGATTTTTCCTGGAGAGGAAGCCGTGTACGGTGTGCAGTGTGGTATTCATGGCGGCCGTCATACTTATATGCTACAGTGGAATCGGGAATTGTTTGTTTTGGTCCCAATGCGAATGCAGTGATAAATATGACACTTAGTGCCTTCATCATGAGACCTCGACGTGCTAAAGTGCAACTAAGTGTTCCTTGTCAACGAATATCTCACATTGTCAATACACCCGGGAAAGTCGCCGTGCAGTTTTATCCAATGAACGAAAATTATATATTTTTGTAAATAGCAAAATCCTATATTGTTTACAAATTCTGATGTCGGAATGTGACTATGGGAGGCCAAGTGGTGGATGTGCTAATGTACTTATATACTATCTCATTTTTTATGTTGATTATTAATTATTAATACATATGTGATCATTATTAAATGTACAGTTATTATTAGTGAATAAAGTTTTAAAATGTAGTAGAGTTTTATTTAGTCTCCACACAATTTTTTAATTAAGTAAACTGGGAAAATCTTCATTTAATAAGTATTAAAGAAACAGCTCTTAGGGTATGCAGTACTTTAATGCATGTATGAAGTGTACACCACTGCAAGGCAAACAGAAGCATGGCCTAATGAGGGCCGAAGGTAGAAGCTGAAGAGATGAGCAGAATGACTGAAAACTTTTCCACTGAGACTCGAACAAGGGCCGTTCAGGTGAGTATTGGCTTGAGTGTATCAGTCCTGACACCCCATGATCCTGAATGTAGAAATCTGAGTGTATTAAGCACCTCTTCTAAAATAAATTAACTTGTGGCTTAAGGCTTTATTATGGCTATGGCTCAGAGACCAGATTAAAATTAAATGATTAGTCCCATGATGATTGTTGATGGTGACTCATACCTAACTGATCAACTGTTAAACATTAATAATTTAAGCATACTTAATTAATGTGCTTTAATAGCATAATATACCTATTACAAGGCATTTTTTTCTATGAGCCTCATTAACTTTTTTTTTTTATTATAATATACTTATGCAGTACCTGTACTACATAAGTATATACTTAATATAAAGTGGCTGACCAATTATTACAGGTTATATTATTGTAAACAATGATATTTTATACTAGACATGTTAAATGCATATAAAATCACCACAAAAATTATAGAGCATCTTTTTGCTTTACTAACATTATTTACTTTTGATTTAAATAAAATTATTGATGGATTATTCCCAATTGATAATACATCATCATTATCAGCCATTAAATTTATTGTTAGTTTGCAATTAATAGAATGCCTTGTAGAAGTGATCTGGAGCTTAGACCCACCACTCGTATCGCTTACAGCCTGGTAATAATATTTGACTAATTACCACAAATTTAAGAGTTGATACAGTAGCTCTGTACCAATAATTGATAGTGTAAGCACACTATCAATTATTAATAATGACAGGGACCAATAGCTTATTATGCACTGTGAGGCATGGGCAAACACCACCAACTTCCCAACACCAGGCTGTAAATAAACAAAAGCTCAGTAGTTCATAGCTCAACCTAGGACTAGTGGTGGTGTGTTTGCATAGATGCAAAAATGAACTGCATACCCTGAGGAATTATAACAAACTCTTATTGGAGAACATATTGTATATCCATTTTGTATATACCTGTAGTACATACCTTTTGCACTTTACAGTTCAAACCCGGAAGCCAAGGATCCGCATCAAACCAAGGGTGTTCCATATCCTTATTATCTTATATCTTTGTATCATTGGTAAGTTAAAGCAATACTGTCTATCTATAAGTGTCTCTTTACTCCAGTGTTAAGCCTATATGTGGTTTAATATCAAAAGATTTTGGGTTCTGCTATGAAATATTGAGCATTTCTTGTAAATTAGCCTGTAGGTCTGGCCTTAAAATCAGCTATTAAAATTACCTAATAATGACAAACTGTAGTTTTTGAGTGTTTGTCTGATCAAAATCTATTAATTTAAGAAGGAAAAATGGCTGAAATTAGTTATAGTTTAATCCTCTATTAATTTACTAATTTTGATGTATATAGCATACAAGTAAGAAGTAAGTATTTGCAATGCCCTGACGGGGCCTCAAATAACATGCATTACATGCATGAATGTTATATAAACTATAATAAATAAATAAAAGTAATACTAGACATTATAGATACTCGGAAAGTTACATCCTACCTAAGGATTTTTTCCGCATCCTAGAATCCTAGATGAACTTCCTATGCATTACAAATAAAAAACCAATTTTTTGTGTCATTTATTAGCTGGTTACATAGTTATAAGTAATCTTTGACGGTTCTGATGTTCACATTAAATTTTAGATAATAGAAGATACATATAAAGCAACTTAACCTAATGCAGACTCGCCCAACCCTAGAACAACAAAAACAGAAATAATTAATACACAGACAAATTATATAGATATTTAAAACTATGGAGGTGTTATAGAGTATAGTATATAGTAATTAAAAACATTACTTTTTTTGTAACATGGGTTTCTACTCATAGTCATTCCGCAGCTAACTTCACAAACAAAGATTTGTGGCTCATGAATTGTACACTGAGGTATAGTGTGCATCAAACTTCGAGTCCTTTCTAAACGGCATGGCATGATACCTGGCATGTGCCATAGAGTGACTAAGTTTTCGACTTTAATTATTGCCATTAAATCATCATAAATCATCATGTTTCAAAAGTGCTTGTAAACTAAGCCTGATTACAATAAATGAACTTCGACTTTGCCCAAGGTGCATATCTTTTGCAATTTCTTTAAATACTCACAGGCTGTTACAGATTTTGTATAGTATTGTTATTCTATTACAATAATAATTTACAATATGTAAAAAAAGATGAATATTTAGTCTACATTCGCAACAATCCTAATAAATATTAAGAATTCTAATTAAATAAAGACCAGGAAATTCCTGATTTTAAAAAAGCACACTGACTTGAGAGAAATTAGAAGGACTTAGAAAATTGTTTTTCAGAGGTTATAATAAAACAATGCACAGCAACATCAACATTATACAGTAAGTACAACATTGTACGTCGGTTTCTTACCATTTATCTTAGTCTTCTAGCTTCACGCTCGGACTCGAGGAGTGTAAGAATGTCTCCTTCACGAATCGGTCCCTTCACGTTCCTGATGATTTGTCGGCTCGTCTCTCCGATAAACTCAACTTTGACCTGAGTACATTGTCCTTGGGAGCCGGTACGTCCCAGGACCTTCATCACGCGGGCGAGAACGTTGGGCTTATCCATATTTTATTAGATATCGAGCGAAAACCTTAAATACACGTGCAACGCAACAAGCGTGTACGAAAAAGGAATAGTTGACAGATAAAAAATATCACATTGATTAATGACAGTTTAGTGAAGTGCTCAGTTTAAAGATCGGTATTAATTCTTTCGATTGAGTAGATGATTGTCTATGGTTTATAATTTATTTCTGAATCTATTCATGCAAATTACTGAATTCGTCGTAATCATTAAAGTTTAAACATAAATATTTTTATGTAACAAGCCATAAACATTATTTAGATGAAATGTTAATTCCTCCCTTTGATTCCTCCTAACATTGGCAATTATGCTCAGACCAATTATCTTGGGACTTGTATCGCGTTCAAATACACGTGTAATTCTTACACATTAATGTAAATACGCAGTTTGTTACACGTTAGAATATCGTAATCATATGCTTCTGACAGAGGGGTAACCTTTACCAAGGCTAACCGGGTATGGTCCTATGGTAATTAGTCTGAGCAATTATGCACTAGTAGTAGTAGACGCCCCGCGGTTTCACCCGCGTAGTTTCTGTTCCCGTGAAGCCTTTGCAACACCACAAACTTTACCTCTTACAACAGATAGTATAAATAATAAATTAATAAGTATTAATCTCTCTCCGCTACCAGTAACTTCTTCAACCTGTTAAACTACAGACAGATAAAGATGGCCACATTGTAGTGCAGTGGTTTGCGCGGTGGAATTACAAGATGAAGGATGGAGGGGTTCGATACTCGGATCTCCGGCTGGGCCGATTTAGGTTTTCTTAATTGGTACATATCTGACTGGTGGGAGCCTTTGATCCTGGTTAGTTACCACCCTACCTACTGGCAAAACGTACCACCGCTTATATCTATAATCAGTAGCGTGCATAAGATTTTTAACTAGGGTATGCATTAAAAGTAAAAATTGTGGTCCAACATAGGTTTGTAATGAGTCCTTACGGTAGGCAGTGCATTTTTGCATCTATGAAGTGCACGCTACTGTCTATAATGACTCTGTACCGACTCGTAAAACTATGTACGAATACCGCCAAGCGTTTTAGCTTTCGGCTAAGATGTCGGGTAGAAACCGAAAGGGGTGTGGAATGTGGATTTTCATCCTACTCCTACAATGTCCGCTTCCGTCTTAGATTGCATTAACTGTTGTTCAGAATAAAATAATAAATTATAATAATATACAAGCTGAATACATTACAGAATAGTGAAAATGGAATTTTCATGGTTTATTTGTTGCTTAGAATAATATTTCCTATAAAGATTTATAGTTAAAAAAAAATATTTCTTAATTATATTATATTTTTATAGTCACACAATGTATGTTGGTCATTATATTTTTGGTTTATGCTATATGGCATAGTTTGCACGCTACATTATTTCAAACTATGAAACGAACGCTAATTAGACAAAACATCAACGTCATTCAGGAGATAACTAATGAAACACAATTGAAAAATGTAACATTTTAATTAAATAATGTCTTCTCATAATCGCACAAAGCCGTCCACACATTTTGTTCCATAACTTACTCACAACTCTCAGCAAATAAAAAACACTTTTTTTCACTCTTGACAACTTGAAATAAGAAATATGTAGGACATCACTAGTTTACTGAATTTCTATGAGTATCTATTCAGACTTGATTATACTATGACTTCATATTCATAAAAAATAATGACCTAATACTGGCCTACCAATTTTAACGAGTATATTCATTTAATATTACACTTATTTATATTCAGACCATATTCAATATATCTATGTGTCTGCCATTTTTTATTTTAGTAAATTAAATCCGTTTATTTCAAGCAGGCTTATTTATTTAACCAGAAACGTTGTAGTGACTCAATTACCTGTTTGAAAGATACGAGTTGCAGAATGACCAAATACTGAATCTTCGCAGTTACTCTTTTTAACCATTTAAGATTCAATGGTACTGTTATTTTAACAGTAAAATAAAAAATATTTAACTTTTATTCCTACAGAGTCCTAATATTATATCACTTAGTAAAATAAGTCAATAAATCTTAATTAATTATTATCGGCGATTAAATTTGGTAGGCCGTAGAACCACAATCCTATTCCAGTTGTCAACTCATAGCCCAGATCCAGGCATTATTAGATGTTCCTAAACTAAATAAATTGATGCTAAAATTAATCGTCGCCTGCAGATCTTTTCGCCTTCCTCAGGCGCGGTGACTGTTTGGGCGTTTTGGGAGATTTTTCTGGAACAAAACCGGGATAATTTATTAATAAATTGACAATATTTTATAACATCCCTTAGTATACGTGCTCTAAAAACTAATGCGCTTTGAAAACATTCTAACTTTTTTACAAATTTTACGTGTTTGTCAAGTAAGTCAACCTGCAGCTTTGTTTTAAGCGTTTATCACACATTGTTTGTTAAAAAAGTATGTTTGAAAAGAAAATTTTTTGCAGATATAGATAGATTTCATCCAAGTTAGAAGCAATACTTTTCCAAAATTGACTCAAGCGTTATAGCATATCATCATGCATCCATCATAGATGGTATCATTAATTAATATACAACAGAAAATAACCTTTTTAACATAAAAATGGAACCGTTTTCAAAGATGTATTTCTGTTATTTTGATTTTAACACAAAATTACTACACTGATTTTTATCTGGAAGTATACTCTTTAAAACAACATAAGAATTTTAAAAATTGGCCAATAAATAATGTTATCTCAATAAGTTATTGAGGTAACAAACCAAAAAAGACATGCGCGTCGCGTCGATACCTCCTCCTACTTTTGAAGTTGGTTAATAATTAATAGACTCCAGCCAAGCAATAAGGGAAATAAAATAAGAAAATGTTTTATATAGTAATAATTAACAGACCAAGCAGATCTGATGGTATGTGGAAAACCATTGCCTATAAGTAACATAAAGAAAGACCAACACTTTACTGATTATGAAAGAAGTGTCAATCCTCACGTGCCTATATTTTCACAAGCCATTGCCAATAATACCCATTAACATGTAATACATCAATGCTGCTTGGGCTTGGCAGTAGTATTTCTAGTGTCACAGAAAGCTTTAGCACTAAAACTTACTAAGTTGGTTGACGACTTCTTTGGGCAGCCAATCATAGTCAACATCATTAGCTGTTCCAGTCTCGAGAGGCTTCGGTGCTGATCTCGGAGACCGACGACGGGCAAGAGACGACAAACCTTGTTGACCCAAAACTAAGGCAAGTACGCAGGCTGCACCAAGGAACACATACAGGAAGAACGTCTCTCCGTCCAAACCTTCGGATACTTCGACTATGTTTACCGTCTGGTTGTACACAGCTTCCTGTTGAAAGAAAAAATGTTTTGGTTTTTATTTTCAGGTCTATTGTGATGATTATAAACTACAATACCATCTACAATGCTTGAAAGTTATCACTGACAAATAATTTTGATTAACCAATAATATAATTAACCCGATGTAGAAACCGAAAGGGGTGTGGATTTTCATGCTTCTCCTAACAAGTTAGCCCGCTTCCATCTTAGACTGCATCATCACTTACCACCAGGTGTGATTGTAGTCAAGGGCTAACTTGTAAAGAATAAAAAAAAAACCATAGACTTTCTTAGAACTTTGAAAGGACAATTCTGTCATACATGATTTTTGAACTGAAAAGGAATAATTTATCCCATTTTTTCCATATTTTTCCACTCCTATTTGTCGTGGAGTAATGTTATATAAGCCTTTCTCAATAAACAGACTATACAACACAAAAAATATTTTTAATTCCTTAAATTAGCAAGTTCAACCAAACCAACAAAATCTTCACCTTTATGATATTAGTATGGATTAAATGAACTAACCTGGTAAATGTTTCCACTGGCATCTTTGTAGTTCAACTGAATGTTCAATCCGAATGGTCTACCAGCAAAAGCTTCGTTGGGGATGAATGAGTAAGCAAATGTGGCTTCTTGTTTTGGCTTCACTTCCCTGAAGTACGGCAGAGCTGTGAAGTTCTGGATGTAGTAGGTGTAGTCCATGGGGTACCGGAATGATGCTTCCATGGTTTCTACCACATAGTCTTCTGAACCTTTATTGGTGAAACCGACTAGGAACTCTACTGGGAAACCAGCTTGTATGTCTGTCAAAAATAAATAAAGTTGATTTCTAATGCAATACCAGAAAAAAAAGGTTTAAACATACACTGACTTGTCAAAGAATCTAATAAATATGTAAAGTTAAAATTTTTGGACATTTTAAGAACCCAGTTTAGGTTTAAAAGGAGTAAAAGTGCATTAGAAATACATGAATGTAGTGAAAATTACACCTTGAAAGATACACAACACACACACACACACAAAATTAAGGATAGAATTTTCAAAAAAAAAGTTGTTACATTCTATATAAAAACTAAATTTTCAATTACTAACCAAATGTAGCATCTCCATAGCTGGGCACTGGTTTGATGAACATGATAGTAGTGTCAATATCCTGCGATGATTTCACAGAGTCATCCTCCTCATCACCCAGAGCATCTTCACCCACCACCTGATTATCTTCACCCTCAATATCCACTACATCATCTAGTTCGTCTTCATCTGCTCTAGCTAGGATTGTGTTGGCTGTAAGAGAAAAAATTAACAATAAAAAGTTTTATAAGCCTCTATTTACTGAAATTAACATATATAATTATATTGATTTAAATATTATCCTGTTTAAGAAATACTATAATTTATATTATGGTATAGTAAAGTTACAGTATACTGTATATTAATATTGTAGTTATTACAAAATACATATGGACAAGTTATATACCTAAATCTTCCTATAAGATTCTCACTATCTATTGATGTAAATCCAATTGAGTAGTTTTAAAGTTTGTTGCATGTTTGCAATAAACTTTAAAACTACTCGACTGGATGGAGGGACGAAGTCAGAGGGTTTTGTTTTTTAATATATTTTGTTAAATGTCTACATAGGAACTAACTTGATAAGTGCACAAAATGTCACAGTTCTCTGTGCACTTCTTGTGCCACTACCGTTTTCTATGAATGTAAATATTAAGACAACACTAATGTTCCAAGGGCAATAGGTGTCTCTGTGTAAACAATTCCATATGGAATGATTAAATGAATGAATAAGCCAAGTACAACATAATGAAACTGTGCCAAAATTATAATAATATAAATAAAAATAGAGTTAGTTATAATATAACTGCCGAAAATGGGTTATACAATATCAGTTAGGAGGGTAGGTGCTCTAATAGAATGACTAAATGAAATCCTTACAAGTAGATTAGTAATTCTACTTCGACCAAAGGTGGCAGGGCTATAAATAAGTATTTTTACGAAATCTACAGCTACTGTAAGTGTAATGCCACGTACATTCAACATTACTTTCTACGAAAAGTAAGAAACTTACCATTTTGGAAGCAAAGCAGCGCCGCGGGTAAAACAAATAACATGAGGTAAATCAGTTTCATTTTGAATTATATTCTAGATATAATTAATAGATTAATAAAATAAATTCTCAGATGACTTGATCCGTTCACTTTTTCAATTGTGTAGTTCAGATAGACGGCCACCTCCGCGTACACTCGTTTTTTGACAAGTTGACAACGCCAATTTTATTTCCAACTCGATTGACGTGGAAGAAATACTTGTCAAGTTGTCACTAGTGTTGTTCACAAAAGTTTCTAAGAGTACCGGTTATTTCAATGACCGAAATCAAGCCGAAATCTGTAATATAAAAAATTAATCGCTAAATGTGTTACTAAGTGCAAATCTCGTGAACGGCTGAACCGATTTGGCTAATTCTTTTTTTTTTTAAATATTCCTGGTTACAACGATGGTTTTTCAAGATAGTTTTTATTTTTATTATTTTAAGTTAGGGGCAGGGTTGGGTCCGGGTAGCTTGAGTAGGTAGAAATAGGGTAGGTGTAGGGTAGGGTAGGGTAGGTGTAGGGTGGAGTATAATAAGATAGGGGTAGTGTATGAGTCAAAGTGAATCTAGACCGGGTCCGCTAGTAGTTAAATATACGTCTTATCAGTAATGAATTAGCCAAATTAATTATGATTGAAATAGAAAAAAATTGATTGTGCCTAACTGTAATTAATTAGTTTTATACCTCGATATTTTTTTGTAATTGTTAATATTCGTTTACGCAGCGAAGACAACATCGGCCATAACTAGGTAATACGTAGTATCTATTAATCAGTGCTAGGTAATTAACATTTACTTATTGTCTTTAAATTATAATTATAATAACTAAGAAGTGCATTAATATAGGTTGATGTTTCCTTAAAAAAAACCACCCCACTTGTTCTTCAGGTCGGCTACTTTTTCGTACACGGAGACAATATTCATTCTACCTTCTCTAAAAAGGAACCTGTAATCTTTACCTAATCGTATCTGCACAAGACGAATATTTTACAATAAAAAACAATATTGAATTAAGTAGGTACCAACTTTAAAGAATTTTATTTATTTAACAGAAAAGAACAATGTATGAAAAGTGTTTTCAATATAATTTGTAAAGAACACTTATATTGTTTTCTTTGAATGGGTATTAAATGCTTGATCCAAAACTGATATTGCAAAATCAACGTCCTCCTTATTGATGCACATTGGTGGTTTTATTCTCAAAATCTGAAAAATACATTTAAATATTTACTAATTTTGTTTAGTTTACAAGTTCCTATGGGACCTTCAGCCTTCATCATCAAACCAAATCCATGATATAAAGTTGCATTGTTGCAAAAGATACGCAAGTTAGAGTACATACACCAAATTGAAGTTGAATAAAATACCTAAGCCTTACTTGACCCACATATACCAAAACAAGTTAAATATATGCTTATAATAAATATTTGTAGGTAATCCGCCCACTAAGCTCTAAATCTCATTTATGAAGAGAAGCTACGCCTTGCTGTAAGTAATTCAAATTATGAAAATGAATAATTACGATGAAATATATCTTACATTTCCCCACCGTCCCCCAGTACCAATTAGAGCACCAGAGTCTTTTATCATCTCGAGAATATTGGCAAACTGGGGTTTGTTCAATGGATCTTTCGTCCCAGGCTCAACAAGATCTAAAGATAGCATCAACCCTTTGCCTCGCACGTCTCCTATAACATGGTGAATTTTCTGTAACGCCATCAGCTTTTCTATAAAATATTTGCCCGTTTCCTTACAGTTCTGTTGTAAGTTTTCCTCTTCAATCACCTGTAATAATTTCATCATTAGGTACACAAAATGAATTGACTAACGTAAGATTAATTTTCTCTCTTCTTTGCTAACCAAGATGATTCTTTTAATACACATTGCATGATGATTATATTACTATGAGCAAGAATAGATAAATTAATAGTTTAGTAGGATCCTTTGTCGAACGCATTGAAAATGAATTTACTTCTAAGTTGATATTTTCAATGCGATGTCGTCTTTTCGCATCTTAAAATACTTATTGGTGCACAACCGAGACTCCTTCCGGAAGAAATTATGTTTTCTCCCTTTAAAAAGAAACAGAAACAAATATATTTATCTAGGCCTATATTTATCTAGATCACTTTTATCTCTGAGCCAAAATTGTTCTAAATCGGTTCAGTGGCTTAACCGTTAAAAGGTAACAGTAAACAACAAAGCCTGTATTCTAAATTTCAGCTTTCTGCAATCAGTAGCTATGATTTGATGAATCATTCGGTAAATACAGAAGACATACTTCTAGAACAGCTTTTCCCACTGCTGCAGCCATTGGGTTTCCTCCAAATGTATTGAAATATGAAGCTTTGGTGTGAGCACTGGCTATTTCCTTGGTAGTTACCACTGCTGCTAGAGGGAAACCGTTCCCAATTCCTTTAGCCAGTGTAACTATATCTGGTATAATACCATGATTCTCGAAGCCCCAAAATGCGTCACCCATACGACCAAAACCTGTTTGTACCTAGAAAACATAATAACTCCTTCGTGAAATCCGTTTACTAAGGCCGTACGGCCTTTTCAAAATCAAAAAATCAAAATCAAAAATCATTTATTTCAAGTAGGCTCAGTTTACAAGCACTTTTGACACGTCAGTTGACTATTTGTAAAGATTCTACCACCGGTTCGGAAAGCAGGTCCTGCTGAGAAGATACCGGCAAGAAACTCAACAGTTGCTCTTTTGAAAAAGTCATACAGTATTATAATTTACAATTGATAACAATTACTGTTTACATTTGTTATAGTTTTACTTCCTGTGTGAAGGTGGAAGCTGATCCAACGGCCTCCAAGCATTTTTATCATTAAGGAACTCATCAATGTTGTAGTACCCTCGACTAAGTAAATGTTTTTTAACACATTGCTTAAAGCTATGCATTGGCAGGTCCATCACAGTCTTGGGGATCTTATTATAGAAGAGTACACCCAAACCTACAAAAGATTTTTTTACTCTTTGGAGACGATATGCAGAAATAACTAACTTATGCCCGTGTCTAGTAAGACGTGGGTTTAGATCTCCTTTTCGTTTGTACAAATTAATATTTTGTCTTACATATATTATACAGTTATATATATATTGACAAGCTACTGTTAGTATACCTATTTCTTTAAACTTTTGACGAAGGGACTCGCGTGATTTTAATTGATATATTGCTCGAATTGCTCTTTTTTGAAGTACAAATATAGATTGTATATCGGCAGCCTTGCCCCACAATAAAATACCGTAAGACATTACGCTGTGAAAGTACGCAAAATAAACAAGCCTAGCTGTATCGACATCAGTAAACTGTCTTATTTTTCTCACGGCAAATGCCGCTGAGCTAAGTTTACCAGACAGTTTTTCTATATGAGCACCCCACTGAAGTTTACAATCCAAGGTCACTCCCAGGAAAACTGTGGAACTCTCCATTTCTAGTGTTTCACCATCGATCATTATAGACTTATCTAGTTTTATAACATTTGGCAATGAAAACTCAATACATTTTGTTTTCTTAGCATTCAAAAGTAGATTATTTGCAGTGAACCAATGCGACACATGCGATATGGCACGGTTTACGTCGTCAGAGTTATCTTTATTTCTGTCGGACTTAAAAATTAAGGATGTATCATCAGCAAACAGTACAATCTCACATATGCCGCTGACATGGTATGGTAAATCGTTTATGTACACTAAAAATAGAAAAGGACCCAGAATTGAACCCTGTGGGACGCCCATTATGGTAGTGGAACCGTGCGACTTTATATCATTTATGCATACCTTTTGTGTTCTATCACTGAGATAAGAGGCAATGAGATCGAGTGCAACACTTTTGATGCCATAGTGGCTTAACTTGAGTAGAAGGGTGTTATGGTCAACACAATCGAACGCCTTGGACAGATCACAGAACACACCAATAGCATTCTTAGAACCTTCCCATGCTTCATAAATATGTTTTAAAAGTTTAGCCCCTGCATCAGTTGTATTGCGACCTTTTGTAAAACCATACTGTTCAGGATGAAACAAGTTATTTAAATTAAAATGACATAAAAGTTGATTTAATATGATTTTTTCAAAGACCTTGCTAAGTGTTGGCAATATTGTAATCGGTCTATAATTATTAAGATCTGACTTGTCTCCTGATTTAAAAAGTGGTATCAATTTGCCATGCTTCATTAGGTTCGGAAAAATACCTAAGTCCACACATTCATTAAAAATAATGGCTAAGTGGGGAGCAATGACATCAATTATATTAGATATTACTTTCACTGACATGCCCCACAGATCTCCGGTTCTTTTTAATTTTAACAAATTGAAAGATTTTTTAATGTCTGATACAGTTATGTGGTGAAATTCAAAAAGAACGTTGCACTCTTTAACATTGCCTCTTAATAGTCTCTGGGCTTCCGTAGCAGACGAATCTAGTGAATCAGTTAACAAGATAGGAACATTCTGGAAAAAATCTTCAAAGGCATTAACAACCTCGATATCAGTGTTTACCTTTCCAAAACAATCATGATATCTGTCCATCTTGTTTAAGGGCATAAATAAATTTACCTCAGTAAATAGTATGAATTGAGTGAATGAAATTGTCAATGACGTCACGAAACAATCACGCGATAAGCTAAATGTCGAAACATTTTGGAATTGCTACAGATTTAAGAGCTTGTGGTAAGGTCCCTGTATATTGTTTATAGGTACTATAACTTAGGTTACTTAAAATCAACATGTATTACGCTTAGTCTAAACAAATATTCCACGGATACTTCCAATGTTTTAACATACACGTATTGTATAAAAAAGAAAATTATGAATTAACATGATGTGTTAGAATGGAAGAGTAAGACATTTTCTCTAGGAGAAGGACAAATATTGAGCGGCTAGTAATAAATTTTTAATCTTTAATTAACAATAAACATATTTACCTCGTCAGCAACAAACAGTCCACCATATTTTCCGATAAGTTCTTTTGCTTTTCTGATGTATCCTTTGGGGAACTGTACAGTGCCATTGACTCCTTGTATGGACTCCGCAAAGAGTGCGGCCACTTTACCTGCTGGCACTGAATTTTCTAAAAGCTAAAAAAACTCTCAATTGTATTGTTTCAAGACACCGATGGATTTACTATGATTTTCAAAATATAAATAGGTAACATAATGTAATTTTCAATTCAACTCTTGTTTAAAACTAACGACGTTTTAGAAATCAAAAATTTAATGTTTATTAGTAAGAAACATGGTTGGAAAAGCTGATATGCTGGTATGGCCACACAGCGCCGGAAAACGCAGTGTTTGCTAAGCACCTAGACCCACTATGTGGGCCAATGGTGTAGGTGTTCATGAAAACTTCATGTTCTCATCTGTAGCCGAATAAGTCAAGCTAGGCAATCCAGACGGCCAGAAAACAGATTTAAAATCTTACGATCATATGAATGTGCTACTAACCTCTTTAAGCTGATGGATATATTTGTCAGAAGTATCACAATCACCAATACAAGAACATGAATTAGGCACTTGAGATAGTGAGTCTCTGCAACCACCCCAAATACCTCTGTAGGGATCGGGCAGCATTGCCTGTTGAGATTGAGAGAGAAAACCAAAATTTTCAACTGTTTAACTGCATACATTGCTTATTAGAGACGCAGAGCCCCGTAGTTTTATGTACTAAGGTGGAAGCGGGTTTACTTAAAAGAGTTACAAGGTGCAAGTTAATTCAACTCATTCCTCTGTCCACGAAAATGGCAATGGCAACTCATATTTATGTATGTTATCTAAAAATTCATTCTAAGGATAACTTATGTTATCTATCTAAAAAGTAATTAAAACGAATTTATAACTCTACTAGAAATGATAAAAAATAAATCTTTTAGAACATCTAATGCAAATGCATATGGAAAACAATTTTGCTTAATAATGGTGCCTCCTATTTTGGCGGTTAAAAATGACAGCATTCCTTACATGATGAATTCCAGCGGGCACAGGTATTGGGGCGCGGTATGCCTGTTGTGCTGTCAGGCCCATCATGACGCTGGAATAACCATGGTAAGAACTCTGCAGGGATATAACATCGTGGTTTCCTGTATACGCCTTGGCCAGAAGTATGGCTAGATCGTTTGCTTCTGTGCCACTGTTCACTAAGTAGACCACCTACGAGAATAATATTAACATCGTTATAAGCATATTTGGTCTAGTATAGGGCCAGGTTTCTATCCTTATATCATCTACAGAATTTGAATTAGACACACCATTCTGCTCCAACTCGGGTTTACTCGGGATAGTAATGTATTGATTTTCTAAACGATTAATATTTAGATGTTATACTTAAAAGACCATGACTGACGGCTTAACTTGCTATCCGGGAATTGGGACATAGCGGTTAAGTATCACCAACTCCGAGCTCATTTTTTACTAAGAATGTCTTGGAACACTTGAATACAGGACCTCGTCGGTCCAAAAGCAAACAGGCTAACCGCTAAAGTGGATCAAAAAGTTTGTTTCATTTTAATAGTCAGTCAGTAATTTACAAAAAAATGTAACACTGCACCTAAAAGTAAGACCACTAAATGCATTTTTTTCTACGAACAGATAAAATTGTTAAATTTATGAAATGGTTTACCTTTAAATCACCAGGAAACTTGGCTGTTAATTTCTCGACGTATTCATAAATGCGGGGATGCCTATAGATATTAGTGGTGTGCCAGAGTGTGTCGATTTGTTTATGTAGTGCTGCTGATACTTTCCTAAAATATAAATAAACAGTACCATTATCACCAGCCAATTTAAAATATATTAACCCATAGCAGGGCTCAAGCCTACTCTATCCTGTAATCATAATATCCGCCTTACTTATTAAGAATCAAGGTCTACACCCCGCAGTGTGTGTGTACAAATAGATGAATAAGGTGAATTTTCGAGACAGGTGTGAAAACTGACTACAGAACACCTACTATTGTGTTTACTGTGTACGCCTTTAGCTTAAAATATAATATTTTTTAAACTTAACTCTAAATTGTAAACAAATAGCAAAAATTATAGTCTTGCCATTTGTAAACAATATTAAAGTTTTGCGATTTGTAAAGTATATTATAGTTTCACTAAACAGTATCTAATATAAAAAAAGGGTTTTCAACTAACAATTAAAACTAGTTTTTTTAAACCATCAACAGTCGATAATACTTATGAAGCCATACTGATGTGCACTCTTTACCAACAACAAATCTAAAATGAGGGTATAAATTGGGACTCATTTTACACCTAATAATAATTATAATAAACTTTTTCTTAAATTAATTAAAATAAAGTTAATAAGCTTAGAACCAATACATCGTAAATATGTTATAAATTATCTACCTTCATTTCTTATTTCTTTGTTAGTAAACAGTGCACATCGAGTATGGCTTTAGTGTAAGAATTTACTTGTTTCAAAATGTAATGTATATGAAATATTATGAGGGTAAGCACAAAACTTATGTCATCAACGTATGTTAATAAATCAGTCTGAGTTCAACCGCCATTGTGTTTTACTTGATAATTACACAAAATATAAAAATGTTATAATATCTTACGAGTACGAGATAATTGGTTTTACATGTAAATACCTGCTAAACCTGCTGCGTGTGTGTAAACTAAATAATCTAAGAATGTTTTCTCGAATTCTTACTAATCAGGTTACTATAAACAAAGCCGCGTCCAAATTATTTGAAAATTACACACAAATACTTAGACACAACATAAATTGTACCTATGTAGTCACAACATAAGCGTATTACTTTTATGTTGGGAGTTGAAAAATATAGTTCCTCACGGATGACAATGCCCCACGGATACAGTGACGATGCCACCGAAAAGGTCAAGGTACCGCCTGCCCTGGTGATCGAACAACCACTGCATGTGACCCTGGTGGATCACCAATGGTTTTTTGTATAAGTTGAACATAACTGGCGGTATGTTCACGGATTTTATCCTCTCTGTTTCCTGGAATGATGGACCCTGGAAAAAAATGATAAAACCGTTTACTACAAATGAATCACTTTACTAAAAATGTCACGATTTTGAAACAGTTAAGAAAAGTAGTCAAAAGATTAAGACTTAAAAAATTTAATTTTCCAGCTCTCTAACTAGAGATATTCATTCATATTTATTTTGTTTTAAAAAGCGATAACTTACATAATACTTGTTTGGTACAAAATCGCATTTTGGCAAAGCACTTGAGTATCTCCTGCCAATTATAGTAGAGCAATACCTGGAAACTGATACATGGAATATACAACCTTTAACATTAGCGGTGTTAAGCTTTCATATAATTTCTTTGCAATTTTAGTTTTTAACGGAAATGAAGATAATTCTTAGAAGATACGAGTATTTACTAGTAACTGTGACATATATTTTCATTAAAGTATATTCCGATTTATTGATTATTGATGAACTTGTGCATGAAATAACTTTGCGTTTTCGTTAAAAATAGTGCCATTCTCATTATTGTTGATTTATTTTTTAAATAATTATAAATATTATTATTATATTTAGAATAAAGCTACCTTTTACCACCATTATGTTACTATTTTACACAAGTTTACAGTGAGACAGCGTAACTACTAGTGAATTGAATAATTTAAATTAGATTACGAATTTGTAATCTTGATACTTTGACACTAGCATAAGTTTATGATAATTGATAACTAAGGCGCGTGGTTGTAATGTTTAAACCATTTCAAATTTAAAGTTCGTTCACACAAAACACTTATATACGTACCTATAGGATATATTATACCTACATATAGGGTACAGGAGTAGGTATGTATATTGCATACACCTAATAATGCTGCTTTGTAAAGATTTTTTTACACGTGAGTATTTATAAATCTTTTGAATTTTAAAAGATATAAAACATTAAAGTAGCATCACACGTAAGCAAAGTGGGTTGCCAGCAGCCTCTCGGTATTAGAAGAACAAGTTCTTTTATTGAACTTGACTTCATTGATGGCTGAATGCCCACGGACCACACAATAACTGTTTTTTATATTTATATTTTTTTTTTTTATATTTTTATTTTTTATTTTTTTTTTTTTTTGTTTTCTATGATTTAAAATGAAAAACACTAAGTACTCACCTATTTCTCTAAATACTCGCAGTACCTACTAGCCTGAAAGTCCAATTAAGTCATTTTTAGGATAACCAATTGACCTACCGGTTTTTATGTTCGTGTTTCATGTGTTCATATCTTATTACGTCGTATTTATTTACATTATAAATTATCAGTTGTTATAATAAAGTGATAACGTGACGTAATAAACAGTAAAAGGTCATCTATATTTATTTCATTAAACGAGTTTCGTCCACGTGTATTTCGGGACACACTATCTGAGCTTAATCTTTGTCGTGCATGTCAATAAATCGTAAAAAATCACGTTCGTTCAGTGGTTAGCCTATATGGATTTTAATTATAGAGGTCCTGGGTTCCGGAATTAAAAAAATTTGAATTATAACAAACGTTACTTAATATAACAACGCTTCATTTCACGTACTTACTTACATACATAATGTGTTTTTACCTTTTTACAATTGGATTTCTACCTGCGTGATTGAATAATTTTTAGGTCTTATCCTACAAACCTTAAAACTGAAGAAAGTTTAAGTAAACACAAAACACGAAAGGTATATCTAAAATAATAAAAAAGGCATGGGTACTAGAGCGGGGCGAAAAGTTCTAGGCTTTACACAGATAGAGCATTCCTAGTAGGAAAAAAAATCCTGTCTAGATGCATCTCTAATTAGTTCGTACGGCAAGTTTCAACTTGTTCGCTCACACGAATTTTTACAGTACACGACTTTAGTGTGAAAACAGATAAACTTGAATATCGTGCGGTGATAAAATTGTTTGTTTTGGTTGGATTAACTCCTAAAGAAATTGATCTGAAGTTGATAAAAGGCTTAGAGTACGGGGACTCTGTTCTTTCATGTCAATTGTTAAAAAGTGGGCAGCAGAATTTAAACGTAGTCGCACGTCCCTTAAAGGTAATCCACGTGAAGGACGGCCAAAAACAGCAACCACACGGGAAATCATCGCAAAAGTTCTTAATATCGTTTTGGACGATAGGCAAGTGAATTTGAAAAATATAGCTAAGGCAGTAAGGAAATCAGAAAAAAGGGTGCGAAACATCTTGCACGAAGAATTAGCAATGGAGGAATTAGCTGTAGATTGATATTTTCAGTCTTCCAGAATCTCACTTCCGGGAAGAAACGCTCGACCAAGTATATTGAAGTCAAGGGGGACTATCTAGAAAAATAAAATCATTTTTAAATTGAAAATCACAATCTTATATTGCCAGGCCGAGAACTCATATTGGGCGCCAAGACAACTGTATTTTCTTTAGCACTTTGCCGCTCCTACGCGTCTGCCGCTGCCCCAGCAAGTCCTAAAACTATTTATGTTTTATGTAATGTTTTTGCTTCTATACGCTGCAATTAATGATATTAGAGTACGAACTTTATTATTTTATGCATATACTTGCTTAAAAATCCTTATACAAAAAAATAAAACCGGCAAATCACAAAGATTGGTCTGAAAAAGATCTTGGACAACACTAGTTAGAGAGTCGTAGAAAAGAGAAGTTTGTCTATGGATTTAATATACTTAATGTCAATTGTGACATTAACATTTGAATTTTGACTTGTTAGTTGTTAATAAAGTAAATATAACCTAAAACGCCGATATTTGTTTTAATTTAATTTAAAAATTATAATTTGAGAATTCTAAAATGTGTGATATTCTATAAAAGAGAGTGGGTGAATTACGGATATGGTTTTTAAATGTCAAGAAGACAGTTTCCTTAAGGAGGTGAGTGGTAGATAAGATATTAAATATAGTGATATATACTCCACGAATTTTCAAAGAAATTTATTATTATTGTACCCTACTCCTAGTTCATAAATAAATATTATGCTGATGTTGGTGAAAACTATACAACAGTTTTGTAATGTATTACATTATTAAGTATATGTTATGTATTGTTCGCTTTAGTTCACATCAAAAGTTATAAAATGCGAGGAGACTAAAGAACCAATTGTCGAGTATGGAAAGGTATCAAAGTTTGAGGGCTACCAAGTCACTTTGGAGAACACTATTCTCTTTCCAGCTGGAGGTGGTCAGGTAATATTGCTTTATGACTTTTAAAAATATATTTTTTATTTACAAATTTGTTATATTTCATAATGTTTACACCCATACGAAATGACCCGTGGCTAGGATCTTGACTTCACAGGGCTCCCAGAATCTCTTGTGCTCAAACTTTATATTTGTTGTATCCATAACTAGCTGTCGCCGCGTGGTTTCACCCGTGTGGTTCCCTTTCCCTTGGGTATACAGGGATAATATACAGGCTATAGCCTTCCACAATAAATAGGCTATCTAACGCTGAAATAATTTTTCAAATCGGACCATTAGTTCCTAGAGAGATTAGCGCATTCAACCAAGCAAACAAACAAACTAACAAACTCTTCAGGTTCATAATATTAGTATAGATAAATCTTACTAATAATTTAAATGAGAAAATTTGTATTAAGAATATTTTAAGGCTTTTATTTGTTGACAGTGAACACAATTTACAATAACTTGGCACTAAATAATTCCACTTGCTACAATCTTTGCATATCTCAATTGCTTCTTCCATTCTCAGCTATCACATATATTCACATATATTCACAAATATATTCACAAGTTTATCAGCTGAAGGTACTCTTGACCTTCATCTTGGATTTGGTCCAGTCTTCCAACTCTTTTAGTTACCATACTAGTCTGTTGGTTTACTCTGACCTGACTTTTCTTCTAGATTTCACCCTAGCCTTATAAATCCTTTTTGTTTGTTTCCTTTTATTAACCCATTTGCCATTATGTGCCCAAACCATACAAGGACAACAATCCAATACTAATAATATAAAGAGGTAAAGTTAAGGTTGTACTGGGGTAATTTCTGGAGCTACTAAACCAATTTTGAAATTTCTTGTACTAATAGAAGACCACATTATTTGTGAGTGTCATAGGCTATGTTTTATCCCTGTATTCATTAGTTTTATATGTGTATTATAGCCATTATTTTTATATGTGTATTCTTGGATAGTATTGTTGTTTACATGTTTATAACAATTTTAATGTTTATTTTAGATTTAAGATATAATATGTAAACGTTGGTCTACGAATCAGTCAAACGAAAACTGAATACTTATTCTTGGACTTTGGCGGTACATCTCAATCTTCCAAAATTGCCTTAAATGATGTAACCCTACCAGCTTGCTCCGATTTTCGGTACCTCGGGTCGCTTTTTCAAAACGATGGCAATGTGGACCGAGATGTAAAAAGTAGAATGAATGCGGGATGGATGAAATGGCGACAGGTCTCAGGTGTACTATGTGACCCGCGAATGCCTCTTAGACTTAAGGGTAAAATATACAAAACGGTTGTAAGACCTGTCGTCTGTATGGATCAGAATGTTGGGCGGTGAAAGGGATGGATAGTAAACGAATGCATGTGAACGAAATGCGTATGTTGAGATGGATGTGTGGTGTGACAAGAATAGATAAAATAAGGAATGAGTATATAAGAGGAAGTCTGAAGGTGGCGCCAGTGACAGAAAAATTGAGGAGTAGAAGGTTAGCTTGGTATGGACATGTAATGCGTAGAGAGGAAAGTCATATTACTAGAAAAATGTTGAATGTGCAAGTGGAAGGTCATAAGAGGAGAGGAAGGCCAAAGAAGAGATGGTTGGATTGTGTGAAAGAGGACATGTGTGTAAAAGGAGTGGATGATGAGTTGACGAGTAATAGAAACAAATGGAAAAGATTGACATATTTTTCCGACCCCACTTAAGTGGGATAAGGGTAAGGAGATGATGATGATGTAAACGTTAACTATCCCTAAGAAATAAAATTAAATAAAATATTCCTATGGGAACATGAACTACACAGGTGTAACCATGGGTCAACTGCTAGTATTTAATAAGAGTGCAGATGTTCTGATACCTATTTTAATTTATATATTTGTGTCTTTAGCCACATGATATAGGCTGGCTGAATAACACCGAGGTCCTCCAAGTTTTACGCAAGGGTGATGAAGCCCTACACTTCACTAGAGAACCGCTAGAGGTTGGCACTGAGGTGGCTCAGAGGATAGACTGGGCTAGACGGTTTGATCACATGCAGCAGCATTCTGGTAAGTGCCTCTAACATAAGATGTTCAACTTTTTGACCAACTCGTAAATAAGGTGTGGCACATGTTTTTAAACCCACCAACGCACATTGGACCAGTATATGGTGGGTCTAAGCTCTATATCCTCTCTCCTATAAGGAACCTGTTCCTGTAATAGGCTATTAAAATTATATCTTCTCTAGAAAGGTTTTAAATAATATGTCCACTGCCTCAAATATTTTAATTTATTTTTTTATGAATCATTAAAAATAGGAAATTTTACATTACTTATTAAATTTAAGTAAATTCTGGTACAATTCTGTATTTTTTTATAAGCAGTTTTAATTTATGTGATATCAAAATAATTGTGTTTTCTCAAGTGCTATTACTTATTTATACAATACTAAAATCTTTTTATTGTTGCGTGTCTATCTTTGTTTGTCTGGGCTAATCAATGGGACAATCACTGGTAGGGAAAAGAGTTCAGTAGCCAACATATTGTCTGGTTTTTATCCCAAAATAAATCTATGCTTCCAGCAGCAATCTCAATTTCATGCAGGCATCTTTCTATTAAAAATGATGTTCAGCAAATTTTAAATGAAATTTTTAGTTTTGCTAACTATGTCATCCTATGTTTACAGGTCAGCATTTGCTGTCAGCGATTCTAGAAAACGAACACAATTGGCCCACAACAAGTTGGTGGCTCGGCGCAGAAGAGTCATATGTGGAACTTGACTCAACAAATGTTATGGAAAGTACTCTAGGAATAGTGGAGGAACGTTGCAATGAACTGATACGCCTGGCCAAGCCTGTCACAGTGAAGTTTTGTAAAGCCAATGATCCAGATTTGGATGAGGTTAGTGAGAGGTCTGTGTACATACAAACAAAATAAAAAATACATACAAACAAGTAGAACTATAAAGTCCTTTTCATGAAAGAAGTCCCCCAGACGCGGCGCTAATGTCTTAATGGCGCGCGCCATTTAATAATGGTGGTCATAATGGCATTTGTGTAAGGCGGTGTTGTCAATTTAAGTTCAGGACTTTTTTCATGAAAAGGACTCTACATATAAATAAACAAAATTGAATTTCAAATTCATAACTTAAAATTATCATCTTTTCACTTAAAGTAATTTACAAAATAAATTTGAATTCATTCAGTAGTTTCAGCGAGACGCCCGGTCATCAAAAAGACGAAAACACGACAGACAAAAAATAAAAAAAAATTTGGCTTCAGTATTAATTACATAATGCCTTCCATACCTTGTAACTCCGATCTAGACGCATTCTAACGTTTGGTTATGTAATGGGAAAGGTTCTGTCACCAAATTGCCTAGAACATTATAACAGGCCAACCACGTGTTCGTGTCAGAAACGAAGCAGAGCAATGGGAAGTACTGCAACAATGTTTTGCACTAAGAGAGGTTGGGGCGGCTGTAATAGTGAGTGTTTGATTCAATCAAAGGAGGCTAGGGCGCTGGTACAGTTATGCAAAAAATGCGTAAGGAACATTAATTAAGTTTGAGGAATTGAGACGGTAGAGAGCACTCCGAGCATAGTCGTGAACTTGTGACTACAGGATGTAGGGTTAAGGAATTCCTTGACGATCGATCAACACTCCCCGTTCTCTGCTTGTGTTGTTCTCCCTGCCTAGCCAAATTATATACTACATTTCTACATACTATATCACAGAGCTACATAGTCCGAAATGGATCAAGCTCCTCCAATGAAATTTCCAAAACATCCTTAATGAACAGAATAGTTACGTTACGTTATGCTCAGGCTCACTGCTGAGCTCGAGTCTCCTCTCAGAATGAGAGGGGTTAGGCCAATAGTCCACCACGCTGGCCCAATGCGGATTGACAGACTTCACACACGCAGAGAATTAAGAAATTCTCTGGTATGCAGGTTTCCTCACGATGTTTTCCTTCACCGTTTGAGACACGTGATATTTAATTTCTTAAAATGCACACAACTGAAAAGTTGGAGGTGCATGCCCCGTACCGGATACGAACCCACACCCTCTGCCTCTGATTCCAGAGGGTGTGGGTTCCGAACAGAATAGTACCTGTCCTGTTTTATTATAAGTAAAGATAATTGCAGGCGCACACGCGCGGGCTGCCGAAGGACTGCATGGACACTATTCGGGTCATCCGCATCGCTGATGTGGACGAGAACATGTGTTGCGGCACGCATGTCTCCAATTTGAGGTGAAGTTCGCATTGAAGTTTGGTGGGTCTAAGTTCCATATCCCCTCTCCTGTAAGGAGGACACCTGGCCCTCAGTGGTGTGCACTAGACTTTTAAATAGGGTATGCACTATAGGTACAAAATGGATTTTTTTTTCCACAATACAAGTTCGTAATGAGTTCTCAGGTTAGGAAGGGCATTTTTGCATCTATGGTGTGCACGCAGCTGCTGCCCCGTAGTGGCTGTTAAAATAGGGTACTAATGATGATTCAGTTTTCAAAGACAAAGCACCAAACCAATCATTAAATAGGGCATATGTCATTAAGACATCTATGAAGTCAGTTGATTTTTTTGTCATAAAATTTGGTAAGAGTAAATTAAATTATTATTATGTCGTGGACACTCATAAATTATAGTAGACTAGGCGACGCCTCGCGGTTATAACTGCGTAGTTCTCGTTCCCGTGGGAATAATGGGATAAAATATAGCTTATGACACTCGCAAACGACGTGGCTTTCTAGTATAATTAGAATTTTAAAAATCAGTACAGTAGATTCAGAAACCCCTACAATACAACGAACATTACCTCTTTATAATATTAGTATTAATATGTAGCAAGTACTAAACAGATACAAATTAAAGTCGTACTACAATATATTTTTTCAGCCAACTGCAAACAATAAAATTACTAGGCATCGAACCTGGGAAGAAAGGGAAGAGCAACCTGAGGTTCCTTGTGGGCAATCGTGTCACCAACACATTACAGCGGATGTTGGACAGAGAGAAAGCCCTGACTGCACTCTTGAAGTAAGTGACATTCTTCATCATTCACGAGGTTTTTTAAAGTCAGTCTGCTCCGACACTGAACACTTAATGTTCACTCCACTTCGTTCCGAAGTAATCTGCCCCGATCGTCTGGTCCGACGCGTATTTATATTCGTCAGAATGTGTGTAGACCATTCTGGAAACGTCCAGTCGCTTGTTGTTGTTCCACGAAATCCGAAGTAAACAAGGCAATAAAAATTCTTACCCCAATTGTTAACAACCCGACATGAGCGAGTGATTATGAACCATATGACTGTAGTAATAGAGTTCTCCGTAACAATAGTATTAGATTTTTTTCAATTTAAAATGCACAAGTCCATGTAGTTAAGAGTTCGTTATCAACCCATATTCGACCGCCTCACTGCTGAGCTCGAGTCTCCTCTCAGAATGAGAGGGGTTAGGCCAATAGTCCACCACGCTGGCACAATGCGGATTGGCAGACTGCACACACGCTGTAGTTAAGAGTATGTTTGACAAATGATTTTACATTATTACAGAAACGAGCCAACTAAACATGAAGAACTAGTATCAAAATTACAGAAAAACTTAAAAATTACTAACAAAAACCTCCAAAACGTGCTGTCAGAATTAGCAGAATATGAAATAAATAAAATAAAATCTGCCAACCCCAAACCTAAATACGTATTTATGTACAAGAAAGAAGCGACCCCTGATTTTAATAGAGCCATTTGCAAGGGGTTGGAGAAAGAAGGGTTGTTTCTGTTTTTGGTGTCAGAGGAACCTGACAAACCAAAAGAGGGACAAATTATAATACAAGGCCCGGAAGAACATTGCAATGCTTTGGGACAACAGTAAGTTATTATTATTTTATTAGCCAACTTCAAAAAAGTTATCAATTCCATTTAATTTTCACGAAATCAATCAACTGAACGAAATTGCCAAATAATTTCCAATATCTATATATATATATATATAGCCATAAAACAACGTTTTACAACATACAAGTATAGATTCTGGACCATACAGCCTGAGTTGTTCGTTCGTTTTCTTGTTTTTTTAGTTGGTTGGTTATGAAAAAAATGTACCTAATATGTGCAAAAAAAGTTTAGCTTCAAATGTTACATAATGCTTCTTTGAATTTTTTTGAGCAAGAAGAGTGATAAAATGATTTTCTTCAATAAAAATACTTTTATTAAGCCAATTATTTAACCAGATCGTCTCCATACATCATATCATCTCCATATTATTTAATAGCGGACGCCCGCGTCTTCGTCCGCGTGGAATTTAGTTTTTCACAAATCCCTCGGGAACCATGTATTTTTCCGGGATAAAAAGTAATTTATGTGTTAATCCAGGCTATGATATATCTCAATACCAAATTTCAGCTAATTGGGTTCAGTAGTTGAGGCGTGAAAGAGTAACAAACATTCATATCATCAAAATCATCAGTTTTCGCAAATCTCGTGAAACCATTGATATTTTCGGGATAAAAAGTAGCCTATGTGTCAATCGAGAGTAAAATCCAAATTTCCATTCCAAATTTCAGCCAAATCGCTTTAGTACTAGCGGCGTTAAAGAGTAACAAACATCCAAACATCCGTACAAACTTTCGCGTTTATAATATTAGTAGGAAGTAGGATTAATCGACGGGGTTTACCTAGGTTCCCTGGGCCGACGTTGTACTGGCTGGTGAGCATTCCCCTTTACAGAGCTATCACACTAGCGGATTGCGAGCGTTTTCAAAACGGGCTCGCAACGAATACGCCGCGCATCCGCAGCGAATCCGTTGCGGACGCACAATATTGTACTGTTTCGTACAAACGCCAGTCCGTCCCAGTACCATCCATACGTACGATCTAAATGTCGTACAAATACGTACGACGTTTTTGGCTCTTGTACGATGTACGATCGAGTAATCGAAATCGTACGCAAAATTTGCGATCTTTTCAAATCTTAGGCCCATCATCATAACGAACTAAAAATATTAACTAGTCCAGGAGAAATTAACCTGCGATTATTTGTTAGTTTGGAAAGAAAAATACAAACAATATAAACAATGTTTTTTTAGCCAGAAATCTGTTTTTATTTTTTTAATAAATAAAACAGGAGTGTTTCCTCGTCAGAATTCATTTTGTTACTGAATATACGTACGTCGTTAATCCGCTACAAAACCGCTACGTCTTCGCTGGCGCAGTCGCGACGTGTTCGCGACGCATTCGCTGCACAGTTGCGACGTGTTCGCGACGCATTCGCTGCACAGTTGCGACGTGTTCGCGACGCATTCGCTGCAAAGTTGCGACGTGTTCGCGACGCATTCGCTGCACAGTTGCGACGTGTTCGCGACGCATTCGCTGCACAGTTGCGACGTGTTCGCGACGCATTCGCTGCACAGTTGCGACGTGTTCGCGACGCATTCGCTGCACAGTTGCGACGTGTTCGCGACGCATTCGCTGCACAGTTGCGACGTGTTCGCGACGCATTCGCTGCGAAGCCGCGACGTGTTTGCGACGCATTCGCTGCGCTTCCGCTCCGCTTTGCAACCGCTAGTATGATAAGGCCGTTAACTTTGATTTATTTTTGCAGGATAACAGAACTTTTAAAGGGCAAAGGCGCATTCAAAAACGGCAAGTTTCAAGGCAAGGCCGGCGATTTGGGCGGTATCAATAAATGTAAAAAACTTATAGACGAGTACTTTAATACTCAATAAAAACATATTAATACTTATATCGTGTTTTATTTCATTTTATATAAATAAATGCTGGTTGAATAATTTAACATAACAGTAACAATAACATTTTCTCTTACATTATGTATATAGATATTCTTCTGGAAGTAGTTTTGCTTTGGTTGTAATTTTTTTTTGTGATTGTGTAAGTGCCTTAGGCTCCTTGATGGAACCTCAGCGACCCAAATGATAAGACATTAATGAACTGTCGGAGAGTGTAACGGAACCTTCACTCCCCACCACTCAACCCCTCTCCCAGCGCGCAATGCGAGCAGCGGCGCGTCGTGCAGCCGCTTCGCAGTTTGGATCGTGCCGCGATGCAAGAACCAGCTCATGACTAGGGGCCCCGTATGGGTTCGAAACTAGTCGGGCATACTTCGACCTAATATCACGTGAGTTTTAGCCGTGTTTCATAATCAATTAATATGATAAGTCCCGATGGTTAAAGATCAGTGGCGTACATAAGCTTTTCAACTAGGGTATGCATTACACGTACCAATTGTACAAAATGGAAAATTACTCCAATACAGGTTCGTAATTGATCCTCAGGGTAGAAAGTTTGAAGTGCAAGCCACTGCTGAAGATGTAGAAGAACAAAGGGCGGAACGATTCTCTAAGGTCGGCTTAGAAGGCTATTCTGTTTTGTTTTCTTTTTTTATTCTTTACAAGTTAGCCCTTGACTGCAATCTCACCTGATGGTAAGTGATGATGCAAATCTAAGATGGCAGCGGGCTAAATTGTTAGGGGAAGGATGGAAATCCACACCCTTTTCGGTTTCTACACGACATTGTACTGGAACGCTAAATCGCGTGGCGGTACGTCTTTGTCGGTAGGGTGGTAACTACGGCCGAAGCCTTCCAGCCAGACCTGGACTAATTAAGAAAACCTCAATCGGCCCAGAAGGGGATCGAACCCAGGACCTTCGTCTTGTAAACCCACCGCGCTTACCGCTGCGGCATGGAGGCCGTCGTCTTGTGTTTTGGCATGAGCGTATCAGTCCGGGTGACGTCATATATCAGGGACCTAGTCTTCGGCGGCGAAGACGTATTGCCTGGGAGTGTATAGAGACAGGTGTCAATTCCCTATCCAAAGCTAACCAGACTTCCAAAAATAGAATGACTATACAGGAAAAAATAAACATCTTATTGTATGTAATTTTACTATTCTTTACTAAAATATTTAGATAAAATTAACTAATTTTGAATTAAGATTATGTTCAAATAATATGATCGAATTCATAAAAAACAATAAATTATGTGATCATAATCTTTTTCCATTTTTTACTAATATAAAAAACAAACGTACAAAATTTCCAAATGCCAGCAAACTGACAAAAGAATAAAATTCATCACTCATTTAATTAATAAATTATTCAATTGTGATAGAAATCCATTTTGGTACTTTTTTTTTTTATTCTTTACAAGTTAGCCATTGACTACAATCTCACTTGATGGTAAGTGATGATGCAGTCTAAGATGGCATACTTTGTATCACAAAACAATTTGAATTTGGGTAAGTCTCAATGCATTTGTGACAAACTTTTTTAAACAAACATATACTACTATTTTATAGTCCTTTTTACTCATTTTATTATTAAAATTATTGAAACAATAATACATATTTGCATGAATCGGCAACAAGAAAATTGTACATTTGCTCTTTATATGTGGCGAAAGTTATAAAGTATAACTATTTATTTATAACTTAATTCATAAATATATATTTTGAATATTTAAAATACATTTTATACACCATACTTTACAACATAAACCAAAATATAAACAACCAATAAATGTGACAATTACATACACCCTTACATATACACATCTTATTTATATTCAATTAATATTAAACACCTATAATAATTATGCCGCAAAAACAGCAGTTTTTAATTTTTAATTATATGTAGGTAATTTTCAATCGAAAAAATACAAGATTACCTAATAAGACAGTAAATACTTGGCTGGGAAGGCAACACAAGCAGTAAATGCTAGTGTTGACTGCATTGATCTCTTATAATAAAAGGACACACAATCATGTAGAAAATTTCACTTGAAAACTCACCAATTTTGCTTTGATAGTTTTAGAATTATTGGTAAAGAAAATTACACCTAAAGGTGTAAATTCAATAAAATTCCAAATTCAGAGCAAATTCAACCATAAATTAGATTGAGTTTAAGATTGATTTTACAAATGCTACTACTTGAGTTGAGTGCCAAGAAGTTGTGTTTGGCACTCATTGAGCGGGGACGATTTTGGTCACTGATTGTGCATCCACTTTTTTTTATAGGAGATAGGATTTAGATAGGAGAGGTTGACTATAATCAAAAGGGGGTTCCCTTTAAACCAGCTCCCAGGGGCACAAGCCTCAGGCACTGCTGGTAGTTTGGTCTCCCTGCCACACAATAGTTGATTTTGGTTTCTATACAATTGCAACAGTGTGATCAGTACCGAATGTAATTAGAAGGTCTCATTGTCATTCAAGTGATCATTTAATATTTAGTGTCAGTAAAAAAAAAAAAATGAAAAATTAAAAAATATTCATTAAAAAATATTCATTAGACTGAAAGGAAAAATATTGCAGATTGATTTTTCATTGACTAGTGTAATACATTTTATAGTTCTGCCATTCCTGACCCATATAGCTACCTAGTCAAAATATCCTGAAAAAATCCAATTCTACATTTGATAATAAAATAAATAACAAAAAAAATACATATTAGTGCAAAAGTAAACACTTTGGGTAGGTACATTTTGTTACCATAAATAAATTGTGGATTGAAGAAGTTAATAGTTAATACCTTATTCAGAATCCTTTTCCTTGTCTATGGCATTTGATGCATTAATGCTAGCAATGAGTTTCTCTATGCCCAAGTTGGTCCAATCTTGAGTTGAGTCATCCAGATAGTTATCAAAGTCCACCAGGTCCTTCTGAACTCGCCTTTGCAACAAATGAGACACTGTCTCCAGTACATACTGACTCTCTGTAAGCAATCATACCAAAAAATAAAAAAATAAATATTAATTTAAATTGTTGGAAACTTTTAATACCATGTGTAGACCCCAGTCCCCAGTAAGTAAGTTAAATCAATATGACAGTTGTCAGATATAATTTTAAACTAGTGGTAGATGCTTTATTATCGTTTACAAGGTAGCGATTGACTAAAATCTCACCTGATGGTAAGCTGCAATCTAAGATAGAAGCTGGCTGGTATCAAATGTTGCTATGGTCACTCATGGCACCTACTAGGGACTTCCAAACATCACAGTGCTGAGCCGCCTACACCCATTACAATTCTACTACCAACTCGCTTGATGCCCTACAACTCTCTTGATGTTGTCAGTTGATGATGTAAGATTAGGGGTCAACCAACACTGCACTTTCCAGCACCGTGGGGTCCCCATCATCTTTTCGAACTATGTGCCCCACCCAGCTTTTAGAGCTTCAGCTTGAGCACTTACCACTAAATACTTATTAATTAATCAAGAATGCTTACGGAATAGCACTTTGTTGGCATCTTTTGGTTTCCATTTTCCTTCGCTGTACTTATGTATCTTGATAGCAGGTGTGTCCAGGTTCTGCACCATTCTTTTGTTATCAACCTGAAATTCAATACAAAATTACTTTATTTTCTAATCTAGCAGTTTTTTTTTTTGTATTCTTTACAAGTTAGCCCTTGACTACAATCTCACCTGATGGTAAGTGATGATGCAGTCTAAGATGAAAGTGGGCTAACTTGTTAGGAGGAGGATGAAAATCCACACCCCTTTTGGTTTCTACACGGCATCGTATCGTACGCTAAATCGCTTGGCGGTACTTCTTTGCTGGTAGGGTGGTAACTAGCCACGGCCGAAGCCTTCCACCTGCCAGACCTGGACTAATTAAGAAAATCTCAATCTGCCCAGCCGGGGATCGAACCCAGGACCTCTGTTTTGTAAATCGACCGTCAGTTTATGGTGACTGTAACAGTTAGTGACTTAAAAAACTTTTCACCCAATAAATTGATGGGTGAAGGTTTGGATCTTGGACCATGATGCAGCAGTCACCTTTGGGATAGTTCTGGTAAATATCAGGTTGATGCATTAGACTTGGCTGCAGAAG
Source organism: Bicyclus anynana (assembly GCF_947172395.1). Lineage (NCBI taxonomy): Eukaryota > Metazoa > Arthropoda > Insecta > Lepidoptera > Nymphalidae > Bicyclus > Bicyclus anynana. The sequence goes on along the minus strand of NC_069097.1, from coordinate 14,769,469 downwards.
TAGGAATGTTGGTGAGGATCCAATGATGCAGTCCAAATAGCAACTAGAATAAGAACTTCATAATCTTTTTTCTACTTAGCACAGCAAGACACTTAAAAGGGTGGCATCCCATGTCATTGACATCTAAATGATTAGCACCAAAGTTTTGCTTCAATATTTTTTATTCTGTTAAAGTGTGGTGTTCCTGTTATCTACAATATAAACACCTTCAAGGCAAGAGTGAATAAGCATCTTCTTACCAAGTGTGTGTCATTCTAGACATCATTGTTTTCCTATGTATATGTATGTCATAAATAAAAGAAAATTATGCACAGGTTAATATATAAAGTTCTCTAGCAACTGTTAGCAACACTTTACTAGCATCAGTAGTTGCTTTAAAAAACTCTTACCACTATAAACACAGCAGATGGGAAATATTCAACAATCTTCTCAGCAATTTTCTGTCCAGGACACTTTTCCACTGTATTGTCTCTGAAGTTCTCACAGGCGGCATAGTAGCCTGCTATTACTCTGTTATCTTGCTGTGCCTGTAGTTCTATCTGTAATTGAGAATAAGAAACTGTGTAAGTGAAATTTATTTGAATTTAAAAATCTGCAAACCAAGTTCTCAAGGACAATAAACTCCTGGTCCAAATTTTGTATAAATAATTACTCAATATATAAGAGAACAAAAGAAATGAGCTGCATTATCACTTAGCACAGGCTCCTAACCTCTTTGACTATGACACCTAATAGAGGTATGATTGCAGCTAAGCTCTAGTACAAATTATTCATCTTTACTATGAAGGGAATGGTATATTTATGGATGTTATCAGAAAATCAGATATGCAATGTTTATCAAGAATAACTAAACACATTTGGATGAAATTAGGTAGAAGTTAGGGATAGTACTTAAATAAAATCTTATAGGAAATATTTATTATTATCATACAATCCTGTTAGTATCAGGAGATGTTGTTGAGGGCCTTTAAACAGGTTTAGGCATTTGTTTTAAGCTTATGAGTTTTTTAATCAAATACTTGACTGTGCCATTCTGGTAAATTAGTTTATATGGTACCTGAGTTAATGCAATTTCTGCCATAGGGGACACGTAATGGCTGTGATGGAACAACGGTATCGAATCAACTATATCCAGATCTTGGTTTTTATTACCAGATTTGATGTTAGACCCATCTGCAAGAAGGACTCCGTTCACAGCGCAATGTGGGTATTTTGCGGCGTGCAATATAATTTTGGCGTAAGCCGATGTTTCTAATGATACTTCACCCATTATTAAATACTTTCAAGTTTTTTATATACTTAGAAATAAAAATATAAAGTCGATTTCAGAAAATCAACCTGTGAATCGTTGAATTTTTTTAAGTGAAACGTCAAAAATTAATGATACAATAGACAAAATAGATAACTAACACAGACTATCGAATATCGAATCCAAGAGTAATTTTTACCTCTTACCCTAATTTACTCTTTGGTAGCTTTTCTAACTTACGAAACTGAAAGAATGCATTGTAAATTGGGAAAACGGGAAAACGATTCTCGGTCTACGGAAATTCCGCGTGATGACTTTGACATTAGCAGTCATCTGTGACTGTGACTAATTTCAGACTTCAGTTGTCAGGTGATCATAACAAAAAACACAATAGATCTAATTTCCGATTTCTTATGAGAATCATTATTTTTTTGCCATAAGCATTGTATTTTCTCAATCATGGAGAAGTACGATACTTCTCAACTCACGGAATTTCCTCGTTTCGAGTCCGAGTCAAGTCAGAGTGGTGTAACAACTTTTTTGAACAAATTGTGGAAATTTCCAATTTTTACCCCGAATGAACCTGGTGAAAGTCAGGATAAAGCTGATGAGGAGAAAGCTGATGACTTCGTTGATGATCAGAGTAAGGACTTCGACGATTCTAGAACGGAAACTGGGAATTATGTGGTGGAGTACGAAGGAAGGAGTTTGCCAAATGTTCTAAGGAGAATCAGTGGTTTGGCTGCTTTAAGTTCGGGGGTGAGACATTTTGATTGTTTTATAGGATATTTGGTATTTTATACAGCTTAAAATTAACTGCTTACCTTGTAAAATCCTTACTTTATAAACTATTGGGAAAACCTGGATGTTATAATCTATACTAGAGCCCTACTCAATGTGTACTGTTTGCCAACAAAAAATAAATAAATATGAGGGTATTATTCACTGTCATTTCACACGTGATATTAATTATAATTAACATAATGAAAATTAATTCGATTATTATGAAGTGAAGGTTGTATGTTTGGAATAATTAGGTATAGTTGATATAATTATTTTGAATTACATTTTATAGGCAAACAATAATAGAATAAAATATAAATAAAAAAATGAAGCATAATTTGAATCTGATATTATTATTATTATGAATAAATGTTCTATGTACTAAATTAACTAAATCAATTCTAGATGTTATTTATGATATAAATAACATCTAGAATTTATTTAGTTATTTAACTTGAACAGCAAAATTGAAATTGAAAAAAATTAAGTATTCAGTTATACATATGTATAGTTCCTCTTTGCGTCATACTCCTCATTATTGATGGTTGTGACACCTGACAGTAGCTTGTTTTTTTGATGATGTTGGATGTGGCTCCGCTTTTTGCGAATTGCAGAGCCTTGTGTACCTTGGTGGTGTGTGTAAGTGGTACGGAGTTGGTCTGACCAACACATCAGGTTACATCCTGGAGGTCTCTTTCCTTCCACTTTGCTAGTGATCACAAGTGTTCTCTAAGTTGTTCTCTTCTCTTCTAGCCATGTGGCCGAAGTACTCGAAAATCCTCCCAAAGACAGGTTATGTATAGTCTCTTTGAGATATTGATTTTTTTCAACACCAATGCGTTGGTTCTGTGCACTGTCCTTGGAATACGGAGAATTCTTTTCCAACACCACATGTCAAAAATGTCTATGCAATGCACAAAAGCATTTTTTTTTATTCTTAACAAGTTAGCCCTTGACTACAATCTCACCTGATTGTAAGTGATGATGCAGTCTAAGATGAAAGCGGGCTAACTTGTTAGGAGGAGGATAAAAATCCACTCCCCTTTCGGTTTCTACATGGCATTGTACCGGAACGCAAAAGCCAAAGCCTCCCATCAGCCAGACCTAGACCAATTAAGAAAATCTCAATCTGTCCAGCCGAGGATCGAACCCAGGACCTCTGTTTTGAAAATCCAACGCGCATACCACGGCCGAATATGGGTTGTTAATAACGATGATACCCCATTCATTTGTTGTCAGGGAGGCACAAAGTATGCAGATACTGAGCTAGCTCGCTACTGGATGCCTGATGACATATCGCGGGAGTGCTACGAATGTGCCGCCCGGTTCAGTGCGTTGAGACGCAAGCACCATTGCCGAGTGTGCGGACAGATATTCTGTTCACGATGTTGCAGCCAACGTGTGCCTGGTAAAATATTATGTTTTCAGTATTTTCAGCCTAACTGCCACTACAAGGGCAGGTCTCCCTCCTCATAGGAGAGGGGATATGAAGCTTAGAACCACCCTGCTCCAATATGGGTTGGCGGGTTTAGGTTTAAATCATTAACAACCACTATCAGATGTTAGAGCCATGAGACCAGGGGATAAGACCTCTGCCTTCAGTTCGAAGGGCGTATGTTTGAATCTTGTCCCAGTCTCGTCAGGTGTGAAGTCTGCCAATCCGCATTGGGTCAGCGTAGTGGACTATAAGCGTAAAACCACTCATTCTGAGAGGACACTCGTGCTTTGCTCTGCGATGATGTTAATAATGATGTTAATAATGATGACCAGGACCAATGTCTTAACATGCTCTCCGAGTATGTAACATCACCAACTTCCAAACTGATTATTTAAATATTATTTTTAGTATTTTCATACTTGAGCCTTTAATATGCACCACAACATAACACCGCGGGACGAGAGACAAGATAAACAAATGCCAATAGCGGCGCAACCGGAAATATAACTCTCTCTTTGCGTTGGGACAAAAGAGCTGGGAGTGGGCACTGGGACAACTCCGCCGTTATTTGCTGAAAAAATGTTTTTTTACAAAAGATATGTTGTTAGTGCTTACTAGTAGTGGCGTGCATACGTGCAGCATAGATTTTAAATAGGGTATACACTATACCAGAGGTTTCCAAACAATTTTTTATTATTCTGAGCAGAGACTCGTGATGAACTGTGAGCCGAATATGAGTTGTTAATCATGATGACGCTGACTACGTTAAGGGTTTATCGAATTATTTTTGAATATTTGTACCCCCAGGTCAGATATTTGGTTGCGCTGGAGGTCTGCGGGTCTGCACGTATTGCTGCAATGTGGTGTTGACGTACTTGCGCGAGAACGACATGACGGGCGACATCTCGCCCGACCTGCGGAGTCTGCAGGAGAGTTTGCAGGTATGCGTGTATCGTCTAGAAGGTAGCAGAGGTTTTTAGCCGGTAAGAGTCCGGCACTACCCAACATGGGTGTCTATGAGGATTTTCCCCCTACGAAAAAAAAAAAAGGTATGCGTGTATCAACGAAAATCAAGGGAGATTAATATTCTCTTCGAAACACCGATACATGTTATGCTTAGATGCAGAGGTGTGTTCATCGCACAGCGAACATTGGATCCCAGCAACACGCCATAAAGCGTATGACGATCTGTATGGCGATGTAACTGAGCCTACTTGAAATAAATGAATTTTGAATTTGAATTTGAATTTGTATGTATCCCCCCTAGCCAAGTGGCAACGACTAACGACAGGTCACGTGATCAAGATCTGTAACTCCCATACTGTTTAAAGACGAAAGTTATTGAACAGTGCGTTCTACCTGTCAAAACTTACGGTGCCAAAACATGGATACTGACAGCGAGGCTAGTCTACAAACTCCAAGTCGTGCTATGGAGTATAGAAAGAGCTATGCTTGGAAACTTTGAGGGATAAAAATCGAAGTGATTTGACAAACAACGAAAGTAACCGACATAGCTCTCAGGCCTAGTTCAGACTAGTATTTTAGTCGAGTACGAACGATTTTTTGCCGGTAAATCCGAAAATTGTTTGTACTCGAATAAAATACTAGTCTGAACTAGAGGTCCTTGAGTGGTGACGTCACGGTAAGCGGAGTGTAGGGCGCACGCAAAAAAAAACCCTCCCCCCCACTAGGTGAAGCGACGACCTCCCGAAGGTGGCTGGCAAAGCCAAAAATAGAGCAGGATGGTGCTGCTTGAAAGAGGCCTATGTCCAACAGTGGATGCATAATGGCTGATGATGATGATGTAATTTTAAATGATACCTAATTTATTAATCAAATTATTTATTAAAAAAATTAAATAGAAAGTAATTTGCATGCCAAATAGGCAATATATATTTACCATTTGCATCACCTACCACCTGTATCTGTAAATAAATAAATTGATTGATTGATTGATGATTTAAACAAATTATATAAATACAGGAATATTAGTCATATTTAATCAGGCTCTAATAGTATCTTACCAAATTTGGATCAGTAGGGAGAACAACACGAGCAGAGAAGGGGAGTGTTGATCGATTGTCAAGGAATTCCTTAACCCTACATCCAGTAGTCACAAGTCCTGGACTTTGCTCGGTGTTTTTCTCTCTACCACGCGATGGACCCGGCACCTGCACCGGTGAATCCATGGAATGCTAAGATATTCGTCTCTCTCAAATATCGCTTATATTAATTACAAATTTTATAGAAATCAAATTGGTCACCAGGTAAAGTTTCCAGACAACAGAGCACAGCAGAACAAAAACCGCGACTTCATGTTCTCCCGCGAGCACGAGCCGTGCGAAGTGCGCGCCTCCACCAAGGAGGCTCTGCACGACGTGTTCAGACAGCTGTACGACGCGGTGCCCACAAAGCATCACAGGTGATTACGCAGCTTGCACAAGGGTCTTGACTAGGGCAGGCATTACAGAGCACAACAGAACAAAAACCGCGACCGCGACTGCTGAAATATAACGTGATGGGGAGCAGTAACAGTGATTGTATTATTATTTTGTGGTAGAGGAAACACCTCGAGCAGATTCCAGGACTTGTGGCCTTGGGTGTAGGTTTAAGGATTAGTAGGATTTCTTTAGAATACATTGACACTCAACTCCCCTGCCCGACTGTTCTCCATTTTCAATAATTACAACATAAAACATTAATAATTGCAACAAGACATTCTTGCAGATAATCACTAGCAGCGTGACGGTGTCCACGCTGCCTAAGAAATAGCTCAAGTCATCAAATATCCTCTTATTTATACCATCACTGTTGCAACAACTTCGTACCTATAGCTCCTTTCCACAATAACATAAATAATTAATGTTAATATCACCCGTAATCGAGGAACTTGCAACAAGGCTTTTGACTAGGGCAGCTATTATAGGTACAAATTGTACAAAACGGTTAGGGCATTGTACTCTATAAAAGAAAATACCTAAAAATGTGTATGATATACTTAGGTATAAGACTGAAACAGAGCGTTTTCGCTCGTATTGTCAAAAACATATTTAAAAACTAAAATTTTCATGTGATCACGTCTCAAAAAAAATATGATTTTTTAACTAGTAGAACGATAATGAACAATTTAAGACCGTTTAAAAAAAAGTGTCAACTAGCCTATTGATTTCAGATATCGCCTCATGAGTTACAACAGCGTATGGCGCGGGCACGACATCATGCAGTGGATCATGGAGAACACTTCGCAAAAAACCAGGTGAGTCCAGATTTTTATCGCTCACTGATAATTCCTGGATGAAAACATCGGCTAGATTACATTTTTATCTGATAACTTTATCCTATCTGGAAACCTAGTCATTTGTTCTGTATTCGTGAGAGCTCTGGAATACTTTTAAAATCTACTACTATTTCACTGTATTTTGTCGCTGAATGTATTTGTGTGGTTGTGGAATTAAGCAAACGGATGGATTTTGACGCGTCTTTTATAGAGTTATCAGATACTCTGAATTAGCATCTTAACTGTGAATTAATCAAAATGTGTAAATCCCCAAATGAGGAATAATTTGAACAAAAGTCGTTAATACAGCCAGATTTGATTATATCATGATCATATAGCTAGCCAGACTTTGATTGTTCGGGGGTTTTAATTTTTTTTTAATTTTTTCTGTTCGCGTACGTCAAATAACAGTCAGTTATGTATGTAAATAAATCTATACTTCTATACTAATATTATAAAGAGGTAAAGATTGTGAGTTTGTAAAGTTGTAAGCGCGAATTCCCACGAGAACTTTAGAAATCCATCCAACATGCCATAGACAGCTAATTGTAAACACACAATAAATAAAACATGACAACAAACAGCAAAAACATTTTGGATGGATCCCTTACATATAGTGTTTATTTCCGAAATACCAAAAACAGGGCCCAAGCCATGATCCTATGCCAGAGTTTGTTGAGCAACGGGTATATGGAGCGAATGACTGAACCGGTTCAATTTGCTGACTACGCGCTGTATCGTCCCATACAGCTGAGGCGGGACAGTGACTCCAATGATGCACCGTCGGGTAAGTTTAAAACCGATAAGGGCTCACAATTGGCTTCACCCTCTTCCACCACCTTCTATTGTAGTCCAATATAAGGTGGTGGAAGAGGGTGAAGCACACACAATCAAATTCACTAACAAAATTGTCGTCCGTCGTTTTTTGAGGAAGACGTGGTAAACTCAGACATTGAAAATATTTAACACCAATAAATATATCCTGTGTCCTGTGAAATTTTAAATCGGTTTTCAAACACGTGTTATTTTAACACAATGAAACATCCATTCTTTAGATGCAGTTTGTATGAACACGTTAGATCATGATCATATAGTTTTGACAGAGGGATAACCTCTAACGAGGCAGGTGCTATAGAAGGTAATTGGTCTGAGGCAATCCTCAAAAAAAGGTCCTGATCACAATTCGCGAAAATCGTCATCATTATCAGTCTATTTTAACGGCCCATTACTGGACTATTCCTCCTTCAAGGAGAGAGTACTGAAGGTAAAACATCCTCTCCAAAGTACAGGGGTGTAACACCACTAACTTCCCAACTCTGGGCTGAGAATTTTAACTAAAAATTTATTAGAAGACAGAAAACTCAGTATCTCATAGCCCGAACCGCCATTAACAGCCGATGTACGTTTACTGCACATAGGCCTCTCGTAGGGACTTCTAAACACAACTGTCTCGAGCCGCTAGCCTCCAATGGCTCCCTACAACAGGATTTAATATGGTTAATATTAAGTCTCTCTTAAAGCCTAAAGCCTGTCCAATATTTTCCTTAGAAAGGAAAGAGAACCACTAGTTGAGAAAGCACAAGCAACTCAGTTACTAAAGTATAATTAAAAAACTTCGGCAGTTATATGGATTGCATTTTTTACAGCGGAGGAATGTAATACTAGACTGGTAGAAAGCGTATCCTCATACTGTCTGGACTTAAACCTTGGAAACAGTTCCGCTAGACTTATCAAAGCTACGAAAACTGGTAAGTGATAGTTGTAACAAAATTTACACTTACTTCCTTAGTTACACGTTGTCTTCTTTTCTTTTGGAAAAACAAAGTTATGGAGTATAGAAAAATAAACAAATTTTTTTATATATTTCGGAATACTGCCATTATAATTACTAAAACTACTAATTGTGCAATATTCAAAATGAATGGGTTGCTTGATAAGTAAGGAATGTTTGTAAGTAAATTATTTTATGAATATTTTAATTTTAGAGGTAAAATCAACACCTACAAGCGAAGAAGACCACCCAATTTTGGATCATAATGAGAGTAAGTAGTTTATTTCATTTCAAAGTCAAATTTCATCCTAAAAACCAAAGATTGGTTAAGTATTTGAAGTATATATTTACTTTTTCTACTGCCATTTCGTTATCTACTCAATATAAAACCTCAAATTATCCCAAAGCTAATCATTCATACATACGTCGTTTTCAAACGGGTAAACCATGATACAATTATTTTTTATATACACTAGTCCGATTGCTTCATAATTATCTGTCAAATCGCACCTTTCGATACCGCCTAGACGGCACTCTCTCGTTTCCGATTCAATTCGAGCGGGCGTCCCTTAGTGCTCTCCCCGCGTCTATAATCACTCTTTACGAGTGAAATACCCATCAACTATCCAGGCGTGCACGTCGCGCTGTTCGCGGGAGACACCGCACTGTTTGTGACGCACCCTTACTGTCGATCCATAATAGCCCGCCTCCAGAAAGCGGTAAAACACTTCGCAAAGAGTACATAAGCAAAGTAGTTTCGCAAATGGAGGTTGGTGGAGGTAAACCCAGAGAAGAGTGCAACAGTACTCTTCTCAAGGGCAATTGCGCGGTATTATTTCGATTTAAAATAGGTCTCCTTATATGGAGCATCCATCCCCTGGCAACGTACTGCCAAATACCTAGGTGTGAGCTTTGATACCCGCATGAGCTTCGCAATTCACATACAGAAAGCCATAAAAAGAGCTGCTTATGTGATGGGTCGTATCTACCCTATGATTTACGCTCAAAGCAAATTATCTCTTCGCTCCAAGGTCAGTTCTTTATCCACCTAATAATGTCCTACGCTCTCTACAACTCTGAAAGCCTCAACCAACTAGTGATTGAGGCTTGCAACTACACCCCCGATCCCCACGCCGATTATTATAGATCTAAGTCCTGACGATGACAATGCTTTCCAGGCAACACAAACACAAGCTACACATCGTCTTCGTCGGCGAAGACGAGATCCCCGATATCTGACGTCACTCGGACGTGGTTTCATTAACCCACGATTTCGGGGGCGCTCGGACTGATACTCATGCACTTGGCCAAAACACCCATTCAGAATCGCCCTCTAAGCCGTGGTCCGATTCTCAAAAGAGAAACCCTTAAAGAGTCATTCCGCCTAAGTCTTCTGCTTCTGCCTTCGGGCCCTATCTGGTGATACTTCTGCGCTCCCCCGGTGATTTCGCTGAGATGCCTAAGGCATATAAACAATCTGAAAAATTTACGTAGGCGTGAGACCCGAAATAGAATCTGTGTGTTCCTTATGCCTATATATAATTGGAAATAGGATATGCCACGTCCCATATAAAATACTATATGTATGCAACAAGTTTAACTCGGTATCTTGTCTGTAGACAGCAACGACACAAAACAAGTGTGCAAAGCGATAGAGGAGTCAGGCGAGGAGCACCTGAAGCTGTTGATGCGGCAGTGGCTTGCGAGGGAGGCGCTGCCCGCCGCGTGGCTCGACGCGCTCTACCCGTTGTGCGTGCGCGCCGCGGACATCACTGCGCCCGGTGAGCAGCACTTGCGATCAGGATGATGATGATGATGATGATGATGATGATGATGATGATGATGATGATAATTATTATATACTACAGCCTTTCTTGATGAGTACTATTTATTACCAACAAAGAAATTAGAAATGAAGGTAGAAAACGCATGTCATTTCATAACATATTTATTTTAAGCTATGTATGGTTTGTTTATAAAATGTTATATAAAATATATTAACTACATCTAATTGTACTAAGCTTAATAATCAAATTTATTTTTATTAATTTAAGAAAAAGTTAATTATAAATATTATTAGGTGTGAAATGACTAGTGAATTATACCCTCTTTATTAATTTGTTTGTTGGTAAATAGTACTCATCAAGAAAGGCTGTAGTATAGTTTGTGTAGTCTACTATAGTTAGCAATTACTTAGCTAACTGTTGCTCTTAAAACATGTCGAGTTACGACACAAGATAAAGATGATTTGAGGTCTTTGTATCAGCTTCCAATTTTACACAGGCACTAAAAGTAAAATAAATCCTAATGATTTTACCAATTTTATGTTTTAGTAATGTATGTTTTTTTTTGTTTTGAAATTAAATGCACTTTTCAAAAACTTTAACTAGTTTTTGAAAAGTGCGCGTTGCCAGTGATGACTTACAGAACTGAGACTTAGCTAACTACGGGCCTCATTAGAAGATCAAAGTCACTCAGCGGGCGATGGAGCTATACGTAGCGTTTTCTGCGTGATCGAGTCAGGCATGAGGAGATCTGCAGAAAAACCAAAGTCACTGACTTAGCTCAGTGAGTCACGTAGCACGTAGTAGATGATGATGATGATGAAGGTGACGGTGACGATGATGATGATGCCACTTGCAGACATGCTGAGCAGCGACATCGACGTGCGCAACTACGTGCAGGTGAAGAAGGTGGCGGGCGGCAGCATGGCCGACAGCTGCGTCGTGCCGGGCGTCGTTATGACCAAGAACGTCGCGCACAGGTGTCAACAACATTTTTTTAAACTAATCAAATTTATTTAAACTAATCAAAAGAAACCGACCATTTCTCATACATTGCTGGGCACAGATTTTATGCATGAACCTTTACAATGCTTTAATTAGTGTCATTTATTGAATAATATTCACTTTTAAACCGATTTAATTTGAGTTTGACAGTTGCATAATTACATTATAAAATGGATGAAAATTTAAATTTTTTTACAATTTGAATTCAAATTATTTTTGGTGTTTTTGATTAAATATAAATTTTTTTTATCAGTTATTATAATTTTTTTAATGTGTTGGACTCAAAATAGTCCGTCTCCTTTTTTTTAATGTATGGCTTCGTATGTGCGTATAGCTAGTCCTCAACTAATAATCCTCTTCAAGTAAATATTCTGCTTGATTGGAGTGATATTGGTAAAAAATAGTCCATCGTCTTTCATTGTCCAGAGAAGGCAACCTTATAAAAATGAGACCTGAACACGCAGAACAATATTTAAAAAAATGCATTCAACTTTATGCAATAAAACTCTAAAATGAAGCAAATCAATAAAAATATAACAAAAGCTATATATGTGATTCCTACGAATTTTATGTAAAGTGAAAAAATAATGAACAATTTGTCTTTTTGTAATAAAAAATTAATTAATAAAATGGTTTCAGAGGTATGCCGAAACACATATCCAACCCCACGGTGTTACTGCTGGACTGTTCCATCGCGTACCAGCGAGTGGAGGGGAAGCTTACTTCGTTGGAGCCACTCTTGATGCAGGTTAGCATTCATCATCATCATCATCATCATCATCATCATCAGTGCTATTTTTATGTGGTTTCGGATCACGAAGTTCTGGGTTCGAATTTGAGTTTTTTTTAATCGATAATTTTGACGGCCTCCGTGGCGCAAGGGTGGATTTATAAGACGAAGGCCCTGGGTTCGATTCCCGGCTGGGCCGATTGAGGTTTTCAGAGGTCCACCCGGACCAATAAAGAAGCTCTGGCTGGTGGGAGGATTCGGACGTGACTAGTTACCACCTTAACGGCATAGTCAAGGGATTTGGCGTTCCAATTTTGACAACAGCAAAATAGTCTTAAAATCAGTCTGAAGTCAGTGCAAGTGCAAGTGTCAAACGTGCGAACTTCAGCCGTAACGCGTTACGTTACCAAGGTCACCCTCCCATAAAAAGTTATGACTTCAAATAGTTAATTTGATAATATTCAACATGTCAGGAACAAGAATACCTAGTTCGTTGCGCCGCCCGGATATCGGCGCTTCGCCCCAAAGTAGTCCTAGTGAGGGGTAACGCAGCCCGGGCAGTGCAAGACGCCCTGCGCGCGGAGGGCGTAGCCCTAGCCGTGGGCGTGCGCGACAGGGCGCTGCGGCGGAGCGCCCGGTGCGCCAGGGCTGATCTGGTGGCCTCCATAGATGCCAGGATTGGGATGCCACGACTGGGGACTTGTAGGAACTTTTATGTTAAGAATTGTAAGTAAATTATTGTTATGTACCCATTGACTTTATAATAAAAGGACGCACAATTATGTAGAAAATTTCACTTGAAATGTGGTCACTTTTGCTTTGACAGTTTTAGAATTTTTGGTAAAAAAAAATTATACTAAAGGTCTTTAAATATAGTCCAATAATCAATAAAATCCCAAATTCAGGGCAAATTGAATCTTAAGGATTGAGTGTAAGGTTGAATTTGCAAATGCGATTACTTGAATTGAGTGCTAAAATGTTGTGTTTGGCACTCATTGAGTGGGGACGTTTTTTGGTCGCTGTTTGTGCATCCACTTTTGAATAGGAGATCAATGTATGTACCAATTAATCTGCTCTCTTGTGTAGTTGACTAGACAGAATTAAACATAACACGGATATAGATAAGATGGAATTTAAAAATCTCAAATATTACGACAGAAAATATTATACGAAATAAATGATAGAAAATATTCACATTGACACATTGCACATAGGTTGCCTAGTTAAATTGCGGCCGAATTAAATTCTTCTTCTTCCCTTATTAGTTAATTTAAAAAATCATACAATATTCAATAGAATATACTCATAATAATTGAAAAAGTAAAGGTTGCCTGCTTTCATACTGCAACTGTGCGGTTGCCAGATATAAACAGTTAGGTAATGTTATTTATATACCCTTATCAGTTATTTAGTCGTCTAATATGTCTTATTTTTATGTTTTATTTAACTGTATTAAGTTGCCTTTGATTAAGTTCATGGTTTTCTAGGTTTACATTTATTAAAACTTTAGATTGAATTGTAATGAAAAGCATCGAAAACAAAGACACTCAAATTAGTACTTTAGTAAAAATATAGTAATAAATGACTAAATACAAATACAAATACAATTTAAATGTATTTCGTAATATTGTCAGTTTCTAGCAAAACCCTGATGGTATTAGAAGGTTGTGCGGAACCACAACTGGGCTGCTGTATACTCCTCCGTGGAGGATCTCTGCAGGAGCTCGTACGTGTCAAGAGAATTGTGAAATTCATGCTCCTCGCGTGTTACAATTGGAAACTGGAAAAGGCTTTCCTAGGCGACATAGAGGCTGTGCTACCCGAACCTGGGACTTTTGTAGATGATGACGACCAATATACCGAAAACAACAAAGTAGTCAATGACACTGATGTAACAAAACTCAATACTCAAGATGATATTGACGATAGTAATGATATTTCTGAGGGAAGCGATAAAATATTTGGTAATACAAGTAATTCACTCATTACGAAACAGAATGAAGACGAATCAAAAACGAATAGTGATAATAATGAATCTCGTGATGGATCTCAAAGTGAAGTGAATAAAACAAATGAAAATGAATCAAAACAAGTTAAATTGAGTGAAAATATTGAAATGAACAAATCAATGGAAATAGATGATCCGTTGCAGAAGTCGAAGCATTTTTCGCGGAAGACTGACAGTGATAAAAATCTCAGTTGCGGTGTACTTATCAAGGACTTTAGCGATCCGTTACAATCTAGACTTTCGGTGGACGACGAGGTTTTCCTGCCTAAAGAGGAGGCCACGTTGAAAGCAGATAGTCATAGTGAAAGGTGAGTTACAATTATTATTGCCTTTATTCGTTAGGATTGTGTAACAGATCTACACTAATATTATAAAGCTAAAGAGATTGATTGTTTGTTTGTTTGAACGCGCTAATCTCAAGAACTACCAGTCCGATTTAAAAAAAATATTTCAGTTTCAAGGAAGGTTATCCTACTTCCTACTAATATTATAAAAGCGAAAGTTTGTATGGATGTTTGGATGTTTGTTACTCTATAACGCCGCTACTACTGAAGCGATTTAGCTAAAATTGTGAATGGAAATAGATTTTACTCTGAATTAACACATAGGCTACTTTTTATCCCGGAAAAATCCATGGTTCCCGAGGGATTTGTGAAAAACTAAATTCCACGCGGACGAAGTCGCGGGCGTTCGCTAGTAGGCTATATATTATCCCTGTATTCCTAGGGGGACGAGAACCACGCAGTTGAAACCGCGTGGCGTCAGCTAGTAAAGCCTATAAGCCTTCCTTGATAATGGGCTAACTAATAATAAAGGATTTTTCAAATAGGACCAGTAGCTCCAGAGATTAGCGCGTTCAAACAAACAAACTCTTCAGTTTTATAATATTAGATGGGAGTGCGCTAACCGGCTGTTATTTCTGCGAGAAACATTGCATTACATTCTTTTTATTACAAAGATATAATTTAAGGTAAGGAATACTTACAAATGAAACGTTTCTCCATCTTTAAACTACAAATTGTTGGCCCTTTTTATGCCATTTACACTACACTACACAAACCAGTATTTTTAGGGAGCTCTTTACACGACGAAAACAATGAAACATCGATTCTATAGAAACTGTTTTTATAAACGCGTCAGATCATTGATTCTTGATCTTGGTCAAAGGGGTAATGTCTAGCGAGCTAGACAGGAACTAGGTCTTTAATTTAAATAGTCAAAGTTCTACGTGGGTGTCCGCTAATTAAATAAAGAATTTAAGGAAATGTCGCAAATATTTCACAAAATGATGGTGATGATGATGATGATGGTCAGATGGTGCACAGACGACGTGGTGCTGTCCATGTCGCCCAACATAGTGATCCCGGCGCCGTCGCTCAATCTGCTGCCGACGCAGACGCCGCAGACGCCGCACACGCCGCGCGCGCTGCGCAAGGAGTCCGCCAGGGCTCCGGCCAACACTTCGAAGGTTCAGGTAACTCAACTAGTACCGGATTGAACCTTAAACAAAATAAATCCTGGCTGAGATTGTTGTGAGCTCCTTTCCGACCAAGCCGCATTTGGAATTCTCGTAACTTTAAGTTTAATTTTTAAATTTTTATTATTACCATTAAATCATACAAAATTACTTGTAAACTGAAATTGATATAAACTTTGATGTGCTAAGCAATCATCGCCTCTATCCTCCTATCCTTAAGTAAACTAGAAAATTTAATTAAAAAAACGAATGCGCTTTAGATCACACGACTGAGGTAAAACTTCTTTTTAAAAAAATCCGACAAATAGAGAACCTCATTTTTTAAAGTCGAATTTGTGAGCAATAGATTCCTTAAGGTGCATAAAAAGGGATTGTTTCGAAGTTCTCTAAAAACGCCATCTACGAGTACTTTAAAATAAACACTGTTTCACTATGCTTGTAGATGGTAGCACTTATCGAGTACTTCCATAACGCATTTACTAAATAACTCTTCAAGTCAAGCTTGCGTTAACAAGTTTTACTTAAAAATTTTAATACATATCTTAAGTAGGATATGTATTACTCAAAATTGCTTATTTGACTTTTCTCTACTATTTTTATAACTGCACACTTATGGCAACTTAAACAGAATACTATTACCCAATTCTTGAAATAAATGATACGTATTCCAAATAGCCAAATTGGATAATACGTCTTTTTGGTACCCATTTGAAGAACGTCATCTTACATTAAGTAAATGCTGCATTTTTCTACAATTAGGATACTCACCCATTCGTCAGTAAGCCGATAACAGCGCCAGCGGACGACGCTTCGTTGCGCGCCTCCCTGGCAAATTTCCGCGCCGTGGGCTGCCAGCCGCCGGCCAACAAACATAAACGTGCGTAACTCGATCACCAAAATCTCTCTTCTTGCTCGCACTTTTCATTACTAAAGGTCGTGTTCATTCCACTCAATTTTCAAATCCGGTTCAAGGCATGCACCTCCAATGTTTAATTTTAAATGTAAAATATCTCAAATGGTGAAGAAAAAACGTCGTGAGGATACTCGGAAATTTTCTAAATTCTCTACGTGTGTGAACTCTGCCAATCTGCTTGGGTTACCTAACCCCTCTTATTTTGCAAGAAGACTTGTTGTTCAACAATGAGCCGAATATGGGTTGAGAATGATGATGTATATGATAAAATCAGCTATCTTAATACCTATAACGCTACGTTTAAGTGTATATATTTATATCGTAGCCGAATGTCCTCGCTACCGAGTGTCGGTGGTGAAGCGTTCGCCGCAAGAGGCGGAGAGCAGCAAGCCCGCGGACAGCGAGCCGGTGGACGCGCTGTCGCCGGAGAACCACCAGCGGCTGAGCCTGCTGCTGTACAGCTACTGCGGCAAGTCGCCCAACGTGCCCGACTTCTGCGTCAACCCCTGGTAGCTTGACCTCTTCTGACCTTGACTTTACTTTTATACAAGACTAGTGGACCCGGTCAAGCTTCGCTTTGACTTATGTGCACTTCTTCCCTATCCCTACTGTACACTACTCTACCCCTACCATACCCTACTCCTTGACTCTTAAACGTTTGTATGGGAAATAGAAAAGGGTTGTTTTTATGGTTTTCCCGGCAATTATTCTAATTTTTCTCACCTTTTAAACCTTCCCTATACCTCCACAAACATTTGAAGACCAAGATAAGATAAATCCGTTCAGCCGTTCTTAAGTTTTAGCGAGACTAACGAACAGCAATTCATTTTTATATATATAGATAGGTTTTACGTTTTCTTGATCTCACCCAGTGGCGTAGCCTCCTTTAGAGGATCATCCTCCTTTATCAAAATAGGCTATTTGATACTTTTTTGAAATGGTCTTAAATAGTTCATTATCGTTCTACTAGACTGAAATATTTTATTTCATATTTTTTGAGACGCGATTTGATGAAAATTTTAGTTTTTTAATAGGTTTTTGACAATACGAGCCAAAATGCCTGTCTGCCATGACAGTCTATATTTCAACTGTTTCATGACGTCTCTATAATAAATCCCATACAAATGGAGCGTTTTAAAAAAATATTAGTTAACAATCAGTTCGACGTTTAGTACAAATGTTTTAGTGACGTCACAAAATGGACAACAGCGTTTTTGACGTTTGAAAAAATACGTGATAATTAAATTAATTTTTATAAGAAATCCTTAACTTTAATTATTTGATATCGATATATTTCGGACCCTTATTCTATGTACTACACGAAATTAATATTATTTGTATTAAATTTGATATGATTCAACTACCCTAAAGGTTGATAGGGCTAGAGTAAAAAAACAAAAATGGTTGCATAAAATAAATATGACAGTAACTTAATCTATGTACTATGTTTCCATTTGTGGGCTGCACGCTTAATCCGGGAAAAAATATTGCTTTTTTTGAATTTTGTTATTTCTGAAGTGAAACTCTGTAGGTAGTTTTTATGTTTTTTTTTTCGGTTAGCACCAGATTAAGTGACATTATAGATTAAATTTTACCAGCTATTGCTTTCACACGTAAGGGGCTTCTTTATCATTGATACAGCTGATACGGCGGTCTGATCTCACCAGATGGTAAGTGTAGATTTCTTTTTGCGCAGGATAGTGTCAATGGAGATGTACGGACGGCACGACATCTCGCTGGGCGGTTTCCTCGAGAAGTACTGCTTCAACAGCGACCACAAGTGTCCCGCCTCCAACTGTCACATACCGATGAACCAGCATATTAGAAAGTTAGTCATTTGTAGTTTTATGAATCTTTGACTCCCAGGGGATCATTCAGCCGCTGAGTATCGAATTTAACCTCTACTTGTTCGAGAATTTTAAATGATGCCCAGGGGGTGAACCTACAACGTCTATGAATTCCACTGTAACAAAAGCAATTATAGCGACCGTGAATGGAAATGATGAAAGGGAAAAGCCAAAGCGAACATTTTCATTAAAGGCCAATTCAAGATTATCATACGGTGATAAACTTATTTGAAAGGGTATGATAAAAGGAAAAGAAAAGAAGAATGCAAGGGTCGTAGTAAGTGGAAGAACGTAAAATGAAAATACTCTTTATTGTACAAAATAATTATAAATTTAGAATACAAAAGATATAAAGACAGGTATACAAGTATAAATAAGCGGCTTTATCGCTAAGAAGCCATATCTGCAATTATGAATTTCAATATTTAGCTTTAAACGTGGTATCTGTCTAATAGTACGGGAATGATGATGTATGACTTTTATGCTTGATTTTTTTAGAATCATCATATTAATTTTTGGTACTGTCCGGGTTTGTCCGAAGGTTCGTGCATGACGACGTGTGCATCACCATAACCTGCAACACCATCGGCCACAGCAACGTCGACAAAGCCAAAGAGGAACAGAGCAAACAGGTAATTACTAAATGCATTTTAAACTGCAATTACGACAACCTAAGATATCTTATCAAAAAATACATAGATCCACGTGCACACCGTCTATGAGTGAAATTGTCGTCGCATGAGTCGCGACTGTCGCGGCACAGTACCTCTGAACAAGAATAATGTATATGTGTTTGTAAAGGTAATGTTCTGGTCGCGCTGCGAGGTGTGCGGCGCAGTGTCGCGCGGGTCGCGACTGTCGCGGCTGGCGCTGTCGCTGTCGCTGGCTCAGTACGTGCGCACGCGATTGTCTGCGCCGCGGTACGCGCGCGCGCAGTGTGCGCATCCACTCAACGCACACTCGCACGCCTTCGTCAGCCGCCTCACTACAGCTTGCTTTAGGTAAAATCTATAGTAACAAAAATTAGACTGATAATGATGATGTTACAAACCAACCTGTGTGTTGCTGTGATTTGCCCCCGGTAGAATACAATAAAACGGTAGAATATATGAATCCGAGTGGGTCAGAGTTTAAAAAACTTATTTTGACTATATTTAACAATATTACAGGTGTCAGTTATAGCTCAATAGATGACATCTGCCTCCGATTGCGGACGGCATAGGTTCGGATCCTCAACCACTCGGGGCACGCACCTCCAACTTTTCTGATATGTGTATTTAAGAAATTAAATATCACGTGTTTCAAACGGTGAAAGAAAAAATCGTGACGAAACCTGCATATGAATTTTCTTAATTCTCTGCGTATGTGAAGTCTGACAGCCCGCATTGGGTCAGTGTGGTGGACTATTGGACCTAAGCCCTCTCATTCTGAGAGGAGACTCGTGATAAGCAGTGAGCCGAATATGTATATATAATATATACAATATTTCACACTAGACTATAAAGCTAATACACAAAAATTACTTTTACAATCAAAGAGCTCAAGTTTCCCAAGAAATTTTTCCTGTATGCCATGGTTATTAGTTCACCAAAAACTGTGTAGATACCCGTTTTGGTCTTTTGAGCCCTAGAGTATGCCTTTTGGTAGAGTTTCTACACTCGGTCATTCTTGCATCGCTGCAGTAACCGTAACAGCTAGACGCTCTTAACAGACTTTATAGACAGCTGTTGTCACCAGATACAACAAGATCCCAATGTACGAGATCCAGCTGCCACCAGACGTGATAGCCATCAGCTACGACACCAAGCAGATGCGCGACGCGCTCATCTCGCATCTCAACGAGCTCATGCTCAAAGGTAACGTCTCAGTATACACCATTCAGATCCTGATGTTCAAAATCTCATTAATCATAGAAAACTATCCCCTGTAAACACTGTAAATAGATCTTTGCACACGTTCTACGAAACCCCGCTCTGTTTCAATCAATCTAAGGAGTAGGTGGTAGCCTCGCGCAATTAACCTTTAAGCTTTAAAAAAATCCACTAGCGGCAGCACCGCTAGGGGGTCCATATGTTTTGAATTCTCTATTAAAATCACTATTCATTCCAATGATTTTTTTTATAATTACCGTTTGCAATGCATTCTTCCATATACATAATTCCATTATAGTTCTATACGTTTGACGTTGTTGTCAATAGAGAGTTCAAAACATATTATGTACCCCTGCTTCCTTTAGAAGATGTCTTTTAAATCTTCCCTGAAAAAGGCTTATTACACCGGCAATCACGCCCTTTTGTCTACAACATAAAATACTTGGCGGCAAAAATAATCTAGACAGTAGAACTTCCCTGAACAAGATCTGCCACAAAAATCTCTATGGCTTTGACTTTAAATGTTTTCCCAGGTCACGAGACATTCAGCAACGCGCCGGAGGTGGACATAGAGAAAGAGTATGCGGCGTTCAAACAGCACATGGAACAGATCCACCTCGCGCTCACCTGTACCCATGAGCAGGCCTCGCTAGCAGGTGTGTGTTTACTCATTCCAGGATAGGTAGGACAGAGAACACGTTCTACGATTCTTGTACATCACCTTTGTTTCTTTTATCTCGTCAATCCGTTCGTGCATGTTTATATTCATTCAGGTTATCCTTAACCCTTCCCTATCCTTAATCGTTCGCCTTGGCCTTCCCTTTCAAGCAATTCTATTCACCCTCTCCCTTATAAGTCCATTTTTTGGCTAATAATAGGGATTTCATTTATTTTAATTCATTCATCGTTTTTACGTGGCTAAACCATCTAAGCATACCTTTCTAGATTTTCGTCACTACATCTTTATTTATTCTATTTATGGAACACCAACAGGTTACAATAAAAATATGGACCATTCCTTTTTCCTTTTTTTTTTTAAAAGAGCAACTGTTGAGTTTCTTGCCGGTATCTTCTCAGCAGAACCTGCCTTCTGAACCGGTGGTAGAATCTTTACAAATAGTCAACTGACGTGTCAAAAGTGCTTGTAAACTGAGCCTACTTGAAATAAATGATTTTTGATTTTGATTTTTTATAGTAAACATTTGATGAGTAATTCATTCGTTTATTCTTCTTACATGCTATTTTCCAAATCTGTCAAGCAGTTATTTATGAATAGGTTGAACAACCATGGTGACACAATACATCCCTGTCGAACACCACTTTCGACTGGCAACCCCTCAGTATATGACCAATTTAAAATGAAAAGATGTCTGAAATGTAGGCCATATTTGATGTAACTGTTCAGAACGAGTGCGCAAGCTGTGGAGCGTGTACGACAGCATCATATCCGGCGAGAAGATGCTACGCGACGCGCAGGACGCGCGAGCCACGCACCGCCCGCGCGCGCCCGCTGATACCGCCTGTGAGTTACACTTGTATTGTATTATGATTCAGTTGTATAGCTTGGCAAATTCGTTCGTAACACTCTGCGCGGGCCGGGAGGGGGGGGGGGGGGGGGGTAAGACGTCCTTTCCCCCCGTCACCCGCATATCATGCAAGTGTCATCAATGAACTTGCCAAGCTATAGTACTAATGGATTCCCCCGGTTTTACCACAGTATCATAATAGGCATTACTCACTGGTAATGAAGCCTTACATTGGTAAAAGGATTTTTTGTTTTTTTGGTCCATTACTTTCGAAGTTTCTTCATGCAAACAAACTCTTAAACTAGCGGTTATATTCTGATTGCCCTTAATCTATTTACAGCTGACGATAAAACTGAATTGGAAGAATCAGTGGATGTAGCTAATAGCGAAATTACAGGTAAACTCACCTAGAATTTTTTTTGCTGTGACAATTTACCTTACACAAATTGTTGTTATTAAAATGAAATCTATTGCAGAAAACCTCAACAAAGACTCTGACAAAGATCACGCAGGTATGTATAAATATGAAAAATATTAGTATTTTTCTATCAATTCAACTAAATACTTAAAATGTATTTATTCATTGTAGGAACTGAAGAAGACGAGGAGAAGGGTGATAAAAAAACCGTCAAACAAATACTGTCGCAACTGCTTTCAAATAACCAGCCGGCCAATCAGGTGATTAGTTCATTAAAACCATTTTCTTTGTTTTCTAATAGTCTTGAATAAGTTGTTTTTAATTCTTTATTTTCATGAATAAGCTATGTATTTTAAAGAGTGTACGGAGTAAAGTGTGATTAATTAATTAATTTTGAACATGTATTTCGAGACATATAAAATTGTGCCTCTATTTCGTGGTGTCGGTCTTAGCCATTAGCTGATAATAATGATGGGCGATGGACCGAGTTCTCAGTTCGCTGAAAAATCAATGTCACTGGCATAGTCCAATCGCGAAGCTGAAGTAGAAATGGGCAGAACACATAGTTGGGAAAGCCGATGGACGTTGGGGTCCCAAGATGCTGGTTGACATCAAGCTGGTTGCAGGCAGTCGCTGGATGCTGGTGGCTCAAGGCAAGGTATTTGGAAATCCAGCAGTGGACGTCGATCGGCTGTTGTTGATGATGATGATAATGATGTCGACGACGACGACGACGACGACGACGACGACGACGACGACGACGACGACGACGATGACGATGATGATGATGATGATGACGATGGTATTATTTCCGCAGGGAGGTATGATAATATCGAGCGGCTTGGTGCCCGTGGTGGTAAAGGCGGGAGAGATCGGCTCCGTCATAGCGGCCACGCTCGCCTCCGTCACCTACCAGAAAACAATGCAGCAACAACGACACACGTGCGTATTCACACATTATATTCATTAACTAGCGGACGACAAACGGCTTCAACCGCCTAGTATCCCTGGGAATATGTAGCCTTTGGTACTCCTTTTATTGGCCAACTACTATCAATGTAAATGAAAAACAAAACCAGTACCAATATTGTCCCCTGGTCGACCCATTTTTTTAGTCTTGCTCTGATTTTTGATTATATATTTTACTTATACCTCGGATTTTACAGAAGTCAGAATGAATTCGATGATGCCGAAAACACGAATGCGGTCAAAGAGAAAAGTGAGACAGATAAATCGAAGGTCAAAGCTAACGAACATATTGAAGTACTTCTAAAGGTGAGACTCTGAGAATACTAGTTTTTATAAATATGTTGTCAAGTTTCTGTAAAGAATATAAAGAGCCAAAAATCAAAACACCCTAAGTAATGATTGTAATAGCTTTAAGAAATTAGATTATCACAATATCTAAAAATTATTTAAAAAAAAATAAAAATTTTAATAAAAAAAAATTCAACCGACTTCCAACTCAAAAATTAACCTAAACTAAAAAGCAAAAAATAACATCTTACCTATGTGCTACCTTCTGATCAGTTTGAAGGCGGTGCCAATCCAGTGTCATGTTTTAATTAAAGCCATTTCTGAAAGAACCACAGAAATTGTGTAATTTAAACTACTTGAATTAAAACATCACTGGCTTGGCACCGCCTTCAAACTGATCAGAAGGTAGCACATAGGTAAGATGTTATTTTTTGCTTTTTAGTTTAGGTTAATTTTTGAGTTGGAAGTCGGTTGAATTTTTTTTATTAAAATTTTTATTTTTTAATTTTTAGTGTTAGCACACCTACTGAGTGTGAACTGACTGTCCTCCGTCTTCATCACCAGACCCCCTATGCAGTCACAATCCATATGGGTGGAAAGTTCTCATCAATATAAAATTTATCAAGTCCAAACACAAGGTAGCTACTGTGAACCGTCGAGGAGTTCCCTTAACTCTCCTTCATCTTCATCACCAGACCTCTAATACAGTCACAACCTATCCAGGTGGAAAGTTCTCATCAATACAAAATTATCAAGTCAAAACACAAGGTAGCTACTGTGAACCGTCGAGGAGTTCCCTTAACTATCCTTCGTCTTCATCACCAGACCCCTAATACAGTCAAAACCCATCTAGGTGGAAAGTTCTCATCAATACAAATTGATCAAGTCCAAACACAAGGTAGCTACTGTGAACCGTCGAGGAGTTCTCTTCACTGTCCTTCGTCTTCATCATCAGACCCTTAATACAGTCACAACCCATCTAGGTGGAAAGTTCTCATCAACACTAATAAATGAAGCCCAAACAAAAGGTACCTGCTGTAAATCGTTGACGAGTGCCATCGTCTGTGTTTCGGCTCCATCATCAGACCAACTCCAGACCTTCATAAAATTGTAGTGGTTTAAAATACCTTATGGAAACACTAACAAACGCACTAGCCGTCTCTACGATTTTCGAAAGTTCCCCTCGATTTCTCCAGGATGCCATCATCAGATCCTGACATGAAAAAAATGGGAACACCCTGGAATCAAACCCTTCAAAACAAAAAAAGAATTTTCAAAATCGGTCCACAAATGACGGAATTATCGCTGGACATACATAAAAAAAAAAAAAAAAAAAAACATACATACAGCCGAACGTAGAACCTCCTCCTTTTTGGAAGTCGGTTAAAAAACAGTAGAAGGGTTGATGAGGTAACATCTAGGTGTCCATTTTTGCCTGCGTATATTATTACATTAAAAACATTTACTAAGTTGGTTACTATATAATTGATGATTTTTTAATGATTACTAGGAGGCCATTGGATCAGCTTCCATCTTCACACACAAAGTAAAAGTAAAAGAAATTGCAATGATGAAACTATTGTAAATTATAATAATTTTTTAAAAGAGCATTTTGTGAGTTTGAACTTGCCGGCTCTTCTCAGCAGAATATGCCTTTCGAATCGGTGGTAGAGTCTTTACTAATGTCCAAACTTGACGTTTCAAAAGTGCTTGTAAACAAAGCCTACTTGAATTTTTTTTTTGTTTTGAAATATCTCAGGACGGCTTGCTCTGTCGCGTGTACTATGCGTGCCAGTTCCACAAGCTGCGCCACATGCTGCTGGCGCCGCTCGACGTCGACGCGCACAACAAACAGTTCTGGGAGGATGCCAAGTGCTGTGACGATCTCAAGGACAAGGACAGTGAGTTGCTTCGATTGTATGAATGTCAGTCGTCTTGGGTCGTCATGAGCCGTGATAGTACGACGTGTTCCGTAAATTACGTAGGGAGTAATGGCTGGCTGAGTGCTAGCTATATAGGTGACTACCTCATTCTTGTCGTGACGTTCGATCCGTCTACACCTTTTGTTGGATGACCATTCAAGGATTATTTTGGGATAGGAGAACGACTTGAGTGGAGAAGGGGAGTGTTAGCTACTTTTAAAAGACATTTTTAACTCTACACACAACGGTCACAAGTCCGGGACTTCACTCAAAGTTATTCTCTGCCACTCGAAGGTTTATTAGTAACATTCTTAGTCGGAATTTTTAGACCTGATAGGTTCCCATTCAATAATCGTGGGTTTGATCTTTAAATCCGCTTATGATGTCAACCCGTTTTACCGACAGACGCTTGACTTAAATAGCTAGATGGTGAATGTGTTTCGAAAAGTGTAATCGAGCGATGCGTGCTGCCATCTACAACCATAGTGAAACCAGTACAACCAGTACAACCATAGTCTACCAGTAGATGGCGCTCTTAGAGAACTTTGAAATAATCCCTTTTTCCACACTTCTGTTGCGATTCGGTTGTGTCTGAGGCTCTTAGATGGCGCTTTGCATTTTTATTTTTGAATGAAGTTTTACTTCAGTCGTGTAGTCTAAAGCACATTGTTTTTTAATTTTTGGGAAAATATTTTATAGCAATAATGTGTATTGCGATTTTACTGTAAATGTCGATTCGAACTTACGAGTAAAGTAAATTTTTGGGAAAATATCATATTTTATAGCAATGTGTATTGCGATTTTACTGTAAATGTCGATTCGGACTTACGAGTAGAATAGGTAAATTACTTTACCAAACATGCAGAATAACTGTCTTTATTTCAGACAAAGGGTTGTGCGAGATCGAGGAAGGGTTTATAAGATCTTTGGCGCACTGCGTTCCATGGGCCGCTAGAGGTGGCAAATCTGGATCCACCTTCTGCAAAACTAATGGTAATTATAATATTAAGAAATGTCCAGTTAAACTTTGAATTCCCACAATGAAAGCTTTCAAAAGTGAAGTGCATATGTTTGTTGTACTACCACCATTCTGGAAGATAGAATATACTGAGAAGAGTCGAGAAGGATTTTAGCAGTTGCTCTTTTAAAAGAATCCGTTATCATTCATAATTATCGCTAAAGTCATTTTTTATTGTAAATGTGATTAAACTAATCTGAATTATTGCAGGCATCTTTGCAATAAGCAATTAACAGTATTTAAAAAAATTAAATATCGCGTGTTTCAAACGGTGAATAAAAAACATCGTGAGGAAACCTGCATATTAGAGAATTTTCTTAATTCTCTGCGTGTGTCTGTCAATCCGCATTTTGCCAGCGTGGTGGACTATTGGCCTAACCCCTCTCATTCTGAGAGGAAACTCGAGCTCAGTGAGCCGAATATGGGTTGATAACGATACGAATTAACAGTTTAGCATTTGGCAGGCAGCAAGCAGGTCTAAGACCTTGTCCAGAATGGGCGAATTCGTCGCGAATCGTATCGCGCGAATTCATACGCGAGTTGTCGGAGTATTAGACATCAATACATCGCGTCTACACACATCGCGCGAATTCAAAATACGCGTGTAAATCGCGTGCACTACGCCAGACTCGACACGCGCTTGATTCGCGCGGATTGCGCGCATTGCATGCGAGTCGAGATACTAGGGACGCTTTTTTGCGTCCAGTTAACGCGCGAACTCTAGAGCGAACTCCATATTTCGTACTGGATTCCTCTCCAAATGCTCGCGCGTTGGTACGCACCTTGTGGACGCAACGTAATACGCGCGAGAGAATCGCGGCGAATTCGCACTTTCTGAACTGAGCCTAAAATGGCCTTGGCTTGTTGTAAAAGGGCTAACTCGTCGTTACTTGCTGATAAATAGTTATTATCATATATTTCCTGTCATCCAGACGACAGATACGTGCTGAAGGAGATGACGAAGCCGGAGTGGCAGCAGTTCCTAGAGTTCGCGCCGCACTACTTCAACTACGTCACCAACTGTCGCCACAGGAAGTCGCCCAGTTTGCTCGGTATTAATTCATTATACGGGGAATACGGGGATATATAGCCTCATTTTTCAAAACAGACCAGTAATTCCTGAGATTAGCGCGTTTAAGCAAACAAACTCTTCAGCTTTATAAGTTGTATGTATATGTATTAGTACAGATCAGTCGTTTCAAAATAAACTGGATTCATTGGCCTTGTATCATTTTATAAAATGTAGTATTAGAGTGCTAAAATTGAGAAAGTGTCATATTTATTTTTGTTTTTAGTAATCTGTTGTATTGTCTTAAAGTATTATAATCTGTGGCTAAATAGAAAATTTTGATAAAATGTAGAGAATATGTTCCAAATAAAGTAGCAATTCTTTCAGCAAAATAGATTACTCCTTAGATGTTATAAGTCTTTCAGTTTCAGACAGAACAGAAAATTTTATGGTTAATTTATAAGGATTTTATAACGATGATGATTTTATTATTCATTGTAATTATAATTAATAATAAAGTGTTAATAATTATACATTTATTAACATGCGTAGAGAAGTAGTAGTGATGTTAATAATTATTGAAATTATTGAAGTGTGATTTATCTTTTTAGCGCGTATCCTGGGCGTGTTCAGTGTGGGCGGTGCGGGGAGCGGGGTGCTGGTTATGGAGAATGTGTGGTGAGTATTTAACACATGTATCTTCCATAGTACTTTGTTGATTTTGTACTACTAAAGCTAAAATCGATGTGAAATTTTTATCAACTAACAAATAAAAAATGAGGGTATACATTTTGCATGTTAATATCTTACACTAATATTATAAAGGTGAAAGTTTGTGTGTATGTATGTTTGTTCCTCCTTTATGCTGAGGCTTGCAAACCGATTTGCCTGAAATTTCGAATAGAAATAGATTTTATTCTGGATTAACATATGTGCACTTTTTATCCTTGAAAAATCACGGTTCCCGAGGGATTTGTGATAAACAGAATTTCACGCAGAGTGATTAATAAGCTTAGTACTTAGTAGTATGTTTGGCTTAAATAAATAAATTTAGTATTCCAGCAGCTCGAAACCCTAATGTTTGAAAGTCCTTATAAGAGGCCCATGTCGAGCAATGGACGTCCATCTGAAAATGATGCTGATTTAAATTATCTTGTACAAACACCTTTTTAACCGACTTCAAAAAAAGGAAGAGGTTATGTTACCTCATAACTTCATTTCGGCACGTCTTTAATTAACCAATTTTGAAAGTTCTCTTTGGTTTGAATACATTAGTATACTTCCAGATTGGTCTCATTATTTTTCATGACGGTTTAGTAATTTTATGTTAAAATCTAAAATAACTGGAATTCGTCTTTGAAGTTGGTTCAATTTTTATAATGTTTAGAGTGCCGCCGTAGAAGTAGGTGCGAGAGGATTACCAGCAAAATCTCTCTATAACTTGCTTAAAGACCTTGGCCTCTCTAGAAGTGCAGCTAGTTCTATATTAGAACGAGTATCCAAAGCTGCTCTAATAAGATCTTACCAAATTTGGATAGGTAGGGAGAACAACACGAGCAGAGAAGGGGAGTGTTGATCGATCGTCAAATTCCTTAACCGTACATCCAGTAGCCACAAGTCCTGGACTTTGCCTGGTGTTTTTCTCTCTATCACGCGATGGACCCGGCACCTGCACGGTGAATCCTTGCCATGCTAAGATAGCTCTCTAATGTTATGCGATTTAGCGTTCCGGTACGATGCCGTGTAGAAACCGAAAGGGGTGTGGATTTTCATCCTCCTCCTAACAAGTTAGCCCGCTTCCATCTTAGACTGCATCATCACTTACCATCAGGTGAGATTGTAGTCAAGGGCTAACTTGTAAAAGAATGTTTCTGTTGTGACAGGTACGGGTCGGGCGGCGCAGGCGTGGAGCAGCGCTTCGATCTGAAGGGTGCGAGCCGGCAGCGGCTGGCGGCGGGCGCGGCGGCGGCGCCGCCCACCACCGCCGTGTTGGTCGACGAGAACCTGCTGAGGCGTGAGTACAGCGACTGCTAACGATTCTCATCGTTCGTTGATATGCCAGTGCCTGATGTGTGACAACGCCCATTACAAAATTGTATGTTTTATATTAGATCGTCATATGGTCCTTCGAGCCGCATCCGATCTTAGATTTTACTCTTACAACTTATGTTACTTGATGTGTACTGTTTACCAACAAACATATTAAAACATCACATCTAATAATATATTTTTAACTTGTTCTTCAATTAATGAAAATAAATTCGATTAAAAAACTTAGAACCATTAGATGTAGTTAATATACTATTATGAGTAACATTTTATAAAAAATAACAATACATAATTAAAAAAATAAAGTTATGAAATAACATGCGTTTATTACCTTCATTTCTAATTGATTTGTTGGTAAACAGTCCTCATCGATAAGAGCTGTGTAGCTTGGCAAGTTCGTTGATGACACTCCCATGATATGCGGGCGACGGGGTGGGAAGGACTGCGTGGGTGTGTAGTCGTGCGCGCGGGGCAGAGGCTGGAAGTGGGGTGCATCGGATATAAAGGAATCCTATTAGTAGGTTCGTAATAAGTGCTTTAAGGTAGGCAGTATGTTTTCCATCTATAAAATGCACGTGTTTACTACTGAATTATATGGTCCTTCGAGCTATGTCATGTCCACCTCAAAGGCACATTCACTTGGAACATGAACATGTGTAATGGAGTAGTTAGGTATATCAGTGACGGTAACATGCGACCAATGAGATAATCTCGCGAACAGGAATAGACAAAATGCAAACAAAGTCGGTGCAATCAGAAATACCGCCTTTGTTTTCATTGCGTTGGTACGGAAGAGATAAAGCTAGGACAACTCCGACCCCATTTTAAGCTGGGACAGCTCCGAATTGGGCTTAGAATTGGGGAATCATTTTGTTTATTTTCTCTTCACTTAATCGCATGTTAGTGTCATTTTCTATAAAATGCACTATAACAATATATAACATAGGTATACTAATGTATATGGTCCTTCGAGCCAGATAATGTCCACCTCAAAGACAGACAGAAGATCTTTATAGGTATACCAGGTTCTTTTGGCCCCATTCTAAATTCAAATTTGGGTACCAATTCCTTTGTCAGTGCGCTGGGAGCAGCAGCTGCACGTGGGCGGCGCGGGCGCGCGCGCGCTGTGGGCGGGCGTGGAGCGCGACACGCGCTTCCTGGCCGACAACGCTGTCATGGACTACTCGCTGCTGCTCGGCATACGCGGGCGGACTCTCGTGCTGGGCATTATTGGTGAGATACTTTGTATATGTCGGAGAGTTAGATAATAATAGCGCCATCTTACATTAATTTGATAGCGAAAGCGATAAAACTAATTTGATAGCGATATCTGTTAGAAACGTCAAAGTACGTGTAATTAATGACTCTATCACCAATCTGACAGAACATTCTGAGAAGGTTCAGCATGCAAAAAAAATGTAATAATAAA
This sequence comes from Bicyclus anynana, assembly GCF_947172395.1. Lineage (NCBI taxonomy): Eukaryota > Metazoa > Arthropoda > Insecta > Lepidoptera > Nymphalidae > Bicyclus > Bicyclus anynana. The sequence goes on along the minus strand of NC_069097.1, from coordinate 14,738,688 downwards.
AATAAATAATACCATAAACATCAAAGTATACCAAATCACGCAAGTAAAAGGACAAAACATCATTAAAAGCTTAATGTTCTCTAAATTATCGTAATGAACATACGACCAAGTAGTGTAGACCATAAATGGAAGGAGGTTTATAGAATTAAAAGAAGTTATTTTTAAAAAAAGGTACATTTTTGCTATAATATTGTGCGTTTATTTAAATAGTAACATTTATACAAACGCTGGTAAACGCGGGCTAAAAATGTTATTAAAAATATTAAGTTACTACGAGTAAATAATAAGAATTTGATTAATTAATAGTCCAGACTATTCGCCCAGTTTTTCAAAGAACCTCCTGACTAATTTACATAGAGATATTCCGAGCTCTCTTTATTACTCGCCGGGCAAATTTTAAACTTTCTAACATTAATTTTTAGAGTAACAAAGTAGCTAGGACAAGAGATAAAAGTAGATAGATAGCTTAGTTAATAAAGTGTTGGAACCCAAGGAGAAATAGTACGAACTAATTTTTTCTGGAATTTCTATACGAGTAGATGATCAAGGAGAAGGATGCGAAGGGAAACCTGAAGGTGAAACTGAGTTGCGATAGGTACACACGCGTCTGTCTGTATGTGTACACCATAACCACTACAACTAAAAAATATTATTCCAAAAACAAAAAACCCGACTGCTTATGCGTAATGAACTGAAAAGAGATAATTAACTGTAATACGTACGTGTACGTTTATCTGTCAGTTGTTTGTCTGTGGACATGAGCGAGCGAAGAGGGGGAGCTTTGACATGTTGTAAAGGGACTCAACCCTACTGGAATCGGTGCAAACCCGAGATCCGCTGGTGGTTGACTCTTTGCCATACGATAGTTAATCCTGGTTTACATCTGACAGTGTCGGCGCTATACTTGATCAATATTGTAATTAGAGGGTAGACCTGTAGAAGTAAGTGAACGGTATTGATTGATGGTGTTACTTTATGTATATTTTGCCATCCTTGACGTATCCACGACGATAATATAGCAATGCGCAGTATTTAATATCGGGTCATGGGATACGAGGTCCCAATATTCAGCCCGTGTTGTCCTCCGATAATCAAAAGTGGAATTCCACGTTATATACTTGTTTGATTGGTTTTATATACTTCATAATTATCAGTCTATTTTAAGGCCCAAGCATCCCTCTTTATAGGATAAACCACGTATCTCAAACGTTGAAGAACAAAGCATCGTGAAGAAACCGAATCATGCATACCTGAACATTTTCTTAATTCTCTCTTTTTTTTATTATTTACAAGTTAGCCCTTGACTACAATCACACCTGATGGTAAGTGATAATGGAGTCTAAGATGGAAGCGGGCTAACATGTTATTAGGATGAATATCCACACCCCTTTCGGTTTCTACACGACATCGTACCGGAATGCTAAATCGCTTGGCGGTACGTCTTTGCCGGTAGGGTGGTAACTAGCCACGGCCGAAGCCTCCCACCGGCCAGACCTGGACCAATTAAGAAAACCTCAATCGGCCCAGCCGGGGATCGAACCCAGGACCTCCGTCTTGTAAATCCACCGCGCATACCACTGCGCCACGGAGGCCGTCAAAATACTCTCTACGTGTGTGAAGTCTGCCAATCCGCATTAGGCCAGCGTGGTGGACTATTGGCCTTACCCCTCCACTTGTTGCAGACTACATCCGCACGTTCACGTGGGACAAGAAGCTGGAGCACCTGGTGAAGAAGAACCTCGGCTCCGGGCAGCCCACCGTGGTGTCGCCCGAGCAGTACAAGCGCCGCTTCTGTACCGCGTGCCGCAAGTACTTCCTGCACTGCCCCGAGCACTGGGACCATCTCTACACCGACCGGCTGACGCAGTAGATTCATCATCATATCAGCCGATGGACGTCCACTGCAGGACATAGGCCTATCGTATGGATTTCCAAGCATAACGATCCTGAGCCGCCTGCATCCAGCGATTCAAAATCAAAATCAAAAATCATTTATTTCAAGTAGGCTCAGTTTACAAGCACTTTTGACACGTCAGTTGACTATTTGTGAAGATTCTACCACCGGTTCGGAAGGCAGGTTCTGCTGAGAAGATACCGGCAAGAAACTCAACAGTTGCTCTTTTTAAAAAATCATACAGTATTATAATTTACAATTGATGATAACATTACAATTTCTTATAGTTTTACTTTTTGTGTGAAGGTGGAAGCTGATCCAATGGCTTTTATCTTTAAGGAACTCATCAATGTAGTAACCTCGCCTAACTAAATGTTTTTTAACACATTGCTTAAAGCTATGCATTGGCAGGTCCATTCGTTTGATGTCGTCAGTCCACCTGGTGGGGGTCGACCAACACTGCTCTTTCTAGTGCGGGGTCGCCATTCCAGCACCTTGGGACCCCAACGTCCATCTCTTCACGGCCCTTCGAACTATGTGTGCCCATTTCCACTTCAGCTTCGCGACTCGATGAGCTATGTCGGTGACTTTGGTTCGTCTGCGGATCTTCTCATTTCTGATTCGATCACACAGAGATACTCCAAGTATAATCTCGTTCCATGGCCTCCTGTGTGTCTCTGAGCCTTCTTATGAGGCACATAGTTAGCCAAGTCTCAGAATCATAGGTCATCTCTGGTAACACAATAACGGGCGAGTACCATTACATTGTGGTAGAGGAAACACCTGAGCAGGTCTCAGGACTTGTGACCTTGGGTGTAGGTTTAAGGGTTACCATTAACAGTATTTACATTAATTATTATTAATATTGAAATTATATAAATAATGAATGTTAATACCACCCTACTTGAGGAACTTGTAACAGAGAAAAGCTTTTCTCGGAAATAAAGTCAGCGAATAACCCTGATTATAAGAATGGAAAACAATTCCTTGACTAGAATCTTACTATTTAATTATTGAAAATATATTGCTGCCGAATTAATGCGTTATAATTAAGAATAATTTAAATAATCATTCATTAATGTTATGTTTATTCGAATATGCATGATAATTATATTTATACTTAATATATTAAAATTCTAGCTATAAATAATAAAATTAAGGTTTAAAACAGAAAAGTATTAATGTAAATATTTAGCGATAATAATGTCCAATGCTCCTGGCACGCTGGGTAACAAATTACTTGTACCACATAGTATTTTAGTATTGGTTAAATATAGGTCATACATAGTTTAGTGCTCATTTTGACGCAAGGCAATAGTAATTCATCATCATCCCATATTCGGCTCACTGTTGAGCACGAGTCTCCTCCCAGAATGAGAGGGGTTAGGCCTGAGTCCACCACGCTGGTCAAATGCGGATTGCCTGTAGTTAACAGTAATTCATAACAAGGTTAAATATTGATGTAGTATATTAACTCCAGGATTCCTCAGTTCTATATATATGGATATTTCTACTTTTTATGGGGTTTAAGTAAAAGAAAAAAAAAAGAGACCCCCTCTTGACATAAAATTTTTGAAGTAGAGATTTACATGAAAGTCTAGTACTCGTACCTAAAGAAAGTGTAAAAGATAGAAATGCCACTGCTGTTGCCAGGAGCGTTAACGTCAGGTATAGTTACGATTTGCACAATGTAATCTGCATAGCTCTCTTAAAGCTTATTAGACGCTATAGCTCGTGTTATTTTATTAGAGGTTTATGTTTTATTTATGTGGGTCATTGATCTCCTATTAAAAATTGGATGCACAATCAGCAACCAAAAAACGTCGCCACTCAATGAGTGACTAACACAACTTCTTGGCACTCAATTGAAGTAGTCAGATTTGCAAATTCAACCTTAAACTCAATACTTAAGGTTGAATTTGCTCTGAATTTGGGGTTTTATTGAATATTGGATTAATTTTCTTTATCAATAACTCTAAAACTGTCAAAGCAAAATTGGTCAGTTTTTAAGTGAAATTTTCTACATGATTATGCGTCCTTTTATTGTCTATGATGTGGGTGCAGAAAATTATAATTTGTGTTTATAGTTTTTATTTCTGTGATATTCATTGTTTATATCAATAGAATTTAAAAATATGTAAATAAATTCCTTAAAAAATGTTTTCCTTCACCTTTAAATAAGGAGCAGGCTCTACAATTTTCAGAATTTTTAATTTTAGTTTTGAGAGATACTAACTGGAAACGTCACAAAAATATAGCATTCAATAACTATGTTTAATATACAAAGTTCAGTTTACAGAGTTTATAACAAATTATAATTTGTCTAGTAAATTAATTATTAATTTATTATTAATAAGATTCAGAAAATTTTTTGATGTATTTAAATTAGTTAGTTTTCAATGATTTCCTACAGTGTGAATTAACTAAAAATATGCACCTATGAAGGTATATCAGGGATTTTTTTCAATTGTTGCATTCCATACTAATTAGTCGATTAATTTTAAAAATATATCTGGTTCGTTGATGACACTCCCATGATATGCGGGCGACGGGGGCAAAGTGAGAAGCATCAGTCGTGGGTTTTTCATTCATCGCTACACAGCCCCCGGCCCGCGCGGATTATTTTGAGTGTTACGAATGAAGTTAAATAATGCAGCCAAGCTATAAATGATGATGTCCAAAATGATTTCATTTGATATGTTATATTCATGATACCTATTTTTTATTTATGTCGAGTCTCGAGACATATTTCTAATAGTTTTATTATTGTCTTCTGGCATCTCAATACATTTACTCATTTTCAAAGGTGAATTTATGAATGAACGGAAGATGTAATTTTTATCCAAGTCATCTTCAGAGTAAATTATGTTGAGGGGTCTCAAACAATAATTAACATACTTTATGACCAATTATGTCAGTGATAATTATTATGTTAAAATGTTAATAAAAATAAGAACATATTTTAAAGTTTTTCTTTATGAATCCCTCTCAATTTTTTCTCTATTCTGTACCTGAAAATAACGTATTCAAAATCATTTATGATGTCGTATAGAAGCCGAAAGGGGTGTGGATTTCATCCTCCTAAAAAGTTTGCCCGATTCCATCTTAGCTTACATTATCACTTCCCATCAGTGGCGTGCACAAGGATTTTAACTAGGGTATGCATCTATGAAGTGCACGCCACTGCATACCATCAGGTGTTATTGTAGTCAAGGGCTAACTTGGAAAAAAATATATTAATAAAAATTTTAATAAAAAAAATACAACCGACTTCAAAACCTAAAAACGTACCCACTAAACTAAAAAGTGAAAAATAACATCATAATATGTTCTACCTGCTGATCAGTATGAAGGCGGTGCTAAGCGGGTGATGTATTAATTGTACAATACATAAAAAAAAATACCAACCGAATTAAGAACCTCCTCCTTTTTGAAGTCTGTTAAAAAAAGATAGAAATAAACACACAAATGTCGTGGTAAATAATGATATTTAATAAATTATCTTATAAATAGCGGTGTTCGGGAAACAACGATACAAAAGTAAGTTCGGCGGCGCCTGGCGGCTCACGCGGGCTCCAGCGCCGAGCTCAGCGAGCGTAACCGCTCCAGCCCGGACAGCAGATCCCTGCAACAGACATTTATTATGACTATTTAATTGATTAATACTTTTTTGGTTCAAAGTTAGGGTCAAGTTCCTATTTGATATTTTTTGTTTTATTAGTCTAACACCCGGAATCTAATACGGTACAATTAAAACCTGTAACACACACTTTTTTTTGTATTTCATCACTATTGTGCAATAAGCTGCAACGATTTAACCAGAGTTTGCAATATGTAATTTGGTGGTTACAAATGATTCTGGATCTCAGATTCTGGAAAAGTTAGGAGCCTGATATTTGGGTAAATGATATTTCAAAGTGTTAGCTTCGTTATGACTATACAAAATACACAATTTGTAAAACTTTTCTCGATAGTTTATTTTTTTGAAAAATACATGTTTTGCTCACATTTTGCTTTCAATCTCAGGAAAAGCAAAGTTATTTTCTTAAATTTTTGTTTTGTTCAGAAAATTAGGTATATATCTTGAACATAGCCATTTTGTTTTTCGTTATGTTGTTTAATTTACTTGCAATTAGGTAAAAATGGTTTTGGCGCTCACGTCATAAAATTTGCGTCGCGCGTCAATCGCTCCGTGCTTTTCACTCACGTGAAAGTCATAATGCGGCGTCTCGCTTGCGCTTCGAATTTTATCCATATCGTACCGACACGCTGCGCGCTCTTAAGCGAATTGTTTGAGGGTACTTAATGACCATTAAGTATCCTATAAAATATCAGTGTGATGTATTTGTTGTTTTTTTTTTCCCCAGTAGTTTTTAAGTATATTCGTTACATACAAAAATACAAATTTCCCCACAGATAAAAGAAAGCTACCTGAGCGAAGTCTCGGCCACCGATGCGGCGTGTCGCAGGTCGGTGGCGGCGTCGCTCTGCACCGAGCGCAGCGCGCGCGCCTCCGCCTGCGCCGCCGACAGCTCCTCCTGAGAACACCATCATTCCATATTCGGCTCACTGCTGAGCTCGAGTCTCCTCTCAGAATGAGAGGGGTTAGCCAATAGTCCACCACGAATTAAGAAAATTCTCTGGTATGCAGATTTCCTCACAACGATTTTCCTCTAGAGCAGTGGTATGCGCAGTGGACTTACAAGACGGAGGAAAGTTCGATCCCCGGCTGAACCGATTGAGGTTTTCTTAATTGGTTCAGGTTCGGCTGGTGGGAGGCTTTGGCCATGGCTAGTTACCACCCTACCGTCAAAGACGTACCACCAAGCGATTTAGCGTTCCGGTACGACGTCGTGTAGAAAACGAAAGGGGTGTGGATTTAATCCTCCTCCTAACAAGTTAGCCTGATTCCATCTTAGATTGCATCATCACTTACCATCAGGTGAAATAGTAGAATGGTATTGTATCAATACCATAGGCGTATATAGAAGGGGGGTCGGGTGGGCCGTGCCCACCCTAGAATGGTCCAGTGCCCATTCTAGAATTATGGCTACCGATTTATAATTCTCTGATGGACGCCAAAATACAAAATATATACAAAGATAAATCAATAAAATCATTCAACCCGTTTCAGAGGCCAGCGTCCACAAACATTGTCAACGAATTTTCTATATTTAGTGTCGACTCTGCTCAGCGGCATAACAGGGGCCAGGCCCACCCTAGGAAATAATCCTAGATACGCCAATTATCAATACATATATATAGTAACACTGTAGCAGGTAACACTGTCTGTACAATGAAGATATTTAAAAAAAAAATTGTTGCAGGTCATTATACAACATGCTAGTTTCACCGTTTGTAAGCAGACAGTTATTAGTCCAATACAAGAAACCCCTTAACAATATTAAAAATGCAATTCACACACTAGCGAAAAAAAATTATTAAATACTAAGCACGATATCATAGTTATTGACAAGGTACTAAAAACACGATATCATAATCACGGTCACTAACTATCGTGTGACTAACACTTATTTGAAATTTTTGTCTGTCTATTTGCTCAGAATTCACCTTACCTTCAATTTTTTTATTTCATTTTTTAATTTCGTGTAAGCGGTCTCCGCTCCTGGCGCCCTCGCCTGTGGAAAGAATATGACATTAGAGAGAGAGAAATAATAGTTATTAATTTATTAAAGATATGACATCATATTATCTAAACATAATTATTACAAAAAAAAATCCTCCGCTGTGTCTGTCTGTTTCAATAAACTTACGGATTTTCAAGCAGATTTCACCAACAGATAGAGGAATGTTTTTGGTATATAATTTGTCAAGATTTTGTGTAAAATGCGTTGTTAGATGTAAGCAAAGACCACATCCTTACTTGCTACCATCTTTGCATATTATCTCCATTGCTTCTTCCATTCTCAACAATCTTTTCATACAAATTCGTCAGATTGTTTTAAAAAAAATTATAATCTTTAAACAAACATCCAAACAATTTTTGTTTTTAATATTATTTTGTTAATATTGACTTGAAATGTCTCATAAAAATCGATATATTAAAACTAAGCATAAAAATAAACGTAGCATAAGAGACAATTCAATTCAATTCAATTTATTTATTTGCAATTGTATAGTTAGGTACATTAGCTGGTATACAATAAATGTTGAAGTAGATACATTATACAATTCGCCATATACTGGCATGCAAATTTCTTACAACACTACAGACAAAATAAGTATAATAAAAATTAAATTAGTTTTTTACAATATCTTATGCACACTATTTATGTAATTTCAAATGTCTTATTCTCTAAAGTGTCAATGAATTATGTCAAAGTTTATTAAAAAATGTACAAGACAAAACTCACAGCGTTATCCACGAGACAGTTGTCCCGGTGCGCGGCGGCCTCCATGTGTCCCACGTAGTCGCGGTCGGCGGCGCGGGCCTCGTGCAGGCGCGCGCGCAAGGCCGCCTCCGAGGCCCGCGCCGCCGCGGCCTCCGCGCGCAGCAGCGACGCCGTCTCGCGCAGGGAGGAGGCCTCGTCCTCCGCCCGCGACCGTCGGCTGCGCTCCGAGAATAATTCCATCCTATGGATGTGAGGGCCTCGTCAACAATGTTTTATTTGGCTATCGCGTAATATATGGCTGTTAATAGTGAGATGTGATAGCCTAGTGGATACGACATCTGCCTTTTATTCAGAGGCTGTAGGTTCAAATCCGGTCCGGGGCATGCACCTCCAACTTTTGAGTTATGTGCGTTTTAAGAAATTTCATACAGTGAAGGAAAAACGTCGTGAGGAAATCTGTATACTTGAGAATTTTCGTAATTCTCTATGTGTGTGAAGTCTGTCAATCCACATATAACAGCATGGTGGACTTCTCATTCTGAGAGGAAACTTGTGCTCAACAGTGAGCCGAATTTTCTTAATTGTCTGAGTGTGTGAAATCTGCCAATCTGCATTGTGCCAGCGTGGTAGACTATTGGCCTAACCCTTCTCATTTTGAGAAGAGACTCGAGCTCAGCAGCCGAATATGGGTTGATAATGATGATGATAATGATATTTAATTTTTAAAATGCACATAACTGAAAAGTTGGAGGTGCATGCCCCGAACCGGATTCGAATATACGCCCTTCGAATTGAACTCAGAGGTCATATCCACTAGACTTTCACATCACTAAAACGAGATCTAAATAGTCAAGGAATTAAAAAAGAGAACCTGGTGCGCTCCAACTCTGCGATGATCTGCTGCAGCTGCTGGTCCTGGTGCTCGGGCTCCGGCGACGTGCGCCCCGGGTGCACCGGCAGGAAGTCCGGCAGCCGCATCGACTCTGTGCCTGCAATATTGGTATTGGTAATAATATTTCTTTATTGATTATTAGTATTCACCATACATTCTGTTATGTCTGACGGATGTCAATGAATTGCTTTTGCATTTTAATGCTTTTTAATATGTATGAAATGGTCACATTTTTATGAAATAAATAACAGACGCCTGCACAATATCTTGGCAAGCTAAAATAACATTGATACAAACTTTACTCTCCTCCTAAAATAAATATCAATATTACCAAAAATACAAAAAGTTTTATGATAAGAAAGAGATGGTCTTAGCTATCTCGCTTCTCTTCTCTTATCGGCTGGGCCTAATAAATTTTAATTTGCTATAATTTCACTCTAATTCTCATGGAAATATCAAAATATGTTTACTTTGTAATAATAGCAAGCCAGTGTTGCAGAGTAACTTAACTATGACTTTGATTTACGCCACATTACATGAACAAGCTTATGACTAAGAGCACAGTATTGTTTTGAAACTAGTTGGGTATGTTCCAACAGTAATTTTTTTCGACATCATGAAAAACACTCTTATAATATTGAATTCTGAAATAAATATTTAAATACACATGATAATATAATTATTTGTGTTGATATATAATTCAATCATTGATGACTTGTTTAAAAATATGTAAATAATGTTGTATAAAAACATGTACAACAAATCATTTATGTAAATTTATTATTTTTAAAGTGTTCTTTGTCATTGGAATATAAAAATAATTAATCTCAAACAAAACCATTAAGGAAAAAGATAATTTTTTTTATATCCCTATTATTCCTAATAAAACAATTGACTATTTAAGTAACTTGAAAGATAAAAGAAGAGTTTGTTTTTATCTTTTTACCACTGGCTGAATGACACTGATCTCTAGAACTACTAAACTGATTTGCATGCACTTTTCACAGGTAGATTATACATAACATGAAGCAAATGAACAAATAAGCTTGTTTACAATACAGAAAGTCATTGTTTAAAAAAAATAACTCAGTGTACTAGTAGCTAAATATAGTGAAACTAACCTGCATTAGGTGGAAGATCCAAGGGGAAACTGTTCCGGGGAGACACATTCCGTCTATCTGCTGGGTTCACAGACTCTGTGAGATCCAAACTCAAGTGTACAGGCAGGTCCAGTGGAAGCCCTGCTGCCTCTGCGCCGGAGGGCAGGTCCAGAGGAATACTGCGACTAGATGGCCCAGACTCAGATGCGGCACCCATATATGCATCATAGTCATACTGCATTGCATTTCTACAATTACAATTACAATATTTAGGAATACATATACTGGAATACATATCAAGACTGAGGAGATCCGCAGACGAACCAAAGTGACTGACAAAGCTCAGAGAGTCATGAAGCTGAAATGGCCACATCTTTTGAAGAGCAGATGGACGTTGGGGTCCCAAGGAGATGTAATGGTGACCAGAAAGCGCAGTATTGGTTGAACCCCTTCTATGTGGACTTAGGATACCAAGCGGGCTGCAGGGAGCTGATGGATGCTGGTGGCTCATGACCATTGTGCTTGGAGGTCCATGCAAGAGGCCTATGTCCAACAGTGGGTGTCTATCGGCTGATAAGGTATATACCTCATTGTTTTATTGTGGTTCATACCCTTTTAAATCATGTCAAGGATCTACAAAATAAGTATTGAAGCATTAGATACAATACCTATTATGAATTTGAACAAAAATATTTAAACAGCTTTAGTGTTAGTTTTTTAAACAGCTGTGTTTGCTGAATGCTATTTGTAAAATTACTATTACAGAAGTTCAGTTTAATGCCTTTAAACCTTTAAAGAGTTCTCTCAAATTACATTGTCTAAACTAAATTAAACAGAAGTTTAAAGAAAAATCCTATGATTAATTTATCATTAATCAATAAATTCTTTTCACAGCACCTTGCATTATTGGTATCTGCCACATGATTCTCATAGGAATACGGGGATAATAGTTATATAGTGTGTTACATCATACTCAGTGTAATCATTTCTCATCATTAATAAAGAATCAGTTAGATGCCATCAACCATCCATTATGACAAAGCAGAAAATTAATATTAAATGAAAACAAGTGTACAAAAAATTGCCATTTCATGGCTTCATAAATATAAAATAGTGTAATAGTTTTTAAAAATAGAATTTTTTTAGTTTGTAGTTAAAAAGAAGTAGATGCATTATAATTTCGTCACACTATTGTTATCATAAAATTAGAATTTAAAAAGCTTATCATAAAAATAAAAGACAAGGTAATATTTACCTACTGCTTCCACTATTGTTCCTCCGGCCCAGTGAGGAAGAGGAACCAACATTATAACTAGTATTAAATGTAAAATCAGGTAAGTTATCAAGGTCAACCGATATTGGCCCATTCGAGTTCAAATATGCTTGTTCCACTAGAATGTGATCCTGAACAAAGTCTGGTAGGGAAGGCATGCCGAGGGGCTCGGAGGCCAAGTTGGGCCTGTGGAAGAACGGCCCCTCGGAACTATCTGTGTACAGGTTATGCTTAGAATCCGAATTATCCACTACACTAAAAGGTATCTCTACGGAACTACTCGACGACGTATCGTCACTGTTGCGATGGCTGACGCCGTCGCTTTGTTTCTCTTTGGCTTGTGTGTCGCTCGAGCGGCTCTTCTCGCGCCTCGAGTCGCTGTGTATGTCGAGTTTTGTGGGAGAATGCTGCACTGTGTTCGCGTAAACCTTGGGCCTGGCCCCTGTATTCTCGTACGTAGAATTCCCCGGCAGAGACAAGTCCCGCTTCAAAAAGTGCCGGAACGAAAACGGATTCTCCTCCTTTCGCATAGCGCCAGTCGACTCTGCAAAAAGAACGTTCAAACTAAACGAATGTGCCTTTATATTTTAGGCAACAAAAAACAACTTCGCAAAACACATACTGGAAGTCGAGCTTATTGGCTCCGCGGGGCCGGCGTCCCCGTTCTCTTTCACGTCATACTTAGCCTCTTCTATTCCCAGGTCCGGTTTAGCTGCATTTTGTTGATTTTCTTGGAAGGATCCTGCGTTATTCGAATTTTGTGGTGATTTTTTATCCGAAACACCGTCTTCATCCTCCGCCATGATAAATGAAAATGACAGTTTGAGTATGCGTCCAAAAACCGATACTCGCTTTCGGTTGCCAGTATAACAAGAATACGTTCAAGAATAATTGACTTATTAGTAGTAGTAAAATTAGTAGTATTTATTTTATTTTATTTCATGTTTATTATAATTTAAAGTTACTATAACTTTCACGACATTTCACAAAAAAATGTGTTTCTATTTACAGGAACGAAGTTAATATAACTTACAATGCTCAAACATGGCTCTGACTTGCTCAGACCAATTACCATTGGACCTAGAACGCACTGAAATTAGTTTTTTGACACATGTAATTTTTACACAATGAAACATCGTTCGTGTCGTTCATAAGGTAACCCACAGATTAAGGGTACTAAGATAAGTCAATAAAATAATATATTTATTGTAGCTCGACTAGCAATTATCGGAATTAGCACTATAATTTTAATAATCTGATAAAACTATCAATAATGATTGGTTGCACCATATTTACAGATCCTTGTACTTGTACCGACTGGTAAATCCATAAATCTATGCTTGTACCGAATCGTAAATTTAAGGATCCTTGTGATAATGACAGTAAATGCCGCACAGAGTTTTTAGTTCCATTTTTATTAACTTCTACTCTTGTCGTAATACCAAATAATATAATTATTACCTTAGGGTTTATTCTTTATTTTCATGATAAGCTGCATAATTGTTAGGGTTTTTGATAAGGGCCGTTCCATTACAGGCCTCATATTCTATTGCTCTCTAAAGGGATTAAATTAAAGAAAACAAAATAATTAAATTGTGTATTCATAAGGCTCGTTTATTTTTCTCAACCGCCAGAACGTGAGGTCACAAATAACAATTGGATATACATAATTATGTATTTAAAACAACACAAAATAAATTCGTTTACAATAAATGCGTTATCATCATTAACACTACATTTTTTTCTTAATATAAAAATATTTAAATAGGTCTGACTGAGCATATTTTTAGCTTATTAAAGCATCACACATAGAATTAATATTACTTAAGGGTAATATTTATTTTATATCACGGTTTATAATTATAGAAATAAATAAACTACCGTCAATATATAGATATTATGTTATTTTTATTCTTAATTATGTTACACCGTTTCATTTATTTAGTTAATATTAAATTTATTTGATTAACAAAACAATAATGATTTCTGAACTTATAACCTAGCGTAGGTACACCTTCTTAATTTTAGAAATACTTAACATTAAAAATTGCAATACCGAGATAACGCCAGATATATGCCGGCCGTAAGTCAAAAGTCTCGTTGACTATGGCAGGGGCAGGGAATCCCGTCCGATTCACAATTTTTTAATATTATTGTATTTTCGAAAATAATTTAGAAACTCCTACTTAATTCATTATTTTAATAAATTTGTAAAACAGATTGAAATACAAATACTAGTACATATTATACAGTATAAAGAAGTCAGTAAAAAACAAAAGTACAACAAATTGTCAAAACATTCATATACTTTTAACATATCTAGCGACTTAACGTTAGCTATAATAATTAATATTATTATTAACTTATGAAGAGACGCACGAATGTTACAAAATAATTTGGCACAGATTAGAAAATGGCAATATTTTTATATAACTCAACATAAAAGTCATCAGAATTAATTATTTTTTATAAATAGTTTTTACGGCTCGTTGTAATGCGCGTTCTCCTTAAGAAAAGTTGAATAATGAAGTTTATGTTATAAATCTTAGTGATCATTTAAATCAATTTTAGTTTAAATTTACTATATAGACTGATTGAAATCGGCTAATTTACATTGGTCCACAACGAAATTAAAAAATCCACAGAAAATAATTTACCAAATATTTTTTTAATTATAATTTGTAATAAAATTACAATGGTAGGTAATAATTTTTAAAACAACTATATTTTGAAATTAACAGAAAATAGATTTCTACAAAAAAATCAGTCTTGAAGATGTCTAAAGGAAGAACTAATTAGTTACACAAAACAGGAACAAATTTAATAAAGAGGAAAAAAATGTTTGAGATCAAATATCTCATTAAGTTAATATTGCACACATTTTTTTATATAAATAATTATTTATACAAATAATAAATAGTATAGTTTTTAATACAATATTCGTTGTTATGTCATAGTTTATAGTTTAAAATGATTTTAATAGTTATTGTTATAATAATAAGAATTTAAACTTTAAAAAACCAAGTATTAAAGAGTGTCACACATTAAGCTACTCTTTAATCATTATTTTGCATTACTTATACATATAAATGATGTGGATGCCCATGATATTTAAGTTGTTAAGGTTGAATATTTATATAAGGGCCGGCGCATATATGGCGAAGCTGTATGCATGTCGCTATTTATTATCAAACACCTGAAATATAGTCAAGAAAATAAACGTAAATATTTTTTCCGTGGTCCGGCATTACATGTCATGTTAAATAATTCGTAATTTTATTTATACGACAGCATTACTGTCGTAAAGGTTCACTAATGATACCCACCCAGATATACGCCAGCCTTAAATAAAATAAAAAAAATAACGAAAAATAAAATTAAATCAATGCTAGTTAATAACTTACTTAAAAACAAACAGTGTGTTTTATTTGACATATTAATTTATTTCATAGACTAGCCCGTAACTAAATACCAGATTAAAATAGTAACATTTTAATAAATAAAGTCTCCCAAATAGTCTACATTCATTAAAAATAAATGCCAAACACTTACAAACATTATTTATATACAATAACAGGAAGTATATTATTTTTACATTTTTATACTGAATTGGCTCCTCCTACAGTTATGGCCAAAAATTTCACTTATACAGGGTGATTCGGACTTTAGTACCGATATTTTTTTTCGTGGTTCAGTATCATTAATAGAACTTAAATCTACAAACAGTTCGATACATTTTATGTAATTTTTTTTTTATCAATTTATGTCTCAGAAATAACAAAATAATGGACACATTACCAAACAAACTGCGCAAATGCTGGCGGCACTTTGTAAGACGCCGACAAAGAAATACCGGCCGTAGGCATATCGCTTCGGCTTCGACTGACGGGGGTGGCAGAGGTGAGGGGATCGAAAAGGTCAACGGCCCTCGGCGCGGGCGCTCGCTAACCTACCTACCAGCTGATTTTGTAGTTGCCTATTACCTAGTACAGCGATAGGGTGACCCTCAAATTCTGTTTAAACGTAAATAACTTTAGCTAACGATAACTTTGTTATTTTTGAGTTAAAAAAAAAGAAAAAATACGTGTTCATTAAATTTTGTTTATGTACAAAATATAAAAATATCCGTACTAAAAAAAATTTCTTCCTGTATAACAATTTGTAATATATTAATACTGGTAATTATTCAGACGCAAAAGAAAATTTAGAATGAATTTATTTATTTATTATATTTATTTAGACGACGATCCCCTGCGACTCATGTATAGTTTTCATTTCCATGTAAATACGGGTATGAGCTACCTATGTTATTCATTAATAGAATTTTCTAAATCGCTTCAGTGGATCTAGAGATTTTTAAATATCTATTTTTTGTGGGCTCCCTTAAAAATAGTTTAAGTCACTTTAAGTAATTTTCAACTGATCATATTAAATAAGGCTACATTATAAAACATATGGTCCCTTTTTCAACAGACTAAAATACTTCAAATATTACACTTTAGTACAAGAAATGTGCGTACATTTAAAGTTGTTACGAACTTACATTCCGCTTACAGTACACAAATGGATCAATGTGGAGCAATATGGAGCAATTTCAATGAAATGTTTCAGCAACAATGTCGTCGACATGTATTGCCAAATTCTTTTGTCTATATTTTGTATAATAAGTATATATATTTTAATGCACAATATGAAAGGAATTTTAGAAGTATTTACAAATGAACAAGATTTCTTTTGGCCATAACCATCGCAATTAGTAATTTGGCATCACGTTTAATACAATACAAAATTATTATAGTCTAACTACATACAAAATCCGATTTTTTTTTTTTAAATTAAATATTAGGACATGTACACACATACCTTAAACACAAAGTTTGTTCAAAATTACAAAAAAATCCAACAGACTGTGTATTACAAATTTTATAACATGTGAAAAAGTATTGTATAACATAAATCATTTAATAACATAAAAGTAATATTGTTAAAAATTATAAAAATTCAAACAAAGGCCAACTATGTCTTGTCAAATATTCTACAGATAGAAAAGTATTTTTATTTGTTTCAAATTATTTTGTTAGTGATTACAAATTATAGCAGTGCTTATTGGTCCAAAATGAATGAACTAAAATTTTCAAAACATACAAAGTTTAATACATATACAAGTATTTATAATATAATATGATATTCTAATAATAATTCTATATACATTTTAAATACCTATTAGTAGGTACACACTATATTAATTTTATTATTAATACATAAAGTTATTATTAATACATATTACCTATAAAATTATAATCTTGCTGACATGTCTAGCCCATCTATTTTTTCTACGTAGAGAGATATTAAATTATAACAAAAATTGATGTATTAAATAGAATTTGCCACAGAAAATAACTAATCCATATAAACTGCGCAATTAGGTTTCCTACTCAAGAATTTCTTACAGGTGGGTAATACATATAAAATAAAATTGTATATTTTTGTATTAAAGTTTGTAGAGTTGTTTGGACAAACGCAATATGCAATTTTGGAGACAGACACACACGATCAAGATAACCGTCAAGTTGCAGCGCCCCTGTGGATGTGTTCAGTGAAACAAAATATTGAAATACTTGCTACTTGTTTTTTAGGCAATTATTATACATATATAGTTAACAAACGAGTGCTGTTGTGCAAGATGAACAACCTACAACACAATACACTAATCACAATGGCTATGTTAGAAATGGACGAAGAAAAAAGAATTTATGTAATTATTAAAAAGATCTAAGGGTATCAAAATAGATCTATAGAAGAGATAAACTAGAAAACGAAACGACATTTTTGTAGTAACTAATAAAGTCGACTAAATTGCCAGGGACTTGTTTACTCGGTGAACCAGTGAGCGGAGTCGCGTGGTTGGAGGTGCTACACGCCCTTAAGAAATATAATAAAACTAGCTGCCACGCGGTTACATCCACGAGGGTCCTATTCCCGAAGGAATACGGGGATAATATATATCCTATAGCATTCTTCGATAACTGGGCTATCTAACACTGAAAGAATTTTTCAAATCGGACCAATTGCTCCTAAAAAAAGCGCGTTCAATCAAACAAACTCTTCTGCTTTATAATATTAGTATAGATGGATTGACTAAACTAAACTAGGAACTTACTCGACAAACATTTTGATGTTCAGACACGTTTAACTACTAAATTACTCGCTACTGGCATAATGCGCTTAAGCGCGCTACGATCTTGAAGATTAACTTGATCGTGTGTGGCTGGCATAACGTGACCTTCATTGCTACATAGCTACACAAGTGTCTAGCGATAATTTGCACGCGCCTGATAATGCGAACGATTTGGCTGAACTTGAGTTTCGCCCGAAAAAGCAATCTTTATCTGTTTGATCAATGATAGCGTTATTTGTGATATAGGTGAACTGAATGCCGATTAGTGGTACGAGTAGGTAGGTATACCATGATTTATATTACGTTTGATAACAACTGGAAACTGGTGAAAAGTGTAGCTAGAACAAAACCAACCTCAAATGTCATTTTACTAGGAAGTATAATTTAGGGTTTTAAACAGACTATGGTTGGTGTTGTTTTTGACCCCCGACGCAAAAAGAGGGGTGTGTTATGTTTGACATGTCCGTCTGTCTGTGGCAACATAGCTCCCGAACGGATGAAGCGATTACAATTTGGTTTTTTTTGTATGTAGGTGACTTAGATATGTTTAATAAAAATCGGTTGAGCCGTTTAAAAGTTCTGGGGGTTAAAAGTGGGGAAGAATAACCGAATGTCTGCAAATATAATGTAGGGTCTCAAATGAAAGCTGAAAGAGAATATTGACTTGATCGAGAGTGTAATTAATAATTTCATGACTTGAGGTTTTTTCAAATTTTTCAATTTTATGTTATATCTCGTTTTTTACCCTCTTATGGATGTTTAGCCCCTTAACCAATAGTAAACGGAACGCGCAATATGATTACTAAAAACATTTTCGCACCATCCATAAAAACATAACTTCTAAAATGGAACTAATCAAACAAAGTATCTATTTTCAATAGATGTCGACAAATGTGGCGCCTGTAGCCATGTGGAACGTCTATTCTCTTTCTATTAACGCTTCGAAAATTAAATAATGTATGGGAATGACATTCATTATCGACAGGTCACGTGATCGAGTTGTCGATCGGTGTGCCTAGTGAGTTTTCAAAATTTTCATACTGTTACTGTCACGTAACGTACACGCAAAATTTATATGGAATTGAAACTGTTGTGCAGTGCCTAGTGTTTGTCTAAGGAATTGGAACAACGCCATCTAGTGCCATCTAGTGCCACTAGATGGCGTTGTTCCAATTCCTTAGAAATTCGCCTTTACGTTACGTGACAGTAACAGTATCAAACTGCCACTAGGCCCTCAGATCTGTCACTCCCATACATTTTGTTAGTTTTCGAAGCGCTAGCGGTTGTAGAAAGAGAATCGACGTGCCACATGGCTACAGACCCAGGCCATAAACTCTATTACGTACGGCAAAGACCTTTAGATTTAATTTGGCTATTGTCATACAGTTTGCCAAACGTCAAGTAGTTCATGGATTTAGGCAAATATCTTGAGGTTACAGCGCCTCGTCACGCGTTTACGAGTAGTTGGGTACTTGTGGCTGCGTCGTTAATAACTAGGGCTGCCACCGTTTTATAAATTACAAGGTACAGTTATTGATTTCAAAAAAGTATATTGATTAATTAACTTTGAAAGTTTATTGAAGTCGTTACATATTTTTTGGAATTTACTCCTTAAGAATCGATTTTTCATTTATAGCCCCAGTATAGTATGAAAAATTTTAAATTATGGGTGGTAAAATTCGATGAACGAATGACAGCGTTACGTTTTTGTGCGCAACCTATTCTGCGCACCTTTCACAGTGCACTGCCGCTTACAGCGTGCACATGCTGCGGGGCAACATACACCTATTTAGACAGTCGATCTGAAAGAGTAAACTCCATTCGTGCGTCGGAGCTGACACACACTTTTCTACACTTAACAAATAATTGTCACAGCTAAACAGCTGCACTGTATTGGACGGTTGTAATCTAATGTAGTTAGTAAATAATAATTAGCAAGTACAACAAATAATAAGGCTTTGTTAAATTTCATAAATAAAATATTTGGTGTACAAATATTTTACGTATGTATGTCTTAAAGTACAAGAAAATAACGTACAATGCTTTAAAAAAAATACGAGTGGCAGCCCTGTAAGTAACCAGTATTGTTACAGAATCGTTATCAAACGTGGAAATCTTTCATGCATAATACGTACCTACTATTTATAGCCATATATTTTATATTTTTTTCTTTATGCATATATTAAAACTTAATTGCTGTTCGTTAGTCTGGCTTAAATTCGAAAACGATTTGACTGATTTATCATTGTTCCATTTGCTGTAATACAGAGATGATTTAGAACAATCGAGAACTAAATAAAATAAAATTAATATTAGTGATAGCGTGATAGCCCAGTAAATATGACCTCTGCCTTCGATTCCAGAGGGTGTGGGTTCGAATCCGATCCGGGACATGCACCTCCAACTTTTCAGTTGTGTGCATTTTAAGAAATTATAAAATACGTGTCCTAAACGGTGAAGGAAAACATCGTGAGGAAACCTTCATACCAGAGAATTTTCTCAATTCTCGGCGTGTGTGAAGTCGCCATTCCGCATTATGACAGCGTGGTGGACTATTGGCCTAACCCCTCTCATTCTGAGAGGAGACTCAAGCTTAGCAGTGAGCCGAATATGGGTTGATAAAGAAATTATGTGCGAGAAAATTGTAATGTAAAATAAAGGAACGTAAGCACAGTTGAAACATATAGTTACAGGAGGAAGTGTGAGATCGAAACCAGTTTACCCAAGAACCGTTGCTTTGTTGGTTGCTAGTGTCTAACAGACTGATAACACAGTAGATATATTACAAGCAGTAGTTGGACTTCATACTAAAGGTCGAAACGCGAGCTATACCTACGCAGCTCGTACGTGGGGTGATCGTGGGGTGAAGACCGTTGCGACTGTGCCGCGGTGACGAACGCAGTGTATTGGATTTTTTAATTATGACGACTAGGAAAAAAGTTATTATTTTTATAAAGTTTGATTAATATTTTGTATTCTAAAGGCATAATTTAATAAATATATATACAAATAAATACTTAAATGATAAAATTGTGTAAATAGGTAAATGACGTAAACGTTAATATAATATTATTAAATAATTATTTATTAACTTCTTCATTTAGGTTGTTTTCTTTGATTATTATGTAATACATAGATTTAAATCTTATGACATGTATGTTTTGTATACCTGTATTTTAAGGTAATAAAGAAGTTACGTAAAGAAGTTGTTTGAATTTAACAACATTATTGTGTTGCTCATACTTTAATGTATTTGAATAAAAAAAGTAAAGAGCCAGCTGATATCAATATACCTATCCAGATTTTTTTATTAAACTACTAGCGAACCCGGTCAATCTCAATTTGTTTTTTGTAGTTCCTTCCCTACATGCCAAGTCAGGGTCAATTTTTTATCGTCTATTCTATAGTGTGGGGGTATCGTTATCGGTATTTTTGTACATTACATAAGGGGTTAAAGTGCTAACATAATCTACGGAACCCTACACTGCGCGTGGCCCGACACGCACTTGACCGATTTTTTATTATTTGGTCACCTAGTGTGGTGGTAATAGATAGATGGCATCACCAAAATAAATATATGAAGGTCCTTCAAGATCATTGATTAGTATCAGCCTTATTTAAATCTACCAATCAAAAAACAACACGCATTTTATTGATCACTTCCTATTTTACTACAATTTACAAAGTATTTTATTTGTTTATTTAAAAAAAAGTATATTTACAATCAGATAACTAAATGGAAACACAAAGTTGGCAAATGTAATTAAAATGCTGGAGGCAGGCAGCCCTATCACATGTTTACGGAGCGCGCGGCTGTAGGTATTTATTTCAAAAATATGGCCGAGTTATTATACTGCTTGTAATATATCTACTGTGCTGATAATAATTTACAAACATGTTTTTGTTTCTGCTTTCCTAACGCTAAGTACACTACAAACAAACCCAAATCATTGTCTTCAAAAGTAGAATATGAATTACATAAAGGATGTAATGTTCGTGGGTCTAAATCCAAAATAAATTTAGAACGTCTGGTTGGCTACCCCTGGCACATATAGACGGTACGTACAATTTCCCGGGGAGTCCTAGTTGGCGACCTCTGGCATATACAGAAGGTAGGTGCAATTTACTATGTAGTGAATTTTACCCGGGAAGTCCTGGTTGGCGACCCCTGGCATATAGATATAGAAGGTACGTACAATATACTATGTAGTGAATTTTACGCGGGGAGTCACAGGTAGAAATTATTAATCATTTACGCTGTGACCTTTAAAGATCTTGATAATGGCCGTACCCACTTACCTACGCTACGCTGTAGCGAAATATCCTGAAGCATTAATCAGAAATTATATAACTTGGCAGTCCTGCCTCAAAAGTAAAATGATTTTTGAATTCGTCTCAATCCCTCTCTGTCTATAATGTCGTATTCGAAAGAGAGAGTGATAGAGTCCAAACGTAATGTAGTATTTAAGACGTACTGGTCAGTAATGACAAACTTGTGAATATATACACTACGCTCACACTAACCAAAAAAAGTTTAAAATTTGAATAACAATTTCAGAAGTAGATGTGATGAAAAACTGAAAACCGTTTGCGTCCTTACACCATTTTAAAAGGTCATTGTGAGGGGAAAATTAGTTGAATTGCAATAAAATATTTACAAAACAAGAATATTACAATCTACACCAAACCGCACACCCAAAACTAAAGAGGCAATAACTCAAAAACTTTTTGAAGAGAGGCGAAAATCTGTTTGAATTTTTAAACATAAATGCAGACTCAAGTAGTAAATAATTTTTTAAATGTGTTTTATTAATCGGTGGGCATTGAGGTAAGAAATTCAATAGTGTGTCGAAATTCAAATTTTTAGGTTTTTAAAGTTAGCTCCCTTTAGATCTAGGCGTGCGAAACTATAACATCTATAAATATAACTTTAATATCACAGGTTTGTAAACCTCTCATCGTCGTCCGAGGCTCATGCAAGATGGCGTGCCGACTAGTTCAACGAGCGTGTCAAACGTCTACGTCAGTCTGACAACATTGTCAAAACATTAATTTGTTTGTGATGAACTCTCGACTAGTCTGGTGCACTTACACGGGAAATTTATAGAGTGCTTGGCAATATGTGAGCAATTTGGTGCAATACAATTGTTGCAAATTGCACAATGAATTTATTTATAGTGAATTTTCTTCTTGGCTTTTTCGTTGGTATAGCCATGTCTCGCTTTTGCAAGGGTTCGATATATTGTATTGAACTATTGCCTTGTTTTAAATTAAAAGCACAATGCTTTCGTCGGCTACACGTAATTCAAACAATCACAAAATTCCAAATGAGCCTCGGATTACATGTAGGATTCAAGTTGGCTCATTGGCTAGCACCTCAGTGCAATAGTCACCGTATGTCATGACTAGTTGGAATATATTTTCACTGTTCAATACAGCACCGATCCGGTATAGACTCCTCAGACCAATTACCTTATTTATTATTATAGGACCTGCCTCGCTAGAGGTTAGAATGTCATTCAAACATCGGCTTTAACTATAGCATGTGCTTCTCCCATTTGCAATTTGAATAAATATTGTTTTATATTTTCCTCGGCATAATATGAGAAATCATGTCCCTAGAAAACCTGTCACTTAGCTTCCCGGCATCCCTTCGTAGACCAGTCTTCATGAGTCTCTATCTAAGAATCTAGCGATTGGTGACACGATTTCTCATGATATCCCGTCGAAAATTTCAAAAACTTAAGTTTTTCACTTGGGATCTGGACCCTTCAAAACTTACAACTTATCGTGGTGGTTCCACGGTCCAAACTCCATGATTGCTATTTACCGGCTAATGGCTAGTTTGTCATTCCATGCATAGGTAAATAGGATGGTGGGATACCTATGCAAGAGATGAAAAACTTTCAGCCTTCATACAATGAAATATGTCTGGCTATTGCAAGCACTCGTTCTAATACACAAGAGCGAGATGCACGATTTTTAATGACCATAGATTTAAATCTATGGTCATTAAGTCACTCGGGTAATGACATTCGTATTGAACAGTAAGACAATGTCTACGAGTAAGTAAAGCGACAACCGTATCCTTTACATTTTTTTGCATAATATGTGAATTTCATTACCTTATTTGAATATATTTCAAACGTGACGATATTTTTAAGATTTTCAGTTAACATTGATGCACCATTTAAATCGACAACATCGAACAGAACACATGGAAAGACCTTCTCTGGAAGCATATTTTCTTTTCTTATTAACTAAAATTAGTTATACTCACATTTCCAAAGACTTTTTTGGTACTTGACCACCGCAGATGGGGTCGACGTTTTTCTGTTATCTTTTTTATCAACCATGTCTTCAAGTAAACCTGTTAAATTTTGTAATAAGACTATTTAATTATAACTAGGCCAAGAACAGTAATCTTCAAACACTGACACTGTCTCCATCAGGAGTGGGATCGGTTCAAAACTAGTTTAACTAGATATTGCACCATTAACTTAACTATATTAATAGCCGCTTTACAGTCTCACATTTAACGGTTGTCCACTGTCACTATCACTAACCGCATCAGAAGTGGGATCAGGATAGCGTCTGCACCTAGTCTTCACTGGCACTAATCCAGCGGGATCACGTGAGCGTTCGCACCTAGTTTTCCCTGGCACTAACCATATCAGAAGTGGGATCACGTGAGCGTCTGCACCTACCTGTCATTAGCACTAACCGTATCAGAAGTCGGATCTCGTAAGCGTTCGCACCTAGCTGTCACTAGCACTGACCGCATCAGAAGTGGGATCACGTAAGCGTACGCACCTAGCTGTCACTGCTGTTTAGCATATCAGAAGTGGGATCACGTACAATCTTTAATTCAAGCGTTAACGCTATACAAAAGTTTTACTTTGCCGGGCGTAGCACCCGGCGGCCAGCCTCTAGCTATCACCAACCGCATCAGAAGTGGGATCACTTTCGATCTTCAATTGAAGCGTTGGTTCGGACCAGTCTAACTGGGACTCTAGATGCTATACAAAAGTCTCACGATGGCGGGCGCAGCACCCGGTGGCTAGCCCCTAGCTGTCGCTAGCGCTGTCTGCCTCAGAAGTGGGGGCGGTGTGCTAGCTCGAGGAACTGCTGGATGACAGAGTGTCGCGTCCCAACTCCGCCGCCATGATAGCTATCGTGAGCTCTTTGCGTGCCTTCTGCACCACCCACACCATGAGCGTTATGCCGATCAGTATCTGGAAAATACACAAAATACACGTTGATTTATGTAAATACACAAAATACACACTTTCTGACGTCTCGGACAGTGCGTCTCTGCGAGTGTAGCAAAGCGTAAGTCATAAAGTACGCTGAAGTCAAGATGAGTGATGCGACTGCAGGTAGAAGGGAAACGCGCGCCGTTGCGTCGCTGCGTGCCCGTTGATACCTAATATTTAGCATTGCGCATCTAAACTCGTTCGTTTCGAGAAGTCATAAAGTTTGTAGCGGACTGTAATAATCTACAATTACAACATCGGAACAACAATAAAAGTAAAGGCCAAAGCGTCATCATCATCATCATCAGCTGATGGACGTTCACTGCTAGATTCTTGTATGGATTTCCTCTGTCTGCATCTAAGTTTTCTTTCTTGTTTTTCTGCGCTTTCGGCGCGGTATCGCCATTCTAGCACCTTGGGAACCCAACGTACATCAACTCTTCCAACTACGCAAAGCAATCTAAAAATTTCAATCTTTTTGAATACCAAATGATTCCTTAGCACATGTTTCAAAGGCGTCTTCAAATGCAGATTTATGTAGGTAAACATTTCCCAAATATTAATAGTCTCTATACAGAAGGTGGATAGATGTGTATCCATACAGTAGTAGGGGAGCCAAAGAGGGAATTTTTGCAGTTACTCGAGCGCGGCATATAAACTTAAGGGACTAAATTAAAACTTGCACGTTGTTGAGTACCTCTACCAAGAATGAGCCCTTAATATTCGTGAGTAGGTACGTTTAGGTCAATCAAAAAAAAAAACTAACTTCAGAAATACTCAACCAGCACGTCAGATAAGGCTAAAGTTGGTTAGTTAATTACTAAAAGGTGTGCATTTCGAAAATCTAACGATTTAAACGTAATCTAATGGAATGGGAGGGTTACAAAATAAAACCATTATATTTTAGTTCTCAAGATACGACCGCGATTAATTTTTTACTTATTTTGAAGGAAATAAGTTCTTAATTAATCGCTAAAATTTTCTGACAATTTTAGTACCTAAGCCAAAATAATAAAAGTGGCTTTCAAAGTCTGTAGTTTTTTAGTAGAAAAAAGTAAACAACCATTTATTCTTCCTATCATTTTATCTATCACAATCTACCAAATGTCCTCATGACGCTTTAGTAACTGCAAATTTAGCACCCCGGGCTCCTATACTATAGTAGTGTTTAATCACAGAAATGGCGATGACGATATAGAGCACGATACCACGTTGTTCTCTACGATCACAACAAAGATATGAATGTACCAGCATTGTACCAATCACGCGGCGGGGTATAATTAGATTTGGATTCCTCCTCCGCACCGGGCGAGCGGGACGATTGCCCTCTCTTATCAGTTATCAATGGATCATGTTCTGAATATCATCAGTATCGACCCATCAGAGGCGTGCATAAGGCTGTTGGTCAGGGTATGCACTAGTAAGACAATTTAACCAAACTGGGAAAATGTGATAAGCAATTAAGCGGTAACAAAACATTTGTTAGGGTATGCAGTGATTCAATGCATATATGAAGTAAAAAAAAATATTTTAAAAAAAAACAAGAAAAAAAAGGGCACGTCACTACATCTCATATTCGGCTCACTGCTGAGCTCGACTCTCCTTTCGGAATGAGAGGGGTTAGGCCAATAGTCCACCACGCTGGCCCAATGCAGATTGGCAGACTTAGCACACGCAGAGAATTAAACAAATTCTCTGGTATGCAGGTTTCCTCACGATGTTTTTCCTTCACTGTTTGAGACACATGATATTTAATTTCTTAAAATGCACGCAACTGAAAAGTTGGAGGTGCATACCCCGGAACGGATTCGAACCCACACCCTCCGGAATCGGAGGCAGAGGTCATATCCACTGGGCTATCACGGATGGTTAATATAGATAGACTGTGCGTAGTTCCCATTCCCGTGGGAATACGATGATAAAATATAGCCCATTAACTAGCTGAAAATGTAGCTTTCGATTCGTGAAAGAATTAATCGATCTAATGTATTCGTAATCGTATCAAATTAGATTTTTAACAGCGCCCTCGTAACAATTTTTTTGAATAAAGAAATATTTGACTTGAGGTCATTTAATTTTTCTTTCTATTCAGACACGGAAGGACATTGCAGGTCCGGAAGACTGATCCTGTTTCGGGGGAACATTTTAATCCGGCTATCTGAAACAAGTATTTTTGTATCTTGCTTATGATCTCTTATGATGATGTCTTAAAGTCTATCTTTATAATATTCTAACTACTAACTATCTTCTTCTAAACACATACATAAAAGCAAAAAGTCACTCATCACGATATCTAGAAAACCGCTTGACATACAAACTTGAAATTTGGCAGAGGGGTAGTTTATAGTTAGTAGACGTCTGGTAAAAAGTCTGGACGTCTGGTGGATTTTCGAGAGGGCCCGATTAAGGGGGTTTTAAGGGCGGAAGAAATTGCGGGCGTCCGCTAGTTTTTAATATTTTGTTCATCGCTAGATTGTCCACATACATGCAGCTAAAAACAACAACAATTTTTTTTTTCACAAGTTAGCCCTTGACTACAATCTCACCTGATGGTAAGTGATGATGCAATCTAAGATGGAAGCGGGCTAACTTGTTAGGAGGAAGATGAAAATCCACACCCCTTTCGGTTTCTACACGGCATCCTACCGGGACGCTAAATCGTTTGGTGGTATGTCTTTGTCGGTAACTAGCCACGGCCGAAGCCTCTCCCCAGCCAGACCTGGACCAATTAAGAAAAACTCAGTACGCCCAGCCGTCGAAGTCGAACCCAGGACCTCCGTCATGTAAATCCACAGCGCATACCACTATCCGTAAAATTTCTACTTAAATACCGCGCCAAATTAGATAAGCATGAATCATTAGGTTATAACCCAATCGCTATCGTTTTAGCCAAATTTTTAATTACTTTATCTACGCATAAAGCCGTTAGGGAATTTAATCTAGGAACATTTTGTCGATATCTACTTACTAACAGCTATTTATCTTTCGATTCGACGTTAATTATAACAAATACAATCTATACTTATATATAAAGGTGAAGAGTTTGTTTGTTTGATTGAACGCGCTAATCTCAGGAACTACTGGTCCGATTTCAAAAATTCTTTCAGTGTTAGATAGCCCATTTATCGAGAAAGGCTATAGGCTATATATATTATCCCTGTTTTCCTACGGGAACCACGCGGGTAAATCCGCGCGGCCTCAGCTAGCTTGTTATAAGTGCAAACTACTAACCAATTTAATTTATAAGCAACTATAGTACTTGTAATTTGATGACTATGTGGCGCAGTGGTATGCGTGGTGGATTTACAAGACGATGTCATAGGTTCGATCGTTTTATTGGGAGTTTACTGGAAGAGAGTATTGAGCAGCACAAGGTTACTGTTAATACCTAAAAAAATTTCTTTCAAATTCTTCAAAATCTTAAAAATGAAAAAGAGTATTTTGAAATACG
This sequence comes from Bicyclus anynana, assembly GCF_947172395.1. Lineage (NCBI taxonomy): Eukaryota > Metazoa > Arthropoda > Insecta > Lepidoptera > Nymphalidae > Bicyclus > Bicyclus anynana. The sequence continues at coordinate 14,710,291 of NC_069097.1, read as the reverse complement.
TCGAGCGATCTGCGATACTTTTTGGCGATCATCAGAATTTCTTAAATATAATGTCCAAATAAAAGGCGGATTTTGTAATTTTCATGATTTGGATGGATATAAGTTTTCCTTCTAGAACATTTATGGTAAGCAACAGGAAATGGGTTATGAATGATAATATTTACCTATTCAGTTGATTGGTATACAATTATACATTCGTCATAAATTTACAGACTACAATTAATACCCACAAACCTAATTAAATGAATACCTGATAAGATTACAATTTCAGGTTATCATTTACTAATATCTAAATAATATACGATTGTACTTGACAGAATAAACCGAAAATTGTTTTACCGACAGAAAGCTACATTATTTGTGAGTTTCATAAGCTGTAATATTATGCTGTAGTATTCGTATTCCCAAGGAAACAGGAACTACGCGGGTAATCACACTTCACACTATCACATCACACTAACATTATAATGGCGAAAGTTTGTGTGTGTGTAAGTATGCTTGTTACTCTTTTACGCTGCGGCTACTGAAGCGATTTGGCTGAAATTTGGAATGGAAATAGATTTTACTCTGGATTAACACATAAGCTACTTTTTATCCCGAAAATCTCCATGGTTCCCGCGGGATTTGTGAAAAACTGAATTCCACGCGGACAAAGTCGCGAGCGTCCGCTAGTCTAATATATAAAATTCTCATGTCACAATGTTTGTTCCCATACTCCTCCGAAACGGCTTGACCGATTCTTATGAAGTTTTTATGCATATTCAGCAAGTCTTAAGAATCTATTTTTCTACTATCTATTTTTCAAACCCCTAACTCTAGGGGTAGGTTAAGAATAGGGTAGGGTAGGGTATGAGTCAAAGCGAAGCTTGACCTGGTCCGCTAGTATGTATATAGATATACAAATTTACTGTGAGAAGTTGAACCTATCAACTAGAAAACTAATTAAGCTAACGCCAGTTCACTACATCCAATTAAGAGTCCATAAATAGAGTTATACCCAATGATAATTTTACACTATAGATCGGTTACGTCCCTACAAAATCACCGCAAAAAGTGATCCGATCCGAGTGAACTACAATTAATTCCATTATATATATATGTATATGCAGTTTTTACATTTCCTCAACACACAACTTGACATTGTAGTCGATATTTAGGTATTATTTGTATAAATAACGTTCGTTGTTGACCACAACTAACATTGAATTGACTATAAAGGAGATGGTCCATTTCAGGTCCACTCTTGTACCCCGTATCATTATAATTAAAAAAAATACAAGGATTTTATTAAAATTTATTAAAGTGAATAAATGTAACTAAATATAAAGAAATCAATAAAAAATAAAAACCCAAGTTTTTGATTTATATCAAAATGGCGCCCATAGAGCAACTATGACATGACAATTGACAGCAAACGTCAAATCGATTACAACCCGCGGCACGTAACTTTAGCGCTGACCGTTTATGCGCAGATGTCTAAAATACGGTATCGGAGGGGGGCTGCAGGTATGAAGGGCGGGCGTGCGTAGCGTCCGTAGCGGTGATTGGCTCTCTAGTCGTATTCGGTCCCCGGCACTGATACGACGCTCCGCGAACTCCCAGTGTACAGTCGCGTTCTGAATTGTTTTGTTATTGCTATTAATTTTTATTGTTGGTTTTCGTTAAGTTTACTTGTTAAATATATATATTTTAGTTTGTTTGAGACTTTACAGTGAATATGTCTAGAAAAAATACTGTTTTGAGAAGACAGGCACGGAAAATGGTGCATGACGTGCATTGTTTTTTAAAAAGAGAATCTTCTGAATTAATATATTCTTTAAAACAGCTCAAAAGTGAGATTGGCGAAGCTACGAGTATTTAGAACTTACATATCTAGACTTACATTTATCTGAATTAAAAAATTATAATTGCAATAATGTTTTTATTTTTTACATTCTATATACTTGTTAAAAAAACGATGTCTTTGAAAATATTTGGAAATTTGAACTATAAACTACTCGTATAACACCTACACTGTGAACTTTGTAATATAGAAGTAATAACCACAATATTTTATTTAATAAGTATAATATAATTATGCGCGCGTGACAGTACCTATGCACAGCTATACCCCACATTTCGTTTATAGCTAGACTTACTATTTAACATAAACATTAAAATAATGTCATTAAAATTATTTACTTATTAATTAATAAACGTAATAATTGTATTGTGTGCGCGACAGTACCGATGCGCAGCTATCCCCACCGTGTTTCGCTCAGCGCTAAAGTTACGTGCCGCGGGTTATACTGTATTGAAAACGTCATCTAACCGCCATTATTACCCTTAATAATGTTGCATTTCTTAGGAGATAATGAATATTATTTCGAAAGAATTAAAGTAAATTTGTAGATATGTATAATCAAAAATAGTTAAAAAAAACATTTTCTTTTATTTCCGCCAGAGTAAAATTACTGATTCTGGACTCCATACAATTTTGGACCATCTCCTTTCCTCCTAATTTTTCATGCGCTAGTAACACATCTAACAGTATTTAATATCATTGGTTATACCAGTAAGAGGTTGGTGTTGTGACATTTAGGAAAAGGTCGAAGGTGTGACATTTCAAATGCATCAGAGTCTGTGGCCGAACTAAAAGCCTTCGCGATAATTGAATGAAGGCTGAGGCTGGAGGGGTTTCTCGTACGGATACACGCAGTCTATATATAGAGGGGATCAATACGCTATACGATACATGCCCACCGCATATTTGTGCATTGCATACGCGCAGTGGCGTGCACGAGGTCGCCAACTGGGGTAGGCATTATACATCATTATCAACCTATTTAAACCGCCCATTACAGGGTCAGGCCTCCCTCTTTACAGGAGACGGGATATGGAGCTTAGACTCACCACGCTGCGGATTAGTACTTGGCGGGCTAAAAGTGACAATGTTAAATTCATAAAAGATCATGGTTAACTTTACTCCTGTACCGCAAGTAACTCAAGTAAAAATATGTATTCACTAGCGGACGCCCGCGACTTCGTCCGCGTGGAATTCAGTTTTTCACAAATCCCGCGGGAACCATGGATTTTTCCGGGATGAAAAGTAGCCTATGTGTTAATCCAGAGTAAAATCTATTTCCATTCCAACTTTCAGCTAAATCGCTTCAGTAGTAGCGGCGTTATAGAGTAACAAACATCCATACATACATCCAAACATCCATACAAACTTTCACGTTTATAATATTAGTAGGATAGGATTTAGCCCTTGACTACCATCTCACCCGATGAACTTTTAATCCCGAAAAAATCCATGGTTTCCCGAGATTTGCGAAAACTGATGATTTTGATAATATGAATGTTTGTTACTCTTTCACGCCTCAACAACTGAACCGAATTAGCTGAAATTTGGTATGAAAATATATTATAGCATGGATTAACACATAGACTACTTTTTATCCCGGAAAAATCCATGCCGAGGGATTTGTGAAAAACTAAATCACACGCAGACGAAATCGCGAGCGTCCGCTAGTTGTAAATAATAAAAAAAAAATAATAATAATAATAAACCATTTAAAATTCGTCACCCCTGCAATACGAGTATTCTTGTTACTCTAGCGTAGGCCCGCTCGATATCATCGTCAATTTGTAAATTGAAATGTCAATTGGCATCCTGTTGTGACCCGGTGCTCACTTGCTCCGTCCAGCGATGGTTGATTTATATTACAAGAGGGAATTGTTTTATTACGGCATTCATAAAAGACAAAGAGACGGTGGCAAAATGATCATGTATACTAGACTAGCAGACGCCTGCGACTTCGTCCACCCTTAGACTCATTCGTCCAACCAAGATAAAATCTTGAAAAATATTTTTTTAGGGTACTTAACTCCCCTGCATGTAAAGTGGGGAGGAATTATTTTTTCTCGTTTATTTCTTATTCTCGGGGTATCGTTGGATAAGTCTTTGAAAGATATGAGGGGTCTTATATCAACATTTTTCGATTTAGGGATCCATTTATAAGATATTAAGCTTTTAATAGCAAATGTTAGAGGCCCCACTGTCTATCGGCTAGACGGTCGTTTGTGGATACGTGAAAAATTCACGAAAGTAGGAATAATAAAATTACAATGAAGACTTTAACAGATAAGTAGCAATTGCACTAAGCAATACAAAGTGAAGATGAATTTTTTTTCGTCTATCCCATGGTGTGGGGTATCGTTATCGGTATTTTTGTGCATTACATAAGGGATTATCTGGTAACTTAATCTACAGAACCCTGCGCGTGGCTCGACACGCACTTGGCCGGTTGTTTTCTTATTAATTGCTAAAATTCAACCCTTTGAAAACGTATTGAAACACTCAGCACTTTAAATGTGAGCGAGCTGAAGGTCTTCGCGGGGTGAAGTGGCTGTTTATGCAAACGTTACGAAGTCAAACGCTCTCTCTAGCAGTTCGCACAAAAGGCTGTTGTGCTGGAAATAGCGACACACTTAGCCGGCTTTTCATGGAAACTGGAGATGTTTTATTTTTAATTTTAAAACTATTTCATGTATTTAACGAGCATTTCTCTTTATTTATAACTGGCGAACGCCCGCGACTTCGTTCGCGTGGAATTCAGTTTTTCACAAATCCCGCGGGAACCATGGAATTTTCCGGGACGAGAAGTAGCCTATGTGTTAATCCAGAGTAAAATCTATTTCCATTCCAAATTTCAGCCAAATCGCTTCTGTAGTCGCAGCGTAAAAGAGAAACAAACATACTTACACACTTACACACAAACTTTCGCCTTTATAATATTAGTGTGATTTACTAACAGACTTACCGCGGTTTCCATTCCCGTGAGAATCATCATCATCATCAATATCAACCCATATTCGGCTCACTTCTGAGCTCGATTCTCCTCTCAGAATGAGAGGTGTTAGGATAATAGTCCACCACGCTGGGCCAATGCGGATTGGCAGACTTTTGAGACGTGATATTTTCTTAAAATTCACAGAACTGAAAAATTGGAAGTGCATTCCTCTGTCCAGCGGTATGTCAGGGGCTGGCCCCTGAGGTGGGTCTGGGCCCACCCTAGGAAATATTCCTGCGTCAGATATCTGAGACCATCATGGGTCACAAGTAAGCTTGCCAGGTGTCCGGCTTTAGCCGGACATGTTTGGCTTATTGCGGTCGCGTCCGGCCAAATATGTACATTTTCGGCCTGTCCGGCTTTTGTCAGGCTTTTTGTCAGAGTGGCGATTCTCGTTAACTTAATAAACATTTCAAATTCGTAAACGAGTTTTTTTATTATAAATATTATGTCCATCTATATATATAAAAATAAATTGCTGTTCGTTAGTCTCGATTTAGATTCGGATTTATCTTATCTTGGTCTTGAAATGTTCGTGGAGGTATAGGGAAGGTTTAAAAGGTGAGAAAAATTAGAATAATTGCCGGGAAAACCATAAAAACAACCCTTTTCTATTTCCCATACAAACGTTTAAGAGTCAAGGGGTAGGGTATGGTAGGGGTAGAGTAGTGTAGGGTAGGGATAGGGAAGAAGTGCACATAAGTCAAAGCGAAGCTTGACCGGGTCCACTAGTCTTTTAATAAATATCAAATATGCATATATCTGGCACACTCCATCTTCGATCTCATCCTCACTTCACATCACGTATAAATACTTTTTTCAACAGCCCAGCTGTAAAAACAATAAGTTTGGCAATAAAAAAAAAAACATGTCCGGCTTTTAGGGCAAAATGTCCGGACTTATATAGTGCGAAGTCCGGCCTTTGCATTTTATGGCCTGGCAACCCTAGTCACAAGGCTACAAGGCTGGTGTAAAAAAAAAAAGAAAAACGGCTAAAGGGTCACCTGAAACGCGAACACGATGTACCCGGTGACGTGCGACTCGTGCAGCACGTCGTGCATGGAGCGCAGCGTGGAGCCCAGGTACACGTTGATGACCTGCGCCGGCAGCAGGCCCAGCAGCGTCGCCAGGTGGTAGCCGCAGCCGCGGACGTCGCTCACCTGCAAACAAACAGACGAATAAAGGTCCGTTTATATCTACAGACATTTAGCGTGCCAGACACGTGCCGTGACAGACAAAATAATATTCTACTATACAGTGTTTCATCATCATCATTATCAACCCATATTCGGCTCACTGCTGAGCTCGAGTCTCCTCTCAGAATGAGAGGGGTTAGACCAATAGTCCACCACGCTGGCCCAATGCGGATTGGCAGACTTCACACACGCAGAGAATTAAGAAAATTCCCTGGTATGCAGGTTTCCTCAAGATGTTTTCCTTCACCGTTTGAGACACGTGATATTTAATTTCTTAAAATGCACACAACTACAAAGGTTGGAGGTGCATGCCCCGGACCGGATTCGAACCCACACCCTCCGGAATCGTAGGCAGAGGTCATATCCACTGGGCTATCACGACTCTCGTTAGTGTTTATTAACGTATTATATCGTTGACAGACATGGGCCGCACACGGCCAGTATTCGCGGAAAGAATATTTTGTCTGTGCGGTTCATGTCTGTAGACTCTACATGAAACCTGAACTAAAATTGACAGCGCCTTACACAAATGACAATGACAATGTTCGCTATTAAGACATTAGCGCTGCGTCTGGGGGACTTCTTTCATGAAAAGGACTTAAAGTTCTCTAGCTACCTGCTGGGCAGTGTCAATAGACGGTGTCTGCCACGCTACTTGTCTGTGACGCACTGTGTCTGTAGATATAAATGGACCTTAACTCAGCATCATCATCATAATCATTATCAGCCGATAGACGTTCACTGCTGGACATAGGCTTCTTGCTTTGACCTCCAAGCACAACGGTCTAGAGCAGCCAGCATCCAGCGACTCTCTCCAACCCACTTGATATCCTCGGTCCACATAGTGTGAAGTCGACCAACACTGTGCTTACTCGTCCGGGGTGGCAACCCCAACGTCCATCGGCTCGATGGTGTTCGTATTTATTAAGATTTCACTCTGGATTAACACATAGGCTACTTTTCATCCCGGAAAAGTTTATGGTTCCCGTTGTATTTGTGAAAAAGTGAATTCTACGAAGGCGCCCGCTAGTAATAAATAAAAGCTAATAATATCATGCCGACCTTAGTAAAACAATACGCAACGCAACCACCACGATAAAACAACATGCAAACTGTTTAACTTACTCGTAGCACAGTACAACATAAAAATAAATAAATAATTAGCAAACATTGGATGTACGCTAGCACCACTGGCACGGCAGTCGCGAGCAGAAGTCGTAAACGTTAAAATAATCTCGCATGTAAAACTGGAAGCAATTATTTTGTTTCTACTTTGTGCGAGTAGATTGCGTTATAAGCTAAGAGCCTATCATGGCTAGACCTTCTTCATTTATTTAGTTTACTCGTAAATTAAAGTAAATGCTAAAGTATGTTATCAACATCATATCAGGCGATGGACATCCACTACAAGATATAAGCCTTTTGATGGGTCCTGAGCGGACCGCATCCAACAAAGCCCTGCGACTCACTTGATATCGTCAGTACACCTGGTGGGGGGTAGACCAACACTGCGCTTTCTAGTGCGGGGTCCAGCACCTTGGCACACTAACTTCGAGCGGCCCTTCAAACTATGTACCATGCCCATTTCCACTTCAGCTTCGCGACTCGTTGAGCTATGTCAGTGATTTTGGTTCTTCTGCGGATCTCATTTCTGATTCTATCACGATCACTGCGTGATCGAATCATCAGCATAGCTCGTTCCATCACCTGCTGTATGACTCTGAGCCTTCTTACGAGGCCTATAGTTAGTAACGGATAGCCAATTATGGAGTTTGGATAGTGGTTACTTTTCGAGGTAGCAGGTTTCAATAATCCAGAATTCCAGACTCTACTATCTAAGTAAAAAGTGTATTTTTTATATTTTAATGATAGTGTTTTTCGTGGGGTTTCCACAAAGTCAAGTGACTGACGCTTGGTGTTATTACAATAAATATTATAAAGAGGTGCAGTGCGGACTTCGGCAAGGTATTCCATCCAGCCCGAGGTTTACGAAATTTTTTGAAGTCTTTTGATGGGTTTGTTTGTTCACTTTTTTGTTTGTTAAGCTTGTTAGTAAAGTAGTTTCAAATGTTACTTCGCCGCTTTGGTACGCCGGCGAACATTTTGCCCTAGAAGAGTGATAAAAAATTTTTCTTCAATAAGCATACTTTTATTAAGCCAATTATTTAACCAGATCCTTATTTATACATCTTAATTACACTTCACAGGTGCTTCACAGATGGTAGGTAGATACTGTCATAACTAACTAACACACTAACATATTGTAATTTACTTGTAAGTACCTTTGTTAACTAACATTACTAACATTAGCATAATAAAATTTAATTGATTTTATGTAATTTAATAATTTTATGGATTTTATTATATAAAATAAAGATCATTATTATTATTAGAAATTATCTTTTATACGGGGGTATACCTGGGTTCCCAGGGCCGACGTTGTATAGGTCGGTGAGCATTCGCTTTTTCAGCTTTTATAAAATGAGGAAGGTCTAGCCATAACAGACTCTAGTTCTATTATACATATTATAATACCGCACGCTACTTGGTAAAAGGCCAGCGCAATGTAACAAATCGTTAGGGCGGCTTAACTTGCTACGGAGGCACATTATTATCCTTGTTTTGCCTAAGGGCGAATACACACTGCATCCGATGAAAATACATTCAGTTAGGTCCAACATGCGTACTACGACACAACTGTCTAACAGCGAGAGAAAGACAAATATCGACTAACAGCGGCGTAATCGAAAATATTTTCTTCCTTTTTTTTATTCTATACAAGTTAGCTCTTGACTACAATCTCACCTGATGGTAAGTGATGATGCAGTCTAAGATGGAAGCGGGCTAACTTGTTAGGAGGAGGATGAAAATCCACACCCCTTTCGGTTTCTACACGGCATCGTACCGGAACGCTAAATCGCTTGGCGGTACGTCTTTGCCGGTAGGGTGGTAACTAGCCACGGCCGAAGCCTCCCACCAGCCAGACCTGGACAAATTAAGAAAATCTCAATCTGCCCAGCCGGGGATCGAACCCAGGACCTCCGTCTTGTAAATCCACCGCGCATACCACTGCGCCACGGAGGCCGTCAAACCGGCCGGCGGTACGTCTTTGCCGGTAGGCTAAATGAAATGTCTCTACTTTTGCATACAATTACAAGGCTTTCAACAACGAGGGATACTTATGTATATTCGGTGACAATGCAATATTAAGGTAACGAACTCAAGGTCGACTGAGAATCGGAAAGTTGCTAATGAAACTCCATTAACTCTAATATAATAAAAATTAAACCTTTGAGTTTTTCAACCATTAACACTCTACTTAGGTGGTTTATATATTACTAGCGGACGCCCTCGACTTCGTCCGCGTAAATTTACTACTACCCCTACTCTACCCTATCCCTACCCTACTCTACTCTACACCTACCCTACCACTACCCCAACCCTACCCTACCTAACCCCTACATCTACCCTACCCCTACCCTACCCTACCCCCACCCTACCCCTACCCTACCCCTACCTTACCCCTACCCTACCCCTACCCTACCCCTACCTTACCTACACCCTACCCCCATCCTACCCCTACCCTCCCCGTACCCTATCCCTTTCCTACCCCTATCCCACCCGTACCCCTATCTCACGCCTATCCTACCCCTACCCTACCACTTTCCTATCGTACCCGTACCTCTACCCTACCATTACCCTACCTCTACCCCTACCCTACCACTACCCTAAACCCAGCCCTAAACCTACCCTAGCCCTACATTACCCCTACGCTTCCCTACCCGTACCCTACCCTACCCTGTAACTTCTCTTACTCCTACCCTTAGCAAAATCGGTCCAGTCCTTCGAAAGTGGTGGTATGACCAAGAGAAATAGAGACTTCTATGCTAATAATATAAAGAGGTAAAGCTCGTGTGGTTGTAGGAGGTAATCTTTGGATCTACTGGACCGATTTGGAAGATTGTTTTACCAATAGAAAGCTACGTTATTTGCGAGTGTCATAGGCTATGTTTGATCCCCATATTCACACGGGAACAGGAACTACGTAAATGTAAGCGCCGGGCGTCATATAGCGGAATTTCTGCGTCTTTTAGAAATTTTGTATTATCTCCGAAACTATTTAAGCAATTAACATACTGTAAAGGGCAAATCTTATCTCCATAATACCCTTGTTATTATTAAATAATTTATTTTAATAAGGATTAAAGTTTAGTTGTATAAATAATGACGTAAACCTAAGTATATAAAATTAATATTTTTTAAAACACAAAAGGTACTATATCTGCTAATATATAGAAGACTAGCGGACGCCCGCGACTTCGTCCGCGTGAAATTCGATGTCAACTTTACTACTACCCCTGCCCTACCCTTTCCCTACCACTACCCCAACCCTACCCCTACCCTACCCAACCCCTACCTCTACCCTACCCCTACCTCCACCCAACCCCTACCCTACCGCTACCCTACCCCTACCCTACCCCTACCCTATCCCTTTCCTACCCCTATCCCACCCGTACCCCTGTCTCACACCTCTCCTACCCCTATCCTACCCGTACCTCTACCCTACCTCTACCCTACCTCTACCCCTACCCTACCCCTACCCTACCCCGGCCCTACCCCTACCCTACCCTTCCCTACCCGTACCCTACCCTACTCTATAAATTCTCTATCTTACTCCTACCCTTAGCAAAATCGGTCCAGCCCTTCGCAAGTGGTGCGAAGGAATGACCAAGGAAAATAGAGACTTCTATGCTAATAATATAAAGAGGTAAAGTTTGTGTGGTTGTAGGAGGTAATCTCTGGATCTACTGGACCGATTTGGAAAATTGTTTTACCAATAGAAAGCTACGTTATTTGCGAGTGTCATAGGCTATGTTTGATCCCCATATTCACTCGGGAACGGGAACTACGTAAATGAAAGCGCCGGGCGTCATATAGCGGAATTTCTGCGTCTTTTAGAAAATTTGTATTATCCCCGAAACTATTTAAGTAATTAACATACTGTAAAGGGCAAATCTTATCTCCATAATATCCTTGTGATTATTAAATAATTTATTTTAATAAGGATTAAAGTTTAGTTGTATAAATAATGACGTAAACCTAAGTATATAAAATTAATAATTTTTAAAACACAAAAGGTACTATATCTGCTTATATATAGAAGATAGATATATGGTGTCGCGGACTTTTTTGTAGAATTTTTAAAGATACATCAAGTCTCCATACATTAATTTAAATTTTACACAATAGTTAAGGCAGCGCATGCGAATAAGTCTGTTTAAGAGGATTTTCAGTCCGACCTGTATGACAAAAACTGTGATAACTCGGCTAATATATATGATATCAATATAACATATAGCCTATAGCACTCCCCGATAATATAGCATTCTACTATTGAAAGAATTTTTAAAATCGGACCAGTAGTTCCGAAGATTACCCCATTTAAAAAATGTGACAAACTTACAAACTTACAAACTTTACCTCTTTATAATATTAGTATAGAATAGATTTAGTTATATATATATATATCATTATAGTATAAGTATTAATTTATATGATTTAAGTGTCATTTCGTGAATCTGATTTAAGGCCCATCTATCTATACTTATAATAAATCTGTAGAGAGGTCAATTCTGTACATGAAATATATTTCCAAAAAAACTATCAGGGGGTAATTATTGATCGATACTGATGCGACAAAAGCGCTGTGACAGCCCAGTGAATATGACCTCTGCCTCCGATTCCGAAGGGTGTGGGTTCGAATCCGGTCCGGGGCATGCACCTCCAACTTTTCAGTTGTGTGCATTTTAAGAAATTAAATATCACGTGTCTTAATCGGTGAAGGAAAAATCGTGAGGAAACCTGCATACCAGAGAATTATCTTAATTCTCTGCGCGTGTGAAGTCTGCCAATCCGCATTGGGCCAGCGTGGTGGACTATTGGCCTAACTCCTCTCATTCTGGGAGGAGACTCGAGCTCAGCAGTGAGCCGAATATGGGTTGATGACGATACTGATGCCAAAAATGCAATCAGTAAAATTTTTGGCTGTCTGTCTGTATTTTCGTTATAGAAACAAAAACTCGACGGATTTTAACGAAACTTGGTACAATTATTCTTTATACTCCTGGGTAGGTTATAGTATACTTTTCATCACGCTACAATCAGTAGGAGCAGAGCAGTGAAGGGCAACGTTGAGAAAACGGGAGAAGTTACTCCATTTTTACAGCGATATCGTAAGGGCTGGATTAAAGTGGTGTGAGGGCGGACGATATTAAATAAAAAAAAAAAAACGAAGTCGCGGGCGTCCGCTAGTAGAATAATAAAACCTTTAACATAATTTTAGTAGGCACGAACATGTTTTAACAACAAAGGAAGGAAAACAACGTAATAAAAACCAATGTGTATTTTTAATTGTAAACTCAATTGACACGAAAGCGCAAACAAAAGTTATTTTTGTCATTAAAACAACACGTAAGTAGTTTATAAACGGCTCATTATGAATAGTGGTTCTCTTTTAGCATTACTTCACTTGATTGGTTTGTACAGAGACAAGAGCACTCACCACTCGTATAGATATAATTAGTTAACAATAAAGTAAATTAACAAAGTAATTACTTTAGAAATTGCTAACAAATGCATATAACTTAACGTTATTGGTTTTAGGAAAATGCAATTATAACTTGGTACCACAATACAATGGTGGGGTGATTGGGGAAGTCATAATGGGGGAAAACCTGGGGTTTGGACAGGGGAGGGTATGATGAGGGAAAAGGGAAATTCTTGCTATACTTGTGGTGAGGCAATAGAAAGAGCAAGACACTTATTGGTCGTATGCAAGGTATGGAGCCAGCCAATTCACTAACTTTGACGTACTTATGTTAGTTACCATCAAATCAATAACAAACGCATTTTTCGTATTCCGTTAAGTCCATTAGTAACAGAAATCAAAAATATCAACTGGGCAATGTCATCTACCTATTATATGATATCCACGAAGCAATGTCACCTAACTACTCTACGATATCCACGTAGGGTTTTCAGTAGGCGCAGGATGTATATTTTTACCAAAACCTAATTTAGATCAGTTAGCATTAAATAAACAATGAATAAGAAATCACGTGACTTTAGAATTACTAACAATAGAATAGATAGTTGGTCAATTCCGCATAATGTCCACGAACATACGGTAAAGTTAGTGAATTGGTCTGCTTGGTGTCTTACTCACACCATGATAATAGAGTACTTCAAATCATACACGATGTCTTTCAGTAGCTAAAGCTCAAATAAAATTAACAAGGAGGAAGGTACAGGTACTGTGGTACAGGCGTCCGCTTAAATAACATAAAAATAAAAATCTGAAAACCCCCCCGAATGTCATGAAATTATTAATTACACTCTCGATCATGTCAATATTCTCTTTCAGCTTCCATTTGAGACCCCAATCGAGTATATTTGCAGACATTCGGTTATTCTTCGCCACTTTCACCCCTCCCCACATCTTTTAAAGCTCACTCCACTTTATCAAACATGTCTAAGAACACTCGTACATAAGTCACCTTTTTTAAAAGTTGTCTGTGGCGGAGCTGTCAAGCTGACATGTAAAATCAGCTGCTCCTAGAAATTAATTTTAATAATTTAAGTTTTAATTGTTTCTTTTAACTTTTTAATGTTTAAAACATAAACAACGTTAATACATTTATAGACTTAAGTTGTATCAGTGTTAAAACAAAGTATCTCTGGCTTACGTAGCTATAATTAAAATTGCAAGACCAGGTGACAGTAGAAAAATTTGAAACTCAACGAACAAAGGAGTTTACCGGGGGAGTATTGCTTTTATTTTCTTTGTTATTTGCCCTTAAACCATACTATAAATTAAGGTTTATTGCACATTACACTTTTACATTCCCGTTAATCGCGAGACACGTCCCTTCACACAGAAAAGACAATAGTTTCCTCACTTTGCTTGACTGATAGTGGAAGCAAAGTCGACGTAAATTTATACTGTCTCAGACAACAAAAACATACACTACAACATAATACCTCGAGCTATAATACAGTACTTAAAGTTAATTTATAGTTTCCACCTATTAAATTGCTTGCTTGAAGAGAATAAGTTGTATTTTCCAAAAGCAATCTTTAACAAAAGTAGCTACCTACATAAGTTATATTATATTTATGTTATGTGTGTTGAATTACACTTTCATTCCATGGTAACTGAGAAATACAAATATGTACTTGAAATACTAAATTAGAATTTATTTGACCTAAACTTCAGTATAGACTTTTAAACAATTATTATTACTCATTTTATTTTACATCTCCCTTTTTCATTTTCATTTTCCTTCTTTTGTATGTCATCTATTTTCCTTCTTTAACATTTATTCTGATTGGTGTGTTTCAGGAACACTTGTATGATGGCACGTCCAATGTTAACTCGACGGGCAGCCGCTTTGGAACAACAACTCCAACTAAAAAATGCCCTACTGGAAATCAAGTCACTGAAACAACTAAATTCTGATTTGTTGAAGGAACATGATGATAATGAAGAGGAACTGAGGAATATTATTACTAAAAACTCACAATTAAAATCTGAGCTCGCCGAACTACACAGCACTCACTCTATGGTTTTAGAGGAGCGCAGCCAGCTTCAGGAAGCAGTTGATACATTCAACCAGTGTATACAGACTTATGATGAAGCCCTGGCTAAAATATCAATGTTGGAAGATGAACTGAATAGTGCACACAAGACAATTGATGACCTTCAGTCACAATTACAACATTTTGAAACACAAAATACGAACAATCTTTATAATGAACTGCTTGCCTCTTCCACATCAGTCCCGGCGCCAATACTTTGCATTGATCTGACTTGTGACAGCCCATGTGCAACCAAAACTTCCGCTATGCCACAATCTAGGTATAATTTGTTTAATAGCCACAATAAAATTAAAAAATACATTAAAATTAAAAAATTTATCAAAAACACTCAAAAACTAATTAAATTTCATAGTACAAATAAAAAAAACCTGGCTTTAAGAAAAGAATGGTCACTATTAATTAAAAAAGTAAACACTTACTGTTCTTTACTTGAAAATTCCAGGGAAAAATATGAAAATGAAACACAAAGTTTACAGCATGAACTAAATCAGATGGAAAATACCTTGCAGGAAATAACTGCTAAATATGAGTTGTCTCAAAGTCAGATCCATGATCAAATCATAGCGGCTGAAGAGTTGTTAGCCTTAGGTACATACAATATGGCCCGTTTTGAGTCATTAAGTAACAAATGCCAATGTTCAAATCAGGTACCTTCGGTTACTCAGGACTGTAGTGTTTTATCTAATTCTGGATATATTGACTTGAGCCATAATGAGCAATGTAATAATAATGTTGTTCCAATTCCTTCAATCTCAGATAATAATTTAAGTCCACATAGTTTTAATTTGCCAAAAAAGGCTCAAAAAAAGACTAATAATTTCTGATAAGTTAGGTAAGGATTTTGGCTCCATTATGAGCCAATACCTAAACCATTCAGTGACTAATAAATGTTTTCCAGGGGCTAGTTTTAATTATTTAATAAATAGCATAAGTACAGAAAATGTAGTTGGTTACTCAAATGTAATTTTGATGTTAGGGAACAGTTTGAAAATTAAAAGGCATCAAATCATAAAATGTGTTGAAAAGCTTTTGGTATTACATAGTAAAACCAAATGTGAATTTACATTATGTGGATTTCCATACTTTAAGTCAAGTGCTAAAGAAAATAAGCATATACATAATTTGAATCTATTGTTATACAACTTGACATACCATCACAGCGATGCAATTTTTTATTTTGACATGAATAAGTTTACCTCATCTTATTCGTTGACTAAAGATAATTTATATCTGCCAAAAAAATGTAAGCAGCATGTTGCGTCCCTGTTGGCTTACAACTTAAATAAGTCAGTTACAAATGTTGTAACGCAGTCTATTGACACTAATTCAACTTGTAAAAATAGTTCTTCTGTTTCTATTGACCAGAGTACGAGTGATAGTACTGTCTCAAATGTTAATTTTTATATAAACGATCCAGTTACAAGTAGTGTAACTCAGTCTATTGACCTCTCTACAAACTGTAGTAATAGTACAAATATTTTTATATATGACTGCAGTACCAATCCTAGTACTGTTACAATTAAAAATTCTTTAAACTAGAAAATATGACAACGGAGGTGCACTGTAACTTTAACATTGTACACCAAAATATACAGAGCATCAACGGCAAGGAATTAGAAGTTGAACTATTTGTAGAGAAATTCAATATACACATCTTATGTATTACAGAACACTGGCTCACAAAATCACAACTATCAGTACTTGATATTAAAAATTTTTCATTGTCAAGTGTATTCTCCAGAAGGGCTGGACATGGTGGCTCTTTAATACTCTTACTTAATAACCTAAAATACAAGGATAGAAAAGACATAGTTAGTCTTTCTGTGGAATGCATTGTTGAACTATCTTGTGTGGAGTTGGAACGAATTGTTATAGTATGCGTGTACCGACCCCCTCCTGCTGACTTTGATCAATTTGAAGAGGTAATGGAGGATGTAATGAGACGTTTGTGCACATCTTCCAAACAAATACTGATTTGTGGCGATTTTAATGTTGATATTCTAACAGAAAACTCAAAGTCTGTTAGATTTCTTAACTTATTCAAATGTTTTGATTTGACTCATGCTTTTAATGAACCTACTAGGATAACGGCTACTTCAGGGACATGTCTGGATAATATATTTTACAATTGTGTGATTGAAAAAAAGATGATAATAAATAAATTAGGCTCTGATCATAGTGGTCAAATAATAACTATTTTAAACAATAAATCCAATAGCAACCAATGGTTCAAGTATAGGCCGATAACTGAAGGTAAATTAGAGCGATTTAAAAGCATAATTTCTTCAAAAATTCCAAGTCTTTCATTTGAAAATAGTCACCCAGACAGGCTGTTTGGTACACTGTTCAAGACAATAGACAAAGAGTTTTGTAAAATTTTCAACTTTAAACGTATTAATGTTACTCAAAAATTAAAGTTTAGCGAATGGGCTACTGTAGGCATTTACAAAAGTAGAGACAGATTGTACGAGTTGTACGAGGAGAAACAGTATAATCAAATGCGAACATATTTAGAACATGTAAAAAACTATTCAAAAATTTTCAAACGTGTTTGTATTCTTGCAAAATCATTACACATCAAAGATAGAATAATAAAATCTGAAAACAAGGTACAAACAACCTGGAACTTAATTAATAAAGAATCAGGCAAAATTAGACCACGTGATATGAGTTTTGAATTAATTGTCAATGATAAAAAGATAAACACCGATAACGAGGTTGTTAATGCCTTTGAAGACTTTTTCCAGAATTTTCCTATCTTGTTAACAGATTCACTGGACTCTTCTGCTACGGAAGCCCAGAGGATATTAAGAGGCCATGTTAAAGAGTGCAACGTTCTTTTTGAATTTCATCATATAACTGTATCAGACATTAAAAAAACTTTTAAACTGTTAAAATTAAAAAGAACTGGAGACATGTGGGGCATGTCAGTGAAAGTAATATCTAACATCATTGATGTCATTGCTCCCTTAGCTATTATTTTTAATGAATGCGTGGATTTAGGTATCTTTCCGAACCTAATGAAACATGGCAAACTGTTACCACTTTTTAAATCAGGTGACAAAACTGATGTTAATAATTATAGACCAATTACAATACTGCCAACACTTAGTAAGGTTTTTGAAAAAATCATTTTAAATCAACTTTTAAGTCATTTTAATTTAAATAATTTATTTCACCCTGAACAGTATGGTTTTACTAAAGGTCGCAGTACAACTGATGCAGGTGCTAAACTTTTAAAACATATATATGATGCATGGGAAAATGCTAAGAATGCTATTGGTGTATTTTGTGATTTGTCCAAAGCATTCGATTGTGTTGACCATAACATTCTTTTACTTAAGTTAAGCCACTATGGCATAAAAAGTGTTGCACTTGATCTCATCGCCTCTTATCTTAGTGATAGAACACAAAAGGTATGCATAAATGATTCAAAGTCTCGCGGTTTTTCTAACACAATGGGCGTCCCACAGGGTTCAATTCTGGGTCCTTTTCTATTCCTAGTGTACATAAACGATTTACCACACCATGTTAGCGGCATCTGTGAGATAGTACTGTTTGCTGACGACACATCCCTAATTTTTAAGAGTGACAGAAGTAAAGATAATTCCGACGATATAAACCGTGCCATATCGCATGTGTCGCATTGGTTCACTGTTAACAACTTACTTTTAAATGCAAAGAAAACTAAATGTATTGAGTTTTCATTACCAAATGTTATAAAATTAGATAAGTCTATAATGATCAATGGTGAAACACTAGAAATAGAGAATTCCACAGTTTTCCTGGGAGTGACCTTGGATTCTAAACTTCAGTGGGGTGCTCATATAGAAAAACTGTCAGGTAAACTCAGCTCAGCTGCTTTTGCAGTGAGAAAAATAAGACAGTTTACTGATGTTGATACAGCTAGACTTGTTTATTTTGCGTACTTTCACAGCGTAATGTCTTACGGTATTTTGTTGTGGGGCAAGGCTGCTGATATACATTCTATATTTGTACATCAAAAAAGAGCAATTCGAGCAATATATCAACTAAAATCACGCGAGTCCCTTCGTCAAAAGTTTAAAGAAATAGGCATTTTAACAGTAGCCTGAAAAGGAGATCTAAACCCACGTCTTACTAGACACGGGCATAAGTTAGTTATTTCTGCATATCGTCTCCAAAGAGTTAAAAAATCTTTTGTGGGTTTGGGTGTACTCTTCTATAACAAGATCCCCAAGACTGTGATGGACTTGCCAATGCACAACTTTAAGCAATGTGTTAAAAAACATTTACTTAGTCGAGGTTACTACACTATTGATGAGTTCCTTAACGACAAAGGTGCTTGGAGGCCATTGGATCAGCTTCCACCTTCACACAGGAAATAAAACTATAAGAAATTGTAATTTAATTGTTATCAAATGTAAATTGTAATACTGTATGACTTTTTCAAAAGAGCAACTGTTGAGTTTCTTGCCGGTATCTTCTCAGCAGAACCTGCCTTCCGAACCGGTGGTAGAATCTTTACAAATAGTCAACTGACGTGTCAAAAGTGCTTGTAAACTGAGCCTACTTGAAATAAATGAATTTTGAATTTTGAATTTAAAAACGCTGTCGTATGAACATATTCGCATACTTAGGAATGCATTAATTGTTGTATTTGAACGCTTTTATAACGTCCGTTAAAAAAGTTCTCGTGCGAATGAGGGCTAAGTAAACACACTTCAGTGTTAAAAGTAAATCGTTTAGTAGTAATATTTAGCATAACTTACTAATACCACTGGCAACTTGTTACATAATAGGAATAAAGTTTAACTAGATTAGCATGTCGCTGATAACGAATAAGTATAACACAATGTGTGTACAGCACACGATAGCCTCGTATTATGTGTTGATATTTTCGATTCGTCGCACTGAGATGTAAATATTGTGTGAAACCTAGGGGTGTCTCTACTTTAAGAGACCACGACTAGTCTTTGACCGTGGACACAAAATCTACGGTTTGGTTGCGACCAGCAGCTGCGACTAGCTGACGCCGCGTGGTTCCCGTTCCCGTAGGAAGGCAGGGATAAAATATAGCCTATAGCCATCCTCGATAAATGGGCTATTTAACTCTGAAAGAACTTTTCAAATCAGAGCAGTAGTTGTTGAGATTATCGCGTTCAACTAAACACACAAACAAACAAACTCTTCAGCTTTATAATATTAGTATAGATAAGAAAAATACCAAATACTTAGCTACTTTTAGTGATTTTCAAGTCACGTGATTTCGTACGAACACAAATTGACTTTGACTTTCTAAAGTTTCAAACGATAGTTCCGCCACATGCAGCATATCTATTGAAAATAATACAGAGAAATTAAATCGCAAACAAAATTCCCAACTTTTGCAGGTGTTCGTTTTAGAGTCAAGCTTTACTCCGAAGTGTGGAGGTTATTTCAATAATTTAATATTTAAAACTTACAGTTATCACAAACAATAGCAACTGGCAACCCTACGTAAATACTAAACTTGCAAAGTAGTTATAGTCCAGCTGAAAATGTTTATCGGGTCACGTCATACCTACGTTTAGCGTATTAAGATTACCAGGAAAAATCTTGTAAAGTCGTTCAGGTGAACTTAAATTAAAATTATAAAAACAGGGTTTCTGTAAATATGTGGCGAAGCCTTTAAGGGAAATTTGATACCTAATGATCTCTACTATCACCATAGTAGAGATCATTAGGTATCAAATTTCCCTGGGGTAGGTGGAGCATAAATGTACCGATTTCGAATAATAAAAAAATACACTCACCAGTGATTACCCTCTACAACCTCCCAAAATTTACCTCTTTAAAGCTTTTTTAGGGCGTCATGTACAATTGCAAAATAATAATTATCATTTACTTTATTTTATTATGAATGTTATTTAAATTCATAATATTAAGAGTTTAAAATCATTACCCCCTTACACCCACCACAACTTTTAAGCGGCTCAACCGACTTTCATCAAACACATCTAAGAGCGCTCGCAAATCACCTTTAATACAAAAATAACTAAATTGAAATCGCTTTATTCGAGCTATGGTGCCACAGGCAGACTGACATACAGACAGACATGTTCAACTTATCACACCCCTCTTTGCGTCGGCGGTTAAAATACAAAATAGATAAACAAACAAACAGTAACTTTAAATAAGCGAACTTCAGTGTGATAAGTCGTTTAGTAGTAATATTTAGCATAACTTACTAATACCACTGGCAACTTGTTACATAATAGGAATAAAGTTTAACTAGATTAGCATGTCGCTGATAACGAATAAGTATAACACAATGTGTGTACAGCACACGATAGCCTCGTATTATGTGTTGATATTTTCGATTCGTCGCACTGAGATGTAAATATTGTGTGAACCCTAGGGGTGTCTCTACTTTAAGATACCACGACTAGTCTTTGACCGTGGACACAAAATTTACGGTTTGGTTGCGACCAGCAGGCCTACTCTCTAAACTTTAAGTACCTAGATATTATATTAAATTAGCTGACGCCGCGTGGTTCCCGTTCCCGAAGGAAGGCAGGGATAAAATATAGCTTATAGCCTTCCTCGATAAATGGGCTATCTAACGCTGAAAGAACTTTTCAAATCGGACCAGTAGGTTCTGAGATTGCGTTCAACCAAACAAACTCTTCAGCTTTATAATATTAGTATCTTCTTCTTCTTAAGGTGCCTCTCCGACTAGCGAAGGTTGGCAGTCAGATTCTTGAACTCGTCTCTATCCTGCGCGAGGCGAAATAATTGTATTCTTCTTATCTATACTATAATAATATTAGTATAGATAAGAAAAATACCAACTAAAGTTAGTAATTTTCAAGTCACGTGATTTCGTATGTAGACAAACTGACTTTGACTTTCTAAAGTAGGTAAGGGTGCAACTATCAAACAATAATTCCGCAACATGCGGCATATCTATTGAAAATAATGCAGAGAGATTAAATTACAAACAAAATTTCTAATTTTTGCAAGTGTTCGTCTTAGAGTCAAGCTTTACTCCGAAGTGTGGAGGTTATTTAAATAATTTAATATGTATTAAAAACTTACAGTTATCACAAACAATAGCAAGTGGCAACCCTACGAAAATACTAAACTTGCAAAGTAGTTAAAGTCCAGCTGAAAATGTTTATCGGGTCACGTCATACCTTCTATGTTTAGCGCATTAAGATTACTTGGAAAAATCTTGTAAAGGCGTTCAGGTGAACTTAAATTAAAATTATATACAGGGTTTCTGTAAATGTGTGGCGAAGCCTTTAAGGGGTGATAGTTTTAGTCATTAGTTATCAAATTTCCCTGGGGTAGGTGGGGCAAAAATGTACTAATTTCGAATAAAAAAAAATACACTCACCAGTGATTACCCTTTACAACCTCACAAAAATTACCTCTTTAAAGCTTTTTTGGGGCGTCATGTAAAATTGCAAAATAATAATTTACTTTATTTTAATATATACTAATATTAAAAAGCTGAAGAGTTTGTTTGTTTGGTTGAACGCATTAATAGCATAAAAAAGTTTTAGGGTGGAACCACCACGTTCGAAAGTGTCATGAAAGTGCAAGATACCACTATAAATGTTGGCTAAGTTACGGAAAACCACAATCAGGAGAGCTTTATGTTAATATGACTGAGAGTCGCAAGATCTTTAAAAATAGGTTGAAGTGGTGCCTAAACAATGAGGATCAGATCAGGATGGATATATTGGCTTCCCATCAAGCTGACAAAAACTTTGGGAAATTTTGGAGAGCCACTAAACGGCTCGACTACAAAAGTACACTACCTGTTAGCGTTGATAATGTACACGATCCAAAGTTGATCGCGGATTTGTTTTCGCACCACTTCAAAGTAAAACCACTACCTGTTCGTGACGAGGGTGAGCATCCACCCAGTCAAAATGGTAAAACTGTACTGTATCGATACCAACCTGATGACATAGCCAAAGTGGTTTTAAAAATGAAACGAGGTAAGTCGCCTGGGTTTGACGGTCTGAGCTTAGAGCACATTCAGAATGCGGGTGACAAATGTTTTAACGTCTTGGCGGAACTATTTTCAATTTGCATGAATTCTGGCTATCTGCCTATAAATCTCATGAAAACAGTGGTGGTTCCTGTTCCTAAAAACAAAACCGGCGATCTTTCTAGTCTCAATAACTATAGGCCGATTTCTTTAACCCGGTCCCGGTCTCTCAACGGATTCTGCGATTTTTAGTCTCAAGTCTACGATTAACTATTACACGGGTAGAGACACATCGGTCTATGCCTGCTTTTTAGATCTGAGCAGAGCTTTTGACTTAGTAAACTACCAGTTACTATGGCAAAAACTTATGAAGTCTCACGTACCGAGTAAAACCGTAGATCTGTTGAGGTACTGGTATGAGAATCAAAATAATGTTGTAAAATGGGGCGACGCACTCTCTAATGATTTTAGATTAGAGTGTGGCGTGCGTCAAGGTGGGCTGACCTCTCCGGACCTTTTTAGTCTATATGTCAACGACTTGATTGAGGAACTGAGAAGTGCTAAAGTAGGCTGTCATATAGGTACAACTTGTGTAAATAACCTAAGTTATGCTGATGATATGGTACTTCTGAGTCCCTCAATCAGGGGACTTAGGCACTTGCTGAACATCTGTGAGCAGTATGCCAGGGATCACGGTCTCAAATATAATGTGAAAAAGACACAGATAATGATATTTCGGGCAGGTAAAGGTCCGGAAAATGTGCCTTTGGTTCTTTTAGATGGAACTCCCATAGAAAGGGTGAACAAATTCAGGTACTTGGGGCATATTCTAACTGAGGATTTGCGTGATAATGAAGACATAGAGCGTGAACGCAGGGCTTTGGCTGTTCGGTGTAACATGCTCGCTCGCCGGTTTGCGAGGTGCAGTCCTGAAGCGAAGCTGACACTGTTTAGAGCATACTGTCAATGCTTCTACACCAGTCAGCTTTGGGTCAATTGCACCTCAAGGGCACGTAGCAGCATCAGAGTGCAGTATAATAACGCATACCGAATTCTGATGAAACTGCCTAAATACTGTAGAGCATCGGGTATGTTTGCCGACGCCAAAGTACAGGATTATTTCGCGATCATCAGATCGCGAACTGCGGCTTTTTGGTTCCGTCTCCGGAATTCTCGAAATGAAATCCTCAGCGTATGCTCCGAGTGCCCTGAAAACCCTATCCTAAAGTATTGGCTTACTGTGCATCGCGACAGAAACAGGAAATAAAAATGATTGCTCTCCTAGAGAAATGTAGTAACGTACCAAATAGTTTAATATTTATATTATTCGGTTCTTTACTGTAGACTTATTACTTAATTAATTAATTACTTTTATTTATTATGTATTTGTATATTTTAAATGGGTTTTTAGCCTGAAATAAAGACATATTATTATTATTATTATTATTAATCTCAAGAACTACTGGTCCGATTTGAAAAATTCTTTCAGTGTTAGATAGCCCATTTATCGAGGAAGGCTATAGACTATTATTATCCCTGTACTCCTATGGAAACGAAAACCACGCGGGTAAAACCGCGCGGCGTCAGCTATTTTATAATATTCAAGTACAAAATATTAGGTAAGTTGAGGGTAGGTATTTTGATAGCAGCTATCAGTTTATCGCCGACACAAAGTAAGGTTGGTCCACTTAAGTTGCATGCATACAAGATTAATATACGCAGTAATTCATTCTCTTTCCATATCAGATTATTGTTGAGTAAACTCATATCTATACGGATATGTACGATAATGATGTGTCAACGTAGACAACATAGAACGACCGGATTAATTTGAAAATTATAATTTTTACTTTTGATAGTTTAAATTTTTTACACTCCTGAGAATTTTCTTAGTTCTCTACGTGTGTGAAGTCTGCCAATCCGCATTGGGCCAGCTTGGTGGACTATTTGGCCTAACCCCTCTCAGTCTGATAGGAGACTAGTGCTCAATAGTGAGCCGAATATGGGTTGTTAATGATGAAAGTTCAAAGCAAATTAACGCCACCCCCCCTCCCTATCCTCCTCCTATGGCAGTTAGTACACCTATTAATCCTAATAAGCTAAAAGATTTCACAAGTAACCAATAAATGCAAATGATAAATCAATCAGTAGTTATGTATCTAGTTGTTTAGTCGACCGGCCGATAACAGTTCAATGATAAAATCCAAGTCGGTATTACACAAGAAGGAATATTCCTATTGCAAGGTAGGTATGACTTTAGTCACAGACCACAGTAGGTACTTACTTCATATTATCAAGGCGAAAATATTTTGTGTGTGTGTTTGTTACTCCTTCACGTCGCAATTACTGAACCGATTTGGCTGAAATTTGGAATAATTTTATTAATATAGTGTATACTTTTCTATCGGAAAGATTCCTGGTTCCCGCGAGATTTGTGAAAAACGAAATATTAAAATAAGACATCGTCTTTATAAGCTTATTTCCTAATTCCTATAACACCCTGAAACAAGTTAATTAAATTTGAAAATGCCACACATCACAATATCTCCAATACATCCAATCCAATTTTTTTTATTCTTTACAAGTTAGCTTTGACAGAAATCTCAGCTGATGATGATGCAATTAAAGATGGAAGCGGGCTAACTTGTTAGGAGGTGAATGAAAATCCACACCCCTTTCTGTTTCTACACGAAATCGTACCGGAACGCAAAATCGCTTGGCGGTACGTCTTTGTCGGTAGGGATGTGCCAAGGCTGAAGCTTCCCACTAGCCAGACCTGGACCAATCAAGAAAATCGGCGCAGCCGGGGATCGAACCAAAGTCCTCCATCTTGTAAATCCACACTTACCACTGCGCCTACATGACCTTTTAAATGCCTTGTAGAGCTAAATTTTCAGCTAGAAACACTTATAACACCCCTCATTTGAGCCGTGATAGCCCAGTGGATATGTGGATACCTCTGCCTCCGAATCCGGAGGATATGGGTTCGAATCCGGTCCGGGGCATGCACTTCCAAGTTTTCAGTTTTGTGCATTTTAAGAAATTAAATATCACGTGTCTCAAACGGTGAAGGAAAACATCGTGAGGAAACCTGCATACCAGAGAATTTTCTTGATTCTCTGGCTGTGTGAAGTCTGCCAATCGGCATTGGGCCAGCGTGGTGGACTATTGGCCTAACCCCTCTCATTCTGAGAGGAGACTCGAGCTCAGCAGTAAGCCGAATATGGGTTGACGATGATGATGATGATGACCCCTCTTTTTGCGTTGGGGGTTAAAAAAAACGCTTGGCTTCATACTTTGTGTATCCACGTGATCGAGTTCTCGGAATAAGCGTCGGACGTCTGTAATATAAACAGTTGATTTTGTTTTTCTTTGCGATATTTTTATAGCGCCGCCGTCGTCGTGGGACGAGAAAATGATGTCACACATATTTTCCGACGTTTTCCTTCGGTTTCGTATTGAATAGCTTACTGTTCAATAACCACTTTCAATAGGCTACTCGCCTGCTGTACAAAACTAAGAAGATTTTTTGCATAGAGGCAGTTTAGATGCCTAGAAACTCTAATCACATTTTTATTTGTGAAAATTATCTCGTAATTGTAATATTTTTATAAAACAAAATTGTATTTTTATCACGTCACCGCAAACGCCAATTAGAAACTGTAACGTCATTCGCTACAAGACATCGGTTTGTGATTGGCGCTTGCGGTGACGTGATATAATCACATCACTGCAAACGCCAATCACGCTGTTATCTCTATGAATGACGTCAGTTGCTAATGTGCTGTTTCGGCGGCAAAAATTTTACGTAGATATTATTGACGGGACAAAATAAAATATAGCTCATAATACTTCCATTATTCAGTTTAAACACTGTTTACAAAAGAGGCAAGTAGCCTATTTGGCTGTCAATGACTGTTAGAGAAACAGCACAATTACAATCAATCATAGTTGAATAATTTATTTTTAGGCCGGCCGCATACCTACTACTCGTTTTCCGTATTCGTTTTCCTAATGCGTAATTTCGATTTGGAATTCCGCAGACTACGTTTTTCTTTATTCGGATATTGTCTATATATACTTATCATATTAATATATAATAATAAATAAAAATCATTTATTCAGCCAAAAAACATAACATAAACTAAAAAAAACATGAGAATTTAAAACTTAAATGCTTCAGCTGAATGGGTCGCTGCCTCAGCTCTATGCCACAGCTAATGCTGTAGCGCTGATTTTCAGGCATGACCTCAGGGTGAGCTCACGGACTGATCGGGAAAGTCGTTTTGGTACTATAATTGGTTCCAAATTTAAAATAGATGTTGATATTGTATATTGTCGCAAGGGCTCGCATTCCTTACGTACGCGCAGAATTTGTTCCGTTCGGAAAGAAAAGTACGTGCGTGCGTCATTTAATGTATTTTATATTTTAAGCGTTAGGTTTTCTGAACACGGCAAACGGATTCGGAAAACGAGTGTATGCGGCCGGCCTTACTAAACCATCGACTATATTGCGGACTCCGTTTGCGTGATAATTTACTTTAATTTAAAAAAAATCTCGCGGTACTTTTGTGGGATTAAAATCTTCAAGATCCAATATATCTCAATACTAAATTTCATCCAACAGATTTAGCGGTTTAGTCGTGAAAAGGTAACAGATAGACAGAGAGACAGTGGGGATTAAATATTTAGAATATTTCGACTTTTAGTCATGCCAACCAATATATACTCTGTCGAACTCTGAGTTTGTTGTGGGACCAAGGCGCGTTTGGAACCCTCATAACTTGAATTTTAAGTATTCGAATGATTATTATCACCATTATATTAAGTGTAATATTATTACCTGACGTTTCGAAAGAGCTTGTAAAATTGTACTGTAAGTCCCTCTGAGATTAATTTAAGGACCTCCTGTCAATTTAGTAATTTAATTCAGGTCAGGTCAATTACGCAGTCACAATTTATCTCCAAACTCTTTCTTACGGCACTAGTTATGTCCCAAGGACGCGTCGTCTAGCCACCGCGGCGCGTGTTATGTGTGTCGTTATTACAAATGCCATCTAAGGGCTCCCGCACACGGGCCACCGGCCGCTACCGGCATATTTCATGTACTTTTCATACATTTTATATGGACTCGCCGCACACGGTTGACGCCGGTGGCCGCCACCCGCTACAATCGTCGCTGCTCTCTTCTTGTGGCCCGTAGCAGCCACTAAACGCCGACACAAAATGCCGCAACACGCGATATACGGTCGAATTGAGAAACCTCCTCCTTTTTTTTTAAGTCGGTTAAAAAGTAGGAGCCACCGACCGCAAATGTCGACCACCAGCCACAAGTGCTACTTTTGTGGTCCTTTCTTGCTTCTTGTAGCGGCGTTTGTGGCTGTCGCATGTAGCCCGTGTGCGGCAACACTAAAAAACACTAGCAGACGCCACAAGGTTTCACCCGTGTGGTTTCCGTTCCCGTTGGAATACGGAGGTAAAATATAGCCTACATCTCTCGTGGATAGTGTACCTTCCCAAGAGAGAAAGATTTTTTCAAATTGGTTTTATTCAAATTTCAAAGCAACAAAGACGTACCTACCGCCGAGCGATTTATCGTTCCGGTACGATGTCGTGTAGAAACCAAAAGGGGTATGCATTTTCAACCAACTCCTAACAAATTAGCCCGCTTCCATCGTGGATTCCATCATCACTTAACTAAGCATCAGGTGAGATTGTAGTCAAGGGCTAACTTGTAAAGAATAAAAAAGTTATCAGGTGCACATTTTCAATATTTTACTATAGAAAATTCCATTGCAGTGCATTGCAGACCACGACAGCAGTTTCGTTTGTTGACATACTATTATTACATTCCTTATCTATTTATCACTCGCGACGTATATATTTAGCGTCGTTTAAACATGCAATAAAAACAGCACACGTCTAGTATCGGCTATCTATTTGTAGATCATTATCAATTTACACATATTTGTACCGACCTAGTGGATGCCCGTGATGAGTACTGTTCACCAACAAAGAAATTAAAAATGAAAGTAGAAAACGCATATCATTTAATAACTTATTTATTTTAAATCATGTACTGTTTGTTTATAAAATGTTATTTAAAATATATTAACCATATCTAATAGTTCTAAGCTTATTAATAAAATTTATTTTCATCAATTTAAGAACAAGCTACATAAAATTATTATTAGTTGTGAAATGACTAGTGATTTATACCCTCATTTTTAATTTGTTTGTTGGTAAACAGTACCTACTCATCAAGAAAGGCTATAGTATAGATTGAAATTGAATTGTTTTTCATAAATTTCGCGGGAACCACAGATTTTTCGTGATAAACAAGTACGTAAGTCTATGTACCTACTGCTCCTAGGTCCAATTTATCAAATTTCATCAAAAACGATTTAGCATTTGATTCGATACTACAAACAAACAGCTGGCTACATTTACAGATGTGAAAATACGAGTATTTACGATTATGTTATTATCACATCCTTTAGTTTCTGATAGTTAAGACTATAGAGCTCCATAACGACCATGATAAAATGAAAAAACGAAAATATCGCTGGACATACATACGACTGAACGTCCTCCTTTTTGAAGGTCGGTTAAAAATAGAGTAGTGACCCATAATCATCATCATCATTATCAGCCGATGGACGTCCACTGCTGGACATAGGCCTCTTGCATGGACTTCCAAACAACACGGTCTCGAGCCGCCAGCATCTAGCGGCTCCCTGCAACCCGCTTAATGTATTCGGTCCACCCAGTGGGGGGTCGGCCAACACTGCGCTTTCCGGTGCGGGGTCGCCATTTCAGCACCTTGGGACCCAAACGTCCATCGGCTCTTTGAACTATGTGGCCTGCCCATTGCCACTTCAGCTTCGCGACTCGCTAAACTATGTCAGTGACTTTGGTTTATCTGCGGATCACCTCATTTATGATTTGATCACGCAGAGGAACTCATCTCACACTTACTCAGGAACATAATGATTTAAGAAGCTGTCAAAAGTGCGAATGACGTCATTCCCCGTGTGCACATGGAGACGTATTACCCAGCAGACATCCCCCGGGCGCCGAGAACAATGGGATCGTAACTCTATGGCGCACTTCTATTTGCGCACTTTATTGAGATCATCCAGTAACACGCATACGAGAGGACGAGGGTGTCGACAATGGGGGGGCAGGGAGTCAGCTAGGAAAATACAAAACAACCAAAGTCTTAAGGCCATTCAGACTTGATTTGCAATAACAACCGCTGTAGAGGTATATCGCTACAATTAGTGTTAAGCTGCATGCTCTTGTTATGACCTAAACACAATTACGTACTTATTATTTTTGTTATCCTTCATAATATTACTAACATATACCCCCTTCCCCTTTCACCTCTCCTTGAAAGAAGAGCAACAGCAAACATGAACACTTCAACAACCTCTAAACTAGTATCATATTTGATTGACACCCCCAGCACGACCAGGAGTGGCCAAAACGGTCGACCAAATGGTCCTATACTTTGTTAGACGAGAACGTAGCACAATAGGCGTCTCCCCTCAACTGGAGCGGCCTCTATGCATTTTTATCTTTTCTTGGCAAAAACAAAACATTAACATGAGATTATGCTTCCTTCGCCCGGCGATAGAACTAAGTGACCCGACAAACAAGGTTCCTTTATTATGCAAAGAAAGTGTGTTTGTTTTGTTTGTTTTATATTGAATGATTGTTAAATCGTCAAATTATCACTCTAAGCACGCCAATCCACATTGGAGTACCGTGGTGGGTTTGCGCTCAATCCCCTATACATGCTTGTACTATATGGTGGGAAATAGGCTGATAATGATGGACTATCAGATGTTAATGGTAATTACCAACTTAACTTGGACATTCCATTACAGTGTGAATTAATGACTTGGTACAACACAACTGAGTAACTAATTAACTATACTAAATGTTTTTTTTTAATTTTTCAAGTTAGCCTTTGACTACAATCTCACCTAATCGTAAGTGATGATGCAATCTAAGATGGAAGCGGGCTAACTTGTTAGGAGTATGATGAAATACACACCCCTTTCGGTTTCTACACAACATAGTACTGGAACGCTAAATCGCTTGGCGGTACGTCTTTGCCGATAGGGTAACTGCCGGTAACTAGCCACGGCCGAAGCCTTCCACCAGCCAGACCTGGACTAATTAAGAAAGCCCAGCCGGGGATCAAACCCAGGACCTCCGTTTTGTAAATCCACCGCGCATACCACTGTACCACGGAGGCCATCAAGATCTTTAGTGTCTCAGTCTCGACCCACTGTTCATGCAGAAGGCCGAGACACTTGTCGCGGTACGATTCCATTATGACAGCCACTGACGATCAAGTAATTTCACATGCGTGTAGCGGCTAACGGCGATGTGCATGACATCATGAAGATCACGACCAACACACGATCAGTTTTATCGCACGTCAAGCCGTTAACGCTGCAGGCACGTGAGATTATTTGCTCATCAGTGGCTTACATACATACATGTTTCGACATTTCTTACTCTTAAGGCCAATTAAGCTTATCTGAAACAATCCTACGATAAGCTTGTTTTTAGTCCCTAAAAATCCCAAGCTTGCTTTCTTGTCCCGAAAAAGACCAAGGTTGTTTTTTGTTCCGAAATATCCTATGCTTGTTTTTTGTCCCGAAAAATCCCGTCGGGTGTTACTATTTGTACTGACTACCTATGAACAAATTGAACAAGTAATTGCATTAGGTATCTACGTATGTACGTACCTTCTAGGCATGGGTAAGTACCTATGTACCTTGTACCTTAGTACCTTGACTCTTGATGCAAGAGTAATTAAATAACGCAATAGTATTGTCTTACGACCTAGCTCGGGTTTTTTTCCTCAACCGACCTACTCTATAGCGAGGAAAAAATGTCGTCTTGTTTATATTATAAGTTATAAGTTTACTTAATATACTATTTATACTTAACTGGTATAATACCTACCTATTACCATTTGTGAGAGCCATGATAGCTCAGTGGATATGACCTCTGCCTCCGATTCCAGAGGGTGTGGGTTCGAATCCGGTCCGGGGCATGCACCTCCAACTTTTCAGTTGTGTGCATTTTAAGAAATTAAATATCACGTGTCTCAAACGGTGAAGGAAAACATCGTGAGGAAACCTGCATACCAGGGAATTTATTAATTCTCTGTGTGTGTGAAGTCTGCCAATCCGCATTGGGCCAGCGTGGTGGACTATTGGCCTAACCCCTCTCATTCTGAGAAGAGACTCGAGCTCAGCAATGAGCCGAATATGGGTTGATAATGATGATTACCATTTCAATAAAACTTATATAAAACCCTGACTTTTCTTTTTGTTTGTTCTAGTGTAACTAGAAAACTACTCAACAAATTTTCATGCTGATTTCACCAACAGATAGAGTGATTGATGAGGAAGGTTGAGGTATTTAATTTGTGAAGGTTTTGTGTAAATTGGTTGAAATATATTATCTTCCAAGTTCATTCAACAGCATCAAACTCTCTTACGGCCAGTTTCTTCATCGCAAGTAACAGTCAAAGTAACGTCATAAATCAAAAGTGACGGTCTTATTCACGGAAAAATAAAGTCTTCTTTACTACTTACTACTTTTACTGTTACTTTAGCTTTACATGAAGAAACAAACTGTTAGTGTACACAAAATCGTCTAGCCAAGGACCACCTGTGGTCTGCCAAGCTCTGCAGAGATATCCTGATTTTTCGAAGGCAATCTTTTTTAAAATTGACTGTCCATTTACACCGTGTGTAGTGGCCGTGATAGCCCAGTGGATATGACCTCTGCCTAACTCCGGAGGGTGTGGGTTCAAATCCGGTCCAGGACATTCACCTTTAACTTTACAGTTGTGTGCATTTCAAGAAATTTACTATCATGTATCTCAAACGGTGAAGGAAAAACATTGTTTCTTTTTCTTAAGGTAAGTAGATAGTCCCATATAAAATTAAAGCGAATGAAAATATTATCACGCGAGTTTCGTGGCCCAGGCAAGTCGACCACCAGGCGTGAGTGATGAAGTTAATTGAATCTAATTAGATTTGAACATCTGACGACTGTAATGTGGAGCGACCATAATGGAACGAGCCTGCGATAGCTACACATACCTCATTTTATGAAGGCGGAAAGTTTTTAAAATCAAATTCCAACCATATAGTAAATAAATAAAAATCATGTTATGCCGATTTTTTTTTGAAAATCACACTTTATACTTTACAGTTGTGGGTCTGGAATCAAATAATAATTTGCATTGACATTGATTCATTGCTGACAACTGTGATTTTGACATAATATTGACTATAATTAGTATATGCTGTGATAACCTATAATTAGGTGTGCAATAACTATATCTATTGTTATGTTGAACTAGCGGACGCCCGCGACTTCGTCTGCGTGAAACTCGATGTAAACTTTCAACTACCCCTACCCAACTCTACCCCTACCCTACCCCTACCCTACCACTACCTTTTCCTGAATTTTTTGCTATAAACCTCACGGAGCTCGAGACCTTTCCAACTAATGCAAAACCGTGGAAATCGGTTCGCGCGTTCTGGAGTTATAGCGTCAGGAAGGAAAACCCGACTTATTTTTATATAGTACACATATTGACATGTGACATTGTATCAGCTGTTAGTTGTCCTAATAGAAAAATAAAAAAAAAATTATACTTGCTATTTTGCCACCATAATCAGAATTCCACTAAATTGGCTACCTTCAAGTATGTCAGGCTATTGCACGTTCTTACTCTTATAAGACCCAATTCCGGAGGGTTTGGAATCAAATATGGTTCTCCAACTTTTCAGTTATGTGCATTTTAAGAAATTAATATCACATGTCTCAAACTGTGAAGGTAAAACATTGTGAGGAAACCGGCATACCAGAGAATTTTCTTAATTCTCTGTGTGTGAAAAGTCTGCCAATCTGCATTAGGTCAGCATGGTGGACTATTAAGTTGAAGAAGTTCATGTTATATAGGCAAAAAGAGTTAGAAGATTATGCAGTGGAGGCATCAATTATTTAGTGGGACCTTTAGATGCAAATAACATATTTAGGTACAGTCTATTAATTGGTATAAGTATTCATATTTCTATTTATATATATTATATGTATATATATGTCATATTAATTATTGTATGTTGGCATTTATCTTTATGTTATTATCATTTTATTTATACGCTCTTATCAAGGTTTTTTGTTTTTGGTTTTTTATTTTGTGTCTTATTATATGAATTTTTATTTTGAATGTATTTAAAGTATTTTGATTAGATGTTTAGTTTGTAATTATAACTGACTGTGACGTCACCCGGGTCTCAGCTGAAAATCAGCGCTGCGCATTGCTTTCCAGCGATGAACGGCTAATGCTGAGCTGTAAACCCTTTCTGTTTGGTGTCACAGACAGTCATGTAATATCTATCTAAGATAGGATGTACTATATGTGACACTAAAAAGTGAATAAACTTATTTTCTTTCTTTCTTTCTTTCTTTATTACTATTGGCCATTAACTATTGGCCTAACCCCTCTCATTCTGAGAGGAGACTCGAGCTCAGCAATGAGCCGAATATAGGTTGATAATGATGATGAATATGTTTTAAATTGATAAGCACAGACTATTATAGTTTTGTCTGTATTTTTCAAGCTTTTTGGATCAACATCCCTCTTTACTAAACAGTGGAGTCAATAGGATTAAGACAATGAGAAGAGTCCAATAGGACAATCAGACAAAATTATTATAACTAACTATTTATAACCATTTTGCATGACAGGGATATTATTAATCACAAATCATTCCTTAGCAAAATACAAGAACTCCTTTATTTCCAGTAATAATCACTACAAACAAATAGAATTGACTTTTGAGAATTACTACTTAAAATAAAGATTTTAATTTGAATTTAAAATTACAGTAATCATATGAACTTACAATTGCTCACTTAATTTAATCACAAAATATAACTTTGTTTCCAGAATAGCCTGAAATTATAACTTCATTCTTAAAATAGCACCCTTCAAGTAGAAAGCTCATAACAAAAGGGCTTATTTGGGTGAATAATTAAACAGAGCCAAGTATAAATTCACCTTGGAAAAGCTCTTTGAATTATAGAGCCAGGCTTTCTGTAACCTTCACGTTAATAGTTTCTATGGAAATAAAGTATATTACAAGTATTACTACTTACTGGGAACAATATTATATATTAAATATGATTGATGGAAATACATCACCTTGACAAGATAGATCAACATCATAATTCAGAATGTAATGCATTGTTTTTGTTATTTCATATTATTTATATGTACTATTTATTACACTGAGAAATGAATTTTTATAGCTAATAGGCAAGAGAGTATTCAGCCGCTAATATCAAAAATGGGTGGACAGCATTAGAGAGTGAACTTGACTGGACTTGATTTCCCTCAATTGAAGTATGTTGTGGAAGAGAATCTATTAATTCCAGAATTTAGCAGTTTGTATAAGAAACACCAAAGCATTATTAACATGGCTGCCAACCCATATCATAATATATAAGTTCGAAAGGTCATCAAGAAACCTCAGAAACAGCTTGACGTTCAAGGACAAATTTGGCAGGGAGATAGTCTATTGTTTGTAGGTCTAAGAACGGATTTTGCGATAGGGGCGAATTAAAGAGGTCTAAGGGCGGACGAAGCCGCGAGCGTCCCCTTGTACCTTATAAGTCTCAGTAGCTCAGTGGCAAAGGGGCCAGACTTCCTATAGAGGTGGTGGTTCAATCCACGCCCACTGGACTATTGTTGTACCCACTTCTAATACAGTCTTTTCTGACTTATTGGAGGGGAACAGGAATATTGGTCATATTAAAAATATGGCAAATATTCTGTATGAAAAAAAGCCTGGAACTAAGCTCCAAATATCTTCTCCTACTTTAAAGGCCTAGTGGACTAATTAGGCTAGAGATAATAATAAGATAATAATAATAATTAATGAAACAAAGAAGTTACGTTATTTTACTAACTCAACATATTTGAGTCAGTTAAAAGTTAGTCATTTGCTTTTATTTTTCCAATTTCCTTAAATATAATAATGAAATAATGAATAACATTCAGTTTTGGTTGCTTAATTATGAATAAGTATAACATTCTGGATATATTAAATGACCAATTAATGTTTAAAATAAGCCATGGCTAAAATTATAAATTTAATCAACTATTGAGTGATAAAAACTAAATTACTCAACTTAAAATGATAATTATAATTAAAGTGGATTTTTAAATTTAAACGGCTCATTTATACTTTGACTAGTACAGGTTCAAATACACTTAATATGTAGTTAGATTCCAAGGCTATACAGGGTTAAAATGTAGCCTATGTTACTCGCCGATAATGTAACTTTCCATTGGTTAAAGAATTTTTTAAATTGGTTTAGGGGCAGGAGCGTCAGAAACAAATGAACTCAAATTTATGAAAAAAGGTATAATTTAAAGAGTAAGCGTCAATAGAGGGGTTAAGGTTTAATTCCAAGCCTGTTTATTATTATACACACTTTTTTCAGCAGTTTTTTCTGACTTTGTTGGAAGATTGGAATATCAGTTATATTGAAAAAAAAAATATGGCAAATATTCTTTTTAGAAAAAAAAAATAAGTAGTTATACCAAAATACCAAGCTAACATAATAAGAGCAAGAAATATTTATCTCAGCTTACTCTGTACCTACACTAGTGCCCTCCCAGCAGATTTATAGCAACTTTCTTGGCTAGAAGTTTTAGCCTTGGTTTTCAAAAATCTCCTTGGAAAGGATATCCTATTTGCTCCTGATTGATGAGCCAGCTTAAGTCAATTTACAATTTTATCTTCCAAACTAGCAGACAGCGGCGTACAGTGGCTTACACAAGGTTTTTAACTAGAGTATGCATAGTAACTAGAAAATGTACTAAATGGAAAATTCCTTCTCTAATCCAGGATTGTAATCTTGAATCATTTATGAAATGCACACAACAGTTTATTAAAATGGTGAAGGAGAAATAAGATAAAACAATAACTATAATGGACTGTGTGTTTGCAATCAAGCATGAACTAGTCATTGTATAAAGAAAAAGATAAGAATAAGATGCAGTTCCCAAGCGAAGTCAAGGGCAAGAAATTAAAAAAAAAATACACTTACGGCAAATATCGTGTTTTGAAGCCCAAAAGGTATTGGAGTGAGCCTCGCGAAGAATACTATTTTGAACGCCTGCGGACCCGATATCACTTTCAAGAGCGCTCTGGCTGTCTCGTTTTTAAGAAGCCGGTCGAGGGGCAGATACGCTCTCAACAGTTTCAAAGTAAAATGTGCCACCGCCACTCCGAAGTTCGCGCTCACCACCACCGTCCCCAACCCTTTGAGGATCCCAAACAAATATCCACTTGTAATTATCAACACTAAATATCCAATCGTCACTGGAAAACTCACTATCAAAAACAATCCCATGAAAAGTAAAAATATTATCTTAGGGTCCTGTGCATCGACCCAATATAATATAGTCTTGAGGTATTCCTTGAAGAAATAAAGCACTAGAACTAAGCACGTGAGGAGTAACGTAGATATTACGATATTAACTAAATAACTGTAAGTTGTTCTGTTGTTTATTTTAGACCACAAACTTTTCTTTCTCGTCGCCGCTACTTCGGGTTGACCGTCCTCTACGTCCGCGATTTCCATTGTTCACGCTTATTGGTAAAACAAACACGATCTATCCGAGGGTGTATCGGGTGATAGCGTACAAAATAGACTAACAATCGCCATGGCCTACTTTCAGCTACTGTTTATTTCGGCACGGGATAAAAATTTAACATTGACCGTGTGTGACGCGCACCGACCTCTGATTCTCGCGGACCAATAGCAAAAAAATAAAAATATGAATAAAAGATAATAGTGATGCACTAACTTTAATCAGCTTACAGAATCGATTCAGGCAAATCGAGAAAAACACGTTTTGATTTTTTAATGTGTATTTAGGACTTACATACAATGCAATATTTTTAATGAGATTGGATCAAATATATTCATTGCATTACGATAAGATAAGGTCATATAATTAAATAAAAGATTTTATCTACATTCTATTTTCTTTTAACCGTATATAATTAGAAAACCATACATTATTGGTTATCATTGAAAAATAAAAATAAATGTAATTCAAGGACTTTAGCTATTTAATTAATACTGTATAATTTTATGGCGTTTATAGACTACAGAGATAACGTATTTCAATTCTTCTTCTTCTTCGTCGTTACACTCTTGACAGAGTGGTCGTGGTCGTCATTTGGGCGCGGTGGCAAGCCTCACTATCCGTCGCCATTCCTCCCGCAGTGTGGCTCTCCTAGTACATTCGTGGAGCGATCCATGGAGAGCGGTTTTAACTTGATCAGTCCAGCGCATTGGTGACCTGCCACGTGCTCTCGTGCCCTCCACCTTTCAATATCAATAGCAAATTATTGTATTTCAATATCAATAGCAATTATTTCACCGACATGAATACGACAGCAAGCTAATTACCCTTGATAACGGACAAAATATTAATACATAATAATATTTTTTTTTTTTATTGAGAAATAATCAAAATGAAACTTAACATAACTTTTCCTAATGGAACTTAACATAACCTTTGCCTTTTCCCTACGGGAAAGAATAAAAAAAACCTAACTTATCCTAATAACTATACAAATTATGCCCACGTGGAATAGTGGAAAGAATACTGGCTGCATTTCAGCGCTGGACAGCCAGGCTGATCCTTTGCCCATAAAATGAGCCAGTATTTATGATATTTCATTACTAATATCGATATAGTAGATATCGAACTTTGTTTTGATACATCGATATTCGAAGTATTTGACTTACGTTCACATCACTAGCAAACGGTAGAAAGTTGACACTTGACATTTTGACATCCATGTGGCTGTCAGTTGTAGTTTCCATCAGTGTTAACTGTTACATTTGCTTCTACAATTTTGAGGATATTTACCCTAATATTTTTAAATTAATTAATACTTTTATAATATATTACGTAGTAATATTTCTTTATTATACACTTAACTTTAAAAGAAATAATTTTTACTTTAGATAATGAAGTTACTATCACAGTAGCAATGAACTAAACAGATTTGGGGAAATATTAGAAATGCAGTTTATAATTTACCAACAACAACACTGTCATAAATGTCAATGTCAACAACAGCCGTCTGCAAGAGCCACGATTTTTCGAGTGGAATGGAAGTAATTTTAATTTAAAATCGACGAATGTTTACGTGTTCTACGATCGCAGGAACGATCTGGAGGAGTAAAAACACATATTTATAAGTTAGATAAGGGAAAGACTAGTATCATTTAAACAAAAGCGCACAAGGCGTACCTAACCATGCCGCCGAAGAAAGCGGCAGGGGGGGCTGCGGCCAGCAAAAAGACTGAGCAGAAGAAGAAGGAGAAAGTCATTGAGGTATGCTAGTGTTGCACCTATGTATGTTAGTTTAGAAACACTTAAAACGTCAATTCTGTTGTAACTACTACTGGTTTAGAAGACATGTTCTTCTGAGAAGGGACGTCAATATACTCAGCAGTTGCTCTTTTAAAAATATATCTAAATAATTATTAATTTCTGTGAAGGCGTATAAGCTATTGTTAAGTAATTCAGCAATTGCACTGTATTGTAAATCCTGTACCAATCAGGAATATGCAATAAAACATCTAAGTGTTTTCAAAACTCAGGTATAGCTTGACCATTCATTTTTGATATGATGTTCATAAGTGCCTCGGCCTCCCTTAGAAATTGGAAGTTCAAGTGGATGAAGAAAGCTAAAACTAGAAGAAGAAGAAGAAATACTTTATTGCACACAAAAATACAATTATAAATTGAAACATTAAAAACTTACAGACAGAAACATTAAACTTAAGTAATCTATACCAGGCAACCCCTGACGAGAGAACTTGCGAAGAAAGAGCGGGAAGGTGCAATACATTATATGTAATTATATATATAAATAATTAAAATATATATATATATATATATATATATATATATATATATATATATATATACACACATATATATATATCACTTTTGACTTAAGTGGATTAACACATAATCCATAAAAATGACTCCATGTATAAATCCGTTGTACTAGTTATAGAAGCCACCCCAAGATCTCTTGATTTTAACAACTCAAACCTTTACCTTGGTGGAACATTACTTTTGAGCCCAACACTAAGCTATCAGGATCTGACAGATGAAGTCCAGCCTATAATACTGTGGCTAAGATCTATCCTAAATCCAACTTTTTATCCTGGAACATCCATGGTTCCTATGTGATTTGTGTGAAACAGAAATTCAAGTAAACAGAGACATGGGTGTGCACTAATAAATGTAATATTTACTAGTGAAAAGAGACTTATCTTAGCAATCCATGGATTCACCGTGCGGGTGCCGGGTCCTTGCCGGTAGAGAGAAAAACTCTGAGCAAAGTCCAGGACTTGTGATCTGGAGGTAGGGTTAAGGAATTCCTCGGCAATTTATTAACACTCCCCTCCCCCACTCGTGTTGTTGTGCAATCATTGGAGCATTGCCCAAAATGTTGCCTGACTGTTGGTGTTTTACAGGATTTATTTTGGAAAATGTGCACAGGAACAACACAAGCAGAAAACGGGGAGTGTTGATCATCGTCAAGGAATTCCTTAACCCTACATCCTGTAGTCACAAGTTCAGGACTCTGTACGGAGTTTTTCTCTGTACTACGCGATGGACCCGGCACCCGCACGGTGAATCCATGGAATGCTAAGATATTTGTCTCGTCTCAATGTAGTTACCTCTTCACCTTTTACCAAAGAATTGCCAGGCATTACTGAGGTCGCATACAAAGCATTTTGGTTCTTTGTTCCTGATTCGCACTGCAAAGTTATGGAATGCCCTTCCAGCAAGGCAAGCATGTTCCACCATAGGCTGCATCGTTGCTTACTGTCAAGCATGATTGCAGCTAAGCGCTCACTTATATAATGTAAAAAGAAAGTCTCAAAAAGATATTGTCAGTGAAATTTCATCAGGTAGATGTTATTATTATAATTTTCTGTTTAATTTGCTGATACATATGAATAAAAAGATGGTTTAACATAATTATTGTTTCTTACCAGGACAAGACATTTGGTTTAAAAAACAAAAAGGGTGCAAAACAGCAGAAATTCATCCAACAAGTAGAGAAGCAAGTCAAAAGTGGCGGTATTCACCCAGCCAAGCCCATGGAAGACAAGAAGAAGACTAAAGAAGAGAAGTTGAAAGAACAGAAGGAGCTCTCTCTACTGTTTAAACCTGTTCAGACACAGAAGGTTGAGAAAGGTAAATGAAGCTACTACTTAATATATGCTTTATTTTCTACTAGCAGACACCTCTTAAAGATAAAATTCTGTTTTTACAAATCCCACAGGATTTTTCTGGGATAAAAAGTAACCCGATGCTCTGCTATGAGGTCCAATTTAACCCTATACCAAGTTTCATCCAAATGTATGCCAGGGTTGTGTCATGAAAAGGTAACAGATAGACAGACAGACAGACTTAATTTTGCATTTATAATATTAGAATGGATATGTATTTACATTGTTGAATTTATTAATATATTTATTAATTTCTATAGTTGTCCCTCGCAGGTAAAACTTCCTCTCTTTCCTGAAGCCCTGCTGAACCAATTCTCTTACCCTGAGCCACCAGTTTATCAGTTCTATACCTCTTTTGTCTTACAACATTACTCTTTCCTAATGGGTCCTTCCTCTGTTTGTTTCCTCTGGTG
This sequence comes from Bicyclus anynana, assembly GCF_947172395.1. Classification (NCBI taxonomy): domain Eukaryota; kingdom Metazoa; phylum Arthropoda; class Insecta; order Lepidoptera; family Nymphalidae; genus Bicyclus; species Bicyclus anynana. The sequence continues at coordinate 14,668,830 of NC_069097.1, read as the reverse complement.
ACTCCATTGTGCATCAATGTTCCCTGCCATTTCCTATTTTTCTAAGAACATACCATATACTGTTAGTTTAGTGAACTTATTATTCAACACTAATAACAACAGTTTTAAATTCTGATGTGATGTGTATGATATATGTAGGGTTGGTCTATTTGCTATATTACATTCCATATACATTGGTATTAAGGTGACATTTGATTGTTTATCAGTCAATAAAATGGTTATTTTAATATTTCTATGTTAAAGTGATTTTTTGTTGACAGGTATTGATCCCAAGTCGGTGGTGTGCGCTTTCTTCAAGCAGGGCCAGTGCACAAAAGGTGACAAGTGCAAATTCTCTCACGATTTGACTATTGAGAGAAAGGTGAGTTGAATATGCTGTCAGACTTGGCTGGTGGGAGGATTCGGCCGTGGCTAGTTACCGTTCCGGTTGTTAGCGTTCCGGTACGATGCTGTGTAGAAAAAAAGTGTTGGTGTGGATTTTTATCCTCCTCCTAACAAGTTAGCCCGCTTCCATGTTAGACTGCATCATCACTTACCATCAGGTGAGATTGTAGTCAAGGGCTAACTAGTAAAGAATAAATAAAAAAAAACTTATAGGAACTCTGAGTTCTGGCATTGTAGTTATTGTCTATATGATTTTTTAAGAATATTATTTATGATAATTTGAAGAACAAGCACTGTTATAGTTCCACAAACTTATCTAGCCTGGTTAGTGAGTCACTGTTTTCGCGTTTTTACTCACAGTATAATGTTGTATGTAAAAAAGCGTCTGCCGTGACATTAGTTCTAGACTAGTTTTATAGCAAGCTAGTGTGTGAATGTCAGTATTTCATGTCAATCTATATTAAAATTAAAAAAGTTGGGCTAGTTCCACCATTTATATCATGTTTAAACAGCTGAATATGTTTTTTTAATTTTCTGTTGTTAATCTGTCTTGACTACAAAATTCCATTTTCTGATAGTAGAAGATGTTGACAAAGATAGTCCTAGTCCCTCGTCCATATATATATATATATATATATATATATAGTCTGGAATAGCATGTGGGCTGCTATTTATGACATATTACGTCCGCCGTGGCGCAGCGGTAAGCGCGGTGGACTTACAAGACAGTGGTTCTGGGTTCGATCTCCAGCTGGACCGATTGAGGGTGATTGCATCATCACTTACCATCAGATGAGATTGCAGCCAAGGGCTAACCTGTAAAGAATAATAAAAAAAAGAATATATGCTGCCAGAACTAGTGAAGACCCGCGTCTTCATACTTGTGGAAAACATGTATAAACTTTCCTGTTTAATTTTAATTGATAATTTGATGTAACTATGCAATGGATTTTAATAAACCACATTAAAATCCGCATTGCATAGTGTAAAGATCTTAACGTACAGACAGAGCATTTGTTTTATACTTTGTTAGAATATCAGGATCTATGTGGTTTAAACTGCAGAGTACAACTTCTATAAAATACAATACAATAGGGTAGTTAAATCAATTTAATATAAACAATATTATGTATGTATAATTTCGTATAGTACATGGAATAAGGGTCCGAAATATATCAATATCAATTAATAAAAGTTAAGGATTTCTTATAAAACTTAATTTAACTATCACATATTTTTTAAAAATTTCCAAACATCAAAAACCTTGTTGTCCATTTGGTGACTTCACACACTTGATATACTAAATCAGTGATTCCCAAAATGGTCTGTATCAACCCCTTGGGGTCTATGACAACCAGCAAAGGGTCCACATCAGCGAAAAAAAATTTGGGGGTTCATGAAATGAAAATGGGGGACCACGAAAGTGGATCTCAACATATACACTGATAGTACCTATTTACTTACATCATACAATCTTATAATATCAAAACATATACATTTTTTATAAAAGTACCTATGAAGTAAAAAAAATATTATATGGTTATAAAATTGTGTAGGATGTTGTTGGTATTCCCATTGTGGTCGCAATATAATTTGAACTTGTAAAAACCTGAGAAAAGAAAACCTTTACTTTATGTTTTTAACACTAAACTTCACTACAGTTAGAAATTTACAAGAAATCAATATCAGGTGTGTAGGGGGTCTACCCAACACAGAAAAACATGGCAAGGGGTTTTCGGGGAACTCTGTACTAAATGTTAAAATTGTTAACTAATTTTGTTGACAAACGCTTCATTTGGTATAGGATTTGGTAAAGTGACGTCATTAAACAGATAAAATATAGACCTTCATGGCCGACAGCCTTTGGCTATTGTCTCAAAATAATTTGCAAATTTTTTTTCAGTCTAATAGAAATGATAATGAACAATTTAAGACCATGTAAAAAAAGTGTCAACTAGCCTATTTGTTGTTTGTTCATTGCAGGCTGAGAAGAGATCTCTGTACGTGGACATGAGAGACGACGATGAGGACACCATGGACAACTGGGACGAAGACAAGCTCAAGGAGGTTGTGGAGAAAAAGCATGGGGACGACAAGCAGCGGCCTACCACAGACATTGTGAGATATCCTTTGAAAACTGACTCTTATAGTATGAACTTTAGGACGTTTAGGAACATAATGCGTGAAGGTAATGCAAAATTTTAGGTATCAGCGGAAACGTAGCGGCTGTCACACTCGCGATCGCCTCACGCGTCTTGATTTTAGCGTAGTTTATGTACTACCTGCGTGTAGCGACATCTGCTATGCTATGCAAGTTCATATTAATAATAATTAGAAAATGGACTAGGGGTAGGGGTAGGGTAGGGGTAGTTGAAAGTTTACATCGAGTTTCACGCGGATGAAGTCGCGGACGTTAGCTAGTTATAAATATAAATGCGAAAGGTCGCATTACGAAATTTCGAAAACCTCTCCCTGTACTCTGTAATCTGTACAAAGGTAAAATTTGGCAGGGCGGTAGTTTGTGCTCGGTAAGAACGGATTTATTAAGGAGATCAAAGTGGGACGAAGTCGCAGGCGTTCGCTAGTCATATATAAAAATTAAATACCTCTGTTGACAGATATGCAAGCATTTCTTAGAAGCCGTCGAGAAGTCCAAGTACGGATGGTTCTGGGAATGCCCGTCCGGTGGCAAGTGTATATACAGACACGCTCTGCCGCCGGGCTTCGTGCTCAAACGGGACAAGAAGAAGATGGAGGACAAAAAGAACGAGATCTCTCTGGTGGACCTCATCGAGAGGGAACGAGCTGCGCTTGGAGTTAATCAGACCAAGATCACATTGGAGACCTTCCTCGCGTGGAAGAAGAAAAAGATTAAAGAGAAACAGGTAATTTTTAATTGTTTTCTTTTTCTTAAGAACATCTGTTATATCATAGTCTAATATTATAAAGCTTTAGAGTTTGTTTGCTTCAACACGCTAATCTCAGGAACTACTGCCGGGCTAGCATGGGCAAGGGATAAAATTTTTATCCACCAATTATATCCACTGACTAAGGATATAAATCCACCCGTCATAGCATGGCCACAAGGGAAAGACAAATTAATCCCCGATTGACATTACGCGTGGAGATCTTTTCCTCGACTATGGCATATGGAGTGGATAAAATGATATACTTTGGGACTTTTGACATTTAAACGCGATAAATTTATCCCTGTGAAGTTGATGTGGGGATAAAACTTTACTTAAAAAAACAATTATGTCTCGCATATTTTGGTCTTTAACAATTGCTTCGCAATATGGGGTGGGGTAGGGTAGGGGTAGGGTAGGGTAGGGGGGGGGGGGGGTATGGGTGGGGGGGGGGGGGTGGGGGGGGTTAGTGGTGGTGTAGGGTAGGGGTAGGGGTGGGGTAGGGTAGGGGTAGGGTAGGGGTGGGGTAGGGGTGGGGTAGGGTAGAGTGGGGTAGGGGTGGGGTAGGGGTGGGGTAGGGGTGGGGTAGGGTAGGGGTAGGGTAGGGCAGGGGTAGGGTAGGGGTAGAGGTAAAGAAGGGTAGAGTAGGGATAGAGAATAAGTGCACTTATGTCACAACGAAGCTTGACCGGGTCCGCTAGTATGATAGATACTATAGATACCTACTACAAACCACCGCAAAAAACAATCACCAAACAAAACAATGCCAACAGAAAACAGATAAATAATATGCACAAAAAAACCAAATATTATCAAATTTACGTTTATTTCGGACTATTAATATACCTAATGCCAATTTATAAGATATATACAAATGGGTTGACAAGTCTTTCCCTCCGTTTATCCACCGGCGATATTATATCCACCGGCGTGCCCATGCGCGGTGAGTGGATAAAACGAGTGTGGGGGATAAACGTTTTATCCTCTCCCCGTGGATAAATTTCTCCCTTGCCCGTGCTAGCCCTGCTGGTCCGATTTGAAAAATTCTTTCAGTGTTAGATAGCCCACTTCGTATTAACGGGAATTAGTCCATAGATGGATATATAGATAAATAAATAAAGAACCGTGATAGTCCAGTGGATATGACCCCTGCCTTTGATTTAGAGGGCGTAGGTTCAAAACCATTCCGGGGCATGCACCTGCAACTTTTCAGTTGTGTGCATTTTAAGAAATTAAACATCACGTGTCTCAATCGGTGAAGGAAAACATCGTGAGGTAACCTGATAGGATACCTGAGAATTTTCTTAATTCGCCACCTGTGGTCTGTTAACCCGCATTGGGCCAGCGTGGTGGACTATGAGTCCCCTCTCATTATTTGAACTAAATGAAACAATTATGACTCCAGGACGCCCTCATCAAAGCGGAAGAACAGAAGCGCAACGACTTCAAGGCGGGCCGCGCGGTCGGTCTCTCCGGACGAGAGATGTTCTCCTTCGACCCGGCGCTGGCCGAGGACGCGGACGACGACGACGAGGCCTTCGACCTGCGCAACTACAACGACGACGAGGAGGCCGAGGACTCGACGGAGTACCGGAACATCGAGCTGGATCTTATCGGCATGGAGGCCTCGGAGGTAGGATTTTTTTTACAAGCTTTTATTTAGTTTCACCTGTCATGCGTGCGTGTATAAATCGGATGACAATGCAATAAACATTGTTATGGCATCGTGCTGATCTGATGATGGAACTGGAAGGTGGCCATAGGAACTCCGTAATTAAACGATGTACCCGCATCGAGTTACTTTGATATTATATAGTAACCGGAGTCTGATGATAGCTGGAAGTGGCTATCCGAAGTCCGTAATTAATGGACGCAACTCTCTCGCCTCGTGACAATACGAGTTGACCGATCTAATGACCTCGCGCCGACACGCTCATCTTCAAGTGAAGAGTGAATAAACATATTTAAGGCAAGCATCTTCTACTGTAGGGTACTCATTGCTTAAGCGTGATTGCTGCCAATTGGTAGCTATTGTAAACAGAACTAAAAGTAAAGTTCTTGTATTCAGTACTATGTCGTATTTCCAGGTGGACGACACTGGCACCAAAGCAACAGAAGACAGACTCCACCAAATCAACAAGGGTCTGGAAAATGGAGACAAAGCCCAAGAGGTCAAAAGTGAGGACCCCTCCCCAGACACAGCTGTCCCTATCAATGAGAACCTCTTCCTCGATGAAGACCTTGATGAGGAGTTACAGAACCTGGATTTGGAAGACTAGGTTTAGGTTTAATAGAATCAAAATATCTTATTGAGCAAATGGTTTAAAATCCCAAAAAAAAAACAAGTCCTAAAACGATGATAGGAATAAATCATCGATAAAATATCTGAGATGGAATAGATTGTGGAAAATAAAATATCAGATTTTTATTTATATTTACACTTGTTTTATTTATTAACTTTATGTTGTCTATAAGGCCGGGACTCCACCAAAGCGGAGACGAGACGAGCGGAGAGGAGATGTTTTTTAAACAACCAATAGAATTGAGTTATTGACACGTCTCCTCTCCGCTCAGCTTCAGTGGAGATCGCTGTGCGGAGATGTTTAATATTTGTATGTCGCGATGGAAGCGGAGATGTGAGCTGTGCGCGGACGACGCGCAGTGGAGACTAGAGATGTGAGCGGCGTGCAGTGAGCGATGTCACCCTCCCCCCTCTCGCCCGCTAGCAACCCGCAGAACCCCGCGCGCGCGCCGGCCGGTCATCTTGCTAGTACCGTGCGCGCGAGCACACGCTTTTATCGTGAATAATTTGTGCAGTTTGTATTTTTCAACGTAAACAATTAGTTAATTTAAATAAAACGTAATGGATGAACAATTTATTGAATCAGTAAAAAAATATCCATGTCTATGGAACACATCAATAGATACCTATAAACTTACTGACGTCAAAGATGCAGCTTGGGAGAACGTTTTGAAAGAAACTCAATTATCTGACGGTAAGTGCAATTTATTATATTAAGTATTTCGTTCAAGTAATATTGTAATACGAGTGTCTTGCCATGGAACGGCGCCCTCGTTGTTGAAATAACTACAGAATTTTTCTCGAACTTGATAGGCATCCATATTGTCATTCGATAATAGATTTTCCACGTTTGTGTCGTTAAACATAGTCGTGGCCAAACCCGTTTCATTATTATCTAGATAGCCAGGCATCTTGTCAATTAAAAAGTTGTGTAGAACACACGTTGCTTTTATCACTTTTTCCACTGTTTCTATTTTACATTCAAATTCTTTACGGTATACGTACCATTTCCGTGATAATACACCAAATGTAGCTTCCACAATACGACGAGCTCTTGAAAGTCTATAATTGTATGTTCGTTTTTCGTTATTTAAATTATCGCGTGGATATGGTCTCATTAAGTTAGTCATCAAAGGGAAAGCTTCGTCTCCAATAAAAACAAACGGTACAGGTTCTCCATTTTGGTACAAGGGTTGTGGCTGTGGTAGATTTAGTCTGTTTTCTCTCAAACGAATTCCGAATATACTATCAGCAAAAATACCACCATCGCTGAACCTTCCCATTGAACCTATATCTACCATAATTATTCTTCGGGTAGCGTCGGCTACGCACATCATTACAGTTGAAAACCTGTGTTTATAACAGTAATATAAGGACCCAGATTTTGGGGGTGCAAACATGTACACATGCTTGCCATCAATGGCCCCGACGCAGTTTTTGAATTGCCAGATTTCTTCAAATTGCTTTGAAATTTTTTTCCAATCATTTTCGTTAAGTTCTGGCATAACCAAAGGTTGTAATACTGTCCACAAGGCATCGCAGACATCTTCTATAATTCTTGGAACAGTCGATTTTCCAATCCTAAAATTTTCAGCTATTTGTGAAAATTTTGAACCAGTCGCCAAATACCTGTAATAATTATAATATAGATTTATATTTATGTGTCGTGGTTTCAGTTAGAATAGAAGGGTCATTTCAAAATAATATCTTAATCAGTGTCGTGTTGTTTCCGGAACTATAAAAGATTAGGCATTACTGAAATTATGTATTTACAGAATTTTCACTCGTTCAAAAGTTATAGCCATTTTTAAATAATAGAAAAGAAACAATTAAAAGTCTAAGATTCACACTAGCACAATACATTGAAATCAAACAAATAAAATGGATTTATCACTCGTTATTTATTAACATTTCAAATTTCGACGCCGCCGTCTGCCGCGACCACGTACGAGAGATACAATCCGTTTTGTTTGTTTGATTTCAGATATTTTTTTTAATTGGTTTCCCTTGAAACTCTGGTATTTTTTAAATATTTATAATGGTTATAAATTCTGCATGAGTGATAATGCGGTAAGTATATTTTGACTATGGCAATGTCAACATTTAATATTTATAATGATTTCAATTATTTTTATTTCAGTAAAAACGGCTAAATCTAAGTGGAAAAAGTTGAGAGACAGCCACCGGGACGCATTAAAAAGGAAGAATGCCACTAGAAGTGGACAGAGTGGTAAACAAATTCGTGAATGGAAATATGAGAAGGTAATGGAATTTTTGATACCATATATGACGAATAGAAACAGGACTACAAATTATACCTCACAAACAAATATAAATGAACAGGAAACAAATTCATTGGAAAGTAATGTAACCGATGAGTTTTTTGAAACATCAAGCAATCATACAAGAAGCACTCCAGAAGATCGTCCATCTGTACAACATTCGCCGTCACCGACATCAAGCGTCTCAGCCTCGACATGCAGAAATGCAACAAGAAAATCGGATGAAATAAGTAATTTACTTATACAGCACCAAGCAAACCGTGAAAGAATACGCCAAGAAAAACTAGAAATACAATCATTGATAGAGAAAAATAATACCCTTGACGAAATGGACACTTTTTTTCTGTCGATATCAAAAAGTGTAAAAAAACTTTCTCAATATATGCAGCTTCAGGCTAAACGTAAAATTTTCAATGTTCTTTTAGAATTGGAAGAACTTGAGCTACAAAACACATGGTATAACACAAATGAAAATAATTGGTATTCCCCCGGTTACACTTCAGCACCGGGTCCAAGTTCGACACCGGGTCCTAGCTCAACACAGGCACCGGTTCTTACATCAACACAGGCCGGTGGTCCTAACTCAACACAGGCACCGGTTCCTAGCTCAACACAAATACCGGGTCCAAGTTCGACACAGGCACCTGTTCCAAGCTTGGAAGATACGCACATGACCGATGAACAGATAGAAGCATTCAGAAACGAAGAAGACACATATGATAATTTGTAACTATATGGAAAAGAAAGCAATATGTCTCATGTGATTTACTGTTATAATTTTTTTGTACGTTATGTTTCTAATATAACCTTACGTTTTTTTTGCTACTGCCAGAAAGGCAGTTGGTTTTTTTGTTTTCTTTATGAATAAATAAGATAATATAAAAATATATTTGGTTTTTACATAATATGCATCACTCCAGTCTCCCGGAGGGGTAGAAAGAGACAACGGATCTCGATTTCTCTTCTCGTAATCCTTACATACCTCAGTTTACATAATATTTTTCATGTATTCTCGTACTTCTTGATTCTCGTTTTGAGTACTTCTCACTTAGCCCTTTTACACAAAAACAAACAAACACTCAAAAAAGACTGATCACATTCAAACGCAGATAACACACATAAACACAAACACACATTAACAAAAACATAATTAGGTAGGTACTTACTTCAAACATACTGCTAGCCGCTCTTGGGTACAGATAGATCTCCTGTAGTTAGTATCTTGCTTAAATATATGTGGTTTAATTAAGTTATGTAGTTCGTAGAATATATTCCTCGGTAGTCTGTAGGACTTGGTAAAACTTTCATCATCTAACTCATTAAACAGAGTAAAAAATTCTCCATGACTGGTATGGTAATACAAGTGACTTCTTTTCCAAAACCGATGTTTTCTTTTGTTTAGGTAGTATAAAGCTATCAATTCTGCTTCTTCAGACTGTAGTTCTTCTTCAAGTAAAAGAAGATACTTTTTTTGTAATAATAGCGACATCGTCTACCTTTCGTGTCAGAATGCGTACTGAGCACTCAACGCCCCGCACCCGAGCTGAAAAACATCTCTTCTCGCACAGCACACAGCACACCGCACACATCTCCGCTTTGGTGGAGTCCCGCGAGCTGAAAAACATCTCTTCTCGCACAGCACACAGCACACCGCACACATCTCTGCTTTGGTGGAGTCCCGGCCTAATGCTATTAATATTCTGGAAATGGGTAATAGCCCCTTACTAACTAAGGTGAGATGAGAGAATAGAGTCATAAAGATGCATAACAGTTTTTTTTTCTATTTGATTCTTAGACTACAAACTTAGCACCATTTCACTTAGCTTCAATCCCACTTATTTCCTATCCCATGTAAGCTCCTATCCTACTTGACTTCTATCCTTAGCTATTTGACTAAGCAACTATTACAATTTAGCTCCTGTCTCTCTAAGCTCTTATAGAATTTAGCTCCTATCTCACTCAGCTTTTATCCCACATAGATCTAATACAATTAACTCATATTCCGTGGAAGTCTTAGGCAATTTAGCTCATTCCCATTTAACTGAAACCCTCACTTTACTTGGCTCCAAATAGAAGAAACCACTTAAGTGAATAGCAACAAATTAATAAGTCATTATCACTGGACGCTACGTCAGGTCTTATCAGAGTAGTGTGGTTTTGCTCCCGTAGATACGACAAAATACCAAGATATGCATTGCGAAAATTATTTTATCACAAAAAATGTCATGTCTTATAATATTTTCTATTTCCTAATTTACTTTTAGTACAAAGTTATTTTCAGGATAATATTTTTGCAATGCACTATATGGAAAAAATATAAAATAATATGTAATTACGAATTCTTCAGAGCTTCGCGATGTCAGATGCTGATCAATGACAATAATATTGTGAGTACCTATTTTCAATTCTTTTACTTTACATCTAAACAACCCGATTCCTAGTGGCTTGCCTTTTAAAAATCCATACATACTATTACATATTCATAATTGTAATCTATTTAGCACGCTCGAAATAGTATTAACACAGCATTTCTACAATCTTTACAATAAACGCCTGCACATGACTTAAAAACACATGACCGGGTCGGGTTACTATTTATAAAATTTAGCCTTCACTACTGATGTTTAGTTTTATTTACCAGTTTATACTACCGAACACACTACATTATCTACGTAATCAGTACGATTATTATCTGTAAAAAACTGTGTATCTTTGGCTACAGTATATCAATGGCAATACGTACAATTATGGCCACTGCATTCGATATTATCTAGTGACGGCAAAATGACCTGCCTTTTGTTAGCGAGTGCCTTTTTAGTGTTTCTTATATTGTTTTTGAGGAAAAAAGACCCTGAACCAATCTTTGGCATTTACTCAGTGCCGGGAAAGTGGTACTATTTGAAATATGTTGTGTTCGCGTGCCTTTATTATTACAGGAAGGTTGGTTTGCATTTGTTTATATTGTGATAACTATTATATTTAAGAAAATACGTATTATATCAATGCAATTATGTGTGTATTTACAGTCTGTTGCTTTAATCGCTCAGTAGGGTGAATTATTTGTTTGTTTTTCTGATATTGTGGTGAATCATCTATTATGTATTTACAATTTTAACTATAACTAGGTATTTATAAGTAGTTCTTGTTTTGGGAGGCGGTTTGCCATTGTAGTAGTATGTATTACAGTAGTAGGTAGGTACATAAGTAAAAATTACTTAGTGTGTGTTATATTACGGAATGTCAATACAGCAGAAACGCGTTGATATTGATAGAGAGGGAGGCGTATGGCATCGAAACCCGTTTATCAAAAAACCGTTGCTTAGCAATCATTCTTAAGCAGATGCAATTTTTTATAAGTTTTATATCTTTTCTTACACATTTTAGACAATTTACACCATAGAGGAGAGCAATAAATATTATTAACTAATTATATTGAAAAGTTTACTTATACACTTAGGTTATCTGGCATAGGTGTTATACCTACAGATAAGTTGGTATAGCTTGGCAACTTCGTTCGTAACACTCCCGATGGGCCGCGCGGGCCGGGGGGCGTGTAGCAATAAATGAAAAACCCACGTCTGATGCATCTCACTTCGCCGCACGTAAGATTTCACACTCGCGCAGTCTTTCCCCCCGTCGCCCGCATATCATGAGAGTGTCATCAACGAACTAGCCCGACTATAGTATCCTCAGCCTGTTTTCATTTTCTTAACTGTCACAAAAGTCGTAATAAGCTAAAACATTGAATAGAACTAGAAATTACGTTGCCGAAAATTTAAAATAAATAAATAATTGATTTTTTAAAATATTACAAAGTGTTGCCACTTGGGTATTTTTAATTTAGAATCTATATTTCGCAGGTAGATATTCTGATTTCAATATGAACCTAGATAGTTTCACTTTTTAGGCAATTTACCATTGATATGCCTATCGTTGCAATTTACACCTAATGCTAGCCACAAACGGTCAATTATTCTCACGTTTCTGTAGCACCCACGACTATAATTGATCGTGTGTTGGTCACTGCATACATGACTTGTATAGTATGCCGCGTGGGTACTGCCGTTTGCTTTTCAGAAACGTAAGAATAATTGACCGTTTGTGGCTAGCATATGTGTCAAAGATCGCAAAGTACAAGGTTACCTAAATTAATTATAGGTATCTGCATACTTACAACATAATAGGTACGGCTATTCAACTTTGTAACTACTTCAAGATAACACCTGTTCAGATATAGATTAGGTACCTATTACGCAAGTTATTTATCATGAAAACGTTTTATTTTAATTGGTATTTAATTGTTGAAATAATTTAAATTAAATCAAGAAATAATTTATAAAAAATATTTAAAAGAAAGATAGATAGATAGATATTCTTTGTTTGCACACCACAAAGACAAATACAAGTGAAATAAAAACATATTAAGAAGAGATCTGCATACAAAAGGCGGCCTTATCGCTAAGTAGCGATTTCTTCCAGGCAACCTTCGGTTTACCAAAACTTAAGGACATCAGCAGGTGGCGTACAAAAATAACCATAGTATTAGTAATACACATACATACAAATAATTTACATCCTAATACATAAACAATATTACACAAATACCTACAATAATGAATAAAATACATATCAAAATATACTAATAAACACATTATAAAGTCATATTAAAGAGAAATAATAGATACAGATCGTCCTTATTGCACCAGATCGTGAGTCTTTGCGGCATTTTTAAAAATGTCCAGTGACTTTGATTGCCGTATGTTCAAAGGGAGAGCATAAAAATGTCTTATTATTTTGTAATTTCTACAGTACTCTAGTAAAAACCATGCAGCAGGCAAGGACGGGCGAGCGGGGCAGGGCGTTAAAGCTATAGCCAACCCTGCTGATATGGACAAGGCTCAGCCTCTCAGCTTTCATGCTAAGGTGTGTGTATACATATACATATACTTACAAACTAAAAATGCTATTTTTAAATATATAGATAACATATACAATTACAATTGCACGTTGTAGAGTCAACGTCTCCTGAGGATGCTCCGGTTTCGGGGTGGAACATACGTAGAGAGTATTTTGTCGGACCTGGGTGACATTGTCGCATGGGTTCATCGACTTTTCACCCCTGTGGCAGTTCACCCCTTTCCCCACCTGGTCATCTATTTCCCCCCAAAGCGGGAAATCTTTGTATGAATATCTGGGAATAATCGGGAAAACTTTATATGAAAGTCTGGGAATATGCGGGAAAACCTTTGTGTGAAAGTCTGGGGATAAGCTTAAATCTTAATCCCTTTAACTGTGGTATGAAAGTCCATTCTTTAAAAATTCAAAGTTTAAGGATTTCCACGCGGATGAAGTGGCGAGCGTTTGTTAGTAGTATTATAAAGTCGCTGAGGTAAACTACCAAATATTATTTTTTCTATTTCCAAGGCATTCGACGCAGTGTTCTTCATATCAGCGAAGAAGGAGAGTGATAAGGATAAAGGCGTGTACGTGATATCGGGCTGCGAACGGCGACCTATGGGGATGTGTAACGGCCTGTTCTATATAGGGGTAACTATTATTTTTTATTCATCATCAATTCGGCTCACTGTTGAGCACGAATCTCCTCATAGAATGAAGGGTTAGACTAATAATCCAACACATTGGGCCAATGCGGTTAGGCAGACTTTATATACGTAGAGAACTAAGAAAATTATTAGCCATGCAGGTTTTCTCACAATGTTTATTGTTCACCGTTTGAGACAATAATTTCTTAAAATGCACATAACTGAAAAGTTGGAGGTACACAGTGTTAGTCGGCCTTTAGGTGGATCGTTAACATGAAAGATAAGCTTGCGCATGACTACAACCACGCTTGATGAAAACCAGTAATGCGGTCTAAGTTGGAGCACGCTTCCCAAGAAGATGCCTATTCACTTCATTCATTTTAATCATATTTTGTCCCATTTGAAGATGACCTTTGTGGACGTGTACCTACTGATACTTAAAAAAAACGTGTGCGTCTCAGGACGGTCGACAAAAGTGATAACTTAAACCTGTTGCTGAATGTGCAGCAGGTTTAAGAAAGAAAGGAAAGCCAGACAGAGTGGCGCCGTAAAGTGCTATATTACGAAGCGGTTTACCCTTCCATAAGAAGTTATCACTTCAAAAAACGAGTGAGACCACACGAGTGATGTAAAACTTCTTTAGCTCTCCCTCTCAACGTCCGTTCGCCTCAACTGATTACACTTTTTGGAACGCATTTACCAGCTTACTTGCCAAGTTAAGCGGGCATAAAGAAAGTTCCAGGTTTTTTACTACTGAAGATTAAAGAACTTTGACACTAATTTCAAGTAAAACGCGTAATTAAAGAACAGATTATTGTTTCAGTTGCCCGGCAAAGGTTTGCTATGCAGTAAGAAGATTCCAGACACGGTTCTGTTCGGAGCTCCGATTGGGGAATTCGGAGCTGAGGGCATCAAGATGACGCCCGTCGAACCTATGAAGAAGTGGATCATCTCTTACAGAGGACAGATGTGGTACGAAAATCGTGTCCAGCAACAATATTTTACTATATATATATTTGTAGGTTCTCCCTTCCTTACGATACCTACTAATATCGTGCCTCAATAGCTCAACGGTAAAGCGGTCGTACTAATCACGGAAGGCTAGTGATTCGATCCCCCCGTTGGACTATTGTCGTACCCACTCCTAATACAGTCTTTCCCGACTAGTTTCAGGGGAATATTGGTCATGTATAAAAAAAATGGCAAATATTCTCAAAAAAAAGAAATGTCCAGGTACCAAGAGAACCCCAGCAAAGTGGTGGATGTGGAGTTCAACGGCGAATGGAACGCGACAAGCAAGTACTTCGACTACGACTGCGACCTGCACCCGCCAGCTGTCATCCGCTCCATCGCCAGGGAGAAGTGGAGTCGCCAGTACTTCGACGGACTCAAAACGTTAGTGCGATTTCTTCTTTGTATACCAGATCATTTGGATCTTTTTATTAGACAAGCGGACGCACGCTACTTCGTCCGCGTAAAAATCGATGTAAACTCTCAACTCCTATTTCTCACCTTTCTATTTATATTTTTGCAAGTTTTGTAAAGTATTAAATGAACACTTTCGCATTTATGCATTACTAGCGGACGCCCGCGACTTCGTCTGCGTGAAACCCTACTACTACGCCTTCCCTTACCCTACCCTACCCTACCCTACTCCACCCCTACCTTACCCCTACCCTACCCCTGCCCTACCCCTATCCTACTACCCCTATGGTAGGGACCATGCGACGGCGACGGAAGCTTAAAAAATGGAGTAACTTCTCCCGTTTTCTCAACATATCCCTTCACTGCTCTGCTCCTATAGCGTAATGAAAAGTATACTTTAACCTGCCCAGGAGTATGAAGAATAATTGTACCAAGTTTTGTTAAAATCCGTCGAGTAGTTTTTGTTTCTATAACGAACATACCAAGCGACGGAAGCTTAAAAAATTGAGTAACTTCTCCCGTTTTCTTAACATTTGCCTTTACTGCTCTGCTCCTATTGATCGTAGCGAGATGAAAAGTATATTATAACCTGCCCAGGAGTATGAAGTACCAAGTTTCGTTAAAATCCGTCTAGTAGTTTATGTTTCCATAAAGAACATACAGACAGACAGACAGACAGACAGACAGACAGACAGACAAAAACTGATTGCATTTTTGGCATCAGTATCGACCACTAATCACCCCTGATAGTTATTTTGGAAATATATTTTATGTACAGAATTGACCTCTCTACAGATTTATTATAAGTATAGATTTTAGAACACATTTCGTTAGCATAAAAAAGGTTGTGCTGCGTGCGCTGCGTAAAGTTTCGCAAACACCATATATGACAGAATTGTTCCCCTTACTCATTTATATCTTAACTCATTTATATGAGTCAACCTTAAAAGTTAGACATATATTGTCTCAGACTTTTTTTAGAACTTTTAAACAATTCTGTCATACAATGGTGTTTGCGAAACTTTACGCAGCGCACGCAGCACAACCTTTTTTATGCTAACGAAATTTGTTCTAAAAAAACTTTACGCAGCGCACGCAGCGTAAGCTTTCAATAGGAAAAAATCCCCCGATTTTGAAACATTCTTCATTGGTGCTCCGCTCCTATTGATCTTAGCGTGAAAATATAATCGCCTTCTTCGATAAATGGGTTTATTAACACTGAAAGAATTTGTCAAATCGGACCAGTAGTTCCCGAGATTAGCTCGTTCAAGGAAACAAACTCTTTAGCTTAATAATATTAGTATAGATTGGTGCTCTTGCTAAGGCAGTTGTTTTTGTTACGCCAGATCATTTGTATCAATGACTTGACAGGTTAGTTTATGATTTTATGTTTTCTACATTGGCTCAGGGTTGATCTGGTGGTAATCATCGGGCATTTAATAGAAATTAATGTTTGATATTTATAAATATGGATAAAGCTTTGTTATTATTATTATTATTATGACCTTGAATCTTTATTTCACAGAGCTCACCAATCTCACTATGAGCAGTTTGGAGCAATGAAGTGCAAATTCAAGATTGGCAACGAATCCTATGAGTACACTCTGCCTTCCTTCAGAGATCATAGCTTTGGTAAGATCCTAAATCAAGCCAATCACTATCAGTCTATTCGAATGGTCCTTAACTGACCTTACTGTACTTATTAACTTACATTCAATAATTATTTTAAATAGCTTTTATAGAATATTCTTACTCGTAGCTAATTCTATTCTATATCTTCTTGTATTCAGTGAGGTTTTTTTCTGTTTCTTTTTTGATTGTGTAAATGCCGTAGGTTCCTTAATGGGACCTCAGCGGCATCACCGGGGGGTATAAGCGAGCGCTGAAGCATCGCCTGATGGGGCCTGAAGGCAGAAGCAAAGTAGATGGGTGGAACGACTCTCTAAAGGCGTTGATTTTTTTAAACCTCGGCTTAGAGGGCTGTTCGGTAAGGGTGCTTTGGCCTGAGTGTATCAGTCCGGGCGCCCCTGAGATGGTGGTGAGGTGCGGTGCTCTTCAGTATAATATATTGTATCTACTTCCATTTTTCAAGAGCCGTGATAGCCTAGTGGATATGGCCTCTGCCTCCGATTCCGGAGGGTGTGGGTTCGAATCCGGTCTGGGGCATGCACCTCCAACTTTTCAGTTGTGTGCATTTTAAGAAATTAAATATCACGTGTCTCAAACGGTGAAGGAAAACATCGTGAGGAAACCTGCACACCAGAAAATTTCTTAATTCTCTGCGTGTGTGAAGTCTGCCAATCCGCATTGGGCCAGCGTGGTGGACTATTGGCCTATACCCTCTCATTCTGAGAGGAGACTCGAGCTCAGCAGTGAGCCGTATATGGGTTGATAACGACGACGACTTACATTTTCTCTCCGGACTCTGCTCTCGAAATCGTAGACGAATATATATACCTAGGGCACACAGTTCAGTTAGGTTAGGTTAGGTTAGGTCCAATTTCGAGAAAGAGGTGAATCGCCGAATCCAGCTCGGCTGGGGAGCGTTTGGGAAACTCCGCGACATCTTTTCATCCGATATTCCTCAGTGTCTGAAGACGAAAGTCTTCGATCAGTGCGGGTTGCAGATAGTCGTTTTGTTTGGAAGTCCATGCAAGAGGCCTATGTCCAGCGGTGGACGTCCATAGGCTTATAATGATGATGATGACTTACATTTCCAGGTCAAACCCGGGACTGGAGTCTGATGCACCGTTACGCGTTTCATCACATCTTCCTGGAAGACGGCACCAACATCAGTGTTGGTGTTATTTGCCAACCTTCCACAGCCACCAGGTTTGTGGTTTGATTATGAACTTATATTATTACCGACTTGCGAAAGGTTCCTGAAATTCTCTCTTTCTTGCCATAGAAGCACAGCTTGCCATAACAAGGTACCTAATATTTTTTGTTACGATGGAGCGAAATAGAAAGCAATATAAAGACATATATCTCGTTATCTCTTTTGTGTATCGCGCACCTTAGGACTCTGAAATCCTTTCTTACATGGCAGATATCTGTCGTAGAACAGTGCCTTGAAATTATTTCCCCCTTCGTAGATAGCAATCTGCTAAAGTAGTGTTGACGGCAAGTTAAGGAACAACCTTTACTACCTATTTAAAGGTATAAGTATTTTTCGATGACCCCGTGATTATTTAGTTTTATCGATGTTTCAGCTTTATAGTATACTTCGATTTAATTTATTTTGTTCAGTATGGAAGCTGGAGCGGTTGGTCTACCCAACGGCGACGTATTGGCGGTGAAGTGGGTGGATCTCAAGCTGTACCAGCACGGGGAGGGAGGCAGTGCCCCCAGAGACTATGCCTTTAGGATGCAGGCGGGGGATGTGGTGTACACTGTTCAGGTAAGATGCTTTATTAAGTGAGATTTTAGTTAAAATTCATCATAGTCGGTCTATTTTAACGGTTCGACTACAAGGTCAGGCCTCCCTCCTTATAAAGGGGAGGGATAAAGTTATTTAGACAATATGATTCAGGATATAGCTGCGTCATAGTTAAATAAATACAAAATACTGCCTCGTTGATTCCGTGGTTAGTATGTGTGCCTTCGCGTTGGTGTGAGCTGTGAAATATTGAGGTTTTGTTTCTTTCGAAAAAATTTTTGTTATAAATTCTCAATCCGTAGTTGGTAACTCCATGCCTCGGTGAGCTCCAATCATTTATCGTACTCTATCCAGGGGCGTAGCTACCGTCGTATCAATGATACAGGGCTCCAGGACTATAGGTATAGAAAGAAAGAAGAAAGAAAATAAGTTTATTCACTTTTTAGTGTCACAAACAGTACATCCTATCTTAGATATTACATGACTGTCTGTGACACCAAACAGAAAGGGTTTACAGCTCAGCATTAGCCGTTCATCGCAGGAAAGCAATGCAATAATGGTATAGGAGGCCCTTACGTTAAAGTAATCCACAATCTATTTTTTACCCTGGTTAAGCGTGTACCCAAAACTTAGAGACATCCTACATAGGTTAAGCCTCTTGTCATATTTAATTTAAGCGAGCAATTTTGTTTCTTTTGTAAGAAATTCTTACCCTTCATTTGGGCCCCAACTGATTTTGATACAGGGCCCCTTCAATATTCCATATCCCTTCTTTAAAGGAGAGAATCCTGGCCCACTATTCTATAGGTTGATGATGACTTATAATCACTATATATCCAATACAGGTGCTGGTAGAATACGAGTCAGTCCATTACGTGTCACAGGAGTGGGAAGCGCGAATGGTGGAAAGGTTCTGCTCGTACAACGTGAACGGAGTGAGAGGGCGTGGAGTCTCGGAGTTCCACTATCGGCACAAGGATGGCAGACCGGAGAGTGTCGCCCAGAACGACCCGGAATGGTTCCGTACCATGTGCCACAAGACTAGGGGCGCGGAAATCTAAGGAATCCTGTTATTTACCTGCTTTTATTTAATTTGTCCTTTAAATAGATTTCGGAAACTAAATTAGAACTATCTTTTAACGACTGGATTCGGTGAACTTGCATATCTTCCGTGATAATGCAAAAACATGGTATCGTGAAGCTAGTCTATACTGGAGTCAGAAGATGAAGGTCAAGAACTTAAATTAAACAACAGAAGCCCATAGTATTGGCCTCATTTGTCTTGCTAACACATGGAGTAAACGGGCGCTGAGTTTTGGAGTTCCATATTAGGCACAAGGATGGTAGATCGGAGAATGTCGCCCAGAATAACCCAGATTGGTGCCGTACGATGTACCACAAGACTAACATGTACGTTGGGCACGGAAATCTATGGACTTCTTTGAATTTACTAGCTTCTATTTAACTTACTGTTAATAAATTTTTAGAGGCTACATTAGAAGTGCTTCATGACGATATGACTCAATTTTGATAGAATTGCGTTATACCGGTGACAATGCAACAACATGGAACTAAAGAGCATCTTATTTTATTTATTTATATATACTTTATTGCACAAAAAAAAACAATAACAACGTGCAATGGTGGTCTTATTGCGTATAGCAACATCTGCCAGAATACTTTTCGATAAAGGAATTAATGTACCTATATCTGCCAGACAACCTTTGGTTACAGGAATTAATGTAATAAAATGCTGGATAGTACAAAAAATACAACATCTTATGATGGTATCGCCATAGGAACACTTAAATTAAACAAGATATGAACTAGACCTATATGAGCTAGTTTGTCTTGCTCTTACAATTTGAACATATGAGCTGACGTGGTCTCTCAGAGCTCCCACTGAGTTAGCCCTGCGAAATGTTGTTTTATAGGCGATCGCCTTAACTTTATGTGGACAATTTGAATGTTCCATTAACCAATAAACGCTATAAGACTACTTAGATGTAAGTTTGGAATTAATACCAAGAGATATACGGCAATACGGTAATTAGGAACAGAATAAAATTTAAATATTTGGAAATCAATATATCATAGCAATAAATACCTTCTTTCGAGCACAATTGATGTAAGAAAAATGTGGAATGAAATGAATGAAATATACTTTATTGTACACCAAAAATAATAATAACAGACAAGAAATTAACTTAAAAACTAATGTACAATTGGCGGCCTTATCGCTAATGAGCGATCTCTTCCAGACAACCAATCGAAAAAGAGAAAATAAATACAAGGAATAATGCATAAAGACGGACCATTTGTGGACCATTCAAGACATAAGTTACCATTGTGGTTATACAGTTTAACAAATGTAAATTTGAGCAAATATTTCATGCTTAGGTACTGCTGATGGTTTTTGTAGTAGGAAGTGTATGGAGAAAACAGGGTAAAACTGTTTTTTTTTTTTAAGTAATATTAAAAAGTTAAAATTGCAAAATTGTTATAGATTTAGAACTCACATCCCATATGATATATGTAATAAATAATCTTGTATTTTTTAAATCAGTACATTTCAGATCAGTAATTAATAAGCAATTGATTGTTTTTTATAATTTTGTATATTAAAGATTTAATGTTTTATACACTATCTTTTTTTAATCATTTAAATATTTTTAAGGTTAAAAAATGCCAAAATTTTACCATGTCGACCGCTTGTCCAATGCCTAGATATATAAAGCCTTTGGTGGAATGTGTTTATCTAGAAGGTGCTTATTCACTCTTGACTGGAAGATATCCACGTTATCCAGGGTAGGTAAGGGAATTGAAAGCTGGACTGATATTTACGCAGTGCGAATCAGGAACATGGAGCCAAAATTATTATCTGGATACCTTACGGCTATGGTAAAAGAAGTTTATCCCTACCGATTTATATTAATCTAATCTTACCCTTGTCTTTTTATTTTATTCCCCTTCTAATGATTATTTTTTTGACCCTTGTTCTTTTATGGCCCTTGCATGTTTCCTTCCTCTTCTCCATTGTTACGAGTGCTACTCTGATGAGGTCGCGCCTTATTTAATCCATACAATGTCACAACTCCCAATACTCCAACTGGCCATGACAGAGCCATGCAAGCATTGTGTAGCTCTACCAGGATTGCACGTATTCCACTGCATCATTCCTTCTGTTCTCCCAGACTAAACCCTTCAATGAGTCGTCAATGGATAATGCCTATTAGTTGATTAACTCCGACCTTGATTTGCCGGTCAGCAGCCGTCCTTTCGCCGCTCCAATTATACCGCTAATCGAATTGACTGTGCTCTGGGAATGAGATAATTGCAACTACAGCATCCCATCATGTATATTGGGTGAAGTTTTTTTACTCAGAGATTTACAATTGATGTGTATTCATATTGAATGGATTTCCTCTTCCCGATAGGCCATTTTAATTTCTAACAATGAAATATCCTTGGAGAAGTTGTATACAGCGCTATTAGATACAAATTTCTGCCTTTATAGTTTAGTTTCTTTATACACACAAAATATTGCGGTTTGGCCGTTCATAATTATTGTAACAGGACATATTTTATCTATAGATTAGCTCAATATTTTAAACAATAATCACTTAAAAGTTGTAGAATTCTATCAAATATTTATTGGTTGGCATTGAGTGCAATGGTTTTAGCGTGTTGTTTCTAAAGTTGCCGTCAACACTGCTTTTGCAGGTTGCTAGATCGCTATTTCAGTATTTGGGAATCCGAATATTTCATTCAAACCGCTTAAAAACTCGTTAATCACCAAAGCTAGATATCTAATTGTCTAGTTTAGATAAGTCCTGGTATTTTGCGAAAATACTGTATTTATTCCTGAACGATGCTGAGATTCGGAATATAGAGGTTTTCGATAGCCTTAAAAAGGTATGGCTATCTCTAGATTTCGTTAAGAATGTCACTCTAACATAAGCTTCTAATACTTATTCCAGTTTTAGATAACGAGCCGAAAGCCAAAATTATTCTCTAAAATATTGGATTAAAAAAATAGAATTGTATTTTATCCCACTGTAGATACAACCGGTAGCGTTTAGGGTCCCAAGTATAGGTAAGCAACTTATTGGTTCACCGCGGGCAGTCTGCTACTCGGACCGTGTGGGCTGACATCATTTTGACCCAGTGGCATTCAAAACAACGTCCAGAGACTCGATCCTACAGTTGAGGTAAGGGTACAAAATATTTATGTATTTAATATTGTTGAAATAAAAAATGCGATATTAAAGATCCTAAATCTGAATTTTAGAGCTTGATGCGTTTAGTTTTTCATTTAATTAATCTTTCTATGATTTTAATAATGAGGTATGGTTTTTTGAACCAAATTTGACTTGTTTTAACAGAATTTGAAACTTTTATATGTACCTACCTACCTAGGTAACTACTGACTGTGAAGGTAGGAAGAAGAAACTAGCCACTTTTAACTTTACGTACCTACGTAGGTGCCTTAATATTTTTGCTAGTGAGAGATAAAAAATCCGCAAATTCGCAATAGTTTCTCTTTTCTCTTAATTAAATAATATCGATGGAAAAGAATAGCAGCCTGATGCCTAAACTGATTGTATGAATTAAAATAAATGAATTCCTACAGTTAGTAATTTACTTACCCACCTACTAATATTGTTGTGTGTCAACTTAGCTAGGGGTTTCTACAATTACTCAAATCCTCTATGTAGCTAACTGATTTATAATAAAAAGCATATTACACATATAAAAGAGTTAAGCTTACCATCCATTTATACTGGTACCTTGGGCTGTAATTAATTCGCTGCCACTCGAAAAGCCTTTGCCAATTTAGAAACTTTAAACTCTGGTTGATCTGTCTAAATACTTTATCTGCATCAAATCTTATGCTATGGACTACGTGGTCTGCAGATCCCATCATGGATTTCGACGCGATTCTGGAGGACGTGGGCGAGTTCGGTCGCTACCAGAAGCTGGTGATATACTTCGTGCTGCTGCCCGCGGTGGTCCCGTGCGGGTTCCACGCGTATGCGCAGCTGTTCATGGCAGCTGATGTCAAGCACTGGTGCAGGGTGCCGGAGCTGGATGCTCTCGAGGATCTGGAGCTGGCCAGGAATATAAGGTAAGTATATGCCAATGACGTCCACTGAAGGTAGTCGTATACTCGTATTACACAGAGGCATATAATTAGAAGAAAAGGGGTCTGGGTAGATCGTCCCATCCCAAAATTATCAAATACCAACTCTAGGATTTTTCGAGACTGATTGGAGACTTTTTAAGAAGTCTACTGTGACTCTGGAACCTACCTACCTACCTGAATGATGTATTGATTTGGCCGACTTGCGTCTCATTTTCGTCAGTGGGATGTCAGTTTTTTAATACAATCACTACAATGATAAATTAATTTATCTTACAATTTTTTGAGATTTAAAATGTCCAGCACAATCAATATTTACCTATTACGCTTGTCCTAACGGCACACTCGAAAATCCATTTTGTTACAGAATTTGATTAGAACGATTCTATGAAGCGCATCCGATTATAATTCCCTACTTATACCTCTTTTCAGTATTCCGCAAGAGTTAAGAAACGATCAGCTGGAGTACTCTCAGTGTAGCATGTACAATCGGAACTATACTGACGTTGTGAACAACTACCCTAACACGGAAGACAGCCAGGATAAGATGGAGCTCATCCCTTGCGCTGATGGATGGGTCTACGACATGGGCACGTATAAGAACACCGTTGTTATGGAGGTAAGAGTAATTTACAAATTACTCATTTTCTTGTTCGGCTGTCTTTACAACTAGATAACTATCATTTCCTTTAAATACCTTCTGTTTGTCTTGCTCATTTAGTGGGAATCCCTCTACTACTGGACACACACCTTCTCTCTTTTAATAGTTAGAAGTGACTATTATTTTATCCATTTACTTTTTCTTGCAGTGGGATTTAGTATGCAACAAAGATTTCTACCCGACACTCGGCTTAGTGTTGCTAGGTGTTGGAGGTATTATAGGCAACTACATATTTGGCTACCTCCAGGATACTATGGGACGAAAGCCTTCCTTCTTCATCTATTTGGCCATTGAGTGCGTCTTTGGGGTGGCTACGGCGTTCGCTCAAAACTACGTCGTGTGGATTGTTTATAGATTTGGTGTCGGCTTCACTGTGCCTGCTATCATGGCTACGCCTTATGTTTTGGGTTAGTATATATTTTTAATCGACTTCAAAATCAAAGAGGTTATCAATTCTATGTTTTTTAATGTTTCTTACCTCGTAACTTCGCCATTTATAAACCAATTTTGAAAATTATTTTCTAATTATTTTAAGAGTAGGGAACGGTTTGTAATTTTGTGCTAAAATCAAAATAACTGAAATACGTCTTTAAATTCTATCCAATTTTTATGTTAAAAAAGATTATTTTAAAGAATATTTGCCATGACTTTTGAAATATGACTACTATTCCCATTCTTCTCTAAGTCGTCGGAAAAGCTAACCTAATTGTGTTATTAGTGGGTTCTACAATAGTCCACAGGATGGAGATGTCCTTTACCGTTCAGTTATTGAGGCTTTTTGTCTCAGTGGATTTTTTACTTAGAAGAAAAACCATAATTCATCATAATATCTGTACAAATCATGCCCACGTGGAATGGTGGCCAAGAATACTTGGCTACAATTTCCGCATTGGATAACCAATCCTTCTGTCGCCAGTCAAGGCAATTAGCCGTGGTGAAATAATTTGAAAAACTTTAGATGCTTAATTTTCCAAAGACTTATTCTAAAGTGCTACATAAATCCAGTCGACTTTGTTTCTCTCTTCCGCTGCAGATTAAGTGATATCATAAAGTTCGTTTTTGAGTAATATTCAATTAACTCGATATTATTTTTATTTTAGCAATAGAACTTGTGGGGCCAAAATGTCGGACCTTGTGTACAATTTTATCAAATATTGCCTACTCTATGGGCCTCATTCTGTTAGCTGGAGTTGTCTATTTGGTCAGAGACTGGCGACACCTGGCCTTGGCTAGCACATTGCCTTTTGTCTGCTTCTTCCTCTACATTTGGCCAATGCCTGAGAGCCCGCGGTGGTTGCTGGCAAGAGGACAGTTTGAGAAAGCTGAAGTTATTTTAAAGAATATGGCCAGGTATGTAATCCTATCTTAAAAATCAAAATCAAAATCAAAAATCATTTATTTCAAGTAGGCTCAGTTTACAAGCACTTTTGACACGTCAGTTGACTATTTGTAAAGATTCTACCACCGGTTCGGAAGGCAGGTTCTGCTGAGAAGATACCGGCAAGAAACTCAACAGTTGCTCTTTTGAAAAAGTCATACAGTATTATAATTTACAATTAATAACAATTACTGTTTACATTTCTTATAGTTTTACTTTCTGTGTGAAGGTGGAAGCTGATCTAACGGCCTCCAAGCGTCTTTATCATTAAGGAACTCATCAATGTTGTAGTACCCTCGACTAAGTAAATGTTTTTTAACACATTGCTTAAAGCTATGCATTGGCAGGTCCATCACAGTCTTGGGGATCTTATTATAGAAGAGACTTAAAGAAAAAGCTGTTCAGAACTAAATCAGTAATTTTGTTTAAAAATATTACAGACATTAATTCTTTAAATGATGAAGATTTGCTTGACTGCGAAAGTACTGTCTCTATTTCTGCCGTCAAATATTATTTACTGTTTTACGGGTTTCAAGAGTTTCAAGAGATTGCCAAAAAAAAAATAAAGGCAATCAATAGTCTAATTATACTGACTGAGGGAAAGTATAGATATGTAGGTTCCTTTCTTATGAGATCTCATCTTGTGCTGACCTTTCATGAAAGAGGTAAAGAAGCAGTCCAAGGTTAACTGAAGTACCATATTAACGGAGGAAGCAATTAACAGACATTATGTTTTAGGATCAACGGCAAATCCCTACCAGCCAACTACATGGTGCATTTGCGACGCAAATATGAATCTGACAAGCTAAAACAAGACTTAGAGAAAGAGAAATCGCGCAAATATGGAATACTGGATCTGTTCAGAACACCTAATCTACGGAAGAAAACTATTATAATTACCTTCATTTGGTTCACAAATACCAGTGTATATGTTGGGCTGTCATACTACGCTCCGGTGTTAGGAGGGGATGAATTTTTGAACTTCTTTTTGGCTGGCATAGTGGAGCTGCCCACTTATATGTTTCTGTGGCCATCTATGGAACGCTTGGGAAGGAGATGGACCTTATGTATGAGTATGGTGGTCGGTGGTGTTGCTTGTTTGACCACGTTTTTGGTTCAGCATGGTAAGTTTTATGAGAACATTTCATCTTCACGTGATGAAAAAATAATGATAAGTATTATAGATATTTTCCTTTTAAAAGAGCGACTGATGAGTTTTCGCTCTTAGTAGCACAATTTTCCTTTCACACTGAATCTAGAGTCATTACAAAGAGACTTGAACTAGAGTGACTACAAATGAAAGCCATTTTGATAATATTATTGACTAGGAAGAATTACCAAACTTTATTGCATGAACTGATTTTTTTCAAGCTTAAAACAAAAACACGGTATTTAAAGAAATAGGTACATACCTACTTACTTTGAGGTAAAATTTAAAAATTTGGTACTCACGAGGAGGGAAGGATATATTTTTATAAAGATTATCTTTTCTTTTATTTTTTTTAAATTATACCTTTTAAATATGACCAATATTGCAGTTTCCCTCAACCCCTCCAACTAGTCTGAAAAGACTGTAACGAGTGCGTATGATGCGAAGCTGGACTTATCCAGCTACTGTTGAGCTATTGAGGGTATGTTAGGTTGGGGAGGATAATGCATGACCTGCTTTTGTGTCCGTTGATAAAAGTGGGGCTATAGAGACATGAACTAATAATCAGAATTATAAAACCTATTCCAGAGACGAACGTGACCCTAGCCTTGTACTGTGTGGGCAAGATGGGCATATCGTCAGCGTTCGTGGTGCTGCCATTAATGGCGTCGGAGCTGTACCCCACCGTGGTGCGCGGGCTCGGGATGAGTCTCAGCTCAGTGCTCGGCATGCTTGGGCCTATCTTCATCCCGTTAGTGAATTATTTGGTAAGGTTTAGACTTTTAGAGTAAAAATTCTTTACGCTCGCTTGACTTGGGGAGTAGGCGTGGTTTGGTTTACAGTTTGGCAGGCGAAGGGTAATATTGTTTGATTTTCACACTTTTATTTTATAGTTGTGTGCATTTTAAGAAATTAAATATAACGTGTCTCAAACGGTGCAGGAAAAACATCGTGAAGAAACCTGCATACCAGAGAATTTTCTTAATTGTCTGCGTGTGTGAAGTTTGCCAATCCGCATTGGGCCAGCGTGCTGGATTGTTGGCCTAACCTCTCTCATTCTGAAAGGAGAGTCTAGCTCAGCAGTGAGCCGAATATGGGTTGATAATGTTGATGCGCACCATGACATATATTGACGAGACGAGAGAATTGACAAATGTTGATCAAATGTTGAATCGAAAATCATATTGCGATCTTTTTCGTGGCGTCGACGAAAGAGAGAGATATTTCAACTAGGCCGCTATTGATTGACAACGTATTTTTCTCATCACGAGATATGTCGTTTATCTACTGTATATCTACTTTACAAACAATTTTCAGGGTTCAGACATTATGGTACTACCTTTAATCATCATGGGAGCATTGTTGGTAGCTGGTGGTATCGCGAGCCTACTCCTCCCAGAAACCCTCAATCAGCATCTACCACAGACTCTAGAAGACGGAGAAAGAATGGGGTTAGACACGGAGTTTTGTTGCAACCCGCCAGTTAAAGAATCCAAACCTGATGAAGAAGAAAAGATACAAGTAAATTGTAAAGACTGCAACGCCTTGTGTTCATGTCAGATGGTTAACGTATCTATAAATGAGGACGTAGTCGCCGTTGATAAAAATAATGAAAAAATTGAATTTGTAGTTCGTAAATAAATAATTATAAACTATCAAGAAGTTTTATTTTCCACTACATTTTTTACATGACATTAGAAACTAAGGAAAGTTGTGAATGTAAATATTCTTGGATTTTATTGACTGTAACTAGGATTGTAACATTTTTATTAAATTAATCATTGATTTAATGTTTATATCTAAACTAGCCGACGCCCGCGACTTCGTCCGCGTGACACTCGATGTAAACTTTCAACTATCCCTACCCAACGCTACCCCTACCCTACCCCCTACCTTACCTTACCCTACCTTACCCTACCCTACCCCTACCCTACCCCTACCCTACCCCTACCCCTACCTTTTCCTGCATTTTCTTTGCTATAAACCTCACGGAGCCCGAGACCTTTCCAACGAATGCAAAACCGTGGAAATCGGTTCGTGCGTTCTAGAGTTATAGCATCAGGAAGGAAAACCCGACTTATTTTTATATAGTAAAGATAGCCATAACGGAAAGTTCGGTATCCACTAATTTAACTAACTAACTAATTAAACTAATACTCCTAAAGTCGTTAAGGTTTGAACTCCATAGTTGCCTACCATGTGCCTACCATAATAAATAAATATTATAAACTCTTAACACAAGTTTTTAATATTTTGTAGACAGGGCCTTATATCTTTTTTAGTTTTTATAAAACCACGAAGGTTTGGCCACCAGGCTGTTGTTCTATAAATATATTTCCTGAAAATTCCTGAACTGGGATATGTATGGCTATGTTTTGTTCACGTTGTCAGTGTCAACTGTCCAATTTACTTTTGTATCAAATGTCAAACGTCGTAATTGTCAATGTCATGTGTTTTGCTTTGCGACTTGCGTGCGGCTTCGGTAATAGACCAAAGGAAAATAAATAAAATAAAATATATTGTTATATGAATTATTTATTTGATCATGGCTTCATCTTTTCTGCGTCCCAACATTATAACGCGCCATCTAAAACGGCCTTTTTACCAAAACAAACGTAACTCTGGATATGTGGTTCTGTGAGTATATTTTTCTTATTTTGGAATTCTCACTCAACTCTCAAGTAACAATGAATTTAAATCTAGAATATCAATCGAAATATCAAACATTTTTGCTTATCATTAAATGTGATTATGGCTGCCGGTTTATAGTAATAAATCGTTTTTGTGGTACTATTTGGCGGATTGTCATTTAGACTCTTAGCCAGGCTTAAAACATAGAAATCAAACAACAAATATCATTGATATTCAGCTCGGTTTTTTAATATTCATTACTACTACAGGTAATAAAAAAAAGTCACATAAAATGTAACCTTACTTCAACAGTCTCAGATGCTAAGAAATGTGTTTTGGAGTTACAATTAGATACAGAAATTATGTAAGAAAGTCATTGTGGGTTCACTATTGATAAGTTATACAAAATTCCAGAGCACTAAAAGTTACACCTTCAAAGCAGGAGTGAATTTTATTATTTTATTTAGGCAAGCATACTCCAAGTTGGAATTTCATCACTGTTTTCTAACAGGCACAATATACTTGACTTCAATCATTAAAAAATTGTTTAATTACAGCATGGTATGCAATTTACATGAAATAGTGTTTAAATTAAGCCAAAGTTCTTGGGAATTTTACTTCTTGCTGTTTTCTTTTCAAAATATATATTATGTTGTTGACAAATGCTTACTCATTTTACTTATATGTCTATCTATACTTATAATAAAACTGTAACAAGTCCAATTCTTTATATTGAAGATATTTTGAAAACTTTAATTGTATTCTCTATAAAAAAATTTTTTTGTCTGTTTGTCCTTACCTAATTTTAACCGGGCATCACGCTGAAATTACTGAATGAATTTAAATGAAACTTGCATGGCATGATTTGTGACCAAAATATGTAGGAGGTTACAGGATACTTTTGGTCGAGAAAATTTAATCAGTAGGGTTGAAACAGGGGTTGCAAGTTTGTATGCAAAATCCTTCATTTTTTAAGTTGAGTTTTAAAAATTGGTATGAGTAAAGAATACTTAAAATAATGTCATTGAAGATTTTTCAAATTGTGCCCATAAATGGTTAAAAAGGGGTAGAAGTTTTTTTAAAATATAAATAAAAGGAGTGAAATAGGGGGTGAAAGTTTACAGTGATTTCCACACTGTAATAAAACCCGTTATACAGCATTAGTGATCATAACTAAGTCAAACTTCATCCCGAGCCCAAGCATAGCCCAATGTTAAAATGCGTAGCAACATTTTAATTTTAACATTTGTGATTTGATTCGTGAAACAAAGTTTTTGTGAGTCTAAGCTCCAAATCCTTTTATATAATGTGGAATTTGGTTGTTTTAAAGAGTATATTGTCTCTGATAAAAAATATTCTGGTTTTATAATAAAAGCTAACTACAGAATGCAAACAATCATTGTTCCAAATTTCATCAAGAATGGATTTGCAGTAAAGCAGGAAATAGATAAGAATTACACAAACACATTTTTGAATTCTTAATACTATAGATTATATAATTATATAAATTAAAACTTTCAGAATACCAGAGATTGGTGAGGATGCAGAGAGAAGTACTCTTTTATCAGAAAACGGTTTGCCAGAATTCAATGATTTTACTATTGAAAAATGCATTGCCACCATCAGCAAACAGAGCTTGGAATATGAAAATGGAGTGAAGCAAATAGAGGAGTCTTGTCTAAACTGCAAGAATGCTTTTGTGGAAGTATTTCAGCCGCTGGAAAAATTAGATAGCCAGTTAGAGCTGACATGGGGTATGGCCAAAACTTTGTATTTAGGTAACAGTTGTCTTATGCCAACTAAATCATACATCCAGATACATGAGAGAGCACACAAAGCTAGATCAACTAAGTTTAACAGTGTACCAATATACCAAGCTGCTGTTGATGAAAAGAATCGTTTGAAAAAACTAAGTGATGAGGAACAGAGACTTTTAGATAAATACATTCTAGAGGGCAAACTTAATGGACTTGATGTTAAAGGTTCTAAACGTGACAGACTTAACAATATCTTAAATAATTTACAAAAAGAAAAAAATACAATAAGACAAAAAGTTTCTGTTGCTACTAAAGTGTTTAGCAGTATCATAAACAATGAATTAGTAATAAAAGAATTTCCCGAAAGCCTTGCAAAAGCAATGTCCATTAATCATGAAGCAGACAAGGGTCCTTGGAAATTGACATTACAACCTCATATCTATGAACCATTTATGCAATATTGCCCTGATCGGAATTTAAGATGGAATGCATGGCAAGCACTAATGCAACGTTGTTCAGGATATGTCAACAAGGATTTGGAAACCAGTACCAACATAGAAAAGTTAAGGGGTTACAGAGCAGAGCAAGCAGCTATATTAGGTTATGATTCATTTGTGGACATGAGCATGGAAACAAAAATGGCTGGATCATTAGATAATGTTGTAAACGTTCTTGACAGTCTTCTTACAAAAGCGCGGCCCATGCAGGACATTGAATTAGAAGTTTTACAAGATTATGCTAATGAAAGAGGTTTTGATTCAAAGTTAGAACATTGGGATATTCCATACTGGCAAAGAAAGCAAAAGTGGTCCCTCTACAGTTTTGATGAAAACAAAATCCGAGAATACTTTCCTCTACCCAAAGTGATCAACAGTCTGTTTAATTTGTGTAGTAACCTCTTTAAAATACAAATCGTTGAAAGATCAGACACACATACTTGGCATAAAGATGTTAAATATTACGACGTGTATGATGAAACTTATAACAAACCTATAGCTGGATTCTATCTAGATCCGTATGCGAGAGAAGATGAAAAAATTCGTGTGTATGATGACGCAGGGTGGCATGTATCGATTCGTCAAAAAAATGTCATCACTTCGACACAACCTCTCACCGCTCTGATCTTTAATTTCCAACCCCCTGTTGATGGGAAACAGTCGTTATTAACCTTTAAGGAAGTGAGTGTGTTATTCCACAGATTTGGCCATGCACTTCGACATTTGCTTACAACTGCAAACTATTCAGAAGTTGCTGGGTTGTCAAATGTAGAGTGGGATGCAGCTGAAGTGTGTGGCCATGTGATGACGCATTGGCTTTACGATCAACACACTATCCAATCGATCAGCGGCCATTACAAAACAGACGAACCGTTACCCGAAGAGATCGTTACGAACTTGCAAAATATAAGGAGGCATATGGCTGGCTATGAGTTGTGTAAAGAGATGTACCTCTCGCGATTGGATTTGGAATTGCACTCCAAAAAGACTTTCTGGAGAGAAGTAGTAACCGAGCTGTGGCCTAAATATAATGCATTGCCGTTTGATAAATACGACTCACACGTATTGTCGTTTACGAAAATATTTTCGGAAGAATGGGGAGCTGCTTATTATTGCCATTTGTGGTCGAAAATGATCGCTGCTGACATTTACAGTGCTTTTGACGAAGCGAGGGAGAGTAACCAGGATATTTTAACCATAAGTCGCAGATATAGAGACACTTTCTTAGCAACTGGAGGCAGTTGTCACCCCAGCGAAGTCTTCAGGCGGTTCCGCGGCAGAGATCCGTCGCCTCATGCTTTATTGAAAAATCTTGGTCTCGCGAACAAGATCGTAGAAGAATAGAATGACATAGAAAATTCATAATAGTGTATTATAAATTTATTCCTATTATTATAGTGTTTATGTAAAAACTGCTCTTTTGATTTCTTGATCCTAAGTTGACCCTAAATCTAAAAGAAAACAATAATCAAACTTTAGTACAGATTTTATTGGGAACAACCGTCGTAGTACAAATAAATAAGTAACTAGCAAAGTTACTTATATTCATTAAGTATTTATTTTATCGTACATATATCTCTTGATTCCTAATTAATTTGGTGATGCCCCTAATCTGAATCTGGGTTTTGTTCCCAAGCTCTTTCCATATCAAATATATCTTTTTTGATAGTTTCATCCTCCGGTAACAGTTTGCCAGCTGCCTTCATTTCTTCAATCGCTTTATTCAAATATCCTAAACGGGCAAGCGCGGCGCCTCTGCGGGCGATGCATTTTGCTCGGCTTCGGCGATTCCCTTCGCACGGCGGTTTCATCAGATCCAAAGCTGTTGAACAATCTGTTGCCTGCAAGTAGGTAATTTGTAAGAGTAATTGAGTAAGAGAATTTGTACAATGGACCAAATGCTGGTTTTACGTGTCTCTATTCTAAAACCTTAAAACTTTGTTCTAATACCATTTGTAACAAAAACTTAAGGTGATGAGTAGACCGAATGATTTAACGAAATTTTTGGTAAAACTTGGTTTTTATTTTTTTATAATAGGTTAATGTTTGGCTGCAATTACGCCTGATGAAAGCCAATAGTGGTGCCTAGGAAATATCTAACCACTCTCGACTTGAAGATAATGTACGTTGTATACAACAAATTCGAGCTTGGAACCTTAAATTCCACAAATAGGACCACCTCTGGAACATGGAACATGAGTAATAGATATACAAATTATAAACAGTTGTAGCGGTGTAGCTTACACATTTACTAAAGTTTCCCAAAGCAAAATGAGTGGCGGCTCTGTTCGAATAAAGGCTTGGCAATTTGTCAGATAAAGTAATTCCGTGTGTATAAGCACTAATCGCGCCCAAAAAATTGCCACTCCGGAAGAATTCGTCGCCTTTCTCTTTGCACCATTGAGGATCTTGTTCTTCTGGACGCAGATCTTCAGACACAAACCCTAAAAACAATGTGTTTAACAATACAGAAACAATGTCAAAAATGCTGAAAAGTTTGTGAAGTTTGCGTAGCTTCCTGGTTCAACCGGAATTTTAACATGAACTCTTATAATGTTTTCATTCAAAATTCCCTAAAAGAATAAGAAATATGTAAGTATATAATATGTTGAAAACTTCTTACCGGTAGCTCTTCTAGCCATTGTAATATTTTTTAACCACTCTTCCTCTTCTTGTGCCTTAGATTCCCTACTCGGTGTCGGAAAAGTTCGTAGCGTATGGGTTATTTCTAATTCTCCTGTCTGCCTTAAATTCGGTAGAATCCTCTTGTTTGCCTCTTCCTTTTTCTTTTCAACATATTCTGATTGTACTACTGTCTTTTCTGGTTTTTGTTTTTCTACTTGCTTTCTAGTTTGGCCTTTTTTTGTTGTGGATTTTGTAACATTTACCAAATTTTCCTTAATTATGTTTGTTTTTGTAATATCTTCATCTTCTGAGGATGGCAATTCAACTATTTTAACACCAGAGCTTTTCTGTCTATAACAATTTACATAATTATTTTCAATTATTTTTGTATTATAACTTAGTGGATTATGTGTGCCGTGCATATCTTTTGACGATAACTCAACAGTTTTAAGACCTTGTTTATCTGTTTCTTCGCAATTTACGCTGTTTCCGACCCTCCATTTTTCTAAATCATTCATTGCTTTTTTACATTCTTCATCTCTTCTTGAGTCCATAAGATTATGTTGTTTGGTATCAATGTCCATCGCTTTCTGGACCGTAAACCTGTCCAGATTACTTTTTCTGATAGCTTTATCTTCTGCTTCCTGTTTAGCTTTTTGTTGGCACTCTTCCAGTATTTCTTGCCTCTTTTTCGTCTTGTCTTCCTTTGATAGGGTTTTTTCTAAACATTCCCATTCAATATCTTGCTTTTTAACTAAGTCTAGCAAAATTACGTCGTCTTTTACGATACACTTGCTTCTTTTAATATCAACATCGTGTAATAAGAAAACTTCAAAAAGAAATGGACTAAAGTGAGCTTTGATATAACAGTCTGCAGTAAAAAGATCGACCTTTTCTTTATAAACTGGATCAAGTGGAACTCGGACGTGGATTGTGGTGTTACTTTGAATCCACGAAAAATCTTTTACTAAAATCGGCATTTTGGGGAGGAAATTTAAGCATGTAACGTAAAGTCTAACTGCTATCTGCTATTCACAATATTTAAATCTTATTTCAATGTAAATCGTTGAGTCTTAAACCGATAACATTTTATTGACTTATTAACTTGTTTCCATGACAATAGTGAAATGTTAATGCGCAGACAAATGTCGTACCTATAATATGTCTTGGTATTTATATATTTGATTTTTTTTAAATTCTATTAGAAGTACGTACGTACCAAGTACAAACGCTAAACTTAACGCTTGGTGATAGGTACAGTCTATCTATAAGACTATCTTTTTAATTTATTATTTTTGTTTATTATTATTACCATCATCTAGCAAAACCTAATCTAAAGATAACTACTTGTCCGTTTCACCCACGTAGTTCCCGGTCCCCTGAGAATACAGGGATAAAATATAGCCTATGTCACAAATAACGTGACTTTCTAGATTCACTATTTTTTTTTAATTCCTTATACAGGTTCAATTACACCTGATGGTAAGTGATGCAATCTAAGATGTATTGGATAGAAGCAGGCGTTACTTTGCGGAAGTTCATCATGATTATATAATGATTTATTTATTTTGCTATCAACCGCGAAAATTCGGCGAACCCATGCGACAACGTCACCCAGGTCCGACAAAATTCGTCGACTGTCGTTTCGTTGCCACATTACGAAGTGTTGCAAGAAAGCTTATAAAAACTTAGGCTTCTTACTTCGTACCGTTAGGGGCTTCAGTAACATTAAGGCGGTAATAGTGCTGTATAACGCTTTAGTTAGAAGTCAGTTAGAAACTAACTCAGTCATCTGGGCTCCACATGAGGTTAAATATAGTCTCATGTTGGAGCGAGTGCAAAATAAATTCATTAGGTATTTATATATGCGGCTATACGGCGTATACCCGTACTACCCACTAATGTATCCAACATTATTCGTACTGGGAATGGTCGGGTATACCGAATTACGGGTTAGGAGGGAATTTGCACTTGTTTTATACATCTTTAAAGTGATTAGAGGTAAGATGTATAATGCGGATGTATTAAGCCAGGTGAGCCTCCGTGCTCCGGAGCGGTACGTGTGGCGGCGACGCAAGCCGCAGTTGCTGGCGGTGCCGAGCGGACGCACCAACCTACTCAACAAGGCTCCGTTGACGCGCGCACTTCGCACTCTCAACATCGTCGCTGACAACATAGATTTATTTAATTGTACTTTGAGTGAACTCACAAAGGCTGCCCAGTGGGCTATTTGTTATAGTACCTAGGTAAAATAAGTTTTTTTTTTTTTTTTTTTGATTTTTTATTGTTTTAGTTCTTTTTTGTAACTTGTAAATTGTGTATGGCTACACTAGCGAATTGGGGACGACCTGTAATGCTAGTTTGTAAGTTTGTAAATAAATAAAAAAAAAAAAAAAAAAAAAAATAATCACATTTTATATTACTATCGATATGTAGACGATATAATTATATGCTGGACTGGAACGGACAGACAATTGGATGTCTTTGTAGATAAATTAAACAATTTGCACCCAAAAATTAAATTTAAATTAGAAATAGAACAGAATAATTCTTTAAATTTCCTTGATGTAACAATCACTAGAGTTAATAATAGACATCACTTTGGGATTTATCGAAAGCCAACTTATACAGATATAACCATACCAGCTTCATCTTGTCATCCATGGCAACATAAATTAGCAGCTTTCCATAGTTATGTTCATAGACTGATGTCCATTCCTCTAACTAGGGATCAGTATAACAAGGAATTAAATATAATATATCGCATGGCCATTTCGAATGGATACAACCCGAATATTGTGAATAGAATAATCAATAAGAAACAATTGGTGTTGATTAGAAAAGAACTTTATGGAATTCCATTAGAAAAACCTAAAAAATTTAAAGCTAGTCTAACATACTTTGGTCCAGTGTCGGAACGTATTGCAAAAACACTTAGAAAGCATGATATAAATGTGGCTTTCAGAACAAATAACTCTCTTAAAAATATTTGCAATGGTAAAGATAAACTAGAAAAGCAACATAAATCGGGAGTATACAAATTGCAATGTTCTGAATGTAATGCAACATATATTGGTCAAACCGGTCGGAATTTTGATACACGTTACAAGGAACACATATCCGCTGTTCGAAATGACCGTCCACAAAGGTCGCACTTTGCAAAGCATCTCCTAGATACTGGCCATAAGCTGGCAGATAATCATATGTATGACATTTTACACACTTGCAATAAAGGCCTACGACTATGCGTTTTGGAACAATTAGAAATAATAAAACATAATAAGTCAGGAATTACCTTATTAAATGAACAAATAGAGTTATCGAAGTCACCACTAATAAAAATGTTTGAATGCGATGCGAGATAAATCGCTTATATTATGAGTATCTTGGCAACGCCCACCTCTTGCCCCACCTACTTTTTGGTCTATAAAAGACGAAGCAAAGGTCGAAAACGACACTTTGCAATTGCACGTTGTAGAGTCAACATCTCCTGAGGATGCTCCGGTTTCGGGGTGAAACGTACGTAGAGAGTATTTTGTCGGACCTGGGTGACGTTGTCGCATGGGTTCGCCGAATTTTCGCGGTTGATAGCAAAATAAATAAATCATTATATAATCTAAGATGTAAGCGGGCAAATTTGTTAGGAGTATGAAAAGGATGTAAAAGACCACCCCCTTCGGTCTCTACACGACATCGTACCAGAACGCTAAATCGCTTGGCGATATACGTCTTTGCCGGTAGGGTGGTAACTAGCCAAGGCAGACCTCCCACCAAATGACAACCTCATGATAACCTCAATCGGTCCAGCCGAGTGCCTAACCCGGGACTTCCGTCACCTCCGTCTTGTAAATCCACCGCGCATACCACTGCGCCACGATCCACAGAGACCGTCAATTGGCAGTTAGACACCTTAGTAGGTATTCACTAATTGCCAGTTAGACACCTAAGGCGCTTATGGCACCGAAAGATATAGAGGTCACCGTAGTTCACGGCCAAAGTGTTTATCAGTTCATTTAATTTTTCTCGTCCGACGTCGACGTAGAGTTTAGTTTAGTTGTGTAGTGGATATTCGTGTGGAATGAGCTATTTTGGTGCACTATAGCATTTCGGCGTAAATAGTACCTACTGGTGAAATTATAAAACGTGTTTCTTTAATGTATGCGAACTGAATGTGAATGGAAAAGTTTAGTGTTTTTATATCAGAGCGAACTTAAAGTTTGGCGCGACCTTTACTTAATTAATTATGTTTTTGGTATGTCAGCTGTCTCGTGATAAAACCATTATAAAAATAAATACCTTTCTTATCAATATGATAACACTTCTCGTATTACATGCTAAAACCATGTTCAACATATATATCTACATTTTGACATAAACAACCAGTTTTTAGACCAAACATAACATGCCACTAGACGATTGTTAGGGCTTCTATTATCGAGTGACCGTTATAGGTAGGTACAGCTCGTGCGGACTAACTTGACACCTTGCGCGAATGATGTTAATACTGTGTTTGTTAGCCAGGTGTTAAGTTAATGCACACGAGTTATACTTATAAGTACCTACATAATTTATGGACTTTGATGCGTATCTGTAGGTGTCTCTGTGGTGACTTTTGAGACTTGATACACGTTTCTGTTGTGATCGCCATACAAATTGCTGTTAAAATGAGCACAAGAAAAGTTCAAACTGGTGAGTTTTTCCGATTAATTATATCTAAAGCATATTTACTTTACTTGATTATTTTTTATTTTTGATTTCGGATAAATTGCATACATTCATATTATCATCAAACCTCATTTCCGTAGGGCTAGGCAGAGACCCCGTACTTTCAATTGTTACGATCCCTGAAATCGCTATTTATCCTGAATATCTATACCTACCTACCTACCCCCGCCATATTGCAATTTAAACTTAATAAGCCCACGAAGGTTCAAGGAGTTTTTCCTAGAAATCTTCAAAAGAGCGCGAAAATTTAAACGCAGCAGTCGATTATTATTTTGTTATTAGACTGGACATATAGATACAGAAAGACAATAAATAAAAATAAAAAAAAGTTTTTTGTGTTCATTTGATAAAACACGGTTACTTCAATTTTTTTTCTATGTTTAAATGATAAATTAAAAAAATATTTTCAGTGAGAGGAGACGTCACACCCCAAGTTCTGGGGAGGACTTTAACCCACGAGCACTTATGTATGAAGTTCACCCACTTCTACCGTGAACCTCCGCGAGAGATAGAGAATAACTTCAACGAAGGCATAACATGCAGCAAGGTGGGCTACATACGGCAGTATCCGTACAGCTCGAAGTACAATCTGCTGCTAAATGATGATGATGCAAGGGACGCTGTTACGAGTGATGTTCAACTTTACAAAGCATTAGGTGGAGGTATGTATGTAGTTAGATTATATGTATTAAGCGCATGATAGCTCAGAGGATATGACCTCTGCCTCTGATTTCGGAGGGTGTGGGTTTCGCATCCAGTCCGGGGGATGCACCTCCAACTTTTCAGTTGTGTGCATTATAAGAAATTAAATAAGTACCACGTGTATCAAACGGTGAAGGAAAAACATCGCGAGGAAACCTGCATACCTGAGAATTTTCTTAATTCTCTGCGTGTGTGTAGACTCGAGCTCAGCAGAGCCGAATATGGGTTGATAATGATGTATGAATTTAGGTATTGTTTATCTTAATATCTTACTAGACGTTAAGTGATGACGCAGTCTAAGAAACGACTAAGTTCTCGCGCACGAATGGTTCCAAGAAAACCAAGCGTCAGGTCAGGACGTCCTTGCTTTGCTGTGAACCAAAGCAGTTACCTATATTATAGGGCGAATTCAGTCCTATAAGTGCTTTGATTTGCTGAAGAGTACAAGTAGACTAAACAAAATAGTAGAGTCGCAGGGTAAAAGGTCTTCTTACTCTCTTTTTGCACTTCAGGTACCATAGTGGAAAACTCGACAGTTGGTCTGGAAAGGGACATTGAGTTTTACAAGAAAGTGTCGGAAACGACTGACGTACACATCGTCGCTGGCACTGGCCACTACATAGCTGATGTGCAAGCCGATAACACCTTGCAGAGTACTAAGGAGGACCTATACAATCACATGCTGCAGGAGATTACTGTGGGATGCGTGGACTATCCGACAGTTAGAGCTGGCTTTATGGGAGAGATTGCTAGCGTATGGCCTATGAGAGGTGTGTGATATGTCACTACTTGTAAAGTTCTAGAAGCTATCCGCAAATAAAATTTATATATTTGAGACGACTCTTACTTCTGACATTTACGAAGAAAGAAGAGCTGACTGACAAAGAGACAGACTGTAGTTACATTCAGACCCCTTTGTATTAGAAATACTACCAAGTACGTAAATCCAGGTGTTTACGTAAATGCCGTTTTATAATAGTAATCGGCTTCACGGGACCCCAGTTCAGTAGGTTATAATGCCGAGTGAATTTAGGTACCCACCTATTACAAACTAAACTTGTTTTTTTTTCTACTGATAAAACGATTGTGTACCTACTTTCGCATTTTTTCAGTTACTTATCATTAGAATTCAATAAGTTTTAAAAATGTAAATTTTCAAAAATTTTCCAGATTTCGAGCGCAAAGCGATATCAGCAGCGGGCGAGCTCCAAGCGCAGATTGGGTGCGGGGTCAGTTTCCACCCGCACCGGGATCCGGCCGCGCCCTTCGAGATCCTCCGCCTGTACGCAGAGGCCGGCGGGGACGTCAGCAAAGCTGTCATGTCGCATTTAGACCGTAAGCATTCCATCATCAGTCCTGGATTAACCAAGGCACAAGAGCCAGAGAAAAAAATTAGCAAATGAAAGAACGCGTTTCGAATTATCACAATTTTTGTTTCATTATTTCTTTTTACACTTGAAGGGCATACAGGTTTAAGATTGCTTAGGGCATCATGTTACCGTAATCCAGCAAAGTCCATCATCATTAACGGCTGATTATATGGCTAGTGGGCCTAAAGCTACGAACCGCGACATATCTTGAGCCGCTGGAAGAAACGTCGACCAATGCCGACGCAACTAAAAATATCAAATTCATGAGATGTGTCGTCGACGCATTCTAGGCCTACATACATTTCTCCTTATAGGAGAAGTGATATGACATTAGACCCACCACGCCGCTTCAATGATTGACAACTTGCTATGCCAAGGGTCCACTATCAGATGTTAATAATAATAATAATGATAGGACTGTACTGGAGCCTTACCTTACCTTATCAGCCGATAGACGTCCATTGCTGGACATAGGCCTCTTGCATGGACCTCCGATGGTCTCGAGCCGCCAGCATCCAGCGGCTCCCTGCAACACGCTGTACAGAGCAGTCCAGTACTGGAGCAGTTTAAGCAATTTAGTGGGTAGTTGAAACTAGCGGAAACTCTCTTTGGCCGTCAGTCGATTGTTGAAGTTGCCCAAGATAGACCAAGCGGTCGACCAACAGTGACCGAATCAAAAAGCCCAACGCAACGAAAGAGAGCAATATTTGTATAGATATTTCAACTCCGCTGGTACCTATTGGTCGATGTCTTTCTCTCAAGGTCAAGAGATTTGTCGTTGACGAATGCAAGGCCTAGAGATAAAGAGAGATAACTGAAGATGATACTTAAATCTATTTTCCAGGAACATTGCTCGATCCAACAAAACTGATGGAGTTCTCTGAACTGGGTTCATACTGCCAGTTCGATCTATTCGGAGTGGAAGTCTCGTACTACCAGCTGAATGTTGACACGGACATGCCTTCTGACTCTCAGAGGATGGGCATGGTGCGCCAACTGGTTGACGAGGGAAAGGAGGACAAAATACTGTTATCACATGATATTCACACTAAACATAGACTGGTGAGGCATATTTTCTATAATTATGTATAGTTGTATATGATATTTGATCAATTATGATTATAATCAAGCTTATCTAGCTTAGTGGAGTATTCATTATAATAATTGAAAAAAAAAATCATAATGTCCTTAGAGTTTGTTCTAGAGTACTAAGGTTCTAGAATTAGATCCGAAACAAATATGATGGTCGTATATTTATTTTAGAGATCTAATGACACTTTCCCAGTATTTAACATAAACTTTAGGCAAGTCATTAGTTAATGTAATATTGTAAAGAAACAAATCGTTCTTTAAAAAAAAAATTAGAAATTATAAGAAATGTAGTAAAAAAAAGTTTACTTAAAAAAATAATTTTGATGAAAATTAAATGAGATTCGGATAGGTATTTTAGTTATTCTTAACCGACTTCCACTTTTTAACCGACTTGTTTAATTAAAGCCGTTTCTGAAAGAACCACAGACATTTCGTAATTTAAACGGTTCGAATTAAAATATCACTGGCTTGGCACCGCCTTCAAACTGATCAGAAGGTAGCACATAGGTAAGACGTTATTTTTTGCTTTTTAGTTTAGGTTGGTTTTTGAGTTGAAAGTCGGTTGAATTTTTTTTATTAAATTTTTTTTCAGGAAACTTTTCCATTTGATACCCGTATTATAGACAAATTACTTATGTTAGATTTTATATAACCCACGCGTCTATTTGCAGACGAAATTCGGCGGTCACGGCTACAGTCACATAATAACCAACGTCCTGCCGAGGTTAAAGCATAAAGGAGTAACACAGGAAGTTATTGATCAAATAACTATTCATAATCCAGGCAAGTGGCTTACTATGGCCACTGCATGAATTTTTATTTATAAAATAATCCTATAAGTACATCTCGTGCGGATTAACTTGACACGTGGCTCGAATGATGTTTGTACTGTGTTTGTTTGGTTGTGTTTGGTAGACAGGTGTCGAGCTCATGCGTACGAGTTATAATATGTAACAATAACATTTCAAAAAATACCTTAATATAAATGTCATATAGGCATAATTATTTGATGGTCCATCATACGTCTTAAAATTAAGAATTGTGTATTTGGTGGTTAAATACAAGTTTATGTACCTATGTTGTTCTCATAGATTTACGATTCGGTAATGGTTGTTCTGTTTTGTTTACATCATTATAAGGGTTTTAGATGGGGGGAGGGATTAAATCAGTCCTCTGCCAAAAATATAGTCTTCGCCATATTTAATTTGTTATTCAATGTTTGTTGTGATTGTATAGTAAAATGTTGGATGGATATGGCATGTGGCTCAATACGGTTTTGTCTGGAATAAAAGAGTCGTATGTCCAGCTGTGGACGCCCATACCGTAGATAGATAACTACTATATCTTTAATCTCTGCCGATCATTATGATAATGATAATTGTAAAATAAAAAAAATAATTGTCTATGTTCATTCTCGAAATTAATTTAATTAAACATAGTTAATAAGTTATAATAAAATAAAAATAAATACTAAAATAAACAATTTATTTATATTACAATGCTATCCTTAGAACTTAAAAATAAAGTAGAGAGGATAATGACACAATAGTTTGTCAATGCATATCACTTATGCTAGTACATTATTTTTACAGGAGATCTAGTTTCACGAAATTGCAAGGATGTTTGCTATCCATAAATATAGAACCCTTTGAAGATACACCAAATATTTTTTTTACAAATTTAGGTAGATTGACTAAACTAATTTTACTAAAACCGCCATTGTTCGCCTCAGTTTCGACGCGATAGTGACATAAATCTATAGTATAAAATCTTCGTTTTGTAAGTAGTCTGTGGCAGCATCATAGATCAAAAGATCATAGACTATAGGTATTAAATAGGCACATAAAATGTACTTTGATTTGAGAACCTCCGCCTCTTTGAAAGTGTGTTATAAAGAGGCATCACTTCGTTGCGCCAATAATGGTCAATATGAACAAGAAAATGTTGACTATGTCCAGGTAGAGGTTCAGAGCAGCGAAGATATACTCCTCGGGGGAGATGCTGTACTTGTGTTTCCCTCCCATCATTAGCTGAGTGTCATAGACAAGATAGAGGGAGAAGATTAGAGCGCCGGCGGCCGCGTACACTATTGTTAGAATGTTGTTTCTGATGATTATCGCTAGGATACCTGAAAAAAAATAATATTTGTCTATAACATGTGCGTATAGATGCGGTCCACGATTTTGCCCACTCATTACTGCAAACAAAGTTTCTGCTAGTCATTGTCTATAGCCGGAGGATTAATTCCAATTAATAATTGCAATCATCATCTCCTTTGCCTTGTCCCATTCAAGTGGGGTCGGAAAAATATGCCAATTTTTGGTTTTGACATATTTTTAATGGTTTTGGCTAGTGTTGTATGACCGGCCGCATGCTTGACGTCATCCCTCTTGGGGAATTCTCAATAAGCTGGGTTTTTTCT
This sequence comes from Bicyclus anynana, assembly GCF_947172395.1. Taxonomy (NCBI): domain Eukaryota; kingdom Metazoa; phylum Arthropoda; class Insecta; order Lepidoptera; family Nymphalidae; genus Bicyclus; species Bicyclus anynana. Next base: position 14,624,456 of record NC_069097.1, on the reverse strand, counting down.
AACCGCCACCTTTTGGTTCAATGTGCACCTCATTGGTAGTGGGCCTTTGTCGGAATGTGGGTAACACTATTACCTACCGTTTAAAGTGTTACATTCTCACCCATTTGCGACGTTAATTAATAAGTACGAGTAGGTATGGATAAGGTATATGAAACTTCATTTATGCCTCAGGACGACGAGCGTGCAGAGCAGAGTTTTATTTAACTACTTGCGAAGTTCTGTTCTGTAATAGATGAAATAGTGTTATAGGCGAAAAGTTCGTATAGCTTGGCAACTTCGTGCGTAACACTCCCGATAGTCCGCGCGGGCCAGGGCGCGTGTAGCGATGAATGAAAAATCCACGACTGATGCACCACATTGCCCCGCACGCACGATTTCACACCCGTGCAGTCTTTCCCCCCGTCGCCCGCATATCATGGGAGTGTCATCAACGAACTTGCCAGACTATAGACGACTAGACGAGTGTAAAATAGAGGGATCGATAATGAATCCCCTGATGCGCTCATTTTTTGTAGAATATTCTTTCACTTACCGAAGACCAGCAGGACTATGGAGAAGGCGACGAGCGCGCCGCCCATCATGGTGAAGTCCCACTTGGTCTGGAAGGCGAACAGTGTCAGACCCAGGCTCACCGCCGCTGTGATACCCACTGCCATCATCACCTGGAATACGAAGGTTCAGATTCTTCAGTATCATCATCACTTGGTGCTCCATAAAGAAGTTTGGCGAACAGTATGCGAAATGCTTTCCTATCTTCCAAAACACGTTTCAGTTGTTAGTCAAGTCTTACTTCAGTTTGCTGAATACATACCGGATAACTTTACGGTACAGCAAATAATACTAGAATTCTGAAGTACCTACCTACTTGAAAAAGAAAAGGAGAAAAATGAGCTATCAGTTAGGTACCAGTTACTCATCATCAGTCACTAGGGCACTATATCCAGATCAGATTCAGAATTTGCCACCGTCTGCCACGTATTGGCAAATTTCCATCTTTTGGACAACACGTACAGGTTTCCTCACGATTCCATCACGGTGAAGGAAAATGTCCTTCACCGTAGAAGTAAATGGAAGGTATTTGCTAAAGATACGCATAACTTCGCAAAAACAGATATACGTATAACGAATCTTCCAAACAAAAGGCAAAATCTGAAAATCTAGAAAGCGATCACCTATGGCTTTCTAGATCTTTCAATGCTTTCAATGACATTTTTTTTATCTCAATTTTGTGATTAGCTGCTGAACATACCTCATCATAACGATAAATCAATACGCCCAACGCCCATGACAAAACTTATTTTCGTTCGCTGATAAAGAGTTACTCATTTGGTTGCCTGTGGTCAGATAAGGAACGCTATCAGGATAAAATATCAGTATTAATATTGATATGTGTTTCACGGCTCGAACATACTGATCTAATGTTCTGCGGTGAAGTTATTAGGTACATGCAGATTCCTTCTTAGCAGATCATTGACATTCCTTCCTCTGCCTGTGTTTCTTTTTCAAGTAAGGTCTCTCTTGTATCGGTACAAGGAATTCTTGTACCGATACAAGAGAGAATTCAGAGAATTCCTTTCAGTTGCTCTTTTGTTGTTTTCACAAAAGATGTTTTGCTGACATTTTTGTCTATAAGAAATTGTTCAGTCAGCCACGGCATATCAACACACTGGTAAATGTAAGAGTTCAGACAATATTTAGCGAAACCATGGCATATCATCATAGCAAGTTTATTGGCAAGTAAAGAACATTCAACTCTCCAAAGTATTCTTACGAGTATTTTGTAGATTCCTTCATATAAAGGTCTAAATGTGCGCTGTAGCATTGTGGGGGTGGACAGTTGCTTGTATGAGGTTCATAGTACGTGCCTACTATGATCGTGAATCGCGGTAATTGTACTCGTTAACTCGTAGCACGGTTTACTGTGAACATTACCAAACGACCTGTAGGAATGAATCATCATGATTTTACACACGTAGAGAGCCGTGATAGCTTATGTATGATATACCTCTTACTCCGATTTCGGAGGGTGTGTTCTAATCCGGTCCGCGGCATGCATCTCCAACTTTTCAGTTGTGTGCATTTTAAGAGATTAAATATCACGTGTCTCAAACGGTAAAGGAAAAACGTCGTGAGGAAACCTGCATACCAGTGAATTTTCTTAATTCTATGCGTGTGCGAAGCGAATCCGCATTGGGCCAACGTGGTGTACTATTTGCCTAACCTCTCTAATTCTGAGAGGAGACTCGAGCTTAGCAGTAAGCCGAATATGGGTTGCATTATCAACCCATATTAATGGGAGAACAGGAAGCTTACCGCATCCACGCTGTAAGCGCTGGTGACCACGCCGAGCAGGAAGCTCTGCGCCAGCGTGAACAGCGCGAGGAAGATGAAGTTCATCGGCGCAGTGCGGCGCACCTCGGTGCAGCACGCCATGGAGATGAGGCAGACTATCAGTATCACCAGTGCTATCCAGCTGCAAGAAATTCCACGAGCTCTTTGTTACAAGTTTCTCGATTATAGGTATTATTAACAGTCATTATTTATGTCATTGTAGAGGGGGGTATCACTGTTGGTATAAATAAGAGGGTATTTAATGATTTTAGCTCAGTTGTTTGTTAGGCAGCGATACTCAATATTGAGTATTGAGCACTGTAGTGTTAGCACTCACTCTCTGGGTGATCGGTTGATCACTCGGGTTATCACATCCAGTTGGTTGAACACTGTATCTACTTAGTACCTCGTGGTACGTACTGCTGTAGCACCAAAGTGCAACTAACTCCCCCTCTTGTCCGAGGCTTGTATTTATAGACTCATCTATTGACAGTCTAGGCTGATGACATATACTACAAGCACCATAACATCTCATGTAATACATGCTAAGAAAGTAAAAATAAAAATTATTTTTAAATCCCGCTGTTTTCCAGATCTCTGTCTAAATATCTTTCAAACTAATAATGAAACTACCTTACATTTAGTAACGCAGTTTTATTTTATTTAGAAAATTAGCGCTATTCATTTCACCTGGAGCAATTTTAGGTCATCTCCTAAGTGGTCCTTCGAGCCGGATAAAAAATACTTACAAAAGGTATGGATTTTGTCTCACAAACTGACTCGTCCCTTCGTGGAACAGGAACAACGCTATGAACCCCATTGTGATGAGAAGCTGACACATTAGGATCGCGTACACCTAGAACATAGTGTACGTTAGTTAGCACGATAACATATTTGTAGCTATATTTTATGATAGAGATAATCATAATCATTATTAGCATATAACGGCCCACTAGAGGGTCAAACCTCACCCTCCTTAAAGAAGAGGGGATATTTATTATTTAGCTTATACCCACCATGTTGCTTCAATGTGGGCTCAGATGTTAATGATAGTGACCGGAACCTACGGTTTAATGTTCTATCCGAAGAGGACTGTACGTAGCATGCTTTGGATGTATCAAAATTAGTTAGGGCCCAAATGAAGGGTAAAGATTTCTCACAAAAGAAACAAAAATGCTACTTATTTGTCAGTTCTTCCTAAATATTCAGCTAGCAACAATTCAAATTAAATATACACTTTTATTAACTTTATTTTCAGCAAATTGTTTAATTAAACCATTGACAACTGAAGACGATTAAAATTTTTCTAACTAGACAATATACACTTCGTTCGTAACACTCCCGATGTTGCGCGTGGGGTGGGGGGCGTGTAGCGATGAATGAAAACCCACGACTGATGCACCTCACTTCCCCGCACGCACGATTACACACCCGCGCAGTCTTTCCGCCCGTCGCCCGCATTTCATGGGAGTGTTATCAACGAACTTGTCAGACTATAGCCGTTCCTGTCTACTGAAGTCCTGGGGTCCTTCTGTAGCCCAGGGGCCCCGTAACATTGATACGGCTGATAAGGCGGTTTCTACGCCCCTGGCGTATAACACTACCAACTTTCTGAACTTAAAAATAAATGTATAAAATACATAAAAACATGCTTTATATACTTAAATTCACTAACACAGCCTCAGTGTTTTCAGACATACCATCTTTATCTTGCTGTTTATTTTTTTTAGTTTAGCAGTTTTAGTTTCCATCATTCATTTATTTTGATCTTCACGTTGAAAATTAACAAAGAGAACAAAAGAAACAAATAATAGACTTTTAGCGTTCCAGACTTTGATAGTTAACAATATTTGTCTTCAAATTAAAAGTTTTGAATTGAAATTCAAAAATATGACGTTACAGCTACAGAATATTTTTATCTGTAGAAAGGAGACCGACCATTTTTTGCCCAACATGTTACAGAAAAAAAATACTAAAATCCTTTATATATAATAATATTATGAGGAAAGATTTGATTGTTTGTTTGTTTGTTACTTAGGTATATTATTATTTTTATAAATGACACTAAATAATACCTACATTATGTTGGACATTATATTATATTATTATTCATTTGTGAAAAGTTACCTACCTTTCTAATGAAACCTCTTCGTATACTCGCTTCGGTAAAGTCGAAGGCCTCCACCTGATCCTCACCATAACTGCCGGGTCCATAATATGTTTGCTACAAAATTAAATAATTTTAATTCGAATCGATTGGTCAATAATCAATATTCATTAATTCCAATTAGGCTTAGTTTACAATTACAAGCACTTTTGAAACGTCAGTTATCATAAGATAATGGTGATAATAATTTAGTCGAAACCTTAAATTACATTTACGAGGGTTCCAAATGCACCTTGGTTCGAGAGCCCACAACAAACTCGGCCAGCATAAGTACTTATAGGTAGGTAAATAAGATATACAGGGTGTCTCCTAATTATTACACCACCTAATTATCTAAAACTAATTTAAATAGTTTTTAAAAAATCCCTAGGGTTATATTTTTAAATTTTTATTTCAGATTTTTTAAATTTTTCTATCTTAAATAATTTTTTGTAATGCCGTAGTAGTTGGAATCAAGATTCTAACAATCTAATTTTTGTTAAACATTACGGATTAAATTACAAATGTAGTGTTAATTATATCCATTAATTACAGGACACCCTGTATATTTATGACCAATGACTCCCTTTTTTGTCGATACTTCTACAGGGATGGGATGGAAATGTCCTAGGGGTGAAATTGCGAAGCAATTACTTTATCATTTAAGAGACACGGTTTTGTGTAGCTTAGACGCACCACCCACGCTATGCCTGCTCGTGTAGTCGTGTGTTGGTGTTAGAGTCATAATATTATACATACCTACACACAGCAAAATGTTTATGTCTACCATAGACTTAGCGCAGCTATAGGTACCTACATTTTATCTAATCAAAGAGTGACAGATGAATTTAAATTTACATAAGGTCTAAGACCCGGCATTAGAATTATATACCCTCATCTGTTAATCATTAGTGCTATGAAATAAATGATAGATTCTGTTTACAGTGACACATTGTAAATAGGTTGCCTAGTTAAATTGCATCCAAACAAAACACGAAAAATGTCATACAAAATCTACAAAACCATTAACTAGATCAAAGGCAACCTAATACAGTTAAATTAGGCATAAAATAAGCTTTCATTTGACATATTAGACGACTAAATAACTGATGAGAGTATTTATAAAACATTACTCAACGGTTTATACCTGGCAACCCCACAGTTGCAGTAAAGGCAACCTTTATTTTTACAATTCTTTTGGGTAGGTATACATATTCTATTAACTAGAGTCCGATTTTTTTTAATAACCAATGAAGGAAGGAGATTAATTAATAAAAAAAATATGCATTTAATACTATCCGGCCGCAATTTAACTAGGCAACCCACTTGCAATGTGTATTTTCTAGCACATATTTTTATCCCAATTAAATGACAGATGAGGGTATAAATTTCTTATACTCGATCTCGGACTATACCTAATTGAATATTCGTTTTAATGAATTCTTTATCATTACATAGGATTCCTACGGATTTTATTTTTAAACCAAAATAAAAAAGCAATTTAGCTATACATATCTACTGTGGCTATACTTTTAATAAATCTGTAGAGGTCAATCCTGTAGGTACATGATATGTATATTTCCAAAATAACTATCAGCGGGTAATTTAATGATCGATACTGATGCCAAAAATGCAAACAGTAAAATTTATGTCTGTTTGTCTGTCTGTATGATCGTTATAGAGCCGTGATAGCCCAGTAGATATGACCTCTGTTTCCGATTTCGGAGGGTGTGGGTTCGAATCCGGACCGGGACATGCACCTCCAACTTTCAGTTGTGTGCATTTTAAGAAATTAAATATCACGTGTCTCAAACAGTGAAGGAAAGACATCGTGAAGAAACCTGCATACCAGAGAATTTCCTTAATTCTTTACGTGTGTAAAGTCAGCCAATCCGCATTTGGCCAGCGTGGTGGACTATTTAGCCTAACCCCACTCATTCTGAGACTCGAGCTCAGCAGTCAGCAGTGAGCCGAATATGGGTTGATAATGATGATGATCGTTATAGAAACAAAATTTTCTCGACGGATTTTAACGATTTTTGGTACAATTATTCTTCATAGCTACCTACTCTATAAATAAAGAATATGTACTTTTCATCCTAATATTAACTAGTACTATCAATTTTATATTTTTAACATCAAATTGTTTAAAATGTGAATTATTTTGAAAATTTTTGACTCACCTGTCCCTGCGCCATGGTTAGCCGTTTTATCGTACGCCACAGTCACTGATATGAGACATACTGATAACATATTAGGTATACGAGGTTCACCCAGTTGATAACAAACTTGTTCTAGGGCCTTATTACGAAAATTGTGATTGATACATTTTCATCGTGATACTTTGATCTAATATAACATATTAGGTACATACGATTTCGGAGGGTGTGTTCGAATCCTGGGTCGGGGGAGGGAAATCGGTCCGGGACAACTTTTCAGTTGTGTGTATTCTGCTAAAGGAAAACTGCATACTAGGGAATTTTTTATTAATTATCTGCGTATGTGAAGTATTCCAATCCGCATTGAGCCAGCGTGGTGGACTTTTGGTCTAACCCCTCTCGTTCTGAGAGGAGACTCGAGCTCAGCAGTGAGCAGAATATCGTAGTGAACTATATGATGCGGACTACAAACTTTCAGTATTATCCAATCGAAATTTCAATCAAAACTATTAGAAAAACATGTTCTAAGTTATGCCAACACAGGCGTTTTCACTAAAAAAATTTTGTAGGTACAGTCAAAACTTCTAGTCCGTAGCCCGCATTACATTCGGAACTAAACTACGAGTAGCTTAAATTAGAAAAAGTTAGTCTCTACAAATCGCGTGCAAATAACAATTTGCAACCTATTAATTAACCGACATAATAAAGGAGGATGTTCTCATTTCGACGCGTATGTTATTTTTTCAATGTTTGTTACCTCATATTTTCTTCGCCATATTTTATTAACCAATTATGAAAATATTTTTTTTGCTTGAAGTACCTAAGTACTTCCAGATTGGTCCCATTTCATTTTTATGGAAATCGGTTTAGTAATTTTGTGTTAAAATTAAAATAAAATAAATACGTCCCGAAAGACCGTACGAAGTCGGTTTTATAATTAAAAGATTATTTAAATCCATATCCAATCTACCTACACTACTATTAGAAAGAGGAAAGATTTGTATGTGACGAATAAACTCAAAACTTTCCGATTTGAAATTTTTTTCACCAATAGAACACACGCTACATTATCAGTAAGTAACATAGGCTATATTTAATCTCCGTATTCCCACGGGAAACAACGCAGGTGAAACCGCGAGGTTCTGATAGTCTAGTTCAATTTGTTGATTAAAAAAAAACGGTTGTCTGTAAAGTCGGTTGACTGACGATAGTTGAACGTGACAACGTCATAAGAAAATACTGATGGAATGGTTGCATATTTCAAAAGTAAATGTTCGTTTTTCTAAAATACTGTTTAATAATCTTCATAGACCAGAATATACTTTATTTCTTCTAAAAAAACGTTGGCAACCCTAGAGCGAGGGAACGACGCATGACGTCATCTTTTTTCGAGTGTGCAGCCGGCTTCATCGAATTATAAGTCGTTGTCACGTCAAAAAGTCATTTTGGCATTTGATTCTCGAAATTTATCGAAAGTTCGATGAATTATATTCACAGTAGGCTATCGATGGGTACAATTTAGATAAAATTGTTAATCACTGGCAAATATGTATATCAAACATTCATGATTATTGATTAGAAATTAGGTAGATATGCAATACTCCACTGAGCGCTGATATGCAAGATTTTGTGTTTACTTCCAATCATCGATCAAAAAACGTCTCCACTTAATGAGTGCCAAACACAGCTTCTTGGCACTCAATTCAAGTAGTCGCATTGGCAAATTCAACAAACTCAATCCTTTAGCTCCTTAAGTTGAATTTGTTCTGAATTTGGGATTTTATTCAACACTAGCGGACGCCCGCGACTTCGTCTGCGTGAAACCCTACTACTACACCTACCCTACCCTATTCTTACCCTACCACTAGCCTAATCCTACCCTACCCCTACCCTATAACGCGACGGCGAGCGCGAGCCTTAATAAATGGAGGATCTTCTCCCATTTTCCTTCCTTCACTGCTCTGCTCCTACTGATTGTAGCGTGATGAAAAGTATACTATAACCTGCCCAGGAGTATAAAGAATAATTGTACCAAGTTTTGTTAAAATCCGTCGAGTAGTTTTTGTTTCTATAAAGAACATACAGACAGACAGACAAAAATTTTACTGAATGCATTTTTGGCATCATTATCGATCACTAATCACCTCCTGATAGTTATTTTGGAAATATATTTCATGTACAAAATTGACCTCTCTACAGATTTATTATAAGTATAGATTGGACTATATTTAAAGGTCTTTATGTATAATATTCTTTACCAATAATTCTAAAACTGTCAAAACAAAATTGGCCAGTTATTAAGTGACTTTTCTACATTTGCGTCCTTTTTAACCGACTTCCAAAAAGGAGGAGGTTCTACGTTCGGCTGTATGTATGTTTTTTTTTTTTTTTATTATAAGAGGTCAATGCTTATAATATATATTTATGTCTATATATAGGTTTTTACACTTCCTGAATACAAAACTCGACATTGTAAACAATATTTATAAATCGTTGCTTCGATTAAATGAATTTTGACTTTTGACTAATACGTACACAGCTTTATGAGGGTTTATAAATAATAACACAAATAATTTATTGTTACAGTAATTTTAATAAAAAATCAAAGTTTGAACATAACAAAATCTTACAATACAATCACTTAGTATTCATAATATGTATTATAATGCGAGAATCAATGTGTCTTTTGCTTATATACAGCGTGATTCGTGGAAAAATAATAATTATTTGAACTCTTTTTTTTTTACAAACTACATTGATACAGGGTGTCGCTAATACACAACAATATCATATACCAGAAAACTTGATTTTACCTAAAAATCGTAACTAAATCTTACATTGCTTTAGTAAATATTTGAGGATTTTCTCTAAACACCCTAAATAAAGATATCGGAAATACAAACGAAAAATCTATATTCGATTAACATCACATATTTTAAAGCAAAAAAAACTCCCATAATCCTGGCTTTTTTATCTAAAATCACACATATATTAGAAATAATATATTTTCGGCAATAAACTCTATGACATTGAGAGACAATAACATCGATTAATAATACAATTATTTAATAATATTAGTTGCTATTAATGTGGTAATTCAATTTAAAACTTACCTAAATTGACAGCCGTTCAAATCTTCATTATTTCTTTTAAAAAAACCCATTCCATTAATTCCTTAAATATATAAAAAAATCACTTTTCTAAACAGTCTTGGTTTCTCGATCTGTCAATTTAGTTAGTTTCAACGGGTAATCGAATCAAGCCATAAACATATGACAAAAAATATGTATATGTAAATGCAAAATGATCTCTATCACCTACAAAACAAGGCTCAAATTATTTTGCACTAATGTACAAAGCTTGAGAAAACACGTTTTACCAAATACCCGTGCTATAGCTTGGCAGCTTCATTCGTAACACTCCCGATAGTCCGCCCGGGCCGGGGGGCGTGTAGCGATGAATGAAAAATGACAGATGCACCTAACTTCCCCGCACGCACGATTTCCCACCCGCGCAGCCCTTCCCCCCGTCACCCGCATACCATGGGAGTGTCATCAACGACCTTGCCAGACTATACGCAGTTGCACTCTCTTTTCGAACCTGTACCTATTGGAGTAGGAATTTTCTACAAACAGTGCCTACTCTGGTTAAAAATGTTGTTCACGCCACGAAAACATCATTGGTTGATTCATCAATGTAAATCGACGCCACGATATACGAAGCCATTAAATATCGCGCCACCAGCTCACAAGCAAAATAATGGCTCACTTTTAGGGCTTGTTCACACAAAACAAGCGGTCGCGGGAGCGGACGCGGCGGCGGACGCGGTTACGCGAAACAGCGATTATTTAAGTTAAGGGTGAATTTTTTTAGGTTTTTTGGGATCTTAGTTTTTTAACCTAAGTTAAATTTAAGTTTCACATACACGATACAAATATAAGCTTTGAGTTTTTAAATACAGATTCGCACATATTCGATTTAAACATATAATAATATCGTTTAAGTTACATCAAAACAAATATACGATTAAATTACTTACTAAGTCCTCCTAAAACATACATATATATATTTTATTGTTAAAACAATAGGTATGTCTACCAAAACTATTTGTACACAAAACTAAATGAAACTTGTTTTTTACGACTAAAATGATCTGTCCCTTACTGCAAACATCATTGTTATAGGAATAGCCATTTTTAAGAAAACAGCGAATTTTTGATTAGGCCCCAAAACAAATTTTAATTTTTTTTAAGGGATAAATATAATTTTAGTCATAAAAAGTTAAGTTTTATGTACAAGAAATTTAGCAAATATAAGATTATATATCATATATAGTTTTAATATATTAAGTAGGTAGATAAGTATTCGAAAGTGGATTTTTAGAATCAGTCAAGTTTAGGACTGGTAACTAATACATCAAGTTGGGTAACTTAGAAATATTTGCTACTATATTTTCAAATATATATATACTCGATTTTTTATATACAGGGTGCTCGGGAGTATATGCCATAAGTTTAGGGTGTTGACGAGACCATTTATAGGAACCGAACTATTTTTATTCAACTAAAAAAAAAGTATTTTTATGTTTTCATACAAAGTAATTCAAACACTTCCGGCTATCCATGTAACACACGCCTTTATCTTTCCTTGCATTTTAAAATACGTAATCCCGAGCACTCTGTATAGAGTAACAAAAAATATTATTTATAGTTTGCAAATAAAAATTTTGTTATAGATTTGACAAAACAAAAAATCGAAAAGCTGCCATCACAAAAATGACTGTCACACTGTCAAAATATTTTGAATTGCAAAGTTACCCTAAATGACGGTATTTTTAGAAAAGCGACTTTATTGTCTGTGGTGCGGTTAAACGATCGCACTTGACGTGTTATATAATTCTAATCAGTCAATAGATAATATCATTTTCAAATATATATTTTTTGTATGATACAGCGTTCCAAAACAAAAAAATGGTATTATATTCATGGAATGTAGTTTACATTTTTTTTATTTATGGTCACTGAAACAAAATTCAAGTTTGTTATTCGATTTCTAGTTAACAATCATTATAGTTAAATCATAAATACCACCTTTTCCCTTACACAGGGATGTCTAAAGCCATTATAGTAGCTAGCAAGCTATATAGCTGTATTATTAGTATAAAAAGTTTATTCGAAATAAAAAAAATAATATAAGATCAAACAAACTTACTGAATTTCGTTCATTATTATAGGAGTTGCTGCATTCGAAGATACAAAGGATAACTTTAACAGTTAACTGTACGTTAAAGAATAACCTTGTACGTTAAAGAATAACCTTGTACGTTAAAGAATAACTTTAACAGTTAACTGTACGTTAAAGAATAACCTTGTACGTTTAAAAATAACCTTAACAGTTAACTGTACGTTAAATAATAACCTTAACAGTCAACTGACATAACAGAAGATAACTTAACTTCTAGCACGTCAAGCACTTATTTAACCGGAAATAAAGTAAGGTCAAAGACAAACGATACTAATGTTTAAATGATTTTGATGAGACTTTCTATATTACATAGGTATCTCGTCAAATCAGCTTCACATTGCTATTCTTGGTATCGCTTATCTATGGCCTTTACCAAGCCAAATATACGTTAGTAATGTAAAGGCTGGTTTCACCACCTTTTGTTATGTGTATCTATTTATAAGTTTTGTCAGTTTCCTAAATTTGTCAAACAATAAAGACATGTAAATAAACTATCTGACACTTTTTCTGTAAACTTTTTTCGTTTAAATAGGCCAGCTATTTGAAAGGAGAATTTAATTCGATTTGCTTGCATTGAAAATGACCTAATTAGCTGCAATTTTCAGTAGCACTTTTGGTATGAAATACAAACGTGCTATAGTAAGTTTTCATAGGGCGGTCAACAGATGGCGTACCCAAATTAAGTAACAAATGTATATTATCCATTATTATTATAAAAAACAAAGTTCACTTTCAAGGAGTTACAATCGTAACAAATTTTCAAAATTAATTTAAAACATCCTGTAGTTTCAAACATTATTAATTCCAGTCATTAAAATGATATTTCAGTGACAGTTGCAATTGTCATTTTACTGACTGGAATTAATAATCGTTCTTTACCTATTAGCATATCGCCATGGCAGCTAACTGAGGTCATTCACTTTAGTCTAAACTAGGTCAAAGTTCAATGACTTATACTTACGAAACAGAATTAAACAGGATGTTTAAATTTTTACATATAATTTTTATCGCTAGCGTGTGAATTAATTTCAGGTCATTTTTAATATTGTTAAGAGGTTTCTTGTATTGGACTAATAAATGTTGGAGCGGTGAAACTAGCACGGTGTGTTATTATTTGGCATGTTAATTAATCTTTTAGTCTAATTGGCTTGGTTTACACCTTTAAACAAACCAAAAAAAAAAAGAAAAGACCAACAAATCAAGTCAATAAATACATACAAGTCCTAATCCTTCGCAGCCCCAATGATGGTCAGGATGTAGAGGAAGATGTTGATGACGTCCAGGTAGAGGTTCAGCGCGGCGAAGATGTACTCCTCGGGGGAGATGCTGTACTTGTGCTTGCCGCCCATCATCAGCTGCGTGTCGTAGATGAGGTACATGGAGAAGATGAGCGCGCCGAGCGACGCGTAGATCAGTGTCATTGTCTTGCCGCGGACGAATATTGCTACGATACCTAGAGACGAAAATAATTTCATTTATATATATTATTTGGAGATTTTTGATATATAGCCCCTTTGACTATTTAGACTGTGGACCTGTTTCGCACCCAAATTCACCAACAAAAAAGTCTGTCGTTTTTTGAGGGGGACGAGGTAAACTTACACATCGAAAATATTTAACACCAATAGATATTCTGATAGAATATTCTGTGTCCATACACTACACACAACTATAAATTTGACTTGCAATACACACACGCGTAATATTTACACAGACTAAAAAACACATCGCTTAGACCACTTAAGCTATCCACAGAATATATACATAGAATATTCGATTACTTGATCGATTGTTTGCTGTTCCGTCAAAAGAATCGATTCTTTTTAAAAATTGTTTTATTACAAATTTAATAAAATCAAGGAAGAAATTCTTACAAATTAACTACAAGTTTTTGGCGGTTTTTTATGACATTCAATTACACAAACCGGCATTTTTAGGGAGCTCTTTACACGACGAAAACGATTACAACAATGAAACATCGATTCTATAGCAACAGTTTTTATAAACGCGTTAGATCATTGATTTTTGATCTTTGCCAAAGGGGTAACGGTTAGCGAGGCAGGTCCTGTTATTAATGGTCAAAGATATCCTCCAATATGAAAAAAATATGAGCAGTAAAATTCGATGAACGATTGACAGCGATACGTTTTTTGTGCGCAACCTATTCTGCGCACCTTTCACCGTGCGCCGCGAGATATTATGTAGTTGGTCGCATGCTAGACATAGTGTTGGTTGCAGGTAAATAAAGGTCAAGTCTCACCAAACAGCAGCAGCACGACGGTGGCGCAGAGCAGCACGCCGCCCATGGCGGTGAAGTCCCACTTGCTCTGCATCGCGAACAGCGTCAGCGCGAGGCACACCGCCGCCGTGATGCCCACCGCCATCATCACCTGCGGACGACGTTATCATCGTCATCATCATCATCATCATCATTATCATCATCATCATCATCATCATCATCATCATCATCATCATCATCAACATCATCATCTAATTCATTTTGTATTTATCATAAGCCTTAGAACGTTAAATAGGACCTTTTATTTAATAAAATATTATAAAATAACCAATTTGAAATAGTAGATTGTTATACAAGTGGCTAAAAAGACCCATTATATACGACGTATTTTTATGGCACGAGCCGTAAGGCAAGGGCCGCTAAATAGAAACCGAGTTTATAATGGGTTTAGCCCCACGTGTTACACTATGCTTTTCACTACGATTGCGAAATAAAATAATTCGGTACAGTGTTCAATGTTAAAATTCTTTTTGCAGACGCAGCTAATAAAAAAATTACGCATTCCACAGACAAGAAGTTTTCATACAAAGTAATTCAAATAATTCCGAATATCCATATTACACACGCCTTTATAATAATAAGGATGCGTTAATGGGACACATTTTAAGATCTATTTACAAAATAAATTTTATTTACTCTGCAATATTAATTCTAGATCACATGTTCTTTGAACATTTTCAATAAATTTTCGGTACTAAATGGTGGGTTCGGGTCCCTACTCCCCAGCACCCTGTATAAGACATTACGACGTCGAAAAGTAGCACCGTCACGATAAAGGTGGTTGCACACTCGTCACTCACCGCGTCGCTCTCGTACATGCTGCTGGTGACGCCGAGCATGAAGCTCTCGGCCACGGTGAAGATGCCGAGGAAGATGAAGTTCATGGGCGCCTGGCGCCGCACGCTGTCGCAGCACGCCATGGCGATCAGACACACGAACACTATGACGAACGCCACCCAGCTGGAAGGGGAAATTATTCATTTATTTAAAAGCTAATCCAAGCCAAAGGACCCCGCACCGGTAAACACAGTGTTGGTCGACCCCCTACTAGGTGGACTGACTGTATCAAGGGTTGCAGGGAGCCACTGGATATGCTCGCGGCTCGAGACCGTGTAGTTTGGAAGTCGACGCAAGAGGCCTATGTCCAGCAGTGGACGTCTATCGGCTGTTAATGAACATTTTGTTTGGGCTTGATGAATTTCTATTGATGAACTTTTCATCTAGATGTGTTATGACTATCATAAGGGGTATGGTGACGGAGACAGAAGACAGCTAAGGGAACGCGAAGGCGGTACCAAGGTAGTGATGTATTAATTCAAGGCATTTAAATCGTAAAGATTTAGACTTTCAGAAACGGCTTTAATTAACACAGCACTACCTTGGTACCGCCTTTATACTGATCGCACTGAGCAAACTGAGAAGGTATCACATACGATGTTATTTTTCGCTTTTTAGTTTAGTTAAAACATTATTATAATTTTGAAGTCGGTTGTATTTTTTTATTATCGTATCCCCATTCTCGAATGTGGCTGCATGAAGCAATTTTTGTATCTGTCGGACGTCCGTCGATTGATAATGATGATGATGTTGATGATGATGATGATGATAATGACGATGAAGATTATGATGATGATAGAAATGATGATGATGATGATGATGATAGTGATGATGATGATGATAGTGATGATGATGATGATGATGATGATGATGACGATGATGATGAGATATTATTAAAAGTGAATGTATAATGTATACTCACAACATGTAGGTGTGGGTGCGCACCCACATCTTGGTGGGCGCGTGGTACACGAAGAGCGTGATGAAGGCCATCGTCACCAGCAGCTGGCACATCAGGATGGAGTACACCTGGAAAGCACCACCAAAGGTGTTAAGAAATGTTCATCCAAACATCCAAACACAATAAACGGTAGTGCTAAAATAAAAAAAAAACAAAGCGCCATCTAAGAGTATCAAGCACAACTTCATCGCAACAGGTTCTTGTACAAAAAAGGGATTGTTTCAAAGTTCTCTAAGAACGCCATCTACTGGTATTTTAAAATAACAAATACTATTCCACTATGCCTGTAGGCAGCGATATGTCGTTGGTCGCATGTTAGGTCTACAGGTTCTGTAGTGGGCTGTTTAAATAGGTTGTAACGGAATCAGACCTAATGCCACAGCCAATCAATGCTGCTCGCACTGCCGCGAGTCCTGTCTTTCCACACACTGCTACTTACATAAATAATCGCGACGCCCTGTTATCGAAATGGATATGCGTTTTCTACCTTCATTTTAACTTTTTTGTTGATAAACATTCCACATCGAGTTTAGCTGAACGAGCAGCATGAAATGCGGCAGGAGTAGTAATGTGGGCACACGACGTCTCTGCTCACTTCCCTCGCTTTACTCATGCAGTGTGCGTGCTTATATTAATTTACCTTTCTAATAAAAGACTTCCGAATGCTTTGCTCGTTGAAATCGAACCCCTTGACATCGCCGTCTTCGCCAAGGCTGCTCGGACCGCCGTAGGGTGGTTGCTGGAAACAGAGAGTTTTATATTAGAAGTATTAGAGATTTTTGTGACAGAGCTCATCCAGTGGCACTAACATGCTACCAACGAGATCTCGTGAAGAGAATGTTGTTCTATATTAAGTAGGGTTCATTGTCAGTAAAAATGAGAATTTTAATCAAGTACCTAAGTTAGGAATTTAAAAGAAAATTCTATTCTATCACACAGAGATGCAACGAGCATTGTCTGACGTGGCGGGTAGCAGCAACAGTGATCGTACCAATATTTTGTGGTAGAGGAAACATCTGAGTAGATCCCAGGACTTGTGACCTTGAGAGTAGGTTTAAAGGATCCTTTTCTAATGCATAAACACTCACCTTCCCTGCCCGACATGTTGTCCATGCCCACACTAAACAATCTATGATAAACAATAATTGCAAAACATTATTGCACGAAATCACTAATGCGACTGGCAGCGTGACGGTGTATACGCTGCCTAACAAACAACTGAGCTCAAGTCATCCTCTTATTTATACCAACACTGGTACCTCTCCTGTACAATAACATAAATATTGAATGTTAATACCATCTGTAACTTGTAACAATAGTTTGCTTCTTTGTCCACTGAGTGACTCTGAGCCTTCTTATGAGGTCCTTATTCTTAATGGTCGCTAACTATGGATAGTTAGCGAGCGATGTTGTTACTATGCGACTAGTAAAGAGAAATATAGACAAAATTTCGTCAAATGGCGTCGGAGTTGTCCCAGTCCTATCTCTTTCGTACCAACGCAATGATAGCGGTTTTATCGGTTGCGCCGCCATTGGTCGTATTTTGTCCATTTCTCTTCACGAGATTATCTTGATGGTCGCATGTTAGAGCCACAGGTCTCAGACGTAAGATAAATTCAAAGATTTCATGTTGACTCGGATGATTATACCTCATAAAGATTTCATATTGTCTCAGATGAAATACCGCGTAAGATATATTTCAAAGATTTACTGTTTATTTTAAAATGACTCACATTCGTTACGTTTGCACCAAACAAAGCCATGTTGGGACATATCTCAAAATATATTGAATTTATATTATGAAATTACGATCATAATATTATGACAAAACTAACCCTACTAGATTTCATGACTTTATAAATAAACTAGTTAAAGGTGATGAAGGTGAAATGTATAAACTGCCTTTTTGGTGACTTTGTGACTTTGGTTCACGAGGTCCCAGGTTCGAGTCACGACCCATGTCGGGCTATGTAATGCTAAGCGATGTCATTACACCTAGACATTTTCAGTGCAAATTATCAACCTAGGGTTGGGAAGTTGGTGGTGTTACATCCCTGCCTCGAGGAGCAAGTTAAGCCGTCGGTCCACCCGGTCATTATCATTAACTTCTGATATTGATATCATCATCATCATCATCATCATCATCATCATCATCATCATCATCATCATATCATCATCATCATTATCACTCTGCTTACCGAGACGCGCGATAGTGATATATAATCAAAACATTATCACCCTAAGCTCGCCAACAAGCGTGATGGGTTCATACTCCATATTCCATTTCATATTCCATATCCCCTCCATCGTGTGTCGAGTAGTGAGTCGTTAGAATAGGCTGATATGGTGAAAGGTGTAAAAAAGGTTTGGCAACCCTGCTATAGATTGTATTACTTTTAAACATTAACTTACCCCATAGCCCTCTCCATAGCCGCTAGGTTGAAAACCCGGTTGAGGTGGTGGCGGATATCCCCCTTGTGGGTAACCGCCCTGGGGGTAGCCGGCCTGGGGTGGGTATCCAGCCTGAGGGTAGCCGCCCTGGGGGTAGCCGCCTTGTGGGTAGCCACCTTGTGGGTACCCGCCGCCTTGGGATTGATCTGGAATGGAAAAATATGGTATTATACTACAGCCTTTCAAAAAAGGAATTAAAAATAAAGGTAGAAAACACATATCATTTCATAACTTATTTATTTTAAATCATGTATTGTTTGTTTATAAAATGTTATTTAAAATATATTAACCATATCTAATTGTTCTAAGCTTATTAATCAATTTTATTTTCATAATTTAAGAACAAGCTACATAAAAGTATTATTAGTTGTGAAATGACTAGTGATTTATACCCTCATATTTAATTTGTTTGTTGGTAAACAGTACTCATCATGAAAGGCTGATAGGTATAGTTCTTTGTCATAAAAGAAGTCCCGCGGTTACAACAGCCTTACACAAATGACATTATGTCCGCCATATAGCGCCGCGTCTGGGACTTCTTTTATGAAAAGGACTTTGTATATAGGAGACATAACAGCTGATTTCCGTTGAAAGGTGGATTCTAATTCATGGATCAAAGTTTTAAAAGTATTGTAGGGTGGAGTAGTTAATATTATAGACATAACTAAAGAGTACAGAACTGTTAAACGAAAAATGTCCTTATAAAGAAACGGTAAAACCAAAATTTTCTAACAAGAAAACAAATCTCCGTGTGTATTCCTTGGGCTCAGGAACAAAATATTTATTCATGACCATATGCTTAAACATTATGTGATGATCATGGAGAGTCGGACATTATTATAAATATAGCTAACAATGGTGGTCTTTTCTTTTCAGGTCAATACAATATACCAACAACCAACCAATAGAATGAAAAAAAAAATACAACCTCAAAACCAATATTTTGAAGGTAAAAAATCAAGTGTTAACCTAGTATTTGGCGTGCATAATATAGCTGTATGAACCTGTAGTGGATAAAATATTTTACTAATGCACGCGATCGACGATCAATTATTCTCACGTTTCTGAGACCCACGACTATAACTGATCGTGTATTGGTTACTGTGTGCATGACGGCTCGACTTATGAAACGTCTTCGCTGCTGTTTGCGCTGCAGAAACGTGAGAATAATTGACCATCAATGGCTGACTTAAAATGTCGAGTTGTGTGTTCAGGAAGTGTAAAAACTATAATTATATACATAAATATATAATGTAAGTAAAAACTAAATTGTGCATCTGTGGAGTAGCTAAATTCGGATCACTTTTTGCGGTGATTTTGTTTGCACGTGATCTACATAATCTACCTATCTATAGTAGAAAATCTTTTGCCGTGAGTAACATACACAATGTTTGAACATTATGTTGTTAGATAAATATTTTGTCCTGGGCGCAAGGACTAACACAATGCGTGCTTGTAATAATAGATTCTTACATACGTCATACGTGTATGAAAAAATTGTTTACCTTTGTTCTCGCTCATGGCCGTAGACGTTGTAAAATATGAACACGAATCAATAACACTTTCTCATGTTTACATCCGTTTCTTTCAGTTTAATCAAAAACACACCTAAATATAATGATAACGAACAAAATTCTAAGCATTTGGCGTCTGGGGTCTGATGGTGGTTAGTTGAGGTTAACTCAAGAATTTACGTTTTCTAAAATCGCACCTCATTTCTGATTCGATCACGCAGAGAAACCCCAAGCATAGCTCGCTCCATCGCCCGCTGAGTGACTTTGAGATTTTTTAAGAGATCCGCAGAAGAAAAGTCACTGACATAGCTCAGTTGCGAAGCTGAAGTGGCAATGGGCAGGCCACATAGTTCGAAGAGCCGATGGACGTTGGGGTCCCAAGGTGCTGGAATGGCGACCCCCCACTAGGTGGACCGAGGACATCAAGCGAGTTGCAGGGAGCCGCTGGATCCTCGCTCGAGACCGTTTTGTTTGAAAGTCCATGCAAGAGGCCTATGTCCAGCAGTGGACGTCCATCGGCTGTTAATAATGATGATAATGAAAATCGCACCAATTTGGTGGTAGGCTTTAGTCGTTGCTAGTATTGCCTATACTGAGAGATAGACGAGGAGTACTTCATCTTTACTTTACAACTTAGTACATTGATACATGATACAATCTTTTGGTATTGTGTCATTGTATTGTGGGGTCAGATCCTAAAATAGCTGTAGTACCAATGACGGAAATGCTAATAATGAGCATTAGCATTTTCTATAGCAAATAATTGTTCATTTTAAATCGAAAAGTATATAGCTTTTAGATTTTCCACTTCTAGGTTATCGGGAAGTACCTACCTACTACCCTACCCTATTTTAACGAGAACGAATGTTGAAATATACTTTTTCTTATAGCATAAACTGACATAGGGTATTTTTTTTACGTTAACTTGGAAGTTTATTTTTTACAGCTTGAATTTTTGAATTTTCAACACGATACTTCCACGAATTTCCGAGATAAAGGCAGACAGACAGATTGACAAGAAAATGATGTTATAAGGGTTCCGTTTTTTTCATTTTGAGATACAGAACCCTAAAAAGTAATATTCATTTATTTATATTTATAATGTCTATCGTCACACAAATATTATAAAGGTTTTGTGTGTAGATTTGTTACTACTTCACGCCGCAACTACTGAACCGATTTGGATAAAATTTAAAATGCAGATAGATTATATCCTGGATTAACACTTAAGCTACTTTTTATTCCGTTAAAATCCATGGCTATTTTTAAAATACACACAAAACGTGCGGGGAACATGGATTTTCTGGGATCATCATTATCAACCCATATTCGGCTCACTGCTGAGCACGAGTCTCCTCTCAGAATGAGGGGGTTAGGCCAATAGTCCACCACGCTGGGCCAATGGATTGGCAGATTTCAGACACCTAAAGATTTAAGAAAATTCTCAGGTATGCAGGTTTCCTCACGATATTTCTCCTTTACCGTTTGAAACACGTGTAATTTCTTAAAATGCACTTAACGGAAATTTTGAGGTGCATGCCTCGGACCGGATTCGAACCTACACTCTCCGGAATCGGAGTCAGAGTATGAAACACTATTATGTTGATTACAGTGTGCAGATCCATGACTCACGCAAAACGAATATCTACAACTATTTTTACATTAGAGGTTTTTGCACGACCGATTTAGCACCACTGTACGATTACATTTTATTCCAGCCATGCGAAAGGATGCTAATTCATACTAATTCAATTTGTTGGATTGTTTGTCTGGTTGTTTCAATGCTCATCTTTGGAAACTATTCTGGCTTTAAATATTCTTTTTAAAAAACATTTTGATAGATTAATTATTACAGTATTAGGTATACCAACCAGGCCGTTTTCTTTAATTTTTTTTTAATTCATTTTTTTATTAGCCATATGGCTAGAATTCTTAAAATTATAATTCGTCGGATTTAATGTACTATAAAAACTTGGAAACTACGAAGTACTATATATATTTTTTAACGAAATCTTATATTGTTACTTGGACTTTTGATTAAACATAAAAGCTATCAAGAATTTTGAATTTACAGTCTGAAGGGATACTAATTTCACACCCACTAGATATAGTTTAGGTATATGGATAAACCTATTTGCACACGGAGGAAAACGCCGGCATCCGCTAGTGTGTTAATAAAATTACACCTTTAGACCTTGAACATCTAATAACACGTAAATTACAATTATACACCGGTAACAAATCAACACATATGCACTGTTTAAAAAAAAAAAACGTTTCACGACGATAGTAGGTATGAATGCGCGACTTGCAAAGCAAACTGAGGAACTGAATCATTCTATGAAACATTCGTACATCGTTTTTCGTACATAATACTTGTGTATAGGAGAACTAATGGATTATTACGTATTGTGTGCGAATAATAGCATTATATCCATTGTGTTAAGAGCTGAATTCGCTTACAGAAGTGAGAATGTTTACACCTCACATGCGTACTGGGAAGTGAGCTACTGTTTATAATATAACACAACTGCAGACTAGCCGACTTGGTTGGTACCTAACTACGACTGACACGATCGAAAATTTTAAATTTATATTAATTAAATTAAAAAAAAATAATGTTAATATTTATTGTGTTTGAATTTACTAAAAGGATTTTATTTCAATAAATATTATTTACTAAGCTATAGTAGTACCAATAAGTATCGTAGATATCACATTAATACAATAAAAGAGGACCTTTAAAGATTTCATCCAGCCGTAATTGTTGAGATAATTTGCCGAACATTATATAAAAGAAATAAAGTCTAATAAATAATTTGTTTTTAATATCTCGTACCTACATCAAAACTATAATATCACTCTACTATTGTCTCTCTCTCTTGTTGGCACTACAATCTTAAATTAGATCGATCTCCAAGATATTGTTGTAAATGTGATTAGTGTCTTTTTTTCGCAGCACAATTTCACTTTCACAAAATTTTGCTGGAAGCTGGCCAATCTATAATTTAATGTACACACAGAACGTACATTAATGTACATACAACATTTAAAACATTTCTAGATATATAAAATGTTAGACTACAGATTTGGTTGGTCACAACCAAATTGGGTAGTCTGTTAGTACGAGGAACTAAGAGTCAAGTGACCGAGTTTGTCGAAGCCGTATAATTATGAACTGTTGCTAATATTACAGCATGAATGTTCAATTATTTGGAAATTAAGAGTTACTTAGAGTATGACTTAGTTTGTCGAAGCTATATAATGAGCCGTGATAACCCAGTGGATATGACCTGCCTCCGATTCCGCAGGGTGTAGGTTCGAATCCGGTCCTGGGCATGCACCTCCAACTTTTCAGTTATGTTCATTTTAAGAAATTAATTATCACGCGTCTCAAACGGTAAAGGAAAAACATTGTGTGGAAACCGGCATACCTGGGAAATTTTCAAATGCGTGTGTGAAGTCAGCCAATCCGCATTGGGCCAGCTTGGTGGACCATTTTGCCTAATCCCTCTCATTCTGAGAGGAAAATCCAGCTCAGCAGTGAGCCGAATATAAGTTGATAATGATATAATGTTGAACTACGGTGTTGGCAGCACCAACCAAATTGGGTCGTCTGTTGGTAGTGATAATAATGAATGAATGTTCTTAATTCTGTTAGTTAGAAACTAAGAGTCAAATGACCGAGTTTGTCGAAGCCATAGTAAACACAATCCTTTGGCATTCACGACTGTAACTATAGCTGAAGCTGTTCGGAAATATGAGTAGAAGTGTGGGAATTAATGTGAGGATAAAAACATGAAGGTATTGTGAGCCGTCTAATGACTTCCTAATGACTTTATTGGAACGCGAGATGACCTTTTGATATTACTAGTAAGCAAAGTTATTATTTATCCAACTTCTAAAAAGGAAGTTTGTACCGAACCTGTATTATGTTTGAATGTCAACAATCATTTTAAAAAATTGTTGATGTGCATATTTTTAAGGAAGAAATTCTTCTAATTAAGTTTGAATGGGTTTTTAATACAGAAATGCATATTTTTCGGTGTCAGTATACTCTTATGAGGGCGGTTAATTTTTCCCAATATAATATTGTGTTAATTTATTTTTAATAAATCATAAGAAAGAGAAATTTATGTAATATTTCACTAAGCAAAATTCGATAAAAACAGGTAAAAAGTTGCCCAATGGCACAACAACATTTCATTATATTTTGTGCTTAGTCATTATTTTTAGTCACGGCGAAAGAACGTTGACATAAAAGGGGGAATTCTCTTTAATTCAGCTGTAGTATGACGTCATACCCTTATATGACTTCTGTTTTACTCGCTCGCTATATTCACTTTATATCAAGGACGGAAAACGACACACTTGGAAATGTTTACATCTAACGTAAAAGAACGAAAGTCTGCTATATCCAGACCTACCTCATTTTATTAAGGTTGTAAGATTGTCAGTCTATGCTCCATATCGTCGTCATCATTAACAAACAGCCCATATACGGCTCACTATTGAGCACGAGTCTCGTCTCAGAATGAGAGGTGTTAAGCTGGCCACCACGCTGGCCCAATGTGGGTTGGCAGACTCCACACTCATAGAGAATTAAGAAAATTCTCAAGTGTGCAGGTTTTCCTCGCGATGTTTTTCCTTCACCTTGAAACACGTGATATTTGATTTCTTAAAATGCACATAACTATAAAGTTAGAGGTGCATGCATAAAAAGGCTCAAAGTCACTCAGCGGGCGACGGAGCGAGCTATGCTTGGAGTTTCTCTGCGTGATCGAATCAGAAATGAGGATATCCGCAGACGAACCAAAGTCACTGATATAGCTCAGCGATTTGCGAAGTGGCAATGGACATTGCACATAGATCGAAGAGCCGATGGAGGTTGAGGTCCCAAGGTGCTGGAACGGCGACCCCGCACCGGAAAGCGCAGTGTTGGTCGACCCCTCCACTAGGTGGACCGAGGACATCAAGCGGGTTGTAGCAAGCCGCTGGATGTTGGCGGCTCGAGACCGTTTTGTTTGGAAGTCCATGCAAGAGGGCTAAGTCCAGCAGTGGACGTCCATCGGATGTTAATGATTATGATGACGTTACAGCAAAATGTACCAAATTCATATTTCCTTAATGCCTAAATTTGTTTAATTTACTAAACTATGATTAAATACGTAATAGCATTGTATGACATGAAAGTTCACAGTAATCGATTGACCTAGCTAAGAGTGTCTTTTACATTAATGTACGGTGTGCATTTGTGAAAATCGATACATCCTTGACGCTCTGCCAACTACGGTGATATTGCGTTTCACAGAAATGCTTGACTTTGTTGCTCGTTGGATTGTGTCTGTGAGCGCTATATGTCAGATTGTGTCTATGAGCGCTATATACAGGGTGCTCGGGAGTATTTCCCATAACTCTAGGGTTATATTCTTTAAGTAAAAATAATTCAAAATGTCCAAGGAACATGTATTCTAAAAAAAATTTTAATAAAAAAATTCAACCGACTTCCAACTCGAAAAATAACCTAAACTAAAAAGCAAGAAATAACTTCTTACCTATGTGCTACCTTCTGATCAGTTTGAAGGCGGTGCCAAGCCAGTGATGTTTTAATTCAAGCCGTTTAAATTACAAAATTTCTGTGGTTCTTTCAGAAACGGCTTTAATTAAAACATGACACTGGATTGGCACCGCCTTTAAACTGATCAGAAGGTAGCACATAGGTAAGAAGTTATTTCTTGCTTTTTAGTTTAGGTTATTTTTCGAGTTGGAAGTCGGTTGAATTTTTTTATTAAAATTTTTATTTTTTCATTTTTAGTGTTAGCATACCTACTGCGTGTGTACAGTCACAACCTATCTAAGTGGAAAGTTCTTATCAATACAAAATTATCAAGTCCAAACAAGGTAGCTACTGTGAGCCGTCGAGGAGCTCTCTTCACTGTGCTTCGTCTTCATCGCCAGACCCTTAATACAGTCACATTCCATCTAGGTGGAAAGTTCTCATCAATACAAATTTATCAAGTCCAAACACAAGGTAGCTACTGTGAACCGTCGAGGAGTTCTCTTCAATGTCCCTCGTCTTCATCATCAGACCCTTAATACAGTCACATTCCATCTAGGTGGAAAGTTCTCATCAATACAAATTTATCAAGTCCAAACACAAGGTAGCTACTGTGAACCGTCGAGGAGTTCTCTTCAATGTCCCTCGTCTTCATCATCAGACCCTTAATACAGTCACAATACATCTAGGTGGAAATTTCTCATCAATACAAATTTATCAAGTCCAAACACAAGGTAGCTACTGTGAACCGTCGAGGAGTTCTCTTCACTGTCCCTCGTCTTCATCACCAGACCCTTAATACAGTCACAATCCATCTAGGTGGAAAGTTCTCATCAATACAAATTTATCAAGTCCAAACACAAGGTAGCTACTGTGAACCGTCGAGGAGTTCTCTTCACTGTCCCTCGTCTTCATCACCAGACCCATAATACAGTCACAACCCATATAGGTGGAAAGTACTCATCAATACAAATTAATCAAGCCCAAACAAAAGGTGACTGCTGTAAATCCTTGACGAGTTCCATCGTCTGTGTTTCGGCTCCATCATCAGACCAACTCCAAACCTTCATAAAGTTGTAGTGGCTTAAAATACCTTATGGAAACACTAACAAACGCACTAGCCGTCTCTACAACTTTCGAAAGTTCCCCTCAATTTCTCCAGGATGCCATCATCAGATCCTGACATGAAAAAAATGGGACCACCCTGAAAGTAAACCCTTCAAAACAAAAAAAGAATTTTCAAATTCGGTCCATAATTGACGGAATTATCGCTGGACATACATAAAAAAAAAAAAAAAAAAAAAAAACATACATACAGCCGAACGTAGAACCTCCTCCTTTTTGGAAGTCGGTTAATGAATATTTTCGGAGTTAAAAATATTTCTTTTGTAAATAGATCTAAAATTGTATATGATGAATGATCTTATATCGTATCCTAATATTATGACCTAGCCAAACTTTTCATTGATATCATGAAGTAGCTTACAAGTGAACTGCGGAGTGCCAGCTGCAATATCTAGTGGATATCTACCACTATGATTACGTATTTTAAAATGCAAGGATAGATAAAGGCGTGTGTCACATGGATAGTCGGATGAATTATTTGAATCACTTTGTATGAAAACATAAAGTTATTTTTTAGTTGTCCAGTTCGGCTCCTATTTGTGGAACTTGAGGTTATGGGAATTACTAATCAACACCCTGTATAATGCTCAGTCTTGTTTACCTTTTATTTTTCTGATTGTGTATAAATGCCGTAAGCTCCTTAAGGGGGCAGAAGCATTGCCTGATGGGACCCGAATGCAGAAGTAGAAGAGATGTGCGACTTTCTAAGGACTCTCCTGAGACTCGGAACTCAGCTTAGAGGGTCGTTCGGGGAATGTTTTGGCCCTGAGTGTATCAGTCCTGACGCCATGACTGTGGATGGAGTCCGGATGATGTTATAAATCAGGGACCTGTGTCTTCGCTGGCGATGACGCTGTGTAGCTTGTTTGTGTTCTCTGGGAAGCATTGTCAGTCGGTTATGTCATCGTCAGGATCGTGAAGGACGTTTTTCGGGAGTCTAGATCTACGAGTACAATCGGCGTTGGGATCTGTTGTGTATTTGCAAGCCTCAAGCAATTGCTTATGCTTAGTTCGGACTCTTTTTTGGACTTACCGCCCAAAAATCATACGTACTCGACTAAAATACTAAAGTACTCCGAACTAAGCCTTAGGGCATCCCACCTTAGGCTTTAGTTACGGCTGTCTGTCTGTCATTACTTATTTATTAAAACGAAACGATTTTAACTTTGATGTAATGAATCATCGGGTAATTTTAACGATCTCGAACCTATGTAGATAAGAAAACTTCCGTTATCAATTACATTTTATTTAATGACGGGCAACCTACTCGTAAGTTAATTAATTTGCCATTTATCTGTGCGTAACCCGACCTCATGAATCATAACGTATAAACTTGGGGAAATCCCGGTTGAAAATAACCACTACACGTAGTAAGTATATAGCTCTTTCTTTCTCTCTCATCTACTTGTATCTGCTACTGCCCAGCATATCTCGTGAACAGAGAAAGACAGTCGACCAATATCGCTCTTTCTTCCTCTCTCATCTACTTGTATATACTACTGCCCTACGTATCTCGTGACAAGATAAAAACAGTTGACGAATAGCGGCCGAACCGGAAATATCGCTCTTTCTTTCTGTCTCATCTACTTGTATCTAATACTGCCCTACATATCTCGTGAAGAGAAAAAGATAGTCGACCAATAGTGACCGAACCGCACATCTCGCTCTCTCTTTCTCTCTCATATACTTTTATCTACAGTCTACTACTGCCCTACATATCTCGTGAAGAGAAAAAGATAGTCGACCAATAGCGACCGAACCGCACATATCGCTCTCTCTTTCTCTCTCATCTACTTGTGCTGTCAACTATTACTATAAACCATTGAAGTGACATTGATGTCACTCCTAGACGTGCTAAATGACAAAAATGGCACAATTTGATCATTGAAGTAATTTCTGCCTTTTCGCTAACGAGATTATAAAATTATGTTCCAGGGTCAATCACATTAGCGTGGGTGGACGACATTAGGAGCTAATACATAACCTGTATAGAATACTTTACTGTATTGTAATAGAGTGCAAAATCATAGAGCAATTTGTTTGCAGAAATTAGTGACATACCAGGGTTGTCATAAATACCAGAATGAGTTTATTTTAGGGTTGGTTTAAAAGGAAAAAAAGGAATCCTTATATATAGATTACTTGTTGTCTAATCGATATAATATACAACAACCCGCGTAGTTGCCGTTCCCGTGAGAATACAGTGATAAAATATAGCATACGTGAGTTGCACGAAAACGTGACTTTCCATTAGTAAGAGAATTTTCAAAATCGGTTAAGTAAATCCAGAGAATATCCCTACATCTGTTATCGCCGCGTTGCAACGACTTGCGGTACGGACGGCTTCAGTGCTCGTGGCGTTCGAGCCGTCCACATCTCTTGTTGTGTAATTCTTTATTGGTTACTTGGAATAGGCGGGGAGAGTGACTTGAGTGGAAAAGGGGAGTGTTAGATATCTGTCAAAGGCGCCTTTAACCCTACACACATCGTTCACAAGTGCGTGACTCCACTCAAGGTCATTCTCTGCCACTCAGGGTTTATTAGTAACATTCTTAGTGGGAGTTGTTGGACCTGACAGACTTTCATTCAATAATTGTGTTTGCAGACAACCGCTTCTGATGTGAAACCCCTTATACTCCGACACATCCTCACATACCTCTTTATAATATTAGTATAGATTAAAACATTGTTTAGATCCTTGATTGTTGATCTGGAAAACAAACCATATACCACAGAACATAGAACGCTAAAGCTAACGCTTTAGCAATAGGAAGCCCAAGGGGGCGGGGCCTGAGTATTTTTTACAGTATAAACAGGTATAGATGTGTTTGTTTACCACACAACCCCGGGTTCAGAGTGTTCAGAACTAAAAATTACAGAAGTGAATTCCAGAGTATTCGGTATTCCATGCTATATACTATATGCAGTTGGTCATTCTATAAATGCTTTAACGACTGTTCTTATTGGAAACCTTACATTATATTGTATTGTGCATGACTGTACTAAAAATTCTTATCACGCGATTATGAAATTACACATCTTCCTATTTCACAGATTTAGAGCAAATTGTGTACATAAGCCTGCAACAACAGAACTTAACAACAGTCACGAGATAAGGGGACTTTACATTATGACGTGTTCTTCAGTGTTCTGACCATAAATGGATAGAGTGATTTATATTATAAACTAATATTTTATAGAGATAAGGATTTAATGCTTGCACTCCAACTTTTCAGTTATGTACATTATAAGAAATTAAATATCACATGTCTCAAACGGTGAAGGAAAACATTGTGAGGAAACCTGCATACCAGAGAATTTTCTTATTTCTCTGCGTTTGTGTAGTCTGCCAATCCGCATTGGACCAGATTGGTGGACTATTGGCCTTACCTCTCTCATTTTGAGATGAGACTTTAGCTCAGCAGTGAGCCTAATATGGGTTGTTAATGAAGGCTTTGATTGTTTTGTTTGATTCCATTACTCTGAAACTACTGGGCCGATTTGAAAAATTCTTTCACCTGTGGAAAGCTACATTTCTAAGTAACATTGGGCTATATTTTTTATTCCAATATTCCCAGAGGAAGGGGAAGGGAAGGGATGTGCTAGTGTTATAAAAGCTTGGCTGCATCACATCTATAGTTAGCAATAATGCAGTGTATGGTAGAATGTGGTTGCCCACAGTTCCATTTATTGTAGGATGGTGCGGGTGACAGTTTATTTCACTCTTGAAAGTTTGCAGCGATTCATGATAATGGTACTATACAAACACTTTAGAAGATGCCTATACACAATGACTTGAAGATACCCTTATTAAAGATGGTAGTTAGCTGTGTGTATAAGGAAAGAAAAACCAAACAGTTTGGTATACATCCAAGGGATATCAACAATGTAGGTTACATAGGTTTTTTTATACACATATTTCACACAAAATTTAAAAATTGAAGACAAAAGGCGGCTCAGACGTAATTGGCATAACTCACGCCGCCTAGATGACAAAGCTAACTTTAATCGCGCCGTGAAAGAGCTAAAAGCTATACTCGGAGATTCATCAAACAACCTAATTAAGGAAAATCTGGAATTACTGTCACCGACAGGGCGAGGAGACAGATCGCTATGGAAGGCCACTAAATATCTTAATCAACCCCAGCCTCACTATCCACCCATCAGAACTGGCGTAACTTGGGCTCGACGTGACATTGAAAAAGCAGAGGCTTTCGCGGCATACCTTGAAACTGTATTCCAGCCTAATCCTGGTGTGGATGATCCTGAAATTGAGGATATACTTCAGCAAGATCTCCAAATGTGCCTACCGCTCAAGCCAACATCTCCTAAAGAGATAAGTAAAGTGATTTTATCGCTAGACTCAAAAAAGGCTCCTGGATTTGACCTGATTACTCCTCTCGTCCTCAAATAACTTCCTAAAAAGTGTCTTGTATATCTGGCTAACCTCTTTAACCGCATTTTCCAATTAAACTACTTTCCTGATATCTGGAAGGTGTCTCAGATCACAATGATACACAAACCAGGGAAACCTCTGGAAGAAGTTAGCTCTTATCGCCCCATTAGCCTTACTCCCGTCCTGTCAAAGGTCTGGGAAATAATTTTCCTAGCGAGAATGGAAGAAGCCCTAAAAGAAAATGAGACTATTCCTGCTCACCAGTTCGGCTTTCGTAAACAACACTCGACTGTCGAACAAGTCCACAGGGTGTACCACACAATCCGCCAATGCCTTGAAAAGAAGGAATATTGTTCTGCGGCATTTCTGGATGTCCAACAGGCCTTTGATAGAGTGTGGCACAAAGGGCTCTTGGTAAAAATCAAAAAACTCCTACCACATTCTATGTTCCTGTTACTTGCATCTTATCTTAAAAACAGAATATTCCAAGTTAAACAGCGCGACGCTAGATCCAGTTTCTGTACCTACAAAGCAGGTGTACCCCAAGGCTCAGTTCTTGGCCCAGTCCTTTACAACATATTTACATGTGACTTACCACAATCACCTGATGTCACCATTGCAACATATGCTGATGACGCAGCTTTCCTGTCTTGCGATAAAGATGCAAATCGTGCTAGTTCAATCTTACAAAATCAACTTGATGCAACCCACCTGTGGCTTTCTAAATGGCGAATTGTAGCGAGTGCTTCAAAATCCCATCACATCACCTTTGCACTTCGAAAAGGGGATTGCCCTCCTGTTAAGCTAGGAAACGAAGACCTGCCGCCAACAACATGTGTTAGGTACTTGGGCTTCCATCTGGACCGACGATTGACATGGAAATATCATATTGACAATAAAAGAAAAGAGCTCAACACAAGGTTTAGAAATCTGCTCTGGTTACTTGGCAGACAGTCTACACTGAGACTTAACAACAAATTGCTCATTTACTGTGCAGTCTTGAAACCTATCTGGCTTTACGGGATTCAGCTGTGGGGCACCTGCAGTAAATCCAACGCAATGCGTATCCAACGGATCCAAAATAATATATTAAGGACTATTACTGATGCCCCTTGGTTTACTCGCAACGATGAAATCCACCAATATCTGGAAATGCCAACTATCTTTGAGGAAATCAAAAACAACTGTAGAAAACATAAAGAAAGGCTGACCCGACATCCCAATCGCCTCGCTAACTCACTGGTGGTAGCGCCGCGAATCAAGCGCCTGAAGCGAGCTGACGTGCTCGATGAGTAGTTGATGGCAGAGCTCTGGCTCTCCTGTCAGAAACCGTCCCTTAGTCACAGAACTCACCTGCTTATAGTTTAACGACTGATCGCAGATATCAAGAAAAGAAAAAAAAAAAAAAAAAATATTTCACACAGTGTGTTCTATATTTTTATTAAATATTCGCTTTGCTAAATGGAATGATCTTCAACTTAAACCATCCTCCGCTGTCAAAATATGATTATAGAAAACTAAATACAAAAAAAAATTGCTTTATGATCAGTAAAAGTTGATTGGGCATATTGCCAATAAAATTCATTTTGATGTAAATCAAAAATTTTTGATTAACGAGTAGCTGAAATTGGCACTGAGAAGGATAGACATGCAAAGGTTATACAGTAATGTATGAATAATGATATTATCATAAAAGAGCAATTTTATTTTTAGACTGGGTGGGTGTTTATGTGTCTGAATAGCATAAAGGTCACAGCTCATCAGATCCTTCTAGCGCCTGATCAGCACTGCTTTACTTTGTGTGGCTAACCATTTGACGCACAGCTGGTCAAACACAAGTGGTGGTGTATACAAAGAGTATGTGTCTGTAGCTACTATGGGTATGTGTTTATTAGATCAAATAAATAAATAACTCTTCCATTAACTATGCAGATACAGAGGTGAGTGGACTACTCATAGACCACCCATTGCTGTCCACAAATATTTCACATGTGAGGACAATGCATCAACAACATATACTGGTTAACAATGTGGGGTTCACTTGCAGTACACCTGCCCTTCACTCGGTAGACACTCAACATTCAATTGACCAGTGGACACCGAGTGACAAGGTAGTGCTAATCAGGGGCTGGGCGGGTCCAATGAGCTATAACCTTAATTTTTACTGTGTCTCTTTATAATGTACATTTATTTGGTGTTAAGGCTGTATTACACAAGCAGAGTATCTTAAATGTGAACAAGACTATCATAATTACACTATTTTTGTATATACACTTATTTCAGTTTTAGTACAAGCAAGCAGAGTCACCTAATGTTATGTCGCCATTTAGAGAACATTATACTCTCCAGGCTTATCTGTTTAGCATCATATATTTGTAACTACACTGGTAACCATGCTCGTCACACCAGAAAAAAGCATTGCTGCTATGCACCACATAGGAATGACAATAGCATTTCCCGGGATGAATAGTCACAAAAATTCCTCAACATTACCATTAAATTGTTGAAATTAAAAAGGAATTGTTGATCACATTGAAGAAACTCCACTAAAGTAACTTTAGCTTAAACTTAAAGTGCCTGCAGATTTTTGTTTGTGTCGTAAAGTAGATTTAAAGAAACAAGCTCGCGAAGTACAACATCTCAATGGCATAGCACATAATACATGGCAACACTGAAAATAAACTAAATAGAATAATAAAAAAAAACTTTTGGACAATGATGACATACAGGGTGCACAACATTCAGAAATTCAAAGTACAAAACCTCCAGGATATACTCCGGGACTCTGCCACAT
This sequence comes from Bicyclus anynana, assembly GCF_947172395.1. NCBI lineage: Eukaryota > Metazoa > Arthropoda > Insecta > Lepidoptera > Nymphalidae > Bicyclus > Bicyclus anynana. The sequence continues at coordinate 14,590,642 of NC_069097.1, read as the reverse complement.
TGTCCAAAGTCACAGACTGTAAAGAGAGAAACAAATTGAGTAATATATTAATATATACGTACACATTGTGTTGTAATTTGTCTGCTCGGTTGGGTTTAGCTTTTCCGAAGCCGTTTTGACAATATTTCACTGGCACAGTGAAGGTGGAAGAAGGCTGGAAGAGAAATGTCTATGGTTAAATTCAGTTATTTATCCAGTCCCCCACTAATCAGAATCAGAATCATTTATTTGCAAGAAACATTACATTATATCCCACAAAAAGGATGTTATGTTTAAGTATTAATGTCTCACAATGAATATTTTTAAATAAAATAAATTTAGTACTTAAAATAACCATGTCATAAATTAATTAAAAATATTAAAATTTATTCCAATTAAATGACATGAATAATCTCCTTCACAAATTAATAAATTTAACCTAATTAATTATAATGTCTAATAATAGATGATTTTCATAGCACTATATTTATTAGCATATTCTTGAATTAGCATTATCTATTAAATACTCTTGAAATTTATGCTTAAATACTAAGTGCTAAGTGGAGTGGACCAACCATAGACCTCACAAACAACAAAACTGACAACAAACACTGGGTTGCAGCGAGTTGCTGGATGCCGGCGGCTAGAGATTGTGGTGTTTGGAAGTCCATACAAGAAGCCTATGTGTCCAGTGGACATCCATTAGCTGATAATGATGATGATAAGCTATCCTTATCCATCAGCTGATATTAGCTGGTGGAGGCTTCAGCCATGGCTAGTTACCACCCTACCATACTGCCTAGCGATTTAGCGTTCCGGTACAATGTTGCGTAGAAACCAAAAGGGGTATGGATTTCCATCCTACTCCTAACAAGTTAGCTCACTTCCATTTTAGATTGAATCATCAGTTAGAATTTGACCACAATCTCACCTGATGGTAAGCGAGAGATTGAGATTGTGGTCAAAGGCTAACTTGTAAAGAGTAAATAAATACAAAAAAATAGCCTATATAGTAGTTACAACAAAGTAGAACACATACTTTTGGTAATATCAAGATAAAAAGTTCTTTAAGTCATTGGTGTGAGAAATGTGAAACAAATGATATGTTGAATTCCTTTCATGGCATTCATTCTAAAAAATAAGATAGAACAGGTATGGAAAAGTCTAAAGATAATTTTTTGTAGATAATATAAATAAGAATATCCCACCATGATTTGCAACACTTCTAACAATCACATATTTAAATCAATTACAAAAAACTTCCATTTTTATGGAGATTAAAATCCATGTGTGACTTAGTAAAACCTTTAGGATGTGTAGCATTAAGTGGGCAGTCAGTGGGTATGTTCATATTAGAGCTTACATAGTTATGCGTCTTTTATTTGAGCTAACATTTATTGTCCACCTACACCAAAATATTACAAATTTATAGAGACTAGTTACATTTATAGAACTAATATAAATAATTTGCATCACACCAAATTGCCAAATTGAAGGGCATGGTAACGTCTTTTACAATCCGTATGACAAATTTTGGAATATCTAGCAACGTAATTTTAACCTTCTATACGTTCCTAGTTCCAGTCGAAAGATTTCCCGTCACTTCTACAAATATTCGACGGTCATTACATGGAAATTGTGTTATATATCTGATACAAATTCACTGGTTAGTTTTACCGGAGTCGATATATTTGTTTATTGATTCGCCATCAATTTGGTCATAATAAGTGATGCAATAAGGAAAAGTGAGTTTCCGTAATGACTTTAAAGCAATCTTTCTATATGCAAATAAAATATCTATTTACTTACAGTAGCTAATTATACTTTAGACAAATTAATACATCGTTCTCTAGAAAGTGCCAGAGCCTAGAATTTTCAATGGCGCAACAATTGATCGATCTGTTTTCATAACGAAAAATCAGTGTATAATGCATATTACTCACATTCTTTGCTGGTGAACGAAAGAATCGGACCGTAACTTTCAAATCACACTGCTATTTTAGCAAAATCGCACTTATTCACCAAATAAAGGAAAATTGAAATCAGAATCAGAAATCAGTATTGAACTCTCCACAGACCACAAATTATAGATATAAAAAACCTACAGACCAAAGACCTATAGAAATATGATTGAACTCATTCATCATGCTCGAATTTCCGTATTTCCCGTAGACAGAGAATTTCCCGCACGAATTAATACTAACAAAGACAATACAAACTAGAAATGCCATTTACGAATTATATAATTTCCCTATTTGTTAAAAATAATACTATCAATAATCATATATAAGAAATATCAAAAATCTCATTTATTTACGTCCTTTTTTTTAAATTGTAACAATGTTAATAAAATATAACATAAAACACTATTAAATATAAAAAAACTCAACCCCCCGTTGTGGGTCATTTGAGTGCCCAAGCAACCGATGCGATGGTTAGGGCTCCAGAGTGAGGAACCTCCTCACATTACGCGCCGTCTCAAGAATCACTGCCTTCAGTATCCGACCCTTGATTCAGCAAAAAAGCGAAAACGGAAGCGAAAGCTTATTAGGGTGTTAGTCGAAACTTTTCACTATTAGACCATTGACTAAAACTACTATCATAACAATAACAGTTGACTCAACACTCCACAAGGCGGTAATCTCATGAGTATGGTCCAAGTATTTTGATACTTTTCTTCAGCCTTATCCAAATTATGGTCATGCGGAACAGTAATATCAACAATTTATTGCACGGCCCACTGACCGATCGACTAGCACTCTATTAGCAGCAATATGCCTGTCAGTGATAAACTTCCGGTCCCAGTAGAGCAATTCATTGTTATTTTCAAGAACTGACATTGGATCGTACCTATGGTAAGGCAGCTCAGAATCAATAAGACCATCCATACTGAAGAGCAAGCTATTAGTGGATTATTTTGGCTACTTGATTACCTATGTCTGTGCAAATATTCGCCGTTGGAACACCCGGACGCAATATGTCTGAGGGACTCCCCAGGACGATGACATGCTCGACAGATGTCTAAAGTGCCATCTTTCATAATGTTTCCGGTAACCGGTAGTTTCACGTCATATTAAGTTCGTCCACAATTTTACAGATAAAACCCTCGGTTTCCTTATAGAGGTCACCGAATCGCAACCAAGTTATAGATGTTTCAATAACATAATGTTATTAATATTACATGTATTAAAATTTGTCATCATTTAAAAACTCAATAAATAACAAGCATGCGGACTTAAAATAATTAAAATAAAATAATTTGATGCTGGTAAACATAAATAAATACGTTCTGCTCAAAATTAACATTTATGTTTTAAGTGCATAAACTGGTAAATACCTAAATAATGGCAATACAATGTGACTTAGACACTATCTAATTGGTCATAGACAAGATTATACATCTAAGCAAAGAAGCATAAAAGCATTGTAAAAAGTATACATAAATTTTTTTTCCCCTTACAAAATGCAGCCAATACGGTGCCAGTGAACAAGCAAGATTAAGCAGAAAGTGATTACTGATTAACAGATAATTTTAACCAAAGAATATTTATTACTTCAACTTTAAGTGAGTAATATTTTATTAGATCTTTGACTGTCAGCAGACTGTCACTGTCAATGTCAATTTCAAATCGATTTAGGTTCATTTCTTAATAGGTTTATCTATCAATTCCTATTTCATATCCAAGTATTATTGGAGATAGATAGGCCACTCTAACTTTTTTCGGAACGCCTATGATAACGCCATCTAGTAACTAGCTACGGTATTTTCAGTATAGTATCCAATAAGTTATAAAAATAATAATGCATATTTTCTGTAAAGGAGAGAGATATTTGATATTATTTTGTAATAGTAGAAGAAACCAATCGAGAGAAACAAAAAAAAAACAAAAGTTTTCTATAGTTACCCCCGGGCTCGAAATCAGGATTATTAGATGGTACCTTTGTTGGCACCACTAGGCCAAATGACTATGTGGAACTTCGTTGAAATTAATGTACACTTACTATCTTTCTTTAATAATCCCTTTATATAAGAAATACAAACACATTTTTTCTATTACGTATCTAAATTAAAAGGATAAATATTTCCATTTTTCCGTACTTACGGTGTGTTGTGTTTTAACGTATTAAAATCTCTAAAAACATACACACCTTACGTAATTGAATTTACTATCCTGGAATCTTAAATCTAGGATGTAGATGGCGCTGCTTCATAAAGATTTCACAGGATTTCACGTTCTTATAACATGCCATATGTTCAATGTTCATATTTCCTAACTTCATTTGACGTTTCTAGTTAGTGAAGTGATCTGTGATTTGACGTTTGTGTTCTTAACCTCTAAACTAAATAAATAATAAATAATTGTAATTTTTTTTTTTGTTACATTTTAAATCATTTTTGGTTCTATTCTACTCTGAGTTTTCTGAAAACTGATATTTATATAATTTTGCTCCAAAATGAATGGACTCATAAATAATGTAGCGTTCAGGCGTAAGTATTATTGGCTTTTAAGAAAAGTTTTTGCATTGTACTCAAAGATTTTAAACCATCAAATATGTTACGTGCCTACAAAAAGACTTCAAAAAGTGATACGAATTTAGCTACTTCACTGATCGCACACATGTACAATTTTGTGTTTTTTAAATTACTCATATGTATATGTAGGTATGTTAAAAGTTTTTATTCTTCCTGACCACACAGTTCTACTTTGTGGACAATATTTAAGTATTATTTAAATAACGATCGTTGTTTACTGTGTGACTAAATGAAATTTAGACAATAAGGCACTTTTGTTTGAGTTAGTATCAACCGCTAGTGACATATCTAAAATAGAGAAAGAATTTTTATTGTTGTTCTTACTTAAAAAGGTATTTTATTTATTACATTCTGACTTAGTTAAAATGAAATCAGTCATAATTATTCTGGACAACTAACAACTAAATGTCAAAGGTCTTTGTCTTTTGGTGACAAATAAAAATAAATTAAAGAAGAAAATATATCCATTTCAGTAATGAGTCGGCCATTCTCTTGGACACAAGTAGCACATATGAAACAATGGAGAATTTCAAAGGGATTGTCAGCCAACCGCAACGCCGAAGGTGTTCTCACAGATGGGCCTGACTACACCTACTTAGATGGTAGACCTACACCTTTACTTGTAAGTATTTTAAAAATTGGATTAATATTAAGAACTTCCAGTGTGGAGTTGCCATTCCAGCACTTTGAAGCATCTATTGGCTCTTTGAAATATGTAACTTCGATTAAGTCAATTTCTTAGTTTCATGATCATCATCATCATATCAGCCAATGGACGTCCACTACAGGACATAGCCTTTTTGTAGGAACTTCCAAACATCACGATACTGAGCCACCTGCATCCAGCCAATCCCTGCAACTCTCTTGATGTTGTCAGTCAACCTGGTGGGGGGTCAACAAAACACTGCACTTCTCCTCATTTCTGATTAGATCACTTCAAAAGATACTTCTAACATAGCTCTCTCCATCTTTGAGCCTTCTTATATTAATTTTTAACCGACTTCCAAAAAGGAGGAGGTTCTATGTTTGGCTGTATGTATGTTTTTTTTTTTTTTTTTTTTTTTTTATGTATGTCCAGCGATAATTCCGTCAATTATGGACCGATTTTGAAAATTCTTTTTTTATTTTGAAGGGTTTACTTCCAGGGTGGTCCCATTTTTTTCATGTCAGGATCTGATGATGGCATCCTGGAGAAATTGAGGGGAACTTACGAAAGTTGTAGAGACGGCTAGTGCGTTTGTTAGTGTTTCCATAAGGTATTTTAAACCACTACAACTTTATGAAGGTTTGGAGTTGGTCTGATGATGGAGCCGAAACACAGACGATGGAACTCGTCAACGATTTACAGCAGTCACCTTTTGTTTGGGCTTGATTAATTTGTATTGATGAGTACTTTCCACCTATATGGGTTGTGACTGTATTAAGGGTCTGGTGATGAAGACGAGGGACAGTGAAGAGAACTCCTCGACGGTTCACAGTAGCTACCTTGTGTTTGGACTTGATAAATTTGTGTTGATGAGGACTTTCCACCTAGATGGATTGTGACTGTATTAAGGGTCTGATGATGAAGACGAGGGACAGTGAAGAGAACTCCTCGACGGTTCACAGTAGCTACCTTGTGTTTGGACTTGATAAATTTGTATTGATGAGAACTTTCCACCTAGATGGATTGTGACTGTATTAAGGGTCTGGTGATGAAGACGACGCACAGTGAAGAGAACTCCTCGACGGCTCACAGTAGCTACCTTGTGTTTGGACTTGATAATTTTGTATTGATAAGAACTTTCCACTTAGATAGGTTGTGACTGTACACACGCAGTAGGTATGCTAACACTAAAAATAAAAAAATAAAAATTTTAATAAAAAAAATTCAACCGACTTCCAAGTCAAAAAAATAATTTAACTAAAAAGCAAAAAATAACATCCTACCTATGTGCTACCTTCTGATCAGTTTGAAGGCGGTGCCAAGCCAGTGTCGTGTTTTAATTAAAGCTGTTTCTGAAATAACCACAGAAATTTTGTAGTTAAAACGTGTTTAATTAAAACATCACTGGCTTGGCACCGCCTTCAAACTGATCAGAAGGTAGCACATAGGTAGGATGTTATTTTTTGCTTTTTAGTTAAATTATTTTTTTGACTTGGAAGTCGGTTGAATTTTTTTTATTAAAATTTTTTTAGATTAGATTTCTTAGTTTAGTGAATTGTAAAATTTCTGTCTTTTGTTTTAGGTATTTGTTGTCTTTTGTGTATTATGTGTGTGTGTGTCCAAATAAAAAAATTTTCTTTCTTTCTTTCTTTCTTTCTTAATTTTCATATAAGCGAAGTTCTTCTTATAAGCGAAGTAATTCTTTTGAGAAAATAATGATTGTAAACCATAACTTCAGCTTTTCAACTCTTGTTGAAAAGTGCAATGGTGCTATATTATGGAATAATGTCATTAAACAGGTTATAAGGAGCCATGGGATGGTTTCTTAAGTATGTGTGTGTTTGGAAATCCTTACAAAGAGGCGTAAGTCTAGCAGTAGATGTCCATTGATGAGGACAATGAATATTATGAATGGATGAAGTTTGGATGTATCATTATTTGTTACTTAGTTATTCCAGCATGGCTGAATAGATCTGGATGAAATAGTTGTTCCAGTTCCATCTCTTTTGTCTTAATGCAATGAAAGAGATATCTGTATTTTAGGTTGCACCCCCATTGGTTGAAATTTGTTTTCAAGTATTTCTCTCCATAACATTATAAAGTTCACATGTTACTGGTGGGATATCAGCTTGATCTGTCAATTATTAATATAAAAATAAATTAAAGTTATTAATATTTTTATTTCTTTTGATTCTAGGTAAAGCAAAAGATGAGGATGCTTAAACAACAGAATTACGCAAATCAAATTGTCACATTGTGTTCTGAATTAGATTTTGCTAAAAAGAGACACCAAGAAATCTTAAATGCTAAAGAGCAAGAGAGACAGGATATAATCAATGACCGTTTAAAACCTAAAGGGAAAGTTATGTTAAAGAAAAAGTAGTTTATTTAATATTTTAGAATTATAAGTGTAGTTTAGTTAGAGATAGAATAAACACTCATTAAGAAATGCTTCTTTTTCTTTCTAAAGATCACAGTACTTAACAAATTGGCCCCTTTGCAACTCAAGCTGTATTCTCCAGTCAGTATTCTATGAAACTCCTTACTGCAAAGATTTGTATTAATTATTATTAATGCATTCATCATCATTATCATATCAGCCGATGGACATCCACTGCAGGACATAGGCCTTTTGTAGGGACTTCCAATCATCACGATACTGAGCCACCTGCATCCAGCGAATCCCTGCGACTCGCTTGATGTCGTCAGTCCACCTGGTGGGGGGTCGGCCAACACTGCGCTTACTAGTGCGGGGTCGCCATTCCAGCACTTTGGGACCCCAACGTCCATCGGCTCTTCGCACTATGTGCCTCGCCCATTGCCACTTCAGCTTCGCAACTCGTTGAGCTATGTTGGTGACTTTGGTTCTTCTGCGGATCTTCTTATTTCTGATTCGATCACGCAGAGATACTCCTAACATAGCTCGTTCCATCGCCCACTGTGTGACTGAGCCTTCTTATTATTATTATTAATGCATTAATTAGTTAATATTGTCCTTATTTGCCTGAATGTCTCAAAAATCAATATATTTAGAGATATTTGTCATCATCCCCATTCTATAACAGAGGTACCTACCTCTGTTATACATAAAATGGGGATTATGATTCATGATCATAATCCCCTGCCATTAAATAAGAGTAGGTGTAGAGAGTACAGTCCATGATGACGCGTCCCACACTTTTATGCAATAGCTTAGAGTCCAATAAAAACTGCAAGAAAGTGAGATCTATTATTATGCAACAAGTAGCAATGTGTGCCCACGCTCACAAAATTAAATCAAAATTAATTTCATATTTGACTAGAAGTATGATTGACAAAGTTTGGCAAAGATTGGGGCAGGCGTCTTCGTGAATAGGGATGATGACAGTTTTTTAAATTGTATATAAATTAAGAGTATCCTAATAGTAAATCAATTTTGTCAAAGTAATAGGGTATCTGCGATCATTACTTTCGGAGCTACAGGGATTTAAAACGTCAGATTTGCGGCGCTGCCGCGGATCCTTGAAAAACGCTCCGTTCAAAATGGCACGAGTTAGTGACGTCGTTGGCTCGCTGATCGTTAGATTTGTACGGGCGTTCAAACAAAATTACTAATATCTTTGTTAATTGTGCGTTTATGTTAATAGTTCATTTATTGAAAAATGTCACATTTAATGTAAGGAAGCTAAAACTGTATGAATTTTGATCTAATTAAGATAAAAGATTTTTATTAGATTTTGAAATTTTATAATCTTATTTATTTTGCAAATATCCAGTCAATCTTTGCTTTTTATGTATAAATTAGTTAACATTGACCTTATTTATCCGAATTTATTATAAAAATCAATATATTCCAACCTAGTCATCATCCCCATTGAACTTACTATAGGTATCTATAGCCCGCGCGACTGACCTAGACGTTTCGCGCGTCTTTTGTTTCATGGTAGGTATTTGCATAAGGTACCGGTATTTGGACGTAGATTTTTTAGACACACGTGAAACATTATTTAAACGAAAAAAATATTTATGAATACTTTAATTTAAAATGTTTTAGATGGTCATACCTTATACTTTTCTCTAGGACCCCCAGGACCTTTGTTGAAAAGAGCATTATCAACTCTGAGAGGTCGTCAAAATTCTTTCAGTGTCCACACAATAGAATTATCCCTTAAATTGTTGCATGATATTCATTGTGACTAAAATAGCCTTCCGCCATGCTTCCCGTCCCTAATGAAGCGTGAAGAGCAACGGAGCGTGGCGCACATGGCCATTGTCGAAGCTTGCAGAAAAGCCCGTGAAAATTTCACTTGTTTCGGGAAAAATGGAGATTTCAATCCGGCCTTTCGCACGTTCTTGGATGGACCGATTTGCATGATTGGCTGCCTCTTATTTCCTCGCAACTCAGCGTAGCTTGTCAATTATGTATATCGGTCTGCAATTCAAAATATGAGTACTATATTCATTGATACCTACCTAATAGAATAAGCCTTGCAGCTGAAGAATAGGAGCAAGATACAATGTTATATCTGAGACTATGAAGGTGCCTTTTGTACATCGGTTTTCGTTTTGACAAATATCTACAGCCCTACTCCATGTGTAGGTACTTTACCAACAAACAAATTAAAAATGAGGGTATAAATCCTTAGTCATTTGGCACCCAATAATATTAACTTACATAAACTTGTTGTTAAATTAATTAAAATAAATTCAATTAATAAGTTTAGAACAATTATATTATAGTTAATATATTTTAAATAACATGTTATAAACATCATCATCATCATTATCAACCCATATTCGGCTCACTGCTGAGCTCGAGTCTCCTCAGAATGAGAGGGCTTAGGCCAATAGTCCACCACGCTGGCCCGATGCGGATTGGCAGACTTCACATACGTAGAGAATTAAGAATATTCTCAGGTATGCAGGTTTCCTCACGATGTTTTTCCTTCACCGTTTAGACACGTGATATTTAATTTCTTAAAATGCACGCAAATTCAAAAAAATATCTACTAATCTGTATTAAAAAGACGTATATGTGTAAAAACATTCTACATATTGAAAAACAATCAAATTGCAATTATCAAACTTGAGTCTTCATTTTGTTTTAAATTTGGCCGTGGATTTCAGTCTCCACTTTCATTAGACAAACTCTACTGTCTCGTACAAACGCCAGTCCGTCAGTGTTGCCAAACGTACGATTTAAATCATATTTGTACGACTTTTTGGCTCTTGTACGATGTGCGATCGAGCAACCGAAATCGTAAGCAAAATTAACGATCTTTCAAATCTTCCCATCATCTTATCGAACTAAAAATATTAACTAGTCGACGAAAAATTAACCTGCTGCTGATGATTCGTTGGTTTGGAAAGAAAATACTAACAATATAAACAATAGTTTTTAAGCCAGAAATCTGTTTTTTTTTGAATAAATTTTAATAAATAAAACAGTCTTGTTTCCTCGTCAGAATCCATTTTGTTACTGAATGTGCTATACGTCGTTAATTCGCTACAAAACCGCGACAGAAACGTTGCGAATCCGCCACACCTCCGCGACGTGTTCGCGATGCATTCGCTGCGCGCCCGCTCCGCTTTTCAAACGCTGGCAAACCGCTAGTATGGTAAGGCCCTTAGTGATTTTTCGTTTCCACGATCGTCTAAAATCATAATTTCAACGAAATGAGTAAAAAAATTAGCTATCTCTAAAACAACGTTCTACCTACTAGGTACCTTCTTCTTCAACATAAACTAAACCTAAGTCACTTTACGTAGCACCCTGATATTTTTAATTTATTAATAAAAAAGACTAATAATGCTACAAAGTGCCTCCTGTGAGGTTTGAACTCACGACCCCTGGTTTACGAGACCAGTGCTCTACCACTGAGCTAAAGAGGCTATAGCACCTGGTGTAAAATTTTTCATCGTTTGCCCATTATGCGTAGTGGTGTATCAAAAAGAAAGGGTTTTAAAGATTTTTCCCGTACCTTGAGGAACAAGTGATGTCATCTTTCTGATAATGATTGTCAAACATATCAAACCCTTTTTTGATGAGTACCTACTGTTTAACAACAAACAAATTAAAAATGAGGGTATAAAGCATTAGTCATTTCATACCTAATAATGATACTGAATTTTATACCTGATAATGACAAGACAATTGTCTTGTTCTTGAATTAATAAAAATAAATTTGGTTAATAAGCGTAGAACAACTAGATAGTAGTTATTATATTTTGAATAACATTTAATAATACATTATTTAAAATAAATAAGTTATGAAATGACGCGCGTTTTCTACCTTCATTTCTAATTTCTTTGTTGGTAAACAGTACTCATTAGGAAGGCTGTATTCAAATATTACTATTATAAATATTAATGTATAATTGTATGTATAAAGTATTTTGCGTCATAAAAGAGAGGATATGGAGCTTAGATCCACCACGCTCCTCCAATGCAGATTGGCAGGCTTAATTTGGTAATGTCTACGCTGGTAACAATTGCTACCAGATTTTAATGATAACGACTAAGAACGACTACCTCAGAACTACCCTACTCGGAGCTGAGAATTTTTACCGAGAATTTCTTGGAAGAAAGAAACGTTCTATATTTCGCAATCCGAATCAGAATTCAAACAATAATATAAACAGCCACAAAATCTTTATATTATACACTGTAACGCCCGCGACGTTGTTTGCGAAAAAACCGGTCGGAGAAATTTAATTATTATAGTACATAAAACCCAGTAAGTGTTAATCGTATGCTATGGGTATTAAAAGATAGCTGCTGTGCTGATATACAAAAAACTATATAAACTAAATATAACTTAAAGTTAAGTAATTATGAATTAAAATGTATACATTCAGCATTCATTCTAAAAGCACTTTTGTAATAAATTGATGAATCTATACTAATATTATAAAGCTGAAGAGTTTGTTTGATTGAACGCGCTTCTCAGGGACTTCTGGTCTGAAAAATTCTTTCAGTGATATTCTTTCAGTGAAATAGCCTATTTATCGAGGAAGGCTATATATTATCCCCGTATTCCTACGGGAACGGGAACCACGCGAGTGAAACCGCGCGGTGTCAGCTAGTTATTATATATATAAAAGGTTTATAAAAACCACTTTCCTGAAAACTCCTTAAAGAAAAATATATTAAACAAGTGGGGAGAAATTCAGGTGGTAACGTTGCCCTCACAAAAGGGCTTTAATTGAAAAAGATTTATTACCAGGGTTGCCACAACTTATTATGAAAATTATGTAAAGAATTTCCATTTTAGAATAGGACACAATAACTTATGTTTGCATATCTACTGCCTTTGAAATGAGCTGAGTTTAGTGATAATGCATGTTCTGTATCTGTCACTATAATGTAATTTCATTTACAGATTTTAAAAGCAATTTTAAAACGTCAAGTCTGACTATTTGTAGCGACTCTACCTACTACGGAAGTAGGTTTTGTACTTTTATATTTACGAAAATTTTTGATTCTGGTAGTTTTTTCATTTCCTGGTTGCTCAGTTAGCTACCAGAATCAAGAATTTGCGTAAGTAAAAAAGCTGATCTTACATAGATGTACAAAATATTCTAGGGATCCCTGACTAATCAATTAATTACAAAAGTGCTTTGCACAATTTATCTAACTTTAAGTTCTATTTAGTTTATACTTTAAAATTTGGTAGTTGACAGCCCTGTGCGGGGTCCTCGACTGGATGAAGGAAGCCGTTTCGACATCGGGTTACTATCTCTCCGGATTTCATAATCAATATGTGGTTTTGATCCGATTAATCCGGTACTCAGTTCATTTTAATTGAATAGGTATATAGGTGTATAGGTATAGTTTTGACCTCTCTGGCGCAGTTTTTTATTCTTTTACAAGTTAACCCTTGACTACAATCTCACCTGATGGTAAGTGATGATGCAATCTAAGATGACATCGGGCTAACTTAGTAGGTGGAGGATGAAAATCCACATCCTTTTCGGTTTCTACGCGAAAAAATAGCTATGGTTAAGAGGTCCTTGGTTCGATTCCTGGTTTGGAGATTTTACATTGCCTTACCCCTCTCATTCTGAGAGGAGGCTCATGTTCAGCAGTGAGCCGAATATGAGTTGATAATGATGATGAATGATCATAATGACGATATGTTTAGTTACACATAATATCAACGAATCTATCCCTCGTTCGTATTAATTAACGCCTGTACTAGAGTACTCTGATTGGCTCATCCCACCATATTAAACCGATGACATATGTGTTTCCGACATCTATCGGAACTCGTGAAATGTTAATAAGTGTTTTCATACGTCTATGGTTCACCCGGCTTTATTTTACAGTTTTCGGATCACGTTGTCATAAAAACTCGTCACTATGCGTTATTATATGCTATGGTAGCTACATTATCAGCGAGTTACATTTGTATACTCGTATTCCAATGGGAATGGGTAGAGACTTCAGTAGAGTCAGCTGACAGCTGACTGACAATTCAATAAGCTCACATGCGTCCCATAACACTGATCGTGTATTGGTCGCTGCCGGCATGATGTCATGCAAATTGCAACCAACACACGATCAGTTTTATTGGCTGTCAACCCGTTAGCGCTGCAAGCATGAGAGCTTATTGAATCCTCAGTAGCTGGCTCTAAGCCGCATTAAGTAACTTCGTTACAAATGTATTTATTAATTCTCATTTAGATCGTACTTAAATTAAAAGAGCTAAAGAGACCCTACTTTATTAGATTACGGGTTGACTTCGAGTCGAGGGTTCCAAAAAAGGAATTTTATATGCGGACCCCGGCCATACAGTGATAGACATAATAAATTCCCCTTCAGAGATCCATTACGTTGGACAGGTTGAAAGTGGTGTTTAATTTTGTGCCCAAGGGATTTCAAATTAGATCCTGTTTAGTGAATAATTAATTTTCTTTTTATTCATTGACAAGTTAGCCCTCGATCTCATCATTATCAACCCATATTGGGCTCACTGGCAGCTGAGCTCGAGTCTCCGCTCAGAATGAGAGGGGTTAGGCCAATTGCCCACCACGCTGGCCCAATGCGGATTGGCAGACTTCACACACGCAGATAACAAAGAAAATTCTCTGGTATGCAACTTTGATCACGATGTTCTACCTTCACCGTTTGAGACACGTGATATTTAATTTCTTTAAATCCACACAAGTGAAAAGTTGGAGGTGCATGTCTTGGACCGGATTCGAAACTACACCCTTCGGAATCGGAGGCAGAGGTCGTATCCACTGGGCTATCACGGTTTTACGATCTCATCTGATGTTAATCGACGATGCGGTCTAAGATGAAAGCGGGCTTACTTCGCAGAGGTACAAGATCATTCTATGTGTTCATGTGACGGTTTTTACGTAGCATTGCACCGGAACCGTAAATATTTACGTCATCATTAACGACCCATATTCGGCTCACTGTTGACCACGAGTCTCTTTTCAGACCGAGAGGGGTTAGGCTAATAAAAGCCACACTGGCCCGATGCGGATTGGCAGACTTCACACACGAAGAGAATTAAGAAAAATATTAGGTTTCCTCACGATGTTTTTCCTTCACCGTTTGAGACAGGTGATATTTAATTTCTTAAAATGCACACAACCAGAGCCGTGATAGCCCAGTGGATATGACCTCTGTGTTTAATCCGGTCCGGGCATGCAACTTTTCAGATAAATGTGCCTTTTAAGAAATTAAGTATCACGTGTCTCAAATGGTGAAGGAAAAATATTCATACCTGAGAATTTTCTTAATTCTCTAGGCGTGGGAAGTCTGTCACATTGGTGCGTCACACCAGCGTGGTGGATTAAGGTTTGACCCCTCTTATTCTGAGAGGAGACTAGTGCTCAACAGTGAGCCGAATATGCGTTGTTAACCTTAGACTTCGACTGTGATCACACCTGATGTGCGAGAGAGGTCACGACTGATCCATGGATTCACCGTGAGGGTGCCGGGTCCATCGCGTGGTAAAAAATTAAACTCCGAGCAAAGTCCAGGACTTGTGACCAAGTTAACTTGTGGGTTATGGAATTCCTGAAAAGTTAGACTGGGTTCGGACTACGCCCTCCAGCGGAATCAAAGGCAGAGGTCCTCTCTTCTCCCCATCCGCTAAATATCAAAGATAAATCGAATGCGTATGTGACGCATTTATGACGTTGAAATCAGAGACGCGATTTAGCCGTAAGCGTGGTAGCCGGTTAAGCCGTTTAACTTACTCTGCCCTAGTGGGGCCAAGATTAAGTATTTATAATACTTTACAAACAAAGGATTATTGTATCCCGAAATATAACGGCTCTTATTGGAGAATCGAATTGGCGCCTGTGTGTCGAAACTCCTGTCGAATTGTTATTGGCTAAGTGGATGCTTCGACAAGGGTTGATATTCCATCTGCGTTACGTAATTCTAACACAAAGGAATGTTGCGTGGTTTTTGTACAATGCAGCTTAAAGAGTTATAAATAACTTACAATTATTATATAACCTAAATATTAATGCATCGCCACAAAGGTACTCGCGGCTGCCATTGGATGCAAAAAGCTAAAGATAGTGCGGGCTGCCGCTGATTAAAAGAGGCCTATGTCCAGCAGTAGATGAATAATGGCTGATGTTGATGACCATGATACTGCTTACAGTATCATCATCATTACCATCATCAGCCATTATAGTCCAAATTGCACGTTTTTTACTTATAAAAACATGCAATTTAGATCATAAAGGTCTATAAAATACTGAGTTTTCTTTATTTAAAGACATTTTCAGTAAAAATTCAGTTATAAGTTAGGAAGTTGAAGGAGTCCCTATGCCTCGGAGAGCACGTTAAGGCGGTGGTGGTCATCATCTTTAACATCTTGTAATGGTTGTTAATGAATTTACCATTATCACCCTAAGCGCGCCAACCCGCATTGTAGCAGCGGGGTGGATCTAACCTTCATATTCCCTTTCTTTTAAGGAGGGAGGCTTGACCCTTAGTAGGCCGATAAAATAGATTGATAATGATGAAACTCGCTCATATCTTATAACTTGTACCAAACATTATCTAAAGCCGACCGACCGTGGCTCAAGGGGAGCGGATAGCGGAATTTAATCAGCGGTCGGCTTTTGTGCGATTGTGGGTAGCTAAGCAACTTGCGCCGGGCACTTAGATTGAGTATGGGCACAGAATAAACAATATGCCCATGCTTTTTAATATTGCTAAGTGCCCATGATACTAGCGCTACTGTTGTGTTTTTTGTCTGTTTGTCTGTCTGTCTGTCTGTCCGTGTTTTTTTGTAATTCGGGCATCACGTTGAAACTAGTTTACGAATTCAAATGAAACTTGGCACGGTTTGAGACCATAATACGGAGAAGGTTACAGGATACTTTTTATTGCGAAAATAAAAAGGGGGTGAAATTAGGGGTTGAAAGTTTGTGTGGAAAGTCCTTCATTTTTTTAGAGTTACGGTTTTAAAAATTTGTTCATAAATCAAAAAAAACGAAATATAATTCATAAATTTTTAAAATTTTACCCCTAAAGCGGTGAAATAGGGCTTCAAAGTTTACAGTGATTTCCACGCGAACGAAGTCGCGGGCGTCCGCTAGTTCATACAAATAAATGAAATTGAAGGGCACTTTAAAGAGACAATAACCCACTAGGTATAATAAAAGTGGCCTCAGATTATAATACAAATGGAAGCCTTTGACGTCCGGGCTTAAGTCGTAAACCGAAGAGCGTTTGTTAGGGTCTGTTGATACTTGTCATTGTCAGGGACTTCCGGACATTGTCCTGAAAGGGCATAATATATTGGGATTTAACTTGTGTCCTGCAGAAATGTATGAGTAGGTACCTATAAACTAATACTCATAATATGATTATTGGAAAGTGAGTTCGTTCGTTTGTTACGCTTTTACGCCTAACCCCATTAAACCGATTTTCAAATGAAAAGCTACATTCCCAGCGAGTAAATAAATAGCCTTGTTTTTATTTTTTTTCTCATCTTCACAAATTTCGCTTTACGTTCACGCTTCACGCAAAAAAACGTTTCTTTTTACTTTCGAATATTATAGGGACAACTAGTGCGTTTCTTAATGTTTTCACTAAGTATTTAAAAGCACTACAAATCAATGAAGGTCTGGTGTCAATTTGATGATGAAACCGAAGCACAGATGAGGGAACGCCTCATCGATTTACAACAGTTACCTTGTGTGGGCTTAATTAATTTGTATTGATAAGCATTTTACGTCTAGAAGGGTTGTGACTGTCATTATGGGTGTGGTGAAGGAAACGAGGCACAGTTAAGGTAACTCCTCAACGGTTTACAGTGGCTACCTTATGTTTGGGTTTGATGAACTTGTATTGATGAGAACTTTACATCTGAATATGATGTGACTGTCATTAGGGGTCTGGTGATGGAGACGAAGGGCAGCTAAGGTAGCTCCTCAACGGTTTACAGTAGATATCTTGTAATTTGGGCTTGATTAATTTATATTGATAAGAACTTTACATCTAGATGGGTCAACACAAACAAAGAACGGGGAATGATGTATGCAAGTAAAGGTTAAAGTAGTATTTTTAAAATTGGTTTGGTTGATTGTATCACCGTACTAATCATTTTAACACTTATAACATGGTATTACTAAAATGGAAAAATAAAAATTTAAGCAGCATGTTGCCTCTCTGTTGGCTTACAACTTAAACGAGTCAGTTACAAGTGTTGTAACACAGTCTATTGACATTAATATGACATGTAATAATAGTAGTTATGTTTCTATTGACCAGAGTACGAATGATAGTACTGTCTCAATTGTTAATTGTAATTTAACCGATCCAGTTACAAGTATTGTAACGCAGTCTTTTGACATTTTTACAACCTGTACTAATAGTACAAATATTTCTATACCTGACCGCAGTACCAATCCTGGTACTGTTACAATTGAAAATTTTTTAAACTAGAAGATACGACAACGGAGATGCACTGTAACATTAACCTTGTACACCAAAACATACAGAGCATCAACGGCAAGGAGTTAGAAGTTGAACTATTTGTAGAAAAATTCAATATACACATATTATGTATTACGGAGCATTGGCTCACTAACTCACAGCTGTCAGTTCTTAATATTAATAATTATTCATTGTCAAGTGTGTTCTTCAGAAGGGCTGGTCATGGTGGCTCCTTAATTTTCTTACATAATAACTTAAAATGTAAGGATAGAAAAGATATAGTTCGTCTTTCTGTGGAATGCATTGTTGAACTTTCTTGTGTGGAGTTGGAACAAATTATTATAGTATGCGTGTACAGACCCCCTCCTGCTGACTTTGATCAATTTGAAGAGGTAATGGAAGATGTAATGAGGCGATTGTGCACATCTTCCAAACAAATATTGATTTGCGGCGATTTTAATGTTGATATTCTAACAGTCAGTGAAAGTAATATCTAATATAATTGATGTAATTGCTCCCCACTTAGCCATTATTTTTAATGAATGTGTGGACTTAGGTATTTTTCCGAACCTAATGAAGCATGGCAAATTGATACCACTTTTTAAATCAGGAGACAAATCAGATCTTAATAATTATAGACCGATTACAATATTGCCAACACTTAGCAAGGTCTTTGAAAAAATCATATTAAATCAACTTTTATGTCATTTTAATTTAAATAACTTGTTTCATCCTGAACAGTATGGTTTTACAAAAGGTCGCAATACAACTGATGCAGGGGCTAAACTTTTAAAACATATTTATGAAGCATGGGAAGGTTCTAAGAATGCTATTGGTGTGTTCTGTGATCTGTCCAAGGCGTTCGATTGTGTTGACCATAACACCCTTCTACTCAAGTTAAGCCACTATGGCATCAAAAGTGTTGCACTCGATCTCATTGCCTCTTATCTCAGTGATAGAACGCAGAAGGTATGCATAAATGATATAAAGTCGCACGGTTCCACTACCATAATGGGCGTCCCACAGGGTTCAATTCTGGGTCCTTTTCTATTTTTAGTGTACATAAACGATTTACCATACCATGTCAGCGGCATATGTGAGATTGTACTGTTTGCTGATGACACATCCTTAATTTTTAAGTCCGACAGAAATAAAGATAACTCTGACGACGTAAACCGTGCCATATCGCATGTGTCGCATTGGTTCACTGCAAATAATCTACTTTTGAATGCCAAGAAAACTAAATGTATTGAGTTTTCATTGCCAAATGTTAAAAAATTAGATAAGTCTATAATGATCGATGGTGAAACACTGGAAATGGAGAGTTCCACAGTTTTCCTGGGAGTGACCTTGGATTGTAAACTTCAGTGGGGTGCTCATATAGAAAAACTGTCTGGTAAACTTAGCTCAGCGGCATTTGCCGTGAGAAAAATAAGACAGTTTACTGATGTTGATACAGCTAGGCTTGTTTATTTTGCGTACTTTCACAGCGTAATGTCTTACGGTATTTTATTGTGGGGCAAGGCTGCCGATATACAATCTATATTTGTTCTTCAAAAAAGAGCAATTCGAGCAATATATCAATTAAAATCACGCGAGTCCCTCCGTCAAAAGTTTAAAGAAATAGGTATACTAACAGTAGCCTGTCAATATATATATAACAGTATAGTATATGTAAGACAAAATATTAATTTGTACAAACGAAAAGGAGATTTAAACCCACGTCTTACTAGACACGGGCATAAGTTAGTTATTTCTGCATATCGTCTCCAAAGAGTAAAAAAATCTTTTGTAGGTTTGGGTGTACTCTTCTATAATAAGATCCCCAAGACTGTGATGGACCTGCCAATGCATAGCTTTAAGCAATGTGTTAAAAAACATCTACTTAGTCGAGGGTACTACAACATTGATGAGTTCCTTAATGATAAAGATGCTTGGAGGCCGTTGGATCAGCTTCCACCGTCACACAGGAAGTAAAACTATAAAAAATGTAAACAGTAATTGTTATTAATTGTAAATTATAATACTGTATGACTTTTTCAAAAGAGCAACTGTTGAGTTTCTTGCCGGTATCTTCTCAGCAGAACCTGCCTTCCGAACCGGTGGTAGAATCTTTACAAATAGTCAACTGACGTGTCAAAAGTGCTTGTAAACTGAGCCTACTTGAAATAAATGATTTTTGATTTGATTTGATTTGATTTTAATAAAAAAATACAATTGACTTCAAAATTATAAAAATGTTTGTACTAAAAATCTACAATAAATTTGCAGCAAATAAGATTGAAGGCGGTACAAAGTTGGTGATGTATTATTCAAGCCGTTTAAATAAAAAAAGAAGGATTTTCAGACAGTTCTTTCAGAAACGGCTTTAATTAACACAGCACTACCTTGGTACTGCCTTCAAACTGATAGCACTGAGCAATCTGAGAAGGTAGCACATACGATGTTATTTTTCGCTTTTTAGTTTTTTTTATATAGCATTTTTATAATGTTAAAGTCGGTTGTATGTTTTACATTTTTTTGATTATAATATTAGTATAGATTTTGTATGTAATCAAATTTTGTTTTATACCCTGACGTTATCCTTATTGTACCCTGACCTCAACATCTGAAGGCACCATTAATAAACATAATACTTTGGAATTTGGAAGGATCCAAAGCTCTGTCAGCGTCTCATTAGCTTTGATCGTTGTGAAAGTTATCCGTTACGTTTGTGTAGGTATCCCTGTGTTTTATTTTAATGAAGGTTCCGATTTATTAAAGGTAACTATTTATTTATTTATTTATTCATTTAAGTTACATTTCCATTATAATATATGTGCTACCTTACAAGCTATTACTACTTTACAAGCTTTTATTTTACTTGTGAGTATGAGAGAGCCGTGATAGCCCAGCGACGACCTCTGCCTCTGATTCCGGAGGGTGTGGGTTCAAATCCTGTCCGGGGCATACACCTCCAACTTTTCATTTTATGAAATTAAATATCACGTTTTTCAAACGGTGAAGGAAAAACATCGTGAGGAAACCTACATAACAGAGAATTTTCTTAATTCTCTGCGTGTGTGAAGTCTGCCAATCCGCATTGGGCCAGCGTGGTCGACTATTGGGCTAATGCCTCTTATTCTGAGTGGAGATTCGAGCTCAGCAGTGAGCCGAATATGGGTTGATGATGATGTGAGAGTTATTTCGCAAGAAAGGGGTGAAACAGGGGTTGATACTTTGTATGGAAAGTCTTCGAAAGAAGAAAAAAAAGTCGGACGAAGTCGCGGGCGTTGGCTAGTGATAACATATAGCTATATTTAACACTTTAATTCTACCGGGGTTGTCTACAAAATGTGGAATTCACCAATTTAATACAAATTAAGTTTCCCCGACCTACTGTAATTTAAAACTTAAATTAAAATTCAACTCTAACAGACATACAATAAAAGCCAATTTTCTTTAGCACTTCCTACTGCAGTTAAACTGATAGAAATTATCTTGTTACACGTAAATGGAAAATCGAACCTTAAATGTATGTATATAAGGTATTTTGTTAAATAAAAGCTTTGTATATTGTATGGCAAAGACAGGGTAACATGTTGCGGTGAGTCTTGTGATGCGTTTAACGCCCTCCCTAATTTGACATGTTAATAGAAGCATAAGGCTGCCTTTGTACAAGAGATGTGTTAAAGTTTCAAGCTGAATATATAAAGCAAGCTATACAATGCAACGGTATAGTTTATCTACCTCAGTAGGTATAATATTGTGCCAACGACATATTATCTTGGGAAGAGAAAAAGATAATAATTGTTTTAATTTAGTTACCTTTTTTTTGTCCTTCTAAAAGTTGGTGGCAACCATAGAAATCTTAATAACAATAGTGTTATTAAGATTAATACGGTGGCAACCCTGATCACTCACTGCTAGTACGAGATCCGGTATAAGAGATATATACACTCATCTGTTATTAATTTGTGATGAGAAATATATGATGTATAATATTTACAGTCACACATAAATTTCTAACGCCGCATCCTAGACTATACGCTAATGTGGCCGCATGCAACGAAAGCTAGTGCTATCGAGCATACCATTTGCTTCTATAATGCTCCTGCAATTTGGCTGAAATCGGAAACCATAATTTACATCAATGTTTCAAATAAAAGTTGTTACATAAAGATGGACATATAGTTAGCTCTCATATAAATTTCATATCAAGTACCTTGAACAAAACTTTTATTATTATATAATGGTTAATTTATTTTACTATCATCCGCGAAAAGCCGACGAACCCATGCGACAAGGTCACAGTCCGACAGAATACTCTCTACGTACGTTTCACCCCGGAGCATCCTCAGGAGATGTTGACTCTACAACGTGCAATTGCAAAGTTGTAGAGATGATAGCAAATAAATAAATCATTATATAATCATGATGAACTTCCGCAAAGTGAACGCCTTCTATCCAATATTTAAAACTTTTATTCTTCTAATCTAAATATAACTCTGACTGACATAGTGATCTATGAACGCACAGCCCAAACCACTGGACGGCTCGGGCTGAAATTTGGCATACAGGTAGATGTTATGCCGTAGGCATCCGCTGAGAACGGATTTTGATCAATTCAAAGGGATAAAATAGGGGTTGAAAGTTTGTATGGAAAGTCCTTAAGTTTTAGAGTTACAGTTTTAAAAATTTGTTCATAAATCAACAAAAAAATCAGAAATATAACGTTATTCAAGAATTTTTAAAACTCAACCCCTAAAGTGGTGAATTTCCACGCGGGCGAAGTCGCGGGCATTTACTAGTGTATTATAAAGGCGAAAGTTTGTGTGTGTGTAAGTATGTTTATGTTCCTCCTTTACGCTGCGAATACTAAAGCGATTGGTCTGAAATTTGGAATGGAAATAGATTTTACTCTGAACAATTATATCATCAATAAATAGATTTTACTCTATTAACATTTAGGCTACTTTTCATTCCGGAAAAATCCATGGTTCCCGCCGGATTTGTGAAGAACTGAATCCCACGCGGGCGTCCGCTAGTTATTAATAAAGAATCAATGGAGGCCTTTTCTCGCAGACGCGCGTAAAAATAAGTGATTTTCTTTGAAGCTTACGACTATGAGGAGCCACTTGATGTGGTTTTACAAGTATTTTATAACTCCTCTCAGCGGGGATTTGACGATCTAACGATTCTTGTTTTAGAGTTTTTTAGATCAAATAAAGTGCCTTCTTTTTATGCGTTTGGTTTTTTTTTTATGTTTAAGGGACTAGTTCATAAAAGCTGCAGTCATTATCGGCCTATTTTAATGGCCTTAGATAGACTCTCTTCGTATAGGAGAAGGGATATGGAGCTTAGATTCACCATGTTGCATTAATATGGGTTGTCGGGATAAAAGCTGCAAAACAAAATTATTGCCTTATTGGGTAGAGGTGGGTAGGATGAACCATCACAATTATCAAAGAGTAATCAATAATTATGGTAGTCAGTGAATTTACAAGCATGTTTTACACCTACTTAGAGGTTTCTCTGAGAGTTGCATTTCTTTATTTTATACAACAAAGCCAAATCGCTTCAGTAGGAGCGCAAACATACGAGCACAAATTTTTGCCTTTAAAATATTAGACAATTATATATACTTACTACCAGACGTATCGCAGGCTGGAAGATGGCTTGAAAAGAAAACGTTCCACCACCATAGTTTTCTTCATAGTTTTGTCCGACTCGCCATGAATCTCACGAAATTGTTCTGAATAATTTTTTTCAGGGCCCAAAAAATATTAAGATTCGCTTACGTGATCCGATTCCAATCCGGGATATAAAGGACACGAATATTGTGGACATACTAATCCTGAATCCAAAATATTCAGGGGACATCTTTGGCATATTCTCCGTTAAGCAGCATGGATATGTACGATTTCAATCCGAAGCATAATATATTCAAGGTATTCTAACGGATGACTAAGAGAAATCGCATGATGGTAGTTTGGCTAGTGGGAGGCTTTGGCCGCCGTTAGTTACCACCCTGCTGGCAAAGATGTACTGCCAAGCGATTTACTGTTCTGGTACGATGTCGTGTAGAAACCTGAAGGGGTGTGGATTTTTATCCTCCCCTTAACAAGTTAGCCGGCTTCCATTTTAGATTGCATCATCACTTACCATCAGATGGGAGAGATTGTATTCAAGGGCTAACTACACATACATACAAATAGTTGCTTGAGTTTATGCTAATTTTTTTTTGCAGAGAGAGTCATGGCATTTGCTAGTTTACTCTATAATTGATTTAATTGTACCTTTCTCTGTGTAAACAAAACAATATTTACATTTTTGCTATCACGTGAGACAGCAGTTTACTGTAATTAAATAATATATAAGAAACAAGAACGTAATATAATAGACAATGATTTATTGCAATTGAAGCTCTATAATGTTAAACCTTAGGTTGACTTTCCATTGCGACAAGCAAGTATGTAATTCTCTTTATTCTGCATGGAGGAGGCATGTTAACCGCAAACATATCGCTAGCTCTAACTACACACCTATATATCCTAGTCCAATGATATTTTATACTAGAGATCGGGCTAGTGCCGGATTTTGCATTACCAGCGCCATTGGCGAGATTTTTGCAGCGCCTCTTTCCCATTGAAACCCTTAAGAACAAAAATTTATTTATTTATTATTATAAGTATAGATTACTAGCGAAAACCCGCGACTTCATCAGCGTGAAATTCAATTTTTCACAAATCCCGCATCTCGCTTGATATCCTCCCATTTAGTGGGTGGTCGCCATTCCAGCACCTTGGGACCCTAACGTCCATCGGCTCTTCGAACTATGTGCCCTACCCATTGCCACTTCAGCTTCGCGATTCGCTGAGCTATGTCGGTGACTTTGGTTCTTCTGTGAATACCCTTGTCACGTTTAGAAGCTCCAACCATAGCTTGGTGCACCGCCCCCTGAGTGACTTATTAAGACTGAGCCTTCAAGTATCAATCAAGTCTTGGATCCTTAGGGTAGTCTCCTACCCTAAAGCCGCTCGTGGATGGGGCACTGAGGCAGACAAATATGGAAAATTGACTTAATTTCATTTAGTCGCTTTTTTTTACAAGTTAGCCCTTGACTACAATCTCACTTGATGGTAAGTGATGATGATGAATCTAAGATGGAAGCGGGCTAACTTGTTAGGAGGAGGATGAAAATCCACACCCCTTTCGGTTTCAACACGACATCGTACCGGAATGCTAAATCGCTTGGCGGTACGTCTTTGTCGGTAGGGTGGTAACTAGCCCCGGTCAAAGCCTCCCACCAGCCAGACCTGGACCAATTAAGAAAACCTCAATCGGTCCAGCCGGGGATCGAACCCAGGACCTCCGTCTAGTAAGTCCACTGCGCATACCACTGTGCCACGGAGGCCGTCAATTATTAAACAACGTACGTTATTTAAACAAATAATAACTAAATATTGTCTACAATGTCGAGTTGTGTGTTCAGGAACTGTAAACACTATCTATACTAATTGTATAAAGATGAAGAGTTTGTTTGTTTGATTGAACGCGCTAATCTCAGGAACTATTGGTCCGATTTGAAAAATTCTTTCAGTGTTAGATAGCCCATTTATCGAGGAAGGTTATAGCTATTTATTATCCCCGTATTCATACGGGAACGAGAACCACGCGGGTGAAACCGCGCGACGTCAGCTAGTATATACATCAATATATAATGGAAATAAAGATAAAATTGTGCATGTGTGCGCTCAGTGGTGTAGCTAAATTCGGATCACTTTTTGTATTGATTTTATAGGGACGTAACCTATCTATAGTATAAAATTATCATTGTCTTAGTATATAAATTCGTAGGTCAACGACGTTTAATGTTTGCGAACTATGCCATATTGAGAGCCAAATATGTGGCAAATGTTTAGATACGGTTTTATTTTATTCTTATGTACCTTCTTTATGAATAAAATACAGAGTATTGTGTGTGTCTATAGCTAGCTAATATAGCTAATAGCTACTTATGTTAACTATAATTATAACTCAGATAATTTATTCTGAGATTCATTGAAGAATTTCAAAGTCAATTGGATATTTTCTCAGTAAATTTTGTGTATGTTCAATATTTATTAAGAATCATCAATTACGTTATCTAATTGCTTGATTGGGAGAACAACACGAACGGAGGAGGGGACTATTACTCGATCGTCAAGGAATTTCTTAACCCTACATCCTGTAGTCACAAGTCCGGGACTCTGCTCGAAGTTTTTCTCTCTACCTTGGAATGCTAAGATATTTGTTTCTCATTTAATGCAGGTACATATCAAATTCTTACAGTTCGTTTCATGTAGAATGGTGCGGGTGACAGTTCGTTTCACTCTTGAAAGTTGCCGCTAGTCTATGTCCTGTCAATGCCTCATAATGTAAAAAAAAAATGTCATTTACCCTCACATCATTCTATCAGGAACCAATTCTTGTCATAAGCAATCTAGACTAATATCATAAATTGATTTGGTTTTCTTTTTTGTTTGTTACAAAAAGACCGAGACAACAGAACATTTTTTAAATCATCACCAATGGAAAGGTTCAGTATCAGCGAGTAACATAGGCTATATTTTATCCCCAAATTCCCACGAGAAAGGAACCGCGTGGATGAAGCCCCGGGACGATTGCTAGTGCAGTAATAAGCATGGTAATTGTTACTTATCGGATGAAATATGCTACGAAACAAAAAGAAAGAATAAAAGTAAAATTGTGTAAATATGACATTGTGAGACAAATGGTGCCCCATGAGTACAAACCAAATGTTTAAACAAAACTTTGCATTACTTTAAACTGTTTATCTAACGTAATTAACGTAATAATTAGTATACTTTACGCGGGTTAATTAGCATCGAAACATGGTCACTTATCCACACAAATGTGTACCAAGTTATTAATTACCTACGCACCCTGTTTGCCCCACTCTCCCCCTGTGTCGATAAGCGAAATTACAGCTAGGGTTGGCAGGTATTCACCATCATCATCATTATACAGGGGATTAGACTAATACGTGTTTAACTATAGATTTTTTGCCGACCTCCGTGGCGCAGTGGTATGCGCGGTGGATTTACAAGACGGAGGTCCTGGGTTCGATCCCTAGCTGGGCCGGTTGAGGTTTTTTTAATTGGTCCAGGTCTGGCTGGGAGGCTTTGGCCGTGGCTAGTTACCACCCTACCTACAAAGACGTGTACCGCCAAGCGATTTAGCGTTCCAGTACGATGTCGCGTAGAAACCGAAAGGAGTGTGGATTTTCATCCTCCTCCTAACAAGTTAAGCCGCTTCCATCTTTGATTGTATCATCACTTACCATCAGGTGAGATTGTAGTCAAGGGCTAACTTGTAAAGAATAAAAAAAGAAGTTAAATGTTTGCATCTTTAGACAAATGAAACAAATCGCCATTATTCAGACTTTTTGTAATAATTTGAATTAATTTGATCTTCGTGTGAAAAAGACAACAACTAGTATTTACTAATATTATAAAGCTGAAGAGTTTGTGTGTTTGATTGAATGCGCTAATCGCTGGAACTACTGGTCCGATTTGAAAAATTTTTTCAGTGTTAGATAGCTCATTTATCGAGGAAGGCTATAGGCTATATATTATCCCCGTATTTCTACGGGAACGGGAACCACGCGGGTGAAACCGCGCGACGTCAACTAGTATTAGAAATCACGTCATCCATTAAACAAACAGTATGGCAACCCTACACACACTTTTTACAGTTTAGCAAATTGTTATTCTAGTTTTTAGTATGAAAATAGTTTTTTAAGTAGTTTGGATATCACAAGATCTTTCCTAACTTGCCAGACGTTTTGTAACATCTTGCCATATTAAGTAGTAAGGTCAGCCATACATATAGCCATAATATAGAACTAAAGGCATGACTTAAATTAATACCTTGGTCTAGACGCAAGGTTGTTTGAAAGAAATTGCTACGTAGCGATAAGGCCGCCTTTTGTATACTGCAAAAGTAAAATTTAATTGAAAATTTCGTAATAGCTAATGCATCAAAATCTTTTTGTCATACCGGAACAAATGATTACTTTAAGTAGCTCAATTAGGTAGTCTTTGCACCAAATACAGTATTTTTTATAACTATGTATGTGTGCATAAGTCGTTATATTTTTCATTATCCCCCAGCTATATCCCGTACTAGCTGACGCCGCGCGGTTTCTCCCGCGTGGTTCCCGTTCCCGTAGAAATATAGGGATATATATAATAATAAGCCTGTTTATTTCCAATCCAAATAAAAAAAATAACATAACGTACAAGCAATTTTTAAACTTAAAAACTAACATAATATTATAAACTAAAAAAAAAAAAAATGCGTTAATATATTAATTGCTGTCGCTTTCTTCGTTACCATTGATCGGAACCCCTTCTCGGGTAAAGGCCTCCTCCAGCTTTTTCCAGACCTCTCTGTCTTTAGCTTTCTTTATCCAATCATTTCCTGCTATTGTTCGTATATCATCTATCCACCTTTTTTTGGGGCGCCCTCTTCTCCTTTTTCCAGTTGGTCCTTCCCATACAGTTGTCTTTAAAGTCCATCTTTTGTCCGTGTATCTTGCTATATGACCTGCCCACCTCCACTTCTGCTTTAGAGCATATTGTAAGGCATCTATAACTTTTGTTTTACGTCTTATGTGTACGCTCCTGACTTTTTGTATTCTTCTTACTTTCATTACACTCCTTTCCATTGCTTTCTGGCATACTGCTATTTTAGTTTTTATTTTAGCGTTGTAAGTCCACGTTTGGCACCCATATGTGAGAGTAGGTAGGACACAGGTATCTAGGACGGTTTTCTTAATATGGAGGGGGAGATCTCCTTTTAGGATTTCCTTCAAGGACCAGAACTTTTTCCAGCTCATATTAATACGCCGTTCGACCTCTTGTTCTTCGTTATTATCTTCGAATGATATTTGTTTCCCTAGGTATATATAGTTTTTCACATATTCAAGTGGCTTTCCGTTCAGGTTTATAGCATTTCTGTGGGTGTTCGTCATTACCTTTGTTTTATTCTCGTTCATTTTTAGTCCAACCTTTTCGCTTTCTTTATTTAAGATATTTATCATTATTTCTAGTTCTTTACTTGTTTCAGCAAATAGGACAATATCGTCCGCGAATCTGAGGTGAGTAAGTCGGTCTTGATTTACTCTTATC
Source organism: Bicyclus anynana (assembly GCF_947172395.1). Lineage (NCBI taxonomy): Eukaryota > Metazoa > Arthropoda > Insecta > Lepidoptera > Nymphalidae > Bicyclus > Bicyclus anynana. The sequence goes on along the minus strand of NC_069097.1, from coordinate 14,561,405 downwards.
CCCATCGACTGCCAGTTGATATTATCGAAAATTTGTTGTAATACTAGTATAAATAATTTGGGTGAGAGGGGGTCGCCTTGTCTCACTCCTCTGCAGATTGGTATATCAGGACCTCGTACTTCTAGTTTTACGTGACTTACGCTATTATTGTAGATGTTTTTCAGTATTCTCTTATAATTTTCTTGAATTTGATATTTATTCAGAGCTTCCAAAATTGCATCGTGAGAGATAGTGTCGAACGCCTTAGTGTAGTCGATAAAAGCAATGTATAGTGGTCTATTCAATTCTCTGTATTTTTCTGTGATTTGTTGCATAACTTGTATGTGGTCCGTTGTTGAAAATCCTGAACGAAATCCCGCTTGTTCTACCGGTTGGAATTCATCAATCTTTGGACTCAATCGGCTCTGTAGAACTGATGTAAATAGTTTGTACACACTTGAAAGAAGGCTAATAGGGCGGTAATTTGCTATATCTTGAGGGTCTCCTTTTTTGTAGAGAAGGATTATGTCAGACCGTTTCCATTGCTCAGGTACTTGACCTGTGTAAAGAACTTTATTGAATAGATATGCTAGTGGGCGGGCTAATATGACAGCACCGGCTTTTAACATTTCATTTTGTATGCCGTCAGGACCAGGGCTTTTGTCTGTTTTGAGTTTTTTAATGTGTTTGGTCACTTCTCTGTCATCCACTGGTGGTACATCACACATATCTGGGGAACTATCTGTGGTTTCTTTGGTTCCAGTACAAGAGATTGAGTTTGTTGTTTTCTTATATAACTCCTTATAGAATTCTGTAGCGCAATTCATGACATCTTGTCTGGTTTCAGGTTCTTTTGATTTTAGTTTTAAATTTTGGATCCAGTTTTTATGGGTGGTCAATTCCTTGTGTGCTCTTTTCGTGCTTCTGTAGACTTTTAGGTTAGTTTCTATTATTTTGTTTCTATGGTGTTTGTAGTCCTTATTAATTGCTTTATTTGTAGCTTTAAATAGTTTACTCAATTCTTCTCTATTTTTTTTAGTTTTCTGTTTTGTTTTTAAAAGTTCAGTTCGTCTTTTAAGAAGCGTTTGAGTAGATTCACTGAGAATTTTGTCTTTAGTTTTTAGTTTTGTTTTATTTGATCTGCGTGGGAGGCTGGTGGTGATAGTGTTAGCTAGTTTGTTGTAAAAATGTTGGATGTCTTGTTCTGCTACGTGTTTTATTTCCAGTTGGTTTATATTGGTTTCTAGGGTCCTCAGATATATCGATATATCCTCATCTGTCTTTAGCAGAACAGGTTGTGCTTTGAAAGAAGTTCTACTCTTTTTGCCTTGGTCTAGAATGTAGGTAGCTCTTACCAAGCGATGATCGGAGCTGAATCCGAAGCCATGTAGTACTTCAACATTTGTAATCTTGGAGCGGTGATTTGACAAAATAAAATCGATTTCGTTTTTTACTTTGCCACAAGGCGATAGCCAGGTCCATTTGCGATTTGCTCGAGCTTTGAAAAATGAGTTCATAACTGACATTTTATGTTCCAATGCGAATTTAATAAGTTTGTCTCCTCTTTCATTTCTCTTCCCGTATCCGAATTTTCCCAAAACAAGGCTTTCGTTATCGTCTATTTTTTTCATCTGGCCAATTTTTGCGTTAAAATCACCGATAACGAGGACGTTTTCTCCTGCCTGGCTTTGAGCTTCCCGAAGAGTTTCATAAAATGAGTTGATTTCTTCATCTGCAGCATTGTGAGTTGGTGCGTATACTTGTATTATTGTAAGCAGTTGGTTGTCGTATTTTAGTTTAAGTAGCGCAACCCGATCTGAAAGCGCTGTGAAACTTGAGATTTTATTTTTATGTTCTTTGTTTATTAAGAACCCAACTCCATATTGGCCAAGTGTTTCACCTTTGTAACAAAAAATGTATTTTTCATGCTCTTCGATTGCACAACCCATCTTCCTGACTTCTGCCAAGCCGAGTACATCTATTTTGATTTTTTGTAATAGGTATGTCAGTTCTATAAACTTTTCTGTTCTTGCTAAAGATCTTACATTTAATGTTCCAATTTTGAGAGTCTGCTGGGGTTGTTTGGTTTTCCTAGTCGATTTTTCTATGATTGTTGGAGGGTTATGGTCTTTTTCCCCCACGGGGACCAGCCGGCTTGGGGGAGGTTGTGTCATTTCTATTTTTTTAGAATCTTTAATGTTTGTTTGCAGTTTCCGATCGCCGGTATCTAGTTGTTATTGTTTAATTGTCGTTGGAATTGTTGACAGGGAATGAGATCGGCTTCTCATCATGTCAAAAGCATTAATCCTGTTGGTCTTTGATAGATTTTGCATTTGTTTTTTTGACTGTAATTCAGCTTGCGGTGAGGTGGACAACTCTCTTTTCCTTTTATCTGTAGTCTTAGAGTTTTCCTTCACTATGAGTTTATCGTATTTTATGTACGCAAAGTTACCTTTCTTCTTTTCTTCAAGTAGTTTGGGTTGTAATGACTTTCTTATTTCTAAAATTTCCTTGGGATAGTCATCGGTTATATACAACACCTGTAATTTCTTTTTATTCTTCATAATTTCAGTCTTTTTCCACCCACTAACTAATGACAGAAGCGTAGGCCTTGGTTTTTCATTGTTGTTTTTTTTGCCAATACGATATATTTTATTAATTTCATTGTTTTCTATATTTATATTTAATTCATACGAAAAACATTCCTTAATATTATTAATTAAATCCACTATAGACTGTTCCTTTTCTGGTAATCCATGAATTATTATATTATTATTTTTTCTATCTCTTTCTAACAGCTCCACCTTGCGTTCCAGGTTTTCCACTTTAAGTTTCAATATTTTGTTTTCTTTTAGCACAGGCTTTAATTTTTCATCCATTTTTTCAAGTATTATATTACTTAATTCAGTTGTTTGGTTTTGCATTTCCATTTTCATCTTATCAAACAACAGTTGAAATTGCTCATCCATTTTTTACGTTGGTTAGTATATTAAATAATTTGTATAAATTTATAAGAGTAGATGGAATGCGATTCTAGTACACAAACAATTCGTAATGTTCGAACGTTAGCATTTAGTTTTCTGTGTACTGCAGCAATGAGCGTTAATGAAATTATAGGTAAGTAATAATACGGTCCGCAACAAATTTTGTAGGTAAAACTATAATGAGTTGTTTTGATGCGCGTTCTTGTTGCTTCTCGCAGGAGCTAGTTAATGTTTTTCAATAGTCAATTTGCCGTTGCACTGGTATCACATATTTATTTGTCAGTTTGAATTATGACTCACTGGCGGTTGGGTGACAGCTAGTAATTTTCACTCTTTACACTTGTGTTATTGTTTATTTTGTTATAGTAAGTGATCAAACAGTGATATATTTTGTGTTCACAAGTATTATTTGCGAATTAATTATAGATCACATACGGTGTTGATTGGATTAAGTCTTTTTAGTCCGGTAAGTACACTCGACTGGTTTTAGGCACTTTTGTAAACGAATAACTTCACATAAGCATATTCAGATACTTTTTGGGTTATTTTACACGACTTAGAACATAACAATCACTACAAATTGTAAGAAATCCTTGATTTAATAATTTTACTCGATAATAAATACGGAGCTTGATTGTTTTTGACTTTTGACACCTGTCAGTTGTATGCCAGGGATATATATAGCCTATACTTAATGTTTTGACAATATTACTTTCGTTTAATTTTATTTTATTATGTTTGTTATATGACTTTAATTTATGAAATGACATTATAAATGATTGACAGTTCTAATATTAGTAAATAAAAGTTATAATAATGTACTCGGCTTGCACTATGAGGCAGATTGTGTAGGGACATTAAAATGTAACAATATCTGTATATGACCACATTATAGCCTTTCTCGATAAATGGGCTATCTAACACTGAAAGAATTTTTCAAATCGGACCAGTAGTTCCTGAGATTAGCGCGTTCAATCAAACAAACAAACTCTTCAGCTTTATAATTTTTTTTTATTCTTTACAAGTTAGCCCTTGACTACAATCTCACCTGTTGGTGACGATGCAATCTAAGATAGAAGCGGGCTAACTTGTTAGGAGTAGGATAAAATCCACACTCTTTTCGGTTTCTACGATATCGTACCGGAACGCTAAATCGCTTAGCGGTACGTCTTTGTCGGTAGAGTGATAACTAGCCACGGCCGAAGGTATATAAAATATACTTATAGCCTTCCTCGATAAATAGGCTATATAACACTGAAAGAATTTTTCAAATCGAATCGGTAGTTCCTGAGATTAGCGCGTTAAAGCAAACAAACAAACTCTTCAAGGTTATAATATTAGTATAGAGTTAGATAAAGACAATAATGTGATAATATGACAGAGAGAGATCAGAAAAGATAATAGGTGTTAAGCTATAGATAGAGAGAGATAAGATATACGAAACTCATCTGGAAGTTTGCGAACCGTGATCGACGGACAGAGCCGTGATAGCCCAGTGGATATGACCTCTGCTTCCGATTCCAGAGGGTGTGGGTTCGAATCCGGTCCGGGGCATGCACCTCCAACTTTTTAGTTGTGTGCATTTTAAGAAATTAAATATCACGTGTCTCAATCGGTGAAGGAAAACAACGTGAGGAAACCTGCATACCAGAGAATTATCTTAATTCTCTGCGTGTGTGAAGTCTGCCAATCCGCATTGGGCCAGCGTGGTGGACTATTGGCTTAACCTCTCTCATTGACTCGAGCTCAGCAGTGAGTTGACTATGGGTTGATGACGATCGACGAACATAAAAGAGAAGATATCTGAAAAATAACGGGTTTCACGACGAGTTGTAATTAAATATACATTACCCGCCACCCCTGATTTACATGGGCGGGTGGGCCGGCCGGTGGGTCCAATTTCGGAAATCAATTGGTCTCTTCGGGGCTTCGCACTTGTTTGCGCGGCGGAATCATTCGCTGGGCAATTTCCATAAAGGTGAACGCACATCACTACGTCTCGTGGAATCAGGTTAATCAGTATATTTAAAAATCTTAGGACAAACAAAGGACTCGGGGTTCTGGAGTCAAGTCTAGCTAAGAAATAATAATCATCATCGTCATCATTAAGAATCCATTTCAGCTCACTGTTGAGCACGAGTCTCCTCTCTGTATGAGAGGGATTAAGCTAATAATAATCGCTGGCACAATGCGCATTGGCTGACTTCATATCTGTAGAGAATTAGGAAAAATCTCAGGTGTGCAGGTTTCCTCACTATGTTTTTCGTTTATTATTTCAGACGTGTTTAATTTTTTTTTACTGCACATAACTGATAAGTTAGGGGTGCATGCCCTTTACCAGATTCGAACCTACTCCCTCGGAATCGAAGGCACAGGTAGCACACTGCGGCTCTCGTATTTTTTTCTTTATTATTAGAAATTGTCTTAAGTTACAAGTGGTATAAGGAAAACACATGTCCGAATATGGGCCTTTATTATTAATAATAGTATAATAGTATTTTTTACGGATAGAAGATACGAATTGCTTTATAGAAAATAAGCATTTTTGGAACCCGCAAATTAAACATAGACAATACAGTAAAAGTGTTCAAAACATCCAATAAGAATATGTGGAATTGAATTCATATCCAGTGTCAATACTGTCAATGTCATGTAATATTGTCAAATGTCAATGTTAAACAAGTTAAAAAGAAACGTGAAACAAAACAATACCATAGATTGCTTTAAAAACGCCTTAACGAACACGAAAATCACTAACATTCCGTCAGAGTGTGAGTTAATAGCATGTTGCCATGATAAAACTTTTTAATTAATGTTGTTAGCTAATGAACAAAATACATTTTATATAATTAATTTTAAAAACTTGCGGGTTCCCAATTTTTTTTTTATTTTAGGTTTTAAGCCCTATATTTCATGTTCCTTTAGAATGAAAATAATTTCTTTTGCTTACTTTACATTTGGAATAAAGGCCCAGCCTCCATACAAAACTGGGACATGTCCTTTGTGGTGGACCTGGTATTGATTAACATTAACATTAGCCCACCAATTCACATTGGATCAGCGTGGTGGGTATAAGCCTTTTAATAATGAGGCCTGGCTGTGTGGCAGGCCGTATCAAACGTAGGCTAATAAATGATGACCTGTCTAACTCAATAACATAACCACAAAACAGGTCGCTGAATGTGAGATCAGCCTTAACTTGAAGGGAAGCTTTTACTCTACTTTCCTTTTTTTTCATTATTTGAATTGTACTTTTATTGGACAGCGAATTGTTTATTTTACGAAGCGACAAAATTAAAAGGCATTTGGGGTTTATCAAATACTATAAGCATCCTTTTCTTTTTGTTTGAATATGAAAAAGAAGCGAGATAATTTTTTTTGGTAAGTACTTTTATTTCCAGATGTATTTTCATGGAAACGTCATCATCATTATCAACCCATATTTATGACGGCCTCCGTGGCGCAGTGGTATGCGCGGTGGATTTACAAAACGGAGGTCCTGGGTTCGATCCCCGGCTGGGCAGATTGAGATTTTCTTGACTGGTCCAGGTCTGGCTGGTGGGAGGCTTCGGTCGTGGATAGTTACCACCCTACCGACAAAGACGTACCGCCAAGCGATTTAGCGATCCGGTACGATGTCGTATAGAAACCGAAAAGGGGTGTGGATTTTCATTCTCCTGCTAACAAATTAGCCCGCTTCCATCTTAGACTGCATCATCACTTACCATCAGGTGAGATTGTAGTCAAGGGCTAACTTATAAAGAATAAAGAAAAAAAAAAAAACATGGGTACGAAACATATTAATGTTTTTGAAAACGAAGCCTACTTGAAATTCATTAATATTGATTTTGAAAATAAATTTTGATAAAAAAAAAAATACAGCCGAACATAGAACCTCCTCCTTTTTGGAAGTCGGTTAAAAAAAGAAACTAGCTGAGTTTGTTGATGAGAGAATATTCATGTTTTGAATGCGTGGCAATTTAATAAAAAATATTCATATGTGGAAAATACCCACACACAGTTTTGGCACACATGACAATGAGCCTCATTAATGGCTCCGCGGCGCCATCTTGACTCCGCCAACTGCCGTTTCCGTTTCCGCTCTAATTTTAAACTGTGAATTCATACAGAATGGCGTCCAAGTTCGTCATTTTAGTGGCATTAGTACTGGCGTTCGAAATTCGAAAAGATTTTTCGATTTTTTACGCTTAAGTTAAGTGGTGATTGATTTAAAATCAGAGTGCATACCTAATAATTAAATTAGAAAAAGAAGTATTTACAACAAATAATTTTGACAGGTGGGAGGCTTTGGCCGTGGTTAGTTACCACCCTACCGACAAAGACGTACCGCCAAGCGATTTAGCGTTCCGGTATGACGTCGTTTAGAAACAGAAAAGGGTGTGGATTTCATCCTCCTCCTAACAAGTTAGCCCGATTTCATCTTAGATTGCATCATCACTTACCATCAGGTGAGATTGTAGTCAAGGGCTAACTTGTAAAGAATAAAATTTTCCCCAAAATTTCGAGTCTGTTAATGACAGATCTGTTACATGTATACTAATAAAATAAAGCTGAAGAGTTTGTTTGTTTGATTGATTGATTGAACGCGCTAATCTCAGGAACTACTGGTCCAATTTGAAAAATTCTTTCAGTCTTAGATAGTTTTTTTAAAGTACGTTAAAAAAGTGTTCAAATACAGCAAATGCATTCCCAAGTATATGTTCACACGACAGCGTTTTGTTGCATTTTAAATTTTGGGCGTTAGAAATAGACCTTCATTTAACTTCATACCATATTTATATATTTTTTTATTTATTATTCAACAAAAAACACATTTAAATTAAGCCTAACAATAGTGCAACACAAACCACAGTTGGTTTTACTGTGCACTGGTTATTATTACAGAATACAATATTTAAGAACATAAATTAATTAAACAAATAAAAAAACCCGATTCATAAAGTATAAATAAAACTGAAACAAGCTCAGTCCAGAAGTGTAGAAAGCAATTAGAAAACAGTCGGGACCTTAGATATTTGATAGAATTATTTTCTTCTACATTATTTAATAGGTCCCGACTGTTTTTTATTTAATTGCTTTCTATAAATATTGGAAAAAAAAATTTTTTTTTCACCTCGAGTCTTTAGCGTTTCACAGTCGTCTTGTTATTTTTTTTTTGTTTCACCTATCTAAGAACACTTGGGTAATTGAGACAAATCTAACGATATCCTAATTACGTAAACCCGTTCAGTGGTTTGAAAGATATGAGGTAATAAAGAATATAACATACATACATACATATACAGGAAGAAAATTTTTTTAGTGCGGATATTTTTATATTTTGTACATAAACAAAATTTAATGATCACGTATTTTTTCTTTTTTTTTTTTAACTCAAAAATAACAAAATTATCGTTAGCTAAAGTTATTTACTTTTGAACAGAATTTTAGGGTCACCCTATTGTGCGTTTATTTTATTTTCGTTTGATACCTAAAGAACGTCACCAGATCACTTTTAAGCTGAATATATCTTGTTTAGTAATAATATGTACATTATTTTGTTATTTTAGAGACATAAATTAAAAAAAAAATTACGTAAAATGTATCGAACTGTTTGTAGATTTATATTCTATTAATGATACAGAACCACGAAAAAAAATATCCGCACTAAAGACCGAATCACCCTGTATACATACATACATACATACATACATACAAGATACGCGCGAAAAACATAACCCTTCTTGCAGTCGGGTAAAAAGTAATTAACAAACAGAAGAGGATAAATACCAAGAATAATCATTATAGGGTAGTTAAATAAGTGTGAGTGAACCGGTGCTGCGACGCTACACAGGCTGTCCCAAAAAATAATTTTTTAGTTTCCGCTTATGTACGTTTGTGAGTATATTAGTATCTTTTAGAAGAATCTTTACCGTATCCGGAAAATCGTTAAAGATTGTTGGAACAATATATTCCAGCCTTCTCTTACCAAACGAAATTTGAACGCTTATTTAACGTCCGTTAATAAATCTCGTGCAAATGAGGGCTAAGGGTGAACATACCGCTATAAAATGAGAAAATTTGGCTCTCGTATTACTTTGAGAGACATATTTAATGCATTAAGTGTACCTGGTTGTGTACGCACGGAATGTTTGACTCGCGCGGTACCGCGGTACATATACAAAATGGCAGCCTATTTTCTTCATAATCTCATCGAGTTACCCACACCTGGCCTGTCACAAGAGAGCGGTGTTCCCGATAATGACAGTGTATTCTATACAAGTGAAACTAAATTTTATATCTTTTCTCTAAATAGACAAAATTTTTAACGTAACTTTTTCATCTAATATTATAAAGAGGATAAAATTTGATTGTTTATTTGTTAGATTCCATTGAAAAAAAAAATTGCATCTAAAACTACTGAACTATTGTATAATACTATACGAGTTGAAAAATTATTTTACTGTTGGGAAGCTACACTATCTCCGGGTGCTACACGCTATTTCTGTATTCCTACCGGGAACGGGAACTATGCGGATGAAACCGCGCGGCTTCTGCTAGTTCTTAATATTTTCGTAAGGATGGACCGCAACCTATAGGTTGTCAATCCTCCGTTAATTAATAATTGTACTTATAACGAATAAGTATTATTATTATTAATTAACGGAGGTCGTTAAATCAACACTGGATTTTAAGTTTTCTACAACTAATAGGATACTATTTGATAACTGTCTGATACTTTATTCCCACCTTTTTTCTTTGTCACTTGGCATAAAGTAAAAAAGTGAAAAAGCTTCCGTTTAGGCCATCCAACATTTCAGAAGGTGGTGAAACAGGCCCCTTCAGTTTTATCGAAATCTGTAACAAATCTAACTTCATTCGTATTTTTATACTTACTAAGATGAAATATCCAAAGTAGTACTTACAGTTAACTTCAATCGGTTGAAGGCATCCAAAGGTGCTAATTTGTAAAGACAAATGTCTTGTGCATAGACTTAGGATAGATCTTAAATGTCGAAAGTTTTGCACTGTGGACAAATTTAGAGAGGCTTTTATTTTCATGTTCGTAAATTCATTCGTCGTCCCTGATTTAATATACAATAGGTTTTATTTTAATATTGTGACATTTCCTAAAACGAAGACATCGTGATGGTGTCACATGCTTTTGTCCTCAATGGGAGTTCCTGTAATCTAACAGTGGGCTCTGATGCAGATAAGGAGGTTGTTACGTCCTCGCGAGTGACGTGAGCGTTTCTATTTTAATGGAACCGATTAAATGGAGATAAGGATGGCTTTATACAATTTCATACTGTAAAAGAGAGACAGTAAATACTACGGACGATATCAATGACGCGAGTAAAATATATATGGTTTAAGATCTTTATTTTCTCAAAAGAATTACATAAAATTCGCTTATATGAGAAATACAATTAACTCACTAAGGTAATTATTCACGTGTGTACATACTAATTAGACTTAAATCCTACATACAATAAATCAAAATAAATAATTGCTAAAAAAAAAGAAAAAAAAAAGAATGCGGGTAGAATTTAAATTACATGTTTGTAACCGTTTGTAAAAGCAAACTGAAATAAGATTTTAATTATCTAAACAGATATTAAAAGGTAAGAGTTTGATTTTTGTTTGTATATTAGGTACCTGCAATTTAACTCAAAAACTACTCAACCGATTAGCACAGGCTTTATTTTATCTCTTTAAACACACGCGAGCGGCGCTACGCGGGTGAAAACGCAAAGCCTCTGCTAGTGTAATAATAATCGAGAGATCAATCTTTCGCTTTATACTGTACGAACCTTAATCCGAGTTCACACTTCAAAACGTAGGCAAAATCGTAGCCGAGTTCACTATTGTCCACTTGTATCGCTGGTATCACTTCGATGTTACTCCACTTCGTTCCGAAGTTACACTACTACAATCGACCTGTCCGGATTTTATTCATACCAGTGACAATGATTCTAGATCATTCTAGGAATACCTACAAAGTCTTGTATGACAGGCGTATTATTCCACGAAATTCGACACAAACAAAAGATCGCAGGTTGTAAACAACTCAATATTGCCGAGTGATTGTGGACCTTATGTCACTAGTTCTACGGTCCTCCGTAACAATCGTCGTTATCAACCCATATTCGACTCACTGCTAAGCTCGAGTCTCCTCTCAGAATTAGAAGGGTTAGGCCCATAGTCCACCACGCTGGCACAATGCGGATTGGCAGGACTACACACACACAGAGAATTGAGGAAATTCTCAGGTATGCAGGTTTCCTCACGATGTTTTCCTTCACCGTTAGAGACACGTGATATCTAATTTCTTAGAACGCACACAACTGAAAAGTTGGACGTGCATGCCCCGGATTGGATTCGAACCCACACCCTGCGGAATTGGAGGAGAGATCATATACCGTAATAATACTCTCTCTGTTTTATGTCACTTAGAAAAAGAAGCTAAGACTTTGGGATCCAAAGCTACATTCTAACCATTGGACCAACGAGTTAAGCGTGTCTAGTTAGTACATTGCAAATGGTGAACGAAGTAAACTTCACACTGTAAACAATATTCTTGTAAAAGAGTCATTAACCGTGTTGTTAGACCGCCTCGTTAGGTCGTCGAGTTTACCCTAACCCTTTTTAATTGGGATAAAATCTACACGTTAACTATGTATAACTAAAGACAAAGGAGTAATTTATTTTTCACTTATTTTTTATTGCAAAATAGAATATAGCCAAGTTATCCTATAGCTATCTAATTCTATTTATACATTGAGATTGTTCTTGGTTTTTCTTCTCTTTTGTTTGTTAATTATTTTTGTTCTTAAATATTTTATTACATAATAATAACCAGTACACAGTAAAACCAACTGTGGTTTGTGTTGCACTATGGTTAGGCTTAATTTAAATGTGTTTTTTGTAGAATAATAAATAAATAACATATCATATGACCACGTGGAATAATGGCAAGAATACTGGCTGCATTTCCGCGTTGGACACCCAGGCTGATCCTTTGCGTAAAAAATTAGCCAGTCTTTCTGTCATCGTCGAGGCAATTTTTCACTTTGCTCTAAAATTGCATTATTATAGATTTTATTTGCTACAGCGGGAAAAAAGTACCATATTTTATAATCTAGGGAGGTAAAGCAGTCTTTTCTAGCTTTCTGTACCAATGAACGATAGTTATTGGTAAAAATACTACGGTAGTTTTTGACGGCCTCTGTGGCGCAGTGGTATGCGCAATGGATTTACAAGATGGAGGTCCTTGTTTCGATCTCCGGCTGGATCGATTGAAGTTTTCTTAATTGGTCCAGTTCTGGCTCCAACCAGCCATTTATCCCTTTAAGGAAGGCTATATATTATCCCCGTATACCTACGGAAACGGGAATCACGCGGTTTCACCGCGAGGCGTCAGCTAGTACTACAATAGTTATAGAAAAGTTCCACATGGTTGTATTGCAAGTACAGACGTTTTTCGAAATGAGTGAGAGTGATAATTCATTCAAATAGGCTTAACAAGCTCTTTTGAGTCACACTCATATAGGTCCGACAGTAATAACTGTCGCGAAACTTGAATCGCTGGCAAGTCGGTACCGAACTTAATTATCCTTCAGGCGTAAATGTTGTAATGGAATAATTTTGCATAAATTTGGAAAGAGTTTGAAATTGTAGTCATTTTGCAATTTTTCCTTTTACCGTAGATGTCACGGAAGGAAATATTTCACTTCTTTGTCTGTCTGTCAATCAGCAACTATTTCTATTATTATCATCCCATATTCGGCTCACTGCTAAGCTCGAGTCTCCTCTCAGAATGAGAGGGGTTAGGCCAATAGTTAGTCCACCACGCTGGCCTAATGCGGATTGGCAGACTTCACACACGCAGAGAATTAAGAAAATTCCTGGTGTGCAGGTTTCCTCACGATGGTTCCTTCACCGTTTGAGACACGTGATATTTAATTTCTCAAAATGCACACAACCGAAAAGTTCGAGGTGCATGCCCCGTACCAGATTCGAACCTACGCCCTCCGGAATCAAAGGCAGAGGTCGAATCCACTGGGCTATCACGGCTCTATGGCTGAAATTAATACATACATATGTATAAATAAAATCGAAGTGTCTGTATGCGATTTAAAAATAGGTAATTGTGTTTTCTCAAGTGTAATAGTTATTTACAAGATACCGAAAAATAAGCTTGTCAAGGTAAAACCATGTGACGAGAAGCATTGTTTTAAAAACTACAATTAAAGAAAAAAATCTGAAAACTGTAAATTTTATTTGTTTTTGAAACTAACTTCTGAACCGGTAGATAAAGTCTTTACAATGTACGTCTACGTCAAATTTGACATTTTAAAAGTACTTGTAAATTAAACCTTCTTGAAATAAATGAATTTTAAAAAAGTCGAGTTACATTTCCTATGTGTAACTTGCTCAGATTTTTAAGTCTAAGTACTGTATTCTACAATGTTGAGTTTACAATTGAACATTGTAGAACACATCTCCTGAGAAAGCTCCGGAATACGAGTATCCGGTTTCCGTAGAGGGTTTATTATCAGGTAGATTTGTCGGTTGGAGTTCTCGTTTTTTTGCTGTATTTTCATAGTATATGATAACTCTCTCACCATCATCATCAAAAACAAATCAGTCGCCTTGATTTGTAGTAATAATCGCCGTATAGTGCTACGAATAGTAGCACGAGTGGTCGTAGTAATAGAGGTATAGTGCTACGAATAGTACCACGAGTGGTCGTAGTAATAGAGGTATAGTGCTACGAATAGTACCACGAGTGGTCGTAGTAATAGAGGTATAGTGCTACGAATAGTACCACGAGTGGTCGTAGTAATAGAGGTATAGTGCTACGAATAGTACCACGAGTGGTCGTAGTAATAGAGGTATAGTGCTACGAATAGTACCACGAGTGGTCGTAGTAATAGAGGTATAGTGCTACGAATAGTACCACGAGTGGTCGTAGTAATAGAGGTATAGTGCTACGAATAGTACCACGAGTGGTCGTAGTAATAGAGGTATAGTGCTACGAATAGTACCACGAGTGGTCGTAGTAATAGAGGTATAGTGCTACGAATAGTACCACGAGTGGTCGTAGTAATAGAGGTATAGTGCTACGAATAGTAGTACGAGTGGTCGTAGTAATAGAGGTAGCACGAGTGGTCGTAGTAATAGAGGTATAGTGCTACGAATAGTAGCACGAGTTGTCGTAGTAATAGAGGTAGCACGAGTGGTCGTAGTAATAGAGGTATAGTGCTACGAATATAACCACGAGTTGTCGTAGTAATAGAGGTATAGTGCTACGATAGTAGCACAAGTGGTCGTAGTAATAGAGGTATAGTGCTACGATAGTAGCACGTGTGGTCGTAGTAATAGAGGTATAGTGCTACGAATAGTAAAGCTGCATGTGCAAGTGGTGTTTGGAAGTCTAAGGCTCGTTGGCAGCAGTGGATGTCCATCGGCTGATGATGATGATAATTTAAAAAAAATTACTGAATGGGACCGAGGATTTTAAGCAGTTTACATTTGTATATGTTTTTAATCCAGAGAGAGACAGCTAACCTCCCCTGCCCCCGCTAGGAATAAGTTTAACAACTTGTGCAATATAACAAAGATTTTATACTATAGACATGTCACTAGCTCGTCGAAACTGTGTTCAAAAACGGCGGTCATAAGTTGTTAATTGACTTAATTTAATTTAGTCGCATTGTAAACAACAAAAGTTATTTAAACTAATAATACCTAAATATTGTCTACAATTGTGAGTTGTGTGTTCAATAAGTGTAAAAAATATCACAGATATACATAATTATATTTTGGGTAAACACAAAATTTGCATCATTTTTAACACAAAATTGTGCATGTGTGCGCTTAGTGGAGTAGTTAAATTCAGATCACGTTTTGCGGCGATTTTGTAGGCACGTAACATAAATCTAATAGTAGAAATTATTTATTTTTTTATTTATTTCTTGAATTAGTTATTGAGATAGGCCGTCAAGTTTAGTCACGAGGGAATTATTATTTTTCATCACAGCGACTTGATAAAAATTCCCTTGACGATTCTCTCAATAGCCCGGATCTCTGCCAACCCTGATCCAACTATGTCCTGGTTAATGAATACCCAAACCTAAACAACAATCGACTCTCGGGTGACAGCAAGTCGACATTTACAGAACAATACAGACTATCACAATGGCATTCCGGCAAACATTTCTATAGGCGCTTGAAATGTAATGTTGTATAGAAAATAATTATTATTGTGTAAAGATATTCCAATTTAATATTCAGCTTCTCTCAAACTATTCAGGTAATATTTATTTGGTCTTGTGAAGTTATGTTTAAAGCACAGATAAAATACCAGCTTGAGCATCGATCTACTATGTATAATATTTTTCTTTTTGTTTAGAGTAAGTTAATAATTTGTGTTATGTACCCTATGTAAGCATGTTGTGTTCGCTTCAAGTAGGCACAATTACATGAGGAAGAGTAAAAGCTATTATAAGTAAAAGCTATAATACATATATGTAAGGTTAAGTCATTGTGCCAGTTTAGCAAACCAATAAAATATATATATATATTTTTTCTCTTTCATCTTTATATGTTCTGCAATGTTTTTTTTTAATATATACCGGCGTTGAAGAGTCCATACACGCCAATTCCCGACGGGTTACCTTTTAAAACCCATACATAGGTACATATTTAATATGTAATCAATAAATATGTATGGATATCTGAGAAACCAGAGTTTGTATCGAGCTGTATGCATTTCCTTTTATTTGGTACGGCTTACCTTCGTCAAAAGTTCGTCCTTCGCTACTGCTATATATCAGATACTAAATAGTTGATGGTTTGGTAAATTAATGTGGTTTGCTTAAAGCTGAAAGTGATTTTTAGGCGGCAAATTTTTTTTTTGTATTCTCTACGAGTCTACATTTGTATATTATACAATATGCAGTTTACTGTCAGCAGTAATATATTATATTCAAGTAAATGAAAATGAAAAAATCTTTATTCACTATATTTATTTATATTTAAAAATCTTGTCTGTGTTTAAAAGCATGAATTACTCCAGGATGAAAAGCAGCCTTCTGCTACAATTTATAGGTACTAAAATTCATCAAAATCGGGTCAGCGGCTTTGACGTACGAAAAGGTAACAAACAGACTTAATTTCGCATTTAATATTAGTATGGATATGGACATATAAAATACGGAATAATAAGGTAAATAAAATAAATATATCACATACAGTATTCAAATTTATTGTCAATCTGTTTATTTACAATAAACACTAACTACATTACAATATTAAATAATGATATTTAATAATTATTTATTATTTAATTTTTCAACGGTTCGAGATGAAGATAATGGTGGAATTCACGTGTAAAATTTCATACTTAAACTGTGTTCACACTATCAAACTGCGATTGTCGTACAGACGACAGACTACAAAGAAGAGTGTTGACATTGCCGTATAGATAAACTACTTATTATTTATAAAAACAAATATATATTTGTATAAAATATACAGTTTTCTCTAATTATTTTAACACGTTCGCTGCGGTACGAGGTCAATTGACCTCGTAAGTTTAGCATCTTCAAGAGTTACGAGGTCAAAAAACCTCGTAATGAACCAGAGTAAAGTAAAGAAAAATCAGTGCCGCAGCGAACGTGTTAGTTGAAATTTTGCTTAGATAAGACTGTACAGTTAAAACTGCGCAGTTTTAACTGTACAGCCTAACAAACCTTCAGCTTACACATGCCTAGTCTGTTATCTTACTAATCGTGTCATGATACATCTAAAATTAAAAAGTGGTCCAAATAGATTTTAATGAGATATTATTATTTTACAGAAGTAGAGAAGTAACAGTTGTCAAAACATGAGCCAATTGTCGTCAAACTATCGCCTACGTTGTACAAATATCACTATTAATGTTCCTACTGTTAGGTCGACTAATTGAAATATCTTTGAAGCGTTTATGCAAATTGCGAGATACGAGACCTTCAGACAGATTATCTTCAAAGGTTGTACGGGGATTTGAACTGATGTAAACTCAGCGAGCAATTGGAAATTGAAAATAGTTTTTGGCTACAAATATCTCTAGCACCTAATAGGGATGATGACAGTTTTTTAAATTGTATATAAATTAGGAGTATACTAATAGTAAAGCAATTTTGTAAAAGAAACAGGGTATCTGCGATCATTACTTTCGGAGTTACAGGGATTTAAAGGGTCAGATTTGCGGCGCTGCCACGCATCCCTAAAAATCGCCCCATACAAAATGGCACGAACTAATGACGTCGTAGGTCCATAATGATCGTTAGATTTGTATGGGCGGTCAAACAAAATTACTAATATCTTTGTTATTTGTGCGTTTATGTTTAGTTATGTATTGAAAAATGTCACATTTAATGTAAGGAAGCTAAAACTGTACGAATTATCAACTGTACGAAATTGAACGATAGAAGATTTTTAATAGATTATGAAATTTTATAATCTTATTTATTTTGCAAATATCCAGTCAATCTTTGCTTTTTATGTATAAATTTTACCCGAGTGTATCATAAAAATCAATATATTCAAACCTAGTCATCATCCCTATTCACGAGGCAGTTAATAACCCTAACCTACATTAAGATACAGTTCTACAAATCTGACATACTCGTAAGTACGCCGTGTTTCACGTGAGTCAAACTAATTTGAAAGTGTGAACGTAGCTTTACAAATGAAATTCAAAGTAAATTGCGAAATTCACGAATTGAAAACAGCAGGGCACGAAATTCGTTTAATCTGATTATATCGCTTTAATCTTCGCCGCCTTCGGGACTCTTTGTTTGATAATCTTTAAGCATTCATGAAACAGTAGCTTTCCTTTTCGAAATTACGACACGGTATAAAGATGCCGCGATAAAGACTCCGTATTGTGACAATTCTCTGAGTTGTGACCTATCTCTTTAAACTCTGATAGGAATTCATTCGCACGAGGTTTTTTTTAACGGACGTTAAAAAAGCGTTCAAATACAACAAATGCATACCCAAGTATATGTTCACACGACAGGGTTTTTAAAACACGACTTTTCTAACGAGCAGTGTTCCATTTTCAATTTTGGGCATTGGAATAAATTAGGAACGTTAATAAAAACGCAAACGCTGGGTTTTAACGTATCGCTTCTTAACTCACGTGCGAATGAGGACATATTTGTATGTATTTTGCAATACAATATATTCGAGCAATATCGTGACATTTTTTATTATAAAGCATAAACTTTCTTCTTGAACAGAATCGCTATCCGCCATTCGTTCGCTTATAACTTTTAAACTACGCGACAGATTTTAATGCGGTTTTTATCATTAGATAGTAATTTAAGAGGAAATACTTTACTTAGTTTAACATTGTTTTTCAAGCGGACGAAAACGCAGGTCTCCGCTAGTTGTCTTCTGTTTTCATTTGATGAGTACCTAGTACTACATATTAGAAATGTTAATTTAAGTAAATCTTCACATCCCAAACCGTTTTTTATAAGATATGTACATTTTAACACGTCAATACAATTGTGCAAATGCATCGATCTTATTCATTCACTATCCTATTTACGTTCAAATAATACATAACTATTTATTTTTAGGTATTACATACTCGTATATGATACAATAATTTATTTTGTATACAAAACTGTAGTAGCGGTCGGGAGAAGAGACAAAACATCATTTATACAACTAAAGAACTTGCACGGGCAATTAAAATTGCTCCAATGTTGCTTAGTTATGACGTCATGATACATTAATCATTTTACTGCAATACCTCAGAATCATGACATGACAATATGACACTAACCTAACTTAACGCATTACTCATAAAATAAATTTAACCGATATAGCCACATTTACATGAATATGGACTATTATTTTAAGCATCAATGTACTTCAAAGTAAAGTGAATTTTAATTTGTAATGATAAGGTGCATTTTACTTTGAAGTAAAATAATGTTTTAATTTAAATCCATGTTTATAAATATGGAGTCTTAAAACATTCTGATCCTGTATGTTGATTAACATATTATAAATATAACGAGAACATGTAATAGCTTGACCTTCCGCATTTTATAAAGAATGGGCCAGCGTGGTGGACTATTAGCGCAACGCATTCTTAGAGGAGACCCGTGCTCAACGGACAGCTGAATATGGGTATTTAATGATGAAAATGATTTGATGATAGTAATGAAAGATTGTCATACTCCTTTAACACGTTCGATGCGGTACGAGGTCAATTGACCTCGTAAGCCTAGCATCTTCAAGAGTTACGAGGTCAAAAAACCTCGTGACGCAGAGAAAAATCAGTGCCGCAGCGAACGTGTTAATAAAATTCCGAAGGTCTAGCCATCCAGGTTCTTAGTCCAAGAGCATTTATTTAAAAGCTTGTTAACTTTGTTTTAATAGATATTAACCTATTATAACAATAATACACGAAGTTATAAATTAATATAATTTGGATAACTATACAGTATTGAAGTACTATCTCATAGTTTGTATATAAATCTATGATAATCTGAGATATATAATAAAGTACATTAATCACTTATTTATTAATTATTAATTAGTTTAAACGTTAATTAATTTTATTAATACACCAAAACTAAGCGTCCCCTGTAGGCCTTTGACATATTTCAAGACGAGAAAAAGTCAAATGTCGACCAATATTGTATAAGATTCGTATTAAAATCGACCTTCACCCATATGTTTATTGGATGAAAAGTGTTTTATATGCCGAGTTATATATGAGTGTATTTATATGATAATTAATGATGGTGAAAAATAGTTTGGTCAGGAAATTTTTAGGCAATCTACTCGTACGGCAGATAGACATATAGATGGGTGAAGGTAGTTTTGAATACGGGACTTCTACTAATAGGCCCCAAACATAAAAATCGCTGTTTCTTTTCTTGCAATATGATAAATGAAATGTTTTTGATTGAGCTGCTATTGGTCGTTATTTGTCTTTCTCTCGTCTCATAATGTGTCGCGCTACGCAAAAGCCTACAGGCAATGGCATAAAGGTACGTGCAGGGTTAACATACATTATTTATAAAAGGCACTGTTTTAAATAGAGATAACAATATAGCTCGCATATAATTGCGATTGAGACGGTCAAAGCTTTTGTTTGTTTTGAATTACAATATGATTTTTGAGGCTCAGGGGAAACAAATTCTCTCATCTTAATATATAAATGCGAAAAGTCATTAATTCATCACGAAATCTCGAAAACCGCTTGATGTATAAACTGGGGGTGCAGTTGCAAGCCTCAACCACTATCTGGTTGGGGTGGGTGGCGGCACTCTCAAAATAAGTGACCGAGAGCTGTTTGATATATTCGGCTATTGTGGGGAGATCTAGGTCTCTATGTAAGTCGTTATTGCGTACAAACCACGGACTGCCCGTGGTCTGATGCATGAATCGGTTCTGAAGGACCTGAAGTTTTTTAGAGTCGATTTTGGGCGGTGGGCGAATATATTGGGCTATTGTGGGGAGATCTAGGTCTCTATGCAAGTCGTTATTGCGTACAAACCACGTAGCGCCCGTGGTCTGATGCATGAATCGGTTCTGAAGGACCTGAAGTTTTTTAGAGTCGATTTTGGGAGGTGGGCAAATATATTGGGCTATTGTGGGGAGATCTAGGTCTCTATGCAAGTCGTTATTGCGTACAAACCACGGAGCGCCCGTGGTCTGATGCATGAATCGGTTCTGAAGGACCTGAAGTTTTTTAGAGTCGATTTTGGGCGGTGGGCGAATATATTGGGCTATTGTGGGGAGATCTAGGTTTCTATGCAAGTCGTTATTGCGTACAAACCACGGAGCGCCCGTGGTCTGATGCATGAATGGGTTCTGAAGGACCTGAAGTTAGAGTTGCCTTTGGGCGGTGGGCAAATACTAGACTAAAATAGATCATTATTGGACTGATGCAGGTCTTGTAGAGAGTGCCAAGGTCATTCTCTACAAGAAGGGAGGGCGGAGGAAGAGTAGGAGTGTGAAACATAATAATCGCCCGCTAACAAATATTCGAGCCCGGTGGGTCTTAAGTTTAGACCACAGCTGCTAGAATATGGGTTTGTGGGTGATGATAATGCTTGACACTTCTAAACTGTGCTATTTTATAATATCATACTTTTTATGGCTTGTCTATGGTAGATAGGTTAAAAAGGATCAAAACTGTTCATAATTAGACGTGCTATTTTAAGGTCCACGAAAATACATTTTTTTATTTATTAATTAATTATAATGATATATTTCAATACATATATGGACAATCACAAAGATACAAAACATCGAGTTACATAGTTTCTTATATATTATTTTTATACAACATCAAATCCTTAGGTGCACGCAGTTTATATAAATAATATACATGTATTATGTTAATTGTATACCTAATAATAAAAATATACTAAATATACAGCTATACTAACATTATATGGAGGCAAAGTTTGTGGTATTGTAGGGGGTAATCTCTGGATCTACTGAAGCGACTTTGAAATATCTTTTACCACTAGAAAGTCACGTTATTTGTGAAAGTCATAGGCTATAATGTGTCCCCGTATTCTCACGGGAACACAAAGTACGCGAGTGAACCCTCGTGGGGTGCTAAGCTATTCTGTAACGATATTTCTCTCTCTGTTTAACACGATACTATAGAATGAGAAAGATAGCGGTAAATTCGAAATTCGCACTTGCGAGTTATACAAAACATCGTTTGACAATAGCCGTGCTGATATTGACGAAAATTTGCGAGTAGGTTTCTGTGTTGTGTGTTTAGGATTCTATGTTTTTATTATTTTTTTATTTGTCGCACATTAGGATTTATGTATAATTTTAGCCCAAAAGTTTCATCCCCTACAACAGAATATAATTTATAATAGGCCCCCATAGCGATTGAATAAAATAACAATCAAATCATTGCATTCAGATGTTAGTTTTGCCTACAGATATTTTTTACAATAAAGTCGGAAATTGTCTTGAAATGAATATTTTATACTGTTTTTTTTTTTATTCTTTACAAGTTAGCCCTTAACTACAATCTCACCTGATGGTAAGTGATGATGCAGTCTAAGATGGAAGCGAGCTAACTTGTTAGGAGGAGGATGAAAATCCACACCCCTTTCGGTTTCTACACAGCATCGTACCGGAACGCTAAATCGCTTGGCGGTACTTCTTTGCCGGTAGGGTGGTAACTAGCCACGGCCCAAGCCTCCCACCAGCCAGACCTATACAGAGTAAATTAAGAAAATCTCAATCTGCCCAGCCGGGGATCGAACCCAGGACCTCCGTCTTGTAAATCCACCGCGCATACCACTGCGCCACGGAGGCCGTCAAAATGAGATACATGAATATTTATTAATTACTATAATTTAGTTTATCGATAATAATATGATTATTAAACATCAAATGGTCCAGTAACATTGTGCTCATAATTCGAGTTTTATTATATTATAATTTATTAGTAGAATAATCTAAATATTGTATATATTTACCACATATTTATTTATAAATTATTACATAATATTGCTGATATATCATCAATTTTAATTATTTAATATATTTAGTGGGGAAAATACTGTATTTATCACTTAAATATTAATTAACCTATACGATGATTAAATTTTTTCCGAAAATTGGCACGTTATACCTAATATTTAAATTACACAATATTCTTTGGCATTAAAAATACATTACCCGACCGACGCCATATTGTTTTCGCAGATCGTTTCATATTCCCCGCGCTCTGGTAGATATTATGATAATATGGAAATTCATGAAACGAAATTATATTCTGCATAGTAAAGTTAGCCAATCCGCATTGAGTCAGCGTGGTGGACTATTGGCCTAACCCCTCTCATTCTGAGAGGAGACTCGAGCTCAGCAGTGAACCGAAAATGGGTTGATAATAACAGTAAAATTAAAGTTAACATTACAATATTATTATTCTAATTTGAAAATTTAAGTCACTTTATTGATCTCATTCGCCATAGACCCAATGTTTTTTCTACAAACCAAAGGCAAAGATCGGTGGTCATACAGCTTTTAATATTTTTAATAGGACTAGGAATAATCCTAACCCTATACAACTTAGTCAAAATATACATCTTGTATATTACAGAAACATTTTGTAAACTGAATAAAGTATTATCAATATTAATACTATGAAAAGTATACATCATTTTGTAAAACAAAATTTCAAGTTAGTAAATTGTTCCTCCTTTGTTGTAATAAAACCATTAAAACTTTAGTTAACTTTAGTTTATAAAATATATATTTAAAAGACTTAATAAAAACAACATGGCGTCAGCCGTTTACTTACAGTAATTAAAACTATAGGTAATTGTTAAAAAAAAATTAATAAACCCGCGTCACTTGTCCAATGTCTACACAAACACGGGTCCTTCACTTTCCACTCACAGGACATTTAAGTTCTCACAGTTTTTGAACTTAGTATCCTCTTTGCCAAATATCCAGGTCAGCATCTGTCTAGCCTTCATACTGGCGCGCACGACCCCCCTGGACTTGTACCAATGGGCGGGGGAGGACTCCCTGCCACCCTCGGCGGAGTACTGCTGCTTCTTCAGCCGTATCTGGTTGAGGATACCAACAAGTAGCTCGTCAACGTTGTGGTTGATGCCAACTGATACTTCTATGAACTTCGCTTTGTAGGTGCACGCGAGACATTTACCATCTGTGAACACAAAAAAAATTTAGACAAAAATCTATACTCTATGGGTAATCATAAATAATAGGGGTAAGGAGTATCTCTGGATCTACTAAACCGATTTTGATAATTCATTTACCTATAGAAAGCCACGTTACTTGTGAGTGTCATAGGCTATCTTTCATTCCTACATTCTCACTGGAACGGGAATTACGTGGGTGAAACCGCGGGGCATCTGCTTTAAGACGAGACAAGAAATGGTATATCAATTGTAGGAAATAGTAGTCTCACATTTCTTGTCGTGTAATTTTTATGGGTTACTTAGGATAGGCGGGGAGAGTAACTTGAGTGTAAAGGGGGTGTTTTGTTAACAGTCAAAGGATCCTTAAACTTTTCACACATCGTTCACAAGTGCGTGACTTCACTCAAGGCATTCTTTGCCATTCTAGGGTCTTATTTTGGTAACAGTTTGATTTGTTATCAAACTGTTACCAAGAAATCTCTTCATCATCAATCTTCATTAAAAATTCTCAGGTCTGAGTTCGGAAATTAGTTTTTTACACACTTGTGCCATAGGGAGAATGTTAAGCCAATCGTTTCATAAATAATATGATTACTAATTTTATATTGCCATCGAAAACAAAAATATGCCATAATTAATAAATCACTTTTTTGATTGATTTATTTGATTGTTCCGATCTATGTATTCCTAGAAATCCGTTCTATGTATTCCTACATTTAAGTTGATACAAAATTCTCAAATTACGTAGTATTTTATAAAATTAATTTACATTTTTTGGTGGAATGAGCAAATCACCGTGCCCTAGAATAATCTGGCGCGGACGTAAATCGAACGACGTTATAAAAGGAGCGTCGTTTTTCATGAATAATGGTTTATTTATTTATGTTTCGCAATTTCGCTGGAAAATTTCACCATTCAGCCTATATCGTGTAATTGACGGCCTAATTTACGGTCTCATAAATGTTTGGGGCCACGACACACTGCAGGCATCGTTTGGCAAAAAAGTAAAGTAGAGTGTACTCTGTGATACAAATCACTGAGTCATTAAAACGTCTATACCAGTGTTTCTCAAAGGTTAATGCCCACCAGTCCATACAACGTCGGCCCAGGGAACCCAGGTATACCCCTGTATAAAACTATGTGGAAATGATAATATGATGTGTAAATAAAGATCTGGTTAAATAATTGTCTTAATAAAAGTATGTGTCTTGAAAAATAGTAGATTGTTATACAAGGGGCTAAAAAGACCCATTATATAAGAGGTATTTTTGGCGAGGGCCGCTAAATAAAAACCGAGTTTATAATGGGTTTAGCCCTACGGATTACACTACGCTTTGCTTTTTAGTACGATTGCGAGAAAATAAAATAGTTTAGTACAATATTCAATGATTTATTTCAATTGAAAATGAACAAATTCTACAATTTTGGATATTAAGGGAGATGCCCGGTAATAATAATTTCCGACTACTGTGAAGATGAATGTGAGGTAAACGTGTCTTCAAATCTCGCTCTATTAGCAACTCAATAAAAATTAAATACAAAAATGAACGCATTCCACATACAAGAACGCTGCATTTCATTTCAATTTAAAGTTTTGTATTTATTTTTCAAAACAATCAGGGCCTTCCCTATAATGATTCTATTTTCGAATAAAACCTCCCCCATTTTATAATAGGCTAGTACTCGTAACAAACAAGAAAACGAACAAACAAACCAATAATAAGTCTTCAACGAATATCGTAAAACTCAGGCTTTATGGTTAACGATCTTAGATTCCGCCCCCTTTCACCCGCGCAGCAAGTAGCATGCTCATAAATCGCACGACTGTTGATTCTTGAGCAACCTCGAAATAAGCATGCTCATTATTAGTAATGTTGCGATACGCATGCTAATAAGTAGCAACTGCTCAATAGCACGCTTTCGTGCTTGAAATGAACATGTGTAACAGTAGCTTAAATTAGGTTATAAGGAATCCAAGAAACACCTAAAGAAGAAAAACCCGACGGCCTCCGTGGCGCAGTGGTATGCTCGGTGGACTTACAAGACGAAGGTCCTGGGTTCGATCCCCGGCTGGGCAGGTTAAGATTTTCTTAATTTGTCCAGGTCTGGCTGGTGGGAGGCTTCGGCCGTGGCTAGTTACCACCCTACCGGCAAAGACGTACCGCCAAGCGATATAGCGTTCCGGTACGATGCCGTGTAGAAACCGAAAGGGGTGAGGATTTTCATCCTCCTCCTAACAAGTTAGCCCGCTTCCATCTTAGACTGCATCATCACTTACCATCAGGTGAGTTTGTAGTCAAGAGCTAACTTGTAAAGAATAAAAACCGCATAACGTTAGATATTATACAATACAAGTAAACTCATAACATCCATTTAAAAAGCTACGCACCAACGTCGCAAAATTACCTAGTTATTATAAAATTCCCAACTCTGTGAATATTTAATAACTTGCGTACCGCATGTAGGTACTCGAGTCACAAATAAAGCAACAAAAGGCGATTTAATCAAAAGTTTCATTCAACACTTTACGTAACTTGGGAATAAAGTTGGGAACGTCCGTATTGAATAACCAAAACGTAACGAAGTTTGTTTATTGAATGAATAACTTTTTACGTTACCGCCTTTTCTATAATAAACTTGTTTCAGAATAAACATAATCATAATTTTCATTATTATCTACTATTTTAAAGGCATACTACAGGGCCAGGTCCCTCCTTAAAGGAGTTCAGACTCACCACGCTGCAACAATGCAGGTTGGCGGGCTTAGGCGGGCTAATTTCACGACCACTACCAGATGTTAACGATAATGACCTGCCTCTGTAGCCAAGTGGGACGTCGATTCTCTTTCTACGATCGCAAACGCTTCGAAAACTAAAAATATGTATGGGAATGACAGATGTTGATCACGTGATATGTCGATAGCAATACGACGAGGCTTTGTTAATGGTTGAATTACATGAAACCTTGACGCAAGAGAAACTATGGGCTCCACCATATTGACCATAGCTGCTAAGAAAACGCTTTTCACTATTCCACGGATTATTACGACAGATGAAAGATCAAAATTTAAGGCGACGTAAAAAAAGTTTCAACGGTGAAGGAAAACATCATGAGGAAACCTGCATACCAAAGAATTTTCTTATTCTCTGCGTGTGTGAAGTCTGCCACATTGGGCTAGGTGAACTAATGGCCTAACCCCTCTCATTCTGAGAGGAGACTCGAGCTCAGCAGTGAACCGAATATGGGTTGATAACGAAGGGCGGACGAAGTCGCAGGCGTCCGTTCTTTCAATATTTATATATTAAAACTGTGACGTCACCCGGGTCTCAGCTAAAAGTCAGCGCTGGGCATTGCTTTCCTGCGATGAACGGCTAATGCTGAGCTGTAAACCCTTTCTGTTTGGTGTCACAGACAGTCATGTAATATCTAAGATAGGATGTACTGTTTGTGACACTCAAAAGTAGAGATGGGCCGAGTACTCGGTTGATACTCGTTACTCGGCGTACTCGGCGGATTTTTTGATACTCGTACTCGGCCGAATAACTCGGTCGGTGAATGCCGAGTATACCTTATATATGTTTAAGAAAAGCATTATTTAGGTACATATAATAAACACAACAGTGTTAATCAAAAAGTATTTATTAGTAATTTAGGAAATCTTTGAAAATCTCAATTAAATTTAAATAAAATTAAAAAGAAAGATTTAAAAGAGCAACTGTTGAGTTTCCCGTCGCTCTTCTCAACAGGAGACTGCGCCTTCTGAGCTAGTGGTAGAGTCACTACAAGTCAAACTTGACGCTTCAAAAGTGCTTGTAAACTAAGCCTACTTGAAAAAAACCATTTTGAATTGAATTACGCGCGCGAAATGGGAATTAGATTGAACCGAGTTACTCGGCCGAGTACTCGGTTGAAAAAAAATTGAACCGAGTAAAACTCGGTACTCGTTACTCGGCAAAAGTGTTACTCGGCGCATCTCTACTAAAAAGTGAATAAACTTATTTTCTTTTCTTCTTTCTTTCTTTCTTTCTTTCAAAAACAATACCTTGCGTAGAAACAGCTCTGCTTCGTGCCAAGTCGATCTTATTGCCGACCAACAAAGCTGGTCTCGCTCTCAGCATGTCACAGTCGAGCAGCCTGGCGAGTTCTTGCTCCGCTTTCTGGAAGGACGCCTTGTCTATCACCGAGTATATCACTACGAAGGCGTCTGGCGGTTCGGCGCGGTCAATTTCTTCCTGTGGACAGAAAATAACTTATTAAAAACTAGCGGACGGAGTGGGATAAAAAGTAGCCTATGTGTTAATCCAGAGTAAAATCTATTTCCATTCCAAATTTCAGCCAAATCGCTTCAGTAGTAACGGCGTTAAAGAGTAACAAACATCCAAACATCCATACAAACTTTCGCGTTTATAATATTAGTAGGGTATTAGTAGGAAGTAGGATAAATATTTAATTTCTAAAATTTTCATGTAATCACTTCTTAAAAAAAATCGATTGTCTGTAAGGTCGGTTTACTGACGATAGTTGAACGTGACAACGTCATAAGAAAATACTTTTTTTTTATTCATTACAAGTTAGCCCTTGACTACAATCTCACCTGATGGTAAGTGATGATGCAGTCTAAGATGGAAGCAGGCTAACTTGGAGGAGGATGAAAATCCACCCCCCTTTCGGTTTCTACACGGCATCATACCGGAACGCTAAATCGCTTGGCGGTACGTCTTTGCCGGTAGGGTAACTAGCCACGGCCGAAGCCTCCCACCAGCCAGACCTGGACAAATTAAGAAAATCTCAATCTGCCCAGCCGGGGATCGAACCCAGGACCTCCGTCTTGTAAATCCACCGCGCATACCACTGCGCCACGGAGGCGCATTTTTTAAAAGAAAATGTTCGTTTTTCTAAAAAACTGTTAAATAATCTTCATAGACCAGAATATACTTTATTTATTGTAAAAACAGTTGACAATCCAAGAAGGAACGATGCATGACGTCATCTTTTTTTGAGTGTGCAGCCGGCTCCATCGAATAAGATATTATAAGACGTTGTCACGTCAAAAATATGATATTGTTTTTAAATCTAGTAGAACGATAATGATCATTTTAAGACCATTAAAAATTGTCAAATAGCCTATTCTTGATTATTACAACACTAAACACTAAAACGAGGAGTTTAATGTTAGTTTTTTTCTCTATAAAACAGCAATATAAAACTGGTCAAATGTTGTCAAGAGCTTAAATATTTACTTACTACAGAAAAGCTCTCAACAAAACATTCTGTATGCTAAATCTTGCACAACAATATTTTCCAGCATTATTCGTACCATTTCCATCATAATGCACTTTGCATAATTCAACATTAGAAATATTGAATTATGCAACAATGGAAAACTGTTGCCATTCGGAATATCGGAAAAATACACGATACATTTTCCAATTCAAAAGCTTTATTCAATATTCCATCAGTGCATGAGTGGGCAATGGAAGAACTAACGACCTGGTGCACATATGATACCTACTGTATGCAGTCATTATGTACAAAGATTCCAGAACATTGTAAATAAACCTTGGTACATACGAAATGTAATTTACCAGAAGCAAAAATTTTAACAAAAAAATATTCCACCGACTTCCAATTAAAAAATTAACCTAAGCTAAAAAGCAAAAAATAACATCTTACCTATGTGCTACCTTCTGATCAGTTTGAAGGCGGTGCCAAGCCAGTGATGGTTTAATTCAAGTTTAAATTACAAAATTTCTGTGGGTATTTCAGAAACGGCTTTAATTAAAACATGACACTGGATTGGCACCACCTATCGCTGGACATACATAAAAATAAATCATACATACATCCGAACGTAGAACCTCCTACTTTTTGGAAGTCGGTTTATAAAATTTACAACGTCGACTAAATAATTCAAAAAAACATACATACAGCCGAACGTAGAACCTCCTCCTTTTTGGAAGTCGGTTAAAAATTGTCTCAAGCTCATGAAACAAGACTTCATCGTCACGTCATACATCAAGGCTACTCGATGTTACTAATACAGTGAGAAGACTTAAACGGACCAAACCATTTGAGTTAGTGTTTAGTGACTAGTGATAGTGTAGTGTTAAGTGCTACATGGAAGATCACGTGAACAAAGTGACCTAAAGTAATAGTGAAACACTAAGATTAAGTTATTGGACATTACGAGTACCTTCCTACTAATATTATAAACACGAACGTTTGTTTGGATGTTGGTTAAGTACGTCGCAAAATAACTACTGAACCGATTTGGCTGAAATTTCGAATGGAAATTGATTTTACTCTGGATTAGCACAGCTACTTTTCAAAAATATCCGGATTTGTGAAAAACTAAATTTCAAACTCAAGTTATGTATTACAAGTTTAGGTTAAAAATTACTAATTAGTCACTTATGTAGGCTAGATCGTAACTTTATGAAGTACTAAATTAAATTGGTACTTTACCACAGAAAAAAATAAACAAAAGAAAGTCTAGCGGTTTTACCAGAAAGCTAAGTAGGCTGGCGCTTAAGGCGGCAGATTTTTGGGGGCGGCAAATTTGACCCAAAAAACTTTCTTATAATATAGATAGATATTAAGTAATTTTAAAATTTCAATCCTGTACGTACTGTAGGTACAGTCCTACTAAAATATTAAAAGTTGCAATTTTATTGGCACAATTGGCGGTAATTGTATTGATTTCGAACTCTGGTACCCTACTAAACTCTGAAATACCTGGTATTTCAGAGTTCAGCAAAGATTTTTGGCGGCTTTGTGAATCCGCCACTGGTCTAGAGTAGGTTTCAGACCTCTGGCAACACTAGCTGGGTAGTTTGTACACCCCTGTGCCTCAGAGAGCATTTTAAGAAGCCGATCCCGGTCAGTATCATCATCACATCTAACATTATCGTTAATAAGTCAATTACTATAACTGTAAGCCCGACAACCCGCTTTAGGAAAGCGTTGTGGGTTAGAACTGAGAACCACCAGACAGAGTGAGAGGGGATATTGACCCTAAGTTTTCCTTTAAGAAGGAATGCTAGGCTCTGTAGTACACCATTGAAATGGGATGATAATGATGATGAATATCTGTACCATCATCTTCTTTCAGAATAAGAGGGGTTAGGTTAACAGTCCACCACGTTGGTCCAGTGCTGATTGGCAAACATCACACACGTAGAGATTTATCTAAAAAAAATCTCAGGTATGCAGGTTTCTATAAGATGTTTTCCTTCACACTTATTTATTTTTAAATGCACATAGTTGAAAAGTTACAGGTGACCCAGACCGGATTCGAACTTACGCCCTCCAAATCAAAGAGTGTCATGTCCGCTGGGCTATTTATCTATACAAATTATTGTAATAATACCTTAGTGCTTGTGCAGTTAACGAAATACAGCTCAGATTCCTCCCCGTTCAGCATAATGGACACCTTTTCTTCTGTGCTGTCGACATCTGTAAGGAAATTAATTATATCAGTTTATAATCTATGGTATAGATTATTACATTACTAGCGGAAGCACGCGACTTTGTCTTGCAAGAAAATTAGTGAATGCTTTTACTTTTCAAATTCAAATTAAATTCAAATTCAAAATTCATTTATTTCAAGTAGGCTCAGTTTAGAAGCACTTTTGACACGTCAGTTGACTATTTGTAAAGATTCTACCACCGGTTCGGAAGGCAGATTCTGCTGAGAAGATGCCGGCAAGAAACTCAACAGTTGCTCTTTTGAAAAAGTCTACTTTTTACGTTTGCTAGATTTATGGCTTCGGTTTTATACTTTTAGACTACGAGCCCATGGACAAAATTAACCTGTGAAATGAACCAATGTGAAAACTACTTAGAAGACTGTTGACGGCATAATGCGCAGAGTTATTTTCTGTTACTTTATCAGAAAATAACTGAAGAAAGAGCATTATGCCGTCATTTCTAAGCGGTACATTTCGATGATTATTTATTTACACAAATATTAATTGTAATTTTTAGATGGCATAGTTAGTGGACATTATTGTCAGTGTTACATAATATTATGAATATGATGCCGTACATTTTACAATGACCTTATATCATATGAGTGTAGGATAGGGTTGTGATCCTTGGATTTCGACCCCTGCGCTGAAAATAAGCAAGGCGTTTTCGGGTAAAGTATCTGTATGTAAGAGTATACCATGTATATAGGTATACCGTTAAATTTGGCGCGTCTATCGACTGTCTGTGATCAGTGACGTTGACAGATGACACTATATTATATTTGTCAAATGTCATCTGTCACTTTTAAGAGGGGAAATAGGTCTATAGTGATCTGTGGGAAAAAGCATGAAGTTTTTCGGTCGTCAGAGGTTATTTCTTTCTATTTCGAAACTATTTAATTACACCAAGACAAATAAGGAACATTTAATGTCGTTTTTCTGTTTTCAGGTGAGTTAATGTGTTCATAAATATTGCGTATTAGTCTAATCATTCAATTCAATTCATAATACTAAGGAATAAATAATTCTGTTTTCAGAGCAACACATAGTTTCATTTGTCTATTATAATACTATCGTCTTATATGTATATGTGTACAAAAGGAATTACACAAGTGCCGTAAAATAATTGATGACCTATATTGCTTCTGCAATTAAAAATTTGCACTGATTTCTCATTCCGGTACCACCACTTTAGTACTAGGTTTTTCGACATTTATTTTTAATCATCTTTAACACTACAACAAAGCGTAAACGTACATTAATAATTAGTCGAAAGTCCTCAGTTGTGTCTGAGATATATTCACTCATGTACTCAACTGTACCGCTAAGAAATGACGGCATAGTGCTCAGAGTTATTTTCTGATATTGTAACAGCCTTATGAGAGGGGTTACGCCAATAGTCCACCACGCTGGCCCAATGCGGATTGGCAGACTTCACACACGCAGAGAATTGAGAAAATTCTCTGGTATGCTGGTCCTCACGATGTTTTCCTTCGCCGTTCGAGACACGTGATATTTAATTTCTAAAAAATTAATTTCTCATTCTGAGAGGAGACTCGAGCTCAGCAGTGAGCTGAATATGGGTTGATAATGATGATGATGAACAGCCTTATACGCGTTATTCAAATTGGTTCATTTCACTGGTAATTTTTTTCCAAGGGCTGTTAGCCTATTTGACAGAGGCGTAACATCTAGCGAGGCATTGCTTTTCGTCTGTAATGTCTATGAATGAAAAATCCATGGCAACAAAAATCGATGCATTTACAGCTCACTGTTCACCCATTCATATAAACATTCGCCGGGAAGATTACGATCTCAATTTCGCACCGTTGTGAAACAGTATTTACGACTCGGCTGGGAAATTAGACATCTGCTGTAAAAAAGTCTACTATGTCGCGTTTATTAAACGCTATTTTAGATAATCACCGCGCGAGTGTCTCAATTATTTATAGACTAGCGGACGCCCGCGTCTTTGTCCGCGTGGAATTTAGTTTTTAACAAATCCTTCGGGAACCATGGATTTTTCCGGGGTAAAAAGTGCCTATGTGTTAATCCATGCCATAATATATCTCAATACTATATTTCAGCTAATTCAGAAGTCGAGGCGTGAAAGAGTAACAAACATTCATGTCGTCAAAATCATCAGTTTTCGCAAATCTCGGGAAACCACGGATTTTTTCGGGATAAAAAGTAGCCTATGTGTTAATCCATGCTATAATATATCTTAATACCAAATTTCAGTTAATTCGGTTAAGTAGTCGAGGCGTGAAAGAGTAACAAACATTCATATCATCGAAATCATCAGTTTTGCAAATCTCGGGAAACCACGGATTTTTTAGGGATAAAAAGTAGCCTATGTGTTAATCCAGAGTAAAACCTATTTCCTCTGGATTAACACATATTCCTAAATAAATGACCTATGCCTCCGATTCCGGAGGCTAAGGTCATATATTTAGGAATATGTGTTAATATATCCACTGGGCTATTACAACTCTTTTAAACCTGTTAAACCTCAAAAGTCTGTGACTTCACCGGCACAATCACTGCTTGACCAGTTTTAGGATTTATTATTGTGTCGTTATTACAAAATTAATTAAAACAATTTCCGATAATAAATCGCGTGGCTTAACTTGCGGTTGTAACCACAAACCACACTTTAGTGATTTTAATTGAAATTGTACATTTATGTATTTAAAAATTTAAACTGAATTACTAAAATATTGGTTTCAATCAATCTATAATTAATTGATGTGTTATTGACTACGGTGTGTCTAGTGGGAGTTTCCAATATTTTCATACTGTTACTATCGCATTAACGTAAACGCGAATTTATATGGAATTTAAACAGTTGTGCAGTAGTCCCACTAGATGGCGCTGTTCCAATTCCTTAGAAATTCGTGTTTACGTGGTATAAGCTCCTTCAGACTTAGTTTTGTCTATTGTAAAAGCTACATGAAAATCTGTTTGAACATGATTTGAACAAACTATTCAAAATATTGACATAATGGCTTCAATAAATCTGTAATTAGGTAATTTATTTATTATTGATGGGCCGTTTCGACGTGAATTCATTAGCTGTTTATAAAGCGTCTTTAGACATACCAACAAGTTGTATAGTGAGATTTTATTCTACATTATCAAATAGGCTACTTTTCATCCCGGAAAAATCCACGGCTCCCGCGAGATTTGTAAAAAACTGAATCCCATGCGGACGAAGTCGCGGGCGTCCGGTAGTAAGTATAAAAGATACAAAAAATATGTGTTGGTGTTACAAGATAGTATATAAACCTTTCGCGCCAATTGATGTCGTCCTACAGAAACATCTGCCGCTAATCAAGTAAATGGTGTTTTCTCCTTTCTCCAATTTCCTTACGTCTTTTCTTGTTTAATGTCTAATTTAATGTGAAAGTGAAGTGTGAAGACGTGATAGCCCAGTGGATATAACCCCTGCCTCCGATTCCGTAGGGTGTTGGTTCGAATCCGGTCCGGGGCATGCACCTCCAACTTTTCAGTTGGGTGCATTTTAAGAAATTAAATATCGAAATTAAATATCGAACGAAAAACATCGTGATGAAACCTGCATACCAGAGAATTTTCATAATTCTCTGTGTGTTTGAAGTCTGCCAATCCGCATTGGGCCAGCGTGGTGGACTATTGGCCTAACCCCTCTCATTCTGAGAGGAGACTCGAGCTTAGCAGTGAGCCGAATATGGGTTGATAACGAATGTGAAAATAATAATGGTTATTATAGCCGGTATTATAGCTAGTTCACAATAAATATACCAATTGGCAATCGACTAGAACTTGAACTAGAGTCATGTTATAAAACGTCTCTCTAGGTATAGAGTCACGTATCACACTAATAATATAAAGGCGCAAGTTTTCGTTTATGTATATTTGTTTCCCCTTTACGCTGCGGCTACTGAAGCGTAAAGGCTGAAATTTGGAAATAGATTTTACTCTGGAACATATAGGTTACTTTCATCTTGAAAAAATCCATGGTTCTGGCCGGGTTAGTAAAATACTGCACGCGAACGAAGGACGCGGGCGTCCGCTAGTGTTGTTATAAATCGCTAAAACTGTTTTTTAGCATAAGCCTCCTACAAACTGTTGAAATGAAGTGGTCTAGTTCCGTTACGATGGTCAGATGATGATTTTATTTGCGACTATCAAGGTAGCAATCGCGACCCGCGACCGGTACGTACGACCCACTGCTTAGTATGAATTTGTATGGAGCACTAAGCAAATTCCGAGACGGCGTCGCGCGACCGGGACGGTCGTACGAACCGGTCGCCGACGCAGGTCGCGGTTGAAGGTCGCGGTCGCGATCGCGGTCGCCAAGAACCGAAACTTTGTTTCTCTGTCGATAATAAGTTACGTAGTTAAAACTCCGCAAATGATCGGAACTAAAGTTGGCACGTCTGTTGAGGCTAATCACCGTATCGTTTGATTAATTAAGGCAGGGCCGCCATTATTTTTGATTCATTGTGGTTGGACTCACTAATAGGGTAAAACTGGGGAAAACCCATTATTAGGTGAAAGGTCGACGCAAATATTGTTATGAATATGTAATGTATGGTTTACTGGAAATTATGGCAAACTTGCCCAATAATGCGACTACGCCTGTGTTATTTAATTATTACCAACGTGAAAAAGAAGTTTTTGATTTTGTATTGATATTAGGTATTTTCTCAGAAACCACTGTTCTGATTTTGATGAAGTTTTCCTTCCCTGAAAAATATGAATTAAAATATGTATTATTTTAATTAATATTAACTAAAATAACTAGCAGCATTCGATCACATAAAAAGTAAAACAATTAATAGGTAAGTATATTTAAAATAATATTATTTTAATTCATATTTTTCAGGGAAGGTTTTAGTATATCAAAGGCGGTTCGTCGATTTTACAAAAAAATATTATTTATTTTTTTATATTTACCAATTAATTGTTTTACGTCTTATGTGATCAAATGCTGCTAGTTGTATGGTATTTTGAGCCGTGATAGCCCAGTGGATATGACCTCTGTCCCCGATTACGGAGGGTGTGGGTTCGAATCCGGTCCGGGGCATGCACCTCCAACTTTTCAGTTGTGTGCATTTTAAGAAATTAAATATCACGTGTCTCAAACGGTGAAGGAAAAACATCGTGAGGAAACCTGCACGCCAGAGAATTCTTAATTCTCTGCGTGTGTGAAGTCTGCCAATCCGCATTGGGCCAGCGTGGTGGACTATTGGCCTAACCCCTCTCATTCTGAGAGGAGACTCGAGCTCAGCAGTGAGCCGTATATGGGTTGATAACGACGACGACGACGTATGGTATTATTTTAAAATGAAAAATATATTAAAAGCAATATAGATAATATTTATTATGCATCTAGGGGATGCCCGGAACTACGTTCGCGTGAATTTCCATTTTTACAAATCTCATTGAAAACGAAGATTTTTTTGGGATAAATGTTATTCTATCGTATGTGTTAATTAATAGTTAAAGTGATTCCAAATTTTACCCAAATCGCTTCAGAAGTTGTGGCGTTAAAAAATTAACAAACACATACCTTCAATCTTTCGCCTTTACAATGTTAAGAATTAATTAATTGTTGATTGTAAAAGGTGATTAAGAATTTTAATTTCATAATGAAAAGAATAAATTCGCGTTTCAGTAATGTAAGAAAGACAAAATAAGCGAAATTAAAGGTAACTGCCCATTTCGACCCTTTGTCTTATTATAACGACCCACAAGGGAGTTCGGATAATTTTTCAGGCTCATTTAAATTTCTAACAAAGGGAAAAGATTTATCAAAATTGCCAAGATGGGCGTTTTTAATGAGGCTGACCTCTTTCAAAGTTGGGCACAAGGGTACTTTCGGTTGAAGCGATCACGCAGCAACTTTTCATCATCGTTATCAACCCATATTCGGCTCTCTGCTGAGCTCGAGT
This sequence comes from Bicyclus anynana, assembly GCF_947172395.1. Classification (NCBI taxonomy): domain Eukaryota; kingdom Metazoa; phylum Arthropoda; class Insecta; order Lepidoptera; family Nymphalidae; genus Bicyclus; species Bicyclus anynana. The sequence continues at coordinate 14,524,302 of NC_069097.1, read as the reverse complement.
CTCCTCTCAGAACAAGAGGGGTTAGGCCAATAGTCCACTACACTGGCCCATGCGGATTGGCAGACTTCACACACGCAGAGAATTAAGAAAATTCTCTGCGTGAAAAAAGCGTGGTCGACTATTGGCCTTTCATTCCGAGAGGAGACTCGAGCTCAGCAGTGAGCCGAATATGGATTGATAACGAAATAGAAAAAAATCATTTAGATCAGAGGGCCTAGTGGCAGTTTGATACTGTTACTATCGCGTTAACGTAAACGCGAATTTCTAAGGAATTGAAACAGCGCCATCTCGTGGCACTACTTCACAACTGTTTCATTTAAACATAAATTCGCATTTACGTCAACGCGATAGCAATAGTATGAAAATATTGAAAACTCGCACTAGGCACTCAGATTACTTTATAGGTAGTATTCGGACTCACGACCGCTTTCACATAAGCGGCTGTTTACCCACATCGCTGTGCGGACTATAGAAATGTGAAAACGTTCTTGGTATTTAAAGCATTCCTACATACATTGAGCTGATATTTATATCAAAATATTTAAAGATAAATTAAAATGTCCTTCGAAGATTTGACCGACTCTTTGGTATACTTGAGACAATGACAAGAACGCAATAAATTGTACCACAGAACTAGAACAAAAATCAAAGAATCAAAATCAAAATGCATTTATTTCAAGTAGGCTTAGTTTACAAGCACTTTGGATACGTCAAGTTTGACTATTAGTAAAGACACTACCACCGGTTCGGACCTAAATAAGACTGGTCTGATGATGGAATGGAAAATGCCACAGGAACTCTTAAGATAAACAAAACCAACTCAAACTTTGGGCGTATTTGTATTCACAATCTAAGAATTAAAGTTTAACACGATCGCTACGGTATGAGGTCAATTGACCTCGCACACCTAGCGTCTTCAAGAGTTACGAGGTCGATTGACCTCGTAGTGCAGCACATAAAGTTTAGTATGGGGTCAAAAAACCTCGTACCAGAAAGTACAGAAAAATCTGTGCCGTAGCGAACGTGTTAAAACAGTATACTTCCATGGTTTCACTCAGCGGGCGATGGAGCGAGCTATGCTTGGAGTTTCTCTGCGTGATCGAATCAGAAATGAGGAGATTCGCAGACGAACCAAAGTCACTGACATAGCTCACCGAGTCGCGAAGCTGAAGTGGCAATGGACATATAGTTCGAAGAGCCGATGGACGTTGGGGTCCCAAGATGCTGGAAATGCGACCCCGCACCGGAAAACGCAGTGTTGATCGACCCCCCACTAGGTGGACCGACGATACCAAGCGGGTTCGAGACCGTTGTGGCGGCAAGAGGCCTATGTCGAGCAGTGGACGTCTATCGGCTGATAAGGTAAGGTATGGTTTAACTAAACCAGACCACTGAAATCTGGCAAAAGAGCGAACGAAGAATTCCTTCAAGTCCAATTCTTTCTCAAAAGTGTACACTCGAAAATCTGTTTTCTGCTTTGAGACATAAGGATGCTTTTTGCTTACACAAACAACGCCTAAGGCACTCATTAAATCTCTGAATGTCTCGTAACGAACACACTCGTGTAATTTTCTCGAGCCCCCTGATTGGAGTAATTCAATTCCCAACCCTTGAATATTTATATTAATTTTCACCTTTGAACCCCTATGATATTATTTCTCTTAATTAAGAATTTACGTAGAAACATCAACATTTGCCTTTTCAAGCCAACTTTTAAAAAGAGGTGGTAATTTTTCTATACTTTTATACAAATATAGCAGACGCCTCGTGGTTTCACCCGCGTGGTTCCCGTTTCCGTAGGAATACGGGGATAAAATATAACCTATAACACTCACGGATAGTGAAGCTTTATTTATTATTTTTTTTTATTCTTTACAAGTTAACCCTGTAATAGTAATCGGAACACAATGCCAGCTGACATTGTCAACTGTCATCTTGTCATTATTGACAATGACAAGCAACGCCATCTCTTGCCCGACGGTTTGCGCTGTGCAATTGATAAGCGTTCCAATTGATATTAATAATAATTAGTGTGATATTAATAAAAAGTTATTAACAAATAAAAGGATTTTTCACAACTCTTGCTCAAAAAAACTGTCATATTACCACTACACAGCGGGGCTAAACAAGAATTTCAGCCTCTAGGGCTAAAATAATTTCGTTTTTTTAATTTTTTGTCGGTTACGAGTACTAGCCTATGAAACGAAAAAGGTTTAATTCGTAAATAGTTTAATCATACTAAAATAATGAACTCTATAACACGAAGGAGGTTTTATTCGTAAATAGAATAATCATAGGTGGGTACGATTACATAGGCCCTGTTTGTTTGATATAAAATTGAAATTGGAACGAAATGCAGCGTTTTTTGTCTGTGGAATGCGTGACTTTTTTTTATTTGATTTTTATTGAGTTGGGAGCTGCGTCTGCAAAAATTATTTTAACATTGAATACTGTACTGAATCATTTTATTTTCTCGCAATTGTAGTGAAAAGTTTAGTGTAACACGCGGGCGGGGCTAAATCCATTATAAACTCGGTTTCTACTTAGCGGCCCTCGCCTTACGGCTCGTGCCCTAAAAATACCTCGTATATAATGGGTCTTTTTAGCCCCTTGTATAACAATCTACTATTATTATAATAAAACCCACAACTATACATGGCGTTTTACCTCTCTCGTTTTATTGTGAACGTTTCGATCTACAATTGACACTAATAAGTTTTTAAGTGAATGGCGAATTCGCAATATCATCCCTGTCTATAATAGGACATTTATTTCCAATAAAACTCGGCCATTACCATCAATATCTTGCATGATGTCCCCGAGTGAGAACAATGAAGTAATAAATGGGCAATAAATGTGCGATTGAGTGAAATAAAAGCCTTATCTTACAGATAAGTTTTATTAGCGTCCAATGAAGTACACGTCAGTTAAGTTAATAGAGGTAAGTACTAAAGTCGTGTGAGATTAAGAGTTGTTCAATTACTTATTCTGTAACGGCTTCCAATTGAATTGATAAAGTTTAAAGTAAGAATTAACCCATATTCGGCATACCGAACCTTGTTCGCTTGTTTCGCTAAATTATTATATTTCGTTAATTTTTTCTCAAATTAAAAACCCTCGGTAGCCGTTCTCTAAATTCTCAAAACTGTTCACAAAAACTAATGAAATAAGATGGAGTTTTTTTTATAATTAATTATTGATTATTATATTAATTTAGGTAATTGTTGCTAGTGTTAAATTTTGAAATACAAATTATGAAAAATGTTTGTTTACGCGGATGTCAAGGAAACTCATGACGTTTGGTTTTTTATGGGTTTCACCGGCTTCAGCACGCTGCTTGTAAAGACTCATTCTGGACATTCTTTATTCTGTGCTCTTTCACTAATTTATCAAACCTCTGAAATTTTTTAATTCGAATACTAGCGGTAAATAATCTTAACCTAAACGTAACTTAACTGGCTCCGAAACTCACAAAGTTTTTGAATTGCGTTTTTCTCCTAAACTATGAGTTTAAATTAATTAATTATTATTTTTTATTTCAATTATTAATGTTATTGAGGTACTATCGTACGACTTAAAAATACGGAAGGTAGGAAGGGCGCTGAAGTTGCTTGAAATGTGTTTTTTCAGCATTTACAACTAAAGTACAAATGAGAAAGTTGTTCCTCTCTGTTTTGGGTTGCTACCTACCGATGGTTAAAAAATCTAGAGTCATGTAATTCTTTTAGTCATATTTCGTAGATTTCCTGTACCTACTATTAGCTAAATTAAGTTCCTGTTGATTTACATGGGCTTAAAAGGATTCACTACAGTATCCTCTTCAGTGTGTGTTAATCCACAAGCGTATGTGAATTAACACACACTGAAGAGGATATTATAGTCAATCCTTTTAAGCAGGTTACCCGTCGAGACTCGACTCTCTAAACTTTCATGTAACTTGGTTTAGTTTCTGTTGGCAATTAGATTATAGGCCTTTGTGAATATTCACAAAACTACGGTAAACTATAACCATCGTATTCCCAGAAGAAAATAACATGGTCCTGGCTAAAATAACATCGTCCTGGCCAGACATGGCGCCTTAGCCGTGTGGTAGGTTGATCCTCTTTCTACAAAAGCTTCGAAAATTAGAATGATGAATTTGTTATCGATAGGTCACGTGATCAAGTTGTCGATCAGATCAGTCATTCAGTTAAGCCATAATATGTTATAATTTAGATTTAATGTGATATGTAGCATTACTTAAAAATAAAGATCTTTTCTCTCTTTTCTTTCTTTCATTCATTTTGTTCAGTGGCATAGCGTACCGTGGAGGAGCCTTTATCAAAATTAGTTGGGGGGCCCAAATTAAGGGTAAAGATTTCTCATAAAAGAAACAAAAATGCTCGCTTGAAAAATGTCCTATGTAGCATGTTTCCAATTTTTCGGCGCACGCTTCACCAGAGAAAAAAGAGATTGTGGATTACCTACATTTTACTAATAATTGCTTTCACACGTAAGGGGCCCTATAGTCCGCGGGCCCCGTATCATTGATACGGTTGATACAGCGGTAGTTACGCCCCTAATTTGATTAATATTCGAAGCCTTTGTAGAAATTTGGTCAGCGTAGTGGACTATTTGGCCTAATTCTGAGAGGAGACTCGAGCATAGCAGTGAGCCGAATATAGGTTAATAATGATGATCTTCCACTGTTTACGCTTAGAGGGGTGAAAGTTAACATTTGTTCATTTCTACGCGTCAGAAAGTTTTACCAAATAATCAAAAAGTGCTAGCTTTATGAAAGTCATCACTATTCATAAAGGCTTTTACAACCCGACGTGCATCACCCGGGTCCCGATTGGGCAACTCCATCAAAAGTTGAACCCGCGGGGCTTTATTAGATTGATGTGGGAAAAAGCGGCCGACCGCCCGATTCAATTTATGCTAGTAAATTGCCACAAATGTCTCTCGGGACACAAAATAACCCGGCCAAATAGTTTCACCAACTTACACAGTAGCTATGGATGTATTAACTTTTTAATTTTAGCACCTAGGGAGGAAAGTGGACGTACTTCTTTCCTACTTAATACCCGACTGCGTCAGGAGGGTGATGTTTTTAAAGAGAAATAAATTTTCAAATAAAACCACACTACGTAACCCCATTGATATTACTTTTGTCTTCAAAATATTTTAATTTTTTTCAATGGGAAAATAAATGTTTAATTTTTTTAGGGGAACTGAAACTGCGAGGCGTCGGCTAGTGATGAATATATCATCCCTATTTTCCCCACCCTTAGGGTAGAAACTTTTTCTTACAAACTAATATGGGACATATTTTGAAGTCCTATCTAATAAAAAAAGAATTACCAAAATCGGATTACACTATAAAAAGTTATGCGTGGTTTTACTTTACAATTAATGGGTCTAAAATCAATAATCTCCGGTTGTAAAACTTCTCTCTGTCTTTCCTGGGTTGAAAAAAAGTTATAGGCGAGTTATAAATTATTATTAAATCCTCCGCACACACACAAGGTAAATCTAGTTTTGAAAAATACATTTTCCAAACACGTGTAATGTGTTTACAAAAAAAGTTTTGAATATTAGGTAAATGTATCAAATTAATAGGGCTGCGTAGCGTAACACTGTAAGTACTTAAACTCTAGGTTAATGAAAGTAACAATTTTTTATATAATTATAACATGTCAATTAAAATTAACACAATAGCGTAAAACCCTGAAGTAAACGTAGCAGCGTTATAAAGCTGATCGCCCATCTACTCGCGATGGTACCACGCCCAACGTAACGCATTTTTGTGTGTTTTAATGCCACATAAAAGATTTTACTGCTATAAATATTATTGTATTTTTATTCATCGTTAAGTTTCCCTTAACATCAGTACATTTAACATTTAACTGCGATATTGTTGATGAATAAAAAAGAAACATGAGAATTTTTGTTTAAATGTTGTGGTAACTGTAGTGAGTCGATCATAATATTATGATAATTATTAACGCAGTTTTAATTACAGTAATAGATATTGTTGGTATTAGTAATTACTAGTGGACGCCTACAACATCGTTATCGTGAAATTCAGTTTTACATAAATCTCGCGGAAGCCATGGATGATTCAGGGATTAAAAATAGCCTATGTCTTGCTCAATAACCAGTAAACGTTCAAAGTCGTTCAGCGGTTTCAGAGATTAGCCCGGACAAACAGACAGACAGAAAAAGAATTTAAAAAACTGATTGTGTTTTAGTATCATGTGAATAACTACATGCACTTGAGAAAACACAGTTATAACAGTAACATATAGTTAAAACCTCAGACCAATTATTGTATAGGACCTGCCTCGCTGGACGTTACTTTTCTGTCACAGTATATGATCAACGATCTAATGCGATTATAAATATTGCCTCTATAGAATCGATGTTAAATAGTCGTAATCGTGTTTGTCAGTTAAAGAGCTCCGTAAAAATACCTTTTTGTGTAATTCAATTACACAAAAAGGTATTTTTACGGAGCTTAGCGTTTTTTGTGTAAAAAACGGGCAAAAACTTCTAGTTTAGTATAAGATATATACCAAATCTAAGCTCGTTTCTTCAGAAAATGACAGACAATTTTGTTCGTGACTATGAGTGCGATACAGGTCCTCCTATAATTGGTCTGAGAGTTAAAACACACTTTAATTATGTATTGAATGGTTATGATAAAAAAAATGCGCTGATTTCGCCACCAGGCTTTATATAGGTGTGCGAACAGCCTAAATGAGGTGCGTGTTTGTAAATGTGGATTATCCCACGCGAATGCCCTATAACTGGGCAAATACTTTTTACTAATGTTTTCATAAATTTCCGCTCCGATTTAACCAGGAGGCATTTTCAAATTTCTATTTGTTTGTTTTTGAAATGGAAATTTGTTTGCCACGGATACAAAATATACACCGGGGGCCTATTGACCCCTATTAGCCTCAATAGCTCAACGGTAAGAGCGTTTGGATTCATCACCGAGGGGTGGTGGTTTAATCCTAGCGCCTTTGGTCTATTGTCGTACTCACTCTTAGCACAGTCTTTTCCGACTAGTTAGAGGGAAATGAGAATATTGGTCATATTATAAAAAAATATATGGCAAATATTCTTTTGTTTAAAAAAAATGCGCCAACCCGCATTGCAGTAGCGCGGTGGGTCTGTCCCTGTAGTCGTCGTCGTTATCAACCCATATTCGGATCACTGCTGGGGTCGAGTCTCCTCTCAGAATGAGAGGGGTTAGGCCAATAGTCCACCACGCTGGCCTAATGCGAAGAAAACTAAGAAAATTCTCTGGTATGCAGGTTTCCTCACAATGTTTTTCTTCACCGTTTGAGACACGTGATATTTCATTTCTTAAAATGCACACAACTGAAAAGTTGGAGGTGGATGCCCCAGATCGGATTCGAACCCACAACCTTCCGGAATCGGAGGCAGAGGTCATATCCACTGGGATATCACGTATCACGTCCCTGTAGTAGGCTGTTAAAATAATATAGAAGATAAAGTTGAAGGCTCTAAGCTCTAACTATCAAGCGAGCTCTATAAAGCTCGCTTGATAGTTTACACCCAACACGCCATTCTAACTTGGGTTGGTGCCATTGGTTGGCTACTACTAAATCTTCATCTCATATTTTCACACATAGACTTTTAAATAGGCCGACGGACATATATACTAAGCACTTTAATGGCGCCGAGTGTCTATGGGTGAGTTTGAAGTGCATTGCCAGATATAGAAAATTAATTATAAGACAAGAGAACAATTTAATTAGTTTTAAAAATAATCTGCGTAGGTTTCTCCTGGACAATGCGTTTTACGACACAAATGAATTTTTAACTTTGACATTATAAAATAAATTGATTCTTTTGACAATATGATTTAATTTGTTTTTTGATTCATTTAATTTTTTCAATTAAATAATATTGTTCTTCTATTCATTATCAAACTTTTTAATATTGTGTTTAAAGTAATTTCTGAAATTATTTAAATGTAGGTAACTAATATAATATTTTCATGCCGATCGGGCGCGATACAGAATAGATTATATTTATTTGTTAAGACCTTGTAAACTGTATCAACAAATAAAGTATTTAATATTTGATAGCGATAAGTCAGTCTTCGTATGTGCACCTGTGTGCGTGTTGGCGTGTGCGGATATGCGAACTGGCAAAATTGTGGTGCAGATTTTTTACTTCTGATGACGGTGTCTGGACTTTTTATTACGTCTATGTCTTAGGGTAGCAGTAATTGTATGAAATGTGCTGTTTCATTCCAACTGAACTTTGAATCGATCCTAAAGGTTAACTTAAGTTGGTATTCCACTCACGTTTGACTTTCACTCACTCAATTCCGGATAGGGTTACCATCTTATATAAAAAAATATAGAACTTTTTTTAGAACCAAAATATATATAATTCATAACAGCGACTTGAATATATAAGCTAAATAATAACACTGAGTTTATGTTTTTAATACAATTAGTTTCAAAATTACAAGCTATTTATTATTTTTTATAATTATACAAAAATTTAAAACTGCTATTAGATATAAACTACCTAAAGCTATTATATTAACTACATAATATTATAAAAATAATAAAGGAAATATACTAAATTTAAATTATAAGTTAAAACGATATAACCTATATGTGTTGATGTGAACAAGTAATCTTAAAAGTATTAAAATACTAACTCATGCGAAACTTTGTTTGGTCGGACTCATCACTGAGGGGTTCGATCCTCGACCCGTTGGTCTATTGTCGTACTCACTCCTAGCACAGGCTTTCCCGACTAGTTGGAGGGGAATGGGAAAATTGGTCATATTAAAAAAAAACAAAGGCTATAATTTTGTTAACGGGAACGAGGCCTGTACGCAGGGTAAGCCGGGGGACGTCCACTAGTGTAATATTAATATTGACGGTACGATACTGAAAACTGTGATACGTGTGGTAACCCTACTGCTGTATTTCTCGATACACGAAAACTCTACGCCTTATAACTCTAATTTCGTAGTACTGCCCCTGTAGCCAATGGCACGACGATTCTCTTTCTATGATCGCTAACGCTTCGACAACTAGAAAATGTATGGGAATGACATATCTTGATCACGTGACCTGTCGATAGCAAATGCCATTCTCATACATTTTTCTACTTTTCGAAGCGTTTGCGATCGTAGAAAGAGAATCGTCGTGCCATTTGGTTACAGGGCTGTACTACGTTGAATCGTAGATATATCAAAGTTACGAATAACGAACGGTAAAGGCGGTGTTATGACGAATAGGTTCTTAAAGTTAATTTTTTGGCACCGCCTTCAAACCGATCAATAGAAATAGGTATGACGCTATTTTTCGCTTTTTATACCTAATGCACCTTTGAAGTCGGTTATTTTTTTTTTAAAGATTTTATTTTACTACTTTTAGTGTACCCTAGTGATCGTAAGCACCACAGTATGTTCCAATTCCTTCACTTATTTCAATGGTTTTGATTTTAACACAAAATTACTAAGCCGATTTTTGTAAAAATATAATGGGCGCAATCTGGAAGTATATTTTTTTTTAAATTTAATGGGATCAATCTATTTTTGTTATAAATTCTTTATAACAAAAAAAAATAACTCTCAAAATCGGTTAATGACGAAATAATTTAATAAATGATGAAGCTATGAGGTAACAAACATAAAATATTTTTTACACGATAGTTTAAATCTATACACATCTATACATCTATACATATCTATAAACATACTGTACTAACTAAATCTATACTAATTTATAACGCTGAAGAGTTTGTTTGATTGAACGCGCTAATATTAGGAACTACTGGTCCGATTTGATAAATTCTTTCAGTGTTATTTAGTCCATTTATCGAGGAAGGCTATAGGCTATATATTATACCCGTATTCTTACGGGAACGAGAACCACGCGGGTGAAACCGTACGGCGTCAGCTAGTTCTAAAACAAAGCGATAGAGATCATAAAAATACAAATTACGATTATTACCGACAACAAAAATAAAACAAACGAATGTCGTTTATACAGATATTTATTATCAATTAAAGCTACGTATAACGAATTGTATACGATCCGTACATCCGTGGCGTGAAAAATAAATTAATATTCATAATGTTTCCGGTTTCACTGAGCGGAATTGTAGTATTTATTAGTAACAATTTTTAAACCGAAACTTGTTTTAAAATGTTTTTTCCATCGCCTCAAATTTTTGGAATCAAATGGAGAGAAGGGGGGATTTTATATGAATGTGAAGTTTTTATTAGAAGGACTATTAAACCATCATCATTATCAGCCGATGGACGTCCACTGCTGGACATAGGAATCTTGCACGGACTTCTAAACACAACGGCCTCGAGCCGCCAGCATCCAGCGACTCCCTGCAACCCGCTTGACGTCTTCAGTCCACCTAGTGGGGGTTGATTAACACTGTGGACTGCGACATCCATCGGCTTTTCGAATTATGTGGCTTAAAAGTGTATATAAGCAACTTTAAATATTTTACGTGTAACCTTATCTAAAGTGTCAGGAATTCACACGACGTTGACATGTCTATTAACACTGTATAAATACTTGGTGGACATTTCATCAACCCGACCCTAAGGGCGGCGTTTTCACGAGAGATACTATCTGAATCATATGTTCCCAAAGTTTGAGGTAAAGCCTATATGTAAGTACGCCCAAGATTTCCAGGTGGACAGCAGAGAAGTCAGAAAGTAATCATGCGATGAGATGGTATATAAAAAGTAGCCAGATTAAAATAATATAGTTTAAAAAAGGTAACTTACAATAATTTCATTATGTGTGTCAAAATTCACATAAGTAGATGAAAAGTTGACTAACTTATTGACTATTAGATCTACTTTTTGTGAAGTATAAATCCATTCCGGACGTGTTTCTAATTGGAAGTGTTTATTTGGAACTTGTATTGAAGAGATCGAGCATCACATTTTATCAATCAAGAGAGATTGAAGAGCGGATGAAAGTCTCATCAGAGTCATCAGGTGTATAAATCCTTGAACTATTGTACATAACAATATAATATAGTGACTAATTGATTTAATTTAGACTTTTAGTAACGTTTTCACCAGATTACTCCCTGTAGCTTACTGAAGTCAAGCGTACGTAGAGAAAGTTTACTTCAATAAGAACGTACAACATCAAAGGGTGGGCAATATAAGGTTGAGAACCTATGATCTGTCGAGGCTCCCAACTTGGGACGGCTAATCGAGTTTGTTACGCGTGTGACAGTATTAGTGAAACTTGGACCGGCTCTATATTAGATCAATTTGAATCGTGATCACACACTGCCCAGACTTGGACGTGTTTTCATTACTATCATGCTAGTTAGTAATATCCGTAATGAAACCCGCATTGGTATAGCGTAGTGTAAAATCCAAACCACTCATATGATAGAGTTGGAACTTTGATAACTTGAGTTTCGTCTTTGAAGGTTTTAAAGGTTAAGAAGTACGGTAGACAACGGTGGAGGTGGAGTATTTATAATGGTGGTTATGTGAAGAAGAAGGTAGCCAAGGTCTTTTTAAATCGTCCAATTATATAGTAATTTTTTTACAAGTTAACCCTTGATTTTAATCTCATCTGTATGTCAGTGTACCATTGAAATAATCACTACATGGTTTTTCATATTTTTTTTTTCTTTTTCTTTACAAGTTAGCCCTTGACTACAATCTCACCTGATGGTAAGGGATGATGCAGTTTAAGATGGAAGCGGGCTAACTTGTTAGTAGGAGGATGAAAATCCACACCCCTTTTCGGTTTCTACACGACATCGTACCGGAACGCTAAATCACTTGCGGAACGTCTTTGTCGGTAGGGTGGTAACTAGCCACGGCCGAAGCCTCAATGGGCCCAGCCGGGGATCGAACCCAGGACCTCCATTTTGTAAATCCACCATGCTTACCACTGCGCCACGGAGGCCGTCAAGTCTGGCAAGTTCGTTGATGACACTTCCATGATATGCGAGCGACGGGGGGAAAGACTGTGTGGGTGTGAAATCGTGCGTGCGGGGAAGTGAGGTGGATCAGTGGTGATTTTTCATTCGCCCCCGGTCCACGCGACCATCGGGAGGGTTACGAACGAAGTTGCCAAGCTATAGAAGCATTGCTGTATACCAGTCTGACGGGCTCGGTTGCCGATAAAGTTGCAGGCACTTAAAGCAAAGACACCAGGTGAACCATAAGCTTGTTTGGTCAACTTTTACGATAAAAATAATCATGCCCATAAACATTCACTTTCAAAGTGAATTTCGTCTTCCACTTAAGGATTATCACCGCCCAAAAGGTTTCACTTAAAAAAAATGGCTCGAAATTATCAAGCGTCCTCTTGGTGAGTATTGTTTGCGTCGTAGAAAATTTTTATCAACACAATTTATTTTCCGCGGTGAAATTTATGCCCGCCGAAAACTTGAAAAGTGAACCGTGAAATTGGGTGGGCTAATTTATTGTGCGGTTTACGTTTATCGCACACTGTCGGTGCAAACGCAATTAATTTTCTCAGAGTACTTATTTGAGGAGATCCGCAGAAGAACCAAAGTGACTGACATAGCTCAGCGAGTCGCGAAGCTGAAGTGACAATGGGTAGGGCATATAGTTCGAAGAGCCGATGGACGTTGGTGTCCCAAGGTGCTGGAATGGCGACCCCGCACTACAAAGCGCAGTGTTGGTAGACCCTCACCAGGTGGACTGGCGACATCAAGCGAGTCGCAGGGATTCGCTGGATGCAGGCGGCTCAGTATCGCGATGTTTGGAAGTCCCTACAAAACCGCAAGGAAACCACAGTGTTATAGCGTATTTTTTAAAGAAACACGTATTGCATGATAATGTAATTGTAATTATAATTGGAATATTTGTATTACCTATAATAATCGATAGAAGACCTATTTGCAATGTGAGGCCTTCACTGTATAATGCAGTTATCATGGTTTAATGTTGCTCTTTTTTGCGAATGTTGTAGATTTAAAATTAAATTATTGTTATATTTTTTATTCTTTACAAGTTAGTCCTTAACAATCTCACCTGATAGTAAGTGATGATACAATCTAATATGGAAGCGGGATTGTTAGGAGGAGGATGAAAATCGACACCCCTTTCGGTAGGTACCTACACAGCGTACCGGAATGCTAAATCACTTAGCGGCACGTCTTTGCCAGTAGGGTAACTAGCCACGGCCGAAGACTCCCACCAGCCAGACCTAAACCAATTACAAAAACCTCAATCGGACTTCCATCTTGTAAATTCACTGCGCATACCACAGAGGAGGAGTAATTCTTAAACAATGTCTTCAAAGAAGAGCTCAGGATGACAGCAAATGACGAATCTCCAATCTCATTCAAATTTACCAAAGAGCCGGCAACAGAAGCTTTCAAAGCTCCAATTAATCATTACATTAATAAAGTAGAAGGTACGGCTTCACAGAAATTCAATAATCATTTTCCATTCAATTATCGTCCATAAGAACGAAAGATGAATTAATAATGGCTATTAATTTGAATGTCGTCATTGAGCGTGACATGACATGACTGTCATTTTGGGTTTTGAGTGACGTCAGAGATTATGTCATCCGCGAATTTTCTTGTATTTTCAACCCTCGACGTTAAAAAGAGGGCAGAGTTGTTTGTGGTTTAGATGTTGTTTTTTGACCTGACAGAAATAAGAAGAACGGTATATGTCCGGTATTTGTATAAGTTATTTTTGATAATGATTTACCTATTTGGTTCTAATTGGTTTTCTGTTTATTCTAATTGGTCTGGTTCCATGTGGCAATGGGCAGGGCACATGGTTCGAAGAGCCGATGGACGTTGGGGTCCCAATGTGCTGAAATAACCGGAAAACTGTCGACCACGTAGATGGACCGAGGACATCAAGCGGGTTGCAGGGAGCCGCTGGATGCCGGCGGCTCGAAACCGTTTTGTTTGGAAGTCCATGCAAGAGGCCCATGTCCAGCAGTGGACTTCCATCGGCTGATAATGATGTTGATGATACATTATGAAACTTCTTCTTCACGCGACAACTCGCACTTATCCGTTTTTAAACTAGTTCTAACTGGATTCCAGTTTTATCTGCTTCCAAATTACAACACATTGCCTCTAATTTACAAATTTAGTTGTTCCCGGAGAGAAACAAACGTAAACAAAGCACTGGCCGACCGACAAAGAGTAAAACATCGTTCCCGAGCATAAAATAATGCTGTCTAAATAAATGTCTGTTCAATTGAAATGCTATGTTGTGTATTACGTGGAAACTCGGGGCTTAGTGTCAGCGCTGATGGACGGAAAATGCGGGGAAAAATTGGGAAATTGTTATTTTGAAATTGGTTCGTCTTGTCGTTTACGGCTGTGGTTTGTTACGGGTGTATCAAGTAGTTAATTAATAAACATTTTTGGAGTCAAGGCTGTCTGAAATGTCTTTACTTAATAATTTGGAAGACAAAATTTCGCTAGTCGCTAAGAAATTATCTCTTTTTAGTTAAAGTTAAAGAAGAAATCGGACCCGTTTTAGGGTTATGCTACCTTTCAAAAGGAAGTAAATTGTTTCGTTGTTAAGACTTTCTTCAGGTATACTATAATTTCGGAGCACTACAAATTATACTTGTCTATCAGCGCTATCAAAAGAAATAGCCCTTTATGTAATATACAAAAAATATTATAATTTAATTTTTTAATTTGGTAATTTGATGTTCAAACATACCAAATGACTCTTCAGCTTTATTTTGTATACTAGCGGACGCTCGTGACGTCATCCGCGTGGAAATCCTCGGTACCGTTAAGAAAAGTTATAGTGAGTACCTAATTCTCACAAATAAACATAAATGACAATTATGGCGGACTTTTTTAACACTTTTAAAGAGAAACAATTTCGTCACATACGATTTTTGCGTAACTTTAACTATTTACGCAACTAAAACTCTCAAAAGGAAAACTTTTGTCGGTATTGTCCCATTTTTTACTATTTTTTTTTTAATGCAAATAGGCTCGCGTTTGAACATGATCTAATCTGATGGTAAGTGTAGATACAGTCCAAGATGGGACACACTTGCCTAGAAGGTGCCTACTCTTGTTTACTTCGTTCTTATTGGTCGTAGCGTGATGTTATATAACATTAGGTGCTTAATAAACGGACTATCCAACAGAAAAACACTTCAAACTAGTAGTTTCTGAGATTAGCACATTCGACCTTACGAACAAACTCTCAAGTTTTACATTAATACGAGCATTTTGCAATCCAAAATGCGCATGTGATTCGTCGAACAAACTTTGTCAAAGGCGATCATTAGAAAGTGAATTTCTAAGTTTGTCCAGTAGATTCATAACAAACTAGTATTATAAACTTTACGTCCGTGTTTCACAAGTTTCGGACGTGTCTGTCCCTAAACTAACGGGAATCTATGGTTACGACCGAAATCATATCTCTTTTGTCACAAATCGTATAAAGAATCGTTCCTTTGAAAAATAGAATAGAAAATTTTTGACGGCCTCCGTGGCGCAGTGGTATGCGCGGTGGATTTACAAGACGGAGGTCCTGGGTTCGATCCCCGGCTGGGCCGATTGAGGTTTTCTTAACTGGTCCAGGTCTGGCTGGTGGGAGTCTTCGGCCGTGGCTAGTTACCACCTTACCGACAAAGACGTACCGCTAAGCGATTTAGTGTTCCGGTACAATGTAGTGTAGAAACCGATAGGGGTGTGGATTTTCATCCTCCTCCTAACAAGTTAGCCCGCCTCCATCTTTGATTGCATCATCACTTACCATCAGGCGAGACCGTAATCAAGGGCTAACTTGTAAAGAATAAAAAAAAAATAGAATTTAGGTATTAAGGATAAAGTGGCTTCTTAGCTTGTGGGAGACTTCGGCCGTGGCTAGTACCCTAACGACAAATACCACCAAGCGATATAGAGTTCCGGGACGATGTCGTGTAGAAACCGAAAGGGGTGTGGATTTTTTTCTCCTCCTAACAAGATAGTTCGTTTCCATCTTAGATTGTAGTCAAGGGCTAACTTGTAAAGGATTGCAAAAAAAGTGCTTATACATTTTACAATATTACCTAAATTCTGCATTATTTCCTGTTTTGAATCCTTGTTTTTTAGAATACCTACAGTTTTTGTGGGAATATTGGCACAAAAATTACGCTTTGTCACTATGTGCTAACAATTACATTAAAAATTATGGCGAAACGTAAGAGTTACAATCTAAAACTAATTATGAAACTTGAGAATGAGAATTTAAAAATTATAGTAGGCTAGTACTCGAAACAGACAAAATTTAAAAAAAAAAAACAAAGTTTCTTTATCACCTAGAGGCTGAAATGCTTGTTAAGCCCCGCTGTGGAGTGGTACCTAATATGACAGTGTTTTTGAACAAGAGCAGTGAAAAATTAATTTATTTACCCAGTTGTAACTTTCTATATACTTATTAAGTTAGAACAAAGTTTACATACATAAAAGATATTAAACTTTATTAAATATTTTCACGCAAATGAAAAATCTATACTAATATTATAAAGCTAAAGAGTTTGTTTGTTTGATTGAACGCGCTAATCTCAGGAACTACTAGCGCGATTTGAAAAATTTTTTCACTGTTAGATAGCCCATTTATCGAGGAAGGCTATATATTATCCCCATATTCCCTCAGGAAAGGGAAATACGCGGGTGAAACCGCACGGCGTCAGCTAGTTAAGTCATAATTTGGAAAGTAAACGTCAGTTAAAATTTCGCTCAAAGCAAATAATTACCGTAGGTAGATATACCTATAGCAGTTAACACAACACTGTTGCAGTAATTATGTCGGGAACAGCAAAGCGGTTAATTATTCCAGCAGAGAAAAGCACAAAAGAGCCTTTTATATAGTTTTCTTTCAACACGCGCAAGTTTGCCAAAACAATAAGAGTGATTTTTCACTAATGCTGCATTTTTAATACTGACACCTGCAGCGTAGAGCGTTAGTTTTTTTAAAAAAAAAATTACAGTTGTAGATACTGCCGATTTTAGGATTAAAAAAGTATAGATACTTATTTAACTTTTTACTAAATCCATTCAATTGCACTTATAAGACATACAAACCACTTTAAGTAAGCTATATAGCTGATTTATTGATATAAGCATGTCAGTGATACGAACGCAAGAGACTTCACTCAAACAATAACATAAAATTGAAATTTTTTATAAATCCCCGAAAGTCATGAAATTACTTAGTTTTTAATGAAATCGTAGCAAACAAACTAAAAATCAAATGTAAACTTTTTATCAAGCTTATGTTTAACTGGTTTTATTTAACAATATAAAATTATACCTAATAGTAATCTAATATATAAAATTCTCGTGTCGCGGTGTTCGACATTGAACTCCTCCGAAACGGCTCGACCGATTTTGATGAAATTTTTTGTGCATATTTAGTAAGTCTGAGAATCGGCCAACATCTATTTTTCAAACCCCTAAATGTTATGGGTAGTCCACCCCTAAATTTTTTTTTTTATTTTTTAGGCAAAATTTTTTGTTTTTATTTTTTATGACACAGCATACAAAAATACATACAACCCTAAATTTTCACCCCTCTACGATCAACCCTTATATTTTATTTGTTAATTAAAAACTATACATACAAATGATTTGTAACTAAAACGTAGTCAATTTGAGCTTTATTGTTATTGTATAAAGTTCATATTAATAATAATTAGAAAACGGGGTAGGGGTAGGGTAGGGGTAGGGTAGGGTAGGGGTAGGGTTGGGGTAGGGTAGGGGTAGGGTAGGGGTAGGGTAGGGTAGGGGTAGGGTAGGGGTAGGGTAGGGGTAGGGTAGGGGTAGGGTAGGGATAGGGTAGGGGTAGGGTAGGGGTAGGGTAGGGGTAGGGTAGGGGTAGGGTAGGGGTAGGGTAGGGGTAGGGTAGGGGTAGGGTAGGGGTAGGGTAGGGGTAGGGTAGGGGTAGGGTAGGGGTAGGGTAGGGGTAGGGTAGGGGTAGGGTAGGGGTAGGGTAGGGGTAGGGTAGGGGTAGGGTAGGGGTAGGGTAGGGGTAGGGTAGCGGTAGGGTAGCGGTAGGGTAGCGGTAGAGTAGCGGTAGGGTAGCGGTAGGGTAGCGGTAGGGTAGCGGTAGGGTAGGGGTAGGGTAGGGGTAGGGTAGGGGTAGGGTAGGGGTAGGGTAGGGGTAGGGTAGGGGTAGGGTAGGGGTAGGGTAGGGGTAGGGTTGGGGTAGGGTAGGGGTAGGGTAGGGGTAGGGTAGGGGTAGGGTAGGGGTAGGGTAGGGGTAGGGTAGGGGTAGGGTAGGGGTAGGGTAGGGGTAGGGTAGGGGTAGGGTAGGGGTAGGGTAGCGGTAGTTGAAAGTTTACATCGAGTTTCACGCGGACGAAGTCGCGGGCATCCGCTAGTATTAACATAAAATTTAAAATTTGGAAAACCCCCGAAGGTCATGATATTATTAATTGAGTACACTCTCGATTAAGTCATCAATATTATATTTCACTCACTCCCATTCGAGTATATTTACAGACATTCGGTTATCCTTCCCCGCTTTCAAATCCCACAGCTTTTGAATGGCTTAACCGATTTTCATCAAACATATCTAAGAACACTCGCACATAAGTCATTTTTAATACGAAGAAAGCAAAATTTTAATCGCTTTATCCTTTCGGGAGCTATGGTGCCACAGACAGACAGACTGACAGACAGACAGACAGACAGACACGTCACACGTTATAATACCCCTCTTTTTACGTCGGGGGTTAAAAATGAAATCTATACTAATATTATAAATGCGAAAGTAAGTCTGTCTGTCTGCCTTTTTTTTTCTCTACAAGTTCGCCCTTGACTACAATCTCACCTGATGGTAAGTGATGATGCAATCTAATATGGAAGCGGGCTAACTATTTAGGAGGATGATGAAAATCCACGCCCTTTCGGTATCTACACTACATCGAACCGGAACGCTAAATCGCTTGGCGATACGTCTTTGTCGGTAGGGTGGTAATTAGCCACGGCCGAAGCCTGTCACCAGCCGAGCCGTGCCTGTCTGTCTGTTACTTTTTCACCGCTAAACGATCCGATGAATCGACGAACCGATCAAGATGAATTTTGGTATAATAATAAACAGGACCTTGAAAAACATAGGGTACTTTTGACCCTAAAATAAAAATAGAAGGGGTGAAATAGGGGTTGAATATTTGTATGGAAAGACCTTAATTTTTAAGTAACAGTTTTAAAAATTTGTTCCTAAAGCATCATCGTTAATGAATACAGCACTAGTGGAACTCCACCTTAAGTCTATTCAGCTGGAAAATGTGGTCGACAGTTTATTATGTTCTCTCCTTTATTATGCTGAAGTTACCTTTATTCTACAAGTTTTTAAATGTCACAGTGAAGGAACAAGTTACGTGTTTACTGGGTCGAGAGAACTTTGAGAACTAATGTCGTAAGAAAGTTTGAACGGTGCATATTTTATGAAGACGTTCCATATTTAATTTAATATTTCAGTTACAAAAGAAAGAAAAGCATAATTTGGGAGACTGAGTTATATTTTTTGGAGTTTACTCCTTTTGAATCGATTTTTCATATATAGCCCCCGGTATGAAAAACGAGCCGTGAAAGCTTAGTGAATATGACCTCTGCCTCCTATTCCGGAGGGCGTAGGTTCGAATCCGATCCGGGGCATATGCATTTTAAGAAATTAAATATTACGCGTCTCAAACGGTGGAGGAAAACATCGTGAAGAAACCTGTACATCAGAGAATTAATAAAATTCTCTGCGTGTGTGAAGTCTGTCAATCCGCATTGGGCCAGCGTGATGGACCATTGGCCTAACCCCTCTCATTCTGAGAGGAGACTCGAGCTCAGTAGTGAGCCGAATATGGGTTGATAATGATGATAAAAATGATATGGACAGTAAAATTCGATGAACGAATGACAGCGTTGCGTTTTTTTGTGCGCAACCTATTTTGCGCACCTTTCACTTTTCATGCGTAACTATTGAGACGTACATAGTGTATGCTGCGGGACAACATATACCTATTTAGACAGTCGATCTGATAGAGTAAACTCCATTCGTGTGTCGGAACTGACACACACTTTTTTTTATTCTTTACAACTTAGCCCTTGACTACAATCTCGCCTGATAGTAAGTGATGATGCAGTCTAAGATTGAAGCGGGTTTAAAGCAAAATTAAACAGGATTCTAATTATATATTAAGATTTAATTTCACTCGTTAATTGATTACAGAACATGTTAACGCTAAGACGGCTGGGCACAGAATAGACAGAATACATAGAGGTGTATTGCCATTACATAATAAATAAGTTACTCAGAGGATATTTTTGGTTTACATGTAAATAACTTTTACAACAACTTGTTAGGAGGAGGATGAAAATCCACACTCCTTTAGGTTTCTACACGACATCGTACCGGAACGCTAAATCGCTTGGTGGTACGTGTTTGCCGGTAGGATGGTAACTAGCTACGGCCGAAGCCTCCCACCAGCCAGACCTGGATCAATTAAGAAAATCTCAATCAGTCCAGCCGGGGATCGAACCCAGGACCTACGTCTTGTAAAACGACCGCGCATACCACTGCGCCACGGAGGCCGTCAAAGCTTCTTCACTTATCATAAATCCAATAGAAACCATGTATTTTTAAGGGATGAAAGTAGCCTATATACAGTGGCGTGCATAAGGTTGTCGATCAGGGTATGTAAAGTAGTAATTAAATTAAGCAAACTGGAAAAATCTGTATTTAACAAGCATTATGACGACAATTGTTAGGGTATGCAGTACTTTAATGCATGTATGAAGTGCACGTCACTGCCTATATGTTGCTCCGTAACCTCCTCTATCTTCCATGTTCGAGAGATTAGCCCGAACAAACAGGAAGATAGACAGACCAAAAAAGAAATAAAGCTTGATTGTGTTTCAGTATCGTTTAAATAACTATAAGCAATGTAGGAAACCTAGTTATTTTGAAGTTACAGATAGTCACTTGAATTTTATTTATATGTTTATTATTGTATTTTACCTATTGATGATACGGTGATAGCCCAGTGGATATGACCTCTACCTCCGATTCCGGAGGGTGTGGGTTCGAATCCGGTCCGGGGCATGCACCTCCAACTTTTCAGTTGTGTGCATTTTAAGAAATTAAATATCACGTGTTTCAAACGGTAAAGGAAAACATCGTGAGGAAACCTGCATACCAGAGAATTTTCTTAGTTTTTGAAGTCTGCCAATCCGCATTGGGCCAGCGTGATGGACTATTGGCTTAACCCCTCTCAGTCTGAGAGGAGACTCGAGCTCAGCAGTGAGCGAATATGGGTTGAAATGATAATGATGATGATGATACGGTAACAAAAGGAAGAAACATAATTTGGGACACTGACATAAAAATTTTCTTCATTATAATATCATAATCATAATGTTATTCAAATAAAATAGCTTTTTGTGGCCGGACTGAAATAATATTGTGTTCGCTGTAAAAATTAATGAAACCCCAAAAGATTCGTAGAATTTAAACGTTGGATAAAATCTCCCCTTCCCTAAATAAATAATATTATTAAGAACATACGTTGTTCTACAGAACAGCCCCCAAGCCAAGCGACACGTCGATTCTCTTTCTACGATCGCTAACGCCTCGAAAACTAGAAAGATGTATGGGAATGGCATTTGCTATCGACAGGTCACGTGATCAACATCTGTCATTCCCATACATTTTTCTAGTTTTCGAAGCGTTAGCGATCGTAGATAGAGAATCGACGTGCCACTTGTCTAGGGGCAGGCCCTTCTATGAAATATGGGTTTTTCTTTTCTTTCTCCAATAAAAATTTTTAGCTTTCTCACTCAATCGTTCGTTAGGCCGATTACACTTTAAGTAACGCTCTCGATTACACTTTTATGACGGTATCCGTGGCGCAGTGGTATGCGCGATTGTCTAAATATGTGTATGTTGCCTCTGCGCATATGTGCACGCTGTTGGCAGCAGCGCACGGTGAAAGGTGCGCAGAATAGGTTGCGCACAAAAACGTAACGCTGTCATTCGTTCATCTAATTTTACTGCCCATATTTTTTCATAGTCGTCGTCGTTATCAACCCATATTCGGCTCACTGCTGAGCTCGAGTCTCCTCTCAGAATGAGAGGTGTTAGGCCAATAGTCCACCACGCTAGCCCAATGCGGATTGGCAGACTTCACAAACTAAGAAACTTCTCTGGTATGCAGGTTTCCTCACGATGTTTTCCTTCACCGTTTGAGACACGTGATATTTAATTTCTTAAAATGCACACAACTGAAAAGTTGGAGATGCATGCCCCAGACCGGATTCGAACCCACCACCCTCCGGAATCGGAGGCAGAGGTCATATCCACTGGGCTATCACGTATTACAATACTATATTATTTCATGAAAAATCGATTCTTAAGTAAGCACCAAAAAAAGTTTACTTTAAAAAAATTTGTACTCACTTTGTCTGTCATAGGCATTGATACACTCGCTGGTCTGGAACTGGCTGATGAGTGCGGTCTTGCCCACGCCCTGTGCGCCCACCATGGCAACCCTGTGGCACGCCACGGGCCGACGCTCCTGGCACTCGGGGGCCGACTGTGCAGGCGACGCGGGCGCCAGGCTACCCGAGCGAGAGCGGCGGCGGCGAAACGAATCCCCTCGGTTCACGATACCTGGGGAATACAGTGGGAATATTATAGCTTGGCAACTTTGCCAAACTCCAAAGAGTAAAAAAATCTTTTGTAGGTTTGGGTGTACTCATATAACAAGATCCCAGAGACCTGCCAATGCATAGCTTTAAGCAATGTGTTAAAAAACATTTACTTAGTCGAGGTTACTACAACATTGATGAGTTGCTTAAAGATTAGCGCTTGGAGGCCATTGGATCAGCTTCCACCTTCACACAAAAAGTAAAACTATAAGAAATTGTAATGTTATCATTAATTGTAAATTATAATACTGTATGATTTTTTAAAAAGAGCAACTGTTGAGTTTCTTGCCGGTTTCTTCTCAGCAGAATCTGCCTTCCGAACTGGTGGTAGAATCTTTACAAATAGTCAACTGACGTGTCAAAAGTGCTTGTGAACTAAGCCTACTTCAAATAATTGATTTTTGATTTTGCTCGTAACACTCCCGATTCGTGTAGCGATGAATGAAAAACCCACAACTGATGCACATAACTTCCTCGTACGCACGATTTCACACCCGCGCAGGCTTTCCCCCCGTCGCCCGCATAGCATGGGAGTGTCGTCAACGAAGTTGCCAGACTATAGTTTAAAGCGCAGTGTTGGCTGACGATATTAAGCGAATCGCAGGGATTCACTGCAGGCGGCTCAGGATCGTGATATTTGTCCCTACAAAAGGATTAAGTCCTGCATTTTCGGCTCAGTGTTGAGCGCAAATCCACTCCCAGAATGAGAGGGTTTAGGCTAATAGTAATAATAGGCTAATCCACCACGCTGGCCCAATGCGGATTGGCAGACTTCACACACCAGAATTAAAAAAATTCTCTGAAATACAGGTTACCCTACGATGTTTTTCTTTCACCGTTTGAGACATTTCAGACATTCATCATCATTTTGAGACATTCATATTTAATTTCTTAGAATGCACATAACTGAAAAGTTGGAGGTGCACGCCCAGGACAGATTTCGAACCTACGCCCTCCGAATCGAAGGCAGAGGTACACTCATTCAAATAAGAACTGCATATATTTTCATTTTCAAATACAATTTTTTGTAAGTACCTACTGTAATTAGTATCGCATAGTGAGAGAAAAGAAGTTATACAAAAAACCGTATTTCAGGAGGACAGTTATCCAGTTTACAATTTTTTTTTTTTAAAGAATATTTGCCATATCTTTTATAATATGACCAATTTCCCATTCCCCTCCAACTAGTCGGGAAAGGCTGTACCAGGAGTGGGTACGACAATAGACCAACGGGGCGGGGATCGAACCACCACCCTTCGGTGATGAGTCCAACCGCTCTTACCGTTGAGCTTTTGAGGCTAATTATAGAGAAAATATTCACGCATAAATTACCATTGCATAAAACGTGAATTATTAAAAGTGAACCGAACGAAATCGGAAAATAAATGTCGGATAATTTTAAATCCACCAAGTGTTACTTACTTGACCTTTCAAAAGTTATCAAAGGTTTCCTGCAATGTACGTACGAGCTCGGAACCCTTGTAAACCCTTTTGGAATGGTTTAAAGTGGTTTCGTAGCGTTAATGTTAACTTTTCACGCTCCAAGTGTAGGTTTCGAAAAGCTTGAATAACGTACAACTCTATGTCAACATTACATTGAGTTTTATTCAGGAAAAATTGTGTTTTCCACCATTTTCAAGTACTTTTTACGGAGCAGTAAAGTAAATTTCAGCGAAAACGTTCCTACAGCGATGAAATTAATATTATAAATGCTAGTTTTATCTAATTAGCGCTGAGTTGGTCGTGCAATAGAAAATAATTTAACTTAAAATATATTTTAAGTGTTTTTAACGAAATGTGTAGTTTAAAACTAATTGATTTTACTGTAGAATTATAATTAAATTTTCTAGTTTCTATGGTTCTTTTGTGCACCTCAGATTTATACGTGTTATCAAAATTGATTAATTAAGAAAGACACGAAGTTACATGCATAATGGTTTGCGAAATTTTTTCGACAGATTATAAGGCTTTGTCGTTCCATAATAAAAAGAAAATAACTCACATTCTCTATACCTAATACCTACTAGTTAACGTTATACTCGTATTGTATCTTTGTGATCATGACGTGTGACAGCATATATTTACTGTATATAGATTTTATTTGTGGTTTTCACATTTATTGCTGCGTAATCTGGTCTAATTAACTGTTGGTCTAATTACTGTTAAGAGACTTAGTCGCTGACTATGGGCCTTATTAGAAAGCTCAAAGTCATTCAGCGGGCGATGGAGCGAGCTACGCTTGCAGTTTCTATGCGTGATCGAATCTGGAATGAGGAGATCCGCAGACGAACCAAAGTCACTGACATAGTTCAACGAGTCATGAAACTGAAGTGGCAATGGGCAGGCCACATAGTTCGAAGAGCCGATGGACGTTGGGGTTTCAAAGTGCTGGAATGGCGACCACGCACCGGAAAGCGCAGTGTTGGTGGACCCCCCACTAGGTGGACTGACGACATCAAGCGAGTCTCAGGGATTCGTTGGATGCAGGTGGCTCAGGATTGTGATGTTTGGAAATCCCTACAAAAGGCCTATGTTCTGCAGTGGATGTCCATCCGCAGATATGATGATAATGATGATGATTCATAACACTATTTTTTGTCAAATTCGGTGAATCAGTGCACTTTGTCAAAGCATTCATCAACATTGTGAACGGTATGAAACGCTTCTGACACGTGATGTCATGTTTATTGTTGTGAAACTGCCGGCTGACGTCAATCGGCCCTAAATGAGTGCGCGCGCGCAGTCTGGCGCCGTCGTTAGGGCTACCTACTTTTGACTTTTTGGAGATATTGTTCATACATCGTCCGCGTAGACATCCTTGATTATGATAAACATGTCTGGCGGATTTTTATTAACTTAGAGAAGTACAATTCCGTCATATATGATTTTTGAAAACTGCTTCTCAAAAGGAATGTATTGAGAAGGCAAAAAGTCGGACTGAGCAACACAACGATGAGCTTTTGATAATATTCTGGACCTCTCGGTTATTGTTCATTGAATATAATTATTTTAAAAACTGGATAACTGTCTTCTTCGGTTACCATATTTAAAGACATTTTTATTAAGTCGTGCTTATGAATTTTTTAGTACCTAACAAAATGTTTTGTAGATGATTACTAAAGATTGTGGAATATCATTTTTAAGGAGAAACATTAAAAAGGGAAACTAAACAGTAAACATTTTTTAATATATATCTTAAAACATAAACAGTTTCCATCTTTTCTTAGTAATTTTTTCTTAGACAGTGTTGCAGTATAAGTCAGTGCCAGATTAAGGTAATTTGATGTAATCATCCCTTCTGGGCCCTTTTATAACGTAGGGAAATCCTCATTGATACCTTCCCGAGGGGAGGCGAGAAGGTTAAGTCGTATTTCAACCGACTAAAAATCCCTTCTGGGCCCTCCTTCCCTATCCTTATGTGAACTACAAACAGTAAGTAAAAAAAAAATTAATTTGTTAATTAGTAAAATATGTATTAAAAAATTCAAAGTCAATTTGAAATTGGTTTAACATTCGTTGTGTTCGTTTTTTTTTCTCGTGTCCCCTTAGATGGAATGCTATAGCTTGAATAGCGTAAAAGCTAATCCAGGAGTGGTAAGGATGGCGTTAACATTTCCCCAGATTACTTCTGTCCGAGCCCTACTATACTTGAAAGTGAAAGTTTAGTATTGGCTAAGTGACAATAAACATTTGTTTTTGTATCTTATACTTAGAAATATATACAGTAATGTTTTAATCAGAAAGCGTACTCCGTAATGGCAATCATTTCCGCATAGTATATCTTGGTGTCATTTTGAATTCTAGTGTGAATTGCCAATACATTAATTATAGGAATGATTAAGTCATCAGAGTGCATAGAAATTAAACGAGCTGATGATTCAGAAAATAAGAAAAAAAATGCTCAATAATTAGGTTTGGTGAATTGTGAAGTAAATGTAAAAGTTAGCGCAATACCTACTGTACGGAATTAGGTGTTTCGTCATCATTATTAACAATTCATATTCGGCTCACTGTTGAGCACGAGAATGAGAGCGGTTATGCTTTAGTCCACCACGCTGGCCCAATGCGGATTGGCAAACTTTACACTTGTAGAGAATTAAGAAAATTCTCAGGTATGCAGGTTTCTTTACGATGTTTTCCATCACCGTTTGAGACACGTGATATTTAATTTCATAAAGTGCACATAACTGAAAATGGTGCATGTCCCGGACCGGATTCGAACTTCCACTGGGCTATATTTTACTATATAGCCCAGTGGAATTATATATATTATATATTTTACTTTTGCTAAATTGGAATAGTTGGATGGACTATTAGAATGTTTGTTGGCAGGTGTATTTTGAACACATTTAACATTACCTACGTTTTGTGTTTGTTTTATCTTGCCATATTGATAACAACAAACAGGACTCGCTGAATGTCGGTGGCTTAAGATAGTGGTGTTTGGAAGTCCATGCAAAAGGTCTGAGTCCAACGGTGGATGTCCATCGGCTGATAATGATGATGATGACGACATTTTACTGGTGATATAAAAATACCGAATATCTTAATGTTTACTTTTATGAATCAAAGTCACCGACATAGCTCGACGAGTCGCGAAGCTGAAGTGGAAAAAACGAAAAACCGATGGACGTTTGGGTCCCAAGGTGCTGGAATGGCGACCCCGCACTAGAAAGAGCAGTGTTGGTCAACCCCCTACTAGGTGGACTGACGACATCAAGCGAGTCCGCAGGTATTCGCTGGATGCAGGCGGGACGACTCAGGATCGTGATGTTTGGAAGTCCCTACAGAAGCCCTGTAGTCGACGTCTATCGGCTGATATGATGATGATGATACTTATAAACACACGTTATAGGCAAAGAGGTCTACAATTTTATAGGCAAAGGTGCCCACTATTTCTATTTATCTTTGCCTACAAATCTATTCTTAGAATCATAAGATACGACGGGAATCCATCGACGTAAGATGGAAATGAGGTTTATTAGGCTCTCCAGCTAAGGATGCCGATCATCCGGATCCGATTGCAGCGTACAGTCTTTGACGGTTGTTAGTGATAAAAGACCGTTATATATTTTTAACCGACTTCAAAAACAGGGGAAGATTTTCAATTCGAGGCGTATGGTTTTTTTAGTGGGTGTACCTCATAACTTCGTCATTTATTAACCAATTTTGAAAAATTTCATTTTGTTTGAAAGAGTATACCTACCTCCAGGTTGGTGCCATGAAATGGAATTTCATGAAAATCAGTTTGGTATTTTTGTTTTAAAATAAAATAAACTGAAATACGTCTTTGAAGTCGGTTAAATTTTTATGTTAAAACGATTTTATTATATGTTTATGTTTACTTAAACCGTTCCTTTTTCGTAGGAATACGGGGATAGCCTATAGCACGGGAATAGTGTAACTTCCCAATAGGGAAATAATTTTTCAAATTGGTTCAGATGTTTTAGAGCCTATTATATGCACACAAACAAGCAATCTTTCCTCTTTATAATATTAGTTAGCCCTTGACTTTAATTTCATCCGGGCCTTTAGCCAAGAGGCACGTCGATTCTCTAACTACAAACGGTAACGCTTCAAAAATCGACAGGTCACGTGATCAAGTTGTCGATCGGATCTGTCATTCTCATACATTTTGTTAGTTTTCGAAGCGTTACCGTTTGTGGAAAGAGAATCGACGTGCCACATGGCTAAGGCCCCTGATTTTAATTGACGATGCATCAGATGGTAGCGGGCTTACTTGGAACAGTACAAGGTAATTCTACCTCTGATGGTTATTACGCAGCATCGTACCGGAACGCTAAATAGTTTGGCGATTTGCTCACGTTAAAATCAGTATCAAATGCTCTTACAGTAACAATGTAAAACCCTATGGACCTATATCTAGTAAAAGGTGTCAATAATAAGGTGCCGCCTCATTCTAAATTTCAAAGCAATCAATTTTCAAAATTAAAAACCTTTTTAAAAATTATATTACATAAATCAATTTTCAAATAAACTCTACTATACTATACTCTACTATACTCACAGTAAAATAACATAAAAAGTAGCAACATAAAATCAATTTTGTTTAATAGTCGAAAGTAGATTGAGTCTCCAACCGAAATGCCAAACAAAGCGTCGGAAATAGGAGTGGAAAATGCCGGAAATTAGTCTTTTTTTTGGAACGTGGCAACCCTGTGCCCGAAGTTTTATTTACTGCGATCGAATGACTGGCAGATGTGTTTTATTGAATGCAGAACTCCGGCGTTTTTGGGGGTTTTGTGCCAATTACGAGTACACTAGTTTAGGAGGGTTGTTATTAACCTTATAAAAGAGCTAATTCATTTACGTGGGTTTTCACCGCCCAGATCGTCTGAAAAAAATTCCGCCCCTATTTCAATTGCTAGCAAACAACGGCTTTTATGCGTCGTTAATGATCTTTTTTAATTTTTTATTCTATACAAGTTAGCTCTTGACTACACTCTCACTTGATGGTGAGTGACGATGCAATCTGAGATAGAAGTGGGATAACTTTTTAGGAGTTTACACCTCTTTCGGTTTCTACACGATATCGGAACGCTTAGTCGTTTGGTGGTACGTTTTTGTTTTATGGTAATGACCGTGATCGTGTAGTTAAACCCAATTTTTTGACCGATTTCAAAAAAAGGAGGAGGTTATAATTCGTCGGAATCTTTTTTTATGTATGTCCACCGATTACTCGAAGACGCCTGGACCGATTTGAAAAATTCTTTTTTCGTTTTAGAGTGTATGCTTTCCAGTTAGTTCCATAGTAATTAAGTCAGGATCTGATGATGGAATCCTGGAGAAATCGAGGGGAATCGTCGATCGAAAATCGTCACCCAGGTAGAGTTGTACAGTCATCATCTCCTGAAGATGCTCCAGTTTCGGGGTGAAACGTACATAGAGAGTATTTTGCCGGACCTAGATGACGTTGTCGTATGGGTTCGTCGGCTTTTCGCGAATCATAGCAATATAAACAAATTGATATATATTCATGATGAACTTCCGCAAACTAACGCCTGCTTTTATTCAATCCTGCCAGTGTTATATTGGTTTTTGCTATGTAACAGTGGTTGTTTTGTTTTCTTCGACGACGCAGTTTACGATGTAGCCATTATTGCCACAAGCCTCAGATCAATTATTGTATAGGACCTGCCTCGCTAGACGTTGCTTTTCTGTCAAAGTAAACGATCTAATGCGATTATAAAAACTGTCTCTATAGAATCGTTGTTAAATAGTTGTAATCGTGTTCGTCGGTTAAAGAGCTTTGTAAAAATACCTTATTGTGTTTTTGAATTGTTTAAAAAACGGGCAAAAACTTCTAGTTTAGTACAAGATATATACCAAATCTAAGCTCGTTTTCCTCAGAAAATGACAGACAATTTTGTTCGTGACTATGAGTGCGATACAGGTCCTTCTATAATTGGTCTGAGCCACAAGCTCACATCGTTCCAGCGTTCGTAACAGACTGTTTGTCTTGATGGCTTTGGATATAGCACGCCCATCCGGCTATATCTGGCAATTGACGTCAGCAGCACATTGCACGGTGAGTCAGTGATTCATGTACGAAGGTGTGTCTTATGCGTCGATGTTTTGCCGGAAATAAGTTTATACGATATTTAAGACTATAAGAGCCAGATTCATCATCTTGTGATAAGTGTACAGACAAAGACGTACCGCCAAGCGATTTAGCATTCCGGTACGCCGTCGTGTAGAAACCGAAAGGGGTGTGGATTTCATCCTTCTCCTAACAAGTTAGCCCGACTTACCATCAGGTGAGATTGTAGTCAAGGCCTAACTTGTTAAGAATAAAAAAACAAAAAAAAAGTGTCTGGTAGCGTATTCACAAGCTTTGTCTTTATCATATGAAGTAATAAATTGAAAAAGACTGCGGCTATCTACCTATCTGATACCTATCAAAAGGTGGTGAAGACCTTAGGATTGCGAAAGCTGAATCGCGAAAGACGTTAAGTTTAAAATGTATATTGTATATCGTAAACTGATTCTCTGAATCAAATATTTTAAATGAATAAACACTTCAATATTTAAAAATCAAAGCTACAGTGTTACATTTCTGTAAATTATTAACATTTGAAGTAAAAAAACTTGGTCGCCGACTATGGGCCTTATTAGAAGGCTCAAAGTCACTCAGCGGGCGATGGAGCGAGCTACGCTTGGAGTTTTTCTGTGTGATCGAATCAGGGATGAGGAGATCCGCAGACGAACCAAAGTCACTGACATAGCTCAGCGAGTCGCGAAGTTGAAGTGGCAAAAGGCAGGCCACATAGTTCGAAGAGCCGATGGACGTTGGGGTCCCTAGGTGCTGGAATGGCAACCATGCACCGGAAAGCGTAGTGCTGACCGACGTCCCACTAGATGGACCGAGGATATCAAGCGGGTTGCAAGGAGCCGCTGGAAGCTGGCGGCTCGAGATCGTTGAGCTTGGAGGTCCATGCAAGAGGCCTATGTCCAGCAGTGGACGTCTATCGGCTGATATGAAAGTTAAAAAGTTTGACGGCTTCCGTGACGCAGTGGTATGCGCGGTGGATTTACAAGACGGAGGTCCTGGGTTCGATCCCCGGCTGGGCCGATTGAGGTTTTCTTAATTGGTCCAGGTCTGGCTGGTGGGAGGCTTCGGCCGTGGCTAGTTACTACCCTACCGACAAAGACGTACCGCTAAGCGATTTAGCGTTCCGGTACGATGTCGTGTAGAAACCGAAAGGGGTGTGGATTTTCATCCTCCTCCAAACACGGTAGCCCGCTTCCATCTTAGACTGCATCATCACTTACCATCAGGTGTGATTGTAGTCAAGGGCTAACTTGTAAAGATTAAAAAAAAAAGTAAAAAAAGAAAATAAAGAATTATTTCGAAAATTAACTAAATAAGAAAAAGAAAATGACTACTTTACTTTACTTTAGAGATATGCTATGAAATAGAAAAATCATTGGACAGCGGGGCAGTTAAAGATGGTAATGTGAAAAGCATTTTCCAATACGAAGAATTTACCTTTACAAAACTTTGCAAGCTAAATTCCAACGGTGTTTCCAGACCTTAACGGACGGACGAAATATCACTGATTTTTCGAGAGCACATCTGCATTTTCCAACAATAGGGGTATACATACAAGCCGTAGCTATTTGTTTGTTTGTTTGTTTTACCTCTGTACACATGGGCCACACAACCGGCCCATACATTGTGTTAGCTCTGGATATTACAGAGAGAGCAAACATTTGCTCAATCTAAAGAGTTAGGAGCAATCCGAGGCATGTTCCTTGGTGAAGTGGATCATTCAATACATGTTGTATTAAACACACAATATTTGTGTATGAAATTACAGAGGATACGGTTTGGGTCATATGTATATATTTTAAAGCTAGGGGATACCCGCAATTACGTTCGCGCGAGTTCGGAATTTTTACTATTAGTTATCTATGCTAATATTTTAGAGCTAAAGTTCGTTTGTTTGTTTGTTTGATTGAACGCGCTAATCTCAGGAACTACTAATCCGATTTGAAAAATTCTTTTAGTGTTAGATAGCCCATTTATCGAGGAAGTCTATATGCTATGTTTTATCCCCGTATTCTAACGGGAACGGGAACCGCGCGGCGTATACTAGTAAATTTATATTGTAAGACCGTGCAGGTACCGGGTCCATCGCGTGGTAGATGGAAAAACCATATTATAAAAGTTAAGGTTTGACTTTTAGTTTGTTTGCTACGATTTAATAAAAAAACTACTCAACTTTTAAAAATTCTCGTACTCCCACGGGAACGGCAACTACTACTTTCACTGGGATATAGAGGAGGACATTGAACAACATATAGGATTATACTTATAGGCCCTATCGCAAGATTCATACTTAGTGGATATCTACTAACTTTAAACTATCTCCTTGCCAAATTTGAGCATTATACATTAAGTGGTTTTCGAGATTTCGTGATGAATGGCCTTTGGCATTTATATATTAAGATAATTTATAGAAATTGTATAGAGATAATTAGTTCGTGGCAGGTATTGTAGGGGGTAATCTCTGAATTTACAGAACCGATTTTAAAAATACTTTTACAAAGCTACGTTATTCATGAGTGTCACAGGATATATATTTGTATCTACTTATACTCACAGACTAATGCTATAACCAAAAGTTTCAAAGACATTATATCTATGATCCATCTGAACCTCTACGTACACCGAGTGAACGTAATGGGGGCGCAGATTTATGTGCAGATCAAAGCAATCAGTAATGTATCCGCCAGCTGACGTCATACATACACATTGAGAACAAAAATGATTCGTGAACATAATGGAAAGATTTGCTTCTTATTCGATGCTGTCTTTTGATTTCTTCTCTTATTTTTATTCAATGATTCTGTACCACGCGGTTTACAATAATATAGTGTTATCGCCGCGTTGCAACGACTTGCGGTACGGACGGCTTCAGTGTGGCCGTGGCGTTCGAGCCGTCCACATCTCTTGTTGTGTATTTTTTTATGGGTTACTTGGAATAGGCGGAGAGAGTGACTTGAGTGGAAAAGGGGAGTGTTTGTTAACAGTCAAAGGATCCTTTAACCCTACACACATCGTTCACAATATAACATTCTTAGTGGGAATTGTTAGACCTGACAGACTTTCATTCAATAATTGTGTTTTGCAGACAACCGCTTCTGATGTGGAACCCCTTATAATCCGACAATAGCCTGTGTTACTTGCTGATAATGCTGATTTACATTGGTAAAAGAATTTATTCGTAAGTAAATTCGAGGTAAATTTTGTGGTTTATGCGTGAAAACATAACAAAAAATATATCAATTATAGATACTGTCATTATAAGTGAAGACATGTCTAATATACACAGATGCACAATTATCCGTCTACTTTAATATGACGCGAGTATATTAAAGTGGGCGGATAATTGTGCCTCTGAGTATAGTATAAAATCTTCGACATTTTATAGTATAGATATGTTATGTGCCTATAAAATCATCACAAAAAGTGATCCCAATTTAGCTACTGCACTGAGCGCACACATGTACAATTTTGTGTTTCATCATCATCATCATCATTATCGACCCATATTCGGCTCACTGCTGAGCTCAAGTCTCCTCTCAGTAAGAGAGTAGCCAATAGTCAACCACGCTGGCCCAATGCGGATTGGCATACATCACACACGCAAAGAATTAAGAAAATTCTCTGGTGAAAGAAAAAGCAGATTTACTTATTTTGTGTTTACTTAGATATATATATATAATTTTTACACTTCCTGAAAACACTTCTCGACATTGTAGACAATATTTAGGCATTATTTGTTTAGATAACTTTCGTTGTTTATTATGAGACTAAATTAAATTAAGACAAATTAGTCACTTTTGTTCGCCTCAGTTTCGACGCGTTACTGACATATCTTTTGACGTTATGAGCCGTGATACCCCAGTGGATATGACCTCTGCCTCCGATTCCGGAGGGTGTGGGTTCGAATCCGGTCCGGGGCATGCACCTCCAACTTTTCAGTTGTGTGCATTTTAAGAAATTAAATATCACGTGTCTCAAATGGTGAAGGAAAACATCGTGGGGAAACCTGCATACCAGAGAATTTTCTTGATTCTCTGCGTGTGTGACGTCTACCAATCCGCATTGGGACCTATTGTACACAACACCCATGCATACACAATGGAAAGGTACCCATCAGTCACACATGACAATACACGACCTATGGCAACTGAAGCTACTATATCTGGTTATGAACGTTGGCTGCTACCCAAATATGTATGGTAACTAGCGTAACCCTGCGACTTCGTCTGTGTGGAATCCCATGGCAAAATTAATCCTTGAAATGTAGACATACCTATGGTGAAGTTGAACCTTTAAAGGGGAAAAATTCTGTCATACATGATTTTCGTGTATCTTTAACCGTTTGTATTGTATTCCTTGAATTGATTGTATTCGTATATATAGTAAGAAAAGTATATTGTAGAGGGGAGGTATCAGTGTTGGTAGAAATAAGAGGGTATTTGATGACTTGAGCTCAGTTGTTTGTTAGGCAGAGTAGACACCGTCACACTGCCAGTCGCGTTAGTGATTTTGTGCAAAAGGTAGGATACTTTTTATTGCGAAAATAAAATGAGAAGGGGGTGAAATAGGGGTTGAAATATTTAAAAATTTTTAAAATTTAACCCCTAAAGTGGTGAAATAGGGCTTGAAAGTTTACGTTTATTTCCACGCGGACGAAGTTGCGGGCGTCCGCTAATATAATATAAGAATGCCATAAACATAGCAATTGTAAGTCAGCTTCAGAAAAACTACAAAAGTTACTTATACTAAAAGAAGTAGAAATTAAAATTACCTACAGCTTTTGCATTCCTTCAAAGCTTGTAATTTATACATCCCAGGGAAGGAACAGCCAGACATTATCTACCTGTTACGTTGGCCTAACCTCTAACATGTTAGCCACTTAGTAAACAAAGGGTAGAACTAAAGTGCCTACTGAATTTAGCAAGCATACAACCCCATTGGGAGGAGTACTGGCTAATTGCAATTGGCTTTTAAGCTGCTAAGTGTATAAGGGTAAGTGAACTTATTCAACCTCTTTCCAGACAAACTGTTTGGAGAATTAAGGTTATTTTTGCAACTTCTATGCTTGGAAATAACACTTGTATTATAAATGCCAAAGTTTGTTTGTGTAAATGTATATTTGTTACACTCTCAAGCGATTTGTGAACGTCTAGGCTATTTTGTAACGATATTTTTATAACTCGCAAGTGCGAGTTTCAAATTCACCTTTATCTCTCTGTTTAACAGACTCTCTCTCTCTGTTAAATATCACGTGTCTCAAACGGTGAAGGAAAAACATCGTGAGGAAACCTGCACACCGGAGAATTTTCTTAATTCTCTGCGTGTGTGAAGTCCGTCAATCCACATGGGCCAGCGTGGTGGACTAATGGCCTAATCCCTCTCATTCTGTGAGGAAACTCGAGCTCAGCAGTGAGCCGAATATGGGTGGATAATGATGATGATGATGATGGGAAAGATGAGAAAGATAGCGGTGAATTAGAAACTCGCACTTGCGAGTTAACATCGTTAGAGAATAGCCGTGCAACCCCTGTAGCCAAGCAGCACGTCGATTCTCTTTCTACGATCGCAAACGCTTCGAAAACTAGAAAAATGTATGGGAATGACATTTGCTATCGACAGGTCACGTGATCAAGATCTATCATTCCCATACATTTTCCTAGTTTTGGAAGCGTTTGCGATCGTAGAAACAGAATCGTCGTGTCATTTGGCTACAGGGAGAGATTTAGCTGATATATTAGAGAGGAGATAGGTTATAAGCAAAGATAATTAATAAATGTTACTAGCGCGTCAAAACTGAGGCGAATAAAAGCTGCTAATTGTCTTTATTTAATTAAATCGCATAGCGTCGGACTAGATGTATTAGTGTGACCACAGTCAAGATAAACATAAGGTATAAATAATTAATATAATTAAATCATTAAGCTAACCAATATAATACTACATGTATAGAATAAGTGTTTATACATCATTTTATGTTCCGCGGTTACGGCCTAGAGAATAACACGTCCAATAGTTGTAAGCACATTCTATTATGACGTAAATTAATCTTATTAATTGTATAGAATCATTTAGTATATAAGATCTTAAGTATTGTAAATATTTGTGCCATTATAGTATAATACACAACCGTGTACACTCCGTGGTTTCATTTATACCAGAATAAAATACGAAAGCCTACTAGAATTACATCACGAAGTAAATCTTGTATTGACCACATAATTACTAATATTAACGAATCGATAGGACAATTACATAATTTATGTTTATCTGACCATAATACTGCACAAACATTACATTTTGATGTTAATAGCATCAAAGAAAAGAATAGCTCAAAAACCTACATGCACAAAAGAGACTACTCGAAGGAAAATGTTGATATATTTGTAAACTGTATGCGAAGTCTGTCTTTCAACGATGTATTAGAAGAACGAGATACAAATAAAGCGTTTAATCTTTTACACGATACATTAATATTATTCCACGGATTGTGCTTTCCTTTTATAAGAATCTCAATTAGAAACAACGGAATTGGTGGTGCAAGATGGATCACAAAAGGCCTTAAAATAAGTACCAAACGTAAACGTAAATTACATTATGAATCTTGCATAAAGCGTAATATAACAGTTACACAAATCTATAAAAAATATTCCCACATACTGCGGCGATGTATTTATTACAGACAGCATGAGTGTAACAAAAAATATATTAATCAAGCCAAAAATGTATGTAGTGCAACGTGGAATATTATTAAAAATAAAGTAGGTAAAGATTACCGAAACCAAAATATTAAATTCATTATTGATAATGAAGTAACAGTAACAAACCCTAGGAAAATATGTGACATACTTAATAGACATTACATAACGACATCAAATATATTACATAAGAACTTTACGAATAAAGTAGGAAATATTATAAACACCAACTCCAATAACATGTATTGTGCACCTACAGATCACACTGAAGTGAGAAAAATAATTATGAATTTAAAAAATACTAGTTCAACAGGGTATGACGAACTAAATACCCACTTATTTAAATGCTCGTCTAATAGTTTATCCCAACCTTTATCTCATGTGATTAATTTAAGTATTGAACACGGTGTATTTCCAGATAGACTTAAATTATCGATCATAAAGCCTCTCTACAAAAAAGGTAGGAAAGATGAAGCAAATAATTATAGACCTATCGCGTTAATCCCGGTTTTATCTAAGATATTCGAAAAGGTTATTTACTACAGAATAAATAACTTTGCGGAGCGTTTCAATATTTATAATAGCGTCCAGCATGGATTCAGAAAGAATAAGACCACTACAACTGCTATGTTTGAGTTAGTAAAGATAATAATAGAATCAGTAGACAAAGGAAACTCAGCAACTGTTGTTTTTTTAGACATGTCTAAGGCATTTGATTTAGTCCATCATCAGAAATTATTATGTAAACTAGAACATTATGGACTACGTGGGAATGTGCATGAATGGCTCAGGTCATACCTAAGTAATAGGAAGCAAAAAACCATTGTACAAAAGCAAGTAGGAGAAAATATATGTCTATACGAATCACAATATGTCAATAATGATTATGGTGTCCCTCAGGGTAGCATATTGGGTCCATTACTGTTTCTATTATATATTAATGACCTTTCTGTAAATATATCACACCCTTCCATTCTTTTCGCTGATGACACCACAGTAATTATACCTTGTGAAGACAAACGGACACATGAAACTGAAGTAAACACTTCACTGAGGGAAACTGTAAACTGGTTAGAGAACAATAATCTAAGCGTAAATATCAAGAAAACCAAGTGTATACAATTTAAGACTAAAAGAGGACAAAATCAGACACTTGACATTGAATTTAATAATGAAATTATTGACATTGCTTACTGTACAAATTTTTTAGGAATTAAGTTTGACGAGCATTGCGATTTTAAAAATCATATTGAGGATATTTGTGGTAAAATTAATAAGTTTATACACCCCTTACGTCGCCTTAGACGAACCGTTTCCATTGATGCTGCACTGACAGCCTACCATGGCTATGTCATGTCTGTGCTGCGTTACGGAATCGTAATATGGGGAAACTCTGTAAGTATAAACAAACTGTTTGTAACACAAAAAAAGTGTATTAGAAGCATTTTTCTTATGGAGCAGACTGATTCATGTAGGCCTATATTTGAGACCCATAACCTACTTACACTACCATGTTTATATATTTATGAAGCGTCAGTTTTCGTACATCGGCACTTAGAATATTTCAAAATAAATGAAAATCCACGGAAAAGAAATAAGGTTCGGTTATGTCAAACGCAATATAAATTAAAACAGTCATTAAAATCACCTCATGCCATGTGCGTTAAAATATATAACAAATTAGATGAAGGTTTAAAAAACCAAACTACTCGCAATTTTAAAACCAATCTCTTTCGCTGGCTGTGTAGTAAAACATTTTATTCAGTACATGAATTTCTTGCTAATAAATTATAATCATTGTCTGACATTCTAATATTACGACTAATGCTTGACTTTCTTTTAATCTATAATTATTCTATTTTTTAATTATTATTTATCGTGTATTATGTACTCTAACGTAGACTAAATTTTGTTTTGACATGTATAATTTTATGCTTATTTCAAATTTAAATTGTATCACTAAATTAAAACAATTGTATGATTGTGGGTAAGTAATATATACTCAAACAATCATATAAATTGTAAAATTTGCGCGCCATTTATATGGCAATACACTGTGACTTTATATTTTGTATGTCCATCTTGTATATTTATTAAGTGTATTAAGGCAAATAAAGTTCATTTCATTTCATTTCATTTCATTTCAGAACTTGGTCTGTCCGAAGACCAATCGTAATAGATAGCTCGTACGTGTAAACTGACGAACTTTACAGGAGAGACAAGAAACATCTTTTAGGTATCACTAAAAGTCGTTTTATGCGACCAATAACGTTTTTAATATACGTACTACAAGATATTTACGGGCTACCACCGGAAAAGCTGTTTGAAGCTTTCTGCATCAAAATCAATTTTTACCAAAACTTGTTAGTTACGAGGTATCTAGACCGACGATAGTAAACAACGTAAGTCATTTAAACAAATAATATCTAAATATTGTATGCAATGACTTTTTATCCCGGTAAAAAATTATAAATGACATTGTTAAACATTTTTTATTATTAAGAATAAACATGAGAGTAAATTAATGAATGTCTCTCAAATAATAATTTTCTAATTTGCATTGAAGAAGAAATTGTTAAAGACCGCACCGAAAAGTGCAGAGTTAGTCAACCCGCCCACTAGATGGACCAAGGACATCAAGCGGGTTGCAAGGAGGCGCTGGATGATGGAGGCTCGAGACCGTTGTGCTTGGAGGTCCATGCAAGAGGCCTATGTCCAGCAGTGGAAGTCCATCGGCTGATAATGATGATGATTGAAGTATTTTTTTTTAACTAGTTATAAGTTTTAATTTGGTTTAGTTCTGAATATGGGTTTATGTTACCTGTTTTCGTGGTGGCACTCGGGACTGGGTCCTAACTGAAAATCAGCGCTGTATGCTCTTTTTTATGGGGAGCATATAGCAATATGCAGAACTGGGACCTTTTTCTAGGGTATGCCATATCGTCGTCATCAACCCATATTCGGCCCACTGCTGAGCTCGAGTCTCCTCTCATAATGAGAGGGGTTAGGCCAATAGTCCACCACGCTGGCCCAATGCGGATTGGCAGACTTCACACACGCAGAGAATTAAGATAATTCTCTGGTATGCAGGTTTCATCACGATGTTTTCCTTCACCGATTGAGACACGTGATATTTAATTTCTTAAAATGCACACAACTGAAAAGTTGGAGGTGCATGCCCCGGACCGGATTCGAACCCACACCCTCCGGAATCGGAGGCAGAGGTCATATCCTCTGGGCTATCACGGCTTGTATGCCACATATCGCAGGGTATTATTCTTAAATAATTGTGGTATTTTCTTTCTTCCTTTCAAGTAGATGGCATGTAATGCTAGAAAGCAATGCTTTATGCCTTGCACACATAAACTTCGAGCTATTTGGGCACTGATATTTATTACCGCGCTTCATCGCGTTCCAAATTTACTTTCCACGCTAGCGGATAAAATAGACTTTTGCACGCGATGAAAACATTGCACAATGAAATTTTTCGAAGTATTAAGTTGAAAGTTTTTTATTTTTTTGTTCTTTACAAGTTAACCCTTGACTGCAATCTCAGCTGATGGTAAGTGA
Source organism: Bicyclus anynana (assembly GCF_947172395.1). Taxonomy (NCBI): domain Eukaryota; kingdom Metazoa; phylum Arthropoda; class Insecta; order Lepidoptera; family Nymphalidae; genus Bicyclus; species Bicyclus anynana. The sequence goes on along the minus strand of NC_069097.1, from coordinate 14,483,763 downwards.
TGATGCAATGTAACGTATAACGCTAAATCGCTTGGCGGTTCGTCTTTGCCAGTTGGGTGGTAAATAGAAACGACCGAAGAATCCCACAGCCAAATCTGGACCAATTAAGAAACCTCATTATTGATAGAACTCATCACCGAGGGGTGGTGGTTCGATCCCCGCCCCGTTGGTCTATTGTCGTACCCACTCCTAGCACAGTTTTCCCGACTAGTTGGAGGAGAATGGGAATATTGGTCATATTAAAAAAAAATATATAGCAATCTTTTTAAACAAAAAAAATATTAAACTGTCACGATCCCTATTGAGAAAATCCTCCTTTTTTAAGTCGGTTAAAATAACACAGTCATATTTGAAATCGTCTTCAAAGCTTGCAGTATATAGCAGATAATGTCAGGCACCTTATCACTGGCGAGGGAACTGACAGCTTCCGTTAGAGCCTTCTCCGCTAGCTTGGCTTAACGCCTGCACAATACCACTTCCGTGGAACAGAAATATCCGACGAGCTGTGACTTGTTCACTACTGTGTTGTGGTTTCCTATATTGAATAATAAATAAATATAGAAATATTGTAGGGGGTAATCCAATGATATTTTATACTAGAGATGTTAGTCAACACTAGCGCATCAAAACTGAGGCGGACAAGTGTGGAAATTTTTTTTTTATATTCTCTACAAGTTAGTCCTTGATTACAATTTCACCTGGTGGTAAGTGATGATGCAATCTAAGATGGAAGCAGGCTAACTTGTTAGGAGGAGGATGAAAATTCACACCCCTTTCGGGTTCGTCACGACATCGTACTGGAACGCTAAATCGCTTGGCGGTAATTCCTTGTCGGTAGGGTGGTAACTAGCCACGGCCGAAGCCTCCCACCAGCCAAAAGACTTAATTTCATTTATTCGCTTATTTTAACAACGAACGTTGTTTAAACAAATAATACCTAAATATCGTCTACAATGTCGAGTGGTGTTCAGGAAGTGTAAAAACTATTGACATATAAATATGTAATAGAATTAAAGCCAAATTGTGCATGTGTGTGCTCAGTGATGTAGCTAAATTCGGATAATTTTTGCGGTGATTTTGTAGGGACTTAATCTATCTATAGTATAAAATTATCATTCGGTTAATCTTAGAATCTACTGAACTGATTTTGAAAATGTTTAAACCAATATATAGTCACGGTATCTGTGAGTGTTATAGGCTACCTTTCATCCCCGTATTCTCACTGGAACGGGAGCTATGCGGGTGAAACCGCGAGGCGTCGTCTAGGATACAATATTTTTGTAAATAAACCGCCGCTTACCGAAGATATTATGATAAGATATTATGAATAAAACATTAATTCATATGTTTAGCAATATTTTATTACGGCTTTTCATACACATGCACAAATAAATAAAACATAAGCCAAAGTCTCTAAGTAATGTCCCAAAATTACCGTTAGCGAAGTGAAAAAAGTCATATGTATAAAATATGAGGATGAAGGTAGTTTAGGAGGGCCGTCTTAAGCTACTGTTACACATGGTCATTTCAAGCACGAAATCATGCTACTATTGAGCAGTTGCTACTTATTAGCATGTGTATCGCAACATTGTTAATAATGAGCATGCTTATTTCGAACTTGCTCAAGAATCAACAGTCGTGCGATCTATGAGCATGCTATGCGCGGGTTGAAGAGGGCGTGCTTTTAGCGCGTTTAGAACAGGTTTGCTTATGGAGTATGCTAGTCGATCAGCATTGCTATTCTGTATTCTCTTCACCTTCATCTCTCCTTATCTAACACGCTACTATAGATAGAGAGCGATAGATATAAATTAGCATGTGTAATTGGAATGTTTGCTTTGAGCATGCTTATTCAGGAGCATACTTAAAAATGGCATGCTTATTGCTAGCAAATGTGAACTGATGATAAGCATGCTCGTATGGAGCATACTTAATAGCACGTTTTAGCATGCTATTTTAGAGCATGTGTAACAGTACCTTTATATAGGGATTTAGCTAAATAGTTCGCTCGTAAGTTCCAATTTCAAATTCCCCTCGCTAGAAAGCGCAGTGTTGGTCAACTCATCACCAGGAGGACTGACGACATCAAGCTAGTCGCAGGGATTTGCTGGATGCAGGCCATCTCGAGCCATCTCGACATATCGACGATACTTTTCCAAGTAGATGATATCCAAGTCCTAAGAGAATAATATACCTTTTCCTACCCCCCGTGCGTAGTAAAATCGAGTCGCAAGTATTGAATAAAACTACCTTCGCTATCTGTTTACATACAGTTGAGGGTTCTCATAATAAAACGCCATAGCTGTTTATCAGATAGCGGCCAGGCTCGATACTCCATCTACTATCCAGTTGGAACCACTTGACAGCAACTTTTATTGATTGACAGATTTGTGCTTCAGTGTTATCTGATAGTAAATAATGACACATATTGCTCGAGTAATAAAAAGCTTATATAAATAGACTAGTAGAGCCGTGATAGCCCAGTGGATATGACCTCATCCTCCGATTCCGCAGGGTGTGAGTTCGAATCAGGAAGCATGCACCTCTAACTTCTCAGTTGTGTGTTTTAAGAAATTAAATATCACGTGTCTCAAACGTAGAAGGAAAACATCGTGAGGAAACCTGCATACCAGAGAATTATCTTAATTCTCTGCGTGTGTGAAGTCTGCCAATCTGCATTGGGCCAGCGTGGTGGACTATTGGCCTAACCCCTCTCATTCTGAGAGGAGACTCGAACACAGCAGTGAGCCGAATATGTGTTGATAATGATGAATAGCCTTTTGATGGCCTCCGGGGCCCAGTCGTGTGCGCGGTGGTTTTACAAGATGGAGGTCCTGGGTTCGATCCCCAGCAGGGCCTATTGAGGTTTTCTTCAGGTCTGGGTGGGAGGCTTCGGTCGTGTCTAGTTACCACCCTGCTGTCAAAGACATACCGCCAAGCGATTTAGCTTTCGGATACGATGTCGTGTAGAAACCGAAAGGGGTGTGGATTGTCATCTTACTCCTCACAAGTAAGCCCGCTTCCATCTTAGATTGCATCATCACTTACCATCAGATGAGATTGTAGTCAAGGGCTAACTTGTAGATAATAAAAAAAACCTGTATTGGCTAGACATACTTCGTTTTTTAATACCTGTCAGTTTGTCAGCTTATGCTCCTTACATGGTATCAAGTACGGGAGGTAATTATAAAGTTTGGATTGTGGTGACTTAGGGAGGTAAACAGGAGGTTTTAAGGGTCCAAACCCATAGTCATCCGAGGTAATTATTTTATGTGTTCTGCAGGATATCGTCAAGCCAAATACACACCAATTTTAACTGTAGGTATGTTCTTAAAAGTCTTATAACGTTAGAATATCGGAATACGAGATCACGTTATCCCTAGAGAGTGCAATCAACACTGAAGTTCTGAAACACTTTTATTTACGAAGTACTATGTAGATTGTGTAGCAGGAAAGTTTGTGTATAACATGATAATATCGGTATCTTTGCTGAAAGTCTACCACAGCTGGGACCGTATGACTGTTCAAGCTGTACGAGGTAACTTAATTAATTATAATGTTGGCATCGAGTGAAAAATAATCTAATGATGATTTTTCTTGAAACTTTAATGAAAATAAAGGATAGTGAGGAAAATTAACTCGTAAAGTGAGAAATGTCTGCGACGTTGGTGGTAGGCCGAATGTCAAGTACAGCGTTCTGAAGGCAGGAACGGTTTTTAGCCAGTAGGAGTCCGGCACTACCCAAAAGATTATCTAACCGACAAAGACGTACCGCCAAGCGATTTAGCGTTCCGGTACGATGTCGTGTAGAAACCGGAAAAGGGGTGTGGATTTTCATCCTCCTCCTAACAAGTTAGCCCGCTTCCATTTTAGACTGCATCATCACGTACCATCAGGTGACAATGTAGTCAAGGGCTAACTTGTAAATTAAAAAAAAACCTACCCCGGAAAAGCTATAACTGAATATTATTTTTTTAACAACAAAAAAATTATAAAAGTTATAGGAATCAGGACTGAATAAGATATTGGTGATCTACCAATAATCGGGACTCTTCCAACTAAATCGGGACGGTCGGCAACTTTGTTAGTATAAGAGAAGTCGTTACTAAAAGCTGTTAACAACAGAAAGGAACAAAGTATGTAATTACTTGCAACACACTCGCTAGTATCCTAACGTCACAAGATAATGTGAAGCCTTTGGATGAAATGATATTCTATTTTCGGATGACACATTCGTCATCAACCCATATTCGGCTCACTCCTACTCTCGAGCTCACTGAGCTCGAGTCTCCTCTCAGAATGAGAGGGGTAAGGCCAATAGTCCACCACGCTGGCCCAATGCGGATTGGCAGACTTCACATACACAGAGAATTAAGATAATTCTCTGGTATGGTAGGTTTCCTCACGATGTTTTCCTTCACCGATTGAGACACGTGATATTTAATTTTTTTAAATGCACACAACTGAAAAGTTGGAGGTGCATGCCCCGGAACGGATTCGAACCTACACCCTCCGGAATCGGAGGCAGAGTCAAGGGCTAACTTGTAAAGAATAAAAAAAAAAAAAAAGCTTACAACATGGAATGTAGGTACTAGAAAGAACAATAAACGCCCAGCGTAATCCTAGCGTAACGTAAGTGATATAAATCTAGTTTTATTTACGACGTCAACGTAATTCGAGCAACAAACAGTCCGTTGTTATTAAGTTGAGACATTTATCTCACGAGCCTTTCTTTTACTACTGTGTAATCTTTTATCTACTTTTATGGTATATGTACGTCTTACTATCGTTTTACAACTCTGGGAATGCTTCCTTTCCATAGATAAGTTCAGTGTTACTATCGCGTTAACGTAAACGCGAATTTATATGGAATTGAAACGTTTGTGCAGTAGTGCCACTAGATGGGGCCGTTTCAATTCCTTAGAAATTCGCGTTTACATTTACGCGATAGTAACAGTATCAAACTGCCACTAGGCCCTCAGTGTGCCTAGTAGGAGTTTTCAATATTTTCATACTGTTACTATCGCGTTAACGTAAACGCGAATTTATATGGAAATTGAAACAGTTGTGCAGTAGTGCCACTAGATGGCGCCGTTTCAATTCCTTAGAAATTCGCGTTTACGTTTACGCGATAGTAACAGTATCAAACTGCCACTAGGCCCTCAGACGACGTAGTGCAAGGGACTAGTGCGTTAGAGACCTGTGGTCAAGGAGACACGTGAAGTTTGTTTTTTTTAAAAGGTTTCATCGGCTTCAGTACGTTGCTTGTAAAGACTCACTCTGGTTACTCTTTGCACTTATATATATTATACCCCTACCCTGCTCCTACTCTACTCCTACCATACCTTTACCCTACCACGCGACGGAACCTTAAAAAATGGAGTAACTTCTCCAGTTTTCCCAACATTTCCCTTCACTGCTCTGCTCCTATTGATCGTAGCGTGATGAAAAGTATACTATAACCTGCCTAGGAGTATGAAGAATAATTGTACCAAGTTTCGTTAAAATCCGTAGAGTAGTTTTTGTTTCTATAACGAACATACAGACAGACAGACAGACAAAAATTTTACTGATTGCATTTTTGGCATCAGTATCGATCACTAATCACCCCCTGATAGTTATTTTGGAAACATATTTTATGTACAGAATTGACCTCTCTACAGATTTATTATAAGTATAGATATTTATATTGTGCCACTCTTTTAAGTCAAACTGATCCTGAACTGAACTGAAGCGCGGTCATCTGAAAATCGTCTGTCAAAACAGTGATTGAAATACGATTTGTTTGGCCTTTCAATTTAAAATATAACTCAAGTATTGAATACGACTGAATAGGCTGTACGCATACCAATCTTTGCCTGCCCCGTAAAGAGCAAATTGAAAATAAGTATGCGCTATATTATTTTTCATTTGTTACTATTTACCATTTCTTATTTCATGTACAGATGTATTAATACTTATTGTGTGTTTAACAATACCAGTGTTCATCCATTGGTCGATAAAAGACCTTTAATTACAATTAATAAAAAAAATATATCTCCTCTATCGGTTCCCGTTCCCATAGGAATACGGGGATAATAAATATAGCATATAGCCTTCCTCGATAAATGGGCTATCTAATACTGAAATATTTTTTTTAATCGGATCAGTTGCTGACATTAGCGCGTTTAAGCAAACAAACAAACAAACTCTTCAGCCTAATGATATCCGAATATAGTTTAACAAACTATATTCGGATACTATATTCAAGTGCTTTAGAAGTGCAACTAGTTCTATATTAGAACGAGTATCCAAAGCTGCTCTAATAGGATCTTACCAAATTGGGCTAGGTAGGTAGAACAACACGAGCAGAGAAGGGGAGTGTTGATCGATCGTCAAGGAATTCCTTAACCCTACATCCTGTAGTCACAAGTTCAGGACTCTAGTTGGAGTTTTTCTCTCTACCACGCGATGGACCCGGCACCCGCACGGTGAATCCATGGAATGCTAAGATATTCGTCTCTACACGTACAGAATTAAGAAAATTCTCAGGTATGCAGGTTTCCTTTTAATGTTTTTCCATAATACAAGCCTTCACTTAATCGAAGGGAGTGTTCATATCCACTGGTCCATCATATCCACTGTAATATTATAAATAAACGCGAAAGTTTGTATGGATGTTTGTTTAGATGTCACATTGAACCGATTTGACTGAAATTTAAAACAAAGATAGATAATACCCTTGATTAACACATGGGCTAATTTTCATGCCAGAAAAATCGTGGTTCCCGCGGGATTTGTGAAAAACTGAATTTCACACGGATGAAGTCGCGGTCTTCCGCTAGTTATCAATAATAAACCTCAGTTAATATTATTACGTCAATGTCACAAGGTTTCAAGTTATTTCAGAAGTCGTTATATCGCGTATATATTGATATTACTTTCGACTACGCAAGCTAGTTGCTGGCCGATCGCCAACTGTAACAATTTTACTGAGAAATTGCAAGTGTTTTCTAAATCGGACACCGGTCTGCATAGTATTGTTTACATATAAACTAATAACAAAAGATAACGTGTAGTTACTGCTAGCTGCTGATATGTGGAGCGGTCGTTATGTTTGCCATTTTATAGCGTCCAATAATAGGGATGATGACAGTTTTTGACGGCCTCCGTGGCGCAGTGGTATGCGCGGTGGATTTACAAGACGGAGGTCCTGGGTTCGATCCCCGGCTGGGCAGATTGAGATTTTCTTAATTTGTCCAGGTCTGGCTGGTGGGAGGCTTCCCGTGGCTAGTTACCACCCTACCGGTAATGACGTACCGCCAAGCGATTTAGCGTTCCGGTACGATGCCGTGTAGAAACCGAAAGGGATGTGGATTTTCATACTCCTCCTTGACAAGTTAGCCCGCTTCCATCTTAGACTGCATCATCACTTACCATCAGGTGAGATTGTAGTCAAGGGCTAACTTGTAAAGAATAAAAAAAAAAATCATCATCATTATCAACCCATATTCGGCTAACTGCTGAGCTTCAGTCTCCTCTCAGAATGAGGGTTAGGGCAATAGTCCACCACGCTGGCCCAATTGGCAGACTTCACATACGCAGAGAATTAAGAGAATCCTCAGGTTATGCAGGTCTCCTTACGATGTTTTCCTTCACCATTTGAGACACGTGATATTTAATTTCTTAAAATGCACACAACTGAAAAGTTGGAGGTGCATGCTCCGGACCGGAGAGGTCATATCCACTGGGCTATTACGGCTCTGCAATATAATAATTGTATATAAATTAAGAGTATGCTAATAGTAAAGCAATTTTGTAAAAGTAACAGGGTATCTGTGATCATTATTTTTGGAGCTACAGGGATTTAAGGGTCAGATTTGCGGCGCTGCCTGGTACTGGTACTAATTAATGACGTCGTAGGTAGGATAATGATCGTTAGATTTGTATGGGTGGTCAAACAAAGTGACTAATATCTTTGTTATTATATTGTTTTATTTGTTATTATTTACCCGAACGTATTATAAAAATCAATATATTCAAACATAGTCATCATCCTGTTACCTCATAACTTCGGCATTTATGTATGAGCTCAACAGTGAGCCGAATAGTTGACAATGATGATGATGATTTATTTAGTGAACTATGAATAAAAAAATAATAATTGACTCAAGCCGGAAATCAAACCCAAAACTTCCCGAATATATCAACTCGAACACATGAAAAAGGCCGCCGAAACCGATCTACGTAAAACGATATTTAATAACAAGGTCAGCTTTCAAACGCGAGCTTTTTATACGCTTCATATCCAGGCCTATTGAGTTACGTCGATTGCAAATAGCTCTGGCTTATATATTATCCGACAGATTTTATTTTGAGTGCGTTATTTACGCGTTTCGTTGATCTGGTAAAGCTTTTCAGATAACATGGACGCCGATTTTGTTAGAGCTTTTTTTATTTTATTTTTTACAAGTTAGCCCTTGATATTCTCACCTGATGGTGTGATGATGCAATCTAAGATGAAAGCGGGCTGACTTGTTAGGAGGAGGATGAAAACCCACATCCCTTTCGGTTTCTATACGACATCGTACCGGAACACTAAATCGCTTGGCGGTACGTCTTTTCCGGTAGGGTGGTTACTAGCCACGGCCAAAGCCTCCCATCAGCCTGGACCTAAGAAAACATCATTCGGCCCAGCCGGGGATCGAACCCAAGGTCTAGGTCTAGTAAATCCACCGTTCATACTACTGCGCCACGAAGAAGTACATTTTTGATAGTAACGCTATCGTAATTATAATTCGATGCGATGGCACCTGGATGGATGATGGATGATTGTAACAGTAATACAGTGAAATACATCAGAATAATATAATACAGACAATACTTTACTCATATCTATCAACGATATTTTATATTATAGATATGTAACGTGCCTACAAAATCACCGCAAAAGTGCTCTAAAACTCAACTGTGCGCTGTGTACACATACAGAATTTTGTGTTTAATTCCATTACATATATATGTATGTGTATTTAGTGTATTAACACTTCCTGAACACACAACTCGACATCGTAGACAATATTTAGGTGTTTTTTTAAATAACTTTCGATATTTCTGAGCTTATAGGGTTGAGATCTCAGGTTTAACTGTACAGATTGTGGGTGGTTTTTCATTAGTAATTTGTTTTTACGAAATAGACGTTGTTTGTGAGTGTTATAAGCTCTCTTATCCCCGTATTATTCTTATTACCACGGGAAAGAAAAGCACGCGAGTGAAACCGTGAACTGTCTGCTAAAACATATTTGTTAGGAAAACAAAAGCTTACCTATTGTTACTGTAATTTTTCCGCATTAGGAAAAAAAAACAACATTTAAGAAAGGAACAGGTATTTGTATTCAAGTCAACCCTTCAATATATTTCCAAGTGCTTCGGGGAAAAGCCTTTTTTTATATAAATAAGGTTATATTTACATTGCGTACTTGTAACTTTTTGTTACGTAAAAAGGACATATCGATTTTGTACCAATAAGTTGAAAGGAAAATGTTATAGTGAAGGAAAATGGCTTTTGTGATAGAAAATGGCGGTAACTTGTCCGGTATAATATGTCACGGGAAACTAAGGGCTCCCGCACACGGGCCACCGGCCACAACCACAAAACGACGCTACCGGCATATTTCCTGTAGTTTTCATAAATTTTATATGGACTCGCCGCATTCGGTTGACGCCGGTGGGCGCCACACGCTACAATCGTCGCTGCTCGCTTCTTGTGGCCCGGCTAGTAAACGCCGCCACACGCCACATGCGCGATTCCACACTCCTCTCTCTCTTATCTTAGTAAACCTGTTAGCAGGGCCGGCCCGTCCATACGGCGAATGGAGTAGTCGCTCCATGCGCCAAATCCTAGAGAGCGCCTAAATGATAATCCTAGTCAAGCGTATACGGTACTGCGCCTGATTTTCAATTGGTCACCCCAGAGTATGGTCGAGATCTTCGCGCTCCATTCTTACATTACACTCGTAATTTGGTATAGGTATCTGCATGTTATAAGAAGCGAACAGGAGAGGCGCCATAATTGGATCTCGCTCTATTTTAAAATTTACTTCGGCCCGGCGCTGCCTGTTAAAGTCGGAAAGTAGCAGCCACCGACCGCAAGGGTCGACCACCGGCCACAAGTGGCTGTCGCTCGCTTCAGCTACTTTTGTGGCCGCTACATATCTGCCGATGGACGTCCACTGAAGGACATTTGCCTTTTGCCTGCAGCCTTTTCTAGGGGCATCTAAACATCACGATCTTGAGCCACCTGCCACCACCAGCGAATCCCTGCGACTCCTTGATGTCGTCAGTCCATCTGGTGGGGGGGACTTTAATCGACTTTCTAGTGCGAGGTCGCTATTCCAGCACCTTGGGTGCCTCTTCTCTTCGAACTATATGCCCCGCCTATTGCTACTTCAGATCGTAACTTTTATTTTAAGTTTTCGATCAATTATTATCACCATTATCTAATTATACTATCTAAGTGTAAAGTAAGCCTAATTTAAATAAATGAATTTGAGTTTGACATTGACTTATATTTTACACAAACAAAATGGTAACTATAGACCATACCGTTCGTATTCCACGTATCGTGGCCCGAACGCAATAAAGAATCTATTTTACTATTTAATCTATTGAATGGCTGTAAGAAGGCCGGAATTGGGCTAAACAGACGGTAATACATACTTCGTAGAAAATAAAGCCTTTGTCTATGATCTTAAAGACTTCGCATACACTCTTGATTCTTTAATTTTCTTTTTATATATTTTTCGTCTTCAATCAATAAAATATTGAGAAAATACAATAAGGAACTTAAGCTAACTTATCCTAATAACTATACAATTCATGCCCACGTGGAATGGTGGCAAGAATACTGGCTGCATTTCCAAGTTGGAATGGATGCCAGGCAGATTCCAGCCAGGGTGATCCTTTGCGCAAAAATAGGCACTTTTTCGTCCTTTCTGTCACCATTCGAGGCAACTAGCCGCGGTGAAATGATTTGTTGAAATAAATTTAATTTAATTAATTTAATTTAATATGTTTGTTGTTTAGACTGTCCCTTTGATCCAGTGGTTAGTCTATGTGGTATTAAGAGATCCTAGGTTCTGGGTCGGCCTGAAAATAATGAGTGTTATCGCTGCGTTGCAATGACGCCGCCGCTTTTAAATTTACATGTTTTTAATAAATAGTGTAGGAAATAGTAGTCTGAGACGGATATGACGTAGCTCGATCTCGAGTTAGCTTCGTAGCGTTCGTACTGTCGAAATCTCTTGTTGTGTAATTTTTTATGGGTTACTTGGGATAGGCGGGGAGAGTGACTTGAGTGGAAAAGGGGAGAGTTTGTTAACAGTCAAAGGTTTACCAACCTTTAACCCTACACACATCGTTCACAAGTGCGTGACTTCACTCAAGGTCATTCTCTGCCATTCTAGGGTCCTATTTTGGTTACAGTTTGATTTGTTAAATTTAAATAATACCCGGGAAGACATTACAGTTGCCCAATACAACATAAATAATTAATGTTAAGAGCATCCGCAATCGAGGATTGTAACAAAAGGCAATAAAAACGAAAGAGTAAAAAGCCTTTTCTAATACTATTTTACAGTAAATCTCTCGGACAGCGTAGAAGTCGTGTTCTCGTGTTTATTTGATAAAAGTGTTTGCTCAGAGAAAACTCCACTCAATAGCGTGGTCCGAAGTTCCGAAAACATCAAATATTTTCCGGATTACGGCGTGTTATATGGTTACCGGATTCCGGAATTTACTTCTTTGTAGCTTACCAAGCGGATTTGGAGTACGTTTCTAACGTATTTCTAGTTTCTGAACGAAATATTTTCTATAATATAACTACGTCTATCATCTGGACCACGATAGTGCTACTATAGATAGATAGATAGATTTATCTTATTTTATAAATGTTGATGGTTTGTCAGTCTATATTCCTACCACAGGTACTATAAAAAGTGGTAGAGTTTGCACTGTATTGGCTTTGAAATACAGAGGAGGTTCCAAACCTACCACCTACTTAATGCTAAAAAAACCAGTACTCCTGACACTCTTGTTTTTAACACGCATAAATTAGCTTCACTTGTGTTAAAAAATTAATTAAGAAGGCATTTTTATTAACAGATATGCTACTTTAGAATTTAAGCTATCGTGAGTGTTTTAATTGTAACATTAGATGTTACAAACAACCTTGTTATAACTGTAGTGCTGTCAATATAGGTATGTACCATGACGTATAATGACGAGTAATTCTTTGTTCTTAAAACTAAACTAAAACAAATAAATAGATTTAAAAAAGTTTAATTCATAAGTGAAGTTATGTCAATATACGTATAGATAAAAGATTGATGTTTGACTATTTTCTTCTTGTTGTTTGTTCCGTTGGAAAGGTATAAAACGCGGCCTCATGGATGAGACGAATTCAGTTTTTGTGATTATATTCGAAGAGTTGTGTTATTAAAGTGGTGTGTTTGTGAACCTCGAGTTTCTTTTCTCGCCGCCCCTAACACTTGTAACTAAACTTGTTGATCATTTAAAAAAAAAGTTTCAACTAGCCTATTGAACGATGCGGCCAAGTACGCGATATTCATTAAGTATGGTTTCTTCAGTTAACCTTAGTCGTTGCAGCCACTGGTCGTGGTTCTGGCCGTATAGTGCGCTTGGTGCCTACGTACGATTATGTACTCTCTGATAATAGAGCGATACATCTTAATATATTAATGCGAAAGATCACTCATCACGAAATCTCGAATGAAATTGACGTACAAAGATAAAATTTGGCAGGCAGGTAGCTTATACTTAGTAGGTGTCCGCTAAGAACGGATTTTGCGATAGGGCCGGATTAGGGAGGTTAAAGTCGCGGGCGTCCGCTAGTAAGATTATATGGAGAGGGCATCTGTTTACAAAATTAAAACCGCTTCGAAATATTTCGTACGCTTTCAATGCGCGCACGATACAAAATTACCGATAGTGTAGGGTCGCAATGATTTTGTGAATTTTGAAATAACGTTTTTTGTGTACTAAAATAACTCTTATTATATATTACTTTGATACCGAGATTAGTTTTGGACAGATTTGATCGGTGGGGAAAGCTCGTTAGGTTAGTTATTGTACTGCTATGTCGCATATACGAGGGATTTTCAATAAGTAATGAGAATATACCGAGAACTCATAGAACTAAAACTTAGAAATAGAACTGAGAACTAGAATTTTAATCGTAAGACTAAGGACTAACTTAACCGTAGGACTAAGGGAAAAGTCACACGATGCCGCACCGTGTGAGTACAGCAATGCGGCAAAACGTCTCCGGCGCGGCCCCCCACCGCACCGTGTGGGTTCTTAGTCCTACGGTTCGGTTAGTCTTTAGTCTTACAATTAAAATAGTTCTCATTTCTATTTCTAGTTCTTAGTTCTACGAGTTCTCGGTTCAACGGTTATACTTCATAGTACGTCGAGGTTTGTTGGGTATCGCCTTTAGTTGTGTACGAAATCATTTCATTAATATTGATGAGGGAATTTAAGCTAGCACCGAAGCGAGGCTTACGCGGAGCGAGTCACGAACTGGCAGGATGCGACGAGAAATTTACAATTAGGGATTTGCATCCCACCGTCTACCTAACTCTGGGAGATTAAAAAGCAATCAAACTCTCAAAACAAATAAGTTGGTGAGTTCATTTCTTTTTGTCTTCTTTGTATCCGTTTCGAATTGGACGCGAATTATTTATTCTAACAAAAAATATTACTTTTAAATCTCGCTGTAATTCAAAAACCGATTTGAGTATTTTTAGGGCTTCGTGGCGCAGTGGTATGCGCAGTGGACTTACAAGACGGAGGTCCTGGGTTTAATCCCCGGCTGGGGTGATTGAGGTTTTCTTAATTGGTCCAGATCTGGCTGGTGGGAGGCTTCAGGAGGACCAACATCGAACCACGACCCCTCGGTGATGAGGGTGACGGTCCGACCGCTCTTAGCATTAAGCTATTGAGGCTATCAATAAATTATGACACAATAGGGATGATGACTAGGTTTGAATTATTGAGTTTTATGATACATTCGGTTAAATAAGGTCTATGTTAACTAATTTATACATAAAAAGCAAATAAAACACAGACTTGATATTTGCAAAATAAATAAGATTATAAAATTTCAAAATCTATTAAAAATATTTTATCGTAATTAGAAAGAAAGAAAGAAAGAAAGAAAGAAAGAAAGAAAGAAAGAAAAGTTTATTTAGAATACACATCATACAAAGAAAAGAGAGAAGAAAAAAAAAACAATAAATTAAAATACATTGCAACTTGCATGATGTGATCCTAAAAGGGTCACCACTCAGCATATTGCAGTGTCCGTAAGGATACCGCGCTGATCTTCCGTGGAGCCATTAAGGTGACGTTTGGACGGTTTGGTAATTAGATGAAAATTCATACAGTTTTAGCTTCCTTACATTAAATGTGACATTTTTTAATAAATGAACTGTAAACATAAATGCAGAAATAAAAAAGATATTAGTAATTTTGTTTAAACGCCCATACAAATCTAACAATCATTAATTGCCTACGACGTCATAAGTTCGTACCATTTTGTATGGGGAGTTTTACAGGGATCCGCGGCAGCGCCGCAAATCTGACCCTTTAAATCCCTGTAGCTCCGAAAGTAATGATCGCAGATACCCTGTTACTTTTACAAAATTGATTTACTATTAGCGTACTCTTAATTTATATACAATTTAAAAAACTGTCATCATCCCTATTATTAATCCATTATGACACAGTTATTAGTATAACACTATTCGACTTCTGTATATTTTGACCTACTTAGTTACATGTGTCGTGGTAATGCGGTTGAGGCGTGTGGTTTATGGGTTATCGAACTGACGATATTACCCATCCAAATCTGTTTCGGTATAATACCGTCATTACATACTCGTATACGCTTAACGTATACGCTTTTACGTAACATACGCATGTGTGTGTGTAATTTAACCGTGAGGACTTCTTTTTTTTTTGGGACAAAAATCCCTGCGTCCGATCTTAATGGAATATATTGCTGCGAGCTAAGCATAATCTACTTTTTAAAAGCTTTTGGAAAGCCGTTTAGAAGTTTGTAATATAAACGAGAGTAAGCACATAACCATGCATAGGTACAAGTTATTTTTTTTAATTTAATTTTATATTGACGTATATTTTGTACATTTTAAGAAATTAAATATCACGTGTCTCAAACGGTGAAGGGGAAACATCGTGAGGAAACCTGCATACCAGAGAATTTTCTTAATTGTCTGCAAATGTGAAGTCTGCCAATCCGCATTGGGCCAGCGTGGTGGACTACTGGCCTAACCCCTCTCATTCTGAGAAGAGAATCGAGCTCAACAGTGAGCCAAGTATGAGTTGATAATGAAGAGGTATATTTTAAAATTCAAATTTCTGTTTGTATGACTTGTCCAGGCATGGATTATTTTGATTCTGTAAAATAAGCTCGTACCTTTAATGCCTAATATTATATTGTCTTTTTAATATAATTCTAATCTAAAATGTTATTAAATAGAAGAAAACTTCAATTATGTTTTTAATCGTAATTTAATTTTATTATCGATATAACTACTTACTATTTACAATACTAATGTGGGTAAGATGTGGTGGATTCATGACGATTTCAATGCAGTAGACGATTTGACGTTTGCTGTCAATTTTCATGTCATAGTTGCTATAAGGGCGCCAACTTGTTACAACTCAAAAACTTGGGTTTTAATTTTATTTATTTATTTTTATTTAGAATAGATTTATTCACTTATTTAGATTTTAATAAAACCTTGTATTTTTTAAATTTTAATTATACGGGGTACAAGAGTGGACGTGAAATGGACCATCTCCTTTACATAAGGTGTATCGTGTTTCATTGTTCAAACAGGAATAAAAGTGCTAATCGGGTCGTTTTTAATAAATAAATTCGATCGAGTTCGAATAAATAAATAATTATTTATCCGAAGTTTAAATATGGGTGGTCACCGTATTCTATTTAAAGAACTTAAGACATTTTTGAAATAGGGTCAAGAATTACGTCGGGCGCGCGAGCGTGAGTTAGTTTATTTTCGGCAGTTTTCGGGTTACGCCGGCTATTTGCGGAAACTTCTCCAGTTCGGGTCCGTTTGTTTAAAATTGGAAAACACTCCGCGTGTGATGTGAACCAAATGTCGGACGATTTGCGTGCGTGTAAATTAGAGCGGGATTGTGGTGGCCAGACCTGCGTTATTTTATTAATATTCTCTTATCAGTAAAATTTATAGTTACATATATGGTGTGCCAGTACAATGAAAACCTAACAATAATACAAATATTAAATTTATTTAATCATATCTATACTTATAATAAATCTGTAGAGAGGTCAATTCTGTACATTAAAAATATTTCCAAAATAACTATCAGGGGGTAATTAGTGATCGATACTGATGTCAAAAATTCAATCAGTAAAATTTTTGGGTAAGGGGTTAATTTCCATCCTCTTATCATATTAGCCCGCTTTCATCTTAGATTGCATCATCACTTAACATCAAGTGAGATTGTAGTCAAAGAATAACTTATAAAAATAAAATAAAAAAAATATAATAATTTATAGTAGTAAAATAATAATTATAATAATAATTACCATAATTTTCAAATACGAGCCTATTTCGTATAAAATATATTCCATAAAATGTAATATTAAACCACGTCCTTTGGCAATGCGGAGGGGAAAACTCGGGAAAAATGTAATCTAAATTACAAAATATAGTTTTCATTTCCTCTCAAGGCCAGTCACCCTTTGCCGTCACGCAAAATTCGTATTACGCCAAGTACCTACACCGTTTACAGCCCAAAAGGGATGCATGATAAAAAGATAATGAAATCACGTCGACGTGACCGTATAAATCACATTTTCAAGGTCACAAACGGAACAAGAATCTTTATCTGAAAAAGAAAAGATAAAAAGTTCTTTTGGTTAACACGTTCGCTGCGGTGCGAGGTCAATTAACCTCGTACCACCACATACAGTTCTAGTACGAGGTCAATAAACCTCGTACCGCACCAGAGGTAAGTACAAAAATTAGTGGAGCAGCGAAATAATTTCAGGAAGTACTCGTTCGATATGAAAAAATATAATAATTATAACGAGAAAGACTATGGACTTTATAACTTTACGCTACGACCAATAGGAGCAGTGAGTATCAGTAAAATATTAAAAAAAAAAAATTTAACCGACTTCAAAGTTGCATTACTGTAAAATACGAAAAATAACTTCGTACCTATATCCTTTCTATTGATCAGTTTACGTAATGCTTTTTTGAAGTCGGTTAAATATTTTTGTTAAAAAGATTTTATTTTTCTGTTTTTAATGTGTCACTGTATCAATGTTTCACTAGCTGACGCCGCGCGGTTTAACGCGTAGTTCCCGGTCACGTAGGCATACGGGGATAATATATAGCCTATAGCCTTCCTCGATAAATGGGATATCTAACACTGAAAGAATTTTCCAAATTGGACCAGTAGTTCCTGAGATTAGCGCGTTCAATCAAACAAACTAACTCTTAAGCTTTAAATATTAGTAAAGAAGTATAGATAAACGCCACAGTATGGGCAATTTCGTTCACTTATTTAAGTTATTTTAATTTTAACACAGAATTACTGAACCGGTTTTCGTGAAAATTAAATCGGACCAATCTGAAAGTATAATTTTTCAAATAAAACATGATTTTAAAAATTGGTTAATAAATAACAAAGTTATGAGGTAATAAACATGAAAAAAAACATACGCGTCAAATTGAGAACCTCCCCCTTTTTTTAAGGCGGTTAAAAATTAGGCACAAAATTGGATAATTTATTCCTTTGGAGAGTTTCCGCTGAATGCGCTGAATAAATTGGTTATACTCGTAGTTACGCAAAAGTCAAATAATTGTGGCGGAATTTTCCTTCCATTGTTAATTTTAAAGGTAAATTTAAGAAATTAAATAGCGCAATTTTTTTTTCACGTTTTAGATAAAATAAATGTTTAATTACCTATTATAAGATAGGGTAACAACGAAAGCAGAAAACATTTGGAATTTGAAAACAACAACAAACATGGAATTTAGGAAAATGTCTTTTTTTTATTCTTTACAAGTTTACTTTACTACAATCTCACCTGATGGTAAGTGATGATGCAGTTTAAGATGGAAGCGGGCTAACTTGGTAGGAGGAGGATGAAAATTCCACACCCCTTTTCGGTTTCTACACGACATCGTACCGGAACGTTAAATCGCTTGGCGGTACGTCTTTGTCGGTAGGGTGGTAACTAGCCACGGCCGAAGCCTCCCACCAGCCAAAACTTTTTCTTTACTGCCATCTGTTACAGACATTATACATCATTTATTAAGTCATGGATTGGAATGGTCATGCACTTTTATATTAGATGATTTCTAGAATATCATAAAATAACCGTATTATGGTTGTACACTGACATATAAAGGTTTTAGTGGAAAACGTTCAAAAGTGGTTCGTTTCTGTTTGGTTAGCTCACTGTGTGTCAAATCGAGCGTGTGCTGTGAGCTGAGTCGCGGAGAACAGTTCGCTGGACACGTGACACGATTCCCAACTTTGAAAATTAACCGAACCAAATACGAGCAGGTCTATAGAATCAGGCTTTATTTTACTTTATGAATTCCACACAGTCGCGAGCGTGCATTGATTGACAATACTTTATATATGTCGTAGTATTTAACTATGCCAAAGAAACATCATATAAATCATGTGTGTTTGTTGTTGATATACATAATAATAATAATATATCAGATTGGTGTTGAAGTTTCGATAAATGTAAAATTTTATACGTATCGTTACTACAAGGTTTTAGTCTTGAGTTTGAGAGGTTCATTTCTGTTTGGATGGCTCACTGTGTATCAAATTGAGCGTGAGCTGTGAACTGAGTTACTGTGAAAAGATCCCTGGCTACGTGACATGATTCCCAACTTTGAGAATCAAACGAAACAAATACTAGCAAGTTTGTTTAATATTTAGGCTCTATTCATTCACTTCATGATGTAACGACGTCCATAGATTAACATTATTTGATATGTCACTTGAAGATGTATCAATTATTTTTTTATGTGAAAAATTCAATGTAATTTGATCTTATTGTTGATGTAGATAATATAAGAGTAGTAGTGTTGAAACCACAGTTATTTTGATAAATGTATTATATATTATTATGTATTATATATATATATATGTATATTGTTAGCATTCTGTTATCAATAAAAGATTATTAACTAATAATTACGAAGGTTTGTGAAATCGTTTAAAAGTAGTTCATTTCTGTTTTGTTGGCTCACTATCAGTCAAATCGAGCCTGAACAGTGAATTGACTGGCGGTTAACAGATCGCTGGACACGTGACGTGGTTCCAACTTTATGGAAAACCGAACCAAATACGAGCTAGTCTATATAATATATAGGCTTTATTTCATTCACTCCATGATCTTACGACACGTCCATTGATTCACTTTTTCATTGATTGATTAGATCAGTTACAATTAATTTTCATGTGAATAATTGAATGTTATTTGCTTTACTATTGATAATATAGATAATATTTAAGATCAATTTTGATAATAAATGTAAATTACGTATATTATTAGCGTTGTCTAATCAACAAAATAACAAATAATTACAAAGGTTTGTGTGAAAACGCTCAAAAATGGTTCGTTTGTGTTTGGTTGGCTCATTGTGTCAAATCGAGCGTGAGCTGTGAGCTGAGTCGCGGTGAACAGATCGCTGGACACGTGACGCGGTTCCCAAGTAAGTACCAGGACTGTTTAACACAACACTGAGAATCTAGATCGATTTGATTCCGGCGAGTTCACCATAGAGCCATTGAGGATTTAGATATTAAATATCAAAGTCAAAGAAACATAAAACAACGGGCCTTTAACAATAATCCATTGTACCTCAAAACAATGTGATTTTTACAAACAGATGAAAATAATGGCGACGAGAACACGCTCGTGTATAAAACGAGAATAAAAGCAAAATAAATGGTGTTCAGCATAGACGGTTCCATTAGCCGCCATCAAAACGAACAAAAAGCGACTGTCAGTGATAACAGGTACAATAAAACACCTTGTAGCACACCAACAAGACGATTCAATCTATACTAATATTATAAAGCTGAAGAGTTCATTCTATTCATCAGATTATTGTTGAGTAAATTCATATGTATACGGATATGTACGATATTGATGTGTCCCTAATATCCATAATTTCTACAGGAACGGGTACCACGCGGGTAAAACCGCGCGGCGTCAGCTAGTATTTAAATATATGAGTAGCCGACGCCCCGCGGTTTCACTCGCGTACCTAGTTTATGTGAGAATACGGGGAAGATTTCACCCGTGTAGTTCTCGTTTATGTCAGAATATGGGGATTAAAATATAGCCACTACTATTGTAGGGGGTATTCTCTGGATCTATTGAACCGATTTTGACAATTCTTTTACCACTTTTACTAGTTATTTCTGAGCGTCATTGCTTATATTTTATCCACGTATTCTCGCTAAGGAACTACGCGGGTGAAACCGAAAAGCGTCGTCTAGTATTAAATAACGTATTAACGCCTTACGCTTAGTACGCCTTGAATTACTTTGAGTATGCCACAAAGAGCTATACTCGTAATTAGAACTACTGAATAGTAGTACTAATTTAGTATTACTACTAAATAGTACTACTACTACTACTAAATAGTACTAGTACTAATTCATTCATTCATTCATTTATCAACCCATATTCGGCTCACTGCTGAGCTCGAGCCTCCTCTCAGAATGAGAGGGGTTAGGCCAATTTGTTCACCACGCTGGCCCAATGCGGATTGGCAGACTTCACACACGCAGAGAATTAAGAAAATTCTCTAGTATGCAGGTTTCCTCACAATTTAATTTCTTAAAATGCACACAACTGAAAAGTTGGAGGTGCATGCCCCGGACCGGATTCGTACCCTCTAGAATCGGAGGCAGAGGTCAATACCACTGGGCTATCACAGCTAGTACTAATAAATAGTACAAATTATGGCACTTTGTGACATTTCTTGCTAAGAGTAAAAAAAAGCTCTTTCAGCCAATCAATTAAGAAAATATTAAGTACTTTACTAACTGATCTAGCTAGAGTAGCAAATTACTCTAAAGTGCTAATAACATAGAGCCAGATTATCGGGCTCTTACCGCCGAGCTGACAGTTTCTCGAGGGACATTTTATCGATCATATTAATCTAGAAAGAGTATATTGGAAAGCTTAAACCTAAGCGATGTGATCGTTACCCACCTTTAATTACTTGCTACAGATTGCCTGACATACATACTTACAGTTTTTAATTTCCTGCGAGGAAGAGATGAGGTGTCATCTCATAATGTTTTGTTTTTAACCGACTTAAAAAAACGAGGTTCGCAATTGTATGTGTAAAAACGTGTATGTGTTTTTTTAAATGGTTGTTACCTCATAACTCTGTCATTTATTAATTTTGTAAATTCCTTTTTTTGTTTGAAAGAGAATATTCCAGATTGGTCCCATTTTATTTTCATGAAAATTAGTTTAGTAATTTTGTGTTATTTAAATAAATAATATACGTCGTTCTCATTCTTTTCCGACTATTAGAGGGGGGGGGGGGGGGGGGGGGATTGGTCATATTTAAAAGCGAATATACAAAAAAAATTAACACTAATTTTTTCATATTTTTTATATCAGTATAGTTCAAAATACAACAAAACAGTACAAATAAATGAGAAAATTTAATTTTGGTGAAAATTTAAGAGTACCTACCATATCATATATTATAAATGCAAAAGTAAATCTGTTTTTCTGTTACTGAAAACCACAGAACTGTATTGTTTGTAATTTTGTGTGGAGATAAATTGGACATTGGAACAGAACATACGCTTGGTTCCGCGGGGTTTAAAAAAAGTAATATCACACGGTGTCTCGGGCGTATCAAAAAAATATCCTACTAATATTATAAACGCGAAAGTTTGTATGGATGTATGTTTGTTTGGATTTTTGTAACTCTCTAACGCCGCTACTATTGAAGCAATATGGCTGAAAGGAATGTAAATAGATTTTACTGTGGATTAACACATAGGCTACTTTTTATCCCGAAAAAATCCACGGATTCCTGAGATTTGCGAAAACCTGATGATTTTGAAGGTATGAATGTTTGTTACTCTTTCACGCCTCGGCTATTGAATCGAATCAACTCAAATTTGAAGTAAAGATAGTCTGGAAGCTACTTTATATCCCGGAAAAATCCATGGTTCCCGAGGGATTTGTAAAAAACTAAATTCCACGCATACGAAGTCGCACGCGTCCGTTAGTTAAGCATAATTTAATTTTCTTGCAATTTCGTGCCTTTGTAATCATTAAGCATTAATGGTTTTCGCTCAAACTTGGTGCCCGCTTTAATTATTATCCACCTTAACGAGCAAGCGGTCCTGACGTCTGCCCGGTTTCAGTCCAGTAGCTCCGGGCGCTGCGTACACTTAATATTTAATGAACTTCATGGAATTCTTCTTTACTAGACATAGGCATAAGTTAATTATTTCTGCATATCGTCCCCAAAGAGTAAAAAATTTTTTTGTAGGTTTGGATGTACTCTTCTATAACAAGATCCCCAAGACTGTGATAGACACTTTTAGCAATGTGTTAAAAAACATTTGCTTAGTCGAGGTTACTACACCATTGAAGAGTTCCTTAACGATAAAGATGCTTGGAGGCCGTTGGATCAGCTTCCACCTTCACACAGGAAGTAAAACTATAAGAAATTGTAATGTTTTCATCAATTGTATATTATAAAATTGTATATTTTTTTTAAAGAGAGTTGAGTTTCTTGCCGGTTTTTTCTCAGCAGAATCTGCCTTCCGAACCGGTGGTAGAATCTTTACAAATAGACAACTGACGTATCAAAGGTGCTTGAAATAAATGAATTTTGAATTCAGAATTTTTTGAATTTTGAACAGCCGTGATAACCCAATGGATATGACCTCTGCCTCTGATTCCAGAGGGTGTGGATCCAGGGCATTCATCTTTAACTTTTCAGTTGTGTGCATTTGAAATTGAAATTAAATATTACGTGCCTCAAATGGTGAAGGAATAAACATCGCGAGGAAACCTGCATACCTAATTTAATTCTCTGCGTGTGTGAAATCTGCCAATCCCCATTGGGTAGTGTGGTGGACTATTAGCCTAACCCCTCTAACTCTGAGAGGAGAGTGAACTCAGCAGTGAGCCGAACATGGGTTGATAATGACTGGAATTCCTTAACACGAATTTTTTCATGACCCATCCCATGGTTCAGTTAGGAACGCCTAGCATACATTGTACCTCGGCCAGGAGAAAGAAGATCCCGTGCATACAAAATTTATCATCTACAAGAATTGCTTACTTTAAAGGCGACATAAAGGTACTACTGTACTGGTACCTACTGTCCCCTAGCCAAGTGACACGTCGATTCTCTTTCTATGATCGCTAACACTTCGAAAACCAGAAAGATGTATGGGAATGACATTTGCTATCGACAGTTCACGTGATCAAGATCATTCCCAAGATTTAAACAACCGAATTTTCCGAGAAAAGGCGTCGTTAGTAAACATTTAATTACAAGTTAAACAGTGAAACACTAAGACCTCAAGCTTTGCGGTTCAATGAAATACCCATCACGCGGTTTGAGGCAATCGAAGTGTGATCGAACGAGGCAAACAATAATCTTCTTCAATGGACAAATTACGACAGTATGAATAAACTTGAATTGGGGTCATGGAGAGTAGATAAAACAACTGAATGAAGTAGGTAGGTAACTTTTTATTGCACATAAAATAAAAAAAGCTAAACAATAAACACATATACAACATTCAACATTCTCAAACGGTGAAGGAAAAACACCCTGAGGAAACCTGCATACCATAGAATTTTCTTAACTCTCTGCGTGTGTGAAGTCTGCCAATCCGCATTGGGCCAGCGTGGCGGACTATTGGCTAATCCCTCTCATTCTGAGAGGAAACTCGGGCTCAGCAGTGAGCCGAATATGGGTTGATAATGATGACATAATAAACGCAAAATATTCATAGATCAAAGTCTGAAGAGTTCTTATGGTTAAAGGTGAAAATCACAAGAATTATTGGTTTGAATTGAAAAATTCTTTCAATATTGAATAGCCCAATAATTTAAGAAGGCTCACATTACTCTATGCATATATATAACAATTTTACGTGAGTAAAACCGCGGCACACAGTACACTAAAGTATTTGTCGTATTAATATAAAAAAACACTCATAATGTTTGTGATGTTACTTAAAACGTAAGCATTTGAATAATATATAATGAATAATTATAATACACGGAATTTAATTTCATGAATAATTATAACATTAACCTTTTAATTATAATCGCTTCTGAAACCGAAGTACCGTTTAAATTCTAACAAAGTCTCTCTTATTAAGCTTAAGATGCTTAAGAATCCTTTAAGCTTTTAAGCCGACAGATTTGTACTCTTAATCAATTAATTCATTGGATTTCTAAACGAGTAAAGAGATCAAAGTTTTATTTACCTACTTGAAAGTTTTTGTTTATTCAAAAGGTTATTTAGAAGTTTGTGGCAGTTGAGTTAAGGATAATTTTATGGTTAACTGTTTTTCGATGGATAGAAATCAGGGAGTGATTTACCTTCCACCTCCTAAATTTTTTAGATATGAATTCAGATAAGTACTTAATAATGGATCCTATAAATCTATTTTATTTTATTTTTAAAGTCAAGTTTAAGTATCGCAGAATGTTTGTTAGCCAATCTTATCTTAGGTAATTTATCGTCATCTATCAACCAATTTTGAAAATTATTTTTTTTGTTTTAAAGAATATACTTCCACATTGGTCCCATTTCTATGTTAAAAAGATTATTAATTTGTAATTTTCATATTACACAAACCTTGTAATAACAATAACAAAAATATGAAACCAAGAATCATCCAAATCAGTGCAGTCATTCGAAAGATATGGGCGTACATTTTTTTTTTTTAAATCTATACAAGTTAGCCCTTGACTACAATCTCACCTGATGGTAAGTGATGATGCAGTCTAAGATGGAAACGGGCTAACTTGTTAGGAGGAGGATGTAGAATCTGAAAGGGGTGTGGAGGTTTTCCACACCCCTTTCAGTTTCTACACGGCATCGCACCGGAACGCTAAATCGCTTGGCGGTACGTCTTTGCCGGTAGGGTGGTAACTAGCCACGGCCGAAGCCTCCCACCACCCAGCCCTGGAAAAATTAAGAAAATCTCAATCTGCGCAGCCGGGGTCGAACCCAGGACCTCCGTTTTGTAAATCCACCGCGCATACCACTGCGCCACGGAGGCTATCAAAACATCATCGTATATACATTTCAATGATAAACTTGTAGCTATATAGATGTACCTATTGAGGTACACACACACTCAATACTTATCTACAACACAATCAAATTACTTTTGTTCAAGAAACTGTAAGTGTACTCGAACTTTAGGCAAGGGAATATTACTTTTTTATGAGATTACCGACCAAGTCCTGTAGTAAAGCAATTTAGTCTTTCGAACAGTCAAGTAATTTAGTCTTTCGACCTGGTATTGGATGTAAATCAATTAGTGGGAGTTAAAAGGACGTACCGGCTTTAGAAAGGGTTCACTATTAAATCCTAGTGGGTTAGTCGTAGTTAAGCAAATTATATTTTAACCACAGCACTTGCGCTTATCATTCCTCTTAACTTAGCGTAGTATGTCTTATTAAAGTAACTATATCAGTCTGCTATACCTACATTAATTAATAATATACAGATGGAGCGTACGGAACACGACGGTGTCGTACCCGTCACAAATACGAAATTGAAAAACGAATACTTTCTCTTGTCAGTACGACACGAACCGTCGCTCAGTCTTATGTTTGTAAATATTTAAAAAACTGTTCTCAAAAACTAAAGGAATAAGATGGAGTATTTTTATTGGTTATTATTCATTATTATATCAATTTTATAAAGTTATGATAAAAGTTTGTATATGCGGATGCCAAGGAGACGCGTGACTTTTTTTTATGGGTTGCACCGGCTTCAGCACACAGTTTGTAAGATCTCTGGTTACTCTGTGGTAATACCATGAAAAAATAATATATTAAAGAAAATACAAAATAAAATTATTAATATAAAATAATATATAACTAAAGAAAATTTAATTTAAGAATAAAACTGAACTAATACCACTAGAACTAAGGATATAAGAAGTAAGCGAAGTTTAGTGCTTTCTATGTTGTAGAATTTAAGCTTCCTATATTCTGTGTATGAATTAAGCGAAATCGGTCCAAACGTTTGAGAGCTACGATGCCACAAACAGACACACACACACAGGTAGGCCGACATAGACGTCAAAATTATAAGTTAGTTAAAACGAAAAAAAATGAGAAAACAAAAACAAGTCATTTCATTAATATACCCGCCATTTTCTTTTATTGTTTATGGAATAATTTAACTCATACATACATACAATAGCTACTGAACATGTAATCCTTACGCTCTCTAATATACGTATTTATAGACCTTACTATGGACGTAGATAAAACAAACTTTTACAATATACGTCAGCACATATGACGTCACTTATAAAGTTACTATACGGTTACTGCCTACGAGACGTAGCAACATACCTACGACGTAGCACCTACGTAGTGCCGCGCGGAATAAATAACCTTTTGAAGGCTTTAATGTCATTGGACAAGTTATAGTGTCGTGAACAATATAGTTACTCTAATATCAAGGGAGTGTCCATGCGTTTTATTTTAAAATGAGGACACCCATTATTCTTTATCTAGGCTAAACTATTGTAGTATAAGATACTTGCTCTTTGACAATTGCCTCGTTGGTCCAGTGGTTAGTCTATGTGGCTTTAGATTACGAAGTCCTGGGTTCGAGTCTCGGGTACGTCTAATTAAACTTTTCTTCTAAGAATTTTTCAGTATAAATTCAAATAAAAAGAACATCTATATTATAACAAAAAGGTAAATTATAGTAAAAAGTATAAAGAAAAGAGAAATAAGAAAGAATTTACGAAATGTTCATTTTCTCTTTTCAGGTAAGACAGTAATTAGGTCTTACAAAAATGTAATGTAAAAATTGTAAAAATATAATATTCCAATTTCAGAGCAACGCAATTTGGGCTGTTTCCCCAAATTTACATAATATTATAATAACATTATTATATCATTTAACATAAAGAATAATTATTAATTAAATCTTTTAAATAAAATTCAACCTACTTTCAAGATGTTATACTAAAATGAAAAAATAACACTGTAGCTACTGGTAGGTTTAAGACGGTGTGTTATATATTTTTTTTCCAAATTTCGATATTTGCGTTTTTAGCACAGTGCCATCTATTCCTGGAAATAATTATTGATAATTTCGTGGAAAAGCTTGATACTTCATAGCCGAACCCAGGAATCAACTGGGGATCTTTGTATCCGAAGCTATAAAGGACAACCATCAACCAAACAACAAATAAACCAACAAAGTAGAAATTTTAATTAATTTTTAACTAGCGGACGCCCGCGGAATTCAGTTTTTCACAAATCCCGCGGGAACCATGGATTTTTCCGGGATAAAAAGTACCTATGTGTTAATCTAGAGTAAAATCTACTTCCATACCGAATTTCAGCCAAATCGCTTCAGTAACCACAGCGTAAAAGAGGAGCAAACATACTTACACACACACAAACTTTCGCCTTTATAAACTTTATTCCCGGAAAAGTCCGTAATTGCCGCAGGATTTATGAAAAACTTAATTCCATGCGAAAGAAGTCGTGGGCCTTCACTAGTATTGTATAGTTTTATGAAATTGTCGATTAAGGCTAATAATGTTATTTATTTTGATAATTATCATTAAAGATGCAAACATTATCACAGTCTGTAAATATAGAAAATTCTAGTTATACAAAATACAGCATATCAATCCAATTTCATCTAAAAACAAACATCTCATAAAACTTCGTAAAGTGCTATAAATTTAATAAATTTTATAGCTTTCACACAGCGTTTTAAGATGAATCGAAGTGAAATATGTTGTTAGATAAAATGCTAGATGGATGGTGGTTTTAGAAATTACTTATATCAATCGAGCTTCGAAATGCTTTTATGTTTTCTACTATATATCTAACGTGAGAGTGCCATGTCTCAGCTACATAAAACTTGGAAAGACCGTAACATCTCGCTGAGAACTAAAATAAAACTCGTTCGCACACTCGTCTTTTCCATCTTTCTCTATGGGGCTGAGACGTGGACCTTAAAATCTGCAGACCGCAAAAGGATTGACGCTTTCGAGATGTGGTGTTGGAGGAAAATGCTCCGGATTCCATGGACTGCATTTCGGACTAACGCATCTATACTTGCCCAACTCGAGGTTAAAAGTAGACTCTCCACCATATGCCTCAAGCGTATTTTAGAGTACTTCGGACACATTGCCAGGAAAGACGGAGATAATCTGGAAAAATTAGTAATTACTGGCAAGGTGGAAGGAAAAAGATCGCGGGGGCGCAGCCCGATGCGTTGGTCCGACCAGGTCCGCACTACACTCGAGTCCACAGTTTACGATGCTCTTCACGTAGCCGGAGATAGGAAAGAATGGCATACCATCCTAAAGACAAGGATTAGAGATGGAGGTGGTCACGACCCTCACACATGAGGAATACGACTCACGGAGGAGGATATATCTAACTAGCTGACGCCGCGCGGTTTTACTAGCGTGGTTCCCGTTCCCGTAAGTAAACGGGGAAAATATATATAGCCTATAGTCTTCCTCGATTAATGGGCTATCTAATACTGAAAGATTTTTTTAAATGGAACCAGTAGTTCCTGATATTAGCGCGTCATTTATCTACTGTGTGATATCTACCAGTAAGCACCGGATGACAAGTATACATAGAATCTGATTGTCGTATATCAACTAGCGTACGTCAAAGAAAGTGAATTAGCCTGCTGGTCGTTCAGTCCAGTGATATTCAGTGTGTTAATGCGCTTTGCCATATTAATTAACTATGCCAATCTAATTACTCGCGCTAATGTACCTTATTATGTATTATACCTTTTAGAGCGCGCCATCTCGCGCCGACAATTTTACGATGTATTAGCACATAATTTAGTTACTATGAAATGGATATTATGAGCTTAATTTCAAATATTCGAAATTTTAATTAACTTTGTAGTTGGATTTTGATCTGAGTGACAAAAGACAAAAATACATACTATTATTATAAACGCGAAAGTAAAATTATCTGTCAGTCTGTACCTTATAGTCAGCCACTGACGATCCAATAAGCTCGCATACGCCTGCAGCGCTGACAACTTGACGTCCGATAAAACTGATCGTGTGCTGGTCGCGATGTGCATGACATCTAGCCAATTGTACACGATCAGTTTTATCGCACGTCAAGCCATTAGCGCTGCTGGCATGTGAGCTTATCGGATGGTAAGTGACTATAGCTTACCAAATTTGTTCGTAACACTCCAGATGGTCTGCGGGGGCCGAGAGAGGTTTGCGATAACCTGTGCGCACGACTTCATACCCGCGCAGTCCTTCCCCTACCGTCGCCCGCATATCATGGGAGTGTCATCAACTTACTAAGCTATATCATTACACGGCTAAATCACTTGACCCATATGGATAAAATTAGGTACATACAGAGATAAATTAGACCTTGGCGCAGAAAATACGCTACGTTTAATCCAGGAAAACCCCATAATTCTGGCGGGATTTGTGAAAATAGAATCTCACGCGTACAGACAGAGTCACCGGCGTCCGCTAGTATTAAACTTCTAAGTACTACTTCTAAATTTTTGGTTTGTATGTGTGAGTGGATGTGGCCCTCTAATTGGAGTTAAAATGAAAAACCCCAGTCTTAAATGATTCATGTAAATGTAAATCAGAATGACAAATGTACAGCGGGGATTAAAAGGAACGTAATTTTTAATGTAAAATTGTGTTATTTAGGCGTTGAGAATAGCGAAATCGTCGAATTTTATATGGGATTATAGTTTCTCTAACTACGTCGTTATCAACCCATATTCGGCTCACTGCTGAGCTCGAGTCTCCTCTCAGAATGAGAGGGGTTAGGCCAATAGTCCACCACGCTGGCCCAATGCGGATTGGCAGACTTCACACACGCAGAGAATTAAGATTTTGCTGGCCCAATGAGATTAATTCTCTGGTATGCAGGTTTCCTCACGATTTTTTCCTTCACCGATTGAGACACGTGATATTTAATTTCTTAAAATGCACACAACTGAAAAGTTGGAGGTGCATGCCCCGGACCGGATTCGAACCCACACCCTCCGGAATCGGAGGCAGAGGTCATATCCACTGGGCTATCACGGACTTTTCTCTAACTTATGTTCAACTAAAGATGCAATAGTAATTGAACTCCTGAATAATAAAATTAACCTAATTAATATTTTTATAATTAAAATATAATAATCCACCATCCAATTGGTGGATTATTATATTGCCTATATACTGCCCATAAAAAAATCAGAAGTAAAGCAAGTCAAAACTCTTTTGGTGACTTCATTGAAGTTCGACATAAAAGAATTTACTGTTTATCAAGGGCTATCCTTTCCGCCAACTATCACAATAAAAAATTAACATTGTACGCAATAAAATTTATATAGTATCAACTATCTTGTAAATCAATTTTGTATATTACTATCTACGCATCTGGTTAATTTATTATTCCTTGAGGTATAAAATAAATATTCCCATCTTATTTTCGGCATAAAAATAAGTAATGAGCTCACTTGGGAAGCAATAAGTCAATATGCCAGTCCGCCATTAATTTGCTCATTATACTTTGCTCTGCCTCATAATATCTGTGATACTCTGGATTTTGTGGGAAATTTATTTTGTAGAATTATTTTTATTGCAAGTTTTTATGTAATTCTGCACTGTTTGTATGGTTTGGGGCCGTGTTACTTATGGATTTTCTTCTTTAAACATCTTCGAAAATTAAAAAAATCTTTTTAACAGAAAAATTTAAACGACTTCAAAATCACCAAAATAAACTAAAAAAGCGAAATATTTTATATTATTTATAAGCGGACGCCCGCGACTTCGTCCTCGGTTTTTCACAAATCCCACGGGAACCATAGATGTTTTCGGGATGAAAAGTAAAATTTATTTCCATTCCAAATTTCAGCCAAATCGCTTCAGTAGCCGCAGCGTAAAAGAGGAACAAACATACCTACATATTTACACACAAACTTTCGCCTTTATAATATTAGTGTGAAGTGATCAACGATGTCAGTGACTAACATCTATGAAACCAAAGACAATATAAACTGAATAAACACTCATAACCCTGAGGCAAGAAAGCCAATTACATCTCGAAGAACAAAGATTTCATACCACCAGTACACATTTTAGGTCAATCCATAATAGGCTATTGTGGACCCTACGAACAATGAAACCTACTCCTGTGATAGTTGAATTGTCTATAGAAAAACAATTTTAATACTTATTCCTTTAAGATTAAAGTTTAATTTTGCCTTTTAACTTTTTTGCACAGTTTTCTTGAAATTGGTATTACGAATATAATATGAACAAGTTTGATCTTTAAGCTTTTGGTGATAAGGTTTGCTTTTGTATACGTGTTTTGTTATTTGTATGCTGTGTCGCCGAGTGTACAGATATGTCATTAGATAAGGCTTTTGTTCAACGGCCTAGCGTATTGGCAGATACATTATGATGATGGTAACAACGTTGGCAATGTTAGCCAAAGTAGGTCATATATTGTATCAGGCAATAATTTTTTGGATCAACAATTTTCAGTTTTAAATCAATACTTTTATTATAAAGCTGAAGAGTTTGTTTGTTTGAACACGCTAAACTCAGGAACTACTGGTCTGATTAGAAAAATTCTTTCAGTGTTATATAGCCCATTTATCGATAAAGACTATAGGCTGTATATTATCCCCGTATTCTTACGGAAACGGGAACCACGCGATTGAAACCGCTTGGCGTCATCTATTCTCTATACTTGCCCCACTTAGCCTTAAAATGGACCAAAAATACTACTGAAATATAATTTAGCAAAATAATTAAAGAACCTCTTCGTTAGTGCAAAAGTTACTTTTGGAGACTACTACCATAATTTATTATTTTGATATTATTATCTATTTATTCATACTATTATGATGAATCGATAAAAAATATCGGAGTTTTTTTTTTAGTAGTGTCGTGTCTACCCACAAACATGAGGACTACGACTTACGGGGGAAGAGAAGGTATTTTTCCAATGCGTGATAGCCTAGTGGATATGACCTCTGCCTCCGACTCCGGAGGGTGTGGGTTCGAATCCGGTCCGGGGCATGCACCTCCAACTTTTCAGTTGTGTGCATTTTAAGTAATTAAACATCACGTGTTTCAAATGATGAAGGAAAACATCGTGAGGAAACCTGCATACCAGAGAATTTTCTGAATTCTCTGTGTGAAGTCTACCAATCCGCATTGGGCCAGCGTGGTGGACTATTGGCCTAACCCGTCTCATTCTGAGAGGAGACTCGAGCTCAGCAGTGAGCCGAATATGGGTTGATAATGATGTTGAATCCATCATTGGTGCACACTTTTTAGATGCAAAATATTCACTGCTTTCCCAAAGGTTTTAGTACGTGTCAGTCTTGGAGAAGGTACTTTCCATTTTGTATAATTTGTATGTATAGTGCATACCCTAGGTAAAATCCTTATGCACGCCACTTTCAAAAAAACAATTTTTGAATTGCTGCTTAAAAGTTTCTCTGTAAAATTCACAATATGTACGCGTTCTAGAAACTTTTAAAGTTAAACGGAATAGGCTTTTGTGGACAATGAACTCCCTTCTGCTAATGGGAAAACTCCGTGTTTTATTTGGTAAAGTAATTATAATCCTTATTTAGTGTGCCATAAAGTGTATTTTTGAATACACCGTAAATAGTTTTACTGAAAGGGTTTATGGGTGAATATGGGTGTCTTATTACGAGAGCAGTAGAGTCGAGTTTTACAGCGTTTTGTTAAACAAATAGGTTAGGTGCCGAGACGAGATGTAACCTAAAATGGGTAATAAAGTGTGAGATGAGGACGTGAACACCTGAGCTTTATGAATTTAGCTTTTTACAGTTTTTTTTTGTTTTTAACTATTTTTAAGTTAAAATTGAAACTCGGAAAAAAATAAAGGACATTTTTTTATTTTACCATGGGGTGCCGAGAGGAACTTAAATCCACGTTTTCTAGGTCCAAATACGCCACCATGTTTAAAAAGGGGGTGTGAATCGTTTTTTCGCTCTACTACCATAAGTACAAGTCATAAAAATATAAAGACATTTTTTGTAAAATATTGAATTTTTTACAATTATAGTCTTATAAATATAATAAAATTAATAATCATAAATTTTAATCAAACTATCACACTAATATTCTAAAGGCGAAAGTTTGTGTGTAAGTGTGTAAGTATGTTTGTTCCTCCTTTACGCTGCGGCTATTGAAGCGATTTGGCTGAAATTTCAAATGGAAATAGATTTTACTCTGGATTAACACAATGGCTACTTTTCATCCCGGAAAAATGCATGGTTCCCGCGGGATTTGTGAAAAACTGAATTCCACGCGGACGAAGTCGCGGGCGTCTGCTAGTAATAAATACTTTTACGAGTAGTTGAGCTATTTGTGACAGAGCTCGTCGGAGCAGTAGGTACTACATAATAATAAATAATAAATAAATATACTTAAACAATACACATCACTATCTAGCCCCAAAGTAAGCATACAGAGTAGCTTGTATTATAGGTACTAATATAGTTGATATTATAATATTCATATACATTTATATACTACATATAAATAATTATATAATGTATAAATACACACAGACACTGGAAAAAACCCACGTTCATCACACGAATATTTTCCAGTTGTGGGAATCGAACCCACGGCCGTGGATGCAGAAAGCAAGGTCACTACCCACTGCGCCACGTGGCCGTCAAAACGAGGTGCTTATAGATGAGCGGCTAACAACCATAATTTAAACTTTACCCCTAACTCTTTAACCACAATGTAAAATTGGTACCAAAATGATTGTTACCATGCTACATACGATGTAATAATTTTTTTTGGATTCGTCTGACGGACATTGAAATAAAACATAATAAACCTAATTTCGTAATTTTCAAATTTAATAAAATTTTAACTTCTATTCACGATATCTCAGGTCGGTTTCAATATTTCGATCTAAAATTTCAATGCAAATACTTCAAGTAATTCTGCGACGAATGAAATGAAGTGAATCTCTCAATGTTAACAGATAATAACAAAGTTAAAACCCCCATGACGAAACAAACATATTTCTGCCTTCCAAAAAATCCGACGTACAGCCAAAAAATTCAAGATTTCAAACGAAAATTACCAAATAGTACATTCTTTACCAAAGACAAGTCAGCACGTCACAAAACCCCATTATAAAGTTAAATTGTTATAACTGAAGTCCAAAGTCGTCTTTCAAAGTTTTGGACGCATGAATTCAAAATCATATTTAGATCCTTCCAACTTACCCGTATAATCTATATACGACACCCTGCGTAGTTACCATTACTGTGGGAATAGTCAAATAAAAAAATACTTGCTAATACTCCATACTTGCTAGTACTCCATTGGTGTAAGAATTTTTAAAATCGGTTTAGTGGTTAGCCGTAAAACGTAACAAGTAGCCAAAATTACTTTCAAATTTATATTTCGGTATGAAAAAAAATTATGATTTTTAAAGGTTTAATTATAACAATAATGGAGACTTCTTTCGATTTCAATAATTAAATTATAACAGTAAACCAATATGACGAAAAGTAATTATTGCCTCTATTTTTCTTTCCGGTTCCGGTTCTTTATGGCCGACTTCAATGTATAGCTGCGAACATGAATTATTATTTTTGAACATTGCAAAGGCTTTTATCCAGATAGGTTTGTAGAAAGAAGTAGAAGTTTGTAAAAAAATATGTTTTTGGGACGCAAATGCCTAGCTTAATCAATGATATTAAATATTGTTAAATGTGTTACTAACGCACACTAAGGCGCTCAAAAGAGGAAAATTATACACAACTCAATGTTAGTTGTGGTCAACAACGAACGTTATTTAAACAAATAATACCTAAATATCGTCTACAATGTCGAGTTGTGAATATAAATATAATATAATATAATGGAATAAAGACAAAATTGTGCATGTTTACCCTCACTGTTGTAACCTATTAACAGGATCACTTGATTTTGTAGGGACGTAACCGATCTATAGTTTCAAATTATCATTGAGTCTAATATTATTAATTGATACATAGTTACCACATTTACATGAAAAGGTTCTTTTTTTTATTACAAATTAGCCCTTGACTCACCTGATGGTAAATGATGATGCAATCTAAGATGGAAGCGGACTAACTTGTTAGAAGTAGGATGAAATCCACACTCCTTTCGGTTTCTACACGACATCGTACCGGAACACTAAATCGCTTGGCGGTACGCCTTTGTCGGTAGGGCAACTAGTCACGGCCGAAGCCTCCCACCAGCCAAAAGGTGTAGGGTTCGTGTTTCAGTATACATATATAAATTCTCAGAAACTTAGAAACTTGTACCTATTGAGGAAACGTATTGGGTCTAAGCTCTTCTCTTCCCTTTTTACAGTATATTACTATTTTTATATACGATTGTTATATGTATATTGTACATACATGTGACTGAGAAAAGTCAATAACCGCAATGCATCAGGTCTTTGCCCTGTAACGGGAAATCAATATGAGTTTTCCTCATAACGGAATCTAAAACCAGAAATGATCGCATCAATTTTCAGTACGTTATACGTACAATTTCTTCTATTTTGAGATTTTCTTTATTTATATTTATTTTTCTCAATTACACTCAATTTTATTTTAGCTCCGTTCAATTCTGTAAATTTCAATATCCCTTTTGAACATAAAATAATTTTTTACTTGCCTAACCGGTCTGAGCTCCAGACTGACTTCTTTATCCGACCTTTGAGCCAATTAAGCGAAAGCTTCTTTAGGCGTTTGTTCCTCGAAGCTTTTTGCTATATGGACTTTGCCTGAAAAGACTAACGGAACATTGACTCATCTTTCCACATGGTAGTAATCTCGTGAGCAAAATCCAAGTAATTTTATGATTATAAAGCTAGGTATACCTATATAGAATAAAGAATAATAAAAAAAAACCTTTGCCTTTGCCATATAAAATTTTGATCATTCTTTTACTACTAGAAAGCCACGTAATTTTTGGTATTTTTAATTGTGAGTGTCATTGGTTATATTTTATCTCCTAATCCTCTCGATAACGCAAACTACGCAGGTGAAATCACCAACATGATATTATTATAAGAACTGGTAAGAAATTCTAGCCCGTTATGTTATAATTCATCAGCCACTATTAATAACGTCTAATATTGATTGAGACTTGGTCGCTAACTATGGGCCTCATAAGAAAACTCAGAGTCACACAGCGGGCGATGGAACGAGCTATGCTAGGAGTATCTCTGCGTGATCGAATCAGAAATGAGGAGATCCGCAGAAGAACTAAAGTCACGACATAGCTTAGCGTGTCGCGAAGCTGAAGTGGCAATGGGCGGGGCACATAGTAGAAGAGCCGATGGCCATTGGGGTCCCAAGGAGCTGGAATGGCGACCCCGCACTAGAAAGCGCAGTGTTGGTCGACCCCCACCAGGTGGACTGACGATATCAAGCGTGTGGCAGGTATTCGCTGGATTTAGATGGCTCAGTATCGCTATGTTTGGAAGTCCCTACAAAAGGCCTATGTCGCATAGTCAGACAATCACTCCAAGCCCGCCAACCCGCGTTAGATCTGCGTGGTGGGTCACAGCTGTAATTCCACTCTCCTATAAGAAGGGAGGCCTTGTTATTAATATCAACATTTTTTTTGACGGCCGTGCAGTGGTATGCGCGGTGGATTTACAAGACGGAGGTCCTGGGTTCGATCCCACGGTTGAGGTTTTC
The DNA here is from genome assembly GCF_947172395.1 of Bicyclus anynana. NCBI lineage: Eukaryota > Metazoa > Arthropoda > Insecta > Lepidoptera > Nymphalidae > Bicyclus > Bicyclus anynana. The sequence goes on along the minus strand of NC_069097.1, from coordinate 14,446,669 downwards.
TTAATTGGTCCAGGTCGGGCTGGTGGGAAGCTTCGGCCGTGGCTAGTTACCACCCTACCGACAAAAACGTACCGCCAAGCGATTAATCGTTCCGGTACGATGTCGCGTAGAAACCGATAGGGTTTGGATTTTCATCCTCCTCCTAACTAGTTAACCCGCTTCCATCTTAGATTGCATCATCACTTACCATCAGGTGAGATTGTAATCAAGGGCTAACCTGTAAAAAAAAAATCAATGTTGTTGTCAACAACTTAGTAAACACTTAAAGTTAAGGGTGTGTAAAAGCAAAACATCGATGTAGTACAGCAGATGTTGTGTTAAAAATGTTCAAAACTCTATCAAAACTTGTTAATGGACTTTTTGTTGATGAATGTTCGTACGGAGTTGAGTGGAACTTTTTTAGCGACTTCCATAGACGGAAGTTGCTGTGGACATTGAATTTTAGGATTTTCTCGTATTTATATTCCAGAAAAAGCTTTTAATTTTGGACGAAAGGATCTTTGTAGCATCCTTCAGAATATATGGCATGATAAGGTATAGTTACACTTATAAATAAAATTCTATTGGTTCAGTGGTTGGCCAAGGCGGTTTTTCATCACGAGCTCGGGGGTTCGAATTTCGGTCGAGCAATATAGTTTTGAGGTGTTTTCCAAGATATTTTTAGTAGCGTGTAATATTAAGAAAGTTGGTGGTGTCAACGTTTTATTAATTTTGGTATGTGAGGTGGATTTACAAAAGGGAGGTCCTGGGTTCGATTCCCGGCTGGGCCGATTGAGATTTTCGTAATTGGTCCTGGTCTGGCAGGTCTGGCTTAGCCCGCTTCCACCTCAGATTGCATCATCACTTATGCCATCAGGTGAGATTATAGTCAAGGGCTAACTTGTAATAATAAAAAAAGAAGCTTTTCCTTTTCCTATAATCAGGGAGCCTTTTAATTTTTTTAAATATCGAAATCAGTTTGTGTAAACCTACCCTAAATTTTCAATATATTTTGATATGGTTTGTTCTGACCACATCATCTTTTTTTTTCAATATCTTTCACGAATACAAACAACCAGTAAGAAGGCGTGTCCGTTTATAAATAGAGGGATATTTCTGTTATCCGACGCTTGGTCTAAAGCCAAATCGCGTGAAAATGTTAAATCGCCATACTATTTCAAGGCTTATGGATACAAATAATAAGCTATCAGAGCCGTTTTTGCGTTGCGGTGACTTACGATAGAGAAGCGAAAATGTTCACCTATCGATAGCAATTATCGATATATCGATATCGATATCGTGATTTTTATCAATAACAATTTAGTGCTTGACTGTGATCTCACGTGATGGTTACAGAGTTGGAAAGTTGGAGATTTTTGTACCATGGAAAGCATGCTAAGCTGGCGTGTTTTATTGACTCGAATATCATCACCTAAATCTGAACTGAGACCTCTGCCTTCGATTACGGAGGGCGTAAGTTTGAATCCGGACCGGGGCATGCACTTCCAACTTTTCATTATAAGAAATTAAATAGCACGTGTCTCAAACGGTGAAAGAAAAACATCGTGAGGAAAGAGATCCTCTCCAAAAATTCATCCTTATTTCTCTACGTGTGTGAAGTCTGTCCGCATTGGGCCAGCGTGGTATACCTACTATTGGCGTAACTTCTCTCATTCTGAGAGGAGACTCGTGCTCAGCAGTGAGCTGAATTGATAATAATGATGATGAAATCTGTCTACAAGTATTGAAGCAGCATGGTGGGTATAAGCTCCAAACCCAAATTAGTGGGAAATGAAATCATAATTATTATTATAATAAATGGTGACGTAGTGAAGTTACAGGCACCCGCTGGTAAAAAATAATAAGTAAAAGTAGGTATTTTACAGTTTTCTATTGCTAAGATGAAATGCTATCATTTTATTCTAAAAAGGTAATTTCCTTTTGCTCCAGCCATAGTTGTTTTTCTATAGGAAAGATAATAGCCGCAATATTCAAATTTATCTCGATGATTTTATCTTCACGTATTTTCTTTTAAGAACTTGTAGACATTTTATTGGATTTCTAATATAATTTTGAAAAGAGATTTACGAAACGAATCTTTAGGACTTACTACCACCAACGAACCGCCAGAAAGATTTCTATTTTGTCGTAGACAAAGACATATTTAAAGACATAGTTTTTGAAAAACAAAAAATCTATGTTATTCCGTTCAATACATAAGGCTGGTTGTTAGTTTGTTTATATAATAAAAAATGCAACTCTCTCTATCTTTCTTTAATTTTAAATATTCAGCCACATTCTGTAAAGTTACAGCGATGTGACATCGCTCATTTCCATGGCAACTTCGATGTTAGTGACATTTTATTTTTATTAATATTAAGTTCAAATTCTAAACCTTGTTATATATAGGCGAATATTACAACGACGAATATAACATAGCGGAATCACACAACAGAGGGCATACTTATTATCGGACGCACCAAAGTCTGGAAGATGGCTTGGAAGGAAAACGCTCCCACCACCATGGTTTACCTCCTTCATAGTTTTATCCAATTCGCCATGAATAAATACTTTGTTCCTGGACCCAAGGAGTGAGCATCTAAGTACTTTATGTTCGGTTATAAGAAAAGTTGAAAAATGTCATTTGTCACAGCAAACATGTGTCAAAAAGTGACGCGCAGTCCTGCGCCGGTCGCCGCAGGTCATTGACCTTATCACAAGGGATGAGATGAGAGTGAAGACATGCGGAAACTGCCGGTAATCCTTTTTGATGCCCTCTATGGAACGTTTTCACGTAATTTGTTACGACCCTAAGATGGCTTCCTAAGGGTCTACGTAGGGTTGCCGTTATAGCGCACAAATCTTAATGCTTACTTATAATACATACAGATAGTTCTATAATTTAATAATTTAGCCCTAAACCTATTAATTTAATTTAAAATTTTAGCCGATTGTAATGTTTTTATTACTAGAATAGCACGTAATTTGTGAGTGTCATCATCATTATCAACCCATATTTGGCTCACTGCTGAGCTCCAGTCCTCTCTGAATGAGAGGGGCTAGGCCAATTGTCCACCACGCTGGCCCAATGCTGATTGGTAGACTTCACACACGCAGTCAATTAGGACAATTCTCTGGTATGCAGGTTTCCTCACGATGTTTTTCTTTCACAGTTTGAGACACGTGATATTTAATTTCTTAAAATGCACACAACTGAAAAGTTGGCGGTGCATATCCCGGACCGGATTCGAACCCACACCCTCCGGAATGTGAGGTAGAGGTTATATCCACTGGGCTATCACGAGTGTCATATAGGCTATAGTTTATCCTCTTATTTCTACGGGAACGGAAACTACGCCGGTAAAACTGTAAGTAAGTTGACTACTAGCAAAGTAGGCTATATATATTATATTCCCGAAATCCCGAAGATTATATTTTTCTTGAATTTCGGTGTTGCACCTGCACGTTGACATGATTACAATATGTTTACTCCACTTCTATTTTCTTGTTTTACGGTTGAGTGACTGAAACCGAGATTTATAACTTTTAACTTGTTATTAGGGGTGTTATAGAGGCTTAGCTTTAAAACTACCCTCGTTGACAACCCTACACAAGAGCCATCTTAGCACATTAAGTCACGTCAGTGCCAGGTTGACCTCAATCACAAGTAAATGGACGGCGAATCGATTCCTTTGTGCGCGGATACGGAAAAAAATCCACCCATTCGAAATTTACATTTTTCCCTCAATCACCTAGATATCCATAACCGAGGGATAAACGCTGGTTACGGAGCATAATCTTGTCAATCCCGATGTTTTATTTGCCTTTGTTAGGGTTGTCACTATTCAGTTTTTTTTTTCTTTTGAAATAAATGAAATTCTCGCAATCATCTAGGTAATAAGAAAGATCAAAGTGACTCAGGGAGCGATGGAGCGACCTATGCTTGGAATTTTTCTGAGTGGTCGAATCTGAAATCAGAAGAACCAAAGTCAATGACATAGCACAGCGAGTCGCGACGTTGAAGTGGCAATGGGTAGGGTACAAAGTTCGAAAAGCTGATGGATGTTGGGGTCACAAGATGCTAGAATGGCGACCCCGCACCGGAAAGCGCAGTGTTGGTCGACCCCGCACAAGCAAGAATTGCAGGGAGCCGCTGCTGGTGGCTCAAGACCTTTGTGTTTAGAAGTCCATGCAAGAGACCTATGACCTGTAGTGGACGTCCATAGGCCAATGATAATGAATCATCTAGATATGATAATAATATCGTTATCAACCCTTAATCGGCTCCCTGCTGAGCTCGAGTCTTCTCTCAGGGGTTAGCCAATAGTTCACCACGCTGGCCCATTCTTATTAATCTCTACATGTTAGCCCATGACTACAATCTGACCTAATGGTAAGTGATGCAATCTAAGATGGAAACGGGCTATCTTGTTAGGAGGAGGTTGAAAATCTACACCACTTTTAGATTCTATAGGACATTGTACTGGAACGCTACATCGCTTGGCGGTACGTCTTTGCCGGTAACTAGCCACGGCCGAAGCCTCCCACCAGCCAAAAAGCTTATTTTCCTTACTTTACATGATTCTAATCCACGTTCAAAACAAACGTCTGATTTGTTATTCCGAATCAATTAAACCGCAGTCGGAACTCGTTTTGCAATTGAAATTGTTTTGTTTGAACCGGTTGATTGGATACGACGAACGTGATTTTTGCTTACAACAAGTCAATGTCAAATGGACTCAGAAAATTTAATCGAAACGGCGTCGAGAAGACGCCTTATCGAGTTATTGAAGTGCTAATAGACGTTCTAATTTATATTTTACTAGCGGACGCCCGCGTCTTCGTCCGCGTGAAACTCGATGTAAACTTTCAACTACCCCTACCCTACCCCTACCCTTCCCCTACCCTACCCCTACCCTACCCTACCCTACCCTACCCTACCCTACCATACCCCTAACATACCCTTACCCTACCCCTACCCTACGTTGAAATTTTTCCTGAATTTTCTTTGCTATAAACCTCACAGAGCCCGAGACCTTTACAACGAATGCAAAACCGTGGAAATCGGTTCGTGCGTTCTGGAGTTATAGCGTCAGGAAGGAAAACCCGACTTATTTTTTTTTTTTTTTTAAAAAGTATCCTGTGTCCTTCTCCTAGCTCTAAACTACCTGCCAATTTTCAGCTAAATCGGTTCAGCCGTTCTTGAATTATAAGTGGAGTAACTAACACCACTTTCTTTTATATATATATATATATAGATTTTAACAATATTGGCCTTTGGGTAGTTGTTTCATTTACCTATTTATAGGTACTTATCAGAATGCGACGATGTTGATATTGCATGGCTAGTGTACTCGTACTCACACTAGCCATGCATTACGAGTATCAACAACGTTTGGGAAACGGAAAAGTATTAAATAAATAATACCAAGGCTCTACCATGATCATTTTTGTACCTACCGCATTTCTCTATTTCAATCTGAATTATTTTTGTGTTTTTACGTAGGTGGGTTACAATTTCGTGTAGGTATGTATATATTTCGTGTCGTCAGTAATTATTTTTTGAATTAAAATTAACGGTAATATTATCGTGAGTTAAAATGAACATGCATTAAAAAAAACATGCCCAACGCACCTAATATTGTTTCACTTTATAAATAAACCTACATGAGGAGATATAAATAAATAATAATAAATAGATCTTTATTAACCAAAAAAATAGATACAAAAAACCATAACATTGCCTGTGGTCTCCACACTAGATTGATCTGCATCGTGGAGACCAGGTAGCATTTTCTAATGTTTTCCGTTGGACTAGGACTAATTACAAAAATTACAATAAATAGGACTACATTACAAAAAGAAATACATTACAAAAAAGAAAAGTAAAGTAAAACAGTAAGCAGAAACGTTAGATAGGTGTACACAATTATTTTAGCTTATTTCATATTTGCATTGAGTAATTCTTCGGTGTCTGTATCAGTTAAACTTTTTAACCAATTTGTTATTGTTAGACTTGCCTGATAACTTATAAACTCCTAAACGAACACTACTCTATACCACTGGATACACTGTATGTAATAATATACCTTCGCTTTCTGCAAATTAATATTACCTTGAAGTGTATCCACTATAAAGTAAAGCTTAATTAAAATTGCTTGGCTCAGTTTGAAATTTTTCATCGCGTTTCACCATAGAGTATAAAGCGGCTATGTCAGAACGGCGATGTAACTACCTTCACTGCGGTAAATTTCGCTGACTAATTTGTTTGATAAAAGTTTTCTCTAGCTTTTATAGCTATAGTTGTAAAAACGAACTTTTACGATTATTGTTAACTAACTGACGCCGCGCGGTTTCACCCGCGTGATCCCCGTTCCCTTAGGAATACTAGGATAATATATAGCCTATAGCCTTCCTCGATAAATGGGTTATCTAACACTGAAAGAATTTTTCAAATAGGACCAGTAGTTCCTGAGATTAGCACGTTTAACCAAACAAACAAACTCTTCAGCTTTATAATATTAGTATAGAAGTATAGTTTCTCACCTGTGCCACAAACTTTCAGAATCGTTTCAGTAAAGTTTTTTCTAATGGTCTGGATTAGAATATCGATTAGATAAAATTGTACAGATAAAACATCGCACGCACGTATCATCGCATGATGATGATGATGAAAACCTAAAACTGAAACCGAACCGTTTTCTGAAAGTAGAGAAACAATATCACACTAAAGTCTTTCATTAAAAGGTTATTAATTCTATATTAAACAGAGATTATTTCCCAAAACACAGGATTTACTTCGTGATATTGCTTTGTGACAGCTGTCATGTACACAACATGGCGTCCTGTATTGGTTCTGTAAGGCTAAGCGCACATTGTAAGCCGCGTGTTTGTTTTATCTGTATTTTTAAACGCACAATAGAGTTTCATCTATTGGAACGTAACAAAAATATATTTGTTTATGTACCTTTTCATATATTTGTTGTGAGAGTTGTTTCAGAATTTCTGAAAATATATTTTTCACTAGACAGTTTAAATAGTTAGACTCAGTTGGGGGCTTAGAGTATGGATGTTAGTTTTCATACAGTAGTGTTTTTTTTTTAATTTTAACCCGCGACTTTGTCAGCGATCAGATACATTCATTGTTACGTTATTTGTTTACATACATTTATTTTTTTTTCTTGTAAAAACAACGTTCGCTTTGGTTGAACTTACTTTTTTACTGAAATTTTAATGACCTTATTTTAGACAGCACAATTAAATATAAATTGGACAGAACGCATTACTGCAGTCTACAAAGCGTACTAGGTAATTGTTATTTCCATCAAAAGCGAGTCAAACTATTATAAAAAAAAAATATATCGCACCTAGGAAAAATAATGCTGATATATCTATCAAAGGGGAAATATAGTAAGATTGAATATACCTATACTAATATTATAAAAAGGAAAGATGTTTGTTTGTTTGTTTGCTGTTGGAAATTGCAGTAGGCTACAACACTACTGAACCGATTTGAAAAATACTTTCACTATTGGGAAGCTACACTATTTCCGGGTGCTTTAGGCTATATTTTATCCCCGTATTCCCACGAGAACCGCGATTACCGGTTAACTACGCGGGTTAAACCGTGTGGCATTCTGGTTTAGATAAAGATTAAAAAATCTAGAATTGTTTTCACTTCGACCGTGTGCGTGATACCTTATGGGGACGAATAAAATATTTATCATAAAATACACAAGGGAACAACCGTGATTACGGAGTAGGCATATTGATTGATAACTTTGATTACTGTTTGCTTAATAAACTACTCGTGTTTATACCTATTAGTTTGCTATCTATTTCATCGCGGAGATCCTTATGTACGTTATATACCACAATATTAGTTGGGCTTTCATTTGTTTCTGAAAACCAATGTCTGTTCCTAAAACAATATGATATTTCTTGATGAGTTCTAATATATATTCATATCGAATGTAATCTATGCTTATCTTGTATTAAATGTAAAAACATTTCGGCGATACTCTTAACTTTGAAGTTAAAATTAATTATTAATATAAATAATCATACATAATATATCATAGGTGAATCTCACTAAGAACATCAAACGCGATTAATTTAGTATCATCATCATCATATCGGCCGATGAACGTCCACTGCAGGACATAGGCCTTTTGTAGGGACTTCTAAACACTACGATCCTGAGCCGCTGGCATCCAGCAAATCCCTGCGACTCGTTTGATTTCGTCAGTCCGCCTGGTGAGGGGTCGATCAACACTGTACTTTCTAGTGCGGGGTCGCCACTCTAGGACTCACACCTTGGGACCCCGACGTCCATTCAGCTCTTCAAACTATGTGACACTTTAGCTTCGCGACTCGCTGAGATATGTCGGTGAATTTGGTTCTTCTACGTGTCTCCTCATTTCTGATTCGATTCACTATTCTATACTAATATTATAAAGCTGAAGAGTTTGTTTGTTTGCTTGAACGCGCTAATCTCAGGAACTACTGGTCCGATTTGAAAAATTCTTTCAGTGATAGATAGCCCATTTATCGAGGAAGGCTATATATTATTCCCCGTATTCCTACGGGTACCGGAACCACGCGGGTGTAACCGCACGGTGTCAGTTATTATCTATATAAAATCTGAACCACCTCTGATAGTTCCATCAGAGCTTAATTACTTTAATGGCCTCCTAACAAGCCTTAATGAAAACAGGCGCCATTAATTTTAACGACGCTCGTGCTTCCCTTTCCTATTAGCTGTCGTCAACAAATTACCCCTTGACGATATTGAGTTATACTTACTGCATACAAATAAAACTTTTTTTTATAATATTATTATTTTCATTAATTAATATTTGGCGACCTCTCTGACGCAGGTAGTTGTGGTTCTCGATAGTAAGTTCCTGACTTGGATTTTCAGCTCGTGTCAGTATAGCATTTTATAATATCCAAATTGGCTCTGCAGGCTATTCGTTATAATGGTGATAATTATAGTCAAATACAGTAAAATCTCCTTATTCACGTTTTCACTATTCGCGGATTAAAACATCGCAATACCTACATTCGCGGCTATTTCGTTATTCGCGGATCTGATTGACGAAACTGACTAAAATCTGCAAATTTTAACTTTAACTTGCAAATACCTATTGCCGAAAAAATGGATTTTAAAAAATGTCAAGCAAGAAAAAATTTAAAAATTTCTTCAAATCATTGTCTAAGACTAAAGATAATAGTTAATCAATATAATTTAGTTTTTTATTTTGTCACCCAAGAACATATCCCTTATAATCCCATATAAAATACCATTCCATATTCACGGTTTTTGTATTCGCGACACATTTAGAGAACGTATCCCCCGCGAATAATGAGCTTTTACTGTACTTAAAATACGAGGGTACCAAATGCACCTAGGTCCGGGAAGAGCCGACAACAAACTCACCCCATCGTTCTGCTAACATACTAAAAGCACAATACCATTTTACCATCAAACGCTTTCATGGTTTTCAAAAGCGGGTAATTGTATGCGGACGGCGTTTCCCGTAACCGCTGGTACAACATAAATTTTGCATACAACGTAACAAGTTTGCGATAGACATAGCGAATGTACTGAAACAAAGGGTTGCTATGTAATATTCATACCGCATCTGATCTTTGGCGAACCGTGAGGACCGCCTCGGGGTCGAACGTCTATTGTTTGTGATCGTAATCGGCATTTTTTGTTATTGGATCACATAGTTTTTTTTTTTAATCTTTTACAAGTTAGGCCTTGACTACAATCTCACCTGATGGTAAGTAATGATACAATCTAAGATGGAAGCGGGCTAACTTGTTAGGAGAAGGATCCTTTTAGTTTCTACACGGCATCGTACCGGAACACTAAATCGCTTGGCGGTACGTCTTAGTCGGTAGGGTGGTAACTAGCCACGGCCGAAAGCCTCCCACCAGCCAAAAAAACGCGTACCTGCGTTTAGTTTGTACAAGAGTATATTTCCACTGTTGTACTAGATAACCTTAGGTATATATGTTACTCAGTGGATATGACCTCTGCCTCCTTTTCCGGTGGGTCTAGGTTCGAAGCTGGTCCGGGGCATGCACCTCCAACTTTTCAATTGTGTGCATTTTAAGAAATTAAATATCACGTGTCTCAAACGGTGAGGGAAAAAAAGAATTTTTATAATTCTCTGCGTGTGTGAAGTCTGCCAATCCGCATTGGGCCAGCGTGGTGGACTAATTGGCCTACCCCTCTCATTCTGAGAAGAGACTCGAGCTCAGCAGTGAGCCAGATATGGGTTGATAAATGATGGTGATATGTTACTACCTCGTTGGTCCAAAAGTTAGGTTACCATTTAGTTATAAAACACTGAGCTTTTCTATATCTATGTGTGTCTTTAAGACCCATAGAGACTAAGTAATGTTCTAGACATCTCTACATTTAAATTTTCCGTCAGATATAATCATAGTTGTAGTAGTAATATGCTTGATGCTCACGCTAGCAAAATGCAAAGCAATGCAAAATGAGCAAAAAATATAATAAGTAAACTTTTACTAGACTTTATACTCTCTAGTTTACTAATTTAAGATGCATAACTAAGAAGAGAAAAAATAAAATGTTCAGCCAGCCCGAGTTCCCAATGGAAATGAGCAAAACTTTTCTGTTCTATACCCTCTTTTTTTTTAATAATTCCAAAACATGTCGTCCGCAAACTGAGCCGAATTGGTACAAGCTCTCGAATACAAATTGGTATTTGTGATATGGAATAAGCGGCATAGATTTGATAACAAAATATGCTTTTTATTCGACGTTTTTTGGCTGATAATATGGTAGTAATTTCTGCCGAATTTATCTGCCCATGGAAAGTTGTGTCTACTACACATTGTCTACGCAGTTTAGTAATAATTAAAAAAAAAATAATAAAACTTAACTGGCTAACATGCTTGCACCTAGTCATATGCCTCTCATCTATACTATTATTATAAAGCTGAAGAGTTTGTTTGTTTGAACGCCCTAATATCAGGAACTACTGATTCGATTTAAAAAATACTTTCAGTGTTAGATAGCCCGTTTATCGAGAACCGCTATAGGCTATATATTATACCCGTATTCTTACGGGAACGTAAACCACGCGAGTGAAACCGCGCAGCGACAGCTAGTATTTTATATAGCGACTAATCATCATTATCAACCCATATTCGGCTCACTGCTGAGATTGAGTCTTCTCTCAGAATGAGAGTGTTTAGGCCAATAGTCCACCACGCTTTCCCAATGCGGATTGGCAGACTTCACACACGCAGAGAATTGAGAAAATTCTCTGATATGCAGGTTTCCTCATGATGTTTTCCTTCACCGTTTGAGACGCGTGATATTTAATTTCTTAAAATGCACACAACTGAAAAGTTGGAGGTGCTAGCTCCAGAATAGGAGGCAGAGGTCATACCCACTGGGCTATCACGGCTCTCACACACACCACTACAAATGTATAATTAAGTAGAAACAGAAAGTGTGTGCGGGGGTTCAGTGACTGTGAAGTAACCCCCGCTCTCCGGTTACACCCTAATTAATTTGTCGTGTCCGATGAGAGTTGTGTTGTGAGCTGTATTTAATGTATAACAAATAGCTTTATGATGAAATAAATAAAATCAATGCTGATCCTACTAATATTATAAATTAGCTGACGCCGCGCGGTTTCACCCGCGTGGTTCCCGTTCCCGTTGGAATACCGGGATAATATATAGCCCATAGCCTTCCTCGATAAATGGGCTATCACTAAAATAATTTTTCAAATCGGACTAGTAGTTCCTGAGATTAGCGCGTTCAATCAAACGAATAAACTCTTCAGCTTTATAATATTAGTATAGATGCGAAAGTTCGTATGGATGTTTGTTTGGATGTCTGTTACTCTTCAACGATGACTACTGAACCGATTTGGCCGAAATTTGGAATGGAAATAGATTTTACTCTGAATTAACACATAGGCTACTTTTCATTCAGGAAAAATCCATGGTTCTCTAGGGATTTGTGAAAATCTAAATTCCACAAGGTCGAAGGCGCGGGCATCCGCTAGTATTATATATAAGTGAGTTTTCATGCCTGTTTGTTACATCTCATCAACCTCATAGTATGAAAGAAAATTTTATAAGTAGGTACTATAATATTATAAGTACTCATATTGGATGTTTTTGTAAATATTTTCCAACATGTAAGTAATGTTCGAATTGAATGGCAACGGCTTTTCATAAAAATGCTTCTCAAAAAATTAAATTACATCAGCTGTTTCTGTCACATTCCATATAGTCTAAGAGTCAACATGTTAATATTAATACAAGAAATAGTTTAGTTTTAGTGAGCACATCCGGCCAGTACTACGGTAATTCTTATTTCTGCCGCCAAACAGCATTGCTGTGTTGCGATTTGAAGGACATTGCTGTCGGTGTAAGTACAATCACATGAAGCTTAATACATATGGTTCAGGTTGTAGATACAATTTGAAGGAAGTGGTTCTTGTATGCCCTGCAAAGTACTCCTCTGAATATTATTCTAGGTGATAGCTTTCCACTTACCATCATTATTAAATACTAAAAAAGTTGTCCATCAAGAAAAGCTGTGCTAGGCGAGATGTGAATTGTGATCAATGTTAATTTTAGAATTCAAAATTAAAAAAAAAAATTGTTGGTGTATGTTTTCCTTAGATACTATCAGAAAACAACTGTTATATTATGCTTAAATGTAATACTGCATGGAATGTTATATAAATATATTTACGAGTAAATATATTCTCTGTAAATAAACTCGTAAATATATATAGAATAGTTGAAAAAAAAACATATGTACTCGCTAAACAAATTTGCTCCTACTTTATTTCCAAAATTGCTTTAGCATTAAATCCCGTAGATACATACGTTTGTAGGAAATTAGATAGTTTAAGCGACTTCTTCGACTCCTATACATTGTATGCAATAAATATTTATCTAAAAAGATTTTTCAGGACAAGTGGGTGCTCGTATATAATTTCAAGTTTTGTTTTTACTTGAAGAAAATTATAGGATATTTTAGGAATAATAAATATTTACCGCCGACTCATCTCTCATACTATTAGGGATCTTTAACAAATTTCGTTTCCCCCCAATCATAGCAATTGGATTGGGAATCAGAAATGTGAACGATATTGCCTCAAACCATATTTAGGGACCCCAGTACGCGGTTCGATCGGTTAGTTTTTATAGACATGATTCATATAATAATAAGCGAACTGTTAAACAGTTCACCTTATCACAACATTCTTTTGATCTTATTTTTGGGATGTATTTAAACAATCATTTCATTTTATTAGCAGTACTAGCCAAGTACTAGCCTACTATAAAACGGAGGAGGTTTTATTCGAAAATAGAATCATTATAGGCCCTGATTGTTTTGAAAAATAAATAAAAAACTTTAAATTGGAATAAAATGCAGCGTTCTTGTCATGCGTTAATTTTTTTATTTAATTTTTATTGAGTTGCGAATAGAGTGAGATTTGAAGACATGGGACATCCTGGACGGTGTAATTACCTTTGCCTTTTCTCATGTGAAAGAAAAATAAAATTAAAAAGCGAGAATTTAAAAAACAATTGGCGTGAATAATTGATTTTTTAAAGAAATTCATTGTTAATTAGTGACCGTAACTTACATATTTTTCAACAATATTTGTCTTCATCTAGTGAGAATGGTGATCCTAATTTGGAGATGGATGAAATTTTCAATCTGTTACCATCAAAGTCGAGACGCATTTACTTAAATACCTACCTAGGTAAAGTGGAGAAAACAAAAACGAATGGATTCACTTATGAAAGGGATTTTTTAAATTATTATCTCCCACGTTTACCTCACATACTCATTATTCATCTTCACAGTAGTCGGAAATTATGTTACCGGGTAAAAGCATCTCCCTTAATATTCAAAATTGTAGAATTTGTATACATTTAATGTTCAATTAAAATAAATCATTGAATATTGTACTAAACTATTTTATTTTCTCGCAATCGTAGTGAAAAGCAGAGTGTAATACGTGGGGCTAAACCCATTATAAGCTCGGTTTCTATTTAGCGGCCTTCGCCTTACGTCTCGGGCCCTAAAAATACCTTGTATATAATGGGTTTTTTTTAGCGCCTTATAATCTACTATTTTTCATATTATTGTGATATATCAAATGAAATAGTTTGTTAAGAGGATCTAAAAAATATGAAAAAATTAAAGTGAATAGTTTACAAGTTATTGAATAAAATTGACCATTCCCCTTATTTCCGAAACTACTGTACCTTAAATTTTGAAAAAAGAAACTAAATTTAGCTTTCTACTTATAGATTACAAAAAAAATGTATAAGCGTGCCGTTAAGTAAACTAGGAAATTAATCAGACCGGTGACACTAACAGTTAATTAAAGGTACGAACTTTGCGAATAACTTGAGCAAAGTTAATATTTCGAGCGAAAATATCTTTAAGGATTTCAACTGTCGAATTTCAGACTACTTCTAATTAAAATGGCAGATATTAGAATTTCCAGCATTGATAATAACTCAACGGTCTCTCATCGGTGATTAGGAATTTATGCTTAACTAGGGAACGACTGCGATTTCGTGTTATAAGTTCCTCGATTAAACGTGGTATTAACATTAATTATTCAAGTTATTGTAGAAGGGAGGTATCAGTGTTGTTGGTATAAATAAGAGATATATATAAGATAAGAGATATATATAAATAAGAGGGTATTTGATAACTTGAGCTCAGTTGTTTGTTAGGCAGCGTAGACACCGTTACGCTGCCAGTCGCGTTAGTGCAATAATGTTAAATTATTGATAAGTTGTAATTATTGTTTATCATAAATTTTTTAGTGTGGGCATGGAGAACATATTGGGCAGGGAAGGGTAACTCCTTCCGACTCGGACGTCAGCTTAGGGTCGTTTTGGAGGGGTATTTTGGTCTGAGTGTATCAGTCCGGGTGCCCCCGAGATCGTGTGTTAAAAGCCCACGTCACGTGAATGGGTGACGTCAGATATCGGGGACCTCGTCTGGTTGGACCACTGACTTCCCAAATTCAAAGATTTTTTGGAAGAAATGAATCAACATTACAGTATTAATCCAGGATTCGAAATCTCATGATCCGAAGCTAACAGTATTTCTTTATATAACGTTTTTCTTATTTAGTAAGTGCCTCAGAGAAACGGTAAGAAAAAAAAAATCAATTAGGAGAAAAAGGGAACGAATTTATTTGCCACTTTAAAGGCTTTAATGGTTTAGTAATTACAGGCCGCAGCTACTTCGCTCGTTTCCCGTTACAATGTACGATGAGTAGATACTTTTGTAATTCTGAAAGTAGGGAGTAAGGAAGATTTTCATTTTCCTTCCAAAATTACTTTGTAAAAGAAAATTCAGAAACGGGAAATGCCCACCAGCCAATAGCCTCAGGAACTCAGGTATACCCCCAAAGAGTATCATCATCATCATCATTATTATCAACCCATATTCGGCTCACTGCTGAGCTCGAGTCTCCTGTCAGAATGAAAGGAGTTAGGCCAAATAGTCCACCACGCTAGCCCAATGGGGTAGCACATTAAATATCACGTGTCTCACGTTTAATAAAAACATGTTTCTTAAAGAAAAAAATTACTTTTATATCCTTCTTCTTGCACAAAAAGTAACATTTGAAGCAGTATTTTATTTTTTTCTGTTACCAAAACTCAGACTAAATACCTAAGGACTAGTATCGCACCCAAATTCACAAACAAAATTTTCTGGCATTTTCTAAGGAAAACGAGCTTAGATTTCATACATATCTTATACTAAACTAGCAGTTTTTGTTAGTTTTTACATCATTTAACTACACAAAAAGGTATTTTTACGAAGGTTTTTAACCGACGGACACGATTGTAAACTATGAAACATCGATTCTATAGAGACAGTGTTTATAATCGCATAAGATCGTTAATCATATACTTTGACAGAAAAATAATGTCTTGCGAGGCAGGTCTTTATCTAATTAGTCTAAGTACCAAAAAGATTAACAATCAAGGTAACGAACATTCAAACCAACAGTCCTCACAAAATGACATAAAACTCAGTGTGTCAAACTTCTTATGATCAAGTTGTGTTGTTTATTCATGTAGAATTATCAAGTTTTTTAGTTATTTATGTAAATTGCCGGGTGGTTAGGATATGCCATGGCCGAGAGGTTAGGATGGGCACTCCCTTTTGTCAAATGTCTGAAATTACTTATTAATTAGCTCAGGATATTATTCAATAAAGCAAATGACCTGACCTGATGTTAAAATATAATAATATCAGTTCTAAAGTTAACATTTACTCTGAATCATTAGGTATACAGTTTTCGGAAAAAATCATCTCTACTTGGTACTCTTATGACTAAAATGTGCTCATCTTATTTCATTTTCTTTCTTTTTCTCATTTTTTCTTCTTTTTCTGTTACTAATGCATATTGAAATGAAAATGAAATGAAAATGAAATGAAAATGAAATGAAAATGAAATGAAAATGAAATGAAAATGAAATGAAAATTTATTGTTTTATCAAGTTTACATAGCTGATTGGGCTGGGACCTTCTATTAAGTACTAGACCTGTATCAGAAAGCCCCGCTCTTCCTTAACTATAATATTATTATAATTATAAAACAAAAACAATAATTTTAACATAAATCAAATAATACATAATTTTCTTACAATTCTAACATGCAAAATAAGTGAGAAATATAAATAAAATTGTGTGCATGAGCATGCGTACAAGTGCGTGTGTGCGTGTATGTGCGTGTGAGTGTGTGAGTGTGTGAATGTGTGTGTGTTTGTGTGTGTGTGTGTGTGTGTGTGTGTGTGTGTGTGTGTGTGTGTGTGAGTAATTGCAACTGAAATGGAATGTGTATCCAATCTAATATTCCTGTTTATTGTTTTGTCTTAACTAACTCGGAATTTATTTAATAACGTTCAACAGATCTTCGGTTTCATCATAGGTAAGGCCTTGTAACCATGGAGAGAGCTTCCCTTTGCAGTCAAAGTAGTTTAAGGGGTAAATACCCAAAAGTTTATTAAGTCTATTATATAACATACTTGATCGTTTTTTATATTGCATAGCTGCAAAACAAGTTTTGTTAATTATTGTGGTTGTAACGTTGCCGTAACGTCTTTTATTTAAATGATCTGGATTAAAATGAAGGGATTTGTGCAGTTTCAAAGTGGCGTTTAAGATGAATAATTGTCTTACTGTTAACATTTTACTTTCTGAATATAATAAGTCCGTAGGGTGTTGATAGGATTTAAAATATATGGTTTTTAATAAGTACCGCTGAGCTCTTTCAACTTCAACAAATCTTGTTTTAGCAGCTCCTCCCCATAAAGGAATACAATAAGTTAAGATGGGTTGTGCCAAAGCAATATATATTTTGTTGAGCAAGTTAGTCGGAGCAACATATCTTAGTTTCTTAAAAATCCAGTTCAATTTCCTAACCCTATTTGCAACTAGTTCAATTTGTGGATACCAAGACAACTTTTGGTCAATCATGATACCTAGATATTTAATAGAGACTACTTTGTCAATAATAGGACAACCACAGGCTTTACTCGTTACGTCACCGCATTTATGAATTCTTATGCAAAGGTCATTTTTTGGTTGACTATTATTTTTTATAGAGAAACAAATATAATTAGTTTTAGCAGCATTAAGAGTAAGTAAATTTAGATTTAACCATGAAGAAACCAATGCAAGACCTTCTTCAGTCGAGGATGTAACTTCCTTCCAGGTTCCATATTATGTTCTTTATTTGTGATATTTATGTTATCTTTTATTTACTGTTGTACTTCTTTATTTCATGCTGTGTTTATTTGTAAGTAATCACTAGTCTAATCGTGATTCAAGCTGACAAGTTGTAAAATCAGCGGCTCCAAGAAATTAATTAAATTAAATTAAGTTTTTTAGTTTTTATTCTTACTTTTTATTGTTAAAAAACATAATAAACATTATTTTATTTATAGTAGTAAACTAAAAAAGTACTAAGTATAGTGTACCCATGCCAAAACCGCAAGACCAGTTTGACGGGTGAAATATTTGAAAGTCAACGAACAAAGGAGTTTACCCGGGGAGTATATTTTTCTATTTTCTTTGCTTTTTATCATTACATCATACTATTAAATAAGGTTTTTTTCGCACATTACACTTTTACATTCTCGTTAATCGCGAGATACGTCCCTTCACACAGGAAAGACAAAAGTTTCCTCACTTTGCTTGACTGTTCGTGGAAGTAAAGTCGACGTAAACTTAAACTGTCTCAGACATCAAAAACATACACTACAATATAGCGTCTCGATTACATACAGTAGGTACATAATGTAAATTACATAATTAATAACTTATTACATAATTAATGTTTCCACCACAAATTGTATTTTCTACAAACAATTATTAACAAAAGTAGCTACCTACATAAGTTAAATAATATTTAAGCTTTTGTGTTGAGTTATACTTTCATTCCATGCTAACTGTAATATATAAATATGTACTTGACATACTAAATTAGAATTTATTTTACTTAACTTCTGAACAGATTTTAAAACAATTTAGTATTATTATTTAATTTCACATTTTCCATCTCACTTTCACTTTTCTTTCTTTTGTATGTTATCTATTTTCCTTCTCTAACATTTATTCTGATTGGTGTGTTTCAGGACAACCTGTATGATGGCACGTCCAATGTTAACTCGACGGGCTGCTGCAATGGAACAACAACTCCAGTTAAAGAATGCCCTACTGGAAATAAAGTCACTGAAAAAGCTAAATTCAGATTTGATGAAGGAACAAGACGATAATGAGGAGGAATTGAGGTCAATTATTGCAAAAAACTCCCAGTTAAAATCTGAGCTTGCCGAACTACACAGCACTCACATTATGGTTTTAGAGGATCGGAACCAGCTTCAAGAGGCAGTTAACACATTCAACCAGTGTATACAGACTTATGATGAAGCTCTGGCTAAAATATCTATGTTGGAGGATGAACTGAACAGTGCACATAAAACAATTAATGACCTTCAGTCACAATTACAAAATTATGAAACACAAACCACAAACACTCTCTATAATGAACTGCTTGCCTCATCCACATCAGTCCCCGCACCAATGCTGTGCATTGATCTGACTTGTGACAGCCCATGTGCAGCTAAAACTACTGCTATACCACAATTTGGGCATTCTTTATTTAATAGCCATAACAAAATTAAAAAATATATTAAAATTAAGAAATACATAAAAAAGACTCAAAAACTAATTAAGTTTCATAACTCTAATAAAAAAAACTTGGCCTTAAGAAAGGAACGGTCACTGTTAATAAAAAAAGTAAATAGTTATTGTTCCTTACTTGAAAATTCCAGGGAAAAGTATGAAAATGAAACACAAAGTTTACAACAGGAATTAAATCAAATGGAAAATTCCTTGCAAGAAATAACTGCCAAATATGAGTTGTCGCAGAGTCAGATCCATGATCAGATCATGGCTGCTGAAGAGTTGTTAGCCTTAGGTACATATAATATGGCTCGTTTTGAGTCATTAAGTAATAAATGTCAATGTTTAACTCGGGTACCTTCGGTTAACCAGGACTGTAGTATTGTATCAAATTCTGACTATATAGTATCAAGCCAAAATGTGCAGTGTAAAAATAGTGTCATACCAGTTCCGTCAATCTCAATTAACAATTTAGGCTCACATAGTTTTAATTTGTTGAACAAGGCTCAAAAAAAGACTTTAATAATTTCTGATAAGTTAGGTAAGGATTTTGGGTCCATTATGAGCTATTACCTAAATCATTCAGTGACTAATAAGTGTTTTCCGGGGGCTAGTTTTAATTATTTAATAAATAGCTTAAATTTAGAAAATATACTTGATTACTCAAATGTTATTTTGTTGTTAGGGAACAGTTTAAATATTAAAAGACATCAAATACTAAAATGTGTTGAAAAGCTATTAGTATTACATAGTAAAACTAAATGTAAATTTACATTATGTGCATTTCCTTACTATAGTTCAATGGCTAAAGAAAATGCGCATATTCATAATTTAAATCTTATGTTATATAACTTGACATACCATCACAGCGATGCATTTTTTTATTTTGACATGAATAAGTTTACCTCATGTTATACGTTGACTAAAGATAATTTATATCTGCCTAAAAAATTCAAGCACCATATAGCTTCTCTGTTGGCTTACAACTTAAATGAGTCAGTTACAAGTGTTGTAACTCAGTCTATTGACATTAATATGACATGTAATAATAGTGGTTATGTTTCTATTGACCAGAGTACGAATGATAGTACTGTCTCAATTGTTAATTGTAATTTAACCGATCCAGTTACAAGTATTGTAACGCAGTCTTTTGACATGTTTACAACCTGTACTAATAGTACAAATATTTCTATACCTGACTGCAGTACCAATCCTAGTACTGTTACAATTGAAAATATTTTAAACTAGAAAATACGACAACGGAGATGCCCTGTAACATTAACCTTGTACACCAAAACATACAGAGCATCAACGGCAAGGAATTAGAAGTTGAACTATTTGTAGAAAAATTCAATATACACATCTTATGTATTACGGAGCATTGGCTCACTAACTCACAGCTGTCAGTACTTAATATTAATAATTATTCATTGTCAAGTGTGTTCTTCAGAAGGGCTGGTCATGGTGGCTCTTTAATTTTTTTACATAATAACTTAAAATGTAAGAATCGAAAAGATATAGTTAGCCTTTCTGTAGAATGCATTGTTGAACTATCCTGTGTGGAGTTGGAACAAATTGTTATAGTATGCGTGTACAGATCCCCTCCGGCTGACTTTGATCAATTTGAAGAGGTAATGGAAGATGTAATGAGGCGATTGTGCACATCTTCCAAACAAATACTGATTTGCGGCGATTTTAATGTTAATATTCTAACAGAAAACTCAAAGTCTGTTAGATTTCTTAACTTATTCAAATGTTTTGATTTGACACATGCTTTTAACGAACCTACTAGGATAACCGCAACTTCAGGTACCTGTCTAGATAATATATTTTATAATTGTGTGCTTGAGAGAAAGAAGATAATAAATAAATTAAGCTCTGATCATAGTGGTCAAATAATTACTATTTTAAATAATAAAACCAATAACAATCAATGGGTAAAGTATAGGCCAATAACTGAAGGTAAATTAGAGCGATTCAAAAACACAATTATTTCTAAAATTCCAAGTCTTGCATTTGAAAATAGTCATCCAGACTTGCTCTTTGGTACACTTTTCAAGACAATAGACAGAGAGTTTAGTAAAATTTTTAACTTCAAACGCATTAATGCTAGCCAAAAATTAAAGTTTAGCGAATGGGCTACTGTAGGTATCAATAAAAGTAGAGATAAATTGTACGAGTTGTACGAAGAAAAACAATATACTCAAACGCGAACTTATTTAGATTATGTAAAAAGATACTCAAAAATTTTCAAACGTGTTTGTATTCTTGCGAAATCGTTACACATCAAACAGAAAATAATTGAGTCTGAGAACAAGATACAAACCACCTGGAATATAATTAATAGAGAATCAGGAAAAATCAAACCGCGTGATACGAGTTTTGAATTAATTGTCAATGACAAAAAGGTAAACACTGATAACGAGGTTGTTAATGCCTTTGAAGATTTTTTCCAGAATGTTCCTATCTTGTTAACAGATTCACTGGATTCGTCTGCTACGGAAGCCCAGAGACTATTAAGAGGCAATGTTAAAGAGTGCAACGATCTTTTTGAATTTCACCATATCACTGTATCTGACATTAAAAAATCTTTCAATTTGTTAAAATTAAAAGAACTGGAGATCTGTGGGGCATGTCAGTGAAAGTAATATCTAATATAATTGATGTCATTGCTCCCCACTTAGCCATTATTTTTAATGAATGTGTGGACTTAGGTATTTTTCCGAACCTAATGAAGCATGGCAAATTGATACCACTTTTTAAATCAGGAGACAAATCAGATCTTAATAATTATAGACCGATTACAATATTGCCAACACTTAGCAAGGTCTTTGAAAAAATCATATTAAATCAACTTTTATGTCATTTTAATTTAAATAACTTGTTTCATCCTGAACAGTATGGTTTTACAAAAGGTCGCAATACAACTGATGCAGGGGCTAAACTTTTAAAACATATTTATGAAGCATGGGAAAGTTCTAAGAATGCTATTGGTGTGTTCTGTGATCTGTCCAAGGCGTTCGATTGTGTTGACCATAACACTCTTTTACTCAAGTTAAGCCACTATGGCATCAAAAGTGTTGCGCTTGATCTCATTGCCTCTTATCTCAGTGATAGAACACAAAAGGTATGCATAAATGATATAAAGTCGCACGGTTCCACTACCAAAATGGGCGTCCCACAGGGTTCAATTCTGGGTCCTTTTTTATTCCTAGTGTACATAAACGATTTACCATTCCATGTCAGCGGCATATGTGAGATTGTACTGTTTGCTGATGACACATCCTTAATTTTTAAGACGGACAGAAATAAAGATAACTCTGACGACGTAAACCGTGCCATGTCGCATGTGTCGCATTGGTTCACTGCAAATAATCTACTTTTAAATGCCAAGAAAACTAAATGTATTGAGTTTTCATTGCCAAATGTAATAAAATTAGAAAAGTCTATAATGATCGATGGTGAAACACTGGAAATGGAGAGTTCCACAGTTTTCCTGGGAGTGACCTTGGATTGTAAACTTCAGTGGGGTGCTCATATAGAAAAACTGTCTGGTAAACTCAGCTCAGCGGCATTTGCAGTGAGAAAAATAAGACAGTTCACTGATGTTGATACAGCTAGGCTAGTTTATTTTGCGTACTTTCACAGCGTAATGTCTTACGGTATTTTATTGTGGGGCAAGGCTGCCGATATACAATCTATATTTGTACTTCAAAAAAGAGCAATTCGAGCAATATATCAATTAAAATCACGCGAGTCCCTTCGTCAAAAGTTTAAAGAAATAGGTATACTAACAGTAGCCTGTCAATATATATATAACAGTATAGTCTATGTAAGACAAAATATTAATTTGTACAAACGAAAAGGAGATTTAAACCCACGTCTTACTAGACACGGGCATAAGTTAGTTATTTCTGCATATCGTCTCCAAAGAGTAAAAAAATCTTTTGTAGGTTTGGGTGTACTCTTCTATAACAAG
Organism: Bicyclus anynana; assembly: GCF_947172395.1. NCBI lineage: Eukaryota > Metazoa > Arthropoda > Insecta > Lepidoptera > Nymphalidae > Bicyclus > Bicyclus anynana. The sequence goes on along the minus strand of NC_069097.1, from coordinate 14,423,459 downwards.
ATCCCCAAGACTGTGATGGACCTGCCAATGCATAGCTTTAAGCAATGTGTTAAAAAACATTTACTTAGTGGAGGTTACTACAACATTGATGAGTTCCTTAAAGATAAAAGCGCTTGGAGGCCATTGGATCAGCTTCCACCTTCACACAGGAAATAAAACTATAAGAAATTGTAATTGTTATCAATTGTAAATTATAATACTGTATGACTTTTTCAAAAGAGCAACTGTTGAGTTTCTTGCCGGTATCTTCTCAGCAGAACCTGCCTTCCGAACCGGTGGTAGAATCTTTACAAATAGTCAACTGACGTGTCAAAAGTGCTTGTAAACTGAGCCTACTTGAAATAAATGATTTTTGATTTTGATTTTTTGATTGATTTATAATTTAGTTACATTTTATTATTTTAGTTAGTGTAAGTGATTGTAAATAAACCCAATATATATAAAATAAATAAATAAATTAATAAGTCATAGTTTTTAATCAGAGACGTGCACTTCATATATGCAAAAATGATCTACCTACTCCGATAACTCATTCATCATTATCAGCGTTTATTAACGGCCCACTACAAGGCTAATCCTCCCTCCTTATAGCTTAGACCCACTACGCTGCTTTGATACGGGTAGGCGGTTGGCGTGATAATGATAATTCTTTAACTATCAGATGTTATTGATAGCGACACGGACCGATGACTAGTTGCTCTCTCTGAGAATTTTATCTAAAAATTTCTTTGAAGATAAACTCAGTATCTCATACAGGATCCGAACCCAGGACCATCGTGATCCGATATCACATAATCTAACCACCAATGGTTGGTCCAAACCAACGAGGCAGTTCATGATAATGATAAAAACCTCTAAACTCATTACGAACCTATATTGGAGTAGAAATATTTATTTTGTAACCAACCAACAACAATATTTGGAACATAATGAAGTATCCAAGAAAATATAAGAAGACAATAAAAATAACATTTTTCTTTAGATGATAGATATACGCTGCTATGTAGGTATTAGGCAACTAGATAAACCCTAGTATTAGCACTAACAGTCAACTGTCTAGACGCTATAAAAAGATAAACTGCACTTCAAGATGGGAACTGTTGCTAAGTGTTATGTTAAGTTTACAACCCGAATATATTTATCACTAGCGGAACTCCCGCGGTTTCACCCACATAATTTCCGTTCCCTTAGGAGTACGGGGTTAAAATTTGCACTTTATTACTTGCTGATAATGTAGCTTTCTATTGGTGGAAGAATTTCCGAAATTGGTTTAGTGGTTTAGGCGTAAAAGCGTAAACAAACTCACTATACGAGTAGTTTACATGATATTGTCAGGATCTATCTTTTTTTTTATTCTTTACAAGTTGGCCCTTGACTACAATCTCACCTGATAGTAAGTGATGATGCAGTCTAAGATGGAAGCGGGCTAACTTGTTAGGAGTAAGATAAAAATCCACACCCCTTTCGGTTTCTACACGACACCGTACCGGAACGCTAAATCGCTTGACGGTACGTCTTTGCCGGTAGAGTGGTAACTAGCCACGGCCAAATATACGTATATACGTTTAACTGTTAGAAAACTTTTCACCAGCCAGACCTGGACCGATTAAGAAAATATCAATCTGCCCAACTGGGGATCGAACCCAGGACCTCCGTTTTGTAAATCAACCGCGCATACCACTGCACCACGGAGGCGGAACTGTTAGAACTCATAGAATACTGTGGTAGGTATACTTAGTAAGATTACAGCGTTCTGTAATTCTACCGAGAAATATAATGGAAAGTTTTTCTAAAGCGGAAATGATATGACGTCCGCAGCTTCCATTTCCACATCTCGCAACTGAAGGGCTGCGTATATGTTAGCACAGCGATGTATTTTTACACTCGAAAGTAAACATGCATGTTCTTGTGCTTGATTTACGCTGGCCTCGTAAACTGTTACAGAATGATTCACGGTGGCTAGCGGTATTTAACGACCGGGGTTTTTAGCACAAACAGAGGAAGATAATACGTCGAACAGGATATTTCTTTCACGTGAATCGGACAAAAAACGGGAGGCACCGCTGCATTAATACTATAAAACCAAGTAGGACGTCTGCCAAGTTTTGAATCGAAAAACTCCGCATTTAAATATAGTTGGGGAGGTGAATGAACGGTGTAGCACTGACCTCCTTTCTGTGTGGTGTTGAATGTGCGTAGTCTGTACGAATCCTCGTCTGGCTCTTCCTCTGGCTGGTGAGTGGTCCTCGGCACATCTAGGAACGCGTTGGAGCGTCTCGGCTGGCTGTGCTGCCCTGGAGGCGGACGCCGGCGGGCGGACGCCTGCCTCCTCACTTGTGGTGGAGTTTCGGCTTCAGCTAACCGCGGTTCAGAACTGTACCGCGCTCTGGTTTCTCTATCCAACTGTTGCTGCTGTTGTCTTCGTTGCCTGACTGAACGGCCACCAGTTATTCGCGCGGACTGGGATCTTGTAGCTGGTCGTCGCCGAGGAGCGGGCGTAGTCTCCATGGGCGCCGCCAGGGCTTCCATACTCGCGGAGGAGGGCGCGCATATCGACTGCGAACGCTTCGTACGTCCGTCCGTTGCCATGGTCGCGACGGTACTGAAGTGAGCGCCGCCCGCCCGCCCGCTTGGGCGGTACTTGTTGCATCGCTTATATTAGCAGTTTTCAAATGTCACTAATTCGTGTGAGCTTTTGTTTGGGCGGCGTGGCGTGGAATTGTTTTGTGTTTGTGCCGTGCTCTATATATTTTTTGTCTACGCATTAGTGTTATGGGGAAAGTGTAGTTTCTATAATTTACATGCTATAGCGTACTAATAAGTACGAATAGTTCATATGCTATACAGAAAAATACCCATGGGGCGTTACCGGAGCAGTTTTTCCAATTGCGTACTTTGCTCAGGGCGCCTTGCGAGGAATTTTGTTAGTATATTAATCATGTTCTATTTTTTGGTTATGTATTATAAACCACAAAACAGAATGCGGTCCTCATATTACGCGCACTCAACTTCTCATAGCGCCTGGTCTATTATAGACATTTACAAGTAAGTATATAATTTTTAAAAAGTTCATTTACTTCAATAAATTTTGTCCTTTTAATATCACAATTGTATGTAACATTAATTTATAATTTATTTGTCAGAAAATTATTTCTATATAAAACAATTTAATTTTTTATAGCTCGACTCAGAAGTGCCTAAAGAAGTTTTCACTTCAAAAGTTAAAATTGATTTGAACATACGGGTCATATAACGTAACTAGCCAATGTCCCGTGATTCCATCCGCGTAGTTCTCGTTCCCGTGAGAATACGGAAATAAAGCAGCCTATGACACTCACAAATAACGTGGCTTTCTAGTGTTAAAATAATTTTCAAAATCGGTTCAATAGATCCAGGGATTACATCCTACAACACCACAAACTTAGCCTCTTTATAATATTAGTATAGATATAACAAAAATCCGAATAACGTATTTTTTGTTGGCCTGACCCGGGATTCGAACCCTGAACCTCATTGTCCGTAGTTGAACCAACTAACTACGGGACCAATGAGGCAGACCAAGAAAAATCTTAACAGCCTGAAGTTGGGAAATTGGCACACCCCTCTTTGTTGGGCCCCCCGTGCCTCGGAGAGCACGTAAAGCCGTCGGCTGTCTGCCGTCCCATCGGACTATAAGAGTGAGGGAAAAGAGAGTGCACATGTGCTTGCGCACACACTTGTGCACTACAATATCTCCTGCGTACAAGGTTAATCTCAGCATGAGATTGGCTGAAAAAAAAACATTTTAGTCGGGAGCATATTATTATCTATACTTATAATAAATCTGTAGAGAGGTCAATTCTGTACATGAAATATATTTCCAAAATAACTATCAGGGGGTGATTAGTGATCGATAGTGATGTCAAAAATGCAATTAGTAAAGTTTTGTCCGTCTGTAAGATAGTTATGGAAACAAAAACTCGACGTATTTTAACGAAACTTGGTACTTATTCATTCATTAGTCATTATTGGTAATTATTCTTCATACTCCTGGGCAGGTTATAGTATACTTTTTATCACGCTACGATCAATAGGAGCAGAAAAGTGAAGGGAAATGTTGGGAAAACGGGAGAAGTTTCTCCATTTTTACAGCGATGCTACTGTAAGGGTTGGATTAAAGCGGTCTAAGTGCGGTCGAAGTCGCGGGCGTCTGCTAGTTATTAATATAGATATACTAAAATAATTCTCGTACGTCCTTCTCTCTGAACTAACCTTTAATTTACAAACTTTTACTACGTGATTAATTAGAGTTGTCGGTGCTACGGCGAAAGTTTTGAAACTTTATCTTCCGAACAATATATTGCACTTTTGTTAGTCAAACTTAACAAACTATGACGAATTAGTATTGAAAAAGTTTATTTTAGCTCGACCTGTCTTTCGTCCGTTGCTAGTTTGTTAGTTACAAGGTTAATTACTTTCTAAATATAATTAGTCGATTGGATATAAACTTCTGCCTTCAATTCGGAGGGCGTAGGTTCGAATCCGGTCCTGGGCATGAACCTCATGCACATACTCGCAGTATGTGTATTTTTAAAAATTAAATATCACGTGTCTCATACAGAGCAGGAAAAATCGGGAGGAAACCTGAGAATTTCCTCAATTCTCTAAGTCTGCCAATCCGCATTGGAGCATGGTACCCCACTTGTTCTGAGAGGAGACTCGTACTCAACAGTGAGCCGAATATGACTTGTCAATGATGAAATGCCTAGTTACTCCAGTGGCTAGCCTTTGTAGATTACCAGATCCGGGGTTTGAGCCCTGTTGAAAAGGAAAGTTCAGTATTAAATATAATTCTTACCACCACCAATTCATCTACCTTCACGTAGCAATTCATCTTTGTTTCAAGAGGTTTTCAATATTGAGTGATCTTTTATATATTACGAGCAATGATAATTATATACTATAGATCAGTTACGTCCCTACAAAATTACCTCAAAAAGTGATCCGAATAATAACAACACTGAGCACTGCACCTGCACAACTTTATCTTTAATTCCATTATATATTTCTGTATAATAGAGTTGACCACAACTAACATTGAGTTGACTATAAATTTTCTCTTTTGAGCGCCTCATTTTTCATGCGCTAGTAGCACATTTTTAGTATTTAATATCATTGATAACGAGTATATAGATATCTGAAAATGATGTAATGGAGTCAAAATAACACTCCCAATCAACTCGCATAGGAAAAGCTTGTTAAATCTCAGCTCCATGTACCTTTAAAGTACCCATATAGTTTAGGGTTAGGCTGTTGATAATAATGATATTGAAGCCGTCCACATTTCTTGTTGTGTAATTCTTTATGGGATATTTGGGATAGGCGGAGAGAGTGACTTGAGTGGAAAAGGGGAGTGTTGGTTAACTGTCAAAGGTGCTTTTAACCCTACACACAAGGTTCACAAGTGCGTGACTCCACTCAAAGTCATTCTCTGCCTTTCTAGGGTCTTATTTTGGTTACAGTTTGATATTTTGTTAACGAAGTTGTTCTGACAAATATTGTGAATAAACCTTTGTTCGATATTGGTTTTCTTATTTTTGTAATCCACGAGTGATGAGTGTGTTAAAAATATTGTAATAATTATTACAATATTTTTAACACACACACAATTACATCCCTACCCAGAACATGTTAGCGAAATAATAAATCATGTAAATAAAAAATATAACATAGTATCTAATATATCATGTCACTATTCTATAACACACATAACCCAGCTATAACTCTGTTCGCACTTGCTTATTCACACGTCACATAGACTGTCAAGTGTGTGAAGGTATCTTGTCAGAGGATTCCGTATATCTATTCTCTTTACATAGGGTATTTATTATCAATCTATTTAAAAAGTGAGTAGTACACTAGAGGGCTAAATAATCTTTTTAACATAAGATGGAACCGACTTCAAATACGTATTTCAGTTATTTTGATTTTAACACTAAATTACTGAACCGATTTCCATGAAAATGAAATGGGACTAATCTGGAAGTATACTCTTTCAAACAAAAGAAGAATTTTTAAAATTGGTTACTAAATGACGAAGTTACGAGGTAACAAACATTTAAAAAAACATACGCGAATTGATAACCTCCTTCTTTTTTTAAAGTTGGTTAGAAAGAAAAAAGCCTGGCTGAGTTTGTTTTGGGCTCTTCTTGGACCAAGGCGCGGTTGGGACCCTCGTTACTTTTATTTTAGGTTTTCGACTAACTATTTCTACGATCTAATCTACTCTAACCTACGATTATTACCTGACATTTCGAAAGTACTTGTAAACTATTCCTGAATTAAATAAATGAACTTTGACTTTGGCATGAAGCGCAGTATTGGTCCACTAGGTCACCATCATCATCATCATATCAGCCGATGCACGTCCACTGCAGGACATAGGCCTTTTGTAGGGACTTCCAAACATCACGATACTGAGCTGCCTGCATCCAGCGAATCCCTGCGACTCGCTTGATGTCGTCAGTCCACCTGGTGGGGGGTCGGCCAACACTGCGCTTACTAGTGAGGGGTCGCCATTCTAGCACCTTGGGACCCAACAACCATCGGCTCTTCGAACTATGTATATTCACAGCCTGTACGGTACTCTCAAAACACATATTTTATGGAATAAAACAGAAACATTAATTCCTCAAATAAAACAGAAAAATAACCTACGCTTTGTCATAACACGGAAAAACATAAAAAATATTATTACAACTGTATCATAAATAAAGAAAATTTATTGAAGTTCTGGACACCTGAGTCTTCGTTCGAGTTAACGTTTATAAAGATTTCGCGAGAACTCTTTAATTTGTATCGCAGTGATTTAAGTTTTGTTCTTCTACCTTCATCATCATCCTTAACAGCCGATGGACATCCACTGTTGGATATAGTGTACCTCACATAGACTATCTAATAACACGATCTTAAGCCGCTAGTATCCAGCGGCTCTCTGCAAGCCGCTTGATGTCCTCAGTCTACCAAGTGGGGGGTCGACCAACACTGCGCTATCAGCAACTTGGAACTTGGAACTATGTTCTCTGCCCATTGCCATTTATTCGCGACTCGCTGAGGTATATCAGTAACTTTGTTTCTACCGCGGATCTCCTCATTTCTGATTCTATCACGCAAAGAAATTCCAAGCATAGCTGGCTTCATCGCCCGCTGAGTGACTTTGAGCCTTTTTATGAGGGATTCAGTTAGCTACCAAGTCTCGAATTCGTAAGTCATCGCTGTTGCCAGTGGTCTATACGTTCAACCATCGCCGTTCTACAATATGATTTTTTTAAATTCAATGACAAGCTCTTCTCACATGTCAAGTGACGATACAGTCTATGATGGAAGTTCATTTTACCTATACCTCTGACGGTTTCTACGCGGCATCGTTCCAGAAGTCTAAATCGCTTGGCATCTTTGCCGGTAGGGTAATTCAAGTTGAAATTTGGCAGGGAGGTAGATTATTGTTAGTTGACGTAGACTAATATCGGACATTTGCGACAGGACCAGATTAAAGATATCTAAGGGCAGACGAAGTCGCAAACTTCCGCTAGTATATTCCGCTAGCTAGTACATAAAAATAGTTAAGTTTTGTTTTCATATTAATTTCACGGGGTTTGCGTAACTCATACAAATTGCCTCATTTACCTCATCGCGCGTATAAATAATGGGAATCAGTTATGAGTTATTGCCAAAACGAATAACATCATCACTTCTGTTTGGCTTCATAATTGGATCAACATGTTTTTGGGCCAAAACATTTTTTAACGGTATTTATTGTAGACTAACCAGTTGTGTGCATTTTAAGAAATGAAATATCACGTGTCTCAATCGGTGAAGGAAAACATCGTAAGGAAACCTGCATAACAGAGAATTATCTTAATTCTCAGCGTGTTTGAAGTCTGCCAATCCGCATTGGGCTAGCGTGGTGGACTATTGGCTTAACCCCTCTCATTCTGAGAGGAGACTCGAGCTCAGCAGTGAGCCGAATATGGGTTGATGACTTCTTCTATTGTTATCTAACCTAGTAGACATCCGCGTCTTCAGAATCAGAATCAGAATCATTTATTTGCAAGAAACATTAAATTTAGTTATACTAAGATGAGACAATCGGTGTAAGCTGTCATGTCCTTTTGAAGCAATGTCATCATCATCATCTCCTTACCCTTATCCCACTTAAGTGGGATCGGAAAAATACGTCAATCTTTTCCATTCGTCTCTATTACTCGTCAACTCATCATCCACTCCTTTTACACGCATGTCCTCTTTCACACAATCCAACCATCTCGTCTTTGGCCTTTCTCTCCTCTTATGTCCTTCCACTTCCACATCTAACATTTTTCTAGTAATATGCTATATATAATAGCTAACCTTCTACTTCTCAATTTTTCTGTCACTGGCGCCACCTTCAGACTTCCTCTTATATTTTTTATTTTTAATAAATTCCTCTTATATACTCATTCCTTATTTTATCTATTCTTGTCACACACCACACATCCATCTCAACATAGACATTTCGTTCACATGCATTCGTTTACTATCCGTCCCTTTCACCGCCCAACATTCTGATCCATACAGCACGACAAGTCTTACAACCGTTTTGTATATTTTACCCTTAAGTCTAAGAGGCATTCGCGGGTCACATTTTTAAGCAATGTATCAATTTAATAAATAAAACTGATAAAGTTATCTTAAGGCAGAAGTCATAACCACTGGAATATTACGGCTCAAGTGTCTTAATAGCTGCCTTTTAATATAAAAATTACACTGCAATTGGTAAACGTGTTAAAACTCAATGAATGTAGGTAGTAAACTCAGGAAGCTAATCTGTTAATCTTTCATGAGAGCAAGTATTATACAAACGGGCTAGATTTTTGTAAGCAAATTTTCACCCCGACTCAAAAAAGGCGTTAAGTATAAGTATTAAGTTTAGTCGCTATGTGAGTTTGTTTGTGGTACAAAAGCATTTACACATGGGAACTGATTTACGTGTGTCTTTTTATTCGAAAGACGGTTTTACAGCGATTGTTCTTAGATACAAATATGCTACAACATTGCAACAATGCGTTTATTATATCAGTAGGAATTTCCAGCCCTATGGCTTGTAGTTCTGACAATGTTGCCATGTCTATGCATTCTATATCGCAGATCAATGAACTAAAAAATTGCATCAGTAGCTAGTAAACCTGTTGATCGTACTACATATGTAGTTTATTTTCTGCATTTATATTTTAAATGTGAAAGTAAGTTTGTTCGTTTGTTATTATTTACGCCTTGTTTAATGTCACTGCTCATCATCATCATTAATATCAGCCTGTTTAACACATTAATTGCCACACCACGCGACGTCGCGTGAAGCGACCTTTAGAGATTTCACCGTATCTGCTGGCACACGAGCGGTGCGGGTGTCTGTAAATAATTGTGAAGTTGTGACGCATAAACAACTGAGCGGTGCCGCTCCGACGTCGCAACGAATTCACCCCTCCCCGCCTCGTCTCGGTGGTTGCAAGTCCGGTGCGGCGCCGGAGCGCATCGTGTGACATGCCACAGATATTTCATGTAAGTGTCCATTTACACGAGCAGCTGCAGCTGCTACCGCCGACTGCAGTCAGTCAGTCGACTGCCGTTGGCTGCCGCCAAGACGTCGCTGACTGCGGTCGTCGATAGAGTTGCCGCTTGTGAAAATGAACCCTAAGACGACGCAGCGACACTGCTCCGGCGCCGCACCGCCGCCGCAACGCATCGTGTGCCCTCGCTCTTACACTGTGATCTCTAACGCGACATCGAGTGGTGGTCCCTGACAATCTTGTAGAACATTTTGGCAATGGACGTGTTAAATGACCCTTAACAAGACCAGGGCTAATTGCTTACGGGAGAGGAGATATGGAGCTTAGATCCACCACGCTGCTTTGAGTGATAATGTTTGCTTTCATGATGACCACTGTCAGGTGTTAATGAGGAGTTTCACACCACTATGGTCCCAACTTTTGCTGAGGTTTTTAACTGGACATTTCTTAGAAGAAAGAAAAGCTCAATATTTCGTAACTCGACTCGGGATTCAAACCCAGAACCTCGTGATCTGCAGCCACATATACTATCCACTGGACCAACCTGACGATGAGTGAAACATGATGAAAATAAAAATGCATGAAATTGGTTGTCGTTCACAAGTTAAATATGGCTTGACCAACAATATATATATATTTTTTATTTCTTTACAAATTAGCCCTTGATTACAATCTCATCTGATGGTAAGTAATGAAGCAGTCTAAGATGGAAGCGGGTTAACTTGTTAGGAGGAGGATGAAAATCCACACCCCTTTTCGGTTTCTACATGACATCGTACCGGAACGCTAAATCGCTTGGCGGTACGTCTTTGTAGGGTGGTAACTAGCCACGACGAAGCCTCCCACGAGAAAAATATTATTATAGGTTTAGGAACTTTTAAAAATTGCTGACAATATTTTTGGCAATTGTCTGTCATGTTTGTTGGTTAAATTGGTCTGCTCTTGAGGAAAACTGTAAGTCGTTTGTCCATCAACTATAAAATTATCAACATTACCGTGTTTAGCGGCAACCGGTATTTCCAACGGCCATTGCTACGCGATAGCATAGACCTATTAAACTATCAGACACGACTGTTTAATATTCTGTTTGTCTCATATTGAGTTACTTTTCATGGTATTCCTTTTTTGTATTGTTTAGAATTTCTAGATTTTACTATGTTTGAAAGAAACAAAAAAAAAATACAATGCCTATATTACATAATTCATTCATACATCGTAAAAATAGGAGAAAAGTAATTTGTAAAAGTAGTTTGATAATGATACCTACTGAATATTATATCTCTGCAAACAATCAGGGAAGTACCCAAAATATCTGTTTCTATGAAATCAATTGCACAAAAAAAGAGGTTTTCGGAAATATTACTTACTAAGAATTCTGAAAACTCTCAAATGTGTAAATATTGTTAATAGGTAGAGATAATTTATATAAACGTAACTAGTTACGTATTCACTTGGGGGATTTTCCAAAGCGTAGACGTACCTACATATATTTAGACGATTTTTCTTGAACGATACTGGTTATGAATTAATAGATCCGGAATATCCCAAAACAAAATTTGTGTTTATCGAAACTGTTACGTCATAGTGGTTTAATGATGCGTATTAGTCTATTACGAATTATTCTGGTAAATCAAAAACAATCGGCATAACCGCAAAACAAAGTTAAAGATTAAAATTTAGGGGTTTCTAGCGAACGGTTATCACGAAGATAATCTATGATATTGTATATGCGATTGTTTGTGTAAGTGTGTATGGTTGTTCTTCCATAGCGCTGCGGCTACTGAAGCGATTTGGTTGAATTTTTGTATGGAAATAGATTTTACTTTACATTAACACAGACTACTTTATTCCGAAAAAAACGCAGGCGTCCGCTAGTATATGAATGTATCCAGTATCTGGTCCTAGGACATGATTCCTCATATTATCACAAACAGAAAATATTTAATAAACGACGCTTTGTACTATTTTTATTGAGGGTTCAGATATTTGGCAAGTATTAGCTCCTAAAGGCACCATGGTTTATAGTGACCTAATGTACTGACACGTACCTATGGTAGGAGAAACTTTCTGCTTAAATAAAATGCCGAAAGTCTAGCGATCACAGGCTTTTACATCGGATTACACAAAACGTGACAACCATCTAATTGTTTCATCAAGTACTAAATAAAAAAATCATTCGACACTCACAGAATTATTCAACGCTCACAAAAGAATCAAATCAATAAAATCTATTCAAATATAGAAATCCTGGTTACGTAACACTTAAATAAGTAATGAAAACCTCGTCTTTTATAATGAATTCCCTCAAACTATTGCATTATACAGGGTGCTCGTATTTCCCATAACTCTTGGGTTATAATTCTTTAAGGAAAATTAATTAAAAATGTCTAGGGAACATGTGTTCTGATTATAGGAATATTTTCGAAGTAAAAAATATTTCTTTTGTAAATATTTTTTGTATTGCGTCCCTTATATCGCATTCTTATATTATGACCTAGCCAAACTTATTGCACACACACCTACACACCTTGAAGATATAGGAAATACTCCAGAGCACCCTGTTAGTGTGCCAAAGAAGACACAGGTACAGACAGCCACTCGACGCGTGTAGAACGTCAGCTCTAAAACTTACATAACACTTCATTTTCCCAGATGCGCCAGCAGAGAGCTATCATAACACGGCCCAGACCTCTAACTTCAAGTCTGCAATTGATACACAACGTCAGTCTTCACCGAGACCTCGCCGGAGACGGACGGCGTAATGGAGAAAACATTTTTAATTCTCTCTACAATATGCAGTCTATGCCTTATAAAGGCTGGTGCATACACGGTGCCCCCGGCCAAGCTTGAAGCCATCTACCCCAAAGGACTACGAGTTACCGTAAAAGGTAAAATTTTTATGTTATTTCAAGTATTTTTATTACGCACTTCAAGGTCAAACTACTTCATATATTGTCTTTGTTGGGAAAATGTAACGTGTTTTGTTTTGATCGATGTTCTTTAATTAACTATATAATGCTTGCTTATAAAATATTTTTTATAATTATTTCATTACAAATAAATGTATTTATTACGAGTACTTCTTTGGTTCCGTGGAATCTGTTTTTGGCTGTGTTACATTGAGTTTTAATGAAGGTATACGAATAATTAATTCAAAAACCTTACTGATTTCTACGCGTTCGATATTGCAGGGGTCACCAAACAGGTTTTTCTTTTACTATCCTCAAAACATTCATATTAGTATTAAATTAAATAATAAAAGTTGTCATTGGAATAAATAAATATGAACATGATCAAAAGTAAAAACTAATGGAAAACGTATCCAAAACTTGGAAAGAGCTTCATGGGTAATTTTTTTAAAGAAAAAATACATTATCTAGTTAAAAAAATATAAAAAAATGCGTCACATAAAAATATTATAGCAAAAATTAGGTATACTTCAAATAACGTAATTGTATGTACCTAACTATCATCAGTATAAGAAGGTAATAAAGATTATCTTATTAATTAAATAGTTGGTCTATAATTGCAGTCAAGGACTAACTTGTAAAGAATACAAAAGGCTAGCAAACTGTCAGACTTCCTAAAATAAAGAATGTCAGGCTAGCCCTCTCGATCCATTACATCGTCTCAAGTTAACGCAAGAACAAGGAAAATAGGAAAGGATTTGTATTATCTAATGCACATTAGTTTTATTGATATTAATATATTGCTTGGGGAAATACTAACGACTTACATAATTATATATAACAACCAATTAATATTATTAATGATAATTAAAATACTAGTTTATTATTAATATAGTGAATACAACATTTATAAAAATATAAGTAATGTGCTGCAATAGTGCACTAACACTAAATCTAAAGCGTGCCTTTAGCCCACATTCGCACGAGCGCTTTTTTAACGCTCGTGCAAATGGGGGCTGAGCCGACGGTTTTGTTGCCTCGATGACATTCAAACAGTCGCACAATCAGCATAGTAGATGTCATTATTATCAACCCATATGTAAATATGGGTTGATAATCTCACTCACTCACTGCTGAGCTCGAGTCTCCTCTCAGAATGAGAGGGGTTAGGCCAAATAGTACACTAAGGAACTCATCAATGTTGTAGTAACCGACTAAGTAAATGTTTTTTAACACATTGCTTAAAGCTATGCATTGGCAGGTCCATCACAGACTTGGGGATCTTATTATAGAAGAGTACACCCAAACCTACAAAAGATTTTTTTTACAATTAGTTTGTTGAAAGACAAATTCGCTACTATTCGCTTAACACAGGTTGACGACATTCAAACGAAGTACATTGAACTATCATAATTTCAATAAATTATACTTTATTACTAATAAAAAAAAGTCCAAGCGCGAGAGCCTAACGCACCGAGGGTTCTGTACTTGAAAAATAAACTTTATGATTTTGATGCCTTTTATATAAGATTTTATTTTAAATTTAATTTTAGGCATCAAAATTAAAATGTGTGTGCGTAGGTTAATCTAAAAGTAAAATCAGAATCTATCATTTAAAAATCCAAGATTACAGTGTTTATAGGCGCCTAACCAAAATGTCATTTTCAATACACGCCAGGGCAAAGTAATTTTATAATGAGTGTGTGACAAGAGTGCGGCGTAACGCATTACGTTACGCCGCACTCTGGCTTCTCTTTCTCTCACGATTACGGCAGCAGGTATAAGTTATCACTTCTGCCGAGCGTCCCGAGACGAACACAATTTTTTTAAATAACATAATTATTATCATCTACATCCAAAACGAATTGTCCTTTCTGCTATCAAATTACTTATTATCTCTCAAATTGCTGTCCATCCCTACATATTCAATCTATAGTTACACAAACTATTCGGTCCATTGAGAAGACGGTGACGCTTTTGATGGGAGGGATGCCACTTTTACGTATTCACGTAAATCATAAGGCCGGGAACATTGAGCATAAGTGTTGTCAAGCGACGTCTCGGAGGCAGGCGACGGCGTCGCCAACTGCAGTCAGCTGCTGCCGAGACGTCGCCGACTGCAGTTGGCTGCGCTCGTCGGTAGAGTTGCCGCTCGTGTAAATGAACCCTAATTGTGATTCTTTTTAAACCGCTTAATTATTTCCAAACGAACCCTAAAATAAAACGGGTTATTAATATAAAAAATATTATAAATACTTCATCTTGCTCGGCTCAATGGTTCGCGTGATGATTGATAGGTTTTTTGCACCGCCCCGTGTTATTATTATACATACGGGTCTCTTCTTTATCACCAGTTCAACATATTATCAAAAATAAAAATGAGGTTTTTTTATCATTAACCCTTGACTACAATTTCACCTGATGATGCAGTCTAAGATGGAAGCGGGCTAACTTGTTAGGAGTAGGATGAAAATCCACAGCCCTTTCGGTTTCTACACGTCATCGTACCGGAACGCTAAATCGCTTGGCGGTACGTCTTTGCCGGTTACGTCATGATTTAATGGTGATAATTATTGTCAAAAACTTAAAATTAAAGTTACGAGGATTCGACTAAAAACTAAGTTACTTAAAAAAGATAAAAGACTAAGTTAATTAATTGCCTGTCTCAGGATTCCAACACAGAACTTCCACGATAAACATTGGGCAAATGAGGCACCATGAAATCAAGATAATAAAAATAATTGTATATTGGTAAAGAAAAACATATTCTCATCAATTCTTTGTATCACCCACGCCCAATATTCCAACTTAAATAACAAAACTTTTATCTTTTTCGAACATAATGAGAATATTTTTGTACCAAATTATTAAATAAATTATACCTAAAATCAAGACCCACTAAACCTGATTACTTCTTTTTCATTATATTTTATTAAAGGCTTAAAGAATTATTAAAAGGCTCCAATATAAGGAAAAAGCGTCTTGGATATTTTGTGTACTAAAATTATAACATTGAAGATGCGAGTATAATGTACGTAATCCTTTGATACATAGATTTATTAAAAGGAAAAGTAACTTTGATTATTATTTAAGTTTAAAATTACAAACTACAGCAAACATTTCCTAATAACTATATAAATCTTGCCCACGTGGAATGATGGCAAGAATAATGGCTGCATTTCCGCGTTGCATATTAGTCAGGCTGATCCTTTGTTCGAATAATGAGCCAGACATTCTGTCACCATATACATAATATGTTTTAATGATTGATAGATTTATATAGCAGGTTGTCGTAGCTGAAACCACGGAGGGTTTAGCTAGTAGATATTTAAGGCGCCGGACAATGCCATCAAATCGGTCTAGGACTAGCAAATTGGCTGTTGGATAATGCCAAACTCTCCTAGTTGAGAGAAGGAAAGAAGACTATTGGTTATGTTAAATATGACAGTATTCTTACTTGAATAGATATTGTAAAAATACGTACTCAATGAATTATATGGTCATTCCACAGATGATGGATTCTCACTTTTCGCCTTCCACGGCAACCTTAATCAGGAGATGGAAGGCTTGGAGGCTGGGCATTGGGCAAGAGACATTACTAAGGCCAAGAATGGTGTATGGACCTTCAGAGACAGAAACGCTGAATTGAAACTCGGGGACAAAATATACTTCTGGACTTATGTCATCAAGAATGGCCTGGGCTATAGGCAAGATAATGGAGAATGGACTGTTACTGGTAAGGATTGGTAGAATGATGTTCATAGCGTAGCAAAAGGGGGCGGAAAATGATAGGTAAACCTGTAGAGACACGAAATTTTGCTAAATACGAAGCAACCTAACTCCAAAGGCTTTTTGATTCCAGTTTAGCCTGTGATGCTGATTTAAACATGCTAGATTAAAAAAGAGGAGTTTAAACTCCTCTTTTTATAACTTCATTCTATGATGAATGAATGAAATATTAGAAATGAATATAATGAAACTTTAGTGGGCCATTAGGATGATTATGATCTTGTTAATATTTATACATCGAAATAAAGTCTACACACAATAATTTGCTGATGAAGAGTATGAAAGAAGATAACATATTCTGTCTTTTGCAAATTAGATTTGACTAACTTGTCCATCGATGGCTGCGATATTACACAATTCTGTTAGAAATATTGCAACTGGCTACAAAATTCACAGAAATAATCTGGCTTATTTTTGACAAATTATATCCATATTTTTTTATATCATTTTTCAGAGTTTGTCAATGAAGATGGAACACCAGTCGATCCAAATAACTTACCAGAACCTGAGGTAACATCAGCTCCAGGACCTAACCCACCACCATACAACCCTCCACCAGTCTGCCAGAAGTCAATAACCGAAGTCCAAGGACTCCGATCTGTATGCCAAGGTGCCCTCATCTTTACAGAGGACTTTAATAAACCAAATTTGGACAAGTTGAACCAATGGGATGCTGAAGTTATGCTCCCTAGAGGACCGGTATGTATGCTATTGATCGTTTATGTATGTTTAGAAATGGTTTCAGTTAATATGGAATTGGTTTGAATTTCATATTCATCATCTCCAAATCTACTCCATTCGCTTCTATTATTCCTATACTTATCATCTACTCCTTTTATATGAATATCCTCTTTCACTCCAACTACCTCTTCTTTGGCCTTCCTCTTCTCTTATGTCCTTCCAATTTAAACATTCTTCTGGTAATATAACTTTCTTCCCTTCGCATTATATTACAACTTGACGGATAGCAGCGCCACAGATCGTACCCTCATTTTGTGGTAGAGGAAACACCTCGAGCAGGACCCAGGACTTGTGACCTTGGGTGTAAGGTTTAAAGGATCCATTCAGAATACAATAACACTCACCTTTCCTACCCGACATGTGCTCCATGCCTACACTACACAATTTATGATCAATAATTACAATACAACATCGCACAAAATCATTGACGCGACTAGCAATGTGACGGTGTTCACGCCGCCTAACAAATAATAGAACTCATCATCTCAAACTCATAACAATATGTCCATACTAAGCTGAACTTTTACTACCGAAACTTTGCCATCATTAGCGTCAATTTCAGACTTCCTCTTCTTATTTTATCCATTCTTGTCACACCACACATCCAAACAGTAGAACAGTAAGTACTTATAGTGACTAATACATACATAAATAAGTCCTAGAAACCGGAAACAAAATGTTTATTCATGACTTTCTGCTCAAACATCGAGGTGAAATTGAAGTCTATGGCTTGAATGGAAGATCATGATTCGTTACGTTCTTATTTTGTCCGACTGTACTCATAAACAAAGTGTGAGCAGTATGATCATGAATAGATTTTTTATAACTAGGCCTAATTACTATAACGTGACGCCCTCCGTGGTCCAATGGTATGCGCAGCGGATTTACAAGATGGTGGTCCTGGGTTCGATCCCCGGCTGGACAGATTGAGGTTCTGGCACTCTACCTGCAAAGAGGTATCGCCAAGCGATTAATCGTTCAATAGACCAACGATGAGTGCCACATAGTACGGTTGTAAATACGACCAATAGCGACCAACTGGCCACGACCGGGCAAAATGTGTTAAGATGTTAATGTAAACTTTTCATTATTTTGTTTCTATTACAGGATTACCCTTTCAACGCGTACGTAAAAGATGCGGTCACAGTGGAGAACGGTGAGCTGAAGATCAAGCCAACGTTGACAGAGTCACGGTTTGGTGACGCGTATATTGACGGTGAATGGGACTTGACCAGTTCGTAAGTACCTTTTGTTATTTACTACTGCGTCATGCACGGTTTCACTTGCTTGTAATTTAACATTGCGGCTTCTATTAGGTTCCTTTATCCACAAAATCGCGGCGGTTTAGCTGTAGTGCGGCCTAGGCGTTAGACCTTGTCCAGAAGGGGCGAATTCGTCGCGAATCGTATCGCGCGAATTCATACGCGCGTTGTCGAAGTACTAGACATCAATACATCGTACCTAGTCAAGAGCATCTTTATTTCCACTATGCCAGACTTTCGACTCGCGCGTGATTCGCGCGTATTGCGCACGAGTCGCGATACTAGGGACGCCTGGTTGCGACCAGTTAACGCGCGAACTCTAGAACGAGTGCCCGTTCAACTCCATGTTTCATACTGAATTCCTCCCCAAATGCCCGCGCGTAATACGCGCCTTTTGGACCCTACCGTCGCGCGTGATACGCGCGAGAGAATCGCGGCGAATTTGCCCTTTCTGGATAAGGTCTTAGACGTAACTTTGAATGTAAGATAGAAGTAAGTTTAGTGTTATTTAAAACTGACGGTTTATCGCGTGCTACAGATGTGCAGTTTTAACGTGTTAAAACCGTTTTATCGAAATTTCAATCAAAATCATTAGAGACACTGTACAATTAAAACTGACGGTCCATATTCACACGTACGATTCGACTGTTCAGTTAATACTGAACGTCTGTAGCGCGTGGGTTGTTGTTTGTATGCTTATTCTTCTAAACTACGCAACGATTTTTAAATAAGTTTTCAAAGTCAAAGTTAATCAATTTCAATTGCATATCTAATTGGGCTTGCTTTGCATGCATTTTCTATAAATAGATCATCATCTTTATCATAGTCCATCCATTAATGTTGATGGATAGTCGAAACGTCAGGTTAAAAATTTAGTAACAAATAGAGTGATTGCAGAGGTGAAGGCTTTTACCTATAAGATTGATTTTCACGCAACCGAAGTCGAGGGTAACCGCTAGTACACAACATAAAACATCTTTTAATCAATTTCATATTTTTTTGCAGTAATATTTATCAAAATTACCCAAACGAAAATATAAAACAACAAAAAATAAAACTGGTTTTGTTAGGAGATTTTAATTTAAAACTATTAATTTATGGAACAAGTTTTAAAGTTGCAATAAATTGGTTGTTATAATTGCTGGACAATTTGAATAAATATGATGATATTATAAAAAAGTAACCGGACAAGTGTGAGTGGTACTCACCACCGACGGTTCCAAAAAAATCATAAATCGAAAAGTAATCATAAAAATAATAATCAATAGCTCATTAGCGATAAGAGCCGTGACAGCCCATATGGATATGACTTTTGCCTCCGATTCCGGAGGGTGTGGGTTCGTATCCGGTCCGGAGCATGCACCTCCAACTTTTCAGTTGTGTGCATTTTTAAAAATTAAATATCACGTGTCTCAAACGGTGAAGGAAAAACATCGTGAAGAAACCTGTATACCAGAGAATAATCAATAGCTCATTAGCGATAAGGCCGCCAATTGTACATTAGTTTTTAAGTTAATTTCTTGCCTGTAATTATTATTTTTGGTGTACAATAAAGTATATTTCATTCATTCATTCATTCAATAATTTATGTAAGCTTGTGCCGATGAACCCTTTTCAAACTCAACTCAGGACCGCCCTTCCTTTCATACAAACTCTGTCTTTTTGGGATTTAATTACAAATCTACTCGTATTAGCCCAGGATATGTGGAACATTTTTACATTATTGATTACTATCAAGCTAATTTTCTGTGATTAGCATCATCTTGATGAGACGCTCAACTTTTTTATTTACGAAAATTCTTGATTCTGGTAGCTAACTGGGTTACCAGGTATTAAAAAATTCTGATCGTCGGAACTAGATAATGTATACTACTAAATTTGTAGGACACTGTGGCTGTTTAGTTTTATAACTATTATTTAAGCTGCAGTAAAAAGTACATCTGGTTAACAACTTTTGGTAAACTACCCTCCTCCCAACTTTTTACCTTTGCTTAATAATTAATAGTTATACAACTTAACAGCCACAATGTCCTAAAAATTAAAAAAAATACTTACCATAGTTCTAGGTTAAAGACAAATTATGAATTGAATTCATTTAAGAGTGTCGAAATATAAGACGTACCTACAGGCGAAGCATACCTTTTGAGCCACGGAACCCTAAAAACGAAATTTACAAAATGGCTGCAATAAAACTTTATGGTCATTAGTGTGACGAAACAGGTTTCAATAATATTAACTGGTTTGTTAAGACATTAGGCTATTGAACTAGGCTAGATGCTTGGATTGAAAGGGTCGAAATAATATTGATGGGTTTGTATTTTATGATTTTACTAGCTGATCCGACAAATGTTTGTTAGTTTGTTACGAAAAGGCTCCGTAACTACTCGACTGTTTTCAAAAATTTTTTCACCAATTGAAAGCTACATTAACAGCGAGCTTCACATAATTAGTCCCCGAAATCGCACGTGAAGTAAGAAGTCATGGTACAGTGGAATTCATAGACATTGTAGGGGTACCCCCAGGGGATTATTCAGCCACTTAGTGACGAATTTTTTTGTTTGAGATTTTGACACTCAGTGTCTCTATAAATTCCACTGTTAGTACTGTATGTTCCGTGTGGTCCATTCCAGGTGCACAGGCCAGGTGGGCACCCAGGAATGCCACCAGGTGGCTTCGGGCGCCAACATCCTTCCACCAGTTACCAGCGGCAAGGTGACCACTCGCAACCGCTTCAGTTTCAAGTACGGAAGGATTGATGTGAAGGCAAAGCTGCCTGCTGGGAACTGGTTGATGCCAGGTAAGCTGGAACCTTGAGTTTTAGCTGGGAGATGCCTTTTCCCAGGGATGCCACAGATATTATCTCAGCAAATGCTGCAGTACCGTTTTTCACGGCCTCCGTGGCGCAGTGGTATGCGCGGTGGATTTACAAAACGGAGGTCCTGGGTTCGATCCCCGGCTGGGCAGATTGAGATTTTCTTAATTTGTCCAGGTCTGGCTGGTGGGAGGCTTTGGCCGTGGCTAGTTACCACCCTACCGGCAAAGACGTACCGCCAAGCGATTTAGCGTTCCGGTACGATGCCGTGTAGAAACCGAAAGGGGTGTGGATTTTTATCCTTCTCCTAACAAGTTAGCCCGCTTCCATCTTAGACTGCATCATCACTTAACATCAGGTGAGATTGTAGTCAAGGGCTAACTTGTAAAGAATAAAAAAAAAAAAGTAACTCTTGCAAATATTGTAAAATATTTGGGACAATACACATCTATCTAACCCCAAATTATGCATAGCCTGCGTCAAGGCTGCTGAGTCTCCTCTTATGAGAGGGGTTAGGTCTTAGTCCACCACGCTGGCCGAATGGGGATTGGCAGACTTCACACACGCAGAATCAAGAAAATTCTCTGGTATGCAGGTTTCCTCACGATGTTTTTCCTTCCCCGTTTGAGACACGTGATATTTAATTTTCCGAGGGAGAGGGCTGGTTGCTGATCCATAAAATCTAGCTAGGACAGCCAGTTCCTGAACTTCGGAAAATTGTAATACCTTTTTGTATGACAAATAAACAATTTTATAAAAAAAAAAAATCGTAAAATGCACACAACTAAAAGTTTCATACCCCGGATAGGATTCGAACCTACACCTGCCCACACCCTCCGGAATCGGAGGCAGAGGTCATATCCACTAGGCTATCGTATCGGCGGCTATTTAGACTATAATGATGTAATATATAAAACCTTTAAATTCTAGAAATCAACCTCGAGCCACGCGACAACGTGTACGGCAAACAGCGCTACGAATCCGGCCTCATCCGTGTGGCGTTCGCGCGCGGAAACCCACCATTCGCTAAACGGCTGTACGGCGGGCCCGTGCTCACGGACGCCGAGCCTTACCGCAGCTTCCTGCTCAAAGAGCATCACGGCATCGACAACTGGAGCAAGGATTTCCATAACTACAGCTTGATTTGGAGACCAAGTAAGTCTATTGTGTATTTAAAAAAAAAATCAAACGTGGTTATCTATACTTCTATACTAATATTATAAAGCTGAAGAGTTTGTTTGTTTGAACGCGCTTATCTCAGGACCTAATGGTCCTACTGGTACTAGTGTTAGATAGCCCATTTATAGAGGAAGGTTATAGGCTATATTTTATCCCTGTATTCCTACGGGTACCGGAACGACACGGGTGAAACCGTACGGCGTCTACTAGTCATAATTATTTTTCTTTGACCAACATTTTAAGAAGATTTCAGTTCGATTGTGTTTTTATATAGTATCGTGTGCAAAAATTTGAGAAAACACAGTTGTTTTTGAATCATATATAGACAATTTAATTAATCATTATCAATTAATTATTTCACGGGAGGGGCCAGGGTTTCCACTTTTTTTTTATTCTTTACAAGTTGGCCCTTGACTACAATCTCACCAGATGGTAAGTGCTGATGCAATCTAAGATGCGAAGCTGGTGTAATGCAATATGCTGAGCTATAAAACATTATTCTAGATTATGCCAAATATTTACTAGAAATAATCATGGCATATCTAATGTAGTAATAAAGATATTTCATTCCTTTCTGTACATTCATATGTTCCCGTATTAATAATCACAAAACAAACCTTACAGACGGCATCCAGCTGCTCGTAGATGGGGTGCACTATGGCGACGTGAACCCCGGGGAAGGGTTCTACTACACCGCCAAACAGCAAGCGGTGCCGCACGCTTCCATGTGGCTTAAGGGGTCCATCATGGCGCCGTTGGACCAAATGGTGAGTTTCAATGGATTAAGAGCGCGGACACACGAGCGGTGCGGCGACGCAACGTTGTTATTTCCTTTTTTTCCTGACTGTGTAAGTGCCGTAGGCTCCATAAGGGACCTCAGGTTTTAGGCGAGCGTAGAAGCATCGCCTGATGGGACTCAAAGGTAGAAGCAGAGTAGATGGACTGAACGACTCTAAGGGCGTCTCCTTTGAGACTCGGACCTCGGCTGAGAGCTGTTCGGGAAGGTTGTTTTGGCCTGAGTGTATCATCCGGGCGCCCCCGAGATCGTGAGTTAAAAAGCCCACGTCTGGGTGACGTCAAAAATTGGGTTGTTATGTCACAGCGGCGCCGTAGCAGCGTTCGCAGTCTGTTGATAATGTAATGTTGTGACGCATAAACAACTGAGCGGTGCCGCTCCGACGTCGCAACGCATTCACCCCTTACCGCCTCGTCTCGGTGGTTGCAAGTCCGGCACGGCGTCGGAGCACATCGTGTGACATGCCACAGATATTTCTATGTAAGACGACGCAGCGACACCGCACCGCCGCCGCAACGCACCGTGTGTCCCTGTTCTAAGAGAGTGAGTATACCAGACTTTTGTCATTTTAAAACAGCTGAAAGTTTGTCAATCAAAAATCATACACTAAATGCCAGTGAACCGGAGACTCAGCTCATGCTCCTGCCATAAGTAAGTGCGGTAGCCAATTATGGAATTTGGACCCTGGTAGCTTTGTGAGGTAGTATATTTTAAGGATCCAGACCCTCAACCGTCTAAGTGTACAGTGTAATTTCTTTATGTTTTCCTCGATATTATCCCCGTCTACCTATGGGAACGGGAATCACGCGGGTAAAACCGCGCGGTGTCATATATATATATATATATACAATAATTATAAGAAATACACACCATCTAATTGTTCACCCAGTGGCAAGGTACACAATACGCTGGTGCTATCTGGATGGCAAGGCTTAACTTTTGGGCCGAATTAGCGCCAGCTCATGGGTCACATGACGCATGTATCAATTTTTCAGACATAGCATTGAATATTTTTTTAATTTTAAAATTAATTTTATTCTTAACTAGCGGACGTCCGCGACGTTATCCGAAAAATCCATCGTTCCCGCGAACCATGGATTTTTCGGGATGAAAAGTATCCTATCCAGAGAGAGAAAATCTATTTTCATTCCAAATTTCAACCAAATCGCTTCAGTAGCCGCAGCGTAAAAGAGGAACAAACATACTTACACACTTACACACAAACTTTCGCCTTTATAATATTAGTGTGATTAAAAATTCTAAAAATTATATATTTTGTTTGCACAGTTCTACATATCTCTCGGAGTTCGTGCGGGCGGCATCAACGACTTCGCTGACAATCCCGACAAGCCGTGGACGAATGGAGCCAGCAAGGCGGTGTACCGCTTCTACCAGCACCAGGACTCCTGGTACCGGACCTGGACCTCGCCGGAGCTGGTCGTGGACTCGGTCAACGTTTACGCTTTGTAATTTTAGATGTGCAATAAAACTTTAATGGAACTGCGTATTTTATTCTGAAGCACTTTTCTTTTTGGTATTTAATTGTTGTTTGATTTACTTTACCTAGGATTTTTTTTCTCACATTTATTTATTTGTCATTTGTTTTTTTTTAATTTTGAACACTGTTAATAAAATACATAAATTTAAAAAAAGCAGCCCTCAACATTTGTGTGCCCATGCAACCGGTGGTCAGGGATCCAGAATGAGCAACCTCCTCACAATACGCGCCGTTTCAAATTTTCAAGAATCACTCGCCTTCTCTATCCGAACCTTGATCCACCAGTTAAGCGAAAGCGTCATATGGTACTGGTCAAAGCTTTTTGCTATAAGACCATTGACTGAAACGACTATCGGAACAGTGATAGTTGACTTAACATTCCACATGGCGGTAATCTCTTGAGAAAGGTCCTAGTATTTTGATACTTTTCCTTTTCAGCTTTAACCAGATTACTTTCATGTGGAACCAGTGGCGTAGCTTGCCTTTGAGAGGCCCGGTATTAAAATTATTTGGGGGCTCAATATACGAGCGGCAAATCCCGAAAATCTCTTTATCAGTTTTTTTCTCTGAGAAGCAAAAGTTTAAGAGAAATTGTAGATTAAATTTTACTTATTTTAGGTCATTAGGGGGCCCCTATAGTCTGGGGGTCCTAAATCAATTTATACAGCTGATACGGCAGTAGCTAGGCTCCTGTGTGGAACTGTAATAGCGACAAATATTGCACGGCGCACTGACCGATTGATTACCTCCCTATATCTAGGAATTTATCATTATCAGCCTATTTTAACGGCCCGGTAGAGTGCCAGGCCTCCATTTCTTATAGGAGAAGGGATATATTGGCTTAGTGTTGGCGGGCTTATGTTAAATTCATTAAATGACCAGTATCCGATGTTATTGTTAATTATAATGACCAGCTGGCCTATTCACTATTCTGGTCTATAATATCAACCTATTAAAATAATCATTAAATCAATTGACAAAATGTCATTTACCCATTGTGTGATATCCACCAGTAAGCACCAGATGACATTTTTACATAGAATCTCAATTTCGCATATGTCAAGTAGTATACGTCAAAGATAGTTAATAAGCCTGCAGGACCGACAGCTTAACCTGCTCTCCGAACGGGCTTAGAATTTAAACGGAAATTTGTTTAGAAGAAAGAAAAACACTATAAAATCTCATAGCCCGACCCAGGATTCGAACCCAGGACCTCAGGGCGTCTTAAGGTAGATTTTACGGACGTTACCATTTACCACAACCTACAAACTATAACCGTACTAAGTTCAATGCTCAGACATGATTCTTTGTTTCTACTCTTTATACCTCTGTTACTACTTTAGCACACTACTTATTTTCGATTGCGTCATCACTTAACATCAAATGAAATCGCAGTCGTGCGCTTACTTTCCTCATCTGGGAATTCCCATATGTTGCACTAGTACCATCAATAATTTTAACGGCATTAACAGTTAAAACATCTATTCTGTTCTTGTGTTATAGGGAACGTTCATCCTTTACGCTTAAATCACCAATTACTTTACATAATGTTCGGCTAGGTTATTACATCCCTAGAATTACTATGCTATTGTTTTCGTCCTAGGGTATTACCATACATTGTACTAGTGCCATCAATAATTTGCAATGCATAATTTTAACGGCATTAACAGTTAAAACATCTATTTCTGTTCTTGTGTTATAGGGAACGTTTATCCTTTACGCTAGAATCACCAATTACTTTATATAATGTTCGGCTAGGTCATTATATCCCTAGAATTACTATCTTTTTGTTTACGTTCTAAGGAATCACCATAGGTACAATGCACTAGTGCCATCAATAATTTGCATTGCATAATTTCAACGGCATTAACAGTTATAACAGTTTAACGGCATTAACAGTCCAAATCCAAAGGCAAATTCATTCAATTATTTTTTGCGTGAAAAAGTAACAAACATCCATACATCCATACTACTTGATTCCTATCCATATGATTATTTGCATACTATCAATTTAATAGAATCATCATCATCATCACTATCATCATTATCAGCCGATAGACGTCCACAGATGGACATAGGCCTCTTGCATAGACTTCCAAGTACAACGGTCTCAAGCCGCCAGCATCCAGCGGCTCCCTGCAACCCGCTTGATATCCTCGGTCCACCTTGTGGGGGGTCGACCGTTGAACAACACTGCGCTTTCCCGTGCGGGGTGTCCATTCCGCAACCTAGAATAATTTGCTGTAATAAACAATTCTGGCAAATAAATTATATGAATTTCCTTCAATCAATAATATAACTATTGAATAGTGAAGAATATATATACTTATATAAAATTCAAGGTCAAAGCGGTCATTTTCACACAAAGAACCGATTCAATCACTAAAAACGGTTTCTCAGCAAACAATTCGCTCGCCTACAAAACCGGTTACGTAGTCGACTGCGGTCATGACCGGAGTTATCGGTAATGAAATAGGTACTT
Source organism: Bicyclus anynana (assembly GCF_947172395.1). Classification (NCBI taxonomy): domain Eukaryota; kingdom Metazoa; phylum Arthropoda; class Insecta; order Lepidoptera; family Nymphalidae; genus Bicyclus; species Bicyclus anynana. The sequence continues at coordinate 14,396,407 of NC_069097.1, read as the reverse complement.
CGATCAAAATACGGCTCCAATCATCTGGATGTTTTGACCTTAGTGAGGGCAAGTAATCATACGATTGTAAGTAACAGTGACCTTGATTGTGAACAACTATATAATTTCTTTGCAACGACATTGCGACATTGATGATAAGTAATTTTGTTAACTATAATAATGTTTGATTGTTTGTTTGTTTGCGAAACTCCGAAACTACTGAACCGATTTGAAAAACTCTTTCACTTTTGGGAAGCTACATTATAAAACAAAATGAAATAAAATTCAGTTATTTCAGGCATACACCCATATTAAGAAAAATACAAAAACAAAAATCAAAAATAAAATTAAAAAGTCAAAATAATATAGATAAAATGTCAGAATAATATGAAATGTCAGTAAAAAGCAGTATGGTCATTATTAATAAAGTCCGTCAGGTTACCTTACAATTTCCGTATCGGCATGGGCACTGTGATATGTCTGTCATAGCAGTGACGGACATAATCCTTATGTATGTTATATTATTATCCTCGAGTGAGACATACCTACTTACTTTTGCATACACATTAAGCAAACGCATATTTGGGTACTTTAGTACATATAGTACTTACTAGTATGGTTATGGTTTCACCTAAAATTTAGAAAGTGTAGCGTTACAATATAATTATAATGGAGAATCGTTCTTAAAAATACAATAGTTCAGAAAACAACTACAAAAGTATAAAACCTACATAAACGGGAAAATGTTTTTGCATGCCACATTTAAATGATTACAATATTATTATTAACAATAATGTTTATAAACATAACAATTTATTATATAACAGCTACGAGTAATATGAATAATTCGATCCAATCGTCAAAATAAAGGCACCTTATTTCTCAGAACAATTATACTGCGATAGCTGTTAGTCCAAGAGACGAACGTAACAAACCGCATTTATTTATTATTGTATCTATTGGACAAGCTAGACTTTGCGATCGATGGAGACGATGGTAGCAGGATTTTACGTTCTTGATGTCTTTTTCGAGTATACCCTTTTATTACGTCCTTCGTCCATTTTCCTCTATCTGTCCCCATTATAATGTCACTTTTCCTATTTTCTGTACTACATGGCTTATCTTTATGAGGTTATCTGCGGGTCCCATAGTTTTATGTTCAAGATGCTTCTTTCTATTTTGCGTTGGCAGACAAGGAGCGAATAAGCAGTAGTAGTTTGTAGTAAATAAGTATTGGTTTCATAAACTACCTAGGTACTACAAAAACGAGTTCATTGGATAAGTAATAAGTTCTTTCAAATACCAATCTTTAGACAGAAATTTAAAATTTAAAATATCATTATCATGATTAGTTTACGATTATGACGTTAAAGATTGAATTTTAATGGTGCATAATCAACATAATTTTATATTGGAATAACTAAATTATATAAATTAATAGAATATAATTTATATGCAGATTGGTATTTGGAGGCCAACGTCCACGTAATTACCGCCCAATTTCAGACTTCTATGAAGTCGTAAGAAAAAGTTATCCGCCAGAAATATTAGTAGAAAAAAGCGCAAAAATTCGGAGTGGCTGATCAGATCTTCATTAGCTATGTACCATTTTGATTATGTCATCTTTCTAACAACACGAATCACATCAATTTTTTAAATAAAACAAAATCAGTCCATTAGTTTTTAGTGATGTGCACAAAGTTACAATACGTACAAACAAAATTTAATTTACCTTCTCCAATCCAGATTCGTAATGAGTCTATAGAGTAGGCAATAGATTTTTGTATTATAAGAAGCGTATACAACAAATTAGCTCAAAACCTACGATGCTACAAACATATTACGTCAAATTAAAAGCCTCATTTTTAAGTCGGGGGTAAGCATAAAAAAATACTTAATTATTTTAATGTAATTTAATTTAATTATAGTCCATTTAAGTCTTACTTTTATTATGTATTTAACTAATTTCTAAGTACAATGAAAGGAGATGGTCCATTTCAGGCCACTCTTGTACCCTGTATCATTAAAATTTAAAAAATACAAGGATTTTATTAAAATTTATTAAAATGAATAAATGTAACTAAATAAAAAGAAATAAATAAAATTAAAATCCAAGATTTAGAGTTAAATCAAGATGGCGCCCATAAAGCAACTATCACATGACTATTGACAGCAAATGTCAAATCGATTACTACATTGAAAACGTCATCAAGCTGCCTTTAATTAAACCCGTATTAGTGTTGCATTTCTTGGGAGATAATGAATATTATTTCGATATAATTTTCTCTATGTAATTTGTATAATCAAAAATAGTTAAAAAAAATATGTTCTTTTATTTCCGTTAGGGTACAATGAATGATTCTGGGCTCCATACAATTTTGGACCATCTCCTTTAGTTTCAACCTGACAAATACTTTAAGCGGTGGGCTCTTAACTGTTGTGTACACAAGTCCGGCACGAAACCGCCATTCGATCGTTAGTCTATTATAACTACTGAGGAACATCAGTCTTCCTCAAATATACGTTCATTTTACTCAAATTATACATAATACTTTAGTTTTGTAATACGATGTTAACAAAATTGTTATTGTCAGTGTGTGTGTTACAATGTTTTACATTAGTGCGGTGTCTTGAAGTGCCTCCAGCGAAATTGGAAGCTATATACCCGAAAGGCTTGAGGGTTTCTATCCCAGGTTTGATTTTTACTTAAATTTTAAAAGAAATATATATTTTTAACTAACTTAAAAAAAAGGATTTTTCGACGCGTATATTTTTTTTAAATGTTCGTTACCTCATAATTTATCATTTATTATTATTATTAAATGATGAATGAATAAATTGTTGACTTAAAATAATTCTCAGTTAGGAGTTGGGAATTTTGTGGTGATACTATGCCTCGGAAAGCTCCTTAAGCCGGTGGTGGTCATTTTCGTTAACATCTGATCAATCAATCAATCAATCAATGAATCAATCTTTATTTTGTCAGAATATGGTACATTTACATAGGTCTTTTACATATATATATTTTTTTTAATTTTTTTTTTTATAAGTTAGCCCTTGACTACAATTTCACCTGACGGTAAGTGATGATGTAATCTAAGGTGGAAGCGGTCTAACTTGATAGGAGGAGGGTGAAAATCCACACCCCTTTCGGTTTCTACACGACATGGTTTGGCGGTACGACCAATTAAGAAAGCCACAATAGGCCCAGCCGGGGTTTGAACCCAGGACCTCCGTCATGTAAATCCACCGCGCATATCACTGCTCCACGGAGGCCGTCAAAAATTATATTTATGATGGTGGTCGTTTATGGATTTATTACACGCATTGAAACAGCGTGGTGGGTTTAAGCTCCATATTCCTTAGAATAAACTGATATCTACGAACTTACTCGCACACCAACTTCTTCTGTATCCGATGAGACTGACGTCATAGCGTAATAATATCTATTAAGTATAAAATTAATTCTGCATCAATGTCCTATAAAATAGAATCCCAAATGTCGATGTTAATAAGTAACTGGTTTGTTATAGTTTATAGTTTTCACACCTATGTGTGATTAGTGTTCTTTTATGTTTAATTAAATGTGATCATTTTACATCTATACTAATATTATAAAGCTGAAGAGTTTGTTTGTTTGATTGAACGCGCTCTCAGGAACTACTCCGATTCCGAAACATAGAATAACAGGGTCCGATTTGAAAATTTTATTCAGTGTTAGATAGCCCATTTATTGAGGAAGGCTTTAGGCTATATATAATCACCGTATCCCTATGGGAACGGGAAGTACGTGGGTGAAATCGCATGGAATCAGCTAGTAAAAAAAAGGGAAAAATAAAAAAGAAGGAGACGACCTGTAACCATACGGCACGTCAATTCTGTTTTTTTACAATCGCAATGACAATTAAAAAATGTATGAATGACACTCGATATCGACGCGTCACGTGATCAAGTTATCGATTGGATCTGTCGTTTCCATATTTTTTTTAGTTTTCGAAACGTTAGCGTTTGTAGAAATGAAATCAACGTGCCACAGGCTTAGCAGCATACTTTGACGTATGCTAAAGTTCATTTAATGTGGGATGGTGCGGGTGACAGTTCGTTTCACTCTTGAAAGTTTGCCGCGATTTACGACAATACTCGTAGTAAGTATTATGAACGCCATACAAGCGATTGTCACCGTACGCATGCTATCTGAAAAACACTTTAAATGACAAATACGAAATTGAATTTCTATGTAAAAATGTCATCCTGTGCTTACTGGTGGATATCACAGAATAGGTAAATGACATTTTGTCAATGGATTTGTTGTTTATTTTAATTGGTTAGTAATAAAGACCAAAATAGTGAATAGGCCTTGAAATGGACCGTTAAGATGGACTGATAATGAAGCCTCAATAGCTCAGTGGTAAAGGTGTTGGAATCATTACGGAGAGGTGGTGGTACGATGGACTATTGTCGTACTCACTCCTACAGTCTTCCCTGGAGGGAAACGGGAATATTGGTCATATTTAAAATAAAATGGCATTTTTTTTAAAGAATTTCGTTGCTTATATGGTTACAGACGATGGATACTCACTATTTGCCTTCCACGGCAAACTTAACGAAGAAATGGAAGGGTTGGAGGCAGGCCAATGGTCACGGGACATCACTAAACCCAAAGAAGGCCGATGGTACTTCAGAGACCGCGAAGCACGATTGGCTATTGGTGATAAAATTTATTTCTGGACTTACATTCTACAAAACGGACTGGGATACCGGCAGGATAACGGTGAATGGACCGTTACGGGTAGGTTCTTCTATTTATAGTAACGAATGATAATAATAATAATAATTTGATCCCAGTAAGACTCGCTCAACATCTGAGGCGGCTGGGGTTCCGTGACAGTTCGCTCGCATTCGCATCCAAGATGCAAAAAGCGGTCTTGCTGGACTCGGCTAGGATAGTCCGCTAGTTTCTCCACCTGTCGCCCTGACACCCGGCCGTTTTTTTTATTTTATTTTATTCTTTACAAGTTAGCCCTTGACTACAATCTCACCTGATGGTAAGTAATGATGTAATCTAAGATGGAAGCGGACTAACTTAGGATGAAAATCCACACTCCTTTTGATTTCTACACGACATCGTACCGGAACGCTAAATCGCTTGGCGGTACTTCTTTGTCGGTAGAGTGGTAACTAGCCACGGCCGAAGCCTCCCACCAGCTAGACCTGGACCAATTAAGAAAACCTCAATCGGCCCAGCCGGGAATCGAACCCAGGACCTCCGTCATTAAATCCACCGCGCAAACCACTGCGCCACGGTGGCCGTTTGGTCTCCCTGCCGGGGTGAATCCTGCGCCCGGTGTAAAAATATATGTATTTATGTAGTGTATATTTAAATTTACTTATTTTGCGTATTTAAGTAAGTTTATTTATTTTCCCTTTGGCTTTTTATATATATTTATTTTGTACCGGACGTGAGAGTTTAATTCATTTGGATAATAATAATATACTTTGTTACACCAAAAAAAACAAAATTTTAAGTGGAACACGCAACAGGTATGGTGTAACGACAGCCTTATCCCTTAAATGTTTTATGTAATGTCATGATAACCCAGTGGATATGAACTCTGCCTTCTATTCTGAGGGCATAGGTTCGAATCCCGTTGTACCCTCATATCCAAAACATGGACTGATATATAATCCTCATTATCTTCAAAGTAAAGTGGACCTAATCACTACCGTTTAAAGTTTACTTTACTTCCTAATCTATGTTTATAAACAAAACCTATAGTGTTAACCTAAAATTTATTGGTCTAATATAAGGACGAAGATAATTAGTAATTTGTTAACTATGCAAATATTTGCAGGTTATGTCGACGAAGCAGGCAACCCAGTCGGACTCGATGGCAGTCCTTTAGAAGCTGCAACAGTTTCTACAGCTCCCAGTATTCTCCCTACGACAGGACCAGTACCTGATAATACAAATAATGCTCCAGCTCCTCAAACTACCCCAAATCCCCCATCCCTTACTCCTGAAAGTATCTCAAATCCCCCATCCCTGACTCCTGAAAGTATCCCAAATCCCCCATCCTCAAATCCTGAAGCTTCACAAGTTGCACCAAATGAAGATAATACAAGGTATCCCTGCGAACTATCAGAATCCAGAACATCGGCACCCGGTTATGTCTGTAAAGGCCAACTCTTATTTGGAGACAACTTTAATTCACGTATCAAAAAGGGGAAAATATGGACACCAGAGATTAAATTCCCTGGTCCTCCTGTAAGTTTAAAGTAACATAACTATAAAACTAATAACTTGTATAAAGTTTTCAACTAATTTGGTAGAATCACTTCCAAATGTGTATCCACCAACAAATTATACGTACCTGTTACGTTTTCTTAAAAAATGATGGATAATTTCGAAAATACTTACCTTAAGCCAAATAACAGTGCTATGCAAAATAAGTTAATTTTTTGTCGAAACCGCCTACAAACCAATATTATAATAGAAAGGGATAATATTTTTAAGGTAAGGTAAGGGTTTTTTTTTGGAAGTTGGTTTAAAATGCATATTATTGACTGTCTGTGATTTCAAAATAACTGTGTTTTATCAAACACGAACCAAAAACACAAACAAGCTATTTAAAAGTCATGTTTGTCTGGGCTTATCTATGGAACGACTGAACCAATTTGATTCAAAAATAGAGGAGGGTATTGAGTAACATACACTTTTTATCATGGTTTTATTCGGTGTTTCACATATACATGGTTCCCACGAGATATGTGAAACACCGAATTTCGCGCAAACGCAGTCGCGTACGTGCGCTTATATTATACAGGGTCACTAGAAACGTATAGCGATATCTTTAAGGTGTGTTATTAGGGATCATTTGCTCTTTAGAATTGCATTAGGTTAAATGGGTCAAAGATGTACCGATTTCGAAAACAACGAGGGTCTTTTCTTTTTTTAAGAAATGTTGGTTACTCCATCAATATACATCGTTAGATGGGCCCCTCCATACTAAAGAACGTACAATTTTATGTTATTACCCAAAGACGTGCACGCACATCTTATTTTAGTACGTAACAAGCGCATGGTGTGAGGTGGAAATATAAAAATATATACCGTTTTTTTTTTTAATCCCTTAATTATGCCTTCGTGTTCATTTTGGAAATGTAAGAACACAACACAACATGAATAAAGAGAAATGTGTTACGACTGATGACGTATTCAATGTGAGTGCGAAACCAGAGACAATTCCGCGACGCTTTGAGGCCCATATATCGATCTACGATCGATGGGTTACTCTACTTCAAAATAGATTATAAAATAAAACTTTCCGAATTCAAAATATAAATGGCTTTTAACGAATGTTGTATTTCAGGAATACCCATTCAATGTGTACCTTTATGGGAAAAACGTAAAAGTGAACGATGGAAGACTAATAATCAAACCTGTTACCCTGGATTCTAAGTTCGGAAATAACTTCGTGTTTCAATCTTTAGATCTATCTCAAAGGTATTATTAATAATTTATTTTCAAGTCACGTAAAACCGATAAAGGAAAAACGCAGAAAATATAATCTCACTGGATTCTAAGATAAAGTTCGTGATGAATTTTAAATTAGGTTTACCGATCTTTAGTCGATCGCAAAGTCGGGTTTGTTGGAATATGTAACATGAAGATGGCTGGACTGATTTTTCTGGTTTTTGATTAGTTGGATTTGTCCCCGTCCTGTATAGCAGAATAACTAATTAAAGCAATGGAAAATTGACGAGAACCTTTCAATAAAAGTAAAAAAAATCCATACAAAATATTTATTGATTTCATGCCATTTCAATCACATCCTGTTCATACGATAAACCCTCCTTTATTTTTTTCAAATTAAATAACGTATATAATAAATAACGTGACAGGGTGGGAACAGAAGGGATATTAGGTACAGAATAGTAGATATTACAAAAATAAATTCCACGCAGACAACGTCGCGGGCGTCCGAAAGTTATAAATAAAAATGGCGGAACCTATACTACAGTCTTTCTTGATGAGTACTTACAAAGAAATTAGAAAATGAAGGTAGAAAACGCTTATCATTTCATAACTTATTTATTTTAAATTATGTATGGTGTGTTTATAAAATGTTATATAAAATATAATAACCTTATCTAATTGTTCCAAGCTTATTAATCAAATTTATTTTCAATAATTTAAGAACAAATATTTAGTAAAAAGTTATAAAGCATAATATTTTATGTCATCATTAGATTATCATATTATTAGATATCAATTGTTAAGTTGTAAGTCAAATGACGTAGGTACTGGCAGTCAGATGACGTACATACATATAGCACAATACGCCAGCCATACACGGTCAAGTATACCGTTTTGAAAGCAGCAAGCTGAGGGATGTGGAATAAATATAGAAACCATATCCATAAACTTATTTCAATATCTTATCACCGTGAGTGGCTGGCGATATTTTTTTTCATATTTTTACAAGTTAGCCCTTGACTACAATCTCACCTGGTAAGTGATGATGCAATCGAAGATGGAAGCGGCCTAACTTGTTAGAAGGAGGATGAAAACCCACACCCCTTTCGGTTTCTACTCGACATCGTACCAGAACGCTAAATCGCTTGGCAGTTCGTCTTTGTCGGTAGGGTGGTAACTAGCCACGGCCGGAGGCTCCACGGCCGGAGGCTGCCAGACCTGAACCAATTAAGGAAACCTCAATCGCCCAGGCGGGCATCGTACCTGGGACATCCGCCTTGTCAGTCCAATGAATAGCCTATGTCTTTCAGCTGCACGGGAGTAATTGGTACTAGAGAATGTCATCGCGCAGCATCTGAGTCATCTGGTGAAATCGTGCCGCCGATCGTTACCGCCAAACTGACTACGAAGAGAAGTTTCAGCTTCAAATATGGCAGGATCGAAATAGGAGCTCGTATGCCTTTGGGAAACTGGCTCATACCTGGTATGTTAAAATTTATTACTGTACCTCTATAATAAAACAGTATTGGTTTTCCATCCAAAAAACTAATAAACAATCTCAAAGTAGGATGACAGTTTTCAATATTCATAGTGCGACTATCGCGTAACCGTATGTTGGTCTGTCGCATTGTGGAGCGATGTCGCGGACATTCGGTCCGTGGTCTGTGCGCGTGAATATAGAGCACGGACGAATTCGTGACGATCGCGTAACCGTAAACGCGCTCGTCACAGTATGAAAACCTACCACTAGGCACACTGAACTGAGGGTCTAGATGCAGTTTGATAATATTACTATCGCGTTAACGTAAACGCGAATTTCTAAGGAATTGAAACAGCGCCATCTAGTGGCACTAATGCACAACTGTTTCAATTCCATATATATTCGCGCTTGCGTTAACGCGATAGTAACAGTATGAAAACATTGAAAACTCCCACTAGGCACACTGATAGAAATCGTCACGTAAGGCGTAAAGTTAAAGTAAGGCGAGGTTCAAGTTTAAACTATAGAAAAAGTATCAGTTTCAAAATTCTCAATTGACTTCAGTTGAAATTAAAAAATTCATGCACAGTCTGAAAGACTCCGATTCACCATGATTGCTTTCTTTGCATAAACGGAGTTAACGGAAACTTACTCATAGTATTTAAGTCAGGTTCTTCAGAAAGTAAGGATTTCCACGTGTTCGAAGTAGTAAGCGTCTTCTAGAATATCTGCTAGGGCTTTCTACTTTGATTGATCTTAGTTGTTCGATTTAAATGGTTTGTTTCTACAGAACTGCTGCTAGAGCCTAGAGATAATGTCTACGGAGACCAAAACTACGCCTCTGGATTGTTAAGGGTTGCCTTAGTCAAGGGCAACGTGGACGATTCTAAGAAACTGTATGGAGGACCTATATTAAACGATATACCCCCATTCAGGTAACTTGACAAGATTATCTTTACGAGTAGGTGATATCATACTAATATTTTTAATTTGAAAGTGTGTGTGTCTGTTTGTTTATACGTCTTTCACGGCAAAAAGGAGGCACGAATTGATTTGATTTTTTAGAATTTAAACTATCGTGAGTGTTATTCATATTAATTGATTATGAAACACGGTTCAGCAATAGCCGAGTATGTTCTAGCTTCGGGTACGACTCATTATATCCGTTTTGATAAGGCTTCTGTATTGTCAAGGGAAAAGTTTCTAGTACCTCGTAAGATACGTGAAGCGATAGAAATTAGTCGTCACCCGAATTTTAATCGAGGTCATGGATGGTTGCTGCCCACAGCGTGGAAACCGCTATTTCTTTCATTGTCACATACAACAAACTTGGAACAAGATAGCATTAGTTCGGTTTGCTTACAAGAAGACGAGTCTAATGAAGATGACATTAATGAACCGTCGGAGAGTGTAACGGAACCTTCACTCCCCACCACTCAACCCCTCTCCGCGCGCGCAATGCGTGCAGCAGCGCGTCGCGCAGCCGCTTCGCAGTTTGGATCGTGCCGCGATGCAAGAACCAGCTCATGACTAAGGGCCCCGTATGGGTTCGAAACTAGTCGGGCATACTCCGACGTAATATCACGTGAGTTTTAGCCGTGTTTCATAATCAATTAATATGATTTGATTTTTCTAGTGGAGTAGCTTATTTTTTTTTAAGGAAAAGCCTTATGAAAGCCATTTGACGTCCGTATTGAAATAACGGCATTTGAGTTTGTTGTTTTTGTTTTTTATTTGTTAAATATTAAATTCCCAGGAGCATCGTTGTAACCGATGGAGTTTTGTCTTCTAGTTAAATTTGCCTACTTTACTATTTTATTTATTGCTTATTCTTGGTAGATTTGCAAACAAATACAGACACGCAATCATACATTGAAATGAAATGAAATGAAAATTTATTCATAAATTTTCAAACATCAATCATTTTCATTTCATAAATTTTCATTTCATTTCATTTCATAAATTTGCAAACAAATACATACACGCAATCATACATTCTTTGTATTGTGAAGTAATGGTTCTATTTTGAGTGATGAAACTCAACTATGATCTTATAAATTCCAGGTCGCAATATACAAAGAAAAGGATTGGTTTAGACCATTGGAGTAAAGCTTTTCATAACTACACTTTAGTATGGAGACCAGGTAAGCTGTTTAAATGTTATTTGTTTTATTCTAACTGTAGGTATGCGGAGATTTAACAGATTAGTCGAATAAATAATTTAGGTAATATCGATAAGTAGCATTATCATGAGCCCATTTTTAACCGACTTCAAAAAGGAGGAGGTTCTCAATTCGGTCGGTATTTTTTTTTTTTTATGTATGTACACCGATTACTCAAAGACTGGACCGATTTCAAAAATTCTTTTTTTGTTTGAAACGGTATAGTTCCCATTTGGTCCCATTGCCATCATGTCAAGATCTGATGATGGAATCCTGGAGGAATTGAGGGGAACTTTCGAAAATTATATGAGTGTCTAGTGTGTTCGTAAACTTTTCCATTTAGTACTTTTAAGCACTACAATTTCATGATCGTTTAAAATCGATCTGATGATGGAGCCATAAAACAGACGAGGGAACTCCTCGGCGATTTACAGCAGTTACCTTGTGTTTGGGCTTGATTAATTTGTATTAATAAGAACTTTCCACATAGATAGGTTGTGACTGTCATTTAGGGGTTTGGTGATGAAGACCAAGGACAATTAAGGGAACTCCTTAACGGTTTACAGTAACTACCTTGTGTTTGGCCTTGATTAATTCGTATTTCTGAGAACTTTCTACCTAGATAAGTTGTGTCTGTTATTAGGGGTCTGATGATGAAGACCCCCAATTAAGGGAACCCCTTAACGGTTTACGGTAGCTACCTTGTGTTTGGGCTTGATTAATTTGTATTGCTGAGGATTTTGTACCAAGATTTGTTGTGACTGTCATTAGGGGTCTGATGTATTCGTTTGAGATGAAATTTTACACTAAAAATGGAAAAATAATAAAAATTTTAATAAAAAAATATAACCGACTTCAAAACCTAAAAATGTACCCACTAAACTAAAAAGTGAAAAATAACATCATAATATGTTCTACCTGCTGATCAGTATGAAGGCGGTGCTTAGCCGGTGTTGTCTTAATTTAAGCCATTTCTGACAGGACCACATGAAACTACACAGTGTGCAAAAGCTAAATCTATAAGATATTCTCACATGGCTTGAATTAATACATCACCGGCTTAGCACCGCCTTCATACTGATCAGCAGGTAGAACATATTATGATGTTATTTTTCACTTTTTAGTTTAGTGGGTACATTTTTAGGTTTTGAAGTCGGTTATATTTTTTTATTAAAATTTTTATTATGACTTGTGTGTACACCTTAAGCTCTATACATCCGGCCTCTTCTTACAGGAGAGGGCTTTTGAAATTAGAAACAATATGCTTCAATACATTGTTGAGCTTATGGTGATAATGATTGCTTTAAAGCGATCATTACAGATGGTAATGATAATGAGTAATACTTGAACCTTGCCCACGAGATTAACTCCAGAATGTTGAGTTAACTATTATTGATCCGATAGTCGTTTCAGTCAACGGTCTTATAGCGAAAAGCTTCGACCAACACCTTAAGAAGCTTTGGCTTAACTGCTGTATCAAGCCAATAACCATTACCTGGGCTGGGCAGGAGTCCTGAGTGAGGAACCTCCTCACAATACGCGCCGTCTCAAGAATAAATGCCTTCTGTATCCATTGGGATAACATAAGGCATTTATTCTTGCTCTCCAAGATACAGAGGAAATTATTCCTTTCCCATGGAGAAGTCTACTCGTAGTATATCATAACCTGCAGGACTTTATAATCCTTATCAGAATTTATAAGAACTGGAAATACTTTTAACAGCTGGAACAATGTTGATAACTACGTTTTTTTTTTTTTTTTTTATTCATAATAGACTTGCACTTGACTACAATCATGCCTGGTGGAAAGCAATGATGAGGTCTAGGTTGGAGCGCGCTTGCCTAGAAAATGCCTATTCACTCTTGTCTTGAAGGTGCACAGATCATAAGTGTTAGGAAACACAGAAGCTGGAAGGGCATTCCACATCTTCGCTGTTCTTATTAGAAACGTCGATGCGAAACGTTTTGTGCGAGTCGACTGGACATCGACAACAAAAGGATGCCAATTTGCACGGTGTCTCGCTGTTCTGTGGTAGAATGGCGATGGAGGGACTAGATTAAAAAGATCCCGTGAGCACTCTCCGAAATATATTCGGTAAAAAACCGAAAGACAGGCCACGTTACGTCGGTGTTGAAGACTTTGTAGATTCTTTCCAGTTAGAGATTCATCACCAATGATACGTCTAGCGCGACGATCAACTGAGTCTAATGCAGAGAGCTGATATTTAGCAGACCCATCCCATAGGTGACTGCAGTATTCCATGCTTGTTCGAACCTGTGCTTGATATAGGGTAAGAAGCTGTTCAGAAGAGAAATACCGCTTAACCTTATTTAGGATGCCTAATTTTTTAGCTGCTGTCTTACTCTCAATGCATTTCCCAAAATTGAGATTGGATGAGATCTTAACACCCAAGAGTTCAATACTGTCGCTGATGGGAATAGATATATTTCGGAAAGTGGGGGCCAAGGTGAAAGGGCTCCTTTTAGCAGTAAAGACACATGCCTGGGTTTTTGCTGCATTAAACTTTACCAAATTGGCGTCACCCCAGCTGGACACCATCTCCAGGTTCAAGTTAACGTGACTTCATATTTATAACTATGTCATTTGCTCAAAAAATAAGCCTGACTGCCCAACGTGGAAATGCAGCCAGTATTCTTGCCTTATACTTGGGCATGATTTGTATAGTATTAGGATAAGTTAGCTTAAGTTTCTTACTGTATTCTTTCTTAATAACTATGTAATTTTTTAATAATTTCAGACGGGATATCTCTGTATGTCGATGGGGAAAACTACGGTGAAATTATTCCTAGTCAGAGTTTTGCCGAGGAAGGCAAAAAGGATAATATTCAAGCGGCTACAGCATGGCTTCAAGGGACTCCCATTGCACCTTTTGATCAAATGGTATATTTTTTTTATTATTTACTACCGAACCCGGTCAAGCTTCGCTTTGACTTAGTTCCTATACCTACTCTAACCTTACCCTACCCTTATCCTACCCCTACCCTAACCTAACTACTCCTACCTTACCCATGCCCTACCCTTACCCTACACTACCCCTACCGTGACTCTAAAATGTTTGTATGGGAAATAGAAAAGGGTTATTTTTAAGGTTTTCCCGGCAATTATTCTAGTTTTTCACATCTTTTAAATCTTCCCTATACCTCTACAAACATTTCAAGACCAAGATAAAATGAATCCGTTTAGCCGTTTTCGAGTTTCAGCGAGACTAACGAACAGCAATTCATTTTTATATATATAGACAAGTAGGTATTGCCACACATCACATTTTGTTTCTAGTTAGTTAATAAAAAAAAAATAAGAATAACAGAAAATAAATTTATGGATATGTAAAAGTTACAGAGAGTCAGTAGTCTATCGTTATGACAGCATGTCTGTCTGTAACCCTTAAAAAGAAATGGTGAACAGCTCAACATATGCCGTACCGTATAATTATATTCATCATTCATGTTCTAGTTCTACATATCTCTCGGACTCTCAGTGGGTGGTCTCCACGAGTTCCAGGACAACCCGTTCAAACCCTGGGTCACCAATGCCACCGACGCTATGCTGAACTTCTGGGAATCGAAGGACTCGTGGTTGCCTACTTGGTACGAAGATACGAGCTCATTGCAAGTGGATTACGTGAGAGTGTATGCGCTTTGATAAGTTATATCCTTGATTGTTGGATTGTTCCTCACCTTTAGCTACTATGGAATTTGAATAAAAAATATAATGTTTCTAAATCTTAACTCTTTTCATCCAAAATTCCTCAGTGCCCAAGATAAAAGTCTTCAAACAGTGCATGTTGCCAGTGTTGATCTATGGTTCCGAGACTTGGTCGCTAACTATGAGCCTCATAAGCATGCTTAAAGTCACACAGCAGGCGATGGAAAGAGCTATGCTTGAAGCATTTCTGCGTGATCGAATCAGAAATGAGGAGACCCGTAGAAGAACCAAAGTCACCGACATAGCTCAACCAGTTGCGAAGCTAAAGGTGACAATGAACGGTGGGGTCCAACAGTGCTGGAATGGTGACCCCACACTAGGAAGCGTAGTGTTGGTCGACCCCCCACCAGGGGGCTGATAACATCAATCGAGTCGCAGGGATTCGTTGGATGCAGGTGGCTCATGATCGTGATATTTGGAAGTCCCTTCAAAAGGCCTATGTCGTGCAGTGGATGTCCATCGCCTGATGTAATGATGATAATGAAATCTAAGCTGGTTTGAATTTGTCGCGCACGTCCTCCTTCTTCCTCATATCCTTTTATCCTGACTTCTCGGTCATCGCTCGTGTTCCTTGCACAACATCAGAGGAAAATCAGTCCATCTGTTGTTTGTCCGTTTGTTTCGGTTGGGTTGTCTCCCAATTTTGTGTGAGAGTTTGTTTCTGTCTCAATTCACCAAAAAATCCTGCACAAAATGTGCTAAATAAATAATATGGTGAAAACTTACTATGTTAAATTCTAGGAAACTACGTAGGTGTATACTGGAATGGTAAGGAAACCAAATAACAGATGTCAAAGCGGTTCACAAGAATCATATATATAATTTTCTATTCAAGTCATGAACAGATAGCCAATACTAAAAAGTTAGATTGGGATAAGGTTTGTTTTGTATTGAGTATTTACCCAATGGGAGTAAAAGACCATGATAATAATCTATGACACATTTATTTAGATTGAACAGCTTTATAAAGCTGTAACTTTAACGAAGTCTATCTCCAGGCCTGGGGAAGCCCAAGTCGGCATCCATCGGTGTTTGTTCCGCCAGAAATTGAGGCTGGCTTTGGCATCAACGTTGCGCCAAGGCTTGGCGTGGCCGGCGTTGGTGACCACGGAGTCACTGAACATGGACGTGCCTCCAACTGCTAAACCCAGGGTCAGGTGACGCTAGAGACATTCCAAGATTATCATCGTTATCGTCCGTCCTCGTCACTTATAGTAGGGGAATGCTAAGCGTCATTGGAATCGATTAGATTTGGTAGATTAGATGATAGTAAGAATAAATGGTGATATACTTTTTTCGCTTTCAGTTACGTTATCAACCCATATACGGCTCACTGCTGAGCTCGAGTCTCCTCAGAATGAGAGGGGTTAGGTCAATAGTCCACCACGCTGGCCCAATGCGGATTGGCAGACTTCACACACGCAGAGAATGTTACGATGTTTTCCTTCACCGTTTGAGACACGTGATATTTAATTTCTTAAAATGCACACAACTGAAAAGTTGGAGGTGCATGCCCCGTACCGGATTTGAACCTACACCCTCCGGAATCGGAGGCAGAGGTCATATCCACTGGGCTATCACGACTCGCTTTCAGTAGTGGGGAAATAAGCTACAAGTACAGCCGGGACCTTAGATATTGGATAGAATGATTTTCTTCTACATTATTTAATAGGTCCAGACTGTTTTCTAATTGCTTTCTACACTTCTGGACTGAGCTTGTTTATTTTCTTTTCAGTTTTTTTATACTTTATGCAGTCGGGTTTTTTTATTTGTTTAATTAATTTATCTATACTAATATTATAAAGAGGTAAAGTTTGTAAGTTTGTAACATTCTTTAAATGGTAATCTTCGGAACTACTGGTCCGATTTCAAAAATTCTGTGGGAAAGGGATAGGGTACGGGGAGGGTAGGGGTAGGGGTAGGGTAGAGGTAGGGGTTGGGTAGGGTAGGGGTAGGGTTGGGGTAGGGGTAGGGTAGGGTAGGGGTAGGGTTGGGGTAGTGCTAGGGTAGGGGTAGGGTAGGGGTAGTATTAAAGTTGACATCGAATTTTACGCGGACGAAGTCGCGGGCGTCCGCTAGTTTATTATAAAATGATTTGGAATATGTAAAACATCTGAAAATATTAATAAACAGAAATGCTTACGAAATCGTGGTAATCAGGGCCGAATCCGGGGAAAATATCTTTGAAGCAATGCTGTATCCGCCGCATATCGGCTCGCGCATACACAGTGTCATCTGCAGATAGTTCTATTGTATCTGAAACATATTGTATTAACTATTTCACAGATGAGAAAGGCCCTGATCTGAACCCTGCCCTAATCTATATATATAAAAATGAATTGCTGTTCGTTAGTCTCGCTAAAACTCGAGAACGGCTGAACAGATTTATCTTATCTTGGTCTTCAAATGTTCGTGGAGGTATAAGAAAGGTTTAAAAGGTGAGAAAAATTAGAATAATTGCCGGGAAAACCATAAAAACAACCCTTTTCTATTTCCCATACAAACGTTTAAGAGTCAAGGGGTAGGGTATGGTAGGGGTAGAGTAGTGTAGAGTAGGGATAGGGAAGAAGTGCACATAAGTCAAAGCGAAGCTTGACCGGGTCCACTAGTCTTTTATAATTATTAAGAGTATTTCTGATATTAAGGTATAGGTTCTAAACCAGTGATTCCCAAAGTGGTCTATATCGACCTCTAGGGGTCTATGACAACCTGCAAGGGATCTACGTCAGCGAAAACAAATTTGGGGGTCCATGAAATGAAAATGGGGGTCCACGATAGTGGATCTTAACTCTTACACTGATAGTACCTATTTACTTACATCATACTATCTTATATCTTTATTATTAAGGCATCAGGTTCATCCTTCTCACTAAAAATATTGACTTATTGCTTATGTTTGTTTTTTTTTTTAATTAATATTCTGTATTCAATTTTATAAAGTTTTACAATAATATTAAAACTACGTACCTAAATATCTATAACTACATATTATAAAAATTAAAAAAAAATATATATACTAAATTTAAATTATATCTAAAGGCTCAGGCGTCGTAGAATTCGTCCGAATCGACGATCATAGGTAAATTATTGCTTATGTTATTTTACGTATATTTTACAAAACAGATACAAACTTTGATTTTGAGTAGTTTTAATTTAAATTCAACTAATAAATGTAATGTAACATGTGTTTTATATAAAGTTTTTAACACTAAACTTCACTACAGTTTGAGATTTACAGGAAATCAATATCAGGTAAGTAGGGGGTCTACCCAACATAGAAAACCATGGCAAGGCGTCTACGACACAAAAAAGTTTGGGGAACTCTGTTCTAAACTGTTCAAAAGTTAAATCAGTTACTAAATACTTATAGAAGTTTATTTACCTGGTGTCCATTTCAGTTTGTATTCATGAAAATCTTCAGTCCTATCGAAGAATATCATATAAGTTCGGTTGAATTCATGTGGTTGACAAGCACGATTCATTCCATCATTAAGAAAACTCTGTAAAAACTAGGAAATAAGTAAGACCAAACAATTCATATAAACACCAGCGGACGTGAAAATCAGTTTTTCACAAATACCACGGGAACCGTAGATTTTTTTGGGATAAAAAGTAGCCTGCACATTGCTCCATAACCTCCTATATCTTGCAATAAAAGTTTCGTTAAAATCGGTTGAGCCGTTCCTAAGATTGACAAACAGATTGACACATATAAAAAGCGTTGGCTCGACTAACAAACTTTGAGAAGTCGGATGCCCAAGATCGGCCAAAGTGGGCGAGATAGTACCGGAAAGCGGATCCCACTTAATGAGACCACGTTAGGGAGCAAGAAGAAACAGATAAACAGACAGACAAAAGTTTTAAAACAGCTTGATCGTGTTTTAGCATCGTGTAAATACACATGCTCTTGAGAAATAACTGTGTTTTGAAACCACAGACAGACATCTTAATTTTATTTATATGTATTATTATTTTTTTTATTATTACTAGTGCCTCTGAAAATACATATACATATGTACATTGTTCTCTGTTTCGAATATTAGCTGTTATATACAAACTGACAAACAAATATTTACCTCTTTAAATTATTAGCAGATTGCTATCTATTTTTACCATGAAATATTTAGATCAGAATTAATTGCTAAGCGGAAACAAAAAATCTATATATATATATATATATATATATATGTTCATAAAATGCGATTGATTGAAAACTTTTTTTTAATTACTTACCTCAACACCAACGTAATCCTCTGTAATTTTTGCTACCTTTAATATATTTGCCAAGTCTTTTTCACCGCTGTACTTCTTGAATAATGGCTCTACGAGTAATTCTGTATAAAATATAATGTTCTTAGTTATCAATATCAAAGGGCCTAGTGGCAGTTTGATACGGTTACTATCGAGTTAACGTAAACGTAATTTCTAAGGAATTGAAACAGCGCCATCTAGTGGCACTACTGCACAACTGTTTCAATTCTATATAAAATCGCGTTTACGTTAACGCGGTAGTAACAGTATCAAAATATTGGAAATCCCACTAGGCACACTGACCGATACACACCCCACACGAGTCAACTGTTTACGATGCTATCCGATTAGCCGGAATTATGCTAAGATGGCGTAACATCGTAGAAAGAGGCCGCATTTACCCTAAAAAATCCTAAGATCGCATAGGAGGAATCATCGATAGGATTCGATCAGTGATCATGCGACCATGTCACCCAGACTCACTAAAATTTAAATATCAGTTATACAGGGTGCTTGGGAGTATTTCTCATAACTTCAAGGTGTTGACAAGTCCACTTATAGGAACCGAACTGCATAACTATTTTTTTTGAACTAAAAACAAAAACGTATTATGTTCTTACAAAGTAATTCAAATAATTCCGACTATCCATGTTACACACGCAGAGATTGTCCGAGGATAGCTTGTTGCATCAAAATTAATTTATTTCGTTTAGTCCATCCATTGTCCGGTCTGTGTGTTGTCTTAGCGTCGAAATATCCAGTCAATGTCTAACTCCTATAACTAGACTATAAAATAAGTTGAAAGCATAACTTAAGGATACCTACCAGGATACCAGATACCTACTTACCAGGATATAGCCACTCGCCTCGGGGAAACTTGGCTCTTATGTGAACAATTCCGTAGGTGAAGGCGAAAGGCATGCTGGTCAGTCGACCGCTCACTATCGGCGGTAATATATCCGGCCCAAAAGCCACCTTTGAGCATTGCCTTCTTGTGCAACTAAAAATAAACAAATTATGTCATGATTCATCTTCATCATCATTATCAACCCATATTCGGCTCACTGCTGCGCTCGAGTCTCCTCTCAGAATAAGAGGGGTAGGCTAATAGTCCACCACGCTGGCCCAATGCGGATTGGCAGACTTCACACACGCAGAGAATTAAGAAAATTCCCTGGTATGCAGGTTTCCTCACGATGTTTTCCTTCACCTATTGAGACACGTGATATTTAATTTCTTAAAACGCACACAACTGAAAAGTTGGAAAGAGGTGCATGCCCCGGACCGGATTCGAACCCACACCCTCAGGAATCGGAGGCAGAGGTCATATCCGGCTAATCCGGCTACATGGCTCACATCATGTCATGTTTACTAAATGTTTATGTCATGTTTAATAACAGCCGTTTCCAATAATCTACCCAAGATTACGGATAGATAGCTATCCTCGATTATCAGTAACAGTCAAACTATCTTTACATAGTCAAACTATCTGTCAGTAGGTTATTGAAAAGCAGATATGAACGTAAAATCAGTATAAGCCAATACTGGTCATACGGCCGATAGTTGGCCGTATAATCAGTATCAGGAATCAGGAAGCCCATCAAACTTATTTAACGACCTATACCAAATCGTCATAGTATGCGCAGTTGCATTCATCTGGGTACTGATTAAGAGCACGCAGCGCGTCGGTACGATATGGATAAAATTCGAAGCGCAAGCGAGACGCTGAATTATGACTTTCACGTGAGTGAAAATCACGGAGCGATTGACGCGCGACGCAAATTTTATGACGTGGCGCCAAAACCATTCTTACCTAATTGCAAGTAAATTAAACAACATAACAAAAAACAAAATGGCCATGTTCAAGATATATAACTAATTTTCTATACAAAACAAAAATTTAAGAAAATAAGTTTGCTTTTCCTCAGATTGAAAGCAAAATGTGAGCAAAACATGTATTTTTAAAAAAAAATAAACTATCGAGAAAAGTTTTTCAAATTGCGTATTTTGTATAGTCATAACGAAGCTAACACTTTGAAATATCATTTACTCAAATATCAGGCTCCTAACTTTTCCAGAATCTGAGATCCAGAACCATTTGTAACCACCAAATTACATATTGCACACTCTTAAAGAGCCCAACTAAACTATCGGCCGATAGAAAGTCTGTGGTCTGCGGCGACTCTTACGGGTCAACCTGTATATGTAGATATGCACAGTACTAACCCATCTGTTAAATCAAGAGTTCCAGTTTGAATTGACTGACTGTTTCGCCTCATTAAGTTCTCTTGAAGTTTTGGTTCGATATGCAACTTTCCCTCTCGCACGAAAACATTAGGATCAGAGGTTAAGCTTTGGTATGACACAAATGGATTTTCCTGTAAAAACAAAGTTATATTTAATAAAAGACGTATAATAATAATTCAAATATTGCTATATTGTTTTCCTTAACATAGTTAAATTTGTGTTACTTATTTAAATAGGTGTAAAATAAATCTGGTTTGACTGGTGTTGAAAGATCGTATTTCACATACGTGATTATTTGTCCTGTATTCTTACGAGAAGTATTACTTTTAAATAAGTAATTTAAAATTGTCAAATATGGAATTGGTATTCATTAATTAACTTTTTAAATACCTGTTAGCCTATTTCCTGTTTTGGGCTTTAATGTCAACCCATTAAAAATAAAAACAAATCAATTGACAATAGGTAAGTATATCATCCACATACTATGATACAAATTACAAATGCCATCCGGCGCTTACGGTGGATATCCTATAGTTTGTAGATGACACTTTATTGTCCACATCAATAGGTTGATAATAATGATCATAATAGAGAATAGGCCAGCTGCGACTTATACAAAATGGTGCGTTGCTATATCAGTATCTTCCCAAAATATTAACAAAAAAAAATATGAGATACCTCCCACCAATCGCCTGTCATAAGTATAAACATACAATATACTTGTATATGTTTTCTTTTTATCGTATATTTTTGTTTTAGTCTTGTAAAGAGACATTGCTTCATATATACTCGTAGTAGACATTTTACATGATACTCAGTCAACGACATGCGCCCTGAAGATTTGATTCCCTTACGAGGGTTAAACATAAAACGCGAGTAATTAAATAAAGTATATACTAACAGGATGATCTGTGGGTATATATTGCTCGATCTGCCACACGTCTTCTTGGAGCGTGTCAAAATTGTCTTCGAATATGACGTCACCAGCGCAAACTTGTTTGCCACGGACTTTAGTGACAGACGGTAAGCAATGCGGAGGAGGAGCTAAAGGGTCTTGTAGAGCTAAAAAATGATTAATTAGAATTAACAATGTATGACGTGACGACAGTGATTGTACCATCATTTTGCGGTAGAGAAAACACCTCGAGCAGGTCCCAGGACTTGTGATCTTGTGTGTAGGTTTAAGAAATCCCTTTTTAATGCATTAACCTCATCTGCCTGACATGTTCTCCATGTCCACACTAAACAATTTATTATCAATGATTATTTTGATTATAACTTATAACATTATCAATTATTACAACACAAAACATTATTGCATAAAAACACTAACACGACTAGCAGCGTGACGGTGTCTCCGCTGCCTAACAAAGAACTGAATTCAAATCGTCAAATATCCTCTTATTTATACCATCACTGTGGCAAATATACAGAACAATAAAAGGGATGATGTCAGTTTTTCAAATTGCATTAAGAGTATGCAATAGTAATAGTAAAGCAATTTTGAAGAACTAACAGCATATCTGCGATCCTCGTAATAGCTTTCGTAGCTACAGGGAATTAAGGGTATATTTTTGCGGCGCTGCCACGGATCGCTGAAAAACGGTACTATACTAAATGGCGCGAAATAATGATGATTATCTTTGTTATTTGTGCTTTTATGTTCATACTTCATGCAATAAAAAATGTCACATCTAATGTAAGAAAGCTAAAAATGTATGAATTATCATCTAATTACGATAAAATAATTTTAATTGATTTAAAAAAAAAATATCTTATTGATTTTACTAACATCCAGACATTCTTCATTATTTTATTTAGTAATTAGTTAACATTGACATTTTTTTTTATTATAAACCCGTACGTGTCATAAAAATCAATATATTGAATACTAGTCACCATTCTAATTAATCTACTTGTCTTGTGTGTAAGAACCACTAAGTTGTGTTTTATTTTGGAAACGGGAACTATGCGGGTAAAACCGCGGGGTGTCTTTTAGTAAATAATTTCTGTACTCACCAGTCACTCTAAAGAGTTGATAGTCAGGTAGCTTTCCGGTGAATGTAAGATTGGCTTGTCCATATTCATTGGCTCCTGTTGGGAGTTCTTCGGGGATAAAAACGCCGTACCTTATCACCGTTCCTATATCTATAGGGACATGTAGATCTTCAAATATCCATTTAAATGCGTCCCCTGCTTGTCTTGTTGCAGCGCCGAATACTAAACCGATGTCTGAGCCGGAATTTATTGCTTTTTCCATATCTTCATAAAGTATAGCATTAAAGAACAGAAACTGAGTTTCATTTGCCTCCGCTAAAAATGTAACATTATTAAAACCAAAATTAGCATCCACTCAATGTAGTATTATTGAAAAAAATAAAACGGATAAGTGTCGGACTCTCCCATAGGTTCCGTAAGTAGGATAATTATAAATAGTTCAGGAATTAGAGTTTGATTTAATTGCAAATTATAAATAGTTCCGAGACTTTTTATTATACTTTCATAGTTCTATGTCGACGGATAGTACCCTATGAGTTTTGATACCCTTAAAAGTGTCGAAATGTACGTTTTTTGCTGAATAAACAGCCGTATCTATTTTAATGGAAACTTTCAAGTTTGAGTTTTTGCACAACTTTATTATTATTAACCTGACTTTAAATTTCAGAGTCTCAACTTGATACCTCCTCGCATTCCTGTAATAAAGGGTTTTACTCTTGACAGATAGACGGTCAACGAAATGATCATAAAAGTGTTCCGTTTTTGCCTTTTTGAGATACGGAATCCTTAAATTAGCGTCCGCTAAAAATGGCGCAATTAAAACTATTCTTCGCACGCCGAATGATGATCCCTGTGACGTTTCATCTGACAGTTGAACCATAGTTACGTCGCCAAGCTGTTATCTTATGTTATGAATGATATGAAATTGTTTCGCATCACTAATACAACTGTCAGTTGAAACGTCTTACGGATATACGTCACTTATTCGGCGCGTGAACAATAAAAATAGCGTCTTACGGCCAGTTTCTTCATCGCAAGTAACAGTCAAAGTAACTTCATAAAGCAAAAGTAACGGTCTTATTCACGGAAAAATAAAGTCTTCTTTACTGCTTACTACTTTTACTGTTACTTTAGCTTTACATGAAGAAACTGGCTGTTAATTGGTATAATCATTTGATGTACCAGTGATATAGGCACGAAATCCTTTTGGACGTAAAGCTCTTAAGCTGATTGCGATATTTGGAGCATCTCTTTGGCATTCTGTTAAAACAACCAGCATCAATATCACTCCACTCTTGACTATCATATTCGCATCTGTATGGAGGAATCGTTTCTTCGTTTCAAGACTGTGTGGTTCGAATGTAATTTGTTATGTTCGTAAAATCGATGATTTTGGGCCCGAAAATCTGAAATGTAGGTCATACTGTAAAATATTTTTTTATTTTTTTATTCTTTACAAGATTACAATCGCACCTGATGGTAAGTGCTGATGCCATGTAAGATGGAAGCGGGCTAACTTGTTAGGAGGAGGATGAAAATCCACACCCCTATTGGTTTCTACACGACATCGTACCGGAACGCTAAATCACTTGGTGGTACGTCTTTGTCGGTAGGGTGGTAACTAGCCACGGCCGAAGCCTCCCACCAGCCAGACCTGGACCAATTAAGAAATTCTCAATCGGCCCAGCCGGGGATCGAACCCAGGACCTCCGTCTTGTATATCCATCGCGCATACCACTGTGCCACGGAGGCCGTCAAATATATTGAAAGTCAACGTTAACTTCTTTTATTCTCCGAATACGGAGTGCGTTTGAATACTAATAAGCTTACACCACGCGACGTCGCGTGGTGCGGTAATGAATGTGACAAAGTTATCTCGTCCACTTGCAGGCTATATGTAATTATCGCACAAACATAGGATGCCGGACGGAGCAAGGCTTGCCTTATGGGTGTCAAAGTTGCAGCTCGCATCGCAAGATTTTTGGTTGTTGATTAGAAAATAAAAAATAATTAACTTACCTTTTGTTGTATACCTATCACGCCCAACAACTTCGTTACCAATGATTAATCAAGTTTAGTATTTTATTTTAATAGCCATACTTGTATTTATAGTATTTATTCCGTTTAAACCAAGTGATTTAGTGAGAAGCACGCAACAAACTATTAACCGGCTCATCAGCTCGATGTCTTTGCTCAAGGAAAACCTTGAACCAGTTATCATGACGTCATTCTATTTTGATGTTTTTGCATTCCAGAGTTCGTTCGCCCATTACACTGATAAAATGTTTATAGAAGTAGAGCGTGCTATAGTCAGACCTACCTCCCTTTATGAATGCTGAAAGTTTGTCAGCTTTTGTCCTCATCATAAGTAAGTTCGTAAGGCAACTACAGAACTTGGTAGTGGTTGCTTTCGGAGGTTTCTAGAGCTCAACCCTCAGCTGTCAAAGACTCAAAATTAATAAATATAGGGAAGGCAGGCTGCCTGCTTGCCGCCGTGAAACGTAGATATCGCACATGGGTGCAAATGCAAACATTTTTGCGTCATGTTTTTATGATTTGAGCTTTAATTATTGCTTGAATGGCGACCCGCACTAGTAAGCGCAGTGTTGGCCGACCCCCCACCAGGTGGACTGACGACATCAAGCGAGTCGCAGGGATTCGATGCATGCAGGTGGCTCAGTAGGGACTACCAAAGATCATGATGATCTTTGGTAGTCCCTACAAAAGGCCTATGTCCTGCAGTGGACTTCCATCGGCTGATATGATGATGATGATGAAAATAAAATAACATGAATATTTTTGTTTAAAATTATTGTTATTTAGCCTCATAAAGCTACAACTTTAACGTAGTCGATCTCCAGGCTCGGCGCAGTCCAAGTCGGCAACCATTGGTATTTGCTCTGCCAGAACTTGAGGCTGGCTTTGGCGTCTCCGTTGAGATAAGGCTTGAAGTATCCGGAATCGCTGATGGCGAAGTCAATGAACACGTGAGTACCCCCGGCAGCCACACTCAACGACAGCTGGCGCTAGAAGACGGAAACGTTTTAAACATGAGAGATGAAGAAAGAAACGGGCGTCCCCTACCTCGGGAGCTCCTCTCAGACCAACTATTGTATAGGACCTGCCTCGCTAAGTGTTACTTTTCTGTCAAAGTATATGATCAATGATCTAATACGATAATAAAAGCTGTCTCTATGGTATCGATGTTAAATAGTTGTAATCGTGTTCGTCGGTTAAAGAGCTCCGTAAAAATATCTTTTTATCTAGTTGAATGGTTTAAAAAACGGACAAAAACTACTAGTTTAGTATAAGATATATACTAAATATAAGCTCGTTTTCCTCAAAAAATGACAGACAATTTTGTTTGCGACTATAAGTGCGATACAGGTCCTTCTATAATTGGTCTGAGGGAGCTCCTCCAAGTGGCCTACCCTGCAGGCGCAGGTACTTACGCGACACCACTCCTGCGAAGAATAGCGATGATATCGCAGTCCGTCAGTAAAGCACTTATGGCAACGAAAATGGCGACAAGTGGGACGACGCATTCACTGAACTTGACACCAGGCCAAGCGAACACTTCGCAATCCGCTCATAACCCAGGAGAGGGTTGGAAGAACCCACCCGGAGGGAGATAGTTCCCTCGCGACGTACCCGGACAAGGAAGCAATGAGTTCCGTACCCCCGCCCGACTTCATCGGGAAGAGATGATCCACATTATCATGAAGAATTCCTTTACTAAAATATTTTTACTCGTAATCAAAAGATAAGTTGAGTATTTCTTACGTAATCGTTGAAATTAGGGATGGAGCCAGATAGCTCGTCCCTGATGCATTGGCTTATCGTCGTCATATTTGATCGTATATAGACATGGCTATCCACACTAAGTTCAACTTCATCTGAAAAAAAAATATTATTAAAGAAACATAATAAGGTTATAATTATTATTTTTTGTTACCTTCACTTAGAAGGTACTATTATTGTTAGAAGATTACCAGAACCCGTTTTACCCGCGTGCTTCGTGAGACTATGGCCCTGGTGATGTAGCTTTCTTATTTAACCGACTTCAAAAAGGACAAGGTTCTCAATTCGGTCGGTATTTTTTTTTTATGTATGTACACCGATTATGAAGACGCCTGGACTGATTTTAAAAATTCTTTTTTTGTTTAAAACGGTATACTCCCCATTTGGCCCCATTGCCATCATGTCAAGATCTGATGATGGAATCCTGGAGAAATTGAGGAAACTTTCAAAAATTATATGGGTGTCTAGTATTCGTACACTTTTCTTAGTTAGTACTTTAAAGCACTACAATTTCATGAAGGTTTTAAATTGATCTGATGATGAAGCCATAATACAGACGAGGAAACTCCTCAGCGATTTACAGCAGTTACCTTTTGTTTGGACTTGATTAATTTGTATTAATGAGAACTTTCCACATAGATAGGTTGTGACAGTCATTAGGGGTTTGGTGATGAAGACCAAGGACAATTAAGGGAAGTCCTTAACAGTTTACAGTAACTACCTTGTGTTTGGCCTTTATTAATTCGTATTGCTGAGAACTTTTTACCTAGATGGGTTGTGTCTGTCATTCTGATCTGAAGATGAAGACTAGTCAATTAAGGGAGCCTCTTAACGGTTTACGGTAGCTCTCTTTTGTTTGGACATGATTAATATGTATTGCTGATAATTTATACCAAGATGGGTTGTGACTGTCGTTAGGGGTCTACTAATGAAGATGACGGACAGTTAAGCGAATTCATCATCGGATTACAGTAGCTACGTTTTGGAATTTCTTCATACGGTTCAATATTGCCAAAATGTTCAGTTCGTACAAAAAGTATAGCTCATTAAGTTGAAACTAAAGATTTATATAGGAAACCACTACCTACTACTCATGCTGATGTATTCGTTTGAGATGATATTTTACACTAAAAATGGAAAAATAATAAAATTTTAATAAAAAAAATACAACCGTCTTCAAAACCTAAAAACGTACCCACTAAACTAAAAAGCGAAAAATAACATCATAATATGTTCTACCTGCTGATTAGTATGAAGGCGGTGCTTAGCCGGTGTTGTCTTAATTTAAGCCATTTCTGACAGGACCACATGAAACAACACTGTCTGCGAAATCTAAATCTATAAGATATTCTCACATGGCTTGAATTAATACATATTGAAATTTGGCTGGGAGGTGTTTTACAGTTGGTTAACGTCCATTTCAAACGAATTTTGTGACAGGCCAGAATTAAGTAGGTCTAAATAAAAGCTCCCGTAAGTGTATTAAATAATTTTTGAGCTACAAACTTGAAATTTGGGAGGTGGTTAACAGTTAGTGAACGTTTGTTGTAAGTAGGGTAGAATTGGGGGTTCTGCATCACTTCTCGCTTCGCTCGATTGATGCAAAACCCCCAATGTTTTTTATCGGCTGATGTAGAAGCCATAGCTCGAGTGAAAGCTTTAAGGTCTGCTAGATCATTTAAATTTTAAAATCATTTATACTTAATTTATTATTTATTGACTAAATTATGATGCTGGTGAGGTATGGATAGTTCTTATAAATAAAACAAGCATCTTTATGAATCAAAACACTTTATTGTTTATACACCATCTTTTTAAACAAGTTACATTTTTCAGGGCACAGATAGTTGGATGATAAATACAGCTATATACATCGGAATGTGAATCATACAATTTATACAATGTTAACAAACTAGGACATCCATTCTCTTCTAAATTATGTATGTTAGGATTATTTATTATATGTTTTAGCCATAACTGCTTTTCAACGCCTTTGCAATATATATCATGATTTTTTAGAATTGGTATTAGATGAGATTTATAGTTTTCATAAGGAATGGATCCCTGATGCCATAATATTTTTCTATTCCTTTCAAGCCAATTAACCTGTTTCTTTTCTGTATCTGTTAACCATTCATAGGGATATGGTGGTTTGATTAAAAAAACTTGAATCCGATCACTGTACACTAAAGCAATCTCTTTAGGTAGAAAGTAATTATCATCATTTTTAAAACCTTGAACATCCACAATGATTTTCATGATAGTTTTCGTACTATGTTACTCAGCGGTCTATACTCTACAAGACGATCATTTATAATTAAACAGTAAGCGCTGGTATTGCTGGGAATATCCTGAGATGTTTCAATTTCTAGACGAACATCAACTGGACCAGTTTTTAAATTTTCATTTTGCCTGGAACAGTCTATGACAAATAATGGGGCCTTTTCCTTAAATGTATGCAAATCAAGCAACGGATCGATAGGAAGGTTATAAAACGACTAGTATCTATATAATTTATTTCTAAAGAATCGGCTTGTTTGATCAACTTCATTATTATTTGTGACATACTTTTTAGATTACTCATTATTAAGTACTGCAATCATGTTTAGACTTGTCTATCTTGTTTGAAATTCTTGCATAAAACTTGTTAAATATAATTAAATCAAAGCATCATAGTCTTATTTATCAATTTCAAATGACTTCAGTATTGTTTCTTGTTTACCATACCTTGCATAAGGATGATCATATTACATTCTTACACAATAAGTTAAATTACAAATTAAATATTTATTCTCAGATCAGTTCTCGCAAGGAGCACACTGATTTTTCACAAACTTCAATCTCGTCTTCCTGGTAGGTAAAATATTACTATTATTTTACAATGATTTTACTATAAAAAGAAGTTTTATAGAAATATTAAATTTAGTTTGTGTTTCAGAATAATGGCGAACTTTTATAATATTGATGAAAATGATCAAATGATCAAAGCATGTGAAAACATTGACCCATTTTTTGGAAATTGTGCTCAAGATGTGAATGCTATACTAGAGAAAGAAGAACGAGATAGGTTAAAATTTATAACTGAACAAGAGAAAACGAAGTCACTTCAAAATATTAAACAGATGAGTAAACTATCTTTGAAAAGAAAATGTCCAAAGGTAGACAAACAAATATACATGTCAGATTCTTCTTTTATTATTAGAAAAAACAAGACGAAGGCGCATCATATAATCAAAATTGAAATTCTCGAAATAAACCATGGCGTTCAGGAAAATAATGTAAATAGTCAAGTAAGTGTGCAGTATGTAGTGACAGACAATTACGATAACATAATGTATTCAGCTGAAGAATTAATTAATAAGATTATGCAGAAATTAAGTTTGCCAGAATCATTGTAAGTGAATAGATTGTCATTGAAATTATTATTTTATAAAATAATTGTTTGATTACATAATAAACGATTTTAAAATTATATCTGATTTTTTTTTAAAGAGCATATTGAAGCCGTTGAATTATTATAAATAATAAGGAAAGAATAAGGAGTGGAACTGTTGTTAATGAGAAATAAAGTGACAAAGAAATTATCAAATAAAAATTAAGTTTATTTTTTCACACACATGCATTTCCTTATTGCTATCATAATATAAGGCTATAATTGTTATCATATCATAATACAAATAATATTAGGTTCTTGGAATAAAGATATAAAAAAACATCTTATTTAGATAAACAAGTAACTTCAGACAATATATTTTAAAATATAGTACTATAGTGTCCCCAGGGTACAGTATTATACATGTTTTTATAAATCTGTCGTTTATCATCATTTCCACTAAGAACGAGTTTGTTAAGTTTTTGCGTATACAACTTATGATTTTTAGATCGTATAACGTACATAGTGTCCCTGTAGGTTGTATCAAGATTTAAAATATCTCTGAATTTATCAATAGTAAGTTTTTTTGTAACAGGTTTTTTAACACCTTTAGCTTTCTTAATGGTAGAATTTAAAGTGTTAACACAGTATAACTTTGCTTTTAAGCCAATAAATTCCGTGATAATATCACCACCCATCTCATCTTTAAAGTAACCTGGTATTTGTTTATTAATTTTTGGAATATGGTATACATTATTTTCATGGAAATTACTAGTGTCAAAGTGCTGAATATGATGTTTTAAATCTTGATAGAAGTCTTCAGTATGAATTAAATACAAAAGGCTATCGGTATCAGTGTAACAAAGTTTTATTTGGTTTTTATACATTTTTTTCATTATAGAATAGTGAAAATTGTATAAATGACTTTTAGCTAGTTCTAGTATAGTGAAACCCACATAAATCGGACGATCTAAAATTACTCTTGTTGGCTGGAGTTGTATGGCTACAAGGCTCTCGGAAATAATTGCAAGATTTTTGAAATTAGGTGCGCTTACATATTTTTCCGCGCCACAGATTTTATTAGTATTATTACAATTATCTTTCCACACGTTTACTAGTTTAACATCTACTTGTTTCCTTTTATTTTCAATAGTTTTTCCGAAAATTGAATTATTTTGTTTTTAAAAAAGTCTCTTTCAAAATCTGATGTGGCTTTTTGTCTCAGTGATGTATTTAAAGATATATAAGGCTCTAAAAACTTTTTTTGTTCAAAAGCTAATATCCTATGAACCTTTAACAATATAAGCCCATTTTTCAAACATTCTTGCAAGTGAAGATAATGAATAACATATTTGTATTTATCATAGAGATTTGCAACCAATTTTGTGTTCTTACCATTCGATGGCATTGGGACTGACAATTTTTCTGCTGCAAATGGTAAATCAGAATGTTCATCGTGAATATCATGGGGATAATGAATATCTACTTCAAGTATGTATCCTTCGTCGCTATCAGGAGAAATAGAGTTTACATTAAAAAATAATATTTCATCATCGTTTAAAAATCTAAAGTTTTTATAGGGAAGTTGCTGCATCATAGCATAACCATACAAATTTACACAATCTAAATAAACTAAGAAGGAATTCATCTCTTTTTTATTATAATTTGGTAAGTACTTGTTATTAGCTTTCGCATATCTTAGCGAACATTGCGCGAGACCTCCTCTAATACCATTTTCTAACATTTGATATATTTCTACATCAGAAATTAAATCTAACTCAATATTTGTTAACAGCAGCATAGCATCCCAACTTAGTGAAGGTGATGAAACATAATGACAAGGATCAAGCCCATAATACTTTAAACTCATGGATCTAAATTTCTCAAAAATGTCACACAGTAATAAGACATCACACTTCAAATATAATTCAGTATATTCACCCAAGTTTTTAATATTAAATTTTTCCCACACAGTTAAGGCATGATTATAATCATCGTCTGTTATAGATTCCGATGTGAGTTTATTATAAAAATCGGACATATCAGGTAATCGGGTTTCCTCATATTTTTCCCAAGAATCTACATAGTCATAACAATATATTCCTTTTCTTAAACATAATCGGAATAAATTATCATCAGTGAAAAATGTTCGCAAATGTTTAAGCTCTTCAGGATTAAGAGTCTTTACCAAACGATCTAAACTTGAACTCAAAAAATTAAAGGAGTCTATAAATTTTAACTGAGCCGCATTCTTATTATCAATTGGAAAAAACTTTGTAAAAGAAATGAATTTTTCCTTATTTTTTGGAATTAAATTTATACGCCCGCATACATTTGAAAGTTCATTTATAAATAAATGACAATCATATCCAGAAAGGTTATGGAATACTATAGGTATAAAGTTGCATTTTTTATAATTTAAATTGCATGAGTTATGTGCAGGACCTCGATATTTACCTGTAAAATGATCATGATCATAAACTTTATAGTCAGTATGAGAAAACATATTTTTACAAATATAGCATAATGTAGCACTATTATGGGATATCTGGTCTGCATCGGTAAGCGGATTCATATCTTTATAAACATTTAAAATTTTGTATAACCTTTCTATGTCTTTCGAAATTGAATCCACAAATTTTTTTGCACAGTTCTGCCCTCGATATGAAACAAAGTCGTTCAATTCAGGGTTGGATTCACAACATATATAATAAGCGAAACAAGTAGCTTCATGAATCTGAACATTTTCCACATGCTCACTTTTACTTTTGTCAGAATATTCTCTAAGTAAACTTTCAAAATCACCGTAAATAACTACTGGGATTTTTTGAGTCCTTTCAGGATTTGAAAAACGAAGCTTAGCATTTACTTCTGGAAGAACTGTTTGCATTCGAGCACATTGATGAGTATTTAATTTGACTTCAGAATCAAAGTAAAGAAAACATTCATCACATAAGTGAATTTTACATTTGTGTTTCGTAAGTTGCTTGTGGACAAGCCTTTCAAAATTTTTGATCAAAACAAAATGACTCTTGTTTTGTTTACTGATAAATAATAAGTTAACGTGAACAAGATTTCTTTGCAAAGTTTTGTACAAAGGGCCGGTTACAGTATTATTTTTTTCTAAGCCATAAATATTGATGCTTATATCTTCATTGTGTCTTTCAAAACGTTTTATATCTTCGAATGTTGGTGGAAATGACATACCGCTTATATTTAATACTGTAGAATAATGTGGATAAGATGAAGTTCTATTTGGATTACGTTTTGTTGGATACATTTGTGCTATGATACACCAAAGAAAACAGTGACTGTCTTTGTTATGAATATTAAGACATGACTTCGTTCTGATAATACTTGTTGGTAAACTTAAGTACGTGCCTGCTCTCAAGGGATTATATTTTGCTATATTTACTTCTAAATGGTTAATTGACTCAATTGTCCAGCCAGACTCGGATAACTCGAACTCTGTGCATTTGCTTATCAAAGTTTTGGAGAATTCTTTAAAAAGAGCATATAAATCGGTGCTTTGAACTACAACTGTATACTTAGTATTAAAAGATTTTAAAGAAACTTCATCATTTTTTGGAAGTTTGTATAATACAAATAATTCCAAATTTACCTTGATCGATTTATGTTTTATGAGTAATGTTTTAATTATACTGCAAACAGTGTTTAAAATGTTTGTTAAAAAAAGTTCTGGTAAAATAATGCTTGACGAATACGGATTAACTCTATAACTCGCAATCCTATTTTTGAAAGCACTGGCTATCAATTGCACATTATCAAACTCAGTTCTAAGTAAACAATTTGTTTTATGAATGTTACTTTTCTTATGTGATGAATACTTTGATACGTGCACGTTACAGGCCTGGCAAAACTTCATGTTAATTTTTACACTTTTTTGACTTCTCTTACTTCGATATTTTTCTATTTAAGTAATATCAAATTAAACCTCTATATATTTTTAAACAAATGTGCAATAGTAATATTTTTAATTCAGATAAAAATATACACAAAATAATGAAAAATGTATAAAATAGACAAGTGTTTTTCTGTATAGAGATTTAAATTCAATACTTAGTAACGTATACTATACTATTTTATACTGAAATGAAAATAATATCTGTCAGTAATTTTAAAGTTCAGATATCAGGCTTCTGATTTTTTTAGTTTTGATTTCAGTACTTATTTTTTCATTTCTGCTATTACTCGTACTGTAAGAAAAACATACATAAATCAAAGTAAAAAAAATAAAATCGATTCTATGTTCAATACGGAACTTATTATAGGTTCTTATATTTTTAATATGAACTTAATGAAAACAAATATCTGATATGATTCTACGAATTCAGATTTTTGTTTTTATATCTGATTTTTAGTT
The DNA here is from genome assembly GCF_947172395.1 of Bicyclus anynana. Classification (NCBI taxonomy): domain Eukaryota; kingdom Metazoa; phylum Arthropoda; class Insecta; order Lepidoptera; family Nymphalidae; genus Bicyclus; species Bicyclus anynana. The sequence goes on along the minus strand of NC_069097.1, from coordinate 14,361,528 downwards.
CAGATTTTTGTTTTTATATCTGATTTTTAGTTTTTAGATTCGGATTTGAGTACTTAGTTTTTCATTACTGCAATTGCTGTAAGGAAAGATAATCAAATAAAATTAAAGTGAGATAAAATTTAAAAAGAAATGTCTAAATGTTAGTATTTAATTTCAGATTTTTATTTTTATATCTGGTTTTTTTTTTTTAGATTCTGATTTCAGTACTTATTTTTTAATTTTTGCAATTACCTACTGTATAAGACAATAACACAATCAAAAGTAAAACAAATATATAATATTGATTCTAAAAATAAATTTTTATTCAGAAATTATTAAAGTAAATATGCGTAATAAAAGCGTATTTTTTAAATGAAAAATAATAAAATAATAGAAACAAAGTAATCTGATAATTTTGATTTTGATTCAGATATTTTTATTTTTATAGTTGGTTTTTGGTTTTAAGTTCTGATTTTTAGTTCTTAGTTTTTCTTTACTGCAATTGCTGTAAGGAAAGACAATCAAATTAATAAAAAAATATCACAACCTCTAACTTGGTAGTTTCTTATACGAGATGAAAATTGAAAAATAATAAAATAATAGAAACAAAGTTATCTGATAATATTATTTGAATTCAGATATTTTTGTTTTTATATTTGGTTTTTAGTTTTTGGTTTTAAATTCTGATTTTTAGTTCTTAGTTTTTCTTTACTGCAATTGCTGTAAGGAAAGACAATCAAATTAATAAAAAAATATCACAACCTCTAACTTGGTAGTTTCTTATACGAGATGAAAATTGAAAAATAATAAAATAATAGAAACAAAGTTATCTGATAATATTATTTGAATTCAGATATTTTTGTTTTTATATTTGGTTTTTAGTTTTTGGTTTTAAATTCTGATTTTTAGTTCTTAGTTTTTCTTTACTGCAATTGCTGTAAGGAAAGACAATCAAATTAATAAAAAAATATCACAACCTCTAACTTGGTAGTTTCTTATACGAGATGAAAATTGAAAAATAATAAAATAATAGAAACAAAGTTATCTGATAATATTATTTGAATTCAGATATTTTTGTTTTTATATTTGGTTTTTAGTTTTTGGTTTTAAATTCTGATTTTTAGTTCTTAGTTTTTCTTTACTGCAATTGCTGTAAGGAAAGACAATCAAATTAATAAAAAAATATCACAACCTCTAACTTGGTAGTTTCTTATACGAGATGAAAATTGAAAAATAATAAAATAATAGAAACAAAGTTATCTGATAATATTATTTGAATTCAGATATTTTTGTTTTTATATTTGGTTTTAAATTCTGATTTTTAGTTCTTAGTTTTTCTTTACTGCAATTGCTGTAAGGAAAGACAATCAAATTATTAAAAAAAATATCACATCCTCTAACTTGTTAGTTTCTTATGCGAGATGAAAGTTAAAAAGAAATATCTGAATGTTAATATTATATTTCAGATTTTATTTTCTGATTTTAAAATCTGATTTCAGTACTTATTTTTCATTTCTGCAATTGCTGTTAGGAAACACAATGTATAGGGTGAAAATATAATACTTATTAAAATATTAATTAAACCTGCAAAGTCATAGGTTTATTTTCAAAAGACATTATACGGGTACAAAATAGGTTGAACAGGTGAATATTCTTCTTTCACCGCTGTGACCAGCTTTGTTACAGCACGCCACGTCGCACTATCGCCTTCCACAGCTGACTTGCATGTGATGAGCGCGCGCTTCCATCTATCAGCGCCCTGGGTCTCAGCTTCGCGTGCGTTGTATACCCGTAGTTCAATATAATATTCTCCAGTCTTCGTAGGGTCCGCCCTCTGCAACGTGTAGCCCGTGCCCACGCGGCGAGAGAAATAACTTCGTAAAGCCGATGCTCTAATGGGCTCGTTTTCTTCCTGAAATCAATAAATAAATAATAAATATAAGCGCACGATTTCAATAGAAATTTTATAAGGCTTTGTTTATTTTATGATGATAATATTAGATAATTAATAATAGCTAAAAAGTAATAGTAATGATGACCATTAGAATATTATCAATTTGTATTACTTTATAATAACCCAATAACCGATTGACTTTATTAATACGATATTGTGCAAGTCGAAAATACCTATGTAGGTAAGTATTTAATCACAACTTTAATAAAAAAAAACTCTCTCTCTACAATTTTAATAAAAAAAAAAACAAAATTACTTGTTTTTTTTTTTTCAAGTTACATATCACTGCAGATATGAATTCATGGATAAGTGATACCTACATAATACTTGAAATTCGACTTACCTCTGAATCTAAAATTTGTCTTCTTTTCTTAATTATTTTCGATTGCTCAGGCTCGGAGTCCGAATCCGATTGTAAAGCCTTCTTCTGCTTTTGAGCGGGCTTTTCGGCTCGAGGAGGCTTCTTAGTTGTTTTTTTAACTTTACTTTTCTTAACTGACCCACTCTCGTTATCCGAGTCGAAAGGGTTTCCGCTTACAGTCGACCTGGAATCAAAGATAAATACTTTTATAATATTTAAACACATCTCGACGTTGGAAGACATCCTTGTTCATCATACAAACATTTTCCAGTTGTGGGAGTCGAACCCACTGCCTTGGTTACAGAAGGCAAATTGAAAATACATTTCACACCTATTACATGAAAATATTTGATCTATTTTAAATAATAGTTAATCGAGTTCACAATTATGTGCTAGGTATATAAAAACAATAAGGACACTTACATACTTACAGGTTTTTGGTGCTCTTGACACTTCAGTTGAAAATAACAGAAATGGTTGATGTCGCTCCCGCATCTCTTTTTATACAATGCAATCATAAGCCCACATTCACAGTAGCACTTTAGTAAAAATCGAGTATTATTTTCTTGAACTCATATTTAATTATCGTTCTTATGAATGCTCTAGATAAAGACTAAAATGTAATAAGTGAAGCTTGACAATGATGTTCACACCTTTAACTTTCCTAATGTGGTCTGGCGTCAATCCGTCGCGGATATCTGAGACGAAATTTTTATATGGCAGTTGCCAGCGACATTATAAATTATAGACATGTTACGTGCCTACAAAATCATCGCAAAAGTAGGCTGAATTTAACCACTCCACTGAGCGCACGCATGAATTATTTTGTGTATTCCTTTATAAATATTTGTGTATACACAGTTTTAAAATTACTAAACAAACAACTCGACATTGTATATGTATAAAGTTACTTAAATAAATAATGGCTACATTATTTATTTAAGTAACTTTCGTTGTATGTACTATGCGACTCAATGGAATGCGGTCAATACGTTTTTGGTCAGCTCAGTTTTCACGCGCTAGTGACATGTCTCTATTATAAAATCTTTGGCAGTAGCATTATTTAACCATAGGTGTCGCGGTTCTTATTATAATGGTTTTTAGTGTTTATAGTATAGAAACCAAAAATCTTAGAACTTTCAATTTTTTTCATGATTTCTTTCATTTATTTATTAAATATTCCCATTTTGAAGTGAAGTTTATTTATTGCATTACAAATTACATCCATTAATAATTTTAAATTTAAAAAATCATTAGGCATAATATGGTTCTAAATATTCGTATATTGGTTTTCTCTGTTTGCAGCATGAAACTGAAAACATCTGAACTCTTTCACTTATAATATATTTTTTAAAAAAGTATGTAGCTGATATTTTATAAAGTACCTACTGTAGGATATTTATATATAACATGTAATAAGAAAGAAAAATAACTATTAGCACGCTAGACATTCATCTTAACCAACGCAAATTTGCAAGCATTTCCAACTGTAACATTAAGCTACTTACTACGAGTATATTTGTACAGAGATGTCGTTTCATCCTGAATACCATAGTTATGCTACACAAAGTGCACGCTTAAATAGTTTTAAAACTTGGCCCCAAGATTTAATTCAGAGCCCTGAAGAAATGGCGAGTGCCGGTTTTTTTTATACAGGTATAAACGATGGAGTAATTTGTTATTTTTGTGGAGGCAAGCTCAAGGACTGGAGTCGTGAGGATCTGCCGTGGTCTGAACACGCTCGATGGTTTCAGTTCTGTCCCTATGTTTTACTCATGAAGGGTAAAGAATATGTTCAAAGAGTTATCAACGAGTCATGTGAAATAACTGAAAACCATGAAAGGTGTGCACACAATAATAAAATATGTTTAAAAGCTGATGTCAATGAGTCTGTCGAATATGTGAAAAAATCCAGACTTTTCTGCAAAATTTGTTTTGACAATGAAGTGACGGTCTGCTATAGACCTTGCGGTCACGCTATAACATGTGCAAAATGTGCACTATCTTTAAATAATATGCTTTGTCCAATATGTAGAACAGAAATCGTTAATGTGATTAGAATTTATTTGTCATAACGCTTAAGCAGTGAAAAATCAGTCTATGTCTTTACACGCTTTATGTTTAGGTTTGCATCGACATAACGTGCAGTGTAAACCTAAAAGAAATTTTATTTTAATTGTTCAGATCGATCGCGTGTACGATATCCAATGAAACATTGTAATTTTATTGTGTGTTTCAAGCATCTGACTAAACATAATATCAGATCTCCGATGCGCTATTCGCGCGGACTAACGCATGTGTAATGGGATCGGGTATTGTGATCATTAGTAAACCATATTGGGGCTTCTACATCAGCCGATAAAAAACATTGGGGGTTTTGCATCAATCGAGCGAAGCGAGAAGTGATGCAGAACCCCCAATTCTACCCTACTGTTGTATGTAATTGAGATATTTTTTTGGATTATTCATTTCAAATGAATTCGCGTGGTACATATTTACTCTCTAGTTTATCTTTTATCAGATAGATATCAAGCAAGAATAAATAAGTACATTTTCAAAAACTTTAAAACGCGTAAACAAACGTAACAAGTCCATTAAAATAAACATTTTAATGGACTTGTTGAAATGCACCTAGTACTTAACCTATTTTAATAACAAACTAAACATGAATTTTAATTTAATTTAATTTAATTTTGAATATTTCAAAATCAATATCACTTTACCTGGCGTCCATTTCAATACGTATTCGTGAAAATCTTCTTTCCAATGCTCGTCACGCATGATTCGTCTGATCAGTTCTGGACGAACGTCATAACAACTTTTGTTACTTTCGAGATTCTGTAGGAACAATGAAAAAATTATATTATTTAATTAAATATATTGAAGGAAATAAAAAAATATTTTTAGCTTCAGTATCGTATATAGCCCCTCAACAAAAATTTTGAAAATATCTTCAATGTACAGAATGTACAAAATGTACAGAATTCGTATTATAGGTATAGATTCTAGATGGCGCTAGTAGTACTCTATGCCACGGTAACGTTTGGTGTTACAAATAATATAAGTTAAATCTCAAATTGCGAATAAATGTATAGAATTCGACCAGTTTTATTATAAGTTTAGATATAGATAGATATAGAGTTATAGATGTTTTTATACCTAAAAGCTGACCGACCCGAATTTTTAGATTTGACAAAATTATACTTATAATTAACAATAACAATATTTTACTATGGAAGAACAGTGTTTAAATTAAGTATTTAAGAAAATTAAGAAACTGGCCACTCCTCCGATTTTTTTCTTTTTCTTTTTTTAATTATTTATATATATATTTATTTTGTAATTTTTTACTATTTTTACTAAATTTACTAATAATTTTTTGTAACTCTATGGTAAATTCATCCTGAGTGACCATTTAACGGTTTCACTTTTATGTATACCGAAAAATAACACGTTAAATTGTAGTCAGTATTCATAGTTCATAGCTTGGATCATGCCGCGTTGCAAGAACCAGCTTATGACTGGTATTGGTTCCAAACTAGACGGGCTTAATTCGACGTTTTATCATGTGATTGTGAGCGTTAGCGATATCTTAAATTCTAAAATAGCCAACCGATTTTTCATGTTCATATCAAGGAATAGACCCCATTTTATGATAATCCTTGAAGTTCTTTAGCGATAAACCTATGCCTTTAGTGTAACTAGTGAACAATATCGCGTTCTGTGGCCTAATTCACTATTATTAAATAAATTTTAAATATTTGGCTCGCCCTAAAACACCTCATATATTATAATGGGTTTTTTTTATTCCTCGATTTGGACTCGGCGTGGCAGCCTAGATTTATTTATTTTAGCCTGAATTTTAATTTTTGCAGCCAATGTGGCAATGTATACCATGACTAGATTGAATTGCGCTATTTAGTAAATAAAGAAACCCTTTTGTCGATGCCAAATTTTCATACCAGTTTTCAGAACCATCAAACTATTAAAACACGCACAATAAGTACATTTGTGACGTGAAACTATATAAAAATTTAAAAAAATATATTGATTGAAAGATGAAATGAGTAATGGCTGACCGAGCTAAATAGTAAAAAGGTACTCTTACATAAATGTTTGAAATAAATTCGGTGATAAGTGACACCTTCATCACAGCCGCTAACTCCTTTATGCCATCGTATTTTTTTAAAAAAGGCTCAACGAGAAAATCTGTAATGTGTATAAAGTAAAATCATTAATACCTATACTCAAAATCATGTGCATTATTGGCATTAGGCTACCAGTCCACCGAAGCGGAGCGACGGAGCGTAGAGGAGAAACGGTCTAACAGTGGAATTCATAGACAAATTCTCAAACAAATAGAGGTTAAATTCGACACTCAGTGGCTGAATGCTTCCCTAGGGGTGCCCCTACAACGTCTATGAATTCCACTGTAAGTATGAGTTTGCGTCCAGGTGACATGTTGCTACGATGAAGTTACTATACTAAAAAAAGCTATATACATCTCGATTAACTAAGACTAAATTTTGTTTTGACATGTATAATTTTATGCTTATTTCAAATTTAAATTGTATCACTAAATTAAAACAATTGTATGATTGTGGGTAAGTAATATATACTCAAACAATCATATAAATTGTAAAATTTGCGCGCCATTTATATGGCAATACACTGTGACTTTATATTTTGTATGTCCATCTTGTATATTTATTAAGTGTATTAAGGCAAATAAAGTTCATTTCATTTCATTTCAAAGTTCATTTCATTTCATTTCATTTCAAGACTAAATTATATTATTTAGTCAGTGGTTTCAGTACCATTGATATTGAGTTGTGTGCTAGCAATGAGTATGGTACTTCACTTCATCATAAACAGCCGATGGACGTCCACTGCTGGTCTTTGGCCTCGTGCATGGACTTCCAAACTCAACGTTCTCGAACCGCCAGCATCCAGCGGTTTCCTACATCCTCGGTCCACCGAGTGGAGGGTCGGGTTTCCAGCACTTTGGGACCCCAACATCAATCAGCTCTTCAAACTATGTGGCCTGCCCATTGCCGCTTCAGCTTTGCGACTCGCTAAGCTATGTCAGTGACTTAGGTTCGTCTGCGGATCTCCTCATTTCTGATTCGATTACGCAGAAAAACTCCAAGCATAACTTTGAACCTTCCAATAAATTCCATAATTAAAGACCAAGTCTCTGTTCCGTAGGCAACACGCACTAGATCCCGGAGCATCCCAATATGCACTGAGGGTGGCCACCGAGGGAGTTTTAGTGGTAAGTCCCACATAACCCGTCTTGTCCCCCAATAAGTCGGGTATCTCACAAAGAGATTTCCCCCCCGAAAAAAAAAAAAGGCAACACGCACTTTTCGAAGACTTTCGTCTTCATGCACTGAGGTATTTTCTCGAAGTTCGACGGTACAGCTATTTCTCGAAATCGGACCTACCTAACCAGACTTGTGTGTCCTAGGTACACAATTTCGAGCGAAGAGTCCGCAACAATAACTGGACGGAGTAGTACATGACACGATCTTCGTCTTGCTCATGTTCATTTTAGGCAAACATGTCGAGAAACTCTGCTGAGGTCGTTGAGCATGGTATTAAGATCATCCAGAGTCTCTGCCATAATGTCCACATCAAACTGTAGTATGAGCGATGTACCCAACATTGATGTTGATGCCAACTCCCTTCTAGTCTTCACTAAATTAATTTGTATTAACTGTTCGTCACAATGAACTCAAAAAACCATTATTATTTTTATCCCTGCCCCCAAAATGTAAGAGGTGCTGCAGCTCTAAAGCTTGGAGCTTTGCAGGACCTTCCTTGGCGGTTAGACATGCAAAATTACATCAACTTCTAAAACATAATTCATTCCTACCGCCCCTCCAAAGGGCATAGTCCGCCACTGTAGGTAGCAAGGTAGAGATACCTACTATCTATTTAGTTAGTTGAAAGTATATACCTGGATAGAGCCAATCCCCTCGAGGGGACTTGGCTCTTATGGTAACAATCCCGTAGGTGAAGGCGAAGGGCAAGCTGGTTACTTGGCCGCTCACTATCGGCGGTAATATATCCGGCCCAAAAGCCGTTTTTGAGCACTGTCTTCTTGTACATCTAGAAATAAGCAAAGAAAACTAAGACTAACTATTAGGGCAACTAACTTTTTGTCTCACATTTATTTATAAGTCCTTTTCTTAATATACTTTGTTAGCAACTAATATTATTATTAATTTAAACGGTACCTACATGCTTCATTTATTATTTGCTAACAAAGTATAGAGGTACAGAATATAATACATATTAATAGTATATATTAGCCAAGCGCGTTCCACCATAGGCTGCGTTATCGCCATCAGACGTGTTTGCAGTTAGGCGCTTGCTAATACAAAATAAAAAAAAAACTCAACGAGTTGCAAAGCTGAAGTGGCAATGGGCGGGGCACACATTCGAAGAGCTGATAGACTTTGGGCTCCCAAGGTGCTGGAATGGCGACCCCGCACTGGTAAACGCCACGAGGTGGACTGACGACATCAAGCGAGTCACTGGATGCAGGCGGCTCATGATGGTCATGTTGGGAAGTCTCTACTCCCCTACAGTCCCCTATGGGATTAATATATAATAAAATATTACCGACCTATCTCCTAAATCAAGAGATCCAGTTTCAATTGACTGATTTATCTCCAAGAAGTCCTCCAGTAGTTTCGGTACAATGTGCAAGCTTCCATTTCTTACGAACACATTTGGATCCGCCGTAAGATTTTGATATGACACAAATGGATGTTCCTATAAATAAATTTAGTATAGGTATAGCTCTAGTAGACATGCAATTAGGCATATTAAATTTGTTCACAGTCTAGATTCAGGCAGTTGTTCCTTTTTCAAGATGATTTTACCCATATAATGTAGTGACTACTAAGGCAAGTAAAATAAAAGTATAGATCAAGGACAGGTCTAAAGAGATCAACAGACACCAGGAGGCACAGAGCAATTACCTTCTATAGGACCTGTATGAAGCCGGAGCACCCAAACCCACCGTGCACTGAACGAACGAACGAACAACGAACTGGAACATGGAGAGTCTCCTGTCTATGGTTACCCCGTGGTATTTGGCCGTTGGGGACCAGTCTCTCCCATTAGCGACACCGGGGGTGGTGGGTTTCTCGACCGCCCAATGTGGATTGCCAGAGTCTTCGCCAAGTTGACCTTGAGTCTCGAGCCGATGGAGTGCATCCAGTGCGCGCTGCATTTTAATATCCGCGTGTGGGCACGACAGCGATGTGGTGATAAATGCAGTGTCATCGCTGTACAGCGCAAACATGGCGCTGTTCTCAACTGGGATGTTGTCCGTTTATCTGCTGTAGCAGACGGGCGACAGGCAGCTTAATTTGGCGACACAATCGGTGATCGTAATCTAATTGACATTGACGCCAACTAGTGCCTTTGCACGTAAACAGGACCTGCCTCGCTAGAGGCTACCTTTGTCAAAACCATTTGATCACAAACAAACGTGGTCATACAAACTGCGTCTATAGAATCGATGTTTCATTGTGTTAAAATTACACATGTGTGTAATAACGATTTAAAATTTATAGTTGTGTGTAGTGTAAAGACACAGGATTATTTTCTATGTGTAAGTTTACCTCGTCCACCTCGAAAAAGGACAGACAATTTTGTTGGTGAATTTGGGTACTATACAAGTCCAATAGAAAGATGCTATGGGCCAGTAGGACAATGATGTGCAGAACGACATATATCCAGATGTGAGAACGATATGTCTATATTATGTCTTTCATCATCTGGTGGCGGCAGAATTGAAAACATCGCTGTCTCTCTCGTCCTATCGAAACGAATAAGATAACGATATGTCGTCTAAGAGATAATATGTTGTAGTGCGCACCATGAGTCTATTCATCTATCTGTTCTTTATCATGTTCTCTTTAGACCTATGCTTTTATTTAAAGTAAAAAAATCTTCTTTCTATCTGTCTGTTTGAACACTAATCCCTGAACCAATTTTAATGGGAGTTTCACTAGAAGATATCGCATGTTATTTAACAACATTTAAGCTTGTAATTCCAAAAAAGTTCATGTTCCTTTAGTTAATAGTAAATTTCACATATTAATTGATTATGAAACACGGCTAAAACTCACGTGATATAGGTCGGAGTATGCCCGACTAGTTTCGAACCCATACGGGGCCCTTAGTCATGAGCGGTTCTTGCATCGCGGCACGATCCAAACTGATTCATAATCAATTAATATGAATAACACTCACGATAGTTTAAATTCTAAAATTTCACATAGTCGAAATCGTGAGCCTCAGCTCGTCTAAGAATAAAAGCTTGTAAGGGAAAACGACTAATATATACTAATAAATAAATATTATACTAACAGGGTGGTCTGTGGGTATATACTGCTCGATCTGCCACACGTCTGTCTGAAATGTGTCGAAATTGTCTTCAAAAATGACGTCGCCAGCGCACACTCGCCTGCCAAGGACTTTGGTGACAGTGTTCTTGCATTTGCGACCAGGAGACGGAAAAGGTATACGGTCAAACAGTTCTATAACAATAATATCATTTATTATTGTCTGTTTTTTTTTATTTTTAACAATGTATAGAAATAAAATACACTATTAAATATTAACAAAAATATCAACCCTCCCGCTGCGGGACATTTGAGTGCCCAAGCAAACGGTGGTCAGGGCTCCAGAATGAGGAGGAGGAGGAACCTCCTCACAATACGCGCCGTCTCAAGAATGCCTTCAAACTGATCGCACTGAGCAAACTGAGAAGATAGCACATACGATGTTATTTTTCGCTTTATAGTTTAGTAAGCAATATTTTTATAATTTTGAAGTCGGTTGAATTTTTTATTTTTTTTTTTATTTTTCCATTTTTAGTGATACCATGTTATAATTGTAAAAAAAATTAAACATTTTGATTATAAGTATATGAACTAGTGAGAACAACACTATAATTATCTTTAATTAGAAACACGTAAGATGCATTTGTTAATTGGAGTATAATTAGACAAAATGCGAAAAGAAAATGTTTACTCACTCTTAACTATAAAATCCTTATAGTCAGGTATGACTCCGTCGAATGTTAGAGTACCTTGCTCGTTTTCAACATTTAAATCATGAACCACGTTAGGTACAAAAACACGGTATTTGATCACCATTCCTACTTCCAGTTCTACGTCATAATTTTCAAATAGCCATCTATTGTCACCCCCTTTGTATTGTCTTACAGCAACGCCGAGCATTGAACTCATACTAATTTGGGTGGAATTCCTAATTAGATAAGTTTTTCCATCAAAAAATACAAACTCAGCAACTATTCCAACCCCTAAAACACAATTACAATTTGATTTAATTTTATATTAGAACAGGATAATAAAAAACAAACACTGTAAGCCCTCATTCGCACGAGAGTTTTTTTAAAGGACTTATAAAAGCGATCAAATACAAAAAATGCATTCCGAAGTGTATGCACACGATAGCGCATTTTCAATTTAGGGCGTTGGAAATAGACCTTCATTCAACTTCATACTATCCGTCGCACCAGGACGCTGGGTTTTAACGCATCGCTTTTTAACTCTCGTGCGAATGAAGCCTCATGCGGTTAATAAAGCAGTGCAAGATCAGTCAAAACTTATGATATATAATTATTATATAATTATTTATAATAAAATGTATACCTGATACTCAACATTAATGTACTTAATGTGATTATATTATTATGAGACGTAATTAAAAATAGCTCGGCTATGTATGAAACGCAACATGAAAAATACTTGACTTGTGTACATATTTTATTTTTGTTTGTTTTTATTCGCATAATTTATTAGTACATTTTAAATCTATACTAATATAACAAAGCTGAAGAGTTTGTTTGAACGCGCTTATCTCAGGAACTACTGGTCCGATTTGAAAAATTCTTTCAGTGTTAGATAGCCCATTTATTGAAGAAGGCTATGAGCTATATATTATCCCCGTTTTCTCACGGGATCGAGAACCACGCGGGTGCAACCGCGCGGCGTCACTAGTACAATAATAAATAAATAATATAAATATATACAGGTACCTTTTATAAGAGCCTGCAATCCTTTTGGGCGTAGAGGTCGGAGTACAACTGTCACATCTGGCGCCACATCATCTATTTGACAATCCGTTAAAGCCACCAACATCAACACCAACCACAACACGCCTCTCTCGATGATCATTTTGCAATGTATTATGAAATGACTTTTAAGGATTCCGTTGCAAATTGTATGGTCCAGTTAGTTTAGTTCAGTTTCACCCATTTGAACACTTGAATTTACTATGTAGTGTTAAAGTTTGTTTTTTTATGGAAAGTGTTCCTTCTTTTAATAATTGTTTATATTAATTAAAAATAACTGTTTAATATACTACGAGTAAGTGATCTGAGAAATGTGTACAATAAACTATACAGTATCTAAATTGGTAATCATGACATTTATTTTGTCAATATTTTTGTTCAAATAAACATTGAACCAAAGGTTATCATGCCGTCATTAGGTTCGTATTTTTGTATTTAAAATTTTTCTTAAATAGATACTCACATGTTAGGGTTCCGTACTTTACAACCCATATAGTTTCGCTATGTCTGACCGTCTGTCTGTCCATCCGTCTATCCGCGCAGAGACTATAACTACGCAGCTGTAAATTAGTAGAGTAGGTATGTACATTAAAAATGTGAACAAAAAATCCCAATTTTCTTTAGGGTACCTCCCCTATATGTAAAGAATAGCGGACGCCCGCGACTTTGTCCGCGTGGAAATTAATGGAAACTATCAAGCCCTATTTTACCACTTTATGGGCTGAATTAAAAAAAAAATTGAATTAGTTTTTTTATGATTTCTGAACAAATTTTAACTTTAAAAATGAAGGACTTTCCATGCAAACTTTCAACCCCTACTTCACCCCCTTCTTATAATTTTTTCACAATGAAAAGTATTCTATAACCTTCTCCGTATTATGGTCTTAAATCGTGCCAAGTTTCATTTGAATTCATTTAATAGTTTCAGCGTGATGCCCGAATAACAAAAAACACACGGACAGACAGACAGACAAAAAATTAAAAAAAATATATTTTTAGCTTCAGTATCGATTAATATAATATATAGATATAATGCCCCCCAACAAAAATTTTCAAAATATCTTCAATGTACAGAATGTACAAAATGTACAGAAGTCGTATTATAACTATAGATTCTAGATGGTGCTGGCTTCCTTTATGCCACGCTAACGTTTGTTGTCACAAATGGTATAAGTAAAATCTCAAATTGCGAAGAAATGTATAGAAGTAGACCAGTTTTATTATATGTATAGATATTTCATATTTCGATTTAGGGATTTATTGGGCGATTAAGAGCTAATTTTTATTAGAGTCAAGAGTCCCCACCCACTACCAGCTAAAGGGCTGTTTATAGGAAAATTACGAAAGTAGAATATGTAATGAAATTTCAAGAAAAAATCTAACAGCTAAGTAGCAATTGCTATCTAAAGAGTGGGTAATACCAACATTAAAAACGTAATTGGAAATCGAAAATTGCATACTAATTCCGTTGTTAATTAAAAATATAAAGTATCATACTGACAGATAACTCTGAGTCTGTTAAAACTTCTTCTTCTTCTTCTTTATCAACCCATATACGGCTCACTGCTGAGCTCGAGTCTCCTCTCAGAATGAGAGGGGTTAGGCCAATAGTCCACCACGCTGGCCCAATGCGGATTGGCAGACTTCACAAACGCAGAGAATTAAGAAATTCTCTGGTATGCAGGTTTCCTCACGATGTTTTCCTTCACCGATTGAGACACGTGATATTTAATTTCTTAAAATGCACACAACTGAAAAGTTGGAGGTGCATGCCCCGGACCGGATTCGAACCCACACCCTCCGAAATCGGAGGCAGAGGTCATATCCACTGGGCTATCACGGCTCCTGTTAAAACTAGAAAGCTGAATGATATGGGTATAATTTAGTATGTATATTAATTACAGTACCTAGTCTATTAAGTGGTAAAAAAGTTTTGGGATTCCTTCCCAGTGAGGATGAGTTTTTTATAATCTATCTGTGGTGTGGGGTATCGCTATCGTTATTTTTGTGCATTAGAGAAGGGCTTAAAGTGCTAAATGAATCTACGTAACCCTACACAGCGCGTGGCCCGACACGCATTTGACCGGACAGCCGCACCGTGGGTTTACCCGCATTGTTCCCGTTCCCGTTGGAATACATGAAAATATAGCCTCTGACACTCACAAATCATTATCATCATTATCAACCCATATTCTGCTCACTGCTGAACTTGGCAGTGAGCCGAATATAGGTTGATAATGATAATGATGGTGATAGTGATGATTAGCTGTTTAACATTATCGCACTAATCGCCCCCAGTGTAGTGGGTCTAAGCTCCATATCCTCTGCCCTGTAAGAAGGGAGATCTGGCCCTGTAGTAGGCAATAGGCCCAGCAGTCGAAACGAATGCAAGCACGAATGTCATCTAGTTAGTTATTCAAAGCGACTATAAATCTCATATATAGTTTGGCAACTTCGTTGATGACATTCCCATGATATGCGGGCGATGGGAGGGAAGTGCGTGGATATGAAGTCATGCGCACGGCCCCTCGAGGACTATCGGGAGTGTTACGAATGAATTTGCCAAGCTAAGTCTAGCCGAGGAAAAATAAATCTTTGTAATCAAAAGCGGCCGCCCGGCCGCTGAATCACACGCATGTCACCGCCATGGTTTATCCTCTTTTTTACCCGACTGCGTAAGAAGGAGGGTAATGTTTTTCGAACGTATGTGTGTATGTGGGTATGTGTGTATGTGTGTATATATGTAAAGTTCTTTTGCACAACCGACCGCCCCACAGCCCAAACAGCTAGACCATTTTTGACATATGAGGTGTCATTGATTTCGTCCAAATTGTGGTAGTGACATAGACTATATAAATTTTCAAAATGGCGTCTGTAAGTGGAAAAAGGGTGGTGGTAGGTAAGTTTTTTTTAATTTTTTCCTAACAATATGGGTATCAAATAAAAAGTCTTAAAAATCGATTTTAAATATATTTTAAAATTTAATTAAACTTAATTTTACTTATATTTAAATAAAAAATCTCCCTTATACAAAACTAAAAAGTTAAAAAAAAACCATTATAAAAAAAACCCGACTGCTTAATAAGCGTAATGAACTGAAAAGAGGAAAACAAGTATCACAATATCTACATGAAGTTCTGACTAATTTCTTTGTGGCATGAAATTAGTCAAAACTACAAATGTGGAAAAAATTCATGAACTCGTTCACGAGTTATGTGTATGTAGCCTTATGCTCTAAAAACTTTTTTGTGTTAAATTACTTAGATATTAGATATTATAGATAGTAGGTAAAAGAACTTTTTAAAATGTTAACATTTATTTCGATTATAAGAGCTTTATAAAGCTTCAACTTTAATGTAGTCAATCTCTAGGCTCGGCGCAATCCAAGTCGGCAACCATTGGTATTTGTTCCGCCAGAACTTGAGGCTGGCTTTGGCGTCTGCGTTGCGCCAAGGCTTGACGTGTCCGGCGTCGGTGACGATGGAGTCGGGGAACACGTGAGTACCCCCGGCACCCACACCCAACGACAGCTGGCGCTAGAAGACGGAAACATTTTAAACATGAGAGATGAAGAAATCACATCGCTGGACATACACATCACCGGCATCACACCACATAGCAAGAGACCGCCGAATGGACGTCTATTTTATTTTATTTTATTTTATTTATTTGGGATCGAAAACATAATTCATAATTCTTTATTTGCAAATTGTTAAATACAGATCTTGATATAATAAATGTTGGCATACAATTTGCTACAAAATAGCATGCAAATTTTAAAAAATAATCTTATAACTAAATTACATTGTCTATAATACACTATAATTATTGAAATTTACTTAATGATTATGATGTTAAAATCAGTTGTGTACAATAATATATCTTACAAAACTTAAAGTAAATTTAAAAACAAATAGTTTACATACACAACCCACATCTCTATCTACAAGTAATTATACAAAATGTAGATGGGGCTGATAAAAATGATTTTCAAATTAAATTATCTAACAAAGTGCTTTTATACAAAGAAAAGAAAATAATGAAATAAAAAAAAAGAAAAAAAGAAATGACACAATTACAATAAAAATTAAAATAGCAAAATTATTAATCGCTTTTAAATGTACCGATGACCAACTTTTTAAAAGTCCTCTACCTTGTGAACTCCTCCAAGTAGCTTAACCTGCAGGCACTTATCCCAACGAAGATGACGAGTGAGGCGACACATTCACCGGAGTTGACACCGCCTCAACGAAATACAACGCTGACATCGCAGTCCACGAGGCACCCTAAAGAACTTCACACCAGCGCCAGGTCATATAGCGAACACTTCGCAGATCACGCGGGGCACTTGGACTGACTTCCAAGAGTATCCCATATGCGAAGTCGCAAGCGGCCAGAGTGGGGGCTCTGACTGCTACGTGCTACGTGTTAAAAAACATTTACTTAGTCGAGGGTACTACAACATTGATGAGTTCCTTAATGATAAAGATGCTTGGAGGCCGTTGGATCAGCTTCTACCTTCACACAGGAAGTAAAACTATAAGAAATTGTAATGTTGTCATCAATTGTAAATTATAATACTGTACGACTTTTTCAAAAGAGCAAGTGTTGAGTTTCTTGCCGGTATCTTCTCAGCAGAACCTGCCTTCCGAACCGGTGGTAGAATCTTTACAAATAGTCAACTGACGTGTCAAAAGTGCTTGTAAACTGAGACTACTTGAAGTAAATGATTTTTGATTTTGATTTTGATTTTTTGCTTATAATCTGCGACACTGGGCAGATACTCGTAGCAGCTTAGAGTGGCTGAAGCTGCTACAACGTGGTATATAAAACAAAAACCTTACTCGTAGACGAGCACCAGAGGCATAGTGCAACGGAGGCACCGGCGAGTTTAAGTGAGTTCCCGGAGCCTACCAAAAGGGTGCCACCGGGGGGGTTTAGTGGTAAATTCCACATAACCCGTCTTGTACCCCAGTAAGTCGGATATCTCAGAAAGAGATTTCCTCCGCGAAAAAAAAAGGTTGCACGGCCTCAACCCCAAAAGGGGTTCGAAGAACCAAACCAGGGGAGAAAGTCCAAGGAGGCAAATGAAAAAAATTGGTTGCATGTAAAGTCGGTATACGGGCGAAAGTTTTACGTGACAACGACTTTGAGTGGTAAAATAATTTTAATGTGAATATTCATAATTCGAACCGGTGTGTATGCCTATCTCTCTCACTCTCTCTCTCTCTCACTCTCTCTCTCTCTCGCTCTGTCTCTCTCGCTCTTAGGTGGGCTAACTGTGCTCGAGTGGAAGGGACGCTTGCCTTTTACTTTTTATGTCTGTCTCTCTCGCTCTTAGGCGGGCTAACCATGCCCGAGTGGAAGGGACGCGTGCCTCTCACTCGCTCTCATTGTGAGCGCATAACGTGAGCGGAGCGTAACGCAGTTTCTTGAAGTGTCACCCGGCAAACCTTAAAATACTTGTAATCAAAAGATAAGTTGAGTATTTCTTACGTAATCGTTGAAACTAGGGACGAAGCCAATTAGATGGTCCCTGTGGCATTGGTTTAGCGACCTCATGTTTGTTCGTAAATAAAGTTCGTTATCCACTAAAAGTTCTATTTCACCTAAAAAAAAATTGTTATTAGAGAAACAATTTAAGGGTTAATATTATTTATTATTATTCTTACACTCACTTAGTAGATAAGAAGACTAGCAGAACTATTTTATACTATAAAATATTTGTTAATATGCATATATGTATAATGGGGATAAGTGTAGGCTATTTTACTCCCTGTAACTTTCTATTTGTAAAAAAATGTAATCGGTTTAGTGGTGTCTAAGTATACTACAGTTTTCTTTTTCCTCTGACTGGTCCTTTATAGGTGTGCTCGTAAGAATATTTAATCCTTTATTCCTGATATTGCGTTTTGATATTTTTGGAAGAATATGTAATTTATCATGTGATTCAACTATTTCGGATAGGGCGATTGTATGCGTGCTTGTATCATCGCTTTGTGAATTAACAGGACTTAGGGTCAGTAGCTTAGGGTCCCTGTATCAAAATTATTTGGAGACCCCAATAGACGAGTGGCAAATCCCGAAAAATCTACTTCACCTATTGCTTTTTTTACTTTTGTCATTTTTGCACATTTTATGTTTTTTATTCCGGGAAGCATCAGCAGATTAATATAATATTGTAGATACTTTTTACTAATGTTTGCTTTAATACGTAAGGGGCATCTGTAGACCGGGGGCCCCGTATCTTTGATACGGCTGATACGACGGTAGCTATGCCCCTGATTGACATAAATTAAAAAATAACAAAGAAATAACGAGGAACAACAAGAGGGAGTCCGTGCTAATCTTTGCAAAGAACTTTCATTGGTAGATTGAGAATATTGAGCAACATATTTAGGCTACTTTTTCACGACAAAAGCTACGGTTTTCGGGGGATTTTTGAAAACTTTCATGGTAACGAAGTAGCGGGTGTCCGCTTTTTTTTAAATTAAAAACTTACTTCTAACCTAATATAATTATAAACTAACTAATATCATTGAATACTTCAAAATTAGTTTTACTTTACCTGGCGTCCACCTCAATACGTATTCGTGAAACTCTTCTCTCCAATGCTCGTCACTCAGGATTCGTCTAATCAGGTCTGAACGACTCTCAAAACAAGCGTTACTTCTGAGATACTGTAGGAACAATGGCTAGCTTAAAACTAAATATATGTTGAGAGTCAGGAATATCAGATAGTCCAGTAAATATCTATTGTTAAGAGCCTTTGTAATTTTGGAAAAGCTGAAAGGAAACTGACCATTTTGGGCATTTGTGGACCGATTTTGAACTCCCATTCTCTTCATTTCAAGATCTGACGAAGGCATCCTGGAGAAAGACTAGCGCTTGTTATTTTTAAACTAAAGCACTACAATTTCATGAAGGCATGGAGTCAGTCAGAGGTTGATGGAGGCGAAACACAAACGATGGAACTCCTCTACAATTTATAGCCCTTTTATTCGGGCTTGATTAATTTGAAGTGTGATGTGTGATGAAACATTAAAATGTGCGCGAATGTTATTATAAGGGTTCCGTTTTTGTACTACGTACGCACAGAACCCTTAAAAAGTGTGGTTTTAATCTACCGTTAGACGCCATTTAGTTGGTCTTTAAAATCCTTATGGGACAGAAGCATGTTGATATAATAAAACAAATAAAACATAAAAACCCGTAAAACAGCTACGATAGCCCAGTGGATATGACTTCTGCCTCCGATTTCGGAGGGTGTGGGTTCGAATCCGGTCCGGGACATGCACCTCCAACTTTTCAGTTCTGTGCATTTTAAGAAATTAAATATCACGTGTCTCAAACGTTGAAGGAAAACATCGTGAGGAAACCTGCATACCAGAGAATTATCTTAATTCTCTGCGTGTGTGAAGTCTGCCAATCCGCATTGGGCCAGCGTGGTGGACTATTGGCCTAACCCCTCTCATTCTGATGGGAGATTCGAGCTCAGCAGTGAGCCGAATATGGGTTGATGACGACAAAACAGCTACGGGGCGATTTTCGATTTCTCGATAAAAGTCTGGTACTGAAGTTTTCTTTGTTAGAAATGTTCAGTGACAATGCCATGATGAAATGAGTAATGTCTGACCGAGCTAAATAGTAAATACCCATTTACCTTAATGCCTGAAATAAGTTGGATTATACTTGACACCTGTAACAAACTCTGTAAATCCTTTTCGCCGATGTATTTTTTTGTTAAAGGCTCAACGAGAAATTCTGTAAAGTATTAAAAGTAAAATTATTAACACATAAACATGTTTTGTTTAGGTATTATGTACAGCATAAGGCTGAGTTTGCGGCCACTTGCCATGTTGCTAGGTCTATATTATTTAGTCTTAGTTAGTCGAGTAGTATATAGTTTTTTAGGATAATAGTTTTAGTATCTACCGGATATTGAGTTCTATAGAACTCAATATCCGGTAGATAATATAATAGATAATAAACCGGATATTGAGTTCTATAGAACTCAATATCCGGTTTATTATTAGGCATATATGCCTAAAAGAGCCGTGATAGCCCAGTGGATATGACCTCTGCCTCCGATTCCGGAGGGTGTGGGTTCGAATCCGGTCCGGGGCATGCACCTCCAACTTTTCAGTTGTGTGCATTTTAAGAAATTAAAATATCACGTGTCTCATCGGTGAAGGAAAACATCGTGAGGAAACCTGCATACCAGAGAATTTCTTAATTCTCTGCGTGTGTGAAGTCTACCAATCCGCATTGGGCCAGCGTGGTGGACTATTGGCCTAACCCCTCTCATTCTGAGAGGAGACTCGAGCTCAGCAGTGAGCCGTATATGGGTTGATAACGACGACGACGATATATGCCTAACAATAAATATGGTAATAAAGTTCTCCTATTCGACACCCATTGCTGGACTTAAGCCTCTTGCATGGACTTCCAAACACAACTGTCTCAAGCTGCCAGCATCCAGCGGCTTCTTGCAACCCTCGTGATGTCTTTGAGTAGACCAACACTGCGCTTTCCGGTACGAGGCCGCTGTCGGATCTCCTAATTTCTGATTCGATTACGCAGATAAACTCCTAGCATAACTCGCTCCATCGCCCGCTGAGTGACTATGAACCTTCCAATAAAGCCCATAAATAAAGACCAAGTCTCGGATCCGTAGGCAACACGCACTGTTCTAAGACTTTCGTCTTCATGCACTGAGGTATTTTGGACGTAAAAGATGTCGCGGAGTTTACCAAACGATGTCCAGCGGAGCTGGATTCGGCGGTACACCTATTTCTCGATATCGGACCTACCTAACTGGACTGTGTGTCCTAAGTAAACCATTTCAAGCGAAGAGTCCCCAACAATAACTGAATGGAGTAGTACATGAGCATTAGACATGATCTTCGTCTGACTCTTGTTCATTTTAGGCCCACACGTCTAGAAAATGTGCTGAGGTCGTTGAGCATGGTATCGCCGGCAAACCGTAGTTTGAGTGATGTACTCATCATTGATGATGAAGCCGAATACGTTCCAGTCTTCACTAAAGTGAGTCGGCTCTAAAGCTTGGCCCTTTGCAGGACCGACAGAATTCATTGAATTACCACCGCTCCAATGAGCTTAGTCCACCATTGTAAGTAGCTAGTAGTTAAGTACCTACTTTCTACTAAAAAGTTAGTTGAAAGTACTGACCTGGATAGAGCCAATCCCCTTGAGGGATCTTGGCTCTTATGGTTACAATCCCGTAGGTGAAGGCGAAGGCAATGCTGGTCAGTCGCCCGCTCACTATTGGCGGTAATATGTCCGGCCCAAAAGCCGTTTTTGAGCACTGTCTTCTTGTACATCTTGAAATAAGGAAAGAAAACTATTAGGGACTATATTGTTATTAACACATTTAGTGCTCACTACTTGGATCCGAGTTGGGAGGGGGGATAGTAGCGGTGCCGCGCACTCGGATCCGAGTGACCGGCCTGTGCATTTTGTAGTAGTCAGTAAGCCGCCGGCGTTTGAGGTGAGTTTATGTTGGTTTGCGCGACCGCTCTGAAACATATTCAACTTACGAAAACGCGTATTGGTTTCATTATAACAGTGTAATTGTGACTTTTACACACGATCGTATCAAAGCTATTTTTGCACTAAAATGGACAATAAGGCTGGACCGTCTGGAAGTAAATCTACGAGTAGTTCTAGAAAAAAGCGTCGGCAAAGTGATGACTATGAGTCTGACTATAGTGATGAGGATGTGTATTCTCAAAGAGCTGATGAAGACTCTTCAAGTTCAGAGGACTCTTCTAGTTGCGGCAGTGATGATAGTATCTTTGATACTAGACTGAAGCAAAAGACGACCAGCCGTGTACCACCAGCTCAACCTTCAAGGTCATCTGCCCCAAAGACGACAAGCCATATACCACTAGCTCAACCTTCAAGGTATGACTAACTAATGATGTTATGAACGCATGACAATAAATATTTGAAAACAATGTGGAAAATGAAATCTCCGAGTGGGAATCGAACCCGTTCCTTCAGGATTCCATCCTTGACACTTTAATCACTAAGCCTCAAAAGCCAAATTCCTCATTGCTTTGAACCGTCTCAAAGAGGTGTAGTTACCATCAAAAAATGCTTAAAAATATTTATTATGAAATTAAATTGATTGAACTCAATAATAACAGTAAATTGTACTTAATTCCATTTAATTTTATTTAAAGGTCACCTGCCTCAAAGACAGTCAGCTGTGTACCACCACCTCAACCTTCAAGTTCATCTGCATCAAAACGTGGTTTATGTGAGTCAGATGGAAGGGCTATCATTCAATGTAAGCGATTAAGACCTTCATTTAGGGATGGCCCCACGCGTAATAATTCTACTCAATCGTTGAAGTTACCAGATCTAAATAGTTCCTCAGCATCGAAGTCAGCGCCTCGACTACTGGAATTTGATGGAGACGGTAGCTTTGAATTCAATTCTGAAATTGACTGCCGTCCTACATCGCCGAATATCGTACAGGACTATGGAGATTTTTTGCCGGATATACCAATTAACCCTACCAGTTCAACACCTAGCGTATCTCTTCTGAGATCCGATGCGATCACCCCCAACCTTTCGCCAGAACGTGATGACGTCTCTCCATCAATTATGGCTGTTCGGAGATCTGGAAGTCGTACTCCAGACTTACCCGATGATTTTTATCTATCACCCAATAACTCACCCTCTGGTCAAGGAGCCACTACCACCTGGAGCAGTGATCCAAGCTCCATGAAAAGCTTAGAGTTTACTAAGGAACAGGAACTCTTAGTGCCGCCTCCAACTGATCCTTACGAAGCATTCCGACTAATGATTGATGACGAGTTGTTAGATCTTATAGTTCGCGAGACCAACGCGAACGCAATAAGAGTCGGTAATGCACAAAACGTCAAACAAAACTCCAGAATAAAATCTTGGAAAGATTTAACAAAGGAAGAACTGCTGACATTTTTAGGACTCCTTCTTCACACAGGAACAATTCGACTAAACCGTTTAAGTGATTATTGGAAACGACACTATTTGTTTAATATTCCATGCTTCGGACAATTCATGTCACGAAATCGTTTTTTACTTATTTTACGATGCCTTCACTTTACGTCTGTAACCAGTGAAGAAGACCGTCTCAATAAAATCCGACCATTCATGGATCATTTTAACAATAAAATGAAAACTATTTACTGTCCAGGTAAAGAGCTATCATTGGATGAGTCCATGGTATTGTGGCGCGGTCGGTTGCTGTTCCGACAATATATAAAAAACAAACGGCATAAATATGGCATTAAACTCTATGTTTTAGCAGAACCAGATGGTACGGTCTTGAAATTTCAAGTTTACGCCGGTGCTAATGATGAGACATCAGGGCAAGGACATAGTAGTAAGATTGTCTTCAAACTACTAGAAGAGAGACTGGACTGTGGCCATCATGTATACATGGATAATTATTATAATTCTTATGGCCTGGCTGTGAAATTGCTAGATCGACAGACATACTGCACAGGAACGTTAAGAAAAAACAGGAAAGATAATCCCGTCGAAATTGGCTCTGTTTCACTGGAAAAGGGAGAAAACAAATCCTTGTTCTTGAACGGCGTTCATGTCGGAAAATGGAGGGATAAGCGATACGTTCTGTATATTTCTACAGAACACGGTAGTGAGATGATGGAGACTACTTCCAAAAGAGGATCTATAGTAGTGAAACCAATGGCAATCGTTCATTACAATAATTTTATGTCGGGTGTTGATCTTCAAGATCAGATGTTGGCATACTATCCAGTCCAAAGGAAGACGCTGCGTTGGTACAAGAAGCTGTTTGTGCATATGCTGCAAATGAGCCTTACTAATGCATTGCACTTGTACAATACATTTTCGGCGAATGACAAATTAAATCTATATGATTTCCGTATGAAGATACTGGAGAAGCTTTTACCTGATCCTAATGATGTAAATCGACGCAATGTTTTGAAAGTGAAACACGAACTCACAAAAATAGAAAAGACCCGGACGAGAGTTAAGACAGTAGGAAGAGTCACGAAACAAACTATCGAAGTGGTCCGAAAAGAATGCAAAGGTTGCAAATCACAGAAAAAAAGGGTGCAAACAATTTATGAATGTAAGCAATGTGAAGGTTCTCCAGGTTTCTGTACAAAATGTTTCTGCCTAGCACATTCATAATTGTTTTCATTAAATTTTATTGTTTTGTTACCTATGTGGTTAAAATTTTCAGAATATTTTTTATTCCTTTGTACCTTTATGTGAGTGACTCACCTTTATTCTGTGACAAGTTTTCAATTAAACTTATAATTATTACGTACTGATACTTTTGATTGTATGGCTTTGATTTGATTTTTGATAAATATTATTGTATCGCTCAGATTTATGAATGTCTTCCTCAATAAATAATTATTCAAATGCGCATTATATTTTATTTACTATCTATATCCCTATGTTACTTAGGGATAATATAGCATTTAAAATGTAAAAGAATTATCGAAATCTGTGGAGTAGTTCCATTCCAACCATTGCTGTCCCTTACGCTCGGATCCGAGTGACCGGCACCTGGCGCGCTATGTGCCTAACACTCGGATCCGAAAAAGGTTATTTTTTATTAAAAAAATAATAATAACAATATACTTTCATCCATATTTTTAAACATACCTATATACTTAATCAAAATACGCCTTAAAAAAATTTGGTTTCTGCCTAATTATTTTAATAATATCTTAAGCAGTGAATGTGTTAATATAGATAGTACATTTTACATATTTGCTTACAAAGTATAGTATATCATGAAATATTACCGACCCATCTCCTAAATCAAGAAATCCAGTTTCAATTGACTGATTTCTTTCCAGGAAGTCCTCCTGAAGTTTGGGTACAATGAGCAAGCTTCCATTTCTTACGAACACATTTGGATCCGCCGTAAGACTTTGATATGACACAAATGGATGTCCCTATAAATAATTTTAAAAATTTAGTAAAGAACTAGTACGAAACAATGGACATGCAAGTAGGCATCCAAACTAGATTCAGGCAGTTATTCCGCTTTCAAGATGATTTTACCCACAGAATATACTTACTAAAAGGGCAAGTAAAATAAAAGCATAGAACAAGGATAGATCTAAAGAGATAAAGAGAGATCAGTAGGCTTGTGATGTGCACCACGATTTTATGTATCCAGATGAGAAAACTACACCTATATTATTATGTCTTTCTCTCATCTGGGTATGATGGTGGCGGCGGAATTGAAAACATCGTTGTCTCATTCGTCTTATCGAAACGAACGAGACAGCGATATGTCGTCTCCAGATATGGGGTGCATCATGAGCCTATTCTTCTATCTGTTCTTTCTCTTGTTCTCTGTAAACCTATCCTTGGTCTATGCTTTTATTTAAATTTAAATAAATTCATCTTTCTTTCTCTCTGTTTGTACAGTAATCCCTGGAACAGCTGAACCGATTTTAAAGGGAGTTTCACAAGCCGATATCACAGGTTATTTAACAACATATACTTTTTATCTAAGAAAAGTCCATAGACCCGGGATTTATGTTAAACTAAATTCATATTGTCGAAGTCGTGGGCTTTCGTGGGCTAAGAATAGTTAAGGCGTTATAATAATAATCTTAGAGATCATTTTCTCAAGATGAATGTGAGTATGTATAAGGATGTCGTTGCAGTGGACAGGGGTCTTACCCCGCGAATACTTGCATAGACATAATCAAGTAGCCAAAATAATCCACCAACAACTTGCTCTTCAGTATGGCCTTATAGATTCTGAGATGCCTTACTATAGATACAACCCAGCGTCAGTTCTTAAAAATAGCAGTGCATTGCTCTACTGGAACTGAACGATTTTTACCAGTGACAGGTATATTGTTGCCAATAGACCTGATATAGTGCTAGTTGGTCGGTCAGTGCACCGTGCAATAATTGTTGATATTACTGTTCCACATGCCGATATTCTGTTTAAAGCCGAAAAGGAAAAGTATCAAAATACTTAGACGGCGCTCACGAGATTACCGCCGTTTGAAATGTTGAATCAACTATTATTGTTCCGATAGTTAATTCAGTCAATGGTCTTATAGCGAAAAGCTTCGACCAACATCTTAAGAAGCTTTTAATTAACTGTTGGATCAAGAGTCGGATACAGAAGACAGTGATTCTCGAGATGGCGCGTGTTATGAGGAGGTTCCTCACTCTGGAGCCCTGATCACCGGATGCTTGGACACTCAAATGTCCCGTAGCGGGAGGATTGAATTTTTTTTTATAGTATTTTGTATTATGTTTTGTATTTTATAAACATTGTAAGAAATTAAAAAAATTGACAAATAAATAAATGAAAGTTATAAAAAATTAAAGCTAATCAAAAAACGAATGAATTTACTTACAGGGTGGTCTGTGGGTATATACTGCTCGATCTGCCACAGGTCTGTCCGAAATGTGTCGAAATTGTCTTCAAAAATGATGTCACCAGCGCACACTTGCTTTCCAACGACTTTGGTGACAGTTTCCTTGCAAAAGCGACCAGGAGAAGGAAAAGGTAAACGGTCAAACAGTTCTATAACAATAATATTATGTTTTATTATTGGTTACTTGGTTTTTTTACCGGGTATTAATTAATGAAAATCAATAATAAAATGTATACTCACTCATAACAATAAAATCCTTATAGTCTGGTATAAATCCGTTGAATGTTAGAGTACCTTGCTCGTTTTCAACATTTAAATCATGTACTACGTTAGGTACAAAAACACGGTATTTGATCACCATTCCTACTTCCAATTCAACGTCATAATTTTCAAATAGCCATCTATTGTCACCCCCTTTGTATTGTCTTATTGCAACGTCAAATATTGAACTAATATTCTGGGTAGATTTCCCAACTTGATAAATTCCTCCTTCAAAAAATACAAAATGAGGAACCATTCCATCCGCTAAAAAAGTGGAACATTATTTAAAACACAATTTGATTTAATTTTATATTAAACAGGTAAATTATTACAGGTTAATAAATAAACAAGCACTGTGGCCAATGATAAAGCAATATAATTTCAGTCTAAACGTATAATATTTAATTAGATATACCTACTCGCATCATTAAGTATACAATTTATACCCTTATTGTACGTAATGTAATGATGTAAAATATTGAATAATGTAAAATATTAAGGGACCTAATTAAAAAAAAATAGACCGATACAATGGAATAAAAGAGTCAAAGAACTATGACGCATGTAGATACATTATAACGCTCCTTTCATACGGCAGTCCAGTTTTGCAGAATTCAGTAAAAAGTTATTATTTCTACGCTTAAAAACAGTGCCCAGTAAAAAACCGCACGCAGAAGACGTGTAGACACTGCTCTATATTAAATATATTTATGATTAAACGGAATCCCGCTTTTTACTGGACTACGGATACAAATTGTAGTAACAAAAAGGAATGACACAGTTCGACCGGATCGGTTTTTAGCAGGATCCTGCATGCGGGTACGTGTGAACGCTAGCATATAAATATATCCGCCATCAAACGGGATCCTAAAAAAAATGGGATCCTGCAAAAAACTGTACCGAAAGGGCCGTTACGCCCCTTTCACACTGCAGTTCAGTTTTGCAGGACCGACTTTTTACTGCATCTTGCAAATTCAGACCCTGTGTCCATCAAAAAACCGCATGCAAACGCTAGCATATAAATACATTCGCCATCGAACGGGATCCTGCAAAAAACTGGACTGCCGTGTGAAAGGGTTGTTAGTTGACAAGATTATCATAAGTGAAAATTATGGAAATACCATTTTTTTCTCAGACGCACAAGTCACAAAAAGAAAAATTCAATAATGAAAAAATACCTACATACATTTTAAATAAATAGGTACCTTTTATAAGAACCTGCAATCCTTTTGGGCGTATAGGTCTAAGAATTACTGCCACATCTGAAGCTACATTGTTTATTTGAAAATCTGCTAAAACCACAAGCATCAACCACAACATGCCTTTAGTGATGATCATTCTGCAATGTTTTATGAACTGAATTTTGAGGATTCGATTGCAAATTATATGTCCAGTTAATTTAATTTAGTTTCACCCATTTAAACACTTAAATTTAATATAAAAGTTACTGAGGAGACCGCCAGGTGACACACTAAACTACAAGAAACTATACAATAACGAAATTGGTAATAATAACGTTTTTATCGTAAATTTCTTTGTTCAAGAAAACGTTGAATCAAAGGTTATCAGGTGCTTATTAAGTTCGTATTATTGGGTATTTAAATAGGTAAATCAAGTAGTAACACTGACGTTTATATAGAATGATATAATGTCTAATTGGTTAGCTTTCTATTGGTCCCATAATAATCATGACAGGATCTGATGATGGGATCCTGGAGAAATTGAAAGGAACTTTCGAATATTATAGGGGCAACTAGTAAGTTTGTTAATGTTTTCATTAGATATTTTAAATCACTATAATTCAATGAAATCAGGTGTCGATCTAATGCTGGAGCTGAAGCATAGAGTACGAGGGAACTCCTCAACGGTTTACAGTACATACCTTGTGTTTGAGCTTGATTAATTAATATTGATAAGAACTTTACATCTAGATGGGTCGTGACTGTCATTTGGGGTCTCATGATGGAGAGAAAAACAGTTAAGGTTACTCCTCAATAGTATACAGTAGCTTCCACGCTATGCTTAACTCTAAAAGGGACTTCCCTAAAAAGGTAAAAATGGAAAAAAAAAATATATTAAAAAAAACCCACTTCAAAATCATGAAAATGTGCCGCCTTCTGATCAGCTTGAAGGCGGTACCAAATTAGTGATGTATTAATTCAAACCGTTTAAATCATAACTGGATTTTCAGACATTTCTTTCAGATACGGCTTTAATCAAGTTAATCTGTGAGTAGCTTTATCTCCATGTGACGCTCACCTTTTTTATTGGAGAAAGTTCTTGATACTGGTAGCTAACTGAATGGGGATGATGACTAGGTTGGAATATATTGTTTTTTATAATAAATTCGGATAAATAAGGTAAATGTTAACTAATTTATACATAAAAAGCAAAGACTGACTGGATATTTGCAAAATAATTAAGATTATAAAATTTCAAAATCTAATAAAAATCGTAATTAGATAAAAATTCATTCAGTTTTAGCTTCCTTACATTAAATGTGACATTTTTCAATAAATGAACTATAAACATAAACGCACAAATAACAAAGATATTAGTAATTTTGTTTGAACGCCCATACAAATCTAACGATCAGCGAGCCAACGACGTCACTAACTCGTGCCATTTTGTATGGGGCGTTTTTCAGGGATCCGCGGCAGTGCCGCAAATCTGACCCTTTAAATCCCTGTAGCTCCGAAAGTAATGATCGCAGATACCCTGTTACTTTGACAAAATTGCTTTACTATTAGCATACTCTTAATTTATATACAATTTTAAAAAAACTGTCATCATCCCTATTACCAGGTAATAAAAATTCTGAGTGTCGGACCGAGATAATGTACCACGCAATTTGTACCCAACTTAACAGCCACAATGACCTACAAATGCATGGTGGTAAACACTCATGAAGTCATTCTTAAGTTATTATTCTTTTCTAGCCTTATACTCTAAAAGCCTTTTAATTTTAAACTACTTACGAGTAGTTAATAGATAACATGGTTAAAAAAAAATTAAATGATAAAATTTATTTAAAATCGTAACACGTTTATAAAGCTACAACTTTAACGTAGTCAATCTCCAGGCTCGGCGCAGTCCAAGTCGGCAACCATTCGTCTTTGTTTCGCCAGAACTTGAGGCTGGCTTTGGCGTCAGTGTTGCGCCAAGGCTTGACGTATCCGGCGTCTGTGACGATGGAGTCAGGGAACTCGACAGTACCCCCGGCAGCCACACTGAATGACAGCTGGCGCTAGAAGACGGAAACATTTTAAAGACGAGAGATGAAGAATTCCCATCGCTGACGGTCCGTCGTTTAGCGTTCCGACTTTTGGGGCGCACGACAACAGGCTGGATACAACGCCGGCCCGAAGTAAATTTTAAAATGGAGCGAGATCCAATAATGGCGCCTCTCCTGTTTGCTTCTAATATATGTAGATACCTATACCAAATTATGCCCAATAAGAAGGTGGGAGGACGACATCCGCCTAACCCTGGGGCCACGCTGGACCAGAGTTGCGGCTGACAGGGTGCAGTGGAAGCAGCTGGAGGAGGCCTATGTCAGAAGACACTTTGAACAGCGGGACATAATATAATCAATCAAATCAAACACAACACTCATGTGACCAAAAGCTGTTTAAAATAAAAGGCTATTTTATTTATTTATTTATTTTATACCAAATTATGAGTGTAAAGTAAGAATGGAGCGCGAAGATCTCGACCATACTCTGAGGTGACCAATTGAAAATCAGGCGCAGTACCGTATACGGTTGACTAGGATTATCATTTAGGCGCTCTCTAGGATTTGGGGACTGCCCCGTTCGCCGTATGGACGGGCCGGTCATGGCAGGTTATACACATCCACGAATTCACACCACATGGCAAGAGAGCCCCGAACAGATGTCCTCTACCTCGTTAGCTGCTCTAAGTAGCCGAACCTGCAGGTGCAGGCACTTATGCCAACGAAGATGCCGACGAGTGGGACGACGCATTCACTGAATTTGACACCGCCCGAAATACAAAGTCGACATCACATCCGCGAGGCACCCTAAAGAACTTCACACCAGCTCTAGTGCGGATAGCGAATATTTTGCAGACCGCGAGAGGCTCTTGGACTGCCTTCTATTTAAGAGTATCCCATAGGTCGTATGCCCTCAACCCCGGAAGGGATTGGAAGAACCAAACCGGGGGAGAAAGTTCAATCGACGGACCCGGGCTAAGGCTATGACTCGAGGTCCGTACCCCCGCCCGACCACATCGGAAGGAGATGACCATTAAATGAAAAAACACACATGAAAAATTCCTTTATAAAGTATTATTCACATAGCATGGGTACGGAGACAGTTGCCTTATGGCGTAGTTTAATCGTGAATCGCGGCAAACTTTCAAGAGTGAAACGAACCTGTCACCGTACCCATGCTATCTGAAAAACACTTTACTTACTTTGTTTTTTCTTTGTTTTACTTCACTTTACTTTGTTTTTTCATGATGTTTTCCTTCACCGTTTGAGACACGTGATATTTAATTTTTTAAAATGCAAATGCAAATAAGTTGAGTATTTCTTACGTATTCGTTGAAACTAGGGACGAAGCCAAAGTCCTTTAAGCATTGTTTTAACGTCCTCATAGTACTTCGTAAATAGAGATCATTATCCATAATAAGTTCAATTTCATCTGAAAATAAAATATAGAGAAACATAATCTATATCCGTCCGATTTGAAATATTCTTTCAGTGTTAGATAGCCCATTTACCGAGGAAGGCTGTAGGCTATTTATTATCCCCGTATTCCTACGGAAACGGGAACCAAACGGGTGAAACCGCGCAGCGTCAGCTAGTATTAAATATGAGTAAGCTTATTTAGAATACCATTACTACGGCTCAAATAGTTGGACATTATCATCTAAAAATCGTAAAATGTAAAATTTTGAGAAAGGATTTTATTTGCTGGTAAAACTAGCCAATTCAAATGATGAGCTTTATGTATCCTAAGTTCTATAATCTTTAGAATTTGGTACCCATTTAGATATCCCTTTTGTTAGCAAAATCGATAACGACACTACTAATAAAAAATTTGGCTCCCATTTTCACATTTATATTTTGACTAGCTGTCGCCACGTGGTTTCACTTGCGTGGTTTTCGTTCCCGTAGGAGTAAGGAGACAATATATAACCTTTTTCGATAAATGGGCTATCTAACACTGAAAAAAATTTTCAAATCGGACCAGTAGTTCCTGAGATTAGGAAACAAACAAACAAACTTCAGCTTTATATATTAGTAAATATATGATCAGTTTTACGTTACCTGGCGTCCACCTCAGCTCGTATTCGTGAAACTCTTCTCTCCAATGCTCATCACGCATGATTCGTCTGATCAGGTCATCGCGACTCTCATAACAAGCGTTGCTATTCCTGATAAACTGTGGGTACATTTTTTTAAATTGAATAAAGAGTATTTTTTTCTTTATTTTTAACCGACTTCCAAAAAGGAGGAGGTTCTACGTTCGGCTGTATGTATGTTTTTTTTTAACCGACTTCCAAAAAGGAGGATGGCTTGATTAATTTGTATTGATAAGTACTTTCCACCTATGTGGGTTGTGACTGTATTAAGGGTCTGGTGATGAAGACGAGGGACAGTGAAGAGAACTCCTCGACGGTTCACAGTAGCTACCTTGTGTTTGGACTTGATAAATTTGTATTGATAAGAACTTTCCACCTAGATGGATTGTGACAGTATTAAGGGTCTGGTGATGAAGACGAAGAAGAATTAAAGGACCTCCTCGACGGTTCACGGCTTGGCACCGCCTTCAAACTGATCAGAAGGTAGCACATAGGTAGGATGTTACTTTTTTGCTTTTTAGTTAAAGTAATTATTTGAGTTGGAAGTAGGTTGAATTTTTTTCATTAAAATTTTTAATTTACTCGTAATAAACTTTAACCGGTCAAATTCTGCACATTGAACATATTTTGAAATTTTTAATAAAGGACATTACATTATAATTGACACTGAAACCAAAAATATATATTTTTTTTTAATTTTTGTCTGTTTGTCTATCTGTCTGTCTGATCGTGTTTTTGTTGACCGGGCATCACACTGAAACTACTGAATGAATTTGAAATATAAAAAAGGATAAAAGATACGTTGTCTCACAAAAAAAAACAGAAGGGTTGAAACTTTTTCAAGTTGCATTTGTATGGAGCTTTACGACAACGTCGTGTTCCTTTCGCTCTATCTGCCTATTATTCTCTTGTCTGTGATTTTTAGTAAAAAAAATACGATGAAACACCCATTTACCTGAATGCTTGTAATAATCTCGATGATCTTTAACACACTCGCTAATTCCTTATCGCCGACGTATTTTTTTGTTAAAGGCTCAAGGAGAAATTCTGTAAATCATTAAATTTTAAATCATTTGTATACTTCACTAAGTTAATTTGTATTAAATGTTCGTCACATTGAACAGGGGAACAACTCAATCTAGGATTTTGGGGGTTCTAAAGTTTTTTTTTAAAAGACGGATTTTTGGTTTGATCATAATTAAGTTTAAGTAACCAATCTGTAAGATTTTCTTTGCAGCTAGATATGTGAATTTAAAAAGGGGATATTTAATTTTTTGTTAATTATATTATAGAGGTGAGTGGATTTTCTTGTAAATTGATGAGCCGCAAGTTTAGTTTTTCTTCGAGTTATTACTACAACTACTACAAACTTAGTTGAAAGTAGAACTTAGCTGATAGATGAACTGAAGATAGTACTGACCTGGATAGAGCCAATCTCCTCGAGGTAGCTTGGCTCTTATGGTAACAATCCCGTAGGTGAATGCGAAGGGCAAGCTGGTTACTTGGCCGCTCACTATCGGTGGTAATATATCCGGCCCAAAAGCCGTTTTTGAGCACTGTCTTCTTGTACATCTAGAAATAATAACTACACTAAGGCCATTAGCTGTTGTTTTATACGGTACCTACATTTATTACAGGTACATTCTACTTACAATACATAATAATCTCGATCTTGTGTTGGCTCGAGCCGACGCTAGTTGGTGCGACTTGTTTCCGTAAAAAGTAGGGAGTTAGAGAGGGGTATCGAACGGGCGGGAACGACTGGTGATATAAGGCGCTCGTCGTACGTTTGGCTTCAGTATTCTCGTGGCCTGGCGGTGGATATGACCTCTGCCTCCGATTCCGCAGGGTGTGGGTTCCAATCCGGTCCGGGGCATGCACCTCCAACTTTTCGGTTGTGTGGATTTTAAGAAATTAAATATCACGTGTCTCAAACGGTGAAGGAAAACATCGTGAGGAAATCTGCATACCAGATAATTTTCTTAATTATCTGCGCGTGTGAAGTCTGCTAACCCGCATTGGGCCAGCGTGCTGGACTATTGTCCTAACCCCTCTCATTCTGAGAAGAGACTCGAGCTTAGCATTGAGCCGAATATGGGTTGATAACGTAACGTAACGTATTAAGTTCTCCTGACAAATATTGAGAATCTTTGTGAACCTTTGTTTGACATTGGTTTTCTTAACCCACGTAAGAGTCTGTTAAAACTATACTAACACACATCTTCTATAATATAAACATTAATCTTGAATGTGTTCCTAAGCGCAAATCTCGAGATCAGCTGGACCGATTTTAAGGATTTTTTGGTACTAGAATTTTTAAAATCGCACTCAGTAACATTATAATATAGTACTAGTTGTAAGTTGCAATTTTTTTGTCAAATTAGTTATGTTCTTAGAAGCATTTATCATAAACTATTACCGACCCATCTCCTAAATCAAGAGATCCAGTTTCTATTGACTGATTTATCTCCAAGAAGTCTTCCTGAAGTTTCGGTACAATGTGCAAGCTTCCATTTCTTACGAACACATTTGGATCTGCCGTAAGACTTTGATATGACACAAATGGATTCTCCTATAAATAAATTTAAAAATTTAGTAAAGAACTAGCTTCAGTACGAAACAATAGAAATATCAAATATAATATAATAATGGGCATACCAAAGGACAGATACGAAACCGGGCCCACTTTTGAAAAACTCTCAGAACGATACAGAAATGAAAAATATCTTGGATTTTTTATATAGATTATCAAATCGTACATACAGACATTATAACATTTCCATTTTAACAATTTTCGATTATACAAATCTACGAATTTACTTTAAATCTTTCGAAATAATGTTAATTCTCTCCCAAGAAATGCAACACTATTAATTGTAATAATGGCGGATTGATGACGTTTTCTACGCAGTAGTCGTTTTGACGTTTGCTGTCAAGTGTCATGCCATAGTTGCTTTAGGGGCGCCATCTTGATATAACTCAAAAACTTGGGTTTTGATTTAATTTATTTCTTTTTATTTAGTTAGATTTATTCACTTATTTAGATTTTAATTAAATCCTTGTATTTTTAAATTTCAATAAGTACAAGAGTGGACCTGAAATGGACCATCCTTTCACATTATGAAAGTCGTGGGCTTTCATCATCATCATCATCATCATCATTTCAGCTGATGAACGTCCACTGCAGGATATAGGCCTTTTGTAGGGACTTCCAAACATCACGATACTGAGCCACCTGCATCCAGCGAATCCATGCGACTCGCTTGATGTCGCCAGTTCACCTGGTGGGGGGACGGCCAATTGTCGTTGGCTCTCGCTAGTCTAAAAATAATTAAAGCTAATGATAAAACTACACACTAATAATAACATTATACTAACAGGGTGGTCTGTGGGTATATACTGCTCAATCTGCCACAGGTCTGTCCGAAATGTGTCGAAATTGTCTTCAAAAATGACGTCACCAGCGCACACTTGCTTGCCAACGACTTTGGTGACAGTTTCCTTGCAAAAGTGGCCAGGAGAAGGAAAAGGTAAACGGTCAAACAGTTCTACAACAATAATATGATTAACGCGTCGTTAGGTCGAGGTAACCAATGATGGAGATTTTATACTAGAGTTCGCGCACTAGCGCATCAAAACTAAGGCGGACAAACTCAGACCAACTATAGAAGGACCTGTATCGCACACAAATAGTCACAAACAAAATTGTCTGTCATTTTCTGAGGAAAACGAGCTTGGATTTGGTATATATCTTATACTAAACTAGGAGTTTTTGTCCGTTTTTTAAACCATTTAACTACACAAAAAGGTATTTTTACGGAGCTCTTTCACGAACACGATTACAACTATTTAACATTTAACATAAGATTCTATAGAGCGTATATAATCGCATTAGATCATTGATCATATACTTTGACAGAAAAGTGACACCTAGCAAGACAGGTCCTATACAATAGATGGTCTAAGCGGACAAATGTGGAAAATTGACTTGATTTCATTTAGTCGCTTATTAAACAACGAACGTTATTTAGACAAATCTATACTAATATTATAAAGCTGAAGAGTTTGTTTGTTTGATTGATTGAACGCGCTAATCTCAGGAACTACTGGTCTGATTTGAAAAATTCTTTCAGTGTTAAGATAGCCCATTTATCAAGGAAGGCTATATATTGTCCCCGTTTTCTTACGGGAACGGGAACCACGAGGGTGAAACCGCGCGGCGTCAGCTCGTAATACATAAATATCATCATAAATGTATATATAACACGAGCAGAGAAGGGGAGTGTTGATCGATCGTCAAGGAATTCCTTAACCCTACATCCAGTAGTCACAAGTCCTGAACTTTGCTTGGTGTTTTTCTCTCTACCACGCGATGGATCCGGCACCTGCACGGTGAATCCATGGAATGCTAAGATATTCGTCTCTTGTGTGTTCAGGAAGTGTAAAAACTTTATATACTTTATTAACTTTGACGGCCGCGTGGCGCAGTGGGTAGTGACCCTGCTTTCTGCATCCACGGCCGTGTGTTCGATTCCCACAACTGGAAAATATTCGTGTGATGAGCATGGGTGTTTTCCAGTGTCTGTGTGTATTAAACGTTATATAAGTATTTATATGTAGTACATAATTGTATATTAATATTATAATATCAACTATCTTAGCACCCATAACACAAGCTACTCTGTATGCTTACTTTGGGGCTAGATAGCGATGTGTATTGTTTAAGTATATTTATTTATTTATTATGTACTTATATATATAATGGAATTAAAGACAAAATTGTGCGTTCAGCGGTGTAGCTAAATTCAGATCACTTTTTGCGGTGATTTTATAGGGACGTAACGTATCTATAGTATAAAATTATCATTGGAGGTAACATGCATTTATTAATTTTTTTATTCTTTACAAGTTAGCCCTTGACTACAATCTCACCTGATGGTAAGTGATGACGCAGTCTAAGATGGAGGAGGGCTAACTTGTTAGGAGGAGGATGAAATCCACACTCCTTTCGGTTTCTACACGACATCGTACCGGAACACTAAATCACTTGGCGGTACGTCTTTGTCGGTAGGGTAACTAGCCACGGCCTAAGCCGTAAGCAAAATTTAATTAATTTAACTTTATATTGACGAAATACAAAAATTAAAATTTTACTTACCCGTGATATCAAAAGTGCTGTAATCAGATATAACTGTATTGAATGATAGGGTTGCTTGCTCGTTTTTAACATTTAAATCATGAAATACGTTAGGTATATAAACACGATATTGGATTATCATTCCTACTTCCAATACTACATCGTAATTTTCATACAGACATTTGTTGTCGATCCCTTTGTATTGTCTTACTGCGGCGCCAAACATCGAACTAACAATTTTGGTGGATTTGTCAGTTTGATAAATTTCTCCATCAAAAAATACAAACTCAGCAACTTTTCGATCCGCTAAAAATTTAAAAAAAAAACGAAATTAGATGTAATTTTACATCAGAACAGGTTAATAAACGTTACTTTGCGGAAGTTCATCATGAATAGATCATGATTTATTTATTTTGCTATCATCCGCGAAAAACTGACGAACCCATGCGACAACGTCACCCAGGTCTGACAAAATGCTCTCTACGTACGTTTCATTCCGAAATCTTTGCAATTGCACGTTGTAGAGTCAACATCTCCGAAGGATGCTCCGGTGAAACGTACGTAGAGAGTATTTTGTCGGAACTGGGTAACGTTGTCGCATGGGTTTGTCGGCTTCTCGCGGAGGATAGCAAATTAAATAAATCATTATATAAAAACAAAAGATACTGTATTCATTAATAAACGTATTGTTAGCCAATACCTATATAATTCGGGCTATTTCACTAACTTTGACATTTATTAATGGACACATACGAAAAGCTAACAACTTGTTATTTGTTAGTATTCTTAAATCACGTAATTTCGTATTCACTTCTCATTAAATGCTAGCTGATAAAAATTATTGAGATTATAGGTAAAAAATATCATCCGGTGCATACTGACAACCTTTAGTTGATAACACAAAGTAGGTAAATGATATTTCACAGTTGTCATTGTGATATATATTAACAATGGGCTGGGATACAAAAAATGCGGTTGTCATTGATTTAATGTTAATTCTATTAGCTAGCTAACTTACGTCAAAGGCAATGAATTGACTGGCAGAACGACTTAATTAAATTAATCGATGTTATTAAAAATATTCTTTGTATCGATTAGCTAGCATCCATATTCAATTTAATCGAACTTTGAAATTATGTAAAGTATGCCTCTCTGACAGAGAGTTACATATTTGTACCTTTTGCCGTGGAGACCCTTGGGCCATGGAGTCGCAGTGCCAAAAAATTTTACCGAATCATTTCACCGCGGCCAGTTGCCTCGACTGGTGACAGAAGGGCTGGCTCATTTTTTGCGCAAAGGATCAGCCTGGCTGTCCAGCGCGGAAATGCAGCCAGTATTCTTGCCATCATTCCACGTGGGCATGATTTGTATAGTTATTAGGATAAATTAGCTTAAGTTCCATATCGTATTCTTTCTCAATAAAAAAAAAACTTTGAACGATTTTTTTTTATTACGATTTGATTGGCGTTAATTTGAAGAAATACCTGTTATAAATGCCTGTAATCCTTTTGGCCGTAGAGGTCTGAACTCTACTGTCATATCTGGAGCTACATCCTCTATTTGACAATCTGCTATAGCGATCAGCATGAACCACAACACGCCTCTCGTGGTGATTATTCTGAAATGTTTTGTTTTGCAAAATAATTAACATTGGGCATGCACCTTCAACTTTTCAGTTGTGTGCATTTTAAGAAATTCATTTAATAAAGTGTCTCAAACGATGAAGGAAAACATCGTGAGGAAACCTGCATACCAGAGAATTTCTTAATTCTCTGCGTGTGTGAAGTCTGCCAATCCGCATTGGGCCAGCGTGGTTTTCCTAGGTTCCTTCCTAGGTTTTCCTTGGAATTGTACAAAATTCCGATACCGTGTACGGAAATGTATAAAACTAATGCTTGCAGTAAAGAAAATGAGAAAATTACGTTGTTATGCTGAAATACGACATACTACATTGTAACTACTGTACTAGATTACGTCTGTCCTTGATATCTTAAACTTCTTAAATCTTTGACGGCCTCCGTGGCGCAGTGGTATGCGCGGTGGATTTACTAAACGGAGGTCCTGGGTTCGATCCCCGGCTGGGCAGATTGAGATTTTCTTAATTGGTCCAGGTCTGGCTGGTGGAAGGCTTCGGCCGTGGCTAGTTACCACCCTACCGGCAAAGACAGTACCGTCAAGCGATTTAGCGTTCCGGTACGATGCCATGTAGAAACCGAAAGGGGTGTGGATTTTCATCCTCCTCCTAACAAGTTAGCCTGCTTCCATCTTAGACTACATCATCACTTACCATCAGGTGAGATTGTAGTCAAGGGCTAACTTGTAAAGAATAAAAAAAAAGGTAATACAATTACAATTATTTAGGAATTCTATATGAGTCCTAATCCATACTTTAATATTATAAATCTGAAATTGTGTGTGTCTGTTTGTTTGTACGTCTTTAACGCAAAACGGAGCGACGAATTAAAAGAATGGAGAGTGACATAGGCTACTTTTTGTCTTTTTAAGACCCCCCACTTTCCAAATACACTTAAAAGAGGGAGTGAAATGAATTTTATATGGAACTTTTCGCAGATTTCAAGGTAGGAAGCTAAAAATCGTTACAAAGAGGTAGGGATAGGGTAGGTGTAGGGTAGGGGTAGGGTAGATAGGGATAGGGTAGGGGCAGGGTAGGAGTAGGCACGGGTAGAGAAGAAGCGTACATCAATCAAAGCGAAGCTTGACCGGGTCCCCTACTATTTTATAATTAAAACTTCATGCGAGTTTTTTTTTTAAATTTTACAAAACTGGCACAATGTCTTAACTTACCTTAAAAATAGATACTACACATTCTCATGTAATTGCGTCTACTTTATGTACATCATTACATTGGATATAAAAAATTAACTTACACTAAAAAAAAACAAAAACACAAACACACAAAAAGAAAAATAAAAATTATGTTAGAAATGGATACATTCAAGCATAATCTTAACTAATAATTAAGTCACTAATGTCACTAGAGTCAGATTCCGCACAGCGTTAGCAAAAGATTGCATGGGAATACGCTCACCAAGGTTAGTCTTAGTAAACGGTTATGCACAGATTAATGAAAAATATGCAGATAGAGCGCACGGAATCCGACCGTGTCGTAGCCGTTCCAAATACAAAATACAAAAACGAATACATTCTCGAATCAGTGCGACACGAAGCGTCGCATCAGTAATTTTCAATATTATGCAAGAAAAATGGCGCCTTATGTTTTTAAATATTTAAAAACCTTTTACATAATCTAAAGAAATAAGATGGAGTATTTTTTATAGATAAATATTGATTACTAGTTATGTTATTATGATATTAGTTTACGTAATTATTGTTAGTGTTACGAGTAAATCAAATTAATGATAAAGACCAGACATCTTACTTTTTGTCCAAACAAACTAAGCGAATAGTACTTGTAGAGCTTACAGTGCCGTGGAGGACTAACATTCCGAAGGACCACAGTATTAAAGTGAATAAATATTATGACCTAACTAATGAAGTAACTAAAAATGGCTATGTCGTTAGTCTGTACGCCGTAGAAGTAGATGCGAGAGGATTATCAGAAAAATCTCGCTATAGTTTGCTTAAAGACCTAGGTCTCTCTAGAAGTGAAGTAGAAGCTTAGGATACCCGTTCTATATTAGAACGGGTATCCTAAGCTGCTGTAGTAGGATTTTACCAAATTTGACTAGGCAGGGAGAACAACACGAGCGGAGGAGGGGAGTGTTAATCGATTGTCAAGGAATTCCTTAACCCTACATCCACTGGTCACAAGTCCGGTCTGCCACGCGAATCTATGGATTGCTAAGTTATTCGTCTCTTGAAATACAAAAAACGAAAAAAGTTTGTATATGCGGATGTCAAAGAGACGCGTGATGGTTGGGTTTTTCATGGGTTTTACCGGCTTC
Source organism: Bicyclus anynana (assembly GCF_947172395.1). Classification (NCBI taxonomy): domain Eukaryota; kingdom Metazoa; phylum Arthropoda; class Insecta; order Lepidoptera; family Nymphalidae; genus Bicyclus; species Bicyclus anynana. The sequence goes on along the minus strand of NC_069097.1, from coordinate 14,320,027 downwards.
ACCATACTGCTTGTAAAGACTCATTCTGGATCGTTCTTTATTCTGTGCGGTTATGTTAACGTTTTATGTTACGGCAAACAAAAAGTTTAACTCGCACTTGTCCGGTTTTTGTTATTTTTTTTTAATTTGTAGTACACTTAAGGTTAAGTATAGGAGACCCCACTACACATTACTTAGAAGGGCATCAAGTTACCTTAATCCAGCACTGCATTATTTAATATGAAACTGTGGTTTTAATGAGAACAGCTGATTTTTACAAAGTAAAAGATACTCACGCTTTTCCTTGTTCCTACTTTCTAACTACGAACTATGACAATACTAAATTATTACTCAAATTTTCATGAAAACTGTTGATTTCTATTAATTAAAAATATCGTTTAATGTATTATCACGAGTAGGTGATCTGAGAAATGCATACTACAAATGTTGTCAGATTATCTATGCAGTCATACATAGCATTAGTTTATTATCTAGTCGTGTCTCGTTGAATCAAAGGTTATCATGCCATCATTCAGTTCATTCATTCTATTGGTAAAATAATTATGATTACCCTTGTAACCTCAATATCACAAACATAAACTGGCAAACTTTACCTTTTTTAGGGTTCCGTAGTCCACAAGGACCCCTTATAGTTTCGTCATGTCCATCTGTACGTAGAGATTATTACTACTAGAAAACTGTTAATTAGGATGTACATTAAAAATATGAAAAAGTTGTAAAATAAAAACTTGGAAAATTTTCAGGGTCCCCTACATGTAATGTGGGGGTGATTTTTTTTTACTTATAGTGTGGGGTATTGTTGAATAGATTTTTGAAGGATATGAGGGGTCTTCTGCCAATATTTTTCGATTTAGTGATCCGTTTGTAATTCCGCTTTTGAGAGCTAATTAAAAACCGGCTAAACGGTTATTTATGGATACGTAAAAATATTCACGAAAGTACTATAAGTAGTATTTATAATGGAATGCAGGGAAAATTGTAATAGCTAAGTAGCAATTGCTATTTAAAAAGTAATAGTCGACCAACTTAAAAAACGTAATTGGAAATCAAAAATTGCATAGTAATTCCATTATTAATTAAAAAGATTAAGTTGTCAGTAAGATAAATCAGTCTGTTAAAACCAGAAAGATGAAATTTGGCATATGTATATTGTATATTAATTACGTCTATATAATAGTAAAAAGAAAATTTTAAAAAATATTTTGGGGCTCCTTCTCTACATGCAAAATGAAGATGAATTTTTTATCGTCTATCCCATGGTGTGGGGTATCGTTATCGGTTTGTGCATTACTGAAGAGATTAAAGTGCTAACTTAATCTACGGAATCCTGCACTGCGTGTGGTTCGGGCTTGGCCGGTTTTTAGTTTTAATACTAAGATAAAGATTTTTAGGGTTACACTGAATTTTAACAAAAATTTGGCGCTTTATTTACTTTAGTACAAATAAAATTCTTAGAATCCGCAAAATTTATTTTTGTTATTATGGGTCATGGCAATCTTAAAAAAGCAAAGCAATAAGCCACTTTTTGTCTGACACTCGTATTATCTTGGATTATTATCTTCTTCGGGGACTATAATTCGCTGTTAGATTTTGTATAAGCGACTCTCACTTCGCCTGGTTATTATGAATCTGTTTTCTAGATCAGGGATGATGTGCCTCTGTAGCCAGAAGTCCACCCTGGCGACTCAGAGCCCGCGCAAGCTCATTTGCGTGGACTGACAGTTTCTCCTCATACCTCAGGCTGGACTGGGCTATTTCTTCACGAATAGTTCATATGCCGAAATCGAGGTACGGGTACATGCACAAATTGCTGATACATCGAGGTATGCCCAACATTGTTTTCAGAGCTTTACATTGGAACCATTCAAGAATTTCATGATGATGCAGTCTAAGATGGAAGCTTGCTAACTTGTTAGGAGGATGAAAATCCACACCCCTTTCGGTTTCTACACGGCATCGTACCGGAACGCTAAATCGCTTGACGGTACGTCTTTGCCGGTAGAGTACTACCACGGCCGACACCTCCCACCAGCCAGACCTGGACCAATTAAGAAAATCTCAATCTGCCCAGCCAGGGATCGAACCCAGGACGTCCGTTTTGTAAATCCACCGCGCATAACACTGCGCCACGGAGGCCGTCAAAAGAAGAATTGCCATATGGCGAAAATTTTGTAGTCAAAACATAAAATGTGTCCCTATTCTTAAGCCATATTGAATGTGCACTGTTTCACACCTAATAATAGTTTTAATTAACTTGTTAATAAATAAAAATTAAGTTTAATAAGCTAAGAATAATTCTTTATTAATAAAGGACTAAAGTAACATAAAATCATAAAATATACAAAACACTATAATATATTAATTAAAACTAAGAATTACACAGTATATTAACTTTAAATTTATAATAAATAAAATAATTATAACAAATACACAGATAAGAATAATTAGATATTGTTAATATATTTTAAATAATATTTTATAAACAAACAATAGGTGCGTCACTTAAAAGTCGGGAGTCAGGTCCATTTTATAGGCATAACACATTTTCTAGTATTAAAATTAAATAGTTATAAATATAATATATTAGTTAAAAGTTATTATGTAGTTGTGTTGTGCTAACAAATAAGTTGTTTATTTTATTTTATTATATTACGAGTATATTCTAAAATAAATAAGTTATGAAATGACATGCGTTTTCTACCTTCATTCTTCATTTTCTATTTGTTTGTTGGTAAACAGTGCGCATAGAGTATGGCTTTTGTATACTAAGGTTACGTAAGCAACCAATAAGCTATCGGCGACAAACAGAAACTTAAGCCGCTTATAAGATATTAAGTAAAAGAAGTTTTTAAAATGACAACATTTATTTCGATTGAATAACTATTCTAAGGCTACAACTTTAACGTAGTCAATGAGCAAGCTCGGCGCAGTCCAAGTCGGCAACCACAGTGTTTTGTTCTGCCAGAACTTGAGGCTGGCTTTAGCGTCGCCGTTGCGCCAAGGCTTGGCGTGTCCGGCGTCGGTGACGATGGAGTCCGGGAACAGCGAGCCCCCGGCAGCCACTCCCAGGGATAGGTGACGCTACAAAATATATTTAACGTTTAAAAAAAACGAACGAAGTGAATTTTATAATAGAGACACGAGTTTTTTAATACGATTTATGCAAAATTAGGGGACTCGACTGAACTTCACCGCTGGGTATTTTGCTTTTATGCAATGAACAGCTAAATACCTTGCTACTTAAGAGCGCGCAGCGCGTCGGTACGATATGGATAAAATTCGAAGCGCAAAGGAGACACCGAATTATGACTTTCACGTGAGTGAAAAGCACGGAGCGATTGACGCGCGACGCAAATTTTATGACGTGAGCGCCAAAACCATTTTTACCTAATTGCAAGTAAATTAAACAACATAACGAAAAACAAAATGGCCATGTTCAAAAGAAAATAACTTTGCTTTTCCTGAGATTGAAAGCAAAATGTGAGCAACACATGTATTTTTCAAAAAAATAAACTATCGTATACACTTTCATCATTTTACAAATTGTATATTTTGTATAGTCATAACGAAGCTAACACTTTGAAATATCATTTACCCAAATATCAGGCTAGGAGCCTGACTTTTCCAGAATCTGAGAACCAGAACCATTTGTAACCACCAAATTACATATTGCACACTCTTAACTGCGTGCGTAATTTATGCAGTCAATTAGTGGTTACACTACTTTTGGTCTTGACTTGCACTACAGTAGTGTTATGGTGTGATGTGTGCCAGAATGTATTTACATTACGAAAGTATTATTGTTTGTATTGACATAATTCTTTTGACCTTTGACCTTGAACAAAAAAAATCCACACACAGGAATGATGGGGGAACTTTTAAACTTATATTTATATTTATAATTATGTTTTGAACAATTTTACTGATTTTCAGCTTGTTAGGATTAGCACCTTCGAATGTCTAAATTGACTGGACTATAAATCAACACGGCCGTTATCACAAAACTTACATAATCGCGTAAGCTAGATCTGAAGTCAGACTCAATGTCCTTGTAGCACGGGTCAGCCCACCACACATTAGAATCCATGTACATAGTATTATCCACAAAAAGTTTTATTGCATCTGAAACAAGCAAACAAAAAATTAAACCGACTTGAAACATAGAGAGAACTTAACTCTACGGATTTTAATATTAACTTTCAATGTTCCCTAAGTTGGAGTATCCCTACACCAACAATTTTTTTTGTAGTCTATCTTTGAAAGAACCACGAATATAAGTACATACTGACATACCTACATGTAATCATAAATCTCACTCACAATGCTTAGAAGCTGATAAAACATACACATAACTATGTACAATTTTAACGAGTTATGGGGCGAATCGATACCCTCCTTTTTTAAAGATTTGTAAATGACTGGACTATAAGTTTTGTAGCCCTGTGATCAATAGGCTTTGTAAAATAATCCCCAGAGTAGGTAGTACATTAAGTAAACTCAGAAGTGGATTAAAAAGATTAGAAAAACCAATGTTGAACAAAGATGATATGATTCACGATATGTGTCAGGACATTTATCTAACAAGTCACAATGTAAATGCAACCAAAATAGAATTGAGATCACTACTTAAGATAGAGAGAGATTCTCCCTGCCTAGCCCATAGTAATTCAGTAATTCAAGAAGAATTACTCTGAGATGTTGATGGATCGATCGCCACCGGAATACTGTCACGGACCGTACGGCGAGCGCCTTATATCACAAACCACTCCCCCTACACACTAAACAACTAGCGCCACCTAGCGTCAGTACAAGCCGACCGAATGATTCCGATAATAGTCGAGTGACGTCGTATCCTTCTCGAACTATTCTCTTCCAACTATACTTACATTTTTCCATCTATGAAGTGTATGCTACTGATCCACTATACAAGAATATTCTGAACTGCTCGACAGCTCATGATCTTGGATAGAAGCAGGCGTTACTTTGCGGAAGTTCATCATGATTATATAATGATTTATTTATTTTGCTATCATCCGCGAAAATTCGGTGAACCCATGCGACAACGTCACCCAGGTCCGACAAAACGACACTTTGCAATTGCACGTTGTAGAGTCAACATCTCCTGAGGATGCTCCGGTTTCGGGGTGAAACGTACGTAGAGAGTATTTTGTCGGACCTGGGTGACGTTGTCGCATGAGTTCGCCGAATTTTCGCGGATGATAGCAAAATAAATAAATCATTATATAAACTCATGATCTTTAATCAGCTCATGATTAAGTCAAGATAAAGGACTTACCTGGCGTCCAGCGCAGACTAAACTCATGGAAGTCATCTGATAACTCATCGCGTACGAATTCAGTTGTTTTATGCGGTCCGCCACCATAACAACGTTGATCCACGTTCCATCCTGTAAAATCCTGTAATGTTTAAATTATATGGTTTTATTAAAACTGGCGGAGGATAGACGAAAATTTTTAAAAATTAACGTTGGACGTCAGTGCCGCAAAATTAAGTTTAAAAAACTAGCGGGTACACGCGATTTTGTTCGCCCTTAGACCTCCATAAGCCGACTCTGTTGCAAAATCTGTTCTTAGCGGACGCACCAACCTCTCTGCCAAATTTCATCTTTTTACGTCAAGCGGTTTTCAGTGTATCGTGATGTGGCTTTTCGCTTTTATACAAAACTAGCGGACGCCCGCAAAATCGTGCGCGTGATACTCTACCTTATCCTACACCTATCCTATCCCTAATCTACTCGTACCCTACCCTACTTCTACCCTACCCGTACCCTTACCCTACCCAACTCGTTCCCTACCCTACACCTACCCTACTCGTACTCCACCCTACACCTACCTTATCTGTACGCAATAATAGTTACGCATTTGCTATCGCGACTTTTTTTGTAAAAAAGTAGCGTTCTACAAAGTTGAAAACACATTATTTTATTCTAAAATCAATAGTTTTTGCACCGAACGCGTTTTAAACGATATGATTTTACATTATTGGAGTTTTAGAAATGATCTCTACTTTTTAAATATATTATAGCCTATAGCACTCAGGGATAGCTTCCCAACAGTGAATGAAAAAAATTTTTCAAATGCGATCAGTAGTTTCGGAGCCTATTCATTACATACAAACTAACAAATAAACAAACAATCAAATCTTTTCTCTATATAATCGTCATCAACCCATATTTGGCTCACTGCTGAGCTCGAGTCTCCTCTCAGAATGAGAGGGGACTCGAGCCAATAGTCAATAGTCCATAGTCAATAGTCCACCACGCTGGCCCAATACGGATTGGCAGACTTCACATACGCAGAGAATTAAGAAAGTATGCAGGTTTCCTCACGATGTTTTCCTTCACCGATTGAGACACGTGATATTTAATTTCTTAAAATGCACACAACTGAAAAGTTGGAGGTGCATGCCCCACACCATCCGGAATCGGAGGCAGAGGTCATATCCACTGGGCTATCACGGCTCCTTTCTCTTTATAATATTAGTAGGTATATATTATAAGTATATTCTTAGGTATGCTGGTTTCCTAACGACGTTCTTCTTTTACCATATAAGCCGCGTGATCTTTAATTTCTTAAAATGCTCATAACTGAATAGTTGGATGTGCATGCCCCGGACCGGATTGTACTCTACGGACTCTGAACCAATGGCAGAGGTCGTATCCACTGGGCTATCACGGCTTCACAAAATGAAGTAGGTACCTACCTTAAATCCTGCAACAACGTCGCTTATTCTCACTACTTTCAATATGCTGGCCAAGGCTTTTTCACCAACGAATTTCTTGAATAATGGAACAAGTAATAATTCTGTAATTTAACAGATATTATAACAATTTTCAAATTGTAAAATTACCTACATGTATTACATTTTCCATGTTGTTTTTGTCATTTCAATTGTTTATCTTATGATTCAATGTAAATTATTTTGTTATTTAAACGACAGGAACGAATTTTAATAAGTAATCAATTTTCAATAACCCCTTTCGGAACAAAAATAGCAATGGTAACAAAGTGTTTGAAAATAATTTACTAATGTCTTACATCTTTGGAATCCCTTTTCAAAGGACACGTTTTTAGCTAGATGTACAACTTTGCTCAGAACATTTCTTTTTTCAATATATCACACACAAAAAAAAACGTTAAACGTAAAAGTAATCAGTCCCGTTTTTTGGAAAAATGTTACATTGCAGTAGAAAAAATTAAACTTTTATTACTTGAGGCAACTATTCAAAAATAATGACCATGTTTAAAATCAACGCTTAAGTGTTTATTCTGCACATGGTGTGTCTAATATGCACTGAAGGTAGAGATTTTTGTATTAAGTTCAAAAATCAATATAATGCGTTATTTAAGTAGGCCTTGACGTCAGCTATCACCGTGTAAAGTATGTCATAATATTTATGGGACATCCTGTAGAAGTGTTTTATAAGGTCACAATACGATTCGGACTGATCGGGACCTCATGATACCAAAAAAGCAGCTGAAGCAGAAAGTAATAATAATAATAATAATAAAACACTTTATTACAACAAAAACAAAATAACAGAATTTTACAAAAACAAACCAAGTAAAATACAAACAATGGTGTATCGGCGACCTTATCTCTAAAGTGATATCTTCCAGGCAACCGTTATTATAAGGAGTTCACGTTTACAAAGAGAAGTGGTTGGTGCGCAAATATCGACTTAAAATACTGTACAATAAAAAATAAATGAAATATACTTACATAAACTAAGAAACACATTAAAATACATAAATACCAATATTAACATTAATAATATATATGTATACAAATATACAATAAAATAAACTTACTTAAATTGATATTACATACCTAAATATATTACTGTGATAAAAAGTAGTCTTTAAGACGACGTTTAAATATATGAATCGACTGAGAATGACGAATCTCCCGCGGCACGGCATTCCATAGTTTTACCGCCTAACAGTGAACGACTCACTATAGCGGTGAGTCCGACTAAATGGCATAGATAACTTATTATCATTGCTGTATCGATGATTAAGAAGGTGGTTAGAACCGCGAAAGTGAAACCTTTATTTTAAGTACGGAGGAGAATGATAGTGATTAAGTATAGAATAAAGCAAGGAAAGTATGTGAAAATTACGACGCTGAAAGTACTTACCAGGATAGAGCCAATCACCTCGTGGGATCTTGGCTCTTATGTACACCACCCCGTATGTGAAGGCGAATGGTATGCTGGTCAGGCGACCGCTCACTATCGGCGGCAGTATATCCGATCCGAAAGCAACTTTTGAGCACTCATTTCTTGTACAACTAAAAATAGTTGAAAAGTAGTTTTATCTTGGTTTGAGTTTGTTAATGTGTACTAACACAAATTGCTTAAAATTTGTATGTATTCATATGTACTGACCCATCTGTTAAATCAAGTGATCCAGTTTCAATTGCCAGATTGTGATCACTCATCAATTCATCCTGCAGTTTGGGAACAATGTGCAGTTTTCCGTTTTCCACGAACACATTTGGTTCCGAGGTTAACCTTTGATATGACACAAATGGATATTCCTATAATCATTACAATTATATTTATGTACAATACACAAAACTGTGCACTAAAAAAAAATAATAAAAATATACAACTTACTTCAAAACCTAAAAACGTACCCACTAAACTAAAAAGTGAAAAATAACAAAATACTATTATTATGTTTACATCATCGGCTTAGCACCGTCTTCAAACGAATCAGCAGGTAGAACATAATAATATTATGTTGTTATTTTTACTTTATAGTTTAGTGGGTACGTTTTTAGAATTTGAAGTCGGTTGTATTTTTTTATTAGAATTTTTATTTGTTTCCATTTTTAGTGCAAAAGATATAGATACTACGTGTTCCCTTAATTGTTCTTGATCTTTATCACCCCTATTGATAGTTACAACCGATCTAGGAGGAAAGTTCTCATCAATACAAATTAATCAAGCCCAAACACTAGGTAACTGATGTAAATCGTTAAGGAGTTCCCTCGTCTGTATTTTGGCTCTATCATGAGATCGATTCCAAACCTTCATGATATTGTAGTGCTTTAATATACTTTATGAAAAATTTACGAACACAGTAGTCGCTCATATAATTTTTGAAAGTGTTTTGCTGGATTTCTCTAGGATCCCATCATCAGATCCTACTATGATGGTATGTACCTGGAAAGTATACCCCTTTTATACAAAAAAATATATTTTCAAATCGGTTCAGGCGTCTTCGAGTAATCGATGCACATACATAAAAAATATCAACTTGAGAACCTCCTCTTTTTTAAAGTCGGTTAAAAAAGCTTTTTTTTCTTATTTTATCGGTTCATTCAATTTGTGATTTCATTTGAATTTCTTAAAACTATGCTGCAGAGATTTGAGGAACACTCAGGCATAGTGGAAAATATTTTGTTTTATGAAAAGACACTGAATCGGGATATCGATTTCCATTTCGGAACAATTTACGGTGTTATATTTATCGCAAAATATACTCACTGGATGATCTGTGGGTATATAATGTTCGATCTGCCACTGAGACTCTTGGAGTGTGTCAAAATTGTCCTCAAAAACGACGTCACCAGCGCACACGTGTCTGCCGCGGACCTTGGTGACAGTATTCTTGCAATACGGAGGCGGGGCTGACGGGTCTACCAGAGCTGCAAAAAATTTTTTTTTTTCTAAATGCCGTTTAGTAAATCGTTAAAATAGACTGATAATGACGAGAGCAGTGGCATACTCATAATGTATGCCAGTATAAGGAAGACACGTAAATTAGTTACGTTCCTGTAACTGTCTGGTTAGTCCAAATGGTGTTTTCTATACTAATATTATAAAGAGGTAAAGTTTGTAAGTTTGTAACATTATTTAAATGGGGTAATCTTCGGAACTACTGGTCCGATTTCAAAAATTCTTTCACCAATAGAATGCTACATTTTCGGGGAGTGCTATAGGCTTTATTATTTTATATAGGTATCATACATATTAGCCGAGTTATCACAGTTTTTGTCATACAGGTCGGACCGAAATTCATCATAAACAGACTTATGCGCATGCGCTGCCTTATCCATTGTGTAAAATTGAAATCAATGTATGGAGGCTTTATGTACCTTTAAAAGTTCTACAAAAAGTCCGCGACACCATATATCTATCTTCTATATATTAGCAGATATAGTACCTTTTGTGTTTTAAAAATTATTAATTTTATATACTTAGGTTTACGTCCTTATTTATAGAACAAAACTTTAATCCTTATTAAAATAAATTATTTAATAATTATAAGGATGTTATGGTGAAGATTTGCCTTTTACAGTATGTTAATTAGTTAAATAGTTTCGGAGATAATACAAAATTTCTAAAAGACGCAGAAATTCCGCTATATGACGCTCTGCGCTTTCAATTTCGTAGTTCCCGTTCCCGTGTGAATATGGGGATCAAGCATAGCCTATGACACTCGCAAATAACGTAGCTTTCTATTGGTAAAACAATTTTCCAAATCGGTCCAGTAGATCCAGAGATTACCTCCTACAACCACACAAACTTTACCTCTTTATATTATTAGCATAGAAGTCTCTATTGCCCTTGGTCATCGCACCACTCTCGAAGGGCTGGACCCATTTTGCTAAGGGTAAGAGTAAGGTAGAAAAGTTATAGAGTAGGGTAGGGTACGGGTAGGGAAGCGTAGGAGTAGTGTAGGAGTAGGGTCAGGGTAGAGTAGGGGTAGAGGTAGGGTAGAGGTAGGGGTAGGATAGGGAAGTGGTAGGGTAGGAGTAGGGTAGAGGTACGGGTAGGATAGGGAAGTGGTAGGGTAGGGGTAGTATATATAGTAGTATAGGCGTGAGATAGGGGTACGGCTGGGATAGGGGTAGGGAAGGGTTAGGGTACGGGGAGGGTAGGGGTAGGGTGTAGGTAAGGTAGGGGTAGGGTAGAGGTAGGGGTTGGGTAGGGTAGGAGTAGGGTTGGGGTAGTGGTAGGGTAGGGGTAGGGTAGGGGTAGTAGTAAAGTTGACATTAAATTTTACGCGGACGAAGTCGCGGGCGTCTGCTAGTATTGATATAATTTGATAGCCCTTTTCAACCATAGACATTTTGACGCATGTAGGCCGACCTTAGGTTTTTTGATGTTATTTTTTTTACTCTTACGCAATTTCTAAAAAAAACTCACTGTATCTATTTTACACCTAACAGAAAGTTGTGAGTTCTCTAAATAAAAAAAAAAATTATACTAACTTGCAATATCGAAACCGACAAAATGACCTCTAATGAGCAGCGCATCCCTCTCCACTTTATATGACTTTTAACTTAGCGTATTTTTTTTTATCCTTCAGCTATTGGTGTTATTACAGATAGCTACGATAGTTACGTAACCGTAACAGCAAATTTTATGCCCCGATTTTGTTACATTCGTTTTATTGGAACTATTGAAACAACATTAGAGACGTATTCACGTTAAAAATATCAGTGTGCCTAGTGGGAGTTTTCAATATTTTCATACTGTTACGATCACGTTGACGTAAACGCAAATTTATATGCAATTGAAACAGCTGTGCAGTAGTGACACTAGATGGCGCTCTTTCAATTCGTTAGAAGCTCGTCACAGTATCAAACTGCCACTAGGCCTGAGGGCAGTTTGATGCTGTTACTATCACGTTAACGTAAAGGCGAATTTCAAAGGAATTGAAACAACGCCATTTAGAGGCACTACTGCACAACTGTTTCAATTCCATATAAATTTACATTTACGTCAACGCGATAGTAACATTATGAAAACATTAAAAACTCCCACTAGGCACACTGTTCGTATAAAAACGAATTTTCCAACTCACCTTCAACATAATAATGTCTGGGTTTAGGTACTGCAGCATTAAACAGTATAAGGGCTTGTCCATCTCTGATAACTCCATTAGGAGATTGGTCAGGGATAAAAATGCCAAATCTCACTACATTCCCTACTCTCAAAATCACATCGTGATCTTCAAACAGCCATATACCGTTCGCTTGTTTAGTCGCTGCACCCCAAAGTAATTCTTTAAATGGACCAAATTCCAGCTCGGCATCTTGCGTATTGTTAAAAATATATCCGTAGAAAAATAGCACTATAGTAGTAGATATTACATCGGCTGAAATAAAAAGCAGAATATCATAAAAATGTGTAAAGGTTTTTTCCGAGAAATTCACCACGTAAGTTCAGAGTTCTTCAAGGTACGAGTATACCACCATGATTCGGTAATCAGAAATAATGTCGCCGACGATCTGAGACATTATTATTTAACATCAGAAAATAATCTTTGTATCGTTGGGAATGTTTGTCTGGGATTCGTTCCACGCTAAATTTCGAATAATAAAATAAAATTCGAGTAATTGCCGGAAAAACCATAAAAATAGCCCTTCTCTTTTATTTATACAAATATTTTCTAACTAAAACGTGGTCAATTTGCGCTTTATTATTAATTTATAAAGTTCATATTAGGTAAATTACAAGCACTCACTGTTGTTTAAGCAATGTAGGTGTGTTCCTAACGTCACAAATTAACGGACGATTAGATAGATTTTTTTATATATAAAAATCTATATATCCCTTGGTCACGCTATCACGCGTGAACGACAGTACTGATTTTACTAATATTTTTGTTTGATGAGTTTGTGATTGTCAAGAGAAGGTTCTTATGACAGAAAAAAATTAAGGGGTAGGGTAGGGTTGGGTAGGGGTAGGGTAGAGATAGGGTTAGGGTATGGTAGGGGTAATTGAAAGTTTACATCGATTTTCACGCGGACGAAGTCGCCGGCGTCCGCTAGTAGCAAATATTTATAAAAGTATCCTTATTAAGGTTAAGCGGAACAACTTCTTACTCTATAGTCTATAAAAACAAAGACGATCAATCATTTTGGATCCTTTTTGAAACTGCCGGATAAAACTTGTCATTAACCAATAAGGCACAAGCTAATATGCATTAGGGGGCGTTCATAAATTACGTGAGGTGTTTTTTCGAAATTTCTGACCCTCCCCCCCCCCCTTGGTGAGATGTCGTGAGATTTTTTTCAACCCCCTCCCCCCCATCCCCCAATCTCACGTGAGATTTTTCAAAATGTGGGTTTCTTATGTAAATGTGTTAGATTATTGTAAAAAGAAAAGAAAATTTGCTTCGTGTTTTTATTTACGACTAGTTAAGACTAGTAATCAATATTGCTGAGAGTTTAATTATAAGTATAATAAAAATTTAACAATAGAATACTTAAATCGTAAGTACTGTGGCTTAAAAAAGAATATTTTAAATATATTTTTAGCCATTTATTTTTTATGTATTTTAAAATATATCTTGAATATAACTAAAATATATTAAAAATATATTATAAAATATATATGAAAACCGGCCAAAAATTAGTTATTAAAAATATATTTACTATACATATTTTATATATTTTTTTATAGATTTTTAATATATTTAAAATACATTTTTTTGTACTTCGAAATATATATTTTTTACATTTTTTTTCATGAGGGATGGTGATTGGACAGTCAGTAAATGTATGACGTCGAGGGATAAATGAAATTATTTTTTTAGAACGAATTAGTAAATGATCTTAATCGTATTACGATTACGCTTAAGATTAAATCTTAAGCATGTACAATCTGGATTAAATTGACCAAAATAGTATATTTTTTTTTGTTTCATTCAGAAAAAAAATTACGTGATATTTGCCGAGACCCCCCCTCCCTCCAACGTAAGATTAGATGAGATTTGACTCGACCCCCTCCCCCCCTAAAACATCTCACGTAATTTATATACCTAATATGGCACAAAAGTTGTCGATCCCCAAGATTTTTTTTAAAGAAATGTCCCAATAACGTATTTTTACTTTAACATACCGGTGATGTAACAGCGAAATCCTTTCGGACGTAGAGCTCTTGAAGTGACCGTCACATTATACATAACGTTTAAGTTCATCATATTTTGACATTCTGCTAAAGCCACCAGTAACAAACACAACATGACACTTTTAACCATCATTTTATAGTACGGCTGCATTCAGGGCCATTCAAATCTTCCTTGCTGTTTGCCAACACTTCATCAACATATAAAATGGCCCACTAGAAAATAATGTAAATCATTACAATGGGAATAATATTAGTAATTATTAATCTTTCGTTGTTTTTTATTCAATGGCAAGCCCTTGTCTGCGATCTCATTAACATTAAGTAATAAGATAGAAGCGGGCTATGGACAAGTTTATTCTATCCATACCTCGGTTTCAACACCACGGCTGACGTACCACCAGACCTGCGGCCTTATTATATATCTCGATGTACCATTCAAATTTTTTGACGGCCTCCGTGGCGCAGTGGTATGCGCGGTGGATCTAGACGGACGGAGGTCCTGGGTTCGATCCCCGGCTGGGCAGATTGAGTTTTTCTTAATTTTTCCAGGTCTGGCTGGTGGGCGGCTTCGGCCGTGGCTAGTTACCACCCTACCGGAAAAGACGTACCGCCAAGCGATTTAGCGTTCCGGTACGACGCCGTGTAGAAACCGAAAGGGGTGTGGATTTTCATTCTCCTCCTAACAAGTTAGCCCGCTTCCATCTTAGACTGCATCATCACTTACCATCAGGTGAGATTGTAGTCAAGGGCTAACTTGTAAAGAATAAAAAAAAAATAATAATGAGTCACTAGGATATTTATTTTTCACGCTAATAGCTCTAAACAGGGATCCGTGAAACATTTATTACACCTGATTAATAACAAGTTAATTTTTCGTAAGTAGTTTCGTCTCTATGATACGATCAATTATTTAATTTACGAAAATTATTGATTCTGGTGGCTAACTGAGTTTTGAGACAAATTATCAACTTGCCTCAAATACCTACCCAAAACTGTCCACCAGGAGGGCTATTCAGTAACAATATTTTGTGCACTAGCAAGTACGAGTTTCAAATTCATCTCTATATCTCTCTGTATACAAATACTATAGACAGAGAGCGACAGATACAAATTCGAAGCTCACACTAAAGAAATTATAAAAAACATCAATTTAGATTATGAGCTGAAGCAGCTTTTGGACCAAGAGTCACCTAGTCGAAGCCGCGGCGACGCTTGGTTGAGCGCGAGGCTATCTGGTACAGATCCCTTTCCAAAGTAATACACGTATACGTGCGCTATTCATCATAATTATCATCATCATCATAATTATCAGCCGATGGACGTCCACTGCAGGACATAGGCCTTTTATAGGGACTTCCAAACATCAGATACTGAGCCACCTGCACCCAGCGAATCCCTGCGACTCGGTTGATGTCGTCAGTCCACCTGGTGGGGGGTCGGCCAACACTGCGCCTTCTAGTGCGGGGTCGCCATTCCAGCACTTTGGGAACCCAACGTCCATCGGCTCTTCGAACTATGTGCCCCGCCCATTGCCACTTCAGCTTCGCAACTCGTTAAGCTATGTCGGTGACTTTGGTTCTTCCGCGGATCTCCTCATTTCTAATTCAATCACACAGAGATACTCCTAACGTAGCTCGTTCTTTCGCCCACTGTGTGACTCTTGAGCCTTCTTTTGAGGTCCATAGTTAGCGACCAAGTCTCGGAACCATAGGTCATCATCACTGGCAACACGCACTGTTCGAAGACTTTTGTCTTGAGGCACTGAAGAACTATTACATGCGCTATTACCTTTAAATAACTGTGGCGAACGTACCTAACTCACGGTTTCCTCTTTCTGGTACTTAGTATTTTGACCGATTAATAATCGTCACAATATTTTTACTTAAACCAAAGGTTTTATGATACAAAGAAGATACATTTTTAAATTTACGATACGGGCGATTCTACAGAAACCACGCAGTTCGATGTAATATTGACCAAAAACTAATACTGCCTAAAATGATTTAATCAAGTCAATGATATACTCTGGGAAAACATTGAACCAAAGGTTATCATATTATATTCTTGTTTAAATTTATACAGTTAATTCATAGTTATGTAAGTATCTCATAAAAATAACGGTATTTTTTTAATAACGAAAGGTAATTTGGGACGACTGACTAAGGTGCTGAACAAATGATCCTTTACGCAAAAAAAAATATACCGAGAACTTCAAAAAGGAGGAGGATCAACTTGAGAACCTCCTCCTTTTTGAAGTGTGTTAAAAATGAGCCAACCCTTCTGTCACCAGTCGAGTTAAAATATTTTGTATTTGAGGTGATTAAGTGCCATTTTTTTTTATTTATGTACCTAAAATTTTATTAGGTGATAAATATTTGTTTAACTTCCTATAAGTTAATTAGTACGTAATACGCAAGAAGAGATTTCACACTATTTTTGGTTGTAAAAACTGTATTCGGTCAGAAACTATCAATTTGTGACGTAAAATAACTAAATATAGCCCCCTCCTTAAAATAGCTGCGACTAGGCCTAGCTATTTAATAATTCAACTAGCCGCTATTGAATTTGTCATCCGTGTGGAAATGGATATAGGCTTTCGACGAAGAAGTTGGTCGACTATTACTCTTTATATAGCAATCGCTACTAAGCTGTTATAGTTTTTCTTGTTGTAATTTTATTATGTATCCTACTCTTGAGATTTTTTTCACGCATCCATAAAATAAACGTGTAGCTAGTAGAGACTGACATTTGACTAACAAAAATTAGCTCTGTAAAGTTACTAACGGATTAATAAATTAGCTCTTACAAACGGACCTTGGTGAAAGACTAACTAGAATAACTTTCAAAAACCTATTCAAAGATACCCCACACTATAAAGTAAAAATTAAAAAAATATATCCTCACTTTACATTTAGTAACCCAAAAAATATTTTCCAAGATAAAGATCCATTTTACGACTTTGTTCACATTTTTTATGTACATACTCAAGCTAAATTACAGCTTTCTAGCAGTAATACTCTCTCGCTAACGCGGACGGACGGACGGACATGGTGGCCACAAGGGTTCCTTGTGGACAACGGAATCCTAATAAAAATTAGCACGAAATAGAAATTATATTAGTTGCAGTCAAGTTTGATTTATGATTCAAATTCTGAAATAAAAAAAAAACATAACAAATCTTAACATTAGAAAGAAATAAAGTAAATAAGCTTATCAATATTGCTAAAAATAAATATAGAAGACAGGAAATTAAAAACTGCAGTGGTGATTACAGAAAGATCTGGTTAACAGTTAACAGCTGGTTAGGAAGAATTAAACCTAAGCTAGATAGTGTTATTATGAGATATTTGGGCAAAATAACTGATATTTATAGTATTTGTAACAATTTTACTAAAACTTTTACTCAAGAAATTAAAAACCTTAAACACAACTGCAATATAAAATTTTTAGATAGAAAATCTTATGTTAAGACTACGGATGTTTCATTCAGATACACAAAGGTTAAAGCCGATGAAATTGAAAAAATAATAAATAAATTAAGTAGTCAAAAAGCCCCTGGTTTTGATAAAATTAGGGTACAGGATATAAAATTTGTTAAAAAACAATTAAGTCCAATATTAGCGAATTTTGTTAATATGTGTATAACAAAAGGATTATACCCAGACACATTAAAAAAAGCAATCATACGTCCTATTTATAAAAATGGTAGTCACTTGGAGTACACTAATTATAGACCGATAGCTATTCTGTCTGTTATTAATAAAATTGTTGAAAAAGTTGTAGTAGGCCAGGTCTCCAATTTTCTAGAAAAGTACGATATTTTAACTGACGCTCAACATGGGTTTAGAAAGGGCAGAAGTACTGTAACGGCTCTCACTCAATTCTCTGATTATATTAATGACAGTTTGAATGATGGAAAACAAATAGTGGCTCTTTTCATAGATTATAAAAAGGCGTTTGATACGCTGGATAAGAGTGTCTTACTTTTAGCCATGCAAGAGTGTGGAATTATGGGGCCAACAAATGAATGGTTCCGTAATTACTTGACTGACAGAACTATACGCACCGCTATCGATAGTACCGTGGGTGATGAGTGTGACGTGACCTTAGGTGTACCGACGGGCTCGATATACGGCCCCTTGGGATACTTAATGCTAGTTAATAGTGTGGTTAATGTAGTCAAGCAGTGTCAAGTATATATGTATGCCGATGATATGTGTGTGTTGTGCGCTTCAAAAGATATAAGTGTAGTACGTAATAATATTCAATTAGACTTTCAGAATATAATAAAATGGGCGCACGACAACGGTATCATTATTAACATGGAAAAAACCAAGTGCATGCATATATTTTCGCCACATAACAAAACAGCTAAAACTGTAAATTACGCAGACATAGGAATCATTGGTCACACATATGAGTGCTTGCACAACAATCATAGCTTATGTACGTGTCAGCAACTGGAGTATGTCGATAAATACAAATATCTAGGGTTACATATTGATCGCCACTTTAATTGGAAGACCCACATAGGAGTTGTGTGCAATAAACTCCGATCTGTGTTGGGGATGTTTTATCATCTTAAAAGAGTATTGAGTAAGCGCACTATGCTTGTGGTTTATTATGCACTAGCAGACTCAGTGATGAGTTATGGGCTTAGTGTATACGGTAGAACTTTCACTACTTATATAAAAGAAATTAAAAAAATACAAATTAGATTATTAAAAAAAGTAAAGAAAAAATGTAGCCAAAAAATAGATGGAAATTATGAATATTTGTTTAAAGAATTTAAGATTTTACCGATAGACGTTAAAATTGAATATCTTGTTTCTAAAGAAAATTACTACACATATAAGTATAAAAAACCTATACAGTTCTTAAAATCTCTAAGAAATAACAGAAAAAAAAAAATATATCATGCCAAAAGCCAATAATTACTATGGTGAAAGAACTACCGGCTACATGGTACCTAAAATATATAATAAAATTGAGTGGCTCAAAAAAGAAAGGGAGATCAGTGAAGGAGTCCTCAAGAAGAAATTAAAGAAAGTTTTCCTTGGGGACCCCATCACTGACGGATTTACTTAATAGAAATTGTTTTGCACCTTTTGTATTTTTTTTTTGTATTATTTCATTTTATAATATTAAATTCCTAGGTTACCTTAGTTTTAATTATCTTATTAAAATTAGATTTAGCAATTACTTTTAAAAAATAACTAGAATAATGAGCGTCAACTCGCCAACAAACTGCCTGTACAGTTTGGCGAGAGTATCGATATGTAAAATAATTGTTATATCTTATCAATAAAATAAATTAAAAAAAAAAAAAAAAAAAAACATTTATTAAAAAGAATAAAGCTATCCTAAAGCTACAACTTTAACGTAGTCAATGACCAAGCTCGGCGCAGTCCAAGTCGGCAACCACAGTGTTTTGTTCTGCCAGAACTTGAGGCTGGCTTTGGCGTCGCCGTTGCGCCAAGGCTTGGCGTGTCCGGCGTCGGTGACGATGGAGTCCGGGAACAGCGAGCCCCCGGCAGCCACTCCCAGGGATAGGTGACGCTACAAAATATTACATCTAACGACCAGTTTCTTCATCGCAAGTAACAGTCAAAGTAACGTCATAAATCAAAAGTGACGGTCTTATTCACTGAAAAATAAAGTCTTCTTTACTACTTACTACTTTAACTGTTACTTTAGCTTTCAAGAAGAAATTGGCTGTAAATCTACATTTCCATACTAATATTATTAATGCAAAAGTAAGTCTGGCTGTCTGTCTGTTACCTTTTCACGGCTAAACAGCTGAACTGAGGGCCTAGTGGCAGTTTGATACCGTGACGATCGCGTTAACGTAAACGCAAATTTCTAAGGAATTAAAACAGCGCCATCTACTACTGCGCACTACTGCACAACTGTTTCAATTCCATATAATTCGCGTTTACGTTAACGCGATAGTAACAGTATCAAACTGCCACTAGGCCCTCAGATCAAGATGAATTTTGGTATCATGATAAATGGGACCTTGCAGCAGAACATAGGCTACTTTTGATCCCTTAAATAAAAAAGGGGGCAAAATAGGGGTTGAAAGTTTGAATGGAAAGTCGTCCATTTTTAGAGTTACAGTTTTAAAAATTTATTTATAAATCACGAAAAAATACGAAATTTAAAGTGTTATGTGATTCAAGAATTTTTAAAATTCAACCCCTAAAGTGGTGAAATAGGGGTTGTAAGTTCACATTGATTTCCATTTATATAAAAATGAAAATCTCTCTTGACATACAAACTTGAATTGAATTTTTGACCCTAACGGCAAAGACGTGTCAAGCGTTTTAGCGTTCGGGTAGGATACCGCATAAAAACCGTTAAATACAAAAAAAAATGCTAAAAAAAAAAAGCTAACTA
Source organism: Bicyclus anynana (assembly GCF_947172395.1). Lineage (NCBI taxonomy): Eukaryota > Metazoa > Arthropoda > Insecta > Lepidoptera > Nymphalidae > Bicyclus > Bicyclus anynana. The sequence continues at coordinate 14,299,734 of NC_069097.1, read as the reverse complement.
TACTCAAAAGCATAATTATCCACCCACTTTAATATGACGCGGTATATTAAAGTGGGGGGATAATTGTGCCTCTGAGTATATTATAGGCATCATATTTTTTTGATGTACCTATAGATGCTCGCGGTATCGCCTGTGTAACCCTGCTGTAAATGCGGTATATCCCACCTTGTATTGTTTTGTATTAATTTTAGACTTTTTTCGAAATTTTAAATTATCGTAAGAATTCAATCAATTTAAACAGAATTTTGACAAGTACACAACTACACGACAACAACAACCTAAAACATAAACCTTCCACATGAATTATTATATCTATTAGTGAACACCGCATGAAAATCCATTGAGTAGTTTCGAGTTTATCGTGAACAGACAGACATGCGCCGAAGGATTTTGTTTTCTAATGTATACGCCACGCCGTTCCACCCGCATGATTCTCGGTCCCATAGGAATACGGGGCTAATATATATATATATATATATATATATATATATATATATAAGCCTATACCCTTCCTCGATAAATGGGCTATCTAACACTGAAAGATTTTTTTCAGCACCAGGACCAGCAGCTCCAGAGATTAGCGCGTTCAATCAAACAAACTAACAAACAAATAAACAAACTTTTCAGCTTTATAATATTAGTATAGATTAAATATAAAAATCTATAAATATAAAAAGGTAAGACCGTTACTAAGAACTTACATAGTCTTGTAAGCTAGACTGGAAGTCAGACTGAATGTCCTTGTAACATGGATCAGCCCACCATACATTAGAATCCATGTAAATAACATCATCCAAAGAAAGTTTTATCAAATCTGAAAAAAATATATTAATTCATTACCATTCAGGAGTTCTTAACCCCGTAAATTAAGTACACCCTATTTTTCGAAAATCGAGATTATATCGACGTTTTTTTTACGATGGTGTGTATAGGTGTGTATATGTAAATAAGATCTAATATAATTTATTTTGTCGCAATTGGATCATTCGTTATTAAGATAACTTTATTTAGGTAACTGTCAGCTTTGAAAGTTGAAAAAGTTCCTAAATAAAAAAATCCTTGAAAAAGTTGTTACAGAGATAATTAAAAGTTTCAAAAGCTTTTAATTTACATTCAGATTTAAAGAAATCTCAATAACATAAAATTCAAACAATTATTTTTTTATTTTTTTATTATTTGAGCTCAGAGTTCAAAAACGTTGCTAGATATTTTGAATGCTTTGTTTTTTTACTAAAAATTACCAAGAAGTATTAATAGGGTTGGCCTTCAGGGTCTAGGGTCTGAGTTTTTCTTTTTTTTTCAGATATATATATGGCGTAGTAGATACTTCCTGGGATGAGGTAAACACTAATTTAAAACTCAATTTTTTTTTTTTTGTTTTTTTTTCGTAGGGGGGATAATCCTCATAGACACCCGTTTGGGTAAAACGGCTAAAAACCCCTCCTACCTCCAAAAACGCTAGTGTACCTGCCATTTAGCCTACCACCGGCGTCACAACCTCTTTCACATTCTTCACTTTCCCAGTTCCCTTTCATCCTTCTAATCACAATTACCTGGCCTCCATAGCAGCGCGAACTCATGAAATTGACCCGATCGCTCTTCTCTTGCAGCTTGAGTGCTTGTATGTGGTCCTCCGTTAATACAACGTTCATCTGCGTTCCATCCCTTAAAATTCTGTAAAATGTGTACATTTTATGGTAAGCTCTATTAGGAAAAATTATGGCTTGTTAATACTTGTTGAAACAGCGCATTAAACTCTATTGTAAAGCTCAGATCAAATACAGCTATAGACAGCGCTGGATTAGCCATAAGGCGGTAGGTGGCATTTGCTCCAGGCCCCGCACCCTATTAAAAAAAGGAAAAATGCGAGTGTGTGAGAATCTACTCGCGTGAAGAGGGTTCCAAAGGACGTTAACCTAGCATGTTCTTTAGAGTCCGACATAGGTTGGTAATTTTTTCACTGAAATATATTGAGAGAGAAATAATAGTTACAACACGGTTTACCATACGCCATTTAATCACACACAGAAAGATGACATAATTTATGTGACTACCTACAAATGTTAACCTAGCATACATTACAATTTTTAGGGTTCTGAACGTACATAAATACAAAAACAATACCCAAAGATCGCTCGCGTGTCTGTCTGTCCGGCAGCCTAAATTTTCTCTAAATCTACAGAACCAATTAACGTGAAGTTTAGTAGACATATCAATTCCTGTGACCCATATCATCATACGCAGCAGTTATGGGGGACAAGATAAAAAATTAAAAAAAAACTTATTCAAACTGCATACTTTAAATCCAGAAAGGACGTCGCTTATCCTCGCTACTTTCAATATGCTGGCCAAGGCCTTTTCTCCGATGAATTTCTTGAATAATGGAACAAGTAGTAATTCTGTAAAAAAATATTTTGAATCATAAATACGTGAAGATATTATAGCATTTCGTGGACGACAGAAGGTTTCGATATATGACGAATGTTGTTTATGGAACAACAAATACTGGGAGCTTTTGAGTTTTCTGGATTAATGGTCTTTCAGATATACTACATTAAGCGGGATGTGGCTGGATGAAAAAGGCGGAGGATCGTGTGTGTTGGCGCGTTCTCGGAAAGGCCTATGTCCAACAATGGACGGAAACAGACTGATCTCTCTGATGATAATCTCTCTTCTCTACTCTACTACTTTCAATTATACTAACAGAACTTTGTTCATAGTCCCCTACTTACCAGGATAGAGCCAGTCCCCTCGAGGGATCTTAGCTCTTATGAAAACAAACCCATAGGTGAAGGCGAAGGGTATGCTGGTCAGTCGACCGCTCACTATCGGCGGCAGTATATTCGGTCCGAAAGCCACTTTTGAGCACTCACTTCTTGTGCAACTAAAAGCAGATAAAATACTTTTTACTTGACTGTGTGATGCAAAGAAAAGATTTATTTATCAGTCTATTTGTGGCTGAAGATAGAGGATCTGTCCCCTTTTGTGGCACTTTAGAGTTCAAAGTCAGGCAAGTGACACTAACGAAATGACAGTAATCACAATTCAGTATACCAGCAACCTGACTTCGTTCGGGAAGAGTGTTTTGGTCTGAGCGTATCAGTCCTGAAGTCTACGTAACCGTGGATGAAATATCCGTATCAAGGATGTAATAAATCAGAGACTTTGCTGACGAAGACGCTATGAAATATTGACAGACGTTGTTATCAGGGTCTTAAAGTACATTTTTCGGGCGTCCAGTTCTACAATCGGCGTTGGGGGTCTGAGGTATAGTTGTAATTCTCAAATGTGATTGAGGCTTGCAACAAGTTGCACTGCGAGGGTGGCACTAGCAACTCTCTCAAAATAGAGAAAATTAAAAAAAAATCAAAATAACAACAACTGCTCCGGTATACACGCAACGCCAATCAATTTAGCGTTCTGGCACGATGTCGTGTAGAAACCGAAATGGTTGTGCGATTTTAGTCAAGGACTAACTTGTAAAGAATAAACAAATTATTCTTAAGTTAACAAAACAATCATATGATGTACTTAATAAATTAAAACCAAAACTATAGGTAGTTTTGGGCTATATGTAATTAGTAAAGCTATATGTTTGTATACCCATCTGTTAAATCAAGAGATCCAGTTTCAATCGACTGATTGTGATCACTCATCAAAGCGTCCTGCAGTTTGGGAACGATGTGCAAGTTGCCGTTTTCCACAAAAACATTCGGATCCGATCTTAACCTTTGATACGACACAAATGGATATTCCTATAACAACAATTCGTCATCATCATTAACAACCCATATTCGGCTGACTGTTGAGCACGGGTCTCAGAATGGTTTAGACCAATAGTCCACCACGCTAGCCCAATGCGGTTTGGCAGACTTTACATATGTAGAGAATTAAGAAAATACTCAGGTATGCAGGTTTCCTCACGATGTATTTCCTTCACCGTTTGAGACAAGTGGTGTTTAATTTATTGAAATGCACATAACTGAAAAGTTAGAGTTTTTTTAGTTAGTTTATTCTCCGAAACGCATTCTAATCTACGCCCTCAGAATCGAAGGCAGAGGTCATATCCACTGGGCTATCACGGGTCTGTCTATCTCTATAACAATAATTATTTAGTATTTTATTTCGAGTAAAAAATTGCAATTCTATTTATTCTGTAAACTACTGTAACAAGGGACGGATAGTAAACGAATGCATGTGAATGAAATGCGTATGTTGAGATAGATGTGTGGTGTGACAAGAATAGATAAAATATGGAATTAGTATATAAGAGGAAGTCTGAAGCCAGTGACAGAAAAATTGAGGAGTATAAGGTTAGCTTGGTATGGACATGTAATACGTAGGGAGGAAAATCATATTACTAGAAAAATGTTGAATGTGCAAATGGAAGGACATAAGAGGAGAGGTAGGCCAAAGAAGAGATGGTTGGATTGTGTGACAAAGGAAGTAAGTAAAGTTGACATGTGTGTAAAAGGAGTGGATGATGAGTTGACGAGTAATATAGACGAATGGAAGAGATTGACATATTTTTCCGACCCCACTTAAGTGGGATAAGGGTAAGGAGATGATGACTACTAGTAGGTACTACTCGCTCAAACTAAATATTAGGTAAAATCCCACTCAAAAGTTAACTTGTATCTTGAACGTGATCTTGCATCCTATATGGCGACTTTTACTGATGATGGGGCGTCCGAGTGACTTGAAGCGTCCGGTATTCGGATGTGAGATTGACCAACGATCATTGTTGGCCCAGAGGTGTGTTTTAGTGTGTAGAGTGTGTTAGAATACAAAGGCAAAAAATTGGCTTGAACTCAATTTCGCCACTAGAGTGCTTCAAGACGTATTTTATACAGTTCCGCTGTCGGAAAATATAGCTTATGTTACTCGGTAAAGATGTAGCTTTCTAATGGTCAAAGTATTTTAAAATCAATCAAGTAATTTCAAGTTAAATCGTAACAAGCAAACAAAAAAAATCATATCTGACCTTTTTATGATATTAGTTTAGTTAAATTATTATATTTAAGAATATACTAACAGGATGATCTGTGGGTATATACTGCTCTATCTGCCACACGTCTTCTCGAAGTGTGTCAAAATTGTCTTCGAAAATGACGTCACCAGCGCACACTTGCCTGCCGCGCACCTTGGTGATAGTCGGTAAGCAATACGGAAAAGGCGCCGAGGGGTCTTCTAGAGCTGAAACCAGTTATCATCATAATCAGATTGCTACTGGCTGCATTTCCGCGTTGGACAGCCAGGCTGATCCTTTGCGCAAAAAATGAGCCAGCCCTTCTGTCACCAGTCGTGGCAACTGGTGAAACGTGAACGGTGAAATGATTCGGTAATTTTTTTTGGCACTGCGACTAAATAGCCCAAGGATCTCCACGGCAAAAGGTACAAATATGTAACTCTCTGTCAGAGAGGCATACTTGAGCCACTTACCGGTTTCAGCATTTTCTGCTGCGGCTCCCGGACTTGATTCTGTCTCCTATAAAGCTATAACAATTCTAACTTGTTGTTTCCGCCCGCGTCACCACATGGCTCTACGGAAGACCAGCGCTGCGCTGGTGCATCCGTCACTAGCGTAGCACATGCTGAGTGATGACCATTTTGGTACCACACACATCATTTTTTTGGATTTAATTTAATCATTAGTTTAATATCTATAATTATTAGTTTACTATATTTTTGAAATTTCTTTCTTTTGTTTGGTATTTGTTGTCTTTTGTGTACTATGTGTGTGTGTGTCCAAATAAAATAATTTTCTTTCTTTCTTTCTTAACTCACCTGCCACATAAAACAGTTTGTAATCCACTCGTGGACCATTAAACATAAGTCCATCATCACCAGCTGCATTAGGAAGTTGTTCAGGGATAAATATACCATATTTGACAACCGTTCCTACTGTTAAAGCGACAAAGTAATCTTCAAACAGCCATCTACCATTCGGTTGTCTTACTGCTGCACCCTCAATTTGACCCTTATCAGGTCCAAAATTTAGAGCATCTTGCATATTATTGTATGTAGTTGCATAGAAATATAGTAAGTTTGTGTTACGTGCATCCACTGAAACAAATATAACATTATTCGTATTGATCACTCAATATAAGTTTGGTTAAGATAATTATTATCTCATATCATATCATTAGAAGGCTCAAAATCACTCAGCGGGCGATGGAGCGATCTATGCTTGGAGTTTCTCTGCGTGATCGAATCAGAAATGAGGAGATCCGCAGACGAACCAAAGTCACCGACATAGCTCAGCGAGTCGCGAAGCTGAAGTGGCAATGGGCAGGCCATATAGTTCGAAGAGCCAATGGACGTTGGGGTCCCAAGGTGTTGGAATGGCGACCCCGCACCGGAAAGCGCAGTGTTGGTCGACCTGCCACTAGGTGGACAGAGGACATCAAGCGGATTGCAGGAAACCGCTGGATGCTGGCGGCTCGAGATCGTGATGCTTGGAGGTCCATGCAAGAGGCCTATGTCCAGCAGTGGACGTCCATCGGCTGAAAATGATGATGATGATGAATTATTATCTGTCGATTTGAATACAACAAATAGGTCAGGGGTGCGATTCGGATATTTTACACTCGTCGATAAAATAATCGCCTTTTTGTTTTAAATAATACTTGCCATATCTTTTTTTAAACATTGCCATTCCCCTCCAACTAAATGAAAGAATGAGCCCGACCGCTCTTACCGTTGAACTATGAAGGCTCTAAACAATGTGTAACAAGTATTATTCGAATTTGAACGTCTTTGATGGGATGCCAAAAATAAAATGACTGACTGAGGCACAGGGGTGTAATACCACCAACTTTTTGGCTAGGCTGCTTGCTATTCACAATTTCTGGATGAAAGAAAAGCTTATTTATTAACAGCCCGAGGTGGGATCGTTGTCAGTTTATTATAAAGCACGAAATAGTTGTCGTATAAAAAATATTGTATGCTGCACTGCACGGGATTAGCCATTGTAGCACTCGTTCAATTCGGTTTCGCCTCATTGCAAATAAAATGACTTGTACTACAATGGCCTGTGGTGCCTAGTGGCATTCTTCAAGGTTTTCATACTGTGTTTGTGACGTGTTTACTATCGCGTAAACGTAAACGCGAATTTATATGGAATTGAACAGCTTTGCAGTAGTGCCACTAGATGGCGCTGTTTCAACTCCTTATAAATTCGCGTTTACGTTTACGCGATAGTCACAGTATGAAAACATTGAAAAATACTCATTATATACATATTACTTTTTACGACCATTATAAAAGAAATAAGAGAATTAACAAAATTTGGTAACTAATTTGTGATTGGCGCTAAGCAGAGCCTCCTAGATTTAGTCTCGGCGTGGTTTCATCGACTTTGTTTCTTATATAGAAGAGATTGAGATTTTATATTGAGTAGATTACGAAATGGGAGTAGAAAAACAACTTACTTACTTATTTTACTTACTTTGTTTCAACTCCTTATAAATTCGCGTTTACGTTTACGCGATAGTCACAGTATGAAAACATTGAAAAATACTCATTATATACATATTACTTTTTACGACCATTTTAAAAGAAATAAGAGAATTAACAAAATTTGGTAACTAATTTGTGATTGGCGCTAAGCAGAGCCTCCTAGATTTAGTCTCGGCGTGGTTTCATCGACTTTGTTTCTTATATAGAAGACATTGAGATTTTATATTGAGTAGATTACGAAATAGGAGTAGAAAAACAACTTACTTACTTAATATAGTTATACATACCAGTGTTTTTTTTTTTTTTTTTTTTTCGGGGAGGAAAATAACATAAGGAACATACCCGTGATGTAAGCGCGAAATCCTCTCGGCCGTAGAGCTCTTAACGTGATTGTCACGTTATACACATTTTGACATGCCGCCAAAGCCACCAGCATCAAACACAACAATCCACTTTTGATCATCATTTTATATCCAAGGTCTTCCGTATCGTCCTCACAATTTTCCCACACTTTCTCTACGAACAAAATAGCCTACTAGAAAATAATGTAAATCGTAATCTATGTTTTATATGATTCTGAAAATCAAACACTGTTCGCTGATCCCACCTTGTTTTATGCCGAGTCCATAAAATACTTAATCATCACTATAATTCCATTAAAGCCATAAAGTTTATTAATTAATCGAGCGCATTGTAAATTCGCTTTTTTAAATTTAATTTACAATTCGTATCATTTTACATAAATCACAAAGTTTGATATTATAATATTGTTACTCTAAACTAAAACACTCGCTAATCAATTCGATGGCATTTTAAATATACCAAAGGTTATCTTGCTATATATAAATGTTTACGTTTATATGTATGTATCTCGTATATTCTATCCGTATTAATCACGAAAGGTACTTTGGAAAATGTCTAAATATAATTTTAATTTGTACTAGTGTTAAGAAACTTGAAGATAACTTGTCGTGATAGCTATACAAAACATGCAAAGCGGGGTTATTATGTAACTCAGTGTACCATTCAAATAACAAGACAGTCACTACATCGTTTTTCATCGTATTTTCATAATTGTGATAATCTAAAATAGATGTTTCATCGAAATGCTATTGACTACGTCATTTTACATCAAAAGGCAGTGATTTTTTTTTTTGTTTTACGATTATTTTAACGAAATTACGTAAATAACGGTTTTTTGTTGAAATAATCTTATTACTACTACCACTTCTATATTACTGCCACATTACGTAAAATAAAGATACATATATGTCATTTTGTTGAAAATCCGATGTTAGATGATTGTATAAACGAAAATATGATTAAAAACATTGTAGTGACTCATTATTTGAATGGTACACCGAGATACATAATAACCCTGCAGATGGAATGGTGGTAAGAACACTGCCTGCATTTCGGTATGGCGCCGGGCATGAGCCAGTTCTTCTTCCTTCCATACACCACGGTCTCAAGTTGATCCAGCGGCTCCACGTTACCGTCCACCTTGTGAGGGGTCGACTAACACTGTGTTTTGTCCAGCAACTTGGGAAACCAACATCCGTTCGAATTATGTGCCCCACATATTGTCACTGTTCGAGATTTGCTGAGCTATGTTGGTGACTCTGGTTCTTCTGCGGATTTCTAATTCGATCACGCAGAGATATTCCAAGCAACGCATGTTGCCAGTGATGATCTACAGAGCTGAACCTTGGTCGCTAACTATGGCTTCATTAAAAAGCTCAAGCTCATAAAATACTTGTATTATTATGTTTGTAACACTTACATATATACACAAAATTAAAAGATAAAAACAGTAGATATCTACAAAATGAGAGGTATCAGTTTTAATATATTTTATACGTAAAAGTACCATATACCAATAAGGCAACGTGCGTGCAAGCGTGGTCACTGCGGGACTGAACGGGTTTTATATTTTAAATAAGAATAAAGTTATTATTATATCGAGCAACCATGAAACAAGTTTTATTTCATTAGTGATGTCAGTTTAGCGTTCGCCTCTGTATGGGTCATTCACTTTTGTTTTTAACCCCCGACGCAAAAAGAGGGGTGTTATAAGTTTGACGTGTCTGTCTGTCTGTCAGTCTGTCTGTGAGCTCCCGAACGAATGAAGCGATTTCAATTTCTTTTGTTTTGTATGAAAGGTAATTTATGTGCGAGTGTTTTTTGACATCTTAGATGAAAATCGATTGAGTCATTTCTGTTCAAGTTCTGGGGGGTGAAAGTAGGGAAGAATAACCGAATGTCTGCAAATATACTCGAGTGGGGTCTCAAATGTAAGTGCACTGAAAGAAAATATTGATGACTTGATCGAGAGTGTAAATAATTTTCAATTTTATGTTATTCTTTCGTAATTTATTTTTATAGAGTTCCGTAATCATAACAGCAAAAAACAGGACCTTCAAAGACACTTTCTGTCTAGGGCCTGTTGCAAAGTGGCACGTCGATTCTCTTTCTACAAACGCTATAGCTTCGAAAACTAGAACTAGGGAATGACAGATCCAATCGACAACATGATCATGTGACCGTTTGATAGCAAATATCATTCCCATACATTTTTGTATTTTCGAAACGTTTGCGATTGTAGAAAGAGAAATGACATGCGACTTGGCTAAAGGCCCTGACCTTTTATCTCAAGAACGCGTGGAGGTATCGAGTTAAAAGTAAAACCACATGATAGGTAGGTACTTAGACTCGGGGACGGACGCCCGCGACTTCGTCCGCGTGGAATTTTTCACAAATCCCGCAGGAACCATGGATTTTTTCTGGATAAAAAGTAGCCTATGTGTTAATCCAGAGTAAAATCTATTTCCATTCCAAATTCCAGCCAAATCGCTTCAGTAGCCGCAGCGTAAAAGAGGAACAAACATACTTACACACAAACTTTTGCCTTTATAATATTAGTGTGATGTGATTTACGTACATTATCAAATACATATGTTACAGACTTGCACAAATAGATAATGTTAAATATAGCTCACACTCACTTAGACACATCTATGAGAAATGCACACAACACTCTCTATAAAAACAGATTGTTTTATTTTAACCACGATGTGAGTAAATCTATCAAGCCCATAGATTTAAGAGTACAGAGTACAGATAATCTAAAGTCAAGCCGTTTGATCAGATGAGCTCGTTTATCAATACTATGTATTTCGCTTTAACTCATGCGGCGATTCAGTTAAATGTCACTTGTCCTTGCTTAGCCACGCTTGATCTCGCTCCGGTTGTTGCAGACTAATGTCCATAGTTGCCGGACGTCCGGATAAAGCCGGACATAGGCATTTTTGATTGCGTGTACTTTTGTGTCCTATAATAATGCTTTGCGAGGCGAAATAATTGTGCGGCGCTCGCGATCCCGGTTTGCCTCCTGGGGATTCTTAGCACCCCTGTCTCATCTAAGGGGCGCCAGGAACTCGGGGCCATCTTTTTCTGAGTCTTTTCCATACTGACTACTAGGGAAAATAGTGCAGTGGTTTCCCGTTGCCTTCTGTATTTTTGAGGTGATTTGAATCTCAAAGCTATGTACATGTCGCAAACGAGCGTGACCGAGCGCAGGCGACGAGATTCGACAGTTGGTCGCACACGCCCCTATTAATACTGAGAGAAATTCCTCAATATAGTCTTCTTCATGATGTCGCGGTTCTGCAGGTCTTCTTGAGCTCCCTGTATCACATTGACCGTTACCGATCTATCTTTTGTGATCGCCACTGACTAGATTTCCCCTCCGATACTGGTTGCTGCCAGGTACAGCAGCAGTTTCTTGGCTGGGGTGTGTTTCACCTCCTCCGGGTCCATTGTGTAATGCCCTAAGTGGAGGTTGCGTTTATGTATTAGAGCTGGGCAATTGGATAAGATGTGCACAGTTGTTTCTTCTGCCTCTAGGCAGAGTCTGCACAGATCTGTTTCCGGAGTTTAAGATTGAACATGTGTTAAGATTGAATATGGCTGGTGGGAGGCTTTGGCCGTGGCTAGTTACCATCCTACCGACAAAGACGTAGCGCCAAACGATTTAGTGTTCCGGTAATGTCGTGTGGAAACCGAAAGGAGTGTGGATTTTCATCCTCCTCCTAACAAGTTAGCCCGCTTCCATCTAAGATTACATCATCACTTACCATCAGGTGAGATTGTAGTCAAGGGCTAACTTGTAAAGAATAAAAAAAAGTGTCTATTGTGTCCACAGTGTCCGGTAAGATACATAGGTTTTTCCGACTAAGCGCTAGTAGGTCTGAAGCAGCCTTCTCATTAAAGGATTTTACTAGCGCTTTAGAGTGATTAATTCCTGGAAGTTTTCTCCAGCGAATGAGAGTATGGTAGTAACAGTAGGTTAAAAAACAGGGTAAGCCTCAATACAGTGGGCTGTCTGACTTTTCTACCGAAATGTCCAAACTGGCTGGTGTGGCCGGCTATTAGGTTTAGCGACCTGGCAACCCTAGTCATAACACGCAATATCAAGTCGGAAAGGAATCGGCACGACGGATTATTGAATAGGCTGGAATTCGCTTCTGTTTTTAGTTCTGAACACTCCGTATCCGAGGGCATGTCCTAAACAAACACAACTACATAGTGTAAAAATAGAGCGTATAAAACAGGAGAACAATTTAATTAGTTTTAAAAAGGCGTAGGTTTCTCCTGGATAATGCGTTTTATGACATAAATGAATTTTTAACTTTGACATTTTAATATTTTATTCTTTTGACAATATGATGTAAATTGATTCTTGATTCATTTATTTTTTATTTGTATTTTTTTTTTCAATTTAATTAATATTCTTCTTCTATTCATTATTTAATTCTTTAATATTGTGTTAAAAGTAATTTCTGGAATGATTAAAATGTAACTAATATAATATTTTGCATGTCAATCGGGCATGATACAGAACAGATTATATTTATTTGTTAAGACCTTGTAAACTGTATTAGCAAATAAAGGATTTGATTTGATTTGAAAATATATACACTAACAAACTCCTTTTTCAAATTATGATTTTTACTGAAAAATAAGAAATTATCAGTGTTTGAAAAAAGAACTTCATTGCCTCAATTTATAGTTGAAAGTTGTGAATTATTTACAACCACTTATTATTTTTTATTGACACAGAATATATAAATATTTCTTTCGAAAATGTTCAATTTTTCCATTTTTTTGTTTCCATTCCACACTTTTGTTTTTTCGAGAAAATCTAATTTATTTTATGTTAAAAGTAAACAGTAAACAGAAACTTTTATAAAGCTCATATAGAGTAAACTTTAGTTAGTGCAAGGAAACAGTGTTGTACTAACTATAGTTAACTATGGTCAAGTCAAGTATTAGAGTGCGCGCTATTATGTTGCCAGCGTTAGTGATCTCTTTTACCCGCCAAAAGGTAGATAGAGATGATGGCGGCACTTTTTATTTTGAATACGCAGAAACTTATCTTGCGCGCACTATTTATGTGATATTGTAGGTACTTTTCACAACGTGTATGGTTTAGGCCACGTAATGATTATATACTCTTGGGTTTGAGGCTTTCAGGTTTGAGGAGGCTAAACAGTTTAAATAGAAAAACAAAATGAAAGATTTGAAATTTTTTATTTTATTATTTGAAGCAGGTTTTGACCGACCTCCTTTTGAATTCAGGAAACAAACATTTGGAGAAAAAAATCCATGCAATAGAAACCACAAGCAGATGCCACGCAATTTCATCCGTATAGTTTCCGTTCCCGTAGGAAAACGGGGATAAAATATAGTCTATAGCATCCGGGGATAGTGTAGCTTCCCAACAGTGATTTCCCAAGAATTTTTCAAATCGGTTCAGTAGTTTCGGAGCCTGTTCAATGCAAACAAACAAACAATCAAATCTTTCCTCTTTTTAATATTAGTATCTTAACTGGTATTGTTACCTACTGGTAACAAGTCTGGTAAATATTTGCCTAGTAATATTTGTTTGGTAATATGTACCTAGTAATATTTGTTTGGTAATATTCGCCTAGTAATATTTGTCTGTTAATATTTGCCTGGTAATATTAGTTACTACTTAATAGAAATAACGATCACAGCGCTCGCACAGTCACATAGTCGACAATTAAAGCTGGTTGTCTCCACGTCTCTATCCACGAGGCAATGTCCTGCCAGAATCGAAGGCTGGCCTTCCTGCTGGTGTTTTTCCAGGGTTTGGGCTTCCCGCCAGACGTTGCATCATCCGGGAACTCCGTGATGCCGCCCGCCGCTATACCCAGGGTTATTACGAACTGGAATAAAGGGTTTTTGTATGATGACCTTGACTTTCTTCAGTAAGTAAGATAATAGAAAAGGATTAACGCTAATTTTATATTTTTGTTTAACGGGCAAGGAGATTACAGGCTTCTAACACAACCAGGACAAATTATGAAAATATGCTTCACGAGTCGAAACTCCTCATGGTTTGTGAGTCCTTTTAAAACCTTCTTCGGCCGTCGGTTCCCAACTGGAAAATATTTGTGTGCTTGTCGCACAAAAATATTTTCCAGTTGGGTAAAAAATAGACATGTGATTTTTAAATTGAGTTTTTTGAGAAATCCTTAACTTTTCCGCAGCAGAAAAAGCTGAAACCGGTAAGTGGCTCAAGTATGCCTCTCTGACCGAGAGTTACATATTTGTACCTTTTGCCGTGGAGACCCTTGGGCCATGGAGTCGCAGTGCCAAAAAATTTTACCGTATCATTTCAACGCGGCTTGTTGCCTCGACTGGTGATAGAAGGGCTGGCTCATTTTTTGCGCAAAGGATCAGCCTGGCTGTCCAGCGCGGAAATGCAGCCAGTATTCTTGCCACCATTCCACGTGGGCATGATTTATATAGTTATTAGGATAAGTTAACTTAAGTTCCTTATTGTATTCTTTCTCACTTTTATCAGTTAATATCGATATATTTCGGACCCTTATTCCATGTACCTACTAAAGGTAGGTTAGGACCCAATATCAACATTCTTCTAGTGATATGAATACGAAACGAAGAAGTACGTTCTTCAATGCTCACATGGTCGTCAAACGGCGCTAGCTTGGAGCCAGTGGTGAGAGCGCTGCGTGCCACATCACACGAGGGAGGGAACTGATCCTTCAAACTGTCACCAGAGGCCGCGAACCGCGCCCACTCCTCGCCGTCCACAGATAGCGTTATAACATCTGTAACAAACATATAAGTAGTTACCAACAAAGATTACAGTGTATTATTGGAAATAGATAGGCTACTCTAATTTTTTTTGGAATGCCTGTGATAGCGCCATCTAGTAACTAGCCACGGTATTTTTAGTACAGTATCCATTATTGTTATAAAAATAATAATGCATATTTTTTGTAAAGGAGAGAGATTTTTGATTTTGTAATAGTTAAAGAAACCAATAGAGAAAAACAAAAAAAAAGACAAAAAGTTTTCCATTGATACCCCCGGGCTCCAACTCAGGATTATTAGATCGTACCTTTGTTATACACCACTAGGCCAAATGACTATGTGGAACATCGTTGAAATTAATGTACACTTACTGTCTTCTTAAATAATCCCTTTGCTTTAGAAATACAAACACATTCTTCCTATTACGCGTCATAATTAAAGGAAAAATAATTCTTTTTTTTTCGCTTTTTTCCGTGCTTATACGGTTTCAATCTCTAAAAACATTTTATTACATACACACCTTAAGTCATTGAATTTAATATCCTGGAATCTGAAATCTAGAATGTAGATAGCGCTGCTTCATAAAGTTTTCACGTTCGTCTAAGTTCCCATGGCATGGTTACCAACCTACCGACAAAGACGTACCGCCATGCGATTTAACGTTACGATGTCGTGTAGAAACCGAAAGGAGTGTGGATTTTCTTCCTCCTCCTAACAAGTTTGTCCGCTTCCATCTTAGATTGCATCATTACTTACAGGTGAGATTGTAATCAAGGACTAACTTGTAAAGAATAAAAAATTGATTTATCTGCGATCAGTAAAATAACTATAATAAGCAGATGTGTTTTACGATAACTTGGCTCTTCAAGTGTATTCCCCAGTGAGAACATCCCCTCATTGTTTATATAGTAATAGTTCTAAATAATGTGCTTCCTTTAAAACCTGATCTATGGCCTAATTCACTATTATCAACTGATTGAAGTGGACAACAAAGTGACCTACATATATCGCCGTTGAGGTTTATAATATTTGTACATTGATATAAGGCGACGATGTTGATTGGTATAAACACTAATTCACTTTACTTATTATAACAATTGTATATAGATATAAAATAAAAGGACTATCAAATAGATGAAACGGTGTGGAATGGAGAAACGGTAGAGATGTAATGAATGGGCGAAACAATATATCCCCGCATGCGCGGTAGAGGGAATTCTAAATATGAAATGAATCTGGAATATGAATGTAGATGGCCTAACCCAAAGTGGGCGAACGAAAGAGTTCATTCGCCACACCGGTCACCAATATCGCCGTTGAGGTTTATAATATTTGTACATTGATATAAGATATACACCGTAAGTATCGGATGACATTTGTAATTTGTATCATAGTATGTGGAAATAGGCCAGCTGATATGTGTTATGTGTTAATCATATTGTGTGTGTGGTTTATGTTGGAAGAGTGGAGGTATTTGAATGTCAATGTCATTATCAACCCATATTCAGCTTACTGTTAACCAGGAGTATCCTATCAGAATGAGAGGGGTTATGCTAATAGCTCAACACGATGGCCTAATACAGATTGGCAGAATTCATTCACGTTGAGAATTAAGAAAATTTTCAATTCAGAAGTCTTATCCACTGGGCTATCACGGCTCATCGTGGATGTGACACCTCACACCACAAATTTTCCAACTTCGGGCAGAGAATTTTTACTGAAAAATTCATAAAATCTTGAAACTACCGTCTCTTTTGTCTCTTTCATTCTACCTTGTACTAATCTAATATATAAAAATAAGTCGGGTTTTCCTTCCTGACGCTATAACTCTGGAACGCACGAACCGATTTCCACGGTTTTGCATTCGTTGGAAAGGTCTCGGGCTCCGTGAGGTTTATAGCAAAGAAAATTCAGGAAAAGGTAGGGGTAGGGTAGGGGTAGGGGTAGGGTAGGGTAGGGGTAGGGTAGGGTAGGGGTAGAGTTGGGTAGGAGTTGTTGAAAGTTTACATCGAGTTCCACGCGGACGAAGTCGCGGGCGTCCGCTAGTATAATATGTACTTAACATTCTTAAGGCTATACCTGGAGTCCACCGGACGGAGTAGACATGGAAATCATCGCCCCATGGTCGACTCGATGTTTTGTTTCGCAGCAGAGTGTCGCGGCATGTCGCATCCATCAGAACGCCACCATATAACAACTATAACAACAAGTAATAGGTAGTAATAGTAGCTAAACATACTAGCGCACGCCCCCGCCGTTTCATCTACATTATTGTACATTCATTATCCTTTATACTCGTAGGAAAAGGACACTCGTAATATATGAGCCGTGATAGCCCAGTGGATATAACTTCTGCCACCGATTCCGGCGGGCGTAGGTTTGAACCCGGTCCGGGGCATGCACCTCCTTTCAGTTGTGTGCATTTAAAGAAATTAAATATCACGTGTCACACAGAGAGTTTTCTTAATTCTCTGCGTGTGTGAAGTCTGCCAATCTGCATTGGGCCAGCGTGGTGAACTATTAAAATAGGAAATAGGAATTGGCCTAACCCCTCTCATTCTGAGAGGAGACTCGAGCTCAGCAGTGAGACGAATATGGGTTGATAATGATGAATACATTCGGAAGTCAAGTTGTGCTGAGAAGGACCGGCAATAAACTCTGCATTAATTTATCTTTTAAAAATCATACATTACTATAATTTACATTGATTGTAAGAAATTAAATATCACGTGTCTAAATCGGTGAAGGAAAACATCGTGAGGAAACCTGCATACCACAGAATTTCTTAATTCTCTGCGTGTGTGAAGTCTGCCAATCCGCATTGGGCCAGCGTGGTGGACTATTGGCCTAACCCCTCTCTTTCTGAGAGGAGACTCGAGCTCAGCAGTGAGCCGTATATGGGTTGATAACGACGACATTGATTGTGTAGAACCAGCGCGATCCAAGCAGCCGCTCGCATCGCGCGCTGGGAGAGGGGTTGAGTGGTGGAGAGTGAAGGTTCCGTTACACTCTCCGACTCGTCATATACAAATGTCGCGCCGCCGCTTCGCAGTTTGGATCGTGCCGCGTTGTAAAAACCAGCTCATGACTACGGGCCACGTATGAGTTCGAATCTAATCGGGCATTCTCCGACCTTATATCACGTGAGTTTTAGCCGTGTTTCATAATCAATTGTTATGAATAACACTCACGATAGGTAGGTTAAATTCTGAATATTGACTATTAACTTAGGGTGGCCGCTCACTGACAATTTTTAGTTGGCCGATAGTTGGAAGACTTTTTAATTGTACGTGATTTAGTTGGACAGATGTGCCAGCTGTCATACATCGCTATACCAGAGTCCTGTGTGCCTTGTGGGAGCATTCAATATTTTCATACTGTTACGCGTATGATCACGTTGACGTTTACGTTTTTTATATGGAATTGAAACAGTTGTGTAGTTGTTCCACTAGATGGCGCTGTTTTAATTCCTTAGAAATTCGCGTTTACGTTACGTGACAATAACAGTATCAAACTGCCACTAGGCCCTCTGTTCTATACTCGGCCGATTAAGTCGGCGAACTAAAAGTTGTAAGTGAGCGGGGGCTCTTAGAATAAGTAGGTATAGGAAACTCACATTATTTCCAAAGCCAGTGCTTCCCACAGCAAGCTGTTCGTTACCCCTCGCACCCCCCACCCTCACCACCCCGGACGCGTAGTTCAGAGAGCCGTACTTTTTCAAAAACGACTCCAACAATATATCTGTAACAAAATTGGAATACAAATAATCTGTCAAATATTTATTTAGGTCTCTCCTATTCGTGTTCTTTCATCATCATCACCATTATCAACCCATATTCGACTCACTGCTGAGCTCAAGTCTCCTCTCATAATGAGAGGGGTTACAGGGTTACACGCAGAGAACTAAGAAAATTCTCTGGTATGCAGGTTTCATCACGATATGTTTCTCTCACCGTTTGAAACACGTGATATTTAATTTCTTAAAAAGCACACAACTAAAAAGTTGGAGGTGCATGCCCCGGGCCGGGTTAGAACCCACACCCTCCGGTATCGGATGCAGAGGTCATATGCACTTCACAATTCACTAACGTAGTAAGTCACGTGTACTCGTAAATACGTAACTTTATGACAATAAAATCGTAAATACGTTACTTTAAGACATCACGATCCTGAGCTCGCTTGATGTCATCATTCCACCTGGTATGGGAGAGGGAGTACCAACACTGCGCTTTCTAGTGCGGGGTCGCCATTCCAGCACCTTAGGAACCCAACGTCCATCGGCTCTTCGAACTATGTACCTACTCCGCCAGTTAGGTAGTTCCAATTTCGAGAAAGAGGCGAAACGCCTAATGCAAATCGGCTAGGCAGCATTCGGGAAATTCCGCGATTTCTTTTCGTCCGAAATTCCTCAGTGCCTGAAGACAAAAGTCTTCAAACAGTGCGTGTTGCCAGTGATGACATTCGCTAAATATGTAATAAAATCTCAAAGTCACACTTCGGGCGATTAAACGAGCTATGCTCGGAATATCTCTGCGTGATCGAATCAGAAATGAGGAGATCCGCAGAAGAACTAAAGTCACCGACATAGCTCGACGAGTCGCGAAGCTGGAGTGGCAGGACAGGCCGTCAAATGTTTTACAGAAATACCTGGATAGAGCCAATCTCCTTGAGGCAGCTTAGCACGGATCTCAACGAGTCCGTACGTGAAGGCGAAGGCCTTGGTCGTTAGTCTACCGCTCACTATAGGCGGCAAAATGCTCGCGCCCCACGCCTCTGCGCGGCATTTGGTTGATGTGGATGTACATCTGTCGATTGAAATGCAATTATTTATTTATATATTTTTTATTAAAAATTTCATCATTATCAACCCATATTCGGCTCACTGCTAAGCTCGAGTCTCCTCTCAGAATGAGAGGGGTTAGGCCAATAGTCCACCACGCTGGCCCAATGCGGATTGGCAGACTTCACACACGCAGAGAATTGAGAAAATTCTCTGTTATGCAGGTTTCCTCACGATGTTTTCCTTCACCGTTTGAGACACGTGATATTTAATTTCTTAAAATGCACACAACTGTAAAGTTGGAGGTCAATACCCCGGATCGGATTCGAACCCACGCCTTCCGGAATCGGAGACAGAAGTCCTATCCACTGGGCTATCACGGCTTATTAAAGATTTGCTGGACTACAATCACGCCTAATGAAAGCAGTGAGCCCTGATATTACATCTGCCTTCGATTCAGAGGACTGTAGGTTCTAATCCGGTCCGACATGCACCTATGACTTTGCAGAATAATGTGTGCTAAGAAATTAAATATCACGTGTCTCAAACGGTAAAGAAAAAACCGTGAGAAAACCAAAGGTCTGCCAATTTCCTTCACCGTTAGAGACACGTGATATTAATTTCTTAAAATGCACACAACTGAAAAGTTGGAGGTGCATGCCCCGGACCGGATTCGAACCCACACCCTCCGCCGCCGCTGGGGTGGCTCGAGACCGTTGTGCTTGGAGGTCCATGCAAGAGGCCTATGTCCAGCAGTGGACGTCTATCGGCTGATAATATGATGATGGTGTACCTATCCTTAAGAAGCTTTCGCTTTACTGTTGGATCAAGAGTCGGATACAAAAGGCAGTGATTCTTGAGACGGTGCGTATTGTGAAGAGGTTCCTCACTCTAGAACCCTGACCACCACCGGTTGCTTGGGCACTTAAATGTCCCGCAGCGGGGCGGGTTGATTTTTTTATAAATTTTTAATAGTATTTTTTATATTTATATTGTTAAAAATTTAAAAAAAAAGGAGAAATAAATAAATTTGAGTAAAGTACTTAGTGTGTATTACGCACCCACTAAACAGATCCAAAGTCCCCATCTCTATAGACGAGCCAAAGCCTGGCACATTTTGTTGTAACTTTGGCTCGATGCGCAGGTTCCCTCCCTGGACGGAGACCGTTGGAGCATTGAACGGTCGCTGATATGAGACGAACGGGAAATCCTGAAAAGGAATCCCCAATGGATTATTACCTACAAAGAATTAATCTATACTAATATTATAAAGCTGAAGAGTTTGTTTGTTTGATTGAACGCGCTAATCTCAGGAACTACTGGTCCGATTTGATTTGTTAAATAGCCCATTTATCGAGGAAGGCTATAGGCTATATATTATCCCCATATTCCTACGGGAATGGGAACCACGTTGGTAAAACCGCGCGGCGTCGGCTAGTGTTAAAGACAAGTCAGAGAAAAGGTTTGACTGCCTCCGTGGCGCAGTGGTATGCGCGGTGGATTTACAAATCGGAGGTCTTTGGTTCGATCCCCGACTGGACCGATTGAGGTTTTCTTAATTGGTCCAGGTCTGGCTGGTGGGAGTCATCGGCCGTGGCTAGTAACCGCCCTACGGGCAAAAACATGCCACGCGATTTAGCGAAATGTGTGTGTATTTTCACCCTCCTCCTAACAAGTTAGGCTTCCGTCTTAGATTGCATCATCACTTACCATCAGGTGAGATTACAGTCAAGGGATAACGTGTATAAATAAATAAATAATAAAACGGGGACTGCCGCTGTAAAGATATTGCATAGCATTTTTTATCAATCTATGCAACTCATCATTATCAATCCATATTCGGCTCACTGCTGAGCTCGAGTCTGCTCTCAGAATGAGAGGGGGTTAGGCCAATAGTCCACCACGCTGGCCCAATGCGGATTGGCAGACTTCACACACGCAGAGAATTATGAAAATTCTCTGGTATGAAGTTTTCCTCACAATGTTTTTCCTTTACCGTTTTGAGACACGTGATATCTAATTTCTTAAAATGCACACAACTGAAAAGTTGGAGGTGCATGCCCCGGACCGGATTCAACCCCACATCCTCCGGAATCGGAGGCAGTGGTCATATCCACTGGACTATCACAGCTCTATGCAATTATAATTATTTATTTATTTTATTTATGCAGTAGAAGAAAAAATAATAAATGTGTTTACGTTGAGCTGGAGTCGAACTCTGGTATAATAAGTTACAGAACATTTGTCCTGTTGAGTCGAAATGTGATACACGGCTTGGGTGTTAGGTTTATTTTTGTTACGGAATTTCTGGCGAATAAACTATGCAATAGCTTGATTGAAATAAATTGATTGATTGATTGAAAAAAAAACTTACAGGTTCATCGGGAATATATTGCTCAATCTGCCACACATCCTCACGCAGGAAGTCAAACCTTTCTTCGAATATGATATTGCCGGCGCACGCTTTACCATTCCTCACGCGAGTTTGCGTAGTTCCGCAGTCGTTTGCGGTAGGGTTTTTGCTTGAAGGATCCTCCAATTCTGTAATTTTTAATTTTTTACAAGTTAGCTTTAGTTAGCTGGCTACAATCTTACCTGATGGTAAGTGATGATGCAATCTAAGATAGAAGCAAACTTGTTAAGTTTAAGATACACGCCACAAGACATCGTACCGGAACGCTAAATCGCTTGGCGGTACGTCTTTGGCGGTAGTGTGTTAGGGATCAATTGAACACTTTTCATTAAGTATCAATAATATAATAAAACAAAATATTATAGTCAGGGTGGCTGTTAAGATAAATAACTAACAATTAATCAACAGTGAAAAAAAACTGGACAGTAACAACTTTTGATAAACTACCCTCGTCCCGTAGATGCCCCCGTGATAGCCCAGTAGAGCCGTGATAGCCCAGTGGATATGACCTCTGCCTCTAAATCCGGAGGGAGTGGGTTCGAATCCGGTCCGGGGCATGCACCTCCAACTTTTCAGTTGTGTGCATTTTAAGAAATTAAATATCACGTGTCTCAAACGGTGAAAGAAAACATCGTGAGGAAACCTGCACACCAGATAATTAATTAATTCTCTGCGTGTGTGAAGTCTGCCAATCCGCATTGGGCCAGCGTGGTGGACTATTGGCCTAACCCCTCTCATTCTGAGAGGAGACTCGAGCTCAGCAGTGAGCCGAATATGGGTTGATAACGACCCTCGTCCCAACGAGGTTATTAAAAGTTGTTACTATACAGTTTCCATAAAAAAAGATGACAAGTTGAACTAAAACGAAACTTATTCTTTCGATTCTAAAACTGAAATTTATACAGACTTAAATTTAAATTTAATTATAAATCAATATAATATTATCTTCATTTTAAGCAACACAATTTATAAAATATCAAATTCGATAGAAATGACGTGGGGAAAAAAAATATCATCAACTAGCCAGACCAGGAAAGACAGCAGATTTCACAAACCTTTTTAATAAAATAAAGTATTATTTGCGACGTTATTTTGACCTCTATAAAAATTTAATTGAATTTACGTTCAAATGCAATTTCCATAGCTTTATAAACACCAATAACCTGTTTATACACCACAAAAATATAGAGGCCCTGATAGCTTTTATTTGTTAACACTAGAATCGTCAACCATCGCCAATTTTGTCCCATCCGCAAGTGTGTTTGTCTGTAACTTTTTATTTAGGTCCTTGAAACTTATTGACTTTTACTTATTTATTGCATTTTATTATATTTTTAATTTTAAAACAATAATATTTTATATATACTAATATTTATAGAGAAAAGAATTGATTATTTGTTTGTTCGTTTGTTTGCATTTAGTAGGCTCCAAAATTACTCAACCGATTTGAAAAATTCTTTCACTGTTTGGAAGCTATATTCCCATAATTTGATCTCCTTATTCCTAAGAGAACGGAAACTACGTGGGTACATTCTGCTAATAAAATATTATAACACGTGGGACAAAAGCAGCCCTGCGGCGGTTCTAAGTACATCACTTAGAACTGCTGTTGGACTACTTTTGTCCCACATGGAATCTATAACTATAATTCGATGTTCAATCATCATCATAAATACATAATAAATTCATTCAATTCATCATAGATTTAGCAGTACAACACAGTATCACTATTCTTCGTTTACTCCCTGCGAGTCTGTGCAGTTCACTGCAAGGTCAACTCAATCGAGTTGGTTTGGGTCTAGCAGTTTACGGGTCATGTGGCGAGACCACCATCTAATTAATAATGTTATTTTTTACGTTTAATATTCGGGATAATGATGATGATGTTGATGAAGATGACGATAATGGCGACGACTATGATGCTAATTGATAAATAGAGTTTTCTATAATTACTTCTGATGTTTATTTTTTCCTAACATAGCAAAATAAATTATTTTAATTATACTATAAAGTGTGCATTATTTGGATATTTTTATTTAAATTACTAAATATTTTTTTTGAAAAGAAAATTGATTTCACCAAAATTTATTACAAATAAAATGCTGTAATAAATTAAGGAGAAATCACTTTTCATATTAAGAATGATTTTTTAGTTTTGTTTGATGAAACAAACAACAGAAAAAAGGTTTGTGACAACTTAAATTTCAAAAGTGACTGACAAATGGAACACGTCTCAAATAATATGATTTTTTTTTCAATCTACAACGATAATGAACGATTATTTAGGAACATTTAAAAAAGTATTAACTAGCCTTTTTTCATTAGCATAAACAATTTTTAATTTTTGCTAGTAAGCGATTAAAGTGTTTTTCAGATAGCATGGGTTCGGTGACAGTTGCCTTATGACGTTCATAATACGTACTATTATCGTGAAACGCAAATTTTCAATAGTGAAACGAACTGTCACCGTACCCATGCTATCTGAAAAACACTATACTAATAAAATCACTTACGGCGTGTAGGCACATCATTAGTGTCCCTAATGAGTGCTTCACCAATGTTCCAAATAAATCCTCGTGAAATTGAACTTCTAATTGCTCTTAAAGAAGGACATTGATTTCCAATAGATGATACGTTTAATATTGGTTCAATAAGTGCACTTGCATATGGCACAGATAGATCAAAAATGAGTTTTAACGTAGTACCACAAAGATCATATAACAGTGTTTCATTTCTGGCAGGAGTTATTTCCAAAACAAAGTCAACTTTTACTTCAGTTTCATCAAGTAGACTAAGCATAGCTTTGATGAAAGTAACATTTGTATTGACATTTATGGCTGAACAACGTTTGGACAAACGTTCATTTAATATGTTATAGTATTGAGCAAGAAGATCTTTGTATTGTGGTAAGCATGCATTCGAGAAAGCTTCAGTCGCTCGGTAATGTACACCTGCTACAAAATGGTATGCACCTTGTTCAGTATCTAGAAAGGTAATGTAAAAAAGTATGTTATTGTTTGTTTTATTATGAATTTAAATTAATATTAGTCCAAGATCGGTGGAATATTTTTTCGTCGTTATCAACCCATGCTTAATGCCGAGCTCGAGTCTCCTCTCAGAATGAGAGGGGTTAGGCCAATAGTCCACCACGCTGGCCCAATTGGCAGATTTCACACACGCAGAGAATTAAGAAATTCGCTGGTGTGCAGGTTTCCTCACGATGTTTTCCTTCACCGTTTGAGACACGTGATATTTAATTTCTTAAAATGCACACAACTGAAAAGTTGGAGGTGCATGCCCCGGACCGGATTCGAACCAACCTCCGGAATCGGAGGTAGAGGTCATATCCACTGGGCTATCACGGGGAATATTTTTTACAACTGATTAATATAAAGTTAATGTTTCGTGAGTAGCTTCGTTTCGATGAGACGATCAACTTTTTTATTTACGAAAGTTCTTGATTCTGATAGCTAACTGAGTTACCAGGAAATAAAAAATTCTGAGCGTCGGAACGAGATAATGTTTTAAAAATTGAGTGGTACATTATCTTGTTTTGACGCTCAGAAATTGATTATTGATAGTTGTACAAAATGTTCTACGGATCCCTGACTATAATATATTTGTAAAGTAAAATTTTTAGTAATACATCATTTATAAAGTTATAGAAAAAATAAATAATTGATGACGCCAACGTATGCTTCGAAAGTGGACTGTAAATTGGGATTTAAGATGTGATATGGGAGGACTCGGAACAGGATCTGACGAATGGATAAGACGGACAATAAGGCACTGACCTGACAGATATCCACATGCACGTTTTCCGCCGTCTCCCGATAGCTGAACCCGCCGCACCACAGGTTTATGAAGACACACATTTACACTTTTATATAATGTTCACACTGAACGGATGGCTTATAGCATCATCATCCCGAGATGCACTTCGCGTTCACACGTGGCAGTTCTCGATTGTACTTAACGGCTTATATCATCACCGCGGTAGATTTCGTACTGACTGCGCGGCCATAATCCCACGCAGTGTTGCTAGCCACAATATGGTGTGGCCAGTATATATTGTGCCTTATTTTAAGGTAAGGTTAGGGACTTCAGGTTTAATGGTTTAGGAACAGGTAAGGTATAATATGAGGATTTAAACGCTGGCGTAACCAGTAATTGCTTACTTTCAAAACACAGTCAGTTACTACAGCAGGGTGGACCCACTAACGTTCTGTTTTACATGCGAATGTTTTGACTGGTTATCCCTCTGTATACCTAAATCCAGGACTACAAGAAATGTATGGATATGACGGGCCATCGAACCTGTATAACTTGGTTCAGAGCAATCCTACAACATTCGTGTCATACTAACTATTGCCACAAATGACCAGTTAAAACAATACTTATCATTAATATTGTTGTTGGGCACTTAAAAAACTCAATAAAATGACGAGATGACATAGAAATGACGAGACATCGAACCTTTATAACTTGGTTAAGACCAAACCTCCTACTTTTGTGTTATACTAAATATTGCTCCAAATGGGCAGTTCTAACGAGTTTTTTGTTGTCCGGCACTTTCAAAAAAAGCCCAAATTTGTATGGAGCGTTATTTCCTTTGATATGAGTCAACTACCCTGGGACTGCGCGGGTGTGAAGTCGAGCGCGCGGGACCGAGGGATGGACTGCGAAGGTATGAGGTCGTGCGCGCGGGGCATCGGGAGTGTTACGAACAATTTTTTTTTATTTTTTTTGTATTTCTTTACAAGTTAGCCCTTGACTACAATATCACCTGATGGTAAGTGATGTTGCAATCTAAGATGGAAGCGGGCTAACTTGTTTGGAGGAGGATGAAAATCCTCACTCCTTTCGGCTTCTACACGACATCGTACCGGAACGCTAAATCGCTTGGCGGTACGTGTTAGTCGGTAGGGTGGTAAATAGCCACGGCCGAAGCCTTGCACCAGCCAGACCTGGACCAATTAAGAAAATCTCAATCTCAGTTTTGTAAATCCACCACGCATACCACTGCGCCACGGAGGCCGTCAAAATTTGCCAAACTATAGGTTATTAGTCAGGTAGGTATAACTTGCCTCGCACTATCACTGAGTCAGGGTCTTTGATATAGCCCATCTGGTTATGAACGACATGCACGTAGTAGTTGATGACGTCACCAACATTCAGCTGCACATCCAGGTCTTCGAAGACCCAGCGCCCGTCAGTGGGCTCAGTTATTTCTCCCATGATATTTCCTACATCGTTCTTCGCTATACTCCGATTGACATTCCCTTGAAAGACGAATAAGCTCAGTCCTGGAGTGTCTGAAACATATTTTGCAAGAAATAATATTTTATTTTCTTTTTTTTTTTATTGAGAAAAAATACAATAAGGAACTTAAGCTAACTTATCCTAATAACTATATAAATCATGCCCACGTGGAATGGTGGCAAGAATACTGGCTGTATTTCCGCGCTGGACAGCCAGGCTGATCCTTTGCGCAAAAAATGAGCCAGCCCTTCTGTCACCAGTCGAGGCAACTAGCCGCGGTGAAATGATACGGTAAAATTTTTTGACACTGCGACTCCATGACCTAAGGGTCTCCACGGCAAAAGGTACAAATATGTAACTCTCTGTCAGAGAGGCATACTTGAGCCACTTACCAGTTTCAGATTTTTCTGCTGCGGCTCCCGGTCTTGACTATGTCTCCCTGATACAACACGGTGCTAATGTGTCCACGCATATAGCGTCCCACATTAGGCCCCCCATTTCCCAGGGAACCAGCCTCAATCCATCAGGTCTCTTGCCATCATCCCGACTGATTCCTGACGGCTCGATTAGCGCAGGAATATTTATGGTGGCAAGAGCCCTTTTTATTATATCGTAGTTGTGTTTATTTTGTTAATACTTAGTCAGTAACAAAATCAAATAATAATAAAAAAATTAATGAGACGGGTTGACATCAAAAGCGGATTTAAAAGTCAAAACACTGAGTGAAAGCCTATCGGATATCTAAGAATTCCTACCAAGAATTTGAACGACGTAACAATAAATAAACGAGAAAAGAAATCAGCAGATACATTATACAGAAATGTGAAAAGGTCTTACTTATCGCTTTTAGCAACTACCAGACAACGTTTAGATAAAAGAATTAAATATATCTAAATGCGGGAATTGCAAGAAAACAGTAATAGAAATGAAACTTTTGACATGCTTTTAAATAGGTACCTTAAATAATATTTAATACTAGCAGACGCCGCGGTTACACCCGCGTGGTTCCCGTTCCCGTGGGAATACGGGGATAAATATAATTTAGACCAATCCGGGATAATGTAGCTTTACAACAGTGAAAGAATTTTTCAAATTGATCCAATAGTTTCAGAGCATATTCGATGCGAATAAACAAACAATTAAATCTTTCCTCTTTATAATATTAATAAGTAAGTAACCAAGTAATGCATAATAATAAATACAATACAATAAAACCAAGGGTCGAAGACTCAATCTTTACACGATTGCAATAATTAGTTTATTAATAATAATAATATTATTGTGACTTCTAAAGATAAATGTAATCAATAATTTATTGAATATTGCATAAGTACCTAAAAACAAAACACATAACATACCTGGTATAGAGACTCTTATTCCTTTCGGCTTCAAAGCCTGGATAGTGACACTCGGTATGCTGTACTGAGCCGTCAATAATTTAATCCACGCTAAAATAAGGATGACGCGAGTACACGCTCGAGAAGCCATTGTGATACTGAATACTTGAATAGTATATTACGTGATACTCAAATAGTAAGTGAGTCAGTACTGACTGGTCTTCGCTCACTGTCTCAAGACTGGTCGAGTGGTCAGTCAAACTGGTTTGAATACAACTAAAACGAAAGTTCATAGACCAGGCGCTTTGAGGATGTGAATATGCAAAAATCGAAGACCGCGTTCTGTCCGCGTTGTACTGACAGTTATGGACTCGGTAAAGCATAGCATGTAGATTACGATTGTTGCCAGGAGGTTTGTCGGTCCATTCTTTTGGTGTCGAGTATATGGACTGAACAAATGTATCAGTTATATTGCTTGTTTTACTAAAATTATTAAATTTTTTATCATGACATTATCACACTAATAGCCAATCTATTAAAAGAACACAAAAAAACAAGCATTTTTAAAAAGTGTATTACTCTGAATCTACTGGATTAATTCAACTTAAACTTGACACAATCCGAGTTCATACTACAAAGACGGTCATAATTCGATTTTTGCATACTCACATCCTCACAGCGTCTTGTCTATCAAAGTAGTGGTAAATATTATTTATTTCGATGCGTATTTTCCCACTAGACAAAGAACGTGCGAACTGCGATACAACGGCTCATTTTAGGAGAATCTTAAAATGTTTCAGTGGTCCTGTCATAGGTAAGTAAATAGCCAATTAAGGTGTTTCGACCTCAGCTGGTGGCTTTGGAAGTTCAAAGAGGAATCAACATCAAGCTCAGAGCAATTACCATAAAGGACCTGCCTTGCTAGAAGTTACCCCTCTGTGAAAACTATATGATCTAACGTACAAACTGCGTCTATAGAATCGATGTTTCATTGTGTTAAAATTACACGTATGTATATTACGATTTAAAAATAGTTGGGTACAGTGTAAGGACATAGGATATATTTATTGGTGTTAAATATTTTCGAAGTGTAAGTTTACCTCGTCCAGACAAATAAAACGACGGACAATTTTGTTGGTGAAGTGAATTCAAGTGCATAAGCATCAGTTACCTATAATTGGTCTGAGACATCAAGGCTGCAGATCCTCAATTGTCTACTACTTATTTAAGATTTTGTGAGCAACTAAATAATGTGATAACATATAGGATTCTCATTTCTCAATAGAGAGATACTGGGTTCGATTTTCAGCTCGGTTCAGTACAGAATTTTATGTTTTTTTTAATTTTCTGCGGTCTGGTGGTACCTACGCTTCGGCCGTGGCTAGTTAGGTACACCACCCTACTGGAAAAGACGTACCTACCGCCAAGCGATTTAGCGTTCCGGTACGATGGTCCTTCCTACCTTCAGAGATATGGGTAGAAAGAACTTGGACTGCTTTATTTATTTATTCACTAGCGGACGCCCGCGACTTCGTCCGCGTGAAAGTCGTTGTAAACTTTCAACTACCCCTATCCTACCCTACCCTAACCTACCTCTACCCTACCCTACCCCTGCCCTACCCCTACCCTACACTACCCCTACCCTACCCCTAACCTACCCTACCCTACCCCTACCCTACTCATTAAGGCTGCACTTCGTTATTTATTCCTCCCACCGCGAGTCGCGTCGAGCGCGGCAACCGTTACACAAAAATAATCCATATAGCATGAATTAGTATTCACGCGCGATGGCTTAGCATATTTCTTGTATAACTTTGAATAGCTAATAATGTTAACTTTCTTATTAGGGATGAGTGATGAGTGTTATAAACATAAGAGTAGACAAATATAATTAGAAAGCTCCGAACTGCAAAGCTATCGGGAGTTACACGTGTTATTGTGAGTCAACCATAAAAGATAGACATATATATGCTGTTGGGTTTTGATAGATAATTTTAAGGAGAACATTTCCGTCATACATAATTTCTATGTAGCTTTAACCATTAAGGCTGTACACGCGACGGAAGCTTAAAAAATTGAGTATCTTCTCCCGTTTTCTCAACATTTCTCTTCACTGCTCTGCTCCTATTGATCGTAGCGTAATGAAAAGTATACTATAACCTGCCCAGGAGTATGTAAATTAATTGTACCAAGTTTCGTTAAAATCCGTCCAGTAGTTTTTGTTTGTATAAAGAACATACAGACAGACAGACAAAAATTTTACTGATTGCATTTTTGGCATCAGTATCGATCACTAATTACCCCCTGATAGTTATTTTGGAAATATATTTCATGTACAGAATTAACCTCTCTACAGATTTATTATAAGGATAGATGTAAGATTGTTTTATTTGTTTGTTGCTCTGTTTTTATGGTTTTCTATATTTTATCACAAACAAACAATCGAATCTTTCCTCTTTATAATAATAATATAGAAAACAATGATTATAGAAGGTCATAAGGCCATGCCATCTACTTCATACGTCAGAGTCTAAGTACCTACCTATATAAATAAAATACCTGCCTATGGACGGACATTATTGGCACAGTAAATAGACTGTGTTATTTATCTCTATTATTTATTGGTCGCTTATTGGTCTCTCTGTTACAATATAATTGTACACAAAATTCAACAGTTGGAATACGTGCCTAATTTTGAAAAATTATCGTCATTGTCATAATTAAGTTAGCTCCATAAGTAACTATGACGTCATTGGTTGACGTAGAATCTTCACTAAGTTTTATTTTGTCACTATAATTATTATTATCAGCCCATTTTAACGACTCATTTTTTTCCTCTGTGACACAGTGGAATGCGCAGTGGATTTACAAGACGGATCTCCTGGGTTCGATCCCCGGCTGGGTCGGTTGAGGGTTTTTTAATTGGTCCAGGTCTGGCTGGTGGGAGGCTTCGGCCGTGGCTAGTTACGCCCTACCGGCAAAGATGTACCGCCAAGCGATTTACCCTTCCGGTACGATGTCGTGTAAAAAGCCGTAAAGTAAGCCCGTTTCCATTTTAGATTGCATCATCACTTACCATCAGGTGATATTGTATTCAAGGGCTAACTTGTTAAGAATAAAAAATACCTTTCTACAGGGCCAAGCCTCTCTCCTTATAGAAGAGGGATACCTACAGCTTAGACCCATCACGCAATGCGGTCACATTGAATATGTAGTAAGACACAAAAGGCGCCCTTATCGCTTCATTCAACGTGTTACTCTTGCCCCCTTGGCACAAGATATTGTCCTTATCTCAATACAACAAAGTACAAACCGGTTTTTAATAAGCCTGAGTCATTCAACTTTAGCAGGAAGAGGTTTTGGAATAAAAAATCCGGTTAATCCCCTTGACCCGAGGAATTAGACATACCTATGAATATATCTACTATTCTGTGTATTTAACGTGCTTTTACTTAAGCAATGATTAAGTATTTCGTATAAACTTTGATAAATAAAAGGGACTTTCCCGTATCTGTTGGTATTATGAAATCGCAAGTACAATTATTATTATATGGGTTCAAATGTCACATTTCCAGTTCTAGGACTAGTAGATAGTCTATAGTAGTACTACTACGGAGTAGTAGATAGTCTATATACTATATACTGCTGTACCTACTAAAAATATTATAGTACCCCCATTCCATTATAGACCTTCCCGTAGCTAAATTAAAAAAAAAGAGACAATTTTTAAAATTTTTGTCCATCAGTTTTCTGAAACAGCTGGACCGATTTAGACTTGACATTCGCTGGCAGATATCTGATGTTAAAAGGAGAAGGTAACATAGGCTACTCTTTCACATCATCAGCCAATAGACGCGCGCCTGGACATAGGCCTCCTGCATGGATTTCCAACCGGCTCCCTGCAACCCGCCTGATGTCCTCAGTCCACCTAGTGGGGGGTCGACCAACTCTGCGCTTTCAGGTGCGGGGTCGCCATTCCAGCACCTTGGGACTTCAACGTCGTCCATCCGTCCATCGTCTTTTTAAACTATATCGGCTACTCTTTGTTGAGTACTTTTTATTTCGATATAGCGGACGCCCGCGACTTCGTCCGCGCGAAATTTAGTTTTTCACAAATCCTTCGGGAGCCATGATTTTTTCCGGGATAAAAGTAGCCTATGTGTTAATCCATACTATAATATATCTCAATACCAAATTTCAGCTACTTCGTTTCAGTAGTTGAGGCGAGAAAGAGTAACAAACATTCATATCATCAAAATCATCAGTTTTCGCAAATCTCGGGAAACTATGAACTTTTTCGGGATAAAAAGTAGCCTATCTATTAATCCAGAGTAAAATCTATTTCCATTCCCAGCCAAATCGTTTCAGTAGTAGCGGCGTTAAAGAGTAACAAACATCCATACAAACTTTCGCGTTATAATATTAGTAGGATAGTCTTCCTCGATAAATAGGCTATCTAACACTGAAAGAATTTTTCAAATCGGTCCAGCAGTTCCTGAGATTAGCGCATTCAATCAATCAAACAAACAAACAAACTCTTCAGCTTTATAATATTAGTATAGATTTCAAACTGCACGAGGTACTGACTACTGAGTTACCTGCATCCAGCGACTTCTTGCAAGTCGCTTAATGTCGTCAGCCC
Organism: Bicyclus anynana; assembly: GCF_947172395.1. NCBI lineage: Eukaryota > Metazoa > Arthropoda > Insecta > Lepidoptera > Nymphalidae > Bicyclus > Bicyclus anynana. Next base: position 14,266,693 of record NC_069097.1, on the reverse strand, counting down.
GACTGGTTGGGGATCGACCTCAGAATAACATCTATGCTATGTCTTCAAAAAGCTTGACGTATAAAAAGTCCATGTAAACAAAGCGTACTTGAAATAAATCCATACTAATAATTATAAGACAGTAAGCCTGTCTGTCTCTCTGTTTTCTTTTCACGGCTAAGCCATTGCACGGAACCGATTTAGATACAATTTCATGTAGAAATAAACTGGACATTGGAGCTAAACAGAATCCTGGAAAAATATGGTTCCCGTGGGTTTATAAAAACAACTATTTCACGCGTTCGCTACACGATAAATAAATGTTAATTAAATAGGTTTGGAGATACAATAAAACACCAAAACATACAATTTCTAACAAGTATAATTCTCACACGATGTTCCCTAATTACATTAAGTAGATACAGATTTGAAAACAATACAATATATCATGAAGATTTAAAAAGAGTTCACTGATTATGTAATACTTTTTGTGCAAACATTACTTGCAATGCAATAATGGTACAATCTAGGGAAGTCCGTATAGTTTTGTATGTAGTGGTAAAACGAAGGACCAAGCGTGCGTGTGTGTATAAACTTAAGCCTGAAGGTTTGTTTCAATAAAGAACCTTCAGTTAGGGCGATGCCTCATTAATGCGTCGCATTGCGTCGTCGCAAAGGATTAACGCATTGTACGTTGTGGTAACGCATGAGGTCACAACACAAGAGAAACACGCACGCACCAGTATCAACCATACCTACAATACAAATGATTTTCATGGAACATTTCCCTGTAGCCATGTGTCATTTCGATTTTCTTTCTACAAACGCTAACGCTTCGTAAACTATATAAATTTATGCGAATGACAAATTCGACCACGTGACCTGTCGATAAAGAATGTTTTTTTTTTTTATTCTTTACAACTTAACCCTTGACTACAATCTCACCTGATGGCAAGTGATGATGCAGTCTAAGATGGAAGCGGAACTTGTTAGGAGGAGGATGAAAATCCACACCCCTTTCGGTTTCTACACGGCATCGTACCGGAACGCTAAATCGCTTGGCGGTACGTCTTTGCCGGTAGGGTTGTAACTAGCCACGGCCGAAGCCTCCCACCAGCCAGACCTGGACAAATTAAGAAAACCTCAATCTGCCCAGCTGGGGATCGAACCCAGGACCTCAGTCTTGTAAATCCACCGCGCATACCACTGCGCCACGGAGGCCGTCAACATGTCATTCCCACACATTGTTTAATATTAGAAGCGTTAGCGTTTGTAGAAAGAGAATCGACGTCCCACATTACTATAGACCACTGTTTGTTTTCGCACCGGAGCACCGTCAGCGGATCACCCTCCCCGCGCTTCGTCTCTCGTCCATCAATCCGTTATGCTAGCCACTAACCATCCAATAAGTCCATGTGCCTGCAGCGCTAACGGCAGGACATCCAATATAACTGATCCGACCAACACACGATCAGTTTCACGGATCGGATGTCCTGCGGTTAGAACTTTTTAACGTATATACGTTTCGCAGTATACATGCTTCTTTCTACAGCCACCTCACACAAATAACAGAATATCCAATAACAGAATCTTCGACGACTTCGAAATTATCTCGAATAGAGAACAGCTAGTGGCGCGCACTTCATAGATGCAAAAATGCTCTGCCTACTCTAAAGACTCAATACAAACCTATGTTGGAGCACAGAATACATAATTGGGACAAAGAATTTTCCAATTTTTATTTATATTGCATACCTTAGTTAAAACCTTATGCACGCCAACGAGTACATCCAGAATCTCAGCGGCACTCAAACAATCAGAAAAAGACTAACATTTTCTAAATTGAAATTGATGAGTTGCAAGAAAAAGTATCACACAATAGTAAACTTTATAAAATACTACAAGTAAGTACCAATTAAATTGTGTAAACTTTTCACGAACATTTTAATATTTATTACATTTAATAGTATCGACAGATAGTCTATGACAGAGATATTTGATATCTTAACAATAGGGAGGCAAATGCTACTATCTTAGAGAGTAAATCTACCAAGCCAAACAGACGCATGTAAAGTGTTTGCCAACGATATTTTATATTATAGATGTGTTTCGTGCCTACAAAATCACCGCAAAAAGTTATCCGAATTTAGCTACTCCACTGTGCACATACATGAACAATATTGTTTACTTACGTTATATATTTATGTATGTATACTTTTTTTTTTATTCTTAACAAGTTAGCCCTCGACTTGCAATCTCACCTGATGGTAAGTGATGATGCAGTCTAAGATGGAAGCGGGCTAACTTGTTATGGAGTATATGGATCGCTAAATCGCTTGGCGGTACGTCTTTGCCGGTAGGGTGGTAACTAGCCACGGCCGAAGCCTCCCACCAGCCAGACCTGGGCCGATTAAGAAAATCTCAATTTGCCCAGCTGGGGATCGAACCCAGGACCTTCGTTTTGTAAATCCACCGCGCATACCACTGCGCCACAGAGGCCGTCAAACAACTACAACAACTCGACGCTTCTCAATTTAGGGTTACACTTTCTAGTGAATATTTATTTTAAAATAATAAAAAAACCTCTTTATACCGGACCCTTAAAACCTTCCAAAGCCACCACGGAGATCATCTTTGGAGGTGTCTACAAACTTTCCTACTTCCTACTAATATTATAAACGCGAAAGTCTGTATGGATGTTTGGATGTTTGTATGTTTGCTACACTTTAACGCCGCTACTACTGAAGAGATTTGGCTAAAATTTGGAATGGAAATGGATATTATTCTGGATTAACACATAGGCTACTTTTTATCCCGAAAAATCCATGGTTTCCCGAGATTTCCGAAAACTGATGATTTTAATGATATGAATGTTTTTTACTCTTTCACGCCTTGACTACTTAACCGAGTTAGCTGAAATTTGGTATTGATATATTATAGCATGGATTAACAGATAGTCTACTTTTTATCCCCGAAAAATCCATGGTTCCCGAGGGATTTGTGAAAAACTACATCCACGCGGACGAAGTCGCGGGCGTCCGCATGTGTTCATATATGTTTTATAATCTTATTTGAATGGCATCATACATCTATTTGACTTGGTCGGTCTGTAGAATAATAATAAACAGATCGCACATCTTTATTTTTTAAAGAAAAAAAGAATATTTGTCATATATTTAAATTCCCATTTCCCTCCAACTAGTCGGGAAAGACTGCATTAGGAGTGCGTAATAGTCCAATGAGGCCGACGAGACCGACCGCTTTGCCGTTGAGCTATTGAGGCTCTTATGGATTACAAATAAAATGAGATTTGATTTGATGTGCGATCAGCTTAACATTTCTATATTTATCTAAAATAATTTATTAGCGTTTATACTTAGATATTCGAATTGTCTATTGAAGTCACAAAATCGGTTCACTTTGTTCATAATATTTAATACATTAATTGCACACCGCTAACAATTTACAGCATACATGATTTGTAACCAGAGTGCAACGTGCAAAGTTTTATTTGAGAGGTTATATCAATTGTTCACACTTGTACACAACTTATATTGACTCTGTACCATATGTGGAACACATATGTCGCATACAGTAAGTGAAGTGGTAAGCCATACCGGAGGCACTATAAGTATATCAATATTTTGATTCGGTCTTACTACAGTGATCTGTCGTTTTAACTGCCTTCAAAAAGGAAGAGGTTCTAAATTCGACGCGTAAATGTATGTTTTTGAGTAATGAACGCGCTTCGAACGCTAACCGATATGTTACAGATAAATAAATAAACAGTTATAATCATTTCAAAAGAGCAACTGTTGAGTTTCTTGCCGGTATCTTCTCAGCAGAACCTGCCTTCCGAACCGGTGGTAGAATCTTTACAAATAGTCAACTGACGTGTCAAAAGTGCTTGTAAATTGAGCCTACTTGAAATAAATGAATTTTGATTTTGATTTTGGAGTTCAAAAACTGTGTACGTACATTGCATGATACCTATAACAATATTGCATCAGCGAATTACGTGCATCATAATATTATTGACTATCTATTCCAAAACCGTGCATATTTCTAAATGTTCATTTATGGCTATCGTGTGACACATGTGGAACACTTTGCAGGACTTTGTTCAAAATGCATCATAAGTGGGGCATGATCATTAAAACAGAAATTGCTGACTATAATTTATGAAGTTGACGGTCCTATTGGTGACATGACTACTTACAGAATATATTATGTCATAAAAATTGTGTAAATTACATGTTAATGCTAATACTTTAAGATATGAGTTCATCACATTACATTTTTCACTGAAAAAACATACACGATACAATACTATAAGTTATAAATTTTACATTTCTTTTAATTAAATTTTTATATTATATAAAAATTAAATTCGAATAAATTCATAGGACGAGCATAGCCTACAAAAACTAAAATATGTCAAGATTTATAAAATATCATAAGTTAATTATTTTAACATAATTAAATTTCTCTATGGTTGGTACAATTAAGGAAATATTGAATGGCATTCACCCACATATAGTGGAAACAGTATATAAAACAGGTAATCAATAAGGAAAATACTACTTCAAAGAGTTCATAGAGGCCAATTTACTTACACATTAGTGTCATCAAGTCATAACTTATTACATTCACCCAGCACCCAATGAGCACCATCGCCTTCTGCGATTAGAGTTATTTTTATCTCAAATCTCGTAACGTTTGAAATTATACCGACAAATTAAAAGCTGTTTAAACTGTATAATAAGCATATTTATTTATGGCATAAATAAGCTGATTTCATAGTATTTGGTATCGCATTTCGTGCGAGTCATCATCGCGTTTACGAGTCACCCTTGACACCCTCGAAGGCGGTTAGCGTAACTATGAAACCAGCCTAACCACCGTTTTCAATAACCTACCCAAGATTACGGATAGATAGCTATCCTTGATTATCAGTAACAGTCAAACTATCTGTCATTAGGTTATTAAGAAGCAGATAAGAACAGAAAGATAGATTTTCTTACCTTTAGTAAGCGAAATTGCGGATAGATAGGTTATTGAAAACGGCCGAAGGTGTACTCAATCGTCACAAGGCGAGGCAGTACAAGGCAGGGTGGCTATAATGAGGTGTAACCTTATATCAATTAATATTTTTTTTGGCTATGCAGAAACTTTTCTGAATATACTAAATATGATTTTATACTTATTATATTATTCCTGACAGTACAATCCAACTTGAGTTTCACAGCCCATAACATACTTTCAATAGATAGATGTTAAAAATACTCCAGTCCCAACGAATCCCTAGGCTAGTTTCCAGACCTCACAAACCCTAGAGGCCAGTGCGTATTTAGATGGGTACACATGTCCCATATATGGCCATCATGACAGATAGGTAGGCCAATTATGGCCACCAAGCCAGGTGTGCGCCGGCAAGATATTTCACCCTTTATTTTTGAGTAAACTTTAGCACCTAATGAAAATTTTAAAATGAAAATCACGATATTACGGCCATAGATTTATTATTTTCAGTACATTTAACATGTTAAATACAGATATTACAAAATGTCAATGTTCTACTAAGTTATGAATGTGTTATACACATATATAAATATTTATTGCATTAAGTAGTGTTATATGATTGTATTTAACATGTTAAATAACTGAGTCAATTAAGATTAGAGATAAATGTACTATAGTTACAGATACCTTAATTATTGTAAAACATCACTGACTTTTTAAGGAGCGTGCTAAATAATGCTATTAAAAAAGATATTAATCATTTTATTAAAAAAAAATAAAGACCACATCAAGTATACTACTAGAATATACAACTAGAAAGGCTATTCCGGACTAAATATGGAATTTAAACAGAATTATTACCTAAACTTGAACCATTTCGTACATTAAAATCTGTATAGTAAGAAAATCTAGCTATCTAGTAGTATACAAAGAAGTCTTTTAAAAAATTGATCTATTATAATAAACCTATACTACTGGTGAGAAATCCAGAAGTACTGAGAGCCCACTATACCTTTCTATATTCTAAACTGTACTTTTTAAATATATATCTACTAATTATTATCATTACTTGATTACATTTCCCTACAAAAACCAATCAATACACAAAAATGCAGGTTTAAATTCACAAACAACATTTATTTAAACATTAATTTTCCAATTCGAATGACGTCACTGAAATAATTAATGACGTCATTCGAAATATATTCAGCAATTAGTGTACTATCAAGTATAAACAGGCCAGTGCCGAAAAAGTTATTTCATATCAAAAAAAAATATAAGCGTAAATATTTACTCTACAAGATATCACTTAGGTTAAAGATAAAATTAATTTAAAAACATATTGAATACTGAGAGAAGACAACACAACTGGTATTCATTTACCAGAGTAATTATAAGGTAATATACTACTAAGTAGGCAAGATGATTTTACTGCATTTTTATAAAATCGAGTTTTCATGTGATCTCGACATCTTGAGGCTCTAGGCAGCTATCCTAACTGTATTTCCTCAATCAAAGACTCAAAAAATTGTCTCCAACACTAATCGCATGAAAATCGGTTGAATTGTCACAGAGATAATCAAATTTTGAAAATTCAAAAGAAAGTTGTTTTTCATTATAACTACCTTAGTTATTTATTTAACAGACTAGAAGGTTATGCCAGCTGTCAGTATCACCTCATTAAGATTCCATTGATATATCCCACTCAACCTTATAAGTACTCCATGGTTGTAGAACATTAATTACAAACAAATAGGAATATCGACTTTTCCATCATAAATCGCGAACGGTGGTCCGCCATGCGACACTTCACCGCACCTACAGTTTTCACTAAACAATTCACTTTCACTTCCATCGCTCACTTTAGGCACACCATCCCTTTCACAGTAACACTGTGTCACTTTACACACATTTTCACTGTGTTCCATTTTTGGAACATCGCAAACAACACTTTTGCAAATGTCCCTGACGTTGTGAACTGTGACATGTTGGTTCTCACTGTATCCCACTTCTGATTCTAAGCGAATGTTACTTTTGTCGCTTCTGTTGTTGGTGTCGTGTTGTGTGGTGACACAGTGAGCTCCACTGTCACGCGTGACGTCACAGCGACAAGACGCGCCGCCTACTGCGTTTTCCTCTCGGGCTCGTGTCATACGAAGTCCAACGCGTCGTGGGCCTTCGTCGAGAAGTTTCCGAAGGAGCGCCTCTTCAGTGTGCGCTCTATGAGCTTCTTGATTTCGCTCACAATGAACACACTGGATGTGAGACAGACTAGGAATATGAGATCTGAAATGGAAAATGTTTATTTTAACATATGCAAACAACAAAATACTGTTAATTTAAAATTATTTATTGTTTAGCCTATGTGGCAGATGTTTGCATTACAGCAGCATTGTTGGTCTTTGGATCAGGCGGGCTGATGAAATAACTGCTCATCAGGAGTCAAGAGGAAAGTGATCAGCTTATGTTGCTTACACCACATCCTCTCTTCTATCAGGAAATAAGCCAGGTCCTTTAGTAGGCCCTTAAAATAGTCTGACAATGATGGTATAAATTATGATGATGCTCAAAAGCCCTTACAAATAGTCTACTGTCCAACGGTGGTCCATCCACTGATGACGATGATGAAGAGTATATTAAGGGTGAGAACATACCATGTCCAGTGAGCGCCTCCGTCTGGAAGACTCGCTGCAGCGGCGGAAAGTAGATGACCAGCATCTGCCCCACCAGGCTCAACGTCACCGCTATCAGGAACATCCTGTATAACATTTTTTTTTAATGACTATTTGCCATACCTTTTTGTCCCATTCCCCTCCAAGTATTCGGGAAAAACTGTGCTAGGAGTGGGTACGACAATAGAAACCACCACCCCTCGGTGATGAGTCCAACCGCTATATAATTATATTATAAAAATATGGCAAATATTCTTAAAAAAAAAATAATAATCTGTAAGAACTAACTCGACTAGTGTTGCGAAGGACTTTATTATTAGGCACATAAGTTTCACAATGCTCCGCAATGTTAAATACCAACAAAGTTGAAATAAAACTACTTTATGCACGCTTGCTTGAGTAAGTTAGTGAATGCGTTACGAAAAGTGTAATCGGGCGATGCTTCCTGCCATCTACAGGCATAGTGTAACAGTGTTCGTTATTTTAAACTACCAATAGATGGCGTTCTTAGAGCACTTTGAAACAATGCCTTTTTGTACACGTCAACAATCTTTTGCGAAACAGTTATGCCTGAGGCTCATAGATGGCGCTTTATTTTTTATTTTAAAAGAAGTTTTACTTCAGTCGTGTGTTTTCTTCGTTATTAGTCTGTAATATTGTTTGTTTTGTCTGTAATATTGTTCGTTTCTTTGATTGGTGGTGTGAAAATAAAGCATATAAGAAATATAATGAAATTACTTACATATTAGAAACCCTTAAAACTAGATTAAAAGACGAATATTAGAAACTTATAAGAAATTTCAAGACAGTGAGAGGAGAATAACTTACTTATTAGAGAAGAATCCGACTTGGAATATGGACTTGGTCTGCGAACGACACGACAGCGCATTGAACATGTCGTAAAGAACGAAACAGGTGAAGGTCATCGTCGTATCGCGCGGAGTTATCTTGTTGTCTGACATCTGTAGACAATAAATTAATAAGAAAAAGACATTTTGATAATATTCATATTAGAAAAGACATTTTTCAAGAACCTTTTGCTGAGCCATAATATGGGATTTAAAATGACGTCACTGTTGTGTTAAGGTTATTTGATACCCATATTGTAGCGGTTGCACCAAAGACCTAAAGATGATGTGTGTCGTGTGTAGATGGCATTACCTCTCTGTTGAACACCCAGAGCGTGCCAGCGATGATTATGGCGGCGCTCAGCAGCACCGACAGCAGCAGAGACCTGGAGATGATGCGCCGCTTGGTGTCGCGCGGCCTTCGCCGGAGCACCTCATGGTCTACGGGCTCCACTCCTAGCGACTGCGCCGGGGGACCTGGTGAAGACATAAACAGTTTTAGAACTTGCTATTAGAATCACCAGATTCGCTGACGTGGACAGCTGGAAGCGGACGCAGCTGCGGATGTCGTGAGTGACGACACAACGCTCACCGTCCATGATGATGTTGATCCACAGTATCTGCATCGCGTTGAGCGGGTTGGGCACGCCCATCAGCGTCGCCAGCGCGATGAGCGACAGCGCCGCGATGGACGTGGACAGCTGGAAGCGGACGAAGTTGCGGATGTTGTAGAATATGCACTTGCCCTCCTCGATGGCTGAACTGAAATCAATGACAAGTTTGAATATCAGAACAGAGTAAGAATGTTAAGACGGAGAGTGAAAGGGATGTGACTGAAAGAAGTGACACATACTCGCTCAGACCAATTATAGAAGGACCTGTATCGCACTCATAGTTACGAACAAAATTGTCTGCCATTTTCTGAAGAAAACGAGCTTAGATTTGGTATATATCTTAAACTAAACTAGTAGTTTTTGTCAGTTTTTTACACAATTCAATTACACAAAAAGGTATTTTTACGGAGCTCTTTAACCGACGAACACGATTACAACTATTTAACATCGATTCTATAGAGACAGTTTTTATAATCGCATTAGATCGTTGATCATATACTTTGACAGAAAAGTTACGTCTAGCGAGGCAGGTCCTATACAATAATTAGTCTGAGCATACTCGTATATAATTATAAAGACAATATAATATGGTGATTGTGCGTTAGGTACTCCTCAGGTGCCTCTTATTATACCATAAGAACGGCACACATATATGATGTATTTTGTATAGGAAAGAGTTCCCCCTCTTGGCTTTTGGGAGCTTTTTCCTACCATGCACCGTAAAGCAATTTAACACTAAAATTTACATATACTTGTTTGTAATGCATTCAGTAAGGATTATCTTGCAACACGTTATTTTTTTTAAATATTTTTAAAAATTGTACGAATTTTTTAATTCAAATAATAATTTCACACGCAAAATTGTTTTTATCAGTTTTTTTAATTACATTGCAATCGTCACAATACACTATTGACATAAAACCTTGACGCCTAGCATGCGTCCAATGACATATTTCGCGAAGAGAAGTAGACAAAATGCCGAATGGCGGCGGAGTATTCGTTGTCCCAACGCAAAAATAGAGATAGCGATATTTCCGGTTGCGCTGCATATTGGTTGAAATTTGTCTATTTCACATGATACGTCGACTAGTGTATAAAACTTACATAATAGTGGCGAAGTCATCGTCCACCAGGATCATATCAGCGGCTTCCTTGCACACGTCGGTGCCGTTGCGACCCATGGCTATGCCGATGTCCGCGCGCTTCAGTGCCACGCCATCGTTGACGCCGTCGCCTGGATAATTCATCATTGTCAACCCACTGCTGAGCTCGAATCTCCTCTCAGAATCTCATTCTGAGAGGAGATTCGAGCGCTTAGGCCAATAGTCCACCCGTTGGCCCAAAGATTGGCAGACTTCACACACGTAGAGAATCACAAAATTCTTAGCAGGTTTCCTCACGGTGTTTTTCCTTCACCGTTTGAGACACGTGATATTTAATTTCTTAAATGAATTGATTCGGATTTGAATGTACGCCTTCCAGAATCGGAGGCAGAGGTCATATCCACTGGGCTATTACGGACTCTTAATAATAAGAACAAGGAAAGATAATATTATTAAAATTCAAAAATTTCAAAGTCTAGTGCTGACTGATAAGTAGACTAACTTTAATAATCACGTTCAATCTTATGATAACAGAAAAGAGATAAACTAAGGTAAATTTAAAAATCATATTCTGCTATAATTACAGACAAGAGATGGAAAACGAAAGGTTACATTATTAATAAAGTTATCCTATAATTTTTGTAGAATCACAGAGATGAATGAACAAAGGTAACTTTAATCATAAAGTCCTATTAATTATTGCGTAATTAGATGGATAAATAAGAACAACGTTACTAATAAAATTAACCGATAATTGCAAAACGTACACAGTCTATTAAATTTTAAGGATATGTACTAAAAATGGTGAGTAAGGAAAAAGAAGAAATAAGAAAGAATAAGAAAGTATTTAACTCACCTGTCATTCCTACAATGTTTCCGAGCCTTTGCAGTGATTTAACTATCGACAACTTGTGTTTAGGAGTCACGCGGTAGAACACTGTCACCTAAAACATTCATTACTGTATATTTAACAAATTAATAGTAAAAAAGGTATATTTTTGTGTTGGATAGTCCATTTAACGAGGAAGGCTATAGGCTATCACGCTACGACCAATAGGAGCATCAAATAAAACGGGAGAAACATTCCTTTTGCGAGCTTACATTGCAATTTCAAGTCGCTGAAATCGAGGAGCGTAGACAAAGAACCTCAGAACATTCACATCGATCGCACATAGATATTATAATATTTGAGAAGTTCATAGTTATTCGTATTAATTCATAAATATTTTAAATAGAATAGAATAATAGAATCTTGGTCAGGAATATAATTAATTAATGTTTACCTATCTGTTAACTGTATCCAGCTTTAGTTTAGCCTCTCTAGTTTTCCTAATACACTTTTAGCGCGGAGCTCTTATCTTGTGAGTAAAAATTGTATTTTTGATCTAAAACTCTTAATAATATTGTGTTTAGTTTTACATTTTGTGCTGTAAATGATTTTTTATAACCAAATCTCGCAACTCTGTTTAAATTATAAATTGTTTGTAATTTGTGACTCTAATTTGTAATAAATGAGTTCAATTTCATATGTGTGTTCTTTATTTGCAATATGTGAGCTACAGAAACCTCAGTTAAGGTTTAGACATTCCTTTCAGTAGTTTCTCTACGTTAAATATTCCATTCATATTGCATAGGTATATACTCACTGTATCAATAATAGCGTCCAGTTCGTCGTCCGACATAGCGTCCAACTGTTCGCCCGACAACGACTGCGAGTGCAACACGTCCAGTCCGACCATTTGCGCTGTTGGAGACATACGAGATCAGAATCAGCATGAGATCACCTTATCTATAGTCTACAGTTCTGCACTCCTAGTATGCGCCAACGACCTATCTTGCGATAAGAGACTGATATACTGCTGACCAATTGCTACAAAATCGAATCGCTCTCTTTCGTCGTGATGGGACAATATGCTCCTATATTGTCCCATCACGACGAAACGACGTTAATTATAACTCACCGACAGCTAGAGCGGTGGGCCTGGCGTCCCCCGTGACCATCTTGACCTGCACCTGCGCCCGGCGCAGCGCTGCGATGGCGTCCCTGGCGGACTCGCGCGGGGGGTCGCACACCCCGCACACGCCGGTGTACGTGAGCGACTCCAGGCTTGCTCCGCGACAGAGGGCTATTATACGTAGACCTTCAAATAGAAAACGGTTTGTTATTTTATATAATCTGTATGTTCAGTGAACAAGAAATTGAGGAGTAAAAGGTTAGCTTGGTATGAACCTGTGATGCGGAGGGATGAAAGTCATATTACCAGAAGCATGTTGATATTACAAGTGGAAGGACACAATAGAAGAGGAACCTTGGAGAAGGAAAAAATAGATGGTTGGAGTGTGTGAGAGAGGACATGTGTGTAAAAGGTAGATGATAAGTTGACAAATGATAACAGGGAATGGTAGAGATTGATTTTATTTGCCGACCCTACTTAAGTGGGACAAGGTAAAAGATGATGATAATCTGTAGTTTAACCCTAGTTAAAAAGCTTGTGCAAGCAAGTATGCAACTTCATGATTGTTTATTATATTACACTCATTAAAGTAACAGATATGCTTAATTTGCAAAGTTATGACAGTTAATAAAACCTGTTGGATGCAAAATAAATGACAAGTAAAATTTCAAAATATTGAAAAACCCTTGACATGACCTAGAATAACGACTTTTATGTCAGCAATAATAATTTTGCAATACACAAATCCATCCATCCCATGTATAATCTGGATTTCTTAATTCATCAATTTATTTATTCGTTCCACAGTCCACACCTCATAACTTTTAAACCACTAAATAAAGCATAACATAAAATACTCTCGATAAAAAAACCTTGCAAACAGAAATGACTAAATGAAAATCGGTTCATCCGATCAAGAGCACGTAAAGACAAACTGAGACACAAGTTAAACTTATAAGACCCTTCCTCCTCCGTCCATCTACGACTAGCTATTAGGGGGTGGCCATTCCAACCCCTTGGGGGTGTAAAATAGTCAAATAACCAATGTAACATTATTACCCATCCGTCCAATATTATAGGCCTCGTTGAGGAAGTCGGCCTGTTTCTCCTTAGTGATGGGCGCGTAACTTGATGTCCTCGATCCGTCTAGTGGGAGGTCGCCATTCCAACCCCCTGGAGGGTGTAAGGTAGTCAAATAACCAATTTAACATTCTTACCCATCCGTCCAATATTATAGGCCTCGTTGAGGAAGTCGGCCTGTTTCTCCTTAGTGATGGGCGCGTAGTTGCCCGCGCTGTCGATGTACTGCGTGCACAGAGGCAGCACCTTCTCTATGGCGCCCTTCACGAAGAACTCCTCCTTCAGTCTGCCGTCGTTGTACTTCGGTGAGCATTTCACCACCATCATCTTGGTTTCTGAACTGTTGACAATATTATATTATATATCGGCGCAAAACAACTTGCAACGAACTACGTCATCGCCGAATGATTCCGAACGGCGTAAACAAGTCCCTCTACAATATCAATAAAAAGGCACGCGCTGGAGCAGCGGGCTAACGCTTTACAAAACCACGATCCGTCCGATCTTAACCTACTGTAGTGTAATGTTTGCCCACCGTCCCAAAGCGACCCTTAAAACTTTACAAAATCGATTACTGCGTCAAATCACGGGCGCGTCGTGGTTTGTACGCAATAACGATCTCCATAGAGATCTAGAATTACTGACAATAGTCAAATACATGAAACAGCTCTCTTAAAACTATTTTGACAAAGCTGCCATCAATTCTAACCAACTACTGGTTGAGGCTTGCAATTAAACTCCCAACCTTAACTACCTAACTTTAAGCAGAGACGTCCCAAAACTCAAGATACGGGGGCGTCCGTACTGATTCACTCAGGTCACGGTTACACCCTCCCGAATGGCCCTTTAAGCCGAAGTCCGAGTCTCATAGGAGACGCCCTTAAAGAGCCGTTCAGTCCTCTGTTTTTACTTAGCCTTCGGGTCTCATCAGGCGATGCTTCTGTGCTCGCCCAACCCCTTCCCAGGTGTCGTCGTCTTGGTCCCGCAGGGAGCCAACGGCATTTACTCAACATTTGTTATTAAAAGTGATTTTTTATTATTTGAATATTATATTTGAAGTCAGGGATTTGCGCATATAGACCCAAATCAACACAACTCACTAATGGGGCAGTAGCCTAATTTTACCTGAAAGGGATCTCATTGAGCCTGGTGTACTGGTCGCGCAGCTCGTGCATGTTGTTCTTCATGGCGCACGCCAGCAGCGCGCCCTCCGTCGGCTGCCCGAACAACACGTCGTCGCGTATCACCGCGTTGTTGCATATTACGCCCACCTGGTGGACAGCAGCTTGGAATTAGTTATTTTTAACCGACTTCAAAAAGGAGGTGCTAAGCCGATAATGTATTAATTCAAGCCATGAATATCGGTTGTATTTTATTATTTTTATTGAAGTAAGCTCGTGGTCAGCCACGAGTCAAGATCTCATTTGGTGAGTATGTTGGTGAGTTTATTTCTTTGTTTATTTATGAATATTACGGGAGTCGTCCCCCCGTCGCCCGCATATTATGGGAGTGTCCTCAACGAACTTGCCAGACTATAGCAGGAATGATTTTTGTTAAATAAAACGAAGCTGAATTGCACAATATGACGAGTGCTACAATGGCTAATTACTTGCAGTGGCATACAATGAATAGCTTTGTGATATGGTTTGAAGTTTCATATTGAGTAGATTTTAAAATTACCTCCAGCATGCTATTGACGCCCATCCTGGTTACGTCCAGGTCGCGCCCCTTGTACGCGCGCAGCTGTATGTCGCCGCGCGCGCTGTACCCCGCGCCCGTCACCTCCGCTATGTGTCCGCCCGATGTAGACAGGACCTATCGGCGTGTGTGGCCCCTTTACCGTTGAGCTATTACAATTACCTCCAGCATGCTGTTGACGCCCATCCTAGCCACGTCCAGGTCGCGCCCCTTGTACGCGCGCAGCTGTATGTCGCCGCGCGCGCTGTACCCCGCGCCCGTCACCTCCGCTATGTGCCCGCCCGATGTAGACAGAGTCGTCACTGTCATCTCGTTCTTCGTCAACGTACCTGGAAATTGTCATCCATTTTAAAATACCATATTTTTGGTGATCAGCATTTGATTGTATACTAATAGTTGAAGGACTTATACCCACACCTCACGGACTACAAATAGAGGGATAGCTAGTCGCGTTAGTGATTTTGTACGATAATGTTGAAATTATTATCTTAATCACACTAATATTATAAAGGCGAAAGTTTGTGTGTAAGTACGTAAGGATGTTTGTTCCTCTTTTACGCTACGGCTACTGAAACGATTAGGCTGAAATTTGGAATGGAAATAGATTTTACTCTGGATTAACGCATAGGCTACTTTTCATCCTGGAAAATCCATGGTTCCCGCGGGATTTGTGTAAAACTGAATTCCACGCGGACGAAGTCGCAGGCGTCCGCTAGTACATATATAAATGCGAAAGGTCATTCACATCACGAAATCACGAAATCTCGAAAACCGCTTGACGTATAAAGATGAAATTTAGCAGGGAGGCAGTCCATAGCGAGTAGGTATCCGCTAAGAACGGGTTTTACAACAGGGTTGGATTAAAGACGTCTAAGGGCGGACGAAGTCACGGGCGTCAGCTAGTTGATTACAAATTGTTAAGTGTGGGCATGGAAAACACGTTGGGAAGGGAGGTGAGTGATAAAGCGTTCTGACAGGATCTTTTTCACCCACACCCAAGTCCTGGGACCTGCTCGAGGTGTTTCCTCTACCACAAAATATTGGACAATCACCGTCGCCGCAACTGCTAATTACACTGACAACCACTACCAGAATAAACGGAGTACTTCCACAAACGAGCTCTTTTACAACAAAAAAACTCTGTTTTTTTTTCATTTGCTTATAGTTTAATGATCTCGCACCTAGTCCAGTAAATCCCGGTGGTATCTCTGTCTACTCACCAGTTTTATCGCTGCATATGACGTTGACGCAGCCCAAGGTCTCGACTGTGGGCAGCTTCTTCACTATCGCGCTCCTCTTGGCCATACGCATCACTCCAAGCGCCAGGGTCACCGTCACCACGATAGGCAGTCCTGCAAAAAGTTTTGTGTAACTTGATAATACTTATACTAAGACTATCTTTTAACTTAACAGCTATCTTAGTACCCATAACTTTTTAATGCAGTATGAGACATCAATATGTGCATTAAAAGCAGAAATGGAAGTGAGCAGGACATATGATTCGAAGACGAGAGTAAGAATGATAAATAGTCAAGAGACATAACAACTTGGTGCCCAAGGCACCAGAAAAGAAACAAAGTAAGACAGCGTCGTAGATGGGAGGACGATGTCAGAAAAACAGCAGGTGTCACTTGGAATAAACAGGCAAATAACCGATCAGTGTGGCGGGCTCTAGAGGAGGCCTATGCTGTAAAGCACGACAATCTCAACATGCCGGTGTCAATCAAATAAATTTGTAAATAATTTTAAGAAAGGAGATCATTCACGCTCCATACATTTCTGGGCTCTTTTTTGAAAGTGCCGGCTAACAAAAAAAAATGGCACGACTCGTTAGAATTAGCCATTTAGAGCAATAGCTAATATGGCATGAAAGTTGTAGAAGGGCTCTGAACCAAGTTATACTGGTTCGACTATTCGTTATTTTCATACATTTTGTCGATTTTCAAAAGTGAAGTTGAAACTCCGCGGCGTCTGCAAGTAACAAACGGACAATTGCAAGTTGAACTCGCTCAACGAGAGTTCCGTACAAAGCATTCTCTGTGAAGATCCTGTCATTAAATATTGTCACCCTAAGTCTCAGACCAATTATAGGAGGACCTGTATCGCACTCATAGTCACGAACAAAATTGTCTGTCATTTTCTGAAGAAAACGAGCTTAGATTTGGTATATATCTTATACTAAACTAGAAGTTTTTGCCCATTTTTTACACAATTCAATTACACAAAAAGGTATTTTTACGGAGCTCTTTAACCGACGAACACGATTACAACTATTTAACATCGATATTATAATCGCATTAGATCGTTGATCATATACTTTGACAGAAATGTAACGCCTTGCGAGGCAGGTCCTATACAATAATTGGTCTGAGCCCTAAGTTCGTCAGCCCGCATTTGATCAGCATGTTGGGTCTAAGCTTGATATCCCTTCTCCTATAAGGTGGGAGGCCGGTGTCCTATGGCGTGTAAAACTAAGCTGATAATGATGAAACTCACCCTCAGGTATAGCAGCCACAGCCAAACTGACTCCAATAGTGAACATCTCCTGGAGCTGTTTCCCTTGCAGCCAGCCAGCCACCATGATGAAGCCGATGATGCAGAAGGAGTACATGGACAGCTGCGCGCCCAGGGTGTCCATGGACTTCTGCAGCGGGGTCTTGGGAGCCTCCTCCGCTTGCATCATACGGAAGATGTCGCCGAATTCTGATCGCTCGCCAGTGCTGACCACGATGCCCTGTTGAAAAGATAGATATTATATAGGAAGATTTTTTTTTTATTCTTTACAAGTTAGCCCTTGACTACAATCTCATCTGGTAAGTGACGATACAATCTATATTGTTAGGAATAGGATGAAAATCCACACTCCGTTTGGTTTTTACATAACATCGTACCGGAATACTAAATCACTTGGCAGTATGTCTTTGCCGATAGGGTGCTTGCCACATTCGAAGCCTCCCACCAGCCAGACCTCGAGCTCAGCAGTGAGCCGAATATGGGTTGATAATGATGATGATTGTAGGTTTGTAGTATTGTAGGGGGTAATCTCTGGATCTACTGATCCACTGATACAGAAAATATATTCTATTAACGATACAGAAGCACCAAAAGAAATTTGCGCATTACTAAAAGTATCTCCCTCTTTAATCCTGCTACTAGCGGTTGCCAGTAATTTCACTCGTGGTTCCCTTACTGCCATACGCTAGTTAATCCTGGTTTACATCTGATAGTATCAGCGCTATACTTGTATCAATATTGTAGTTAGAGGGTAGAACTGTATTAGTAAGTTAAGCGATCGATTCGGTGATGATTGATAGTGTTACTTTGGGTATTTGCCATCCTTGACACGTAAGGCTTAGAAACCGCTCTGAGGCTACGGCTTCTCCGTTATCAGAAGTGGAATTTAATCTGCTCCGCCGACATATTCAAACATTTTTTGTAATATTATATCGAATGGGGTATCAAAAATAAGGGGATTTTGTAATTTGGTATGAGAAAAATATTAAACAAAGTGTATCCATGCATAATCAATTAAATTACCCGACAGTCTGAAGTACTATTACAAAGTAACATTAACGTATAATATGATGACATACAAGCGACTGACAGAGTTAACCTGACCTTCAACTTAAATAAATAATGGAATCCACAATGAAATCAATAGATTCCGATACACTGATAACATATACGTTAAAAATTACCCGCATTAATGCGTAAAAGAATATATTTTATACGAATATTACTAACTAGCTGACGCCGCGTGGTTTCATCCGCGTGATTCCTATTCCCGTAGGAATACGGAGATAATATATAGCATATAGCCTTCCTCGATAAATGGGCTATCTAACACTGAAATAATTTTTCAAATCGGACCAGTAGTTCCTGAGATTAGCGCGTTCAACCAAACAAACTCTTCAGCTTTATAATATTAGTATAGAAGTATAGATTTCATTTATACATGACCTGATATTCCCTTCTGAGCCCCTAGCTTTTGTATTTTGGTTGAAATAACGAAAAACCGTGTGCGTCTCCGGACGTTCTACAGTAGCGATAACTTAAACCTGCTGCCGTATGCGTGAGAGAAAGGGAAGACAGACAGAGTGGCACCGTAACACGTTACGACGTTACGAAGCGATAAATAAGATCCAATCCAATAAGAAATTATCAAAAAACTTCAAAAAATACTACTTTCTCAGATCCGTATCGATTGAGATTTAAATTTGTAATCACCCCTCAGCCCCTCTCCCAACGCGCGCTGCGAGCGGTTGTGATCAGATGTTCGTGCCGCCCCGTTGCAAGAACCAGCTCATGAATAAGAACATTAGCCGCGTTTTATATTAAATTAATATGAATAACACTCACGATAGTTTAAATTCTAAAATAGTATGAGATATCATTTAAAAGCAATTTTCTTAAATTATTACAAATTTTCTCTTTGACTATTCTAAGTACTTCCCCGGTCAAGCTCTGTCGCAAAGACAAAGAAAAGACAATTAGTCATAAAAAGATTCATAATTAAATTTCAATATCGCTTATTACTTAAAGATAAAAGTTGATAACAACGGAAATAGATTGAGTGATTATAAAAAAAAACAAAGATATAGAATTCAGCATCGTTTCCTCAAAATTTGAATAAATTCAAATACCACTTCCTCCTAACGATCGCTTATTGATGAAACAGATAACAATACATACTCATAGCACGTTTGCGATGTTTTTTACAATAAAGAAAAAACTTTTGACACAAAAGCGTACAAAAAATAACACGAACAAAAAACAAAATACAGCCTAAAAGATAAATGTTTATTTTCATTGTCCAGATACAACGTGAAATATGACACGATGACCTCGTTTCGTGGACGGAATCTAGATTTGTCTTTTTAAAAGTGACTAGTTAAAAAAAGACCGATCATCGACGATTTTTTTATGATTAAAGCGAAATAGCCCTTGACTGTTTTACCTAATATTAAGTAAAGATGCAGCCTTTATGAGCTAAGAGCCGGCATTAGAAATATATAATCTCATTTATTATTCATTAGTAAAAGAAAATAAAATTTACATAACAGTTATAAAAGGCAACCTATTTGCAATGTATCACTGTGACTGTACAGTGACATGACAAATTGCAAAAAGGTTGAATTTTTCCAGGATGAAAAGTTGCCTCTGTTAGTTAATCCAGAGTTTTATTTTCTCTATATCTATTCTCTATTTCTATTCCAAATTTCAACCAAATCGGTTCAGTAATTGCGGCGTTAAAGAGTAACAAACATCCATACAAACTTTCGCGTTTTTAATATTAATAGGATGCAAGAAACTACAAAATACTAAGTAAATGTGAATTTTAAGACGTATTTATTTGTACAACATTTATCAGAATCAGAGATTCAAATGAGTTATCTTAACTGTAACACTTGAAGTAGAAGTTGGTAGCAAATTGTGATAAAACCAACAAGTGGATTAAGCCCTTATCATCAGATGTTGCTGATAATGAACGACGGGTGCTCGAGAGCCATCGCGCGAGATGATTGCGTTAAAGTGCTTCGAGAAACTAATTATGAATCTATCACTTAATAGAGTCAACTTAAATGGAAGTTATAATTAAAACTGAAACCCGTTTGCCTTTAAAGAGCTAAGAGACAATTTAATTACAGATTACTGATTATATTATTTATCTAATGGCATATTCGGCTGAGCAGGTAAAACAATACGAATGGAGAAGGGAAGTGTTGACACGTCTTAAAGGATCCCCTGTACCAAACCGTAGTTTTTTGAGAAAATCGTGATTTTGTGCCCACACGGTGAATCCATGGAACATTTTTTTTAATTCAAGATGCAAAAACGCAATGTGAATAAAGTTAGTGCGTTTCCAAATGATGACAATGCTAAGGAACGCTATCCCGGATTGACAACTTTATTTGGCAGGATTCTCTTTACCGCCAGCTCGCTTTCGCCGATAAAGAGAAATTTGTCTATAGTATGATTCGTAATGTGGTATAGTAACCTTGGATTTTCAACATCTTATTAATCCGTGTAAGGCAGAATGTTTTCGTTGCCAGTCCAGTCAAGCCTATGGACAAAGACTCGGTATATCATAATAGTTGTATACAAACTAACCTTAGAGCGCCAAGGAACGCGATATTATCCTTGTTCAACCTCCCAGCATCGGATTTATTTGGCAAAACTCTCTTTGAAGACGGTTCAGTCACGCCTATGAATAAAGACTCGTTATCGTTCTATAGGAACTAACCTTAGCATTTCCACATCTGACGAGAGTGCCAAGGAATGCGATGTTATCCTTATTAACCCTCCCCGCAGAGGCTTTGTTTGGTAGGACGCTCTTCGACGCCGGTTCGGTTTCCCCGGTGAAGGAAGACTCATCTATCGCGAGGTCGGTAGAGTCGTAAAGCCTCAAGTCCGCGGGCACCCGGTCTCCGACGTTCAGATGAACGATGTCGCCAGGTACCAGGTTCCGTGCCAGGAAATGTTCGACGCTGCCTTCTCGTAAACTGAAAGAGAAATTGAAAATTTTGGCACAAATGTTGGGACGTCTTGATGGAAACCGAGATACCTATTGACAAAGAGCAATCCTAGCACAAACATTGCATCTTCATCAACATCTTGGATTGCAGCAATCCTTAATGTTAGGTATATTTTTGTAATAAGGATGATTACGGTTTTTTAAATTGTATATAAATTAGGAGTATGGTAATAGTAAAGCAATTTTGTAAAAGTGACAGTGTATCTGCGATCATTACTTTCGAAGCTACAGTGATTTAAAGGGTCAGATTTGCGGCGCTGCCGCGGATTCCAGAAAAACGCCCCATACACAATGGTACGATTTAATGACGTCGTAGGTATATAATAATCGTTAGGTTTGTCCCACACAATCCCATCACATACCCAGATGCATTGTTAGATACATTTGGAACTTTGCTTTGCGTTTTGCTAATAATTACAACGAGCCAAGAATTCTTAACGTACTCTCAGAGGCATGTAACCTTGTACCTTACACCCCTTGTAATGCCACCAAATTCCTAACTCTTGGGTGAGAATTCTCACTTAGAATTTTTTGGAAGAAAGAAAGCCTAATATCATTGTCTAACCGAGGTAAAATATAGCACCCAGGGATAGTGTAACTTCCCAACAAGTTTTTCAAATCGGTTCAGAAGTTTCGGAGCATTGAATACAATGCAAACAACATACAACGAAGCAATCAAATCTTTCCTCTTTATAATATTTATTAGCATAGATAAGAAATCTCACCAGTTACACGACGGGGGCACCAGTTTGTTGAGCTCCTCCAGCGACTTCTCGGAACGGTACTCCTGCACGAAGGCCACGGTCACCACGATGATGATGGCGATCGTGATCGACATGGCGTCGTCGAACTGGCGCATGCAAATGCTGACCACCGCCGAACCTGGCAATGGACATTATTTTGTTATTCCTCTTTTAATATGTACTAAGATTTCTCAAAGCTTGTTCGCCATTTGACGATGGAGGGTTCGCCGTTTGACGATAGGGCGTTCGCCTTTTGTCAATTGGGGTTCACCATTTGACCATGGGGGGGTTCACCATTTGACGATAGGGCGTTCGCCTTTTGTCAATTGGGGTTCACCATTTGACCATGGGGGGTTCACCATTTGACGATGGACGGGTTGGCGACAAGATTAACGTGATGGTGGCTAGTAAGGAATTGTCCATTGTTGAAACTCTTTAAGCTAATCATCTTTTAAAAGACGCGAGTATATTTACAAATGTGCATAGGCGGTAATTGAAGGAATACTTTTTGGGACAGCTATAGCGTCGCAGTAGCGATACACTCACTTTGTAATTATGCTGTTTGTTTCACCTACCCGCTAATGATTTTTTATTATCTTTTTGTTTGTTTTTTAGCTTTTAATAATGTATAATTAATAATAATAATAGCCAGTGCACAGTTAAACCAACTGTGGTTTGTGTTGCATTATGGTTATGCTTAATGTATTTTGTAGAATAATAAATATAATGAAAAAATCTGTCTTGGATTAATTTTTAAACAGTAAGAAAGGAGGAGAATCCTGCATTCTCCCGCAGACTACAAGAAACAAGCGCACCCATCTCATTAATATTAAGAAGTGGTTTTGTGAGTTTGGGCGTTTAAAGAAGACAATCTCTGGATCCGCTGAACCGATTTTGAAAATTCTTTTACCGATACAAAGCCACGTTATTGTGTGTCATATCATAGGCTATATTTTATCCCCGTAATCCCACGGGGACGGTAACTTCGCGAAACCGCGAGGCGTCTTTTGGTGGTAAATAGTTCGCGTCTATAATATTACCGATATACCTACTCGTAAATGCAATGAAAGCATTAAACATCTTCACTATTGAACATAGATGCGCAATTTACACGAATGGTCAAGGTTAATTGTATGATTGATAGCGATGGTTTAATGGGCAGTGTGGCACGCGACGTATCTATGACGTATCCAATTACTCAGCTAATGATGCTTTATGTCCGGTGCCCCAATGTGATATTAGCTGCAATATTGGCCTTGCGAAGGTCACAAAGATACCGTAGTAAGGGGAGTCGGCTTCCGTGCAGTGGTGTGCGCGGTGGATTTACAAGGTCTTGGATTCGATCCCAGGCTGAGTTGATTAAGGTTTTCTTAATTAGTTCAAGTCTGACTGGTGGGAGGCTTCGGCCGTGGCTAGTTACTACCCTACTGGCAAAGACGTACCGCCAAGCGATTTAGAATAGAAACCGAAAGGGGGGTGGATTTTCGCCGAATTGTATGTACTTTAGACAGGAAATGTGGGAAATATAACAATATTGCGTCGCTGCTTAATAAAACGTTCTTGAACTTGGAAGTTTTTTATTGATAACAAGTTTGCGCTTGACCTTCACGCTTAGTGGTAATTGTCTGATAAACACCGAACAGGTAAAACTTACTAATAACTAATTATTTTAACTAAGTAATGCTTAAAGGTATAATAAGTTGGGAGTTTTTAGAATAGGGTAGTTAACTCATATCAAATTTAATATAAACAATATTAAAATGGTATACTTTCGTATAATAAATAAGAAGTAGTAAAAGATTATTTCAATAACTCGTTTTATGCCAAAAACACCGTTCGCCATTTCGTGGCGTCATAGGTAGTATTAGTATATGAATACGGCAAACTAAAGGTCCTATTTTTTTATGCTTTAACTAAGTTTTCCTTGTTTCTCATTAAAAAGAGATAATAATTACGAGCAGGTACTCTATTTCCGGTGTAAATATCAAAAATCATGATTTTCAGTAAAAAACTGAAAAGCGAACTAAAAGTCATTTCATAACTTATTTATTTTTAATTATGTATGGATTATTAAAAAATTATATTTAAAATATATTAAACATATCTAAATGTTCTAAGCTTATTAATCAAATTTATTTTCATCAATTTAAGAACAAGTTAATTATAATTATTCTTAGGTGTAAAATGACTAGTTATTTATACCCTCATTTTTATTTTGTTTGTTGGTAAACAATACTCATCAAGAAACTCTGTAAACAAAACTTGCTTGACGTAATGTCACAGATAACATATAATAAAATACTATCGTTTTAAAGTAGGTACCTAATATAAAAAAAATTACAATGTCTGTCAGAATAATATCTACAATATCCGTTTGAATAAATCCAACAGTTCTGTGAAGTAGGTAATGTAAACGTATATATATTCAGTTTGGGCAAGACATAGAGGTTATACAAAGTTTGATGATCTCTTAAACAATATTTATATACATATTACCTGGTTATTGATAGCTTAAAGCGTACAAAATATTTGCATTAAGAGGACCAAAATTCTCAAACATTAAGTATACTATAGCTTTGACCACACTGTGAGTCTAAACTTGAGACTTGCAATCAAGATACTAAAAATAATAAACTAATTTTGATACGAGTATACTGTGTTAACGCACGTTTTTATGGTTCCGTAACTCAAATGCGCGGAGGTAACTAGTTGATATATAAACTGTATACTCAGTTCAACCGCCACATAAAGTTATGATAAAATCAAATCAATAAGATTACGCAAAAACGATTATTCAACAAAAAAACGCTCATTTTGACACTCTCAAGGAAATCAAACCCACAGATACTAGAAGTAGAACCTAGAAGTAGAACTATGCATACCTTCTTTTATAGCAAAAGTAAAAAAAAATCTCCAAACCTTACATAATAATTACATCTTAAAAACAGGGGAACTCAAACTCGACGAAAACTGCTCAATTCTATTCATGAACTATTTTATATAATGATCCTACTCGCGCTTGTCCTTTTTTTTTCTGATTGACCATTCGAAAGCTCCAAACTGAGAATTTTTACTGAGAATTTTGTCAAAGGAAAGCTAAATATTTCAAAGGACCTCATGATCTAAAGTCACATAGTCTAACCACTATACCAACGAGGCAGTTGGCATACAGTCAGCAAATATACACAAGTTAAACAAGTATCGTCATTAACAATACATATTTGGCTCACTTCAGGCACGAGTCTCCTCTCAGAACGAGAGGGGTTAGGCTAATAGTCCACTACGCTGGCCCAATGCAGATCGGCAGACTTCACACACGTAGAGAATTAAGAAAATTCTCAGGTACGCAGGTTTTCACGCGATACCTTCACCGTTTGAGACACGGGATATTTAATTTCATAAAATGCAAATAATAACTGAAAAGTTGGAGATGCATGCCGTGGACTGGATTCGAACCTACGCCCTCTGAATCGAAGGCAGCGGTACTGGCCACTGGGCTATTACGGCTCTCAATCTCACGGCTTTATAGGTACAGTTATTTAGGAGCTTAGTATGAAAATATCCTTAGTAGCGCTCTAAAACGAGTTCTGCATTTTTTTACGACAAGACACGGTCGGGCAACTTTTATTGAGTTGTTTACACGTCAAACGCAGAGTGCCTACAAACCTAGGACTCAGGCTGCTTATAATGATGGGAGGATAAATAAATAAATAAATAAATATACTTAAACAATAAACATCACTATCTAGCCCCAAAGTAAGCATACAGAGTAGCTTGTGTTATGGGTGCTAAGACAGTCGATATTATAATATTAATATACAATTATATACTACATATAAATACTTATATAATGTATAAATACACACAGAC
Organism: Bicyclus anynana; assembly: GCF_947172395.1. Taxonomy (NCBI): domain Eukaryota; kingdom Metazoa; phylum Arthropoda; class Insecta; order Lepidoptera; family Nymphalidae; genus Bicyclus; species Bicyclus anynana. The sequence goes on along the minus strand of NC_069097.1, from coordinate 14,240,574 downwards.
ACTGGAAAACACTCATGCCCGAATCGAACCCACGACCGTGGATGCAGAAAGCAGGGTCACTACCCACTGCGCCACGCGGCCGTCAAATGTTTAGTTTATCTAGACCATTGATTCCTGAAGTGGTCTAGGTGGTCCCCAGGGGTCTACGGATGACTCGGCGGGGGTCTACGTAGACGTGACATAAAAATGGGGGTCCATGAAAATTTATCTGGTTTCATACCGAATGAGGAACATTTATCAACATCTAAATAAAATAATAGTTGAGTAGATCAAAAGTTAAAGTTGGATGAAATAACTTTTTTGCTTGGACAATTTTACTTTTTGTCATCCACTCACAGCACAATCAGTTAACTATTTAACTAAATAATAAATTCTTACTATTATTTTTAAACGGATTATTTCGTGGTGGCTGTTGATTCAGCTGCAAGGAAAATTTCCATCTTTGAATCTAATTAAATTATTTGTCGAGTTTTGGATAGAAATTTAGCAGGAGGTCCACCGGAACCAGTTAAATTAGAAAGTGGTCTATGAGAAAATGTTTGGGAACCTCTGATCTAGACTCTGGATGACTACAACTATAATACCTCATTATTATAAGCCTGTGTATCGGCCAGCGGCTTACATAAGGCCTTTAACTAGCGTAGACACTACTTAAATGTAGGTACAAATGGAAAAAAAGGGATTTTTTCTCAATCCTGATTGGTAACGAGTCTTTATTGCTAGCCACTCACCATCTCTGCAGGCCAAGTGGGTAAATCGGGCCGTGGGTCCTTAACCTTAACGCAACTTAAAGCAAGTACACATTAGGCGTTCGGCGTTGCGTTCAGCGGGCGTTGATAGCGTACATACACTGTGCTCAGCACTGCGTTTTACAAGCGCAGTCAAAATATCCATACTACTGGTTCAGTTCAAGAATAGACGCCGAAGCGCGAGCTCAAATGTACACGGCGGAATGTACTCGTATCTACAAGCGCGCAACTGACGCCCACGCAACGCGCGTTTTCAATATTTTCATACTAGAATTTAAACAGTTGTGCAGTAGCGCCACTAGATGGCGCTGTTTCAATTCCTTAGAAATTCGCGTTTACGTTAACGCGATTGTAACAGTATCAAAGTGCCACTATAGTATGCGCGTTATCATCTGAGTCGTCCGGTCATAAAAGTCAAAAAAGATAGGAATGTGCAGCGCGCCTACCTGCGCACCCTAATTATCGATAAACGGCTACCTGCGCACGTGCTAATGATGAGTCAATAATGATTTGGACGATTCTGATTGGTCGGTTTCTAATGTAATTGCATTGCGTATTTTTTTTGCTATAAATGTGTTTACTGCAATTAAATAAATACATTCATGTGTTACTCGTTGCGCACTATGGATACTTTATTTTCTAACGTTGATCTGAAGAAATTACATGGCGATATTAGCCCTCAAGCTCGAACACTGATTCACAACGTATTCCTGTTTCTCAATGAATTGAAAAGTGATCCGAATAAAGTGGCTTCTCTAAATTTCAACAAACCACGTGAAATGGCCGCATTTGTTTGTGGTGTGAGCAGAGCGACAGTGGACCGAATCAAGACGGAAGTATCACAATCAGGCAGTACCTGTATACCAAGAACAAATTTTAAGAAACCACAAACCGTCACTAATATTGACGATTTTGATAAAAGTGTGTTGAAGCGAACTGTAGCTTCATTTTATGAGAATGGAGAGTATCCATCCGTGGCGAAAATTTTAGAAAAATTCCGTGAACAATTACCCGATTTTAAATGCGGCAACACTTCAATGAGAATACTACTGAAGGAGGTTGGGTTCCAGTATAAGAAAAATAGCGAAGGACGTAAATATTTAATGGAAAGAACTGATATTGTTTGTGCTAGAATGGACTTTTTAAGGAAATTGGATTTACTTAGAAGAACTAACGATCAGCGACCACGTTTCTATCTAGACGAAACATGGATTAATCAAAACCATGCAAGAAAGAGGATGTGGCTTGGAAGCAACGATGAAGGAGGTTTCAAGAATCAGCCTGTGGGAAAAGGCCAAAGATTAATAGTTTGCCATGCGGGTTCTGCAAGGACTGGCTTCGTTCCAGATGCGAAGCTAATATTTAAAGCGGTGAAATCAAAGGATGCTGATTACCACACAGAAATAGAAAAATATAGGCCCCCTGACGCCGCGCGTTTGATCAAAAGTGCACGCTTGCATGTGTACACCTTCAAATAACCTCTTTATTCTAATAACGCGCGTTATTAAAGCGCGCGCCTCGAAACGCCCAATATGTACCCGCTATTAATCAATGCTTGTTTGACGTGCGAGAGAGAACGAGACTGCTGCAATCACCACTAATGCATTTCCCATTACACGCCTGCAGGAAATGGGAATTAATTAGCTAGGTACTCTGTACCTATAACCCTTTGCGCGTATACGGCAAAGCATCTGTCGCTCTTGTTGGCCCAGTGATTAGTCTTAATTAATATTTGCCAACACCCCGCGGTTTTACCCGCGTACCTAGTTCCCGATTTTACTTTACTTTGTAAATGTTAAGATGATCGTTATCAAATACATACATGTCATCGGCATCATCAACAAAACGGATTGCAATAAAACACTACGTTTATCAACAGATAACAGTCCAAATAGTGATTTAAAAAATCACGCCCTCAATTAATACCTACATGATTTAGATAACGAATACATTAAATATTTATTATTGTTTCAATTTAACATAATCGTAAACACAACATTTGTTATACTATGTACGCTGAAGCACGGTGCGGGTGACAGTCGTCTGTATGACGTTCATAATACTACTATCATGTCGACTGTCACCCGCACCATGCTACAACGCACAAAACAATAGTTAGGTTTCTTAATTCTCGGCAACCATGACTATTTCGGGATAAACATTTTAAAATAATGAGAAAATTCTCTCCGTATGAATGATTTACTGCCTTCTGTATCCGACCCTTGATCCACCTGCCAAACGAAGGCTTCTAAAATAAATATACTAAAGTGTTTGTCAGATAGCATGGTTACGGTGACAGTCGCCTGTATGACTTTCATAATACGTGCTACTATCGTGAATCAAACTTTTAAGAGTGAAACGAACTGTCACCCGCACCGTTCTACATGAAACGAACTGTAAATTTACCCACTTAGTATTATTTGAACTAAGGCTTCTTAAATAAATATACTAAAGTGTTTGTCAGATAGCATGGGTACGGTGACAGTCGCCTGTATGATTTTCATAATACGTACTATTATCGTGAATCGCGGCAAAATTTTAAGAGTGAAACTAACTGTCACCCGCACCATCCTACATGAAACGAATTGTAAATATACTCACTTAGTATTATTTGAACTATTTCCTGTTTCAAACAACTTTGCCTTAAGCAGCTAAGTAGGTAAGCCCCGCATAATTTATTCCTTCCCAAATGTTCTCGACGAAGCGGTTGCATTTGCCAAACAAGAACGCAGTACCTACGTACGGTTGGTAATGTTTATTAGGTAGGTACTTAAGAGCGCGCAGCGCGTCGGTACGATATGGATAAAATTCGAAGCGCAAACGAGACGCTGAATTATGACTTTCACGTGAGTGAAACGCACGGAGCGATTGACGCGCGACGCAAATTTTATGACGTAAGCGCCAAAACCATTTTTACTTAATTGCAAGTAAATTAAACAACATAACGAAAAACAAAATGGCCATGTTCAAGATATATACCTAATTTTCTATACAAAACAAAACTTTAAGAAAATAAGTTTGCTTTTCCTGAGATTGAAAGCAAAATGTGAACAAAACATATATTTTTCAAAAAAATAAATTATCAAGAAAAGTTTTACAAATTGTGTATTTTGTATAGTCATAACGAAGCTAACACTTTGAATTATTATTTACCCAAATATCAGGCTCCTAACTTTTCCAGAATCTGAGATCCAGAACCATTTGTAACCACCAAATTACATATTGCACACTCTTAATTTAACAAGATTTTTTTGTTGACTAGCAATATTTTTGTGTACAACGTATATTTGCTGCGTTCGAGATGTGGTGTTGGAGGCGAATGTTACTTGTACATTGGACTGCCAAACGCAAAAATGTATCAATTCTTTCACAGCTTCAAATTAAAACACGTCTCTCAACCATCTGTCTACAGCGCATCCTCAGTAATTTCGGACATATAACACACCGTGGGAACGAAAACTTGGAAAAAATTATTGTGGTGGGAAATGTGGAAGGCAAACGGCCGCGAGGTAGATCTCCAACGCGATGGTCCGATCTTCTAAAGGAAGCAGGAGCCCGCACCTTTTACAGTGCTGTCCAAATGGCCAGCGACCGTACTCGATGGAGGAGCATTGTAAACCAAACGATGACACGCCAAGGTGGTCACGATCCTCAGTCATGAGGGACCGACTAGAGAGAGAGAGAGAGAGTATATTTGCTATAATAATTATATCTACACTAGCTGACCGGCAAAAACAATCAAATCGCGTTTAAAAATTGGACAATAAAATATCTCCCAACAGTCATGTAGATAAAATCACGTAAAATTTCTGTTGGCGACGCAAATTATAATAATATTTAAAAAGGAAATCCCTTATTTATTGTACCTATTTTCTATCTATACTTATAATAAATCTGTAGAGAGGTCAATTCTGTACATGAAATATACTTCCAAAATAACTATCATTCTAATCGAAGATTGGGAAGTGGGTGGTGAAGCTAATAAAAGTGTGTTGAAAAAAGTCAACTTACCCAGCAGCAAAAGTATCAGGGGATTCTGGAACTGCTCGATGTACTTCTTCCACAGCGGCTCCTGCTCCTTCACCTGGAACTCGTTGGGCCCCACGAAGTTCATACGATCGTTCGCCTCCCGCCATGATAACCCGCGGCGGACGTCCACCTGCAGTCGTTCCGCCACCTGAGGCAAGGAATCCATCATCACAATCCTCGTAATCATCATCATAGCTGAAGAGCTGGTATGCCGCAAAATTGGTGTTACACCCCAATAATCAATCATTATCATTATCATCCACCATCCAACAACATCATCAAGAACATATTAATCATTATCATCTCGTTAATCCTGAAATGCTATATTTTTGATTCGGCAATATTGGGCGATTTGTCTTCACGATATAATGTGAGTCGCATGTAAGGCCTACAGATCGGGCTTGCAGTCGTGGATCAAGCTATGAAACATTGATATTATCTCTCTCTCTCTCTCAGACCTGAGCTGGGAAATTGTTGCTACACTATCAGGCCTCAAAGAGTACATACATTAAGCTGTCGCTCCAGTTAAAATCAATAACATCTGATATTAATCGTTACTAAAAGTTACCAGAGGTCTGAGTATATCTTTAACGAGTCCTAAGCTTTATGACCAAATTAACCCAGGGTTAGTTGGTACAACGAACAGGTTACCAGCGAGGCAGTAAAGTCACTATATATCCATATAATCTAGAAAGATGTAATTTATTCACAAGCATATCATTCAACGGACAATTGCCCACAGTTACGCGTAAATATGGCCATTATACGAGGAGCACAGAGTCATCTAAACAACGTTTATTTAACGCGAAACCATAGCGTGAACGCTGAGTGACGCAAATGGCTGTAGATATATTTTTATAGTCACGATTTCAACTTCAATTGAATAAAGAAAAAAAGAAGGTATTTTCCACGAATTTCCATGAATGAAGAATGACAATTGCATTTGCCCTTTAGTAGGCCAACAGTCTATCAAAATCAGAGGCCTTAACGACTGGCATAACTCAACAAGTATTCTAAGGCCCGCAAATGTTATTTAACTCAAGAGTGAGTCCAGTATTGATTTCCTCAACATATAGGTGAATGAAAATCAGAAATAAGATCTCTAGTTGCTTTAACTTCAAGTTCAATATTGAGGAACGTATTAAGACTAGTAACTGAAGATCTTAGAACTTAGTTCCTAGATAGGCCTTAGTCTGTGTTAGCCAGAAATGTCATTTTATAAAAGCTGATAATGCTCCTACCATATCTAATTATGGTAGACAAGTATGGAATCTGGACCGTGGTAGCTTTGCGAAGTAACAAAGTTCAAGGGTCCAGTACCCTTGAGTCTACCCTAGTTAAAAAACCACGACATTGATCTATACCTTCTACGTTTTAAATTACAGCTTCGATCTAATGCTGCTTCTACGCGATAGGCAATCATGGTAGTCCTCTATAATGGACAATCATGTAGAAAGCGTGGTGGCGTCCGACGACTTATGACATTTGCAATGGTCTTGGAATTAAATTGATTTTTGGGCTGCACCATCAAGATGATATGACATCGTGACAGTGATATGACAGTGGGCCAGATGGTGATATGCTTCTAGACGTGAATAACGTCTCCAATGAAAATTGACACCATTAAACCTTTTGCGGTGGATGCACATCATCCACTACCTTTTTTGCAATTTTTTAATAATAACTTTTTTCTCTAACACATTACGAAAATAATAGAAAGCGTTTAATTCATAATAATAATTCATAGACGTTGTAGGGGCACACCCAGGGAATCATTCAGCCGCCGAGTGTCGAATTTAACCTCTATTAGTTTGAGAATTTGACATTCAGGGGTGAATGATCCCCTGGGGGTGCCCCTACAACGTCTATGAATTCCACTGTTACACGTTCGACTTAGAGCAATGAATGGCACTAAAAGTTGCCATCGTGTAGATGCGATACAACCAAAGAACACTTAAGCTAAGCTTTTTATATCTATGGTTACAACCATCGCATAGCAACCTCACTGGCCGCTTGATGGGCAACCAACAATGGCCCATCGTGTAGTAGCGGCATTATAAAAGAGATTTCTTTTTGCAGCATGTTACAATACTCCGTTACTGTCAGTGTGAAATAGAATAAAACTGAGGGTAGTTTTAATGTTCGTTCTGAATTAATGAGATGCGCTCGGCGTCAGAGCCATTGTCTCGACTGAACTCTGTATTGTTTCAACTGAAACGTCTGTCTGCGCTTAGATTGTATTTGGAATGGCTAAGCTCTGTTGTATTTAATCTGTAGTATTTTGTTATTGTCTTATTGTCAAGCGCTAGCCAATAGTGTAAAATAATGAACATGAAAACAATTTTGAAATAAAAACTCCGCGCCTGTTGTACAGAATTATTTTTAATTTTAAGTTGAATAAAAACAATAGTGTCTGCAAATAAGTATATAGAATAAAGCCTGAAGGTGTTTGTATAACCTTTTCGGTCACATTTAATGTAGTATTTGCAAATATTTATACAGGTGAAGGTGCAATGTGCAATGTACATGCGGCACCTTCACATCAGCGGAGATGTTCGTAGAATATTCATCATTATCAACCCATATTCGGCACACTGCTGAGCCCGAGTCTCCTCTCAGAATGAGAGGGGTTAGGTCAATAGTCCACCAGGCCCAATGCGGATTGGCAGACTTCACACACAGAGAATTAAGAAAATTCTCTGGTATGCAGGTTTCATCACGATGTTTTTCCTTTACCGTTTGAGACACGTGATATTTAACTTCTTAAAATGCACACAACTGAAAGTTGGAGGTGCATGCCCCAGACCGGATTGGAACATACACCCTCGAGAATCGGAGGCAGAGGTCATATCACAAATATACACAATTATAAATGCACAGGTGTTTACCGATTATATGACCTCTTCAGACTAGCGTAGGTAAGTTCGTCGAAAAGTGTTATTTGTAAATTTAGGTATGCACATGTACATGAATATTTGGCATCTTCATAGTAGTGTAGATTTCGTGGAAATGTTGTATTTGAAATGAAAATACATATAAGTATTGGTTTGATTACTGAATGAACATAAGTCATCCTCACATCAGCGTAGATGTTCGTAGAAATGCTGTATTGTTATTTGCAAATATATGTACAGGTGATTTTGGAATATATGGCCTCTTGATTTATGATTGAGCGTACGGCTTCTTCACACTAGCGTCAATGTTCGTGTATTGATGTTATGATGTGGATATCACGTCAAAATGGAGTATCTTTTGACTAATGCCAGCTAACTATTGGCCTTATTAGAAGGCTCAGTCACTCAGCGGGCGATGGAGCGAGCTATGCTTGGGATGTCTCTGCGTGATCTAATCAGAAATGAGGCAATCCGATCCGCAGACGACAAGTGTAGGGTGTGACTGACGTAGCTCAGCGTAGATTCGCGAAGTTGAAGTGGCAATGTGCAGGCCACATAGTTCGAAGAGCCGATGGACGTTGTAGTCCCAAGGTGCTGGAATGGCGACCCCCGCACCGGAAAGCGCAGTTGATCGACCCCCCACTAGGTGGACCGAAAACATCAAGCGGGTTGCAGGGAGACGCTGGATGCTATGGATGGACGATGAAGTCCATGCAAGATGCCTATGTCCAGCAGTAGACGTCCATCGGCTGATAATGATGATGATGAATACCGGCAGTTGACACGCCAATCAGTCGTCTACTTATTTCTCAGTCTACGTAGTGAAAGAACAGTTTCGATCTCATAAACATACTATTTGTACACCACACAATAATTACTATCAATAGACAAGACAACGACCTCGATTTCGAAAAAAGGTTCTCGACCGCTAAATTGGTTGTAGCAAGTTCAACTTGTATGGTCAAAAGGAATCTATTGCTATTTCAAATGAGCAATTAATTTTACGCATTCTATTTACATTTGTTGTTATATTTACAAAATAGTTTAGATTTCGATTTAGTTTAACTATTTTTGCGTAACGAAAGTGTTCTTATAAGATTTCTATATTTCTAAAGTAGGTATGTCATAAGCCTCGAAGGCAAACCGAATCAATCGTCTGTATTTGACATTAATGACAAATAACATGTTTGCTTTGGACAAATGAGGGTCTGGACTCTTATAACTTGCTAGGTCCCAAAGCCACCACGATCCAAACTCCTAAAGTTCGTTTCTTGTAGGATGGTGCGGGTGACAGTTCGTTTTACTCTTGAAAGTTTGCTGCGATTCACGATAATAGGACGTATTATGAACGTCATACAGGCGACTGACACCGTACCCATGCTATCTGAAAAACACTGTAATTAGCCTATTATTCGTATTGAGTTCTCATATATATTTTTTTCTTATTTATAACGATTACACATTTGATTTTATAGACACGTAGGTATATGCTACTAATACACTATGCACAAAAATTAAGGGAGCAGAAAAAAAATCCAAATTTTTGGGGGATTTTCAACAGGCTGTAACTTATACAAAAATGGTCGTACAGCAAAAAAATAAAAAGCAAATTGTAGCTCTAAGTGTTTAGTTTTTGGATCTGAGTTTGAAAATTTTTTTTTGAAAATATTTTTCGAGTAATCATAAGAAAACCATTGAAAAAAAATTTACGCTTTTGTGCTTGCGCACGTGTATGTGTGTGTTCCACAGTATTTTGTGACTCCAAACTCACTCTCCGAAGATGTATGTGTGTGTGTGTGTGTGTGTGGAAGTGACGAACCACAGGGTCTCAATCTCTGATAAAACCACACACATACACGTGCGCAAGCACAAAAGCGTAAATTATGACATTTTCAGAGCGAAATTCTTGCTCCTTTAATTTTTTCAAAAATTCGATCAAGTGGGAAAAAAAAACGGTTCGCTGGATTGAATTAAAACTTTGTAGGGTTTTTGTGGGTATATTGAACAGTAAAAGGCACACTTAACGTCAGTGGTTTCCGCAATATTTTTGATTGGGCGCTTGATTTTCCAAAAAACGACAAAAAGCCCTTTTTTGGATGCTTTTTCAAATTCATGTAATGATTGAAATAATTTTTTTTTTTCAAAATTCAATTGCCAACCCTTGTAGAGAGTTTATTCAAATTTTTGAAACCAACCTCAAAATTTCTGTGCGATCATTGGTTGCTGAGATATTGGTAATCAAAGACAAAATGATCTTTTTCCATTCAAACATCGATATCTCAGCGAGAAATGCTCGTATCGAGATTTAAAAAAAACGAAATTAAATCTGAATAAACAAGCTATCCGGTCCATATGGAGGTTGAGTCGAAAAAATTTTTTCCACGTCCGTAGATTAAAAAAAAAAACCAAAAAAATGTCGAAAATTTTTTTTCAGTGGTTTTCTTATGATTACTCGAAAAATATTTTCAAAAAAAAATTTTCAAACTCAGATCCAAAAACTAAACACTTAGAGCTACAATTTGCTTTTTATTTTTTTGCTGTACGACCATTTTTGTATAAGTTACAGCCTGTTGAAAATCCCCCAAAAATTTGGATTTTTTTTCTGCTCCCTTAATTTTTGTGCATAGTATATTATAAACGCGAATGTTAGTTTGTTTGGATGTTTGTTACTGTTTAACGTCGTTACTACTGAAGCGATTTAGCTGAAATTTGGAATGGAAATAGAATGAACTCTGGATTAACACATAGTGTTGGTTCCTCGATTTACTCGTGATTACTAAAACAACTTGATGATAAAGTAGTCATTTAATTTCAAAACGGATACAATTACAAGAGAGATTTTGCGGTTAGTTTTTCGTGTTAAAATAGAATAGAGTACGTCGACGTCCACAGACAACTGTCAAAAGTCAATCCTCTTTTTTTTTTTTAGTTTGGGTTCTTGTTGTTTTATAATTGTTTTACGTTGCTAAACAAAAAAACACTATGTACGAGTAAGTCGTAGACAGAGAAATGTAACTAAATCCGGAGTCACGTTATCCTATTTGCGTCGTTGTAAACTTACTCGCGCGTTTAGTGGCTGTTGGATTTATCAAATTAGTAAGTTACTTTTATACTTATAAGGATGCATACGTATACCGATATGTCAGCGATATCGTGAGTTCGCCGGTACATCGGAATCGACGTCAGTGGTTTGCCTATTAAAGGTATACTGATTTTTACTCGTATGTATGTTTAGAAGAAATATTTTGGATTTCAAATAAGCAGTGGCGGAGTTGGTGGTGTTGTGGTGCTCAAGACAGAGGCCCTAGGTTCATCCCAGGCTAATTTAGAATTAATATCTTAATGCACACCCTAGAAATAGAATTAAACGTGCCCACCCGAGAATGTACCTGTGCCCACCCTAGAATTCCTGAAGATGAAAGTCTTCGAACAGTGCGTATTGCCAGTGATGACCAACAGATAAAAGACTTGGTCGCTATGGACCTTATTAGAAAGGTCAAAGTCACTCAGCGGGCGATGGAACGAGTTATACTCGGAGTTTCTCTGCGTAATCGAATCAGAAATCAGGATATCCGCAGAAAGTCACTGACATAGCTCAGCCAGTGACAATGGGCAGACCACATAGTACGAAGAGACTGGATGCTGATGACTCGAGACTGTTGTGTTTGGAAGAAGCCTATGTCCAGCAGAGGACGTCCATCGGCGAATAATGGTGATGATGATATGGACTTGGAGTTAAACATTGTCGATGGTGATGACCAGGATAACATAAGTTCATAGAAGTACCCACCTCCTCCCAGCTGAGGATGGAGCTCTCGACTGCGCTGATCCACATGTCGCCGGCGCCCGCGCTCACGTCCCCCGCACCCCGCCGCCCGCCCTCCTCCGCGGTCGAATGCTGCAACCACATAAACTAATAAGCTTTTGTAATAAACATAGGGTTGTCAATATTTCAAAAATATAGTATTTTTCCTTACTATATTCAACAGTATATAGTACACAGACCCAAAATATAGTACAATACTATATATATTACAGTACAGTTGGCAATCCTGATTAACAAGACATAAAACCTATAAGGCGACAACATATCTAAAGATGAAAGAAAGACAATTGTGCTGACCAATAGCGCTGGGTATTCGAATATATCGCTCCCTCTTTCCCGCGATATTTCAACTATTTAGATTATTTATTTGCAACAAAACATGTGTACAAGATGTCAACAATTTAAAAGTAGATACAATATTTTGCCTTTACTGGCCTGCATTACAGAGTATGTTGTTGACACATGCCAGACTTACTAATCAACTGTTATTAATGAGTAAAGGTATGAAAAATAATGTATACTAGCTTTTAGATACAATACTTTTTTTCTCATCCTATTTCCCTTTCTATATCGCTGAGTTAGTAGATGTCCGTTAAAATGAATCTGCTGGATTAAGAAAGTCTAAGAGTGATCGATGTCCGCAAGTATACAAACAGTGTTTCCCACCATCTATAATTTGAACACTGCAATCTCAAACCACATCTATGCTTTCCATCAGGTATGATTTTAGTTAAGTGCAAGCCTGTGTATCTTGAAAATGGAACAAACTTAAAAATTCACATTTGGTGTTGAAAATAGTATACCTTTTATCTAAGAATAAAAGTTCCATATTTGAACATAATATGTACATATATAGATTTGGCAGCATAAAAGAAACAATTTTTATTTTCTCATTTTAAGAGCTGAGTCGCAAAAGTGACTACATTACTCTTGTTATTCATTAACATAAAGTGACTTATACTATCTTAGGGTTAATTACTTTTGCCCTTATCTAAATTATCTTTAACTACAAGTACTTTTTACAACTGTCTTTCATTTTTGATTTTCAGACAATCTAAAAGGTTTATTGTTAAGCTGATAATCATAGCATAACTGTAATAAAAACATGTCACATTTACCTGCTTGTTGACTATTTTTAAGCATAGTTAAATTGATCTACTTGGCTAGAAGCCAATAGTAATGGGCTTCTTCATGAGTCATGAGAGATGTTAACAAGTCAGTAAAAATATTATTTTTATTTTAGTTGGAGAATTTAATTACATTGTTACCAGTGGGACAATGATGCTGAAGAGAAGATTGTTTCTATCGTCACATATCAACGAATGGGAGAGCAATATTTCCAATTGTGCTGGCATTAAACTGTTTTTCAGATAGCATGGGTCAGTCGCCAGTATGAGGGAGACAAATATCTTAGCATTCCATGGATTCTCCGTGCGGGTGCCGGGTCCATCATGTGGTAGAGTGAAGAACTCCGAGCAGAGTCCTGAACTTGTGACTACAGGATGTAGGGTTAAGGAATTCCTTGACGATTGATCAATACTCCCCGTTCTCTGTTCATAATACATACTATTATCGTAAATCGTGGCAAACTTTCAAGAGTGAAACAAACTGTCAGCCGCACCATCCTAAACGAAACAATCTGTAGTCAACAAGTGTGTGTGTGTTTGAGATGTTTTTGGTGTGCATCAGGCTGCCAAAGAAAAGAAGATTATATGGCTTTAATAGAGAAATAAAGTTATTTTCTGAGAGTGAACTTTTACACTGATGATAAAATCCTTAATCTGGCAAAAGCCTAAAATATTATTTTTTAAGCTATTATTTTAGCACTTAAAGTTGATTTCTCTTTCATATCTGTGGCTTTCCTATCTCTGGCTTTCAGAAGGCTCAAGGTGTCATAAAATAGACACTATGTTTGGGCAAATCACTAATTTTGTACAGTACACGCTTTGATATAAATATGTACAGAAAATCCAGCTGAATGTCTCGCAACAGATTGCAGGAATAATGAGAGACTAAAAAAATATGTCTCTAGAAATACAAGGACATATAAAAGAACAAAAAGCCACGCCATTTATCAGTGGCACACATTTCATAGATGTAAAATTGACCTGCCTACTCTGAGGACTGAATACAAAACTGTAATGGAGAAGGTATTTACGTTTTTCTATAATTTGTATGCATGGTGCCTGCCCCAGTTAAATACCTTGTGCACACCACACATTTTTAAATTTTTTTCCTCATTAGTTCATTTCAAATACAATATTTTTTTATTTATGTAGACAAATAGCACTATGTTCTTCTTGTTTGACATTATTTAATTTTTAGGGTTCTTTACCTCAAAAAAAATGGAACCTCTGTAGCCCAATTCACCATCTTTCACGTATGCTAGTTGACATAATATATGAAATTGAGATTATAAGTAACAAATGTCATCCGGTGCTTACTTATGCATATCATACAGTACGTACATGTCATTTCTCAATTGATTTGATGTTTACTGTAATAGGTTGATAATAAAGACCAGAATAGTGAATAGACCAGCTGGACTATAGCTACTAGACTATAGGAGCTTGTTGTCAGTTTGCCTTGTTAATAAATCAACCTAATTTGCAATTCTTAATAAGATAGATAAAACTTTACTGAAAGAGCACAAGTGTATTCACAGTCAAGGAAATTGTTTAATTCATCACTTTCGCCGATAAGTAACACGCAGTGAAAGTGAGGACGAAACAACGCAAAAATCGTGTTGGCATTTTAATATAAAATGTATTGAAGTTTTTCTGCAAGCAAAAAAGGGCAGACAATGCAGTCTTCACCATTACGAAGAACTAACTGCGTTACTAGAGAAAAATCTAGACTGCTAAATAGCTCGTTTCCAGTTCGTAGCGTGGTTTATCGTCAGCGACAAACGCCCGGCGGTTAATAAAAAAAACGACTTTTTATATTTACCATGTCTCCAAACGGCCAGCAATGACTAACTAACACAAAGCATTAAATGAATCAATAACATCTGGATGGTACACAAACAAAATCAATAATTTTAACAACTGTTTGTATCACGAAGCAAGTATACTAACCAGACTGGCCGTGTCTTGGCTGTCTAAGGAATATTTGTCAGTCTCTTTTGCCTGGTGGTCGGAGAAATTCTCATATTTGCGTGTAGGGCTACTTTTCATCTTTTCAGGAGAAAATGCCTTGGAGTTTAGCACTCGAAAGACATTTTTTTAACACCGAAAAGACAACACAAACCACGAACGATCGCGAATTCACTAACAAAATGACAGCACGGCACGACAAAATGACAAGCAAGATTGATTGATGTTTTGATTACTGTCAGTGTCAAACGTCAAACAATAGAAGCTCAGTCGCGTTCAAGTTAATATGATTTTAAGGATCCTTAAAATCATTCCCGGCTCAGGAATAACCTCGTTAGATCCTTATGACAAGAAATATAATAAATACTAAATGCGAAATACCTACTCTTAGTTTTGGTCAGTAGTACCTATTATCTTTCAATCATTTTATGGTAATATGGAACTGGAATTAGTGTTTTTCCTGGTCCAATTTTCCTCAATAATTTTTATAGTAGGTACGAAGTGTTCAAAAGATAAGTGGTACCGACAAGTTATTTCCTACGTCCATACTCTTGGCACTTTTACCTTATAACCACATAAACTGATCAATTAACAATTTGTAGAGTAAGCGAATTATTAAATAAGTAAGAAGGTATATTAATAATTATAACAAAAAAACTAAACTTACATTCCACTGAGGCGGTTCATCATCCCACAGTTGAATTTTCGTGTATTCCTGCACTCCATCCTTATCGTTCCTGCTACGACGAAACATTTGAAAACATCGCTTGTCTCACTCTAGCGCAAAAGTAACAACTTTTAATAATACACTTATTTCTTAGCAACTTGTTTCCATAAGTTAAGGATACTCACGAATATTATAAAAAATGAAATTTTACGACCCAACTGTGTAACACTAAATACTGATTAGCACTTTATTATTTAATTTACCTCGATAGGTACCTACTATCTATACCTATATTATGAGAATCGTGACTTAAACGTGTTTTACGTACGTCGGTACGTGTTATCTTGACATACAATATGTTGTATGTGATACGCGCTATCAGTTGGTGTAGCATTACGCAAATGATTTTATTATAAATTTTGTACTTTTTTGTAAACCTACTACGACCATGTACAACTTAAGTAGGCTTGCACTTAGTCATAGTAATTACCTTGACCTTCGTGGCGCGGTGGACTTACAAGAAGGGGGGTCCTGGATTCGATCCCCTGCTGGTCCAAATCTGGCCGGTGGAAGGCTTCGGCCGTGGCTATAGTTACCACCCTACCGGCAAAGACGTACCGCTAAGCGTTATAGCAATTCAGTACGATGTCGTGTAGATACCGAAAGGGGTGTGAAGGTGATTATAGTCAAGGCCAAGTAAAGAATAAAAGAAACATAAAACCTCTATACAACATGATTTTAATTAAATAGTTCTATTACAATAATAATCGTCTACGCCTTGAGAGCGTCTTGCAGCCCGTAGCCTGGTCCGGTGGGCTCCTCCGTCAGAGATGTTAGACCTCCCAGCGGCTCCGCGGCAAACCTGCCATTCCTGTCACAACACATTATTATTATTATTTTACATCGGTTGACATCGGATCTACAGGGCAAAACACGATTACTAAATGGGAACCTATCAGGTCTAACAATTCGCACTAAGAATGTTAGCAATAAAATCTCGAGAGGCAGAGATTAAACTTGAGTGAAGTCCCGGACTTGTGACCGATGGATATAGGTTTAAAGACGTCTTTTAAATCTAGTTAACACTCCCCTTCTCCACTCATGTCTTTCTCACCGCCTATTCTAAAATAATCCATGAAGGATTATCCAACAAAACACCGCCCGAGCGGTCGCCTATATAGCCAGCCCTCGGTCTCTCACTACTCCCCACCTAACTCACGGAACACTTCGTACTATCTCGGCAGGAGAAGACACGAGCCAACCAATCGAATGACTCACGTGCCGACACATGCTTGACTTGAAGAGTAAGTTGGTGAACGCGTTACGAAAATTGTAATTGGGCGATGTGTGCTGCCATCTACAGGTATAGAGAATCAGTGTTTGCTATTTTAAACTACCAGTAGATGGCGTTCTTAGAGAACTTTGAAACAATCCCTTTTTGTACACTTCAAAAACCTGTTGTGATGCCGTTGTGGCTCATAGATGGCGCTTTGTTTATATTTTTTAAATAAGATCTACTTCAGTTGTGTGGTCTGAAGCATGCAATTTGTTTTTATTAAATGATTGGAGTCGTGGGCCTGTTGTATTTTGTCAACCCTGCCATCATGCAGTTACGCTAGGCAGGACATCAGCTCATAATAATTGGTTCATACAAATTTTTTCTTACGAAAATTTGAATTTTTTAACAGTGCCATTTAATATACTGTTAATTCTTAGTTTTAATTTATTTTAATTTATATTTATGTTGTGTTTGTCTCAATTGTACAAGAAAAAAAAAATAATAAAGCCATCTCAGACATATTTCAGTCTCAGAATACAGAAAGGTCTTATACATTTTACTGTCAAAATATTAATTGGCGTGGCTACTTTAAAATTTAGATGAACAGTATAAATTACTAGTAATAAGTCATTATGTATTTGACACAGAACAATATTCAATGGATAAGTTCCATGGCAAATTCATACTGACTTATTGTCTTTTATGATTTTTGTAAAATAAATAGCCATTGATTCGTATGAATCGTAAATAAAATAATACCGAACGCTACTTGGTCATCCAGATATAACAAATTGGTGTAGAATTTAGACTACCATACCTCGGCCCTGGTTTAGGTTTCTCGTCTCTCTTCAACTTCTCGATGATTTCTTTTGTGTCCTCAATCGTTAGGTCTTCCTAGAAAATAGATAAATACATATTTTTATATGTGATTTTTGATAGGACACACAAAATCCACTTAATAACGTCGTGCAGAGTTTTCCTTTGACTGCACCATATAATCAAAAGCATAGAAGATTATGAAACATTAGCATAATCATTTTTGAAACTCGAGTTTCGAGTCAATTCATTTCAGAAGACCTAAGAGAAGAGAGCTTGGTAGCTCAGTAGATATTATGACCACTTCAGTTTTTTCGAAACCTTTAGAGGGTGTAGGTAACAATTCAGTTTGAGGCACGCACCTCCAATTTTTCAATTATATACATTTAAAAAAATTAAATATCATTAGTCTCAACCAGTGAAGGAAAAATATCGTGAGGAAACCTGCATAACTGAGAATTTTCTCAATTCTCTTTGTGTGTGAAGTCTGTCAATCCCTATTGGGCCAGCATGGCGGACTATTAGCCTTAGCCCTCTTATTCTGAGTGAAAGTGAGTCGAATATGGGTTATTGATAATAATGAATTGTAGTATGTTCAAAGTAAAGTGTAAGAACACTTACATAGTAATCGTCGTTAACTTGTAACATAGGAGCATTCACACAGGCACCCAAACACTCTACCTGAAACAAAATGGTACATAATGTCATTTATTTATAACCATAATTTACACATCAATAGTCTTTTGTCTCTGCCCCTTAGTATAACCAAGGTTATACCATTAGGCTAATCAAGGTTGGTTAGCCCGTGTGGCTTCTAATTTCAAGGTGTTCTCACTCCAGATGTATGCTATACAAGGTGTTATGTAAATAGTCATTCAAATCCTGCAGGCTAATTCACTAACTTTGATGTATGTTATGTTAGTTGACATTAATACAACATTTAATAAAAATTGAGATTCTATGTTACCAATGTCATTCAGTGCCTACTTTGTGGATATCATACAGTAGGTAGCTGGCATTTCTCAGTTGATTTTATGTTTATTTTAAAAGGTTGTTAATAAAGACCAAATTAGTGAATAGGCCAGCTGGGCTATGAAGAGAAGAATATCTTAGCATTCCATTACAATGCAGGTGCCGAGTCCATCGCATGGTAGATTGAAAAACACCAAGCAAAGTCCAGGACTTGTGACTACTGGATGTAGAGTTAAGGAATTCCTTGACGATCGATCAACACACCCCTTCTCTGCTTGTGTTGTTAGTTTTTCGTCCTTTCCAGAATTTTTTAGTAGTCCAAAGTCGAATATTACAGTTATGGGTTAACTAATCATTAAAAAAAACTAAGTAACTATGTTAAAAAGTATTTACATATACCTCAGACACAGAGAACTTTCCACATGGACTATTCCCACCGACGTGGCAGCCAGTAGTATCAGTGATAGCTTTCAGAACAGCGTCTGACCCCCTCAACCAGCAGGGGGTTGTAGTGCATACTTGTAAATGATATTTGCCTATTGGCCGTCTGAAAAAGCATATCATAACAATACTTGTATAATTAATCTTTAATCAATCTAACAGAGATAGAAAAATAACATATTTGTCATAGGTATGGATTTAGGAGTTCTAAGGGCAGACAAAGTATTAAACAAAGTATGGTTAAATATAACTTTTAAAACTTCTAGAATTACTGAATATATTTGGATGAAAATGGCATAGCTATAGGTTATTTTGGAATGCCGCATTGGATACTTTTTATCCCAATTGTGTCATGAGAATAGTATAACATACTAAGGTCTATTGCCCCCTAGTTTAGTCTCAACAATGAAACCTACCAATATCTAGAAATTATAAGTCAGTGAGAAATTCAGAAAAAACTGTAGGTAACATAAAAAGCAGCTTACTCAGCATCTAATTCGCTTCTCTAGTTCTCTAGTAGGAGTGGTAGTAGGGAAGAAGTGAATTTACATGTTATGACTAGTTATTGGCAGAGCTCTCCTGTCAGAAACTGTCCTAAACTTACACAGCTCACTTACTCAGAGTGTAATGAATGATTGCAGATCTCAAGAAGGAAAAAATTTAAACAGCCATAAAATTTATTGAAAAACTAGCCTGTGAGTCTGATCTCATTAAATTTCAATTTTCTATAAATAAAAATCCATGGTTCCAGCACCAAGGATTTTTCTGGTAAGATAAGTATTTTTGAGATGATAACTAGCCTATGTTCAGCTGAAAGGTCCAATTTATATCTATACCAAGTTCCATACAAATCAGTTCAGTGGTATAGCCTTGACACAGTAACAGATAGATAAGACTTAGTTTCACATTAAAAATATAGTGCTGTTTGTATTGTAAGTATATTTATTTATTTGTGGAATAAAGTTTACTTTCTATAGATATTACCTTATAAACATAGTGTAAAAGGTAGCAACTTCATAAACTCTCATTTTCGGCAGGTTCAACATATCAGCCACTTTATGCATGGCAGAAATTGGGAGCCAACCACCATTCTGACGCTGCGCCAAGTCTAGAAGGGGAATCATTGCCCCCCTCTTGTGACCTTCGGGATATATGTTTAGGAGGGCATCTGCTCTCTGAAATCAAATTTGATTTTAATTATTTTTTTTTTTTTTTTTGTGGTGTTTTTTCTTTGCAATCTGTTATTAAAAACATTCAGCAAATGGTCTGTATGTTGTTGTTGACTTGAAGGGCATCACATCCAGTGACATGAACCCTATGTATTTTAATTATTAATATTGTAAAACTGACATATTACAGCAATGTGAAATGTCCCACTCGATCTGTTGCTGCTTCATTTAAGACATGGAGGGTTGCACTGGGTTTTAGTGGGTATTTTGGTCCTGGTCGGCAAGTCCCATATACTCTCTCGAGGGTACTGCACAGTGTCTTACGCGACACCATCAGGAGGGATGTGTAAAAGCATTTTCCAGCAAGAAAAAAAAAAGCTATGCTATCATAAAACTTGTTGGCCTCTGTGGTGCAGTGGTATGTATTTTGGATTTACAAGACAAAGGTCCTGGTTCGACCACAACTAGGCTGATTGAGGTTTTCTTAATTGGTCCAGGTCTGGCTGGTGGGCGGGTTCAGGCGTGGCTAGTTACAACCCTACTGGCAAAGACGTATCGCCAAGAATTTAGCTTATATAAATTTCATTCCTCATTAAGCCTGAGGTCCCTGATCAGATGTCAATTATGATAATAATGATTGTTAAAATCTAACGTTATCTACCAAAGTTTGCCAAACCAAATCAGAGTCATGTGGCTGGTCTAACCTGAAAATCTCCCCTTCTATGAGAAGGGAGGCTTGTCCCGCGGTGTGACATTTATATAATATTAATAATTATGCAGGAAGTAGGTGTGAAAAAGATTGGAGAAGGCCTTTGTCAAAAAGATTACTAGACTGTTATTATTATAATCATAATAACACATAAACATTGTTAGATTTGGGTAATACTTAGAAGCATTTAAAAATAACTTGTAAATTCATTTATTAGGAGGTTATAATATTATTGTTAGCTCAATTAAAACTAATGTGTATGTCAATTTTGTCGTGAATGAGCGAATTGAACGTTCTGATTCTGAATTTAAAAACCTTTAGGTTGGTAATGTTTTTAAAATAAGAACTTGATTAAATTAAAAACAAATAACTGTCACAAATACCTTTTGATTTTCGGCCGTGAATTCGAATGGTATACTAGGGTTGTCTTCTGGAGTGTCTCGGTGCACGAACAGGCTATCATGCTGCAAGTTTGCAGTTGTCTGAAGAGCCCTAGATGACACTCTCCACTGAAAAAATCACAAATTCAACAACACTTATGTCCATTTCTATCTGTCACTTTGTTATTATGTAATATTAATAATTTGAATTTAAGATAGCTACTGTTTTGTTGGTTAAACGTACCAAACTTTGAGTTCCAGTCCTGAGGCTGGATAACATGATTATTGTTTATTCAATTATATTTTATTGCGAAACACTTCGCGAAAACAGGCTGCACCACAATATCAATCAGTGTTTTTTTTTTTACTTTTGAATTTGAACTTTGAAGTTCGAGCTATCGTTCAGTAATCACTTGTCGACTGTCACGATGACGTTTTTCTTAACGTTCAGAAACTCAGCGTCTTGCAATCAAGGAACGTACGCAATCATCTCGCAACAGATTTAGTCAGCTGTTTCTTTTTGTATTATTTTATTATTTTGAACTTCTAAAAATTAAGTGATTTATTCTAAACTAGAAACTGGAAGTACCAAATATTAAACGCCTAACGTTTTTTAGTATCAAATTGATAGAATAGGCTTTTTGCTATAAATTGTTATTTAGGTGTTTACTTTAATACAATTAGGTTGACGTACCCAGTTAATAATATACCAATAAAATAAATAATACTGAGTTGGGAATTAGGATAGTACCTAATTAACGTGTTAGGAACAATGGAAATGAAAATTTATAGTAAGTACCCATAATAGGTATTTATGTATTTAATTATTGGACACTTTCCTTCTTTTACTGAAGTAACTACCTAGGTACCTAATCCGAATTCATGTGTATTGAAGTAGGTCTACCGTGTATGCACCTTTTCAAAAGAGTTCATTAAAATTTTTATAAACTTTTCGTATAGGTTTTATTAAAACAAAACGTAACCATAACGCGAGTCTGAATTTCATATTTTTATTAAATCTAAAAACAAGGCACAGGCTTTGCGCCATACAGCCTAATAGCGTTCATGCATAAGTTTTTTTTTCAAACCAACCTGGCACAAGTAGAACCAATAAAAAACTTTCTTTTTAAAAAACGAACCATAACGTGAGGTCTCTTAATAAAGCGCTATTGACTTTCGCTTCTAAACGTTAACCCGGTGGATATAAAAGGTATTTCTGAATGCGCTCGCCTATGCCTAGTTCCGTTCAAAAATGGAATAAGAGTAAAATGAATAGACAGAATTGGCAAAACAACGACGTTGTTGTTATGGCAACTGCCGCACTCGTACAGCTCGAGTATGTTAGGATTATTAAGCACAAAATACATACCTAGACAAATAAAAATGGCTACCTTAGCTATTCAGTTACGAATAGACGTCTGCACTTAAAATAGAACCAATAACAAGAGCTGTTTTAACTACCCCATCTATTGATGTACTTACAAGTTGCTGGCAACTTTATTTACTGTCACAGACGTTGATAATGGCCGTTGGTGTCGTGGTTAGCACGTAGATAACGAGGTCCTGGGTTTGAGTCCTGGATCGAGCTGTAACACTGAGCTTTACTTTATTTTAAGAAATTTTGATGTTGACATTATCATTAATATCCTATTTTAACGGCCTACTACAAAGCTATTAGCTAGGCTTCCATCTTTATTTATTTATTTAATAGGATAACCATAGTCAACTCAACCAGTGGATATGAAGGAGCCGTGATAGCCCAGTGGATTAAGACCTCTGCCTCCGATTCCGGAGGGTGTGGGTTCGAATCCGGTCCGGGGCATGCAACTCCAGCGTTTCAGTTGTGTGCATTTTAAGAAATTAAATATCACGTGTCTCAGTCGGTGAAACATCGTGAGGAAACCTGCATACAAGAGAATTATCTTAATTCTCTGCGTGCGTGAAGTCTGCCAATCCGCATTGTCCGTGGTGGATTATTGGCCTTACCCCTCTCATTCTGAGAGGTGACTCAAGCTCAGCAGTGAACCGAATATGGTTGATGACGACGAGTCAAGTTTCCTTAATGCGGCTCTGTATAGACCTTATCATGTTTGTCAAACGTTGTTTTAGTCAAACGCAAGCTGATTTAGCATTACAGAAAATAGGCTGAAGATGATAAAGCTTATTTAAAACACAAAGTAGACAGGTATGTCATTATTTAAGGAAAAGTCCAGCCCAACACTTCTCAGAGAGCAATCACCAAAGGCGATTGGCCACGGAGCGTTCACAAAATTAGATAACGGGACCCGCTGGCATCATTGATAAGAAATTAAATTCGACAAAGTAGGCGCCGTGCACGACAATGCAGACAAAATTGGGTTTTTTTAGAAAGCATATTGTTAGAACTATCTTGATAGCTGATGGCACAACTGTTAAAAGTAAAGCGGTTGTAATGCTGCATATCCAGCTCAAGCGTTTCTATATTACAGCCTTTCTTGATGAGTACTGTTTACCAACAAACAAATTAAAAATTAAGGTATAAATCACTAGTCATTTCACACCTAATAATAATTATAAATAACTTGTTCTTAAATTAATGAAAATAAATTTGATTAATAAACTTAAAACAATTAGATATGGTTAATATATTTTATATAACATTTTATAAACAAACCATACATAATTTAAAATAAATAAGTTATGAAATGACTTGTGTTTTTTACCTTCAGTTTTAATTTCTTTGTTGGTAAACAGTAGTCATCAAGAATGGCTGTAGTATAGGCACGCATCTTCGCTTACCAACAGGCACGACTCAAGACAAGCCCAGTATTTAATGTATACAGGATATAGATAAATAAAAAAAATAAAATAGATATATGAGTATTAAGGTATAATAATGTATGTATAATCGATGTGAATTGAGACTTACCACATACTTTACTATAACTCTCCCATAGATTAAATTATATTTTTTTTTTAATGAAAGAATCTAATCTGCCATAATAATTATTTATTTTCAGTATGAAAAATATATTATATGATACAGGAAATTTCTAAGGTATGCGGGTTTCCTCACGATGTTTATTCTTACCTAAATCGTGTAGAAAATGCACATTAATAATAAGGATAAGAAAATGTAGATTAGTAAATAGGTATAATATAACACAGAAAGAATATAGGCCTGCCTACCTTGCTTAAGTACCTACAATATAATAGAAATATTAGTTTCAAAGCCTTTTGCCACGATAACACGAAGACTCGAAGAGAAGCATATCTTCGTCGCCTATCTTTCATGGGAAGATAGCTTTAACATTAAAGCGTGAATTAGGAAAGTATTTAAGTATTTCTTTCTCAGTTAATTTTATTGTACTTAAGTAGGTAATATTCAAAGGGTCGCTATGAATGGAAAAACTTGAAATTCAGAAATAAAATAAAGGTCACAATGACGGAACAAACAGTTGGTCTCTGACAAGCATTTGGTCTATGCAACACCTGGTAGTGATTGTAGGTACTAGGTACTCATCATTTTCCTAAGCCCACCAACCCATATTGAAGAAGCGTGGGTATAGCTGCATATTATCCCCTCTTTTACAGTGGCGTAGCGTGCTAAATAAAGTCCAAATAAAGGGTAAAAATTTCTTATAAAAATGCTCGCTGGAAATAAATATGACAGTGACATATATAGGTATATATATATATTTATAGAGGGGACGTCTGACGAGGCCAGACGGGTGATCAGTCCTAAACAGGGACCATTCCACCCAATTCCCGTGGTAAAAGGACACAGGTTCACTGGTGTCTCAACAGTGTTCCCCCCTCAAATCTTCCTGTAGCCTTTGTGAACCTAACAACATCCCCTATACTGAGATCTGTCAGGTCTACTTCATTTAATGTATCCTTACCTAGTAACTCCCATCTTACCAGCGCGAACATGGGACACTCAGCTATAAAGTGATAACTGGTCTCCTCCTCACCACAACCTGGACATGGTGAATCTTCTATGATTTTCATTATCTTCAAGTGTCTATTGAGCAGACAATGTCCAGTTGTCATGCCTGCTACCAGTGCTATGTTGGGTCTGCTATGTAACAGTAGACAGTGACATAAGGGCGTACTCTTAAACCAGGGAAAAAAACTAAAAAGAGACTACCTACATTTTACTAATTTTGCTTTCACACGTAAGGGGCCCCTGTAGTCCGGAGGCCCCGTATCATTGATATGGCTCTTACAGCGGTAGCTACGCTACGCCCCTGCTCTTTTATAAGGAGGAGGTCTGTAATTCGTTAAAATAAGATAATGGTGAAGGATGCTGCAAAGTTTTATATTCTCAGAATCAAAGTTAACAAGAAAAGTGTCTATCTCCGATCAAAGACATTTAAAATATGCGCAGCTTTTAAACAAAGTATAAATGATTATCAAAGCGCTAACAAATACTTACCTGGTTCTGAGAACGTCTGTAGGTCGAATGTTTAGCATAATTCTCAAAGCTCGTAAAAAGCTAAAGGTCACCTAGTCCCTATGGTTACGTCAGATAGGTTAAGATGAACAATTCATGGTGATTTGGAGATTATTTTTAAATACGAAAATTCGCTAGTCTACTCTATTTAAATAAGAGAATATCTCTATTAATTTTCTCCATTAGTTATCTTATTAGTTCGAATAGAGATTAAAACAAAAAAAAACAACTAATTTACAGACTAGATTTATTTAATTACCTTTGGTGCTCACCCAAATATCTCAAAGAAAAACCGACAAATTGTTATTGATGAAGAATTGCTAACTCTACCTAGTAACTGCTTTCTTTAGTAATTAGTGCTTTCTTTAGTAATTTAAAGGTCCTACCTAGTAACCGTTTTCTGTACAAATCATCATCATCATCATCATCATTATCAGCCGATGGATGTCCACTGCTGGACATAGGCCTGGAAGCGGGCTAACTTGTTAGGAGGAGGATGACAATCCACACTCCTTTCGGTTTCTACACGACGTCGTACCGGAACGCTAAATCGCTTGGCGGTAGGTACGTCTTTGTCGGTAGGGTGGTAACTAGAGTGGAGCCTCCCACCTGGACCAATTAACAAAACCTCAATCTGCTAAGTATATCCTCAATGTACTAGTACTTTCATAAACAACTTCGTAAATCAAAATAGTACCTACTTTTTGTCTGATGTATTTACTTCTTTCTTCTCGGAAATCACTTGTTACATATTAGTTACTATATAAATACATGTTGCCTGCAGCTCACGCGATGTGAACATTTAGACAGATGGGCTAACAATAATTGTAAATAACTACTTTCAAATTATGGGTATTTGGTCGCTATACAGTAATTGATTTTTATTGCGCATTTCTTAAGTGGTAATGAACGAGGGAAGACGTTTCTTTATTTGGAAGTCGGTTACCTACCATATTTTAAATCAGTGATTAAAAGAATAACAAAAAACAAGATGACTTTACAGGCCGTAAGCTTACCAATCTTTGCCTGTTTCGTAGAAGGCAAATTAAAAAAAAAACTGTCTGTTAGGACGAAGCGTTTATTCGTTAAAAATTTTATAACTTTATAGTATTTTTACTAAATTTTTGAATGAAAAACATTGCATAATTTTCTAGACCAAACTTTTATATTACTAGTTTTAAATGATGTCACTAGATGGCGCTAGTTGGTTGGTTTTTGATACGAATATTATATTAAAGCTTGAGCTTTATGTTCTGTGGTTTTTATGAACATATTGATACTAATTATGTATTATTACCTATAAAAATAAGTACCTATATAGTTAATTATATTACTAAAAGGAATGATTAAATCCACAAAACGAGATTTTTCAACACCATTTTATAGACTTTAATAACAATAAATTAAGGCCAATTTTTTATAAGTATTTAATAGTGTTTTGTATATTTTGTATATTATAATATTGTTAAAAAATTAAAAAAAGGGGATTTAAATAAATAAGAGAATTAAAAATTAAGGCCAGATATTTTCCTTTGTATTAATTAGTTATTATTGGTGCTAGCAAACTTGTTTTAATTTTTAGTTATTAAAATGTGTGTTAATAATTAAAATATTTCCAGAAAATCAATGGTAGAAAAAGATTAAACATAAAAAACATGCATAATGATTTCCTATTCAATGAGTAGGTAGGTATTTTGTAGCAAATAACGGAGCATTTCGTTTGAATTTAATTACTTAACAAAGACTGCATAGCGATGGATTAATTGCACAAGTGCTTTCTGAAGTAAGCTCAAAAAGAATCGCGATATATACTGAGAGCTTGCAATAGCCAGACATACCTCAGTCAAAATCAAAATTCATTTATTTCAATATGGCTTATTTTAGCAACGGTGGAGAAAATTATGGATTTAGGACCGTGGTGGTAGCTGGTTTCAAAAGGTCCAGGGAATCAACCCTCCAGGCGATTTTTTTCTGCGCAATGTGAGAAATAATGTCACTTATAGCGACATAACCTTTTCTGACCCGGTGGTCAAAATTGGAACTAACGTCGCGGCGGCTGCCATATTGTAACATGCCTCGCAAGCTCCTCGTAGTGGCCGAACCTGCAGGCGCAGGTGTCTACGGCGACGAAGATGGCGACGCTATGAACTACTCAGTTACCGGATTTGACACCGCCCTAGCACAGGGCAGCGATGATGTTGCAGTCGGGCACCTGGACTTACACCCAAAATGACCCATAAGCCACAGTTCTGAACGCACGTATAAATCATTACATTAATAGTATTTGACAGGATGGACAACAAATGTTTGACATGTACTAAACAAAGTAAATACCATTTTATGGAAAATTATTCATCTTTCATAATTTTATTCGTCGAGTTTTCATTGTTTTTAAGATGTATTCTGCTATTCTTGGCGGAGACAAATCCAACGAATCAAAAACCATGAATATCGGTTCAGCAGATTTCGCGTTATAAGTGTTGTAACAAACCCGACTTTCTTTTTTATATATAGATGAGGTATGTGTGGCTGTTGCAGGCCAATACAGTTTAAAAGGATTTCCGCTTTAATAAACCGCGCGACAAGTGTTAAAGCGTTC
Organism: Bicyclus anynana; assembly: GCF_947172395.1. Lineage (NCBI taxonomy): Eukaryota > Metazoa > Arthropoda > Insecta > Lepidoptera > Nymphalidae > Bicyclus > Bicyclus anynana. Next base: position 14,212,514 of record NC_069097.1, on the reverse strand, counting down.
GAGAACAGATAACAAAAAGAGAGAAAAAGATGGCGGCGATACGAAAAGAAGGTAAAAAGGCTGCCATTATTGCCTAGACCACAACTTTCTAGCTGCTCGGCCATTCGGAACCCGGAAAGAATTAAATTAGATTTAATAAGATACCAACTTACACGGGAACAAAAATTGATTTACCGTTTTAAATAAATAACAAAACACTTCATTACTGTTTGTTTTTTGTAAAAATAAAATGCAAGTTTATTTTTACATTGTTTATATCTAGGTATACTTATAATAAATTTGAAAATATAAGAGGTCAATTCTGTAGGTACATGAAATATATTTCCAAAATAACTATCAGCGGGTGATTAGTGATCGATACCGATGCCAAAAATGCAATCAGTATTTTTTTTTGTCTGTCTGTCTTTCTGTATGTTCGTTATAGGAACAAAAACTAAGTAAGTACTTGACGGATTTTAACGAAACTTGGTACAATTATTCTTCATACTCCTAAGCAGGTTATAGTTTTCATCAAGCTACGATCAATGGAGCAAAGCAGTGAAGGGAAATGTTGGGAAAACGGGAGAAGTTACTCCATTTTTACAGCGATACTACTGCGAGGGCTACTTACTGTGATTAAATAGGTCAAAGGGCGGACAGGCGTCCGCTAGTAGTGAATAATTTATTCATTTATTCATTTTCCGCGAAATAGCAACGAATTTAAGTGACAACACCACTGAAATACGACAAAAAATCCCACATTTCACTTGAAAACTGAGCATCTTTATCATCATTGATGTTGATTCTTCAAAGTTTCTTTCTTTTAATAGAAGATCCGTATCAGAAACGACCTTCAACCATCTGTTAAATGGATGATTACCACCGTACATATAGTAGGTTAAAAATATATTGCGAGTAGGTTGCTTGAAAATTTCCTCAATAATTAATGATAGTTCGGTCAGGAGTTTTGAGGTGTATTATATACATAAATATATAATGCAAGTGAACATAAAATTGTGGATGTGTGCGCTGTGTCGAGTAGCTAAATTTGGATTACTTTTTGCGGTGATTTTGTAGGCACGTATAATATACCTAGTATTAAATATCGTTGCCGAATACGCAAACTTGATCAAGATCGAGCGTCCACTCGGTTAAGTTCGGGTCATCATTCCGAGCCGTAACTTCGGCGGTTGCGTAATGGTTCAAAAAACATAAACAACACACTCGCCGAAGCTTACGAGACATCGTAATTGTTCGAAAACACAACAAAAAACTTTAAAACACGAATCAACCGCTCTCGCATGAATGGGACAGCCCAAACGACCGGGAAAACGATAAAAACGACGCTCCATATTCGAGAAATGATTAAAAAAGAACGAACGAACGAAAAGGATCGAGACCAAGTTCGCGGCACGTACCGTGTCTCGTTTAAAAAGAGAACTATCCTACCGGAGCGTGAATGAAAAACGCTCCCGCGTCGGCCGCGTAACCGTAATCTGAACGTTATTATTTTTATTTTTCCGAATGCCTGTAACTTTTTTATTATTATTTTCGTCTTATTCGTCTTATTATTATTTCTGTTATTTTACTCGTTTATCGTGCGTCGTATGTAGGTCAGGAGGTGTGGACTTTTTTTTGGTTTTTCGTCGCAAGGTCGATGCGTTTGCTTGTTTTGCGGCGAGATGCGTATCGCGAGGTAATTACAGTTTACTTACACTTTCTTACGTGTCTTTCTTTTGCGGTGGACTCTTTTATCTGTTAAAGATACAATCTAAAGATGATCGGCTGGGCTGATTGAGGTTTCCGTAATTAATCAGCCAGATCTGGCTGGTGGGAGGCTTCGGCCGGGGCTAGTTACGACCCTACGGGCAAAGACGTACCGCCAAGCGATTTAGCGTTCCGGTACGGTGTCGTGTAGAAACCGAAAGGGGTGTGGATTTTCAACCTCCTCATAGCAAGATATCTCGCTTACATCTTAGATTAAGCTAAAACAACGAAATTAAAAGCACTTTTTATGTACCATAGCTTAGACAATTTTTGAACAGGGATCGAACCCACGACCTTCAGTCCTTTTATACCTTGGAGCTATTGAAGCTTCATTTAAAAGCTGTTTAATAATAAAATAAGGCAATTGAATCTACATTACGAACTATCCATTGTCGGTATTGACTAACATAGATATATTAACACGTAGATCATCACTATCAACATGTTTTAGGCCTCCCCTTATATGAGAAGGGATATAGAGCTTAGACCCACCACACTGCTCTAGTAGAAGTTGGCACCCTAAGGATAACGTTAGATTTTGTGATCATTATTATCAGAGAATAGTGATAATGGCCAGGAAGCGAGAAGGAATGAGAGCCATGATAGCTCAGTGGATACGACATCTGCTTTCGATTCCGAAGGGTGTAGGTTCGCATCTCCAACTTTTCAGTTGTGTGCATTTTAAGAAATTAAATATCACGTGTTTGAAACGGTGAAGGAAAACATCGTGAGGAAACCTGCATACCTGAGAAATTTCATAATTCTCTGCGTGTGTGAAGTCTGCCAATAAGCATTGGGCCAGCGTGGTGAACTATTGGTCTAACCCCTCTCATTCCGAGCGGAGACTCGTACTCAGCAGTAAGCCGAATATGGATTAATAACATCAAGCAGTTTATAATGGTTATCGCAAGAGGTACCTAAGAGTTAATTTTACCAACTTATCTGAAGATTCTACGGCGCATCACAAAGGAACGGTCTCTTTGCTGGAGTGGTGTAGTGACTAGTCACGAGCCACGACCTATGCCTTTCATACCAGATGTGAGCCAATTTAAAAACTATAATTTAGAATTGAATTCTCAAGAGAACGCTCAAAGTCACTTAGCGGACGATGGAGCGAACTGCTTGGAGTTTCTCTGCGCGATCGACTCAGAAATGAGAGATCCGTAGAAGAACCAAAGTCACTGACATAGCTCAACAAATCGCGAAGCTTGTTGCAATGAGCAGGACATATAGTTCGTCCGATGGACTTTGGGGTCCCAAGATGCTGTAATAGCGACCCCGCGCTGGAAAGGGCAGTGTTGGTCGATCACCCACTAGGTGTACCGAAGACATCAATCTGGTTGCAGGGAGCCGCTGGATGGTGGCGGCTCGGGTGTTTGGAATTCTATGCAAGAGGTCTGTGTCCAGCATTGGACGTCCATCGGCTGTTCATGATGATGATGATGAATTTAGAATTGAACCAATCAAACTCAAGACCTCTATTTTGAAAACTGTTACCACAGTGTCACAGGGGTCGTAGTTTGTTGAATCTATAGGTCTCCATATCATTGTCGAAGTACTCTTGGTAGTTCCAATGAGTGTACTACTGAACTAATTCGTATCTCATTCATACAAAAACGTAATCACATCGCTCTGTGAATTGTCTATTGGAAAACTGATTGTTTCGTTTATGTGCTATTCAAATTTTAAATAGAGGGCTATGTGCGTAGATATAGAAAAAAATAGACTACTGTGTACCGTTACTATACCTTAGTTAACTAACGGCCGTTTTCCTATCTATCCGCCATTTCGCTTACTAAAGTTAAGAAAATCTATCTTTCTGTTCTTATCTGCTTTTCAATAATCTACTGACAGATAGTTGGACGACGTAAAGATAGTTTGATTGTTACTGATAGTCGAGGATAGCTATCTATCCGTAATCTTGGGTAGGTTATTGAAAACCGCTGTAAGATATTCAATTTCGACTTGTTTGTTACATGTAGCTAAGCGTGACAACGTCTTATAATTCCATGGAACCGGCAGCTCACTCGAAAAAAGATGACGTCATGCGTCGTTCCCTCGTTCTAGGGTCGCCAACTTTTTTTACAAGAAATAAAGTATATTCTGGTGTATGAAGATTATAAGACAGTATTTTAGAAAAACGAACATTTTCTTTTGAAAAGCGCAACCATTCCATCAGTTTTTTTTTATGATATGTTGTTCATCTATCATCAGTAAACCGATTTTACAGACAACCGTTTTTTTTTGTCTAACATAATATGTGGTAGGCACGCACTCAGTACCATATTTATGCACTCGACTTCGTCCGCGAAGGTAATACTGGCGCTTCTAAATTGAAAAAAAAACTTTATATTATTTTTATACGGAGGAAAGTTTTCTCATTTGTTGTATATTTTCTTTTTATAGTTTATATTACGTAAATGACGTTCATCGCTGATACATGTTTGCAACAAAAACCCAGCTAAGAGTCTTTGTCATACAAGCGATGTTTTGATGCAATTGGATCGGCTTTCATCTTCGCACAAGAAGTAGAATTCATTATTTTTATAATTAACATTGTGACGAATGATGATGATTATTGCCAGCTCTTCTCAGCAGAATATGCCTTCTGAGGGCCAAGTGTCAGTTTGAATCTGTTACTTTGATAGCGTTAATGTAAACGCGAATTTATATGGAATTGAAACAGTTGTGCAGTAGTGCCACTAGATGGCGCTGTTCCAATTCCTTAGAAATTCGCGTTTACGTTAACGTGAAAGTAAAAAATAAAAATATTGAAAACTCCCACTAGGCACACTGAACCGGTGGTAGAGTTTTTTTACAAAATAGCGATAGCGAAAGCCTACTTGAAATGAACTTTTGATTTTTAATTTTTAGGTTCTGTAAGGACATTTTTTCAGAGAACTGCATTATACATGTTTTGGTATCTACACACCAGTGGCGAAACCGATTCCCTTCGGGTTACCGTTTAAAAATCAATGCATATTCAATATTGTAATGTATGTTGTATATACGAGTAGTATGTATGAATATGAGAAACCATTGCACGCGGTATGAATTTTCTTTTCTTTGAGTTACCTTCTACAATGTTCCAACCTTCGGCACTGCTACACACGATACTTTTAAGTAGTCAGTGGACCCTGGAAAAGAGAACGGCCTCCGTGGCGCAGTGGTATGCGCGGTGGTTGTATAAGACGGAGGTCCTGGGTTCGAGCCCCGGCTGGGCCGATTGAGGTTTTCTTAATTAGTCTAGGTCTAGCTGGTGGGAAGCTTCGGCCGTGGCTAGTTACCACCCTGCCGGCAAAGACGTACCGCCAAGCGATTTAGCGTTTCGGTACGATGCCGTGTAGAAACCGGAAGGGGTGTGGATTTTCATTCTACTCATAACAAGTTAGCCCGCTGCCATCTTTGATTGTATCATCACTTACCATCAGGTGAGATTGTAGTTAAGGGCTAACTTGTAAAGAATTAAAAAAAAAAGATAAGGGAGCAAAATGACAGCCTCAATAGCTCAAACTTACCACAGAGAGCTCGTAGTTTGATCCCCGCCCTACTAGTCTATTGTCGTACCCACCCCTAACCCAGTATTTTCCATCTAACTGTTTTTTTTTATTCTTTATAAGTTAGCCCATGACTACAATCTCATCTGATGGTAAGTGAAGATGCAGTCTAAGATGGTATTTATGCGTATGTTTATATTGATATACATAAATAAATTTTGATAAAAACTTATCCGATTTGGATGATTTTCACTTTTCGTTGTATGAAATGTGAATGCGATAGTAAACTTTTCGTTTACATTACGGATAATGGATTTGGAAAAACCGTTCCATTAAATGGACTACATAGGTTTTATTTTAAGTTAACGACATGTTTTAAATACGAAATGGTAACATAGAGCTTGTAATTTTTAATTAACAACAAACATTCATATTCGTGCTCACTGTTGAGCACGAGTCTCCTCTTAGAATTAGAGGAGTTAGACTAATAGTCCACCACCACATACACGTATTGTCAGACTTCACACACGTAGAGAATTAAAAAATTCTCAGGTATGCAGGTTTCCTCATGATGTTTTTCTTTTACCGTTTGAGGCATGTGATATTTAATAACAGAAAAGTTAGAGGTGCAAGCCTCGGAACGGATTCGAACCTACGCCCTCCGATTCAAAGGCTGCGGTCATATCCACTACTAGGCTATCGCGGCTTAAATTTTAATCTATATCTTGGAGAACTTAACGATATGTCGAATAATGTTTTGTACGTTTTCAAAAATCAAAACAATCATTATATGATGTTAAATACTGTTAGATGTGTTACTAGGTCATGAAAAACGAGGCGCTCAAGTGAGGAAATTTCCACATCTCAATGTTAGTGTTGTGGTCAACAATGAACAGTATTTAAACAAATAATACCTAAATATCGTCTACAATGTCGAGTTGTGAGTTCAGGAAGTGTAAAAACTATAAATACATAAATATATAATGGAATTAAAGACAAAATTATGCATGTGTGCGCTCACTTTTGTAGCCTATTATTCGGATCACTTTTTGCGGTGTTTTTGTAGGGACGTAACCGATCTATAGGATAAAATTATCATTGATTGTAGGTACGTTACAAATCAGACATGTTGTACATATGAGCAATGATATTTTATACTATAGATAGGGCATTAGCTCACCTAAACTGAGGCGGACTTTGTATAACTGTCTTAATTTCATTGTTATACAACGAAAGTTATTTAAACACATAATACCTAAATATTATCTACAGTATCCAGTTATGTATTTAAAAAGTGTAAAAATTATTTGTATGTACATAAATATGTATATAATGTAATTAAACATTATATAATTCGGATCACTTTTGCGGTGATTTTGTATGCACGTAACATATCTATAGTATGCAAATAATCATTGCATGCGAGTGTATTTCACTATGTACTCGTAAATTCACATAACCCATTCTCGGGCAGCAAACAGCTCGCCACTGCTTAACGCATTTAGTCATCGTTCCCAGTAAAAAGTAAAAATAACTTTGACCAGACTCTGCATCTGAGTCTCAAGGCCAAATCCTGACTCCTGGCGAAAGGGACGGACATACACAACTATATCACGCGAAAGCGAGACAGACAACACAGTGTCTTCGTCCTTTGAAAAGGGAAAGTGGTAGTTTAACCACTGGTGAGAGTGAGATGAAAAAATGTCCGAAGGGCAGAGCGGGATGGGTGTTGCTATTAAGCGTAAGTGTGATAGGGATGGGGGATGGAAACCGGTTAATTTTGAAGGGCTCGCGGTCCATGCTGATGCTGTGACTTGATGTTTATGATTATGTATTGATTCCAACTGAGTTATGGTTTGGTTGGACAAAGAAAAAGGTTTGTTGCTAGGTCAAGTGCCACGATGCACTAACCTTGGGCCCTGGCTTCGCTCGCGTAATTTTAGGCTATCTAGCACCACGCACCAGGTTGATGACCTCCGTGGTCCAGTAGTATGCGCAGTGGATTTACAAGACGGAGGTCCTGAGTTCGATCCCGGGCTGGACCGATTGAGGTTTTCTTAATTGGTCCAGGTCTGGCTGGTGGAAGGCTTCGGCCGTGGCTAGTTACCACCCTACCGACAAAGACGTACCGTCAAGCGATTTAGCGTCGTGTAAAAACTCCCTCTAACAAGTTAGCCTGCTTCCATATTAGATTGCATCATCACTTACCATCAGGTGAGATTGTAGTCAAGGGCTAACTTGTAAATAATAAAAAAAAACCATAGAAATCTTGTTTCATGTTGTGAATGCCTTGCGGTCTTTGCCATAACCCTGATGTTTAGGTTATCATCATTATATGGGGATGGGAGGTATATGGAGCTTATACCCATCACGCTGCGCAAATGGGGGTTGGCGGGCTTATGGTAACGAAAACGACCATCATTATCAGCCTATTTTAATGGCCCACTACAACGCCAAGCCTCCCTAAACGAAAGGAAGTAGCTTAGGCCCACCGCGTTGCTCCAATTTGGGGTGACGGGTGATAATGTTAAATACAATAACGATCACTACTAGATTTTAATGATAATGATCAAACCGGATGGCTTAACTTGCTCCGAGGCACAGAGGTATAACACTCACCAATTCCAAATACCAGAGATAATAGAAACAAAAGTCCAATATTTCATAGCCTGACCTAAGACTCGAACCCACGATCTCGTGATCCGAAAATACACCGGCTTACCACTGAACCAGAGTCATTGCCAATCAGGCATATACCACTAAACAATAATAATATTTTCAGGTTGTTCTTTTTTAAAATTTAATTTTTTTTTTAAATATAATACAAAACACTATTAAAAATTTGGCATGCACCTCCAATTTTTCAGTTGTGTGCATTTTAAGAAATTAAATAACACGTGTCTCAAACGGTGGAGGAAAATATCGTGAGGAAACCTGCATACCTGAGATTGTTCTTAATTCTCAGTGTGTGTGAAGTCTGCCAATCCGCATTGGGCCAGCGTGGTGGACTATTGGCCTAACCTCTCTCATTCTGACCCGAATATGGGTTGATTAGGATGATAGTTAAAAATTAAAAAAAAAATTCAACCCCCACTAGGTGGACCGACGACTTTAAGCGGGTTGCAGGGAGCCGCTGGATGCTCGCATCTCGAGACCGTTTTGTTTGGAAGTCCATGCAAGATGCCTATGTCCAGCACTGGACGTCCATCGGCTGTTAATGATTATGATTGTTGTACGTGACTTTCTTTCACACAAAAAAACCTCAATAGCTCCACGGTAAAGGGACCGGCCGAGGGGTCGTGGGTTCGATCCCCGCCCGCTGTACTATTGTCGTACCCACTCCTAACCCACGGGAATACTGGTCGTATGAAGAAAAAAAAAGTTCAAGTTATTCTTCTTTGCTGTTTGTTAAGCTCACTCAACTACCTCGTTTGTGCAAAGGTTAGATTATGTGGGTATCACGATTTCTTGGGTTCGAGCCCTGAGTCGGGTTAGGAAATACTAAGTGTTTCTTCCCTCCTTCAGTCTTGGTGGTGCTACACCCCCTCGGTAAGCACTATAAGCCGTCGATTCCGGTAATTTTTTTTCATTTTCCAAAAGTTAGAACTTGACTACAATCTCATCTAATGGTAAGTGAATGCTAAGATGGAAGCGGGCTAACTTGTTAGGAGTGGGATGAAAATCCACAACGATTTCGGTTTCTACACTTCCAGTTCTAAATCGCTTGACAGTACCTATGTCTTTGCCGAGGCCTCCCACCAGCCAGACCTGGACCAATTAAGAAAATCTCAGTCGGCCCAGCCGGGGATCGAACCCAGGACCTCCGTCCTCGGAGGGAGGATAGATTACAGAATCAAAGTGTCAAGCCTGCCGACTCGCTTTGAAAAAGCGTGGCGAGTCCTTGCTCCAAATGCCCTTCCTGGCCCTATATTAGACCATTTAAATGACCTGAAGGGGTTTTAGAATCGCCTTTGGGCGATGAGCAAACACTACCAATCTGCCAATCCGCATTGAGCCAGCATGGTGGACTAGTAGCCTAATTCCTTTCATTCTGAGATGAGAATCGTGCTCAACAGTGAGAAGGATGATGCATTTTACGTACGAATTGTATAAAATTAAGAATAATACAAGTTATTAATGAGGCAGTGTAGTTTTTTTTTTATATATTCTTTACAAGCTAGTTTTGCTTCTATTCAGTGTCCGCTACTGCCTATGAGTATTTTAACCGCTGATTGTTCTGTAAACGCTACAGCTCGTAGCTTTGGCCACAGCGGTCGCTGATTCGCGGCATCGGGTCAGCCCAGCTCAAGGTCAGGGAGCCTGGCACAGGGGACCCATGGAGCCTATTCAACTGCTTTAAGGATTTATAAATATATCTATACTAATATCATTAGACAGCGATAGCGATAGCGATAACGAGAGCGATAGCGACAGCGATAGCGAGAGCGATAGTGATAGCGATAGCGATAGCGATATCGATAGCGATAGCGTTAGCGATAATGGAATAGAATAGAAAACTCAAACCTCGTTTTAAGTTAGCATGGGAAAATGCTAAGAATGCTATTGGTGTATTTTGTGATTTGTCCAAAGCATTCGATTGTGTTGACCATAACATTCTTTTACTTAAGTTAAGCCACTATGGCATAAAAAGTGTTGCACTCGATCTCATCGCCTCTTATCTTAGTGATAGAACACAAAAGGTATGCATAAATGATTCAAAGTCTCGCGGTTTTTCTAACACAATGGGCGTCCCACAGGGTTCAATTCTGGGTCGATTTACCACACCATGTTAGCGGCATCTGTGAGATAGTACTGTTTGCTGACGACACATCCCTAATTTTTAAGAGTGACAGAAGTAAAGATAATTCCGACGATGTAAACCGTGCCATATCGCATGTGTCGCATTGGTTCACTGTTAACAACTTACTTTTAAATGCAAAGAAAACTAAATGTATTGAGTTTTCATTACCAAATGTTATAAAATTAGATAAGTCTATAATGATCAATGGTGAAACACTAGAAATAGAGAATTCCACAGTTTTCCTGGGAGTGACCTTGGATTCTAAACTTCAGTGGGGTGCTCATATAGAAAAACTGTCAGGTAAACTCAGCTCAGCTGCTTTTGCAGTGAGAAAAATAAGACAGTTTACTGATGTTGATACAGCTAGACTTGTTTATTTTGCGTACTTTCACAGCGTAATGTCTTACGGTATTTTGTTGTGGGGCAAGGCTGCTGATATACATTCTATATTTGTACTTCAAAAAAGAGCAATTCGAGCAATATATCAACTAAAATCACGCGAGTCCCTTCGTCAAAAGTTTAAAGAAATAGGCATTTTAACAGTAGCCTGTCAGTATATATATAACAGTATAGTTTATGTGAGACAAAATATTAATTTGTACAAACGAAAAGGAGATCTAAACCCACGTCTTACTAGACACGGGCATAAGTTAGTTATTTCTGCATATCGTCTCCAAAGAGTTAAAAAATCTTTTGTGGGTTTGGGTGTACTCTTCTATAACAAGATCCCCAAGACTGTGATGGACTTGCCAATGCACAACTTTAAGCAATGTGTTAAAAAACATTTACTTAGTCAAGGTTACTACACTATTGATGAGTTCCTTAACGACAAAGGTGCTTGGAGGCCATTGGATCAGCTTCCACCTTCACACAGGAAATAAAACTATAAGAAATTGTAATTTAATTGTTATCAAATGTAAATTGTAATACTGTATGACTTTTTCAAAAGAGCAACTGTTGAGTTTCTTGCCGGTATCTTCTCAGCAGAACCTGCCTTCCGAACCGGTGGTAGAATCTTTACAAATAGTCAACTGACGTGTCAAAAGTGCTTGTAAACTGAGCCTACTTGAAATAAATGAATTTTGAATTTGAATTTGAATTTTGAAGTTACAATTTTAAAATTTTGCGACTTTTTACGCCCTTCACATTTTTTATCATTATTTACGGCCTCCATGGCGCAGTGGTGTGCGCGGTGGATTTAGAAGACGGAGGTCCTGGGTTCGATTTTGGGACGGTTGAGGTTTTCTTAATTGGTTCAGGTCTGGCTGGTGGGAGATTTCAGCCGTGCCTCGTTATCACCCTACCGACTAAGACGTACGTTCCGGTACGGTGTTGTGTAGAAACCGAAGAGGGATTTTCATCCTCCCTTTAACAAGGTAGCCCGTTTCCATCTTATATTAGATCATCACTTAACATCAGGTGAGATTCAAGGACTAACTTGTAAAGAATTTAAAAAAAAATCATCATCATCATTAACATCCCATATAATGCTCACTGTTGAGTTTCCTCTCAGAATAAGAGGGATTAGGCCAATAGTCCACCACGCTGGCCCAATACTGATTGGCAGACTTCACACACCCAAAAATATTTATGCTGACTATGCGTTTGAGACACGTTAATAAATATTTAATTTCTTAAATTTCATAAATTCTGTTCTGAGAGGAGACTCGTGCTCAGCAGTGAGCCAAATATGGGTTGCTAATGATGATGATGATGATAATGAAGACCCCTTTACACTAGAGAAATCGAGTGACGATCTCTGACTTTTTACTCAAACATATGTAGATTTGTGATAGATTATGATTATTGTATACATGCAAAGATGAGAGCAAAAATCAGTCAAAAAAAATATCAAAGGTGTCTTCTGTGATAATTTTTCGCACTTTCTGCCTTTGACATAGCAACGTCAAAAGCTTTTACCTTTAAATTAATTAAAGGAAACATCAAATGCGTGTCCACGCGAATGTGATACACCGCTCAAGTGATCTCGACGTTTACCACTTGGTGTTATAATTAAAAGGCGGTAGAATATCAAAAAATATCACCATCTCCATTCATATCCACCGAGATGGGAAACTAAAAGCGTAAGGCTGGCTGCACTTTTGCGACTATCGCACAATAGTTGTATAGATTTTGATGTTTTAATTGGATTTTTTTGAAAAAATAAACTAATTTCTTTATTTTGAAATTTCTTATCCTTTCATCGATCTTTATATTTAGAAATTCACTTGCATATATTATCCAAAAATGATCGGATATTTACCATACTTAGTTTACGTAAACACTTAATGTTATTTCACTTTTTCCTTTTTGAAAAACTCTGCAATCTAATCAAGTTAATATTTAACAAAACAGCAAATATTGACTGAAATTACAAACTGTGGAAAAAGTAAGTACTAAGTAGACGATTTAGTCGTACGTTTTGGTTTTAAAAAAATAAGTTGCTTACACAGCGAGATTCTCTAGTACCGAGATGGACAAGTAGGTAAGTATGGAAATGAAAAAAAAAACGAGTGCTGTGTATTGAACTACTGACGGACATAATAATTTATACATAATAAAAAATATATTAATTAAAATCTATAGCTAAAAATATAGAACTATAGCAATTCAAAAATAATTTCAACCTTGAGCCATTTAAAATAGGTCTGTTCTTATCGCTGCTGGACAGTTATAATCAAAATTTATACCTACAATCTACATTAAAATAAACTTTAAGCAGGTACTCTTCTTCTCGTGCGATAGTGAAGTGTCTGTGTGTGAGCAGCCTTAGTTAACTAAAAAGTAACGAGACCAGCAATTAAAGTTGGCGAACTTGTTAAAACTTGAAGGGAAGCAAAGGTAACGGGGGTCGGTTTTGCAACAAAAGACCTCAGAGTGCCCCATTAATTAAAATCCTATAGAACGCTAAAGACACTCCACAGATCTCCGTGTCTCTGTTCTCAAGTCAACATTTACCAATAAGTATTTGCGTTTACACACACACGCACACTCATCTCACTGCCGCAAACCTGTGTGGGTGTGTCGTACACACTGCACAAGAATGCAACGCGTTGTTGACACAGCCAACTTCGATATTCCTTTATTTATTGCTATAAAAACCCTTTAACTCATCACTGTATTAATATCGACCGTATCATCTATTACAAACAGTCTCAATTCGTTTGTTACTAATAAATCTTACATCCTTACAGAATTGTTAATCAGTAATCACCGTTTTCTCTAATTAGTGTTGTATTGTATATGATTTTAAGTATGTTTTTGTTTGGCAATTTAGACGCGGTTACGACGGAAGGTGTTTGGTAGGGTCAGTTATATTTAAATAAGGATTTATGCGCTGTGTCTGGCATTTTGGCGAGATTCGCGGATAAAGAATCGTAGAGGATTAAAAACGCGAGATCTGTCCATAGATTTTGGACCCACAATGGTGTGCCCAATGAGTTATCACAGCCTTGAGCCGGGTTCCAAGATACTACGTATACCCACATCTCTACCTGTCTTTACTCTTTTGCATATCTTTACTGGAGCAAGTTAGGAAAATATATTTTGTAAATTATTGTAAGCATCAGGACTAGATTTAGATTTAGGTACCTACTTTATTGTCAAAATTTTGGTAGAGTTAGTTTGAAGATCTTTCAACCCCATCGTCGTCATTACCTTATCCCACTAAATGGGGACGACAAAAGATGTCTACTTTATCGTCAAAATTTTACTAGTTCACGAAGTCATTTGAAGATCTTTCAACCTCATCGTCATTATGATCTCCTTTACCTTATCCCACTAAGTGGGGACGACAAAAGATGTCTACTTTATCGTCAAAATTTTGCTAGCTCACGAAGTCATTTCAAGAGCTTTCAACCTCATCGTCATCATAATCTCTTTTACCTTATCCCAATTAAGTGGTGTCGGTAAAATATGTATGTCAATCTCTTTCACTCTCTTCTATCATACGTCAATTTATGATCTATTTTTTACACACATATACTTTTTCACACACTCCAACCATCTCTTCTTTGCCTTTCTTCTTCTCTTGTGTCTTTCTACTTGCTGTTTAACGTAATGTACTTAGGACATTAAAAATATAAAGGGCTTTACCTTACACTCCCATGTCTCAGAGAGAACATTATAAGCCGTCAGATTTGACTATTAATTTATCATTACTATCCAGTTACCGTTGCAGAATCAGTCTGTCCGCTTTATCATTTTGAGACCAATAAAACATTGTGCAGAGTATAAGATTCAAATAGTTTTCTCTTATGGAACAGAGGCGCTTTAGTCATTAAAAGTCCCTGTAGACTAAAAATTATGAATACGCGAATAGCGATCTTTACGTTAGAGTTCTTACTAAATTATAATTGAGTTTAATAACCTATGACCTATATTTAGCTCTCTCCTATATACATTAATACTTCACTTATCCAATAACTTATCTATCTATCTATCTATTTTTAACAACTTTACCACTGTTTCAGAAGGCATATTCACGGTTATTAAAACCTACATCTCCAAGTTCATATTTGTGATTTAGATTCCTTTTGTGTAAAAGAACAATAAATCAAAAAATAAAAAATCCACTTTCATAATTAAATATCATCCCAAATAATCTCTTGCCCGAATCTGTATAACAAATAAAGATCGTTAAGCAGGATAAAACCGCCACGATATTCTAGCACCATTGACTCGTAAAGAAAATCGAAAGTAAAACTAAAACTATCGAACGACCAAAAAACACTCGTAACTTTCATTAAATCTTTCCCACCGTACTTCGGACGTCGAAACCTGTTCCGATAGCATCCACAAAAAAACATTATATTAATTTGGGATCCCCACAAAAAACGAAGATAGCCAAACGAGTAAAAAACCTAATGGCCACGAAAAAGAAAAAGGATTGGAACCAAAAAAGGCGAAATAATACAAAAAAAGGAACCGCCGAAGAAAGGGTTCGACATCTACAGGTGGCTGCTAATCCGTAGTTTTTTGTTTTTGAAACAAAAACTTGTAAATACAATGTTTCCTTCCTTTTTTTCACAGTAATTGTGAAATCTGTGTCAATTGAATACTCCAAATAAAAAAGGGACAGACATGACTTTTGAAAAGTGTGAACACACAACTATGATTTTGTGGATTTTAAATCAATTTTCAAAATTAAATCACATTGTTTGATTAATTATGTTACATGTTTTTAACAACACGCTTTGAAATTGCAAAATACTGCCTAGGTATCGTTAACGATAATCGTGCAATTCTTTGTGGAATTTGATTAATTTTTTATTTACTTTTACTGTGTACAGCGATTGTAAATTTATTGATGATTTATGATTATTTTGTATATTCATCAAATTATATTTATAACTATTACGATGGAAATGTTCAATTATAAAATTATAACAGAAAAATTTAATATAAAAAACATTTTCACAAATTATCGATTTCAATCTGATTTGATTGGAGTTAATTCTGCACTTACTAGTAGTAAGTACATCTAATTGAATCGTCTGTGTTTATTGTCCATCAATTTTAACTGTACAGTTAAAAATACGCAGTTAAAACTGAAGGTTTATGCCCACAAATCTAATGGTACTTTATACATTAAAAGTGACTTAGCAGTTACTTTTAAAAGTAAAATAAGGCGATAATAACATAATTACAGGAACAGTTATTACAGGATTCGCAAGTAGGAGATTATGTTTTGCTGCATGGAATGCGCACTGCACGATCAAAGCAGCCCTCTATTTATAGATAACTTGTACCGTTGGCGATGCAAACACTTTTTGCTTTTATTCCTTGTGATTGTAGTACAACATAATATACTTTGGGTTTATTTTTATCGATGCTCCAACAAACCTACGCTACGTTTTAATGTCAGAGACATAAGTTATCGAATGGCAAAGTAGTTATGACTATAAAATGACCGGTATCTTATTCTTGGGTAGTGCAACCTCTTTGAAATTTAATTTTTAATAGATTTATAACTTGTACTGTATCTGAGTTTTGCTTGCGTTTATATAGATTTCTACGATAAATTTCAGTCTAAATGTCGTTTATTATTATTTTTATATGAAAAGAAAGTAAAATGATAGTTTTAAAACTTTTTTCCTTTTCTGCTAGACGTTTGTGATAATCTGTTTATCTCCTAATGCCTTAGAAACTTAAATCACATCACAATCACATTTGTAATACATATTCCAAGTTATAGTTTTTTTTAATGCTTTATTATATATATATGAAAATGGATTAAAAGTCAATTTAGAATGTGTATAATTATTTGAGATTTAATTTTTGTATCACCCTGTATAAACACTTGACATATATTCCCGGTGTCAACGCAGTCCGGTCAAAAATTCTTCGTGAGGAACATTTTTTTTTTATTTATTTTCGAATGCAGATATTTTATTAAGCGGACAGAAGAATAGACCATTTAGAAAGAGATAATTGGCATAATATGTGTGGTTTCTAAGACAATTTTTCATTTGGGATGCAGTTTTTGTGCCAAATGCGACTTTTTAATATGTTTTATTTTATTTATTTATTTATTTGTACTTTATTGCATAAAAACCTTATAGAAAACATAGTAGATATATGTATATGAATGTGTAAAGGCAGTCAGTGGCAATTTCTGCCAGACAAACTTTGGAAAAAGGAATTTATTTTATTTTATTAACGCCACCATATTGTCGTATTGTTTAGCTATTCTGGAAAGAGCTAAGCTTTATTAGCGTTGACTAATGACAGCTGTAAAGTATCTTTACCACGGTCCACGATTTAGCTGAAACAGCATTTTTGGGCATCTGCGCAGAGAATATGTTCCTTATTTTCCTACGCTGATTCTAGAAGGCAATTCTCTTCTTTTTCTTCTGCTTCTTTTCCTGGGCCTTTTCCGCACTTGGCCACTAAGGTCATTTTACGCTAGTCCCAACAACTTAAGACATGTTTAGATACATTTCCTAACGCTAAATACGATTCGTCATCCCGAGTAATTCCAAATACGACAAATAAATTACAACAGATAGATCAGGACGTCATAAAGGTCCTTAAACAGGGTTGCAGGACAAGACTAATACATGATATCCTAAAGAACTTATAGACCCTGACAGCAAACGACCCTTGACATGATGCGATTCTAAACTGAAAATTTACAAGATGTAAAAGTAAAATTTAATTGAACATTTCGTAATTGCTAATGCATCAAAATCTTTTTGTGGTAATCTCGTGAATAAAGTCCAAGTATTTTGATACTTTTTCCTTTTTTTCATTATTTATTTATTTATAGTAATATTTAATTCTACTTTTACTCTTATTTGTACTATTACTAAGTTCTGATGATAAAATATTATTATTACAAGTCGGTACTTTTAAAGTACAAAGTTCCAGTAAGGGTTCCGAAGATAGCCTAAAATCGCCGAAGGATGCCGAGCGCCCGCAGCGCGAACAGGTGTTGTACCCATCTTGTGATGACCGGACGCTCAAGTACCGAGACACGATCGTCTTTGATACTTTAGTAGTAAGTTATTATTTTTAACCGACTTCAATAAAAAGGAGAAGGTTATCAATTCGACGCGTATGTTTTTTTTTCAATGTTTGTTACCTCATAATATCGTCATTTCTTAACCAATTTTGAAAATTCTTCTTTTGTTTGATACAGTATATTTCGAGATTGGTCCCATTTAATTTGTATGAAAATCTCATTTAATTTGTATGAATATCGTTCCGTAATTTTGTGTTAAAATGAAAATAACGAAATTACCCTTACTTTGGCGCTTTCGTTCACTATGCTACTCGTAGGACATACTAAAACAGAAAAATAAAATCTTTTTAATTAACAAAAAAGTTGAACCGACTTCAAAATCACAAAAATAAACTAAAAAGCGGAAAATAACATCATATTGCTACCTTCTGTTCACTTTGAAGGTGGTTCAACTTTTTTGTTAAAAAGATTTTATATGCTGCTATAAACTGCATCTACTGCCTCATTAGTCCGTTGGGGTTTACCTGGCGTTCGGAGTCCAAATCCGAGTTCAGGCCATAAAAAAATACGTTACTGGTATTTTATCTTACAAGCAAATTAGAATAATAAAATATAGGTTGCGTGCCTGTGCCTTGATGAGCATGTAAAGCCGTCGGTCCTGCGCCAGACCGATCACTGGTGTCGGTCTGCCGTCCTATCAGACTATGAGGGCAAGGTAGTATCTGTGCACTGTCATATCCTCCTCCATGCCGCCGTGGCCGCCGTGGCCTAAATTCGGTAAAAAGATAAATCTTATAAAGAGAACTTATTATATAAGTTGTGAGCACTTGTCGGACCATGACGCATTTAAAAGCGTCGTTACTTTAATTTTAAGTTTTCGACTAATTATTATTATCACTATTATCGAATAACGTATTACCTGACGTTTCAAAAGTGCTTATATACTAAACCTAACTGAAATAAATTAATTTTAATTTGATTTGATTTATAAATGTACTTATAGGATATTTTTAATTTGGTGTAAGTTTTTAAGTGTCATTTCTTTATTATCATTGTATTGTTTAAAAACAATACAATGATAATTTTTAGTAAATCTGTCTGTTAGTCAAGGCTAAATCGATTTTTAAATAACCCCATATTAAGAAGCCCACAGTAAGAAATTATTTGCACAATTTGTATTTATAATTTACGTTTAAAATGGAAACAGAATTTGATATTGAGTTTGAAATAAAAGTTTTAAAAATTCCAAGTATCTTGAAGTGTGTTTCCAAGTATACATTACACCTGGATACGCGATCGGGGGGTTAATAAAGAATGTCGGAGGCTGTTGTATCTGTGCCGGGATAAGCGCATTATAATATTTACGCCGAGCCTCCCCCGCACCTCGCTTCCCCGCACAACCTCCGCCGTCGTCCGCGTTACGTAAAACATCCTCTATTATTTTTTTTTAATAATTGTCATAAACACTTTTTTTTTCTTTTGTGTATTCTGCGACATGGTATATGCTCATAATAGTAGGGGAGCCCGGGATGATAAATTTGCAGTTACTAAAGCGTCATCGGGACCGATTACACTGGTAAATGGTTTTTTTTTTGCTTTGTTACTGAAACGGTCAGAAAATTTTAGCGATTAATTCCGCAAGATTATTTCCTTCGAAATAAGTAAACAATTAATCGCGCTCGCAATTCGTGAATTAAATAAAATATAAGGGTTTCATATCGTAACTTTGAGACCCTCCCATTCTTTTACATTACGCTCAAATCGTTAGATTTTCGAAATGCACACCTTTTAGTAATTAACTAACCTACTATATGCTTATCTGACGTGCTGGTTGAATATTTCAGTAGTTGGTTTTTTTTTATTGCCCTAAACGCACCCACCATCACAAACAACCCATATATCCGGCTCACTGTTGAGCACGAGTCTGAGAATGAGAGGGCTTAGGCCAATAGTCCACCACGCTGGCCCAATGCAAATTGGCAGACTTCACACACGCAGAGAATTAAGAACAATCTCAGGTACGATGTTTTTCCTTCACCGTTTGACACACGTGAAATTTAATTTCTTAAAATGCACACAACTAAAACATACATACAGCCGAACGTAGAACCTCCTCCTTTTTGGAAGTCGGTTAAAAAAGTTGGAGGTGCATGCTCCGGACCGGATTCGTACCCCTCGGAATCGAAGACGGGTCATATCCACCCCCCGGTGACGCCGCTGAGGTCCCATAAGGAGCCTACGGCACTTACACAATTAGAAAAAAAAGGTCATATCCACTGGGCTATCGGTGGAGGGCAATACGCGAAAAGCTTCTATAAAAGTGCAAAATGTTGTTAGTTTTTACCAAATTAAACATCTTTGCACTCAGATTCCACTAAGTATTACCTAGAATATACCTATGTAGTTTTCATTGCTTACCGAACTTAAAAGATAATTCACGCCACACTTGCTAATTTAACTCACCGACACAGATAGATGATTAAAAAATGTAAAAAATAATCTAAAAGTTATAATCCAATGAAATATTTTTTGCAGTTTTCATCTGATTAGTGTCGCCAACCCGTTACACGGCAGCGTTGCGGTTGACAAAAAGACGACGGCGTGACGTCACGGGCGAGCGCCTGCGCGGGCCCATTCGACGCGCGCACCGCCTGCGATTATTTACGGGTTAAATTGGTTAGCAGGTTCTACTCAATTTACAGATCTTAGAGAACTGAAACAAAGGAAGAGAGAGCCGGGAGATAATAGTAGTATAATCATTTACAGTTTATTAATCGGTCATATGTGTGTCTTTTCAGTTGTGTGCATTTTAAGAAATTAAATATCACGTGTCTCAAATGGTGAAGGAAAAACATCGTGAGGAAACCTGCATACGAGAGAATTTCTTAATTATCTGCGTGTGTGAAGTCTGCCAATCTGCATTGGGCCAGCGTGGTGGACTATTGGAATAACCCCTCTCATTCTGAGAGGAGACTCGAGCTCAGCAGTAAGCTGAATATGAGTTGATGATGATGATGAATCGGTCATATCGAATGACTATATATTTGCGGCGCTTGCCTTTGAGACTTTAGGCCCTTGGTCATCAGATACCAAATTTTTTTTTAATTCTATGTCTGACTAATGGATCCATGCGTCAGGTGATCCAAGAGCTGGCGCTTATTTAGCCCTCTTACCATCTAGAGGGGTAAAAGCGCCAACGTATTTAATACCTTACCTATGTGTGAACAATTAGATTGTGTGTATTTTTTATAATTATTTTATTTATTTAAAATTTAGATTGTATTATTCTTTTAATTCTTAATTAGTCATAATTTATTTTAATTTAATTTATGTGAAAGTTTCAATATGTATTTTGTAGAATAATAAATAAAGTTTTTTACAGATTAACACTGAAGCAAAAAGAGAGAGATGTTAGAAAGTTAAGGGGAAGTTAATTTAATGCTAGCCACTCACCATCCAATAAGATGTAATAAATGTACAGTACGGTAGTAGTATAGTGAATAAACAAATTGTTAACAACGAAGCAACAACATATCAGACGGCAACAACAACATATAACATAACATAACAACATTTGACGGCCTCCGTGGCGCAGTGGATTAACAAAACGGAGGTCCTAGGTTCGATCACCAGTTGGGCCGATTGAGATTTTCTTAACTGGTCCAAGTCTGGCTGGTGGGAGGCTTCGGCTATGGCTAGTTACCACCCTACCGACAAAGACGTGCCGTAAAGCGATGATGAGCGATTCCATCTTAGACTGCATCATCACTTACCATCAGGTGAGATTGTAGTCAAGGGCTAACTTGTAAATAATAAAAAAAAAACAAATACTAGTAGCTAGATACGTACATTCATTAACCTAACATCATAAGATCGGCCTACCGTCGCCTGGAACAAGGTTATGTGCCTGAACCTAATTCATTTATTATTTAAAGGAAAGTAAACTGCCGGCTCCCATTTAGCGCTGGCGTGTCGTCTCTCAGACCAACGCCAGCGATCAGACGTGTGGCAGGGTTGCCAATTGCCATTACATAATATTATTACTAATTTTATTTATTTCAAAAGTCATTCTAACTATATCAAAATATAAGAAATACAAAATTAGCTGATTTTTAAAATTCTTGCCTGTCAATCCACTAGAAGTTATTATTTATTAAAAAATCAATTACAACTAATTTTTAGAGTTAATTAATGGAGTTTGCAGTTTTTACTGATAGATAGCAAAGTGGTTCAGGCTCCAAAGTGTTTGATAATTTGATACGAACAATCCATAATGAAAGATATTAAACAATTAATTTGCCCTTAGACTGCCTTAATCCTACCCTCTCACAAAATTTGTTCGTAGCAGTCTACTAACTATACGTATACTATACCCCCCTGCCTTTCATCTTTGTACGTCAATGGCGTCTTAGTATTCGACCTTCCGATTTTGTAAATATACAGATGTATCTCTCTCTCTCTCAATAACTCAACAACCCATCATCATCATTATCAACATATATTCGGTTCACTGCTGAGTACAAGTTTCCTCTCAGCATTGGCTTAAACTAATAGTCCACCACGCTGGCCCAATGTGGTTTGGCAGACTCCACACACGTAGAAAACTAAGGAAATTCTCAGGTGTGTAGATTTCCTCGCAATGTTTTTCCTTCACCGTTACAGACACGTGATATTTAATTTTTTAAAACATGCACATAGCTGAAAAGTTGGAGGTGCATGCCCCGGACAGGATTCGAATCTACGCTCTCCAGAGTCGGAGGCAGAGGTCATAACCAATTATCACGGCTTAACAACTCAACTAATAATAATGATGAATAACATACGCGTTGAATTGAGAACCTCCTTTTTTTGAAGTCGGTTAAATAAAACATTTTAAAACCGTGTTCAACCCTGAGTGTGTAGGGACGTCTGCTGTTTTTTCATTTAGGAATATTTTCCTTGGCACACGATATTTTTTCAGTGTGTTTTCCCAGTTGTAAGATAAACTACACTCCATCAAATGTACCTATATTTTTCATTTTCATTCCGGCACCGAAACGGTTTCGTTGTTAAAAATATTTAAAGCTCATTATGTTACAAATACATTGTTGGATACATTACAATACATGAATTATGAAGTATTATCTTTAATAATGTACCTACTTCAACATTAATTGTATACCAGCTAATGTACCTAACTATACAATTGCAAATAAATAAATCGAATTGAATTGAATTGAATTATATATTATTATAAATAATATACCACTAAGAGCCGTGATATTATGACCTCTGCATACGATTCTGGAGGGCGTAGGTTCGAATCTGGTCCAGGGCATGCAGACATATCACGTGTCTCAAACGGTGAAGGATAAACATCGTGAGGAAACCTGCATACCTGAGAATTTTCTTAATTCTCTACGTGTGTGAAGTCTGCCAATCCGTATTGGGCCAGTGTGGTGAACGATTGGACTAATCCCTCTCATTGTGAGAGGAGATTCGAGCTCAGCAGTGAGCCGAATATGAGTTGATGTCGACGAAAGCTTGTGAGCATGACACTGTATGTATGTAAATTAAATCAGAACGGGGTGAAATAAGGGTTGAAAGTTTGTATTGATAGTCCTGAATTTTTCAAGTCGCATTTGTAAAAATTTGTATGGTATTGGTATTTATTTGTACTACCAGAAAATTGCTAAAAATAGTGTCACATGATTTTTCAAAATTCTTCCCCTGAAGAGTTCAAAAAGGGATTGGTTTTTTTTTAAATATATATCGATCATATTTTGAATTATATTTTTGTAAAATTAATAGTGAAATATTCTTTTGCTTCTGGCGTCAAAAGACGATGATTGAGGGTGCCAATTGGTTTAAGTAATATTGTCGCTTATGTATGTTTGAACTGTTTGTTTCGTTATTCAAAAAACTCAAAACTGACGCGTAGGCACGTGTAGCCCGGCGAAGCACAGAATGTGTAATGAAGATTAGCAGGATCCGGTAGCAGGGATACCAGTATATAAAAAAAATCTATCTCAAATACAGTGTGGACTGGCAGCACCGTGTGTTTACTACTGTGTATGCTTTGTGGTAATCTAGAGGACAAACCTGAAGCATAATGTTGCCAGTCCAAGTCCTGTGGTAGGTAATAGGGATGATGACAGTTTTTTTTAATTGTATACAAATTAAGAGTATACTAATAGCAAAGCAATTTTGTAAAAGTAACAGGGTATCTGCGGTCGTTACTTTCGGAGCTACAGGGATTTAAAGGGTCAGATTTGCGGCGCTGCCGCGGATCCCTGAAAAACGCTCCATGCAAAATGGCACGATTTAGTGACGTCGTTGGCTCGCTGATCGTTATGTTTGTATGGACGTTCAAACAAAATTACTAATATCTTTGTTATTTGTGCGTTTATGTTTATAGTTCATTTATTGAAAAATGTGACATTTAATATAAGGAAGCTAAAACTGTATGAATTTTCAACTAATTACGATAAATTTTATAATCTTATTTATTTTGCAAATATCCAGACAATCTTCGATTTTTATGTTTACATTATTTAACATTGACCATATTTACCCAAATGTATCATAAAATTCAATATATTCAAACCTAGTCATCATCCCCATTGTGAGTTGATGCAAGTCGAAGTTGTTTGACACATTGTAGTTTTAGTAGTAGTAGAGTTTTAAGCTAAGAGCTCGCCCGGGATAGTACTGCCGTATCTATTTCTGCAATAAGCAATGTTATTTTTATTCGTTACAAGTTAACCATTGACTACAATCTCACTCAATCAATCGGTAAGTGATGATGCAATCTTAATTATTAATATAATCTAAGATTGCATCATCACTTACTTGTTACGAGGAGGATGAAAATCCACACCTCTTTCGGTTTCTACACAACATCGTACCGGAACGCTAAATCGCTTGGCGGTACGTCTTTGCTAGTGATTACTATTACAAAAGTTGCTCTTTCCATTGGTGATAAATGCATAAAAATCATTTCAGTAGTTGTTCAGCCTATACCAGACAGACCGACGTACCGACTCTGTTTCATTATGCGTTCAAAAATGCGTCACAAAGGTCGTTAAATAATAATTAAACGAAACCTTCAAAAAATATGAAACATAGCACTCATTACATCCAATTCTATAAAATAATACATTCCATCGCTTCAGGAGATTACAAAGATAATATCGTCGTCAAATGAACGGTGCGTTCGCAAAAACATCGCAAAAATCCACCCACCAGTTGTTTTAGGCTTGCGAAAATATTAGACCGCTAAGCGAAGAATAACAATGCTATGAGGGAGGGAGCTCCCTTTATTATGTCCTGAAGGATACTCGAATGTACTAGGCTTTTAGAGATGTGCTTCACAATTCATTATGTCATCACCATCATCATTATAAGCTGATAGACGTCAACTTTGTATACGCCTCACGTAAGCAATGACGTGCACAGGGCTTTGATTGGGTATGCATTTTGGCACTGATGCAGATATCATTATATTATTATGCCTTACATTATTAGGTCTTACCACAGGTACAGGGTAAGCAGAACTAATAGGTCTCTATGGAATGCACGCCACTGCATGTAAGGACTTAAAAACTAAGACTCATGCATCAATGTCAAAGTCAAAATTTATTTATTTCAATCAGGTTTAGTTTAAGCACTTTCGAAACGTCAGGTAATAATATCTATACCAAATATTATGAAGCTGAAGAGTTTGTTCGTTTGTTTGATTGAACTCGCTAATCTCAGGAACTACTGGTCCGATTTGAAAAATGCTTTCAATGTTAGATAGCCCATTTCTATTCAGCTCCAACTTTTCAGTTGTGTGCATTTTAAGAAATTAAATATCACGTGTCTCAAACGGTGAAGGAAAAACATCGTGAGGAAACCTGCATACCAGAGAATTTTCTTAATTCTCTGCCTGTGTGAAGTCTGCCAATCCGCATTGGGCCAGCGTGGTGGACTATTGGCCTAACCCCTCTCATTCTGAGAGGAGACTCGAGCTCAGCAGTGAGCTGTATATGGGTTGATGATGATGATGACGATGATTAAATAAATCGTCGTCATCAACCCATATTCGGCTTAAGAATGAACACTTATTTAATTGGTAAACTTCGTACGAATAACATTACATCAAGTTAGGAATGGGATTTCAGCTGACCTATTCACTATTTTGGTCTTTATTATCAACCTATTAAAATAAATGACAATTCAATTGACAAAAAGTCATCGACATACTATATGATATCCACCAATAAGTACCGGATGTCATTTGTATTTTGAAGTATTTAGATGAAATTTTGATTTATTTGTTGTTTATTGTACCTAATAGTTTGATAATAAAGACCAAAATAGAGAATAGGCCAGCTCGACATAATTTTATCGCAAAAGTTTTGCCGCCAAAATACTAGATCAAAACTCGATCTCACTCTGAGGTGACATTTCAATAATCGATTTAGCATCGACGCCGCGCCGCCGATTCCCCGCGTCTCGTGTCACGCACGCTCCGATCTCGATCACTCGATATCGATTTTTTCCTTCATCATTCGTTTTTTCCGAACGGTTTTTTGGTGCGGCCTGTCCTAGTGGCACCACACATCCGAATATTTTGGGATAATTCGGGACAAATAGCTTTAACTAGTAATAATCCAGTCAAATTAATCCTTAAAATAGAAATAAGGTTACAATAATTCCCATAAATTTAAAAATTGGTATGAATGTTCAGAATACTATTATAAATGAATTATAAGAAGTCCCCATCAATCCCCCTTGTGCAAAAAAAAATTATTGACGGTGAAAGTTTTCAAAAATAGGTTTTTCGCGTTTTTCAGCTAAACGGTGAGTTTTACAAAAAAACTGTAGATCATCCGATTCTCTATAAAAAATGTTTCTCACTTTTTTCATAAGCATTGCCATTTCCGTGATATAACGGTTCAAAGAATTGTAAAAAATATTTTATTTACGTTATGTGCATATTACGAATAAAATATTTGGCTAGTTATCACCATACCGACAAAGACGTACCGCCAAGCGATTTAGCGTTCCGGTACGATGTCGCGTAGAAATCAAAAGAGGTGTGGATTATCATCCACCTACTAACAAGTTAGCTCGCTTACATCTTTGATTGCATGATCAGCTACCATCAGGTGAGAGAGTCAAGGGCTAATTTGTAAAAAATAAAAAATATATGAAGTAATGCAGGACTAAAGGACTAATAGATCGAACACGAGAGGTATATAAACGCATTAGGTTTATAATGTACCCCGCAATGTTTATTTATGTAAGTGAATATATGAAATAAATAAATAAAAAAGGAGGAGAAGGAAAGGAGTATCAGCATGTCCCGGAAATCCCACAAACCTGCTGACCCCAACACAGTCGGGCCAATCTTCGCATTGCTCGTTTTTCTAGCTTCCCATTGTTAGCGGAGAAGCATTGGCGGTCTGTATTTATATATAATCTGTTAATACTGCGCGCCGCTATGTGGTCAATGCGTTCACCGTTACCTTTGCAGCGTCGTCTCGGAATCTGTACGATTTTTTGTAAACCAAGTGCTCTTATTTTTGTAATCGGCGAGTTTATTTTGGCAGTTCAACGGACGGCTGTCGCGGGTCGCTTAATTTGAAGTATTGCACGGATTAAAATATAGCACAGAAATGCATTGCATATTTGACGGCCTCCGTGGCGCAGTAGTATGCGCGGTGGATTTACAAAACGGAGGTCCTGGGTTCGATCCCCGGCTGGGCAGATTGAGATTTTCTTAATTTGTCCAGGTCTGGCTGGTGGGAGGCTTCGGCCGTGGCTAGTTATCACCCTACCGGCAAAGACGTACCGCCAAGCGATTTAGCGTTCCGGTACGATGCCGTGTAGAAACCGAAAGGGGTGTGGATTTTCATCCTCCTCCTAACAAGTTAGCCCGCTTTCATCTTAGACTGCATCATCACTTATCATCAGGTGAGATTGTAGTCAAGGGCTAACTTGTATAGAATAAATGCAATGTAGCAAAAATACTAATAAAATCTTTTAACAATTAATTGAACTGACTTCAAACATGTATTCTAATACATGTTTTTTATTTTTTTGTTAAAAAGATTTCTTTTTTTTGTTTTTAGTGTGTCCTGGCATAGTGACCGTGAACGTATTGGCAATTTCGTTTACTTATTTCAGTTGATTTTAATACAAAAGTAGGTACTAAACCTATTTTGTTGAAAATATAATGGGACCAATCTGGAAGTATACTCAAACAAAAAGATATTTTACAAAATTTGTTAATAAATGACGAAGTTATAAACATTAAAAATATAAAAAAAGAGAAAAAACATACCTACGTGTTGAATTGAGAACCTCCTCCTTTTTTGGAAGCCGATTAAAAATTTTTTTTTTTATTGTTAATTTTGCATAAAGACGTCACTGTTTAGTAGCGCGCAGAAGCTCTGCCAGATTCGAGTCCGAAGACTAAAGAAAGAATCTCCTAATGACGTTTTTTTTTATTAGACTCAGACCTCGGCATGGTTTACCCGACTACGACGAAGAAGGGTAATGATTTTAGCAGTCTATGTACATATGTTTGTATGTTCCACCGTAGCGTATAAACTACTGAACCGATTTTAATGAATGAGGTGTCTAAAGATATGTAATAATGGCCCGGGTGACATAGGCTATATAAATTTTTCATTCAATTTAATTCAATTCATATAGAAATCGTGAAGTCCTTAGGTACAAAAATGGTCACGGTAGAGAGGTGGTCGCACCTTTTATACGTAGTCGGGTTATAGTTTTTAAACTTTATTTTTTTTATAGGTACATTAGTTGGAATTTATAGGTTTGTAGGCTGAGTCATTAATTACTGAGTATGTTTTCACGACTCTAAATAGGTTTTGCTATTTTAGGCAGTAAAAGAGATTGAAAATGTGCATTAGGAAGATTTGGCCAATCAAAAGACACTTTTCCGAGCAAGTTTTCCGAAAAAAATCTTTATCACGTTCGTACTAATGTGTTCAAGGCTTATAACGCATGGGAACTAATTTGGTGCCTATTTTATATAACTGCCACTGCAGTTAGGTACAATTGATCTGAAATTACCGAATGATTGGTCGCTTCTCTAACTTAAACACTGTTGTTAGGTACGTCGAATTAAAATTAATAAAGCTCGCAAAACGTATAGGAAAGTAACATTTTTATTTCCATCTAAACTATTTTTTTTTTAATAAAGCCTGTACAAAAGTATATCTTAACGTTTAGTTACATCTTTACGTCTAATATTCCTCAATTCCTGAAGACGAAAGTTATGGAACAGAGCGTGTCAGTGATGACTTACGGATCCGAGACTTGGTTGCTAACTGTGGCCCTCATAAAAAGGCTCAAAGTCACTCAGCGGACGATGGAGCGAGCTGTACTTGGAGTTTATCTGCGTGATTCAATCAGAAATGAGGAGATCCGTAGAAGAACCAAAGTTACTGACATAGCTCAGCGAGTCGCGAAGCCGAAGTGGCGAGGCACGGCACATCATTCGAAGAGTCGATGGGGTCTCAAGATGTTGAAATTGTGACCCCGCATCAGAAAGCGCAGTGTTGGTTGACCTCCCACTGGGTGGATTGAGAACATCAAGCGGGTTGCAATGAGTTGCTGGATGCTGGCTTAGGACTGTGTTGTTTGGAAGCAAAGATTTTATGGAAGTCCGTGCACGAGGCCTATGTCCAGTAGTGGGTGTCCAACGGCTGTTGATAATAATGATAATGGTTCAGCCTATTTAAATGTCTAATCCACTACAGCACTGGTGAAATGTTATATATATAACGCATACTCAGCTCCTATATATAACGCAGTTCATACTCCTACCATAGGTATTATGGTAAGAAGTTCGGACTTTATTAACTTTGGAACGTACCAGGTTTTACGATAGACCTTCAATAGTACAAGAATCAAACGAAGTTTTTTAAAATGTTCTACGACATATCTTGAGAAAGCATGCCCCTAGTTATGCTACAACACACCAACACTTTTGGGTGTTCAATATAAAACATTATCCCTAAATATTTAATAGTGTTTTTCTAAAGGTTGACACTTAGACTCCGCGCCACGAAAGAAGTCCCGCTGCTAAAACCTGAACTAAAATTGAGAGCGCCTTACACTAATGACAATAATGCCGCTATTACCAAATCCACCACCAGTGTTATGCGCGGTGGATACGGAGGTCCTGGGTTCATTCCCCGGTTGGGCCAATTGAGGTTTTCTTAATTGGTCCAGGTCTGGCTGGTGGGAGGCATCGGTCGTGGCTAGTTACCACTCTACCGACAAAGACGTACCACCAAGCGATTTAGCGTTACGGTACGATGTCGTGTAGAAACCAAAAAGGGTGTGGATTTTCATCCTACTCTTAACAACTTAGCCCGATACCATCTTTTAAAAAAAATAAATAAAACTTCTGTAAAACCACGTATCTGACAGTCTATCAATCTAAACATTATTACACATTTATGTTGCTGAGGCGTGGATTTTTGCACGTTCTACCTTCAACCACATTGCTTTCCATCAAATGATGTTGTGGTCAGGCTTTCTATGCTGCACATTAAAAAGGTAACAAATATGTGAGTAATTTAACGTGAATAATTCAGTGTTTAAACTAATTGTATTAACGATACAAAAAAGTCGGTAAAATCATTTTTTTTTCAAAAAGGAAAACTTAGTCGGCTGTATATTTTTTTATCAATTGCAAGGTTTCACGCGAACATCATTTTTTCAAAAAGCAATCGCAGTCCAGCGCCGCGCGAACGAGCACATGAGTATGTACCAATTAACACGTGGTGCGGAGACGCGGTGGAGTGAGCAATTACGCGCAGTGATTGAAGGCACTTAGCGTCTGCGGGCTTCTGTCCGCGCGTGACCGGCGCAGGGCGAGACTCCAGGGATATACCAAGCTATTGCTAGATATAAACAAAAAAAAACATTTTATTAGTAGGTACACTAGCAAAAGAGCAGTGATATGACCTCTGCCTCCGATTTCGGAGGGTGTAGCTTCGAATCAGGTCCGGGGCATGCACCTCCAACTTTTCAGTTGTGAGCATTTTAAGAAATTTAATATCATGTGTCTCAAATGGTGAAGAAATACATCGTGAGGAAACCTGCATACCAGAGAGTTTTCTTAATTCTCTTCGTGTGTGTGTGTGAAGTCTGCCAATCCGCATTGGGCCAGCGTGATGGACTATTGGCCTAACCTCTCATTTAGAGCTCAGTAGTGAGCCGAATATGGGTTGATAACGACACTACCAAACGCTTTTACACGCGTAGTTCCTGTTCCCGTAGGAATACAGGGAAAAAAATATAGTCTATGGCACTCGGGGATAGCTTAGCTTCTCCACTGTGAAAGAGCTTTTCTAATCGGTTCAATACTAATTTTACAACCTCACAAGCTTTATCACAAAAGCCTTCCTATCAAACTACTACGAGTATCAAGACAAAGTAGTCAATTTGTTATTTCAGACTAAGTAATAATCTATATTTTAAAGTATTACTTTTAATTCGTTTTAATTTTATAGTTTTAGTCAATTTATTTAAATTATTGCTTATTTTAGTAGTTACATTTCATTACTGTCACTGTACGAGTAGGCCATAATTGACAATAAAATCATTTACCATCTTATCTTTAATTTTTGTTTTTAAGAATAACTGCCACCTTATCTTTTTTTAACTATCTGTACCTACGAATCTGTACTAATATTATAAAGAGGATAAATTTTATTGTTTGTTTGTTTGAAAAATTCTTTCACTGTTGCATACACTAACCCCGAGTGCTATAGGCTATTTTATCCCTGTATTACTACGGGAACGCGGCGTCTGCTAGTGACCAATATTCTTATTCCTTCCAACTAGTCGAAAAAAGAGCGGTTTCGACATTAGTGCAGGAGGCGGCGAATCACGACCTCTGGTGATAAGTCGGGCCACTTTGCCGTTGAGCTATAATCCTATGAAGCTATGTTTGTATCGCTTGCAGTGGACGCAAGCCTGGAGCGACTGTGCAGTAAAAGTACGCGACCCGCGACGAGAGCAGCGTGGCGGACACCACTCGCTACTAAACTTAAGTTAATCGATTCTTGACATACGTCCGATTCTAATAGATTGATCACACAGACAGACCCTTTGCGTGGTTAATATTAAGGTTAATGACTATCTCATTAGTCAAGTGGCTAGGTTTAAATAGTGACATTTAATAATGAAGTCCGAGGTTCGACTCCTGAGTTGGCTATTAAACACATATGGGCCGACGTAGTGGACTATTTGGCCTAACCCCTCTAATTCTGAGAGGAGACTCGAGCTCAGCAGTGAGCCGAATATGGGTTGATAATGTTTTTCTTTAAAGTAACCACAAGGCACCGTTGTTAAAATCGTTGCTCCAAAAACTCTGTACCCAATGGCATTCTAACCCAATGAATAGGTACATAAATGTAGTTGTGCGGTTTTAACATTTAAGCAATAATCTATACTTATAATAAATCTGTAGAGAAGTCAATTCTGTAAATGAAATATATTTCCAAAATAACTATCAGGGGGTGATTAGTGATCGATACTGATACCAAAAATGCAATCAGTAAAATTTTTGTCTGTCTGTCTGTCTGTTCTTTATAGAAACAAAAACTACTCGACGGATTTCAACGAAACTTGGTACAATTATTCTTCATACTCCGGGGCAGGTTATAGTATACTTTTTATCACACTACGATCAATAGGAGCAGAGCAGTGAAGGAAAATGTTGGGAAAACGGGAAATGTTACTCAATTTTTTAAGCTTTCGCCGCGTGGTATGTTCGTTATTGAAACAAAAACTATTCGACGGATTTTAATAAAACTTGGTACAATTATTTTTCATACTCCTGGGCATGTTATAGTATACTTTTCATCATGCTACAATTAATAGGAGCAGAGCAGTGAAGGGAAATGTTGGGAAAACGGGAGAAGTTACTCCATTTTTTAAGCTTCCGTCGCGTGTGCAGCCTTAATGGGTAGGGTAGGGGTAGGGGTAGGGATTAGGGTAGAGTAGGGGTAGGGGTAGGGATTAGGGTAGGGATTAGGGTAGGGGAAGGTGAGGGTAGGGTAGGGAAGGAGTAGGGTAGGGCAGGGTAGGGGTAGGGTAGGGGTAGTTAAAAGTTTACATCTACTTTCACGCGGACGAAGTCGCGGGCGTCCGCTAGTATATAATATAATAGCTATTTGTACATGTTTTCTGTGGTATAGCTTAACATAGCTCATCGGAAATACTTCTCCAGTATAACGTAATGGTTACTTCAGATTCAGTTCCGGTCTTTTTTCCCTTTTATAAATAACCTAGGTATACCAATTAGGTATTACTAAGTGTTCATTTACACGAGCGGCAGCTGCTACCGACTGCAGTCGACTGAAGTCGGCGACGCCGTCGCCTGCCGCCGAGACGTCGTCGCCTGCCGCCGAGACGTTGGACGTCGGTCGTCGGAAGAGTTGCCGCTCGTGTAAATGAACCCTTACACTAAATAATCCTACGATAAATCCTTTATGTAACTTATTGGTATGTTAGCTTTAACCTAAACTTATGATACCTTATCATATTAATTTTTATAGTAAGACGCCTGCGACTTCGACCGCGTGAAAATCAGTTTTTCATTTATCCCGTAGCATAGATTTTTCCAGGATAAAAAGTAGCTATATTATGTTAAGTAATATCTGATATCTCTCTGTATATGATTCAGTGAACGTCCCAGTCAAATAAATCATGTAAATATATGAACACTTTAACAAACACAGTTTTTTTGAAACCGCAGACAAACACTTCAATTTCATCTAAATACCTTTTATGAGGTCATTGTATTCATCATCATCATCATTATCAGCCGATGGACGTCTACTGCTGGACATAGGCCTCTTGCATGGACTTCCAAACAAAAAGTTCTCGAGCCTCCACCGGAAAGCGCAGTGTTGGTCGACCCCCTACTAGGTAGACCGAAGACAGCAAGCGGGTTACAGGGAGCCGCTGGATATTGTATTGCAATAACTTATTTTAGTCTAACCCACATTGTTCACGTGATTTAAGGTAGCACTGAACACTACGAAATACATTTTATATAGTTCATGACACAGTCATGAACTATATAAAATGACAGGAGATTTAAACCCACGTCTTACTAGACACGGGCATAAGTTAGTTATTTCTGCATATCGTCTCCAAAGAGTTAAAAAATCTTTTGTGGGTTTGGGTGTACTCTTCTATAACAAGATCCCAAGACTGTGATGGACTTGCCAATGCACAACTTTAAGCAATGTGTTAAAAAACATTTACTTAGTCGAGGTTACTACACCATTGATGAGTTCCTTAACGACAAAGGTGCTTGGAGGCCATTGGATCAGCTTCCACCTTCACACAGGAAATAAAACTATAAGAAATTGTAATTTAATTGTTATCAAATGTAAATTATAATACTGTATGACTTTTTCAAAAGAGCAACTGTTGAGTTTCTTGCCAATATCTTCTCAGCAGAACCTGCCTTTCGACCCGGTGGTAGAATCTTTACAAATAGTCAACTGACGTGTCAAAAGTGCTTGTAAACTGAGCCTACTTGAAATAAATGATTTTTGATTTGAGTCTCCTTCATAGTCTTGTATAGTCTCTGCTCAGAAGTGGGATAATATGTGGAAAGTGTTTCAGAAGGCATATTTGCATGAAAGTCAATTAGTTTGAAGCCAGTTCGGGAGCACATGTTGGTAGCTATCAGCCATCTAACTGTGGCTGTAATTATTATATTCTCTTTGATGGAATAGATTTGCCAAATATAGCCGGCCACTCACATCCCGATGTAGCGATAGAAGAAAAAATTCCAAGTAACATTATCTTTTTTTTTTTTAAATTTATTTTGTACCAATATTAGTAACACACAAAAGTAAAAAGAAAACAGTGGACAAGGAAACACTTATCTCTATAAGAGATCTCTGCCAGTGACCCTTGGCAGAACTTCGTAGAACTTCGTAGAGCAAATTTAAAATGTAATGTACACATTCGGTTTAAATTATCTCCAAATGACTTTGAGTTAGTGAATAATCCAGCTGATACTATAAGGGGATCTAGCTATGGTACCCTTATTTTAGTTAGTTAATCGGCCTCCGTGGCGCAGTGGTATGCGCGGTGGATTTACAAGACGGAGGTCCTGGGTTCGATCCCCGGCTGGGCAGATTGAGATTTTCTTAATTTGTCCAGGTCTGGCTTGTGGGAGGCTTCGGCCGTGGCTAGTTACCACCCTACCGGCAAAGACGCGCCGCCAAGCGATTAGCGTTCCGGTACGATGCCGTGTAGAAACCGAAAGGGGTGTGGATTTTTATCCTCTTCCTAACAAGTTAGCCCGCTTTCATCTTAGACTGCATCATCATTTACCATCAGGTGAGATTGTAGTCAAGGGCTAACTTGTAAAGAATAAAATAAAAAATATTCACTCTAGCCTCCATTTAATTAATGGGCTATCCAAAACGGAAACAGTTTTTTCAATTCGAACCAGTAGTTACTGAGATCAGCGCATTCAAACAAAAGAACAAACAAATTTTACAGCTTTATGATACATATTAGCACTCGTATAGACAAATAATCATCATCACCATCACATCATAAGTTCGTTGATGACATTCCCATGATATGCGGGCGACGGGGGGAAAGGAATGCGCGGATGTGAAGTCGTGCGCGCGGGACTTCGGGAGTGTTACGAATTTGCCAAGCTATAGTATCTGTTCTTTCCACTTTCAGTACAATATTGGAAAAAACTTACATTTACTCTAATTTGTTCTGCCGACGGTACCAGCCGCGAGCGCCGAGAACACGAAAGATGGGCATGACATGCACAACGCCGCCGGACCTGACATTTCTTCATTAAAATTCTATTAACGGAAGCATTCTCCACCCGTATTAGCCTGTAGCCACTAACAACTAGCAACTAACACCCAAAAAAGTACTCTAATTATAAGTAAATTAAAGCTGAAATTCCCATACAACTATCTTTCAAGATACGTGTAATTTAACTGTTACATAGATGTAATATTGTAAGTAAAATGCGACTTTAAAATTATGAGTATTAAAGTGCATATTTAAATACAAGTGGTTACGTAGTTACGTGTATAACTTGTGTTAAATTAAATACAATCCAAAACATACTTTTTGTACATGTTGGGAAGGTTCAAATTAGATACAAACGTCAGTAGCAATTTGACGAAAAAGATCAGCCGGTCAGTTCTTCGCAAATCGGAAGTCAATTTATTTTTTAAAGCACAAAGTAAAGAAAAGAACTCGTCACGTGCGCTTCAGAATATGCAAAAGGAGGGTTCCGTATCTACTTCTTACCGTATATAAAAATAAGTTGAAGCATGTGATTTTTTTTTAGGTTCTTACATACAGACGGTGATATTATACTGTCCTATTAAAATTTTCTAATATGTTTTTTTAAACACAACTAAGCCAGGCTAAATGCTATGCTAAATAAAGAAGATAATATAAAATGAGATATTGAAGTACCTAATGTTTGGGCTATGATAATATTGACTTTCCTATTTTTCCAAGAAATTCTATGTTAATGTTTTTTACATATTTATTTATTTAATTACAATATCAATACAAAAATAAACCAATTATCTGTGCTCGTAAGCGGCTTTTCTATTTTTCTATTTATTGAATTAAGCTGATGATATTGATATTTTTGTAACTGAACCGTATTCGTAACTTTGCGGAGTTTTAATCATAATAACTTGTATCAACGGTGAAAAAATACATCATCTTTAAGACGTATTCCTTGTACTTATCCTTATAAATAAGTATGAAGATTATATTAGAAGGAATATTTGGATCTAGATGTCGCTCTTATTTCACCAAGTTTATGTGAATGATAACAAAATAAAGTCGTTCTGTTGTATTTACTAAACGGTAGTCAATACACCAATTATTACTTTTTATTTCCCTAACTGATTGTTTTAATTTTCGGTTTTGCATATCTCAAAGCGGAACCCTAAAAATAAAGATGCGCGTCGAAAGGCCTGAAAGGTTATTTGTAGAACGTAATGTGTAAACAGTTTGGTGAAATAGATTTGAAAGGTTCTATATTTTTGATATACGTCATGAGTAAGTGAAGTCAGAGTAGGTACTTATCTCGAAGTCAAACAACTATTTTTTTTTAATAATTACAATTAGTGTAACCATTTAAACTCATGTAAATCGAGCGGTAAACATGCACTGTCAAATTGTAAACATGATTACACGACGAGATATATCTCTTACTAGCTGACGCCGCGCGGTTTTACCCGCGTGGTTCCCGTTCTCGTAAAAATACGGGGATAATATATACCCTATAGCCTTCCTCGATAAATGGGCTATTTAACATTGAAAGAATTTTTCAAATCGGACTGGTAGTTCCTGAGATTAGCGCGTTCAATCAAACAAACTCTTCAGCTTTATAATATTAGTATAGATAAGGATAGAAGCTTGGACCAAAAAAGTTGTTGTTGTTATCAAGAGTTAATAAACACGTCTCTCACAGGATGCTGTGCAATATTTACCACATAAATAATAGTACAAGTTTTACACAAAAATAAAACTTGTGTTATTCGAGTTAAAATTTTGCATAGCATCCCAATAAAGCCTTCTGATGATACTTCTACGAGGTTAAATCGCGACGAGCGCTTCCAACTGGCGACCATGTCCATGACCATGTGGATTGGACACGTCAAGCGGAAACGAATCTGATTGGTGAAAAAGTTAACAGAGGCTCCTTATTGGTCTACAAAATGAAGGGAATTATCACGTGATATGTCCCAGCCGTCTCCTGCCTCTCTTGGTCTTTGCTCCGGTCTGCTTCTAAAATCTCTTAGAAGTAAGATTGACATACATGGTACTACTGGGACGTATCTACCGCTGTATCAGGCTTAACAATGTGATAAGGGAAAGCAAGAATTAGTAAAACCCACAATCACACTGAATTTGGTGCATTTCGAAAAAAAAAAAAAAACTGCCTTTAGAGTCTCACTCCAGATATGACAAAACTAAAAAGAGCAATCTTTTTTTCTGGTGGGAGGCTTCGGCCGTGGCTATTTACCATCCTACCGATAAAGACGTACCGCGAAGTGATTTAGCGTTCCGATACGATGTCGTGGAGAAACCGAAAGGGGTGTGGATTTTCATCCTCCTCCTAACATGATAGCCGCTTTCACCTTAGATTGCATCATCACTTACCATTAGGTAAGACTGTAGTCAAGGGCTAACCTGTAAAGAATTAAAAAAAAGCCAGCACCCAAAGTTGGAAATATTTAAAGGTTTTATTTGTGTTAAGAAAGCATTTTTCTTTATTTTGTGATATATTTATCCTTAATTTGGCCCCTCCAACTAATTTATATACAGGGCAAGCTATGCCACTGCTAGTAGGTATATGTTTTTAAAATGTAAGTTCATCTACATTCTTATGTGTACTCAACCCGGCACCGAACCGGCGACCGTGCGCGGAAGCGACTTGGCAGCCTTCCGCGACGCTTGCCAGCTCCTTGCCAGCATACTGCGGGAGATTTATTACTGGAGCACCCTGTAACGTATTTGTATTTTACGCATCAACTTGGTAATGTTTAAGCTATATTTATCAATAAGTATATTATGTAGGCTAATTTAGTTACCTATGTACATATGTTTTCTGTGCCTATACTAGTTTGACGAGCCGTGGTAGCGTGGTAGTGGATTGAACTCTGCCTCCGATTCCGGAGGGTGTGGGTTCGAATCTGATCCGGGGCATGCACCACCAACTTTTCAGTTGTGTGCATTTTAAGAAATTAAATATCACGCGTCTCAAACAGTGAAGGAAAACATCGTGAGGAAACGTGCATACCCGAGAATTTTCACAATTCTCTGCGTGTGCGAAGTCTGCTAATCTGCATTGGGCCAGCGTGGTGGACTATTAGCCTAACCCCTCTCATTCTGAGAGGAGACGCGAGCTCAGCAGTGAGTCGAATATGGGTTGATAACGACGACGACTAGTTTGCGCCTCCGTGGCGCAGTGGTATACGCAGTGAACTTACAAGACTGAGGTCCTGGGTTCGATCCCCGGCTGGGGCGATTGTGGGAATCGGCAGAGGTCATCACGACCACGATCCACTAGGCTATCACGACTATACTGAGCTATTAGGGCTTAATTATACAGTAATTTTATTATAAGTAGATGTACATAGTTTAATACGTACATCGTGGACTGCCAAACGCATAAATGTTTAATTCTTTCAATTTAATCCTCAAATTAAAACCATATGTCATTCCCATACATTTTTAATTTTCGAAGCGTTAGCGTTCGTAGAAAGAGAATCGACGTACCACATGGCTTCAGGCCCTGGTACTTAGTCTACATTCTACGGCAGCACACGACAGTATTAACCTTGATATGCAGACAAACATGTTATTGCCCTCACTCGATTGTAAACATGACAAAAAAAGGAAACAAAAAAAAATCATGCAAAAAGTTTGCCATTTTGCTCCAACTTATTTATATGCTACGATTATATGTAATTGATTATAAATAATTAAATATAACAGGTACTTCGATAATGTTAAGCATAATTAATTTGACATTGAGGTCCTAGGTTCGATCCCCGCTGGGCCGATTGAGGTTTTCTGTGTGTGGCTGTGGCTAGTTAGCACCCTACCGGCAAAGGCGTCCCGGCAAGCGATTTAGCGTTCCGGTACGATGTCGTGTAGAAACCAAAAAGGGGTGTGGATTTTCGTCCTCCTCCTAACAAGTTAGCCCGCTTCCATCTTAGACTGCTCCATCACTTACCATCAGGTGAGATTGTAGTCAAGGGCTAACTTGTAAATAATAAAAAAAAGCTTTGTGTATGTTCTTACTTTTTGTTTTTTTGTTCTTACTCACACCCCAACTACTGAAGCTATTTGGAAAGGACATAGATTTTACCCTCGAATAATCCAAAGGTTACTTTTTAAGTCACGGGCGTACACTAGTGTGTTTATATAAAAATCAATTATAATTCATTAGTCTTAAAAGGATTTGTTTTGTTAAAATACGAAAGAACAGTCATAAAAAAAAATCCTATTTCCGAAAAATATGCATCTAAAAACGCACTTACAATATACAAACATACATCAGGGTTGAAAATTTCCCTCTAATTTTCTTTAAAATAACTTCAAGGAACGTCGACATATTAAATTGCATTATTTTTAATTCATACAGCAAAAGTATGGAATCCCCTTCCGACGTTTGTCTTTCTTACCACATACAATTTGTACACCTTCAAAGCAAGAGTCAATAAGCTTCTTTTAGGCTTCATTACAATCACGCCTGATGGGAAATAGACACATGCAAGCTTATATCATAAACAATCTTAGAAACTTAAAAGAATATAGTTTTGAAGTAATTCCTAATTTATTATAAAAAAAGTATCTACTCTTAGTTATTAGTAAATTATTGATTATCATAATTGTATGGCAATACATCAAAATTAGCAATTACGATGATAAATAATCAATACTAATAATTACATTGTACAAGTGTAGGCATTAGAGATCAGACACGCGCGCTTTTGCCCCGAGCTATGGTCCTAGACCAAGAGTCAACAGCTAATAGTTTTTTTTTTGTTTTTTATGTTCTTTACAAGTTAGCCCTTGACTACAATCTCACCTGATGGTAAGTGATGATGCAGTCTAAGATGGAAGCGGGCTAACTTGTTAGGAGGAGGATGAAAATCCATACCCCTTTCGGTTTCTACACGGCATCGTACCGGAACGCTAAATCGCTTGGCGGTACGTCTTTGTCAGTCCACATAGTGGGGCTCGACCAGCACTGGTCGAGCCCCACTATGTGGACTGAGGGCATCAAGTGGGTTGCAGTGCGGGGTCGCCATTCCAGCACCTTGGGACCCCAACGTCCAACGGCTGTTCGAGATATGTGGCCTGCCCGTTGCCATTTCAGCTTCGGGACTCGCTGGGCTACGTCAGTGACTTTGGTTCTTCTGCGGATCTCCTCATTAATACGTATTTATTTATTATCTATAGACTACGAGCAGAGAAGGGGAGTGTTCGATCGTCAAGGAATTCCTTAACCCTACATCCAGTAGTCACAAGTCCTGGACTTTGCTTAGTGTTTTTCTCTCTACCACGCGATGGACCCGGCACCTGCACGGTGAATCCATGGAATGCTAAGATATTCGTCTCATAATTACGGTGGACTCTTGGTGTATCCTAAACATGAGTCAAGTGGCATTAGCGGTCGTTTTTTCGCGTCTGGTAAGCCCGGTCATTAAGTAGCGATTATGTCAAGCGAGAGGTACTGTTACGGGGCACGCTTTTTGGAAGGCTCCTCACACACTTATAAGAATATTAGAACATTATATTGCCGCAAAGTTCACCAAGCAACTTGAAGCTAACTTTTAATAAAAACGAAAATTATTTCAATGTACCATTTTTGGTTTATAATCATATTTATACTGTTAGGAACCCCACTCAAGTGAAGGCCTCTTCCAAGGATTGCCATTTCTCTATATCTTGGGCATTTGTTTCCATTGCTGTCCAGCTAA
Source organism: Bicyclus anynana (assembly GCF_947172395.1). NCBI lineage: Eukaryota > Metazoa > Arthropoda > Insecta > Lepidoptera > Nymphalidae > Bicyclus > Bicyclus anynana. The sequence goes on along the minus strand of NC_069097.1, from coordinate 14,171,465 downwards.
CTTTTTGATGTCATCTTCCCAGCGTGTGTAGGGTCTACCTGTACGACGCGATTTTGTCCATCTGTTGTTTTTCAGGCGAACAACATGTCCGGCCCATTTCCACTTTAATTTTTGTGCTTGTTGAAGAGCATCAATTGTATTGGATAGAAGCAGGCGTTACTTTGCGGAAGTTCATCATGATTATATAATGATTTATTTATTTTGCTATCATCCGCGAAAATTCGGCGAACCCATGCGACAACGTCACCCAGGTCCGACAAAATACTCTCTACGTACGTTTCACCCCGAAACCGGAGCATCCCCAGGAGATGTTGACTCTACAACGTGCAATTGCACGTTGTAGAGTTGTCGTTGTCGCATGGGTTCGCCGAATTTTCGCGGATGATAGCAAAATAAATAGATCATTATATAAGCATCAATTGTTTTTGTTTGATTATTTGTATGACTGTATAGTATGTATATTGTATACGGACACGGAGCGCCAGAAGCGCATCGCACGCGAATAATTTGCCATTCGTGCGCACGCGCATTGTCGTTTAGAGATCCGTAGAACTATTTTGTTCATTGATATAATAAACTTAAGATAGTCCGACCCCACACTAGTTGGACCTGTGACATTAACGACATCACCAATTGCTACAAGCCTGGACACGGTTTGTTTAAGAGCGTAGTGTTTGGAAGTCTTTAAGCACTACGTTATTTTAAGTTTGTTACTATAATTAGTTAGTTTATTAAGCTTCGGATCATGAATAACTAGCGGACGCCCGAGACTTCGTCCGCGTGGAATTTAGTTTTTCACTAATCCCTCGAGAACCATGGATTTTTCCGGGATAAAAAGTAGCCTATGTGTTAATCCATGTTATAATATATCTCAATACCAAAATTCAGCTAATTCGGTTTAGTAGTCGAGGCGTGAAAGAGTAACAAACATTCATATCATTAAAATCATCAGGTATCACTCTCGGGAAACCATGGATTTTTTCGGGATTAAAAGTAACCTATGTGTTAATCCAGAGTTAAATCCATTTCCATTCCAAATTTTAGCCAAATCGCTTCAGTATTAGCGGCGTTAAAGAGTAACAAACATCCAAACATCCAAACATCCAAACATAAATCCAAACATCCATACAAACTTTCGCGTTTATAATATTAGTAGGATTAGTTGGTACGGCCCTGCGAAGTTCGAGGCTTCCTTGCGATATGTTTTGTGTCGTCGTCTGATCGTCGGTCGATCTACGCAGTTCGAAGCAGGTTGGTCATCCTAGCACTTAGGGATATCATCGACTCTTTGAACTTCTCGTTCTTTTTTGCGATTCGTTATGCCATGTACTACGTTCTTTTACAAATCTCATGGACAACAAGCGGGTTGCAGGGAGGATGCTGGCGGCTCGAGACCGTGATGTTTGGAAGTTTATACAAGAGGCCTATGTTCAGCAGTAGTCGTCCTTCGGCTGATAATGATGATGATGATGATGATGATGATGATGATGATCTACTAAACAAGCGGTTGATACCAACCAACCAAATAAAAATCCGTGTTCGTCATAGTTATAAAAAAGTATACACTTGATGTCTTAGAGAACGTATATCAATGATCCGGACTCATATTATTTTTTACTTTGCATTATTAAAACCAGTGACTTTGCGCAATAATTGTAACATTTGAATCATATTTGAATATTGGTTTAATTCTTTTTTATAAATCAACTAATGGTTATTAGTGTTAAAGTTCAAATAAAGTTTTCTAAATAATTTTTGAAAGTGTGTTCTGACAATCTATTTACAGTCGTTCCCAAAGGAATCAGGTAAAGTTTGTGGTATTGTAGGGGTAATATTTGGTCCTGAAACGATTTTGAAAATTCTCTTGAAAGCTACTAGCAAAAAATAGTTTTTTTTAGTTAGCCCTTGAATACAATCTCACTTGATGTGTTAGTGATTATGTAATCTAAGATGGAAGCGGGCTAACTAGTTAGGAGGAGGATGAAAATCCACACCCCTTTCGGTTTCTACACGGCATCGTCTTGGAACGCTAAATCACTTGGGTCTTTGCCGTTAGGGTGGTACTAGCTAACTAGCAACGGCCGAAGCCTCCCACCAGCCAAATGTAAGAGATAAGTAATCAGTGAGAGCCATAGGCTGTGTTTTATCCCCGTGTTCTCTCGGGAGCAGACACTACGCGAATGAAACTGCGGGGCATCGGTTGCGTTATATAAACTGAATTTGATAAGCCAAACCAAATATATCGGCGTTTTTCTAGATAGGAAGAATTTTTGACATTAAATTTGAATTTTTAAACAGTTTAAGATATTTCTGAGAATCAAGAGTTTTCTAATTTTTGATTTTTGTGAACATATACGTATTGCAATAAAAGGTAATTCAGGGTGTCAACAATGTTGGAAAATCAGTAAATATTTACATCGCCATTAAAATCATCAAAATGATCATCATTAAAAATACAAAACAGTAAACAGTTTGGGAACATCTGACTAGTCAGATATGTTTATCTAATCAATGACTAACTAGACATAATATTTATTAAGCCTTTTTAGCTATCCAGTTTTTCTAGATATTATGAACATATTAATAAGAATTAGTAGTAATTATCACAAAAGCTAAAGCTAAGCGAGTAATTATTGATTTAAAAATGTTTTTTTTACAAAAGCTGAATACTAATAAATCAGCAGTAAAAAATTGCTAATATTGTATAGTTTATTAAAAGAGCAACAGTTGAGTTTATTGTCGGCTCTACTTATCAGAACCTGCCTTCCGAAAAGGTGGTAGTCTTTAGAAATAGCCATCCTTGACGTTTCAATAGTTCTTGTAAAGCCAACTTGAAATATAAGAACTACCTTTAAAACCTTAAAACCGAAATAGAATTTTCGGGCTGTATAGGGTTCTGTTTGAGAACTAATAATAATACGTGAAAAACGCTGAGACTGATTTAAATCGAGTGAATTCGATTCTCACTCGATTCACTTTCACTTTTTCGATTCAATGGACTATTAGTAAGAACTTGGAATACTGTCAAGTTAAAGATATGGGTAATTATATTTTTATATGTTTAATAAATTTATTTATTTATTCAAGGCACAGATACTGGATGAATAAAACCTTGTTTAAAATCAATCAATAGTTAAAAGAACCGCGCAAGCAAGAAAACTAAGTTTTTTTAATCTAGTCTCAACGCGCGGGAGCCTGTGTATTAAAACTACTGTCTATTCTAAGCGTTTATTAGCACGTGCAATATTTATGTTTCTCCGTCTAAATATACGAGTTTAAACGCACCTTCGTATACACATAGAATTATAATTTATTGCCCTTATAAGTGTTTTAGCTGTTTTAAAGGCGTTCCGCTGAGACTTCGGCACAGACAAGGTGAAATATTGTCAGTTATTCTTGTACAATTGTTTGTAAATGACCCTTGTGCTCATCATATTTTGTGCTGATGCATTCTTCTTCTTCTTCTTCGTAAGTAATTAAAAATTGTAATAATGTGCAATTTAAGGGAAGGCTATACAAATACTAACGGATAAGGGTTATCACAAAATTGATGAGTTCCTCAACAATTTTTTGTTCCAGGAACTTTGCCGCACTCGGCTATATTATGGGCTGTTTTTTGTACCTTCTGGTGCTTGTCCCAGCTGAAGTCACTCCAGCCTCCTGAGCATGCTCTAGAAGAATAGCAGGAAACACAGATCGCGTGTGTATGCGCGGATTTACAAGACGGTGATCCTGGGTTCGATCCCCGGCTGGCCCGATTAAGGTTTTCTCAATTGGTCCAGGTCTGGCTGGTAGGAGGATTCGGCTGTGGCTAGTTACCACACTTCCGACAGACATACCACCAAGCGATTTAGCGTTCCGATACGATGTTGTGTAGAAACCGAAAGGGGCGTGAATTTTCATCATCCTCCTAACAAGTTAGCTTCATCTTCGATTGCATCATCACATACCACCAGGTGAGATTGTAGTCAAGGGCTAACTTGTAAAGAATTAAAAAAAGTGTTTCTTCGTCCTCCATCGTTCCCCTATAAGCAAATAACATTCTAGGAAGTAATAAAGGCACAGTAAAACTTATTATATCTACTGTGACAAAGGTATGTAGTAATAAAGATAGGTATGTGAAGGTTCACATAGTAGCAAATTCGTAAACTACCATGACGTAGATAAAACAATAATAACTGTAAATGGTAACAAGATGTCCTCGATAGTAAATAGGTAGTTTTATAAAAAAAATGAGGGAATAAAATCACATAAACATACGTAAACAAAATCAACTCTGCTTTCTTGGATTGGTTTTTACGTAATCTGTCAGTACAGACAATAATAATATTTTTTACTTAGAAGGACACAGCAGCTCGTTCGATACTATACGTATCTTATATCTTGTTTAACTCTGTGGTCAAGAACTAATAATTATTGTCGTTTAATAAAATCTTAACACATCATCAAGCTCTGAAACTAAAATGGAGCTGGGCCGGCCATGTAGCGAGGTGCTCAGACCAACGTTGGACTATTAAGACCACAAAATGGATTGGGCCACAAGGAAAAAGAAACGTGGGCAGACCACAGAAGCGGTGGGCGGACGATATTATTGCGATAGCCGGGAAAAGCTGGATGACAATAGCGCGGGAAAGAGAGAAATGGAAGAAATTGGAGGAGGCCTATACCCTACAAAGGGATTTCTATAATACAAATAAAAATGAAACAAACTAATTTACTTTAATATTACTAACATAGAATTAAGAAAATATATAATATTTTGTAATTAGGTTAAGGTTTATAGGAAATAAAAGGCTTTATTATTATTATTATTAATAAAATCTTAAAAATTGCGTTCCTTCATGGGATCCGTTTAACAGCAAATGCATTCCTGATCCCATTATAATCGTAACACTGACAGTTTTCCTAGAGATTTGACGTATTTTCATTATGATTTCAAATGGATCCGATCAACTTACACAATTAGCCACCAGCTGGCCTATTTCCTATTATGGTTTTTATTATCAACCCATCAAAATTAAAAACAAATCAATTGACAAAATGTCATCCACATACCATGATACAAATTACAAATGTCATCCGGTACTTACAGTGTATATCATATAGTATGTAGATGACACTTTGTTGTCCACTTCAATAAGTTGATAATAAAGACCAAAATAGTGAATTAGGCCACTGGTGGGACATTCCTATACATAATATTGTTTTCGCCGCGTTGCAACGACTTGCGGTACGGACGGCTTTAGTGTGCGTTCGAGCCGTCCACATCTGTTGTTGTGTAATTCTTTATGGGTTACTTGGGATAGGCGCAGAGAGTGACTTGAGTGGAAAAGGGGAGTGTTTGTTAACAGTCAAAGGATCCTTTAACCCTACACACAACGTTCACAAGTGCGTGACTTCACTCAAGGTCATTCTCTGCCATTCTAGGGTCTTATTTTGGTTACAGTTTGATTTGTTTATTAAGTTGTCCTGACAAATGTTGTGAATCATAACCTTTGTTCGACATTAGTTTTCTTATTTTTTTAATCACTTTTGAGTCTGCTAAAATTTATTATATTCATAATAAAAAAGCACCTTTAAGTGATGAATAACGTTTAATATTTCACCGCAAAGAAAGCTACGAACAGTTTCAGTGGCTGAAACTCGTTCGCACATATAAATTCGTCACGCAAGATGGCGCGATGCCAACCCGCGGACTGCGAGACGAAACTTTGTACAACATAAAAGAGCATTATCTTAGATCTGTCTATACTTTGATTACGATTTTTTTCCACTTTTACTAATATGAAACGTCAAAATCATGAAACAGTACCTCAGAAAGTAGGTAATCACACTACAGCCTACTAACTACTAACTATCGTCATCAACCCATATTCGGCTCACTGCTGAGCTCGAGTCGCCTCTCAGAATGAGAGGGGTTAGGCCAATGGTCCACCATGCTGGTCCAATGCGGATTGGCAGACATCACACACGCAGAGAATTAAGATAATTCTCTGGTATGCAGGTTTCCTCACGATGTTTTCCTTCACCGTTTGAGACACGTGATATTTAATTTCTTAAAATGCACACAACTGAAAAGTTGGAGGTGCATGCCCCTGACCGGATTCGAACCCACACCCTCCGGAATCGGAGGCAGAGGTCATATCCACTGGGCTATCACATAATTACTACTAACTATATTATTACCAGAAGGAACAAAAAGTTACAAAACCACAGAAGCACACTGTAAGTCATAATTTTAGTTTGATTGTAACCTTACCTACGTTTTTGTTTGTCGCTGGGAAATGCGTTTACGCATCCCGCCCGGAGACTCCACAGTCAGAGTTGTGAAGTCTGCGGCCGGGTATGTGACTCGCTGATCACCAGAATACCCACTAAAACCCAGCGTGGCCACCTGCGTCCTATTGGGATGTAAAAGGATAGCGAGATGCAGGCACTTTGACATCCCGACGCGCTCGTCGTTCTACTCACTGATGTCTACAAGGGTGGGAGAAGATGCGCATAACGACGCCTTCTACCACCCGTTCTTCTGCGTAGCGGGTCAGCATCAGGCGCCCGCTCTCTCTGCTGCTCCGCTGTCTCCTTTAAGCCGATGATGGTCTCACAAAAGGAGGCAACGTGAGACCACCCTTCTTCGTTGTCTAGTACTTGACAACGCTCGCTCGCTCCCTGAAGAAAAGACACAAGTCTACAAGGGTGGCAGAAGATGCGCATAACGACGCCTTCTACCACCCGTTCTTCTTCTGCGTAGCGGGTCATTAGGTGCCCGCTCTCTCTGCTGCTCCGCTGCCTCCTTTAAGCCGATGATGGTCTCACAAAATGAGGCAACGTGAGACCACCCTTCTTCGTTGTCTAGTACTTGACAACGCTCGCTCGCTCCCTGAAGAAAAGACACAAGTGAGTGCCTTTGCAGTGCCCATGACACACAGTCCGCAAGAGTGTCTTGCGGATGCGCCGTGTCTTCTGGCGCACCACATTCGTGGCAGACCGGCCAGATCTCCCTCCTAGCGATCTTGTGCAAGTAATGACCGAAACAGCCGTGTCCTGTAAGTACTTGCACGAGACGGTACGACAGTGCGCCATGGCGTTTCAACCACCGCTCAAGGTGGGGTCGGAGACCGTCCACCGTCCAGACGCGAGTCACCGGGGACACGAGGTCTTCTTTCCATCTCCGGACCAGGGCCGCGCTCTCGAGGGTTTTTATTTTATTTTTTTTATTTTTATTCTTTACAAGTTAGCCCTTGACTACAATCTCACCTGATGGTAAGTGATGATGCAATCTAAGATGGAAACGGGCTAACTTGTTAGGAGGAGGATGAAAAATCTACACGACACACGGGTTTCTACACGACATCGTAGCGGAACGCTAAATCGCTTGGCGGTACGTCTTTGTCGGTAGGTAACTAGCCACGGCCTAAGCCTCCCACCAGCCAGACCTGGACCAATTAAGAAAACCTCAATCGGTCCAGCCGGGGATCGAACCCAGGATTAATTCATCAGGCCCTGGTTGTTTACCTCGAGCGCTGAGACTTGACCGGTAGTGGTACCAGGTTTTATTTTTACTACAACTAAAATTTAAACCGATTTATGAATGCAACGATCATTGGTTAATTAATTCTAACAAAGAACAAAAATAACTCTTCGTTCAGAAACTCATTTAAGTAGGTTTACTACGAATATAGTGTGAATGTATAAAATATAAATCAAAGCAAGTCTTTTGCTTTGCTGAGCGGTAAGAAAGCTAACATGCTGTTCCATTGCTCAGGATCGGTTCACGCACATAAATTCATCATGAGCGCTGGCGGGCTGCCAACGCCCCACTGTCGTAACGTGCCAATAAAAGGATTAAGCCAACAACTTCGAAGAACCCCCAGTAGCTCAATGGTTGAGAGACTCAATACAAAAAGTTACAGGTTCAAACACAAAGATTAAGTTGAGATTCCTTCTTCATTCATTCCAATAACTCCACGGTTAAAATCCCGGACTGAACAGCTAAAGTTCACTAAGGGACTATTATATCAACTTCTAACAGTAGGTATTGTGTTAAAGTTGTAGGAAGAAATGAATATTGAATATTGAAGGCCATGACCATCTCCAAATTAAATCATATGGAAAAATAATCTAATAATTTTGATTATGTTTTCACAACTGATGATTTTCTTAATCTTAATATAAAATGCGAAAGGTCATTTATCATGAAATCTCGAAAAACCACCCGACAAAAAAAGACGACATTTGGCAGGGACGTAGTTCACAGTCAATAGACACCCGCTAACAAAGGATTTTGCAAGAGGGCCGGATCAAGGAGGTCTAAAGGCGGACGCTATTAATAATACAAATGCGCTTGCGTGAAACAAGTAGTATAACTTGTAAACATCAAAATTATCAGTCTATTTTGCCAGCCCACTACAGGACTAGGACTTATAAACAAAATATGGAGCTAAGACCAACCACGATATTTTAATGCTAGACAGGCTTGATACTGTTTGGTTAGTAATAGTCACTAACGGTTGATAACGAAAATGAACAGGACGGTAGAACTGGATCAGGAGGATGCTCTCGAAGGGACGTAAAACCAACAGCTAGTTCCTAGCTTGAAAATTTTCTTATTAGAAAAGAAAAAAAATATTTCACAACCTGGCCAGAAAAGGAACTCGTGATCCGAACCCAAATAGGCTTAAACCTACGAAGCAGTTACGTCATAAGGAGCCACATAAAACCCCAAAACAAAAACCATAACCAATTGTAAATAATAGTTTATAATATTGCCCAAAACGATAATCGATATGGTATAAGGATATTCGCGACTTAAACGAAAGCCACACCAACGCGATGATAACAGCTGCGCTTGTTGAATTCAACCAATGAAAAGCCTTATATTTATTTCAGCTCGCAATGTGATTGGTCGAAAGTTGATTGCTGCATTAAGTAGTTAACACATCGCCAGCATGTTTTATCACGTCTCTTGACACTGCCAAATTAAGTTGTATTAAAGTTTAACATGTCACAACTTCGTACGATCTGTTTGTATAGAAATATCCAACTGCCTATGCACTGTGCATAAAAATATTTACGTCAAGTATATGTGTCTATTAAGTTCGCATACGGTAATCTTCTAAGCCAACGTATTATTAGAAATATAATAAATTTTATATAATAATTATCATAATATATTGATGAAATGTGCAAAAATATGTACTGCTGCCTTTCCTTACACACTTTATTTTTTCTTATTTCGTAATATATACGTATAGTCTACAAGCATTTTTGAAATGCCCAGTTTTTCTATTTGAAATGACTATGTTTTATCAGTTTGAAAGACAGTTTCCATCAAATAGAGAAGAGCACAGTCATGAATAAGGCCACCTTATATAGGCCTTAAAAAGTCTGGGGGAATACAAAATATTTAATTCCATAAAAACTGCTCAAATAAATATTAATTATTATAATAAAGCCATCTAGTATCAATGTAAGCGTATCATGTGTTTTTGGTAATCAAATCAATCAATCAAACAAATATTTTTCCAGTCGCGCCAATCGAACTCACGGCATGGATGCATGGTACCACTGCAATAATTGGTCGTCAAAAATTATAAATCTTACAAACAAACAAACAGACAAAGTAACTCATTGGATATTTCTATGCGAACAGGCTATACTTGATTTGGAAGCGCGGAGCTTTTTACAAGCTTTTTACGTAGAAATAAAAGTAAGCAGAACGAATTACAGAACATCTAAAAAGCAGTTTGGAAGTAACGGTCGTTTTGATCGACAGTGGCCAGTTTGAGGTTACTTTTTGTAACTAGATAGTTATTTATGTACCGTGGCCATGTTTTTTTGGATAGGTGTTGAAGTGTTACAATTCATTAGCGATAGAATGGTGGTCCGTTCTTTGAAATGACTTTAATGTAGCTGGTATAGGAATTGTGGCATAGATTATAAAATGGTTGTTATTGATGGCAATCGTATTTGTAATTAGTATCGATAGTTGTTAATTTATACTCATAGTCATAATGATACTAAATCATGCTTAGCCCTGTATTTTCGCGATGGAGTTTCACTGCGAGATCTAATCTGAAATGAGGAACTGCGAAGAACATCCAAAGTCACTTACATAGATCAGCGAGTCGCGAAGCTCAAGTGTTAGGGGCACATAATTCGAAGAGCCGATGGATGGAGGGGTACCAATTAGCTGAAATAGCGACCCCGTAGTGGAAAGCGCAGTGTTGGTTGAACCCCCACTAGGTGGACCGAGGACATCAAGCGGGAGCCGCTGGATGCTCGCGTCTCGAGACCGTTGTGTTTGGAAGTCCATGCAAGAGGCCGATGTCCAGCAGTGGACGTCCATCGGCTGTCAAAGATGATGATGATGAAAATCTCATTGATTTGGGAATGTCGCGGACGAAAAGTAGCCTTTATTCTATTTCTAGTGATTCTGTTTTATAGTAGATAAGTAAGAACTTCTCTATACACAGTGCAGGTAATTTTTGTTTTAGATTTTTGTCTTCTAGATCCATGCAGTTAGCGTGATCAAGTGACAATTATCTATTGAATAGGAGCAGACGTTAATTCGCGAATGTTATAAATCTTCTATACTTATAATAAATCTGTAGAGAGGTCAATTCTGTTCATGAAATATATTTCCAAAATATCTATCAGGGGGTGATTAGTGATCGAAACTGATGCCAAAATTGCAATCAGTAAAATTTTTGTCTGTTTGTTCGTTATAGAAACAAAAACTACTCGACAGATTTTAACGAAACATGGTACAATTATTCTTCATACTCCTGGGCAGGTTATAGTATACTTTTCATCACGCTACGATCAATAGGAGCAGAGCAGTGAAGGGAAACGTTGGAAAAACGGAAGAAGTTAGGAACTTCATTTTTACAGCGATACTACTGTAAGGGCTGAATTATAGAGCTCTGAGGGCAAACGAAGTCGCAAGCGTCCGCTAGTAGTGAATATTATTGGTGTATTTTGCGAATCTCGACCGACAAAACGACGGCCTCCGTGGCGCAGTGGTATGCGCGGTGAATTTACAAAACGGAGGTCCTGGGTTCGATCCCCGGCTGGGCCGATTCAGATTTTCTTAATTTGGGCCAGGTCTAGCTGGTGGGAGGCTTCGGTCGTGGCTAGTTACCACCCTACTGTCAAAGACGTATGTCGTATAGAAACCGAAAAGGGTGTGGATTTTCATCCTCTTCCTAACAAGTAAGCCCGCTTCCATCTTACTGCATCATCACTTACCATCAGGATTGTAGTCAAGGGCTAACTTGTAAAGAATAAAAAAAAAACCGACGTAAGCAACAACGTCATCCAGATTTGACAGAAAAATCTCTAGGTTTTTTTTTTAAATGCAAATAAGCTCGCGTTTGACCATGATCTAACCTGATGGTAAGTGTAGATACAGTCTAAGAACTAGAAGGTGCCTATTCACTGTTATTTTGAAGATACCCAAGTTATAATATTCAGGAAACACAGACTTGGGAAGGGTATTCCAAACCTTAGCCGTGCGTATGAGAAAAGAAAACGCAAAGTAAAGTTTCACTCACGAGAACCTTACGAGATGTTCATCTATTTGGAAATCAGTCACAGTAGAATCTGATTATAGACCGCAACTCATATCCTCTAGCATAAATCCGTCCACTGTTGGACTCCTGCCAGTACGCACTTAGCGCCTTGGACGCGCGACTCGCGCTTTACTCATGCCTCCGTACTTTGTTATTCGATTCTCATGTGGGTGCATAGGTACATAGATGCATAGATACATAGATACATACGAGTAGGTGCATAGGTGCATAGGTAAACCGTATAGCCCCATAGGTGAATATGAGAATAATATTTTTTTTAAATAAGTCTTCTTACTTTTGTCATCATTACTAGTTCATATTGTTGTCGTATTCAAAATCAAAATTCATTTATTTAAATTAGGCTTAGTTTACAAGCAGTTTTGAACTGTTATGTCATCATTTATTATTTCTCATTCAAATTCTCCCGTCAGGGGTTGCCTGGTAGAGATTATTTATAGTAATAAGGCCACCTTTGCTCGCTAAGTTTAAATTATCATTTTTAATGTTTTTATTTATAATTGTATTTTTGTGTGCAATAAAGTATTTCTTCTTCTTCATCTTCTTCATTTAATAGTGATAATTAAAGTCGAAACTTAAAATTAATGTTACGAGGGTTCCAAGCATAGCAAACGGATTTCGATCCACCAAGTTGTCCTAAGTGTCTCAAACGGTGAAAGAAAACATCGTGAGGAAACCTGCATACCAGAGAATTATTTTAATTCTCTGCCTGTGTGAAGTCTGCCAATCCGCATTGGGCTAGCGTGGTAGACTATTGGCCTAATCCCTCTCATTCTGAGAGGAGACTTGAGCTCAGCAGTGAGCCGAATATGGGTTAATAACGAAGTTGTCCTAATGCGGGTAGGTGGATATAACGGAGGGGGTGTAAAATCTTCATTACCTCACTATTCGAAGATAAGCGGAATGGTGGTCGCAATGGAGTGTACTTCATAGATGCAGTAATACACTGCCTACCCTGAGAATTCATTAGAAACCATATACCCTAGTTGAAAACTTTGTGTACACCACTGGGTGGCAGAGCATATGTGCTCGCCCAAACCCACCGATAGCGCTTTTGCAATTCATTAAGCAAACAGCAAATACATTTATAGATCTAAAAGAACACTAGTGGTAAGGCATGACGTAACTAAGGTCCAAAGTGTAGGGCGACGCAATAAAACAAATATTATAGCTAAGAAGTGTTAAGTGCGCGTACACTGGCACTTTGCCAGCCATTGACGGATTTATCGTCCAAGCACTGACTTTCCGTGCTATTATCAGATACGCAATTGTTCCTTATAAATCTACTATGCGAAAATTAAACTCGCAGACGCCCCATTGTTTTAACCGCGTTCATGGTAATATGGTCAAATGGGGATAACATAAAAAACATGTTAATAAAAAAAAATAGTTTATTTCAGTAACATTAATCGAATAACAAATAATTAAAGGCTAGAGTCTTCTTTTAAGAGTTTAAAACTCCTGTGTCAGAAGGCTTCACTCTTCCATAACAAGTCGTAATAAAACTTATTTAAAATTAATCATAGTGTCAATATAATTAATAAAAACTTGTGTTTGTGCGTGTGTTTTGTGTTAGGTTTACTCGCTAATAATGTAATAGTCAGGGATCCGTAGAACATATTTTTACAACTGATTAATATTCTTGCTTTTGCTTAATGAATATAACTATTAATTATGCAACTTTTAATAACCTCGTTATTAAGTTCGTAAGAGGGTAGTGTATCAAAAGTTGTTACTAACCAGATGTTTTTTTTACTGTTGATTATTTAATAGTTATACAACTTAACAGCTACAATGTCCTACAAATTGTGTGGTACATTATCCCGTTCCAACGCTCAGAAGTTTTCATTTCCTGGTAACTCAGTTAGCTAACAAAATCAAGAATTTTCGTAAATAAAAAATTTTATCGTTCCATCGAGATAAAGCTCTATTAATTTGTTAGTAATCAGTTGTAAATAATTCCACGGATCCCTGACTATAACTTTTTATTGACGAAAGAAGTTTTGAAATCACTTAGTGGTTTAGGCATTTTAACAAACTCACTGTTGATTCTATACTAATATTATAAAGAGGAAAAGTTTGTAGTTTCATATTATCGACCCTTAGTCGGCTCACTGCTGAGCTCGAGTCTCCTCTCAGAATGAGAGGGGTTAGGCTAATAGTCCACCATGCTGGCCCAATGCGTTTTGGCAGACTTCACACACGCAGAGAATTAAGAAAATACTATGGTATGCAGGTTTCCTCACGATGTTTTCCTTCACCGTTTAAGACATGTGATATTGAATTTCTTAAAAAGTAACTTCTTGAAAAGTTGCAGGTGCATGCCCCGGACTGTGTTTAATATAAATATTTGGTAGATTTGAAATAATAGTATTTAGCAACACACATAGTGTCGCGCAAATTTCCACACCTGTCCCATAAAAAGCACAAATGAACCATTAGCGAAGCCTATCGACCCATACAACATCATAACGGATAACGCCTAATTTATCCAAACAGGACCACAAATCAAATTCTAATACGCTCACAACGGTACCAATTAGGGGCAAACAGGGGCCAACAGGGGCCACCAGGGGCCATCGGGGGCCCAAATGCCGCGTCAAAGTTGAGCCACCCCCCGCCGGTGCAATTTTTTTAGGGGGTACCCCCCATCAGACTGTTTGGTGACGGTTGCACCTACATTGTACGGCCGGTGTATAATGGTCGTTTTGTTACTGTCGCTTTCTTGTTGCTATGTTGTGAATGATATGACTACGAGTATCAGTCGATTATATTTGTGGAATGTGTTTTTTGAAAATGTTAGAATATGAGGTTTCATTATCTCTTATTGATAAAATATATTTAGCCTATGTTACCCGGACCATTATTACGATGTTTGACACCTCATTCATTAAAATCGGTTCAGTAGTGCTATTGTGCTATATATTGTATTGTTGGAACATACGCGCATACATACATACATTTCCTTTTATTAGGGGTGGAGAGAAAAGAAACTCGAGGTTCACAAACACACCACTTTAATAACACAACTCTTCGATTATAATCACAAAAAAACTGAGCCCGCCTCATCCATGAAGCCACGTTTTTATACCTTTCCAACGGAATAAACAACAAGAACAAAATATAGTCAAACATCAATCTTTTATCTATACGGATATTGACATAACTTCATTTATGAATTATGTCAATATACGTTTATAAATCTATTTATTTATTTTAGTTTAGTTTCGTATATTTTAGTTTAATTTTAAGAACAAAGAATTACTCGTCATAATACGTCATGGTACCTACGTATATTGACAACACTACAGTTATAACCAGATTGTAACATATAATGTAGCATATCCGTTAATACAAATGTCTTCTTATTTAATTTTCTAACATTCGGCCTTCCTGACAATTAGTTTGTCCTCAAACTATTAGCTTTTCAACCAAATTTACACAAACAAACTATCATTTTGTGTTTTGCCTGGAACCTCTTTAGACAATAGCCACACCTATCGTGTACCCTGCCCGATAACATATTCGGTCAATAGGCACACCTATCTCGTACCCTTCCCGAAACCATCGTCGGTCAATAGGTACCCGTATCTCGTACCCTTCCCGAGACCATCGTCGGTCAATAGGTACCCCGTATCTCGTACCCTTCCCGAAACCATCGTCGGTCAATAGGTACCCGTATCTCGTACCCTTCCCGAAACCATCGTCGGTCAATAGGTACCCGTATCTCGTACCCTTCCCGAAACCATCGTCGGTCAATAGGTACCTCTATCTTTTACCCTGCCCGATAACATCGTCGGTCAATAGGCACCTCTATCTTTTACCCTGCCTGATAACATCTTCGGTCAATTGGCACTCACATCTCGCAATTACTCAATTCAAAATATTGAAATTATTATAATTCAATAATAAACAAACAATAAAAAAAATCCAAATAATAATCCAATAATATTAGTCTCAATAATATATGATGATAATTATCCATATAATTAATTATTCACAAGAATATTTATGGCGAATAATCAATAATTTTATCTACTATTAGTTTCTAATTACTATTTTCACTAATTTACATTACAATCCAAACAGTAGTACCTACATCTTCGGTCAATAGGCACTCTTAACATCTGCAGTCAAAAAAACAGACCTATCTAGCACCCTGCCCGATAACATCTTCGGTCAATAGGCACTCTTATCATCTTCAGTCAAAGAACAGACCTATCTAGTACCCTGCCCGGTAACATCTTCGGTCAATAGGCACTCGTATCTCTCAATTGTTATATTCAATTCAAAATATTTAAATTATAATCCATCACATCCACATGATAATTATCCATATACTAATAATAATTCATCCACAACAATACTACTACTTTTAATTCATTATTTTTACTATCGCCATCATTGATAATGAGTGTACTAATATCCATGGTTTTATCTGATCAACCGTCCATAAATTACAAGACTTCTCAAGCGCTGTGCTGCTTATTTGGCACCGCCTCTTATGCATATAATAAATTTATCTTTTCTGGAAAGTGTGTTTCCAGAAAAGCATAAGTTGTCAATTGTAAAGCCAGTATACAAAACAGGCAATAAAAGTGTTAAAACTACCGTCGTAATTCGTCCTATAACTCTAATACCAGTTCTCTCGTTTTTTTTTTTTTTTTTTAAATATTGCACAATGAACTATTTAGTTTTATTTCACACTGAAATATACTAATAGATGATCAATTTGGCTTTAGGAAGAATTGTTGTACTACACTAGCCTGCTATAATCTTAACAAAGTTATTACAGAGAACCTTAATGCAAAATTGTCTGTAGTATGTATCTTTCTTGATACTAGATCATTTGATCTAGTTTCTCATAAAACACTTCTAGATAATTTGAAAAGTATGGAATTAGAAGAAAATGTTTACAGTGAGTTTAGAAAGGTAATTTTCTGTTAACTAAACTCCCTGTTAGCCATAAGAATGAAATGTGTTGAAATTTTAAATTGTAATTGTCGTTGTAATACATATCGATCAAATTTTAAAATTCAAAATCCATATGGTGTCCTTTAAGGTAGCTAGGTCCTTTATTATTTATTTTGTATATAAATGACCTCCCGAATGGAATCAAGCTCAAATGCATTATGTATGCCGATGATACAACTACTGTCATTACTGGCAAGGATAGATCAACTGTTGAGTATGGATGTAACGACGCTTTATCTAAAGTTATCAAGCAGATATCGAAATTTATTTAATATATGCCATATAACCATGTATTCTCAAATTTCAAAATTCGTTATAAATGGTCTTCTTTAAATGAAGTAGAAACTACAACTTTCTTAGGGATAATAACTGACAAATATTGCAATTGGAAATCCCACACAGAACAATTATGCGCCAAGTTGGATAGGTTTGTATTTGTTCTTAGATGATTATATCAAACCAACAGTTATAAAACAGTATTGTTGGCATATAATGGATATGTTTCTTCATTACTAAGGTATGGAATCGTCCTATGGGGAAACTTCGTACTTATAAACACTATGTCCGTTAAGCAACAGGCTTATTTGAGGACCTTATGTGGCTTGCATACGCCTGACTCATGTAGACCTTTGTTAAAAAGGTTCAAAGTTCTTCCTCTACCTTTATTAAATTTAGTAGTTAAAAAAATGTTCTAAATATTTTAAAACTTACAATGAGTTAAGTGATGCCAGGCGCAGAAGAAAAGATAAGCTAATAATGCCACCAAAAAGGCTCGATATGTTCGCTAAGAGTGTACATTGTAGTGCAATTTCAATATATAACAAACTACCAGATATCTATAAGATTGACAATATGAATAGTTTTGAATATGGTTTCTAAAATGCTTATGGATACTTTTGATAATTATTCTTACATATTTAACAGTTGATATGTTCATAATTTGAACGCATTTTAACATATTATTGGTAATGAATATTTGACATTGCACTAAATTTGACTTTAATATTATTTTATTTTATTAGTCACAGTAATTTTAATTTAGATTAGTATTGGTCACAGAATCATAAAATGACAAATTGTATGAGCTATTAAGTTTTCTTTTTTTTTTTCGTTTGAATAAAAATTAGGATTAGGACGACGACATCAACGACGGAAATAGTATAGACTGCATGGACGTTTTATAAAAATGGTGCACGAAATTTCTTCCCAATGCTTATTTGGGAGGAACCGTTCAATCAAAAAGAATAGGTTGTGTCACAGCGCTTCAAATTAAACAATTGCCGGGTTGTATTTTTTTTTTTTTTTATATGCCTCAATAACACGCGAAATTTTAATAAGGCAGATGGAATTACGTATCTCATTTAGTACATGCTGTATTTTATTAATTGTTCATAAATAAATTTCTTAAAATTTCGCTATAAAATATCAATTCTATTTCGCCTAAAATATCTATTCAAAGAACCAGGGCCATATTAAGAATATATTTCTATACTGAGTTTTCCTTACATTGTATTTTATTTCATAAAAAAAAACATTTATATAAAACCTCGATGAAAAGGAAATAAACTTAGATGCGTTTTTGATGTGTAAAATATATATTAACAATATGGCATTACAACTTGTAAGGTCAAAATATCCAGCAGTGATTATAATAATATTTAGAGTATTTAATTTCTTCGACTGTCAGTTGCTTTGATATATTTACGACATTTTGCGTATTTCGTATGGTATTTTTTGATACAAGTAGGTAATTAAATTAATGGTTTACAGTTCAATACTTTACAAACATATTCTCATTTTACGATTGCCAAATTAAATAATTACAAGAGAAAAGTGGATACGCCTTGTCCAATTAGAATAAAATGTTGCACCGAATGATGCAATAAAAACCCCATAAAAGCTCTAAAGTTTGCTCCGCACACTTTGTCAATGACACATATTTAACAACAAAAGGTATATGCTTTTTTTTTAAACAAGGATTTTATTTTTGTAAAATATCAAAGACCGGCCCTGGTCTCATGTATCACGCCGAGACGAAATCTACCACCCTCGGGTTAAGTCGTATATTTTCGCGTAATCTTCCGTGGGTCGAGCGACTGACCATCGAGTCGGGTACAAAGTCTATTTAAAATTTTCATACGTCGAATCACTATTGGCAGAAAGTATCAGCGTCTTAATTATATCATATGCTATCTTTGTAAACCTACTTTCTGATGAATAAATAAATTATCATTATTATTATATTTGACCTTGGTATACAAGATGAAGATTATCATTTCTCATAATTTAGTTATTTTACCCAGCCCTTAATAAGCTGGCATTAGTTTCCTGCTTTTTTTCCTTTACTAGAACTAGTTTGCTTTTTAGTTTTTTTTTTTTTTTACTAAATTCTCTACAGAGTGATTAGTGGGTAAAATGTTATTTGGTGAAGGCTTCAAGGAATCTTGGATGTAAAAGTTGTCCCTCTGTATTTACAAATTTAATAATTGCTGTATTTTTTTTTTATTTTATTATTATGTATTTTGGTGTTAGCAAACAAATAACATCAAAAACAACCACTAAATTCTCTTTGAAGTAGTGATTATTACCAACATGAAGGAAAAACACTCGTTTTTATTTTTTTATTCTTTTTTTTTTTAAATCGGTACATCTTTGCCCGGTTTATCCAAAACGATTTTATATAAGCTATTTTAGATATTTAGATTTTATATAGCTAAAAAAATCACCATGTTTTAAAAGGTACGATTTTTCACTTATTCCCGATTATATCCATACTCAGCCATGTTTTTCAACATAATTAAATTTTTAATATCTCGTTGGATAGCTAATAAGCCACACTTGTTTTTAAACTGCTATGCAGATAAAGTTGCTAGGTATTTTTTAAAATAAACTTGCATTTATTCATGGGATAAATACGTAAGTTTCATTTTTAAATCCTGTTTAAAGTAGAGTAATTAATTCGGTTAATTTTTTTTTTGCTCCATATAATCTAATTCAATTTGATAGCTAATGATTTCTACTATCGTCCCTTAAAGGGGTCGCTATAAGTTTCCAGTGACCCTGTATATTAGCACACTCATTTACTTTATATATATCCGCATTTCGATTTTACGACTTATTTGTTGGATCAAATTCCATTATAATATTTTGTCATAATGTAATGTAAATATTAACACTTGCCGCGTCGTTCTTCGCTATGGCTGTCTGGCTCGTAGTTGCATTTCTTTTGATTAACCGGCTGCAACTTTGGCTGGGCGCCCGGCTGCGATGCTGTTTGAACACTCGGCTGTGACGCCGGCTGGGATGCCGGCTGCCCGCCCGGCTGTGATGCCAGCTGGGACGCCGGCTGAACGCCCGGCTGTGTCGCCGGCTGCGACGCCGGCTGCGACGCCGGCTGAACGCCCGACTGTGTCGCCGGCTGCGACGCCGGCTGGGACGCCGGCTGAACGCCCGGCTGAACGCGCGTCTGAACGCCCGGCTTCGACGCCGGCTGAACGCCCGGCTTCGACGCCGGCTGAACGCCCGGCTTCGACGCCGGCCGAACGCCTGGCTGTGTCGTCGGCTGGACGCCGGATGGACGCCGGCTGGACGCCGGCTGGACGCCGGCTGAACGCCCGGCTGCGACGCCGGCTAGGCTCCTGTTGAGCTCTCGGCTGCGGCGCCAGCAGAGCGCCCGGCTGGACGGAGCTACATCCTCGCTTGCGCGTTGAGTTGTTAGTCCAACTTTGTTTGGTTTACCGAGTGCCTCAATTTTTTAAAGCTAAAAATAGAAAATGTGGAGGGCAGAAAAAGTATTCATCGAATAAAGAATCATTTCAGATCATACTGTTTTGTTGATTATTGATTACGATTACAAAAATTAATTATCAAGCGTAACAGATTTAATCCAATATTATTAAGTACACATTTATAATAAGATAAGAGACACATTTATAAAAAGGTGTGGGTAAGTATAAAAACCAAATCGTTAAACTAACAACACTTTTGTTGGTAAACCACTCCTAGAAATTGTATTCTAACGTAAATAATAAATAAGTCACGAATTTAAAAAAAAAATAAATGAAAGCCATTTCACAAATATACAAATATAAAAACCAGATGTCACCTGCGGTCAATTTACAGCGTTCAGCATACCCCGCTTCTGATATTAGGGGTGGAGAGAAAAGAAACTCGAGGTTCACAAACACACCACTTTAATAACACAACTCTTCGATTATAATCACAAAAAAACTGAGCCCGCCTCATCCATGAAGCCACGTTTTTATACCTTTCCAACGGAATAAACAACAAGAACAAAATATAGTCAAACATCAATCTTTTATCTATACGGATATTGACATAACTTCATTTATGAATTATGTCAATATACGTTTATAAATCTATTTATTTATTTTAGTTTAGTTTCGTATATTTTAGTTTAATTTTAAGAACAAAGAATTACTCGTCATAATACGTCATGGTACCTACGTATATTGACAACACTACAGTTATAACCAGATTGTAACATATAATGTAGCATATCCGTTAATACAAATGTCTTCTTATTTAATTTTCTAACACTTTTGACTTCGCCGTATTCGGGTATAAAACTATATTTGTTTACTTAGCGCATGCAATTTTTCCAATAAAGTCAGCATGATTTTATCCGATTTTCTTAAAATTATATTACTGTCAATTTTCGCTGCTATAATTTTTTTTTCAGTTATATACATTTTAAGAAATTAAATATCACGTGTCTTAAACAGTGAAATAAAAACATCGTGGGGAAACCTGCATACCTGAAAATTTATTAATTTTTCTGCGTGTGTGAAGTCTACCAATCCGCATTAGGCCAGCGTGGTGGACTATTAGCCTAACCCCTCTCCGAGATGAAACTCGTGCTTGACAATGAGCCGAATATGTGTTGTTAATGATGATTAAAGATAAAAAAAGTTTAATTTTGAACAATTTAAAAACAGGTTAGGTACATAAACAAAATATGAAAACGGTGGTCCCATAAAAGTTATAAGCTGTGGTTGTGATAATGAATGATGATGATGATGAATGTTAAACTTTGTACCTACGAAAATTGTCAGCGTTACCAAGTATGTTAATACTTTCGCTGCGGCACTGATTTTCCTGTACTTTTCTCTGGTGCGGTACGAGGTCAATCGACCTCGTAACTCTTGAACACACTAGACATACGGGGTCAATTGACCTCGTACCGCAGCGAACTGTCCGGTCTAAAGAGCCAGCACAGTGCGCCTGTAGTACACTCGCGTCCATTTTGACGTGGCGATTTTTCCCCGGCCGCATGTTTCGTTTATTTGTCCGCACACACGCGAGCCGATCGCGCGATCGATCCGTCCGTCAGGGTGTGTGACTATCATTTTATAGCATTGTGCTGTGATGCACCCCCCACTGTATTTACATACATCAATACCATTGCTGATGCACTGTGCGCGAGTTATGTGACGTATACAACTAGCGACCCGCCCCGGCTTCGCACGAATGCTATGTAGATACTAATATTATTATTAATCTATACTCTGGTATCTACGCCTTCCGAATCGAGAGCAAAGGTCATATACACTGGCCTATTTCCTATTTTGGTTTTTATTATCAACCCATCAAAATGAATATATCTTATAGTATGTAGATGACACTTTGTTGTCCACTTCAATAAGTTTATAACAAAGACCAAAATAGTGAATTAGGTCCGTGGCATGCACCTATATGTATATATATTTCAGATAAGCATTATAAGTAATTAAATATCACGTGTCTCAACCAGCAACGAATAGGAATCAGCAGCATCGTGAGGAAGCCTGCATACTTGAAAATTTTCTTAATTCTCTGCGTGTGTGAAGTCTGCCAGTCCGCATCGGGCTAGCGTAGTGGACTAAATCCTTACCCCTTTCATTCTGAGAGGAGATTCGTGCTCAACAGTGAGCCGAATATGGGTGTTAATGATGATATGGCAGGACTGACAGACACAAGCAGTGAAGGTGAGTATTTGTGCGTCATATATGAACCACTTCCTTTATCAACCCATATTCGGCTCACTGCTGATTTCGAGTCTCCTCTCAGAATGAGAGGGTTTAGGCAAAATAGTCCACCACGCTGGCCCAATGCGGGTTGGCAGACTTCACACACGCAAAGAATTAAGAACATTCTCAGGTATGCAGGTTTCCTCGCGATGTTTTTCCGTCACCGTTTGAGACACGTGATATTTAATTTCTCAAAATGCACACAACTGAAAAGTTGGAGGTGCATGCCCCGGACCGGATTCGAACCCACATATTCCGGAATCGGAGGCAGTGGTTATATCCACTGAGCTATCACGGCTCTCTTGAACCACTTAATATGATAGAGAATGATGGTCTATGTTGCCCCCACTGTATTTACATACATCAAAACTATTGCTCATACGTTTTGCATGAGACAACAATAAACGTTCAAACTTTTTGTCTAATCAAACGTGTTTGTCAAACAAATTGACTGTATGAAGCATTAGTCAAATACTGCTTTGTGAAATAGTGAAGTTTGACAAGCAAGTTTGACGACAAGTTTGATCGTTAGCGGGGTGTCCTTAGTCCTTACACCCCTAATTCCAAGGCATTACAAGAAAATACTAAAAAATTATACTGACTGAGTATCAAACTCAGTCAGTATCATTTTTTGGTATTAAGATAATAATACATTTTGATTTGTTTTTCATTTTGATAGATTTTAAAACCAAAGTTTAAGTTTGCAACTTAAATTACCACGACAACGTTTTACGTAAACGTTAAAATAACGTAAAAACAAAAAGAAATTAATTTAATTGACGATCCGAAAATTAATCCAAAAAGTTTTACGAAAAAACGTAGTTCTTTTTTTTAAAGAATATTTGCTATATCTTTTATAATATGACCAATATTCCCATTCTCCTCTAGTCGGGAAAGACTGTGTACTAGGAGTGGGTACGACGGGGCGGGGATCGAACCACCACCCCTCGGTGATGAGTCCGACCGCTCTTAGCGTTGAGCTATTGAGGCTTTAACTTAATCCTTTACAATCCGGACATTGACACAACCACAGACAACACCCTCTTGGCAACACCATCAATCTCTCTACATCTTCGGCGAAGACAAACCCCCCCCTCCCCTCTCACTTGTATTACGTAACGTGACGTGGATTCGAACCAGAGACAGAGGTGTCAAGAATTTACGTGGCGAAATGAGAGAGGTTAGGCCATTAGTCCACTATGCTGGCCCAATGCGGATTGGCAGATTTCACACACGCAGAGAATTAAGAAAATTTT
Source organism: Bicyclus anynana (assembly GCF_947172395.1). Taxonomy (NCBI): domain Eukaryota; kingdom Metazoa; phylum Arthropoda; class Insecta; order Lepidoptera; family Nymphalidae; genus Bicyclus; species Bicyclus anynana. The sequence goes on along the minus strand of NC_069097.1, from coordinate 14,147,615 downwards.
CTGGTATGCCCTCAATTAAGAAAAGGTATTACCTCAAGATGTTTTCCTTCACCGTTTGAGACACGTGATATTTAATTTTTGAAAATGCACACAATTGCATGCCCCGGACAGGATTCGAACCCACACCCTCCGGAATCGGAGGCAGAGGTCACATCCACTGGGCTATCACGTATCTTTTTACCGATCTTTGGACCGATTTGAAAAACTCTTTCGCCAATAGAAAGCTACATTATCAATAAATAACATACGTTATATTTTATTGCCGCATTCCCACGGGAATTGGGACTACGCGGGTGAAATCGCGAGATTCAACTAGTGATTATTTTTTAATTAAATTAATAGGATGATTATAACTAAGTACCTATTTATTTAAGCCTTAATGGCTCCGCGGGTATAAGGCCGGCCTCAAAACTGAGAGGCCATGAGTTCGATTTCCACCAGTAGGACTATTGTAGTAAACGTTCCTAATACAGTCAGTGCGATTATTAGTAGAGAATATAGGTCATATTTTAAATATTTTTACGGCGAGTAAATCTGCGAGGCATAGCTAGTGTTGATGATTGGTAACGTCGACGTAACGTGCTCTTTGTAGCACGTAGAAGCACAAACATTTCAACTTTCAAAAATATCATTATGTCATCAATATCAGCCTGTTTTAGGAATATGAAGTTGAAACACACCATACTGCTCCAATTTTTAAGTTAGAGTTAACGGAAATTTGTTTACTGAAAATTTCATGAAAGAAAATAAAGCTCAGTATTTCGTAGCCCAACCCAGGAGTCGAACCTGAGACCTTATAATCTAAAGCCGCATAAGTTAACAACCAAATCAGACTACCTCGTTAAAAAAAAAACAAAAAAAAAATATTCTTACACCAACACAAGATTCGAACCGTGGACATAGACCAATGATCCCCGGAATAGACAATAGACCTACAACCAACAAGACTAGAGTCACTTGTAATTAATTAACCTAAAAACAAGACATCGGATCACTCTCATACGTGCTTCCGATCTGTAAATTAGCAATTAATGAATGCGCCAGGGAAGGGCGCCCCCATAGGGGGTGCTTTTTTGCAGCTATAGGTAGCCTGCGCTGGACGAGCTACAGGCTGGGTGAAGCTCTAGAGGATACGTCCGGAGATATATATTTTTCACTACTCTTGCTCAAAAACACTGTCATATTACCACTCCACAACAGGGCTAAACAAGCATTTCAGCCTCTAGGGGCTAAAGTAATTTTGTTTTTTTAATTTTTGTCTGTTACGAGTACTAGCCAAGTACTAGCCTACTATAAAACGGAGGAGGTTTTGTTCGAAAATAGAATCATCTTATTAGATAAAGCCCTGATTGTTATGAAAAGTAAATAAAAAACTTTAAATTGGAATGAAATGCAGCGTTCTTGTCTGTGGAATGCGTTCATTTTTTTATTGAATTTTTATTTTACTTAAATACCTTCCTAGGTAAAGTGGAGAAAACAACAACGAATGGATTCACTTACGAAAGGAGTTTCTTAAACTATTACCACATTTACCTCACATACTCATTATTCATCTTCACAGTAGTCGGAAATTATATTACCGGGTAAAAGCATCTCCCTTAATATCCAAAATTGTAGACTTTGAACATTTAATTTTTAATTAAAATAAATCATTGAATATTGAACTAAACTATTATTTTCTCTCAATCGTTGTGAAAAGCAGAGTGTAACACGTGGGGCTAAACCCATTATAAACTCGGTTTAGGTAAGAGATTTAATTTTTTTAAAGCATATTAATTTATTCGTAAATAAACTTAGAACGAGTTCATTTTGCTACTTAATGACAACTTAATTGCACTACTACTAAAACTAAAATTACTATTAAAATGAAGTTGTCTCTTATTTCTTACTAGACTATTAAGCTTAGTAAACCAAGTTGAGTCTTGATAGCCCAGTGGAATGACCACTGCCTTCGATTGAAAAGGCAGGTTCGAATCCGGTCCGGGGCATGCACCTCCAGCTTTTCAATTGTGCTTTTTAAGAAATTAATTATCACGTATCTCAAGCGGTGAAGGAAAAACATCGTGAGGAAACCTGCACACCAGAGAATTTTCTTAATTCTCTGCGTGTGTGAAGTCTACCAATCCGCATTGGGCCAGCGTGTACTGGCTTAACCCCTCTTATTCTGAGAGGAGACTCGTGCTCAACAGTGAGCCAAATATGGTTTATTAATGATGATGAGGAAGTAAACCGTAGTAAACAATTTTACCCTAAAAACTTAAATTAATATTAAAGTGTTTTTAACTTTTCATGTTGAAAAAACATATTTACGGAAAACAAAATATGACGTCACACAATTAATAAAAGGAATATGATGACGAAGGTTCGTACAGGTTTCTTGGTTACTATTCCGGATTCCTTACCAACTGGAATGGCTTATTATATATTATTTTTATTTGTACTATAACTTAATTATTATTTAATGGGTGTTGTTAAAAATCAAACCACAGAGAAATATAAAATGCATGCCAGTGATGAAAGGGCCTCAATTTATATAAACTGAAAGATCGTCAGCTTATGCACTATGCTCTTGCTATAGGTAAGCATGATATGGAACTATACAACATGGACCGTGGTGGTATTGGGAGGTAGCAGGTTTCAAGGGACCAGGGCCTGAATTATCCAAGCGTACACAGGAAGTAAAAGAAAATTTAATGATTTTAACCATTGTAATAAGTTTATAAAATCTCTTGAGTTTATAGCCGGCTCTTCTTGTATCTTGCACATGGCTAGTTACCACCTTACCAAAACAAAGACGTACCACCAAGCGATTAAACGTTCCCATATGTTGCCACGTAGAAATTGTCAGAGATATGGGGGGAATAGACCTGTACCTATTTCATGTAAGCTCGCTTATACTGCCCCCCTAGCCAAGTGGGCACGTCGATTCTCTTTCTACGAGACTAGAAAAATGTATGGGAATGACAGATCTTGATTACGTTACCTGTCGATAGCAAATGTCATTCCCATACATCTTTCTAGTTTACGAAGCGTTAGCGATCGTAGAAAGAGAATCGACGTGCCACTTGGCTAGGGGGCTGAATCGTCGTCAAGGACTAGCATGTAAAAAAAATATTGAAAATTTCGGATATCTCCAAACTCATCGCAGTACAACGATGCATTTGCGTCCGTCATTTTCAGCTTTTTTCGCAGCGAGCCCGCAGCACTCGTTTTTCTCATCCCCCTCACCCTGCACCCTCGCCCCGCACCCCGATAGCGCCGTGCGCGGAATTTGATTAATGCAATGTTCACGATAATTATTCCTGTTACTATTTTTTGACAGGATAAAGTTTTTTCGCTCAACGTTGATTTTTGTGTAGCGTTTTTTTGGACGTGCGCACGTTGCAACGCGTGTACGTAATAACCGTAGTTTTTTGTTTTATTCAGTATATGCAAAAGTGCGTTTTGTGGTATTTTTTTAGGGGCAATTTGCGTTGGTACCGCTGGACAACTATTGACGGACTGCAAAGTAACTTGCAGCGGAACGAGTGCCGAAATGTCATTTTTCCAACTAAGTTATATTTTTTTTAATTTATGAAATATTTAGCAGTTTAGGAGAGCCGTGGTAGCCCAGTGGATATGACCTCACTCCGAATCCTGGTGTGGGTTCGAATCCGGTCCGGGGCATGCACCTCCAACTTTTCAGTTGTGTGCATTTTAAGAAATTAAAGATCACGTGTCTCAAACGGTGAAGGTGCATACCAGAGAATTTTCTCAATTCTCTGCGTGTGTGAAGTCTGCCAATCCGCATTGGGCCAGCGTGGTGGACTATCGGCCTAAACCCTCTCATTCTGAGAGGAGACTCGAGCTCAGCAGTGAGCCGAATATGGGTTGATAATGATGATGATGAAGATGTTTAGATTGCTTTCTACACACAAAAGGTACATATTATTATAAATTAATATTATCTTCACTGTTATTACACAGAGAAAAGATTTTTTGTTAGTTTGTTTGTTTGTAGCGATTTTTCTGCGATAACAGCAGAGGGGCTGGTATACAACTGACGCACTGACGTAGATCAATGGAAATCTACTATTAAAATCTAAGTCAGGATTTTTGGGAATTTCAAACACCGATTAAAGAATAAAAGGTAGATAGAGCGCACGGCTCACGACGGTATCGTTTCAAATACAAAATTCAAAAACTAATATATTCTCGAGTCAGTACGACACGAAGCGCATCAGTAATTTTTAATATTATTCAAGAAAAATGGCATCTGGGGTTTTTAAATCTATCTATATCTATACTATACACATTCTATATCTATACTATACACTTTCTTAAATGTGTAAATTATTGTTTTTATGTTAATGCTGTTTGTTTCCTAAATAAATGAAAAAAAAAATACTAACATATAAAGCGGAAGAGTTTGTTTGTTTGTTTGTTTGATTGAACGCGCTAATCTCAGGAACTACTGGTCCGATTTGAAAAATTCCTTCAGTGTTAGATAGCCCATTTATCGAGAAAGGCTTTAGGCTATATTATATTCCCGTATGCCAACGATAACCACGCGGGTAAAACCGCGCGGCGTCAACTAGTATTTTATAAAGTGTTAACTAAAACTAAAGAAATAAGGAGTATTTTTTTATTGGTAATGATTGATTATTTTGTTAACCCCCGACGAGGGGTGTTATAAGTTTGACGTATCTGACTGTCTGTATGTCTGTCAGTCTGTCTGGCACCATAGCTCCCGAACAGATGAAGTGATTTCAGTTTAGTTTTTTTTTTGTGTCAAAAGTGACTTACGGGCGAGTGTTCTTAGACATATTTAATGAAAATCGGTTGAGCCGTTTAAAAGTTGTGGGGGTTGAAATTGGGGAAGAACAACCGAATGTCTGCAAATATACTCCAGTGGGGTCTCAAATGAAAGCGAATATTGACGACTTGATTGAGAATGTAATTAATAATTTCATGACATTCGGGGGTCTTGAAATTTTTAAATTGTACACGTTATTAATTTACCTGATTGTAGTTAGTTTTAAATTTTGAAATACAAATTATGAAAGTTTGTCGGATGTCAAGATGTTTTTTATGGGTTTCGCCGGCTTCACCACACTGCTTGTAAAGACACATTCTGAATCATTCTTTATTCTGTGATTTCAACAAGGGGGACACTCAAATTGGTATTTTATATAGAAACCTTTACGAATTACATACAAAGTTCTAAATTCTATAGCATAGGACGTAGGAATTTTAAACTCGCGCCTATTTGTCATCTCCTGTACCCTTACTAACTATTATAAACGCTAATATTAATTAATTTGTGTAACAACAAAAAAAAACTGATAAAAACTATGAATCCTGCCTGAGCTCTTAAAAACTTTGAATATATATAAGTTCTTCCAAATAAGATCCTTCCTTTCCTTATGTAAATAAATAAATATTCTCTGGCGTAGATCACTAATTTAGCAACATTAGTTAACTTTTTAAATTTACCTCTTTGATTAATTATAATTAAAATTGTTAATTACTTAATTATGTAATTATGAAATGACTACAACAATAAGGTGCAACAAACTGCAAGTACCAGGGTAGCATAGCGCATCAGGAGCGGTAAGATTGATGCGATGCCAGTGATGGATGAGCCCGCCTTCGCTGTAAGAGATGGCGGCTAAGTTTCCATCTGTATTTAAGCGTTGACTATCTATTTAATTGAGTAAATTTTAGGAAAAAACGTCAAATAATTGTTGCTAAAATAAAAACATTGTTGGAGTGGCGTAAATGTATGAAAATTGATTTTTTTTAATTTATTTTTTATATACGTATCTATATGGAAGCAATACGTATTCTGTGGTTGTAGTAGCCTTAAAAAAACTTTAAAGTATGTATGTATATCTTACAAGTACAAAACTCAAAGTAGTAAACATCACAAGTCTGTGATGCTATTGATGTAAGTTGATGTATGCTTTTTGTATAATTAATTAATATTTCATATAAATATGTGTAAATTACCTATGTTAAGAGAGAGAGAGCTGTGATAGCCCAGTGGATATGACCTCTGCCTCCGTTTCCGGAGGGTGTGGGTTCGAATTCGGTCCGGGGCATGCACCTCCAACTTTTCAGTTGTGTGCATTTTAAGAAATTAAATATCACGTGTCTCAAACGGTGAAGGAAAACATCGTGAGGAAACCTGCACACCAGAAAATTTCTTAATTCTCTGCGTGTGTGAAGTCTGCCAATCCGCATTGGGCCAGCGTGGTGGACTATTGGCCGAAAGCCCTCTCATTCTGAGAGGAGACTCGAGCTCAGCAGTGAGCCGTATATGGGTTGATAACGACGACGACCTATGTAAACCTAATCATATTGCGAATTCTCATTGTTTTAATGTATTACGTAGGTAGGTAGGTATGTCACATTTACCTGCAGATGTGAGTCTAAGGTTACTTCTTTAGTAGTACTTACTAGTTCTTTAGTAGACTATAAAACTACTGGTCTGAGTACCGATTTGAAAAATTATTTCAGTGTTAGATAGCCCATTTATCGAGGAAGACTTTAGACTATACATTATCCCAGTATTCCTACGGGAACGAGAACCACGTAGGTAAAAGCGCGGCGTCAGCTAATATAATGATAAGTTATGAGAATGATGATGATTAAGTACTATAAGAATGATGATGATTAAGTACAACCATTGAATTTTGATGAAACATTTTCGACGTTCTCTGCCTTATTATTGGAAGTTGCTTGTCAATGTCCACCCGCAATGTCTGTGTCGGCGTTCATCTCTTGGACTATAAACGTGCTGGTTCTGCGGTTTAAAATGCATTGTTTTCGCTGGAAGCTAAACGACTGTATAATCGTTCGAGAAACTAATTAAAATCACTCCCAATGAATACTGCAGTGACTTTGATGTTTTGTTTATTACTTATGGCAATTTTGATATAAATACGAGTAGCTACATGAAACAGTTTTAAGAAAACTTTAAGAATATTAAACAATATTTAAAGTAAATATCAGCCTATTTTTACGGCTCACCTCAGACCTACCTCAATGTAGGAGAGGGGATATTGATCATAGATCCACCACGCTCTCCAAATGCGGGTTGGTGAATGTAGAATGACCATGTTTGATTATATAACCTATCCCTATCGAATGTTAATGAATGATTATGACCGGAACAGACGGCTGAAGGTGCTCTTCCAAGGCACGAGGATTTAACCCTTCCCGTGACGCTAACATGCGACCAAATGAAGAGAAAATAGACAAAACGTCATCCAATAGCGGCGGAGTTGTCCCAGCCCCATCTCTTTCGTACCAACGCAATGAAAGAGATAGCGTTATTTCCGGTTGACCTGCCATTGGTTGAATTTGATCTATTTTTCGTCACGAGATTATCTCATTGGTCCCATGTTAGCGCCACACGGTTAGAATAATTATTGAAAGTTCCTTAAAAAAATGAAATGTACATAGCCCGACCCGACTCGAACACAGGAGAGATTAGTTGATTGTTTGTTTGTATTGAGCTCTGAAACTACTGCACCGATTTGAAAAAATCTTTCACCAATGGTAAGCTACACTATCATATGAATTCCCAGCTAGGCCGATTGAGGTTTTCTTAATTGGCCCAGGTCTGGCTGGTGGGAGGCTTCGGCCGTGGCTAGTTACCTACCGACAAAGACGTTCCGTTACGATGTGGTGTAGAAACCGTGTGTGGATTTTCATACTCCTCCAAACAAGTTAGCCCGCTTGTGTCTTAGATTAAATCATCAATTTCCATCAGGTGAGATTGTAGTCCAGGGCTAACTTGTAAAGAATAAAAGAATAGGCTATATTTTATCCCCCATATTCCCAAGGGAAGTGGGTGAAATTGTGTGTTTTCCTAGTTTATAATATTAGCAATAGCCGCTCGAGCTAACGCGTAAATCTCTTCGTCACTAAGACATGTTCCAAGCGCAAGTATGGCTTTCCTCATTAGAAATTTCCCTTAGTTTTCAGTTTTTCCACCCCCGCGCAAACACTTATCGCTTTTCTTAGGTTTTAAAAGGCGACCTAGATGTTTTATAACGACCTAGAACGTTAACAAGTACACGCGGCGGCGTATTAAAGTTTTTAATATTATCTATATTGCTTTTTTAATATTTTTTCTTTTTTCTTTTTACCATTGACTTTATAAGCTATCACGTTCAGACAAATATTTTATACTGTTAGACATGTTATGTGCCTACAAAATCACCGCAAAAAGTAATCCAAATTTAACTTCTGCACCTAGCGCACACACGCACAATTTTGTATTTAATTACATTATATATTTATGAATAAATAGTTTTTACACTTCCTGAACACACAACTCGACATTGTGGTCAAAATTTACTTATTATTTGTTTAAATAACTTTCGTTGTTTACTATGTGACTAAATGAAATTAAGACAATTAGCCGCTTTTTTTCGCCTCAGTTTCGACCCGCTAGTGACATATCTAATAGTATAAAATCTTCGTATTATCCGAGACAGCAGGCTAATTCACTATCTTTGGCGTATGCTAGTTGACATATAGGTACGAAATTGAGATTCCATGTAACAAATGTCATCCGGTGCTTACTGGTGGATATCACACTGTAAGTAAATGACATTTTGACAAAAGATTTGATGTCTATTTTAATAAGTTGATAATAAAGACCAAAATAGTGAATTAACGTGCTTTACGAGGCACGGGGGATGTTGGTAATAAAATTAACATCAGATTGTGATCGTGACTTAAAAATAATAATCACCCCTAAATATTTTACCCGCATTCTCATTAAAGAATGTTTGCTATAACTTTGTAAACATGACCAATATTCCCCTTCTCCTCCAGTTAGTCGGGAAAGACTGTGTTAAGAGTAGGTACGACCATAATGCAGTGGGCGGGGATCGAACCCACGACCTCTCGGTGTTGAGTCAGGCCTTTTTACCGTTGAGCTATTGAAACTTCTAACGAAGCAGCATTGTTGGTGTAAGCACCATATAAGAATATAGATCGTTAAATATAATAAATGAATCAAAATTTGTAGCTAACTGTACGTAATTTAAGCCAGTAAAAATTTTAGAAATGTAAAACTGAAAGGGTTTTGAAACCTTATACTCATATGTAGGTATAATGCTAAGACGATGCTTAACCTAAAATTGTAGGTTTTCTTATAAATATTTAACTTTAATTAGTGTAATTATTATCTGGAAATTGAACCGAAGATTGAAATTCAAGATTTAGGTGTAGTACATACCTACCATCATGGATGACCTTAGTACCATGCTGAACCACCTCAGCAGAGCTTCTCAACGTGTGGGCCTAAAAATGAACATGAGTAAGACGTGGGGTCTCAAATGAAAGCCTACTGAAAGAGAATTTTGATGACTTGATCGATAGTGTAATTAATAATTTCATGACCTTCAGGGGTTTTAAAATTTTTCAATTTTATGTTATAAGTAGGTAATGTTACTAAATTTTAAAACAGTACATATTTTTATTCTTTTTACAAGTTAGGCCTTGACTACAATCTCACCTGATGGTAAGTGATGATGCAGTCTAAGATGGAAGCGGGCTAACTTGTTAGGAGAAGGTTGAAAATCCACACCACTTTCGGTTTCTACACGACATCGTACCGGAACGCTAAATCGCTTGGCGGTACGTCTTTGCCGGTAGGGTGGTAACTAGCCACGGCCAAAGCCTCCCACCAGCCAGACCTGGACAAATTAAGAAAATCTCAATCGGCCCAGCCGGGGATCGAACCCAGGACCTCCGTCTTGTATATCACCGCGCATACCACTGCGCCACGGAGGCCGTCAAAATACATACATAAAATATATATGTACTGTTTTAAGATAAATTTTAACCTTATTACCTCATACTTAATTATCCACGGCCTACCCACATCTTCGGCTGTCCGAAAATTCAAATTTCGAATAGGAAAAAATTATGAATATCTTAGCGGGGGTATTCTACACTCGAATCATTTGGAATCGGTCGCGAACCGACCACGCAACCGGTCGGACGGCTTTTTGTGAGATTCCACCCTCATCTGAAGACCTGGCTTCATCTCAACAACACAAACAAAAACCAACCTTAAATCACTTTACTTTAGAGTCTAATTTCCAATGAGAGAATTTCGTTTTGACAGCCACAACCTGCGAAGAAGGATAATGTTAGGATGGATAAGTGTTATTGGATTTTGTGTTCAGTGGTAATGTAATTATGATTGTTTTTTGTGTGAATTGAGTCAAATGAATAACTCCTTTGATTTTTATCGTTCACTTGACCCGTCATGTCGAATGTCCTGGGAATGCTTGGATGGCGATTAATAATAATAATAGTTATTCGGGATCATAACTATATACCTGTGCATTTTGGTTTTAAACCCCATTGGCTCAGTGGTGTAAGTGCAAGAGGTCCTACGTTCGATTAACAGCGTTTGAAAAAAAACTTTAAATTTAATTATTTTTACATTCAGGTAAATTTTTGTATTCGTTGTCAACCCATATTCGCCTCACTGCTGAGATCAAGTCTCCTCTCAGAATATGAGGTTAGGCCAATAGTCCACCAAGCTAGCCCAATGCGGATTGACAGACTTCACACACGCATATAATTAAAAAAATTCTCAGGTATGCAGGTTTCCTCACGATGTTTTTCCTTCACCGTTTGAGACACGTTATATTTAAATTCTTAAAATGCACACAACTGAAAAGTTGGAGGTGCATGCCCCGGATCGGATTCGAAGCCACACCCTCCAAAATCCGAGGCAGAGGTCATATCCACTGGGCTAAAAAAAACCTACAACAAAATACACTATATATAATTTAAGTAAACACAAAATTGGCCATGTGTGCGCTCAGTGCGCACTGCGCGTAAATTCCGATTAGTTTTTGCGGTGATTATGTAGGCACATAACATATCTAATAGTATAAAATTTTCACACACATTGCATAAACGAAAATATGTTGAAAAACGTTGTAGAGACTCACTATTTGAGTGGTACACCGAAATACATAATAACCCTGCAGATTTGTGTACAGAAAGACAGTGGCGCAGTGGTATGCGCGGTGGATTTACTAGACGGAGGGTTCGATCTCCGGCTGGGTCGATTGAGGTTTTCTTAATTGGTACAGGTCTGGCTGGTGGGAGGCTTCGGCCGTGGCTAGTTACCACCCTACTGACAAAGGCGTACCGCCAAGCGATTTAGCGTTCCGGTACGATGTCGTGTAGAAACCGAAATAGGTGTGGATTTACATCCTCATCCTAAAAAATTAGCCCGTTTCCATCTTAGATTGCATCATCACTTACCATCAGGTGAGATTGTAGTAAAGAATAAAAAAAAACAGTGCAGCAGCAAAACCTACAATAATGTGGTAAAGTGCACTTTGCAAGCTAGACTTACGCAAGAACGGGTTCCATATCCGCGCGACGCTGGGTTGAACGGAGTACCTCGCTATTGACCTGACGAAGGTCGCACGCTCGACCTAGCGAAGTCTGTGGCCAATTTACCAATATATCCATGCCTATATTAGCGTGTACAGGGATTTTAATTTTTAACCCATATTACCCCACCCAAAATTAACCCATAATCGAGTCACTGTTGAGCACGAATATCCTCTCTGAATGAAAGTTGCTGATTGACAGACTTTACACATGTAGAGAATTAAGAAAACTCTCAGGTTTCCTCACGATTTTTCCTTCACCGTTTGAGATACGTCATATTTAATTTCTTAAAACGAAATTAATAAATACATGGAACTCGCTTTTAGGATTCCGTAGTCCACAAGGAACCCTTATAGTTTCGCCATGTCCGTCTAATTTTCCAAAGTCGTAAAATAAAATCTCGGAATTTTTTTTTTCCTTTTTCAGCAGGATGAGCGAGCGATATGAAATACGCCAGGACGAGACGAAGATTAACAAATTTTATTTATTGCAAAAAAAACTAATAAATAACAGACGAAGGTAAATATTCTAACAGATTGTAGACCATTATACGACACTATTTCGAATCTATTCTAGTCTGATCTAGTCTGAATGCAAATTAGACATGTAACCGGACTATCGGAGTCAGCTAATCATGCATGTAATGTCCGGCCGGCGGTCGGTCGGGTCGTGTTGTGGCAGGTCGCGCACAAGGTGACGCGCGAGTCGCTCTACGACTTAAATTAGGAACTTAGCATTCTAGAGGTTTTATTTATTCCTAATTTGAATGTGTCTATTTTGTCATTGGTATTATTTTTGGATTCAATCAATATTTTCATCATCATTATCCAGGGCCAGGCCTTTATAGCTTTTTTATTCTTCACTAGCGGACTTCGTCCGCGTGAAACTCGATGTAAACTTTCAACTACCCCTATCCTACCCCTACCCTACCCCTAGCCTACCCCTAGCCTACCCCTAGCCTACCCTTACCCCTACCCTACTCCTACCTACCCCTACCCTACTTTTCTGGTTGATTTTTTACAACTTGTGTCCGAAAAACCCAAATATCTTACGGAACCCTATTTTTTTTCAAAATAAAATTTAGCCTATGTTACTTGTGGATAATATAGCTTTCGAATAGTGAAAGAATTTTTAAAATCGGTCCAGTAGTTCTTGAGCCTATTCATTACAATCAAACAAACAAACAAACAAACATACAAACGAAGTTTTCCTCTTTATAATATTAGTATAGACAAGTTAGCTCTTGACTACAATCTCACCTGATGGAAAGTGATGATCCAGTCTAAAATGGAAGCGGGCTAACTTGTTAGGAGGATGAAAATCCACACACCTTTCGGTTTCTACACGACATCGTACCGGAACGCTAAATTGCTTGGCGGTACGTCTTTATCTGTAGGGTGGTAACTAGCCACGGCCGAAGCCTCTCACCACCAGACCTGGACCAATTAAGAAAACCTCAATCGGCCCAGTCGGGGATCGAGCCCAGGACCTCCGTCTTGTAAATCAACCGCGCTTACCACTGCGCCACGGAGGTCGTCAACAAAAACTCTGGAACTACAAAGCCGATTTGAAAAATTTTTTCACTGTTGGGATCCTACACTATCCGCGAATGCTGTAGGCTGTATTTTATCCCCGTATTCCTACGGGAACGGGAACCACGCGGGTGAAACCACGCGTCGTCTGCTAGTAATCAATATTTTCATCATCATTATTTGCTTGTTTTTAACGGCCCACGCCAGGTCTCCCTCTATAAAGGAGAGGGGATATGGAACTTGGACCCACCACGCTGCTCTAATGCGGATTGGCGGGCTTAGTGATAATATTAAATTCACGACTACTATTAGATATTACTATAGATTATTATTTAATTGAATAATACTTGTAATGTAACGTCTTAATTTTAAAAAGTAACACTAATGGGAATTCACTGGCTCCCAAGATAAGGATCTACTCTATTATTGTATTAGAAATTTGTTACTGTGTGATAAATAAATATATTTTTTTTATTTTATTAAATGGAAGGCACTAGAGGCAAGTAAGCAGGTACTGTAAACGTTGTAGTGAAACCAGACGGCGGCTTTTGGAGATCTACATACATTAGCGGACTGCAGTGCGCGTCGGTACACTGCCTGACAAAAATAGTTGCCCACCGAATATATGTCATATTATGTCATTTTGTTCTTATTTACAAGCTATGAAACAATAACAAACTGAAATCCCATTTAAAGATTTGTAATACTGTAATAATAAAATAACCCTCCACCTTAATTGATTATTGTTATAATCAATTTAATAATGTAATATTAATAAACTTGTTACAATCAATGTATTCATGAATACAGTAATTGTACCAAGTATCAAGAATAATTATGTTTTTTCTTTTGTTTTTAATCTTTTAGTCGTTTCTTTTAAATAGGTTTGTTTTTCAAGCAGTTTTCAACAGTAGTTCTAGTCTCTGTTCAGAGTTTCTGTTCATGAGTCATACGTATTTAAATAAGCAATTTCACAGCTCATTTTGTGATACAACCTAGTTGAATTATGGGTGGGTTCCATGTCTTGTCTTTTTCGTAGAATAAAGTCAAGCCTGTTTGTTAATTTCACTTTGCTGCAATAGTATATTCTTGTAATATTGTATAAAATATTATCTTTTACTCGAAAGTCATTTAATATTATGATTATAAATATATAGTGGTCTTAATTATTGGAAACGAATTAGCTAAAACCTAAATTTGCATTAAGTATTAAAATATTTCAACATACTGCCAAATTTTGTGTCTCGTGGTGTAATAATCCATCACAAACTTTTCCCATGCATCCTACGAAGACTGATGACGTAACTTGCAAGTTTCGAGAACGTACAAAAACTTAACCACAAATATATTGGTACTATCAACTACTGGGGATAGCTAAGGGAGTAACCACATTCATCCGTGATCGTTCGCGTTTCGCTGATGTATACATTAAATGAGATATTATTTTCAGCGTGCATTATTGTAAGTTTGTGAAAGGTCATTATAACATACTAACCACGCTTCAAACGCTTCTATCTATGAAATGATTAAGATTTTTTTGTGCAAAGAAGAAGAACGTGAATTTTTCCAGACCTATAACTTATAAGGTGAGGAAAGTCGTGTACGTGGGGCATAGTCTATGGTAAAAGAGATACGAACAATAAAAATCTGTTGTCTGTAAAATCGGTTAATTGACGATAGTTGAACGTGACAACGTCATGAGAAAATACTGTTGGAATGGTTCCATTTTTTAAAAGAAAATGTTCGTTTTCTAAAATACTGTTTAATAATCTATATAGACCAGAATGTACTTTATTTCTTGTAAAAAAAGTTGGCAACCCTAGAGCGAGGGAACGACGATTGACGTCATCTTTTTCGAGTGTGCAGCCGGCTCCATCAAATTATAAGACGTTGTCACGTCAAAAAAAATCATAATATCCGAGAATGGACTGAATATATGAGTGCCGCAAAGTTCTTTCGCCTCGCCAAAGAATATATAAAGGTATCCTTCGAAGCTGAACTCAAAGAAGAAGAAGAGGAAAATTGTACTCACAAGTTCCCCTCATTGAAGCACCATGGATCAAAGCTACAAACTCTCTCTCACAAGGATAGCTCTACTGTCGACCATTAAAAATTTGTTTATAACAATGGACAGTTGCACGCACGACATTTTTAACCGACTTCAAAAAAAAGGAGGAGGTTTCTCAATTCGACCGTATATAGTTTTACTGAGCTGAACTTTTATAACAGCATTGAACTTTGTTAGCACGCATGTGGTAAACACACTTGTCTTCATTTTAACCGCGAAATCTGAATAGACACGAGCTTTTGAATATGTTTACGCATATTCAAAGAGAACATCCATGTTATATAAACAGAGGTTGAATAGAGCCGAATAAATGTAGTTACTCCCTGTAGGTGACTTGTGAAAATATCTTAACTTTAAAAAATATTTTCTTTGAAATAAATACTCACGAAATAAAAGGATAAACAGATTTAATTTTTGTACTTGGTTTATATTTACAAATACAATTAAGTGAATTAATTAAAAAGTGCTGATTTTTTTTAGCTCCATTGGCATGATACCTCTTGTGCAAACGCCATGAATTTAAATCTATTTACTTAATCGAACCTTTGTAGCATTTGCAGTAAATCAGATTGCAGGGCAAACCTACTCGCGGTGCTATTCTAAACGCTTTGTTCGTCGTCGAATTCATCATCGAATACAATAAGATATTTCACCTCTTTTAAGTTTCTCTCATTTATTTATTTTTTCTTTATTTTAAAATTATTAACAATGTTACAAATACAAAATACTATTAAAAATTAAAAAAAAAAAAATTAACCCTCCTGTTCCGGGACATTTGAGTGGCCACCCAAGCAACCAGTGTTCAGGGTTTCAGAGTGAGTGATCACTGCCTTCTGTATCCGACTCTTGATCCAACAGTTAAGCGAAAGCTTCTTATGGTGTATGTATTAGACCATTGACTGAAACAAATATCGGACCAATAACATTCCACATGGCAGTAATCTCGTGAACTATTAAGTATTTTATGTATTATTATTTAATCATAAAGTGGTAGGTAACTATCTTAGTCTTCCAATCCCCATTGGGCCAGCGTGGTGGACTATTGGCCTAACCCCTCTCATTCTGAGAGGAGACTCGAGCTCAGCATTGAGCCGAATATGATTTGATAACGAACGAAAGTGGTAAGTAACTATACCCAGGATATAAAGATGCTATTGACTAAGTACTACAAAATCTACTAAAATATTATTAAATTGGCCAGTGCAATTAAAATGCATTTTATTTTTATTTTATTTTTCTTAAAACAGGCCTAGATAACATTATGCTTAAGAATTAAATCGCATAGCGCGTCCTTGAGTAAACACGACGATGCATTTGTAAGAGGATATTATTGTAATTACAAATTAATTATATACCTACAACTAATATTATATACTAAAATTATCTTATTAATACATTTTTGTAGATTATTTCTCATGTATAGATAAAATAGTTGAAACATAAAATACAATACATTACACACATACTACATAAAATAGTTGAAAACAAAGTAAACATTAAAAAATATATATATTTAAATAAATGGCAACAGTTATGAATAGGTACGATACGGATACAAATTTAAAAATTACTCGAAATGTTATAATACTTCGTATGTTTAATTACTGTTGATTCATGTTAAGCTCCGAAACTAATAAGCAAACTTTAGTGCACTTTATGCAAACACACACAATACACATCTATTTATGTAATTACGTAGGAGAAAAGAAGTGAACCTAGTGTTTAGTTTGTATAATTAGGTAACAATTATTTAGTTTATCTATCAAAATATTAATATTAGATTAGCTCGTCGTTGCGTCAGCGTTGACATCGTGGTTGTGCACAATTTTGAATAGCGATGCAGTATGAGCATAAATAAATTGGTGAGGGCTCATCGCGAATTCAATCGGACTTCATTTGCTCTGTTTGCGGAAGCCAATCAATTGACGAAAAAAATTACCGAACGTCAAGCGTGAACTACTGTTAACAGGTTCCGTAGCTTCCTCGCCAACTGAAAAAAAGATTGTTTGTCAACATACAAATTACTTTTGTATGTTGAAAAATAAAATAAAAGATTCCCACGCTTTTTACAAAAAAAAATTGTAATGAATAACTTTACAGAGTAGGTACGCTTATTTCTATATTACTGAAAATTATTTTCTACTTTAAATTATTTGTTTTTAATTTTTTTTTTTTCACCAAATTCATATTAAAAACGCGACTTCGTCCGGCAGGACCATAGAGCAGATAAGGTGCTACAGCTAAACGAGGACATCTTCACCACAAAGTGAATGGGTAGAATTTCCAAACTTCTTGGAAAGGAAAGTAATTTATGGTATAGTATAATTTACGTGAGTATAATTGGGAAGAAAGTTTATCAAAATCTTCCAAAAATAGGAATGTGTGTGGTTTGAATTTGCCATGGAATGTGATTTGTTTTTTATTAAATTTTCAAAATTGAAAATTTTCACACAATCTTTCATCCCCAATTTAACCTATTTAGTGGAAATTTCACATTGATGCTTAACATTTCAAGAGCGGAAAGGATTTTCTCATCCTCTTTTAATAGGATATTTTAAATGGCTGAAAATCATGTACAAAGATTTCGCTCCATATACGACATAGGTTGATAGAAAGATACAAATGAAACAATTAAATGCGTGTTAAAAATAAATACTATCAAAATTTCTCTACGGAACCCTCCTCAGTACCGCATTGCGCTTAATCGGCAAAATCAACACGACGCCGATTTCCAATCGACACAACTATACAACTAGCTATTATACAGCGTATGTCTATACAGTCACCCCTAGAGCTTACAATCCGCAAGTCCTGTCATCAGGGGTAGCCTGCTAGAGATTGTATATAGCAATAAGGCCGCCTATGCATGCTAATTTTTAGTTTCAATTATTATTTTTTATTAGTTAATTTGTTCAGTACTTTGTGAGCAATGAAGTATGTTTAATATTATAAAGTTGAAGAGTTTGTTTGTTTGTTTGAACGCACTAATTTCGGGTTCGAATTGAAAAATTGTTTTAGTGTTGAATAACCCTTTAATTGAAAAAGACTATAGGCTATAATTACCTGCATGACCCAGTGGTCTGCCTAAATGACTTTACACATCAGATTATGAGGCTATACAAATACTAAATTATTTTTTGTTCAGTTCAATAATTGTTTATTTACTGAGAACACATACATTCAAATGTATTCGGCCATTTCTGGCAAACAATTTATATTTATTTTATCCAATAGCAAATCTGAATATATAAAACTCAAAGGTGACTGACTGACATAGTGATTACTTTATTTAGCCCAAACCACTGGACGGATCGGGCTGAAATTTGGCATATAGGTAGATGTTATGATGTAGGCACTCGCTAACAAAGGATTATGATCAATTCTACCCCCTCTCTAAAGGGGATAATATAGGGGATGAAAGTTTGTATGAAATTTTGTCAATTTTAAACCGATTTGGCTGAAATTTAGAATGGAAATAGATTTTACTCTGTTTTAACATATAGGCTGCTTTTCATCCCAAAAAATCTACGGTTCTCGAGGGATTTGTGAAAAACTAAATTTCTCGCGGACAAAGACGCGGGCGTCCGCTGGTAATCAAATAAAATTAAATTTAAAAAGACTAACAGGTCTGTGTAGGTTGGTGTTAGTTACGAACGAAATTTCCCACAAGATTCTCCACCTCCATGCTTAGTATTGTATAAGCCAACCCAAGATTTGAACCCAGGGCCTCGTAATCCTAAGCCACATAAGCTCACCACTATAATCAACGAGCGAAGTAATTATAATATAATAATATGAAATGTTGATAAACAAAAAACAAGTCCCCGCGATGTCCATTCGCGGAGGCTACGAATAATCTCAATATGACGCACTAGTCGCACCGGAGCGGAGTCACCAAACTCATAGCGAGTTGTAAATATCACAGGGATTGCCAACTGTTTGAACTTGAGGCAATTACTACTTGCTCCAATCGAATAAATATATTTTTCACAAAACTTTTTTTTTTTTCAAAAACACTGTCATATTACCACTCCACAGCGGGGCTAAACAAGCATTTCAGCCTCTAGGGGCTAAACTAATTTTGTTTTTTTTAATTTTTGTCTGTTACGAGTACTAGCCAAGTACTAGCCTACTATAAAACGGAGGAGGTTTTATTCGAAAATAGAATCATCTTATTAGATAAAGCCCTGATTGTTTTGAAAAATAAATAAAAAACTTTAAATTGGAATGAAATGCAGCGTTCTTGTCTGTGGAATGCGTTCATTTTTTTATTTAATTTTTATTGAGTTGCGAAAAGAGCGAGATTTGAAGACATGGGACATCCTTTACGGTGTAATACCTTTGCCTTTTTCTCATGTGAAAAAAATAAAATTAAATAAAGTGAATAATACACACTTGATTTTTTTTCAGAAAATAATTGTAAATATGTGACCGTAACTTACATATTTTTCAACAATAAATGTTATTGTTGTCTTCATCTACTGAGAATGGTGATCCTAATTTGGAGATGGATGAAATTTTCAATCTGTTACCATCAAAGTCCAGACGCATTTACTTTTTTATTTAGAGTGTAAATATCACAGGGATTGCCAACTGTTTAATTTTTCTTTCTTTCTTTATCCAATGGTCTTCAAGCAGGATTACAAGTATAACTTTGTATACTTACTCGTAGTAGCTTTTGCGTCGAAATAGAAAGTAGGAGGTCTATAGTATCAGTAGTAACACGATACATATTCATTAGCCACGGAACGAAAGATCAACGCCGGTCATAAGGACGCAACAAGGTCGATGCAAATCTATGCGTTGCATCCCGAGCGATCTGTGGACATTCTGTACACATAAGTATAGAATAGTACCTAGAACAGTAGTTAGTAGGAGTAGAAAAAATGGATGTCCTCCGTGGCGCTGTGGTATGTGCGCTGGATTTACAAGACGGAGGTCCTGGGTTCGATCCCCGGCTGGGCAAATTGAACCTTTCTTAATTGAATGTATAATAATTTATTTATTTTGCTATCATCCGCAAAAACGCCGACCAAATACTCTACATCTATACCATAATAATAAACATCTCCTGAAGATGCTCCGGTTTCGGGGTGAAACGTACATATAGAGTATTTTGTCGGACCTGGGTGTCGCATGGGTTCGTCGGCTTTTCGCGGACGATAGCAAGATAAATAAAATATTATCTATTCATGATGAACTTCCACGAAGTAAAGCTTGCTTCTATCCAATATTTTATTAATTGGTACAAGTCTGGCTGGTGCGGAGGCTTCGGCCACCAGTTACCAGCCTACCAGCTAAGACGTACCGCCAAGGGATTTAGCGTTCCGGCACGGATAATTAACTTGATAGTTATTAATTGTAAAAATGCTCCGCGGATCCTAGTCTGGACTTTGGTACAGCGGCGAACTTTTTGAACAAGGAGAAACAAAAAAATATTTTCTTTAAGAATCATACCTAATAAAAAAAATAATGAAATACTTTTATTCGAAAATTATTTAACCATATCCTTATTTATACATAATATTTTATCAACTCCATATACTTTTATACAGGGGTAAACCAGGGTTCCCGGGGTTGTAGTGGCCGTTGGGCTTTCCCCTTTATGTGTTCAGCCTATCGCAGTACAGTAGTTGTCATAAGTCCGAAATAATTCTATCCTTTGATAGCGCTAAAGGTGATTATTAGGTATGTCTTGTAAATGAGTCACCAGGAGATGAGTTGCAACTCGCCTCCACAACACGAAGGTACATAAGGTATACACAGCAATGTCCTCACATACGCCTCCACAGCACGAAGGTATATAAGGTATACACAGCAATGTCCTCACATAAAAAGGTACAAAGTATAAATCCTTGGTCATATAACATTTTATACCTTCGCAAAAACGGTGTTCACTTTTGCAAAGGTGACCCAATTTTTTACGTACAAACACTTGACTTCCGTGCTTTAGATATTTTATGTGGAAATTAAGATATTTCCTCACTACTCCATCGCTGCCTTTTGAAATATATCTCCGCCGGAAAATGGAAATTAAATTTTCGAGTTTTCGCCAACTAATTTTGTTATATTTTGTAGCTACTTATTATATATTTTTTTAAGCTTGGAAACATACTCGTGTTATACAATAATACTAATATTAGGTTCATGTTTTTCTTTACATAATAATTATGTCCTATTGTATATAAACATGCCTCCTGTTTTGTTATGAGGAGATAAACCTGGCTTTAAGTCCGCAAGTTGTTTAGATATATCATTATAATGTATAGTCACCAAAGGATGTATAGAACAGGCGTAACGAATCCTAAAGTCCTAAGCTTACAGGAGTGTTCCTGTTGTTCAAGATTTAGCCCACACATACACACTGACAGGGCAAGTCCGGACGGAGGGAAATACCTGACTAATGAAAAATATTCTGGACAACAGTCTAGTCCTACTAATATTATAAACAAGAAAGTTTGTATGGATGTTTATTTTGATGTTTGTTACTCTTTAACGCCGCTACTACTGAAGGGATTTGGCTGAAATTTGGAAATTAGATTTTACTCTGGATTAACACATAGGCATTTTTATGCCGAATAAATCCATGGTTCCTGCGGAATTTGTTGGTTTGGATTGAAAAACTGAATTCCATGCGGACGAAGTCGCGGGCGTTCGCTAGTTTATATTATTAGGACACCCAGACCTTTTTGCTGCGTTATTTCGCCGGTGTAGGACAATGTTACGGTAAGGTCACAGCGCTTATAACAATATCGCTCCTCAGTCGTACCGAGCCGCGACCGAGTCGAACCGAGCTCATATATTAACGTTTCACGCTGGAACAGGGATTAATGCATCATTCTAAGCGCGTGCCGCTACTTACAGCGGGATGGGATTTTTTTTGATTTCTTAGGCTGCTCTGGTGGACAGAGCGGAGCGAAGGAGCGTGGCGGAGACACGGACTAATGTGCAGCGGAGTTGCGTACTGTGTCTGTCCACCTGAGCCGAGTTGCAGACTATGTTAAATAAATAAATGTTGATTTTTTTTATTTTTCCCGCTCCGTTTACCGGTTTCATATGAATTTTGAAACTAGCTCGCAAGTCCCTCTCCACTTAAGAAGAGCGGAGATTTTGTGCAAACCTATTGGTTAATATTTCTCCGTTTCTCGGATTCGTTGCCTCGCTCAGCTTCACTGCCCCACGGTTTTACCCGCGTAGTTGTCGCTCCCGTGGGAATACGAAGAAAAAATATAGTCTCTGATACTTGCAAATAACGTAACTTTCTATTGGCAAAACATTTTTCAAAATCCAGAAATGTAAATCCAGAGATTACCCCTACAGCCTCACAAACTTTCCCTCTTTTAATATTAGATGCTAAGCGAGTACTTACGCGAGTATCGCGGGAATCTAATAGATTTGGTTGATTAGTTGATTTGAATAAATGGAACAGCGGTGGGGAAAAAGCTCTTATTGTGGTTTCTGTATCAGGTAAATAGATATAGATGAAAAATCCTCTCTTTTGCTGCTTTAACAACAAAACAACAAAACAGAGTTGTGATACTCTTAGAAGCTATCGTGACTTTTTAAATTATAGTGTCTATCTTATTGTAGGAGTGTAGGTGTACGTATGTAAAAATGTAAGCCTCTCATAACATTTAAACGGGCCAACCGATATGAACGTAATGCGCAGTATTTAAAAAGATGTCACATTAATTACAATTGAATAGATTAGGCCCAGTAGATTTTAAGAAATATCATAAAGAAAATCTTTTTTTTACTCATTTTTAAACGGCGCTACCGAATAATGCTAAAAACTAATCATCTCTTTTAAGAGAACTTTAAAGATCTCTAGCGAAAGTTGCCACGAACCTCCTCATTACATTATGATAAAATTTTATCGAAAGTTCGCATTGGTAGTTTTGTGAAAATTCCGCGGTCACTACGGCCCCGCCCCAAGTGCAGGCGTCCCTCCCGGCGCGTCGCTGTGAAGTAGATGGATTACAGTCTTGAACATCGCCTCTATAACCATATTACACTTGTTGTAAACCAACACTAATACATTGGGTACCACTCTAGCTATGCAATAGATCTATATACTAGTTTTTCCGACAATATATCCATATGATAGTTGTTGTAAATGACTACTAATACATTGGGTACCACTCTAGCTATGTAGTACATCTATATAGTAGCTTTTTCCAACAATATATCCATATTACAGTTTTTATAAACATGTACTACTACTATAATTGGTACTACAGTTGTGTAGTAGATCTATATATTAGCTTTTGCCGAGAATATAACCAACCATATTACAGTTGGTCCACCAGGTGGACTGACGACATCAAGCGAGTCGCAGGGATTCGCTGGATGCAGGCGGCTCAGTATCGTGACGTTTGGAAGTCCCTACAAAAGTCCTATGTCCTGCAGTGGACGTCCATCGGCTGATATGATGATGATGATATTACAGTTGTCATAAACGACCACCAATACATTGGGTAGCACACTAGATGGAAGCTTTTGTCAGAGATATAACTTACTTAATGTTTTATAATTAGCCGTAATAGCCCAGTGGATATGACCTCTGCCTCCGATTCCGGAGGGCGTAGAATTGAATTCGGTCCGGGGCATGCACCTCTAACTTTTCAGTTATGTGCATTTTATGAAATTAAATATCGCGTGTCTCAAACGGTGAAGAAAAAACATCGTAAGGAAACCTGCATACATTGAGAATTTTCTAAAATCTCTACTTGTGTGAAGTCTGCCAGTCCGCATTGGACCATCGTGGTAATGGCCTAACCCCTTTCATTCTTAGAGGAGACTAGTGCTCAGCAGTGAGCCATAAATGGGTTGGTAATGATGAATGTTTCATTTTAAGTGAACACAATATGTTGTTAAGGTCAAATAAACTAAGGTCATGTGCCTGTACCTAAATTTCTCCACAGACCACTGCTTCCCAACTTTCTTCCCCAGAATAGAACTATGAGAAAAAGCTTTACTAACTACTGATAATCTAATTCATCATTAAAAATCCATTTTCGGCTCACTGTTGAGCACGAGTCTCCTCTCATGAGAGGGGTTAGGTTAGGTAGAGAATTAAGTAAATTTCCTCACAATGTTTTTCCTTCACCGTTTCGAGATATGTGATATTTAATTTCTTAAAATGTTCATCCAACTGAAAAGTTGGATATGGACTCGAACGGATCGGACGGATTCGAACCTACGCCCTCCGAATCGAAGGCAAAGCTCATATCCACTGGGCTATCATGAAATCTAATTGGCATAGGTTAAATACTTAACGTTATCTTTCCTCTGAGTATAGGTACACTTAGAAAATATATCTTAAATCTACCTTCCATTGATTTAGCTATCTTAAAATCTAGATTCTAGGTACAGATTCGATTCTTAGGTCTAATTTCAAAGTTAATTACCCTTTATCCTTTCTCAGTCATCTCATTCAGCTGCTAAGGAGAAGCCATCCATCTTCGTCAGAGGCAAGACACAGCTTGCATTAGCCAGGCGTTCGCAGCGGCAACAAAAAAAGACATAGCCGTCTCGCTTGTATCTATGTGAAATATGGTGGTTTATACCTCCGTCCCTGTCTACCACTGAAATGATTCAGCGGGTTGCAAAGAATGCATGTTGGTTACGCTGAAAGAAAATACACCTTGTGTGTTGGTAATAAAGTTGAAATTCATTTGTGGTGGTAAGTCTGAATTGAATTTCCTAAGCTTTAACGCTGAGTGCAACAATCTTTTTCTTATGAGTTAGGTTTCTGAAATTTGTGGTGTAGTTATAATTACTAGTATCTGTGGTCGAAAATTAAAACAGAATAGATAGAAGATTTTGACGGCCTCCGTGGCGCAGTGGAATACGCGGTGGATTTACAAGACAGAAGTCCTGGGTTCGATTCCCGGCAAGGCTGATTGAGGTTTTCTTAATTGGCACTGGTCTGGCTGGTGGGAGGTCGGCCGTGGCTAGTTACCACCCTACCATGTGATGATGCAATCTAAGATGGAAGCGGGTTAACTTGTTAGGAAGAGGATGAAAATCCGTACTCCTATCGGTTTCTACACGACATCGTACCGTAACGCTAAATCGTTTAGCGGTACGTCTTTGCCAGTAGGGTGAGTAGGGTAACTAGCCACGGCCGAAGCCTCCAACCAGTCACACCTGGACCGATTAAGAAAACTTCAGTCAGCCCAGCCGGGGATCGAACCCAGGACCTCCGTCTTGTAAATCCACCGCGCATATCACTTAATAAATTGGGCTCACGTTTAGATTTCCTCTTGTGATTGGTGATTATTTATTTCTCTATCAGTATCAGACTGATAGCTAAGTAACAGTGGAAATCATAGACGTTATGAGGGCGCTCAGGGGATCGCTAGGGGATCCCCTAGGGGATCTCCTAGATCGTTCACCCGCTGAGTGTCGAATATAAGTTCAATGCGTTTGAGATTTTAACACTCAGCGGGTGAATGGTCCCCTGGGGGTGCCCCTGTAACGCCTATGAACACGGTAAGATAGTGATCGGGATCAATAGCCGTGCTCTCTGAAGCACGGGGGTGTAACACCACCAACTCCCCAACTCCGGACTGAGAATATTTGGAATCTTTTTTCTTGGAAAGTTTCTTGGAATCAAGAAAAGCTCAATATTTTATAACCCAGACTCGAACCCAGGACCTTGTCATCTTTATCCAGAGACTCTAACCACTGAATCTACGAGGCAGTTCAATGTAGAAAAAGTGGTTTAAGTCTAACAGTTTTATTGCAGTTAAAAAAAAGTGTTAAAAAAACGAAAAAAAAAATATGATTTACAAGAAGAACAGAATATGTTCTCAAACAATACATTAACACATCCATTATGTAGATTAAAATTCATAATCCCCAATTACAAAAGTTGATTAAGACGCTGCATGCTAATGGGAAATATGCTAATAACACACTCGATGTGTGTGTGTGTGTGTGTGGACGATGCAAAAAGTCGAAAGAAAGTGAGACACACTCTCGTACACTTTGTGTTTTGGTCCAAACTGTAAGAATTCCGCGAGTATGTTGTATAAATTTTCTAAATTAGTTCAGGGTCTACTAGTAAACATCAGCCGTGGCTAGTTACCACTCCAAAGACAAACACGTACGTAAGTTATTTTTAACCGACTTCAAAAAGGAGGAGGTTCTCAATTCGGTCGGTATTTTTTTTTTTTATGTATGTACACCGATTACTCAAAGACGCCTGGACCGATTTCAAAAATTCTTTTTTTGTTTGAAACGGTATAGTCCCCATTTGGTCCCATTGCCATCATGTCAAGATCTGATTATGGAATCCTGGAGAAATTGAGGGGAACTTTCGAAAATTATATGGGTATCTATTGTGTTCGTAAACTTTTCCATTTAGTACTTTTAAGCACTACAATTTCATGAAGGTTTAAAATCGATCTGATGATGGAGTCATAAAACAGACGAGGGAACTCCTCGGCGATTTACAGGAGTTACCTTGTGTTTGGGCTTGATTAATTTGTATTAATGAGAACTTTCCACATAGATAGGTTGTGACTGTCATTTTGGGGTTTGGTGATGCAGACCAAGGACAATTAAGAGAACTCCTTAACAGTTTACAGTAACTACCTTGTGTTTGGCCTTGATTAATTCGTATTGCTGAGAACTTTCTACCTAGATGAGTTGTGTCTGTTATTAGGGGTCTGATGATGAAGACCAAGGTCAATTAAGGGCACCCCTTAACGGTTTACGGTAGCTACCTTGTGCTTGGGATTGATTAATTTGTATTGCTGAGAATTTTGTACCAAGATGGGTTGTGACTGTCATAAGGGGTCTGATGTATTTGTTTGAGATGAAATTTTACACTAAAAATGGAAAAATAATGAAAATTTTAATAAAAAAAATACAACCGACTTCAAAACCTAAAAACGTACCCACTAAACTAAAAAGCGAAAAATAACATCATAATATGTTCTACCTGCTGATCAGTATGAAGTCGGTGCTAAGCCGGTGTTGACTTAATTTAAGCCATTTCTGACAGGACCACATGAAACAACACTGTCTGCAAAATTTAAATCTATAACATGGCTTGAATTAATACATCACCGGCTTAGCACCGCCTTCATACTGATCAGCAGGTAGAACATATTATGATGTTATTTTTCGCTTTTTAGTTTAGTGGGTACGTTTTTAGGTTTTGAAGTCGGTTATATTTTTTTTATTAAAATTTTTTATAAAATCTGAAAGCTTAGACTAATCTACACTAATATTATAAAGCTGAAAAGTTTGTTTGATTGAACGCGCTAATCTCAGGAACTACTGGTTCGATTTGAATAATTCTTGTAGTGTTAGATAGCCCATTTATCGAGGAAGGCTATAGATGGTATATTATCCCCGTACTCCTACGGGAACGTGAACCACGCGCGTGAAACCGCACGGCGTCAGCTAGTAACCCATAAACCAGCACCTAACAATTTTTCACTCCAAACGTAAGTTACTTCTGTGACTATGTTTGCGTAAGAGTTAAGCAATTAGCTTAGTTAGCGCTTATTATATTTTTATTATTTATTATTATAGATTAACAACTCTTAATATGTTTTCTTTTCTACTGTGTAACTTTTAACTTCGAATATTTTTTCCCTCGCCGACACCCTCAGACCAATTATAGAAGGACCTGTATCGCACTCATTGTTACGAACAAAATTGTCTGTCATTTTCTGAGGAAAACGAGCTTAGATTTGGTATATATCTTACACTAAACTAGAAGTTTCTACCCGTTTTTTACACAATTCAATTACACAAAAAGGTATTTTTACAGAGCTCTTTAACCGACGAACACGATTACAACTATTTAACATCGATTCTATAGAGACAGTTTTTATAATCGCATTAGATCGTTGATCATATACTTTGACAGAAAAGTAACGTCTAGCGAGGCAGGTCCTATACAATAATTGGTCTGAGCCGACACCGGACACGCACACAAGCGTAATTATCGTAGCGTAGCGGTGCGTCAAGGGCTCCCATTTCGGGACACATAAAACAGCTTACGAATCCGGCGACTACACACTATCTAGGTATATTAAATGTATGGGTAATAAAAACGTTATAATATTTTAATTTGATACTGTTTAGTACGGAGAAAGACTTAAAATGCAGGCCGGGTTACCTTTTAAAAATCCTTACATATATATTCATTACTGTAATTAATAATTATGTAGGGATGTCTCAGACCAATTATAGAAGGACCTGTATCGCACTCATAGTCACGAACAAAATTGTCTGTCATTTTCTGAGGAAAACGAGCTTAGATTTGGTATATATCTTATACTAAACTAGAAGTTTTTGCCCGTTTTTTACACCATTCAATTACACAGAAAGGTTTTTTTACGGTACTATAGATACGGTTTTTATAATCGGATTAGATCGTTGATCATATACATTGACAGAAAAGTAACGTCAAGCGAGGCAGGTCCTATACAATAATTGGTCTGAGAGGGATGTGAATGACACAGAATTATTGTAAGTGGTATCAATTTCCTTTTATTTGGGACGGCTTACCTTCGTCAAAATTCCATCCTTCGCCACTGGTACCTACAATCAGTGTACACAAAGCCTCCAAGTTTCACACCCAACAGTGATCTGTATCACTGGGAGCTGCTAAACGGTAACCTTCACACTGTCTCGGGGACGTTTGTCACTTTTGTTGACTTTTGTTGACTTTTGTTCATTTTTCTCGGAAAATGTGTAACTTGTCTGCGATTTGCATTGGTAGATAAACAATACATTTTTTTACTAATATACCTGCCTACTTACTTGACGAAGCAAGACGGTTCAACTTACGTTAATGGGTAAAACGTCGCTTAAACTTAATTTCTTCTTTGACGGTAAAAAAATTTGGTGGTATAAGAGCACCATTTATATATAAATCAAGTTATTGCATGGCACCTTAAATCTATATTTATACTTCTATACTAATATATAAAGCTGAAGAGTTTGTTTGTTTGATTGATTGAACGCGCTAATCTCAGGAACTACTGATCCGATTTGAAAAATTCTTTCAGTGTTAGATAGCCCATTTATCGAAAAAGGCTAAAGGCTATATATTATCCCCGTACTCCATCAAAATCCGTTGCGTAGTTTTAAAGATTTAATCATACATAGGGATATAGGGACAAAGAAAGCGACTTTGGTACCCGTGCGAAGACGGGGCGGGTCGCTAGTTATACATATAAACCTTCCTCTACAATCACGCTATATAATAAAAAAAACCGCATCAAAATCCGTAGCGTAGTTTGAAAGATTTAAGGGATATAGGGATATAGTGACTGAGAGAGAGAAAGCGACTTTGTTTTATACAATGTAGTGATAAACAAACATAAAGCCGAATATAGAACCTCCTCTATTTTGGGCGTCTATTAAAAACTTGTAAGTGATGTCATTTCAAGGTCATCACTTACACTATGCATAGATAAGCGCTAGAGGACAGTCGTCCTTGCACGTCCACTCTCAGTTTCTACGCCCCCGTGGCCTATCGTACCAGTCCGACCGGATCGCTATCTGCATTTCTTATTAGAATAAATTATATTAATAAGTAAAGTTACATTATATTAATAATAAACGTGACGCATAGTGTGTGAATCAGGTGTCCACTTTTAGTTTCTATAGCATTTCTGTTAGAACCGAAAAATCACCTCCAGAGCACAGATTAAAGAATTAATACAGAATGAGTCTTTACAAGCAGAAAAGCCAGAGAAACCTATAAAAAAACGTCACGCGTCTCCTTGACAACAGCAATATGCAAACTTTTTTCATAATTTGTGTTTCAAAATTTAACACTAACAACACTTACGTAAATTAATATAATAATCAACCATCATTATCAACCCATATTCAGCTCTGAAATGAGAGGGATTAGGCCAATAGTCCACCACGCTGGCGCAACGCGGATTGGCAGACTTCACACACGCAGAGAATTAAGAAAATTCTCTGGTATGCAGGTCTCCTCACGATTTTTTTCCTTCACCGTTTGAGACACGTGATATTTAATTTCTTAAAATGCACACAATTGAAAAGTTGAAGGTGCACACCCTGGACTGGATTCGAACCCACATTCTCCGGAATCGGAGGCATAATAATCAATTATACCAATAAAAAAAATACTCTTTCTTATTTCTTTAGTTTTTGTGAAAAGTTTTTAAAATATTTAAAACGAAGACGACGCCATTCTTGAATAATATTGAAAATTACTGATGCGACGGTTCGTGTCGTACTGACTCGAGAATGTATTCGTTTTTGAATTTCGTATTTGGAGCGGCTACGACATTGTCGTATTCCGTACGCTCAAAATTCAAAATTCATTTATTTCAAGTAAGCTCAGTTTACAAGCACCTTTGATACGTCAGTTGACTATTTGTAAAGATTCTACCACCAGTTCGGAAGGCAGGTTTTGCTGAGAAGAAACCGGCAAGAAACTCAACAGTTGCTCTGTTAAAAAAACATATAATAATAAAATTTACAATTGATGACAACATTACAATATTTAAACCATTACATTACAATAGCTCCATCTGTATATTATTGATTAAATAATAAAATAAAAAAAAGCCTTTTATTTCTTGCATAATTTTTTACAGAATTTATGTTAGTAATCTAGATTAATTTGGTTATTAAAAACTTAAATTATGTTAGTACATTAATAGTTTATTTTTATTACGCAAGAACCCCAGAATGGGTGAAGGCCTCCTCCAAAGATGTCCAATTTTTCCCTGTCCTGCGCTATTTGATATGGGCCAGCTGTTTTTTTTAATTTCGTCTTTCCACCTTGTCAATGGTCTTCCTGTGTTTCTTTTGCCTAGTGGGCCTCTCCAGAAGGAAACTTTAAAAGTCCACCTTTGATCCTTCAGCCTAGCTATGATTGATTAATCAGTGTTTATAACTTACTGTACAAGTGAGAATAAATCGTCTGCGCATAAGCCAATCATGCATGTCTTGCACCACGCACGGCTCAGGAGCGGGCGTCCTTGCAGGACCACTCTCGGTTTCTACGGCCGAGTAGCCTAGCGAGCTCTAGCCTTATACCGGTAGGCTGAGATTTGTTTGGATTCTTATTTACTTCTTAAGAGCTTTGAGCCCAGCTGAATCATTGGGAAAAACCCGCCTAAATAGGCTAGTTTACATCTTTTTTTAATGGTCCTAAATTGTTCATTATCGTTCTACTACATTGAAAAAATAATCATACTTTTTGAGATGTGATTACATGAAATTTTAGTTTTTAAATATTTTTTGACAATAGTAGCCAAAACGCCTGTCGGTCATGAAGATATTTTAACTGTTAACGTGATGTATGACGTCACTATAACAAATCCCTTACAAACGGAGCGTTTGACAAAAATATTAGTTAATAATTAGTTTGACGTTTAGTACATCAAGTAACATTGTGACGTCATAAAATTAACGACAGTATTTTTGACGTTTGGAAAATTTGAAAATCTACATGGTTCTTAAATTAAGTCTTATAAGAAATCCTTAACTTTCATTAATTAATATCGATGTATTTCAAACCTTTATGGCATGTACTACTTGAAATTATTATTGTTTAGATTTAGTTTATTATGAGTCAACTACCCTGTTTAATTCATTGGTTTATACATGCAGAGCCAGGCGTCCATATAGGAGAGTGGATATGGGGCTTATTACCACTACGCTACTCCAGTGCAGGTTGGTGGGCTTACAATGATAATGATCAACTTTTTTACATCGACTATTCAGATGTTAATGACAACGCAAGGCTTCGAATTTTTCCTGAGAATTTATTTCGGGACATGAACCCCGGACCTGGTGTTCCGAAGCCACATAAGCTGTAATGTTTATTTCAAGCCTGTATTATCATTCAAAATAGGTTTAATTGTGATCATCATTATGACTTTTGCTTAAAATTGCTATTGGTAATCCACAGATTAAGAATAATAGGCAGATAGAGCGCACGGAACACGTCGGTGTCGTAGCCGTTCCAAATACAAAATTAAATTTTTAGACTAATTGTTGTTAGTGTTAAATTTTGAAATACAAATTATGATGACAAGGAAACGCGTGACGTTTGGTGTTTATGGGTTTCACCACGCTGCTTGTCAAGACTCATTCTGGATCATCTTTATACTGTGGTAATATAATGAAAAAATACGCCAGCACAACAATGCCGCCTTCATATTGGTACAAGCAATTTATTTCAGGAAACCTTATCTAATCTTTCTTATATTGCACTAGAGAATGTTCGCAACTTAGCTTAGTTTGTTAATAGTTTTTACAACAAATAAGACGTGCTTGAAGTTCCGAACAAGGATCAGTTTCCCGTCTATTTAACTTGCGAGTAGAATATTATTAATGCAAATGTAAGTTTTTCACGCTCAACTACGCGTCTCAATAACTCAAGCGATAGCTATAAAGATTTGCATACTGTTTGTCACGATCAACGATTTTCTACTATTATAGATATGTTACATGCCTAAACAAAATCGCCGCAAAAAGTGATCCGAATTTATCTACTCTACTTACTTTTACTTACATTAGGTATTTATTTTTGTAAAGAAATATAATTTTTACACTGATTCCTGAACACTCATTTCGACATTGTAGACAATATTTAGTTAGTATTGATTTAAATAACTTTTGTTGTTTACTATACGACTAAATGAAATTAAGATAATTAGCCACCTTTGTTTGCTTCAGTTTTGACGCGCTAGGAACATTCTTTGGTGTACTACTAGTTTTTTTATATTTTAATAATTATATAATGACATTTAATTTATGACGACATGTATTAGCTATATAAATAATTATGGTATTTATATAATTAATACATGTCGTCATAAATTAAATGAATAAATGAAATGAAATACAGCAATATTTCAACACGTCTATCTGAACTATAACTTTTGGATCTTTTAACCGTGGAGATTAGACTTAACTTAATTTACAAAACCTAACATTACTCTTTGCTTGCCTAATATAAAACGGTTTTTAACGAGTTTGTTCTTTTAAAACTTTTTTGGCAAATTTTTTCAAGCAGGTTTCTCTAGACATCGACTAGACATGCTTATCTGTTAAGTAACTTGTACACACTAAAGATTTGCTAGTCTTACAAAAAAATACGAATAGTTAACGCATATGGAATGACAGAAAATCACCTCATAGCACACATCCTGCAATTTATTGCCCTGTTTGAAGATCTTAAAGCGTATAATGTTAAACTTTACTTGCCTGTACGTATGGGTTGGTAACGTAACGCGTGATAGCTGAAATTGGCACGTTTGACATTTGCACTTGACCTAGGCAACTTTGGACTGATAAAAACAGAACGATTATAAATAGCATAGCAGAAATACGCATGGCACACTATGGAGTTGAGTATTCTTTTTGGAACTTATTTTATTTATTTTATAATAACTTCATTGCACAAAAAAGAAAATAAAAAAAACACATCAATTATTTACTTTTACACCGGCCAAAAGCTTAGGCAATGTGTTAAAGTCATGGGTTACTATAACTGTCTTTTTTCGGAGGAAGAAAACATCTCTTCGAACTCCTGACTCATGTCCGACGAAAACGACCTCCTCTGACAAGGTTGGGACGAAATCTCGATGCATTTCTTAATGACATCCTCTTGAAAAATGTCTATTCCTTTTCCTCTATCGTGAGAAAACCGGCATACCAGAGAATTTTCTTAATTCTCTGTGAAGTCTGCCAATACGCATTGGGCCAGCGTGGTGGACTATTGGCCTAACCCCTCTCATTCTGAAAGGAGATTGAGCAGTGAGCCGAATATAAGTTGATAATGATGATGATGTTGACCAACTGGATTCACCGTCAAAAATGCTTGTATAAAAAGTTTACTTTTAATATATTTTTTTTAATGTCTTGCTTCTGCAAGTGTGCACACTCACTAAGTGCAAGTTTTAGTTCCGTGTGCACAATTATCCCGCGAGTGCGCGCGGTCGTTAGGCGGAGTTTTGTTTAGTCACTAAGCCGGGCCTTAGTCTAGTGATCTACAATCAACACCGTGACGGGGTAATTCGTGTTTACTTTAAGTATTCGCTGTCTTTCAAACGTTTGATTCTAATCTTGCTATACCTAACTAACTCTACTAAAATTCTTATAAGTACTTACCTATATAATTTTTGTTAAACCTATATTCCGCTCACTGTTGAGAGAGTCTTCTCTCAGTATGAGAGGAGTTAGGCTTTAGTTCACCACACTGGCTAAGATTGGCAGACTTCACACACCGAGAGAATTAATGTGTGCACTCATTTCCTCACGATGTTTTTCCTTCACCGTGATATTTAATTTCTTAAAATGCACATAACTAAAAAGTTGGAGGAGCATGCTCGGACCGGATTCGAACCTACACCCTCCGAATCGAAGGCAGATGTTAAATCCACTGGGCTATTAAACTACACATATAGGTAATTAAAAATGTAATAAACGGGATATTCATGCAATTTTTACAGATGAAGCCAAAATGTAAGCTTTGTTTTACTAAAATGGGATGTAGGAAAAAAATAACCATGCAAATGGTGATTTGTTACTAAATATGAAAAGTGCATAGTACTTTGACACTACCCGAAATGGATGTGGAAAATACCTATTCCAGGAAAAGCACTGACAAGATACTTGTTAACGTAATAGGTTTCCCCGCAGTTTTGTAAAAGTATGACGGATCGTAGAGATGATTAAAAAGCCAATAATATCCGAAACTACTCTACCTAATAGGAAACAAAACTCAAAATAAACATAGACTACCTATTTGAATACATTCAAAAATTGAAGACTGATTCTTTTCGTATTTTTTCTATTATCAAGTAGCCCTTTACAAGTTAGCCCTTGACTACAATCACACCTGATAGTAAGTGATGATGCAGTCTAAGATGGACGCGGGCTAACTTGTTAAGAGGAGGATGAAAATCCACACCCCTTTCGGTTTCTATACGACATCGTACCGAAACGCTAAATCGCTTGGCGGTAGGTACGTCTTTGTCGGTAGGGTGGTAACTAGCCACGGCCGAAGCCTCCCACCAGCCAGACCTGGAGCAATTAAGAAAACCTCAATCGGCCCAGCCGGGGATCGAACCCAGGACCTCCATCTTGTAAATCCACCGCGCATACCACTGCTCCACGGAGGCCGTCAAAATGTTGGTATGTTTTTGGTCAAATCTGTAACTTAGTTTAAAAATAGATAATCTCAACCGATTTATATGAATAAGTTATTTTTGCTCGTTTAAGTATATGCCAATAAATTTATTATTGGTTGCAATGCAGAATACATCTAGTAATTTTCTTAGATTTTTGGTCTACAGGAATATTCTGAAAAATAAGACGTTTTCAAATTATTGCGTGACCAAGGTACAAATAAAGGATTTGATTTTAATAAAAAAAGAAAAAATGTTTCCAAAAAAAGAAGGAAGCTCTCAATTCAACGCGTATGTTTTTTTTAATGTTTTTTACCTCTTAACTTCGTTATTTATTAACCAATTTAGGTGTTCGAGCCTTCAGCTTGATCCACTTACGAGATTACCCTCCAAATTTTGCCCGTTTGCAGTGTTCCTACCC
Organism: Bicyclus anynana; assembly: GCF_947172395.1. NCBI lineage: Eukaryota > Metazoa > Arthropoda > Insecta > Lepidoptera > Nymphalidae > Bicyclus > Bicyclus anynana. Next base: position 14,112,008 of record NC_069097.1, on the reverse strand, counting down.
TACATTTCATTGGGTAAATGAGGTTTTGACATAACATCACGCCGTCATCCGCCGGCATGTCGCTTGACAGTTGTCAATTCAATCAGTACGTCTTCAAATTTTGTTAAGTGAGCAGTGTTAAATGTGAATATTAATAAATAGTGATAGTGCATAGTGAAATTTGTTGGAGAATATTTTTGTCAACGGTCTAGTTAGATGAGAGATTATTCTCAATTCTAAGCGAATACCCGCTCTCCGGACGGTAGACTCGCTGGATAGACCTAGTTACCAAATGAAGACAGTAACGAAAAAATCGTAGCCATCTTGTACGACCGATGTGTATTATTCGCTGTCGAGTGTCCACGTGACTCCCGACAAGCTTTTTCATCTTAGCGAATGCCCGCTCTTCGGACGGCAGACTTGCTATGTAGATCTATACTGAATGAGAGTTTTTCTCTTTTTCATCTTAGCGAATGCCCGCTCTTCGGACGGCAGACTCGCTGTATAGTCCTACTGAATGATGAGCAGATGACGTCCCACCTGGGACGTCGTCTGAGACGTCGGCTGCTCAGACGTCGGCTGAGACGTCAGCCGAGATGTCGGCTGAGACGTCGGCTGCTCAGACGTCGGCTGATCAGACGTCGGCTGAGACGTCGGCTGCTCAGACGTCGGCTGTGACGTCGGCTGTACAGACGTCGGCTGAGACGTCGGGTGTACAGACGTCGGCTGTACAGACGTCGGCTGAGACGTCGGCTGTACAGACGTCGGCTGAGACGTCGGCTGTGCAGACGTCGGCTGAGACGTCGGCTCTGCAGACGTCGGCCGCAAAGACGTCGGCTGCTCAGACGTTGGCTGAGGTGTCGTTTAATGGGACTTCATCTGAGATGTCGGCTGACGTGTTGTCTGAGATGTCGGCTGATTCGCTGATTGAGACGTTGTCTAAAATATCGGCTGACGCGTCGTCTGGGATGTTGACCAACGCGTCGCCTGGAATGTCGGCTGCACGGCTGATTCGCTAACTGAGACGTCATCTGAGTTGTCCGTCGATGATTTGGCTGAGACGGCCGGCGTTTACGATGCCTATTTGTCAGCTATTTGCTATTTGCTTGTCCTTTAAGTAACCTCTGACAGCTGCCTTGTCGGCTGCGCGCCTGAAGTCTAAGGCGCGTATTTGGGTACTTTTCAATTACCAGGGTCCCTGAACGTCAGTAATCAGCTTAATGACGATCTTTATAGATCATGGAATACATAACGTATGTAAACTCAAGTTAATTGGGAGTCTTTAAGAAAGTTATAAATGCTTGATGAATTTTTATTATCAATATTGAAGCTCCTTGGTAACACATCAAACCTGGATGTGTTCGAAGAAAAGATTTCAGTGGAATATGAAAATTACGCGTTTACTGCGTTTCACTATACCTACTCTCCATCTACCGCATGTTTATAGTGTCTAAAGCTCGCATGGGCTTAGAGAACGCAAAAGCATACTTATCATTTGAAGCTAACATAATTATTTAACTACTGCTGTGAGTCCTGATTTATTTCCTACTTTCAACAATGAAACAAATCTTTCTGATCGATGCATACGATAATAGGTTCTTTAAAACGGATGTTCTTTGTCCTTACTGCCCTTCCTCTATTTTGAGAGGCTTTGTATATTTTAAGAGATCCAGTTGATGGCCTTCCTTATGGACGAAGTTGCCTCGTCTTGACTGTATCGGAAGAAAAATTTACTTTGCACAGAAAGTTTATTGGAGCAACGTAATAAAATCTTAGAACCAAGCATCATACGATGTTATTAGAGTATATAAATACTGAATGTTGTTGGATTGCTCCCGTTCAGTTAGAAGATTATCTTAGCAAGACAAGCAAGACCAGGAAACTAATCTTTTTATTTTGATAAATACTTTATCTTAAAGCAAAATGGGACATGCAGTAAAAATTCCTAGCCAAGCAAGGATATCATTCCCAGAAGCTTCGCGAATATTCGAATATACAACAACAGTCCAGTCTTCACTTGACTGAAGATAATACTAAATAGTGCATTAGCAAAGATGACCCCGCGTTCACAGACAATCACTTCATAATGCAGTGACAGTGACAGTAAATGTTGCACTTCAGATACTCGTGATACATGACTGCACTTTAGATACAAAAAGGGTGGAAATCATACAATGCCTGAGACCTATATATAAAGCCTCAAATAAGAGATTCCACAATCTTTTGCAATGTATTTCACTGTACAACACCCATTTAGCCACCGAAAGTCAACTGGCTTTATCATATTAAAATGCAAGATGTAATAAATAAATATTTTCCGGTATGGGTTAGTCATTATTGGCTAGATACTTGGCTCACACATAAAGGCTCGGGTTCGATTCCCGGTACCAGACCCAATTAAAACAGGTCACTCCATAGAAGCTCTGGCTCGAGAAAATGTCCACGAACTAAATATGAGAAGGAAAAATAAATAAATTATATTTGAAGTCAGAAAAGATCTTAGTGCTCAAAATATTCATGCACTTAATTAAGTGTGTCTGGATCTAAAATTACACTTTGTTTGCATTTCTTCTCTAAGTTTGTCAATCTGTCATATATGATAGATTTAAAATTAATCTATGGAAATTTTTTCATATAATACATATATTGTGGGGAAATTAAGAGAGTTAGGAACGAATAAATATTTCCCTCTTCAAGGGGAAAATATGGCCGTATTAATTAATTACTCTTGCCCACAAAAGCTTATTTGATTTGCCGATACAATCATTCCGTCGCTTTATATATCTTGAATGTACAGGCAAAGGTATCACAAGCCACATCTTTCCCTGCCTCATAGACGGTTTCTGTTCTTAAACTTTTGAAAAATGTCTACTTTGTAGAATGATAACTCTGTATAGATTTGTTAATGGATATATATTTAGCTAAGTAATTCAGATTTCATCCTACTTATACTTAGTTACTTTACTTATAGATGATATTCTTTTTAACAACGATTCAAGCATACTGCCTCTATTCATCATATAGGTGGTAGATACAGCTACCCAATATTGGGTGGTATCTATATAAACTATCGAAAACTCAATCTCATGTCAACACAAATAGGAAAATCGCCTGTATGTCGCCAAAGACAGTACAAAAGAACAGTCAAGAAATGCTACTTACTCATAAAGAAATTTCGCTGGTGGGCATGGTGGCTTGCAACTGTTATAGCAGTGTATAATATTTATAAATTATGCATGCTCCTCGCCTCATTCAGTATACATTATACAATATATCTACATACGTATTAGAGAAGACCATCTACTTGAAATTTTATAACATCAGATGCAGTAGGATTCAGTAGAGAACTATAAGAAACTTAATTTTTATAAACAGTTTCTAAAATGAACGGCAACATGTTTGACACAAGCTTAAAGAGATATTATAGATTGTATTGGATTTTCTGTGAGAGAGAGAGTGAGAAAGGACCTTAGATAGAAAAAACTGTATGCAATATTTCAAGAAGATAACAAATATATAAATCTATACCTCTTTGCATTAAGCAGTAAATTCTAGATTTAGCTAACCAGCTTCAAATATACCTAAGCCAGGTACTTTTCTGGGATTATAGACGGGTCTATACCGATTATTAGAATTGCTAGATTAAATTCTAAAGTTACGAAGCTCTTCAGACAACATTCAAGGTGATGGAAAAACCAGAAGTAGACTTGTTACCAGTACAAGGGCAGTGATCTAACCAATCTAAAATATGATTGCTTTTCTAGTATTGCCCATTCGTCGACGTCTTCAGCAAAGACTTAAACTAAAGGCTGTGGTGGCCCTAGCTTATTTCCATCTTCAACGCTAGTACCTTCAATTCGAGACATCTTAATCACTGCTTGAGAACCTATCTTCTGGTAGCTCCAGATAGGAGAGAAAGTTTATGATATTCCTCTTCTCCAGGTCTCCATTGTACCAGAGAACCAAGAGCCAACCATTTACAATTAACAATCTAACATTTCTTTCGCGAGTACCAACAGGTCACATTCAGTAACATATTGTATGTGCTTGCTGTACTATTAAGGTCCTTGGCAACAGAGGACAGAATATTTTAGAAACAGCTTGGCGTAAATTCACAATTAATACGTGTAATCAAGCCTGGATATGTTGGAATGGGTTAACAGTTAGATCCTACTTCGGTAGGACTTCATTTTAGCAAATACTTAATAAATAAATCAGAACTCGTACTCAGAACTATTGATCTTTAGAAATCCTTAGTCAAATAGGTTTATAAACCCAAAAATTATCGAGTAGATAATTACCTAGGTACTTGATCAACCTAAAGTTAGACTAGCATTGAAACCAATTTTAAAACCAAAACCTCTAACATGGTTGGTCACCTATGAGTCTATTTAAATACTCAACTGATAGCTTATTTTAAGTAGCATGTCATGACTCCTTGTTTTTATCTTGAGTGGAGAGTTCATGTTTTGACTATACACAGTACGGTTCTGACAAAATACAGATCAAACATTGGTTTGGTTAACTTTATGTAGTCAGAGGGCTATATCTATTAGTACAAACTGATATTACAAATTTGTTATATTTGGGTAAAGAAATTATTGGACATGTCAATGAATCTGGTTTGTTTGTTATGTCTAGCAGAAGACAAAGATTAAAGTAGCTGCTCGCAGTTATTTCGGTATAACTGCGAAGCTTATTGAAATTAGCACGTTTTCAGCTTTCTCAGATAATTTTAAAAGCATCTGTAAATACAGATTTAATAAAATACAATAGAAATTTAAAGTAGGTAGTCAATACGCTGTCTTGAAGAAGTTCCTCAGATGTTTTGAGGTTTACTTTACTACTTTACAGCATTAAGTGCAGCATATTTACACCAATTTAAATGAATATATGGGTTGTATAGGTTTTGTTTTTACCATTAAATAAAATATCAATTAATAAAAATATGTGTGTTACTTTTGGGTGAAATCTACATTAATAACTGTGATTAATTAAATGACAATAATTTTAATATCAATTAAATTTGATATCTAGTTAATTACTTCAGAGATGAGAAAAATATTTTGTCTCTATGATAATTACTGATAATATACTGATTTATATACTGATAATTTAAACGTCGTTGATCATTAATTTACATGTATAATGATTATCATTTCTTTTACTATCATAAAAATGGTCATCACAGTACGCCTTGCCATCGCCGGCAGAATATAAACACATCTCGTAAGTGGATCAAGCTGAAGGCTCGAACACCTAAATATAACCGTTTTCCCCCCAAAGGGCAGAAAACGATTATTTAGGTTTCAGCCGAAGCTTGATCCACTAAAATTTTATGCCTTGCCGGCTTACGAGAGTACTGATTGACATTGACAACTGTCAAGCGACATGCCGGCGGATGACGGCGTGATGTTATGTCAAAACCTCATTTACCCAATGAAATGTAGGGTAGGAACACTGCAAACGGGCAAAATTTGGAGGGTAATCTCGTAAGTGGATCAAGCTTCGGCTGAAACCTAAATAATCGTTTTCTGCCCTTTGGGGGGAAAACGGTTATATTTTGAAAATTCTTTATTTGTTTCAAAGAGGAGGTACACTTCCAGATTGATCCTATTTATTTTTTTATGAAAATCGGTTAAGTAATTTTGTGTTAAAATCAAAATAACTGAAATACTTCTTTGAAGTCGGTTCAATTTTTATGTTAAAAAGATTATCTTATTAGAAGTAGTACTAATTTTTTTTAATGTATAAAATTTAAGTTATTCTGTAGGTCACATCTTCACTTAGGTACCATCAGGTGATGTCAAGGTCAAAGGCGAACGTGAAAAAATTTGCAGTGTTGTGTTAATAAATATTTATTTCTATTCTATTTTAATTTGTCGATACATTCTGGAATTACACGCTAAGCAACACATTTCGTAATTAAATTTTATATATACAAAGATATGCATCATTAACAACCCATATTCGACTCACTGGTGAGCTCAAGTCTCCTCTCAGTATGAGAGGAGGTTATGACTTGGCAGACTTCACACACGTAGAGAATTAAGAAAATTCTCAGGTATGCAGGTTTCCTCATGATGTTTTTCCTTCACCGTTTGAGACACGTGATATTTAATTTCTTAAAATGCACATAACTAAAGGAAGGCATGGCAAAGATTATTCATATAATTTTATTGTTTCTTGCCCAAGGGGAATTATTTAAACAGTGGCTACTATAAGCTCGCTACCGAACTTTCGGCTCACTTGGCCTCTTTTTTTTTTGTTTCACCGTAATAACATAGCATTTGGAAGATTAATACACCAAGACTAATGCATATCATTAGTTAGAGTGGGCCCTCTTAACCGAGGCGATATGTGACGTGGCCAGTGTCTTTTGACACGTTATGTTAGAACCTCTTTGGCATAGTAATTCAAATTGCCAGTACTATTGGCATGGTTTAAGTTTTTGACTATTTTTTAATCAACGACAAGTGTTTTATATACTTAAACAATACACATATCTAGCTCTAAAGTAAGCGTACCAGCTTAGCCAGTGTTATCGGTAGGTATTAAGATATTTTTTCATTCTTTACAAGTTAGCCTTTGACTACAATCTCACCTTATGGTAAGTGATGATGCAATCTAAGATGGAAGCGGGCTAACTTGTTAGGAGTAGCAAAAATCCACACCCCTTTCGGTTTCTACACGACATCGTACCGGAACGCTAAATCGCTTGGCGGTACGTCTTTGCTGGTAGGGTGGTAACTAGCCACGGCCGATGCCGATGGTAAGTGACGATTGGCGATGTGATTTCTCATATTATGCCGAGAAAATTATTAAAAAAAATAAGGTTTACGACAGATGGTTGAGGGTCTAGACCCTTGAAACCTGCTATCTTCCAAAACCATTAATTGGCTATCTTACTATGGTTCTAGTATGGGGTAACAACTTTTTTTACAGAATATTTATTATTGCCATATCTTTTAAATATGACCAATATTCCCATTCTCCTCCAAGTAGTCAGAAAAAACTGTGTTAGAATTGGGTACGACAAATAAACCAGCAGGCGGGGATCGAACCACCACCCCTCGGCATTGAGTCTGGCACCTTTACACTGAGCTATTGAGGCTTATTTTCCTTCCTAAAATAAGGTAAGTCTGGCTTATACAGGCTCTCGATCAAGTAGTTTCAGTTCAAGCGTGTAAGAGCATTAGCATTACATTCCCAAGTGTCAAGTTACGCTGGTCAATAAAAGTGAAAAGTAAATAATGTGGTCGAATGTAGAGCCATGGTGATTTGCCCGAATCTGTCTGTGGTCGCCATAGATTGTGGCTTGTGACGTTTACATAACGCGAGCTAAAGGTGCGCACGCATTTGGTAGCACCGCACGCACCGAACGAGCTGTTCTATTATTTTACACTCTGTGTAATATGTTGCAAAATTTTCGCATGTTTTTTGTAAACTAAAACTAACTAACTTATCCTTTCAGTCTCAGCTGAAAATTAGCGCCCTTGTTGTGCATAATTATGTTAACAGTTTTTCACCCACACCTTTTCTTTTTAATGCTGTGCCGTGGCCTTACACACTGTAGATAATATATATTATCTATTATAATGTACTGTTTGTTTCTCATCGAAACGAATTAACGAATATTCTTTCTTTCATTGTTTTTTTCCTAGCTAGGTTAGGATATTTAATTAACTGTGAAGTCATGTAGCCAGCGAACAACGACGAAATTTGCAACGATACTTTTTTGTTAAATTTTGTTAAGTAGTTATAAGCAAACAGCTGAATAAACATACATATTTATCAAAATCATATACCCACTGTCAGTAGAATAATAAAAAAAATATTGAAATAGGTCCAGGCGTCTTTGGGTAATCTTGAATTGAGATCCTCCTCCTTTTTTTGAAATCAGTTACAAATAAAAAATTTTTCTTTTCTTACGTTACGTTCGGTGCGTGCCATGCGGTCGCTCTAGTGTGCGATCAACTGCAACTTTGCCAAAGAGAGCGAAGAGAATTGAGGAAGTGCATTCGAAGGTTGTGCTATCCAATTTAAATTAAACTGGACATGTAGTGTTCGCAAAACACACTAAAAAAAAATTAAAATACATCGCTTACAAAACTTGGAGTTATTTTTTTTAATGCGGTCTATGTTATGTCTGCGGTATTATGAAAGTGACGCTTTAATCTAATACATTTCTAAAATTTCATCCAAGACTTATCAAAGATTTATGGATTTCATTCAGATTTTTTTATTGTTCTTTTTAAATTATTTTTGATAAGAACATAAGAATTTTGAGCTGACTTATCCCATTAGCTATCAGTGGCGAAGAATGGAATCAAGATGACGGTAAGCTGTCCCAAAAAAATGAAGAAATTCATACATCGCGATACAAACTCCGGATTTTCATATATCTAGATACAATAGGTACAACAATATGCATGAATTTTAAGAGGTAACCCGGTGGGAATCGTCTTGCATAAACTCTTCGCCGCTGGACAAATCAATCAAAAATTCGCAATAGACAGCCAGGCAGATTGTTGACAGATTCAATGAGGCAGCCCTCCTGTCATTAAAGACGTTTTGGACTTGATTATATTCTTCGTTTTTCTCAATCCCAGAATGAAACAACGGATGGAAATCATTTTTGAATGGCCTACTGAATGCTACTACTATAGGAGAGAGGAGTTCAAACCCACCATGCTCTATTAGTTTTAAAATTATGTAGTATTTAGTTAAAATTATGTAGTAAAGTTCATTTATTTCAATTAAGCTTACAATCACTTTCGAAACATCAGATAATAATATTATTAGATAATGGTGATAATAATTTGTAGATTTATATTATATATTTATATTATTTTAAGAAGAGCCCACACCAAGTTAAATAAAACTACCCGCCCGCCCGTAGTAAGAAATTAGTCCAACTGGACTATTAGATATAAATTTATTTATTTGAATAAATATTAAAATCAATTAAACAAATCACTAATATGCCAGACAATCACACTATCGTTGCTGTCCGTACGAATTCGTGTCTGCATTCAATTAAGGCATTAAATATGTCTTATTTTGTCCAAGAACGATGCTTACGCACTTACATATAATACTTGTTTTTTTTTTTATTCAGTCTATTTGAGAAGTTACATTAGCATAATAATTTAAGATGTAGATATATTTTGTAATGTTAAAATCTGAATGACTTTCCCGGCATTTTCCAAAAACAAAGATTGTAAATAGGTATTAAAACTTTATGATGTATTAACTAGTCGACGCCCCGCGATTTCCCTTGCCCGAGAGATTACGATAAAATATAGCCTATGCCACTCACAAATAATGTGGCTTTATTGTGGTAAAAAAATTATCAAAATCGTAGTAGATTCAGAGATTACCCTCTACAACACCACAAACCTTACCTCTTCGTATCAACCGTACCTATACTAATATTATAAAGTTGAAAAGTTTGTTTGTTTGTTAAAAAAGAAAAATAATATAGAAAAATAGTTTCAGTGTTAGATAGCCCATTTACCGAGGAAGGCTATATTTTATTCGCCTATTCTTACGGGAACGGGAACCACGCGGGTGAAACCGCACGGCGTCAGCTAGTCAATGATAATGGGCCTCCGAACTACAGGGGCCCCTTAAGTATGAAAGCTAAAAATATAATCCACAATATTTCAATGTTCCCAAACTCCAAACCAAAAAATAATATTACATCTTGTGTATTAAGTAGGTATGTTTCAACAAACATTGTCGGGATTTGCTCATTTATTGCGCAAATGATGATTAATAATTTTCCAATAAGTTCAAAAAGCATGAAACTTGTACGCAGCGTAGGTACATACGCTTTTATAATCAAATTAAAAATCCCACTCAAATGGTAATCACTTCCATTGGCAAAAATACACGGCGGAGCTGAAATTCAATCTGAAAATTTCTATATTCAAAAAGAGCACCCGCCGTATGCACAAAAAAAGCACCATACTTGAATATTCCGCATCAGATTTTCGAGTGTAGAAGTACCAATACCATTTCTATCTATCATTCATTAGCACAGCCAGAATCCAATACGACATTTTTTACAATCCCCGGCACAAAGAACGTCGGTCCTACCCACACACGCGCACCTCCCGTATAAACACGAAACCTGTGTGTGCGTAGAGAAAAACTTGAAAAAAATACCGACTGACCCGCGCACACATAGAAAAGTGCACGAAAAAAATCACCGACACAAAGAAGGTCTACCGAAAACTTCTATACCAACTTTTGTACACACACATAGACGAGGCACCCACACGTTGGCAGTTCACAACGAATTTGAGCGTGTGTGCGTGAGTGCACCTCGTCCCTATAAGGGCTAAACTTAGCGCTTGCGTGTGGGTGTGCCTACAGTTGCAAGAATCCAAAACTTCAGCAGGACACCACGCAACGTGCATGTTTATATTCACAGCAAATTAGACTTTAAAATGTGGTTCGTAAAGTTTAAATTCTTTTTTGAGATTTGAAACATGTAACTTTTAGTTACTGAGGGATACGATGCGCAGCGCGGGTAGTTTCCGTACTAAAGTTGCGGCGCGAGATGCAACGAAGGATATAGATATATGTGTGTATATCGCCGTCCCTCTCGCACCTCCCGCCGCCCGGGGCGGGGGAGAGGGTGGCGGGGTGTCGTGTCGCGTTGATGAACATTTTTCTCATTTTTTTCCTTATTTTTACGCGAATCGTTTTTAAAGGGTTTCATCATAATTGCGAAGCGTCCGATTATGTTGACGACCGATAAGCCCTTCCTTAATCCTAAGACTCTGTTGCGATAATTGGATTATACCTTCCTAAATTTCGAACTTAAAAATTCATAACAAAAATTTTAAATTTTAATTACTTCTATGTACCCGACCTACCTCGTAATACTGGCACAACAAAATGATACAATATAACATTTCATTAAAATGACTCTATTTTTAACCGATTTGAGTCAAGAAAGGATGTACAATTATTTTTTTATTTAATTTTATATTTTTACATTGAATAATTTGCTATTTAATTTTTTTTTTGTTTTGTCTTAAATATAAAATGTTTAAATGCCAGAAATGGCCGAATATATTTGAATGTACATAATATATATAATTATGTTCTCAGCAAATAACGAATTGAATTGAATTGAAAATTCTCAATACGTGTGACCCTATACATTTACAAAAAAAACAATATGTTACCTTTCAGAGATTTATTCCACTATTTGTAAATTTCTAAAACCTAAAACTGTAAAAAAACATTTTATTGCAAGAATATATTTAAATAATACAGCATTAGTATGCCAATAAGTTGCTCTCTAGTAAAAAAAAACAATTGAACTTTCGTATACTTTTTGAAATCTTAATTAACATTAACAAAAAACCTAATAGACAACTCTATACTCTCTCTATACTCTGTCTCTCCGTAATACAAAGAAGTCCCGTGAGTCACCATTAAAAAGTTCTCTACTCCACTGTCTTAGTAACGTAAAGAAAAAAAGAGGTTTTCCTTATCCAAGTGGCCGTAGACTTGTGTACGCATGTCTCGAGTGTTAGGTGCCACTGGCGGGAAACTTATTTTCCCGCCATTTCTGTACGCCGCCATAATGCAAATTGTTTTGCTAATACGAATCTAATTAGAATATTTTATGTTATAACATTATAAGTATTGTTTTATGCTTTTTAATTTATTCCTTTGTCAATTATTTTAGTTGAATCTGTTTACAAATTAATTAATAATTAAAAAGTTTTAATTTGGTTTTGTTTTTGTTTTTAATCTATGGTTTAATATCAACAGGATTATTCTGTAATTTTTATTGATCAACTAGGAATGATGAAATGTATGGGTGGTTATTCCTTAATATTTATGAGTTTTACGTATGAAAAGGGAGTATTTTTTTTTAAATAAAAATCCGTTAATAAAGTCGATCGGCTTATCCGTGCATGGTTCAGCATCCCGCTCGCAGGGGAAGTAAAAAAAACAGGTCCGGCCGCCAGTCTCGCTGACTACGCGGCGCGCGCCGCCCGCATCACCACGTTATTTAATTTTATTACATTTCTTCACGTGTTTCGTTTCGCGTACACATTCGGACGGCGGTTTCAACTTCGCGCCATGTGCACCAAATTGTGATTTCGGACCCCAAACAAAATGGAACATCGTGGTACATTTCGACATACAAAAACATTTTTCGGCAAAATTTCCGTCAACCGCAACTAAACGCAGTTCAAAACTAGGTTCAGTTTTTTCGGTTTTCTTTTCGGTTACGTTCGTTGATTTTTTCGTTATTCAGTTTTTTCACAAACTAATGCAGTTGAAACGGTTTAAGTTCGTTCTTATGAGTTCCTTTCGTTTCTAAATGAAACTGTAACACAAAACCAAGAAACAGTAGCACCGACAGACGGATAGAAGTAACCAGAAGGCGGCAGAAGTAGCGATGGCGTTGGCATCTTCTGTGAGCTTGTACTACTCGATCGTGCAGCGGGCGGCGAGGCATTATCTAGAAGATTATTGTCATACAGGTGCGTATTTTATTATAAATAAAAATGCCGCCATTTTTTGTTTTCATTTTCAGGCATCACTTTTCCGGCGCGCTTTTCTTTCATAAAAGTTTATTATCATTTAATATTTTTTATATGTTATTAAAATAATGTAATGTATAATTTTTATTCTTAATTCAAAATAATCATATTGAATTCTTATTGGATAGTTAAAAAAATCCTATTTTGTTAGTGAAGTTAAATTGCTTTGAATTTAAAATAAATCGCCCATAATTGCTGAAAGCTTTTTATTAATTGAGTTTTAACAACGGAAAAAAATAGCTTTTGTTTTAATTTTACGACGATTTGTCCATTATAAGACACGTACTTAATAATATAGTGAAAAAAAAATACTTTCAGGTTATATTGATATTTAATAGTAAATAAATATACATACTTAAAAATTATTGATAAAAAAAACAAAATGAAAATAGGGATTGGAATTTAATTTTAAAAAATTTAAAAGACAAGTTAATATATTTTACCGCCAAAATATTTTAGTCGCTTAAGTATACATAAAGATTTGTCATTAAATAAACATATAGTAATTATTTATTAATTTAAAAGCCTATTAATTTTAAAGTTAAGGTTTTAGAATATAGAAATATGCGACGGTAATATAATTATAGTGCACTTCTCAAACCCTCACAATTTGTAAAGCTTTAAGGTTTGATACGGAAAGACTTTACCTACATTAAAATATACAATACAACACGCTATGAAAAAATCATAAATAAATTCAGCCGTCCCTTTGCGGGACTTTTGAGTGCCCAAGCACCGGCGGTCAGGGCTCCAGAGTGAGGAACCTCCTCACAACTTTTTAAATTAGGTACCTGGTGCCTTCTTTACCCTATATCCTGCGTTGACAGACAGTTAAGTGAAAGCTTCTTTATTTCTCTCATAATTTACTTTTTTTTTAATTTTAAATAATGCTTATAAAAACACTATTAAAAATTAAAAAAAAATCCATCCCTCCTGTTACAAAAGGCGAAAAAAATACATGGACCTTGCTCACGAGATTACCGCCATGGTGAGTCAGCCATTGTTATTCTGATTGTCTTTTCAGTCAATGGTCTTACATCGAAAAGCTTCGACCAACATCTAAGGAAACTTTCGCCTTACTGTAGGATCAGGGGTCGGAATTCGGATACAGAAGGCAGTAATCCTTTAGACGGCGCGTATTGTGAGGAGGTTCCTCACTCTGGAGCCCTGACCGCCGGTTGCTTTGGCGAAAGCTCCTTTATTTTTATAACTGTTATTAGTTTGAGTTTAAAGACATATGTTATATTCAAAGGCATAGGTAAGGTAATATTTATGTGACACATAGTTATTAGCTTCTATAAATTTACCTACACGACGTGTAGGCGGAAAATTGGTACCTACAAATCGTAAACAAGTTTTTCCGTAAGGTTAAATAAAAGTTGAATATTTAATAAAAGACAGACAATATTCATTATAATCACTGTGTTCGAATAAAAATGTAAATTGAACAATTTTTCATCTCCTTATTAGAAAATGGTCGATTAATTTTGTTCATGCTACGATTGAGTGCATCGAATATATGTTTCAAATGTCAATTATTTTGTTCTATAGGGTAAACGCACGAATAAAATTTTTGGTAAAAATGTACAATAAATATTTTTTATAATTATTATAATTATATAAATATTATATATTATAATTATATAAATATTATATTATAAAATTTAATTACCAATTAAATAAATAATATTTTGATTGTTTACATATTTTAAAGTATTTATTAGCGGACCGGACCGACGCACGCGAAAATTTGCACTCAAACACAATTAAAGTAATCATTGCTCAAACATACAAAAAACTTCATCAAATTCAGTCTAGCCTTCCTACATTGACAAGCGTTGTATAAACTCACAGCACATACATTTGCTAAACCTAAAAATATTTTTTTTACATTATTCATTAAATTCACAAGCTAGATAGGTATTTAAAACACATCCTTCTTTCCTAACAAAACTTTATGTACTTACAAACAGAATCTACTACTCTTAAGTGTGTAGGATGCTGGGGATAATATTATACAGGATGCTAGGGAGTATTTTCCATAACTCAGGGGTTATATTCTTTACCGAAAATTAATTAAAAATGTTCGAGGAACATGTTCTAAAATTAATATTTTCAGGGTAAATACCATTTCTTTTGTAAATGTATCTTAAAATGTGTCCCTTATACGCAATAATTATGACGTAGCCAAGTTTAACCTTTTTTTAAGGCGTGTGTTACATGGATAGTCGGAATTATTTAAATTACTTTGAATGAAATAATAAAAAGGTTTTATTTTTTAGTTAAAAATAGGAATAGAACTAAAATAAATAGGTTAAATATATGAACCGAACTGCAAATATTATATATTATGCAGTTATGCTCCTATAAGTGGACTCGTCAACACTTGAAGTTATGGGACATACTCCCGAGCACCCTGTATTGTATACTTATAAGTTCATATAGCAACACATCGCAATAAAGTCTCGTACTGACTTAAGTGTTGACCAGTATTTGTATAGATATTAAAGTATGTAATAAAGTATTCATATGACAAACAAATGGGGTTTTACAAGCTCGTTTGAATAGTCATGTCAAGTTAACCATCGGTTTATGACTTTACTTATTATTATGCACACAAGTAACCAGAAGCATTCAGTAGTTATTCCATTGTAACTGTAAAGCTAATAAAAAAATAAAAAAGCAGTTAAAAATAAAACATATTGATTATTTTTATACATTACTTACTTAATTAAAGGCGCGTTGTGTGAACAAGCTTATGATCAATACCAAAGGTTCAAACTATATAGTTAATCCAAAAAAAATATACAAGATGGGTAAAATTTACAACACACTGGAGGACGCCCACGACTCCGAAACACCTTGTAATTTGTTAGTCAAACTTATACCACTTAAATTTTAAAACACTTGATTATCAACCTATTTTAACGGCTAACTATGGAACCAAACTTCCCTCCATATCACACTAATATTATAAAAGCGAAAGTTTGTGTAAGTGTGTATGTTTGTTCCTCCTTTACGCTGCGGCTACTGAAGAGATTTAGGTGGAATGAGAATAGATTTTACTCTGGACAAGCACTTTTCATCGCGGAAAAATCCATGGTTCCCGCGGAATTTGTGAAAAACTGAATTCCAAGCAAACGATGTCGCAGGCGTCCGCTAGTTGGAGAAGAAATATAGAGCAAAGATCCATCAACACTTAAAACACTTAACTGAATAAACTTTATATCTACCAGCTACTTATTTTATCTTTTTTATACTAAAATGTTTAGGATGTGAATGTTTGAAATTCGGCACTTCTTTATTACGCCCGAGACCATAAAAACAAATACGTAAGAATGCCCCAAGTTCAAGTTAAAAGCGACAATAACATTACAGCCTTTTTAAAGCTTTTTTGTAACTTATTTACGATCACGCAATAAAGCCGCGCCCTACCGGGGCTGTTCTGCCAACTTGACAAAAGAAACACGAATTCAAGAAAATTTTCCCCGAAGAAATGATAATTGAATAATTCCAACTGCATAGTGTTCGAGGTTGTTCTATCGACGCTTTTCTGTTTGTTAATGTAATGTACCTAATAACAATACAAATTTTATTAGAATCACTATAGCTATTATTTTTTAATTACAAGTTTTTTTTTAATATTGTAGATAAAAATTGCACATGCATGTAGGTATGTATACTATGTTTTTTCATTATTTTATTTGTACGTAATTGTTTTATTTTGTGCTATAAGAAGCATTTTATTATTTTGTGCAAGAAGAAATATTAAATATCAATTAAAAAAAAATTAGACGATATAAATCACATTACGCGATTTTATATCCATGGTGACAATCAAATGAATTAAAACATACTTTTAAACGTAATGTTGAAAACACATTACCCTCCTTCTGACGCAGTCGGGTAATAACTATAAATAGTTTAAAAAACTAAAAAAGTCTCTTTTAGCACGCACTAAAAATTACAAATATTGGATTTAAGTCACGTGACTATTTTTTTCGTATCCCTGACAGCAAACCCTTTAATTTGATATCCATATCATGGGGGTGGACTTCAAACAGCCAGTCCGCTTTCTTGGGGACGCCTCCATATTGGGTTTGAATGTCGTTTCTTAGCTAGTCATGTATTGTCATCAGAACTCAGAGCGTGTGCAAAATTTCATGCTAATCGAAGACCGGGAAGTGGGTCAAATTAAGATTCCAGGATTTTCTTACAAGTTACAAGTGTTAAAAATAAAAATTAGGAATAGTGAAAATAAATTTAATTACAACATACAGGTATTTTGTCAAAGTTTATTGATCATTAAGATATTTTTTGAGAAACATACTTTTATGTTTTTAACTTTTAACGTTAGCTAGCGGACGCCCGCGACTTCTCTCACATGCACTATAGTTTTATACGTCACTCTATAAACTCCTCTATCTTCCAGTGAAAGTATCCATGCAGCAGTTTCAATGATCCGAACAAACAGAAAGACAGACTGACATGCAAAAGTTTTAAAAAATCTTGATTATGTTGTACCTAGTATCGTCTATATAACTATTAGAAAAAAAAAACAACCAGACACTTAAAGTTTATTTATATGTATTGATATGACCAATATTTCTCTTCGTATCGTAATCGTAAAGCCTTAAAATTGGACGATAGTCAAACGGACAAAGATCGAACCTATGACCTCTCAATGTTGAATCATATACCTTAACCGTGGAGCTATTGAAGCTTAACTAATTTTTTGACATCTAAACTAATCACACTAGTTTAAAAAACCTTATATATTAAATTCATCTCTAATTTAATTCTATTTTATGTATCTTCATCATCTTAAATCTTTTAACTTCTAACATTTAAGGAAATTGCCTTAAAATGTTGAAAGACTAAACAACCATAATGCATCATAATCCAATATTCTTTGAGCTTTATTAATACCATAAAGATAATATATAAGTACAGTCACACACATATTTCTTATGTATTTTTTTTTGAAACGTCGGTCGGTAAATTTAGAAAGTTGTACATTTCATTGTACTAATAGTAATAAAATTAATAAGCTAGTAAAAATGACTTTATTTTATTCCGTATGGGTTTGCTCTATAAATTGCTGAGAGAAGCAAATAACCTTAAGCTTAGACAAATTGACACATCCATAAAAAATCTTGCAAAATCCCCTTATGCATTAATAACAATTAACATATCTAATACTAAATATTCATTTAAAAAACTTCTTGTGCTCATTTATTTAGTTTGGAGAATTGGTGTTACTTAATTATAATTACATTAAAAGTACACTCAAACAGACACTTAAATGTTAAAGAAGAAAATTATAAAAGTTATGAATAAGAAGAAAATAAACTATAAAGAACGAAGTAAAAACACTTTAACTTATATAACACAATAAAACTATCGCACAACTCTTTAATGATAACTAAACTTTGGTTTGTCAATACTTGACTTGCTATAACAATTATTGCATTACTTAAGAAAGTAATAAGCAATAACTCGTAAATGATAAAATTTCTGATAAACTGTTTGATAAATAACAAACATTCTCGTAGTATCACAGTAGAACACACGCAAATCACACTAAGAATAAATAACGGTGTTAAGTAGAAGTAGTTTCAATAACACCAACAAGCAATTTTTTCGTCGTATCAAGATAAAAGCAATTTCACCCAGAGTACCTGAAAATTAACAAAATAAAAGTACAAAGATAGTATCTAAATAGGTGTATACGTAAAATGAACAAATATAAACAGAGAAGAAAAGTAAATATTCTTTCAATGACCCAATAAAAAAATGAACTCTCGCACATTCTTCGTCATAGCTTATACTTTTCCACCGGAGTATGTGAAAAGCTCAAATAGATATAAGTATATAAAATAAACAAATATAAACAACGAAGTAAAGTAAAAGTCCTTCCAATAACTTAATAAAAAAAAATAGCAAACTCTCGCACATTCTTCGTCAAAGCTTATAAATACTTTTACACCGGAGTGTGTGAAAAGCCTAAATAGATATATTTAGATATATGTAATATAAAACAAACAAATATAAACAACGAAGTAAAGTAAAAGTCCTTCCAATAACTTGATAAAAAAAATAAACAGCAAACTCTCGCACGTTTCTTCGTACCGTACACGATAACACTTTTCTCCGCGAGCGTCTGAAAACCAGTTGCTTCGGAGGACTGGTTCGGCAGTCTGGCTGCATTTAGGTATTTTATATGCAAAGCCTGCATGCTAAAGGTCAAGGTCACGACTGTGCATAGATTTGAGCATATGCAATCAATTAGGTTTAATTTTAAAACTTTTAATATAATTTTACTTAATAATAATAAAATTTAAGTAAATAAAAAGCACAAACAACAAATAACCCAAGTGACTATTCATACAGCAATCGTACGAATTCATTTATAATTCTTCCAGTGACTGGATAAACAGTACATATTTACTTTAGTTCAGCAGTTCATTAAACGGATGACTCACTCGTATGGTGTAACGGCGGCTTTGTCACTAATATATATTTTTTTTTTATTAATGTTGTTGTAATTTAATTTATTAAAAAGATAAAAATCTTATATCTAACGAGTACGTGCATTTAGGCGAATTGTAAGATCTAGACAAAAGCGTCTTCGACGATTTTAGCGTTCGATTTCAATACAATAGAGCTTATAATAGAGCTTACAAATTGGTCCAAACTTTGTTTCCCCGTAAAAATTGCATGATGAAAATTCATTAAGCAGTATTGTAGATTAGCTTTAATATATGTAAAAATAATACATTTTTATTTGTATGACACTACTTCAATATTATAAAGGCGAAAGTTTGTGTGTAAGTATGTTTGTAACTATTTCACCCAAAGGCAGATGTATTTTACGAAGAAAATACTGAAAGTACCCTTCACCTGAACAAGTTTAACTATTTCTATATCTGTTAATATTAAGGATAACAGGGAGCCGCTGGTTGAATGCGGCTCAAAACATCAAGTAGGTACCTGTATTATGCTAAAGACTCAGTTAACAACGCTCTTACATTACTACTGATTGAGCCTTGCAACTACACCCACGATCCCATCGCCGGTTGTAGATCTAGGATACCCAAAACGAACGACAAAGCTTCCCCGGCAAAGACGAAGTCCCAGATATCTGACGTCACCCAGACGTAGGCTTTTTAACTCAAGATCGCTGAGGCGCCCGGACTGATACATTCAGGCCAAAACACCCTTCCAGAACGGCCCTTTAATCCGAGGTCTCAGAGGAGACACCCTTAGAGAGTCGTTCCCCATATCTTCTTCTGCCCATCAGGCGATGCTTCTGCGCTCGCCCAAAACCCCCGGTAACGCCGCTGAGAAGGAGCCTATGTCATTTACACTATCAGGATAATATATATAATACGCGTACGCCGTGTAAGTAAGCCTTAACGCCGGCTTGGAACCAAATAGAACCAGTCGCGTCTCAGGAACCAGTTCTGCAATAATCGCAGCCACTGCGTTTATATGCAAATGCAGTGCATCCCGTGCAAAGGTCAAGGTTGTAGGACACTTTTGTGCATAGGTGGGTGACTAGACTACTTAAAAAAAACTTTTTTTATTTTTTATTTATATATACAGGAAGAAAATTTTTTTAGTGCGGATATTTTTATATTTTGTACATAAACAAAATTTAATGATCACGTATTTTTTCTTTTTTTTTTTAACTCAAAAATAACAAAATTATCGTTAGCTAAAGTTATTTACTTTTGAACAGAATTTTAGGATCACCCTATTGTGCGTTTATTTTATTTTCGTTTGATACCTAAAGGACGTCACCAGATCACTTTTAAGCTGAATATATCTTGTTTAGTAATAATATGTACATTATTTTGTTATTTTAGAGACATAAATTAAAAAAAAAATTACATAAAATGTATCGAACTGTTTGTAGATTTATATTCTATTATTGATACAGAACCACGAAAAAAAATATCCGCACTAAAGACCGAATCACCCTGTATAAAAGAAAACAAGCAAAACAGAAACATCAGAAAAAGTAGAATACAAAAGGTCTCTTCCAGGCAACCTTAGGCTTAGGAACTTATTAGGACAACTGTAGGTGGTGTGTACGTAATAATAATGTACATATACATACATACAAATAACTACACACTAATACATAAACCATAATACACAAATTATACAATAATTATAAATATCATAAAATAAACTAATATATATAATATATCATTATGTCGTATGATAAATATTCTAATAAAATAAAATATGTAACTAGTGACTAAGATAATATGTCTTAACGGATTTTTTAAACATATCAAGGTATTTGGATTTCCGAATGTCGACTGGGAGTGCATTCCATAGCTTAATAGCACGTACAACAAATGAACACTTGTAAAATTTACTCCTATGGAAAGGCATACACAGAGTAAGAGCACGACATGTTCTTAGCTCTGATTGCACTCCCAGAAATGTGAATTTCTCCTATAACTATCTATTTGTTTAAAATTAACATTGGTTTAAAATCAACAGTGGTTCTCTCCCAAGTCTAGTTTAGAGGTAATTTTGGATCATGAGTTTTGGACCTTGGCCTCTCATTACCTTTACCTTCGTAAGTCCAAATTCGGTCCGGGGCATGCACCTCCAATTTTTCTGATATGTGCATTTTAAGAAATTAATATCATTTGTCCCAAATGATGAAGGATGAGAGTTTTATTAATTCTCTACATGTATGAAGTCCGCCAATCCGCATTGGACCAGCGTGTTGGACTATTAGTTAAAACCCTCTCATTCTAAATCGATAGTTTCGTAGTCGTGGAAAAATAGTTATCACCAAAACGAAGGTTTACTAACACTTTTGAAACGTCAGGTTACGAGTATGTTATGACTAGCCGACGCGGTGACGCTCCGAAGTTTCACGTAGTTCGCGTTCTCGTGAGAATACGGAGATAAATAATATAGCTTATGCCACTCGCAAATAACGTGGCATTCTAGTAGTAAAAGAAGTTTTAAAATCGGTTCAGTAGATACAGAGATTACCCCTACAACATCACAAACTTTTACCTCTTTAAATTATTAGTATAGATAATATGGTGATAAGTAAAATGGAAAACTTAAAATTAAAGTTACGAGGGTTCCAAACGTGCCGTAGTCCGAGAAGAACTTGATCGGTCTGATCTCCTGTCGACCTTTGTTCTTGCCAGAACACGTTTTCAGTAATATACGAGACGGTGCACTCAGCAACCCAGCAACTGCCGATAGTAATTAATGTCTTCGTCTTAAATTTTGCGATCGACACTATCTCAAAACGCAATAGGCGACAACTTTATAATGGAAAATTGAGAGATTTGAGACAGTAAAATCCATACTTACGAGTACATAGAAATCTATACTAATTTTTATAGAGGTAAAGTTTGTGGTGTTGTAGGGGGTAACCTCTGGTAAAAATTTTTTACTACTAGAAATCTACGTTATTTGTGAGTGACATAGCATATAATTAATCTCCGTATTCTCTCGGGTCTGTCTGTATATTATGATCCTAGTTCAGACTACTTTAGTATTTTAATCGAGTACCTACGAACGATTTTTGGGCGGTAGTCCGAACTAGGCCTTCAAAATTTTTTCATCATTCAATTTTAACCCTAAAAGGGGTTGCTTTGTTGATATATAAATCGGCCATTTGTCATGTTATGTATTTGAAAAATGGTGCATAAATCATCGATTTAACATTATTTTTAATACAAATTTGAGGGTTTGTTCCTTTGAAATCCACCACAGTTGAAAATTCATATCTATCTACAGACTGTACTGGGGCGTAGTTATCGCCGTCTCAATGAAAAGCTGACGCCGTGCGCCTTTACCCGCGTGGTTCCCGTTCCCGTAGGATAATATATCCTATAGCAATCCTCTATAAATGGGCTATCTAACACTGAAAGAATTTTTCAAATCGGACCAGTAGTTCCTGAGATTAGCGCGTTCAAACAAACAAACTCTTGAGCTTCATAATATTAGTTTCGATTCTCTATCTACAAGCGCTAATGAGCTTCTAGCCATATTACATATAATGTAAGATTGCAAGAGGCCCTGCCTGTACCCAAGTGGCACGTCGATTCTTTCTACAAACGCTAACGCATCGAAAACTAAAAAAATGGGAACGAGAGATTCGATCGATAACTTGATCGATTTGTCGATAGCAAATGTCATTCCCATACATGTTTTAGTTTTCGAAGCATTAGCGATTGTAGAAAGAGAATCGATAACATTTAATAGAGGCCCTGGTTACACAGCCTCATTCTATATTGCTAAAATGAAGTGAGACTATAAAGGAAATGGAAACTTACTACGATTTAAAATCAGTACCGTAATAAAAGTTCTCTACTGGTCAATCCTAACTACGAAACCACGTCCCAGTAATTGTGTTGGGCAACCGTGCCCAGCAGTGGGCAGAGTTAACAGCTGATTACCGGCGTACCGTGAAGCGTGAAACGCCGTTCTAATCTACATGCTCCGGTTTATCCCTAACCACATGCTCTAACTGTACACCGACAAACAGACTGTTGCAAATTATATCTATATTCATCTGATTTTTTTTTTTTAATTCTTTACAAGTTAGCCTTTGACTACAATCTCACCTGTAAGTGATGATGCAGTCTAAGATGGAAGCGGGCTTGTTAGGAGGAGGAAGAAAATCCACACTCCTTTCGGTTTCTACACGTCATCGTACCGGAACGCTAAATCGCTTGGCGGTACGTCTTTGTCGGTAGGGTGGTACTACCCATGGCTACTACCCATGGCCAAAGCCTCCCACCAGCTAAGATAAGACTCGAGCTCAGCAGTGAGCCGAATAACGGTTAATAATGAACGAAAAATAAATTATATTAGACTTCCGTTATTTCCTTTACGTACGGAACCGTAAAAATATAAAATCGATTTATTTTCTACGTTGTGGCAACTTACCATACTTCCTCAAATAAACACGTCTTTAAACTGAAATATAAGATCAGAAGATAAGTGACATCCGCAAGAAATATCGATAGTTTAAACTTTAATAGTGATGTTATCTCTGACTCAATCCGAACTAGTGGCGGGTACTTAGCGGGCGATTAACGAAAATGCACCTTCCGGGGTCATTCACCTTGATGGGAAAGCTTTTGCAATGATTAACCTTCATAATACGTAAAGTGTACTATTACTTTGATTTTTTAGAGTACGTATACACGGAACAGTTTGAAACCGTTTATTGTAATAATGAAAAAGACATTTTCACATCGATCGTAGATCGTTAGATGGGCCTCAAAGCGTCGCGGAATTGTCATTGGTTTCGCATATTGAGTACGTCATTACACGTAACACATTTCTCTTTTATTCATGTTGTGGTTTGTGTTTTACACTTCCAAGATGAACACGAAGGCATAATTAAGGGATTAAAATAAGAAAATCAAGTAAATACTTTTTTATGTCCACGTCCACTCACAGCATGTGCTTGTTACGTACTAAGATAAGATGTGCGTGCACGCCTTTGGGTAATGACATAAAATTCTATTATGAGGAGATTTATATCGATGCATTTTCATAGTAAAGCAATACCACACCCTAAGTTATGAAATTAAGTTGAAATTCAAATTCAAAATTCATTTATTTAAATTAGGCTTACAAGCACTTTTGAAAATCGAGTTACTTTAATTTAATGGTGCTTTTTTTTTTATTCTTTACAAGTTAGCCCTTGACTACAATCTCACCTGATGGTAAGTGATGATGCAGTCTAAGATGGAAGCGGGCTAACTTGTTAGGAGGAGGATGAAAATCCACACCCCTTTTCGGTTTCTACACGACATCGTACCGGAACGCTAAATCGCCTGGTGGTACGTCTTTGTCGGTAACTAACCACGGCCGAAGCCTCCCACCAGCCAGACCTGGATCAATTAAGAAAATCTCAATCAGCCCAGCCGAGGATCGAACCCAGGACCTCCATTTTGTAAATCCAACGCGCATACCACTGCGCCACGTAGGCCGTCGAATTCGTTTACAGATAGCATGGGTACAGACAGTTCATTTCACTCTTGAAAATTTGCCGCGATTCACGATAATAGTATGTATTATGAACGTCATAAGGCAACTGTCACCGTACCCATGCTACCTGAAAAACACTTTAGTAAGCCTACTTGAAGAGGGAGAAGTATCGACACATTAGCGCTAGAAAACAGTTATAACAGTTGTTATCGGCCACGTGTGCGGGCGCGCTTCGCAAGTTTACAAACATCTCGTGCGACATCACGTGCTAAGGTTTACAAACCTGCACACTTCCTGCCGCGATAACGACTTGTCGCGGACTTAGGGTCAGCGCACACCTGACGAGCGGCCTTTTATTTTATGTATTTTTATTTATTCTTTACAAGTTAGCCCTTGACTGCAATCTCACCTGACGGATGCAATCTAAGATGAAAGCGGGCTTTAACTTGGTAGGCGGAGGATGAAAACACTCCCTTCGGTTTCTACACATCGTACTGGAACTATTAAATCGTTTGGCGGTACGTCTTTGCCGGGTGGTAAGTACGACCGAAGCCTCCCAGCCAAATTAAAATTAAATACCTATTATAATTTATTTACATTTAAGTAAGCTCGCTTCCAGCTTAGACTGCTTCATCATCAGGTGAGATCGGAGTCAAGGCACGAACATATCATAAAATAAAAAAAAATATACTTAGTAAATTTCAAAATAAGCACTAGCACCTAGTTATACGAATATGTATAACCCGGCAAACGTTGTTTCGCCGGGTTAATTATTATTTGTATATAGGTAAAGGTATCTATAGTAAGTATAAATAGTATTAAATCATTGACTATAATAATAAAACAATTAACTTGTAAAACAATTCTTCATAAAAAGCTTTACCTACGTACAAAAAAATCTTGCAAACTAGTTTGGATAAGTAGATACAAGAATTTATCAAAAATTAAGATGTTTGCTTACCACTGGACCATCCAGGCAATATCTCAATATAGTATAGCTAGTCAAATATCTCAGGATGTTCAAATGACTCGGGCCCCCAAACAACGCACGTCCCACCCTCCTTATTGTACGCGTAAATAAAGGGGGTGGCACACCGCGCGGTGGGCCCAAGGTCACGGCCAAGTTCAAGGGCGACAGGTCCTACAGGTGGACTTTGCCCTTGTTACCACTACTTATTGTTTACTTTCTTTACTTTTTCTCATTGTTACTATTTGTTAGTTTACTTGTTTCTTTATTTTTTATCCTTGGCACTATTGCTCAGAGATAACTACATACTTTAGTTTTTCTCCGTGGTTTTTTTCTTTCATTCGTCCTTTTATTGAATTTATTTTTTTAAATATTATTCAAAATTTATCTACCGCTGCGGTACATTTGCGTGCTCAAGCAACCGGTGGTCAGGGCTGCAGAGTGAGGAACCTCCTCACAATACGAGCCGTCTCAAGAATCACTGCTTTCTGTACTCGACCCTTGATCCAGCAGAGAAGCGACTGAAACTTCCTAAGATGTTTATATACCCTTGTTATTATTATTTAGTCAGTAGACTACTTACTTTATTTTTGCCGTTGTTACTATTACTGAATTAGTTTACTATACTTTCTTTACCTTTGGCAACACTGTAACTTCTACTTAATCTGTAAGTGTAGATCCATATTCAATATTTAGTAAAATTACAGACAAATTGGTAAAGGATAAAATTATGAAACACATATTAACAAGTTTTATTATAAAAATATTTTTAATTTAGATTTTTTATTATCTCTAAATAAAATTTTAAACCAACTGCTATTATTCTTGAGATTTTTTTAACGTTTTATTTAAAATCAAGATAAAAACCCAGGACCTCTGTTGAAAAGTACAGAATACTTATTAGCATTACCAACTTTTTACCAATTATACTTCTTTATCTATAAACCAATTATATTTCTTTTATTATTATACAATTAGATATATTTTTTTATGGTACCATATGATTACGTATGCTATTAGTAGTAAAATTAGTAATTATTCACATTGTACCTAATATGATTACGTATGCTAATAAATCTTTGACCTTATAATCTAACCAAAAAATCATGCCTAATTCGATGCACCAAGGCATGACCTAATGCTTTCATCCCAACATATGTAAAGGATTAGATTACAATGCCTAGGCTCTCTGGCAAATAGACACCCCTTCGAAATAGACAACCCTCATAGAACTACCCTCTATTTGGTTTTGGCATGTCACAATATGGCTATGGAAATCTTTATTATAATTCGGCACACCCTTAAAAATTAGTCAAATTGTTATTGGAATTGTTTTTTAATTTAATTCTACGGTAAATTAACAAATCAGCTAAGTTTTTGATATGGATATTTATATATAAAAAAAACTATTTTGCCATTATACAGTTCGTTTCATGTAGGGTGGTGCGGGTGACAGTGTTTCACTCTTGAAAGATTGCCGCGATTCACGATAATAGTACGTATTATGAACGTCATACAGGCGACTGTCGCCGTACCCATGCTATCTGAAAAACACTTGATCTTTTAATTAAACTAACAGACGCCTGCAACTTCTTCCGCTTTCAGACTTTCGTTACTATATACAGGGTGCCCGGGAGTATTTTCCATAACTTTGGGGTTATATTCTTTACCGAAAAATAATTAAAAGTGTTCAAGGAATATTTGTGTTCTAAAATTAATATTTACGGGGTAAATAATATTTCTTTTGTAAATATATCTTTAAAATATGTCCCTTATACGTATCCTTATAATTATGACGTAGCCAAATTTGACGTATTTTAAAATGCAAGGATAAATAAAGGCGTGTGTAATATGGATAGTTGGAATTATTTGAATTACTTTTTATGAAAACATTTTTATTTAAAAAAAAATATTAGTTATGCAGTTCGACTCCTATAAGTGGACTCGTCAACACCTTGAAGTTATGGAAAATACTCCCGAGCACCCTGTATAAGTTGGAAGTCTGTCAGCCCATACTTTACTCGTACCATAGATAAAGTAGGTAGGTACTGTTACCAAAGCAAAGGAAAGAAAGCGCTATAACATATTCAATGCTGTCTTTAGGAGGTATCGAGTAACAAAGTTATAATTATAATAAATTAAATAAAATAAATAAATTAAATAAATCCGTAATGAAAACTGTAGTTTACTTATACTTTTTTTCTTTATATCAGTACTAGAATCATGTGTCTAGTAACAAGACTAAATAAGCAAATGGTTGCTTAAATATAATAAAATAAATATAATAAAAAATAATAATATTTAGCGGCTCACTGTTGAACACGAGTCTCCTCACAGAGAGTGGTTAGGCCAATAGTCCACCACGCTGGCCCAATACGGATTAGCAGACTTCACACACATAGAGAATTAAGAAAGATTCTCAGGTATGCAGGTTTCCTCACGATGTTTTTCCATCACCGTTTGAGACACGTTTTATTTAATTTCTTAAAATGCACATAACTGAAAAGTTGGACTGGATTCAAACCTACGCCCTTTCGGTATCCGTGGCGAAGGTCATATTATCCACTGAGCTATCACGGCTGGAGTGGTTGCTTAGTGGAAACTATTTGCCAGAGCGCCCTTAGAAGGCCTTGAAGTACACCTATAAACCCCACTAACTTTTACTTTCATATAAAATGAACTGTAAATTCGTACTAGGAATCTCGCTTTCAACTTTAAGTGACGTCATAATCAACTTTACTCATAATAATACTAAAATCAGTCACCCCTGCTATGAATCATAGCGAAATTCGCGATGGCTCCAAAACGACCGTAACCAACACATCATCGCATAAACTAAACAGCAGAATCACATAAATAAGCCATAACCGCCCACCGTTTACAGTTTTCGTCTATGCGCCGTTGATATAAATAAACCCTAAGATACACAGTTGTCATTATAAGGTAACAATAAACATAATAAGGCAACGTAAATTAGAAGATTTTGTGATATTAAATGCGCACTTATTTTAATTTTTTGAAATAATATTATGTATCTTTACTTTATTTACCATTCATCTATACTAATATTATTAAGCTGAAAAGCTTGTTCGTTTGATTGATTGAACGCGCTAATCTCAGGAACTACTGGTCCGATTTGAAAAATTCTTTCAGTGTTAGATAGCCCATTTATCGAGGAAGGCTATAGGCTATTATCCCCGTAGTCTCACGGGAACGGAAACCACGCGGGTGAAACCGCGCGGTGTCAGTTAGTTTTTTATAATAATCTAAAAACAATAGCAAATGTATCATGACTATTCAAAATTAACGTTGAACACGGTCTCACTTATTAATAAAATTTGGACTAACTTTGAAAAGAAACATTTATGAACTATTAACTTTCACAATTCTTCTTTATGTATAAAACTTTGAGGATCTCTGGCAAAAGGTTCTTATGGACGTAAGAATCTAGCGACTGAAATGACTTCTCAATTATCCCAAAGAATATATAAAAAAATATACTCCAATCATTGAAGGTAGACACATTGCCATTCCTGCTCCTAAGACACTATGATACAAAATAGGAGGCTGCGCTGACTTTCAGCGCTTATTACTGACACTAAACCATCAGTGTAAGTTCTTTCGGCTTACGTAAATCTCATCGTCATCATCATCATTAACAGGCGATGGACGTCCACTGCTCTTGGCCTCTTGTATGGACTTCCAAACAAAACGGTCTCGAGCCGCGAGCATCCAGCGGCAAACCCTCTTGACGTCCTTGGTTCACCTGGAGGGGCTCGACGAAGCTCGGGTGCGGGGTCGCCATTCCAGCACCTTGGGACTCCAACGTCCATCGGCTCTTCGAACTACGTAGATCTAGAGTTTCATATATCCATGATGGTAGTACAACGAAGTTAGTAATGCGATTTGATTCAAGTCTCTATGCAATGGGCATAAGAGCTTGATGCTTGAAGTTGGTCTATTCGTGAGGGTGGCGCGACTGCTAGCGTCGCGTGAGGTAGTAGTAGAACACGCCACTAGGTGGAGTATAAGTGACAGCGGATAAATTAACAATGTTCGAGTTCACAGTTCGACTTTTGTTTAGTGTATTATTTATTTATTCTTTACAATTTCTTGACTACAATCTCACCTCATGGTAAGTGATGATGCAGTCTAAGGTGGAAGCGGGGTAATTTGTTAGGAGGAGGATGAAAATCCACACCCCCTTTCGGCTCCTACACGACATCGTACTGGAACGCTAAATCGCTTGGCGGTACGCTGAGCTTTCAAAAGCAAATATTATAACAAAGGTTAAATCTATAACAATTGATTTAATTATCAACAATTGATTTTTTTTTTTTTCGTATAGGTGCCGGTGGTTAGTCTATGGGACTTCGAAGCACTGGGTCCTGGGTTCGAATCCTTCCTTATACAAATTTTCAATGAAAATTCTAACAAAAGAGTTAGGGAGTTTGTGATGTTACACAGTCTCGTGCACTTCATATATGCAAAAACGTACTGTGTACCCATTACGAACCTTGATAGAAGAAGGAGTTTTTCGTTTTGTGCAATTTGTACGTATAGTGCCTATTAGTAGGTAGGGGGTAATCTCTGGTTTTAAAGAACCGATTTTTAAAATTCTTTTACTATTAGAAAGCCACGTTAATTGTGAGTGTCATAGGCTATATTTTATCCCAGAATTCTCACGGGAACGGGAACTATGCGGGTAAAACCGCGGGGATTCAGCTAGATTCATAAAGCATCCGTAATTTGTAAGCATGGTATGTATAGCTTGGCAACTTCGTTCGTACTCCTGATGGACTGCGCGGGACGGGGGCGTGTAGCGATGAATGAAAAACCCACGACTGGTTCACCTTACTACCCCGCACACACCCACGCAGTCTTTCTCCCCGTCGCCTGCATTTCATGAGAGTGTCATCAATTTGCCGGACTATAAGTGAAGTTTTATAACCCCGCAAAAGTGGTTCAAGCGACGCAAACAACGGACAATGCACATATCACATAACAAGCAATGAACTTGGTCACTCGCCCCGCCGTCTGTCTGTCCGTCTGCTCCGCACATTGGTGTCAAGTGGTTGCGTAACGCGCGGTCAATGCCGTGGCGGCGGCGCGCACACTTGCGACTGTCGCACGACACGGAGACACTAAGAAGTACAAAGCTTTTAACTAGGGTAGACATACGTACAAAATGGATAATTCCTTCCCCAGTTCATAATGGGGTATAGGGCTAGGCACTGAATTATTGCATCTATAAAATGTACGCCATTG
Source organism: Bicyclus anynana (assembly GCF_947172395.1). Classification (NCBI taxonomy): domain Eukaryota; kingdom Metazoa; phylum Arthropoda; class Insecta; order Lepidoptera; family Nymphalidae; genus Bicyclus; species Bicyclus anynana. The sequence goes on along the minus strand of NC_069097.1, from coordinate 14,081,216 downwards.
CTAATAATGGTCAATGAAATATGTACCCGTTTAAATAATATTCGTAATGAACAACCACGAAATAAGTTTCAAATCAAAATCAATGAAGTTTTGTGGTACCAGAAAAAATAAACAACACGCGTATAGCACGCAAATTTTCCATTCTGTAAATTCAGAAGAAAAAGCATCATAAAATAAACAAGTAAGAGACAATTGGATTGGCATTCTTCATACAGGGAAATTGTAATAATTAATTGCGTATTTCTTAATAGTAGGTACTTTATTTTGTGAAGTTTATAGTGACATGTTTGGTACAGGTATATTTAACGAATTCACCAACCACCTAAGAGATAATAAAAGTATAAAAGTTATAGACATCTAGTCAGAATTAGGATAAGTTGACAAATTTAAATTTTGACTATGAGTAAGTTGAGCTATGCCAATACAAGCAAAGAAACTCAAAGAAAAAGATAAAAATTATTAAAAAAATAGTTACACATCTTCAAGTTACATTACACATCACCTGTCACTATTATTTGTACCACTTACCACTGATGCATAAAAATACACTAAATCTAATGAACAAGACAATAAATCGTAAGACAAGTCTCAAGTGTGTACATTTACTGTTAGCAATAAAACGCATACATTTGCATACATATACAATACAGGGTGCGTGTCTTGTAAGAATGGCGTTAAAAGTTACGAACGAACTGACCGCGAAAAGTAAAGCTGCCAAGTGGGAGTTTACTCACAAAATAAAATTGACAGCTTTTGAAGCCAGACTTTCGCGAAGTGTGAAACGCCCTTACAGAAGCGTATTTTTATAATCTTCACAAGTTAGCCCTTGACTACAATCTCATCTGATGGTAAGTGATTATGCAATCTAAGATGGAAGCGGCTAACTTGTTCCGAATACGATGAAAATCCAGACCTTGCGATTTCTACATGACATCGTACCTGCTGGACACTAAATCGCTGGCGGTACGTCTGCCAAAGACAAAACTGTGTTTCCCTCCACTTACAATCTGAACACCTTCAAGGCATCAGTGAATAGGCACTTTCTAAGCCTATCCATAATAAAAGAAGTTTGTCTGTCATGCTCCTTCCATAAAGTAGGCAACAAAGTAAATGCAGTTGGCAACTGCAGAGTTTGGATTTTGATGTCTTTACAAGTTTGGTGTCTTAAGGTGCCTCCGAAAACATTTTTTTTCTCGACACCATATTGTGTAAAATCAGGTCTCCAGACGCCAGTCACTTTTCTTCGTGGCAACTCTTCGAAAACATTGCTTAAGGGCAAAAGGATCTCTGGCCATAATAAACAGACAAACTTGACGTTTCAAAATTACTTGTTAACCAAGCCTTTATTTTCTCCTCCAGAAGTTATTGCGAAAAGACAAATAGAAGATAATTTTAAAAGTCAGTTTTCTTTATCACTCTGATTATTTGTCGTTTTATTCTCTCGTTAAAACTTTGTCAAATCAAAAATGTATACATTTGAAAACAAACATATAATCAATCAAGTACCTTCTGCATACGTCCCTGACTTCCATGCTAGTCAGAATAAAAAATCTAGGAAATATAATGGTTGTAGAAAGAACACAGCTTCAAAAAAAAACGTTGTAAGTACTGAATGTATTAATTTCAATTTAGTGTAAAATCTATCTTGGAAAATATACCAAGTGCTTATAGATTAGTTTCCGCTCGGGCCGAGGCGGCAAGTTCGCGTTTCCAAGTTGTGCGTAATTAGGGACGGAAGTGCGTGACGTCACGTCCGGGGCAATTGAGCCACTTGTAGCTATTAGCGAGGTCAGGGTTTGGCGCGAACAGTAACTCGTACTGCGTGGATTCTCATTGACATGTTTTTAAGTTAGGTTTAGCAGTAGCGTTCACTTCATAGACACAAAAATTAATCTTCCCTGTGAACTCATTCATCGTCATCATCATTGACAACCCATATTCAGCTCACTGTTGAGCGCGAGTCTCCTCTCAGAATGAGAGAGGTTAGGCCAATAGTCCACCACGCTGGCCCAATGCGGATTGGCAGACTTCACACACTATTAAGACTTCACGCAGAATTAATAAAATTCTCTGTTATGCAGGTTTCCTCACTACTACAGTAGTATTTTATAGGCGTATGTTTCTGTGTATAAAAATGCAATATATATAATAAGACTTAGGTTACTATTCTTATCCACATATCCTGCAACAGTTGGAGTGCAAAACAAAAATTTATTATTTTTAAGTAAACACTAAATTGTCCATGTGTGCTCAGTGGAGTAACTGAATTTGGACTATTTTTTGCGGTGATGTTGTAGGTACGTAACGTCTGTCATATCGTATCTAATATTAGCCTCAACAGCTCAACGGTAAGAGCGGTTAGACTCATCACTGAGGGATGGTGGTTCGATCTCCGTATTATATCCGTATAGCCCCGCAGGTCTATTGTCGTCACAGTCTTTGTCGATTAGTTGGAGGGGAATGGGAATATTGGTCATATGTAAAAGGTATGGCAAATATTCTTTTTATAAAATAATAATAATACTATAATTATTCACATCAAATGTTACAAATAAAGTTAAACAAATGTTATACACCAAGAAAAATACAATGTATACATCAGTTTGAATATATGAAATAATAACATTTACACTGTACTGCTCTACAAAAGTACTAAACACCCGTTACATTAGACTCGCGAATCTCTATGGAAGTTAATATTGGCCTAACAAACCGAGATATTCGAACTTACGTACATGGATTTGCAGTTTGTCTATTTGTTTGTCTTTCACTGTTCCATGCCCTGATATATGAACAATGAATATTAATCTATACTAATAATATAAAGCTGAAGAGTTTGTTTGTTTGCTTGAACGCTCTAATCTCAGGAACTACTGGTCCGATTTGAACAAATCATTCAGTGTTAGATAGCCCATTTATCGAGGAAAGCTATAGGCTATATATTATCCTCATATTCTTACGGAAACGGTAACCACGCGGGTAAAACCGCGCGGCGTCATATTTAAATACAGATGGAACATAGTACGAGTATGTAACTTGGAAACCCATTAGGAAAACGAAACTATTAACTACTTCCAAAATAAGTAGGTACGAGTATCTTTCGAGATAATTTAAACGAATCTAATTTTATATCATCTCAAAATCCAATTAAATACACAGCTTTATACCCAGATATTAATACTAATTCGTGATTAATATTAAGATAGCTCAAAGATAGCAGAAACAAGTCCGCTCCGGCGAAGGCGGAACAATGCGAAGATGCGGTGCGCGTATTACAATTGAAACTCTTCATTAAAAAGCCCAAAACGAGCCGGCCCACGATTCAAAACCGTCGCCTGGCAACACTGAAAAATGCATTCGGGAGACAAAAGCAGGCTATTACGGCCCCAGGATTAGCCCTATTGACACTACGTTACCAATTAAAAAGGGAGGGGTGCTTTTTCGTCTCGGTTTTTTCAGCAGACACTTTTTCAGGCCGCGGGCGGTCGGCCCCCCCTGCTCCAGAGCTGTAGAGAAAAATCAATAACGCAGCACTTTTTTCCGCGCGTAAAGCATGCACCGACACGGCGGTGTCGATGTGTGTGTGCCGCACGCACACACGGCCGCGCTGCATTGGGCTGTCAGCTTTTTTTTTCTTTTTAGCATTAAAATTTGTTGCTCTGCGCTCCCGTCACAAGTACGTGGCTTTGATTAGGATGCACCTGAAGCCTACGCAATATGGGAGCCGTTTTCGTGTTTGGGGACTAGAGTGGATGTGACGGCCGAGGCTTTTAGAGGTTCCGCTGCAAAGGGAACAATTGGGAGTTCCCGACTAATATACTCTACTTGATGAACTCCACTGCAAACAACGGTATTTTATTTCTGCAGTACTGTTTTGCCTTCGCTTTTCGTGCATATTACTTTCGCCTTCCCCCTTTGGAGTTACTGCCAACCGAAAAACGCAATAACTTAACAAGAAGTTCATAATGTCAATAACTTCTAATTGAAATGGAGGCAAGAAATCCTATACTCATAAGTGACGTAGTTAAGAAACAACCAATCGTCTCAAGTGTAGTCAAATGAACTAATTTGTTGCATACTTCAAGTACATAAACATCAAATGCACTCTTTCTCCCTTCTTCTTTAGTATTTTGCTAATTATTACATCTTAATTCAGCTGTTTCTAAGGTACAATTTTGGTTTATAATGCTTAATACCTATTAATAACTACGAGTAAATGTAGAGAAATATGCAAAAATAATGAATACAGGTCATTTCTTAATGCAACTTTTGGGGTGCGCTTTTATCTTAATTACAGGCAAACGTCCAACATAAGAAGTCCCGACGAATTTTTATTTATTTCTCAGTTTCCAGCATGAAACAATACTCTCATTATATTTAAAGCATGGCCATATCTACTCCAATTTCGCAAAACGAAACAATTTAAAAACATTTTATCGCGAAGCTTTTGTAGTTACTTTTTTGTTTTTTAAAGTGAAGACGGCCATATCTCTCTTCGCTAAAAGGATTGCAGTTAAATGAGATATAGGAAAACAGGCTCTTTTAAAAGTACTGACGTCATTATCTACAAGTAATATCGGTCCGGCTTAATTCATAAAGTGCCAAAGAACTGCCGACCTTGGACTCGCTTCCGCAATCCATAGTCTGAATAAACATCAGACAAAAGCTTTTTAAGCTCCGACGAATTGTGTGGGTACGTTTAGGTACTCCATTTGCATATATTCCTAATGCTCAATATTCGACGACCGCACATCACTAATTGCGAACGCAGACTACCGTAAAAAAGCATCACATTCTAAATAAAAAAGAAACGCTTTGCACATTTTTATTTCGCATCGGCCGCGTCAGAAGTGGTTCCGTCCCGCTTGCCCCCATTGTTGCGCGGCGCACGGGTGCGGATCTCGTCATCAGTCCATCTTTGTCTGGCGTTCTTTTTTTGAATGTGCAAAAATATAAAAACGCCGAATCGGGTGGGGGTGGGCCCGCGGTGCCGCTGCAGTTGTGTGTGTCATAATCGTTGTTTAGAGTTGCCCGATCATAAGTCAATATGGGTATTAGGGCAACTAAATGTTGTATAAACAGGAAATTATTACGCTTTCTGTCAAGTGCATACATACTTGTACTGCACTTGAATTACGAGTATGCATGCATAAGAGATTGTTTTAACGTTCACCTCCGTATAAATATTATGTTGCTCAAAAGTTACTTCAGTACTGTGTATCAAATCGTAAACGTAAAAATTCATTACTGCAAATAGCAGCAAAAGTTCACAATAAGAATTAAAACGCTTTTGAAGTTTTATACCAGCTATTGAATGTGCTAAATACTATACAAAAACGCTCTATACTTCCCCAGTTTATACTAAAATGTTCACTCTTCGATATCATATATAAAAACCTGACTTACTTTTACGAAATAATTGAATAGATTTGGATATAGCTCAAACACCAAATATCTCCTAGCGCAGTGTTGGTCGACCCCCACTAGGGGGACTGATGACATCAAACGGCGGCCTCCGTGGCGCAGTGGTATGCGTTCGATCCTGGGTTCGATCGCCGACTGGTTGAGGTTGTCTTAATTGGTCCAGATCTGGCTGGTAGTAGGCTTCGGCCGTGGCTAGTTACCACCGTGCTGGCAAACGCGTACCGCCAATCGATTTAGCGTTCCGGTGCAATGTTGTGGATTTTCATCCTACTCCTAGCAAGTTAGCCCGGTTCAATATTAGATTGCATCATCACTTACCACTTCAGGTAAGATTGTAGTCGAGGGCTAACTTGTAAAGAATACCATGACCATGATATATGGGACCATGGTGGAACTTCAAAACACCATGGTCTCGATGTATGGTATACCTACTTGGTATTTATGGTAGCGTAATTCCAGTGCAGTAAACGGCCATTGCCTGAGAATGATATTGATGATGACTCCTTGTAGGTGAAACAAATATCAACGAGATGACCTGTTAGGTAAAATTATTTAGATACAAGTGTATTGGAAAGTGGTGTGCATTTAGAAATCTAAATATTAAAGGCTAAGTAAACATATCTGAGTTATACAAGAGGAGAAACCTAACTAAAAATACTTAACATTAACCTGAAGTACCTCTAGTTAGTATATAGTCTGTGTCCTTCAAAAAAAAAAAGAAAGTGCATCAACAAAATGACACTAAATAAACATAATCTGTGCATTAGATGATATAAAAGGCGCCTTTCTCTGCACCTTTCACCTGTCTGCGATTAGCGCTCTGTTAATCATAGAGTAACAGGTGGCCAGTTTTTTTTTTTTTGCTAATCCAAATTGAGCGTAACAAGATCAATGTACCTACTCCGCTACTGATTCGTGTTGCCATACAAAAAACGTGCACGTAAAAAGGTTTTAATGCGTTGATGGGCATCAATGTTGCCACACTTAGAAAGATGTTTATGTAGATGGAATGGTTATTAACATTGATTACTTAATATCATGTTGCTATCGTCTCTCTGCTTTTTTTAGAGTGGATTTGGAATCATCTTAGTATATAATAAATATCCTACTAATATTACAAACGCGAAAGTTTGTATGGATGTTTGGATGTTTGTTACTCTTTGACGCCGCCACTACTGAAGCGATTTGGCTGAAATTTGGAATGGAAATAGATTTTACTTTGGATTAACACATAGGCTAGGCTACTTTTTATCCCTAAAAAATCCATAGTTTCCCGAGATTTGCGTAAACTGATTATTTTGATGATATCAATGTTTGTTACCTTCACGCCTCGACTACTGAACCGAATTAGCTGAAATTTGGTGTTGAGATATATTATAGCATGGATTAACAAATGGCTACTATTTATCTCCGAAAAATCCATGGTTCCCGAGGGATTTGTGTAAAACTAAATTCCACGCGTATATAATAATTGATAAGGCAAGCTATTTTAATTTTATGATTCGATATATCACTCTGTTTATATCAGAATCAATATTCCAATTTTGACGCAGTATTTAGTTTAGAATGTATAATTTTGTAATCAAAAGTATATTAAAGAGATAGTTTACGGATTTTTCTTCTCAAAAAATAAAGATGAATGTTTGTCTAGCCATGTTCCTTCTATAGATAAGTAGAGTTTGCAACTATGGAGGATAGACTGCTCTAGAAATAGAAGTGATTTGACAAAATTTTCATCTTTTATAAAACAACGAAGATCTGTTTCATTAAAAAGACAGAAAAGTTATTCAAAATACAGAATTCCACAATAACATCAATTATCAATAACATTTTTAACCTTTTCTTTAACGCGGAAAATCCTCATGGATACTTCCACTCACTGGAAAAGCAAGAAGTTTACAAAATACAGAATTCCACGATAACCTAATTCCGTTAGGAAAATCGTAAAGAAACTTTAACCGTTTTTTGACGCGGGAAATCCTCATGAATACGAGAACCTTTCCGTACGTAGACAGGCAAGAAGATTATGTCGTACTCCTAAAAACTTAAACCCTACGCTGTTCTAACTCGTCTTCTGGTAACTCATGACTTTCAAAGAGGTTGAAGGGAACCCAGAGTGTTTTGAAACCAGCGTCGTATGTTTTGAAACCAGCTTCGTATAATCAGGTTTTTCCGACGGCAACGGAAAAACTTGTCGTTCTTGTGATTTATCCATACATGTATGTGTGTGTACATCTTTGACGCAATAGGGATGATGACAGTTTATTCAATTGTATATAAATTAAGAGTATGCTAATAGTAAAGCAATTTTGTAGGGGTATTTGAAATCATAACTTTCGGACCTACGGGGATTTTAAAGGGTCAGATTTGCGGCGCTGCCACGGATCCCTGAAAAACCCCCCATACAAAATGGCACGAATTAATAAGGTCATAGGTACATAATGATAGTATGGGCGTTCAAACAAAATTACCAATATCTTTGTTATTTGTGCGTTTATGTTTATAGTTTACATATTAAAAAATGTCACATTTAATGTAAGGAAGCTAAAACTGTATGAATTTTCATCTACTTAATTACGATAAAAGATTTTTAATAGATTTTGAAATTTTATAATCTTATTTATTTTGCGAACATCCAGGCAATCTTTGCTTTTTATGTATAAATTAGTTAACATTGACCTTATTTAACCCGAATGTATCATAAAAACCATAATTTGCAAACCTAGTTATCATCCCCATTGTTTATGCTTCGCTTTATATCGGAAGGTCTTCGGTTAGATTCCCAGATCAATTTAAAAATGTGAAAATGGAAGTAGAAATATTTATATACCTAAATGCAATTCTCCGCCAAAATCGAATAAATATTTTTTTACATAAAGGTCGTAAACAGATCTCCTTTTTTTTAAGTTTTTTTATAACTCATCTCCTTTCTCATTCTGTTATCTAATATTACATATCTCATATACATTATTTGAGTGGATATACCTAAGTCATCTAAGTTGCGTTAAAGCGTGACGTAATCACATGTGAATGGCTCTCCACATGAACTACCACTAATAACCGGAAAGGCTTCTTCTGCTCTCAACAACGGATGTAATGACTTAATTACCTATTTGAATGTGTATCTTCATTACTTCAATGTAGGATAATCGCAGAATAGTTAGTTATTTATAATATTTTAGTTAAAATTAGCACAGGCACTCATTTATTTATGTTATATCATATTAGAATTTACCAATTACACCAACTAGATAGATAGGATATGACCTCTGCCTCCGATTTCGGAGGCTGTGGGTTCGAATCCGGTCCGGGGTATGCACCTCCAACTTTTCAGTTGTGTGCATTATAAGAAATTAAATATCACGTGTCTCAAACGGTGAAAGTAACATCGTGAGAAAACCTGCATACCTACCTGAGAATTTTCCTAATTCTCTGCGTGTGTGAAGTCTGCCAACCCGCATTGGGCCAGCGTGGTGGACTGTTGGCCTAAACCATCTTGTTCTGAGAGGAGAATCGTGCTCAGCAGTGAGCCGAATATGGGTTGATAACCTACAATGATTATATTCGTAATGCCGAAAAATTGTGTAGTGAAAGTAAAAAAAAATCCCAAAATTATGATAGGACAATTAAAAAGAGCATTAGGACATAAAACATTACTCGTACAAATTGTCTGTCTGTAATTTGTGCTAATCTCTGGAACTAATGCACGGATTTTATTGCAATATTCAGAAGTAAAATAAACAAAGTCTGAAATAACATGTACTTAAGTTTAATTAACTAAGTTATAAAACCTGGTTTTTATTTTGCCTCATAGTTAATAAGCATTATACAATATGATTATGAGCATAGAAAACGCTAAAGCTAACGCTTTAGCAATGGCCTGTTCACTAACTTTTTTCTATTAGTCACCTAATATAATTCGCCATTTTTGCATTTGTTAACGAAAATTGGAACACACACTGATTAGTAATTATTTTGATTCATCATAGCCAAATGCAGATTGGCAGACTTCACACACATAGATAATTATAAATAAATCTCCCCCGGGTTTTATTTTGCAACTTTACAACCCTTCCAGCCCAAGTAAGTTTAAGTTCCCATAGGTTCCCAACTTCTTAAACCGTCAGATTTTCGAAATGCACACTTTTTAGCTATTAAATAACCCATCTTATTACTCTAAATAAGGTTGAGTATTTTTAAAGCATTTTTGGTCTTAAGCTTATACCAACCAATATTGTACGCCCATACCTAGTGAAATTTAACCTTCAGTTCCCCAGTTTTCAATACTTTACAAATTGCGCGGTATTTTTTTTAAAATATCCCATTTATTTTGTCCCTGACATAATATAATAATAATAATAAAGCCTTTTATTTTCCTTATACTCTAGTGTTACAATAGTTTTTTTTTTTTTTTTTAAATCTAGTGTTAGTACATTTTATGTTTTAGTTTGTTAGTTTTAGAAATACATTGCTTTATTTATTTATTTTTCTTTGTAGTATTAGATTTACTTCTTTTAAAATTATAAGTATCCCTCATAGGGTATAGGCCTCCCCCAATTCCTTCCACTTATTTCTGTCCTTTGCCATGAACCTCCACTGTTTTCCAGCTATATGTATAAGGTCGTCACACCAACGGGATTTTGACATAATATACATAGAATAAAATATAATAAATTAATATAAAAATCCCACGAATATCGTTAAAAGGAGGTTTCCTTCTCAACATCTTCCCCTATATTGAAAAAAAAAATGTCCGTAAACTTCAGCTCGCCGTCTCAGCGCGACTCCGCCGCGTCGTTTTATTGCGATCGTGCCAGATACGACTCCTTACCTCATAACACAGATTCCGTTTGCTTGCTACAACCATTTATACTTCTTGGTTAAACCTCCTTCCACTCTCATACTTATTGTGGCTCCAGATTCGAATTCTAAGCGAATAATCTGATTTATTTTGACTGACTTCGACTTTTTGTTTGTTATTTTGAATTGGTTCATCATCATCCATCATCATCATCATCATCATCATTAGGCAACCTCTTCTAAACGAGAGGAATCTCGAAATTTCCATAAATTGGAGAAAAAGTTTCCACATTATTTCCATATAACACTTGTTTAACACAGTAGGCTCCTAGTACAGGAGGCAGGCCTTCAACTTAATTTGTGTTATGGATAAAGATTTATTATTTGTTTGATGAATAAAGATTTATTATTTATTTATTATATATCCATATTGCTTGTTATTTTCACTTAATAATGCGGATTGGCAGACTTCACACACGCAGATATTTAAGAAAATTCTCAGGTATGCAGGTTTCCTCACTATATTTTTCCTTCACCGTTTGAGACACGTGATATTTAATTTCTAAAAATGCACATACCTCACTGAAAAGCTGGAGCTGCATGCTCTGGATTCAAACCTATGTCCTCCGAATCAAAGGCAGAGGTCGTATCCACTGGGCTATCTCTCTACTATTAGATTGCACGCATACATTCAATAATATTGTCAATATGGCTAACAATATGAGAGGATTCTTTCCTTAGAGGACTTGCTCTACATAATTCAAAAAAAATCAAAATTCATTGATTTCAATTAGGCTTACTTTACAACTTTTGCACTTTTGAAAGGTCAGGTTTACGTCAAAAATTGATTTAATCTAATGGTGGTAATAATAGTCGAAAACTTAAAATTAAAGTTACGAGGGTTCCAAACGCGGCTTGGTCCGAGAAGAGCCCACAACAAACTCAGCTAAGGTTAATTTTTTTTTGTTTACCACCATTTTACAAACTTATTTAAAACTAAGCACACAGGACTTTACTAAAAGCTCGCGTGTAATAAATAATCGTCGATAACATTGACATTAATATTGCGTGTGTACGGGGTTCCTAAGTTAACCCGTAACAAACTCAGCTAGGTATTATTTTAATATCACAAAATGTAAACATTTGTAATGGTAATTCAGTAAGATTCAAAATAATAATCGTCGGATAAGTTTCCCGACCACGTGGTCGTACAGAAAAACGTCCATTAAAAGTTCCGGTCTCCGCGCACACGCGCTATCTTTTTATTTTTCTTTTTATATCTTTTTATTTGGTCCTCCCTCGGCCGACTCCTTACCTCGTAACACAGTTTCCTTGGGTTTTCTTCCCTTTTTACGTCTCGTCTATCGTTTATTCGCACTTATATTAAATGAGAAAGTGAATTTGTTTGTTACACTTCCACAGATATATAACTGAACTTTTTTTTTGGAATATTTGTCATTTATACAGGGTGCTGGGGAGTATATCCCATAATATAATATATCTGAGCATATATTCTTTATCGAAAATTAATTAAAAATGTTCAAGGAACGTGTGTTCTAAATAATGTTTTTTTTTGTAAATATATTATTAAATGTGTCCCTTATACGCATCCTTATAATTATGACGTAGCCAAGTTTTACGTTTTTTAAAATAAAGGCGTGTGTTATATGGATTGTCGGAATTATTTAAATTATTTAATTTTATGCGAATTAGGTGATACCTGTAAGGCTAGTTTTAAGTTATGATGATAATAAATAAATAAATAAAATAAAAAATGAAAATTTTGTACTAGCGGTCGCCCGTGATTTCGTCCGCGTGAACATCAGTTTTTCACAAATCCCGCGGGTACCATGGATTTTTCCGGAATGAAAAGTAGCCTATGTGTTAATCCAGAGTTAAATCTATTTACATTCCAAATTTCAGCCAAATCGCTTCAGTAGCCGCAGCGTAAAAGAGGAACAAACATACTTACACACTTTCACACTTACACACAAACTTTCGCCTTTATAATATTAGTGTGATGCAGTTCGGGTTTTATATACTCCTCCTAATATACTCGACCTTAAAGTTATGGGAAAAACTCCCGAGCACCATGTATAATTTCAATATGAGTATTAGGTAATATTCCCATTCCCTTCAAATTAGTCTGATTATGTGTTAGGAGTGGGTACTACAATAGTACAGCGGGCGGGATTCGAACCTCCACTCAGGTTCGTGAGACCGGCCCCAATATGCTACTGAAAAGCTACTTTATCAGCGAATGAAATATGCTATATTTTATCCTCATATTTCCACGGAAGCATTCATTTATAATCATCATTAGCCGATGGACGTCCACTGTTGGACATAGGCTTCTTGCATGGGCTTCCAAACAACTACCAGCAACGAGTGGTTCTCTGCAATCTGCTTGATATCCTCAGTTCAACTAGTGGAAGATCGACCAACACTACGCTTTCCGATGCGAGGTTGCCATTCCAGCACCTTGGGACCCTTGACAACGTTTTATCTTTGTACTAGCTGACGCTGCGCGGTGTCGCCCGCGTGGTTCCCGTTCCCGTAAGAATGCGGGAATAATATATAGCCTATAGCCTTCCCCGATCAGTGGACTATCTAAAACTAAAAGAATTTTTAAAATTGGACCAGTAGTTCCTGAGATTATCGCGTTTAATCAAAAATAACTCTTCAACTTTATAATATTAGTATAGTAGATATTACAAAACAAATTCCTCCGCTCTGTCTGTCTGTCTGTTTGCGATAAACTCGAAACTATTGCACAGTAATTTATATAGTTTCCATGACCCTTTTAGTATCACATCACTTGTTGGACAACTTGTAAGTATATTTTAATATTTTTTTTTCTTGTCTGTGATGTGTTTTTAAAATATTTTATTATTTAGGTGTGTAGTTTGAAACATTTTAAAAGAATTCGTTGCCAAATAACTCTGTCTGTCTGTGTATTATAAGTAGCAGATTGTGGTATCAAGAGAGGTCTGGGGAGACGGCAAGCGACACCGAGATATAACGAGCATAGACAATCGGAAAACTTTCATTAAAAACTTTTTGGTCAATTACCGGATTTATTATAAGTAAATGTGTACATTCAGTCTTAAGAAAAACCGGCAATTCATTAAATTGCTGTAAAAAAAGGAAATTTCTTTTGAGCATTATAATTACGGCTTCGTTAAATTCTATACTTTGCTGAGTAAAGTAAAGGCGCTTTGAAAGGACGGTTTTAAAATTGAAAACGGAGCTTAAAAATACGTTTCTTAATTGACTTTCAGAACATAGTATAATGCCCACTGAATGGAGTTTATAAAAGTGAGCTCCTTCCTATATGAACTTTTTGCTCAGGTACACTTTGAGCTTCGCATAATATTTCGCTAGCACAGACATTTTTTAACTTGCTCCACATCGTATTTTTAATATAGCAGCACTTTTATTTTTTTTAATTATATAAAAGGTTTTTTTTTCACCGAGTATAATTAAATCGCAATCTAATAAAATAAACGCATTTTTAGTTTAATTTGAATTTAGAATTCTTTGAAAGACAATACAAATGCAATGCTTTATGAAGTTTGTGCATTAGAAAACACGTTCCACATTTGAAATCTAAACGGCATACGAAACAATCATGCAGATAATTCGAAATTTAAAACTAAGTATACATGACACAAAAGGGGACCGAGCTACTCCCTATTCAGTATTGACCAGTATAGGTTGACCTGTACATAAAACAAACGCTCGTCCGAATGATCTATTTGCCCAAGCGCAGGGGGAGGATGGGAGGGTCATAGATATTGGTGTGTAGGTATAATGCACATTTTTGCATGGCGTTTTGCACGCGATGAGGCTTAGTTCGAGCTCGATTCTGCAAACGTGCACACATCGACCACCGTGCATTTGTAAATATACACGCACACCGACGCAATATTTAGGGTGTTTAGGGCATAGATAAGAGACCGTGGACCTAAATGTAGTTAAGACTTCTTTGTTATTGTTTTGTTTGACGTTTCTATTTTGTACAGTTCTGAAAAAAATCTTATACTTAAGCATGAAATTTTATAGTAATCGGCTAAAATTCAGTCAAAGCTAGGCAAAATAACTCACGTTAATATTTATTTATTTGTAGTACCTGTATTATTATGCTATTGGTAAGTTGCGATCGAATATACTATTCGATGCAACTTACCAATAGTGATAGCGTAGAGGCTTGTAGAACTGCTACTAATAGTGTACCTACTACTCGTAGAGCGTAGCACGCGCGTAACTGTTTACCTCAGTATACCATATTTTTATATCATTTTACTCAAAATTTAATTTCTTGGAAAACTTGCGAAATAAACTATATAATCTACAAAATCGGTCTGAAATGATGTAAAACATTAAAATTAGTTTGATCATTTATTTGTATTTCATTGATATTTCTCATTTACTATTTTATTTTAAACTAGCTGACGCCGCGCGGTTTCACCCGCCTGGTTCCCGTTCCCGTAGGAATATGAGGATACTATATAGCCTTCCTTGATAAATAGGCTATCTAACACTAAAATAATTTTTCAAATCAGACCAGTAGTTTCTGAAATTAGCGCGTTCAATCAAACAAACTCTTCAGCTTTATAATATTAGTATAGATTTATACTTTAATGTTGAATTAAAAATTATGTGTTAAATTATGTAAGATTTGTTGAATCTTCTACTTTTTAAAATCTTAAGCTTTGTATATTTCGTAAAACAATTTTCCTGCCATTCAGAAGGGATTATTAATTTATCTAGTATATATAGAGCGTCTTGCTTCTATATATTTTATTATAATTCATAATATTTAATGTATTTTGATGTTAACGTTATAATTTTTTTTAATAAAACAATGACAGGGAAATAAAGTTAAGAATAGTGCTTCCAGAGGGGGAAAGGATGTACAAAGTGGTAGGCCTATCTAAGTAAGTTTCACTTCAGTAAGTGGTGGTAAGTTAAGGCAGGTGTAATAGGGTAGCGGTAGGTTAGGGTTAGGGTAGGGGTATGGAACAAGTATGTGCACGTATGTCAAAGCAAAGCTGGTCCACTAGTCATGATAAATATAATACGTAGTACGTAGATAAAAAACCTTCTTATTCTACCGATTACAGCAAAGATAACAATACTGTAACGGTGTGCCTGTCAGATCTTCAGAAAATACAGCGATGCTTGCGGCGGTTATAGTACATCTCTGTTGAACATTATAAAAAAAAAATTTAAAATATTTACATTTTTGGAACATTCGATCTTGAGTGGAAAACCGATATCTTCACTTAGCACAGAAAACATATATACATACAAGTACTTAGCTATTCGTCCTACATAGTGCACATGCATATCTAGATAAAATTTGTCTATTGTCCTTATAAATTGGTTTTCGTTGTGAAATGTTTTGGTAATAACTTAGTGTTAAATACATTATTATTTAGATTTATAGATTAATAGAATTATACATTTTTTTTATAATTAGATTTATAAAATTATAGACCTAGCAATTAGTTTAAGAGGTAATTAGGAAAATGTTCGTCGACTCACCTACAAAGTGCTTGTTCAGTATGGCGAGAGAATAGACTAAGGAATAATTGTTAAGTTAAGTTAAGAGCTGTGATAGCCCAGTGGATATGACCTTTGCCTCCGATTCCGGAGGGTGTGGGTTCGAATCCGGTCCGGGGCATGCACCTCCAACTTTTCAGTTGTGTGCATTTTAAGAAATTAAATATCACGTGTCTCAATCGGTGAAGGAAAACATCGTGAGGAAACCTGCATACCAGAGAATTTTCTTAATTCTCTGCGTGTGTGTAGTCTGCCAATCCGCATTGGGCCAGCGTGGTGGACTATTGGCCTAACCCCTCTCATTCTGAGAGGAGACTCGAGCTCAGCAGTGAGCCGAATATGGGTTGATGACGAATATCAATAAAATAAAAAAAAAAGCGCTACGCCCTTCAACATCGGGGCTTATACCTACAAGTCTCAGGTTGATATACATAATAATGTATAGCTACATAGCTATTGGATTACTAGGATTATTGTTTAAGCTCATCATATATTTACAGTAGGTAAGATCCGTGATAGCCCAGTGGATATGACCTCTGCCTCCGAACCCGGAGGGTGTGGGTTCGAATCCGGTCCGGGGCACGCACCTCCAACTTTTCAGTTGTGTGCATTTTAAGAAATTAAATATCACGTGTCTCAAACGGTGAAGGAAAAACATCGTGAGGAAACCTGCATACCAGAGAATTATCTTAATTCTCTGCGTGTGTGAAGTCTGCCAATCTACATTTGGCCAGCGTGGTGGACTATCGGCCTAACCCCTCTCATTCTGAGAAGAGACTCGAGCTTAGCAGTGAGCTGAATATGGGTTGATTGGGGATACTTTGAAGATTAGGATTTATTTTTTTATTCACAGTTGGAGGATTAACTGGTATAATTTTAGTTAATTCTTCTATTGATTTGCCAACGCCACATGTGCCTATAATTACCGGCACCGGCAACCATACCACTCAGATCGAAACATTATGATGCTATTTTGTGGTAAAAAGCAGTTTAAAGTTAGTTAAATAAATTATATTTATTCAAATTAATTTTATGTTTGACCATGACCATGTTAATAAGTGCAGATGTGGTCTAAGGTGGAAAGCGCTTGCTTAGATTAGACTACAAGCCCTTGAACAAAAAATACCTGTAAAATGAACCAACGTGAATAACGCTTAGAAAGCTGTTACTCTTCACTCGCGTTTTCACCTGTACCGCTCAGAAATGACGGCATAGTGCTCAGAGTTATTTTCTGATACAGTAACAGCCTTCTAAGCGTTATTCATGTTGGTTCATTTCACATGTAATTTTTGTTCAAGGGTTTGTAGTGTAGATGTCAATTCACTCTTGTCGTGATGCTCAAGTTGTAACAACTAGGAAACACAGACTTCTAGGGCTTTCTGTTTCGAATTCATTTCTATCTCTCTCTGTTTAACACGATACTATACAATGAGAAAAATAGAGGTGAATTCAAAACATCATTACAGAGTAGTATAGCTGGAAGAAGTTCCAAGACTCTGACTGTCCTGAAAGACTAATACTAACAACAGACAATAAATAAACAGAAAATATCACGTTACAAATTACAACCAATACGCGAAACCGGTATATAATGCCGATCATTATTATAATAGGTACCGACAGTAGTCAGTGCCGATCGGGGGTGACGTTCGAAAAAATCACATCTCCCCGCCTAGGGGGGGAGAAACGGGAGATAGGGGGGACGGGTGATGCAGGTGGGGTTGCCAGTGTTTTTATTTTTCGATTGGCGGATTGCAAGCTGTAATGATCGATGGAATTAACGGGCGACTGTACTGGCCACCTAGACGATCTGAATTTCGAATGCTGCATTTTCCTGTTTTGGGCTAAAGACGTATTGGGTTTATGGTTGTTTTTTTTTTAATTACAATTGTATATACAAATGAGATATTGTCGACGTCCTACAGCTAGTATTTTACCAGTATCCATATTTCATAAACAAGAACATAAACAGCGACAACATTGCCTTATCACTTTCCTGAATCTATATTATACTATATGTTTATATTATTTGTATAAAGCTGAAAAGTTTGTGTATGGTTGAACGCTCTAATAGGAACTGCTGGGTTGAATTGAAATATTATTTAGTATTGGATGAATTTATCTTAGAAGGCTGTACATGTAATATCACGCTACGACCATTGGTAACGGTGCGTCTGTAAAAAAAATACAAAAACGGAAAAATTATTGTGCTTGTTGAGTAACTAAATAAAATCAAATAGTTTAAGTGTCTGATTTTGATTGCGCTCGAAAAAAAGGAGTTGATACTGGAGTGCTCAGACCAAAGATTAAATTAATATATACCCTATATATTAATCAGACCCAAACAAATAACATACTCGCATCAGCTGCGTCTACCAGTTAGGCCATGGAGCGAGCTATGCTTAGGGTTTCTCTGCGAGAAATACGGAGATCCGCAGAAGAACCAAAATCACTGACATAACTCACCGAGTCGCGAAGCTGAAGTGGACCGCACTAGGTGGACCGAGGACATCTAGCAGGTTGCATGGACTCGCTGGATAGTGGGAGCTCGAGACCGTTTTGTTTGAAAGTCCATGCAAGAGGCCTATGTCCAGCTGTGGACGTTCGTTGGCTACTCAGACTATGAACCAGTATCGCAATCAAAATCAAGATTTTTTTGCCGTTTTTTATGAAATTCAACTACACAAACCATTTTTAGGAAACTCTTTCCACGACGAAAATAATTACAATAATGTAACATCGATTCTATGGAAAAAGTTTTTATAACTACATTCGATCTTCGATCTTACTTTAACAGATGGGTAATTTCTAGCGAGGTAGGTCCCTATATAATTAGTCTGAGATCGGTTAATGATGATGCGTATTTATACAATGTATAATACATGGCTAGTTCTATAATATAGATTGGATGCTGCGGCCGAAATTCAGTCGGGAGTACCAACAATAAATAATTAAAAAAAAACTCAATAAGAGAACCGCCCTCACACCACATCGGAAACTACCCATATACATCAGTATATATAGGTATATACTGAGTACGTTGCCAAAAAAAGCCTTTCACCGTCCGTCCGCATATAATTTTTGCGATGCACCCTCCCTTTGGATAAGCTATAAATGTTCCGATACATTTTCCGTTTACAAATTAAACACACCCCCAGTACATACCTGCATCACCCATCACCCCACACATATGTGCTCGCCATGATTTATATACGCCACATACATTTGGCATAATTGAAAAATGGCCGAGTGAGTTAATGGCGTAGCATCGTCCGACAACGCTCGCTGGCTGTCGTATGAATATGGATGTTGCCACTTCAATAATTTTGTCCCCGTGTTTGTGATAATGTACCCAAATCATATATTTTTACCGACAACGTTAATACTTACGTACCTACTCGAATAATTATAAAAACCGGACAAGTGCGTGTCATGCCACGCAGTTTCGTTAGATTTGATTAGTACTACAAAACATAATACAGTAAAAGCTCCTTATTTACGCTTCCTTTATTCATGTTTTCACTATTCGCGGATTAAAAAATTGCATCCTACATTCGCGGCTAAATATTTCGTTATTCGCGGATCTGACTGACGAAACTGACGCAAATTTAAACTTTAACTTGCAAATACCAATTGCCGAAATTGCGGATGGTTTAAGAATGCCACTGCTCAAGATGACTCTGAATAGAAGCTTTTAAATAATATCAAGCAAGAAAAAATTTCTAAATTCTTCAAACTATTGTCTAAGACTGAAGATAATAGTTAATAAATGAATGAAGATAATAGTTAATGAATAATGAATAACTTAAACTGATTTTTTTTCTTTTTATATTTGTTTTTTATTTTCTCACCCAAGAACGTATCCCATAGAATCCCATATAAAATACCATTCCATATTCACGATTTCTGTATTCGCGACACATGTAGAGAACGTATCCCCCGCGAATAATGAGCTTTTACTGTATTGCACAAATTGAAAATGGTGCACTATGTAGGTTAAGTAATATATACTTTGTACTTATAAGTTATGTTATTTACAAGTTTAGCTAATTTATAAGACTTTCATGTAGGTATGTAAAGTTTCCCACTTAATCAACAAAACCCAACCCCCCAGCCACCCCAATTTCTTTAAGTAAGCCTCTATGTATAACATTTATCGTGAGTATCCAACCAAAGATTTTTTACTATTAGATATGTTACGTGTCTAAAAAATCACCGCAAAAAAATATCCGGATATAGCTACTCCACTGAGCGCACACATTTTTATACTTCTTAAACACGCACCTCGACATTGTAGACAATATTTACGTCATGATTATCAACCCATATTCGGCTCAATGCTGAGCTCGAGTCTCCTCTCAGAATGAGAGGGGTTAGGCCAATAGTCCACCGGCCCAATGCAGATTGGCAGTCTTCACACACGCAGAGAATTGAGAAAATTCTCTGGTAGGTTTCCTCACGATGTTTTTCCTTCACCAATGCACACAACTTTTCAGCTGTGTGCATTGGTGAAATATGCATGCCCCGGACCGGATTCCAACCCTCACTCTCCAGAATCGGAGGCAGAGTTCATAATCACTGGGCTATCACGGCTTTCATATTTATGTATTATTTGTTTAAATAAATTTCGATGTTTACAATGAAATTAAGACAATTAGTCACTTATTTTCGACCTTAGTTTCGACAAATGACATATCTATGGTATAAAAACTTTTTTAGATTATCATTATCAGATGAAGTTAAAATAGTGTTATGTAACACAGTAGTTTAAATAATAACGGTTAGTGAGAAACAAAATAATGCATTAACGTTTTATTAATAACCACCACGGAAGTTAAGACGGAATGACGTCTGTCAAACTGTCACACTTGATGGCAGGTGATCAGTTAAATATAACAAGATTTACGTTAAATGTTCAAGATTTATGTTGAAAATCAACGTAAATCTGAATCTTTAAAGAATTATGTATATAAAAATATGCCTATTATACATAATTGAACAGTTTCATTCATTCATTTAATGTAGTAATTTATAATTGATATTTTATAGGGTAGGGATAGGGAAGGGGTGCACATAAGTCAAAGCGAAGTTTGACCGGGTCAGCTAGTTATATAATGAACGCTATTGACGATCAATTATTCTCACGTTTCTGCAGCACCCGCGACTATAACTGATCGCGTATTGGTCGCTGCGTGAATGACGGTTCGACTTGTGAAACGTCTTCGCTGCAGAAACGTGAGAATAATTGACCGTCAATGGCTGACTTAAAAGAAAATCGTGTTAGTTACACTATTTATAAATCAAGAACGACTGAACCGATTTGGCTGAAAGTTGGTGGAGAATCAGGAGACGGAAATAAGATACATAAGGTAGGGGTAGTGTAGGGGCAAATTAGGATTTCACTCACACATAACTTGTGTTATGGGTGCTAAGATAGTTGATATTATAATATTCATATACATTTATAAACTACATATAAATATTTATATAATGTATAAATACACTGGAAAAAAACCCATGCTCATCACACAAATATTTTTCACATACACTGGAAAAAACCCATGCTCATCACACAAATATTTTCCAGTTGTGGGACTCGAACCCACGGCCGTCGATGCAGAAAGCAGGGTCACTACCCACTGCGCCACGCGGCCGTCATATCAAACAATCCAAGCCAATCTACTCACCTATTTAAAGTATAAATAAATAATTAAGGTTTTCACAACATAAAAAATTGAATTATAAAGTACATTACCCACCATACCATTCTCACTTTCTCATCGTAACCGAATCTCTCAACCAAATTGAGTGGACGCGAAGCACTTACATTATCCATAGAAAAAACCGGTTATGTACATTAGATTAATTAAATGATAACGAGTTAGTAATCAATAGTGATCCGAATTGAGGCTTTTTAACCGACATCACAAAAAGGAGGAAGTACAAAAATCCAATGATGAATTTTGTTTATGTATAAGATGATTTCTCTTAATTTATTTTGCATTATTCTTTTTTAACTGGCAGAAGCTTTCGGTAATTTAAATTAATGTAATTTAATTAGATTCGTTTCTTAATAAAGGTTTCTTTTAAGGTTAGTAGGTGTAATAATATGATTACTTTTTTGTAAGTACATTTCAACAATCCAACATGGAATTGGGTTTCTAGAAAATTTTTCTAGAAACCCAATTCCATGTTGGATTTTACATTTACACAAATTAATTTATTGTTTAGTTTCATCATCATCATCATCATCATGTCATCCGATGGACTTCCACTGCAGGACATAGGCCTTTTGTAGAGACTTCCAAATATCACGATACTAAGCCGTCTGGATCCAGCGAATACCTGGGACTCGCTTGATGTCGTCAGTCCACCTGGTAGGGGGTCGACAAACACTGCGCTTTCTGGTGCGAGGTCGCCATTCCAGCATTTTGGGACCCTAACGTCCATCGGCTCTTCGAACTATGTGCCCCGCCCATTGCCACTTCAGCTTCGCAACTCGTTGAGCTATGTCTGTGACTTTGGTTCTTCTGCGGATCTCCTCATTTCTGATTCGATCACGCAGAGATACTCCTAACATAGCTCGTTCCATCGCCCGCTGTGTGACTCTGAGCCTTCTTATCAGGCCCATAGTTAGCGACCAAGTCTCGGAACCATAGGTCATCACTGGCAACACGCACTGTTCGAAGACTTTTGTCTTCAGGCCGTGCGTTATATGTTGCCAGGTCTAGTCGTCGGGGTTGGCAGCGGAATCTCTGCCGGAGATTCTTAACACCCCTTGCCCCGCCGTTACCGTAACCGCTGCCAGAGCCAGGAATAGCGGGGCTGCCGGGGACTAGGGGCTGTGTTATGTTTTTGTAGTCCATACTAAGTTTTGCCCAGTACTGACCACGCTGAGCATGCGGGTTGGTCAGCGCAGTGCTAGATTACTCGCGCCGGTGTCGCTGCTGCCCGACACCGGCCTGAGGCATTTCGTAATCTAGCCTGTGGGAATGGATATACCACCATTCGTCGGTCGCCAGAGCCTCGTCGGTCCATCTGCAGGGTGCACCACGAGCAGGTGAGGTTGGCAGTTGAGGAAGACTGACTGGTACTAGCCTCCCCCTTACACCCCAATATAACCCTAGAGTTATAGAAAATACTCAGTGGCATGCACTTCATAGATGCATACCCTGAGAATTAATTACGTACCTGTATTGGAGGAGGAATTTTCCATTTTGTACCTGTAATGCATACCCTAGTTAAAAGCCTTGTGCACGCCACTGGAAATACTCCCGAGCACCCTGTATAGGTTGCAATGAGTTTACCTGCCTATGGCCTTTGTAGGGTCAAGAAAATTAAACCACGAAACAAAATAGTTACGTTTAAAAGTATAAAACAAAATTGTACTCAAGGCTTCAGGAAGTGATGGCGTGTCTCAAACTTCTGAAACGCGCGCTTTCAGGGGCCATTCACCCGACCAGACACTCGTCTTACAAACTTAACCTGCGCACTTATAACAAACCTTATTGTTAACACCGCAAAGTACATTATAACTTAACCCGACCACCCTCGAAAGTTTGCATGAAAACAAACTCTTGTGCAACACAACTGTTACTTATGTAAAGGTGATAGAGTTCTTTTTTGATTACCACAGCTTAACGTGTAAAGAATCGCCTCGGTTTTTCTTTTGACGGATTTCTTTTGAAAATACAGAATGTATTCCAGTTGAAAGAAAATGCTCTGTTTCGAACTCTTTGTTTTAATTGGTGTCTGATTTTTCGAACACGACACGAATGGTCAACGACTCCAAGGGTCATTATTTAAATTTTTTTAAATAAATTATACCTAAAACTTTAGCCCTAATAGCGCAGACTTTTTACAGACCAAAACAGACGGGACCTAGATTAATACTAGTTAGTGATTAACAGCGAGCTAACTTAAGTTTTAACATTAGTACCGTGCTAATTTTTAACTTTTTTTTCAACCCTTAACCTAACTCGACATCGTACCGGAACGCTGAGTCGCTTTGCAGTATTTTACGGTCTTTAATGTAATTGTAACAAGCCACTACTACCTTCATAGTCTAACACAATTAAAAATCATCATATTCGGCTCACTGCTGAGCTCGAGTCTCCTCTCAGAATGAGAGGGGTTAGGCCAATATTCCACCACGCTGGCCCAATGCGGATTGACAGACACACACGCAGAGAATTAAGAAAATTTTCTGTTATACCGGTTTCGATGTTATTCCTTCACCGTTTGAAACATGTGATATTTTAATTTCTTAAAATGCACACAACTGATAAGTTGGAGGTGCATGCCCCGGACCGGATTCGATTCCATACCCTCAGGAATCGGAGGTAGAGGTCACATCCACTGGGCTATCACGGCTCAGTTAAGAATACCTAGGAGTCGACCAGTTGTAAATGTACCCATTCACCACTGTGCCAAAGAGGTATTCAATAGAAATGCATATAATTTTAGCAGTAGAAATGTATTATATAGAAGGAATACCCAAGCGTTCCACAATACTAAATTAATTGTATCCAATCTTCAAGGTTTTTTGACCAATTGGAACGTTCCAATTGGTCAAAAAACCTTAAAGATTAGATGCAAATGTAAATATTATGTATGTTTGTGTTTGAGTGTATTCTGTCCTTACCTAACGTTTTTATTCAAATTCAAAATTCATTTATTTCAATTAGGCTTAGTTTACAAGCACTTTTGAAAAGTCAGGATTATGACATAATTTAATTTAATCTAATGGTGGTTTAAGTAATAGTCGAAAACTCAAAATTAAAGTTACGAGAGTTCCAAAAGTGCATTGGTCCGAGAAGAGCCCACAAAGATCTCAGCCAAGGGTTAGAAAATCGCACACATACAAACAATACATTATTGCGGTCGAATACATAACCAATTACAAAAAGTTATAATTATTAAAAAAAATCTAAATTACTACTAATAATATACCAACTAATATAAAGCCTCTTTTGAACACAAAATAAATCTATCAAATTCTACATAATAAATGTATTCTTTTAAGCACCAAATAGAACAAATCTATCGAATAAATTTTCGCTACAACCCTCTAAATATCTAAGCCTTCAAAATATGTTTCATGGTTTGTGAGCTTCTACCGCGTTATCTTTCGTAAAGCTCGTATGTGCCACGAAACTAGGCTGTGCAGTTGCTACGAATTATATTCTTTGAAGCTTTTTAAAAGCTTCAATGGTGTTGCCACAGCACCTGTAATATAATAAATTACAAGCGGACGCCCGCGACTTCGTCCGCGTGGAATTCAGTTTTTCACAAATCCCGCGGGAACCATGGATTTTTCCGGGATGAAAAGTAACCTATGTGTTAATCCAGAGTAAAATATATTTCCATTCCAAATTTCAGCCAAATCGCTTCAACAGCCGCAGCGTAAAAGAGGAACAAACATACTTACATACAAACTTTCGCCTTTATAATATTAGTATGATATCCTACTAATATTATAAACGCAAAAGTTTGTATGTATGTTTGGATATTGTTTTCAGTTTTGTTTGGTATTTTCTTTTATGTAATGAACGATTTTTTTTTAATAACAGCTGAGGGTAGTTGACCATAAAATTTTCAGTTATAAATTTAATATTTTTTTATTGTTTGGTCACGATTTAACCAGACAGACAATGTAAAATGAGTCAAGGTGAATATTATCTATCTTTTATTTCTAATCACAATGGGGATGATATGAATATAGATTAGAATAAATTAAATGTGACATTTTTCATTACATGAACTATAAACATAAACGCACAAATAACAAAGATATTAGTAATTTTGTTTGAACGCCCATACAAATGTAACGATCATTATGACCTACGACGTCATTAAATCTTACCATTTGTATGGAGCGTTTTCCAGCAATCCGCGGCAGCGTCGCAAATCTGACTCTTTAAATCCCTGTATCTGCGAAAGTAATGATCGCAGATACCCTGTAACTTTTACAAAATTGCTTTACTATTAGCATACTCTTAATTTATATACAATTTAAAAAACTGTCATCATCCCTAACGTACCTTAGATCATAAGTAGAGCCCGTCTAACTGCTTACCTACGCCTGAAATTAACGGAAATGAGTTTGAATTTAAATGGTCATATTTATACCATCATAAAAGTATTACTTTAAGTAGTAGTGGTAATAAAAGTTAAAGCGATAATAGAAAAAAGGATAAAAAAGTATTATATCAAATGCAATAAAATCGATAACCAATCACGTGATCAAAGGTTAACTCAAAACGCCATAAGCCATAAATCCTTCCCAACAAGCACGTTAGACCACCTTTTTCTTACGAACATAATTGATCTTTGTACCTAGTCTAGTATCAACGTGCATATCCTAACCGATGCACGGGATCGCGTGCGAGGCGCCAAACGAATTCGTTCGTTGATCCCGCCATATTTATTACTTTTACTTTTTAATTTATTGCCGGTAGGACATGCGATGGCACCGCGAACTTCGCCCAACTTGCACTCCGCATTGCAGTTTGTCTGACATTCGGGAAATGCATTCTTCGCCAACAACGTTACTTTGATTTTCGAACGGCGATAATAAAATTGTTTCTCAAAATATGACGACAGTGCAACCGTTCCTCCACGATATCCGTATCCTATATCAGTGGTGCCCTTTTGTTTAGGGTCTAAAGTACTCGTATCTATGAAAAGTTTATATAAACTTGATTTTCAGCTAGATAGGTACCTGAAATTTCTAAGATAAAAATGTAAATGTAGAACACTCTTTTAAAGATTGGTAATCTTTTAACTGCTTTTAGTAATTTTATACATTTAACTAATAATTAATACAAAAATATGGTAATGAATGATGAAAATTAATGAATAAATACATACATAATACCGAAATAACAATTAATTAGATTTGATGATTTAATTTAGACAGTATACGTCGTTATATAAACATTGTCAAACAATTCCCGCATGGGCCATTAATAAGGGCAGCCTAAATTAGTTCTCACTTCACACAAGTCGAGCGCAAAAATAAAAAAAAAAAAACTCACAGGCATTGTGACCAGCCGATCTTCAGCACGCCTCAGCGTGGCCCGTGCATAATCTGTTAAAAATAGAGCTCCTTGTCTCTGGTCGAGAGCCGTTGTCTACCGCACCACATGTTGACATATCCTCCACTCAATTCGCAACCTTATTTTAAAAACGATAAGAACCATCGTGACTGAAGTGCATCGCTTGCTGCTGCATTCTTTTTTTTTGTACGTCTCAATGATGCTTTATTATACAGCCATGATAACTAATACAATGATGCAGCGGGTTTTTTGTTTAAGAATTTTACTATGTCGATACAAGAGCAAAA
Organism: Bicyclus anynana; assembly: GCF_947172395.1. Classification (NCBI taxonomy): domain Eukaryota; kingdom Metazoa; phylum Arthropoda; class Insecta; order Lepidoptera; family Nymphalidae; genus Bicyclus; species Bicyclus anynana. Next base: position 14,054,077 of record NC_069097.1, on the reverse strand, counting down.
GTATGAAGTTGTTGAGACGATTTTTAATAAATAAATTCCTGAACCGCGATATTCCCAGCTATGTTTGAATATTCGTAGCATAAGAACCCTTACACACTGTCGTGTCTCCAGCGTAGACGTTCGTCGAATGCTCGCGTAGCGTAGATACGCTTGGACTACGAAAACCAAGGTTAAGTGGTAAGTTTTGATACGATTACGAATTGTTTAACGAAATTTGTTTGTTTGAACTTATAACCTTAATATTCTAGTTCTGTTTTATTTCAGTGTCTCGTTTTGCACTATATGTGTCGTTTAGTGTGGCTACACATCAACGTCCCAGACCTGGCTATGCCTACAATTTTTTATTCAAAATAAAAACCCGGGGTTGGGAAGATGGTGGTGTTAATCTAACTTCCGTGCCTCAGAGAAACCTGTTAATTATGGTTCCCGATCATAATTTTATATTAGTAGTAGGTGTGTGCCTCACTGATCTTTAGAAATTTTACTATGATTTTAAGCCCATCATACCGAATTGGAGCATTATAGGAGTAAGGTCCAAAATCCCTCTCTAGTTTCTAGAAGAAGAGCTCATTTGCGGCATTTAGTTGACCTTTAAAGTATTGGCTAATGATGATGTATTGATAACTATAACTAGTGGTATCTACGATGAACATGCTTTAGACGAACGGCTACGAACAAGAAAGCTAGTGTAAAGGGACTCTTATATCTGAAACAGATACTAGTAGAGTAAAAGTTACTAATATGTTTCTTTGCAATAATACCTTTTATTTTATTTATATAATTACTATTTATTGGTACGATTAAAAAGGCCGGAAACCTAAAAATTAATAATATGTAAATTAATGTTTTTTTTATAATTTGTGATACCTACTAAAGATCGTAGCAGTGGCTCAGTTCGTGATGTTTGGAAGTCCCTACAAAAAGCCTATGTCCTGCAGTGGACGTCCATCGGCTGATATGATGATGATGATAAAGATGATGAATAAAGATCGCTGCACGACTTTTACAATATATACTTTGTTGTTCAGCGTTTTATCATAGATTTGAGAAAGGTATCGTCGTTATCAACCCATATTCGGCTCACTGCTGAGCTCGAGTCTCCTCTCAGAATGAGAGGGGTTAGGCCAATAGTCCACGACGCTGGCCCAATGCGGGTTGGCAGACTTCACGCAGAGAATTAAGAAAATTCTGTGGTATGCAGATTTCCTCACGATGTTTTCCTTCACCGTTTGAGTCACGTGATATTTAATTTCTTAAAATGTACACAACTGAAAAGTTAGAGGAGCATGCCCCTGAAAGGATTCGAACCCACACCCTACGGAATTTTAGGCAGAGGTCATATCCACTGGGCTATCACGGTTGAGAGATGTATGATTTATATGAATTCCATGAATACTACTAGCGAAGTAACATAGCCAAGGTATAGCAACACATATAGCACATATATCATGTATTAGAATAAACCACATTCCTATGGTACGTTCCTTTCATAATTAGTCCGAAATAGATCTGTCTCTCTCCGAAGCGGCGCATTTACATCATGCCTATCCTCTCGCACCTCGTAACGGCTAATTATGTACGAAAAAGAAACATTATCTGCTAGACGGCCTCGTAACTCTGTCGCTTCTTCTCCTTTGAAGGTTAAACGCAAGTTTAACTGTTGAACTTTTTGGTGTATTTTCAGCGTTTATCATTCTACCGTGTGTATCGTCATCATCATAATCTTCACCAATCCATTATTATCATAGTGATCATTATAATTTGAACGTCATAGTATAAAAATCGTGAGGAAACCTGCATATCTAAGAATTGTCAGTGCGATTAGTTTGAAGGCGGTACCAAGTTAGTAATGTATTAATTCAAGCCGTTTAAATCATAAAGATTTAGGATTTTTAGAAAGTTCTTTCAGAAACGGCTTTAATTAACACAGCACTACATTTTTTTATTATTTTTTTTAGTATAGATAGAGATACTTCGTTTAATTTTCGCACTAACCTATTAAAAAACATTAGTAACAATTAGTTACTAGGTCTCGTCCGACAAGTTGCATCTGACGATCACATCTGATCGTCTGTTGGTCGCGATCGGCATGATGTCATGCATATCGTTACCAATATACGATCAATTTTATCGGCTGCCGTTAGCACTGCAGGCATGTGAGCTTATTGGATCGTCAGTGACTGACTTTACAAAGTCGATAAATCTACTTATCATAATATCTATAGGCACGCGTTAGGACAAAGCGAGTTACATTTGAAATGACTCAGTCACGGCCACGGCTCTTCTCGGAAGGATAAATCGGTTATAAAATAATGCACGACTGGTTTGAGCTTCGAGCTACTAAATTAAAACATATGACCAGCGCTTTACTGAGATTGTGATCAAAATTATTTTGATATTGAATAGTTAATAATATTCATTTTTAAAACAGGTGCTATAATCGATATTTTAAAGTTGTTCGAAGGGTAAAGTCAACCGAGCCTTTTTGAAATTAATACTTTTTTAGCTTTATTATTTCCCTTACGGAGAAGGCAAAGGTATTACACCGTACAGCCATGTCTTCAGTGTATTAAAAAAATTCATAAACCATCCATCGTCTGAAATCTGTCTCAGAATATTCAGAAATTATCTCTTTGTCATTAAATAGTAGGTATTTAGTATATATAGTCGCAGATAAAAATTAAAAAAAGCGTGATAGCCCAGTGGATATGACCTCTGCCTCCGATTCCGGAGGGTGTGGGTTCTAATCCGGTCCGGGGCGTGCACCTCCAACTTTTCAGTTGTGTTCATTTTAAGAAATTAAATATCACGTGTCTCAAACGGTGAAGGAAAACATCGTGAGGAAACCTGCATACCAGAGAATTTTCTTAATTCTCTGCCTGTGTGAATTCTGTCAATCCGCATTGGGCCAGCGTGGTGGACTATTGGCCTAAGCCCTCTCATTCTGAGAGGAGACTCGAGCTCAGCAGTAAGCAGAATATGGGTTGATAACGAGATAAAAGAAGAATGAAAAAGTTGATTTTTGTGTTCGTGCAACTAATAGAAACTCGCTAGTACTTAATAGAACCAATCGAACAATAATTTGTTTTTATATACTATGTTTTTTTGTATACAAACCATCTTGATTCATATTTTTGTAACGGACTAGTATATTGTTTAAATCAGATCATTATAGACATAAAGCTAGACCTTGAAATTGACGCCTTTCGCGTACATTTAAGTATGCAAACCGGAAGAATGTTTTGCGGTTTTATTCGACCGTTCTTAATTCTTATTAAATGCTTTTTAGAGATCATTGAACCTGCCAAAATAATAAAATATTAATTACCTACCTACTGAATTGACTACATGTTTTGGTATTTATAAGTATATAGGAAATGTGCTATATAAAAATTGAAGTCTTAATGACTTGAAATTCAAATCGTTTAATCACAAGTATTTTTGAAACGCAAAGTAATAACGACCTACCTGAAAAGAATAGGCGAAAACTCAACAGTTGCTCTTCTTAAATAATTTAAATCTCGAAAGATTATTTTAAAACTAGCTGACGCCGCGCGGTTTCACCCGCGTGGTTCCCGTTCCCCTATGAATATGGGAATAATATATACCCTATAGTCTTCCTCGATTAATGGGCTATCTAACACTGAAAGAATTTTTCAAATCGCACCAGTAGTTCCTGAGTTTAGCGCGTTCAACCAAACAAACTCTTCAACTTTATTATATTAGTATAGATAGCAACTTTTGCTTTTAATTTTTATATTTCATTGCAAATTGCAAATATTACAAGTGGCTATAACATAAAAGTTCACATACGTTCGGTATTATTCAAGAGGGTATTCATACGTAAGTAGAATCGGAAAATCCGATGAATGGAATGAAGACGTTTTGTAAAGTCAAGTAGTGTCAACATCGCATAAAAAGTGGAACGTAAGTGGAGCAGCATTCAATTACACGGCAATAAAAAGTGTGCCGGCAACATTGCTGTGTTTGTTTCAATTTAAAATGCATTAGCTCGCACAAATGCAGCTACGTGCAGCTTGCAGCTTGGAACTTTCAACTCTCTGCTTGATGGAACGAAGTGACAGCTCTTTCGGCGGGAATTTAAGGCGGTAACATGACAACACGCCATTTTTCCATTTCATATCGTGGCATTTGCAGGTTTTTAATCCGATTAAACGCTTTTCTGGTCGATTTTGGTAAATTAATTTATAAAGCGGATATAGTTGTTTTAATATAAAATCCATTAGCCGGTACAGGTTAAAAGCTCGTAGCTACAACAATTCAACTCTATGACTTAAAGTGACAGCATATTTTGAGGAGAACGTGACTCACGCCATTTTGGCAATCGGTTCTTCCGATTGTTAAATTAATTTAATTTAATTTTGACGGCCTCCCTGGCGCAGTGGTATGCGCGGTGGATTTAATGACGGAGGTCCTGGGTTCGATCCCCGGCTGGGCCGATTGAGGTTTTCTTAATTGGTCCAGGTTTAGCTGGAGGGAGGCTTCGGCCGTGGCTAGTTACCACCCAACCGACAAAGACGTACCTACCGCCAAACGATTTAGTGTTCCGGTACGATGTCCTGTAGAAACCGAAAGGAGTGTGGATTTTCATCCTCCTCCTAACAAGTTAGCCCGCTTCCATCTTAGATTACATCATCACTTACCATCAGGTGAGATTGTAGTCAAGGGCTAACTTGTAAAGAATAAAAAAAAACACTTTTCTCATTTTCGTAATTAAAATAGCATACTGAATGTAACTTTAATAATAGCAAGCTTTGTTAAACTTTAAATTTGAAGCTCGATAATTGGAAATGATCGTTTTGTTGTGATGTGAGAACTCCACTGACTTATCCTCTTCCTTCTCTTCAGACTGCTACTGAGATTTTATAGAAAGGAAAAATTGCTTTAATTAATAGCCCAATTATTATTTTATACACTAGATAATATCGTTGTCATAGCCTGAATATATTTAATCTTTGGTTAGAGGCAATCACTAACCAGTGGTTCACCAAAGAAGTAATTTATATAGATAACTAGTCGGATAAGATTGTGTCATGACAATAGTCAATAGTCCAACGGACAGTGATCGAATCAGCTTTCGGTGATGAGTCTAGCCTAAAATTGAGCTATTGAGGCTTCAATTCTAATAATTTAAAAAACCTTGCTTAAAACGAAAACACCTTCTACAAAGACTCACGATACTGCTTTCAGATTAAATCAAACAATTACTTTACCATAGTCTCAATTAAGATGACAAACATCTGATAATCGGTAGCAAAAAAAAAAAAAAAACGTCGAATCGTAAAAATAACAGTCAAATAAATCCCTTCGCGGCGCATCCCTAATTCCTTATCCAATCGACATCGGTACCGGTTGTACGCACGACACTGTCGCGACAATTTATTTCGGTGCGGGGCAATGCACTTCGCACGCAGCCAGCCCTGAGGTCGAGCGAATAAACGAGAGTAAACACGGCACGTTAAAAAACAAACGACAAATCAAGGCTATTAAAATTAGTTGACAACGCACGAAGCGCGCGCGCCGTTTGAACTGCGAGCGGTCATATTGCAAATTGTGAATAACCGCGATGTTCATTCGCACTGACGACCTCTTTTGAGTCTTTACTGCTTTGGTAGTGGTTCTAAACGAGGTTCAGGTGGACCCCCAGGGGTCTATGGAAGACTCGGCGGGGGTCTACGTTAACGTAATATTTGATTGTTTGTTTGTTTGCATTGAATAGGCTCCGAAACTACTGAACGAATTTGAAAAATTCTTTCGCTGTTGGGAAGCTACACTATCCCCGGATGCTAAAGTCTATATTTTATCGCCGTATTACTACGGGAACTGGAACTACGTGGGTAAAACCGCGCGCGTCTACTAAGTATATTTTCCAAATCGGTTCGAATTCACATATTATACCCACGAGTTTCACGTAATACGTGTGAATGCCAATGTGAGTATTTTTACACTTGTATGTGTAAACCATTCTTCCACCAATGGAAAGCTACATTATCAGCGAGGAATATACGCTATACCCATATTTGTAATGGAATGGCGGCAAATACGCGGTTACTACTACTATTACTTAAATAAATTAAACGGATTACGGAAATGGAGCAGTTTACTAACGCGTAGGCACTGCGTTTACGGGTATACGAGGTGCCCACCACCGAATATAAGTAATAAATCGTTGTAAATGGATTCGGTGCGTAATTAACGGCGCGTTCGCGTCGCGTCGACCAAAGAATGGCGGCACGCAATAAAAGTTTAATACACCCGACGTTACATGGATGCACTTTGTTATTCCTGAAATAAATGGACTGGACGCAGGATACAGTGGACGCGCCCTAAATCGCACTGCGACACGGGAAACCAATTTAAACACATGCTAATTAAACACGGTCGATGTGGACGCAGTGTTTTTTTAAAAAGCTTTTTAATATTGAAACGGTGGAACTGTACAAAAAAGGTTTTTATATTGACAACAACGAACGTGGATGCTGCATTTTTTTATCATTGTAAATGATATGATGATCAAATGCTGGTTGGTTACAATAAGGATGCAAACAAATATTACGTTTAAATAATATAACCCTCTATTGGCAATAAGGAAAAGTAAAAGGAAAAGTAAAAGATCCGAATTAGAAACGACCTTCCCCGATCTCTTTAATGGATGAAAAGTGTCTTATATCAAATTTAGTACGTTAAAAAATATATTACGAGTAGGTTGCCTATAAATATCCTGGGAAAACTATTATAAACTATCATTAATGATAGTTTGGTCAGGTTTGGACATTTTGGCTGTCTGGAGAGCTTGATTGTATTCATCATTATCAGCCTATTTTAACTGCCCACTACAGAGCCAAGCCTCCCACCCTTACAGGAGAGGGGATATGTAGCTTAGATTCACCATGTTGATCCAATACTCAAATGGCTTAGAGTGAAAATGTTTTTTTAATGACTACTGTCAGATGTTAATGACCATGACCAGGCTTAACTGACGCGATGGCTTAACGTGGTCATCGATTCACCAATTCGATGAGTGTAGAACCACCAACTCCTTCAAGAATGGTCGTTAAGATACGCTGATAATGATTACGATTGTGTAGCCCTGCATTTTGTAAAGTTACATTGCTTGTTTCCATGGCAACTTCGTTGTTAGTGACATTTTAATTTTGGCACCCTATAAACATAGAGTCCAAATTCGAAATTGACGTGTTATAGGCGAAACGTTCGTCATCGAGTGTAAAATAGTGGAATTGCACCTCAGCTGGCCTTTTCATTATTTTGGTCTTTATTATCAACCTAATAAAATAAATATCAAATCAATTGACAAAATGTCATTTATCTACTGTGTGATATCCACCATTAAGCACCGGATGACATTTTTACATAGAATCTCAGTTTCGTTAATGTCGGAGGCCACTAGTTACTAGCTAGGCCGCTACACAGCATCTTCGCCGGCGAAGACGAGGTCTCCGATATCTAACGTCACCCGGACGTGGGTTTTCACGAACTTGGAGGCGTCCAGATTGATTCACTCAGGTCAAGGTTATCCTTTCCTGAACGGCCCTCTATGCGTCTATGCCAAGGTCCGAGTCTCATAGGAGACGCCCTTAGAGAGTCGTTCCGTCCTCTCTATATTTCAGCCTTCGAGTCTCATCAGGCGATGCTTCTGCCATGATTGAGTAAGAGCCATCGGCACTTACTCAAACATGAAAAAAAACTCTTCTTCACTAGCGGTGTACCTACTAGAGATATTCAGTGCGTGCATACGACAGGTGATTTGTCACATTTCGCGGCGAATGTGACGCGACACAAATCTTCGTAATGGCGTTTGGACGCAATTAAAGTGTAGCTCGCAATAACCGATAGCGATGGTGAGCGGTGACGCGCCGCTATTTCTGTGCGGCGCCCCTGCGGCAAATGCTAACGTCCTCTAGGACTCCAGCCGCGGTGTCACTGCTGTACGATTTATACACACAATCTGGCTATATTTACCCCACCGTCGGTGCAGGGTTGATTTCGTGTATGCAGGTGTTTGTGTTTGTATATCTGTTATAACATATTGAATTAAGCATTAAAACCTACTATCGTTATTAAATGTACGTGATAGCCTAGTGGATATGACCTCTACGTTCGAATCCGGGGCATGCACCTCCAACTTTTCAGTTAAGTATATGCATTTTAAGAAATTAAATATCACGTACCTATCTAACGGTGAAGGAAAAATATCCTGTATACCTGACAATTTTCTTAATTATCTAGGTGTGTGGAGTCTGCCAATCTGAGTGAGATGGTAAGTGATGGTGTAATCTAAGATGGAAGCGGGCTAACTTGTTAGGGGAAAGTTGAAAGTCCACACCCCTTTCGGTTTCTATACCACATCGCTTGGCGGCACGTCTTTTGTCGGTAGGGTAGTAACTAGCCGCCGACCCAGACATGGACCTAATTAATTTAAACCTAAATCGGCCTAGCCGGAGATCGATCCCAGGACATCCATGTCATAAATCCACTACGCCACGAAGGCCGTCAAAGTGGCTTTTATTATTAGGACATTGATAGGAGCGGCATAAAAGTAGGCTATGTTTGTCGTTGCTCAGACTAATCTCTGAGAAGGCTATACGCACAATGCTTACCCCAGTTAAAGACCTTGTACACGTCACAATTTGAACTTAACAAAGTTTACGCAGTGCATGACTAAGCTCTCAGCATCCTGTTCCCATTGTGATCGGCGCAAGTGAACAAGTTCCATGATCCGTGAATCACCCTCTAAAATAACCAGTAACCAGCCGAAGCATCAGTTTTAAGTTTAATCAACTTTAATTTAAACGTTATTGCCTGCTAAATATCGAATTCGCTTAGCGATTTAGTTTACTTAAGTAACTAGTAGACGCCGCGTGGTTCCCGTTCCCGCATGAATATAGGGATAAAATATAGCCTATAGCCTTCCTCGATAAATGGGCTATCTAACACTGAAAGAATTTTTCAAATCGGACCAGTTGTTCCTGAGATTAGCGCGTTCAACCAAACAAACACGACGCCTCCGCGGCGCAGTGGTATGCGCGGTGAATTTACAAGACGGAGGTCCTGGGTTCGATCCCCGGCTGGGCAGATTGAGATTTTCTTAATTTGTCCAGGTCTGGCTGGTGGGAGGCTTCGGCCGTGGCTAGTTACCACCCTACCGGCAAAGACGTACCGCCAAGCGATTTAGCGTTCCGGTACGATGTCGTGTAGAAACCGAAAGGGGTGTGGATTTTCATCCTCCTCCTAACAAGTTAGTCCGCTTCCACCTTAGACTGCATCATCACTTACCATCAAGTGAGATTGTAGTCAAGGGCTAACTTGTAAGTAATAAAAAAAAAAAACAAACTCTTCAGCTTTATAATATTAGTATAGATTTAAGAAAGAAAGATCTTTATTTTTAAGTAATGCCACATATTACATTATTAAATTCCAAATTGTATTATGGCCGTCCACTTAAACAGTGGAGCAATAAACAATAAAAGAATGCACTGCAATATGTGTCATAACCTAGAAAAAGGCCCCAAAGCAGCATTTTGCTACATACAAGCAGTGTTGCATACCTTTACAAAAAAGTATGCAGCACTGATTTTCAGTAAGACCCAGATCAGGTGCCGCCACGTACACAGTTCAATGTAGGTAAATTGATTAAAAATAAGGATTCCTTTTATGTACTACGTACGTACGTTCGGAACCCTAAAACACAGAAAAAAAACAACAAATAAAGTTAATAATGATAATAAAATCACCTGCAATTAAAGATTACGGATAGATAGCTATCCTCGATTATCAGTAACAAACAAACTATCTTTACATAGTCAAACTATCTGTCAGTAGGTTATTGAAAACAGATAAGAACAGATAGATAGATTTTCTTAACTTTATTAAGCGAAATGGCGGATAGATAGGTTATTGAAGACGGCCGTAAGTAAACTAAGGTGTACTACCTATAGCTAATTATCATTAACAAATCCCTTTATATATTTTCTATTTCCCGTAATTATCGTATTTTTCATTTTCTCATCTAAAAAATATTTTCTCTTTTGCAACGGAAAAATTTAATATTTCTTAAAGAATAACAGATTTTCCCATAATCTTTCAACCCTATTTAATCTCCTTAAAGAAAAGAAGACCTTGTACCAATTAAGGCTATAATTACCGATTTTAATATAATATTTAAATCCCACTTGAATGCCTATATTTATTTTATAAAGTAGCTAAGCGGATTGACTATGAATATATATTGTTTAGATTAGTTATTCGCTTGTTCCTTTGAAATATCCATGTTCCTTTTTGTTTTAAACCAGCCTTATAATATTAGGTAATGCAAATAAAATGATTAATTTTATATGTAAGACAAAAAAGAAGAAAATATGTACCTACAAAAGATATTCAATTAAAGTAAAAATTGGTGACAAATATAAGAAAGTTTTTTTTCTCATAAATAAAACCTACAGCATGCTACTGTGTTGAAAAAAATACTCTGTTGGCACCGCCTTCAAAGTGATCAGGAGGTAGCACATATGATGTTATTTTTCGCTTTTTAGTTTATTGTTGTGATTTTGAAGTTACTTTATTTTTTTTTTTTTGTTAAAAAGCTTATAATTTATCATAAATAAAATCACCCTCTATTATAATAGGTGCTAGTATTTCCCTTAACTCTGGGGTTCGCAAATATATATATATATATATTCTTTACCGAAAATTAATTGAAAATGTTCAAATATAGTCATATATTATACCTACATTATAAACACCGGTTACAATAAAGATGAGTGGAATCATCTTAACAGATTGTAAGTAAAATGCGACTTTGCGATGCGCGTATCCCACTTTGAGAAACCCTGGCATAGACAAAATAGATCATAATAGTTCTCCGACCACATCTCACACACCACTCGTCACTCCAACCGTTCGACGATAGTAATCATATATAATTGTCCAAAAAACCAGTGGACAAACCGCAGAATCACAAAAACTCATGTAGATTATATTATTTCACCCGTTCGATTCTCGATCTCGATGACAAGGTTACAATTGCTGTCGTAAAAAGAAAATTTATGTTTTATGCTTTACACAATAAGTGTTACTTTCGATTTCGTTGGCAGTGTACGTAAGTTTGTTGGCGTTTAATCCAGTGAGCTGCGTTGTTCTCCGGGTGACGGCTCGACCATCCGTGAACTTTAAGTACGGTGGACATGTAAATTATTTACAAATATTAAAAATAAAAATATTCAGACTTGAAGAACTCTTTGATAGTGGTAATAGAGCTTCTCAACAGAAAGGTCGAGGTCGATTCTCAGCTCGGGTCTGTTTAGGATTTTATTATTCCTAAATTGTCTGAAAAAAAATAAAAATTGTTTGGTGATTGGCATCGACTAGTTACCATCTGACGTATAGTCAAGCGATTTAGCGTTCCGGTACGATGCCAAGTAAACACCGTCAGAGGTCTGAGTATTTTAGACTTGCGAGTACCTTTTCTAAGTAAACACACTTTCATCATTAACTGTATAGTCACTTAACAGCATGTAAAATTGCAATCAACGGCTAATTTGTCAATTAATAAAAAAAGGTTTTTTTTATAAAAAATTTTAAATCAGGTTTGGTTGTTGAAAATCAGGTTGTTGAAAATCAGGTTTTACCATTGAATTTATATTTATATAGATATATTTTCCCCCTTTCTTTCATTAGAATATTTTGTTTTTCTTCGAACCTTCAGAAGCCTGCAGAACCCACATAAACAGCATGAGTTGTCATTTAAGGAAGACTACCCGATTCTATGGCAGGCTGCTAAAAAATGCAGTAAATTAGAAAAAAATAAACTGAAAATCTAAACATTTTAAAATTGGAAATTTTATACTTCTTTCATACAAATCAAGTATGTCAAAGCTTGTCTTTTCAGAAAAATATATACATCTTTAAATAGTTAAAAAGAACTTAAAAACACGCATTTAGCACGCACTAAAAATTTTGGATTTAAGTCACGTGACAATTTTTTTCGTACACCTGACAGCAAACCCTCTCATTTGATGTTCATATCATGGGGGTGGATTTCAAACAGCCAGTCCACCATCTAGGGGAGTCCGCAATATTGGATTTGTAATGACGTTTCTTAGCTAGTCATGTATTGTCATCAGAACTCAGAGCGTGTGCAAAATTTCATACTAATCGAAGACCGCGAAGTAGGTCAAATTAAGATTCCAAGATGTGATTTTCTTACATACATATAGTTACAAGTGAAGCTAATATAAAGCGTGTAAAAATTGTACTTTTCTTAGTAACTCATTAGTTGTTTTGCTGTCGCTACCCGAAGGATCAAACGCAGGAAGGGGCGGCTCGTCTCGGACCAGTTTGGGCCGCACTCGATCACCTCGCTGCCTTACATTCCTGCAACTTTTAAACAATTCAACAATACAACACTACATTGTAAACAATCATTATTTTTGCGTTTAAACTCTCCTAATTGTTACTTGGACGTTAAATTATGCTACGGCTAAAGGAGGCAATTTATATACATAAAGTATATAAATTGTCTCCTTTAGCCGTGATAGCTCAGTGGATATAAATCTGCCTCTGATTCCGGAGGGAGTGGGTTTGAATCCGGTCCAGAGCATGCATCTCCAACTTTTCAATTGTGTGCATTTTAAGAAATTAAACATCACGTGTCTCTATCGGTGAAGGAAAACATCGTGAGCACTGCATACCAGAGAATTATCTTAATTCTCTGCGTGTGTGAAGTCTGCCAATACGCATTGGGCCAGCGTGGTAGACTATTGGCCTAACCCTTCTCATTCTGAGAGGAGACTCGAGCTCAGCAGTGAGCCGAATATGGGTTGATGACGAAATGACATAAATAGCCTCGTTAGCCCAGTGTATGGCTTATTTGGTTGGTTTCGGGTTCGAATCCTGGATCGAGTTGTGAAATACCAAGTATCTTTCAACCCGGATTATGGATGCTGGCTGGGGATGATGCTTCATCCCTGTGCCTTTGAGAGCACGTTAAGCCGTCGGTTCCGGTCAAAATGAAAAGTCAGTGTTTCACAAATCCCGCAGGGTTAATTTTTCCAGAATGAAAAGGTGCCTAAATGATGCTTGATAGCCTTCTCTGTATTCCTGGTAAAGACCCATTCAAATCAATTAAAACAAGATTAACAAAGACATAGTACTGAAAAACAGGCAGACAAAAATTTCATCAAAAGTTAGTTTGTATCGTGTAATAAAAAATGGCACTTGAAGAAAAACAGTTATTTTTAAATCAGTTTGGAGCCTAAATTTTATTTACGAGTACATTTAGAGATATCATGTTTTGATTCGTACACTAGAAGTGTGGAAAACCCTTCCCTCGTCCTGCTAATTATAATTTCAACACCTTCAAGGCAAGAGTGAATATGCACCTTCTGGGCAAGCGCGTTTGACGGCCTCCGTGGCGCAGTGGTGTGCGCGGTGGATTTACAAGACGGAGGTCCTGGGTTCAATCCCCGGCTTGGCCGATTAAGGTTTTCTTAATTGATCCAGGTCTAGCTGGTGGGAGTTTTCGGCCGTGGCTAGTCACCACCCTATCGGCAAAGTCATTCCGGTACGATGTCGTGTAGAAATCAAAAAAGGTGTGGATTTTCATCCTCCTCCTTACAAGTTAGCCCGCTGCCATCTTTGATTGCATCATCACTTACCATCAGGCTTAATTTGGCCTATATTGTAGGCAGGCAGTTGTAGGCCTATATTGCAAAAAAGGCATTTTCGACAAAGTTTTAGAAAATAAAAATTGAGAAAGATGTCGGTGAAAAGACATAAAACACGAAACTCTAGCGTTCAGTCTATTTTTTTTTAATTGCTCATATAAACCATATTAGTTTTTTTACACAAATTTTGTGGCGGCGGGATAGAAATACTTGTACCCTAATATTATACGTAAGTATATGAGTTGTTCATAAATAAATCTTATTATAATGAAACTTTTATAGACACTAATAATTTTATGACACAAAACATTCTCACCATCTGCAAGCCACTCTCGTTAAACAGCGCTGTCACTCATTGCATCACCAGTAAGAACACAAAAAAACCTTTGCGTCACATCTTTAATTAAAAAAAAAAACAACAACAACGCGGGAAAGTTAGTCGTAACCCAAGAAAGGGGTGCCTGGATTCCCATACCGACCTACGTCATACGAACGCTATAATTTAAAAAGGGTTAAGACAAAAAAATCTTAATTCGAAATGACACCCCACATGTGAGGCATCCGGCCAAAGATACAAGATTTAAAGTCGTACTACACGTCATTAAAACATCGCTGTCAAGTGAAGAAATCATTTGGACCGTCTCGCGTTTCCTCCCGTATTATTTATCCGGGGATTATTAACAGATGTTATTCGGCTATAAATCTTTGTCTCATGGCACATGAAAAGATGTATGTACGGTGTTTTAATACGTCAGTTTTCGCTACACGAATATTTCAAGTTTAATGTTCCTCGGAAATAATCACGCTTTTAGCAAACTCTTTTCTTTTTGGGAGTTTACTTCTAAAGAATCTATTTTCATATACACCCTGTAATAGTCAAATAGAAGGCATATTCAAGCGTTCCTCCTGTGCTCTTTAACGGAGCCTAAAGTCTCAGACCAATTACTTTTGGACTTGTATTGTATCGCACTCAAATTCACCAACAAAATTGTCTGGCGTATTTTGAGGGGGACAAGGTAAACTCACACATCGAAAATACTTAACACCAATCTATACTAATATTATAAAGCTAAAGAGTTTCTTAGTTTGCTTGTTTGATTGAACGCGCTAATCTCAGGAACTACTGGTCCGGTTTAAAAAATTCTTTCAGTGTTAGATAGCCCATTTAACGAGGAAGGCTATATTTTATTCCCGTATTCCTACGGGAACGGGAACCGCGCGGATGAAACCGCGAGGCGTCAGCTAGTAAATATATATTTTGTAAGGACACAGGATATATTTATTGGTGTTAAATATTTTCGATGTGTAAGTTAACCTTGTCTCCCTTACAAAGGATATATTTATTGGTGTTAAATATATTCGATGTGTGAGTTAGTTTACCTTGTCTCCCTCAAAAAACAATTTGTTGGTGAATTTGTCTGCCAAAGAGTTAGGTCACGATCATCTCGAATCAAATTACACTTGTGTGTATTACGATTTAAAATTATAGTTGTTTGTAGAGTAAAGACTATACAAACAACTATAAAATTAAATCGTGTATGGCCGAACACACAAGTGTAATTTTTACACTATGAAACATCGAATGTATAGATGCAGTTGGTATAAACACGTTAGATCGTGATCATATACTTTTGACAGAGGGATAACAACTAGCGAGGCAGGTCCTACAGAAATTGGTCTGAGTCTTAGGTATTGTGTGTTTATATTGCTGTAAAATTATAAAAATATCCGCTTGTGAAATTCGATAATAAAGTCAAAGTAAGCGATCGTTCCGAGATAAAGCAAAGGCTTGTAAACTAATTGGATATTTTATACTGCCAAAGAGTTAGGTCACGATCATCTCGAATCAAGATATCGACAAATCGATAGTGGCCACGATAAGAGTGTAGTAGCACGATTTTATCGACCGCTTAACCCATCCGAGAAGTTATTACCGAACGATCGGCCAACATTTTTGAAACGGTTCCATCTACAGCAGGACTATTCTATAACGATGTTTTGTATAACTCGCAAGTGCGAGTGTCGAATTCACCTCTATCTCTCTGTGTAACACGATACTATAAAATGAGATAGATAGAGATGACATCAAAACTCGCACTTGCGAGTTATACAAAACATCGTTACAGATTAGTCCTCCTGAGTAAGAATAGGTACTATATAATCTATATGTAATAATCTACTTACCTACGTACCTACTTTAAATAACAATCAATAATGATCCCATCGTTCCTGAACGTTGCTGGCGCGCTTTTGAAAAAAGAATAGGCAAGTCCTGTGGGATGGTAAACTGCATCGTATCGTAACGCGTTACAGCGCTTCTCTGTCTGGCTTCTTTTCTCTCACGCAAACGGCAGCTGCAATGCTATTTCGTAACGATATTTTGTATAACACGCAAGTGCGAATTTCGAATTCACCTCTATCTTTCTCATTGCGTAGTATCGTGTTAGACAGAGAAATATAGTAGTGAATTCGAAACTCGCACTAGCGACAAAGTAAGTAAGTATCCATACAGAATAGCACTCCAGGTTCAAATTATCACTTCTGTCGACCGTCCCGAGACCCACACATTTTTTTTCCAATATTTTTTTAAAAGTGAAAGTCTTGCAATGGGGTCTAGGTGTTATATAGGTCCTTCTTAGGTTCCTACGTTACTACTACGTAATTTTTGTAAGAAAAATTTAGAATAATACGAACATATCAGGTTAACATTATTACAGATGCGAAAATTTTTCCATAGGAGTTTTAGTGTAGGTAGTTTTTGAAAAGACAGAATACAAAACCTTACCTACATTATAATACAAATCTACCATAATATCATTTTTATCCAAGTCATTCAATTGAGTAATTCAAATTACTAGATACCCACAAAATCCTCCTTTATATTTCAGATATTATAACTAAAACGTTAACAGTCAAATCACTATACGCCATTTGCATTTTCTTTAGTGCAAGAAAATGGCCGCCTTTTCCCGCGTTTTTATGCAATCACAATCTATTGAGAAAGTAAATCATTAGAAATCGTGGCCATTTCGTGTTTCCTTTTTTGTGTCCGACTTAGGTACCTACCGTTTATAAATCTATTGATTTCGAATATGTTTACAATATTTCCTAATGGCCAGTAGGTACGAGTATTCACTATTCAGTATTTTTAGTTTTCATTAACTAGCGGCTTATTAATTTCATTTTATCTATAATTATAATAAAACTGGTCGAATTCTATACATTTATTCGCAATTTGAGATTTTACTTATACCATTTTTAACACCAAACGTTACCGTGGCATAACGGATGCCAGCGCCATCTAGAATCTATACTTATAATACGAATTCTGTACATTTTGTACATTCTGTACATTGAAGATATTTTAAAAAAAATTGTTCAAAAGTCCTTCATTTTTAGAGTTACAGTTTTAAAAATTTGTTTATAAATCATTAAAAAAATTCGAAATATTTTTCAAAATTCAAAAATTGGAATTCAAAATTCAAAAATTAGAATTCAAACTAGAGCCCTAGGCTCCAGCCTACTCTCACTACTGGTAAATCCTCCATTTATTTTCACAGTAAAGAACAAATAGGTAAAGGTTTCGTTATAGATTTCATATTTCACAAGTGTATCATAAAACGGTGTAACCATCAAAAATGTCTCACCCGGTGCGGAATGTGACATTTTATTAAATTCTTATATTTTGTCCGCGGCGGCACGCGACGTCGCGCGACGGCACGCCAGCGCCGTGTATAGCAGAACAGCAAACACCCGATTTACTATCACATTGTGATGATTTAAGTCTCGCTATTATCACCCTTTGAAGCCTCAAAGATACCTTAATGGTAAGGTAAGGTTGTAAGGTAAGGTTTTTACCCTTGAGGTACAACGGTAAAAAGGCCGAAATCACGCCGAGAGGACATGTATTCGAACCTGGTTCACGTTCTTTCCAAGGTCGTTGCCAATTCCTAACACATTTTTCTGCCCTGGTTGGTACTGGTGGTGCCTTTAGACCACGAGATCTGTCTAATAAGTGCTGTGATTTTCTTTATTCGTTGTTTTGGGATGTTGGTGACATTCCAACCCTCTGCTTCGCAGACCACGTTAAAATATTATTGTCTGATAGTTGTACTCGAATATTTTAACAATACCACTCTAAGTACGCCATCCTCCTCTACTATACGAATAGAGGCTTAGCCCTGAACTGAGCTAATAATAATCATTCATCATCATCATCATTATCAACCCATATACGGCTCACTGCTGAGTCTCTCCTTTCTGAGAGTCTCCTCTCAGAATGAGAGGGTTAGGCCAATAGTCCACCACGCTGGCCCAATGCGGATTGGCAGACTTCACACACGCAGAGAGAAATTCTCTGGTGTGCAGGTTTTCTCATGATGTTTTCCTTCACCGATTGAGACACGTGATATTTAATTTCTTTAAATGCACACAACTGAAAAGTTGGAGGTGCATGCTCCGGACCGGATTCGAACCCACATCCTCCGAAATCGGAGGCAGAGGTCATATCCACTGGGCTATCACGGCTCTCTAGCTAATAATAATAGTATCCAATAAGTAGTAAATATTCTGTTTTTTGTTTGCAGACACGACAGCGCCCTACGTGCTGTACAAGGATGGCGTGGAACGTGCTCCGCCGGGCACGCAGTGGGGCGGCACCGTGCTCGACGGCGGCTACCAGCCGATGCAGCATCAGAGCCCGGGCGGGCCCTCGCCGCAGCCCGAGCCGCAGCTGGCGTCGCCCGCGCCCTCGCCCTACCCGCCCGCGCCGCCGCCCACCGACCCCGCGGCGGAGGAAGCAGCGCAGCAACTCGCACAGCAGCAAGCGCAGCAACAGCAGCAGCAGCAGACCTCCCCCGACCACATGCAGGTGGAGCAACAGCTGCAGAGTCAGTCGCAACCGCCGCAAGACCACCTGGACCGCACGCCGTGCTTCGTCTCCCAAGCGGATCTACAGCAGCAGTACGCCACGCCCTACTTCAAGGAGACGCGACCCACCAGCCACATGCTCGGCACCGGCGGATTCCCCCTGCACTACTTGAAACAGAACGGCGGAGTGTTATCGCTAGAGGGCCCGCTCGACCAGTACGCGGCGCCCGACTTGCGCCACCTGCCGGATATCGTGCAGCCCGAGCCGCCCAAGCCGCGCAAACACAACCCCAACTCCGAGCTGCGGCTCTTCAAATGCCTGACGTGTGGCAAAGACTTCAAGCAGAAGTCCACGCTGCTGCAACACGAGCGCATCCACACGGACTCGCGGCCGTACGGATGCCCCGAGTGCGGCAAGCGCTTCCGCCAGCAGTCGCACCTCACGCAGCACCTGCGCATCCACGCCAACGAGAAACCGTACGCGTGCGTGTACTGCCCGCGCTCCTTCCGCCAGCGCGCCATCCTCAACCAGCACCTGCGCATCCATTCCGGTGAGAAGCCATATACGTGCGGCGAGTGCGGCAAACATTTCCGCCAGAAGGCCATCCTGAACCAGCACGTCCGCACACACCAAGGCGAGCGCTATTCACACATATATGCCCCGCCCCGCCCCCCGCGCGCGGCACCCGCAGCTGCCCCCTGGTACCTGCCGGCGCCGCGCGCGCTCCCCGCCGCCCCGAACCCGTTCGACTCGGTCTCGCATCCATTGGCCTTCCTTTCAGACAAATTCTCGGTCCCCTCGTCGCCCGCGCAGCGGAGGGCGCTCGCGAGACGCGGAACCGATCGCCGGACGCTCCCGTAACCATCCTCAGTTCGATTAACCCACTCGTCGACGATCCCTTCGAGGACCGCTCGGACTAGCCACTGACCCGAATGTTCAATTTTTGCAGACGTGTCCCCGCACCTAATCTTCAAGAACGGAACGACGCCGACGTTGTGGCCGCAGGACGTGCCGTATCCGCCCGACGAGAACAAGGAGGAGGTGCAGTCGACCTTCGGCGACGACGGGCCCAACGGCGACCAGCGGGGTTCGTGCTTCTCGCCCGGAGACACGGCGCAATACCCCGCATACTTCAAGGACACGAAGGGGCTCAACCACGGCGTCTTCGGCTCGAGCCTGTCGCTGCAGTATCTCAAGGGCGGCAAACTCCCCGACGTGTTGGGCGGGCGGGCGATGCCCCTGTACGTCCGCTGTCCGATCTGCCAGAAGGAGTTCAAGCAGAAGTCGACGCTGCTGCAGCACGGCTGCATACACATAGAGTCCCGGCCGTACCCGTGCCCCGAGTGCGGCAAGCGCTTCCGGCAGCAGTCGCACCTCACGCAGCACCTGCGCATCCACACCAACGAGAAGCCGTACGGCTGCGTGTACTGCCCGCGGTTCTTCCGGCAGCGGACGATCCTCAACCAGCACCTGCGCATCCACACCGGCGAGAAGCCGTACAAGTGCACGCAGTGCGGCAAGGACTTCCGGCAGAAGGCGATCCTGGACCAGCACACGCGCACGCACCAGGGCGACCGGCCCTTCTGCTGCCCGATGCCCAACTGCCGGCGGCGGTTCGCCACCGAGCCGGAGGTGAAGAAGCACATCGACAACCACATGAACCCGCACGCGGCGAAGGCGCGGCGCGCTGACGCCAAGACGCCGCGCCCGCTGCCGCCCGCCGCCGCTGTGGTGAAGCCCGAGCTGTACTTCCCGCAGTGCTACGCGCCGCCGTTCCAGCAGTTCCCCGCCGCCGAGTTCAAGCCGGCGGTGGGCCCGGCCGGCGCGTGCCTGCCCGCGCAGTGACCCGCGCCCCCGCGGTGGCCGCCCCCGCCGCACGCGCCCGCGCCGCACGCGCACGCGCCGCACGCGCCGCACGCGCCGCACGACCTCTACATCTCGGACCGCCTCTACAACTAGCCGGCGGTATCAGTATACGACTACCCGCAACTCGCGAGTTGCATCGGATCGCTGTAAAACACGCTTCGATCTGTAAATACCGATTACTTTATACTCTGTCGAAGGTCTGTCGCGATGTACAGTTGAAGACTGCGTACACCATTACCAGTGTTACCGTTCAGAAAGCGAGTATAGATAGCATTTTTGCCCCGTAATATTAAGTTACCACGTAAGAGTTAGGTTTCTCGGCGGTTCTCAGTCGATACGGTCGAAATGTCCGTCAAAATCTAAGCGGATCGAACCAGAGATTAGAATTAAATAAAAACTCTTCGTTGAAATATAAAGAAATAAGATTTGCTCTTTTACCACATTACAACAGTATTTCGCGATGAATGCTTTCGGTACATCGTTGTGCCTATTTGTAATAAATATACATATTTTTTAGACATTACGTTAATTTTATTTAGAAAAGTTAGGTTTATACAATCTGGCGGTGTAGTGGGGTGTGAAAATTGAAGAAACGATGCTCAAAATTCCTCTTAAGTTAAATATAGTTAATCGTTAAAACTTAGTCCAGGTCGTGTCGGGAAACAAAACAGTACATATTCAGCGGATTAGAGCGAGAATATAAACCAAAAACGTAGGTTACCTGTTGCCATCATACATAGTTTTTTGTTATACGAATATTCTGTTACTTATGACGCAAGAGAAGCCCGTAACACAGTAGGTGCCAAATAAATGTAGTGACTTGAGTTTACAGTAATACTAGGCCTAGTTTAGGTTGTTACCAGTTTTTTCAACGAAATGACATATTGAGAGATGCATTTAGGACGTGGAAAGGGTCAGACTGAGAAAGGACTGTGATAGCTAGGTAGGTTAGGCGTCTATATCGCTCACTTAGCATATAATCGTGATTGTGAATCCCTTTTGGAGTCGAGTGAATGTTTTAAATCGTTTTGTTTTCGTTTTAGCTTCCTATTATTGACGTCGACTCGAAATTGCCAAACTTAAAAAATAAAACTTATTACGCACGTGCCGAACTTAAATGATTTCGAAAAAAATCTTATTTTAAACAATTGTCTAATTACAATTCTTGTTATATGAATATCACAATTTCTTATAACAGGACCAACTAGAAGGTTAACCCTTACAAACGACAAAAAACTACAATCGTTTATGCGAAGCAAATCACGCTTTCCACCTTTTGGAATTAATTGTAAATAAAAGTACAAAATATATTACTCGTAACATGACAAAAAAAATTGTGAATATAAAAAATATCCTTTGGAAGGCGGATAAAATTTTTTTGTTCGGCACGGGCGGTCTCGACTGGGTATAATTGTTAATTGGGTTATACACAAAACCCTAAAGTAAACTGATTTGACTACTGTAAAAAAGGTGTTACATACCGTTAAACGTGTCAATTTAGTGCAGTTTACATAACCGAATTAACGTTAACACCAGTGTACGATTTTCGTTGTTCCTAAATTATAATTGAAATTTAGCATTTTTGTAGGAGCCAACCGCACGCTACGAGCGTCGGTTGGTGCCTCGACTGATTCGTAAAGTGTAACTTGAGTGAGATTAGCGAATTTTACCAATTACGTGACACACGATGTCGCGAAGTGCTTATTGATAGGTGTCGGTTTTGGATTGTGGGAATGCCAGAGAAATGTTTTACTTAATTTTAGCTTAGACTATCTATCGGATTACCAAGCAATTCGATCATTCATCGCGAAATAAACTTAATTATAGGAAGAATAAAGATATATATGAATTTGTGAGCTTGTCGGAACGCACGCCGCTGGACGAGGCCTCGGTCATTTCGCGTCCACAATAGGTACAGGTAGGCTTAGAACTCCAGGTTTTTTTAATTACTATTGACTGCTAATTGAAATTTACACAAATCTCTATACTACACCAATTTGATATCTATGCAATAGAACTCTTTTTATTCCATAACAAAAATGAAAAAAATAGCGCTACTTCTAAATAATTTACACGATATTTATACTAGATACAGTCTGCGAATCGATGACTGTCAAAAAGCGAGATCAGCATTTATTGTGATCATACTTTTACAGCCAGTTTTTTCATGTAAAGCTAAAGTAACAGTAAAAGTAGTAAGTAGTAAAGAAGACTTTATTTTACCGTGATTAAGACCGTCACTTTTGCTTTATGACGTTACTTTGACTGTTACTTACGACGATGAAACTGGCCGTTAGACCTGTCAAATTAGTGTATTTCAGAGATTTGTGTAAAATCAAATTAGCGCCGGTGTAATATTAGTTTCGAGCAGAGAAATGATATATGAAATATATCAGCTTTGTTATAAATGTTGTACAAGCGCTCCTCCAAGTCTCCGTGACTATAAACTGCGTGACGGCGGCGGGCGCTGCGACAGGCTCTTTGACGTTTTATCATCTCTATTTGCATCTATAGACGACTTATATAGCTTATTTTTACGATATTATTGTGATGGTTTCGTTTTCCTACCGCATAAGGAATGTTACGTATTAACTAGTAGTGTAATAGAGTGCAAGTGGGAGTATTGGAGTCACAGACGCTCGGATGAAAAATTATTATGATTTGTCACACGTGACACGCAATATTACTTTTAGTGGAATGTGTAAATTAAACTCTTATCAAATTTGCGCTCATTGGACAGTTATGAAAAATTATACGCTGACCAGTTTTGAATCACAACTCATTTTTTGTTCACAACTACAGTCTACTTTTGGGAGCAGTAACTTCTTACTGATAATTAGAAAGATAAGACTTGAAACAAAATTACACACTTCAATTGTTATTAAACCTGCTATAAAAAATATGATTTGTTCAGTGTTCAATAACTTGATACTATATTGGTATCAAGTGACATAATTATGAACATACCAAAACACACTGATGACTTACACGTAATTATGTAAAATGTGTCTAATACCTATTTTACCACAAGAAATACAGTTTAAAGAATAAGAACCCCTTCAGGGTCAAAAATTTCGATATTTGAAATGATGTTCCATCAAACTTAGGCTTCACCTTTGGTTAAATCAAAAATCATATCTATAAAATTTTAGCTTCCAAATTATGTAAAAAAAAAAAGTTTACTGACATATACTTATTTGATGAGAATTTTATTTCATTGACCAGTAAAATACAAGTAAGAAAAAGCTAATGCAATTTTCATGCCCAATGTGAATTCAAAACTGGAAGGCAATTCCGTAAAGTTTACGTTTCTGATTGTTTTTCCTATCAAACTTTTGGAGGTTTACAAAAACGACAAAAAAAAAACACCATTATAGAAGAAAATTTGATACAGTTATCTTCCGTGACTAAAATTTTCCACAGCATATAATGTGATCCTCCTAAGGACTAAAGTACCGCTCCCGAGGTTTACACAAACAATAGACTAGGAATCAGTTTTTAAAGGTCTCAATTTTCTCCTCTGGCTGCGTTTATACACGTTGGTAGCATTTGAAGAAGATTCTAACAAATATTCTTCTTATATCATGCTTGTACTGAAATCTACAAAAGTACAAAGTACACTAAATTGACTATTACCTGTCAAATTAGAGTAACATCAACGTATTGCTCTGCGTACAGTTCTGTCAATTTAGTATCACATACTTGTAAATGCGTTTAATCAAAGCGAAGTTAATCTTATAGTTCAGCAATTTGTTTCAGAGTTAAAGAAGTAAAATAGCAGAAATAAATTGTTATTCGTAGCCTCAAATATTTAATTCGTTTTTCGCTTTTGCGATATATGTCTACCGTACACAAAATTGTCAATATATAATATATAATACACACGACTTTACTAAATACTGTAAACTAAAAACAAACAAAACGGTGTATTCTCAGGAGATATATACGTCTTAAATCTTTGGGGCGTAATTAAGAAATGGAACTATGAGCAAACTATTCGTCCGAATATAACCGCCAACAAAAAATGTGGCCAGACGAAAAAATTCGACCTTATATATTTTAATTATACCTACCACAATACAGCAGCCTTAACAATAATAGCTATAAGTATTTTTATACAGTTTACGATGATATATTTCTGTTAAAAGCCGTCGGGAGCGGCGCTTGGGGCCGTAGCAAGTTTGAATACATACATACAATACAGTGCCATAGCCGAGTAATAACCTCAAATTTATACTTATTAGATTTTTATACCGAATACAAATGGATTTAATTTTTAAATATAAACAAAGGTGATTAAGTATACAGAGATTAAAGATGATATTTTATACATTTATTACAAACAATATTATTAAAGGTAAAATGTGGAATAGTCTTAAATTATAGTGTCGTATAGCCCGTATTGCAACATGCTAAGTACCTAAGTATCTTGGAAACAGATATCTTGTAAGTTAGGCGAGACGCGAGTGGTGGAAAATTGTATACCAAAATTTCGTGATGGCAATTTTTCTCAACTTCCCCTGTCTCCATACAAAATAGGGTACGTTGATTTTAGCGGTGTTGATTTTTATCATTCTGATTATTGTAAATACATATCACATTTCAACAGGCAGTGTTGCAAGCTCAAAACGTCATTATTGGTTATTTTATTGCAATAGTGTTGCAAGTGTAAAGAGGTTGATAATTCCCGTATATAAACGATTTACCCTCATTTCATTTTCATAATAAAATTCATTTTCAGATTTCTATTCCATTCAGATTCATAGATATTCTTATTTCAGATAAGTTCTAATATCTCCATCGGCGCGTATTGATTTTCTAATGTAAATTTGTATTTTCCATACTGACTTAGTTAGTTTGTATCGTTTTTTATCGTGTGGAAATCCTCTAAGACATGACAACACAGAAAGACGCGGAGATTTTATTGGACTCTTGAAGACTAAAACTCACAAAGTTCCATATCTCCTATTATTATTTATCATTGTGAATCTTCTCGTATCCCTTTATCAACCTCTTTTTACTTACAGCAATGTTGCCCACACCATTTTCCTTGTTAAAAGAATTTATTTAAAACATGTAAACAAAAACAGGCGTCGTTATCTATTTTCTTAAAAGACTTAATTTACGATTACACATTGTATTCTTAATGATTCCGTAGATATTCTGTTGGCATTTGCTCACTATTTCGTTACGTTTTTTGCTCAATTACCCGTGTATTGGATATACCTTATACTTTTTTAGCGTTTAGACTGTATATGAATTATAAGCACGTCTGAAACTAACGAAAATTGTCGGTATTTGTCCGGAAAATTTCGATCCTAAATCATCAGCTACGACATGCGATAATTTGATGATTAGGAGTTTCTTGACTAGTTGGATGAAGGCCGACCAATATTTCAGGCATGTTTATAACTCAATAGAACCTTATACTATGCAGTTAAAAGTGTTAGTTTATCGTCATTTATCTACCATTTAAATATTTTTGTATAATACTTATTAGAGAGCACGGTTTTGCTTTTCTTTTGATACTATTTGTTAAGCTTGAGTTATTCTTGTCAGTGAGAAATTGATATATACCAGTAAAAGATTGAGATTTTATTACCTCTAAAAATGCAAATTTTAAAATAAAGTGTCTCTTAAGCAATTAATGGGAAATCATTCATTTTTAGAAAATTAATGTAAGTCATACAATCATTAAAATAATTTCTTTTATAGAGGTAATAACATCTTGAACCAGCATAGGTCGTTTAAAAATGAGTAGCGATTTTTTTTTAATAGTCAAAAGCGATAATGTATTGGAATATTTTTGCTAAATTATGCATTTGCCGTCCGTTATTATTTTTTTTGGCGAAATTTTTTTGTCTCGATCATTATTCATTTTGAATCACGCTTATCTAATTCGCTGGAGTCGTTAGCACTGACATTTAGTTAGGTTCGTACCATGTTCCTAGCATTAAAACACGTAATATTTATTTTTAGCACCAGGCTCCAGTAGCCGACACCTTTAAAGCTTTGGTGCGATGCGGGCAAAGTTCGTAGAGTAACCAAATTGGGCAAAGTTAATAGACTAGGTAAAGAAGACAACTTTGTATATTTAACAATTTTAAAATTCACGATTAAATTGTAAAAATATGTGACAAATCTAAAACCCTGCCACATGAGATATAGAAATCTATTGAGAGATTAAGAAATCTAAAACTTTTTATTGCTTTTATTTTTTAATTTTGCTTTTCCGAAATAACTAACGTACAACTTGATTGTCGAAGTGGGATAAGCTCTACGAATTAAATACTCAGTCAAAGCTGTTACGTTCAAACTTAGATGAATTTGTCATTATAAGTTTCGTATCCTCCTTGGGGTCCTTGTTGTATCCATAAGTAACTATGAGCTTGACTTTGTAAATAGATTACACTTTACAATACGTACTTCTACCTGCTCAGTTGTTAGATTACTTATCATTAATGCACTATTTTTTTTTACTTCAAATTTTTTTTAGAAGAAAATGTTTAATTATTTACTTTATCCAGTCCCGACTTTTTAACTGTACGAACTATGCCCGTAGCAGATTTATTATGGCCATTATAATTTATACTGTATCCTATTTTTATTGTGCTTCTATAACAAATGGAATCAAATTCCGAAGCAATTTCTATGTTAACTGTGCTTAATAGGAAGAAAACTCCAAGTTATATCTTACTTTATAGTAATAGTGAGTGCTACCCAATTATGTATACTTACTTATATTTTAAGTTGTTAACAAATAAAAGGAGAGATTAAGATTGCATTGTGAAAACTATACTTTGCATTAAATACTTATTATTATCAAGAGCGTCAATTGTATCAAATACAATGTTTAAGTAAAAAAATATAAAAATAATCCGTGCTAAGCTTAAAAAATAATTTAGTTAAGTGTCTTAGATTAATAATGCTTAGGAAAAAATAACTTTTTGCATGTGTGTGCTGTGTTTTTTTCTGTATTACGCATACATATGCAACAGTGTTGCCATTGAAAAATGTTTACCTAAAATCGAGGAAATTAACGAGACGTGTTTAACTATGAAGACTGACGGTGCAGGTTGTTTTGAGCCATAAATGGCTTTAATAAATTGTCAAAATTATTGACTAAGCCTTATTAACCTAAGTTAAGAGTATAGATGATTTGGAAGTCATTGTGTAGCGAAATATTTTTCAAACTAGTTGCCTACCATGACGAAATTTGGTCCTAAAAGTTAAAAGTTTAGGAACTCATAAACCGTGCAAAAACTCACATGTTGAAAGTAAATTTAATGAAAAAGAAATGTCACAAAATGGTAGCCGGCTAGTTCAAATTCCTTTATAATAAAATGCATTTATTAGTGATCTCAGGCGTATAAAACTACTCATAAGAACCTTTTGACAAAATTGTAAAATTATGAATGTGTTTAATTTTTAAAAGATTGTTTTGGATTTTTTTTAATCATTGTATATGACTGCTTATTAAAACACTGTTTCCTTATTTATGTAAAAGACAAAATGAAGGTTATATTGCACTTGTAAATAAATAAGCAGTCTTTAAAAAATAGCATGGTTGATCGATTATTTTCAAAATTATCATCTTATGTAAGTATCTGCAGCACAGCAGAGCAAAGCTTCTGTTAAACACAACTTTAATTTTCGCAGCGTATGTTGTTAGTCGTCAATATACTTTATTTGAATATTTTTAGTTACTTTTATATAACATTATACAATACAACATTCATATGTAATTACAGTAAACAAAAAAAAATAGAACGATCATATACAATCATATAAATGTAAAATTATAATTGTATATTTTGCTACTAAATTTAAATCACGGTATATTTTGATTTTCGCTTTTTTATATACAAAACTTTAGTAAAACTAAGTATTTAATTAGTACTAAAAGCAAAGCCATCCTTTTCACTATTTTCTCTGCGGAAAAGAGCAACTTTATTTTTAGTTCATATTAGTTTTGTTAAAGTTATGTATAAAATTTAAATATTTTGCAGTTTCGATCAACCAGAATGTATTGATAATTTTGATTGTTCATTCATTATACAAAAAATAATTGTGCATGCGGTTATATGTGACAACCATTTACAACTCTTACTAGTTAAGTATATAAAATAATATTTTATTTTACCCACTTTATTATCTAGAGAAAAGATTAATAATATTTTGCGAGTTTAAAATTTTTAAACATGGCAATACATTTTCGTGAACGTGCACAATTTATTACATGGTAACCCTTTAATAAATCGAATGTAATTTAATCTATCTCTAAATATAATATACAATCCAACCACGCGTAGTTAAGTAAAATGGAACGTATTTTTTTGATAGTTGGCTACGAATTATTTCATTGTCTTCCATTTACGATGTAGTCATTAATACCTTAATGAGGTTTTATAATATGTTTCAACTGTTTATCGATTATCGTTTTCCGGTTATTTGCACTACACTATAATATAGTTTAAAAAAAAAGAATTAAAATAACGCAGCCACTGCGTTCGAGTGCAATACAAGTTTGTTTCAGCGTTATATTGTGTATTATATTTTAAAACTATTATTATTAAGACTACTTATTAATTTTTCTAGAACCGTTACAGTTGCCACTCTATACAATTATACATTTTTAGTCACACGCGCTATTGTTTTCTGTAAAATTCTTCTCAATAGTTACTTACATAATCATTTACTTTCTGAGGTTCAAACGTTAATCTTGAAACTGTTTGCGTAGGATGTAGTAGGACTGGCTGCTGTGACGGTTCTGGTCGTAGCTACACAAATAATTGGTAGCCAACATGGATGGCCTATTATTTTTACTGTGACGCGACCGTCACGCTTACACTGCCACTCTCGCCAACCGCTGTCACAAAATATATGAAAACAGAATAAATAATTAAATAATTAATTTTTATCACAATAGAGACTTGTTGAAACAGTTCCACAATAAAAATAAGACGTTGTTGAATTTTTTATAAAAGATAAAACATATTAGAATATAATGATCTTGTAGTCTGGAATGATTTTTTTGTAAAGATTCTATTGCGTAGTATTCATAGCGTCCCGGACGTGCGTCGCCCATTCAGCTTATTTTTGCTACAATTATTTACTAACAATAAATGTTTACTTATACCGATATAGTACAATAGTTATACAGATTTTACAAGATATACAATAGATTTTTATACAACAAAGCCGTGATATACATTAATTACAAAGATTTTGTTTTTTAATATGAAGCGTAATAGGCGACGCAGGTTGGGCGTACGGTTTCAGTGAAATGGGTGCTGTTATATATTATTACTTGTACATATTTATTGTAATATACGACAATAGACTGGTAATTTTACACTGTTGTTAGGTTTCTACAGATGTATCCACCGGGGCTGGAGGGAGGCGACGACGTTCGCTCGACATATTGTGATCGCGTTCATTGTCTTCCATCTATAGTTTTTTTCGTGAATATGTCTAGTATCGAGAGATTCTTTACGTGGTTTTTAAAGAAACATTTGCTAGGCTTCATCCAGACAATGAGATAACTAACAAAGCTCTCCCTTTTAAACAAACGCACCTACTCTTAAAAATAGTGACGTAAACAGTTTTGAACTAGAATATGGAAAAGGCAAAATAAAGAAACTAGTATACCTTTCTTTGATATGATTACCGAGAATCTTTAAATTATGTGCTTTGAAGAATGTTATGGCTCAAAAGTCCATCTTAGTCGCGATTTTGTAAGCCTTTCCATCGACAAGACACAATTAAGTTGATTCTATTTTCACAATAGCTAGTCACCATTCCATCATCTTGAATTATTTAATTGCAGCTTACCAAATCACAAGTCTTTCGTAGTACTAATATATTTCATTTTCATTTAAACTAATATCGTAATTTGAGATATCTATTGGGTTATTTATTCCCTAATTTGATCGCTTTGAGATATCAAATGGAAGTAACCGCTTTCTATATAAAATAAGCAACGACATATTA
Source organism: Bicyclus anynana (assembly GCF_947172395.1). Lineage (NCBI taxonomy): Eukaryota > Metazoa > Arthropoda > Insecta > Lepidoptera > Nymphalidae > Bicyclus > Bicyclus anynana. Next base: position 14,023,645 of record NC_069097.1, on the reverse strand, counting down.
AGTGTTATTTTTTGTATGACTCCCTGAAGTTGCAATGTAATGGCGTCTACTGATTCGCGCATCAAGCGGATTTTAGCATTCTTTGTATAAAAAGTCATACAAGTGTGTCCACCGATCCGCATCGTACGGATTGCATCGAACGGATTTTATCTACCGTAAAATTAAAAATCCGTTTGATGCGATGCAGATAAGTGGACGCATACGTTTAAAGGTCGTTCAAATTAACTCGGTTGACTTTATCCAAGACACCGAATAACTTTTCACAGTTTAAAAATTGTATCGGCCTAACAATTCGTCTTCCTCAAGCCCCGCCCACATGTTACAATAGAATATATTTTCTTACATACAAAGACACCGAAATAGACTATATGAAATTGATTTTAGACAATCCCAGAATACAAGATCGAACTTTTTACACACAACAGTTCAAACTGAGATTTTTAATTTACGTTACATCCATATTATTTTTTTCAAAAGCAGTTGGTTGCGATATGGTCACAAAGATCCAGGCGAAAAAAATTAAACGTTGGCATATTTAAAAAAAAAAAAGTAAAAATTGTAAATATTTTTTCTAGTTCTTCCAAAATGATATCAGTATTAAATACAAAATTTGTCTTTGGTTAGATCAAAAATGTATGTGTGATCTGTAGGGAGATTTTAATTAGACCTTCTCGGTGTAATTTTTTATAATAATTAATTAATTACATATTAATTTTTTTTTAGTTACTTATAACGTTTATTTTCATTACGGTATATTTTAAACTAAATTGTATAACGATCTTGCCTAGATTTGCATTTATGTTAGTTACGTATACGTTTTGAAGTTGATACCATCGTATTTATGTATATTATTATTATTATTGTATTAAGGGTTTTGTTTGTTTTTTTTGTCATTAATAGAAGTAAAATGTTGTAAAAAGTAAGCTCGTTGTATTTTATCAAATAAACACTTTTTAGTCCAACTGAAGCAATATAGTGCAGTTTTATTTCTAATTCTAATTCTAGTTTATACCTAAAATCTGTTTAAAATGCACAGGTGATGTATACACTCGTAAATCTGAGATGCAATCTAAGCACAGTACCAAAAGATAAACACAAAAGATTTTTAAGGAAGCTATAGTCTCTTCACCATCATATAATTTAATGGCAGAAAAGGAGAGGGAATATGACGTGATAATCTTCAATAACCATGATATCCCAGTGGATTAGACCTCTGCCTCCGGAAGGAAGTGGGTTCGAATCCGATCCGGGCATGCACCTCCAACTTTTCAGTTGTATGCATTCTAAGAAATTAAATATCTCGTGTCTCAAACAGTGAAGGAAAAACATCGTAAGGAAACCTGCATACCAGAGAATTTTATTAATTCTCGGCGTGTGTTAAGCCCAAACCGGATTGGGCCAGCGTGGTGGACTATTGGCGTAACCCCTCTCATAAAGAGAGAAAACTGTAGCTCAGCAGTGAGCCGAATATGTGTTGATAATGAATCTTCGACGATATTGATAATGACCCCAAGACTGAGGGCTCAACGTTGTTCTGTACGAGACGCGGGGTTGCAAAATAATTTCCTAACTTCGGGCTTGGATTTTTTACTAAGAATTTCTTGGAAGGAAAGCTGAATTATATTTCATAGTCCGACCCATGACCATGTGATTTGTAACATTGGCTTACCACTAGATCAATTTAGTTCTAGTTGTACTAGGTATGGGCCATAATAGAAGGCTCAAAGTCACTCAGCGGGCGAAGGAGCGAAATATGCTTAGAGTTTCTTTCTTTAATCGAATCAGAAATGAGGAGATCCGCAGACGAACCAAAGTCATTGAATTGAGTTCAGCGAATCGCGAAGCTGAAGTGGCAATGGGCAGACCATAGTTCGAAGAACCGATGGACGTTGGGGTATCAAGGTGCTGGAATGGCAACCTCGCACCGGAAAGCTCATTGTTGGTTGATCCCCCACTAGGTGGACTGAGGACATCAAGCGGGTTGCAGGGAGCCGCTGGATAGTGGCGGCTCGAGATCGTTTTGTTTGGAACTCCATGCAAGAGGCTTATGCCCATCGATTGTTAATGACGATAATGATGATCTACATTATAAGATTCTTGTATTCTAAACCCTAGCCCGTAGCCGTGTGCTTGAGAAAAGTAGACGCAAATGTAAATGCAAACCGCAAAAGCAAATTATGCACTAGCCCTGAAGAAATTGACAACTTAGGTATAAAAAAACACCCGGTATCGTGGAGTAGAGAAAGGAGATACACGAGTCCCAGAGCACTATCTCTGCCAAACTGGCAACTTTCCACTGATGTTCAAGGTAGCTCGGCGATCCACAGCATCTAAAGCAGCCAACTGGTATTTTGCAGAGCCATCAAAAAGATGGTTCCAGTTCCCCAAGCCAAGACCAGATATATAGTAATAAATTTAACTTGATGATATGCAATTTAAGTGTAGACAGGTACGACAAAATTATTTTTCTTCATAATTTTATTTCTTGAATTTTCGATATAATAATAGTTATTCTGCTATTAGGGACAAAAAACAATCAATCTAACAAATCAAAGATCATTAAAATTGGTCCAGTCGTTCTGAGTCTAAATACCCGACTTTTACGTTTATAACCTGTGTACCGCGAATCACGCTTCTAGTTCTTGGTGATGAACCATATAAAAAATATCTAATAAATTGAACAACAAAACGGGGATCCCCTGGCACAGTCCCTCGATCATTTTCTTTCACCACTTATTCCTATAGAAAAATATTCACCTAACTCTTGCGGTCTATAGTCTCGCATCTACAGTTGGTAAAATGTGACGCTTATGTTAAAAAAAATTGACAAGCAAGGACATAACAAAAATATTATGTTTATTATAAGTGGACTGTGGAGGATGAATATAAAAACCAGCTTGTAAAATAGCATAATGTATTTTCAATCACATTAAACTAACCATTGGTTAGCAATTCCGCACAATAAACTATTTGTTTATAATCTAAGTTTTAGTTCAATCATGATGGTTAAACCCATTAAATTGAAATTCAACATTGCATGCATAACATGCATTGGTCCAAAAACAACTACTATCACAATCATATTGATATCAACATCACTAAACTAATTTGAGATAAGAGCTGTGATAGCCCAGTGGATATGACCTCTGCCTCCGATTCCGGAGGATGTGGGTTCGAATCCGGTCCGGGGCATGCACCTCCAACTTTTCAGTTGTGTGCATTTTAAGAAATTAAATATCACGTGTCTCAATCGGTGAAGGAAAACATCGTGAGGAAACCTGCATACCAGAGAATTATCTTAATTCTCTGCGTGTGTGAAGTCTGCCAATCCGCATTGGGCCAGCGTCGTGGACTATTGGCCTAACCCCTCTCATTCTGAGAGGAGACTCGAGCTCAGTAGTGAGCCGAATATGGGTTGATGACGACGAAACTAATTTGTAACATTCATTATATTATATTCTCCATTTAAACAATTTAATCTTCATTCTTCGGATGTGACAATTAGAGCCAACAACAAGCATTGGTACTCCTAATATTCCTATTCTTTTGTTGTTTGGTTTCAAAACAACCCCTTTCAGGAACATGCGTTTCTGTATATATTATTTTTCACTTATTCTCTGTTTATACAATTTAATCTTCATTCTTCGGATGTGACAATTAGATCCAACAAAAAGCATTGGTACTCTTAATATTCCTATTCTTTTGACAACTTAGGTATAAAAAAAAACACCCGGTATCGTGGAGTAGAGAAAGGAGATACACGAGTCCCAGAGCACTATCTCTGCCAATCTCTGCCAAACTGGCAACTTTCCACTGATGTTCAAGGTAGCTCGGCGATCCACAGCATCTAAAGCAGCCAACTGGTATTTTGCAGAGCCATCAAAAAGATGGTTCCAGTTCCCCAAGCCAAGACCAGATATATAGTAATAAATTTAACTTGATGATATGCAATGAAAGTGTAGATAGGTACGAGAAAATTATTTTTCTTCATAATTTTATTTCTTGAATTTTTCGATATGATAATAGTTATTCTGCTATTAGGGACAAAAAACAATCAAAGATCATTAAAATTGGTCCAGTCGTTCTGAGTCTAAATACCCGACTTTTACGTTTGTAACCTGTGTGCCGCGAATCACGCTTCTAGTTCTTGGTGATGAAACATATAAAAAAAAATCTAATAAATTGAACAACAAAACCCTGCCACATTCTTTCGATCATTTTCTTTCACCACTTATTCCTATAGAAAAATATTTACCTAACTCTTGCGGTATAAAGTCTCGCATCTATTGTTGGTAAAATGTGACGCTTATGTTAAAAAAATTGACAAGCAAGGACATAACAATAGTAGATTGTTATACAAGGGGCTAAAAAGACCCATTATATACGAGGTATTTTTAGGGCCCGAGACGAAGGCAAGGGCCGCCTAAATAGAAACCGAGTTTATAATGGGTTTAGCCCCACGTGTTACACTCTGCTTTTCACTACGATTGCGAGAAAATAAAATAGTTTAGTACAATATTCAATGATTTATTTTAATTGAAAATTAAATGTACAAAGTCTACAATTTTGGATATTAAGGGAGATGCTTTTACCCGGTAACATAATTTCCGACTACTTTGAAGATGAATAATAAGTAGGTATGTAAGATAAACGTGGGAGGTAATAGTTTAAAAAACTCCTTTCGTAAGTGAATCCATTCGTTGTTGTTTTCTCCACTTATAAAATTTTTCGTAGGTATCGTAGGTAAGTATTTAAGTAGGTAAATGCGTCTCGACTTTGATGGTAACAGATTGAAAATATCATCCATCTCCAAATAAGGATCACCATCCTCACTAGACGAAGACAAAAATAACAATTATTGTTGAAAAATATGTAAGTTACGGTCACAAATTTACAATGAATTTCGGAAAAAAAACAAGTGTGTATTATTCACGCCAATTGTTTTTTAAATTCTCGCTTTTTAATTTTATTTTTTTCACATGAGAAAAAGGCAAAGGTATTACACCGTAAAGGATGTCCCATGTCTTCAAATCTCGCTCTATTCGCAACTCAATAAAAATTAAATAAAAAAATAAACGCATTCCACAGACAAGAACGCTGCATTTCATTCCAATTTAAAGTTTTTTATTTATTTTTCAAAACAATCATTGCCTTACCTATAATGATTCTATTTTCGAATAAAACCTCCTCTGTTTTATAGTAGGCTAGTACTCGTAACAGACAAGAAAAAACAAAATTACTTTAGCCCCTAGAGGCTAATATGCTTGTTTAGCCCCGCTGTGGAGTGGTAATATGACAGTGTTTTTGAGCAAGAGTAGTGAAAAAATATTATGTTTATTATAAGTGGACTGTGGAGGATAAATATAAAAACCAGCTTGTAAAATAGCATAATGTATTTTCAATCACAATAAACTAACCATTGGTTAGCAATTCCACACAATAAACAATTTGTTTATAATCTAAGTTTTAGTTCAATCATGATGCATGATCACATTGCATGCATAACATGCATTGGTCCAAAAACAACTACTATCACAATCATATTGATATCAACATCACTAAACTAATTTGTAACATTCATTATATTATATTCTTCACTTATTCTCCATTTAAACAATTTAATCTTCATTCTTCGGATGTGACAATTAGAGCCAACAACAATCATTGGTACTCCTAATATTCCTATTCTTTTGTTGTATAGTTTCATAACAACATCCTTAAGAAGCATACGTTTCTGTATATATTATTTTTCACTTATTCTCCGTTTATACAATTTAATCTTCATTCTTCGGATGTGACAATTAGATCCAACAAAAAGCATTGGTACTCTTAATTTTCCTATTCTTTTGTTGTTTGGGTTCAGAACAATCCCCTTCATGAACATGCGTTTCTGTATGTGTATGCATGCTCAAAATCATTCTCCACGCTTCAGCAGTTTGTTAATACTATCCTTATTCATGTAAATGCATACATCCATAAACGTGAGAGCCAACAACAGACACTGTCCCAGCATGTCCTTCTGCAAATCTTTTTGGTTTCTAAACATAGCAACCAATTTATCAGGTACATGTACTTGAGAATTGTTCTCTCTGTTTTTAACCTCTTGCAGCAGTGTCTCCACGGTTTGGTCGGTTGACACTCTTTCGTTACCAACAAGAGTGCCGTACAATCTAAAAAATATAATTTGAATCGTAAATTGGATTCCTTAACATTGAATTATAATCAACTAGCGGACGCCCGCGAAATAATCCACATGCAAAACAATAGAAAACTGCGTATCCATCCTCTTGAATTTCTCTATCTAATGATTAAAACCGCATTAAAGTATACGAACATAAAGACAACGGGAAGAAATATCTATAAATAATGCTTTTTCAAGGACAAAGAAAATATATAGAATCTTTAGAAGACTAGCTTAACAATTTAATTCTTATTTGTATTTACCTTTATCAGAATGGGAATGACAGGGAACATTATTTAGCGGGATCGTCACAAGAAAATATCAAACTGTCTTACAACCATTTGACTTTAGACAGTAAATTCTAAGCCCTTTTCTATTTTTGTCTTCAAGAACTTGACATAACCTGAAGGGCTAAGGCACTTTAGATGGTGGTTCATCACAATGACAACCCTTGGAAAGACAGGCTGCACAAAAGAGGCAATTAAAATCTTGAAAACTGAAGAGTTTTGCCCTGAATTCGTAGTTGCTACCCAACCGCGTTTACATTGCACGATAAAAGCTAAAATCGTAACGCGATAAATATTAGAAAGTGGTATTTTTAACAGGTTAGGTACCCAAAAAATTTATTACTAAACAAACTCAGAAATTGAGTTAAGGTACTGTATAGGTTCATAATATTCATTAGGTTTGCTAGAACCATAAATATTAATAGTCACTACCTATTTAATGTGATGAATTATTACGTATTTGGAAAAATCGGGATTGGAGAGAGATTGAGATGATAATAGGTACCCAAAAACTAAATTTGATCGCTAATGCAACATATCCCGGAAAATGGAAACCAAGTGAAAACGACTTCGTTTCATGTGTTGGTTACGTTAAATTTAACCAAATTGGTGTCAACCCAATTTTCAACACCATTTTTAGGTTATGAATAATATGGATATGGATGTCAGTCTAATAAACGTACATTCTAATAGACTAAACAAATTAAGTATATAAATCGTAAAATTGAAGATTGGATAATGGCGTAATAAAGCCAACCAACGCCATCTAGCGGAGAAATAAAAAGACATAATCTTAAAACTGTTCACTAGATGTCGCTTATCGTAAAAAATCGCTTAATATTATGTAACTTACCTAAATGGAAGTGTTGGTCTGAGGAAAAACACTTTCTGTTTCAGAGTATCGTTGGCTTTTTCTTCAGTTTCCCTGTTAAAAAGATAAAGTGAACTTTGTGAAATAAACAAAGTAATTAATTGAATATTTTTGGATTTATTCCAGAGATATTGTAAATGTAACAGTTTCAAAACACGCGTACAGATAGCGTACAGATCCTTTATCTACGCTAGAGCCATTCTGGCGGGTATGTTGCGAATATATGATATCGCTACACTGCACTTAGTTTTTTTGTTATCTTACTTAATATTTTGGTTACAAGAAAAGAATAATCTACAAGCAATCTAGCGCTGCATTTTTTAATACTACGCAATGACTTACCTAACTAATATTTCTTTTTTTATTAAGCTTAATAAAGTAAAAAATCCAGTTTTATAGAAGTATAATAATGGAAATATAAGACGTAAATTGAATTAATTTATACTACAATATTAAAATAACATAGAATAAAAATAAAATAATTGTGAAATAATTTATGTTGCGACATCTTTTTTGTTTAAAACAGCATCTCTAGTACATTTCGCTGCAATTCATTAGACAAAACTTTACCTAAAAAGCCTAAATTGACGATAGTCATCATACCACATTTCGGCTTTGGCCGTTACCACCGGCCGGCAAAGACGTACCGCCAAGCGATTTAGCGTTCCGGTATGATGCCGTATAGAAACCGAAAGGAGTGTGGATTTTCATCCTCCACCTAACAAGTTAGCCCGCTTCGATCTTAGATTGCATCATCACTTACCATCAGGTGAGATTGTAGTCAAGAGGTAACTCGCAAAGAACAAAAAAAAACATCGTATGTAGTACGTACCAGTCTGCACAAACAGTTTGTCTGGCATTTATAAGTGCGACGATCATTGCTATGAGTTGTGACTTTTGTAAGTTAACACTCAACACTTTGGGGTTGTTGGGGTCGCTGCCAGCCGCTCGGAGACTGCTGGCCTCGGCTTTCATAACATAGATATCTGCTGATGGCAACTTCTTGGTGACATCCCATGCCTGCGTCGGAAAAACGGTTTGACATCAGAAGCGTATTAAAAGAGCAAAACACGATTATTGAACCTATTAGGTGTATAAATTCCAATTAAAAATGTCACCAATAAAGTTGCAGAGAATAACCATGAGTGGAGTCCCGGAATTGTGATTGATGTGCGTAGGGTTAAAAACATCTTTTAAAACTAGTAACCACTCCTCTTCTCCACTCAAGTCATTCTCCCCGCCTATCCCAAAATAATCCTAGAATAGCATTAAATATAGGATTCATATAAATGAAGGATTATCCAATAAAAGGTGTGGACGTCACGACAAGAATGAGATAGTCGCCTATATAGCCAGCACTCGGCTTCCCACTACTCCCCATCTAACTAACAAAACACTTCGTACTTTCTCATCATCGTATTACACCAAGGATTTGATGAAATAATTTAACCCTACATAACAAGTAGAAGTACCCTAAATTTTTTTTTCCAAGATTTTATTTAATGCTGTATCTGATTATTATCATTTATACCCATAGTACTAAACAATTACAATTTTTGAAACATAACTGCAGGCAGATACACAGACGTTATATTATGACATTGGCTACAGAATCCTCTGAAGACTAAAATAATAAATAAAAGTATAAGTGAATGTGCGCTATATAAAAACATTATATATTTGTGGATGTCTCTATATGTTTTTTGTTAGTGTACGTAAATAAAGAAATGAATAAATAAGAATAAAAAGAATTTTACTTAGAAACACAGATATACCTAGAACCATGAAAAATGTTACAATCTGTGGTAAAAATTACTTACAATATCCAGAATATTAGTGATTTGCATCTTATTGCTCTCTGGATACTCAATGTGGTAGTACTTCCACTCCTGTATCTCGTAGTTGTCCCTGTCAATGAGTGCCCAACACACTGAGTTCACTGTAGTGAACACCGCTACCACTGATTTGCAACTCTAAAACAGTATAATATTATAATAATAGTATAATATTGATTGTAGTATAATTGTAAAACTTTGCCTCTATAAAAGACTTAACAATATGTAGAAATTATAGTACAGTAAAAGAATTTTATTTGTGAGGGATACATTCTGTAATTTTGGAGGCTTCGGCTGTGGCTAGTTACCACCCTACCAACAAAGACGTACCACCAAGTGATTTAGTGTTCTGGTACAATGTTGTGCAGAAACCGAAAAGATTTCGGATTTTTATCCTCCTCCTAACAAGTTAGTCCGCCTCCATCTGAGACTGCATTATCACTTACCATCAGGTGAGATTGTAGTCACGGGCTAACTTGTAAAGAATAAAATTAAAATAAATAGATGTGCCGCGAATCCTGACACTGTGTATATGGAATGGGAATATAGGAGATATGTTCTTGAATGACAAAATAAAAAACAAATGTTTAAAAAAAATCAATTGTTGGCCATATTTGTTTATCTTCAGTCTTAGACAATAGTTTAAAGAATATTGTAATTTTTTCTTGCTTGACAATTTTTGAAAGCTTCTTTGATCCAAACAATTATCAATAGCATTCTTAAACCTTCACTTTACAGTCACATTATTGCATTGTCTTATTCCATTCACAATTTCAGCAATATTTGTAAGTTCACTGTAGCAAGTTCCATTGTCAAGGAACTCCTTAAACCTACGTCCTTTGGTCACACTCCAAGACTCTTGCTTGCTTGGAGATTTTCTCTCTGCCATGCAATGGACCAGATACCCGCATACTGAATTCATGGAACGCTAAGTTATTTGTCTCTCTAAATTTTTATATTTTACACCATTTTCGTCAGTCAGTGAATAACGAAATCTTTAGATGAAAATATAGGAATTGGTTTGCATTTTTTATTCTGTGAATAGTGAAAATGAGCATAAAAGAAGCGTGAATAAGGAGCTTCTTACTTATTTTACTGTTTTCCCTTGTATTGTTTTCAGGGTTTAAGCCCAATTTAGGGCTTACTACAAAAAAAGGGGAATCAACTTACCTATGTTCTAAAGCATGGAAAAATACCTGTCTCAAAGTTTCACTCAAGTGTGGATTCAATATTTGTCCCTTGATTTTTTTACTGAGATTCTGAACTTTTTTCTGTGGCCCATTTATTAAACTGTTGAACAGTTTATCAGCATGTTTCTCTGTAAAACCATCAATGGATTTTATATCTGACAGTGACTTTAATTGACCATTATTTTTTAACCATGACGAGATGTTCTTTAATCTTGCTTTAGTGATGTCATAACTGCAATACACAAGGTAAAAGATATTAGCTTAATTTTAAATCTATATCTATACTAATATTACAAACAGGTAAAGTTTGTGTGGTTGTCAGGTGTAATCTCTGCATATACTAAACTGATTTTAAAAAATTTTAACCAATACACAGCCACATTATGTGACTGTCATAAGGCTATATTTTATCCCTGTATTATTTCTGCATTATTCCCTAAGGAATGGTAACTATTTATTATTCATTAAAAGTTAGCCCTTGATTACAATCTCACTTGATGACAAGTGATGATGCAATTTGTGATGGAAGCGGACTAACTTGTTAGGAGTAGGTGTTTATTCGTTAACGCCGCTACTACTGAAGCGATTTGTCTGAAATTTGGAATAGAATTAGATTTTACTTTGGATTAACACATAGGTTATACTTTTATCCCGAAAAAATCCATGGTATCCCAAGATTTGCGAAAATTGATGATTATGATGATATGAATGTTTGTTACTCTTTCACGCCTCGACTAATGAACCGAATTAGCTGAAATTTAGTATTAAGATATATTACAGCCTGGATTAATACATAGAATTACTTTTTATTCCTTTAAGAAAAATTATTATTTCTATTTATTTCTTTTAAGAAAAACTAAATCCCACGCGGACGAAGTCGCGGACGTCCGCTAGTTCGAAATAAAGCATTTTAAACATATGTTTCACCGCGATACTGGATGAAGAATGTAGAATAACTGTACCTTGACAAACTGGAAGTATTCTCATTTATAATTTGCAATATCTTTTCTTTCTGAGACTCTGAATATTTATTCTCCAACTCGACGCTGTAACATCTAGTAAACACTGCAAATACCCCACGGGGAACCTGGAAACAATACAAACTGTTGACAAATCTTAAGAACAGCAAAATTTAATTTATCTAATTATGGAGTACTTTTTACCCAAAATTTGTGGTTTACTAAACTAAACATTTTCTTTAAATATAAGATTTACTTTCTTTTTAATTTTATCTCTTATAATAACACTAAAATACCACTTTATATTTAAATTTTTAAGGTTATTTGCAGCATCCTTGTGATCCTTGTACTTTGTTTACATTTTCTTCGAAGTGACACTGACAAGTGACAATAAAAATAGACACTGACAATGACAACAACAGAGTGCTTTTTTAAGGGGCAGGGGGCAAAATATCATGCAAGAAAAAAAAGAAGATTCGTATTGATGACCTCCTCCTTTTTTTGAAGTCGGTTAAAAATACAAGAATAACACACACAACGCAACGGTCACACCACCGTGTGGTGATGCCGATTTTTGGGTGCCGGACAGTGTAAAGCTAGTGTTTTTGGAAGCCCAAAAACCAAAAAAAATAAATCTTTACATCTTCAAAAAAAACATACCGACTTAAATAAAAAGCGATAAATAACAATATATTATGTTCCTGCTGCTTTGCAGTTAAACCTACTGATCAATTTAAAGGCGGTGCTAACCAGTTGTTGTATTAATTCAAGCCATTTAAAGATTTAGGTTTTCCAGACAGTGTTCTTTCAGAAACAGCTTAAATTATACGTCACGGATTTAGCAGTACTATTAAAATTTAATGGTAAAAATGTTGAGATAAAAGTTTTGCGTTTTAAAATATAAATGTAAAGCGGGACGGGTTTGGTCTCCTTAGTTCATATAGTATGCGCGTTATCATCTGAGTCGTCCGGTCATAAAAGTCAAAAAAGATAGGAATGTGCAGCGCGCCTACCTGCGCACCCTAATTATCGATAAACGGCTACCTGCGCACGTGCTAATGATGAGTCAATAATGATTTGGACGATTCTGATTGGTCGGTTTCTAATGTAATTGCATTGCGTATTTTTTTTGCTATAAATGTGTTTACTGCAATTAAATAAATACATTCATGTGTTACTCGTTGCGCACTATGGATACTTTATTTTCTAACGTTGATCTGAAGAAATTACATGGCGATATTAGCCCTCAAGCTCGAACACTGATTCACAACGTATTCCTGTTTCTCAATGAATTGAAAAGTGATCCGAATAAAGTGGCTTCTCTAAATTTCAACAAACCACGTGAAATGGCCGCATTTGTTTGTGGTGTGAGCAGAGCGACAGTGGACCGAATCAAGACGGAAGTATCACAATCAGGCAGTACCTGTATACCAAGAACAAATTTTAAGAAACCACAAACCGTCACTAATATTGACGATTTTGATAAAAGTGTGTTGAAGCGAACTGTAGCTTCATTTTATGAGAATGGAGAGTATCCATCCGTGGCGAAAATTTTAGAAAAATTCCGTGAACAATTACCCGATTTTAAATGCGGCAACACTTCAATGAGAATACTACTGAAGGAGGTTGGGTTCCAGTATAAGAAAAATAGCGAAGGACGTAAATATTTAATGGAAAGAACTGATATTGTTTGTGCTAGAATGGACTTTTTAAGGAAATTGGATTTACTTAGAAGAACTAACGATCAGCGACCACGTTTCTATCTAGACGAAACATGGATTAATCAAAACCATGCAAGAAAGAGGATGTGGCTTGGAAGCAACGATGAAGGAGGTTTCAAGAATCAGCCTGTGGGAAAAGGCCAAAGATTAATAGTTTGCCATGCGGGTTCTGCAAGGACTGGCTTCGTTTCAGATGCGAAGCTAATATTTAAAGCGGTGAAATCAAAGGATGCTGATTACCACACAGAAATGGATGGCGAAACATATATGGCATGGTTTTCCGAATTCCTGAATCTACTTGAAGAGCCCTCAGTTATAATTGTCGATAACGCAAGCTATCATTCGATACAGTTGGAAAAGATACCCACAAGAAACACGAGGAAAGCTGAAATTCAAGAATGGTTGACAAAGAAAAAGATTCCATATTCCAGCAACGAAATTATTGAAGAATTAATAAGAAAAGTAAAAGCCAGTAACCCGCAGAAGGTCTACGCTTTAGACCATCTGGCAAATGAACGAGGTCATGAAGTAATAAGGCTCCCTCCATATCACTGTCAATATAACCCAATAGAATTAATTTGGGCACAAGTAAAGGGAGAAGTTGCGAAGAATAATAATACCTTCAAGATAGCAGATGTCGAAAATCACCTCCACCGAGCCATAGAAAATGTCACACGAGAAGACTGGGCCAAATGTGTTAGGCATGCCGAAGAACTTCAAAACAAAGATTTACAAAAAGCTCTAATTAGAGATCACGCGCCGCTTATAATAAATTTGGCAGAAGACGAAGATTCTGATGATGAAGACTCAGATGAAGATTAATTTTATTTAGTTAATAATTATATAATATGAAATATGTATTATATTAAATCAAATATTGTTAATTTTTTTAATTTTGTGAACAAGATACGATAATAAACTTTACTTATCGATAATATGTCTTTCATTGTTACACCCTTCACTAGACGGCTCCATAAGACCCATAAGTGCAAGCGAGATAGATATAGAGAAATGATTTATGGCCCTAAGACTCAGTTGTTAACGCGCGTACTATAGTGGGAGTGGTGCCGTAGGCAGGACCAAAGATTACAGTGTATTATTAGGCAGGACAAGTGGCATGAAACGCGGCAGGCCGAGTAACGTGACCGCACAACACAATGTCTCAGCTTACTTTCCTCGCTAAAGGCGGTTATGGAGTATGCGCAGTAAGTAGGTATATCCTATACTAAAATTATACGCAATTGTAAGTCTGTCTATACCTTTTTACGGCCAAACCGCTGAACTTATTTAGATTGATTAGATAGCTAGATACAGTAATAAATGGGACCGATCATTAAAAGTAAGGAGTCTTTCATTTTTTATGGTTCCGGTCAAAAGGACCCCTTAAAGTTTCGTCATAAGCCGTATGTCTGTCAGCAGTTTAGCACAGAGACAATGTAAAGTGGTGATGAATTTTTTTAAACGTTTATTTCATAATGGGGTATCGGTGGATAGATCTTTAAAAGATAAGAGAAACAAGGAAAACTATAACAGCTAAGTAGCAATTGCTTAAAGTATATTATTGGACCAACATAAAAAATCGGAAATCCAATTCCGTTGTTTATTAAAAAGTTTAAGTTGTCAGTAAGCTTAGTCTGTTAAAACTAGAAAGAGGAAATTTGGTATGGGCATGTATTATTTACGTCTTTAAAGTGGTAAAAATAAAAATTGGAAAAAAAAATTTAGGGTTTCTCCCCTACATGCAAATTGAGGACGATTTTTTATTGTCCATGGTCTATCCCATGGTGTGGGATAGATATCTTTATCGGTATGTTTGTGCAATACTTTTGGGATTAAAGTGCTAATTTAATCTATAGAACCCTACACTGCGCGTGGCCCAACACGCACTTGACTGGTTATTTTATGATTCTATCCTATGGATATATTATACCTTTTCTTTTTTATTTAATCACACCGCCATCAAGTAAGTCTTATATTATCTTTATAGTCTTTATAGTAAGTCATAAGTCTTTCTAGTGCCATCTATAAAATCTTTACAGAATTAACTGAAAGTAATAACATTCATACTTTCTTGGTTTGGAACGATGATGCCATCATGCAATAGATGGCGCTGAACATTATTACGATCATGCAGGCAACTACCGACGATCACAATGTTTCAGTGTACTACTTCTCTATAACAAATTGTTATAGAGAAGTATGTTGTTATTAACAATGATATATTTTGTGATTAGATATATACCGAAAATATGGTGTAAAGATGTCAACTGAAATACCTAACAGATGTTTTTAAGATTTAATCAACGAAGTTTATCAACTACCTTCACCCGCTAACACCGTTAAAATAAAAATAAAGAAATTGTTGAAAAAAAAGATTTACGCATAGGTACCAAACATAGGAATCCCAAAATATGTATATATTATGTTATCAGTACTACCAACACTATCTATCTATCTATCTGGCTGATACCTGTTTTATTTTATGAATTCAAATTGACATTTCCTACGATCTGTTTGGTGTCAAAATGGTAGGTACCTACGTAAATAGGTACCTACAGTACCTACTTATCGATTAGTCTAAAATAAAACTTCGAATTTATCCTTTTTCAATTAACTTTTACGTAAAATATGGAGTAAGTACCTACATAGAAAACCAGATATTGCTGGATTTGACGAAGGCGATAAGAAAGACAGAGACGAGTATATGTTACGCACTGCTCAAACTCGTGCAAGTCTTTAAACAAAATGGCGGCTGATGCCGACCGAGTTGAAAACGCGCTCGCTTGTGCATTCGATCACCTCCTCTATATCAAGATACTTCAACTATTGTCGTTCGAGACGGAATAATTTGATGTCATTGACTGTTGAAATGGAATCTTGCTGCATGATGACGAACATCTAAGAGGATTGGTGAGTGCTAATAATAATTTAAAAAAATATATTTTTATTTCAGACTTCTGCCACTAATTCTGAACGAGGGCTGTGCTGTCTTCTTATTTTTTAACCCTCTACAGGTTTACAGCGTTTTATTTTTTGACAGCCGTGGAAGTATTTTCGGAGCAGTTCGTTATCATTTACCTACTTACTTCTTTATCTTACGTCCTATGATAGGTGTATCACTAAAAAAAAAAAGAAAAAAATAGTTTAAGTATTTCAGTAACATCAATCGTTAACAAATAATTAAAAGCTAGAGTCTTCTTCTAAGAGTTGTGAACTCCTGTGACAGAAGAATTATGACTTCAAAATAAAATAAGCATAGGTAATTTTTAGTTCACAAGACGAATCTCCACACTCTGACCGTTAGTAGCATCACCATTAGGCAAAGACTTTTAGGCTGAATTGTATATTTAGCAATTGAAACCTGTAGAAGTTTATTTTATTGACCCAGCGCTGAGATATGAATGCGTCACGGAAAGTTACTGATAGGAACCTACTTTCAATTGCGGTAAATGACAATATTTAGGATACTAGCAAAAATTCAAGTTGTGGATTTTCTCAGTAGCACAGTAGTAGTAGTAGCAGTAGTAGTCGGTAGTCTACCAGGTTATCACAAGTATCACAACCCATTTTTTTGTAACCTCAACAATCGATGCTGCCATGACTTGATAGTAAGTGTGGCAACGTCGCATTTTGCTTCGTTGTGGAAGTAAAACGCGAGGTTGACGGCTGGTTGGCAAGCGCATATTATGTCGTGATCGGTCGGCCACACACAATTTCAATGTGTTGTGTTATGAATTCACAGTTCACACATGATACTATATGCTATCGCTATCCCCAAAACACCTTACCTGATCATAAATTCATACTGGGTGTTGTCTAATGAGCACGCACTGCTTATGATTTTGATGCCCTTGACCCAACAGCATAGCAGTAGTCTTCGGTTTGCCAGTTTCAATTATCAGCATTTTTATTCTTCTGTACCTAAGTTTGATGTCCGCAAGGTTTTAAAGAAGCCTCGACTTATAGTCTTGCAAACATTAAAACTATATTAAAAATAATACTTTTTTTATTTGTCAATGTTATAAGCCCACACTATTTCAACGGCATACGTTCTTATGTCTCAAACTTGGGTATTCAGTAAAAAAACAAGTATTTATGTATTGAACACCTATCTAAAAGTTAAAATATTCCGATGTTATATAAAGTGATCCGCCATTTTGTTTCCGCGCGCACCGTCGCAGTCGACCAAATACCTATCTATTTTTTTTTTACCTTTCTTGGATATGCAAGACACTATAAATATACCTCATACCTACCTACTTATCTCAATTTTTAAACCATAGATATACAATCACAATTATATACCTAGGTACCTATTAGTTTAAAAAATATTTATTCTATCATGATTTGACGTAAAATATTGAAAAGATAACACTTGCCAACCTACTAGTTTACTAATTTACTAGCAAAAAATAATAAGAAGAGAAAACGCATTCTTCTTCTATTTAATACTGAACTATTTTTAGAATCACTGTGCATCCTTCTGTTGTAGTATATCTATACGCAACACATCCATTGCTGGCGTAGAGATTCATTGTATAAAAGCGAGGACAAGATTAAGCAGCATTGTACTATGAGCACATTTACTTTCACCAATTTGAATGATACAAGTTCAGAGTTGGAATTTATTTTTTTGCTAGTTCTGTATGCAGGAACCGTATGTATATGTATTTATTTATAAAATCTTTTTCCTGAATTCGACTGACTTTAAGATTATGTTGTTATGTTACTAATTACATTAAAACTTATGAGCTAAGTACCTAGGTAAGGTAGGTAGTATATTTTTGTGATAAAAATGTTAATAGGTATATTTTATTTTTGGGGTACCTCTCTGCAGTCGTTCCTTCATTACTGAAGGTCGTGGTCTTGGTAAGATCTGAAGATAAGACCTGGTCGGGGTATCTACCTACCTATAAAAGAAAACAGAAAAGAGAGTTGTTTTATAAATCCCAAGAGTTTATCATAATTTGCTGATGAACTGCTTTATGCTATCAGAAGCTGCTTATTTTAGTGATGACGTTGTTAGTTGACCCGGCGAGACAGTGCTTCGGTGATAATCGGCCGCGTTCGTTCGCTTTCGGCATCTAGTCAGCCAGCCCACTCAACTCCCGAGGTGCCCTTCTTCTGTGCGGAGCGGCAACGTCGCATGATCTCAATAAATTAAATACAATTTTCTCTACGTTGTTTTGCTGTTTTTCAATCCTATGATAATATTTATTATAATAATTGTTCATATTATACAAACTAATTAGGTATTGTGCCAAACACCGTCTACATATAACAAGTACTTAACATACTTGTTGAAATAATACCTATGTAACTGTTCTTAATTTTCGCATATCTTCCTGTAGGTACTTATTATGTTAATTAAATTATTTTAACATAATGATGGTGCTAAACAATAAGCAAGGAAGAGATCCCACTAAACGTAGAATAATAGAGAATGAGATCACGCTTTGGAGTGTGTGTAGAAATCGTACAAAACATTGCACAGAGTAATATGTACAGCAGACATCAAAACTCGATTTCGACTCTACGGCCGTTCACCGTCTCTTTTCTGTGGATGACCAGAGTATATCGGCGTCTCGTTCCCGCGGAGATTGTAACTTACCGAAGTGGCAGTAAAGTTTTCTCTGGCCGGAGCGTATTCTATATTTTTAGTTTTTAGTCTTGCCATGAGTGACGGTGACGTCGCCACTATGCCGGCGGCCATTTTCTTCTTTCTCCTTCTGCCAGTCAGTTTGGTCATAATCGTGTTTGAGTGCGCTTGTGTCGATGGATAGTGTAATCTTCTCAATTGTTCTTCTTTTTCTGGAATCTCTTGCACAAACATAATTATTAGGTGAGTTCTAGATGTAATATTTGAAATGTTTAATTTGTTTTGTATTTCTTAGTTTCCTTTATTAGGTAGAAGTAGTTATTCGCCGTTTAGTATTTTTATAACCTAATTATTTATGTATGTATTTTAAAGTTTTTTTGTAGCATTTACTATATTTTAGATATTAACAGAAATTGGATGGTTGTATTATAGTTATTTTTATGGTAATTTGTCTACTTTAACCGCTGGACTAGTGGTTGCCCGCGGTTTTGTCTACTTTATAATTTGTAGTTACCCGACTCGTGTTATAGGTTTAGGTATTAGCTTGTGGCATAGGTTTTTTATGTACCTATCTCTTTTTATAGCTTATTTTCATAAAAAAATTAAAAAAAAAAACAATATTTTTGCCTAGATGTCAAAATCAATTTTTTTATTTATTTAATAAACAGCCAAACTAAAACCAAAAAAATATAAAGTCGTAAGATATAAACATTGTTGTTTTTTATGAGCCTTTATTTAAATAGCCTAATTTCGTAAAAAAAAATATTATTTTTATTTAAAATTAATGTAAATCAAACAGACACACAAACTACTTAAAACCTAAAAACCATAAGGTTGAATTAATATTTACTTACAGACTGACATATGTATAATGTTTTTATAGGTATGTTTTGTTTAACGTTTTGTATGACCTTCGTTATGGTTGCGAACTGTCAAATTTCAAGTCAATTGTGACATTTGCATATTTCACAGCAGATTTTGATGTCAAAATTTTTTTGGTATAGTTGTCAAGTTAGGGGGGGGCTTGGCTCCATTTTTACCCAGTAGGGTTTTTACTGTCACAAATCCCACATTTCTCCTAAGAAAGCGTGACTTTTCTCTCCTTACCTTTACTATGAACCTCAAATAAGAGAATCATCAAAAAACCTAAAATAAAACCAATGCGCGGAGGTCGCTATCGCTAAAAGTATGGATTCTATAGATTTATGTCATAAAATGAAAATATGGACAGCGCTCCTTTCGGTCAACTGGAGAAGCTCTATTACGTTACATAAAGCAACATTTTGGATTAGGTACCGTCCAGTTTTGTTAACTCAAAATAAATATAGAGTGGATGCCCTAATCTAGAAAATCCACGTTCGATAAATTAGCAGTTCCACCTTCACCTGATTTTTGTCTAACGCTTTGTCTCTTTCTTGCTCACTGAGCGCGAATAGCAGCGAGAGTTGATAGCACGATAGCCTCTGTGACGTCTACGAAGGATTGGCCTATCAGAGTGCAGCTCTCTACTCCCCACGAGTACAGCAACTGCGGAATTTATTCCGGTATCCGGGCGCAGTGAACCGCTGTTCGGTTCGGCGCCATTTTGTTTTTTAGGTTATTTTTGCTGCGCTTAGCGATTTTCGTTTTCGCTGCGTTATTAAAAAAAGAAATCATTACTCGAGTTTTTTTTTTAATAACGTCATTCTATTTTTGGATTCTCTTAAATACCCATGTAGTTTTATATGTATTGTAGGTTTTTAGGTTATTCAATATTTAGCTACTCGTATGTATGCAAACAATATTTTTAGCATTTTTAGTTTGTATTTTGGCGACCATATCTGTTTTGTAGATTAGGCCCTATTTTAACTACAGTTTAAAGTTTTGATTCAAGTACATTTTTTTCGGAAATATTACGTCGGATATTATAATAATTAAATAAATTAATATTAGAGTTACGTTAAAAATTATGAAGACGAAGTAGCTAAGACAAAATACACCCATGTCCTTTTGAGAATCTCTTCAGCTTTTCCTTAAGTAAAAAAAGTTATCTTGTCATCCTGTCAAAAGTAACATTGCCAACCCTAGGTACCTAATTGGACGATATTATTAACCGAATTTTGAAAAGGAGGATGGTCTCGATGCATTTTATTTTTATGTACGTACCTATTTACAAGTGTTTTTTGGCCAATTTTTGTAGCAATCAAGAAAAATTGAGTTGGAACACGTATATAGGGGAAAAAAAAACAAAGTTATGCGGAAAGTCAGTTTAATAGGCAATTAATTAAAAAAAATTGGATTTTTTGTTGAAATATCTTAAAAACTAATTAAAGACTTTTTAAATAAAAAAAAGATTCGTTGCAATCACTGTACATTTTAATATAAGTAGGGTTTAGTATTATACTAAGACTAGGTTTCACTATACATTTCTTATTTAACTTTAAGATTCTCTTGTGTATCTTCGAAGTCGAAGGTCCAATGTTAGTGGAAAAAAATGGCACCAAGTTTGAGGTACATACATATTCAATCAAACAATCATCAAATCATCAAAATCGGAATAAAGGCAGGAACAATAAAAAGTTAGGCGATCGTATTATGAACCTCCTCCGATTTTTCACCAGTTTCACTACTTTCGATGGCCGAAACATTATACCGAAACTTCGAATCACCACTAGATGGCGTGGAATGTTGGCGCTTTGCTCTTTGTCACAACACAGCGACTATGAAGCGTTTAAATAGGAAAATCCAAAGTCTCTCTTCCTCAGTGTCTGTACATATTCGTAGAAAATATATAGATAGAGTTTAGTTTGTATACTCCGCAGTCTACACTAAGAATACCTACCTACCTAGAAATTACGAAATAAACGCAATTCACTGATATGTGGATGACATTGCAGCGAAAACGACCTGTTTCAGAAACGTTTTAGAAAAGTTCATATAGTCTCCACGAGATGGCGTGTTCGTGTGTTGTTAATATAAAGTGACGCTTGCACTTTGCCAGTTAATGATTTATATATTACCATATAATATGTTCACACTTTTAAATATTGTTATTTGTTACACGTAAAAATATGTTTAAACTGAATAATAAGTTTATTTTTCCAGAGATGGTGGGATAAACCGCTCTGCAGACTTATTAGAGAGGAATTTATTAGTACCTTTGCCACAGCTGCAGAGTGTTTTGTTTGTGTCAGTTTGCTGGCTGAGGGAAAATGGGAATCAAGCCTTTGGCTACAAGCAATTCTTTCGTCCAGCACTGGTACCTTTCCGTATCGCCACCTGCCTTCACTAGGGCGCTTTGTGTGTTTCTCCGTATTGCTGAATCTATGGGGAGGTACTCGAATTAGTTAGTTAATAAACTCTGACACCGCTGTCTTTCATTCAGTAGGGAGCGCTGGCCGTATTCCGCGGCACTAACCTAACACAACGTCATCCGTCGTGCTTTTGTCGCCGCCGGCATGCGTTTTAGAACCTAACGGCTAGGCGCGTGACTATGGCAAGAGACCAGACGGCATGTCATTGATGCGTTGGAAAATGGGTTTGGTACGGTGTGGCACGCTACTTGCGTGGACACCCATGCGCCGTTTGGGGTCGAAAGAACACTAGGTCCATGAAGTCCGAGTACTTGCTTTCTTTTCAAAGAAATTGCAAAGCGATTATGCGACGCCCTCCCGTGATCAGAAGGCTAGGTCAGCCAAACTCGATGTGGAATGTTTATCAATAAACAAATGAAAAAATAAAAACAGTCCAAGTGCGTGTCGTGCAAGCGCCGCGTAGAATTCCGTAGATTAATTTAGCATTTTTTTCAATTTTTAATACAGAAAAAATTTAGAAATGGTGTTATCTCTTCTGCAACATTTTTAAAGGAACCTATATATTATTTCGCATGCCCGTTTGTCCGTCCGTCCGCCTGTCCGCGGTTTAGCCCAGAGACTATTACTACTAGAAAGCTGTAAATTAGCATGAGTATGTGCATTAAAAATGTGAAGAAAGCCAATAATTTTAATATTGAAAAATATTTTTTTAGGGTAAAGCGGTGATGATTTTTTTTTACTCGTTTATAATATAGTGTGTGGTATATTTCAGGTCTTTAGAGTATATGAGAAGTTTTGTACCAATATTTTTCGATTTCGGCATCCGTTTGTATAATGATAATTTTTTAAGCAACTTCAAAAAAAGAGGAGGTTCTCAATTCGACGCGTATGGTTTTTTTTTGGTGTTAGAGTCAAGTGTCCCCACCCTCTACCGACTAAACGGTTGTTTATGGATACGTGGAAAAATTCACGAGAGTAGGATATATAATGAAATTACAAGGAAAACTATACAGCTAAGTAGCGATTGCTATTTAAAAAATAATGGTCGACGAACTTAAAAAACTTAATTAGAAATCGAAAATTGCATACTAATTCCGATGTTAATTAAAAAGATGATGTTGTCAGTAAGATAACTCAGAGTCTGTTAAAACTAGAAAGCTGAAATTTGGTATTTTAATTTGTATATTATTTACGTCTACACAATGGTAGAAAGAAAATAAAAAAAATGGGTTTCCTACCCTACATGCAAAGTGAGAATGAATTTTTTATCGTCTGTCTCATGGTGTGGGTTATCGTTATCGATATTTTTATGTATTATATAAAAGATTAAACTGCTCATTTAATCTACGGAACCCTACACTGCGCGTGGCCCGACGCGCACTAGGCCGGTTTTTATTTAAAATTTTGCTTTTTACACACATGATGACAAAATACACCGATACCAAACTTCACTTTTCTAGTTTTATCCACTCGTGAGTTATACAGTGTGTTTTAAAATACTGTCCGATCCAAAATGTGCGTGTAAGCATTTTAATATTATAAACAGAAAAAATATTTAAAAAAATATTATTCAATAATTAAGCATTTTTATCGTGATAATAAAGTTTCTAATTTTAAACATAAATTGTCCCAAAACTTGGAAGATTTAAAAAGTGACAACACTGTACTATCAATTATGGTACGTAATCTAGATTATTACCTCCTACCTACATATCTGTGGCACAAAAGTCGGCAAAATTGAAAGCCTTTTGACGATGCCGCGCCGCATATCGTAAAGGGTAGGTAGTAGGTACCATCGTTTTCGGCGCCCACTGTCTTTGAAACGCCGCGCCGCCGTAATGCTGTGTTTAGTTTGCTTGCGCCACTCGCCCAAAATGCAGACTTAAATTAGTAGTAGTAGATCTATTTGCGACAGAGCTATTACTGTGTTCCAGAGTAAAAGGGATAGTTTTTGGTGTAATGTATGTTCTAGGAGTGGAAAATGTGGAAAATGATCCACTAACCATTAATTCATCTGCCATCGTCCATCTGCGTAAATTAACTTTTCGTGTTTACACACATCACAACACGCTAATTATGCAAGCACGCATGCATGCTTGTACATAGCACAAGATGATAAAGCACCTTGACAAACCCATCACCTTATTGTGTGTACTTGTGTGTT
The DNA here is from genome assembly GCF_947172395.1 of Bicyclus anynana. Lineage (NCBI taxonomy): Eukaryota > Metazoa > Arthropoda > Insecta > Lepidoptera > Nymphalidae > Bicyclus > Bicyclus anynana. The sequence goes on along the minus strand of NC_069097.1, from coordinate 13,999,545 downwards.
TACTTGCCCATTCAATACCGCTTTGAATAGAAACGTGTAAACGCAGCACAAAACATAGATGGCGGCGTTTCTATTTTGTAGTAATGCCTACTAATAATTAACCTATCTCAACTTTTGTGTTGCCATGTAAGTTTTTATAATTTTGAATTTTTTTATGTCAATTTCGTGCAGGGAAAAAAATGTATTTCATTAAAAATAAGGACTGCATAAAAATAATGTATACACGATACCTAAGTACACCCTTAAAGGCCGGACGGTATTTCCTATAACACACTGTATTAGTAAAGACTCGGTGAGATGAAAATACTGGTAAAAGTAAGCAAAATTATTAGCGCAGTTTTGTTTTGGTTTTTTGGCACGTGTTATATCAATACACAGCGCCGCCCCACCTTGGGAACGTTGTAACTTGTTAATGTGGACAAGACCCAAACTTTCGTCATACACGCGTACTTGGCTGTCTAGTCACAGCGACTGAGTTGTAACCGACATCCTAAAAGGAAGCAAGGAGGGTTCTATGTACGGCTGTATGTGTTTTTCCTCGTATTTTTGCGTGGACACCCTTGCGCCGTTTGGGGTCGAAGGAACACTAGGTCCATGATGCGACTCAGTTAATCAAATGACGACCAAATAATTATTTTTATATAATTATTATAAAACTAAAGATGTTTTTTTTTCATTGCAGATAATCACTTCTCGGAAGTATATGGAAATGCTGCATAATGCAATTAATAGACACTGAAATAGACATTGGTGTTAATTCGAAGATGTCGACTATGCAACCTGAATCTCTTGAAAAGTTTAGCCTTATTGACAATGTTTGCAGTGCTATTACCAACGGGAATGATGAATGTACAAATGATCAAGAAGTAGTTGATGAGGGTGAAAGGAGTTTTGAGAAAAATGAAGAAACTAGTCAGTGTACAGAGTCTACACAGGGGCCTTTTATAAATAGAGAAAATAATGTGGAACTAAAGAGTGGCATATGTGACAAAGTATCTGAACAAAATACTGACCACAGCGAGTTGCGAGCGGAAAATGATGAAAATGTTAGGGAAAAGAAGATAAAAGAAAAATCATTAGTCAATAATTTAACTGAAGATGCAAGAAATAGTCAAAATAAATATCAAACCGAAATTATAGAAAAAAGTGGTAAAATAAATATACCAGATAGAAGTAATACTGTGCCAGAAAATATAATTGAGGCACAAAACAAAAAAGTCATAATTGAAAATAAAATAGATCATTTACACGAAAAGAACACTGCGATCGATGTTACTTTGAATGAAGATGATATAGAAGAAGAAAGCTCAACAGAAGATAAGATTACAGAAAACAATATAAGTGACATAGACGAATCGAATAAACTTGAAACCGGTGATAAGGAGATTGATGTCACATTTAACGAAGAGAAAATTTTGAACAAAAATTTTACAGAAGATATCATTGAAGAGGAATTTAAAGAAAATGCTATATCAGAAAATAAAAATGAGCAAGAAAATGATGAAAAAGATACTGAGATGAACGTTATACCCGAAGAAGAAGAAGATAAAGTGAAGAACAGTTTAACAGAAGATAAAACTAAAGATATCACTAAGGAGGACAAGGATATTGAGATGAAAGTTATATGTGAAGAGGAAGATAAGGTGAATGATGGTTTATTAGATGATAAAATACAAGACAATGATATTGAGATGGAAGTTACATTGCAGGAAGAGGATAAAGTGACAGACAGCTTAATTGAAGATAAAACTAAAGAAATCGTTACGGATGACAAGGATATTGAGATGGAAGTTACATTTGAAGAGGAAGATAAAGTGGATAATGGTTTATTAGAAGATAAAATAAAAAACGCCGTTAATTTGGAAAATGATGTTGAAATGGACGTTACGCTACATGAAGAGGATAATGTTAACGATTTATTAACAACACGTAATTCTGAAGACAACGGAAAAGGTAGTAAAATAGACCATGAAATAGATAATCAAAATATAGACATGGGTGTTGAATCTATAAGAAAAGAACATGGGGACCAAAATATATTGGTAAACAAAAGGGAAGACGAAGGCAAAGTTAGTAGTGAAATAGACAAAATAAGTGAACAACAGAAAGAGGAGGATGTACAAATGGATGTTATAAATGAAGAAGTTGAAAATAAACAGGTTGATCTACAAAACGAAGAAAACGAATCTAGTGGGAATATACCAGCTGAAGAGAAGCACAGTCCTACACAAGACAAACCTGAGGTACAAAATAAAGAGACTAACATGCTTTCTAATCAACAGGACAACGTAAATTCCGAAGATAATGTCAAAATGGACCACAGTGTATCAGAAGAAAACCGTGAGACGGAAAAGACTAGTGAGAAGGTGCTTGAGGCACCAGGAAATAGACATACAATTGAAAGACATGCTATGGGCATTGATGAAATAGATAATAGTGAGAATGAAAATAAAAAAAATGTGGATAGGGAGGTTTCTGCTGGGTATCAGGATGAAGTAAACGTTAGTTCTATAGGGAATATAAATGAGGATGGGGAAGTTAAAATAGATGCTAAAGTAAACAATGAAACTGAGGAGATTGTCATACAAAATGAAATCACGGATCAAGATAACATTATAGCGAATAGAGATAGTATTGAAGAATCAATAGAAGATAATCTTGACAGTGAAGATAAGTGCTCAACACATATTGAACTAAACGATAAGGTTGAAACGAAGAGTGAGATAAATAAAAACAGTCTGATAACTGAAATACCAAATGAGCATGCTGACAAGGAGTGTGAAATAGTAGATGTAGTGGACGCACAAAATAATGATAATTTGCCTTTAATTAAGAATATTAAGCAAACACACGTCCAAGACAAAAAGGAAAGTCTCATAGAGGGTGTCGTTACAGAAAAAAGTGAAACATATAGCAAGGATAAAATCAAAGACCATGTCCCAATTATTGAACCAAAAGATAATAAAACAACACAAGTTACGGAAATTTGTGAAATTGTTCAACAAGATCGTGGATATAATGAAAAAGTTATCAACATAAACCAAGAGGTTACAAAAAATGAATCGAGTGATGATAAAACAAACAGTAATACTCAATCCGATAAAAAACAAGTGCTCGAAAAACATGTAGATGAACATGAAAATACAGTAAAAACTAGTAAATCTGATGAAAATATGGATGTGGAAGAGAAATCAGCATTGCAAAATGATGATAAAGAAAGTACAAATAGTTTTATCTGTAAATCCAATATCTCAAGAGAGACTGAAATAGGAAACGATGAAGTTATTAACATTGCTGATGAGAAAGATGATGAAATTGATACAAGTGAAATTAAAATGAAAACTAATAATGTAGATAAGATGAACACATCAGTAGAAAAGTCGTCGACTGATACACAAGCAAATCAGTCGCTTCTTAAAGATACAAACATACAAGAAATAAAAAATAATAGTTCTATAACTCAACTTGGCAAGAAGAAAACGTTAACACGTGTATCTAAACTCGCTAATACGCTTGATATTTTTTCTGATGACGATGAAGAAGATATACAAAAAAATGAAAACGAAATTCAAAAAGATGGTACTGTTCTTGAAGAAAAACAATGTACAAGTATAAATATAGACGATGATGATGATATTATGTTGATTGATGAAGAATCAAATTCTGTAAATGATAAAAACAAGGCTAACACTTTACCAGAATCAGAAAACAAAATATCTCCAGATAAGGAGGATAAAGTAGAATCTAAAGATGTTGAAACGAAGTGTTCAGAAGTTCTCGAAAACAAAAAAGGTATATTTATTTTTTCATACATCCACATTCATATACATACAACATGACTATGTTGGTTTTTTTACGAATTTTTACTTGACCATCTCATTGTCGTAAACCTTCAATTGGGTATTTAATTACCTTTCAATAAATTGATTTTCGATTCGGGAAAATTAAGTCACTAATAACCAATTTATACAAAAAGAAGTTGCCTGGATATTTATAAAACAAATTGAAAAATATATATTTTAATGAAAATACATTAGGTTTTTTACATTCAATGTGACATTTTTTGTAACTCTACGTAACAATTGTTCAAAACTCTAAAATGTAGCAAATTAAAAAAATAAATAAAACGAGAGCTATATATATATATATGTGGGGGTTGGGGATATAGCCTCCTGGATATTTGGCGTTTGTCTTTTTTACGGAAGCTTGAATTTTTGTAGCCAATAACAGAGAACTATTTAAAAATCAAAGATAATCACTGTAGCACGGTTTAGCCGTGTGATAATGAATAGCTTTGTGATATGGTTAAAGGTTTTATATTGAGTAGATAACGAAATGGGAGTAGAAAAATATAATTATTATAATTCTTTTACTGTGGTAAAAAGTTTTCAAAAAATAAGACAGATATTATAAAACAGTGTATATTATGGTATTAAATTACTTTTTTTTTTGAATGAATGATCCTTTGTACATAAATGAAAATTCTTATCTCTATTATAAAACTCACTTTGTTCTCATCATCATCAACAACCTATACACACACACACTGCACACTGTTGAGCACGAGTCCCCTCAGAATGAGAGTGATTAGGCTAATAGTTCACCACGCTGCCCAAAGCGGATTGGCAGACTTCACACACAGAGAATTAAGAAAATTGCAGGTTTACTCACGATGTTTTTCCTTCACTGTGATATTTAATTTTTTAATTAAAATTAAGGCTTGTATTAAAGACGAAGTATTAAAGTATTGTATTATATTTTTTACAGATACAGCAAAAACAGAGACGATTACTCCACTTGTTGATGACATTGAAACAAATGAATCTAAACTTGATACGAAAGCAGATGATGAACCTTCAATACCAAAAAAGCCACTTATGCAAGTGAATTTCTTAAAAACATGCGCTAAAAATATTGCTGATATGACAAGAGATGAACTGGAGGAATTCTGTATTCTGAAAATAGTGGAAAGTGTTATTGAGCGAAGTAATTTAAGTGAAGTGAAAGACCAAATAAAGGCCATGACACAAAATGTCGACGAATATAAGAAGAGGGTTTCAATATTGGCAAGACAGAACCGTGACTTACAGTTGGTTTTAAAATCAGTCCAAGAGGAACAAAAGAAAAAGTCTAATGTAGCGATTACTCCATTGAAAGTGACAAGATCTGTTGGAATGCAGGTGCTAATGGCAGGAAATGCGCGTAAAAAAGGAAATAATGCCAATTCTAATGCCAACACTGCTTCAAAAGGCAAAGCGCAGAATCAATCGAAACTCCAGAAACTTCTAACCAATACAAATCCCCCACCGATACCTGTACCAAGATTAGTTCCAGCAGTAAATAGCACAAATAACGGCAAAGCACAATCGCCCAATGCAAATACATCAAAAACACAAATGCCAGTATCAGTAACAAGTGCGCCGATTCAAAATATCGCCAATAGTCCACCGGTAACGCCAATAGCCCAAAAACCAGAGAAAAGAACACACAGTCGAATGCAACAGAATAACTCCTTTACAGTTGATTTGACAGACGATGAGCCGCCAGCCAAAGTGATTTCAAGAAATGTCACACCACCGGTCAGACTCGTACCACCTCAAAATTTGATGGCTCCTAATAGACAACCATTCGGCACAACTATAAATAACCCTCGAAAAGTGTATATTCCTATTAGTGGCTCTCAAACTCCAGTTGGTGTACGACCTGGACAGACAATTATGTTGAAAGCTATTTCACAACAAGGTGATTGTTTTTTTCTGTTTGTATTTAATAAGCTAGTCGACACGTTTTGTTAAAAGGTTTGAAATTGTTCATTATCGTTCTACTAGATTGTTAAAAATATAAATTAAGAAAAAAGAGCCAAAACGCCATGATGGTCTATATTTTGTATGTTTCATGACGTCACGTAAACATTAAACGATAACCAAACGGTTTTGTGTTTGACAAAATTATTAGTTATTAATTAGTTTGACGTACATTACTTTAGTGACATCAAGTGACATCGTGACGTCACAAAATGGATGACAACTTTTTTGACGTTTGGAAAAATTTTATTAATACATAATTTTTAAATTTAATAATTAATATTTATACATTTTGGATCACTATTCCGTGTACTTGAAGTTAATATTGTTTATTTTAAATTTGATATGAGTCAACTACCCTATAGTCTTGTTACTTTGTGAGTTAAATTACATAGCCTCAATAGTTCAACGGTAAGAGTGGACTCATCACCGAGGGATGGTTCGATCCCCGCCCCGTTGGTCTATTGTCGTACCCACTCCTAACACAGTCTTTCCCAACATGCGAATATTCTATTAGAAAATTAAAAAAAATATATTAATTATTATATTTCAGGTCCGAGACAAAGAGTTCCTTCACCCAATGTCATGAAACCACATCAAAATCCGAACACAATAAGAATGCAAAGAATGCCAGCAAGTAGACACCCAGCACCCTTACCCGACTCAGTGAAGCAATACCAGCCAGCCAATTGGAAAGCTTTACCCCCAGCGCCGGAACTCAAACTGTCAAAAGTTGACAATGGAATTGTGATATCATGGAAAATTGATGGCTACCTTGAAGAGAATTATGAAGAAATTGCTAGTTACCAATTGTATGCTTATCAGGAGACGTCGTCTCCGCCGAGTACAACGCTTTGGAAAAAAATTGGTGACGTCAAAGCTTTGCCATTGCCCATGGCGTGCACTTTGACACAGTTCATGGCTGGCTTTAAATACTACTTTGCAGTTAGAGCTGTTGATATTAGGTCTCGTTTGGGGCCTTTCAGCTTGCCAGGCAGTATTCTTCTGTTGAATAAAATGTAAGACTGAGTTAATATGTGATTTACTAATTGTTGTACTCAATAACAATAGGCTAGTTGACACTTTTTTTTTTAAATATTTCATTATAAAATCGTTATTTTTTAAAAATTTCATTAAAAAGATTGAAAAAAAATCATATTTTTTTGCGATGTATCGGCTATATTTCAACTGTTTCATGACGTCACAATAACAAAACCCTTACAAACGGAGCGTTTGACAAAAATGTTAGCTAACGGTTAGTTTGACGTTTAGTACATCAAATAACATTGTGACGTCACAAAATATGTTTTTAACGTTTGGAAAATTTGAAAAATACATGATTTTTAAATAAAGTTTTATAACAAATCCATAACTTTTATTAATTAATATCGATATGTTTCGGACTCTTAATCCACAAACTATGCGAAATTAATATTGTAAATATTAAATTTCATATGAGTCAACTACCCTATTGTCTTTCTTCAATGAATCTTTTTTCTCTAAAGGTTTTAAAAAAATCCGAGGGGGATTTTTTGAGGGGGGTACAAATGTATAGAATTTTCTATTCACATAAAGTGTCTGACACTTGGATACTGCTTCAGAATATATATAAAAATCAGCCATGTGAATTAAAGAAACTAATTTTAAATTTTACACTTCTAAATTATAGTGTTGATTAATATAATTTGACTATTGAATTTCGATTGCTACCTCCTACGAATCCTAGCGGATTTTTTTAAAACCTTTAGAGGAAAAAGGGCTCATTGTTTATCATAGGTATGATTATTGAAAAAAAATGTAAATTTTGTAAGTAAATTATGTATGATGCACACTATCAGAATTCATAATATGTCTTCATTTAGAATTAAGTACTTGTCTCTAGTGTGTTATTAATTACGTACTGAATCGATCGTTAATATAATTTATTATTGTACCTACCTGATATTGTCATAGGAAATAAGTAGTGAATTGAATTAAATAACCATTGTAATAATTTTGTTTTTTTTGACTTCCCAATTTCAACATGTAGCTAATGGTACTAGTTCCAATAATAGTTTAAATAATTTGTTTTTGACCACGACTAACATTGAGATGTGGTTTCCTCTTTTTAGAGCCTCTTTTATCATGACCTAGTAACACATATAACATTATATAACATCACTAGCGGACGCCCGCGACTTCGTCCGCGTAAAAATTGATGTAAACTTCTCTACCTCTACCTTACCCTGCTCGTAAACCTACCCAACCCTACCCTACCCTACCCTACCTCTACCTTACTCCTACCCTACCGCTAACCCTAACCCTTCCCTACCCCTACCTTATCCCTACCCTAACCCTACCCTACCTGTACCCTACTCCTCCCCTACCCTATACGTTCCATATCCTTCCCCTACCTCTACCTTGCCCCTACCCTACACTACCCCTACCTTATCCGTACCCTACCCTACCCTACCCTACCTTACCCTACACTTTCCCTAAATTACCCCTACCCTACCTCTATCCTACCCCTTCCCTACCTCTATCCTATCCCTACCCTCAGCAAAATTGGTCCAGCCTTTTGTGCGTGGTGCAATGACCAAAAAAAAGATTATAATTTCCCAAGCGACTTCTATGCTAATACTATAAAGAGGTATAGTTTGTGTGGTTGTCGGGGGTAATCTCTGGATCTACTGTACCGATTTGGAAAATTCTTTCACCAATATAAAGCTACATTATTTGCGAGTGTCATAGGCTATGTTTGGTCCTCATATTCATACGGGAACGGGAACCACGTAATTGAAACCGCGGGGCGTCATATACGGGCATTTCTGCGACTTTCAGAAATTTTGTATTATCTCCGAAACTATATAACTAATTAACATACTGTAAAGGGCAAATCTTATCTCTATAATATCCTTGTGATTATTAAATCATTTATTTTGATAAGGATTTAAGTTTAGTTGTGTAAATAATGACGTAAACCTTAGTTTAAAATTTAAATAATTTATTAAAGTACTAAAGTTACTATATCTGCTAAAATATAAAAGATAGATATATGGTGTCGCGGACTTTTTTGTAGAACTTTTAAAGGTTCAAAAAGCCTCCATACATTTATTTCAGTTATACGCAATGGTTGAGGCAGCGCATGCGAATAAGTAAGTTTTTCGGTCTGACCTGTAAGAGAAAACCCGCGATATATCAGTAGTTATATATGATAGAAATATAAAATATAGCCTATAGCACTCCCCGGTAACGTAGCATTCTACTGGTGAAAGAATTTTTAAAATCGGTCCAGTAGTTCCGAAGATTACCCCATTTCAAAAAATTGTTACAAACTTACAAACTTTACCTCTTTATAATATTAGTATAGATTGATTAGTTCTATTTTATATCCTGTGGTATACTGGCCCGCACTGAGTCGAATTTGGGTTGTTTACGAGTCTGTACAAATCTATGTAAATGATGATTATGAAGATCCTAATATTTGCTCTTGTTTTGGGAATGCCCTGCTATTTTTTTTTATTTTGCCGGGCGATTTCAGTCCACCTTCAATAGTATTCTTGGGATCTTTTTATATCAACGGATTTTGCTGAATTTCGCGCCATCTGTGGTAAAGTTGTAGTACTTATTATGAAAGAAGAGTAAACGGCGTCTCTGTCTACGGAAACAAGACTGAGGTTTTTCAAGTCAACAAACGCTTAAAAAAAAATTCTATCAATTTATTACGAAATACCGATGAAATTCACGTGATACAATAGCAGAGTTTGCCAGACCCTTATGTTGCCCTTAGTTTCGAACAGTTATGGTGCCCTTAGTTATGACCTCGTTCTTGCAACGCGGCAAGATCTAAACAGGGATGTTGTAGTCGTGTTTCATAATAAATAAATATGAATGACACTCACGATACTAAAAAACATGTTTCCCAACCGTTATTTTCAAATTGTAACCAAAATAAGACCCTAGAATGGCAAAGAATGACCTTGAGTGGAGTCACAAACTTGTGATCGTTGTATGTAGGGCTTAGGGCGCTCCTGACAGTTAACTAAAACTCCCCTTTTCCACTCAAGTCACTCTCCCTAGTCCCCACTTATCCCAAGTAACCAATAAATAATTACACAACAAGAAATGTGGACGGCTCGAACGCCACGAGCAATCGAGCTTACTGAAGTCGACCGTACGATGAGCACCACAGATCACTATAGATGAGCACAATACACACACACGCGTAATTTTTACACAGGCTAACAAACACATCGCTTATATTATCCACAGAATATATACATAGAATATTCGATTACTTGATCGATTTTAACTGTTCCGTCAAAAGAATCGAGTTTTTTAGAAATTCTTTTTATTACATATTTGATAAAATTAAGGTAGTAATACTTACAAATTTAACGTTACTCCATCTTTTACTAAACTACCAGTTTTTGGCCGTTTTTTATGCCATTCAACTACACAAACCGGCATTTTTAGAATTACAACAATGAAACATCGATTCTACAGCAACAGTTTTTATAAACGCGTTAGTTCATTGATTTTTGACCTTTGCCAGAGGGGTAACGGTTAGCGAGGCAGGTATTAATGGTCGAAGAGCGCCAGCGTAGTAATTGAGCATGCAGCGTCGGATTTGTTTTTTTAATTATAAGGTTTAGCATTTCACTAAAATGAACACCTCTATAGTTTACCTACTGTCAATGTCAGTTAATTGTCGAATGTCAAGTGTCAGTGTCAGCTGCCAACTGAATGTCAACCATGTATTTTTTGTATTGGCAAACTCCGTTCAGTTTTAGTTTCAAATTACTGCAGTTTCCAGTTTTCCACTTCCAGTTGTCGATAGAATTCGTGTCGTGATGGTTTGTGCTTTGCATCCCGTATATTTGCAGACCTAATTGTTAATATCAAAGCGTTGTTACTAAAGTAATAGTACACTATACGTAACCTCAGCAAGATCTCAAACAAATTTGTGAAAGGTATAATAAAATGTCGCATTTTAATACCTTCTCAACAATTTGACGTAGTGTCATATCGTTTCGCAAGTAGTTTTTGTCAGAGGTGTTTTATTTGTGTTCGGTTTCGTGAAAAACATCGGTCGGGTGTAATTTTTTGTGCAAATTGTGCAGTGTGTGTATAAAGAGCTTTGTTTGTGTCGTATTTCTGTGTTGGATAACGGTATTATAGTGAAAGTCGGCTGGGTGTTTGTGTTCTTCCATTCCAAAACTAAAAATGCTGGAAGCCTGTTTGCGCCCCAGTGTTGTTTCCACAAAGGTACGTCACGTTTTTTACATTTTACACAAGTAAACATTTGCTTAACGAAGTAATGATTAGCTGTGTCTTGACGATATCTATGCTACTATAAATACCTTTTAATAAGCTTCATTATCAGAACCAGAAGGACAGGTTATATCTGAATATATAAATGTTAGTGCCTTTTTATATACCTATTTAAATAGAAACGTAGTTTATCTCCTTCGCTCTATCACTTGGAAAATTATACATGTACCTACTATCTACATACTTAGTGAGAAAATTATTTTATATATTAGCGAGTGGATGCCTGCGACTCTGTTTGAAGGAAATTTTGTTTCTTATAAACCATGCCAGCAACAAACAAGAAAAACTTAAGGTTGTACAGGGATAAAAACTAGCCTACTGTTCTGCTTTAAGGTAAAATTTATCTGAATATCTGTAATAGCAAAATTAATGAAAATCAATTCATTATTAGTCTTTACTAAATTTTCTGTATCTATAACCTTTTCATGGCTTTCCATGAAAAGGTTATAGATACAGAAAATTTATAATATTAGTATGGATTGCATATAAATGGTAAATTATTTAAAAATATGTCTGTAAAACCAACAATAATTTATTATTTTACAATAAGTGCTACAATAAAAAAAAGAAACAAACACTTATGTACATAGTTTTTCATTTATTAATCTTGTAGCTTTATCTTTATTAACCACTGTCTGCTTTCAATTAAGGATTTATTATTAGTCACAGAGTAAATATCATATAGAGTGAGTCTTTACAAGCAATGTGGTAAAGCCACTAAAACCCATAAAAAAATCAAACATGTCTCCTTGACATCCACATATACAATCATTTTTCATAATCTGTATTTCTAAATTTAACAACAACAATTATGTAAATTAATATCTATAATCAATAATTACAAATAAAATATACTTCATCTAATTTTTTTAGTTTTTGCAAACAGTTTTTAAAATATTTAAAAACATAACACACCATTTTTCTTGAATAATATTGAAAGTTACTGATGCAATGCTTCATGACATTCTGACTCAAGAAAGTATTTGTTTTTGGCCTATTATTTTAGGTCACTTTGTTCATGTGATCTTCCATGTAGCTTAAGAATAACTAAGATGCAATTGTATTTTATTAAATGCTATTTTCCTTTTCAACATAGTCACTTTTTAGTGTACACTTGGCATATCTTTTTTCTAAACTTAAAATTCCTTTTTGAAAAAAGTCTAGATCTCTTAGAAAATTGTGTACTGCAGTCATCACTGAGTCATCATCATCAAATTTCTGACCTCTGAGGTGCCCCTTTAGCCTCAGAAAGAGTTAAAAATCACTAAGAGCAAGGTGCAGTGAAAACAGTGAGTTCTCAATAAATTCAAGGCATTCCAAGCTTTGGTTGTCATTGCTGGAAGATCTTCCTCATTTAAACTCAGCACACCAATGTGCAATTATAGAATATGAAGGAGCAATAACACCTAATGTCAAGCCACCCACAAGTCTTTTTTCATGTACAGGTATTTAATTAACGCACAAACTTAAATTTTCTCCATTTTTCCAACATTTTTCTGGGACAAAGCAAACAGTATTTACTTATATTTTTTCTTACCAAAAGTTTACAAAATATTTTCATTACTTATTGAACAAGTTCATAATGTGTCTTACAAATATTGGTAAAAAAAAAATCTAAATTGGTTCAGTAGATTTCGAGATTATTTCCTACAACCTGACAACTTACAAGCATTACCCCTATAGAATATTAGTATGGTATATATTCTATACTTCTATATAGTCTTTAGAGTACTAATATTATAGAGGTAAAGCTCTGGATCTACTGGGCTGAATTTAATTATTCGTTGACCACGAGGAAGCTCCCACTTTGGGAGTGTTGTGGGCTATATTTTATCTTTGGGAACTATGTGGATAAAACTGATGTGTGTATGCTAGTAAATAAAACTACACAACTCCACCTTTTTTAGTCAGTGTAAAATACAATAAGTAATATTTTAAACTATCATTGATATGTGGGAACAGGGTCACTGGCCATTGTGTTGTAACACAAAGGGACAATTATCCTCAACAGGCATAGATCATGCAGTAAATGTTAATAGTTTTAAAAAACTTTGAATGATAGAAAACCTCTTCAATCATCATATTGTAATATATTAGCAGGGCGTGTGCTGTTTTACCTATATAGTTCCTAATTCTATGGAAATGTGGGGATAAAATATAGCCTATGACACTCACAAATAATGTGGCTTTCAATTGGTAAAAGAATTTTCTAAATTAGTCTAGTAGATTTGACTCACTGTTGAACACAAGTCTCTTCTCAGATATGAGAGGGCTTAGACCAAATAGACCACCATCAACGTGGATGCGGCTCAACAGTGATCTGAACATGGGTTGCTAATGATGATTATTATTCTAATTATTTACCTGCCAGTCTTCATTGCAGCAGCATGATGGGTCTAAGCTCCATATTCCTCTCCTATAAGGAGGCTTGGCTCTGTAGTTGTTTGTTAAACTAATGACGAATTATTATCAAAAAATGCATGCAAAATGAGGATGTGCTAAAGTTATATTAAATTTAAATTATTCTATACCTACTCATCAACTACTGCATAATCACAATCATGTCTATATACATACAATAAATAAATGATGTGCAAAGTGTTATCAGTAATGTGACAGGTTATATCAATAAAGATAACTTTATCTATAGGCATAACACAATTGCTGTTGACATTGCCTCTATAATCTTGTCTAGAAAGTGGCAAATATAGGAATTTTTAGAAAATCATTAATTTTAAATAAATAATCTATACTAAGTAATGCTATAAAGAGCTATAGCGTGTGTTTTTGGAGGTAGAACAGGTATCCAGAGTTTTTCTCTCTGCCTGGTGCTGTGAATCCATTTAAAATCCATGTATTCAACGCCAAGTTTTAAATTCTTTTTTACCTGTAGAAAAACCACAAATCTGCTTGTTGTTCCTAACTAATGCAGAAGAATCTTAATAAGTGTTTTTTTTTTTATCACTTACAAGAAGAGTATCTTCAAGTCAACTGTTAATAAATTTAAGGCAAGCATGTTCTATCATAGGCTTGCACTGCATAAATTCAAAAACGTGCTGCCTACCCCGATTTTATTTTGGATTTCTTCTCAAAAAGTTCAAAGATAGACAAAGAAGGAGGTAAAATGCACTAACTCGACTTTGGCCAACTAAATTTGTTTGTTCTACAAATCTCTGTTTCTGATCTGACCTGTGATGGCTCTTAAACCACAACTAGATACATTAACAGATGTCATACTTGTGTATAGTCAATTAGAATATGCGGGCTAATCATTTAGGTGCTAAAATAATTTATTAGATATTCTTAAAAATAGATGTTAGCATCTAAGTACTAAGATTTGTCTTTTTTTTTGTAACCAACTACATTAAGTATGTACATAATGTACAATTAGTGCATAAGTATATTTTACCAAATGATTAAGTAAATAAAATAATTGACTCATTTTATGGCTATGCCAATTGGGAAAAAACTCTGGAAAAAAAGGCATTGTGGGTCTATTATAGATTGGCCTTAATGATAATCTGACAAAAACATACATACAGCCGAACGTAGAACCACCTCCTTTTTGTAAGTTGGTTAAAAATAAATCTTAATAATTGTGGTGGTCTTGTTTCTCTGATCTGAATTATAAACAACCTTTGTTTAACCATCTGTTTAATTGGGTGAAAAGTGTTTTAGGTTAAGGTAGTTAGAACATATATGTATATGTATTAAGGCCTCATTCGAGAGTTAAAAAGCGATGTGTTAAAACTCAGTGTTAGAGCTTTTATTAACGTTCTTAATTTAATTCATGGTCTATTTCTAACGCAAAAATTGAAAATGCAACACTGCTCGATAAAAAAGCATCGTGATTTAAAAACGCTGTCGTGTGAATATGAACGGATTTGTTGTATTTGAACGCTCTTTTAACGTCCGTTAAAAAAGATCTTGTGCGAATGAGAGTTTAGATTGCTTAAAAACAAACCCAATACGTACTACTTAATTAACGCTAATTTCGGATTCCAGTTAAAGAGTGATAATGTTGAATACTCTTTGACAATTATTATCACATTTTATATGTATGACCTTGACCGATGGGTTGGGACCGACAAATGCTCCACACAAACTTCCAAACTTCCACCCCCCATTTTAGGGAAGTGGGGGGTTAGAAAGAGACAAAGTAGCCTATGTCACCCTACATCCTGTCAACTATCTCCACTTAAAAAATCACGTCAATTCGTGGCTCCGTTTTGCCGTGAAAGACGGATAAACAGACAGACAGATACACATTTATAATATTAAGTATGGATTACATTACTATAGTGTACAATGTACATTGGACATGTCACCTGATCACATCTAAACATCATTTATATTGCGTTTTTATTAAGATTCCTATCATTATTATGTAACAAACTATATTCGGCACACTGTTGAGCACGAGTCTCCTCTCAGAATGAGAGGGGTTAGGTTAAATAGTCCACCACACTGATGAGTCCGTGGTGTGCACTTCATAGATGCAAAAATGCAATACGCACCCTTAGGGTAGGACGAGGACTTACGAAGTTGTAGTGTACAAGGAAGTTCCCATTTTGTTCAATTTCCATGTACCTATAGTGCCTACCTTAGTTAAGAACCTTATGCACGCCACAGTTGCCAGTAATTCGAACGGTACGTACGTACTGCCGCGTTACAACTCACAATCGGACGCGTTTACCGGCGGCGAAAGTTGTCAGGAGCCGGTGAAAGTGATCGGACGTAACGAGCGGAACGGCTTTCTTCCCCCGTCTAACCTTGCCGAGTTTAGACGTCCTGCCTTGGGGTACTTCCGGGAAATAATATTATACAGGGTGCTCGGGAGCAGAGGCGTCTCTAGCTTACGTAGCGCCCGGGTGCAACCATCACCCTAGCGCCCTGTAGTACCTAAGCATGTTGAGGACTGTGTGTTAAAAATAAAAAACATTTACTTAGTCGAGGTTACTACAACATTGACGAGTTCCTTAATGATAAAGATGCTTGGAGGCCGTTGGATCAGCTTCCACCTTCACACAGGAAGTAAAACTATAAGAAATTGTAAATCAGAAACTTTACCCCTTTATTAGTATACTATAGTATAGATTATATAACTCATCATTAGCTGGATGCTAGCGGCATAAGACCTTTTGTTTCGAAGTCAATGCAAGATGCCTATGTTCAGCAGGACGGCATCGGCTGTTAATGATGATGAATTCATCATTATCAGCTAATGATAATTGCCCACTAAAATGCCAGACCTCTCTTTCTAGGGATGATATGGAACTTAGACTCGCTGCTCTATGCAGATTGAGTTAGGGTGACAATGATCGACTATTTAATGATCATAATTAGATGTTAATGATAATAGCGATCAGAATCTTAAACGTGTATACATACACTTTTATACATTACTTAATGTCACCAAAACCGAGGTGAGAATTTTTACTGACAATTTGTAGAAGACAGAAAATCTACTGAGCTGTATAGTTCAACACACTTCATCTTTTAGACTCCACATTTATTATTTTCACATACTTCTTTGCTTTGACTATGCTTACTTTGTTCTTCCTGTCTTTTGTCTTATTAAAACTTTATTCGCATCTCAATATGTAATGTTATGCACATTATGTAGGTCTGCATGTTGATGAACCACGCCGGAATGTAGGTTAGTTATTTATGATACTGCGTGCTATCGGGCAACGACTCCCTTGGGGGAAAAAATACATAATTAATATATTGATAGTTTCTTACAACGGTTACGTGTACCGGGCAATTAACGGTATATGACCTGTTAGTCTTTTAGGCCTCAATAGTCCTAAGGATCAGAGGCAGGGCTCAAAGCCGTGTCACATTGTGATTAAAGCATAGGGTTTTGACGGCCTCCGTGGCGCAGGGGTATGCGCGGTGGATTTACAAGACGCTGGTCCCCTGCTGGGCTGATTGAGGTTTTGTTAATTGGTCCAGCTGTGGCTGGTTGGAGGCTTCGGCCGTGACTAGTTACCACCCTACCGGCAAAGACGCACCGCCAAGCGATTTAGCGTTCCGGTACGATGCCGTGTAGAAACCCAAAGGGCTGTTGATTTTCATTCTCCTCCTACCAAGTTAGCTCGCTTCCATCTTAGATTGCATCATCACTTACCATTAAGTGAGATTGTAGTTAAGGGCTAACTTGTAAAGAATAAATGAAAAAAATTAATAAAAAAAAATAGGGTTTGATAAATTAAATATCACATGTCTAAAACGGTGAAGGAAAACATCGTGATTCGGAGGGTCTAGGTTCGAAGCCGGTCCGGATCCGGATGAAATGAAATATCACGTGTCTCACACGGTGAAGGAAAAACATCGTGAGAAAACCTGCATACCTGAGAATTTTCCTAATTCTTTGCGTGTGTGAAGTCTGCCAATCCGCATTGGGCCAGTGTGGTGGACTATTGGCCTAACCCCTCTTTCTTTCGAGTCAACAGTGAGCCGAAAATGGGTTGCTAATGGTGGAGAACGTTACTGGTTTGTGTTTTTAGCGTAAAGTGTGTTTAGGTTGTGTAACCTAAACAACCTTATAAAATATCTGAAACTCGATCGATACTTCAAAGTACAATCAATTAATCGGTTTTCTATCTGTCACTTAACGCTAAGGTAATGAGGATAGTTTATAGCTAATTGTTGTATTAATGAGATCTAATGTAGGAGATAAATACATTAATAGAAATATTATCGTGTGTTGAAGCGAAATAAATAGTAAAACTTACACTGAAATACATAATATTTTTTACATAAAAATAGATTTTTTAAAATTGGTTAAGAAATGACGAAGTTATGCGTTAGTAAAACCTCCACCTTTTTTTGAAATCGGTTAAAAATGGAACCGACTTCAAAGACGTATTTCAGTTGTTTTGATTTTAACGCAAAATTACTGAACCGATTTTCATAAAAATAAAATGGGGACCAATGTGAAAGTATACCCTTTCAAACAAAAAATGAATTTTCAAAAAATGGTTAATAAATGACGAAGTTATGAGGTAACAAACATTAAAAAAACTAGTCATACAATAAAATAAAATGCAATTTAAAAAAAAAAATCTTGAGAGGTGTCAAGGGACACTCGTATGGAACGAAGTTCTTTTAGATTTAATTATTATAAAATTTATTATGGGGGTCTTTTCGGGGATAGAGGGCCTTTTGGGGATGGAAGTCTTTTAGGGATGGGGGTCTTTTGGGGTCGGGGGGTCTTTTGAGATCGAGGGTTTTTTAGGGTTAGGTGGTCTTTTGGGGTTGGGGGGTTCAAGTCTCCCAGACACGGTTGGTCTGGGAGACTCGACTCATTTCGCCTTACAACTATAGCAAAAAGTGTCGTTACAACTTTTTGGTCTTAATTTTTTCCATCTAGCTCTCTTTCGCAACGTGCGATAAGGCTCTTCGTTCCATCATACGCGTCGAATTGAGAACCTCCTCCTTTTTTTGAAGTCGGTTGAAACACATTACTCTCGGAAGGTGTTATCCGGCGCTACCATTGCTCGAGCACTTGAATGAAATGATAACAATGGAAGCGCCAGGAAAATTAAAGAAATTATCGCCGTCCTTGTCTTGACGTAGAGAACAATTACTTGAGAATGTTTATGTGAGTGTTTACAACTTTTTATTTTGTAGTTGTTACGTCAGCCACTGACGGTTAAATAATCACACATGCCTACAGCGCTAACACACGAGCAGTTTTATCGGATGTCAAGCCGTTACCCAATACTTGTTCGCTAACTATGGGCCTCATAAGAAGGCTCGAGAGTTACACAGCGGGCGATGGAACGAGCTATGTTAGGAGTATCTCTGCAAGATCGAATCAGAAATGAGGAGATCCACAGAAGAACCAAAGTCTCTGACAAAACTCAACGAGTTCCGAAGCTGAAGTAGTAATGGGCGGGGCGCAACGAAGAGCCGATGGACGTTGGGGTCCCAAAGTGCTGGAATGACGACATCAAGCGAGTCTCAGGGATTCGCTGGATGCATGCAGGTGGCTCAGTATCGTGATGTTTGAAAGTCCCTACAAAAGGCCTATGTTCTGCAGTGGTCTTACATCGGCTGATATGATAAAGCCGTTAGCGCAGGCATGTAGAGTAGTACTTGATCGCTAGTGGCTGACATTAGACGCTAAATTGGAAATAGAACACTTCTTTATGTTTGTTTTGACTCAACCTTGGTATTTGAGTATTTCGTTGGCAATGCATTAATATTATAGTACTATGTAACTGGTCTGAACTCTGATGATGGAGTTAGATGGTAGCTAAAAGCCCGTCAATACTGCATCTCACATACCTATCGGACGGTGTTATCCGGCGCTACCATTGCTCGGGCAATTTAATGAAATGCTAACAATGGAAGCGCCAGGAAAATTAAAAAAAAACTATTGTAGAGACTAAATTACTCGAGAATGTTTATGCGGGTGTTTACAAGTTTTTGTTTATCAACTTGCTCTGTTATGCATACGTAATATGTATGCACTGGTATGCATATAACCCAAGCATATGTTGGAAACTAATTTATTATTCTTTCAAGCAAAAATAAAAATACAACCCACTTTAAAATCACAAACATGTTTCTACTGAACTAAAAAGTGAAAAATAACATCGTATGTGCTACCTTCTGATCAGTATGAAGGCGGTACCAAGTTAGTGCTGTGTTAATTAAAGCCGTTCCTGAAAATCCAAAATGTTTATGGTTTAAACGAATGAATTAATACATCACACACAAACTTCCGACGAATCTAAAAAAAAAAATCCGACGATTTGACAACCTCCTCTTTTTTTTGAAGTAGGTTAAAAATTCAATAAAAATGCTTGAATGAAATGCTAACAACAGAGGCGCCAGGAAAATAAAAAACAAACTATTGCCGTCCTTGTCTTAACGTACAGAGCTATGCTAGTGAAGTACTCGAGAATGACTATGCTAGTGTTTACTTATCGTAATAAGTTTTTATTTATCGTATGTACTAATTTTTCTTTCTAACTATTTTTTTTTTCAAGTAAAGTAACTACTTAGTTACACTACATAACACCTAATATCAGGTACCCTGCACCTCCATTGCTCGAGCACTTGAATTTCCTTCAAATACTAACAATAGGAGTGCCATTTTTAAAAAAATATCACCGTCCTTTAGCCCTAACATGCTATCAACTGCTTAACTCGTGAAGAAAAAAACGTTGGCTAGCGGCGGCAGAGTAGTACAAGTCCCCTCTCTTTTGTTCCAATGCAATGAAAGAGTCTCGCAACTGCTACCGACGACTGAAGTTGACTGCTGTCGACTGCCGCCGAGACGTCGGCGACTGGAGTCGACAGCCGTTGACTGCAGTCGACTGCCGTTGACTGCTGTAGACTGCCGTTGACTGCCGTCGGCTGCCGTTGATTGCTGTTGACTGCCGTAGACTGCCGTCGTCTGCCGCCGAGACGTCGCCGACTGCAGTCGACTGCAGTCTCGGTAGCAGTTGCTGCTCGAGTAAATGAACCCTTACTCTTTTACAACTCGTCATTATTATTTGTTCAATTGGGGTGTTCTGATTGATAGATCGTTTATCGTATTACGTATTACGTACTTAGTATCTTAGGTATTGGAAATGAATATGATTATGTTATCAAATGGACAATGTCAATGCACAGATTATGTCTATGTTGCAATGTGACCTTCTCAAGGACACGCCAGCTTTTAGGTACAACATAATTTTCTCTTAAGTATTTATTTATTTTAATAGCGGACGTCCGCGATTTCGTCTGCATGGTTTTCGAGATTTCGTGTTCACTGACCTTTCAATTTTATATAAGGGATGATTACTATTAAACAATATTTTGTATTTTATAAACATTTTTAAAAATTAAAAAGAAATCTTACTAATATTATAAACGCAAAAGTTTGTATGGATGTTTGTTACTCTTTAACGCCGCTACTACTGAAGCGATTTGGCCGAAATTTCGAATGGAAATAGGTTTTACTCTGGATTAACGCTACTTTTTATCCTGGAAAAATCCATGGTTCCCGCGGGATTTGTGAAAAACTAAATCCACGTGGACGAAGTCGCGGGCCTCTGCTAATACGCTCCAAAACTGCAGAATCCTGCATCCGTCTTTGAAAATATTAGTTATTTTCAGTCAAGTTTATTAAACTTTTCCTTATTTCTTTTTCAGGGAGACAAAGGGGCAAAGTTTCCAGCCATATCATATTCATAATGGTATGTGGAATATTTTACTTAATATTATAAATGTGATGTGGAGAGCCGTGATAGCCCAGTGGATATGACCACTGCCTCCGATTCCGGAGGTGTGTGTCCGGGGCATGCGCCTCCACCTTTTCAGTTGTGTTCATTTTAAGAAATTAAATATCACGTGTCTAAAACAGTGAAGGAAAAACATCGTGAGGAAACCTGCATTCCAGAGAATTTTCTTAATCCTCTGCGTATGTGAAGTCTGCCAATCCGCATTGGGCCAGCGTGGTGGACTGTTGGCCTAACCCCTCTCATTCTGAGAGGAGACTCGAGCTCAGCAGTGAGCCGAAGATGGGTTGATAATGATTATAAATGTGATGTTAAAAGTACCATACGGCTAATATTATTTTATGTTAAAAGAATACAACGCTTAGGTATCTTAATATAAATGACTCTAAAAAATGCAATAACTCCGACCACCCGTAAAGTAATTATGGGCGTTATTGCATTTTTCTTTATTCATTGCTATAAAATGATATTTTCCTGAAGCTAATTAAAGATGAATAATGTAATAAAAATAAAACAATTCTATAAGATTCGCATTGCTAAGCGATATGCCTCATGGATCGGGTAATTTCGTTCGCATACCTACCTGTTCTAAAAATACTAGTTTAACGTTTGTTTTGTTTTTGTACCTAGCACGACATTTGTGCAGTCGTTAGACTTTGTCGAATATCGAGCACTATAATTATATCATTAACTAGCTGACGCTGCGCGATCTGCACTGCGCTATCTAACACTGAAAGAATTTTAAAATCGGACCAGTAGTCCTAGAAGAAATATATAATAAATAAATAAAAATATCTTTATTTTTAGGTAGTGCCACATATTACAATATTAAATTCTAAATATATAGCTTATAGCTAGAGCAATAAAAGAAGAACGCCCTGCAATATGTGGCATAACCTAGAAAAAGGCCTCAACTCAGCATTTTGCCACATACATCCTATACAAAAAAAACTATGCAGCATTGAGTTCCTGATATTAGCGCGTTCAATCAAACAAACAAACAGCTTCAGCTTTATAATATTAGTATAGATACGAATTTCTATTTGCTTCTCCGTTTAATCGCTGAATTGATTTTGACGAAATTTATCTAAAACATATATTCGTATAAACGGACGGAACGGAAAACATAGCATCGTAGAAACGGACATGATATATTTTTTATGCAGACATATGAAGTTTGTGATTGCTTATTGGCAATGGGCGGGGCACATAGTTCGAAGAGCCGATGGACGTTGGGGTCCCAAGGTGCTGTAATGGCGACCTCGCATTAGAAAGCGCAGTGTTGGTCGACCCCTCACCAAATGGGCTGACGACATTAAGCGAGTCGCAGGGATTCGCCGTATGCATCCTCAGCATCCTGATGTTTGGAAGTCTCTATAAAAGGCATATGTCCTGCAGTGGACGTCCATCGGCTGAAATGATGATGATAAATGAAATAATATAAAACAAAATAAATGAAAACAAGTTCAATAGAGTTTAAACGAGGTTAATTTAAATATAAATTATCAATTTTAATTATGTATTTTTTGTGTTAACACAACAAATTACAATCTGTTGAGATGAGATTGGTCATCGGAAGTGACGAAAAGAAATACGTACTTTAACAATCTATACTAATATTTTAATGTTAAACAGTTTGGTTGTAAGTGAATAGAATCCAAAAATCCATGAATTAAGAAAGGCTATATGCAGACACATGATAGTTTTAGCCGAGTGTAACGTTTGAAATAAAAGTTATTAATAAATACCTATTTATGTAAGTCATAGAGTTTCATAGGTAGTCGATGTCGAGTGATCGATTGCGAGCGTCTGGAACTCGTACGAAGTTGTGGACATATAAATTACTTTATTATCCTCTCGAGGTCAACGGTGTCCATTTCGGCGACGTTGAATGTTTAGTGTCAGTGGTGAATAAGTAATTAGTTAATGTAGTTATACCTACCTAACAAAAAACTGATGATAATGGCCCGTGGTTAGGTGAGTTTGGCGATGTTCACGTGTGTTTAGAGTTGATAATAATTAATTAATTTATTTTGGCATTGTAGGGTTCTGAATGTACGTACCTACAAACACGGAACTCTTATCATCATTTAAGTTTGCGAAGCATGCAATTGAATGAAATGCGTATGTTGAGATGGATGTGTGATGTGACAAGAATGGATTGAATAAGTAATAAGTAGATATCTAGGAAATTTGCGGAGCAAAAGGTTAGCTTGGTATGGTCATAATAATGGGAGAGCCCGGGTTGCTAAATTTGCAGTTACTTAAGCGCCAGGGTAATCGATTACATTTGATAGATTAGATGATAGAAATAATAAATGATAGAAATAATAAATGGTTATATACTTTTTTCGCTTTCAGCGGTGGGGAAAAAAACTTTAAAAGACAATTTTTAATACTTTGGCTTACTGAAATCATCAGAAAACATGAGCGATTATTCAGCAGATTATTTAATTCAAAATAATTAAAAAAATAACCATGCTCGTGGCTCGATAGCAGAAATATAAGGGTTTTATTTTGTAACTTTGGAACCCTCCCATGCCATTGCTTTACGCTCAAATCGTCAGATTTTCGAAATGCACACCTTTTAGCTATCAAATCACCTTACCTTTATCTGACGTGCTGGTTGAGTAATTATAAAGTTCTTTTTGGTTGCCCTAAACGTAACCACCAATATTAAGGGCTCATACTTGGTGGATGTACTGAACAATGTGCAAGGTATACTCCATCTGCCGCACTCGAGTAACTGCAAAAATCCCCTCTTCGGCTCCCCTACTATATTATAATGCAGAGGAGGAATGAAAGCCATATTTTTTTTTTTTAGAAGAAAGAAAGAAAAAAATCTTTATTACAGCATTATGCCATACAACACAATTTGCTCTTATTATCATATTATATTGTCATATTAAATAATATGACAGGACAATATCCTGCGATGTGTGGCCTAATAAAGGGCCCCAACTCAGCATAATGCTACATACTCTTTAAATAAAACATGAGGAGAGCAAGGTCAAGAAGAGATGGACGGAGTGTGTGAAAGAGGAGTGTGTAAGAGGAGTAGATGGTAACTTGACGAAGCGAGTGGAAGAGATTGACTTCGAAAAACACCATTAAAAATGAAACTTCAAAAAAATTATCACCGTGCACGTGGAGAAACGTGTCAAAAATAAAATCTTTAGGTCTTCGAGTAACTAAACAAATCTATAATCGTCTCGAGCTAATACAAGTGGGCGGTTGGCTTAAACCCGCGGAATGAAATTCTGTCATAATGCGCACGAAGTTTGTTGACACATGACGTCATCGCGAATCCAATATGGCTGACTTTCGCGTTCCGGCGCCAGTTGAACTTGTCAGCTGTAAATGTTATGTGTACAAACATTCAGTGTTGACAATATTGTACGATAAATAATATTAGAAAATCAGAATTGGAAACGACCTTCACCCATGTGAAGTGTTTTAAATTACTTAATATGTTGCGAGTAAATTCCATCGAGGCCTTGTAAGCGGAACTTCCATGGTTCGATTCCTGACAATTCCTTTCTAGGCAAGCGCGTCCCTGCATCTTAGACTTTTTGCATCGTAGGATTCGTGGGCATCTCTTCATCATTATCAACCTATATTCGTCTCACTGCAGAGCTCGAGTCTCCTCTCAGATTGAGAGGGGTTAGGCCAATAGTCCACCACACTGGCCCAACACAGGTAGATTTCACACACGCAGAGAATTAAGAAAATTCTCTGGTATGCAGATGATGTTTTTCTTCACCGTTTGAGACACGTGATATTTAATTTCTTATAACTGAAGAGGTTGGAGGTGCATGTCCCGGAGCGGATTCGAATCCACACCCTCCGGAATCGGAGGCCGCGGTCATATCCACAGGACTATCACGACTCTTCGTAAATTTTAATAATCATTTTATTGCAATTGAACTGGGTCACATGTGCACTGAAGTAAGATAAACATTCCCATGAGAAATTATAATTCTATCGGTTCACTGAAATATGATCCGATACAGGTGCTTGTTTATTTATTGTATGCACTACTAGCGGACGCGTGGAGTTCAGCACAAATCCCGAGGGAACGGTGGATTTTGTCGAGATGAAAAGTAGCCAGAGTAAAATATATTTCCATTCCAAATTTCAGCCAAATCGCTTCAGTAACCGCAGCGCAAAGGAAGCACAAACATACACACTCATATTAGCCCATTCCCTCTTATTCTGAGGAGACCTGTGAGCCGAATATGGGGATGATGATCAGTTTGAAGGCGGTGCGAACCAGTGACGTATTAATTCAAGTCGTACCTTTATCGCCGCGTTGCAACGACTTGCGGTACGGACGGCTTCAGTGTGCTCGTGGCGTTCGAGCCGTCCACATTGTCTTGTTGTGTAATTCTTTATGGGTTACTTGGGATATACGGGGAGAGTGACTTGAGTGGAAAAGGGGAGTGTTTGTTAACAGTCAAAGGTACCTTTAACCCTACACACAACGTTCACAAGTGCGTGACTTCACTCAAGTTCATTCTCTGCCAGGGTCTTATTTTGGTTACAATTTGATTTGTTAATTAAGTTGTTCTGACAAATGTTGTGAATCATAACCTTTGTTCGACATTAGTTTTCTTATTTTTGTAATCACTTTTTAAGTCTGCTAAAATACCTATCATGAAGATTTCAGTTCCTCGGACTATATTAATTCATGATAGTGTATTTAATCGTATGCATCACAGGTATGCATACCGGTCTCGCTACATGGGGCTGACGCACCGAGCGATACGCTGCAGAGGCGCAATGTAAACAAACCAACTGAAATACATCGCCACTGACGTCACTGTGATTGACATTTAGAAATTAATCGCCCTGTTTACTTTTCACACTATCGACGTCGGACTTTGTATTTGGCGGAACTCTTCGACCTTTGTATGTTTGAAAGCTTTAACGTTTTCTGTGTTCTGTGGTCGTGATAGCCCAGTGGATATGACCTCTGCCATCGATTCGGAGGGAGTAGATTCGAATCCGGCCAGGAGGCATACTCCTCTAACTTTTCAGTTATGTGCATTTTAAGAAATTAAATATCACGTGCCTTAAACGGTGAAGGAAAAACATCGTGAGGAAACCTGCATATACCTGAGATTTTTCTCAATTTTCCTCGTGTGTAAAGTCTGCCAATCCGCATTTGGCCAGCGTGGTGGTTTAACCTCTCTCATTCTAATAGAAGACTTGTGCTCAACAGTGAGCCGAATATGGGTTGTCAATGAAGATGATGTTCTGTGGTATCAACTGACCGGTATAGGCTCAGACGAGTTATGTATGAACCTGCCTTGCTAGACGTAACCCCTCTAAAGATCAAGATTCAACGATCTAACGCGTTCATAAAACTGTTTATATAGAATCGATGTTTCATTGTTGTAATTTTTTTTTTGTCTTGTAAAGAGCTCCCTAAAAATGCCTTATGACGGCCTCCGTGGCGCAGTGGTATGCGCGGTGGATTTACAAAACGGAGGTCCTGGGTTCGATCCCCGGCTGGGCAGAATGAGATTTTCATAATTGGTCCAGGTCTGGCTGGTGGGAGGCTTCAGCCGTGGCTAGTTACCACCCTACCGGCAAAGACGTACCGCCACGATTTAGCGTTCCGGTACGATGTCGTGTAGTAACCGAAAGGGGTGTCATCCTCCTCTTAACAAGTTAGCTAGCTTCCATATTAGATTGCATCATCACTTACCATCAGGTGAGATTGTAGTCAAGGGCTAACTTGTAAAAAATAAAAAAATCGGTTGTCTGTAAAGTCGGTTTACTGACGATGAACGTGACAACGTCATAAGAAAATAATGATGAAATGGTTGCATTTTTCAAAAGAAAATGTTAGTTTTTCTAAAATTCTGTTTAATAATCTTCATAGACCAGAACTTTATTTCTTGTAAAAAAGTTGGCAATCCTAGAGCGAGGGAACGACGCATGACGTCATCTTTTTTCGAGTGTGCAGCCTGCTCCATCGAATTACATGATGTTGTCACGTCAAAAAAACTATATAATATCACAAAATTAAAATTCCCCGCAGCTGCGTGTAGTTAATTATTTTAAAGTAAGTAGTAGGTATCGAGCCTACGCATGACCTTTGCTATTTTTATCCGAGAGCTGTCAATCCGCTTCCACGTTTATTATCAACCGCGAATAAAACCATACAAAAGCGTCACAACCGCTATAAAGGAAATCTATACCAATATTCCTGCAGACAGTGGCGTGCTCAAATTTTAATTAGGGTAGTCCATTTTATACTATAGACATGTCACTAACGCGTCGAAACTGAGGTGGACAAAAGTGGCAAATTGTCTCAATTTCATACAATCGCATTGTAAACAAAGAAAGAAAGTAGGTAGCAAGCTACTTTCAATTCAAATTAATCAATTCGCCCCATTATACTGGAAAACTAAATCGCTCAGCTAATCAGCCACGGCAACTAAAAATGGTTACCACGAGACCAGATTTGAGTCAAATAACTTCTAACCTTGTGCTGGGATGCTGGGAATCGAAATCAACGTCTTAGTTATAAAATACAGCGTCTCTAACTGCACCAGACTTCTTTTCATTGTGGTTCGGAGCATATGAGCGTACTTCTGCCATTGCTCCTCACTTGACAGCATACGTGAGATGAGGTTACTTGCGTTTACCCCCTCATTAGTACCTTCAGCGGCTGCTCTTACATCTGTGGTACCTTTCAAACAGTGCATGCCTCGGCGTGACAATTAGGCCTATCTTTTTTCCTTATTCAAGAGGTCGTAATGCTTGTTTCGTTTGTTACAGGGGAATTCCGATCAGCGGCAGCCCCACACCGCCGCCGACCATGTTGCGTCCGGAATCGCCGCTCGCTGACCACCGCAGCCTACTGCCCCGGCGGCTGCTGCCCACGAAGGCGCAGATAGCCCCCGCAGACAAGAAGAAGAACAGAAGATCTCTAGAACTCAACCCTCCATCGAACGACCACGCGCCGTACGACTACCCGAAACTCCTGATCTCAAAAACCACTGACTCCCTAAATGCAGAGTGTCCGCGCAAACTAATCAATAAGCAAGATTCCTCCGAGAGTCTCAAAAGAGGACTTCTGGCTAAAGACGATAAAAAATGCGCTTTAAAAGACGCAGATAAGAAAGCGATCGCGAAGCAAGACTCCAGCGAGAGCTTGAAAAAGGCGTTGTTATGTCGCCAGGACTCCAATGACAGTGCGAAAAGGAGGGAGTCCGATCCGAAATGGGTGCAGAGACAGGAGGAGAGTAAGAGGAGTTTGGAGGTGAAACGTGAAAACAAGAAGGGTTTGTTGGAGACTGATATAGATGACGCTTGTAAACGGATATACGAGAGACGGACGGGGTGCGCGCGGCCGACTTTACCGCCGGTTGCCGAAAAGGGCGTATCCCCGAAGTCCCCCAACGGAAGCCCTTTAACTCCAGGCGTAGCCGCAGTTGCTGAAGGCGTGGTTAGGTGGGGAAGTGGAATTTTGTCTCCGAAAGAGGAACCGAGACTAAGGCCCGCCAGAAGCTGGTACGGTTACGGGACTCTTCCGACGGACAACGACAAGGTAGGTTTATATTTTAGTTCAATTTCTTACTTTTTCGAAAAACTCTACACCTAGATACGCTCATAGTGATATAGCTGTATATTTTTGCACGTTAGGAAATATAGTTTGTAGGCTTTTAGCTGTCGATTGAGTATTTGTACAACCCAATATGACCTCATTATCAAATACTGTTAAGTTTTGTCTTAGCATGTAAACATTGTTCAACGTTGATGTATCATAATCTATCACTTTAGAATTCTAAAGTGTACCCATAGTAAAATATGTTCACAGTAAAGCAAATGAATGAATACGTTTTGAATATTAAATAGAAGCAGGCGTTGGAATGAGTCAATTCAGAAAAACAGACGAACTTAATTGGCAATAATTTATTCAGCAAAGACCAGACGTGGTTTATTATAAACCTTCGAATTACATACCTTTGTAACCTGAAAATCTTCTAATAAAAAGTACTTTATACCAGTAGTGAAGGCTGAAATTTTCCAATATGTTACCCGATCGTATATTTTTGGCTGAGTACCTACGTTAAATTATTATTTACATCTACGTTCTTATAGATTACTTTTTAGTTACGCGCATTTATTTTACAGATAGTAGAAATGCTACGGTAATATTATATACCTATTTCGAGCGAATAAAATAAATTTACAATTATAAATAAGTACGTATATACTTGTATGAGGATTTTTTAAAGGCCGCTAGGAATCGCGTTGTTTAGACATCTCGCTGCTGCTATATACCTACTACATATGTAATACCAGAAGTCTGTCTTACTTTTCATTAGTATTATTAGACTTCCTGGAGGTAGACTAAGGAGCTATCTACCTAATTTTGGCTGGTGGGAGGCTTCGGCCGTGGCTAGTTACCACCCTACCGGCAAAGACGTACCGCCAAGCGATTTAGCGTTCCGGTACGATGCCGTGTAGAAACCGAAAGGGGTGAGGATTTTCATCCTCCTCCTAACAAGTTAGCCCGCTTCCATCTTAGACTGCATCATCACTTACCATCAGGTGAGATTGAAAAAATCAGCGATGCTTTGATCTTCTCACTGACAACGTGATAGCTATACGAATAACGAATAATATGTCCCAAATAGATAAAACACTATCATAACAAAACCTATTAACCTGGTTTGTCAGAGATGCCTATATTTTTTGTTGTCCACTCACCAATCATCTGTATGATACAGGAAAACCTCTGTTGAAAAGGTATCAAGTTTTTCTGAAACTGTGTTATTTACCTTAAAACCAAGGGTTTTATGAAATAGCTTCTAGCTAACTATTTGGTATTTTTAAATAAAACAAAAACTAGTGTATCTGTATATATAAAAGCTCTAATGTAACGGATTTTCAAATGGTTTTGCGTACCTAGTAACATTATTCATTATTCGCTTTTGTTCGCGTCAGTTTTGACGCGCTAGTGACATATCTGTTTTATTAATCTTTGAGTCACATAGTAATTTTTCGATTTTCAAAATTTTGTTTTACTAGAAAAAACATGAGCTTATTTTCCTCTGTAGGTATCATAACTAGATATACGCTGATTGCATAGTGACTGACTTTTATTAGTGGTTTAATCTTGTACCTAAAACACGATTTATGAATATTTAATCGGTGGGAAGTACGTTAGATAACATGTCTATAATAAAATTGATAGGTATATTGCAACGTGGAGTAATTTTTCACAATCATGACTTGACCAGCATGTGATTCAGCTTTATAATCTCTTTATCTTCTCTTCTCTTTTAATCATTATTATCAGCCTACTACAGGGGGATCCCCCCCCCCCCCTCTTTTGAGAGAGGGATGTAAAGCTTAGCACCACTACGCTACTCCGAACCAGAACTCGAACTTAGGCCCTCGTGATTCAAAACATAGGATAACCACTGGACCAACGAGTCAATTGCAGCTCTTGCATTCATAATTTATAATATGAAAATTATTTACTGTTCGTTAGACGCTAACTTATAATCCGATTTAAATATTTATGGTAGGTACACCATTATTATGTACTTAGATTTTCAAAAAATATTTTAAATGCTTAAATACTATAAATCTTGCTACTTAAAAATCAAACTTTCGAAGCGAAATTTCATCAGACACATATAGTTAAGTATCTACCTTAATTTTTTTTTAAAAATTGCTTTGCCATTAGTGTTAGGTTTGCACAATTCTTGGCAGTTAAAATTAATTATACTATTATACCGTACAATTACGTCGCTATAAATATAAACTCACATATGGCTTTACCACGCATTCATCTTTATAAGGAACACCATGCTATACTACTGGATAGGGATATTTCCCGAGTACAAATGATGTTTTATAATGAGTATTTTAGTTATAATTTTAGTATTAAGTATTAATAAGCCTATTTTTATGACCCACTACACAGCCGGACCTTTTTAGATTGAATATATGGCTTAGATCCACTACTCTGCCACAATGCGGGTTGGTTTTAGGGTTATGATTAGAGATGCGCCGACTAGTTGGTAATGCCGACTAATTGGCAACTATCGTAGTCAACGACTAGTCGGCAAATAGCGCCGACTAGTCGGCTTCTTATTTTATAATGTATTTCTCAATAAATGAAGGTTGAAAAAAAAACATCTTTAGTAAATATTTTCTTTTTGTCATGTTTAAATTTTAATTTAAACCCTCGCACCCATTCCCACCGGAGTTTTTTTAACGGACGTTAAAAAAGCGTTCAAATATGGTATGAAGTTAAACAACGCGTTAAATTGAAAATGCAACACTGCTCGATAAAAAAGCGTCGTGTTTTAGAAACGCTGTCGCGTGATCACATATTTGGGAATGCATTTATTGTATTTGACTTCTTATTTTTATGTTCTTTCTAGCTGATGCCGCGCGTTTTTACCCGCGTGGTTCCAGTTTCCGTAAGAAAACGGAGACTAGATAAATGGGCTATCTAACACTGAAAGAATTTTTCAAATCGGTCCAGTAGTTCCTGAGATTAACGCGTTCAATCAAACAAACAAACTTTTCAGCTTTATATATTAGTATAGATTAGCAGAACCTCTCGGTTTTACCCGCGTAGATTCTGTTCTAGTAGGAATAAGAAGATAAAATATAGCCTATAACATTCGGGGATAAAGTAGCTTCCAAACAGCGAATGAATTTTTCAAATCGGTTCGGTAGTTGCGGAGCCTATTCAATGAAAACAAACAAATAAACAATGAAATATTTCCTCTTGATAACATAGATCGATCGATTAATGAGCGATTGTAAATGATCAATCAATCTTTACTACTATCTCCGGAATTCGCGATCTGAGATAGTCCCGATTAATTTCATTCAAATAATGCTTACCCGACGAAATTCAAAACATATTTTTATTATTAAGACTATATTTATGTACCAGACTATCAGCTCACAGCTGAAATGTGGATTTATTTTTTAACGTGATCCATTATTTTGAATCAGAAATATTTTTATTTAAATTATAAAATGGGTCGTTTGTGAGTATAAGCCCCCATTCTCAAGAGAGTTTTTTTAACGGATATTAAAAAAGCGTACAAATATAGTATGAAGTTAAATGAAGGTCTATTTCCAACGCCCAAAATTGAAAATGCAACACTGCTCAAATAAAAAGCGCCGTGTTTTAAAAACGCTGTCATGTGAACATAAATACTTGTGAATGCATTTCTTGTATTTGAACGTATTTTTAATGTCCGTTAAAAAAAACTCTCGTCCCAGTGGGGGGGTATTTATGTGCATTTTATAAGGGCTTAAAGTGCTAATATAATCTACAGAACCCTCTTCTGCGCGTGGCCCGACACGCACTTGGCCGTTTTTCCACTTATCATCAGGTGGACTCTATCCGACAATTCTTTGTTTTTTTTTAATTGACATTAGCACGCCTGATGGTACGCATTGAAGCTGTCTATGGTGAAAAGATAGCCTAGAAGATGCCTATTTACTCTTCATTTAAGAGCGCGCAGCACGTCGGTACGATATAGATAAAATTCGAAGCGCAAGCGAGACGCCGAATTATGACTTTCACGTGAGTGAAAAATACGGAGCGATTGACGCGCGACGCAAGTTTTATGAGGTGAGCGCCAAAACCATTTTTTAAACAACATAACGAAAAACAAAATGGTCATGTTCAAGATATATACCTAATTTTATATACAAAACAAAAATTTAAGAAAATAAGTTTGCATTTCCTGAGATTGAAAGCAAAATGTAAGCAAAACATGTATTTTTCAAAAAAATAAACTATCGAGAAAAGTTTTACAAATTGTGTATTTTGTATAGTCATAACGAAGCTAACACTTTGAAATATTATTTACCCAAATATCAGGCTCCTAACTTTTCCAGAATCTGAGATACAGAACAATTTGTAACCACCAAATTACATATTGCACACTCTTAAGTGGAAGGGCAACTCGAAGGGCATTCCATATCTTTGAAGCGCGTATAAGGAATGAGGAACCAAGCCGCTTAGTAAGCTTTTATTCTAGAATATAAAAGTCTTAAAAACATCCTCTCATAAAAAAATAAAATGAACTTGAATCTCACGCTGGGAAATCCACTAAACACCAATCGATCATACAAAACATGTATCTACCTAATTAAATTTAAAAACATCCATCCGGAATAACCCGGACAAAGTGCACGAATAGAAAACCCAAAGAAAACAGTACGTAAGTTGATTTCTATTTATATTTTCGTGTTACTACATGTACCCAAGCGTGTTCCATCTATTTTAAAATGGATTGAATAATTCAGAAACTGAAGTGAATCTTGTACGTGTGGGAAAAGTACCTAGTTTGCCAAAGTTTCGGTCGTATGTTTTGTTGTAACTTTCCTCATCTTCTCTTGAACCGTTGGACATCCACTGGTTGACGTCTTTTACTTTTACATTTGACTCTTCCTAGTGCCACACCACAATTTTGACGCACCATGACCTCAGCCAACTCACCAACCAATTACCTTTTATTGGACTTGTATCGCACTCAAATTCGCCAACAAAATTGTCAGTTGTTTTTTGAGGGAGACGAGGTAAACTCACACATATATCACCAATAAATATATCCTGTGTCCTTACACACAACTATAAATTTTAAATCGTAATACACACACGTGTAATTTTAACACAATGAAACATCGATTCTGTACAGTTTGTATGAACTCGTTTGATCTATCCATCATGAAATATTTTTGACAAATGGATAATCTCTAGCGAGGCAGGTCCTATATATAAATATAAGTAACTGGTCTGAAACAATGAGCCACCTGGTAAATCATCCATCACCATCAAATGGTAAATCATCGCCTTTATTTAGTGCAACACTTCAACCTCATAGGGCATGCAAGGTACACTTCCTTCTGAAGGTGAAGTTGCCATGCCCTTCAAACCGAAACGCAGCAATGCTGCTTGGCAAATTAAACAAGGCAGTAGTTTTCTCCCTGACGAGCTCTTAAGATTTACTACTATTAAACTAACTACCATCTAGTTTGATTAACATTGCTTTCCGATGCGAGGTTGCCTTTCCTACAACTTGGGATCCCAACGTCCATGAGTTCTTCGAACTATGCGCCCTGCCCTGTGCTTGGGCACTGAAAAATCTCGCGGGTTACCCTAGTTTAATATGTAATACCTTTTCTATTATATTTTGTATTTATAAGCATTTGTAAGTAAATTAAAGGAAGAAAAATCATTTTATGTAAATCGTTGGTACGTCGATTCTCAGTAGGTAGGTAGTGAATACGAAACAAGAGACATTTGTTATTCTTCACTCGATCTGTACCAACAACAGCGCATATACTGAATATGAATATGTGGCACAGTGGCGTTTTACTAGCTATTGCTTGCGACTTCGATTGCATGTACAGTTGCATGTATTTTGACGGCCTCTGTGGCGCAGTGGTATGCAAGAGGTAGACAAGAGGTCCTGGGTTCGATCCCCGACTGGGCCGATTGAGGTTTTCTTAATTGGTCCAGGTCTGGCCGGTAGGAGGCTTCGGCCGTGGCTATTTACCAGCCTACCGATAAAGACGTACCGCCAACTATACCAACCAGAGAACTATACATCCGAGTTCCTTACCCTGATTTGAGGAGTCTGAAGCGTCGCTGTAGCCGAAATCGGCTTTGAGGCATCATGTGAAATTCATGGCAAATCGGACACAAATATGAACGTAGCGAACTATGGTATGCTATGCTATGGTGCGGTGCGTTGCCTTCCGTCCAAGCCATGTCCCAGATTTTGGTCATTATTTTGGTGTGTAAAGCTAGCCATTAACGATCAAGTATACCCACATTTCTGTAGCGCTACCCGCAGCAAAGACGTTTCATACTAGCCATTGACGATCAAGTATATCCACGTTTCTGCAGCGAACACGTTTCATAGTAATGTTATTATTAACAGACCCATGGAATTGGCATGAGCCACGCCCACTCCGCTGTCCGCTGCTAGCCATTGACGATCAAGTATACTCACGTTTCTGCAGCGCTGCCCGCAGAGAAGATGTTTCATGTATGCGTCAAGTCGATCAGTTATAGCCGTGGGTGGTATACGTAGGTATACTTGATCGTCAATGGCTATCATAATACGCGTACATTTGATTTTAATTACTTATTATTATATTTAATTAAAATCATGTGTTAAAATATGCGGATAATGTCTAAAACAGACATTTAAATTTATAATGTATTGTATAAGCACCTTGCAGGATTTATTATGCCAAGTACCCGAACCAGACCATAGTTATATGGTCGTGGCACAGTTTAATTATAGCTGTGAACTAAACCATTTGCAAATACATATAGGTAACTAAACATATTTATTACTAGTGGACGCCCGATACTACGTCCACGTCCAGCTTTTCGCGGAAACTATTGATTTTTCCGGGATAAAAGTAGCCTAAATAACCTCTATCTTTCAGTGAAAGACCCAACAAAATCGGTACAACCGTTACAGAGTTTTGCCTCAGACACACAGACGAAAATTTAAACAAAGCTTGATTGTGTTTTAGGATCGTGTAAATAACTATAAACACTTATATAAAATGCAGTTACATATTATAAAATTACAGACGGACATTTCAATTTTATCTATTCATAGCGGACGCCTGCGACTTCGTACGCGTGGAATTCTGTTTTTCACCAATCCCGCGGGAATTATGGATTTTTGGGATCAAAAGTAGCCTATGTGTTCCTCTATAACCTCCTCTTTCTTCCAGTGAAAGTCCTGTTAAAATCGGGTTAGTCGTTCCAGAAATTTGCCAGAACAAATAGACAGACAAAAAATTTTAATAAAACTTGTTTTATTGTATTGTGTAATTACTTGTAATTATATGCACAGTTATTTTAAAATCACAGACAATGATTTATATGTATGTATTAATTGATGGTTTTTTAGTTTTTTCCGAACAGACAGACGTGGTATATGTGTTTGTTTTATAATTCGTAGACATAGACAAGTAATTGTTTAAAGACGTATAACTAGGAAACGAATGTAAAAATTTGTATTAAATTGAATTCAGTCAAATTAATGCATTAATTACCTACACACAATGACTACAAAATTATTCACACATATTTTAATTAAACAAAAAAATATTCCTTACATACAACATAATATCTATTTTTGAAATAATTGACTCAAATTACGAGTATGTCTCCGGTTCTTGCGTTGGTTTTTTGTTCCTGTACAAAGTTACGGTGTATTGTTTACCCGAGGTCGAATGTGGTACTAAGAGCCCTTTCACACTAGCGTTTGTCCAACGTAGCGTTCGATGAACGTACGCGCAGAATAGACGCAATGAAAACGCTATGTCGTGTTTCACCTAGAGCCTTACCACAAGCTCTTAAATCCATAGCGATTCCATAATGTTTCGACATTTCGTACTCTGAGGGCCACTAAGCTTATTGCAGAATTGTTTTGTATATAAATGTTGGACGTTATCGATCATTTCATTCACTCAATCCGTACCACATAATGAGGTAACATTATTTATTTACGCCCTTAAATAAGATGGATAAGATATCATGATGGTTTTGTATAAGATTGTAGTAAGCAATCAACTGAACGATGCGATAGATAAAACCTAATTTCGTTGTCGTTTCTGTATCATCATTAACAAAATAGATCTATTGATTGCTTTGGCTCATGAAACTTAACAACTGCCTTTTGTTTGATAGACATAGGACAGTACAGAGAGGACGTGTTTCTTGCATGCTCATGTGCATATATTTGTATGATATTTAATATTTTGAACATTATTGTACTTATTTTCGCCACATTGTGATTACTACATATATGACACTTAATCTTGATTATGCTATAATTGGATAATGTGAAAATGTAGGGACTGGAGCTTGCACTGGATAAAAAACTTGTGTACCAGCACCTAATGGGTTAATAGACAATCTACATGACACCGCAATAAATATCTGACAAATTGCGCTGTGTATACGTTTATCAAACGCCTACGTTGGACAGACGCTAGTGTGAAGGGTCTTTTCAAGTTAAAACCACTGTTTAAACACAAATGACTGGATGTGGGTCAAGAAATTAGCAACTTCATTGTTTTTAAGACCGTTAAGTTCGCATAGGTTATAAACTCTTTCTGAAAATTACGTTTTCTCTAAATGGCTTATACCGTTTTCCTTTTAGAAGTCGACATGCATTCATTGTTGTCTTCAAAACAGATCCCATGTAATACCGCGAGGGAAATTATCAGTAACTAACTAACAAACGATTTCACTAGCTTAGTTACTGTTCCCGTGAGAATACGGGGATAAAATATAGCCTATGACACTAACAAATAACGTGGTTTTCTAGTGGTAAAAGAATTTTCTTAAGGTTCAGCAGATCTCTAAAATATGTCAATGTAATATGCATAGTTCCAATTGAACGTATAATGCATATCCTAGTTAAAAACCTTGTTCACACCACTACTCCGCTACCGCCATTGCATATCCGTTTATGGTCTCCAAAAGGAAAAATCTTTCGTAGGGTTGGCTACACTGTACTTCTTTAACACACCCAAGACAATTATATAGCAACTTGCCAAGTTTGTTTATGACACTCCCATGATATGCAGGCGACGGGGGGAAAGACTGCGCGGGTGTGAAATTGTGCGCTTGTTTTTAGGGTTCCGCATCTCAAAGGAAAAAAACGGAACCTTTGTAGGATAATATATCGTCCGTCTGTCAAGATCTTTAATCTCGGGAACGGCGTCCCTTGAAGCTGTAAAAATAATGAAACTTCCAAGGTAACTTGAAAAAAATACGACAGTTTATGCCGCCATTATAATTAATGTTATGCAAATCAAAATAAGAAATTAAAAATTTAATAAAAATCTGCTATTTTTTTGGAAGTGGTTTGAAAACCGGTCGTTTTTAAACCGGCGATGATGGATCACTTAACACGTGGGCGCGAACCGAGCTAATTGATAGGTCAACCGGACCCGGCGGGGTCGAGGAAACTGGTGCCACAGTTTAGCTAGCATACAGTAGGCACTGATGGGTACAGTATGGTAGTTGACTCATGTGAAATTTAATATCATCATCATCATATCAGCCGATGGACGACCACTGCACGACATAGGCCTTTTGTAGGGACTTCCAAACATCACGATACTGCCACCACCTTTATCCAGCGAATCCTTGCGATTCGCTTGATGTCGTCAGTCCACCTGGTGGGGGGTCGACCAACACTGAGCTTACTAGTGCGGGGTCGCCATTCCAGCACTTTGGGACCTCAACGTCCATCGGCTCTTCGAACTATGTGCCCCGCCCATTGCCACTTCAGCTTCGAAACTCGTTGAGCTATATCGGTGACTTTGGTTCTTCTGGGGATTTCCTCATTTCTGATTCGATCACGCAGAAATACTCCTAACATAGCTCGTTCCATCGCCCGCTGTGTGACTGAGCTATACCAAGCAAGATTCCTGCATATTGGGGTTATGAATAAATATATTTGGACAATACACATAATATTATCATTATATAGTCCCAAAGTACCTATGTACTTACGTATCATCATCATCAATACATAGAAATAAAATGGAAGTGTCTGTCTGTGATTTTTCAAGTTTCATTTTAATAGCTATTTAAACGGAACTAAAACATAATCAAGTTTTTTTAATTTGTGCCTGTAGCTAAGTTTGTCTGTCTATCTGTTCGTCCAGCCTAATCTTAATAGATTTTAATAGGACTTTCACTGGAAGATAGAGAAGGTTATGGAGCGACATTATAAGTAGGCTATAAAAATCATCATTCATCATCATCATTATCAACCCATATTCGGCTCACTGCTGAGCTCGACTCTCCTCTCAGAATGAGATGGTTTAGGCCAATAATCGGGAAAAGAGGTCATATCCACTGGGCTATCACGGTTCTAAAAATACTATATAAATATTTTGTGATAAACTAAATTTCACGCGGACGACGTCGCACTACGTCCACTAGTCAATAACATACATGATCATAAAAATTTTGTGTTACATAATGAGGATGGCCCCTAATTTTAGCTTCCCGAACCTTCTGCCTGTAATCGCAGCAGCCTTCGAAATAATCTCCCAGAACAGTAGCAAATACGGACGCGGAATCATTTCTTTCTCACTTCAATTAGTAATTCTTGGTTTTTGCTGTGGCGAGGAAGCGACGTGTAAAGAATTAGGTTTTTTTAATGTTCCATTGTGTACTAGAGTGGGGGGAGTGTGGTTAAATGGAGCGTACACTTTTCCGATACACCGGTTTCTGTAACGGAGCCTGAGACGGTCACATCTTCGCCATTTAATAATAGTTGTTCCACAGTTCACGCTTCTAATATATACGTATGGCTTCATAATTTTTTTTTTATCTTTATTCAGAAGTTTTATCACAGAGTGATAATGTCGCTCCGTAGTGCTATTAAAAATTTTAGACTATAACTAACTAAATATACCTACCTACACTATTTCTACAATACACAATATAGCCAAAATTAATCTAGTAAAAACCCATATTCGGGTTTGGCTATCACGGCTCGGTGCAAGCCCTCATTCGCACTTAAGTTTTTTTAACGGACGTTAAAAAAGCGTTCTAAGTTAAAGTTAAATGAACTTCTATTTCCAATGTCCAAAATTGAAAATGCGACAATGCTCATAAAAAATGCGTTGTGTTTTAAAAACGCTGTCGTGTGAATAAATCCTTGTGAATGGAATGGATATGGTGTGTTTGAACTCTTTTATAACGTCCGCTAAAAAACCTCTTGTGCGAATGAATGAGGGCTGAGGCCTACAGATTGATTTTTAACGGTATTTTGTCGAAGCTTTGCCACGCATCGAAATTTGGGACGTGATTACTCTAATACTCATATTATGCTTGTTTAGGAATGTAAAAAAAATGTTTTACTCGTAAATTATTCTGAGGTAAATATAAAAAAATACCGTTTATACGTGGACGGACCCTTGAAACCTTCCAAAGCCTACTATATCTACTTAAAGTAGGAGCATGGGCTGGCTTTTAGCTTTTATAAAAGCCGGAGGTCAGGCTATCACTGTCTCTGAATCGAATAGATTTTCTTTTTTTTTTTGTAATAGTTGGCGGAACAATCTAATAGTCCACGTGATGTT
This sequence comes from Bicyclus anynana, assembly GCF_947172395.1. Taxonomy (NCBI): domain Eukaryota; kingdom Metazoa; phylum Arthropoda; class Insecta; order Lepidoptera; family Nymphalidae; genus Bicyclus; species Bicyclus anynana. Next base: position 13,959,035 of record NC_069097.1, on the reverse strand, counting down.
AAGCGGAAAACTAAATTTGATTAATTAAGATGTTTTCTTTTGAATCCAACCATAACCTATCTTACCCTTCACGAACTTGGCCTGCTGATTTGCCTTATCTAGGAAGTGTAGGGACGTATTGTTGATGTCGATGACACGGTACAGTGACGTAAGGTCATTTTTCGACGCGCGTCCACCGCGCACGGTCGTCGCGTACGCATTTACGAACATTTTTTTTTCATCACTTGAAAGTGACAAGTGTAGCGTCACTTTCTATGTTGTCGTAACCGTGAGTGGCGCTTCATTAGGTGTTGTTGTTTATAGTGTTTTACAGATAGCATGGGTACGGTGACAGTTCGTTTCACTATTGAAAGTTTGCCGCGATTCACGATAATAGTACGTATTGTGAACGACATAAGGCAACTGTCTCCGTACCCATGCTATCTGAAAAACACTTTAGTGATATTTTCTGTTGATAAAGCGCGTTTTAGGTTTTGGTCGGTGTATGTCCGACGATTTATGTTATACTGTAGTTACAATAATATAAGAATGATATGTGTTTACAGTGTTAAAATGTGCTGTCATTAATTTAATGCCTAAATACTTACTAGGAAACTTAATATAACTATGTATGTTATTAAAGTATGTCCAAAAATATATGGAAAGTAGTGCCAAATAATATGTATATTTGTAACGACAAAATTATGCTTAGCAGGAATGTCTATTCTCTAGTTTATTTCACATGTATTTCGGTTGGCCTATGCCCGACATTAATCTAATTTATATATTTACATGTACTCGTGATGAATAATACATTTGAATGATATTTAAAACAATCTTTACAACACTTCTATAATTTCAGTTTTTTTTAAGTGAACTTACCGTATCGGCTTGTTTATATTTTGACAACGTATTGAGTGTCGTTAGTGTTGTGATGTGTCAGCGTGATTGTACAGTCTGTGTCACTTTGGATGTAGTCAAGTGATTCGATCACACCGGAGATACACGAGTACAACAATGCCTAACGAGCATCGTACGAAGGTGAGCCACTGATATAATAGTATTTCTTTTATATTAGTAATAATCAAAATTAATTCGATTAATAATCTTAGAACAATTAGGTATATTTTGAATAACATTTTATAAACAGCCTCAATAGCTCAACGGTAAGAGCGGTCGGACTCATTAACTGTAAGAGGGGTGATGGTTCGATCCCCGCCCTGTTGGTATATTGTCGAACCCACTCCTAGCACAGCCTTTCCCGACCGGAGGGGAATGGGAATATTAGTCATATTATAAAAAGACTATGACAAATATAATTATTCTTTTTGGAAAAAAAAAATTGAAAGAAACCACAGTCTAAATGCCCGAAATAGAACGCACCTCGTCACTTTCGACCTAAAAGAAGTTTATTTTTAGTCTATTTTATCGCTAGCTCAGTAATACTAACGCTTGAGCGAACCAAATATGTGGGTTCCAAGATAAAGGTCGGCTTGTAATTAGTTCAACGTACCAAATACTAATCACCTCTTGACGACTTGACAACGTATTTTGACTGCATCGTTATTCAGGTCGTATGTTATGGTCTGTTTTTTTTTTGTTTTTTTGACGTGACAAAGTCTTATAATTCGATGGAGCCGGCTGCACACTCGAAAAAAGATGACGTCATGCGTCGTTCCCTCGCTCTGGGGTTGCCAACTTTTTTTACAAGAAATAAAGTATATTCTGGTCTATGAAGATTAAACAGTATTTTAGAAAAACAAACCTTTCTTTTGAAAAATGCAACTATTCCATCAGTATTTTCTTATGACGTTATCACGTTCAAATATCGTCAGTAAAAGAGTTTGACTTACCAGTTATTAAAGTGAACTGCGCTGAAAATCATAGATATAATGTACATTTGTATAGTTGATATGTAGAAAATTAAAAAAAAAACGATAGTTGTCGCCGCTCATTTGGTTGCAACTTCATCGCAGCCAGGTGTAAGGATGTAATATTTTCTTATTATGTATTTATCAATTGAAGTGTAAACTGTAAACTAGCAGAAATCTATAAAAAATGGCCGAAAATAAGGTTTGCTACCCTAGATGTTGATAAAGATCATTCAGATTGGACATTGGTAAAGGAGTTAGACGTACATTATTATTTGTGATAAAATATCTACTATAAGTTGAATAAAATAAAATATCTACTATAAGTTGAATAAAATAAAATATCTACTATAAGTTGAATAAAATAAAATATCTACTATAAGGTGTCCTGACCTGATAATAAGGTTTATGGTTCTTAAATATTTTGCAACGTTATCGATTCTAAGTTACTCGTGTATTTGGCAACTTATTCTTCCCATAAATCGTGTGTTATAGTAATCGATAGTTATTTAAAGTTTCGTCACGGAGTATCATGTCAATGTCAACCTTGATAACAATATAATATTCACGACAGTACAGTCGCCGTCAAATTACAATGAGGCTATCATAAAAATAAGTAAATAACACTTATCTTTTTTATCTTAGTGGGAAACTAGGAAGCGAGGAAGTTACGGGTTAATATTTTCTACTATTTGAATGAGCTTTATATATATAAATTTGTGATTCAGAAAAGATTGACTATTGAATCAAAGTTAACAATATCTCTTTTGCGTTTAGTATAATAGCAGGAGAGAGTAGTCTTACATTATTGTAATAATAATGAAATGAATATCTTTTAATTTTTTTTCCACTTCGTAACGTAACGCGTTACGGCGCCACACTGTCTGACTGCCGTTTCTGTTACGCTTACGTTTAAGTTATCAGTGTGCCTAGTGGGAGTTTTCAATATTTTCATACTGTTACTATCACGTTGACGTTTACGAAAATTTATATGGAATTGAAACAGTTGTGCAGTAGTGCCACCAGATGGCGCTGTTTCAATTCCTTAGAAATTCGCGTTTACGTTACGTGACAGTAACAGTATCAAACTGCCACTAGGCCCTCAGATGTAAGTCGAGCGTTTTGAGACGCACACGTGTTTTTTTATTTGTTTAGGTTACATTTTGGTAATTAACTATGCACAACCTGCTTTTTGTCCTATTTCTGCTTTAGTTCTTCAGTATACTAATTTGATGCTACTTATGTATCAACTATCATTACTCTTTTGATACATTAAACTTTTGATGTCGACTGTACAAATAGCAAAATTACTAAAAATCGATAGATTTTGATACACGAAAACAGAACAAGGCCAAGCCGCTCAAATAACTTGCCTAATTAATTAGCTGTAGAGTTATTTCCACGAAACACTCATATATCCGAGACTAAGTTTAAATCTAGATCATTATGCAGTAGAAAAAATACACATATACATATATTACTAGCTATGCCCCGCGGCACTACCCCTATGATACTTCTACACTACCACTACCCTGCCTCTACAATACTTCTAGCCTACCCCTAGTAGGTACATGTTATGTTTTTTGTGGGCCCTTCAGTGGAACTGGAAAACAAATGGTATAAAATGAAAAACAACAAATTTTAATATTGACAGATTATAAGTCACAAGTGTATTCGTAATAACTATCTTTCGTTTTCGTTAACGTTATCTAATGTTTTTAGCGCAAACTTGGTAACATTGTGACGTCAGCCACGTTCCGTGCATCGGCCTTGAATCTGGATAGTCTAGAAAAATCATTAAATCTTCCGCATTCTTAGGATATCCACCTGCTTGGAATACCTAACGTAATTTGCTAAAGCTGTTTTTGTTTTGAATTTATTTTGGAAGGCTGTGGTTTTTTTTTTTATTCTTTACAAGTTAGCCCTTGACTACAATCTCACCTGATGCTAAGTGATGATGCAGTCTAAGATGGAAGCGGGCTAACTTGTTAGGAGGAGGTTGAAAATCCTCACCCCTTTCGGTTTCTACACGGCATCGTACCGGAACGCTAAACGGCTTGGCGGTACGTCTTTGCCGGTAGGGTGGTAACTAGCCAGACCTGGACAAATTAAGAAAATCTTAAACTGCCCAGCCGGGGATCGAACCCAGGACCTCCGTCTTGTAAGTCCACCGCGCATACCACTGCGCCACGGAGGCCGTCAAGGTTGTGAACGTATAAGTTCATTTGTCCGTTCCTTAATACCTAATTCCCGAAGCACACTATAGTCCTGCGGACTAACTCACTATCTTTTACGTATGTAAGTTGACAAATACAAAATTGAGATTCTGTGTTACAAATGTCATCCGGTTCCTACTGACAACCTGTCGTGAATATCATACAGTAGGTGATGACATTTCTCAGTTGATTTCACTGCTGGGTACGAGTTTCCTTTTAGAAAGAGAGGGGTTAGGCCAATAGTCCACCACGCTGGCCCAATGCGGATTGTTAATAATTTCAGAAAATTAGGTATGAAACGACATCTTCGTTTTCAATTTGTTTGTTGACAAACATTTCACATCAAGTTTGACTTTAGTATAGATGATAATGGTTTGTTGTTGTTTGCCTTGATAACGTAAGAAAAGTCGGATGCATAATATTTACTTATTATGTTACAAACTTGAAAAATAACGAGACAAGTGCGAATCACCGGACTCGCTGAACGAGGGTTCCGTACAGAAAATAATTCAAATCGTAATAAGGAGCTAATAATTTAGTTAGTGCGATCAAGTGAAGAGAAATATACAAAATATAGTCAAAGGCGGTGGAGTTGTCTCAGTCACATATCTTCAACCAATTCAACCAATGCGGCGCATATGGAAATACCGTTATTTATCTCTTTTATTGCGTTTGGACGAAAATCATGGGGCTGGGACAACTTCTTATTTACTCCTTACTTAGTCCTTACTTACTCCATGCTTAGTCCTTACTTACTCCATACTTAGTCCTTACTTAGTCCTTACTTAGTCCTTACTTAGTTCTTACTCAGTCCTTACTTACTCCTTACTTAGTCCTTACTTAGTACTGACTTACTCCTTACTTGGTTGCATATTAGCACCAATGGCGTTCGACTGTTAATTCCTACAATACTTTTGCATTTAATAGTAATAGCTTCTGAGTACACGATGGCACAGGGTACTTTCACTTTCATAAATTGACTTTCACTTGATACAAAAAAAAAAACATAAAACTCTTTGGAAACACGTTCTTTTCTCTGTGGTCGACTGTACTTGTTATCGTTGCTCGCAAATCTTACGTCAGTGTTAATTAATAACAAAATGGTTTTGTTGTTAATATTTTCTTGGTTGTTTTTTGGTCACTTCACTGGCGCAAGTTGAGCAGGTAGACAATGTATTGTAATTGTAATTTAAAATATATTTTCTTACTTGGAATCGAATTCGTTGATTTCCTAAATTAATCACATATGAATGTTATTTAAACGGGTACATACCACGATAAAACGAGATTTTTAATGTCGATATTTCGACCCAGTTGCATAGATCGTGGTCACGACGGAACTGAAGTTGCGAGATGAGAAATGAAGTCAGCTGTTAGGGGCAGAATTGTTAGGGGCAGCCGGTCGTAGAATTGTGCAAACCAAGAGGGCGCCGCGATACGCATAATAACAAAAGCGATATCGTGAGTGTGGTTTGCCTAAACAGCCAAAAACGCGAGGTTGTTGAAAAAAGAAAAAGAACGAGAAAGAGGGTAGATCGATTCTTCCTAATAAATAATAAGTTTAAAATCATTAATCACATATGTTTAACAAGGTCACTATAGTGCCACTTACTTGCGACGTACATGATGTTTTCAGATTTATCAACCCCTTTTTTATTCTAGGGAATAGAGATAGATAGAGAGATAGACGACTATACCACAGTCCTACTCAATGAGTACTGTTTACCAACAAACAAATTAAATATGAAGGTAGAAAGCGCATGTCATAAGTTATTTATTTTTAAATTGTATCATCATCATCATCATCATCATCATCATCATCATCATCATCATCATCATCATCATCATCATATCAGCCGATGGACGTCCACTGCAGGACATAGGCCTTTTGTAGGGACTTCCAAACATCACGATACTGAGCCACCTGCATCCAGCGAATCTCTGCGACTCGCTTGATGTCGTCAGTCCACCTGGTGGGGGGTCGGCCAACACTGCGCTTACTAGTGCGGGGTCGCCATTCCAGCACTTTGGGACCCCAACGTTCATCGGCTCTTCGAACTATGTGCCCCGCCCATTGCCACTTCAGCTTCGCAGCTTAAATTGTATATTGTTTGTTTAAAAAATGTTATTCAAAATACATTAACATTGTATAATTGTTCTAAGCTTAATAATTGAAGTTATTTTCATTAATTTAAGAACAAGTTAATTATAATTATTATTAGGTGTGAAATGACTAAAGCTTGGCAATTTCGTTCAAAACACTCCCGATGATCCGCGCGGGCCGGGGAGCATATAGTGATGAATGAGAAACCCACGATTAATGCACTTCACTTCCCCGCACGTACCATTTGACACCTGCGAAGTTTTTCCCCCTGGCGCCCGCATGTCATGGGAGTGTCATGTGTGTGTGATTTATGCGCTTCGATCGAAACTGCTGAATCTGTGTGTCATACGAAGAAAAATATGGTAGAACAACGTTTACTGGGCTAGCTAGTTATGTTATAAAAACAATATCAATTCTAAACAAAAATATTCAACACATAAAAACAATGTCAGATACTATACCCAAATAGATATTTAATTACAGTCTTATTAAATAACCGCATATTTAGGGCTATTATAAATGACTAAATAGGGTTTTTGTAGGCACCTATTGTAAGGAAAATAGAACAATTTACCGCATACTACGTCCCGGTCACAAATTAGTTGTTACGAAAACAAAGGTTTTGTAACACTAGTCATAGTTTGCAGCTTCGTTCGCGAGATATTCTATGAAATACGGAATACCTACTGAGTTATTCTTGATTCTAAAGTCAGCCATTGACGGTCAATTATTCTCACGTTTCTGCAACGCAAACGGGAGCGAAGACGTTTCATAAGTCGAGCCGTCATGAACGCAGTGACCAATACACGATCAGTTATAGTCGTGGGTGCTGCAGAAACGTGAGAATAATTGATCGTCAATGGCGTGCATAAGAAATTTTCAGTAAAAATTCTCATTCCGGAGTTAATGTTGGTCGTGTTTACTACCCTGTGCCTCTGACAGCACTATAATAGTAGGCGTCCACAGATCCGCATCGCTCGTATCGGATCGGATATTTAGTATTATTTGTATGTCTTCCTACGTCCTTACGTCCTACTGATCCACAGCATACGAATCGCATCGAACGGAATTTATCTACCGTTTGATGCGATGCGATACGGCGTCGGTCCCGCTCAATCTGATAGTTTCCAGTTAGATAATTTAACATTAATTTCCTCCATAAAGAGGGAGACCTGGCCCTCTAGTGAGCAGCTAAAATCTCATGATTATTAGGGTATCATGAGAAATCATCCGAGAGATCAGAGAATCCCCGAATCCCCGTTAATCATACACTAAGCCTAGTCGCAACCCTTCGCTAATCACAAAACTTTGATTTTTAACGATTTTTTTTCCAAAAAACATACAGACACTTCAATAATAATTATTGTTATTTATGTTTTGTATGGTGGGAAGAAACTGTACGTTACACAGAATCATGACATAACACATGCGATTATAATTTCGCCCTAATTCAGTTGACTCACGCAGCATTACGTTTCAACGTACTGTATTATTATTAAATTGTGGTAAGCACCTTGAACTGCGTCGTTAGTCCAGTAGTTAGACGATGTGATTTCGGATCATGAGATCGTGGGTTCGTATCCTATGAAATGTTACATGGAAATACGTATAGACTATGATTCGTATTAGAAATGACCTTTACCCATCTGTTTATTGGATGCTTTAATATCAAACTAGCAGACGCCGCGTTTCACTCCCGGTTTCTGTTCCCGTAGGAATACGGGGATAAAATATAGCCTATAGCACTCGGAGATAGTGTAGCTTCATTACAGTGAAATAATTTTTCAAATCATTTCAGTACTGGTATCACCAGCCAGACCTGGACAAATTAAGAAAACCTCAATCAGCCCAGCCGGAGATCGAACCCAGGTCCTCCGTCTTGTAAATCCACCGCGCATACCACTGCGCCACGGAGACCGTCAAAACGGCTAGCATAATGCGGAATTAGAATATCTAATATAGGACAGGCAATGGGACGCTTTATGTCCATGTTGATGCCACGAAAGACATCGTGTTAGCGAATAACCTGAACTTCATTTACGTAAATATTTACATCAGAATAACAGTTGCTTTACAGATAAGTGTCAGGAATGAGGAGTGCTTTAGTAATATTTAGGTGAAGTGGATCATTAAAATAAAAAAGCAGTTTTCAATTAATTACGTAGGAAGAGGAAAGGCCTTGCAACACGCTTGCAATGGTACCGGTTCACTTGATCAGGTGTTACTATCCGGAAAGCGCCTGGAGATAGGACTTTGTTAACCTTGTTCATTTATCCCTTCTTAGTGAACTATCATATTTTTTAGGGTTCCGTAGTCCACAAGGAACGATTATAGTTTCGTCATGTCTGATGTCTGTCGGTCCGTCCGCCTGTCAATCTGTCCGTCCTTCGGAACTAGAAAGCTGAAATTTGGCACGGGTATATTAGTTACGTCTATAAAGTGATAAAAAAATTTGGGGTTCCTGTACTGATTTTTTATAGTCTCAATCCCATGTGTGGTCTGGGGGGACTCCAAAGTCTATATGGTCTTTGTGCCCCCCCCCCCCCCCCCCCTCAATTGCCAACTTTAACCTTTAACTTGTGACTTTTTTAGCTATGTCGGTGACTTTGATTATTCTGCTGATCTCTTAATATATTTTATTTTTAAAATATATTTTTTTTAATAATCTTTACAAGTTAGCCCTTGACTACAAACTCACCTGATGGTAAGTGATGATGCAATCTAAGATAGAAACTTTTTAGGAGGAGTTTGAAAATACACACCCGTTTCGGTTTCTACGCGGCTTCGTACTGGAACGCTAAATCGCTTGGCGATACGTCTTTATCGGTAGGATGGTAACTAGCCACGGCCGAAGCAGCTTACCAGCCAATAGTTATTTAAGGTAGACGGCAAAAGTTAAAATTTTAATACATACAAAGCGAACTAACACATAGGATACTCATTATGTCTACTATATATACAGTAATTGTATCCCGTATACATTTTAGTTCCATTGAGAAATAAAGCTTCGCTAAAAACCGAATGGCACACGGATAAAGTCGCGAGCGTCCAGCGGCTTTAAATAACAACAAAGAACTCTATTATTGACGCAACTTTATCTACAGTTGCCATGTTTGTTATACATCGTAAAGTAATACTCGGAAAAATATAAGCCCCAGTAACGTCAACAAAGTTGTATTTTAAACGCTCGACGTATGTTGACTCATACATACCGAAATTCTGCGTCAGTGGTCTTAGTACGAGTTTGTCCACCTCGTAACAGTCGATTGTTATTCTGTTTGCTCGATAATCATTATTTTTAATTATTACTATTCATTTTTATTATTTAATAATAATATTAATAACTTTATTACACCAAAAGAATAACAAAATTTTACAAAACAAATTTAGTGTAAAAAAACAAACAATAAGTGTGGTGTGACGACGGCCTTATTTCTAAAGTGATATCTTCCAGGCAACCTATTTAATAGGCTCCTAATTGACTTATCTAATCGTAGGATGTAGTTGGCCTGAAAAAAATATAAATAAATACATTTTTCATTGTATGACAGAATAACAAAATGGTACCATTGAACTGATGAGACCAAATATTGTATAATTTGTAGTTTTGCACTCTCAAACCCATTAATTCGCATTGGAGCAGCGTGGTGAATCTAAGATCCATTACTCTTTCCATAAGGCTTGGTCCTGTAATTGGCCGTTTAAATGAGTGTCATAAACTATGTTTTATCTCCGTATTCTCTCGGGAACGGGATGAAACCGTTATAATCCGAAACATGATAATCTCAATGAGAATGGCTCAACAAAGTTTAATTACCTATTTATAATATGACATGATAGACGTTACGACTTTACATTGTCAAACATAAATGAAAAATCATATCAATTGAACTTCTTTACAAATCAAATACAGACTCTAAAAAGTCTTTGTAAGGGTCAGGCTTAATAAAACACAGATATTTCTTTGTAAAACGGCTTATAGCGGAAACGTATATGCTGACGGTTAGGCGCTTGGCGTAAAAGTCGGGTTTTTCATTTAAAAGGCTGTCAAAGTCACATTATTTATGACACCACAGACGTTCCGTTTTCGGCCCTTTATTGTAAGGCACAGATTACATAATTAAAGGCGTTTGCGCCGGTAACAGTCTTTGTGTATAAAATGCACAACGTACTAAAGTATCAAACAAATATAATAATTGCAGTAAGTAGTTATAGCTTAGTAACTAGTTTTTAGGTAATTTGATGATCCACTCCATTTTCAAAAATAGAACATTGTACTGTGTTTGTCAGGTCAGTGTTTTTCGAACTCGATACTCGTTAACGACTTTGTTCTCGTTAACTTTTGTGAGAGTGCAAACTGCAAAATGTCGTACTAAGATAAGATTGTTTGTTTATCAACATAACGGCTTCGGATTGTGTTAAGGGCCGCTCTGGGATCCGTTGCATTCGTAATAACGATACCTTTGTTTTTGGAAATCGGAATAAAATAACATAAGGTATCAGTGACCAGTGAAAATCTTTCAGAACTTTATGTTTGTTGTTATGACTTTTATGAAATAATCGGTATTTCTTTTAAGGTTTCTAAGAAGTTACGATAGTTAGAGTTGAGAGAGGCTATGCTTGGATATTAATATAGCTTGTGTATTGTTATCTTATAATAGTTGGAGATAGATAAAAGATCTTATAACGTCATCTAGTAGACTTTTGAAACATTAATTCATCGTATATTAATAATATGTTAATAAAACCTCATAATAATACCTTGCTTTTTATTAGAAAAATTTGTAAAAGTATAGATGCATGTCTGTACACAGATCACATTTCGAAATGGTAAAGCCTTATCACCTTTCTTTCTTTTTTTCTATCTTAGTACCTACTATTTAGATACCTTTTCGAGATAACGAGATTAGTTACCACCCTACTGGCAAAGATGTACCGCCAAGTGATTTAGCGTTCCGGTACGATGCCGTGTAAAAACCACCTTCTAGCAAGTTAGCCCGCTTCCATCTTAGAGTGCATCATCACTTACCATCAGGTGAGATTGTAGTCAAGGCCTAACTTGTAAAGAATAAAAAAAACGTATTCGAGAATTGGTCGTTTTAATAATATATGACAAGAAAAACACTGTAATTCTAGAGTCGGGCATGTAATTATATTGTGATACACTGCTGCGTAAATAGTAGAAACCTTATTTAAATATTATGTCTGGTGGAGCCGATGACGCGTTCACCCGTGGACTGTTTGTTTGTTATTGCAATAAGTAACTCGGTTTTGAAAATAACATATATTTGCTTTTCACCTCAGAAGCATTTCAGAATACAGAAACAGAAGTAAAGCATCGATTCTTTATGTGAAGGGAAATTGATTTGACAGAATCACACAATGATAATTTTATACTATAGATTGGTTACGTCCCTACAAAATCACCGCAAAAAGTGATCCGAATAATAGGCTACAACACTGAGCGCACACATGCACTATTAATAGAAATGGGGATAATATATAGCCTATAGCCTTCCTCGATAAATGAGCTATATGAGATAATGAGTTGAGCTATGTCGGTGACTTTAGTTCTTCTGCGAATCTCCTCATTTCTGGTACGATCACGCAGAGATACTCCTAGCATAGCTCGTTCCATCACCCGCTGTGTGACTCTGAGCCTTCTTATGAGGCCCATAGTTAGCGACCAAGTCTCGGAACCATAAGTCATCATTGGCAACACGCACTGTTCGAAGATTTTCGTCTTTAGACACTCAGTGGAGTAGCTAAATTCGTATCACTTTTTGCGTTGATTTTGTAGGCACGAAACACATCTATAGTATAAAATATCATGGAACACAGGTATATCTGGCTAGCATGGGCTGTAGTTCTACAAGACAGGTGATAATCAACGACACAAACGTGACAACACACAGGCGCCAATACTCCGCGTAATATGTTGACCGATAAAAATACATTTTTCCTCGGTTTCTCGCAGGCCGGTCACGTTTCACTGATAAACGTACTTCACAACACTCACATTTGTCTTGTTTATACTCTTTGGGGGTCTAGTTTCATATCCAGCCGGAATTTGTAATTCTTTGACTTGATCAGGCGTGTCGCAAAGCAATGTAGTGTTCCTTATGACTTGGAGAAACAATTGAAGAAAGAAACAAGCACACCACACTAGATTACAAAAAAATAGTAATTCTTTTAACGGCAATTGCATACGTTTTTTAATAAACTACCACATGAAGCCACTGGAATGTCTCTCAAAAAGTTCAAAATGTTTATTAAACGCAAGCTTTTAGGAAAGTCTTATTATACTGTTAATTATATTATATAAATGATAAAAAAGCTTGGTGTTAAACTGTATTATACGACTGTGTGTAAATAAGTTTGTAAAATGGTGGTAAAAAAAAAATAAACCTTGGTTGGAATTTATTCATTCCCCGTTATATGTATAGACTCCGCGCCACGAAAGTGACAACCTGAAATCGACAGCGCCATATATATATATATATATATATACAAATGACAATAAGACCGCCATTACCAAATGTCATTAAGACGTTAGCGCCGAGTACGCTCGGGACTTGTTTCGTGGCGCTGAGTCTAGGAGCACATAGGTATGTCACAGATAAAAATACAATTTATAATACTAGTAGGTATATTGCAAAAATAATTAGGTATAATCAATGCGATGTTCCGTAAGTCCCACAAGGCCTCTACGTATTTATCAAACGTGATTCGCAAGATAAATGTTTTGATTCCACAAATATGGATTGTTTGAATAACTATCTTATTACCGTTTGAATAGGATTGAGTTTCTTTTATCGATTACTGAAACAAATACTATAATAGAGGTATAGAGGCTCCAAGACATTATATAGATTGTTCTGTCTATATACTATTTGTAAAATGGTACATTACCGGTTAATGGTAAAAGTAAACCCTGGCTAAGTTTGTTGTGGGATTTTAACGGACCAAGGCGTGTTTGGAACTTCAATTTTAAGTTTTCGACCAATTCGATTCGAAAGTGTTTATAACCTAAGGCTAAATAAATGACTTTTGACTTTATTAAGTTGCTTTAGCAACATTGTTATGAAGTTAATACAACATGCATATCTGTCAAAAAAATTTTAACGTACAATGATAATTTATACTGACTTTCTCGTAAATGAGATCGTGAACAGCCGCTAGTATATTGCTAAAAAATATATATTTTATTTAATACTTTACAAGTTAACCCTTAACTACAATCTCACCTGATGGTAAGTGATAATGCAATCTAAGATGGAAGCGGGCTAACTTGTTAGGAGGAGGATGAAAATCCACACTCCCTTCGGTTTCTACATGACATCGTACCGAAACGCTAAATAGCTTGGCGATACGTCTTTGTCGGTAGGGTGGTAACTAGCCACGGCCCAAGCCTCCCACCAGCCAAAATTATGAGACGATAAGGCATTCCATGGTTAATCCACGTTTCCACGTCCGTTTATACCTACAGACATTTAGCGTGCCAGACACGTGCCGTGGCAGACAAAATAATATTCTTCTATACAGTGTTTATTAACGTATTTATATCTATCGTAAAGCCGCGCAGACTTTGACAAACACAAGCCGCGTCCGGCCAGTATTAGCGGAAAGAATATTTTGTCTGTGCAGCCTTTGAAGGCCTCTGAAGGTATGCGCGGTGGATTTACAAGACGGAGGTCCTGGGTTCGAACCCCAGTTGGGCCATTGAGGTTTTCTTAACTGGTCCAGTTCTGGCTGTTTGGAGGCTTTAGCCACGGCGTTACTAACCTACCGAAGACGTACCACCAAGCGTTTTGGCGTTCCGATACGATGCCTTGTAGAAACCGAAAGGAGTGTGGATTTTGATCATCCTCCTAACAAGTTAGCCCGCTTCTATCTTAGGCTGCATCATCACTTACCATCAGGTGAGATTGTAACCAAGGGCTTACTTGTAAAGAATAAAAAAAATACACACCTATGCGCTTAAAACAGTCCTTTGGCAGTCAGGTAAAATTAGCACTTTAAGTTAGTAATAAAGTTTATGAATATAGCTATAAAAGATAGATAGTAAACACCTTGTTTGCTTGTTTACCATTGATAAAGCGTCGCTTTTGAAGATATCACAAAATATTCTTTCAATTTAGTTAATTACATAGTTTCTCTTTCACAAATCGCCAACGACGGCGGCCAGCAATTGCTTCGAGTCATAAAAAGTTATTGCTGCAGTTGCAATTAGCCCATGATTGCGCTCTATGAGATATTGCCTTCAGAGTACGCATTGTCTATGCGTACACCTGTTTTTTTTAATCGATTCCGTCTTGTGTTAATGATGGACTAAGTGTGCGTTGAAACCGTCATAGCCCAGTGGATATGACCTCTGCCTCCGACTCTGGAGGGTGTCGGTTCAAATCTGGTCTGCAGGGGCATGCACCTCCAACTTTTCAGTTATGTGCATTTTAAGAAATTAAATATTACCTGTCCCAGACGGTGAAGGAAAACGTCGTGAGGAAACCTGCATACCAGAGAATTTTCTTAATTCTCTGCGTGTGTGAAGTCTGCCAATTCGCATTGAGCCAGTGTGGTAGACTAAGGCTTAACCCCTCTCATTCTGAGAGGAGACTCGAGCTCAGCAGTGAGCCGAATATGGGTTGATAACGAAGTGTGCGTTAGCTACATATACCTTATTTTATGAAAGCTGTAAGCTTTTTTGACGACCGATTGGTGCAGTGGGTAATGAACATCTAAGCCTTAGATGGATCCTTATAGGCAGGCCTTAGACTCTAAGGTCTGGGTCTATAAGCATCAAAGGCCGTGGGTTCGATTCCCACTACTAGAAAATATTTGTGTTATGAACATGTATGTTTTTCGTTTACGATGGCACGGTGAATCTTTCACGACGGTGCGTGTGATTAATGATCTTCGAGATGGGGTTTTATTAACACAACAATATTTCAAACTGCAAGCTAATTTGAGAATTTTTATAAAGAAAGCCTCCATCACACATTAAAGAATAATAGGCAGATAGAGCGCACGGACCACGAAAGTGTCGTAGCCGTTCCAAATACAATATTCACAATCTAATTCATTCTCGAGTCAGGACGACACAAAGCGTCGCATCAGTAATTTTAAATATTATTAAAAAAAGAATGGTGTCTTATGTTTTTAAATATTTAAAAAATCTGTTCTCAAAAAATAAAGAAATAAGATAGCGTATTTTTTATTCTTTTATTTTAATACTAATTTGTTATTATTATATTAATTTACGTAGGTAATTTTTATTAGTGTTAAATTTTAAAATACAAATTATAAAAAAAAGTTTGTATTTATGCGGATGTCAAGGGGAGCGTGACGTTTGTTTTTTTTTTTATAGTTTACTCGGGCTTCACCACGCTAATTGTAGAGACTGATTCTGAGTCATTCTTTATTCTGTGGGCTCCATAGCTTATATTTATTTTTATTTATGAGAGAGATTCCTAGGGGAACGGAGTCTACGCAGGTAAAATCGCGAGACGACAAGTAGTTTTGCATAAATCTGAGTTAAGGTCTAGCTCCAGTAGCCAATGTATTGGATTGCTGAATATTCATAGCTTACGCGAAAGTTTACAGTTTGCGTCGACGGACGGCTATTGTATTTAAATTGTAAATACCAACCGCCCGCGCTTTACCTAGAACTGGGCTTCCTTGTTGAGATGCTGTTTATGAATATAAATTACCTGATACGTTACAGTATATTATTATATTAATTTACGTAGGTAATTGTTGTTAAAGTAAAGCGAAAAAAATAAATAATTTATTCTTCCTATAATTTAATCTACCAAATGTAATCGGTCCCCATGATCGGAGAAATTTAGCATCCCGGCCTCCCCTACTGTTAGATTCATTATCATCATCATCATGTCAGCCGATGGACGTCCACTGCAGGACATAGGCCTTTTGTAGGGACTTCCAAACATTAAGATACTGAGCCACCTGCATCCAGCGAATCCCTGCGTCTCGCTTGATATCGTCAGTCCACCTGGTGGGGGGTCGGCCAACACTGCGCTTACTAGTGCGGGGTCGCCATCCCAGCACTTTGGGAACCCAACGTCCATCGGCCCTTCGAACTATGTGCCCCGCCCATTGCCACTTCAGCTTCACAACTCGTTGAGACTATTAGATTAATAAAGATAATTTAGAATGAAGCTAATTAGTCTCTTTTGTACTCAGATGGGAGCAGGCGTGAACGGTCCAGGTGGTCGGCGGGCCCTGGAGCTGATCCTAAGTGGGGGGCTCAAGTCTTTAGCGAGGCCTGCCAAGCCGGTCAGGAGGGCCGCTTCGAGAGACTCGGTTCTGTCTCAACCCCAACCTCTACTTGAAGGTAAGCATCTATTTGTCAGCCTATTTAACAGTAGCATTCATAGACGTTGTAGGGGCACCCCCAGGAGATTCACCCGCTGAGTGTCAAATTCTCAAACAAATAGAGATTAAATTCGACAGTCAGCGGCTGAATGATTCCCTGGGGGTGCCCCTACAACGTTTATGAATTACACTGTTAGTTGCCTAAAACAAGGCCAAGCCTTGTTCCTTGTAGGAGAGGGGATTTGGAACTTATCCCCACCATGATGCTTCAATATGAGTCTTGACGGGTGTTGTGACAATCACTATCAGATGTTTTCTTTTTTCTATACAAGTTAGCCCTTGACTACAATCACCTGATGGTAAGATGATGTCTAAGATGGAAGCGGGCTAACTTGTTAGCAACTGGATGAAAATTCACACCCCTTTCGGTTTCTACACGACATCGTACCGGAACGCTAAAGCGCTTGGTACGTCTTTGTCGGTAGGGTGGTAACTAGCCACGGTCGAAGCCTTCCGCCAGCTAAAAATGATAATGAACGGGATCGACGGCTTAACGCTCTCTCCGAGGGACTACCATCTTCCAAACTCCAGGCTGAGAATTCCAAATAATGTCTTGGATTCGCAACTACGACCTCGTGATTCAAAGCCACATCCTTACTAACCACTGGACTAACAAGTAACACTATCACCCTTAATACCACCAACACCAAAGATTTTATACTGTAGACATGTCACTAGCGTCAAAACTGAGGCGGACAATACTGGCTAATTGTCTTAATTTTAAATAAATAAATAAATATACTTAAACAATACACATCACTATCTAGCCCCAAAGTAAGCATACAGTGTAGCTTGTGTTATGGGTGCTAAGATAGTTGATATTATAATATTAATATACAATTATATACTACATAAAAATACTTATATAATGTATAAATACACACAGACACTGGAAAACACCCATGCTCATCACACAAATATTTTCCAGTTGTGGGAATCGAACCCACGGCCGTGGATGCAAGAAGCAGGGTCCCTACCCACTGCGCCACGCGGCCGTCAAAGTGTAATTTCATTTAGACAATCAAACAACGAAAGCTATTTAAACAAATAATACCTAAATATTGACTACAATGTCGAGTTGTGTGCACATTGTGCATGTGCAGTAGCTATATTCATATCATATCACTTTTTGAGGTGATTTTGTAGTAACGCAACATGTCTAATAAAGTGTTTTTCAGATATCATTAGTACGGTGACAATGATATTATGACGTTCTTAATACGTACTATTATCGTGAATCGCGGCAAACTTTCAAAAGTGAAACGAACTGTCACCATACCCATGCTATCTGAAAAACACTTTAGTATAAAATCTTTGACCAACACGCATAGAGACTATGAGTATAGTGAAATACCTTGTGTAAAATATTTTAGAAGTAAATATAAAGGTGCAACGGCGCCAGTCCGTAAATACATAAAAGCTTCAAAACAATAAAATATGACTTCACTCCACTGCTTTCACTTGCACATGGTATAACTTTCCAAAAGTTATTTCTGCGCAATTGTGGTAATCCTCGTGATTTATTCGCTGCTAGCTCCGGCACTGTATGTGCAAACTTTACTGTTATATATTACCTGCTTTTATATTTATTCTAGCAGGTTTTATAAAGAGGTATAGTTTGTGGTATTGTAGAACGCCACGTTATTTGTGAGTGTCATAGCCTATATTTTAGTTTAGTGATTGCCTAAGGATCTGAGACTTGAGGATATCTGCAGAAGAACTAGTCACCTAAATAGTTCACCGAGCGAGTCGCGAAGTTGAAGTGGCAATGGGCAGGGCACATAGTTCGAAGAGCCGATTTGGGTCCTTAGGTGCTGGAATGGCGACCACGCACCTGAAAGCGCAGTGTTGGTCAACCTAAGTAGTAGTAGTGGAGGGGTTGACCAACTAGTAGATGAACCGAGGACATCAAGCGGGTTGCAGGGAGCCGCTAGATGCTGGCGGCCCGAGACCGTGATGTTTGGAAGTCTATATCTATGTCCAGCGGTGGACTTCATCTGATGATGATGATGATGATGATGATGATGATGATGATGATGATGATGATGATGATGATGATGACTTTATACTATAGATCGGTTATGTGCCTACAAAATCACCGCAAAAAGTAATCCGAATAATAGGTTACAAAACTGAGCGCACGCATGCACAATTTTGTTTTTAATTCAATATTTATTTGGGTATTATTTGTTTAAATAGCGTTCGTTGTTGACCACAACTAACTTTGAGATGCGGAAATTTCCTCTTTTGAGCGCCTCATTTTTCATGACCTAGTAACATATCTTACAATATTTAACATCATTGTCTGCAACGACACAATGTGACGCAACGCGCTAATGAAGAATCGTTCTAATGAGTCACAGTCAGTTTTAACCCCTTGGTATTTGTCCCCAGGTCTCAGAAAGTGTTCGACAGTGCTCGCGCTGACAGACCGAGAGAAGGCGCCAGAACCGATCAGGGCCCACAACCGACTGCGCGCACCTTCCGTCTGCTCCCGCTGTTCTTCGTTGTTGTCCCTCGCCGGCGCTGGAGGGTCCAGGTTCGTATCTTCGTTATCTTGGTAGTTGACAGATCCAGTAGCATCATAGCCATGGTCTGGTATTCAGTGGTCGCGCAATCTAAAGCATATGTGCTAAATGTTATTGTGCTGTATAAGTTCATTGTAGTATTTTCGTCAATCTCCTCTTTTTAGAGTGAGTGTTTATGGCTTAGTAGTCACCACTCTATACTACAACCTTTCTTGATGAGTACTGTTAACCAACAAAGAAATTAGAAATGAAGGTAGAAAACGCATGTCATTTCATAACTTATTTATTTCAAATTTTGACGGCCTCCGTGGCGCAGTGGTATGCGCGGTGGATTTACAAAACGGAGGTCCTGGGTTCGAACCCCAGCTGGGCAGATTGAGATTTTCTTAATTGGTCCAGGTCTGGCTGGTGGGAGGCTTCGGCCGTGGCTAGTTACCACCCTACCGGCAAAAACGTACCGTCAAGCGATTAAGCGATCCGGTACGATGCCGTGTAGAAACCGAAAGGGGTGTGGATTTTCATCCTCCTCCTTAACAAGTTAGCCCGCTTCCATCTAAGACTACATCATCACTTACCATCAGGTGAGATTGTAGTCAAGGGCTAACTTGTAAAGAATAAAAAAAAAAAAATATGTATGGTTTGTTTATAAAATATTATATTAAATATGTTAACCATATCTAATTGTTCTAAGCTTATTAATCAAATTTATTTTCATTAATTTAAGAATAAGTTAATTACAATTACTATTAGATGTGAAATGACTAGTGATCATTTGTTGTTAAACAGTACTCATCAAGAAAGGCTGTAGTATAGATTGACAGACATCCTTTGAAATTTTCATGGATAACTTTTACACATGTTTTCTCTGGATGTTTTCTTTAACTGTTTACAACATTTTTTTGACAATTACATAATTTTGAAAAATAGAAATGCACTGCATACCATGATACAGAAAAATATATTAATTCTTGATTTGGGGTTACAAATAGATTTACTATTCCTCAATGACAAGTACAGCTAAACTCTGCGTTATTAGCTCGCAAAATTACCAGTCAAATTAAAGCTTAGGTGTACCTAAACAAAATAAGTCTTTCGAATGATTGTATAGATGTATTCTTATTCACCATCGTTGTTCCATAGACAATAATGAATGTCCACTATTAGATATTTTTCTAAAAGAGTTTCTACGATTCATCATCCATTTTCCCGGAAATCATTACAGCAATAGTAGTAAATTGAGTACAGCTATAGAACCTCGTTTGCGTTTGCCATGCTACGATACCGTTAAGGTATTTTTAATCAAGAATACGTTATATTTTTTATTATTAATTGCTTTTACCTTCACTTCTTTCCCTTCATTATGGAAGCAAGGTTTGTTAACCTTAATTTCATTTCATTTCACAAATTAACAGGTTATATCAATTTTACATTTGTCGACTCCGAAATAATATTTGACAATATAAGCCTTCAATAAAACCTTTTTCAATGTAACGGAAGCTCTATCCAAGTAACTCTATCCTACTTTCTTCAATGTAACGAAAACCCTATCCAAATCTCTCTATCCTATCTAATCTCTGGATGTAATGAACCGTTCTTGTAGATTATTAAGTGACTTCAAAAAAAGGAGGACGTTCTCAATTCGACGCATACGTTTTTTAATGTTTGTTACCGCATAACTTCGTCATTTCCTAACCAATTTTAAAAATTCTTTTTTTTTGTTTTGGAGGCTTTAATTAATACGTTATTGGCTTTGCACCGTCTTCAAAGTGATCAGAAGGTAGCACATACGATGTTATTTTTCGCTGTTTAGTTTGTTTTTGTGATTTAGAAGTCGTTCAAACTTTTTTGTTAAAAAGATTTTATTTTATCAATACAACGCTACGATATTTGTGAGTGCGTGGGAACTACCATTAGTTTTGGTTAGTATAACATCAGTAGCTTGACATCGTAAATCTGTAAATGAATTAAAGTTCGTAGCAAGTATCAAGCTCGTTCTAAATGTCTGTTAGTCGATTTTGCTCGTTATTTCGCATTTCTGGTGACAAGTGTCGACGCAAGGTTAATTGCACTGCGCCACTGTCGTTCGCTTTGCTACGTTTTTGTCGTTTATGGTCACCGCCGTGTCATTATGGGGCGTAAGTGTGACTGGACTGTCACGTGCCGGAAGGATTAGCGCGGCTTGCTTATGTTGTTTGTCGTTGCATTTTATGTAGGTTTGTATACTTATTTCGTTTTATGATAGTTTGGCTTAAGTAAGGTGTCATCATCATTATCAGTCTTATTTTAACATCATCATCGTCATCATTCTCAACCTCAGACCAATTATAGAAGGACCTGTATCGCACTCATAGTCACGAACAAAATTGTCTGTCATTTTCTAAAGAAAACGAGCTTAGATTTGGTATATATCTTATACTAAACTTGAAGTTATTGCCCGTTTTTTAAACAATTGAATTACACAAAAAGGTATTTTTACGGAGATCTTTAACCGACGAACTCGATTACAACTATTTAACATTGATTCTATAGACACAGTTTTTATAACCGCATTAGATCGTTGATCATATACTTTGACAGAAAAATGACGTCTAGCGAGGCAGGTCCTATACAATAATTGGTCTGAGTTCTCAACCCATGTTTGTCTCACTGCTGAGCACGTCCATAATACTCGTAGTCCACCACGCTGGCCCAATGCGGATTGACAGACTTCACACATGTAGAGAATTAAGAAAATTCTCAGGTGCATATTTCCTCACCATCGTGAAACAGCCCGCTATTAACTTGTCTAGATGAACTGGATGTTACTTCTGCCACCAATTCCAGAGGGTGTAGGTTCGTATCCGGTCCGGTCGAATGCACCTCTAACTTTTTAGTTATGTGCATTTTAAGAAATTAAATATCGCGTGTCTCAAACGGTGAAGGAAAAACATCGTGAGGAAACCTGCATATCTGAATTTTCTTGATTCTCACACAAGTGAAGTCTGCCAATCCGCATTGGGCCAGCGTAGTGGATTGGCTTAACCCCTCTCATTCCGAGGTGAGACTCGTGCTTAATAGTGAGCCGTATATGGGTTGATGATGATGACAGGAATAGGTCTCCCTCCTCATAGGAGAGCGGATATTGTGGAGCTTTCGCACACTACGCTGCTCTGACGGCCATTATAGCTTAGCAAGTTCGTTGATGACACTCCCATGATATGCGGGCGACGGGGGAAAGGCCTGCGCGGGTGTGAGGTCGTGCGCGCGGGGCAGAGGGAAGGGCTTCGCTACACCCAGAATAAAAAAAAAAAACTTGCAGAACCAGAAGGTGTACGAGTAAAGACAGGCACATTTGTTTGTAAAACTTATGAGCGTCAGCAAAATAGACTTTATCCTTCCTCCTTTTTCGGAAGGTTGTTAAAATTATTTCTTTTAAATAAGCTGTTATAAAGTAAAAGTTCGTCGACCTACAACGTTAAAGACGTCCAAGTTCAAAGGAGAACGGTCCAAGTTTGTGAAGATCGTTATCTCTCATCTTTGTTAGTTGAAAATTTATTTAAACTAGGGATAAAATAGAAAAAACTATTTTCATCACGTATTGAAGCTTTTTTCCACGCGATTTGTACGCAATAGATTTCAACATCTAAATAAAGTCATGTAGATATTGAAAATTGATTGCGAATTCTCTTCAAATTACGTCAAAATTGGCGACTAGAAAAACAAAAGCGACAGAGTATATGTTTGTATTTTCTCATTTTTTTCAAATTTTGTTTGGATTTGGATAGTGTTTTTGTTATTTACCTTAATGCATATTTGTCAGGCGAGGCTTTAGTAACGGCTCCGTGGCTCAGTGGTATGTGCGGTGGATTTACAAGACGGAGGTCTTGGGTTCGATCCCCGGCTAGGACGATTTAGGTGTTACCACCCTACCGGCTAAGAAGTACCGCCAAGCGATTTAGCGTTCCGGTTCCTAAATTCGATCGCCGGCTGGACCGATTGAGGTTTTCTTGGCTGGTGTTACCACCCTACCGACAAAAACGTACCGCCAAGCGATATAAGCGATATCGTGTAGAAACCGAAAGGGGTGTGGATTTTCATCCTCCTCTTAACAAGTTAGCTGGCTTACATCTTAGATTGCATCATCACTTACCATCAGGTAAGATTGTAGTAAAAGGCTAACTTGTAAAGAAAAAAAAGTAGTGTTATTTTGAATGCACCGGTAGTTTTAGAGTGTAAGTGACGTAGGCTCCTTAGTGGGACCTCAGCGGCGTTATCGGGGGGTTTTGGGCGAGCGTAGAAGCATCGTCTGATGGTCGGAACGACTCTCTAAGGCGACTCGACTCGACTCAACTCGACTCGACTCGACTTGACTCGACTCTCTCGGACCTCGGCTTAGAAGGATTTAGAGCATTTTGCGTATGAGTAATACGAAGCCGATAAATAACCGTTCTTAAAATTAAAAAATCCCGCCTGAAAAGCGAGGTCATTGTAAATTCGCGACTTCATAGCATAATTGGCATTAAGAATGTACCCGGCGTAACAAGCTGTGTTAATTGGTGTAGGTGGACCTGTGTGTTATCGTGTGAACTTCTGTACGTTTGCGATGGTCAATTTAATAATGCAGTGGCCCAGGATAACGCGGCTCCCTCATTTGAAGGAGAGAAGATGAATAAATGATTAGGAGGGCAGTGTCTATGCAAAGTAGCGGACCATTGGGTCCAGCAAGTTTCTTACGTATGTACGAGTAATTGAATTTTAATTGTGCTGGTTTTGGTTTAACAGTTATGATGAGCAAAGTATCGAACCATTGTTAGTTAGTAAATAAAAACCCTTGTTTGTTATTTGCTAACTAACCAATGGACCTGCGATCCAATCAGCTTAGCTGTACATATTGAGTCTTAAAGTTATTCATAGTCAATAGTCAGTATTCATTTATTTCAATTAGGCTTAGTTTACAAGCACTTTCGAAAGGTCAGGTATTAATATTATAAGATAATGGTGATAATAATTAGTCGAAAACTTAAAATTAAATTTACGAGGGTTCAGTCAGGTGTTTGCTTTTTTAGTTTATCACCATTTAACAATAGGTGTATAAGTTGCCAGCCATGTAATACATTTAATTTTTTGACGTTTATATATTTACTAGCAGACGCCGCGCTGTTTCACCCGCGTGGTTTCCGTTCCCGTAGGAACGCGGGGATAATATATAGCCTATATATGGCCTACCTCGATAACTGGGATATCTAACAGTGAAAGAATTTTTCAAATCGGACCAGCAGTTCCTGAGATTAGCGCGTTCAAACAAACAAATTCTTCAGCTTTATAATATTAGTAAAGATTATACTACTCTAATGCTATAATCACTATAATACGACTATAATCATAACTTGCGTTATATACTGTCGTCTCGGGCGGATCCCGGTGAACAAATAATGACAACAATAAAACTTTGATTGCATCACAGAACCGCGACAGCAACTAGACATGCGTATAAACATACGGCTTCTATTATACGCATTAAACGTCACCAGTTACATCACAGTGACGTCATCAAATGTGTCGCAAGGAGCCGTTGGTCACTGGCGTAGGACTGTTGTGTTTGGTAGTTACTAACGGCCAGTTTCTTCATCGTAAGTAACAGTCAAAGTAACGTCATAAAGCAAAAGTGACGGTCTTAATCACGGAAAAATAAAGTCTTCTTTACTACTTACTACTTTTACTGTTACTTTAGCTTTACATGAATAAACTGGCTGTTAGGTATTTGTCCAACAATGGGCGTTCGCTGGCTTATATGATGATGACGATGAGTGTTATGCAAGTAACTTATAGTATACTTTAGGGGTAGAATTTGGAAAAATCTGGAATTATTTTTAATATTTTTCTGGTAGTACACATACCAATTTTTCAAAAGTAATTTGAAAACCGTAGCATTTTCTATACACACCTCTGCTTCATCTCTTGTGATTTAATTTTCGCGACAAAAGTACCTATCCTATTATTCGTATTATGGGCACAAATTGTGTCACGTTTCATTTGAATTCATTCAGTTGTTTTAGCGGACAACAAAAATACAAACAGACAAAAATTAATTTTGTCTTCAGTATTGATTATATGTATAACGGAGAAAGACTAAATTCCACTTCTGATTATTGGAGAACAGACTAAATCAGACGGGCTAAATATCGGGATATCGTGGTATGTCTCGACTAGATTCTACGGTATACGTAAGGGATGGCAAAGTACACAAAGTAACACTATCAATCAATACTGTTGACTTACTTCTACAGGTCTACCCTCTAATTACAATATTGATCAAGTATAGCGCCGACACTGTCAGATGTAAACCAGGATTAACTATCGTATGGCAAGGGGTCAGCCACGAGCAAAGTCACGGACTTGTAATCGCTAGTAGTAGGGTTAAAGACGTCTTTTACAGTTAACAAATACTCCCCTTCTCCGCTTGTGTTCGCTCACAGCTAAGTAACAAATAATGCAATGGCCTCACTATACGGATAACTGACTCACCCAATTCTCTCACTCACTGCTAAAACTCTCTGCTGAACCTAAAGAAGTATAGGTTTAAAGACTTTTAGCGTTTTTTGCCATAAAATGTTCCCATATGTACGGAGTCGGCCTTGATTTCGAAAGTGTTCATTGTGCCATTGTCTGAGTGCAGCAACCTATGTTAATTGCTAACTCGTATGTACGAACTGTAATTAAATCTAGTTTACTTTTCGCCCGTTACTTTGTTTGTAAATCCATTTACTTTTTATCCCTCACTAGCTGACGCTGAGCGGTTTCACCCGCGTGGTTCCCGTTCCCGTAGAAATACGGGAAGAATATATAACCTATTGCCTTCCTCGATAAATGGGCTATCTAACACTGAAAGAATTTTTAAAATCGAACCAGTGGTTCCTGAGATTGGCGCGTTCAAACAAACAAACTCTTCTGCTTTATAATATTAGTATAGATATCTACGAATACGAGTAGGTATAATAGAAAATATTAAATCAACCCTAATTAATATACCTAATAAGAGCCTGTAACAGTCAGAACTTCGTGATTTTATGAAAAGCACGAGTCGGACTCACCCACTGAAGGTCCCGTAGGTGCTCGTATGTAGAATCATTATAGTTCAAAAGTCCAATTAGGTACTTACGCTTTTTTTGCCTAGCTATTCCCGAATTTAAGATCCCCTGTACTTCAAGATTTCATTACAAATGTTTAGTTTTGAGATTTTTACTTGGACTTACTTGACGAGAGTGTCGAAATGCATATTTTCCTGAATAAATGTCCATACATATATTTTTTTCACGTTAACTTAGAGGTTTTATTTTTACAACTTTGGAAACAACGCCATCTAGTGGCACTACTGCACAACTGTTTCAATTCCTTATAAATTCGCGTTTACGTTTACGCAATCGTCACAGTATGAAAACATAGAAAACTCCCACTAGGCACTCTTGTGAGATTGTAAAGTCAAGGGTAAAATTGTAAAGAATAAAAAAGGGGTTGATAAAAATTAGCGCTATTGTACAATGAGGAAGTTCTGACACAGTTATTTTATACAATTATAATTTTAGACAATTATAAATTATGGTATTCACGAACTGTTTTTGTGTGGTAACTAGAATGACTTATTTATTTATTTCATACATTTTAATTGTTGTAATATTTGTTATGCAAATTTTCTAGACTAATTGGAATTATTTACAGTGGGAATTTTAATTTCGAAACAAAGACTACGCACACGTTTAAAATTTTAACAATCCCATAACTTATTATATGTTGCTTGTTGTTTGTACAGTAGCCTTGTTGGGTTTGATTTAGTTGTGAATTACATAATAAAGTAAAAAATCTAGTAAGTCCCTGCGACGCTCGAATAAATTCACATTTAGGCTTCCCTACCACTAAAATACTATAACAGAAACATAGCAAATGCATTTTGTGAAATGTTTTAAGTGTTATTAAATTTTCTTTTTATTTTAATTTTTTTTTCTTTAATTATTAACAACCTATATTCGTGGCTCGTGTTGAGCACGAGTCTCCTCTCAGAATGAGAGGGGATACGCGGATTGGCAGATTTCACACACGTAGATAACTAAGCAAATTCTCAGGTATGCAGGTTACCTCATGTTTTTCTTCCACCGTCTGACACACGTGATATTTAATCTCTTGAAATGCACATAACTGAAATGTTGGAGGTGCATGCTCCTTACCGGATTCGAACCTAAGCCCTCTAAATCAAAGGCAGAGAATATCCACTACGCTATCACGGCATTTCTATTAAACAAACAAATTGTCGGTTAAAATAGACTGATACGCAAATAAATGATCAATTTAATGATAATAATTTAAGACGAGACGAATATCTTAGCAATCCATGGATTCACCTTGCGGGTGCCGGGTCCGTCGCGCAGCAGAGAGTGATTCGCCGAGCAAAGTCCGGGACATATGACCAATGGGTGTAGGGTTAAGGAATTCTATTCTATTGTAGGGTTAAATATATTTTAGGAAATGTAGTCTGACATGGATATGACGTCCACATTTCTTGTTGTGTAATTCTTTGGATTTGGGATCGGCGAGGAGAGTGACTCGAGTGGAAAAGGGGAGTGTGAGTTAACTGTCAAAGACGTATTTAACCCTACACACAACGTTCACAAGTGCGTGACTCCACTTTGCCATTCTAGGGTCATATCGTGGTTACAGTTGGATTTGTTAATTAAGTTGTCCTAACAAATGTTGTAAATCATAACCTTTGTTCGACATTGGTTTTCTTATTTTTTAAATCCACTTCTGAGTCTGCTAAAAGTATTAATAATGTAATGATGATCATTTTAATGTAATAAATTGTCCACAGGTACTCCCTGGACGGCGCCGGGGGTGGATTCGTCCCCACCGCGCCGATAAACTGCAAGCTGTGCCTGGAAGATGCCACCCCTGACAAGACCACCGTCATATCCGGTTGCGGCTGTTCCTTTTGCACCAGGGTATGTTCATATTATTGTTACATACAATCTCTGCAATTTGTAAAGTTACAGTTATGACATCGTTAGTTTTCATGGCAACTTCGTTGTTAGTGACATTTTAATTTTCGCGTCCTATAAACGTGAAGTTGAAATTCGAATAAAACTTTTAATAGGCGAAAAGTTCTTCGACGAGTGTAAAATAGCGGAATCGCACCCCTGATCAGTGGCGTGTACAAGGTCTTTAACAAGGGTAAGCAATAAGTCACTATACGTTAAGCATATACAATACAATAGCTCACTGTAGAGCTTGACCTCTCTCTTGTTAGATAGAATGGCGTAAGTCTATACGTTATCATCATGTCGGGTTCCTTCCTCAAATTGAAGTGTGACGGATCAACCTTCAATTTGCCTTCAAGGTTGTACCATCGAACGTCAATTTGGAAAAGGCACCCATAAAAGAGATTTTTTTTGAAATCCGTAACGTAGGTATATAAGATGCGCTTCAAGATTACGATTACATTACGTGGATGAAATTGGGGGTAACCACTAGTCTGAACTGAACTAACATGATAAAGAGAGAAAGATTTCATTGTTTGTTTGCATTGAAACTACTAAACTAATTTGAAAAATTCTTTCACCAATCGAAAGCTACATTATCAGCGAGTAATATAGGCTCTATTTTATTCTCATATTCACATGAGAATGGGAGCTAAAACGGGTAAAACGGGAGGTTTGCTAGGAAATAAATGAATCTTAAGGCAATGTTTACGTGGCCAAGGTATAGTATCTATCTTATCTAGTCTACAGTTGAGACCGGCCCAGGTCACTGACCCGACGGGAATAGCCATAGAATATTAACCTAGAACTTGAGCGCTAGCGATTCATTGGTCTAGATTTGCAATAACGAATGCGTGGGTGGTATAATAAAAGAAAACTGTTCCGTAGGTCGTTATTTATGTGTGCTCCATTCTTGATTTATTTAACAAAAACGGATCCGCATTATAAATTTTATTGAAATTATGTTCTCCTTTATTTGAAAAACGAAACTTGTGTCAAATCTACATCCAACTTCCTATTCTACTAATATTATAAACGCAAAAGTTTGTATGGATGTATGTTTATTAGTCTTTAACGCCGCTACTGTTGAAGCGATTTGACTGAAATTTGAAATGGAAATAGATTTTACTCTGGGTTAACACATAGGTTACTTTTTATCCCGGAAACGAGATTTTCGAAAACCTGATGATTTTGATGGCATGAATGTTTGTTACTCTTTCACGCCTCGGCTACGATAGTTGATCGATAAATTTTCCGCGCCGGCTTACTTATGAGCAAAGTGCGTATGATATTTGCATGATCTCGAACCATCCTAATGGAACCAGTTTGGTTTAAGCTGCTTACTGTTTATGCGAAGAGAGAATAACGATTTATTTAAATGAGCGTCATAAGCAAATATTAGACTGGGAGATTTTTGCAAATTGTACGAATCACAGTTGCTTAGAGTGGAGATAAATCATCATTAGGTTACGGGTCTGGCAGACCCATCAAGCAACGCATGTGTTAATTGATCATCTTATGTAGAAAATATAAGACTGAAATATTCTTGCAATTACGTACTACTAGTGCCACGTATAGTGGAGATAAATCATCATTAAGTTACGGGTCTGTCAGTCCCACCGTTAGGTTAGGTTAGGTTAGGCACGACACCGGGTTAAATGAGCATCATAACAAGCAAATATTAGACTGGAAGTTTTTTTTTGCGACTGGAAATACGATCAAGTGGTCAGTAAAGTAGTAGATGAATCATCATTATCGGCCTGTTTTAACGGCCCATAGGCTATAGGGCATGCGTTCCTCCTTATAGGAGAATGGATATGGAGGTTGGACCACCACGCTGCTTTGATGCGGATTTCCTCAAGCTGAGGGTGAAATATGTTTGACTTTTTAACGATCACTGTCAGTTGTTAATGATATAATCGGGAGCGACGGCTAAAGGCAGAATTATATTTGTCTGACGTGTCGTGACGCATCAGAACAGAATCGGTATCATACATTTTTGTATGCGACACATCAGAGGTCATCACGATATGTCACATCACATAATGCCAGCTCCACATTAGTGCCGTGAAGCTCCGTGGACAGGTGCGAACGTGAATACGTGGACGGTTTTCGCTGGATTCACGTACGGTCACGCCTATTCCTCGATCAAAATCGGTATTTTGTCAAAGGGTTCGCGCCTCCTTCGCGCGACGTTTACGTATACACATCCACATTCACGGCCCATATAAATAGTAGTATAGTGACTAAGCAAACAAAGTTATTGCTACAGCAGATTCTACGTCCATTTCGCGGCGGGTTTCAAACGATTGCGAGCATTCCGTGAATGTGGAGAGCATGGACTCGTACCCGTGAATTCACGGCACTAATGTGGAGCCGGCATAAGTGTAAACGATACCATACAAAATGTATGATACCGATTCTGTTCTGATGCGTCTCGACACGACTCGACAGACAAATATAATTCCGCCTTTAACGTGATCTCTGAAGCTCGAGGGTGTGACATAAAATTGAGAATTTGCACTGAAAACTTGGACAAAGGATTTGCTCAGTATTTCAAATTTCAACCCATGACTTCATAATCCGTTGCCGCATCAAATAACCACTGCGCCTACAAAAAGTTAGAGTAAACGAAAATGTATGTAAAGTTTTATAATTGAAAGTGGAAATAACAGACAAACCTTTGTTTATAAAGGCTGGACCGATAGTACCGAGTGCCGTCGCTTTCAGAGCATCGCACGGAAACTGGGTCAGATGTACCCGCGCCCTGTATAAACGAAAGGGTTAATTTTAATTAAACTTGTTTGAAAAAGTTCCACTGTATAACTTTCTAATGAGGTGAAATGTTCAATTTTAGTTGTAGGATGAATTAACTAACTTTATGAGTTTTTAAATATCACTTGTCTCGAACGGTGAAGGAAGAACATCCTGAGGAAAACTGCATACCTGAGATTTTTTTGATTCTCTGCGTGTGTGAAGTTTGCCAATCGGTATTGGGCCAGCGTAGTGCCTAACCCCTCTCATTCTGAGAGGAGACTCGTGCTCAACAGTAAGCCGAATATGGGTTGTTAATGATGATGATGATGAGTTTTTAAACCAAAAATCTACTGTTGTATCTAGTTGTTGTTTGATGGCTTCGTGGCGCATTGGGTAGTAGACCCTGCTTTCTTCATCTATGGCCGTGGGTTCGTTTCCCAAAATTGGAAAATATTTGTGTGAAGAGTGTGTCTGGGTGGATTTATATAGGTACTAGCTTTTGCTTGCGGCTCCGCCCGCGCTAAATTCGGTGTAACAAAGAGTCTGTGTACCGATTTTTAGCTTCCTATCTTGAAAACTTCGTATATAAAATTTCACCCCCTCTTTTAAGGGGCGTATTTTCAAAAAAAAAATCACGTGAATTCGTCACTCCGTTTTAGCGTGCAAAACGGACAAAAAACAGACACACATACTTTCACACTTATAATATTAGTATGGATTACATTGTAAGTGATTTGATGTTTCATAATTATTATGCACATATTCATTAGCTATCTTAGTGCCCATAACATAGGCAACGAAGCTAAGCTTATAGAAAAGTCGTATTATAGTGTCAATGATTACTTAAACGACGAAATTGCTTGGAAATGAAATGTATTACATGACAGGCTACTTATATACCTATTGTTAAATGGTGATAAACTATAAAAAGATAAACCTGGCTGAGTTTGTTATGGGCTCTTCCCAGACCAAGGCGCGTTTGGAACCCTCGTAACTTTAATTTTAAGTTTTCGAATAATTATTATCACCATTATCTTAAGTTTAATATTATTACCTGACGTTTCGAAAGAGCTTGTAAACTAAGCCTATTTGAAATAAATGAATTTTGACTTTGACTTTGAACGCTTACTTTAGAGCTAGATAGAGATGTGTGTAGTATTCAAATACTCGTACATTAATTAGTTTATTTTATTGAGATAAAAGCAGTATCGCTGCAGTTTGGTTTGAAGGGTTATGTTCTCAGGTACAAGACAGCCCATATAGAGCCAGTTTCTTAATTTCATACCCTGTGTGTTAAGAGCACGCAGCGCGTCGGTACGAAAATTCGAAGCGCAAACGAGACGCCGAATTATGACTTTCACGTGAGTGAAAAGCACGGAGCGATTGACGCGCGACGCAAATTTTATGACGTGAGCGCCAAAACCATTTTTACCTAATTTCAAGTAAATTAAACAACATAACGAAAAACAAAATGGCCATGTTCAAGATATATACCTAATTTTCTATACAAAACAAAAATTTAAGAAAATAAGTTTGCTTTTCCTGAGATTGAAAGCAAAATGTGAGCAAAACATGTATTTTTCAAAAAATAAACTATCGAGAAAAGTTTTACAAATTGTCTATTTTGTATAGTCATAACGTAGTTTACCCAAATATCAGGGTTCTAACTTTTCCAGAATCTGAGATCCAGAACCATTTGTAACCACCAAATTACATATTGCACACTCTTAACTACAAAATACTTTTAGGCTGTAGTTTTCCACTTGTCTGGTGCTATTATAGTTGTGCAAAAATGCAACTATTGCAACATATCGTTGTTGCAAAGAGCCGTGATGATATGAGTGTTATTATTTGATAACCTTTCGACGTTTGCATTTCCTTCTGCATATAATGTAAGTGATTTATAAACATATCTTAAGGTGCCCACACACAGTCAATAATATTGTCAACTAGCTGGCGCCGCGCGGTTTCATCCGCGTGGTTCCCGTTCCCGTAGGAATATATAGCTATATATAGATAAATGGGCTATCTAACACTGAAAGAATTTTTCAAATCGGTCCAGTAGTTCCTGAGATTAGCGCGTTCAATCAAACAAACAAACAAACAAACTCTTCAGCTTTATAATATTAGTATAGATATGTAGAGTAAGTTTACGCAACAAAAAATTAACTCGTTACTTCCCTAATGTCGTACGACAGTGTAAGTTCTTATTCGCACGAGAGTTAAAAAGCGATACGTTAAAATCCAGGATTAATTAATTGTTAATTGTTAATATTATGATTCAAGGTCTATTTCCAACACCCAAAATTGAAAATGCAACACTGCCCGATAAAAAAGCGTCGTGATTTAGAAACGCTATCGTGTGAACATATACTTGGGAATGCATTTGTTGTATTTGAACGCTTTTTTAACGCCCTTTAAAAAAACTCTCGTGCGAATAATGGCTTAGTGTTTTAAGAAACTTGCGTAGTTGGTGATGTTACACCGTGCCTCGGAGGGCACGTTGGGCATCATTCACACGAGAGTTAAAAAAGCGTTACATTAAAAACGCAGGGTTGGCGCTTTTATGGCGTTATTAATTTTATTCATGGTATATTTCTAACGCCCAAAAAAGAAAATGCAACACTGCTCGACAAAAAAGTGTCGTATTTTAAAAATGCTGTCGTGTGAACATATTATATTTGGGAATGCATTTGTTGCCGCATTGCATCAAATATTATCGTCGAAATCCCAAAAACATCTAAGCGTACTCAGAATAAAATAAAAACGTAATGAACTATTCCTAGAAATAATACTAAAATAAAATGTATGCTAGCTAGGCTGCACATCTGGAATGGAGTTTCTAAAAACAAATATGGAAAGAATGATTTTCAACTCGGAAACTAAAAATAGGTCACAAGCGAAATGTAATAGCAGAGAGTGGGTGCTTGGGCGAATGTAAACACGCTCGCGTCTTGTATCTCTTTGAACTGCCATAACTTTGACTATTGCTGATATTTAGACAGTTCTCAGTGACGTAAGGCCTATATATTCAACGACTAGTCAGCAAGATTTATTTTCTTCATTGGAAAGCTAGCCCAATAATCATCATCATCATCATTATCAGCCTATAGACGTCCACTGCTGGACATAGGCCTCTTGCATGGACTTCTAAGCACAACGGTCTCGAGTCGCCAGCATCCAGTGGCTCCCTGCAAACCCGCTTGATGTCCTCGGTTTTCACCCAGTTGGGGGCGACCACCACTGCGCTTTGCGGTGTGGGGTCACCATTCCAGCACCTTGGGACCCCAACGTCCATCGGCTCTTAGAATTATGTGTCCCGCCCATTGCCACTTCAGCTCCGCGACTCGCTGAGCTATGTCAGTGACTTTGGTTTGTCTGCGGATCTCCTCATTTCAGATTCAATCCCGTAGAGTAACTCCAAGCATAGCTCGCTTCATCGCCAAATATAATAAATGAGCTAGCTATAAATATAGGATTCCTTTTCATTTTCCAACAAATAATTAAGTGTAGTTTTTCGGGTTGTCAAAATCTTTTAATTTACAACTGGACGCTAATAATTTATTACATTCTGTTTATGGTTCCACCCATACTTATGATTGGAAAAAGAAAACCTAACAACATTTCATAGCCCGATAAAGGACTCGAGTCCTTGAGTCCTTTGAAGTCGTAAAGGACCAGCTACTTTACTAGCGAGCTGGTTGATCCAATTAAGAATTTATCGTTAGCATCTCCTTTACGTTATCTCACTTAAGTGGGTCCGCAAAATATGTCAATCACCTCCACTCGCTTCTATCATACGTCACCTTATCCTTTCACCTACACCTTTTACACACAAATGTCTTCTGTCACATACTCCAACCATGTTGTCTTTGGCCTTCCTTTCCTCTTTTGTCCTTCCACTTGTAATTTCAACATTCTCCTATGTTGGTAGGCTATATGAATTTCATCCCTCTGCATTACGCATCCAATGAAAGAACAGTTGAGGAGTAATAACTCCTCACTTCAACAACAACCAAACTTCCCCTTAATTATAATTAAGAAAATATAAAATCCTTCATTGATCTAAGCTAAAAATTGAATCCACGACCTTGACTTAAAACCACAACTATTATGTAAACCAATTGCGCCAAAGAGTTTGTCAAATATTGGCTCCCATAAATTCGAATTTCTCAGACAACCGGTACAGACATATCCAGGCCAGATAGGAATTAGGTCATCAGTGTATTGCTCGCTGACCTGGAGCGTGGACACGGATATGTCGAGCACTAAATGGGTCATCATTGGGCCGTGTCACCTGGTTTACTTACCGGAGAGTTTCGTGTACGCTTCACTTAAGAAGCGAAGAAAATATATAAACGTATAGTTTTTGGCGGTTTTGGTCATGTGAATGTTGATTTTATCAAATACTAGCTGACGCCACGCGGTTTTACCCGCGTAGTGCCCGTTCCCGTAGGAATACCGGGATAATATATAGCCTATAGCCTTCCTCGATAAATGATCTATCTAACAAAGAAAGAATTTTTCAAATCGGATCAGTAGTTGCTGAGATTAGCGCGTTCAATCAAACAAACTCTTCAGTTTTATAATATTAGTATAGACTAACTGACGTCGCGCGGTTTCAGCCGCGTGGTTCCTGTTCCCGTAGGAATGCGGGGATAATATGTAGCCTATTGCCTTCCTCGATAAATGGGCTATCTAACAAAGAAAGAATTTTTCAATTCGGACAAGTAGTTCCGCGTTCAATCAAACAAACAAACTCTTCAGCTTTATAATATTAGTATAGATTTTAGTACTTTTGTTCCCGAGGGATTAATTGCCTTTAGATGATGTAGTTTAGTAGTAAAACGCAAATGAACGTTATACATTAGGGACGCGTTGTTATGTTATTTAGATAGATAGTGATACTAAGTGACATATGTCATCGTAACCCGCTAATCAAAAAACCAGGGTTGGCATTAGAATAAGGTCGCCTTCCTAGAAATAAGATGATGATATCAGAGGATATTGTGGAGTCTAATAATACCTCTACAACATGATTTTACCCGCTGAGACTGATAGTTTTTTTTTTTTTGTTAAAAAAGTTTTAGGTTACGTGCGTATATTTTGGCCAGATTTCATGGTCTAAAGTCACTGGTTTTATATTTTTTCACTCACAATTATCACAAGCATAACTCACAACACAAGATAATACACATTTTTAACAAGAAATCCCAAAAAAACATAAATAATTAAATACAATTCATATTTTTGACAATTTTCATTTGACAAAAACAATAATGTCACAAACTAACCTAACAAACGTGTTTTTAGCCACAGATGCATGACAGTAAACCTAGAATAACCACAGATAATGAAATAGTGTTAGATAATTACTTGAAAAATTCAAAATTTGGGCACCCCGACTCCAAGCAGTCTTGTCTGCCCTACCCCTAGAGTGTTTTTGTAAAGCGCGAAGCCAGAAGCTCGCGAAGAAGGTCCTGAATGAAGCAAACCTATGAGGCCTAGTTGAGCGAAAGGGGGAGGTGGCGAGCGAAGCGAGCCGGCGACCTCTGTAGCGAAACTAAGGTCCGAATAGGTGAAGCTGAATGAAGGGGCGACGAAGCGAGTCTTCTGGCGTAGCCACTTAAAAATGCTTTCTGCCATTACTAAAACTTTGGCACAGAAGAAATTTGGCATTATCAGTACAAAAAGATGATATCCATCCATCCATTAATTTTGGCAATAATTTCGAATTTATTAGTAGTATTTGTTAATCTGTGACAAATTTGCTATTCTATGTCAAAAATCTGGAACCCAGAGCCGTAGTCTGTGTCAGTCATAAAAAACTTGGTCTATGGTTGACACAGCTGATAACTGTCATTAATTTTTACAATATTAATTAATCATTTACAATACTATTAAGTTTTTTTTAGTTTTCTTGTAAAAAAAAAGTGAATTATCTTGTTACAAGTGATGCATAAGATGATTGTGAGTGAACCGTGATTATACCAGTGAGGTTTGACCTAAAAATATACGTACTTAACCTAAAAAATTCGTAAATTTAAAAAAATCATAAAAAAAAACTACTACTTTCAGCGGTAAATAAATAACGTAGGGAGGTCCCCCACCTTCCCCACTCCCCCTCCCCTTCCCCAAAACCCCTCGGTCGAGGCGACCTTATTCTAATTATTACCCAAAAACCACACCGGCAGATGATAATTTAATAAAATGTTGTAGCATTGCTAACATACAATTATTTTTCCCTGTCCATGTTACAAATCGATTCTCTTTCTACAATCGCTAAACGCTTCGAATATAACTATAAAATATATGGGAATGACAATTGTTATAATTAGGTCACATGATCAACTTAGATATCAATCAGTTAAGTCAGTCCTTTTCATGTATTTTCACTACTCTTGTTCAAAAACACTGTAATATTACACTATACTCCACAGGGGGGCTAAAAAAGCATTTCAGCCTCTAGGGGGTAAAGTAATTTTGTATTTTAAATTTTTTGTCTGTTATGAGTAGGTACTAGCCTACTATAAAACGAACAAGGTTTAATTCGTAAATAGAATCATCATAGGTGGGTACATATGTAAGGCACTGATTGTTTGATAAAATTTGAAAATGCAGCGTTTTTGTATGTGAAATGCGTATTTTTTTTTTCATTTGATTTTTATTGAGTTGCGAGCTGCGTCTGCAAAAAGTATTATTTTAACATCGAATGATTGAATGACTACTGAATTATTTTATTTGCTCGCAATCGTAGTGAAAAGTAGAGTGTAACACCCATTATAAACTCGGTTTCTATTTAGCGTCCCTCGCCTTACGGCTCGTGCCTTAAAAATACCTCGTATATGACAGGTTTTTTAGCCCCTTGTATAACAATCTACAATTTTAAGTTTTCTAAGCCTTAGTTGTTGTAGAAAGAGACTGTAATGTAATTTGGCTAGAGACCCTGGACTGGAGTGTTATTGTGTTAACTTAGTGTTATTCTATTTATCTCGAAACAAAAGCGAAATTCAACACGTTGCTGAAATTTAATTACATTTAACCGAAAATAGATCCGTTCCGTCTCATTTATGTTGGAATATTCCGTTAGAACAACTCCATTACGTAGGTAAACGTTGTTCAGAGAAATCATTTTGTACGGCTTGCTTCTTATTTCAAACTCGTTCAATCAAAGTTGTACAATCCGTGGATAATTAATTAAAAGTTGTCGGTTCTACCGTTCTATGGCACCGGATTTGTTGTCTTCGTGTGACCTTTAATTAAAATTTATTTTTCTTTTGTTTTGTGCTTTTTGTAGGTAGGTAATAATGTTCTCGAAAAGGTTCAGAGATTTTAAAATATAATGTGAATAAAAACTGGCAAGAAAAAAGAATTTGCACTTTGAATTGTGTCACTATCAGTATTTTTGGGTGAATTGGGTGTAAAGAGTGTCAAGTTGAACGCAAAAATGCATTATATTCATTGAAAGCTAAAGTAACAGTAAAAGTAGTAAGTAGTAAAGAAGACTTTATTTTTCAGTGAATAAGACCGTCACTTTTGATTTATGACGTTACTTTGACTGTTACTTGCGATGAAGAAACTGGCCGTTAATATAAAAATGCGACAGGTTATTCATCACGAAATCTTAAAAACCGCTTGACGTACAAAGATGAAATTTGGCAGGGAGGTAGTTATAAAGATAGTAGAGGTCCACTAAGAACGGATTTTGCGGGAGGGCTGGATTAAGGAGATCTAAGGAGGCGCTGCGGGCGTTCGCTAGTAAAAAATATACAAAAATACCTTTTATAAGTAATTTCTACTTTGATTAATGTAATGCTATTAATTAAAAACTTGTTATATGACGTTTGATTTAAGGATGATACACGTGTATCTTGTAAAAGATGGTTGGCTTAATTGTTTAATTAAAATAACTTGTTTTTTTATTAATTTGTTTCTACCATTTTTAAATTAGGTAACAGTTGTTCGTTATAAAGAAAAAAGAAATAAATCAAAATGATAAATCATGATAACTAGACTTTTGTGTTTTTATAAGAAGAATCGCCAGCCCCTCCTCTTACCATAGATATCTAGGATTCTTCTATGGAGTTAAAATCTCTAGTTCTTTAAGAGGTAGCAATTTATAAGGAGGAGCATAAGGCAAATCCCAAATCCTAAATTTTTTACGAGACATCATGAGAATAAGTTCATCGGTTTAGCAGTGGAAAGTAATGCTAGCCATTGACGATCAAGTATACCCAAGTTTCTGCAGCGCTGCCCGCAGCGAACACGTTTTATAGTAATGGTACTATTAACAGACGCATGGAATTGGCATGAGCCACGCCTACTCCGCGGTCCGCTGCTAGCCATTGACGATCAAGTATACCTACGTTTTTGCAGCGCTGCCCGCAGCGAAGACGTTTCATGTATGTGTCAAGTCGAGCCGTCATGCACGCAGCGACCAACATACGATCAGTTATAGCCGTGGGTGTTGCAGAAACGTGAATGTACTTGATCGTAAATGGCTAGCATTACATACTGGTATAGTCAGACTGACTTATTGTCGTATTTACTATAGTCTGGTAAGTTTATTGATGACATTACCACGATAAGCAAGCGACGGGGGGAAAGACTGCGCGGGTGTGAAATCGTACGTGCGGGGAAGTCAGGTGCATCAGTCGTGGGTTTTTCATTCATCGCTACACGCCCCCCGGCCCGCGCGGACCATCGCGAGTGTTACGAAGGAAGTTGCCAAGCTATATATTAGTATGAATTTATTCGACCCCTCATAACACTGTTAGTTTTCTTTTAATCTATACTAATATTATAAAGCTGAAGAGTTTGTTTGTTTGTTTGTTTGATTGAACGCGCTAATCTCAGGAACTACTGGTCCGATTTGAAAATTTTTTGCAGTGTTAGATAGCCCATTTATCGAGGAAGGCTATATATTATCCCCGTATTCCTACGGAAATGGGAACCACGCGGGTGAAACCGCGCGGCTTTAGCTAGTTACTTTATATGTACATATTTCATCGGGTTTTTTCACCTACAGTGTGTGATAGGACGGGAAAACGGAAAAACAAATCTACAAAAAAAATATCATAAAATTAATAAAACATGAATGTCATTATTATACCGTATCTCATGGACCCGAAGATGTGCTAGCTTTTTAATATTTTATTAGAACACGCTCGTACCTGAGAGGGGACCTTGCAAATTGCGATTTTATCATAATGTGAAATTAATTTATAATGAACTGTTAACCCATGGGCAGTCACTCGAATTACATATCTTTATTTAACCCTACTGGGTAAAATTTACTGGATGCTTTTTGTTATAAATTCACGGTTCTTCTTAGAATAGGTGGGGTTAGAAATAGTATAACTTTAACTTAAAACTTGCTATTTTATTTATAACTGTTTATTATATATATTTATTTACTAACTCGTTATAGAATAGAAGGAATTTGGATATAAATATGTATGATGTTGTACAACGTAGCCAATATAAATGCGAAAATTATTTACAGTTTATAGCATTTTTCAAGCATTGACAGTTTATGGCATTTTTACAACTATTGACTACTATCAAGTAAATTTTCCGTGAGTGGCTACATCATGATGAGACGCTCAACTTTTTTATCTATGAAAATTTTTGATTCTGGTATCTAACAGGGTTACCATTTTTGAACAACTCCCCTCTTCCCAACTTGCTTCAATAACGAAGTCATCAAAAAATGTTACTAACCAGCTGAGCTCAATAGCTCAACGGTAAGAGCGGTCGGACTCATCACCGAAGGGCAGTGGTTTGATCCCCGCCCCGTTGGTCTATTGTCGACTCACTCCTAATACAGTCTTTCCCGACTAGTTGGGGGCAAGGGAATATTGATCATATTCAAAACGATATGGCAAATATTTTTTTCTAAAAAAAAAGAAAAAGAAAAAAGGTGTTTTTTATTACTGTTGCTTAATTAATACAACTTAACTCATTCCTACGCCCAGAACATTTTATTACCTAGTAACCCTGTTAGCTACCAGAATCCAAAGTTTTCGTAGATCAAAAAGTTGAGCGTCCAATCAAGATGAAGCTACTCACGGAAAATTAACTTGATAGTAATCAATTGTAAAAATGCTTCCCGGATCCTGGACTATGTTTCACACCT
Organism: Bicyclus anynana; assembly: GCF_947172395.1. Classification (NCBI taxonomy): domain Eukaryota; kingdom Metazoa; phylum Arthropoda; class Insecta; order Lepidoptera; family Nymphalidae; genus Bicyclus; species Bicyclus anynana. The sequence continues at coordinate 13,918,042 of NC_069097.1, read as the reverse complement.
TTCACTTTCACGCCTAAATAGCTGAACAAATCTATACTAATATTATAAAGCTGAAGAGTTTGTTTGTTTGTTTGATTGATTGAACGCGCTAATCTCAGGAACTACTGGTCCGATTTGAAAATTCTTTCAGTGTTAGATAGCCTATTTATCGAGGAAGGCTATAGGCTATATATTATCCCCGTATTCCTACAGGAACGGGAACCACGCGGGCGAAACCGCGCGGCGTGAGCTAGTTGTGATATAAATTTAGTGCAAAAATAGAAAAAAAGTTAGGTTAAATATGTATGTGGGAAGGATATGTTGTGAAATACTTTAATTTTTTTTAACGCCTTCACGGTCTGGTTGGTTGTGTCAGTGTCAAGTGACGGGTGCTGTGTCCTCTCCAATTACAATTTTATTTAACTTAATAATTTAAAAAAAATACATGACTGTGATAGGGTTGGCATTACTTTACGCTTTTTTTATCTTCGAGCTAGACTAAATGGAGAAGGTATTGAGTTCTATAGTACCTACTAGTTTTTGTCGAATGTCTACGTTTCGAGGTCCTATTTCATCTCAGGGAGGCCTAAATTTTAAATACAAAATATGAGCAATAGTCAATTTGCTCCAAAGCAACCTCAGCACACCTATCATGTGGCAAGACATCTCTCTATTCTTCGCTATTCGTCGCATGGCAAGGAATGCGTGGATATTCTATAAGCGTAAGATAGGTTAGTCTGGTCTGCAGGAGATCAACAATCATTTATTATACGTGGAGACTTTTATGTTCGATCTAAGTTTACCATGGATTCGTGGGTTACCCGCTGAGAATAGAGTTCACCAAGACAAATTACCTATTGTTTGTTTATAAAAGACCACCGCAAAGTGTTTTTATCCATCTATTCAATGTAGAAAATTTTCTTACATACACGATCAAAATACAAATTCTATCTGTAGTAGGTACTTTCATATATTTGAGATTTTTTTTAATTATTTAAAATTAGATAAATGAAAGGGAAATGGCGAATAATTTACTGAGTATTATCACTTATTCAGCTGTTGCATTTAATGTTTCATTTTATTTAGCGCTAATAATAGTTAATTAGATTGCAATGTACCATGCTGTTGATATCGTCATGAGTCATGATCTCCTGGTACTCGTAGTTAGGGCTGCACCTGCTTGTATGAGGTTTTTTTTGTTTTACAACACAAAAGTTTGTCATGAAAAAAGTTATGGTATGTCTAATGCAATTAGTCTGTTTTGTTCTTATATTTGTCACACTAATCAGTATATAAACACCTTCAAAGCAAGACTGTATTAGGCACTTCCTAGGCAAGCTTGTCTCATCTCAGCCCTTATCATTGCTTTCCACCAGGCATGATTGTAATCAAACGCATCCATCCATTTATTTACCCATCTTGCCCCTAAAGTGACCCCATATTCAGATTTCGTCTATTCACAACACATGAATACCAAACACCATGCTACAGCCTTTCTTGATGAGTACTGTTTATCAACAAAGAAATTAGAAATGGAGGTAGAAAACGCATGTCATTTCATATCTTATTTATTTTAAACTATGTATGGTTTGTTTATAAAATGTTACATATTATTTTTTAACCATATCTAACTGTTCTAATCATAATAATTATTAATTTATTTACATTAATTTAAGAACAAGTTAATTATAATTATTATTAGGTGTGAAATGACTAGTGATTTATACCCTCATTTGTAATTTAGTATAGGTACCAAATTTCAATTTTATTCAGACTTTGGGAACTAAAAAATGATTTGTTTAAATTAAATATCGCGTGTGAATACAAAGTAATCCTCTAAGTGTATGTTCGTGATCTAACTTAGACCGCATTACTTGTTTCAATTAGGCGTAATTGTAGTCAAGCGTGAGTCTTACTTCTTTCATAAACAAATATTTAATCAATTGCGGTATGTCGGTCTGCGGTGGCCCTTAGTGAAATACCTTCGGTATGTTGTTTTGACTCGAGCATTGCCCTGTTATGCAACTCGGCGAGATAAGCGACTATTATTATGATTTTTATGATGTATGTTTATTTATTAGCTTTGCTTTCAATTCAAAGCTTTTTATTTCAACATTATTATTATAAGACTATTTTAACCTTAGAGCCTCAATAGCTTAACGGTAAAGCGGTCGGACTCATCACCAAGGGGTGGCGGTTCGATCGGCCTTCGTGGCGCAGTGGATTTACACGGCGTTAGTCCTGGGTTCAATATCCAGCTGGGCCGATTGAGGTAGTACAAAAATGTAGCGTTCCGGTACGATGTCGCGTAGAAACCGGCCGGGGATCAAACCCAGGACCTCCGTTTTGTGAGTCAACTGCGCATATCACTGCGCCACGGAGGCCGTCAAAATGTAATCTAATCTTTAAATGTATTTTGTTTTTGTTCGGACGTTATTAGCCAAGAAGGAAGGTTGCCAAAAAGAATATATTCTATTTAACTTGGCATTGAAGTTAGGCGGTACCTATTCGGCATTGGAGCATTGTTACAAAACACTCGTACCATTTGGTGGCAACTGGCGAGCCTTGGCAATCGCACAAATCGCCACTTCGCCCCAATCAATACCGAGTGAAGGGCTCTTTGGATTGATTCCATTATTGTTAAAGAGTCCACAGTCACGGCATTTTAAATGATTCATATATCAGTATTAGTCCAGTCAGTTTAGCCTGAAAATTGAATTAATTCAAATTTGCTGCTTTTTGGATATGTTGTTTATAACGCTAAAACTAGAAACTGTAAAATGTTGCAGCTTCCTAGGGGATGTGCGGGGGGTGTAAAACGCGAAAAAGGGTTATTATTAATAACTTTGAGAGAAAAAAAGCAACGGTGCTGCAATTTCACATGCTAATAGAAAACTTAAGTGGACGATGTACATGAGAGAGCGAGACAAAAAACGAGGCAATTGTAATTGAATATGTTTGTCCCATTCGCACGACCTGTCAAAACGCAATTTCTGAGCGGCCAGAATTTAGTTTTAAATACCGACAAAGAACGACTTTGTATTCTATACAAACATTAATTAAAAGTTTAATTACATAACTCACTAATGAAGATTGCCGATTACACGTACCTACATACCACAGATAATAATGCAACATTAATATTGACCTTAGTGTATAGCTGCTCATTAACTTGTTGTAGCCGTTAATTAATGTGTATGGGGTTATAATTATTTTTACATGAAGCAACATTGAATATTTCCGTCATAAAAAAATAGATAGTTGCATAGTACAAAGAGTGATTATAGATGCCGTTGCTGTCATAAATATGTTGCTTACTTTATGTTTTAGTATTAGTAAAGTACAGCTTGGCAACTTCGTTCGTAACACTCCCGATGCGGGAGCGGGTCGGGGGGCGTCTAGCGATGAATGTAAAACCCACGACTAACGCACCTCACTTCCCCGCACGCACGATTTTACAGTCGCGCAATCATTCCCCTCGTCCCAAGCATATCATGGGAGTGTCATGAACAAACTTGCCAGAATAGCCTGGACTACTATAAAGTAGTCCAACTACTATTTCTATATATATATTCGTTGGTACATCAAGCGAGTTAGCGTTCAGATTCGATACCTCGTAGGAATCGACAGAGGTATGGCAAGAATAAACCTCTGGTAAGCCCGCTTTCATCTGAGACTGCATCGTCACTTAACATCTGAGGGCCTAGTGGCAGCTTGACGTTTACGTTAACGCGGTGGTAACAGTGAAAATGTTGAAAACTCCCACTAGGCACACAGGTGGGTCAAAGTCAAGGGTTGACTTGTTATAGAATGAAAATAGTCTTGGTTAAAAAAATGTAGATTTATTTTTTTATTAAAGGTCAATGGGCGAACCACGAGAGCGTCAGTTATAGAGTTTCTATGTTCTAGTATTTCACATTTCAACCTAGTGGAAGTAATTTAATAAAATAAAGTACTTATAGTGTGTACTCAATAATTTTGTTCAATTCAGCGAATTCTTAGTGCCTACTAATACCACGTGAACACGTCATTTGGTCTAAAGGGTTAATATTGATCTAATGGATGCATTAACACTTAAGTGTATCATGCTGATTTCCTTACCTACAAAGTTATTAAAGTTACGAGACGATACATTACGATCACCCAACTTATAACACACATTTATCTTATTAATTAACATAGGTTTGAACTAATTTGAGACGTTATAATTTTATAATTCGAATTTGGCGGCTGTTTTGAAAAAATAATGTTATTCCAGGTATATGTAACCTCTATTGAGTTATCCAATTAGCAAATTGTTAATGAGATAATGATAATAATTGGTCAAATTCAGAAGGCATTAAGCAAAACGTCCTACTAATTTTATATGTATAAAATTTGGAATGGAAATAGATTTTACTCTGGATTAACAAATAGACTATTTTTCCCGAAAAAATCCATGGATTCCCGAGATTTATAAAAACCTGATGATTTTGATGGTGTGAATGTTTGTTACTCTTTCACGCCACGGCTACTGAACCGAATCACCTGAAATTTGAAGTAGAGATAGATTATAGTCTGGCTTAACACAGGCTACTTGCTACTACTCCTGGAAATATCCATGGTTCCCGAGGGATTTGTGAAAAACTAAATTCCACGCGGACGAAATCGCAGGCGTCGAATCGATGTTTTTTTAAATAACACGTATATATGAGAAATTTCTTATTCAGGCTAATATCTGCCTTATTATTATGAACGATAGTATTCTCTAATAACATACTTTTTAAAAGTCCTTGTAACGTAACAATATCAAATAATCTAATTAGTATTTGTTATGACTTTGACGTTATCAGAGTAGTTCGTTACGATTGCGTGTGATAGACGGCCTGACGCATTTACATAAGATATTCCATGAACGTGAATTACAAGATAAACTGGAAACGTTACTGACACTTCGAAGGACGCCTAACCTAAGGAATGAACAAATATATCACATACTATTAGTAGATTTAGCCTTCAATAAAAGTACTTAACAATTTATTCGTTTATGCTAGGCAGCAAAAGTATTGTTTGCTGTGAGAGCGTGTATAGATTACGAATAAGCAAAGGATTCTAAGATTGAACAAAGCGAAGGATTCAAAAAAGGAATCCTAAGCGTCGCAAGGTGTTCAAGGCATACAATTGATACAATTTGCAAATCCGAGTAGGTTATTTTGATGGTTTGGACATTTCTAAATGAACAAACAATAAATTGTTTTCAATAATTAGTTTCGAACACGAGAAAGTGCAGTTTTGACAGCATGTCATTTGCTGGAAACTGACATTTCCGGAAATAGCGTGATGAGAAATTTTAATGTATTCAGTTCTTTAATTTAATAAAATCTCGATCACTTTAAAATGCGCTCGTTTTTAATAATAATCACCGTGAATGCGTGAAGGTTAACAATCACTCTGAGGATTTCAATTCTAAAAGGAGCTGACGGTTACTAGGTGAGTTTCGTTGCAAACAATTTTTATCTTCAATCACACCGGAAACCAACTTGTTTGAATGGATTTTTAAAGGCATTAAAAATGAATTTTATTTTAACAAAATGATTATTTTTTTAAGTTGCTTTTGTTTGTTATCATTGTTTCAAGACCTTTAAAGGTCAAGAATCGGTTTAGTATATTTATTTTTAAGCATAAAAATAAAGACTATACTTATTATGTAGACATACTTATTATTTCGATAGTTTCTTAAGTTTGTAGCATTGAATATTAGCAATATTTGGAGCGCTCCAAGTACCAGGAGAGCATAACAAGCAAGCAAGTGGTTTTTGCGACTGGTAAACCAGTGAACTGCACTTGCATAATCGAGCGTGTTGGCGGCTCGTACGTAGAGCATTAAGGCTACGGCTACATTAGGCGACTTTATCAGTAATGGTTTTTTACTTTCATTATTTATGTAATTTTATAAATTTAAGTTTTGGCTAAGTCGAATAGTATTAGCCGTATTATAAATTTATAAAGACGCAATATGACCGCCTTTGCACAAATAGCAAAGATGAACTATATGGTTAATTCTTAACGGATTTTCAAATGAAAAGGAAATGTAAATATTATTTAAATTCTTTTAATTACTACATCATTTAGTTCCAGTTATTGTCTTATGGTTATGACATATTATTAGTGTAAGTTTGTAGACTTGGGGCCTAATGTGGTCCCAGCCTAAGGGTTACGTCAAACGTTTCATTTAGCCTTATATGTAGATCTCGGTACGTGAGTACTGCGTACAAACCGGTAAGCCACACCGTGATTGTACTTCTGCTCGAATATGTGTCCCTGGTACTTACTGAGCCAGCAAGGATCAAAAGGGACTAAAAGGATGACCATTAAAAAAAGTTTTATAATATATATCGTCTTTAATATTTTAGTGATGCCTTTACAATAACACCTTATGTTTTATGTAAATTTTGGTATGCTTTTGCGTCATGTATTAAATTACGTCATGTATACATACAACATGAATTATTTCTCATTGTTACTATAAATAACAGAATTAAAACGTGTATACAAAAGTACATTAAAATACATATAAACATTACTTACGTAAAAGGAAAACGATGATATCTATTGAACAAAAAAAAAGTTTTTTATTAAAATACGCAGGCACATTACAATTATATTTTTTTTATTACTATTTTGGTAAAGAAAACATCTATTTATAAAACTAAATCTACAAGGGTATTAAACCCGCCTACATTCTAAAATTTTATACCATACGTGGTTCCACCACGGATTTATATTTAGCTAGACGCCACGCTAGTTCACACAATCATGTGTATATTTTTCTATTTAAATAACACTCAGCACGCGTAAAGAATCAAAATAATTTAATCACACTGTAAGGTAATATATAAAATAATATTTAAAAAAAAAATAACATAAAAAATATTGAAAATATTTGAAGCCGTAACTTTAGGCGAAGGAGAAGGGTCTATAGTCCATGCCATGTCACGCCCCTGGATTGGATATAAATCTTTGGGAGAAGTCGTGGTTCATACGTATAATTAGGGTTTAAACTGTAAAATGGGGCCTTATTACTAATACTCCGCTGTCAGTCCGTCTGTCACTAGGCTGTATATCATGAATCGGGATAGTTATACAGTTGAATTTTCACATAATGTATATATAACAACAAATACTAAAAAAACAGAATAAAATAAAAATGTATGTATAACACAAACGTATTTTTTTTTGCCATTTTCATAGATAATGCGGAACCTAAAACGCAAATCCCACTTGCACTTGGTCGATTTTTCAAGAATACGTGAAATATAAAATATTATACAACTGCAACTCGTGCGCTTTATTATGGTGTGTGTGATACACGATACACGATAAAAGTACGTATTATCAACGCCATAAGGCAACTGTCACCCGCACCATGCTACATCGCACATAGTATAGTATTTGTAGATAATGAGTAACACGAGATACTGGCGTATATCCTTAAGTAGGTATTTTTTATTGAGCTGAGTTTTATTTATTCATTAAAAACATAAAATTGAAGATTTTGGAAAACCTCCGAAGGGGTTGAAATTATTAATTACACTCTCCATCAAGTCACCAATATTCTCTTTCAGTGCGCTTTCATTTGAGACCCCATTCGAGTATATTTCAACCCCCAGATTTTTTAAACGGCTAAACCGATTTCCGTCAAATATGTCTAAGAACACTCGCACATAAGGTACCTTTGATACAAAAAAAATTGAATTGAAATCGCTTCATCCGTTCAGGAGCTACGGTCCCACAGACAGACAGTCACGTCAAATTTATAACACCACTCTTTTTGTGATAGGGAAAAAAGAGTTTTCAATAACACAACGACAACGACCTCTAAATATAATATATTCGTGGATGTCGTGATCTAAATTTGGTTTTACCACGTAACCCACGATCCACGTTTTAGGGTTGACAAAAAAAAATAACTCAATTTGGTTTTCCTGTTGTTCTAGGTAGTTGTAGTTAGTAACGCTTTTCCTTAACGACTACTGTTCCAATTATCTTGTATTATTGTAATTACATTGTATTGTTGTAGTAGATGTACTTGCCGCGACGTTGCCTGCGCGATTTTTTTTTCTCAAAATTAAAATACGAAGTAAAAATTCTACAAGTATATCCCATGCAATAGATATAACATGAGCTCTCTGTTGGTTGTAAACCTCTCCGTCCACACAATTCGCCAGCAAAAATTTTTTAATTTACAAAAGGTAGATTTGCTTATCTAGAATTATTTCCTAGGGCAATGGGGATGATGACTAGATTTGAATTCGGGTAAATAAGGTCAATGTCAACTAATTTATACATAAAAATCCAAGATTGTCTGGATATTTGCAAAATAAATAAGATTATAAAATTTCAAAATCTATTAAATTTTTTTATCGTAATTAGATGAAAATTCATAGTTTTAGCTTCCTTACATTAAATGTGACATTTTTAATGTGTGAACTATAAACATAAACGCACAAATAACAAAGATATTAGTAATTTTGTTTGAACGCCCATACAAATCTAACGATCATTATGTACCTACGACGTCATTAGTTTGTACCTTTTTGTATGGGGCATTTTTCAGGGATCCGCGGCAGACCCTTTAAATCCCTGTAACTCCGTAAATAATGATCGCAGATACCCTGTTAGTTTTACAAAATTGCTTTACTATTAGCATACTCTTAATTTAAATACAATTTAAAAAACTGTCATCATCCCTATTAAACATTATAATACCCAAAAACCTACCCAACAGTTATACCTCATCGTTAATATAATTTACTTCACAACAAACGAAAGAATTCGACGCATCGTACTAACTAACTTCGATAGGCAAACAAGCTAATAATTCGCGAACCAATAGAAAGTTGGTAATGGAAGTTAAATTATTCGCTTGTTGACTTTTCCCAGTGGCGCCTGTACTCGACATTCAAGTCGGGAAATGCCTACCAGACCAGAAAATTGCTTCGCTGCCGTTTTCTTACTAATGTCACTTGCCGCCTCACATATTCACGAGCAATCACATTAATGTATTACATTTGGAATCAGTGGTGTGTAGTTCATACTATTATGAATGAAAAGAGCCGCGATAGCCCAGTGGATATGACCTGTGCCTACAATTCGAAAGGCGGAGGTTCAAATCCAGTTCGGGGCATGCACCTCAAACTTTTCAGTTATTTGTATAAACTATAAACACAAGTCAAACGGTGAAGGAAAACATCGTAAGGAAACCTGCATACCTGAGAATTGTTTTAATAATTGTTTACGTGTGTGAAGTCTGCCAATCAGAATTGGGCCCAGCGTGGTGGATTATTAGCCTAACCCCTTCTCGTTCTGAAAGGAGACTCGTGCTCAGTGAGCCGAATATGGGTTGTTGATATGAATATGTATGATGATGAATATGTGCCTGAGAATGTTTGTTACTTTACCTACCTCAGTACTCCAGTGCTTATCCTATGAGACTTCGGATCGTGATGTAGGTACTGGGTTAGGGGATAATATAATATGATTCTAACTTCCGAGAAATTCAGTTTAGCATTTCGGTACGATGACGTTATAATAAGTTAGCCCGCTTCCATCTTAGACTGCATCGTCACTTACCATCAGATTTGAGATGAGATTGTAGTAAAGGGCTTGTAAAGATAAAAATAAAATGAAAATTTAGCAGCAAGAGGTATGATGTTGGCGTTACAGCCCGTGCTGCGAAAAGCAAGTTAAAATAAAAAAAATATGGTGAAAAGTTCACAAACACAAACACTTTCACAAACTGTCGCCAAGTGGCAACCCTACTTTCGGCATTGGGTTTTAAAAAACATAATTTTACGGTCGTTTCAGAATGAGACCGTGTTTGATTCCCGAACTGAATGTCAAGTTTTCGAGCAGTGTGCTCGCTATAAAGGAGCGCTCACACCTGATATAATGTTAAGCGTAGACTATAAATGGCGTAGATACCCAGGGGCTAGGCGGTGCAGTGCCCCGGGGCCTTCAAGCTCAGGGGCCCTGAAATCCCTACGATCACGATCATGATCGAACTGAACTTTTGAAAATTCCGAAAAAGAAAAAAAACTGATGATAAAGTTGCTTAGCATTTATATGTATTTGTATATATTTAATATTTTACTTGATAAAACCTAATCAGTTTAGATAGTATTGGGGCCCCATTTTTTCTTTATTAGGGTCCTTGGTTACCTAGCTACGCCACTGACTGTAAGGCATTTACAATCCTTAGCCCCCATTCGCGAGTTTTTTTAACCATTCCATTCTCCTTTATAAATCTATCAGAAGAGAGATCCTCTAAAGTTACGATTAAAGTGTCTTTTCCACTACGTTGACATTGGCGGAATAATTACAAAACAATCGCAGTACAAAGTGCCATAGACAAGAAAGAAGTTTGTCTGCTTCTTTCTTGCCTATAACAGAAGAGGCACTTATGAATTCGAAGTTCAAGTACAGTAATGAGCCTACAACTTACAGTCGATAGCTAAGTTTACGTCAGGTAAAACGTAGCGATTTACGATTACGATTTTTCTTCATTTTCGTCATTGCGCTGGTTACGTAACCGTTTGTTGCGTGTCGTGATTGAGTTCACGTGCAACATGGCAACTAAATTTTTCTATCAAGGCCGGCCTCGTTATGATGTCCTGGTACCTATTTTGAGTTTACAGAACCTTGATGGTAAATGGAATAGCTTCTTAATCGATACTTCTAGAATTAACGCGACGTCGCCGACATGGAACCCTTATAGTACGAGATCCGGCGTAAGAAATATATACCCTCATCTGTTATTGAATTGGGAAAAGAAATAAATGATAGAAAATATTCACATTGGCACATTGCACATAGGTTGCCTAGTTAAGTTGCGGCCGAACTGTATTAAATGATTAATTTGTTTTTAATATTTCAATCTCCTTCCCTCATTACCCAAAAAAGTAAAGGTTGCCTGCTTTCACACTGCAACTGTGGGGTTACCAGATTTATAAACTGTTGAGTAATATTATTTATATACCCTCAATAGTTATTTATTCGTCTAATATGACAAATGAAAGCTAATTTTATGCTTAATTTAACTGTATAGGTTGCCTTCGATTAAGTTTATGGTGTCCTAGATTTTGTATGAAAAATGTGTTTGGCCGCATTTTCATTTAGGCAACCTATTTGCAATGTGTCATCGTAAACATTATCTATCATTTATTTCATAGCACTAATAAAGAACAGATGAGGGTATATATTTCTAATGCCGGATCTTGGACCATAATATAAAAGTGAAATATCCCACCTCGAATAAATAAAAATAAAATATTTTCAGACACGTCGAACAATTATGGTCATATTTCAGTCAATTTGACTAATTACAGGTATTTATTTTTTTAATGAATGTTTGCCATATATTTTATACTATGAATAATATTACCATTGCCCTCCAACTAGTCGGGAAAGACTGTGCTAGGAGTGGGTAAGACAATAGACCAACGGGGATCGAACCACCACCCTTTGGTGATGAGTCCGACCGCTCTTATCGTTGAGTTATTGAGGCTATAAAGATTATTGAGTGTACCTATATATATTGAGTATATACCTAAACTTTCCTCATGAATACTATTTGTATATAACTGTGAAAACCGCATGAAAAATATGTTTTGTGGTTTTCACAGCGAACTGGCAGATTGGCACGATGGAGGACTTCGTTACAATACGTATACGAGAGTGGCTTTGTTTCTGAGGTTTTCTTGACTTATCGTCGAGAATTTTTATGTGTGCACATTTTCATAGTAGGTTTTTGTTTACGTAACTTGATGGTGGTACGTATTTCTTTAAAATACAAATTCTAAATGTTAATCAAAATGACTTAGTATTTTGAACGAGAATTGAACGAGAACGAGATACGAAATCTTTATATATAAAAAGTAATTAATTGCAAGCGAGCTATTTTTATCTAACACCGTTTTCCTTCTAGACTGCGCGGCATAACGACTGCTACGAAGCCAGTTTGGTGTAAACAAGATAAATACATAATAATAATTTAATAATCTGTTGCAGCCTCTCGGCTGTTATTATAAGCGAATTATATTTTAATCGTGATGTGCAATTAAACCTCAATGTTAGTGGTTAGCATGTCTCCTCGGGATTATGAGTTCCTGGTAGTTTTTTATAGTAAAAAGTGATGGATCAAACAGATGGCTCACCTAATGGTAAGTGATTGCCTGTAAACGAAACATCACTTCGTAAAGTATGATTAGGAAAGTTCTACAAAGTGCCGCCCTGTGTCCATCAACTTTTTTTTTATTCTTTACAAGTTAACCCTTGACTACAATCTCAGTTGATGGTAAGATGGAAGCGGGCCAACTTGTTAGGGGGTGTTATGAAAATCCATACCCCTTTCGATTTCTAACCGACATTGTACCGGAACGCTAAATCGCTTGCCGGTACGTCTTTGCCGGAAGGGTGGTAATTAACCACGGCCGAAGCCTACCACCAGCCAGACCTGGACCAATTAAGAAAACCTCAATCGGCCTTGCCGGGGTTTGAGTCCAGTACCTCCGTCTTGTAAATCCACCGTGCATACCACTGCGCCATGGAGGCCGTCAACCTTGCGATCCTTCATATGTATTTGGAAGTCTTTACAATAAGCCAATGTCCAGCTGTGGATGTCCATTGGCTGATAGGTGTAATGATGATGATACCGCGGACTGATATTTAGCTAGACAACGCTTAATAATTCAGTATGATTGAATATATTCATGCTAACTTTTTCCTACGTACGATGACAAATAATGTGAAATAGTGTAGAACCCGACATTTAAAAATAATTAAGGAGCGCAGAAAACCCCCAAAATTAATTGTAAAAATACACAAATGCGAACTTTTCATCAGCAAGTATGTTTAAATAAAAACAGGCGTTACTTTACTTAAGCTCGTCATGAATAATGGATTTATTTGCTGAAAACAGAAATATAAATTAATTATTATTCGCTGACCAATTATAAGTTTAATGCTAGCCACTGACCATCCAATAAGCTTATGAGCTTGCAGCGCCAACGGTAGGACATCCGATAAAACTGATTGTGTATTTCGTAGATATTGGTCGCGATCTGCACGATGTCATGCACATCGCGACCAACACACAATCATTTTTATGGGATGTCCTGCCGTTAGCGTTGCAGGCACGTGGACTTATTGGATGGTGAGTGGCTAGCATTAAAGTTCGAGCCTATGGGAAATGTTGCCAGCAGTTAGTGGTGCGTAGGATAGCGTGCACCAAGACTATTATATAATTTTATATCATTACTCGTCCTCAGTGCTATTCAGTTATACTGCGTTCTCACGTGATGACAATTGCAATGTGATTTTACTCTACTTAGGTTATTACCGCACTACTAACGATCCGAGCACGACACGATTTATGAAAATAGAATAATTTAAATAAATTATGCCACGACACACTAAACACATCTGGATTCGATGCGGATTTTCTAAATCTGAATTCTCTCTGATTCGGATCGAAGTAGTGTGAAGAGAGACTTATTTCTTACGCCTGGCGCCGCGCCACAACTATTATACATCGTATGGACCGTCCCTAATAAATGGCTACTATATTATTACAGTCCCGCCACGAGATATTGTGTTTGTGAAGTTAGCAACAAATGACTGCGGGCGGGAAGTGTTCGCGTCTGTACGAATGCGCATACTTATTCCGCAGCTAACTTCACAAACATAAAGATCCGTGACGAGCACTATAACTACGTACTTTTATTTTCCTTTCCTAATTTGAACACCTACAAGGCAAAAATTAATAGGCATTTAATAATCAATGCTTTCTATAGGCGTGATTGTAACCACGCGGAGGTTTATATTTACTACTAGCTGAAGCCGCGCGGTTTTACCCGCGTGGTTCCCTTTCCCGTAGGAATACGGGGATAATATATAGCCTATAACCTTCCTCGATAAATGGGTTATCTAACACTAAAAGAACTTTTCAAATCGGACCAGTAGTTCCTGAGACTAGCGCGTTCAAGCAAACAAATAAACTCTTCAGCATTATAATATTAATAGTGATAAAAATTGGGTTTGCATCAAATGAATGCATCCCAATCAATGACAACACGCTTCCCTACGGTGGAAAATCTCTTAAGGTACTGTTACACATGCTCTAAAATAGCATGCTAAAACGTGCTACTAAGTATGCTCCATTCGAGCATGCTTATCATCAGTTTACATTTGCTAGCAATAAGCATGTTATTTTTAAGTTTGCTCCTGAATAAGCATGCTCAAAGCAAACATTCCACTTACACGTGCTAATTTGTATCTATCGCTCTCTGTTTATAGTATCATGTTAGACAGGGTGAGATGAAGGTCAAGAGAATACAGAATAGCAATGCTGATCGACTAGCATACTCAATAAGCAAACCTGTTCAGATAAGCTAAAAGCACGCCCCCTTCCACCCGCGCAGTAAATAGCATGCTCATAAATCGCACGAATGTTGATTCTTGAGCAAGCTCGAAATAAGCATACGCATTATTGGCAATATTGCGATACACATGCTAATAAGTAGCAACTGCTAAATAGTAGCATGCTTTCGTGCTTGAAATGAGCATGTGTAACCGTAGCTTTACGCTTATTTTCTAATGTACAGTCAGCTTTACAGTCATAAACATAAATACGACGTACAATCAGATAAAATCTGTTTACTAATTGCCACGTATCAAACGACGTGATCGTTTTATTTGCACGGATTTATGTAATCCCAGTGGAATTATTGGTTCTTCACGTTTAATCTGTATTTACGTTACAATTAACAGATACGAGACAAGTGTGCGTTATTTATTTATCATTCAATTGATTTACATTACTGCTTTACTGACATTGCAATAAGTTCAATTTTAATTGCGAATATAAATCCAACCGGAAAATACCGTTAAAAAGATATTTTTTAACGAATCAAATCAAAAATATATATATTTTTTTATATATTCTTTGCAAGTTAGCCCTTGACTACAATCACACCTGATGGTAAGTGATGATGCAGTCTAAGATGGAAGCGGGTTAACTTGTTAGGAGGAGGATGAAAATCCACACTCCTTTCGGTTTCTACACGGCATCGTATCAGAACGCTAAATCGCTTGGTGGTACGTCTTTGCTGGTAGGGTGGTAACTAGACACGGTCGAAGCCTCTCACCAGCCAGACCTGGACAAATTAAGAAAATCTCAATCTGCGCAGCCGGGGATTGAACCCAGGATATTATAGATATTCTATTTAATTAATGATGAATAATTATTTACATTGTGGCCTCGATAATGATGATGTCAATGACGAATATTATCGCTCTCTTTCTCTTCGAGATGGAATCAAAGAGAGAGCTAATAATTTTTTTTACGTAAGACAAAAGTAGACAATTAGGTTATATTATGGCGTGCATCTAGAACTAACAGACTTTTTCACTATCTATTAATACATAAGTACGTATCCGTATTTGCCATGGGTACCCTTGGGCCATGGAGTCACAGTGCCAAAAAAATTCTATGAATCATTTCACCGCGGCTAGTTGCCTCGACTGGTGACATTTTTTGGGCAAAGGATCAGCCTGGCTGTCCAATGCGGAAATGCAGCCAGTATTCTTGCCACCATTCCACGTGAGCACGACTTGTATAGTTATTAGGATAAGTTACCTTAAGTTCCTTATTGTATTATTTCTCAATAGAAAGTACGTAATCTGCTATTAGTAATTCCAGTAAGTTGTTTAATAACGCAACTGTGAAAGATAGTACCTACAATAGTACTTGTAAAATGCTCTCGAGATTATAATTAGGAAAGAAAAAAGAGAACGGGCCAAAATAAAGCAAAGTGAGAAATGAGAAATAGAAAGTGCCAAGAAGTTCCATGGCAGCTAAAATAAAAAAGAGTGCTCGAGAAACACGCCAAAATTTGCCACACTGCGCCTTATTAGTCAAAAGCGTAGGTGTTAAGCCTGATTGTAATTTCACTGGCAACCATGCCCTTGAGACCGAAGCAGAATTAAGTTGTTTGGTGGTGTAAATATTAGCTAAGCTACATACACAATAAACATACTCTATAATTATTGTATCAACAACTCGTCCCTTCGGACAGTAATTAAGTATTTCTATAAAGAAGACATCAGGTTTTTTTCAGTAGTTTTTAAAGTCTCGACGTCACGTCGTTCGTTTAATAGACACTACCACAAGCACAATTTTGAAGAATCAGGTAAAAATAATATACTTTTAGCAGACTCAGAAAGCCACGCCACCTGACGTCATATCTGTCTCAGACTACTATTTCCTGCAATACAATGTACTTCTATTCTTTTTTGAGTGCCTCTTCGACTAGCAAAGCTTGACTTCGAGCCTGAGCTTCGTATACCTACTCTCACTATTTTTTTCTTGAGACGAAATAATTGTGCGACACTCTCGGATGTTTTAAAATGAAGACTTCGTGCGGCAACTAACGCTTCTTCGACATAATTATATGTAACTAAAGATATTAAATATAGGTTATTGATAAATGTCATAAAATAAAGTTAACGTTTCTTTTGCAGTGCATGAAAGCGTACGTGGAGTTCGAAGTATGCAACGGCGCGTACGAAGTGTCCTGCCCCGACGACCGCTGCTCGGCCGGCGCGGCGCTGTCGCTCGACGAGATCTCCCACCTCGTCGCGCCCGCGGTCATGGAGAAGCATCTCAAGTTCCGGCTCAACCACGGTGAGCTCACTGTAGCAGATCAGTATGCGACGGCGCGTACGAAGTGTCCTGCCCCGACGACCGCTGCTCGACCGGCGCGGCGCTGTCGCTCGACGAGATCTCCCACCTCGTCGCGCCCGCAGTCATGGAGAAGCATCTCAAGTTCCGGCTCAACCACGGTGAGCTCACTGTAGCAGATCAGTATGTGACGGCGCGTACGAAGTGTCCTGCCCCGACGACCGAAATAAAAAAACGACTGTGTTATTGATGGGCTGCTAATTCACTAAACATCAATCAGCCTTCTAAAACAGCCCTCTAAGTCGAATTCCGGGTCACAGAGGAGACACCCGAGAGTCGTTTCGCCCATCTCTACTGTTTCTGCCTTCAGGCCCCAACAGGAGTTGCTTCTGCGCTCGCCCAAAACAGACGGTGGCGCGGCTGAAGTCCCATTAAAGAGCCTACGACACTTACACAATCAGAGATGAAATCATAATCTCTAACTAGGTTTCTACATTCATTAGCAATAATATTATAAATGCGAAAGTAAGTCTGTCTGTTTGTCTTTTTCACTGAACCAAAACGTTTAGAACTGAACTGATTAAGAAGAATTTTGGTTTGGAGATAAATTGTTCCTTGGAGATTGGGTTTTATTCAGCAAAATTTCATGATTCCCGCAGGATTTGTAAAAAACAATTTCACGCAACTGATTCGCGGGCCAGTCTTAAATATTATGTTGAATGGAATATAATAGATTTCATTCTAGAACATATCTAGGCATTCTGACAAGCGGTTAAGCAATTAGTTAGATGCGCTCCGCTTGATGTCTGCAATGACAGGCCTCATAAATATTAACCGAACGTGCTTCGCTGCGGCTAACATTAACGTATCGCATTTATGAAGCACGCTCGTTACAATTGATTCACCACTAATATGAATGTAACTTTAAAGACTTAACAACGGTTCCACCGGCTTAGTATTAAAATTGATGAATGTTATTTCTACCCTCATCGCACTTTAGATAACTGCAGTTTTATCGACTTACTAGTAGATACTAGGGGTCTCAACGTAGACAAAGAAATGTAACTTCTAATAGCAGACCTAATAGACATTATGGTGGTCAAATGTTGACTTAACTACAGTTATTGAATCCTATCTACACATTTTTTGTGGGTATTTTTCTAACTTCTAATTTTCTAGGAACTTAAAAACTGTCTTTAAATCATAAGTAAACTTAAATGTCCACAACATAATTATGTTCAAAGTCCACAATGACAAAGTCGGGTAAATCGTCCAGTAAAAGATATTTGAATTCTTTGGTATAAATTCGCATTTCCTGTCCATCAACCAAGGTCATGCAAGTGCCAGGGCTGATCTCAATCAGTCCACAAACACCATCGGTCTCTCTGACCTAAGGTCCCAGTCTCACTGGAAACGCCATTATAGAGACATTCTGTCCTCCCACTTTCTTATAACCCTCCGTCTGGATTAATCAATCTTCTGATCTTGCCCACGCTATTAAGAAATCTGTGGCAAATACAGGGTCAGAATAAAAGCCATTTTTCCTTGCACGTGTCTTTCCGTGGCCATATTGGTGCCATTCACCGCACTTTGGTCTTGCCTCCATTTAATGCGTCTCCCTCGCCTTTATACCTGTAATCCTTCTTTTCATCTCGACGTTTGTACGACGTACCTTAAAGATGAATAAACTCATATCTTAGGCTTTCAAGGGACATTTCTCAGTCATACATTTGTAATGGAAAAAATTATATACGAGTATTTATCTCGTGAGCCGTGATAGCCCAGTGGATGACCTCTGCCTCCGATTCCGAAGAGTGTAGCTACGAATCCGGTCCGGGGCATGAACCTCCAACTTTTCAGTTGTGTGTGCATTTTAAGAAATTAAATATCACGTGTCTCAAACATTGAAGGAAAGCATCGTGAGGAAACCTGCATACCAGAGATTTTTCATAATTCCCTGCATGTGTGAAGTCTGCCAATCCGCATTGAGCCAGCATGGTATGGACTATTGGGCTAACCCCTTTCATTCTGAGAAGAGACTCGAGCCCAGCAGTGAGCCGAATAATTGATAATGATGATTTATTTCGTATTAAATCAACGATTTCTCTGAATAATCTTTGCTTTAGATTTATTATTGTTATTGTAAACTTTTTAAAGAGATTTATTTCATCATCATCATTAACAGTCGATAGACGTCCACTGCTGGACATAGGCCTCTTGCTTGGACTTCCAAACACCAAAGTCTCGAGCCGCCAGCATCCAGCAGCTCCCCACGTGACTGCGAGGCTTGGTTTAAAAGAGATTTACTTGAGAAAAAAGATGAATAAACGTATCCATTAAGATTATTATACTAATATTATAAAGCTGGAGAGTTTGTTCGTTTGCTTGACCGCGCTAATCTCAGGAACTACTAATCCGATTTGAAAAATTCTTTTAGTGTTAGATAGTCCATTTATCGAGGAAGGCTACAGGCTATATATTATCCCAGTATTCGTACGGGAACGGGAACCACGCGGGTGAAACCGCGCGGTGTCAGCTAATAACGAATAGAAATAACGAGCACAAAATACTTTAACCGCAATTCGCTATTTCTAAAATGTTCAACTAAAAGCATTTCGATGTGACATTGCTTCTTGCCATTTCTCCTCGTTTCTGAGTTCTGTGGTCGTAAAATATATATTTCCAATATTGCACGCTTGCAATAATCCTTCCTTTCCGCTGACTAGCTCCGTATATGTTTTACGACGTCTCGGAGAGAGTCAGCTATATGCTGCTTTATGTCTTATGTTATTAGATTCGGAACATTTGCATATATCGCTCGTCGTCTTTGTACCTACGGTCTACAGTAGAGAGTATAATAGAGATTAGAGATAGTAGAGTTATTGGTGCCAGAGGTTCGTCTGGTGAATTACTTACTATCGTCATTCTTGCAGACAAAGGTCTAGAATACCACAGAATCATAATAAAGGTTAAAGCCTATCGTTCTCCTATCGCCTATCTATTTTTTTTGTATCAGCAGTTAATAAAATAAATAATTAGTAAAATAAAAAACTACTTTTGGATGGAGTGATTTTAATCTACCTATATTATTTAATGGGTCCCGACTGTTTTCAAATTGCTTTCAATACTGATGGTTACAACTTGTTTTTATTGTTGTCAGTATTTATATTTAATGCAGTCTGTTTTTTTTTTTTATTTTACACTTTTTAGTTACGATATTAAGAAGATGATATCCTACTTTGTACTGAACCCTGGATGGCCGAATCCGACTCGCACTTGTCCGATTTATATATTTCATTATAATAGATTGCAATCTACTGCAGACCAAATAAAATCTGCAACAAACAATCTCAAGAGACGAAAACATGTTTGGAAAATGAGTGAAAACAGCAAAGTCCAACGAACCGTCTCAAATATAAATTGTACGGGAGGGTACGTTGTATGCTAGTTATAAATTCAATTACTTTGCCCCCGCCCCTGGGCACAAAGGGGTGTGTCTCTACACGGCTCGCTTTACAATATTTACGCTCTATAAAATCTTATTTGGAGTTCAGGTTCACTTCTTGAGAATCGATTTTCATTATATCTATGGAACGTTCAATGCAAGATAAGTCGTATTGTGACCAGGGCTTTATTTACTTCTTGGTACCGGTGTGGATTACATAATTTATTAATTGATTTTGAAAAAAATTAATTTTATTGAAAAAATTTGCACTATGATTAAATTTTTACCTTAGTGCAATTTTTTTTTTTGGAAATTTCACACTAATATCATAAAGGTGAAAGTTTGTGTTTAAGTGTAGTCCATGGTTCCCGCGGAATTTGTGAAAAATTTAATTCCACGTGGACGAAGTCGCGGGCGTCCGCTAGTTATTCAATAAATTGGTGTTCATATAACAATATGCATTTTCCTCTTCATCATACAAAAAAAATGTTTTCTTTTTTGTAACATTCCATGATATTAAAAGTTAAAATTCAAGCGACTTCAAAAATAAAACGTACTGACAAAACTGAAAAGCGAAAAATAACATCATACTATGTTCTATACATATATCATATTATGTTCTAACTGTTGATCAGTTTGAAGGCGGTGCTGACCGACGGTTTAACACCCTCCGAGGTACGTGCTATTACTGGATATTCCTGGTAATAAGTAAAACACTTTATGTTTAGAGCCTGAGTCAGAACTTGAACCCAGGTCCTCACGATCCGTAGTTGCACAAGACACTGAACCAAGGCCACTGAATTAAAGGTAGGTAATTAAAAAAAAAAATCAAAAAAAAAAATTTTTTTTGACCCAAACCCGGATGGACACCTACCAGGACTTCATGATTCGTCGTTAACATAACCACCGAATAATGTAGATACGAGTAGTCGAAACGAGCAATTGTGAGCTACTTACAAATTCAATTACTTTGCTCGTCCCTGGGTAGGACCGGGGAGTGTCCGTCTGATATTTGCGCTCTACTAAATGTAGCACTTAGGCACCTTATATTTGTATCTCGAGTTTTAAAGGCTCGCTTGTTTTACCATTTTTATAACCTTTGGTTAGCTTGCCTTACACCATACACCGGAATTTTTCATGTCTTTAATGCCCAAGGCTTCCCCTTTACTGCGATCTTACCTGATGTAGATTTTAATGTAGAAGCAGACTTACTTGGAAGAAGTCAGCTATCTACTTATACATTAAATAATAGGGGAGCCCGGGATGCTAAATTTGCAGTTACTAAAGCGTCATCGATTAGATTTGGTAGATTAAATGATAGCAAGAATAAATGTTTAAAAACTTTTTTCGCTTGCAGCGGTGGGGAAAATACTACAGACTTTGAAGACAATTTTTATTACTTTGGCTTACTGAAATCATCAGAAAACATGAGCGATTATTAAAAAGATTTTTCATTCAAATTAAGTAAAAAATTAACCGAGTTCGTGACTCGATACCAGAAATATAAGGGTTTTATTTTGTAACTTTGGAACCTTCCCAACGCCCATTTATATGCCTATGTTTAAAGTAAATTGTAGTCACGTTCGATGTCTATCACGAGACCAGACCGGAGCCAATTTAAAAAATATAAAACCCCTTCATTGAAAACCAAGTCACTGACTGCGAAGGAATTTTTTTTTTATTATTCTTTACAAGTTAGCCCTTGACTACAATCTCACCTGATGGTAAGTGATGATGCAGTCTAAGATGGAAGCGGGCTAACTTGTCAAGGAGGAGGATGAAAATCCACACCCCTTTCGGTTTCTACACGGCATCGTACCGGAACGCTAAATCGCTTGGCGGTACGTCTTTGCCGGTAGGGTGGTAACTAGCCACGGCCGAAGCCTCCCACCAGCCAGACCTGGACAAATTAAGAAAATCTCAATCTGCCCAGCCGGGGATCGCACCCAGGACCTCCGTCTTGTAAATCCACCGCGCATACCACTGCGCCACGGAGGCCGTCAAAAGGAAAAAATAACTGTCCTCCGGTAAATATGATCCGTTACAAAACAAGCCAAGGCTAAAAGTTTCAGGATAGCTATAAAGTTGCCGGATGGTTACAGGTAGCGAAAATAAACGGCGTTAATTTATTGTCCCCATTCACTTCCGTTTCCGGGCGAGATAGCGTCTTTGGATCGAGGTTTATTGGTGTCAACGAACTCGCGGAAACTGAGCCTCCACGTTTTATACATTCCGCGTATCGTATTCTCAGTACGGGGGATATTTTATCTGTGTACAAATCAAACTTTAATTAAAGGTGATTGTACGGATTCCAAATTAATGTTAAATTTATTTCGGCCATTTTAATGAACAACTCGAATATACATATAGGCATATGTATTACTTCAATACTTGGTCGTTAACCTTATAAAATCTTATACGTGATAAGATTGTAGTATATTTTGTATTTTACTAACAAAAGTTAAAAAAGAACAAATAAATAAACGAGAGTAATAATAAAAATCATTACATTAGGGGGAGACCATCGATCTCGTATTAAAAAGTGGATGCACAATCAGCGACCAAAAACGTCCCCACTCAATGAGTGCCAAATACAACTTCTTGGCACTCAATTCAAGTAGTCGCATTTGCAAATTCAACCTTAAACTCAATCCTTAAGGCTGAGTTTGCTCTGAATTTGGGATTTTATTGAATACTAGCTGACGCCGCGCGGTTTCACCCGTGTGGTGCCCGTTTCCGTAGGAATATGGGGATAATATATAGTTTATAGCCTTCCACGATAAATGGGCTATCTAACACTGAAAGAATTTTTCAAATCGGACCAGTAGTTCCTGAGATTAGCGCGTTCTATCAAACAAACAAACTCTTCAGCTTTATAATATTAGTATAGATTGGACTATAATTTAAAAAAAATTAGGTATAATTTTATTTACCAATCATTCTAAAACTGTCAAAGTAAAATTGGTCAGTTTTCAAGTGATATTTTCTACATGATTGTACTTTAATTTTAAGAGGTCAGTGGGGGAGACTCTTCCTTTTTTATAATATACCTATCTAATGTCAATATATTGTTGTCAATATAAAATGCACGTAACCAGTGCCTAACAAAATTGCCTTCCCCGCCGCTACGTAAGTATAGTGCAGCCTCGACCTAAGTGCGGTCATGACTCAATGGACATGCAACGAATTATCCAATCTGTAACTCATTACCAATGCGGATATATTCGTATCATTTGTTCGATTAAAATATCTTTGTTTTGTCTCTACTTGAATGCCAGAGGCCGACGGGCGGCCGTGACATGGGGTTTCCTTTTCCCGGCTTTTTGTTTGTTTACTTGTTTATTTATATAAATATAATGTTGCATTGTTGTAAACAAAGTCCTGACAATTGGCTTTTTTATCATAATGTCTTTCATATTATGCGCATGTTATCTCTTTCATAGAAAGGCTTATTTTTTTTAATTCTTTACAAGTTAGCCCTTGATTACAATCTCACCTGATGGTAAGTGATGATGCAGTCTAAGATGAAAACGGGCTAACTTGTTAGGAGGAGGATGAAAATCCTTTTCGGTTTCTACACGACATCGTACCGGAACGCTAAATCGCTTGGCGGTACGTCTTTGTCTCAGTTTCTGTTTGTACGGGTCTCTGTTTGTACGGGTGGTAACTAGCCACGGCCGAAGCCTCCCACCAGCCAGACCTTCACCAATTAAGAAAATCTCAATCGGCCAAGCCGAAAGATCGAACCCAGGACCTCTGTTTTGTATATCCACCGCGCTAACCACTGCGCCACTGAGGCCGTCAGAATAAGTAATAAGGAGATGGGACTTAGTCGCAGTTATTTTAGTAAATCTAAAAGATTATGGATGTAATAATAATGATTTTTGGAAATACCAAGATTTATAAGTTAATATGTATTAGGTACCTCTATAAAAAGGATTATAGATGTTTTCTAACTGAGTAAGCAATTTATACAATATACAAACGATTTCGTCAACGTGAAATTAAATTTTTCACAAATCCCGCATAAATCATAGTTTTTTTTTCGGTATAAAAAGTAGCCTATATGTTGCTTAATAACCTCCTTTATCTCCCAATTACATCAAAATCGGACCAGCCGTTCCAAAGATAAGCCCGGACAAACACACTGACAAAAAATTTAATAATAACTTGGGGGAAATTGCGTAATTTGATCGGATCTGTTTGGCAGCAAATTAATACCATTTGTAGTTGTCAAACAGTTTCATTGAGGATTTGACATTTATTTGACGCATATTTCATTAAATGGAGCTGTCAAACGAACCCGATCAAATGGCGAAAGTACCCACATAATTGTGTTTTAGTATCGTGTATAACTATACGCACTTGACAAAACACAGCTATTTTGAAATCACAGACGGGCACTTTAATTTTAATTCCAAACGCTTTTGCGTTCTAACAAAAGCAATTATTTTATTACAGAGGTGGCGATGGACGCGATGCGAGCGTTTTGCCCCAGACCCGGCTGCGATACAGTTGTCCCCGTGCGAGCCGCCAGCCCCGCGCATTGCCCCACGTGTCGACATGACTTCTGCTCGCAGTGTAATCAGGAGGTAACTAACTAGCTGCAGTTCGTTTCATGTAGGATGGTGCGGGTGACAGTTCGTTTCACTATTGAAAGATTGCCGCGATTCACTATAATAGTACCTACGTATTATGAACGTCATACAGGGGATTGTCACCGTACCCATGCTGTCAGAAAAACAATTTATCTAGTTCATAAGCCTGACATTAAAGCAATAGACATAGACGTCTACGTATCAGGGGATAATGAATTAAATTATATAAGCCAACAGTAAGATGGCTAGTAGATTTTAATAATGGCGAGAAAAACTGATGCGAGAGTAATTATGTACCCTACTCGAATTACCCCATGCGAGCGTCTAGGCCCCACACCACGTCTAGTATTACCACGATGTTATAAAACGAAATAATATTTCGTATTATACTATCTACCTTATCATGCTAAATTTTAAATATTTTTGGCTTTGACATTAAGAAAATGCTGTAAACCTTTTTCCTCCCCTTTAAATTCCTTATCAATCATTCTTACATCCTTGCGAGATAAGCATTTAGTTTATTTTTTAAATGCAGTTTATTCTGTACTACTAATAATGTGATAATGAGTTTGATGTAAAGAGGTTGAAGGATGATTTTGTTTATTTTTGAAAAGTTCTATTATCAGAGCTTTTAACTACCGGGAACTACCAGGATAGAATAGGATATAAATAGCTACATTTTTAGCAAATGCTCGTCTTGCTGGCAAGTCTTAAATATTGTCAACAAGTAAGTTCGAATAAAAAGTGACTCGAACTGCTTTTTCCGTGTGCGTTGGCGTAACTAATTCTTATAAATTCCGCATTTTATTGCACTTGTTGGCGTTCGCCTGTTATTTTGCATATAAAATAATGTCGTCTGTTTTGCATAATCCGTTGTTATGCTACTTACTCGTAGATGCTTAGACAATACAATCCAGTTACGTAGTCTAGACGTTTTCTACATTTCTGAAGAAGCTCGTGACTAGATTAAATTAAAATTTTCATTAGAATTAATGAAAGCATTGAATTTGTTGGGTAATTAGTTTGAAGCAGCAATAAAGAGAAAGGATTTAAGACTATTTTTAATTAACATAATTAACTTAATATCTATTAGGTTAATTATTTCCTTAATAAACACATGAGAATTCACTAAAGTCAAATATTAATTAGAACAAACTTATAGCTAAAGTTAATTAAGTCTGTATTTTAATCAACGGTATTTTTAAGACTCGAATTTTTAAGTTTCGGCTTCGGTGGTCCTGGGTACGAGTCTTTGGTCGGTCTTTGACACACACACTCCAGAGTTAGGAAATTGGTGGAGATACGACCCCGTGCCTGGGGCACGATATGTCACGAGGCATTCGTATGTAACTGTAGCTATTAGGAGTTCATAAGCCTGCTTAGTACAACGGGGAAGAATTACCAACGTTATTTAACGTAAACTTAAGCTAGAACTAAGAAAGCTAAGCCCATTAATGGAACAATGCATGTTTGAGCGCGCGAATGCGACGCTAGGGCGGGATGTATGTAGGTCGAGCACAATGCAGCGACACGACACGGCGTTGGCAGCGTTCATGCGGTCGCACTCCATTACACTCGTGCGCCCCTGGTACATGCTTAATCCGATCTTAACGTTGTACTATGATATTTTTTTTTAATTTTGACACCTCTTGGTGTCTTTTTGCAATATTTAAGCACGCTTAGTATTATAAACCTGGAAGAAATACCAACGTCGTTAAGCTGGGACTAAGAAAGCTAAGCCCAATAATGGAACAATGCATGTTTGAGGGCGCGAGTGCGACGCGAGGGCGGGATGTAGGTCGAACACTATGCAGCGACACGGCGTTGGCAGCGTTCATGCGGTTGCACTCCATTATACTCATGCGTGCCTGGTACATGCTTAATCCAATCTTAACGTTGTTTTACCTTCGATGTTGACCGACCAAAATATGGTCGATGTCAATATATCAAGCCACTGTTGATCGACCATTTTTTGGTCGATTGCGTAGTGTTTTATTTTTTACCTTCTTTTGGTTATTTAGCCCCTTTTGTGTACTCTTACTTATATTACACATAGTAAAAAGAACAAGGATGGCAATAGGTCCCTCACTACTTTCCGCGCTCATTTCAAAAACATATTTTTTTTTAATCTTTGTACATTATGAGTGTTTTATTCTATGTTATAGTAAAATAATGTTTAAAAAATTAAAAAACCATAAACAATCAAGAAATAATGGTAAATATTTAAATTATAGCGGGTTTTGTGCGATAGTCGTGCAACTATCGCTCGTCTGATTTCAACTATTTTTCTAAAATATGTTGTTTTGCAGTACTAATTACGTTTATTTTTTTAAATTAGTTTTATATAGCTCCAATACACAACTTAAAAGAAATTGGTAACTTTTGTGCCCATGGGCGGTTTACGCGTTTCTCGCGCGGTAGGCGACACAGTTGAGCGATTTTCGAAAATGGCGTCCAACATTTAAGAGGACAGACGCCTTTTTGTTCGTCTCAACACCGTTATTATGGGGTTCCCTTTTTTTAAAAATCTTTCATATACGCATCGCACACATATAGAAAATCACTACCGTTTTGACGTAGCATAACGTATACGTATTCACATAAAACACACAGCCATATTAACGAAACAAATGCACATCAATTCTGACAGCATTTTGAGGAAAGGCCCTTAGAGAATCTCTCCGCCCATCTCTTCTGCTGCTTCTGCCTTCGGGCCCCATTAAGCGTTGCAAACCCAGACGACGCCGTTGAGGTTCCATTGAAGACTACGGCGTTTACACAATCAGCAAAAAAAATCTGCATTTTTTTTCTTGTTGACGAGAATGAAGTTAATAAGCGTAAATATTTGTCCAGCCAATCTTTGTTTAGTAAATTAGCGACGCGTTGTTGGCAGCGTTCAAGCGTTTGCATTTCATTAAGCCGTGTTCACATGTGTATAGTTCGTCCTGCCCTGTCACTACATTCGTATCACTATCGTATGTATGTGGACTGCAGTAATTATACGCAGTCATGGATACTATACGCGTCGAGTTGGATTTGGTCTTTTCTCTTTTTAGGAGATCTTTAGAGGAGCTTGCACAGAATTTTTTTTATATTTTATACGTACCTAATCATAAATAATGATGTGATACATAGTAAACTGATAAGCGTCCACAATGCGAAGCGAAATTTGATATAAATGAGCACGCTGCTTTACACTTCTGCGTCCCTGATACATTGTTACAGTTCGTGGGCTGTAATATGGTGCGGGTAACAGCTTGTTTCGCTCTTGAAAGTTTGTCACGATTTACGATAATAGTACGAGTACGTATTATGAACGCCGTACAGGCAACTGTCACCCGCACCACTGTAGCATTTGTGATTTGGTATACATAAACAATAAAGTCCGTTAAAAACTTCCTTATTCAGTGCAGCACGCGTTTGGGGGCACCTACTTCCTGCTAGTTACGTACACATTTCAATATAATTACGCGAGGATTCATCACCTAGTAGTGATGTGACCTCTGCCTTCGATTCAGAGGGCGTAGGTTCAAATCCGGTCCGGGGCATGCACCTCCCAACTTTTCAGTATGTACATTTTAAGAAATTAAATATCACGTGTCTTAGACGGTGAAGGAAAAACATCTTGAGGAAATGCTCTGCGTGTGTGATGTCTGCCAAAAAGAGGCACAGAAAGAGGATTTTTCAAATTTTCTATTTTATGTTATTTCATAAAAAATAAAGAGATGTAGAGTCACAGCTCCGTAGAGAACCGCGATAGCCCAGTGGATGACCTCTGCCTCCGATTCCGGAGGGTGAGGGTTCGAATCCGGTCCGGGGCATGCACCTCCAACTTTTCAGTTGTGTGCATTTTGAGAATTAAATATCACGCGTCTCAAACGGTGAAGGAAAAACATCGTGAGGAAATGCTCTGCGTGTGTGAAGTCTGCCAATCCGCATTTAGCCAGCGTGGCGGACTAACGCCTAACCCCTCTCATTTTGAGAGGAGACTTGTGCTCAACAGTGAGCCGAATATGGGTTGTTAATGATGACATCACCTAGTTTTGTTTCTAGGCGAGAATCTTGACGTAATGTCACTAGCATTTGGAATAAAACCCGCTATTTAAATAACAATAAAGTCCGTTGAAAATTTCCTTATTCAGTAGAGCAAGCGTAACTACAGAGGCCATTGTCGGACACGGACAGAGAGACGAGCGCTTTCCCGCGGCGTTTCGTTCGGCATCGGCGGCTGGGAACAAGGGGCTGTGGTGCTATTGTTACTGGAAAACACTGTGAAAAGCGCGCTAACAATGTCACTTGCCTCATTTTTAGGGTACCGTTGTAAACGAGGCGAGACGGTACTGGTGTAGTAAGTTATGGCTCTTCGTTATCGAATTATCGAAGCAATATTCGGCTTACTGCTGAGCTCGAGTCTTTTAGAATGGGAGGGGTTAGGCCAATAGTCCACCACGCTGGCCCATTGCGGATTGGCAGGCATCACATACTTTTTTTTTTATTTTTTACAAGTTAGCCCTTGGCTACAATCTCACCTGATGGTGATGATGCATTCTAAGATGGAAGCGGGCTAACTTGTTAGGAGTAGGATGAAAATCCGCACCCCTTTCGGTTTTTACACGGCATCATACCGGAACGCTAAATCGCTTGACGGTACGTCTTTGCCGGTAGGGTGGTAACTAGCCACGGCCGAAGCCTCCCACCAGCTAGACCTGGACCAATTAAGAAAACCCCAATCAGCCCAGCCGGGGATCGAACCCAGGACCTCCGTCTTGTAAATCTACCGCGCATAACTCTTCGCCACTCTTTTGACGGCCGCGTGGCGCAGTGGGTAGTGACCCTGCTTTCTGCATCCACGGCCGTGGGTTCGATTCCCACAACTGGAAAATATTTGTGTGATGAGCATGAGTGTTTTCCAGTGTCTATGTGTATTTATACATTATATAAGTATTTATATGTAGTATATAATTGTATATTAATATTATAATATCAACTATCTTAGCACCCATAACACAAGCTACTCTGTATGCTTACTTTGGGGCTAGATAGTGATGTGTATTGTTTAAGTATAATTTCTTAAAATGCACACAACTGAAAAGTTGGAGGTGCATGCCCTGGACCGGATTCGAACCTACATCCTCCGGAATCGGAGGCAGAGGTCATTTCCACTGGGCTATCGCAGTTCTCTACGGAGCTATGACTCTACATTTCTTTATTTTTTATGAAATAACATAAAATTGAAAATTTTGAAAAACCCCCGAATGTCATGAAATTATATTAATTACAATCGATCAAGTTATCAATATTCTCTTTCAGTGCGCTTTCATTCGGTTATTCTTCCCCATTTTCACCCCCCACAACTTTTAAACGACTCAACCGATTTACATCAAACATGTCTACAAACACTCGCACATAAGTCACCTTTAATACAAAATAACTAAATTGAAATCGCTTCATCCGTTCGGGAGATAAGGTGCCACAAGCAGACTGATAGACAGGCAGATACGTCAAACTTAACACGTTTTTAAGTTTTTTTTTGAGATTTTTTTTTGCGACGGGGATTAAAAACTACTCATTAATCTGTAGGTTCTGAAGAATATTCACGTCCACTATTGCATTTGGTATAAAAACCTGAGCAATTTCAATAAAATATGGTCCGTTAAATTTTCTTATTTACTCGAAGTAACCCTAACACAATAAACTCTCGGATTCGGCGGCGGAACAAGGGACGCTGGTGCTATTGTTGTTGCTGGAAAAGCTATGAAAAGCGCGCTAACAATGTCACTTGGCCCTTTTTAGGGTTCCGCTTTTAAAACAAGAACCCCCCGTTTTAGTGGCGTGAAAAACACCACGTTAAATGTGATGAGATTGTCTTAATTATAAAATGAGTTATTTATTTTGCTATCATCCGCGAAATGTCGACGAACCCATGCGACAACGTCACCCAGGTCGGACAAAATACTCTCTACGTACGTTTCACCCCGAAACCGGAGCATCCTCAGGAGATGTTGACTCTACAACGTGCAATTGCAAAGTCTTATTGAGATTGTCTTATGCTATACTTAATCAACGTATTCCCATGGGAACTACGGTTATGCTAGCCACTCACCATCCGATAAGCTCACATGCCTGCAGCTCTAACGGCTTGACAGCCGATATAACTGATCGTGTGTTGGTCGCGATGTCCATGACGTCATGTCGATCGTGACCAACACACGCGTGGTTTTCTATTGGTAAAGGAATTTGTTTAGTAGATACAGAGATCCCCTATGCAAACTCACGAACTTTATAATATTTGGATAGATTAGTGTAGAATATTACATGTACATGGTAAGACAAATGAGCCTTTTTTTTAAACTTTACAAGTTAGCCCTTGACCACAATCTCACCTGATGGTAAGTGGTGATGTAATCTAAGATGGTAGCGGGCTAACTTGTTGAACAGCATGAAGACAATCCTTTCGGTTTCCACACTCGATGGACCTTGATTTTTTTAACAATAATTTTTGCCAATGTTCAGTCATCTACCGGGTCTACAAAAGGACCAGGCCTCTCTTATTATAGGAGCCCACTCGATGAGGGAGGTCTTGGTTTTGAAGCTTATACCAAAAGAGGCTTCGGCCGTTACCACCCTATCGGCAAAGACGTACCGCCAAGCGATTTAGCGTTCCGACACGATGTGGTGAAGAAACCGAAAGGGGTGTGGATTTTATCCCACTCCTACCAAACCCGCTTCATTCTTAGATTGCATCATCACTTACCATCAGGTGAGATTGTAGTCAAGGTCTAAGTTCAAACGAATAAAAAAAATTAAAATTAACATGTTGTAATTTGAACCACTCCGATTGAATTAAGTTTTTGTTAAAAATCCGAAACAAAAACGTTTTATATAACGTAGTAGGTACGGAGGTACAGAGTACAATAGCGTTTTATATAAAAAAGTACAAAAACGTTTTACATAAAGTATTACTACTTTATGTAAAACGTTTTTGTACTTTTTAAATACCACTCAGAATATAAAATAAGTGACGTCACAAACTTGGACAAAGATCGAAACGCGCGGATCGTACAAAGTTCAGGATTAACAAACAAAAAACAAAATAATGAGCGAGGTTTGTAATATTTATTGCATTCTTTCTAAACTAACTTATAAATAATAATAGTAATAATAATAATAATAATAATAATAATTGCCTTTATTCAGATCAAAAAAAACTTAGCCTAATAACAAAGAGGTTATGAAAGACAAAAAACCTACATATAAACATTAAGAGCAAACTGTTCAACTTATAAATAGTTATAAATTATGATACAACAGTACCTAGCAAGGTTTTCTTTTAGAGATCTCTACGAGCTATGGGATTAAAATATGTTTGAGAACTTCATATATAGTATTGAAAAAGATTTTATCGAAATACTCGTATAGACGTACTTGACATTATTAAAATACTTAATTATTGCAAAATACTTTCAAGGTGTTGTATTAGAATTTGAGATGAGTGTATTTTTTCTTACGTCCTTTGGATGTAACTATACATGGCTTTATCTTTGAGTACCAGAAATGAGAGAGAGCGAACATGCAGTCAGATTTTGTTTTTTTTTTTTTTATATTAATATGATATTACAGACAGGAAGAAAAATCGAAATTACATTTATCGTGTTGTTAAATCAACGATATTTTATAATATTAGATATGATACTAGCGCTTCGAAACTGAGGCGAACAATGGCGCCCAATTTATTTCATTTAGTAGCATAGTAAACAGCGAATGAGCCGTGATAGCCCAGTGGATATGACCTCTGCCTCCGATTCCGGAGGGCGTAGGTTCGAATCCGGTCCGGGGCATGGACCTCCAACTTTTCAGTTGTGTACATTTTAATAAATTAAATATCACATGTCTTAAACGGTGAAGGAAAACATCGTGAGGAAACCTGCATACCAGATAATTTTCTTAATTCTCTGCGTGTGTGAAGTCTGCCAATCCGCATTGGACTATTGCCTAACCCCTCTCATCTGAGAGGAGACTCGAGCTGAGCAGTGAGCCCGATATGGGTTGATCAATATCAACCCATATCCGGCTCACTGCTCAGCTCGAGTCTCCTGAAAAATTGGAGGTGCATGCCCCGGACCGGATTCGAACCTACGCCCTCCGGAATCGGAGGCTATGATGATGATGAAACAACGAAACTCATTAATATTAATAGTAATACTTTAATATTAGTGCATGTGTGCACTCAGTAGAGTCGCTGAGTTTATAACACTTTTTGTGGTGACTTTGTAGGCACGTAACATATCTAATACCTAGTATATAATATCGTTGCCCCAATTTGAATTTATCATCATTATCAGCCTATTTTAACAGCCTTCAGCAGGTCTTGGCCTTCCTCTTTATAGGAGAGGGGAAAACGGACATGAAACCCACCACACTGCACCATTGCGGGTTGGCGGGCTTAGGGTTTATCTTATCAACAGCATAACGACCTGTCAGTGACATAGGGGTGTAATACCTTAATAATCTAAATAAGTCAAAAAACTCTTTTTTATGGTCGTACTCCTCCGAAACGCCTGGATAGATTTTGATATATTTATTTTTAATTTTGGTAGGGTATCAGAATTTATAGATTGTAAAGAATACCTACTGCCGAAACAATTGCCAAATTTTAATAAAATTGCTCCAAATAACTCTACTTATAGCTATTATCCATTCATGTTGCCAAGAAATATTTGCTCCATAATAGCTCTTGTAAGCACACCGTAATATAAACGAAAATGAAAAGCTAAGAAAGCTCTACTTAGGTAAGTGAAACAATGCATCTCTTGGTTAAAGCGCAGCGCGAGGGCGGATCAGCCTGTATGTAGGTCAAGCACAAAACTCTAATGGCTGCGACACGGTGTTGGCAACATTCCTGCAACCGCCATTAGCCTTCTGGTGCCCTGGTACTTAGTTACTGAGAGAATATCGGTTTGGCATAGCAATTTAAGCTCTCATATTCATAAAACTTCAATTATTATTATGAAATACACGCAAACATACATAAAATAAAGTATTAATTGATTATGAAACACGGCTAAAACTCACGTGATATTACATCGGAGTATGCCCGACTAGTTTCGAACCCATACGGGGCCCTTAGTCATGAGCTGGTTCTTGCATCGCGGCACGATCCAAACTCTGAGTTTAATAATCAATTTAATTAATCAATCATATTAATAATCAATTAATATGAATAACACTCACGATAGTTTAAATTCTAAAATAAAATAAAGTACTCCACCTTGTCTATGAACGATAACTTCGAATTCTACTGAACAGCTGCGATTTTTAAAGTTTTGAAATATAACGTTTATTGTAGGCACACATTAAGAATAATAGGCAGATAGAGCGCATGGAACACGACGGTGTCGTAGCCGCTCCAAATACAAAATTAAAAAACGAATACATTCTTGAGTCAGTACTACATGAAGCGTCGCATCAGTAACATCGACAATACAATTGTATTTAAGAAAAATGGCGTTTTATGTTTATAAATATTATAAAAACTGTTCCCAAAAACTAAAGTAATAAGATAGAGTACTCTGTGAATGTAGGATTATATGTATGATCCCAATTCCCTCGCGATGTAATAATACAGTGTATGGCGGAATATTTGTATTTTATAGATCTACAAAAAATCTACCATACCCTTTCTATCTTCTGAATAGATTTACTTGCGGGCAAAGTCGCGAGCGTCCGCTAGTTAATTTTTATATATGCTACTGTCAAGAAATGAGGCCGTATATTTATTTATTTATAAAATTTTATCGCTTTATCTATTAACTGTTGAGTGAAAACCCTAAAGCTGAATAGTC
This sequence comes from Bicyclus anynana, assembly GCF_947172395.1. Lineage (NCBI taxonomy): Eukaryota > Metazoa > Arthropoda > Insecta > Lepidoptera > Nymphalidae > Bicyclus > Bicyclus anynana. Next base: position 13,883,458 of record NC_069097.1, on the reverse strand, counting down.
CTCACCCCTTTAATAGAACAACGCACCCTCTTGTCTAAGCCTAAGACGACGGTAATCCGTGTCACCTTAAATAGGTCGAGCACAATGCCTGCTCCAGACAATCCTGCGGGCCTCTACTTTTGTTATGAGACCCTGGTACTTGCAAAACTACGAACATACTCGAATGTGGGTGGAAACTTTGGTTTTCTGTAAGTCGTTTTTCAAAGGACTTCTACGAAGCTATGTTGAGACTATTGGGGTTGTGATTTTTTACACCACTGTCCAAACTCTATAGTTAGCCTATACATTACTTAATGGTAGGTTTTTTTTTAATTCTTTAGAAGTTAGCCCTTGACTGATGATGGTAAGTGATAATGCAATCTAAGATGGAAACGGGTTAACTTGTTAGGAGTAGGATGAAAATAAAATATGAAAATCCTTTAGGTTTCTACACGACTTCGTAACGGAACGCTAAATCTGACAAACTTTCTGCTTTAATAAAATAAGGAAAGTCTCTGACAGGATCATCTATTTTACCTACGTCAAAACTTACACTCAAAGCAAAGATTCCGTAACATATTTTTACCAATTTTTGTAATTTATTTGCGATCCATCAAGAGATAAACTGTGTAACATAACCCAGTGCAGTTTATAGCTTAATTTACTACTAACAACAATAATGATTGATGCTCTGACAACGTAATGGTACAAGATTTAGCGAGAAAATTGAGGCCGGCCGGTCCGTTTTGTTTAATTAACTTGTTATTTTTGCTCCACCGCTCGTTTATATTTTCCGCAGTTTCAACGTGTTTTTTGGATAAATAATGAGAATAGTTTGTTTTTTATGTTGCTCATTTACATATAAAAAAACTTGATGCAATCAACCACACATAACGTTTATCTACTTTGATATATTACATGTATTGCAACATGAAAAGCGAGTTTAATTTTAACTACACTTTATACTATGGTTTTCTGAGTGTTCTTGAAATTTAATTTTAGTACCTATACAGGATGCTCGGAAGTATTTACCTTAACTCTAGGGTTATATTCTTTAACAAAAATTAATTCAAAATGTTCAAGGAACATGTGTTCTAAAATAAATATTTTCTGAGTAAATAATATTTTCCGCAGTTTCAACGTGTTTTTTGGATAAATGATGAGAATAGTTTGTTTTTTATGTTGCTCATTTAAAAAAAAAAAAAAACTTGATGCAATCAACCACATATAACGTTTATCTACTTTGATATATTACATGTATTGCAACATTAAAAGCGAGCTTAATTTTAACTACACTTTATGTTATGGTTTTCTGACTGTTCTTGAAATTTATTTTTAGTACCTATACAGGGTGCTCGGGAGTATTTCCCATAACTCTATGGTTATATTCTTTAACAAAAAATGTTCAAGGAACATTTAAAATTCTAAAATAAATATTTTCTGAGTAAATAATATTTATTTTGTAAATAGATCTTAAAATGTCTCCCTTGTACGCATCTTTATAATAATGACATTCATATTTTAAAATGCAACGTTGTCACTCTGTTACTCTGTTAGTAATGGATAGTTGGTATTATTTGAATTACTTTGTATGAAAACATATTTTTTTTTGTTTTTGAAGTTAATAAAATATTAGTAATGCGATTCGGTTCCTGTAAGTGGTCACGGGAATACCTAAAAGTTATGACAAATACTCCCGAGCACCCTGTATATTTGACATCAAGTATTTTATCACGCAGTTTTTCAATTTATTTAACACCTAAGAGAACGCATTTGGCATCAATATAAATAAATCAAGTGGCAATTAACACCTCATTGATAGATTAATGGGATTGGTGTCATTAATTCAGAAATTCGCAGTTTTGCCTTTTCTATCTATCTAATAAATGCAAAACCAGCAATTCTTTAACATCATGCGTGTTTGTGTTTATTTTATTAACACGAAAACCAGATTTTACACCTTATAGAATGAAAAATATTTTTAAGAGACTTTATAAAGCAGAATCTGTATTCCGTATACCCGTAGATATATTTACATAAATTTACTTTCTTGAAAGAATAAATGGATATTTTTCGAAGAAACGCCCACTTCGTATATTGTACACCGTACCTACAATACCTAAGTACTTACCTAAAATACCTACACAATACATTTAAATATACCTATAGTACGAGTATAGTATATGCATTAGTAAGCCACTGCGATCTTTGCAATCATTATCAACCAATATTCGGCTCACTGCTGAGCTCGAGTCTCTTCTCAGAATGAGAGGCGTTAGGCCAATAGTCCACCACGCTGGCCCAATGCGTATTGGTAGACTTCACACACGCAGAGATTTAAGTAAATTCTCAGGTATGCAGATTTCCTCACGATGTTTTTCCATCACCGTTTGAGACACGTGATATTTACTTTCTTTGCAAATTCTGTATTTTTGCTACTATCTACTAAGTTAGTTACATACTTAGAAGGTAATTGGCTCTAATCTAGCTTAACGTACCTGTAAAAACAACATAAAAAATTTAATTGTATAATAATTGGGTATAATTAAAACATGAAAAAAAGATAAAAAAACGAACAGTTTTTTTATTATTTTTTTTTCATGCTGTTTTTACACTTAGGTTAAGATAGAGCTAAATAAGTACTTTCTTAGTAATGTCAGCCACTGACGATCAAGTTATGGCACATGCCTGCAGTGCTAACGATGTTGGTCGCTATCGGCATGATGTAATGCACCAACACACGATCTGTTTTATTGGACGTCAAGCCGTTAGCGCTCCAGGCTTATGAGATAACTTGATCGTCAGTAGCTGACATAAATATGAGTAACTAACTTATTAAATAGTTGCAAAAATACCGAATTTGCAAAGATCGTGGGGGTTTACTAATGCATGTAGTATACTATAGGTATCTTCTATATGTAATGTACATTTACAATATTTATAAGACAATAATTTATAATATGTACTCAGTTGTAGTCAACGTGTCGTGTTTGCCAGTGATTTATGAGAAACTATCAGAGTTAATACAATGCCATAAACCACTATATAGTAGCAAATTACATCTAATAACGCTATAATAAATCATTTTGAAAGAGATTTTCCGCAGAAATCATTTGAATCCCAACTAATAATGTGGGCTTGTCTGTTTATTTGTTACGTTTTCACGTCTTCATCACAATAAAATAATTTGCAGAAAGTCCAGCACAGAATTTCTATCCATTCTACATTCTTACAACTTGTCAGTCCAGCAGGTCAATTAACTAATTTTAACGTAAGTTAGTTGACATATACGAAATTGAGATTTTTTGTAACAAATGTCATTCGACGCCTACTGATAACATGACATTTCTTAGCTGATTTGATGTTTATTTTAATATGGGTTGTTATTAGTCTAATAATACATAGAATTCTAAAATCCGTTTGACTCGTTGCGTTTGATACGTACGATGCGGATCAGTGGACGCTTTCATTATAGTAGGGGAGCCAAAGTGGAAATATTTGCAGTTACTCGAGTGCGGCAGATGGACATAAGAGACTATACATTGCAGGTTGTTGAGTACCTCCACCAAGTATGAGCTCTTACGTACGTAGGTACGTTTAGGCAACCGATAAAATAACTTAACTTTAAAAATACTTATCCAGCACGTCAGATATGGAGAAAAGAAGGATTAGTTAAAAGCTAAAAGGTGTGCATTTCGAAAATCTAACGATTTAACGACGTGGTGGAATGTGAGGTTTAAAAGTTACAATGTTACAAAATAAAACCCTTATTTTTCAGTATCTGAGCCACAAACGCGGTTAATTTTTTACTCATTTTAAAGGAAATATTTTCTAATAATTCCAGTAAGCCGAAGTTATCAAAATTATCTATAAAGACTGCAGTTTTTTTCCCACCGCTGAAAGCGAATAAAGTATTTAACCATTTATATTTCCTATCATCTAATCTACTAAAAGAGCCGTGATAGCCCAGTGGATATGATCTCTGCCTCCGATTCTGGAGGGCGTAGGTTCGAATCCGGTCCGTGGCATGCATCTCCAACTTTTCAGTTATGTGCGTTTTAAGAAATTAAATTACTCGTGTCTCAAACGGTGAAGGAAATCATCGTAAGGAAACCTGCATACCAGAGAATTTTCTTAATTCTCTGCGTGTGAGCAGCATGCCAATCCGCATTGGGCCAGCGTGGCGGACTATTGGCCTAACCCCTCTCATTCTGAGAGGAGACTCGAGCTCAGCAATGAGCCGAATATGGGTTGATAATGATGAATCTACTAAATCGAATCGGTCCCCATGACGCTTTAGTAACTGTGAATTTAACATCCCTTGCTCTTGTACTATTAAGATGTGTTTGTTAATAACGCATCATTCGCTTCCAGTGGCACGGCGGGCTGTCGTGCGAGGCGGCGGCGGCGTCGTCGTCCGCGGGCGGTGCTGGCGCGCCCCTGCTGCCGGACTCCGAGCTGATCAAGCTGTGTCCCATGTGCCGCGTGCCCATCGAGAAGGACGAGGGCTGTGCGCAGATGATGTGCAAGCGCTGCAAGCACGTGTTCTGCTGGTACTGCCTTGCTTCCTTAGATGTGAGTATCTACTTGTGTATGAATATTTTCATTTATAAGCGGACCCGGTCAAGCTTCGCTTTGCACTTCTTTGGTGGGAATAGGGTAGAATAGGGGTAGCCCTACCCTACCCCTACTCTTTTTTTATTATTATTTACAAGTTAGCCCTTGACTACAATCTCACCTGATGGTAAGTGATGATGCAATCTAAGATGGATGCGGGCTAACTTGTTAGGAGGAGGATGACAATCCACACTCCTTTCGGTTTCTACACGACATCGTCTTTGCCGGTAGGGTGGTAACTAGCCACGGCTGAAGCCTCCCACCAGCCAGACCTGGGCCAATTAAGAGAACCTCAAGTGGCCCAGCCGGGGATCGAACCCAGGACCTCCGTTTTGTTATTCACATCGCATGCCACTGCGCCACGGAGGCCGCAAAACTCTACCCTACCCCAACTATACCTGTCTTGTTATCAAAGGTTCTAAGACCATTACATAATACGGAGCCTAAATCAGTTGCTTTAGAACGTTTCGTAATAATTCTACACGTGTCAGCTCCAAAAAAATAAATCCAGTCTTCAATTACCCATCAATCAATATCCGAAACCGTACAATCTCTCTACAGACCGCAAACATTTACTTTACAACCAATAAAGCTCCTGAGCCACTCTTTATTTGTTAGGGACTCTACAAATTAAGTATTTTTTTTGGGACAGTTTTTTTATTTTGATATTTTACTTATGTGGTGTAACCATAATATATTCTTGATACTTGATATATTATTTAAGAGTATTTCTGTTCTCGATTCATCATCATCAGACATCCTCGCACCAACTGACTTCATCATAGATTGTAAATAGTAACTGCAATAATTTTGCAATTTGCAGCCGTGAAAAATGCCACCAACTATTGCCATCTAATAATAGGATTCTAAACTTTCAATTTCCATACAGAATCCTTAATTTTGAATTGTTAGACATTTATGCAGTTTTTTTTTAATTATCTTTATATTTCTTAAAACCACATAATACGTTACCGAATCACGTTACTGGATATAAGAAAACCACGTTATTGGATATAAAAAAAAACTTTTTTTTTAAATATGTACTAGTAATTACCATAATTTTTATATGGGCCATAATTTTTTTTTAAGCACAAGTACCTGCCCTTTAGTGCTAACGGTATACTGTTCTGGACATGCCAATCAAATGAAATTAAATCAGATTATTTTTTATCTAGTAGGCAAATGAACAATCAAGTCTGTAGGTCTACGTAGTGGGTAGTAATTTTACTAAAGCAGATTCTACGGAGAAGAGTCGGCAAGAAACGAAACAGGATATGTCCCCTATATTTAGTCAGGCATGGTGGTACTAAGCTCTCATCCTCTCAAGCCTAAATCAGGGCGGGGACGAAGTATAATTAGACGGTGGAAAACACCCGCGTCCCCTTGACCGCTATCGGCTGATTTATTAACACACGGACATGTGAGATGGCACAGAATACTCAATCTTACAGAGAGTATAACCACAGTGTACTATCTTTACTGTGGTAAAACCATTGTGTCCAACATTCTATTAGTTAGAGTAGGTACTACAATAGTCCAATGGACGTGAACATTAACCCTAGACCTTTCAGATTGACTCTGATCTCATAACTTAGCTATTGTGCCTGAAATTCTAAGGATACATAGCGAGTCGCAAAACTGAAGTGGTAATGGGCAGGGCATATAGTTCGAAGAGCCGATGGACGTTGGGGGTCCTAAGGTGCTGGAATGGCGACCCCGCACCGGAAAGCGCAGTGTTAGTCGACCCCCCACCGCAGGTGGATCGGAGACAGCAAGCGTGTTGGAGGGAGCCTGGCAACTCGAGACCGTTGTGGTTGGAACTCTATGCAACAGGCCTTTGTCTAGCAGTGGACGCCCATCAATTGTTAATGATCATGTCGATGAAAGGTGATGAAGTCATATTTTCAAAAGAAGTGTGGTGTTCTTGAAAACGATTGTCACTTCTGTTTGTCCGTATTCTGTGGCGACAGACTGTATAAGTATTATATTATGGCGGCATGTTTTATATCTTATGCTAATCAAATTTGCCATTATTAGCGTCAAGTGATAATAAATGAACACGAATTAGAGAGTTGCGCCGCGAACTGTGGCGAACTTAATAAAATTCCGGTTCTGGTGAACAGTTGTCTGTAAACCACTAGCCGTGCCATGAGGTTTTACCCGCGTAAATCCCTTTAACTTATGTTTATCTACACTAATATTATAAAGCTGAAGAGTTTGTTTGTTTGATTGAACGCGCTAATCTCAGGAACTACTGGTGCGATTTGAATAATTGTTTCTGTGTTAGATAGCCCATTCATCGAGGAAGGTTATAGACTATATATTATCCCTTTATTCCTACGGGAACGGGAACCACGCGGGTAAAACCGCGCGGCGTCAGCTAGTAATGGAATAAAGTACCTATATGTGCTATTATACTAGATATTCGTTACTGCCTTATTGTCCAGTTGTTAGCCTATATATAGCCGATCACGCGTACCTGGATTCGAGTTCTAGGTCGGGCTATGAAATATTGAGCTATTTAAAAAAAATACGAATTTAGAAGTCACGAGATTTCGTATTCACTATTTTTATCTATTGCCAACTGATCGTAATTACTAACCACTGGGGTTGACATTGTGATTTTCGTTAACAATAGACTTTACGGAATACGATATGCGGTTGTTATCGATTTGATGTTAAGTAATCATTAGATGGCTAGACTAAACATTTAATAGTGATCGTTACAAAAACGTTATCACCTTAATCCCGCCAATCCGTATTTGAGAAGCTTGGTGGGTCTAATTCTCTCTTCAATATTAAGGAGACCTGGTTCTGCAGAGGCCATTAAAATAGACAATGATGTGATAAGTCTTCACAAAGTACTTCTTAACATGGTATTTGATGATATGATAACAAAATACACCATAATAAAGACGCACAACCTTGCGCAAAGCAAACACGTGTACAGTACAACGAGCCTCTGTTATTAAGGCGGGCAGTGACGTAGAAACGTTTTAACTTATAGCGTAATCACAGTTCACATGGTTCCTGTGGCTTTTATTTCAATGTCATTTCAGTCACATATGTTACAAATAGTACCTGCTTCCCGCCTATTTCGTATAGATAAGTGTCGCCGCCTAGCGTATAGTAGCGTCATTTCATTTCATACTTTTATGACTTCCGGTTATTGTAGTTAAATTTAATTAAGTAACAATGATTATCAATCCAAACAGTGTAGAGGTTATTATTAATGATTTATATAAATATAATTATTTATTTTACATGATATAAATTCATCATTGGTTATTTTACTCTTAACAACTGTGACGTCACGTTATGATTTATTTTGTATTTAATTTCTCAACTTTGTGTTTCGATATTTTAATATTATTTTACGATCGTTATAAATATCCTTTAATTATTAATGTGTTTTAGATAGAATTATAACGTTTGGTTTGTATAATAATACTCCGGAACTATTATTAAAACGTACTTGTATTGTTAACATATTCGTGCTACCAACAGTAGACACTAACTTTGCAAATATACTATGCACAAAAATTAAGGGAGCAGAAAAAAAATCCAAATTTTTGGGGGATTTTCAACAGGCTGTAACTTATACAAAAATGGTCGTACAGCAAAAAAATAAAAAGCAAATTGTAGCTCTAAGTGTTTAGTTTTTGGATCTGAGTTTGAAAATTTTTTTTTGAAAATATTTTTCGAGTAATCATAAGAAAACCACTGAAAAAAAAATTTTCGAAATTTTTTTGGTTTTTTTTTTTAATCTACGGACGTGGAAAAAATTTTTTCGACTCAACCTCTATATGGACCGGATAGCTTGTTTATTCAGATTTAATTTCGTTTTTTTTAAATCTCGATACGAGCATTTCTCGCTGAGATATCGATGTTTGAATGGAAAAAGATCATTTTGTCTTTGATTACCAATATCTCAGCAACCAATGATCGCACAGAAATTTTGAGGTTGGTTTCAAAAATTTGAATAAACTCTCTACAAGGGTTGCTAATTGAATTTTGAAAAAAAAGTTTTATTTTAATCATTACATGAATTTGAAAAAGCATCCAAAAAAGGGCTTTTTGTCGTTTTTTGGAAAATCAAGCGCCCAATCAAAAATATTGCGGAAACCACTGACGTTAAGTGTGCCTTTTACTGTTCAATATACCCACAAAAACCCTACAAAGTTTCAATTCAATCCAGCCAACCGTTTTTTTTTCCCACTTGATCGAATTTTTGAAAAAATTAAAGGAGCAAGAATTTCGCTCTGAAAATGTCATAATTTACGCTTTTGTGCTTGCGCACGTGTATGTGTGTGTTCCACAGTATTTTGTGACTCCAAACTCACTCTCCGAAGATGTATGTGTGTGTGTGTGTGTGGAAGTGACGAACCACAGGGTCTCAATCTGTGATAAAACCACACACATACACGTGTGCAAGCACAAAAGCGTAAATTATGACATTTTCAGAACGAAATTCTTGCTCCTTTAATTTTTTCAAAAATTCGATCAAGTGGGAAAAAAAAACGGTTGGCTGGATTGAATTGAAACTTTGTAGGGTTTTTGTGGGTATATTGAACCACGTTCTGTTACACATATTTGTTTTATTAAATGCCAAGTCAGTCCTTGACTACGATCTCACCTGATGCTAAGTGACAATGCAGTCGGAACGCTAAATCGCTGGGCGGTACGTCTTTGTCAGTATAGTGGTAACTAGCTACGGCCGAAGCCTACAACTAGACCAGATCTGTATACATTTAGAAAATATTTAACCCTAAACTGACGTGCTGGTAATCGAACCCAGGACATCTCTGTTGAGAACCATAGTACTAGCAAATGCGCCAGAGAGAAATGAAAAGCGTATAATCATGGCTGCACTCCGTACCAAAAGAGCTGGCAATGAAGTACATTGAACCTTCGTTATATTCCGTATACCAAAAGGCACACTGATTTACCCTGCTTTACCCACCGAAAGGTCAATGTACTTTATTGACAGCTCTTTTGGTACGGAGCATAGTTTATAAAATCCTGTAAATTTTCAATAGCATTTTTTCAGGTTTATCTATATTTCAGAGACACACCATTTAAAGTTTATACTCATAGACAACCTTGGCTTAAAAAAATCAGTGCATTTAAAGTCCACCTAGTGGGGGGTCAACCAACACTGCGCTTTTGACCCCAACGTTCTTTGGTTCTTCAAACAATGTGCCCATTGCCACTTCAACTACGCGACACTTTGAGCTGTGTCAGTGACTTTGATTCTTCTGCGGATCTCCTCATTTCTGATTCGATCACGAGTATAGCTCATTCCATCGCCCGCTGTGTTAGTGACAGACATCATGTCAATCATTTTTATACATATAAATAGTAGCTGTACATTAATTTTTGAGTTTTTAGCATTCAGACAGACTGACACAAAACTGAGACTTATTATACTGATTAATCATGTTATGAAGAGTTTGGCAAAATTTATTGCTTTCCAACTAATCAATGTTTTAAGCAAACATATTATTCATTTTAATTATTAATCACTTGAACCCACGGATGGTACAATGTGAAACAGGCTTTATTATGAGTTATGAACCCGTGTCGTTGTGTGTATTGAAATTCAAGCGCCAAAAGAAAGCATAACGCTTTCTAATTTGCCTAACCGGTCTTCAGCTAGCCTTTCCATACTTGGTCCATGTTATAAACTCAACTTACAACTAGATTCTAGAGAAATCACTTTCGCTGTACGAAAATTGAAACTAATTAATTAATTATGAAACACATTATAATACAGTTTTTTAAATTGTATATAAATTAAGAGTATACTAATAGTAAAGCAATTTTGTAAAAGGAACAGGGTATCTGCGGTCATTACTTTCAGAGCTACAGGGATTTAAAAGGTCAGATTTGTGATGCTGACGCGGATCCCTGAAAAACGCCCCATACAAAATGACACGATTTAGTGACGTCGTTGGCTCGCTGATCGTTAGGTTTGTATGGGCGTTTAAACAAAATTACTAATATCTTTGTTATTTCTGCGTTTATGTTTATAGTTCATGTATTAAAAAATGTCACATTCAATGTAAGGAAGCTAAAACTGTATGAATTTTCATCTAATTACGATAAAATATTTTTAAAAGATTTTGAAATTTTATAATCTTATTTATTTTGCAAATATCCAGTAAATCTTTGCTTTTTATGTATAAATTAGTTAACTTTGACCTTATTTACCCGAATGTATCATTAAAATCAATAAATTCAAACCTAGTCATCATCCCCATTAATTGCGATTTAATAAAAGGATCTATGACGGCCTCCGTGGCGCAGTGGTGTGCGCGGTGGATTTACAAGACGGAGGTCATGGGTTCGATCCCCGGCTGAGTCGATTGAGGTTTTCTTAATTGGTCCATGCTAGGCCGTGGCTACCACTCTACCGGCAATGAAGTACAGGCGGTTTAGCGTTCCGGTACGATGTCGTGTAGAAACCGAAAGGAATGTAGAATTTCATCCTACTCCTAACAAGTTGTCCGCTTCCATCTTAGATTGCATCATCACTTATCATCACGTGAGATTGTAGTCAAGGGCTAACTTGTAAAGAATAAAAAAAGCCTTCCGAGATCCCTCGGGTAGCTTCAAATCTGTTAGCTATAAATCTGTAAAAAATCTTCTTCATCTTTATCAACCCGTATTCGGCTCACTGCTGAGCTTGAGTCTCCTCTCAGAATGAGAGGGGTTAGGCCAATAGTCCACCACACTAGCCCAATGCGGATTGGCAGACTTGACACACGCAGATAATTAAGAATATTCTCTGGTGTGCAGGTTCCTTCAAGATGTTTACCTTCACCGTTTGGGACACGTGATATTTAATTTCTTAAAATGCACACAACTGAAAAGTTGGAGGTGCATGCCCCGGACCGGATTCGAACCTACGCACTCCGGAAACGGAGGCAGAGGTAAAAAATACCTTAGCTGAATGTGCATTTAAAGAACCTCATAGTTAAATGAAATTAATCAGCCAAATCTAATGTTGATTATCCTCGTTGTTTTTTTTTTAAATAATAAATCACGAGTAAGCCATTTCGGATCTTGTGGAAAAAATATTCCACTATATTTAGTGTTAATTAGTTTCCACGTGGAAACATTTTTTATGGTGAGTTTTTTTTTTATTTGAAACCTTTGATCTTAAGTTACTATGTTGTCCTCATGATTGCAATAAAACTTTACGATCACTCGAATAGTATTTTACTTTTGATCTCTAGTATAAACGTTTACAGCTTAATCACTGGCACTTAATTAATTTAATACCTACTTACACTGACCAGCTTGTGACTTGTCCAAGAACAAACTTGTATTTCATCTTTGGTTTACCGGAAATATAACGAAAGTAGATATAGTTCATTAACGTTAAGAATTAAATAAGCAACGTAGTTTTCTACGTAGTATTCAAAACTATAGGAATTTGAAAAACACAAGTAGGTATCCTACTAATATTTTAAACGAAAGTTTGTATAGATGTTTGGATGTTTGTTACTCTTTAATGCCGCTACTGAAGCGATTTGGCTGAAATTCGGAATAGAAATAGATTTTACTCTGGATTAACACATAGGCTATTTTTTATCCCGTAAAAATCCATGGAACCCGAGAGATTTGTGAAAAACTAAATTACATGCGGACGAAGTCGCGGAAAAAGTAAAAGCAGTAACTTTGTTTTGTAACATAGGTACATTAAGAAAGGATTTTTGGAAAATATATCATGAGAGGGTGGGGTTGTTGAGTCTTTCTTCTTCTTCCTTGTTTCATTATTACATATTATTATGTCGGAAACGGGATGACATCAGAAGCGGATTTAAAGGGCAAAACACTATTATTGAATGAAAGTCGTGTCAGGTCTAACAATTCCCACCAAGAATGTTACCAATAAAACCTCTAATGGCAGAGTGAAGTCCCGGACTTGTGACCGAAGGATGTAGGGTTAAAGACGTCTTTTAAAACTAGTTAACACTCCCCTTCTCCACTCAAGTCATTCTCCCTGCCTATCACAAAATAATCCATGAAGGATTATCCAACAAGGGGTGTGGACGGATCGAACGTCACAACAAGAATGAGATAGGCTCCCCAACTAACTCACGGAACATTTTGTACTATCTCGGCTCATTACGACGAGCCGACCTATCGAATTACTTACTCGCTCCGACATATACGTTAAAATTGTCAGAAAAAATTATTCTAAATCTTGTTTTAAATTTATCTAGATTAAAATGAAGTGAACAATTTTAGATACAGTTCGCGCGGCGAGAGTTTGGCTTTGACCGTTATTGCGCAGAAATCAGAAATTGGGTATCAACGGGCATTAGCGGGGTGCGGGGCGGGTGCGCGGTGCTCTGATTGGCGCTCCAGTCGTTACCTGCCTCTCGCACCGAAACGACGTACCGCGCACTCCTGTTGTACAATCACGTTCACAAATGAATTGCTATTTTCGTTAATTGTTGTCGATTGTTATTATTTGTTGAGTTTGTTTGTTTAAGTTTTTTTGTTAAATATTAATATTACCCCCTTTTGGTGTTGCAGATTATCCAGGGACACACTGTATTTAATAATTATTTTAAGTTTTCTTTTGTTCTTATGTACCAATTTTACATGTATCTTGGAATAAATAATTTTATTAAAAACAATTATTTAGAATTTTCATTGCTGTCTCTGTATAAACATTTTAAATATGTAAAATAACTATCAATAGTTTTAATAAATGAAGAAGTTTATCTACTTCGTATTATTTTCTAGCATTATTATCACTATACATGAATTTTGACCCACTCAAATATCCAACCTGGTACATAAAAAAGGAAAAGTATTGTGTGCGTGACAGTACCCATGCGCAGTAATCCCCTCCATCCGAAGGTCAAAGCCAAACTCTCGCCGCGCGAACTGTACCTACACAGTTGAAAACAATGAACGACTATAACCACTATAACAGAGGGTACTTATTAATTTCAGGACGACTTCCTACTGCGGCACTACGACAAAGGGCCGTGCAAAAACAAGCTCGGTCACTCAAGGGCTTCAGTTTTATGGCATCGCGCTCAGGTAATTATCGCCATTTATTATTAATTTAATTAAATTAATTTATTAATTAATTATAATTAGAGAATGCTGTAGGATGAAAACATATTCGTATTTTCTAACGTTATCGGATGATATCTTTGAGTAACCAATGACCACTAGTAATGTTTAACGTTTATCGGATGATTCATCGACCTAAATGTAAAAGATATCATCATTATCATCATTAATAATCCATGTTCGGCTCACTGCTGAGCTCGAGTCTCCTCTCAGAATGAGAGGGGTTAGGCCAATAGCCCAATGCGGCACACACGCAGATAATTAAGAAAATTCTCTGGTTTCCGATCACGATGGTTTTTGCTTCACCGTTTGAGACATGTGATATTTAATTTCTTAAAATGCACACAACTGAAGTTGGAGGTGCATGTCCCGGGCCGCATTCGAACCCACACCCTCCGGAATCGGAGGCAGAGGTCATATCCACTGGGCTGTCACGGCTCGTATTTTTTTTTACATGTATTGGTGATTTACTAATGTAATGTGAATGTATTATATTTTCCCCAGGTGGTGGGTATATTTGCGGGTTTCGGTTTGCTGTTGCTCGTCGCGAGCCCTCTGCTGCTGCTCGCTGCACCCTGTATCGTCTGCTGTAAGTGCAGGTACGGTGAACTCTTCATACCTTACTATACTATCTATACTAATATTATAAAGAGAAAAACTTTGTTTGTATGTTTGTTTGTTTGTTTGTAATGAATAGGCTCAAAAACTACTGGACCGATTTTAAAATTCTTTCACCATTCGAAAGCTACATTATCCACAAGTAACATAGGCTAAACTTTATTTTGGAAAAAAATAGGGTTCCGTAAGATATTTAGGTTTTTCGGACACAAGGTGTAAAAAACCAACCAGAAAAGAAGGGTAGGTGTAGGGGTAGGGGTAGGCTAGGGGTAGGGGTAGAGGTAGGATGGGGGTAGTTGAAATTTTACATCGAGTTTCACGCGGACGAAGTCGCGGGCGTCCGCTAGTCTTTAACATAGAGTGACGAATATCTTAGCAACGCATGGGCTCACCGTGCGGGTGCCGGGTTCATCGCGTGACAGAGACAATAATTCCGAGCAGAGTCCTGGACTTGTGACCAATGATGTAGGGTGAAGAAATAAATTGACAATCGACCCTCACTCCGCTCGTGTTGTTCTCGCGCGCAGTTAAGTGATTGGTAAGAACTAAGAACCCACTAGCAACAACTTTGGATACCCGCTTTAGAACTAGCTGCAGTTCTAGACAGGCCAAGGTCTTTAAGCAAGTTATAGAGAGATTTTGCTGGTAATCTGCTGGTAATTTGCTGGTTTGCTGGTAATGGTAAGTAGAAGTAGGTGCGCGAGGATCGAGTTGTGTGTTCAGGAACTGTAAAAACTTTATATATACATGTATATAAAGTTTTTACAGTTCCTGAACACACAACTCAACATTTTTTATAATATTTAGGTATTATTTGTTTAATAACTTTCGTTGTTTTCTATGCGACTCAATGAAATTAAATCGTTCAGTTCAGTTTTGACGCGCTAGTGACATATCCCTATTATAAAATCTTTGATAAGAAATTGCCCTCTTTCGTTCCAGACTATGCAACCCGAACACAAAAAACCTCGAGGAAGTGGACGAAATCGAAAGCATCAGCCCCGGACGAGACGACGACGGCGACGAGACGAGGACGAGGTTCCTCTCCGACTGACGACGTCGCTATTAGATAATGGACTCTAATGCGAGGTAATACGCACCTTTTTTGCGTACAAGAATGGTTGGACATAGATATAGGACTAAAGTTTGCAATGGACTTGGTTGTCTGGAAACTTTTTATGTCTAAAATTCTAATACATAAAATATGTACCAACGATAAAGTGGTTGTATGTGTGTATGTATATCTATGTTGTAGTATATATCAATGACTGTAGATTTTTTTTAAATTGATGCGAAGTTTTGACATTTTGTAGGTATTCACAGCTTCGAGCTCATATTCGAGCTTTTTCATATTATGGCTTTTACGCAGCAGTTAAAAATACCAACATGCAAATTTTCATCCAATCAGCAACGTGATACCAACATGCAGATATATATGTTGACCAATCGCAGAGTTTGTTTAACATGCGTTTTGTGATTGGTCTAACATAAAACATATTATATAGTCTTTAACATCGTTCAAGTTCGCATCAGTTTAGAAAAGTTTATAAATATGAAATTGACGGTAGATTAACAAAATAAACATTACTGATTGACATGAAAAATATTGTAACTCGTGAATTTTTGATGACATCAATTCTCATATTCAAAACTTTATAAATAACATTGAAATTTTAAATGTACTCTCAATGTCATCTGTAGTTATGTAAATAACACCATATAAATAGTAATTGTTTTTGTTCATTTTTTGTTATTTTGAAATGATTTTTATTATTTGATTTGAGACCAGAAAAGGTTAAATAGATTTTGAAGGTACTTTGCTTATTATTTAACTGCCTGTATTTTGAGGGTACATTTAAAAGTGTAATTTTTCCATCTCACAAAGACCATTTAACTTCTATTGTTGTAGTATCTATGGACAGATATGTAAAAATTTGACGTTAACACATACAATTTTATGGTCTTCTTATGACAGATTCAGTTGATATTAATTTGTGTACGTGTAATATTTTGATATGTCATCGAAATTAGATTGAATTGTAATATATATATGTTGACGATAGAGCATATTTTGACGTAATATAATATATTCATATGGTATGTGATGGATGTTCTGGTATTACTTAGGCTAACAGTAAATGTGGAGAAATAACCAATGAAATTATTGGGATATGACGCGATACGGTGACCTGACCAATCAATTAAATCGTCGTACGTAAAAGTGTATAATTAGACCAATGAGATTATTGGGATATGACGTAATAAAATGTTGACGTCACCTGGCCAATCAGTTTATTCAACGAACGTTAAACTGTATAATAATTAAACAGATATTTGAATTGACTGCCGTTTGCGGTCTGCGGTGACTTAAGTAATATTCTGAAGTTGTTATAGAAATCTTGATGTTTGTGAATTTTAAATAACTACAGTCTGCCTAGTGGCAGTTTAGAATGTTTTCATACTGTGACGATCGCGTAACCGTAAACGCAAATTTCTAAGGAATTGAAACAGCGCCATCTAGTGGCACTACTGCACAACTGTTTTAATTCCTTGCAAATTCGCGTCAACGGTTACGCAATAGTCACAGTATGAAAACATTGAAAACTGCCACTAGGCAATCTGAACATTTTTTAACAGATAAAAAATAATTATTGTTCACAATTTCCATAGTCTGTAATAGTAGATGTTTGATGTGACAGAGTACAAAATATGTCTGGAATATAATTTGGATTAGAACAGGACATAATTAACACAAGGGTTAGAAGAGTGAGATTGAGATCAAATTCACCTACATCCAGAATCACATTACATACACCGTTTTTCAGTTTAAAGTGTGATTCTAGGCATAATCAGTAAAAAACGTTTATTGGCATAGGATCGAATCCCGTGTTTAGTGTGTATACGCCTTTAGAATGCTTTGGGTATCAGTGTTTGAATAAACAAAACTCTTTCGCTAAATTTTGCGTTACTCTAAAAGGTAAATTATATTAATCCGACGCATACCTACAGATATTCACAAATCGTCGTTATATAATTATTTATTTATAGATGCAACTTCTTTATAACTGGTTTGAGTACCAACCCGCACTACTGAAAAATCGCATCGCAAAAAATTGAAGTTTGCGGTTTCTCCAATATGAATATAATTCACTTTGAATATTGCAAAATCTTTAACCGCAAATGAAGTTACAGAGTTTTGTTTATAAAGGTTGTAATTTCGAGGTGCTGCCTTATTTAAAATAGCTAGAAGATTATTTTAGAAGGGCTAGCTATAGTTATAGCTTCAGTGGATATTGAGAAACTTCGTATTGTAAAATAACCTCAAAAGACTTGCAGTAGTGTTTTTATATATACTAAGATCTTCGTACAAATAATCACAATTATGTATAAATACGTAATAATTCTAGAAAGAAGACAAATAGCGTTTTTGGAAAATATAAATAGCAGAATTACGATATTGCCAGGAGAGAAGGAGATAACTTAGAGAAACTAGTGATCACTGGCAAATTGGAAGGAAAGAGAACCTCATGGACGATGCGTTAGTCTTATTCGCGCCACTCTCGACACCAAGGTACATCCACGACCCTCATTGCTGAGGGTCATGACTAACATTATCTTTATACCATAGAGATTATCCCACGATTCTCTAATCCTTTGAGATTGCCTCTTACCATATTTACCACGTAACCGCACGCATTACAATCGGCATACTGAAGAAATTTTCGCTCCGTCGGTAGTGTGCGTTGGACCCTAAACTAAATCCGACCAGAAATGCTATATCCGCGTTATGACCGGTCACCGGTATGCGGGTAACTCTCAATTTACTAAAATTGTGGATTTCTTCTGTGTTAACATATACTTATGAAATTTATGTCCTGTGCGTTTAGATTAGGATAGTTCAATGTAAATTATATTAATGATAATGATTGAAGAAATGTGAAAAAAAATGTTTTCTCTATTTATTATAACTCGCCACTCATGTTTTCATAAAAAAAAATTAGATTTGCTAATTTCAATTAAATTAGCGTATTAGTTAAACTAATACATAAATTATTATCATTTAATGACCTTTCGATAAAGAACAATGTGACAAAATGGGCCAACGTAGATAGATATCGTGACTTAATTAAAACTCAAAATACGATGATAAGCAAATGGTTTTTTTTAAAGGGTTATTTTTCCATTTTAACCTACTTCTAATTGGAGAAGGTTCTTATTTCATATTTATTTGTTATGTGTTGATGTATGATGATTGTGAAATGATTTTAATATTTTTTTTATTAGAACCAGGGTAGTTCCCTATTGAGGGCCATTGAAAAGTTGAAGAAATCTTTCGGTTTAATTTTTCGGGTAAAATTACAAAAATAATATTTCATATAACTTCATTATTATTATATAAATCTAAATAAACTGAAAAAAATATATAGTTATTAAAAAAGGATAACACTTTATTATATTATAATATTAGGTAATAAATTAGTGGAGAAATTAGCATTTCTTAAAATAGGTTTAACAATAAAGAACTTATCGATCTGTGAATGTGGGTAGTAACGAAATAGACAGTATTTTTGACGTTTATTACAAATTCAAATTAATAAAATAAATATTTTCAAATATAGAACACTAAATCTAATTGTTATTTTACATACAAAAATCATATTCGTATTAATAAGTACAAAATGCTAAACGAATGTAAAATCAAATGAAATTAACAGTCATTTGAATGATCCTTATTTTTAATTACTCTGTGTAGTTTATAATTGCCCGTCAACCTGTATTGGAGCAGTATGGTGGGTCTAGATAATATCCCCATAGAGGACTGTACAGGACCGTAAAAAGGCATACAATAATGATGACGAATAATTTGGTATCAGCTTCTTCTTTGAGATTTTATATGTTACGCTCAAAGATTGAAAACGGTCAGTGAACGGAAAAATAGCTCACAACGCGTCGTGGTCACAGTAAAACATCCACATGGCGAAATTCTATTCTAATGTTATGGCTCAGATGAAAACGCGCACGACGCCTTGTGGCAATCACAAGAAGAACAAATAGCGAAATTTGTGTCGTGGCTGACGTACTATTCGATCTCAACGCGTTGTAGCAATGAAGAAAAGCAATGACGCGTTCTGAGCATTCATTGTTTTAACCATATCACGACGGACAGGTTGTAAGTTGTCGGCTCGGGTGCAAAGCCGCATTAAAACATCAGTGTTATTCATTTCTTTTCTGTTTAGAGTGAATTTTAATGTCAACCTGTACCCATCGATCGTAGATCGTTAGATGGACCTCAAAGTGTCGCGGAATTGTCATTGGTTTCGCACATTGAGTACGTCATCACTCGTAACACATTTCTCTTTATTCATGTTGTGGCTTGCGTTTTTACACTTCCAAAATGAACACGTAGGCATAATTAAGGGATTAAAATAAGAAAATACAGTAAATACTTTTTTAGGTCCACGTCGACTCAAAGCATGCGCTTGTTACGTACTAAGATAAGATGTGCGTGCACGTCTTTGGGTAATGACATAAAATTGTGCGTTCTCTAATATGGAGGGGCCCATCTAACGATTTATATCGATGCCTGTACCTGTACATGTACAAGCTTTCTTGTAATATACTGTTTAATTTGTATTTCTTATTAATATTACTTCTAAATTATATGCTCAATGCAAATACTGCATATTTGTAATTCTTGTTTTTTTTTTTTTTAATTTTAATAACAGCGACTTATTGTGTAAATGATGACTGAAATTTATGTAAGAGTTAGAGACTGATGAATGAGATAGATCGAGTATGATTTTGACAACGATTTTGTGCAGGGTTTTAGGGAATACCGTCGCATACTTGAGCGACTTGGCATGCCGTCGCATACTTGAGCGACTTGGCATGCCGTCGCATACTTGAGCGACTTGGCATACCGTCGCATACTTGAGCGACTTGGCATACCGTCGCATACTTGAGCGACTTGGCATACCGTCGCATACTTGAGTGACTTGGCATACCGTCGCATACTTGAGCGGCTTGGCATACCGTCGCATACTTGAGCGACTTGGCATACCGTCGCATACTTATGCGACTTGGCATACCGTTGCTTTTGAGCGACTTGGCATACCGTCGCATACTTAGCGAATTGGCATACCGTCGCATACTTGAGCGACTTGGCATACCGTCGCATACTTAGCGAATTGGCATACCGTCGCATACTTGAGCGACTTGGCATACCGTCGCATACTTGAGCGACTTGGCATACCGTCGCATGTTTTACCCTAAAACCCTGTAAAAGCGTGAATATAATATTATAGTACCCTCAAACAACGAATAGGGTAAAATAGACCAAATTTTGAATGGCATTTTTTAAGTTTAAATCTTACGAGTAAGATACATTTACATTCAACAAGTCATCGTGAATCTGATACAGTTTTTAGAGAAGCTTTCAAAATTTGGCTCTACAAATAGTTTTTGTACTTTAGGATTATTGATTCAGATTATAGTTTCTTCAATATCAATATGTACTCAGTGCTATGTCAACTATGACGTCACTAAAGTTTTCTGAATCATACCTAAATAAAATTTAATATAGAAATGTTGTTTTGATAAAAAAAAAATACTTAACATAAGTACTTCTTAAGTTATTCGTGCGTAAAAGGGCAAATGATATTTTTATAACTGAAAAAAAAACATACAACAAAATAAGTAATGTTAGTGCGCCTGGCGTGCATTTTTTAGTTTTTAGAAATCTTGAAAACATTTTGAAAGTGAAAGCTGAAGTGGTAAATAAAAGTTACTTTTCAAATTTCGATTGAAATCATAAAAGAAATATATCGTTGTTTTTCAAACTTGGAATTACTAAAGCCAACCACACACAATCAAATTACCACAAAACCTCGCTTAGTGATGTGAAAGTGAAAAGATGTATCGAAATATGGTTATGTCGTTTGACCTTGTGTAGGTAGCTTATAGCAAAATCGCGTATTAACAAAAGGAAACTGCCCAAAATATTAATTGAATATGTTTTATGTTAATTTTGACTATACCAGATATGACGATTCACTCGTGTTGGTCATTTGAATAGAGGGTAACTTTTTTGTCTAATGAATAATCGGCTTTGGCCGAGCAGAAAAAGTGAAGTGTGTATATTGTAACTGCAATGCAGTGAGAGACAATGCATTATTGTATTTATATTATAGTCTATATTTTATTTTTTTGTAAATTACCTGTGATTGCTATGTCATATATGTAGGGTAAGCTACGCGCAAACCAGAACTTTAAAAGATGTAGATGGTATTTTAATTTTTTAAACTATTTTAAAACTATTTTAATAGTCCCATTAATTATAAAAATAGGTACTTTTTATTTTGATTATTCGGACTAACAGCCAGACAACATTTTTTAGAAAAGTTCGTGTTTTGAATATCGTGTTATCTATAGGATAAGGAAAAGTTATTTTGAAATCACAGAGAGACACTTTAATTATATTACGATGGTTACTGACTCACGAGAATGAGCCGAGCCGTCATGCACGCAGCGACCAACACGCGATCAGTTCTAGCCATTGCCGCTGCAAGATCGCGAGAATAATTGATGGTATATGGCTGATATATACAGTTCGTTCGGTTCGGTGTTGCGCATAGCTTAATACGCTGGGAACCGCCAAGCTGTGCACCGCTTTTCCTACGTGCCCTCACACGAGAGCCTTAAATCGTAATTTATTGATAGGAATGTGCGGTAGAACCACTTTTATTAGTTACACCGATATTATTCGTATGCATAGAAATAATATCCTTCACTGTTTATTTTACTTGAATATGTATACAGAGCTTTTCCCCTTCTGACGCACGCTCAGACCAATTACTTTTGGACTTGTATTTTGGATTTATTTCGCACTCAAATTTACCAACAAAATTATCTGTCGTTTTTTGCGGGGGACGAGGTAAACTCGCACATCGAAAGTATTAACAAAAATAAATATGTCACGTGTCCTACACTATACACAACTATAAATTTAAATCGTAATGCACACACGTGTAATTTAAACACAATGAAACATCTATTCTGTAGACGCAGTTTGTATAATAACGTTGGATCGTGATCATATACTTTTGACAGAGTAACGTCTAGCGAGGCAGGTCCTATGGTAATTGGTCTGAGGCCGCATGCGATGTGTCACAGTTCTCACTCGAAAGTGAATTATTTGGTCCTTTTTAATTGAGCAGAGTAATTAAATTTTTGAATATTATTATCAGTTATCTGATTTGTTTTACAAATTGGACGCAAAATTGAAGATATACATATACGTTAACAAAATATTTGCCATTTCTATTAAGGGTCATGGCTCATTTAAGCCGCCCAGCACACTAAACTGGTTAAAGATTATAAAAAAATGCTATAATAAATAATAATAATAATATAAAGTATCACGTAAAATGGCATGTAGATACAATCTATAAAAAATATAAAATATTGCTGTAACTAATAACTATGGGAATACTGTAACCAAAATATTAATTTATTGTAAATAAGGATTTAATTAATCTTGTACTTAATAGAATGAGGATCGATGGATGAAATTTGTTTTTTTTTTATTTTCTATCGTCAATTTTTGTTAAATTTTTAATGAATTTTTTACAAGTTGTAATTAAAACAAATATCTTTGCCTACTTTGACATTGTGATTCAAATCATCATTTTAACTGATAAATAAAAAATATTGTGTGTTCGACCTTTATGTATGTTCCCAGTTGTATACAACCAGAATTTAATATTTAAAATAATTAGGTAGGTACTCGGTTATTTATTGAAATCAATATTAAATTCATGGGAAAGTGAGTTTTTTAGATGGATCACTCATTCATATATAGATATTAGATACATATATTTGTATCAAAACTGATTCCATCTATCCTCCATAGCTTGTTGTAGCAAGCTAGTTGAAGCATTTCGTAGAATTAAATGGAAATTGTCTGTAGTAGGTATAGGTTAAAAAGTTAAGCGATTAATAGTTTCTTAATAAGTTATCACTCGTCGTTGTAAAATAAATATACTATATATTTTCAAAGGTTGTCATTGTACTTTTTTGTTTTTGTAAAAAAAAAAATAAACACTTATTAGAATATTTCAGAATGTGATGTAAATAGTTATATGTGGAAATTATTAACAATGATTTTCTTAAAGCATTATTTGTATAGATGGTGTGCAACTTATTGGACACTTCTTGGGAACATGCTTGGTGAGAGGAAGGAGGGGAAGCCCTGATATCTAAGCTTACGTCAGCCGCTTCATCATCATCATCATCATTTTTCTTTTCTTCTCTTCTTTTTTTTTCTTCTTCTCTTCTTTTTTTTTATTTTTAATATGGTCACTGCGCAACATTAGCAATTGAATTCCGCATCACAGTGGAGCAATTTAACGATGCCTAGTCCGTGGTAACGTAACGTCTCATGCCTCATGGACCGTCCTAAGCGTCTAAAGTATGCCCGAAATTCGGCTATCGCGATAACCCGAATATTCAATGAGTGCCTAGGCATAAACGTAATACCTACATTATTTGAAAATGAAGGAAAACAGTATCTAAACTGCGTTACTTTGTCATGTGTATTTATGTCTGGGCGTACATTTACACATAGGATTTGTTTTTGCTTAATGTTGTAAACACTCGTTTCTCCTGCCTCTGGCCCTGCCCTAAGGGGTGACCAACAAGTTGCTTTATTTACTAGGCACAGCAGTAGTACATTAATTATGTTCAGAATGATGATAATTGTGCAGTGATGAATCAAGAGTATGTTTGTCTTTATCGCACATTTGCAAAAGTAGTTACCTACGAGTAATATAGGTAACTAAAATTTTCAGTAAATTGTGATTTCAAAAATTAAATCAATTTATATATAAGCACATTAATACCACGCCCACCCATCCAGAATTGGCTCTAATTTTGAAATCCAGCCTTATCAAAAGTACTTGAATTGAAATCTAAGCCTAATTGAATTAAAAGTAAATTTGAAAATTTGGCTAATAGTTATTATTATTAATTACTTAGATTAACAAATTCTAAAGCGTTTGATGAAGACAAACATGATTTTGCTATTGTTCTGAATGCATTGTATAGTAGTTTTTTCTTAATCAATCTTTTTGGACAGGATTTAAAAGAAAAGTTTTTTGTCTGATGAACGCACTTGTAAATAATAATATGAAGAGAAATTTATTTTTGTTATTGATTGTACGGATTTCTTGTTTTTTTTTTTGTGTTGACTCAGAATGAACTTTTAGTTGGTTTAATTACGAAATAATAAAGAGTTTTCGTATATATTATGCTTTCTTTTTTCTACCCTTTACCAAACATGTGAGCTTTATAAATGTAAGTATAACCTATAATATTCATCTGCTTGGAATTTATTTTTTCACAAATGCCACGGGAACAGTGGATATTTCAGGGATCAAAAGTAGCCTTTGTGTTAATCTAGAGTCCATTCAAAAATTCTGCTAAATTAGCCGCAGCGAGAAGGAGGATCAAACACACACACACTTGCTCACAAACTTTTTTTTCATGTTCTTTTTAAATTCATAAGCGCAAAATAGTAAAGCAATAAACTAATTTTAAGGAGTTTTGAAATAAAGTTAAATCTTAATGAAGATACAAGATACCTTGATGTGTAACATTTTACATATCCAATTTATGTACAAATATCAATGGAGTTTTGAATTAAAAAAAAATCTTATTTTTAATTTCCATACAGCCTTACTTTTACTGACATAATAGTCATGTGCAAAAGCTAATATAAAAAAATAAAAATAATAATAAAATAAAAGGAATTTCTTATTTAAGATTTTAATTAACAAACTTACATATTTCAGCATCTAATTCTAATTATTTACAAAGTGTGCAAGTTACACTGTAAAAACCAATAAATCTTACACCTCTAACCTTGTTTTATAAAAAAGAAATGTAATTTCCACAACAGCAGTTACTTTGTTGTTTTGATAAACAACAAATCTTCACAAGCTTCACAATATTTTTCTGTAAGCACTTTATACTGCATTCACTCACTAGATCCAATTTGCACAGTGGTGGTTGACATCATAAGATACACCCAGTGGCGTGCACTTAATTAATGCATTAAAGTACTGCATACCCTAAGAGTTGTCTTCTTAGTGCTTATTAAATACAGATTTTTCCAGTTTGTTTAATTTTATTACTAGTGCTTATCATGATCGACAACCTTATGTACGCCACTGGATATACCTCTTTAAGTGCGCTCTGAAACTCCAATCTAGTTCCATATCCTCTTAAGTCCCGCTGTAGAGTCAAAAAGCAATGGCTGTTTGAACTCCCCTCTCATATCCAGCATGTAATGCATCACCGTATTCTTCACCTTCAAAGGTAGCTGCACTTTAGCCAGCTTCCGGCTCTCCTTGCAACAAACAAATTCAATGGGCACTTTCATCATTCTGTTGTTCCCAAATGGTGAGTAGGTGATGAATGTCAAGTGACGCCCACCCTTGTTTAGGACTAGATAGCGGACAGACTTCAGTGTATACATCCATACCAAGGCTAGTGAACCAGTCCCTGGAACAATAATAAATAAATAAATATACTTAAACAATACACATCACTATCTAGCCCCAAAGTAAGCATACAGAGCAGCTTGTATTATTATTATAATATTCATACACATTTATATACTACATACAAATACTTATATATAATGTATAAATACACACAGACACTGGGAAAAACCCATTTTCATCACATAAATATTTTCCAGTTGTGGGAATCGAACCCACGGCCGTGGATGCAGAAAGCAGGGTCACTACCCACTGCGCCACAATGAAATGAAGTGATAAAAGCCTAGCCAAAATGTAATAACCCAGTGGATATGACCTCTGCCTATGATTCCGAAAGGTTTGAAGCCGGTCTGGGGCATGCACCTCCAACTTTTCAGTGTGCATTTTAAGAAACAAAATATCACATGTCTCAAACAGTGATTGAAAAACATTGTGAGGAAACCTGCATACCAGAGAATTTTCTTAATGCTCTGCATGTGTGAAATCTGCCGTTGAGCCAGCGTGGACTTTTAGCCTAAACTCTCTCATTCTGAGACGAGACTCGAGCTCAGCAGAGAGCCAAATATGGGTTGATAATGATGATATAAGCAGATGTTTTATTAAGTAGAAAACGTTCAGAATTTAATAATCATTGTGATCACTACTGGCCTATCTGTGATAGTCCAGTGCAAGGCCAGACCTCACTTTTCATAGGAGAGAGAAATCAGTGTCAATTGCAATGAATTGAACTTTTTAAAAACAGCAACTGTTGAGTTTCTTGTCAATTCTTCTCAGCAGAACCTGCCTTCTAAACCAGTGGTAGAATCTTTACAAATAGTCAACTGACATTTCAAAAGTGCTTGTAAACTGACTGTTGAAAATAAATGAATTTTGAATTTTGAAATGAATTTTTTGGTTAACACTATACTGTTAATTATATTAAAGTACTTTTGTTGAAATATTAACAATCAACATAGGCAATGGACTATGTCGAGTCAAAACGTTTATTGCCCAGATCATAGAAAAGAAATTTAATTGTAAGAATACTTAAGTGCATTGTAAGAATACATAAATACAAATTACATAGATAATTTTCTAAGTAGTTTACACATTACATTAATGTGTCCCAATACTTCCAACTTTTGATAGGTTGATATATAAAAGAGTATACTATGGGTTTTAAATTTAAATCTTTCCTTGATGACGCCCCACAGTTTCACCCGCATAGTTCCGACTTTCATAAGAAAACAGGAATAAAATATACTGTATAACACTCACAAATAATGTGGCTATTAAGTGCTAAAGGTTTTTCAAAATCGGTTTTGTAGATCCAGAGTTTATATACGCCTACAATACCACAAACTACCTCTATGTATTATTAGTCTAAGCCATTACAAAAAGAGTACATTAATATATTTACCAATAGCAACTGATATGATTCCTATAGTATTTCTATACTTATTCTCGCCTAAATTTATTTTTCTAAACCACGGCGTATCAGCTGTGATAGTGGATTTATCAACGGGTACGTCTCTTAGATTCTGCAGTGCGAACAGACCCAAATATGTCCAAAACATGTATTGGACGACAGCAAATATATTCATGTACTTATAAAACTTTGGGTTTTCATATTTAAACAATATCACGTCTTTCGTAACATTCGTATTCACGTCATGAATTGTTTTGGTTACCGCTGAACTAAATGATGCACCATTGACAGCTTTAGCACAGTTTTTCTTCAACGGGTATCGAAATGTAACTGCCCTTTTAATGGCTATTGCTGCATAAGACAAAAAGGACATTGTTTATATATTTCATAAAATAATACAATTTGAATTTGGTTGAAAACATAACCTCAGTCCTGAGTCCTCAACATTCAACAAAACATTTTCGAAAAGCTGACAATGACACTGACATCTGAGACTGAGACAGATGTCAAAATGAAAAGAAAATGTACAGATTATTATTTTATTTTTATCTATAAATTAAAATACAACTTAAATCATAGTTGGGCTTAGACTTAGACCATTAAAAATAATAGACCTGTTTCGCACCCAAATTCACCAACAAAAAGTCTGTCGTTTTTTGAGGGGGACGAGGTAAACTCACACATCGAAAACATTTAACACCATTAAGTATATTCTGTGTCCATACACTACACACAACTATATCATTAGTCTATCCACAGAATATTTATAGAATGTTCGATTACTTGATCGATTTTTTGCTGTTCCGTCAAAAGAATTGATTCTTTTTAGAAATCGTTTTTATTACAAATGTGATAAAATTATGGTAGAAGTTACTCCATCTTTTACTAAACTACAAGTTTTTGGCCGTTTTTTATGCCACTCAACTACACAAACCGACATTTTTAAGGAGCTCTTTAAGCGACGAAAACGATTACAACAATGAAACATCGATTCTATAGCAACAGTTTTTATAAACGCGTTATATCATTGATTCTTGATCTTTGACAGAGGGGCAACGGTTTAAGAGGAAGTTCCTTTCTTTTTAATGATCTAATAGCGGGTAGTAAAATAAATAATAGACTAAAATAATTAATACGTGTGTGAGTGTACTGCTTGGTATCGCTGTACCAGGCTGTACCTCTCATGTGCAAACGTACCGACTACCGCTGTCAAAGGCTCGGAGTAAATATGTTCCTTGCTCAGGACCTTTAACTATTTATCTTACCTCAGAACGCTTCATTTTTCGTCTGTGACATATACCAAAGAGGATACAAACAATCCAAAAACAACACAAAAAGACGACGGAGCCACGGAGGAAAGTGTTAGAGGTGAGTCGTACTCGCTAAAACGCGTACTGAGTGTTACGAGTACGAGTACGCCGAGAGACGCGCTCCAAAGACTAGCTCCACGAGTATTTAGAAGTACGAGCCATTAGGACCTATGGAATAGATACGTACTCCTAAATACTCAGTGGCCAGCGATTTTACATCATATTATCTGATAGTAAGCGTACATTAATTTCAACAGAGTTCTACACAGTCATTTGGACTAGTGGTATGTACACAAGGTACGAATCACTAAGAATCCTGAGTTCGATCCCGGGTAACAGAGAATCATTTTTGTCTTTTTATTTTGTTTTTCTTAATTGGTTTCTTCAACTATTTTTGGTTTTTGTAATCCACAAAAAAAAAAATATTTCAGTCATTAATTTCAAAATTTCAATTTAATTTTATTATTTAGTTATTTCTTTTAATATTACCTCATGATACTGTCGGGTTACATTAACTTGTTACTTTAGCGGATAAATAATCATACTAAAACAAATAAACATTATGTTTTTAAAATAAGGATTAAAATCAGGGACTCCAAATATTGGAGTATTAAGTGTATACTGCGTTAAAAAATCGGTCTTATGTTTGATAAGGTAAAGACAATTTTTCTTCGGCAATGGGACGTCACTCACACATTCTTAAACGAACGCGTCCGGGAACGCGTCTCGCGAGGTTTTGACTGTTGGAGTATGAAGTGTTTATTGCGTTGAAAAACCGGTCTTATGTCTAGACAACAAAGTCTATTTTCTTTCGGCATTGATAGAAGTCTCTCACTCACACATTACTAATCGAACGCGTCTCTGAACACGTCCCGCATTGGTTGGACCGTTAGAGTATTTGCGAGTATTGGACTCGCACTCTGTTGACGTCTTGCGCTCCTCGGTACTCGGTACTTCTAAATACGCTTAATACGTGTTTATGTCCCTGCTCCGTACTCGTACGCCATACGTCTTCCAACAAACCTAGTGTTAAGACCTGCTCCAGTATATACGCCTCACCTCTAGAAAGTGTCATAAATTCATTGTCTATAGCCGTTCACGGCGTCGTTCTCATTTGTCAAGTTCGTTATTTCTTTGCAAAACGTAATTATTGTAAATTACACCATCGAAAATGTTGTTTTGCAAAAGCTAACACTTATAAACTTAAATTAGTAGTCTTGTTTTCAAGACAAATAGTGAAAAGCGTTGATCGCTCACGTCTAATAAGCACGACCCTCAAGATGGCTGATATAAAGGTAAGACTCATCTTGGCGGCATTTTGATTGTTAACGGTCAAAATTTATATTTTTGTTTATTTTGGCCATATGTTAATGTTTTAAAGAATTAACTATTTAAAATGTAATAATAATGGTTTTCCCAAACAAAACTAAAATGGCAGTATAATTTCTACTTCAGTGAATGATTAATTAATTAGGCGTCAATAAAAAAAATGCCGCGAAAATGTCCATAAATTTACCTTCGGTTAAAAATCTATTCAAAAAATTATTATGCATCAAAGAAATCACTCAATCTAAACATACGTATTATAGATATCCATATGACATTATTCTATACAAAATGGTTCAAAATTGACGCCAATTATTATTTTTATGTCACAGCTCTCTTATATCTCGGGACATTTATGTGCCTATTACCCATCATCTAGATGGGTAATAGGCACATAAATGTTTCATTGGTCAGATTAGGGTTTGTGATCGAGATTTTTTCCCCCAGAAATTCTTTGTAGCAATCTTGAGTAATCTCCATCTCTCTTTATAGATGTTGCTACTTTGCTGATACATTCCTTTTTGTTCTTTTTTACTCAATGACAAGTTAGCCCCTGACAGTAATCTCATCTGCTGTTAAGGCCTAGTTCAGACTACTTAAGTATTTTAGTCAGGTACAAACAATTTTCGGGCGGTAAATCCAAATTCATACTCGATTAAAATACTAAAGTAGTCCGAACTAGGCATAAGTGATGATGCAGTATATGATGTAAGCAGCCATAGTTGGAAGAGGTAAAAGTTCTTTCCACCTATCTAATCTAATTTCTATGTGGCATACTGGAAAGTTAAATCATTTGGCGGTATGTCATTGCCGGTAGTAACTAGCCATAATTTGCCAATGAGCCAATTTAAAAATTACAAAATCCTCTTCTCTGGATCTCAGCTCTTCTGTTGAGCACAGCACTACCAACTTTGCCTGAGAAACCTCGAAATTGAGGTTTAGTGTGTCTCGAGTCCTTTACATAAGAGAGGAATTTTCCATATCACAGAGTTGGTATGTATAGTTCATACCTTATTTAAAAACCTTGTGTTCCCCATTATATATCCCATAACATATTTTGAGCAGCAACATGTGCCTTAAAAGAGTTTGTATTTACAGTCAATGCTCGCCAAAATGAGCAATGGCACCCAGAATGGTACAGCAGAAGCTGCACCAAAGGGCCAAAAGGGTTCCATTGAGAAGATCTACCAGAAGAAGTCTCAGCTTGAACATATCCTGCTTCGCCCTGACACCTATATTGGGTCGGTGGAGCGGACAACTGAGTTGATGTGGGTATTTGACAAGTCAAAGGAATTGATGGTGCAGAGGGAACTTACATATGTGCCTGGTAATTTTTTTTTCTGAATATATGATTGATTTAAATGTAAAAGCTGAGAGACTGTATATAAAATGTAAACATGTTTCCGAAATTAGCTTTATCCTAAATAATTTTTTTAAAGACTAGAATGCATTTGTAATTATTGTTATGAAATTTTGCAGGTCTATACAAATTGTATGACGAAATATTAGTTAATGCAGCTGACAACAAACAGAGAGATCCTAAAATGGATGTCATAAGAATTGACATAAACCAAGAACAAAATACCATATCAGTATACAACAATGGATGTGGTATTCCTGTGGTTATGCACAAGGAAGAGAAAATGTATGTACCCACAATGATATTTGGACATCTCTTGACTTCATCCAACTATAATGACGAAGAGGAGAAAGTGACAGGCGGGAGAAATGGATATGGTGCAAAGCTATGTAACATTTTCTCAACAAAGTTCACAGTTGAAACTGCATCGAGACAGTATAAGAAACATTTTAAACAAACTTGGGGTACGAACATGACAAAAGCTTCAGAACCTAAGATCAAAGAAGCTGGCAAAGATGATGATTTTACTAAAGTGACCTTTAGTCCAGACTTGGCTAAGTTTAAAATGGATAAACTAGAAGATGACATAGTCGCGTTGATGTCGCGCCGAGCGTATGACGTAGCTGCATCTACACAAGGTGTTAAAGTCTATCTCAATGGAGAACGACTGAAAATAAATAAGTTTAAAGATTATGTGGATTTATATATTAAAGGTAAAGAAGATGAAAATGGACAACCATTGAAGGTTGTTTACGAAAAAGTAAACGACAGATGGGAAGTCGCTTTGACAATATCTGACAAAGGATTCCAACAAGTTTCATTTGTAAACTCAATTGCCACTATGAAAGGTGGTAAACATGTTGACTCGGTTACAGACAATATAGTAAAGAATGTTCTAGAGGTATTAAAAAAGAAGAACAAGGGTGGTGTAAACATCAGACCCTTTCAAGTCAAAAACCATATGTGGTTGTTTGTCAACTGTCTCATTGTTAACCCAACCTTTGACTCACAGACAAAGGAGAATATGACACTCCAAGCTAAAAGCTTTGGATCGAAATGTACTTTGAGTGAAAAGTTTGTTACAGCAGTATCAAAGTCTGGTTTAGTTGAATGTGTACTTACGTGGGCGAAGTTTAAAGCACAGACAGAGCTTGTAAAAGCTTCAGGCAAGAAACAGAGCAAGCTTAAAGGTATACCGAAGTTGGAAGATGCAAATGACGCTGGGACGAAGAATGCCCATCTTTGCACATTAATTCTCACTGAGGGAGACTCGGCTAAGACTTTAGTCGTATCTGGAATGAGCGTAGTAGGAAGAGACCATTATGGTGTCTTCCCATTAAAAGGTAAGCCGCTGAACGTAAGGGATGCGTCACACAAACAGGTATTAGAGAATGTTGAAATAAATAATTTGATAAAAATCATTGGTCTTCAGTACAAAAAGAAATACAATTCTGTAGATGATTTAAAATCTTTGAGATATGGCAAAGTTATGATCATGGCTGATCAGGATCAAGATGGATCACATATCAAGGGACTGATCATAAACTTCATACATCACAACTGGCCAGAACTTTTAAAATTGCCGTTTTTAGAAGAGTTTATCACACCAATTGTAAAGGCGACAAAGAAAGATAAAGAGTTATCATTCTTTTCGCTACCTGAGTTTGAAGAGTGGAAGAGGGATACAGAGAACCATCATACGTATAACATCAAATACTACAAAGGTTTGGGTACCTCCACATCCAAGGAGGCTAAGGAATATTTCCAAAATATGGACCGCCATAGAATTCGGTTCAAGTACAGTGGTGCAACTGACGACCATCACATTGAATTGGCCTTTTCTAAGAAAGGTGCAGATCAACGCAAGGAATGGTTGACGAATCACATGGATGAAGTAAAAAGGAGAAAGGAGATTGGCTTATCGGAGAGATATTTGTATACCAAGGACACAAAAGCTGTCACATACTCTGATTTTGTAAATCTTGAACTTGTTCTCTTCTCCAATGGAGACAATATCAGGTTAGAATTAGAATACACATTTAGTATTAGAGGTTTTATAAAACATTTTTTTTTACTATTTAAATAATTATACTAATTTATGAGACAGCTAAAAGTATTTGCAGTGCCTTTAAACCAGATTTTTATTTTTCTGGTCAGATTTTAAAATCTATACTAATATTATAAATGCGAAAGTAAATCTGTCTGTCTGTTACCTTTTCACAACTAAACCACTGAACCAATTTGAATGAAACTTGGTATAGAGATAAAGCGTGGAGCAGAAATTTGGACTAAAAAACTGATTTTATGCGAATGAATTTGCGAGCGTCCAATAAGTTTTATAAATATATCATGTATAATTGCTTTTCAATTCTGCATTTTTTATATATTTTTTTTACAGGTCTATACCATCTATGATTGACGGACTGAAACCTGGCCAGCGTAAAGTGATCTTCACTTGCATAAAACGTAACGACAAACGTGAGGTCAAAGTTGCTCAATTGGCTGGTTCAGTTGCTGAGCATTCCGCATACCATCATGGCAAGTTGTTTTTAAACATATCTGTTACAGTACTAACACATAAGTAACTTCTAGAGCTGCCAGCATCCAGCGTCTCCCTACAACCCTTGATGTCCTCAGTAGTCTGCCTATTGCCACTTCAGCTTTGCGACTCACTGAGCTATGTCAGTGACTTTGGTGGACTCGGTCATCCAATAGATGTTAGAAGGCTAAAGCGCGCCTACATATGGGATCTCCTGTAAAAATAATAATAAAAAAAAAAGAATAAAATAATAAGAATGTACAAATGAAATACAAAAATTAACAAATAAATTAAATTAGCATGGCCTTCAATGGAAGGTCAGCTACACATGCCATGTAGTACCCACAAGCAATTTGCTTAAAGCTGTTGCAGCTGATTGCACAATAGTAATGAATTAAAAAAAAAAATTCACACAGAGAAACTCTGAGCATAACTTGCTCCATATTGACTTCGAGTCTTCTAATAAGGTCCATAGTGACCAAGTTTTGGATCCATAGATCATCACTGGCAACACCGGCAGCACTGCTTTGAAGACTATGGCAGGATATGTGTTTAAATATAATATAAGATCTTTGTAAATGTACCATATTCTGGCGAAATAAAAATTGATTGATTGATTGATTGATTGACTTTCGTATTCATAAACGTTGTAATTATACTCGTATCATTTATAATATGAAATGCTTACTACTGTGAACAGGTGAACAGTCCCTGATGATGACGATAGTGAACCTGGCGCAGAACTACGTGGGCTCCAACAACATCAACCTGCTGGAGCCGCGCGGTCAGTTCGGCACGCGGCTCTGCGGCGGCAAGGACTCGGCCAGCCCGCGTTACATCTTCACGCTCATGTCGCCGCTCACCAGGCTCATCTTCCATCCGCACGACGACCCGCTGCTTGTGGTGAGTAGTGTAGTCTAGTCTTTTACGACCATATTTATAAACTCGGACTAAGATTAAGATTAAACTTCAATTTTCTTCAAAGTAAAGTGAACTTTAAGTACCTAGTAAGTATTAGGTTCACTTTACTTTGACTTAAATTTGCTTGAATTTTAATACATGGTTATTGTTATGGGTGTAAGCATAGCAATCGCACAGTTCACCATGCAATCGCAATGCTTACACCCATATTAATCTGGATTCCTGTTTGTCAACAGCATAGACTGCAAATCTGTACTGTTGACAAACAGGAGTTCAGAAGGCCTAGGATGCACAAAAACGCATATTGTCGACCAATAGCGACAAAATGGCATATTGCCATCTAAGATTTTGCTCTCACCTTTTTGACCCATCTCAACAACTCGTCTTATTCTCTCCACAAGATATGTGGTGACTATGATCACTAGATTTAAATAGTCTATTACTGTTGACAGGAGTATATAAATAGAAACCTCACCTGCTATTTCCAGTACTTTCAGTTGTAATACAGATGAATTTATATTGTTCTACAGCACGAGTTTGAAGACAACCAGAAGATTGAACCAGTCCACTACATCCCGATCATACCCATGGGCTTGGTCAATGGAGCGGAAGGCATTGGCACTGGCTGGTCCACGAAAATACCCAACTACAACCCAAGAGACATTGTGGCCAACATTCGGTAAGCTAATCATAATTTGAAACATATCTGTAGCATGGACCCAAGAGGTCCAAAAACAAAACATTTATTCATAGCCATACTGCTCAAAACTTCGTTTACTCATCGCAATTCGGACAATATTATGAACTTGCTGAACCATGGTGGTAAGCGTTATCCTTCCTAGACATTTCCAGACTTTGGTCTGATAACAAATATGCTCCCTGAAAATTGACCAAGGTTACCACTTGATATATTTTTTAACCAATTTCTTTTAATTTTAATTTTAAGTTAATAATTATAAATTCAAATCATAAAGATTTAGGATTCATATTCATCAGAAGATATTATTTTTCAGTTTTTTGTGAAACATTTTTGTGATTTTGAAGTCGGTTGAATTTTTTTCATAATTTTTTTTAAATTTTGTTATTTTGTCTATGTTATATCATGTAAACAGTGAGTATCCCCCTTGGACACATTAATATTTTGTTCAGACTGGACTATTATTGCACCTATGTAGCTCCATAACTAAAGATATTTAAAACCACTAGATTTTAATTATCTTAACTTATCTATTCTGAAGAAATTGGAAGAAAAAAACTAAAATACATTCTTGACAATCATGAAATCTGTTTTTTGAGTGATTACAGAAAAAATGTCAACCTAATAAATGTATTGATTTTAGACGCATGCTTGACGGTGATGATCCTGTTCCAATGCATCCATGGTACAAGAACTTCCGCGGCACCATCGAGGGTTTCAGCGACAAGTACGTCATTTCCGGCGAGGCGGCCATCTTGCCCAACGAAAAGATTGAGATCACAGAGCTGCCTGTCGGCACTTGGACACAGAACTACAAGGAGAATGTTCTAGAACCTATGCTCGGCACGGAAAAAGTGAAGCCGTTGATATCTGAATATAGGGTCAGTATATTTATTTTTATCTTTTGTTCATTTTCATCACATTTCATTTGAAAATTTTCGAAAATTTTCTTTGTAGGAATTTGTTCTTATTAAAGATTAAAAGATTTCGACTTGTCTTACATATTATAACACCATCTTTGATTTAGTAAGGAAGTGATGTTTTTTTAGTTCATTGTAGCATAATTAGATGCATATAATGTAGTTGAATCCCTCTGTATGCTTAAGTTTAAGTTAAATCTTAGAATCCTGTTTCCTTGGAATTAAAATATCTCAGTGACTAAAAATAATTTAGTAGCCTATACAAATGGTAACAAACAATAGCTATTTTCAGGAATACAACACATACACATTGCATATCGTGCTGTTGAATCATTTACATTATATTTTTTAATCTTAGAATCCTTTGCTTCAGTTTTTTAGCCTAACACAAACGAAAAAATCACTATTTTCAGGAGAAACACACACACAGACACATTGCATTTTGTGGTGTTGAATCCCTCAAAATCCTTGCAAGTGCTTTTTGAGTCTTAGAATCCTTTGCTTCCTATGAAATGAATGCATCGCGACTAAGAATAATTTTGAATACCCACGAATCATAATGAATAATGGCTATTTTCAGGAGTACAACACAGACACAACAGTGCGTTTTGTTGTGACGCTGTTGCCGGGGAAGCTGGCCGAGGTTGAGGCGGAAGGGATCCACAAAGTTTTTAAACTGCAGACAACAATATCCATGACTTGCATGAATGCTTTCGACCACAACAACTGTCTTAAGAAGTGAGTTTGGTTTCTGTTTTGCTGTCTTATGGTTGGGTTTTTTTTTTATATTGTTTACTACAATCTCACCTGATGGTAAGTGACGATGCAGTCTAAGATAGAAGCGGGCTAACTTGTTAGGAGAAGGATGAAAATCCACACCCCTTTTCGGTTTCTATACGACATCGTACCGGAACGCTAAATCGCTTGGCGGTACGTCTTTGTCGGGTGGGGTTTGCTAATATTTATCTTGATGTCTAGTTTTTGTTTTTAGTGTTATTCGTAATTTACTATTTTTTTTTGTATGCAGAAAGTTGCGAAAATAATTTTTTGAGATGCTGGTTCAAGGCAAAACATTTTGTCATCATATAAAATTTAAATTGTTGTCATTTTGTACACATTTTGCATGCAAATAAATAAACAAATGATTGATTGATTTGACAAACTTATCTTATCCATCAATCAATCAATCATTTATTTATTGACAGTGATGTCGTAGTGTTTGGGCCCCACAAGGATGTGAATATATGATGAACTGGTGAAACTTTTTTTTTCTTTTATTTGGGTCAACAAACAATAAACGATAACATAACATTTAGAAAAAAAGCAATTACTTACATAAAAACATACATACAGCTGAACGTAGAACCTCCTCCTTTTTGGAAGTCGGTTAAAAACTGAATCGTCAACCTACACCGTTAACCACAGATTAAAAACTTTCATATATTTATACCTACCATTCCTTTCCTTACCATAGTTTAAATAAGATATGAAAGATGAATAACTTTTTATTTGCCTTATTCCTTCTAGATACGACAAAGTGGAGGAAATGCTCCGAACGTTCTACGACGTCCGGCTGAAGTACTACTCCAGACGGAAGGACTACTTGGAGGGACAGCTGCAGGCCGAGGCGGACAAGTTGACCAACCAGGCTCGGTTCATTGTGGAGAAGTGTGACAAGGGGCTGGTGGTGGAAAACAAGAAGAGGAAAGTGATGGTTGAGGAACTTATTAAGAGAGGTAGGATTTTTTTCAATACATATTTGGTGGGTCGAACCCCACCATCAGTTTTCAAGAACAGTGTTTTAGCCTAACTCAAATGAAAAAACATGACTATTTTCAGGAGAGAACACACACACAAATACATTTGAATCTTAGAATAGAATCCTTTGCTTCCTTTGAATCTTAAAATCCTTTGCTTCCTATGAAATGAATACATGGCAATTGAGAATAATTTTGAAACCCATGAATCATAACAAATAATGGCTATTTTTAGGCGTAAAAAAATTCGTTTTGTTGTGACGCTGTGATGTTGTGACGCTTAATACATTTTTGCCATATCTTTATATTCCTAAAGAAAAAACACTTGTTCCACTTTGTAGTCGACCAAAATTGTCCACATTTAAATTATTTTTTAATTCATAATAAAATTTTTATTTATTTATTGTTTTTTGTTAACATTAAAACTCTTGTGCAGGTTACGCACCGGATCCCATCTCTGACTGGAAGAAGCGCGCGAGCAAGTTGCAAGGACTCACCGCACTGGAGGAGGACGAGCCCGTAGAGTCGGAGGAGGAACCGGAGCCTGAGCAAGACAGCAAAGGCAAGCCCGTTGACCCAGGTATGTTACATTTAAGTCTAAGTTACATTTCCAATATTATAAAGATACATATCATAAATTAAATCATCATTATCATCATCATCATCATCATCATCATCATCATCATCATCATCATTATCAAGCCATATTCGGATCACTGCTGAGCTATTTAGACAGTAGATCTGAAAGAGTAAACTCCATTTGTGCTTCGGAGCTGACACACACTTTTTTTATTACATTAACGTAATATTGTGGGGTTCCACAGAGAAGGCGTTCCAGCAGTTGAAGGAAGTGAAGAAGTTCAACTATTTGCTGGGCATGTCCATGTGGATGCTGACCAAGGAGAAGAAGGACGAGCTGCTCAAGCAGAGGGATCAGAAGCTGTCCGAGCTCACAGCACTCAAGTAAGTTTATATTTCCACACCAGCTCTGCTCATGGTATGTCGTATTTGAAGGTTGTTACAGTTCGCTATCGACCCATGTTTGGCTTACTGTCGAGCTCGAGTCTCCTCTCAGAATGAGAGGGGTTAGGCCAATAGTCCACCACGCTGGCCCAATGCGGATTGGCAGACTTCACACACGCAGAGAATTAAGAAAATTCTTTGGTATGCAGGTTTCCTCACAATGTTATTTTTTCACTGTTTGAGACACGTGATATTTAATTTCCTAAAATATGACTGAAATATGAAAGTACTGAGGTGTACAAAAACATTATTGAACTGATGCGTAAAAATGGACTCATAGGCCATACATTCACTCAAAAGCAGAATAAATGCTATAGAATAGTGGTTAAAAATCTACACCACACAACACCAGTGGAAGCAATTAAAGAAGCAATGGAGAAGTCTGGTAACACAGTCAGAGGTGAAGTAATATGTGCGAGATCTAGAAAAAATAAGATGCCATTGAACATGTTTTTCGTGAACCTAGAACCTGCTCCTAACAACATCAAGGTAAAAGACATCGAATTCATATACAACACAAGAGTCAAGATTGAGGATCCAAAGAAAACATATGACATCCCACAATGTACTAGATGTCAACAATATGGGCACACAAAAAATAATTGTATGCGTCCGTTTCGATGTGTTAAATGTGCACAAGGGCATCGAACCACAGACTGTCCTAAAAAAGACAGAAACTCTCCAGCTACTTGCACCCTATGTCTCGGAAATCACCCTGCAAATTATAAAGGTTGTCAGGTATACAAAGAAATACGAGCAAGAAAAATTATGGGAGCCAAAAAAGTAGACTCGAACCAAAATCAAAATAAGAAAACAAGTACACACACTCAAAAGCCTCAAATGCCTTTTAACCTTGATGACTTTCCTCCACTGAACACCAGAAGTTCACTTTCTAAACAAGGTCCATCTAGTAAGAAAGAAAACACACAACAACAACAATCCCACATACCAGATCCTGAAAAAATTGGTTATTGGGATAAATCGAAACAGAGCACCCAAGCTCAGCCAACTAACTTGTTAGAACAAGTAATCTTAAAACAATCAGAGAAGATTGATATCCTCATCCAACAACTAGGTACCTTAATGGGACTCCTAACGACATTAATAGCCCAATGTAACCAGAGAAATCCTTAAAGATTGCTACATGGAATATAAATGGTCTATCACCAAACAAACATGAAGTAGAAATCTTTATCAACCTAAATAAAATAGACATTCTCTTACTGACTGAAACACATATGACTGATGAAAGAACAGTTAAATTAAAGGGATACAATATATATTTCACTAACCATCCAGATGGAACATCACATGCTGGAGCTGCAGTAGTAATTAGAGAAAATATAAAACAACATGTTCTTCGTAACTTTAAACATGAATTCCTACAGGCCTCCATAGTATCTATAGACGACTGGCAAGGAACCCTAAACGTTGCAGCCGTGTATTGTCCTCCCAAACATAAGATTTCTGAAGAAATGTATGTTGAGTTCTTTCAAACACTTGGTAGTAAATATATTGCAGGTGGTGACTGGAACGCCAAGAATACCTTATGGGGCTCAAGACTGGTCACTACTAGAGGACGAGAACTAAGAAAGGCAGTTGAAAGAAACCACCTCAATGTACTGTCAGGTGGCGAACCAACTCACTGGCCAAGTGATCGTACTAAAAATCCAGATCTTATTGACTTCTTTATCACTAAGGGAATGTCTGGTTTATACACAAAAATCAAAACTTGTCTAGATGGATCTTCTGATCACACTCCAGTCATATGTACCTTGAGCACTACAGTTATCCTAAAGGAAGCACGCGAGACCCTTTATAATAAGAAAACAGACTGGGAAGCCTTCCGAGACTACATAGACGACAAGGTTAACTTACGAATTTCATTAAAAACAGCAAAAGAGATCGATGACGCAGTTTTATACGCTACTAACCTAATACAAGAGGCGGCGTGGTTGTCTACTCCATACCTAGAATCTACACCTCAGAGCCTGTATTACCCTGCAGAAATTCGGCAAAAAATAGCTGATAAGAGGAGCCTTAGGAGACGATGGCACGCAAGCAGGAGCAGTCATGATAAGCGGTTACTCAACAAAGCGAAAAAAGAAATTAAAGTAATGATGGATGAAAATGAAAATATGACCCTACAAGATCAACTACAGACACTTTCTCCTTATAAATCAGAAGACTACTCTCTTTATAAAATGACCAAACCTCTCAAAAAGTCAACAGATTATGTGCCACCCCTTAAAAAATCTGATGGTAACTGGGCTAGAACCCCTACAGAAAAAGCCGAGCTATTTGCTCAATTCCTGCAGGAGGTATTTAAACCAAATGATCCCGATCCTTCAGAAACAGAAGATGAAATCAACAAAGTTACTGAGAGTGACCAGCAATTATCGATTCCAATGAGACCAGTTAACCCAAAAGAAATTCTTAAAGAAATAAACCAGCTAAAACTAAAGAAAGCACCTGGCTATGACCTCATCACAGCTGAAGTCTTAAAACAGTTGCCAAAAAAAGGAGTCATACTACTAACAGTATTGTTCAATGCAATATTGAGAACACAACATTTCCCGTCACTCTGGAAAGTCTCCATAATAAATATGATAGCCAAGCCAGGAAAGCCTCCTACAAATGTGTCTTCATACAGACCAATAAGTCTTCTCCCAGTACTATCAAAACTGTTTGAGAAACTATTCCTTAAACGACTAGAACCTGTCTTAGAAGACCAAAAAATATTACCAGATCACCAGTTTGGCTTCCGGGCCCATCATGGAACAACAGAGCAGATTCACAGAGTGGCACACACTATTCGTCAGACACTAGAACGAAAAGAATACTGTTCAGCTGCTTTTCTAGACATCCAACAGGCTTTTGATCGTGTTTGGCATAAAGGCCTTATATATAAAGTAAAACAGTGCATGCCAAACACAGCATATATGCTCATAAAATCATATCTCTCCGAACGCATATTCCAAGTCAAATGTAATGACCAATTGTCTAATTTCTACAAAATCGAAGCTGGAGTACCACAGGGGTCGGTGCTGGGCCCCGTCCTATATACTATCTATACAGCTGACATGCCTTTGTCCCAAAATGTGATAACAGCGACTTATGCAGATGATACTGCTCTGCTCTCACGCAATGTAGATCCCAACATAGCTTCTCTAAATCTACAAGAACACCTAAATAAAACTTGTTCCTGGCTCAAAAAATGGAGAATCAAAGCTAGTGCAACTAAATCAAGCCACATAACATTTACGTTAAGAAGGGGAGATTGTCCTGCTGTGAAACTAGACGAGATTACCTTACCCCACCAAACAACCGTAAAATATTTAGGTGTACATCTAGATAGAAGATTGACTTGGAGAGATCACATTAAGGCGAAACGAGATCAGGCCAATATGAAATTTCGAGAACTGTATTGGTTGATTGGGAGAAAATCCACATTAAGCCTGGAAAACAAGCTGCTGATATATAAATGTGTTATAAAACCAGTATGGACTTACGGTATTCAACTCTGGGGCTCTGCTAGCCACTCAAACATTGAAATACTTCAGCGCTTCCAAAACAATGTATTGAATGTAATATGCAATGCACCATGGTTCGTCAAGACTGCAGAAACACACAGCCATCTTAACATTTCACCTGTTAAGGAGGAAATAGACAGGTCACTAGAGGCCTACAAACAGAGGCTTGAGCGCCATAAAAACAACCTGGCTGTCAAATTGTTAGACGTCAGGGACTGCAAATTCCGCCTGAAACGAACACGACTGGCCAACATAGTATAGTAGTATATACTCATTCCTGGAGGGACGCTACATCAGTGGATGTGCAGAGCCCGAAACGACATACTAAAAAGTCATTTGATCGGATTATGGTCTAGAGACTGATCTCCGATAGACCAACAAATAAGAGAAAAAAAAAAAAAAAAAAAAAAAAAAAAATATGACTGAAAAGTTGGAGGAGCAAACCCCGGACCGGATTCGAACCCACGCCCTCCGGAATTTGAGGCATAGGTCATATCCACTGGGCTAACACAGCTCAGTTGTTACAGTATTGATGAATTTCACTATGTTTGTCATTTAAAAAAAATTAAATTGTTCTTTATGGACAAAATTTGCATTTCGTGAGCCTACCAGCCTCTCAGCCAGAAGTGGACCAATTAAGATAACCTCAATCGCCCAGCCGGGGATCGAACCCAGGACCTCCGTCTTGTAAATCCACCGTGCTCACCACTTCGCCGTCAAAAGCCAAGCGGTTTTCGATATTTCGCTTTATTATTTTTGTATAAATTTTGAGATACAAAAAAAAAAAAACTATTTGTTTAGAGCAAAGACACCAGCGATGTTATGGCGCGAAGACCTAGACGCGTTGCTGATCAAACTGGAAGAGGTGGAGGAGAAGGAGCGACAGGACGAGGCCAGCGTCAACAGAAAGGGCTCTAAGGCACTGGTGAGTTACCATTTTATTACTGTTTTTTTAGATTTTTTAAAAGTATAGATTAACACATGGCTGCAATCACGCCAGTAGGCCTAGCATGCTTCAACGACATATTTTGTGAAGAGGAAAAAACGTCACATTGTCGACCAATAGCGGTGGAGTTAAAATTTCGCTCCCTAATC
Source organism: Bicyclus anynana (assembly GCF_947172395.1). Classification (NCBI taxonomy): domain Eukaryota; kingdom Metazoa; phylum Arthropoda; class Insecta; order Lepidoptera; family Nymphalidae; genus Bicyclus; species Bicyclus anynana. Next base: position 13,839,692 of record NC_069097.1, on the reverse strand, counting down.
CCTTTACCTGTGACGTATGTAAGAAAATCTTAGAATCTTAATTTGACTCACTTCCCGGTCTTCGTGTTTATAAACTAAGCTGCTTTCGCTGATGCGCCTGTTTCATACATTTATTCAAATTCTTGAATTTATTTAAGGTCGACCAATAGCGACATAGTTGAAAATATCTAGGTCTTTTTCTTTGCATTGGGACAAAAGAGAAAGCGATATTTTTCTCAATGTATGTTGTGGTACGCATTTTAGGTCTAATGATTGGTACTTGCAATAAAAATATTGATTTTATTTTTATTTTTTGTAAACTTTTAATAGTATTTTATATATTTTTATAATTTAAAGGACATAGGAGAAAAAAATATATAATACTTACTGATTTTTTTTTCATTTCACATGCTACCACATAGATGGATAGGATAAAGGTAAGTTCTTTGTCCAATTTAAAGTTATTATTATATACTAGCTATAGCTAGTAACAACCCTATGGTTTTGTCCCTATATCAGAGATTAAAATTAAGTATTAATTATGGTATTTAAGACTATAATCTATCTCTATCATTTATGTTTTATACAAGAGAGGTTTATAATAAAAAGAAAGCATAAACCCTACGAAACGATAATGAAATGATTGTTTTGAAACATATCAAAAGGAAATAATTATATTGCAGGCAGCAAACAAGAAAAATCGCAAATCCCTAATGGAGATAATACCGTCGGAGAACGGGCGACGCGTTGAGCCGAAGATCTCTGAAGATCTCATCAAGAGGATACAAGCCGCTGAGAAGGCTAAGATCAAGAAAGAAGTCAAGAAGGAGTATGATCCGGTGAGTATATGACATCCATCATCCATCATCAACCCACCCCTTTTTTTTTTACTCTTTACAAGTTAGCCCTTGACTACAATCTCACCTGATGGTAAGTGATGATGCAGTCTAAGATGGAAGCGGGCTAACTTGTTCGGAGGAGGATGAAAATCCACACCCCTTTCGGTTTCTACACGGCATCGTACCGGAACGCTAAATCGCTTGGCGGTACGTCTTTGCCGGTAGGGTGGTAACTAGCCACGGCTGAAGCCTCCCACCAGCCAGACCTGGACAAATTAAGAAAATCTCAATCTGCCCAGCCGGGGATCGAACCCAGAACCTCCGTCTTGTAAATCCACCGCGCATACCACTGCACCACGGAGAAGCCGTCAATGAGGGATGGCGGGCTTATTGTAACAATAATGATTTTTTTAATGCATATTTCATCAATCTCGTATTAAAAAGTGGATGCACAATCAACCACCAAAAAACGTCCCCACTCAATGAGTGCCAAGCACGACTTCTTGGCACTCAATTCAAGTAGTCACATTCGCAAATTCAACTCAAGCATTTGAGGTTGAATTTGCTCAGAATTAGGGATTTCATTGAATATTGGACTATATTTAAAGACCTTTAAGTATAATTTTCTTTACCAATAATTCTAAAACTGTCAAAGCAGTGGCCAGTTTTTAGGTGAAATTTTGTTTAGGATTGTGCATCCTTTTATTATAAGAGGTCAATGGCATATTTGCTACTTTTTTTTTTAAATAATCCCATACCTTTCCAACTCGTCGGGAAAGATTGTGTTGGGAGTGGGTAAGACAATAATCCATCAAATGGGGATCGAACCACGACCACACAGTGATGAGTCCGGTCTCTTTACTGTTGAGCTATTGAGGCTTGCAATAAGAAGACATAGATTCAATCTAGGTAGAGCCGTGATAGCTAGTGGATATGACCTGTGCCTTCGATTAGGAGGGCGTAGGTTCGAATCCGGTCCGGGGCATGCACCTCCAACTTCTCAGTTGTGTGCATTAAAAATAATTTAATATTGTGTCTTAAAAGTAACAGTGGAGGAAACCGGCATACCTGAAAATTTTCTCTCATTCTGAGTGGAGACTCGTGCTCAACAGTGAGCTGAATATGGGTTGTTAATGGTGATGATTTTGCATAGGATGATCCAACCGGCACAAGTCCGTCGAGCGGCGAGAAGAAACCGAAAGGTCGAGTGAAGAAGGAAAAGCCTGAGAAGCCTGAGAAGGCTGAGAAGGCGGCCAAGTCCGACGGACTCAAGCAGACCAAGCTCGTGTTTAAGAAGGAACCCAAGAAGGTAAGAAAACCATTACATCAAGTGTTTCGAGCATCTTCAATGATAACGGATCTTGAAAAATAAACTAAAGCAGTTTAAATTGTAAACCTATTACTTTTTTCCCTTAACTTTTGAGTATTTTTAAGCTATTTTATAGCTTTTATCGCGGGCTTTGAGGGCGGCGAGCGAATCGAGAAATTCCGTAACGAAAATAAACGTAACATGTGCATTGAGTTAACACATTTCGACGTTGTCATATCGACTACTGGACAAGTGGTGAGAAACTAAGGGGCAAGACATGTTTTTTTTTGTTTTTATTGTTCTTCTATTTCTTTTTTATGCAGTATTTTCTTTTATTTATTTAGTAATCAAACAATACCACATATTACATTATAGAATATAATAATAATTATACAAGTTACATTTTATTATATAATGCAAGTTATGGATACCCAGTTTGGGCATGGCCTTTTGTGGAGTGAGTGATAGGGAGACCGTATTTATTTTTTGTTTTCTTTATCATTCAGTCATTTACCGCGTAGTAGCACATTTCGACCAGAAAGTCCCTTAATTTATTTTTGAAAGCAATATCTTTCTCCTCATTGTTCAGTTTTTAAAGAAAAAAAAATACTGCCTATTTATAATAAATAAATAAACTTATTTTGCTAGCCAAACATGTAGAATGAGTATGAAGAGCTGATTTGGTGTTGTTTGCAGAAGAAGGCAGCCATGAGCGGCAGCAGCTCGGACGAGATGTCCGGCTCAGACGTGGAGATGGTGGAGGCGCCCGCGCCGCGCGAGCGAGCCACCTCCAGGCGAGCGGCTACTAAGGTACTCTTCTTCTCCATATACAGGGTGTTCCGTAATTAATGGATAAAACGCAAATGGTAGATACACCTGATTATCTTAAATCTTAATTTGAATAGTTTCCAAAAATCCCGAGTTGTATTTTTTTTTTCGGATTTTTCCAATTTTTCTATCTTGAAAAAAAGTTTATTTGATGCTGTAGTTGCTGTTATTAAGATATTAAAACAATAATATGCCAATGCCATGTTATTAAGATATTAAAACAATAATGATAAGTGTACAAGTTTTTAAAATGATGGTACTTTTTTGCACTCAAAGCTACAAAAGCTACAAAACAAATAAAACATTATTTATAAAAATAGTATTAAAGTACGTTCGTAATTTATTCCGTAATGTACAACAAAAATTAGATCTTTAAAATCTTCATAACAACAACTACAGCATTGAAAAAACTGATTCAAGATGGAAAAAAATTAAAAAATCCTAAATAAACAGGATAGTTTTAGATAATTTGGTAGTGTTTCTACCATTTGCGTTTTATACATTAATTACGGGACACCCTGTACAGTGCCTTCTTCATACGCATGTTTAGATATTTTAAATTCGTAAATTGACATTTTGTTATATGAAGAGGCTAATCAAATTAAAATGTATAGGTACAAAAATACAAGGACGGCGAGGAGTCGTCTTCGGACGGGTCGGACGTGGAGTTGCACGACAACAAGGTGGAGTCGGACGGCGACGCGCCGCGCGCCATGTCCGCCAGCGACGACGACGACGACGACTTCGTCAAGAAGAACGCCAACAAGAAACCCGCCGAAATGGACTCGGGTGAGTCATTCTCTCTACTGTCTAGCGAGCAGAGAGATGTCGGACGGGTCGGACGTGGAGCTGCACGACAACAAGGTGGAGTCGGACGGCGACGCGCCGCGCGCCATGTCCGCCAGCGACGACGACAACGACGACTTCGTCAAGAAGAACGCCAACAAGAAACCCGCCGAAATGGACTCGGGTGAGTCATTCTCTCTACTGTCTAGCGAGCAGAGAGATGTCGGACGTGTCGGACATGTTTGGTTGAATGCGATAATCTCAAAAACTAGGTACGTGGGATTGTTAAAATGCTTTTTCAATACTCTTGCGCAAAAAACTGTCATAATACCATTCCACAGCGAGGCTAAACAAGTATTTCATCCTCTAGGGGATAAAGTAATTTTGTTTTTTTTTTTTAATTTTTGTCTTTTACGAGTACTAGCCTAATAAAACACGAAAAAGGTTTTATTCTTAAATAGTTTAATCATTCTAAAATAATGACCTCTATAAGTTGAAGGAGGTTTTATTCGTAAATAGAGTCATCATAGGTGGGTACGACATATGTAAGGCCCTGAATATTTGATAAAAAAATTAAATTAGAACAAAATGCAGCGTTCTTGTATGCGTATTTTTTTATTTGATTTTTATTCAGTTGCAAAAAGAATTTTAATATCAATCGTAGTGAAAACTATAGCGTAACACGCGGGGCCAAACCCATTATAAACTCGGGTTTTTATTTAGGGGCCCTCGCCTCACGGCTCGTGCCCTAAATATACCTCGTTATAATGGGTCTTTTTAGCCCCTTGTATACCAATCTACTATTTGTGCATGATTGCCAAACTTATGAGGATTACCATACGGTATCTAACATAAGATTGCACCTTACGCGATATTTTTTATACACGAGAGAAATTGCGGGCACATATAATAATAATAATTAGATTATATGAATGTCTATAGCCAAGCTTTTGAGCATTTTATTATAATAAAGTCCATTACCATAATTTTGTGAGCCCCTTAGTGTTGTTTTCCCTTCCCAGTGCTTGGCACTTTGTTGATGTTGCATAGATTTTATGCAGATGTCATTCTACTGTATGTTTAATTGATAGTTTACATAATGTACTGATACTGTATTGTTTGGTTTAAAGTTAAAAACAAATAAACAATTTATATATTAATATATATTTTCTTTTCAGATTGTCTATTCGACTCGCTGATCGAGGAATCTAAAAAGGAAGAGGCACAAAAACCCAAAGTCAATCGCGATTCGCCCATGACGATATTATCCAGCGACGAAGAACCGCCATCCACGCCGAAGAAGAAGCCCGCGCCTAAGAAGAAGCTTATGAACATCGAGAAAGAGAAGAAAGAAGAAAAGGAGAAGCCCAAGAAGAGGCCCCTCAAGACCATGCTCAGCCGTGACAGTGATGATGATGACGACAGCATATTTGATAGTAGAAAGGTAAAGTAAAGTTCCTCAATTACAGGTATTAGTAACACTCATTCTTTATGTTATTGTGGAGGGGTGGTATCGGTGTTGGTATAAATAAGAGAGAATTCGATGACTTCAGCTCAGTTGTTTGTTAGGCAGCGTTGACACCGTCACGCTGCCAGTCAGTTAGTGACTCAGTGCAATAATGTTTTGTGTTGTTTATTATAAATTGGTTAGCGTTGGCATGGAGATCATGTCGGGCAGGGAAGGTGAGTGTTTTTGCATCCTGGAAGGATACATTAAACTTACTCCCAAGGTCACAAGTCCTGGGACCTGCTCGAAGTGTTTCCTCTACCACAAAATGATGGTACATTCACTGTTGCTGCTACCCGTCACGTCATACTTAAGTCTTTTTAATCTTAAGCTTTGTTGCACAGGTTAGAAATATCTTGGTTTCATAAATTGATATTGTAAGTAGTATCAATATGTTCACAACAAAATGGCGTTGAACTTTTCATCATTATCAACCCATATTCGGCTCACTGCTGAGCTCGAGTCTCCTCTCAGAATGATCTCAGAGTTATAATAGTCCACCACGCTGACCCAATGCGGATTGGCAGATTTCACACACGCAGATAATTAAGAAAATTCTATGATATGCAGGTTTCCTCACGATGTTTTTCCTTCACCGTTAGGGCAAAGTACCGGACTCAAATTGCAAATTTATAGATTCATTAAACAACCATGAGATCCTTAGGTATTTTTAATCTTGGAGCATTGGTGCACATGTTGTAAACATCTTCATTTCTCAAATTGATATTGTAAGTAGTATCAACATGTTCACAACAAAATGTCCTTGAACTATTCAAAACATAAAATAGCCTCAATAGCTCAACGGTTAGAGTGGTCCAACTCATCACGGAGGGGTGGTGGTTCGATCGCCGCCCCGTTGATCGTAGCCACTCCTAACACAGTTTTTCCGACTAGTTGGAGGGGAACGGGAATATTGGTCATATTAAAAAAAAAAATATGACAAATATTATATTATCTATACTTATAATAAATCTGTAGAGAGGTCAATTCTGTACATGAAACATATTTCCAAAATAACTATCAGGGGGTGATTAGTGGTCGATACTGATGCCAAAAATGCAATCAGTAAAATTTTTGTCTGTCTGTCTGGCTGTATGTTCTTTATAGAAACAAAAACTACTCGACTTATTTTAACGAAACTTGGTACAATTATTCTTCATACTCCTGGGCAGGTTATAGTATACTTTTCATCACGCTACGATCAATAGGAGCAGAGCAGTGAAGAGAAACGTTGGGAAAACGGGAGAAGTTATTTAATTTTTTAAGCTTCCGTCGCGTGTGCAGTCTTAATGGGAAGGGTAGGGTAGTGTAGGGAAGGAGTAGGGTAGGGCAGGGTAGGGGTAGGGTAGGGGTAGTTAAAAGTTTACATCTACCTTCACGCGGACGAAGTCGCGGGCGTCCGCTAGTTTATAATAAAGTTGTACCTTAAAAGAAAATCTAAATATCCTTACACGTTTCAGGACAAAAAGAAGCCCAACCCCAAAAAGAAAGCGAAGAAGATGAGCAGCGACAGCGAGGTGGAGGAGATCCCCAGCAGCCCGGTGGCGGCGCGCGGCGCCGGGCGCGCGCGCCAGCAGAAGAAGTACCACTTCAGCGACGGCTCCGACTCCGACTGAAGTGGGCTGTGAGTATTCATCATTATGAACCCCCTTTGACCATTTAGACTACGGACCTGGCTCGCTAGACATTACCTCTCTGGCAAAGATCACGAATCAATGGTCAAACGCATAGAACAGACAACGCTAAAAGCTTACGCTTTTAGTAATAAAATTAGCAAGGGGGCGTGGCCCGCGTACACCCGGGTGTGCGGAACAACGCAAGCGTGTCCGCGCATGTACTAGCACTCTTGTTTCGTTCTGTGACAAAAGAAATCCACGGCCTCCGTGGCGCAGTGGTATGCGCGGTGGATTTACAAGACGGAGGTCCTGGGTTCGATCCCCGGCTGGGCAGATTGAGATTTTCTTAATTTGTCCAGGTCTGGCTGGTGGGAGGCTTCGGCCGTGGCTAGTTACCACCCTACCGGCAGAGACGTACCGCCAAGCGATTTAGCGTTCCGGTACGATGCCGTGTAGAAACCGAAAGGGGTGTGGATTTTCATCCTCCTCCTAACAAGTTAGCCCGCTTCCATCTTAAACTGCATCATCACTTACCATCAGGTGAGATTGTAGTCAAGGGCTAACTTGTAAAGAATAAAAAAAAAAGGAATAAATAATATTCAACTCTAAAGTAAGGGTGACATATTTCATTTTTCACTAAATATTAATAAACAGCCATTTAGGCCACGCCCCTGGGTACGCTGATGTCAATACAAAGAATTGACACTTTGTAAATCTAGTTACCTCTTATATCTGTGGTCTAAAGCGTTGATAAAAACTGTTGCTTTAGAATCGACGTTTCATTGTTGTAATCGTTTTCGTCGTGTAAAGAGCTCCCTTGAATATCTGGCTTTGTTGGCCCTTTTTTATGCCATTGAATTGGTCAAGCTATAAGCAACCTATTTGCTATGTGTCACTGAACATTTTCTGTCATATTAATAACAGATGAGGGTATATTTTTTTATGTTAATTCCTTTTGTCGGATTTTAGGCCATAATGAATTTTGTTTACAGATGCGGGGCGTTGTAGTCGAGACGTTGGTTGAAATTGATATACCGCGTGAATGTGCGCGATACAAAACATATTATATGCTGAACAATTTAGAGTTTTTATACAAAGAAACATTGATGTTTGTATTATTTTGTTATGGTGACTTTTGTAATATAATTATCTTAATGATTACTATACGATAATATAAGTAATATAATTATAATTAGTATAATAATAATTTAACGATAGTATAGTTTATTATTAGTATAATAATTAATTATACGCATTAGTTAATTATATAGTTTAATCAATTTCAATTGAGACGGAAGGTAAAAAATTACAAATTCTGATATTTGTTGTGTATTATTGAAATATAAATAAAAGTTCTATTTATAGTTGAAACTTGTTGTACTTAGTATAAATATATTAACATTTATATTTCACTTGAATTAAAAAATAGGCATTATTAATATTTTCTAATAGTTAAAACAGGCAAATCAAAATTTTAATGTTTTTCATCTCACTACTCGATAAAGCTTTCTTTGCTAATGAAATGAACAAGCAAAAGTCTATTTTGCTGTCGAGGCGGGAAAGAAAATTCGAAAATAGTCTATACTCAACTTAGTCTACGTAACTTTCTCGATTTATTTTTTGAACGTTCTTGTATAAATGAGGCTGGTCCTTAAATAAGTATTCAACAGATAACTAATAATGAAATTAATTCACTTTTATAAAAACTAAATAAAATATAATAATAATAATAATAATATTTTAATTGTAATAAAGTTAAAATTTAAAACATTTCTGGTTAGATTAGATATTAACACCTACAAAGTTAGTACAAATTGTATGTAATGCCGCACTGAGATTTCTTGCTTATAGCAAACTAGCTGACGCTGTTCTTGTAGGAATATGGGGAAAATTTAAAGTCTAAAGCCTTCCTCGATAAATGGGCTATCTAACACTGAAAGAATTTTTCAAATCGGACCAGTAGTTCCTGAGATTAGCGCGTTCAATCACACAAACAAACAAACTCTTCAGCTTTATAATATTAATATAGAAATATAGATTCCTCGTTGTAATGAGATGAAAAATATTGCATTGCGCACGGCATTAATTTATTTAACTTATTTGCGTTGAATCCCTCGCGATGCTCGGGAGTTTTTTTTTAAAACCTCTTAGCTCTAGGTTCTTACAATTCTTTGCTTGCTGTCTATTGTGCACTTGCAGCAAAAGTGTGCAAGTGTACTAATATTATGCACTAGCTGACGCCGCGCGGTTTTACCCGCGTGGTTCCCGTTCCCGTAGGAATATGGGGATAATATATAGCCTATAGCCTTCCTCGATAAATGGGCTATCTAACACTGAAAGAATTTTTCAAATCGGACCAGTAGTTCCTGAGATTAGCGCGTTCAATCAAACAAACAAACTCTTCAGCTTTATTATATTAGTATAGATTCAAATGTAAAGATGGCAATATAGCCATCGTTGCTGCCTTATTCTTTTTTTAGAAATATTGTTTTTTTTTAATTTACCTTCTGTCTCGTTTGATAGTAAGTGGACTGTATGCGCGTCTGGTACGTTGAGCTCAAAATTGCCATAATTTTGAATTTGTGACATGAAATTATTTTTCTAGAAATATTTGTTCCATTCCATATTTGATGTATTTTTTATTGTATTATTTGTAAAGCCATCGAGTCGAGATAAAATACATAAATAAACTGCTACTAAGTTACATTGGTCTGACAGCCTCCGTGGCGCAGTGGTATGCGCGGTGGATTTTAAAACGGAGGACCTGGGTTCGATCCCCGACTGGGCTGATTGAGGTTTTCTTAATTGGTCCAAGTCTGGCTGGTGGGAGGCTTCGGCCGTGGCTAGTTAGCACCCTACCGGCAAAGGCGTAACGCCAAGCGATTTAGCGTCTCATTGGCCTTTACTCTGAATAATCTAATACAATAATTTTCATTATTATTTATTGTTAATGTAGTTTGAAAACTTGACAGTTTTGATTTGATTACACTGTTGTGTTTAGATATTATTAATATTCTTTTTTTTTTACTTATTTAGTGCTAGGCTAGGCATTGAACATTTTTTAATAAGGCCTTGTCTTCTAAGAGAATAATTGAATATGTTTAAAACAACTTGATGATATTTTTCATGTTTTTTTTTTATGAATTTCATGTTATATTGTGTGTTTAAGATGTTAAAAATTTGACATTACAGCCGAAAGAGGTTTTTTTTCTGTTTTATAGAAATAATTGACGGAATAAGCACTAACATTTGATGGCAAGTGGAAAAACTAACGCTTGTGAAAGGACAGAAGTCCTGGGTTCGATTTGGCTGGGCCGATTGAGGTTTTCTTAGTTGGTCCAGGTCTGGCTGGTGGGAAGCGAATAAAAAAAAACACTATACAGGGCATTAAAGATATACATCCTACAAAGTGCCTGTGTATTGGCTGGTGGGAGGCTTCGGCCGTGGCTAGTTACCACCCTACTGGCAAAGACGTACCGCGAAGCGATTTAGCTATCCGGTACGATGTCGTGTAGAAAATGAAAGGGGCGTGGATTTTCATCCTACTCTTAACAAGTTAGCCCGCTTCCATCTTAGATTGCATCATCACTTACCATCAGGTGAGATTGTCGTCAAGGGCTAACTTAGTAAAGAATAAAAAAAAAAGTTATCAAGTCTCATGTGACTGTTACAACTGTAACCATTGTCCTTTACACCGGCACTCAGCAATGCTGTATAAAGTCAGATATGAGCGGCACTCAGCAATGCTGTTTAAAGTCAGATGTAAGCATATAAGTATGCCGGTACAATCCCCAGAAGAGCTCTGTCATAAAACATTCTAATAAGTTAAAATGTACTTATTTTAGAGGTTACCCATAAATGTCTAAAACAAACAACTTGCTTATTAAACAATGTTTGGGAATTTTGAAAATGTCTATGAAACTATTGGCCTATATTCATTAACTATCTATTAATGATATACCTACTAACCATAAAGACCTAGTATTCGTTCCTTAGGTGTTAATATTATAGTATTTATTTATATTATTATTTTTTAGTTTATTATTCCTTTCTTTGCTAATAAAATCTCAATTTAAACTGAGTACCGAATTATAATAATTTCATAATTTTTCTTTATCTTTTTTTTTTTACTAATATTTCTATTACCTTGCTATTCTAGAGATGTTCACAATGCCCAAACATTAGTGTTTCATTTAAATCTTTTAGACATGTACATTAGCTGGATTTAGGACTCAATTATCTATTTTTAACAAAATCCTAAAACATCATCACTTTTGCTTTTATTACTATTGCTAAATTGAGTTTTCAATTTGCTGTGACGTCATATGGATCATTGTCGTATTATTTACTTTTCCATGTTATTAAAAGCTCATACGTCTATGATACTTGCCTTCGTACGCCGTATGGAACGCTGAATCGTTTAGTTTAAATACGTACTGCAAGCCCTACCACCCTTGGTAAGAAGTAATCTCCAGCCGCTCAGAGATTCGTTTCGTTTCGTTCGTTCATTTCGAATGGGCGATATAACTTCAATCTGGCGTACAAGGTTGTTGAACTGCACTGTTTCAAGGCTATGTATCTGTTTGTCTTTTTAGTGAATAAATAACGAGGCAATTGTAAATGAATATGTATGTCCCATTCGATCACGACCTCTCAGAAATGCAATTTCTGAGCGGCCGGACCCTAGCGTCGGCCGAAACTCAATTCAATCTTCATAAACCAGTTTTACTAAATTACTATAACGAAACGTGTTACCAAATTATTTCCTAAATTGATTATTTATTTAATTTTTTCAGGAATTTATAAGACGTAATTCAATTTCGAGAGAGAATTTTATAGACATTTATACAAAAGGAATGTATCTGAGAATAAGTTCCTTCAGTAAATTACAAAGATTCGAAAGTGTGTAACATATAAAATAATTGATTTTGCACATAGTGTAAGGTAATTTTACAATACCACAAGTATTTTGAAAGTTGCTATTTACGCAAACAATTTAAAATAGATATGAAAGTTTACAAGATCAGATCTTGTAATTTTTTTTTATTTTTAATTTTAAGTGATTATTACACATTACAGAACACACAAGTGAATATTATTATCATTCACACTGACATAAATATAAATAAAAAAAGTTTTAATTTCGCAAGATAGAGAGAGAGGGACTCAAAAAAAAAAATTAAACTGTAATTTGAAAATAATTATTGTACTTTACTGTAACAAGTTTAATATATAAATGAATGTCCACTTTTCTAACAAGTATTTAAATTGAGATGTTTTTGGTTCAGGTTAATCATTGCATAAGTCAATCTCCTCTATCCCGCCTACTCCAAAGGGCTTTAAATAAATAATTTGACATATTTCGTATTTTTTTTATTTACCTAAAAAAAAGTACCATACTGTGTAGGTACACGTTTTGAAAAAAAAAATGTTTCAGAATATGCTATCAACTATTTTTATTATTTCCAATCTTATTGTATTACGCAAGTTTGCTTCAATTTATTTTCTTCGTACTTTTCAAGTATTAATTTATTTAATTTAATTTGCCTTACCTTCTGTGTAAACAACACACACGCACATGTGTAAAATAAATCATATTTTTTCATCATTTTGTACATCGTTTTAGATCTGACCTGTTAATTTAACTAATTGTAAATAAACTTTTTAAGTAAATAAAATGGTGTTTTTATTATTATTTCTCTCATAAACGAAATTGTGTTTTTCGATATAACTGGTGAGCAAGCATTTGCCTGTAAAAAAGAAAAGGTGTAGTTTTCTCGATATTATATTAAATGCGTTGCCTTTTCTACATCTATGATATATACTTATATTATAAATGTGAAAGTATGTCTGTCTGTATGCCTTTTCTCGGCTAAACGGCTGAACCGATCAAGATGAATTTTTGTATAATGATAAATGGGACCTTGGAGCAAAACATAGGGTACTTTTTGACCTTTAGGATCAACATGTACTCTATGTTTAAGTATAAAAATAGAAGGGGGTGAAAAGTTAGTCTGGAAAGTCCTTCATTTTTAGAGTTAGAGTTTTAGAAATTTGTTTATAAGTCATTAAAAAAATACGAAATAAACGTGATTCAAGAATTTTTAAAAACCAACCCCTAAAATAGGCTTTGAAAGCTTACATTGTTTTCCACGCGGACGCAGTCGCGGGCGGTCCGCTAGTTCGTCTTAATTTGATTTTTGGTTAACAGTGACATCGAGTATGGCTTAAGCATTTAGTTTCCTGGCAACCCTTCGCCAAAGACCCCGTAAAGTTATGTTATTACTCCGTTAGGTTCTTTAATTATGGTTTTTTAAGGGTTGCCATGGAGCTTGTATACAGGAGAGTTTTGAAGCTATGTTCTGCATTTTCTGCATTGTTTCATAGCCAGACTATACTCGTAGATACAGAATCTGTGGTAAATGAAAAACTTAAATTGAAAATATTTTTCATTTATTTACGTATTACACATTATTAATTACTTATAGTTAACTAAATAAACTCTGAATTATCTTTATTTTTTGAAATCTCTATTCCAACTTACATAATAATTACATTTTTTATTAATTAACATTTTAAAGTAACAGGTAAATTAATATGGCATTTTTAAAACATCAAAATGTATAAATTATTTACAATAAATTGTTATAAATTATTGTTACTAAAACTATACAATTAATCATTTACCGTTAATTGAAAGTTAGTAAACAGAAAGATTATGATGATCCGTTATTTTTTAAAAGGATTTATTAATGGAAGCTCTGAAGTCTGTACATGATAATTCATTCAAGATTTGAGCTTCGTGTTTTTTTTTAATTTTTGTTATTCGACCTATTATGGACCAAACGCCTAGATAGCCAGACTTAGGTACTTCATTTTAAGAAGAAAGTCAGCTGCTCCTACCATAGGCATTGGCGTGCATATAATTTTTAATAAGGGTAGGCATTATTCGTGCAAATCGTACAAAATTTAAAATTTCTTGTACAATACAGGTTCGCAATGAGTCCTCAGGCTAGGCAATGCATTGTTACATCTATAAAGTGCACGCCACTGACCATAGGTAAGTAAGGTAGACAATTATGAAATTTGGACTTTAGTTTGGAATATAGTTTCTATAGGGTCCAGACCTTCAACCGTCGAAATAAAAAATATTTTATTATACTTTCCTCTACAGATAGAGGTAAATTCGAGGCTCACATTGTTGAGTAACAAAACCATCGTTAGGCATAGTCGGATGCAAACTTTGTGATGTCTCCGAAGTAAGGTGCAACTGTTATCACGCGCAGGTCTAATATGAAGACGCATGAGGCGACTTCGAGTGCCGCGCCACTGCCTAACCGGGGATACCCAAAATCTTGTATTTCGCAGCTTAGCGCATGATGTTCGGAAACGTCATAAAAACTGCATCCTATTATACGGATTATAAAATAAGGCAAGTTCATTGAATACAACAGGCAAGCCATTTTATTTTACTTTCTTTTAAGTTTATGCGGCATTCATAGATTATCAAGAGCATTTTTTTACCGCACCCCTTTACTGCGCTTTTCAATTTACAGTCGAGGACTGACTGTTTGCTTGTAATAATTATTTTAGTTTCATACGATGTAGACAGATATACTCAACTCCATATTTTGAGGCCGCTCTGACATACAACACGCAGCTATTTTAGAATTTAAACTATCGTGGTTGTTATTCAGACGAATATCTTAGCAATCCATGGATTCACCGTTCGGGTACCGGGTCTATCGAATGGCAGAGAGAAAAACTCCAAGCAGAGCCCTGGACTTGTGATCAATGTAATTTCAAACCTATACGTCCCTTAGTCATGATCTGGTTCTTTCACAAAAGGGAATAGTGGTACCATTATATAAAACTGGCCGGAGATCTACCCAATCAACTCTTGAGATGAGGGCAGGACTACCAATAATAATGGCCTTAGATTTTAGGGGATTTACCTTAAGCCCATACTGTCTGCCCCAGGTATCAATTGCGCTAAGGTCACAGTTTATAGCAGAGACAGTTGAGCTTAGGTTCTCAAGAGATGATGAGCGGTATATTTGGATATCTGCATACATATGGTAAAGAGAAATTATACTTTGAGTGATCGAATTAATGATCTGGTTCTTACAACGTGGCACGATCCAAACTAGTCGGGCATACTCTGACGTTGTATCCAGTGAGATATAGCAGGGTTTCATAATAAACTAATATGTGCAGCTGTCAATAACCGGCTTGGATATGCTTTATTAAGCATACGCCTCGTGTTCAGAGCGGACTCGAAATTTGGCGCGGTCTATACTTTATTCCTTTTGGTGCAGTTATATCAGCTAGGTCTCTAATACCTACTTAATTTACTTTCCCTATCCGAGTAACCCTTAGCGCTTTCCCGATCTGAGTACTTTCCGTTTTCGTATCTATGGCCGTTTTGTCTGTACGGTTTTTCACTCGCGCTGTAGTGTATTTCCGAGGGACCGATTGTCTTGGACCAGTGGTGCGTCCAGTAGAACTCCTCAGGGTGTTGAGGGTATGGGTTCTCGCGGCAGAGCACCACGCAGTAGATAAGGCTGCCCACTAGTGTGATGAAGCCGAATATAAGGAAGACTATGCCCAGGATCCTGTAAAAAGAGAAATTAAAATAATTAAAATTAACTATGAGAGTGTTTCAGCCGTTTTAAACGTTCGGAACATTTTTTTTTAATTCTTTACAAGTTAGCCGTTGACTACAATCTCACCCGATGTTAAGTGGTGATGTGGTCTAAGATGGAAGCGGGCTAACTTGTTTGGAGGAGGATGAAAATCACACCCCTTTCGGTTTCTGCACGGCATAGTACCGGAACGCTAAATCGCTTGGTGGTACGTCTTTGCCGGTAGGGTGGTAACTAGCCACGGTCGAAGCCTCCCAACAGCTAGACCTCGGCCAATTTAAGTCAGCCATTGACGGTCAATTTATGCTCACGTTTCTGCAGTGCAAACGGCAGCGAAGACGTTTCATAAGTCGAGCCCTCATGCACGCAGCGACCAATACACGATCAGTTATAGTCGTGGGTGCTGCAGAAACGTGAGAATAATTGATCGTCAATGGCGTGCAAAGGAAAAATCAATCCCAGGAGCTCCGTCTTGTAAATCCACCGCGCGTACCCACTGCCGCACGGAGGCCGTCAAAAAAAGCTTTCCTAATTGTTTAATCGGATCATAAGAGTTTAACATTATCACCACCAACGCCAACCTACATCGGGGCAGCATAGTGGGCCTAATCTCCATATCACTAGATCCTCGATATCTAACGTTACCCGGACCTGGGTTTTCTAACTCATGATCTTGGGTGCGTCCGACTGATTTACTCAGGTCACGGTTACCCTCTCCCGAATGGCCCTCTAAGCCGCGGTCCGAGTCTCATAGGAGACGCCCTTAGAGAGTCATTCTGTCCTCTATCTTTATTTCAACCTTCGGGTCTCAACAGGTCATGCTTCGGCGTTCGTCCAAACCCCTCGGTGTCGCCTTAGTGGTCCCAGATGGAGCTATCGGCACTTACTCAACACAAAAAAAAATTCACTAGAGCACGTACCTATCCTTTATCTAAAGTCTCGCCCTCTGTTTGATAGGAATACAAAGAAATCGAAAGCTTCAAGAGCTTGTGACATGAATGTATCAGTACCTAAATCAGGTTTATGGCTTCACACAATCGCCAAAGAAAATAAGTAAAAAAAATCGAATACTTTCTTTTCATTTCGTGGGAATCGTTGGAAATAAAACGCATTCGAACAAATGTCACATTTTTCATCGCAAATTACATTTACCGTTTCACCATGGTGCGCGGACTATTTTAAAATGTAAATTGATTTTTAATGTTCTATAGAGAATCATTACGCTTAGGCTGGGTACACACGGCGGCTCGTTTTCTAGATACGGGGGTCGTATGGACGTTGGTTTAAATAGAAATTCATTAATGATTATTTTTTGTTGATCATCCGGGACCTAAATCAAAATATTGTTTATTGATTAATATCTAATAATAGTTAGGTAAAAATAGATTTTTTTATCATAATTTATCATGGAAAAAGTCTTTCAGTTTCTCCTATACGACAATCGATTAGAAAATGTCTGGCAAAACTATACGATAGGTACCTACATAGTATCTATATAACCTATACGTTGGGATAATAAAGACGAAAATCAATTGGAGAGCCGCAAAGCATTTGAAAAACAAGAATATGTAAGTACCTACCTATATATTACAAAATTCTCGTGTCACAATGTTTGTTCCCATAAATAAATATATATATATATATATATTATCTAATATATAAAATTCTCGTGTCGCGGTGTTCGACATTGAACTCCTCCGAAACGGCTCGACCGATTTTGATGAAATTTTTTGTGCATATTTAGTAGGTCTGAGAATCGGCCAACATCTATTTTTCAAACCCCTAAATGTTAAGGGTAGTCCAACCCTTAAATTTTTTTTTTTTATTTTTTAGGCAAAATTTTTTGTTTTTATTTTTTTATGATACAGCATACAAAAATACATACAACCCTAAATTTTCACCCCTCTACGATCAACCCTTATATTTTATTTGTTAATTAAAAACTATACATACAAATGATTTGTAACTAAAACGTAGTCAATTTGAGCTTTATTGTTATTGTTTACGTATATATATAAATAATTATGTATCTACTAAATGAAAACCTTTTTAGGACCGCAAACATTAATTTAATATCATTGGGCTACATATTTAAAATGCGGGCAATGGTTTAAACTATCTTGTGTACCCAGCCTTATAGATCCCATAGTTCATTGTAGAGGACACTATAGAGGTGTAAGTATGAATGTAAACCGCGTTGTGATCTCGTTTTCGACACAGTTTACCCACTTCGCTTCTCATCTGAATCGTGGGAACATCTTATTGATTCAGCGTTCGGGCTTTCATGCACTTTTTGTGGATATTTGCATCACGAGATACATCGAAATGGAGTGAGTACCCTAGATTCAGTTGCATGTGATTATAAAATTAGTTTACCTTAGATTTTTCGGAATAAAAGTAGCCTATGTGTAATCTAGTCTTATATATCTCATCGATTTAGCAGTTGGGGCGTTATACAGAAACAAACATCCAAACATACATACGAACTTTCGCATATACTATAATATTAGTAGGGTCTCTAAGGACGTCGGAGGTCCAACCACATGCTTCCACATGCGAGGCTTCCTTCCATAAAGGAGAGGGAATATGGAGTTTAGATCCAAACCACTGCTTTAATGCAGGTTGGTGGACCCATAGTTCGAGCTGGTAATCAAACCCTGTTGAGAACCATCAATATATGTTTGTGCTTACCAAACAAACAGTGGCTCAAAGAACTGCAGTACGATGACGAAGCCCAGCGTGACGAGGATGAGGCCCAGGTTCAGCAGCAGCATGAGGCAGCACATGCCCTTCACGTTGGGGCACAGCGGGTTGGGCGCTGCCATGGCGTCCACCTTCACTCCCGCCTGGAATAACAATACAACCAATGATGTTAGAAGTAGAGGTAGATAGGTTATACTCAGACCAATTATAGAAGGACCTGTATCGCACTCATAGTCACGAACAAAATTGTCTGTCATTTTCTGAAGAAAACGAGCTTAGATTTGGTATATATCTTTTTTTTTTTATTCTTTACAAGTTAGCCCTTGACTACAATCTCACCTGATGGTAAGTGATGATGCAGTCTAAGATGGAAGCGGGCTAACTTGTTAGGAGGAGGATGAAAATCCACACCCCTTTCGGTTTCTACACGGCATCGTGCCGGAACACTAAATCGCTTGGCGGTACGTCTTTGCCGGTAGGGTGGTAACTAGCCACGGCCGAAGCCTCCCATCAGCCAGACCTGGACAAATTAAGAAAATCTCAATGTGCCCAGCCGGGGATCGAACCCAGGACCTCCGTTTTGTAAATCCACCGCGCATACCACTGCGCCACGGAGGCCGTCTTATACTAAACTAGAAGTTTTTGCCCGTTTTTTACACAATTCAATTACACAAAAAGGTATTTTTACGGAGCTCTGTAACCGACGAACACGATTACAACTATTTAAAATCGATACTATAGAGACAGTTTCTATAATCGCATTAGATCGTTAATCATATACTTTGACAGAAAAGTACCTAACGTCTAGCGAGGCAGGTCCTATACAATAATTGGTCTGAGTAGGTTATAGCTTAGCCTATTCATTCTTAACACAGCCGATGGTCTGCGCGGGTCAAGTGGGGGTAGAGATGTCCCGCGCTCGCTACTTCACACCCGCACAGTCCTTTCCCCCCGTCGCCCGCATATCATGGGAGTGTCGTCAACGAACTTGCCAAGCTATACATAAACCACATTCGATGTTTACAACTGGCACACAAAAATTATTTCAGCGGCGTTGTCAACGGGGCGACTGAGCTCAGGTTTGCGAATTAGCATAGTTACAAAAAAAAAAAAACTTGTCACTCGGGGCTGCGTATAACCTATCTAACTCTTTTTTCTTCTGACATTATTGAATACATCCGACAGAGTCGAGTCAGAAACTAAAGCACTAGCACAACACAGTACTAGCAGAGCCTCGCAGTTCCGATTCCCGTGGGAATACGGCGATAAAATATAGCCTGTGTTACTCCTTGATAATGTAGCTTTCTATTGGTGAAAGAATTTTTCAAATCGGTCGAGTAGTTTTTGAGCTTTCGAATCATCTGCGTGTTTCGACAAATACTCGTATTTTCTCGTAGGTAGGTATTAGCGGACGCAGAACTCAGTTCGCCTGTAGTACCAATTTTTTAATCCCGCGGGAAACATAGATTTTCTGGTAGCCTATGTTTCGTTAAATGGAATCCTATTTATCTCTATACCAATTTTCATTTCATACAAATCGGTTCAGTAGATTAGTCGTGAAAAGGTAACAGACAGGCAGCTTTCACTTGACGGCCTCCGTGGCGCAGTGGTATGCGCGGTGGATTTACAAGACGGAGGTCCTGGGTTCGATCCCCGGCTGGGCAGATTGAGATTTTCTTAATTGGTCCAGGTCCGGCTGGTGGGAGGCTTCGGCCGTGGCTAGTTACCACCCTACCGGCAAAAGACGTACCGCCAAGCGATTTACCGTTCCGGTACGATGCCGTGTAGAAACCGAAAGGGGTGTGGATTTTCATCCTCCTCCTACCAAGTTAGCCCGCTTACATCATCACTTACCATCAGGTGAGATTGTAGTCAAGGGCTAACTTGTAAAGAATAAAAAAAAATGTGGCAGCAGGCAGGTCATCTCCTACCAGATGATAAATCTGGGTAGAGGTACGGGCCTCGAGGCTTAGGCTTCCTTGCTCGGGTAACGTGAGGAGGATCTTGTTGCTTGTCATTTTCTTTCTGTGACTTTCAGGGTTGAGGCTTTGTGGCCTAAGGGTCGTAAAACGATTTACCTTCCTGGACACTTTGGAGCGGTGTGTGGAGGCGACAGAGGGCGCCACTGCGCTGCGGTATGAATATACGCTGCGCGGCGCGCGAGACTGCCGACTGTGGACCAAACCATTGACTACATTAATATACAACTAAACGAAATTTTGAAATGTGAATTAACTGTAAATATTAATTGATTATGAAACACGGCTAAAACTCACGTGATATTAGGTCGGAGTATGCCCGACTAGTTTCGAACCCATACGGGGCCCTTAGTCATGAGCTGGTTCTTGCATCGCGGCACGATCCAAACTGACATATTCTTTCTTTTCTTTCTTCTTTCTTCTTCTTACATATTCCGGTTATTCGGAATATGTCAGTTTGGATCGTTTTAATATCGTTCGGTATTTATTAGTCGGGCATATTCCTATCTAATATCACGTGAGTTTTAGCCGTGTTTAATAATCAATTAATATGAATATCACACACGATAGTTTGAATTCCAAAATAACTGTAAGTAATGGTAATTGTTAAAAACCTGTAATTATAATTAACAATAAATATATCAATATTATAATATTAGGCGCGGACCGAAGGCGGTTGATCAGCTTCATCACCATGGAATATAAATAAATACAAAATAGTGCATTCGGATTACTTTTTGCGGTATTTTGTAGGCACGTAACATATGTATTACTGGCGGACGAAGTCGCGAGCGTCCGCTAGTAATACATATTAGACTTAGAACTCTGTAATCCAGCCCTATCGCAAAGTCTGTTCTTAGATACCTCGATTCGACTTTTGATTCGACACCTACTAGTAGTAGTTTATACTAACTATAAACTACTGCCAAATTTCAGCTTTGTACATTCGAGATTTCATGATGAATGACTTTTCTAATTTATATAATAAGATAAAAATACATCGTTGACTGTATTTTTTGTCTTTGACTGTCTTACCTATGTACACGTGCATAAGAGTGGCTCTCTTATGCACGTGTACATGCTCTGCTACTTTTGCGCAGTCAGGTCTTTAGAACATGACAACAATAGAACCGCTACGTTAAACACATTAGCGGCTGCATAACGAAGTGACCGCCAAACAACAAACAGCGTTGGATAACGTTATGTCACACGACTTCGTGACATCCGATTCGGCCTTGACTCGGAACAAATAGTTGCCTCAGTCGTGACTCGTCCACTGATGTTCCAATGGACGTTATTGATTTGCTAACTAAATTATTAGTCTTCTACATGTTGCTTCGACCATTAATAACAGGACCCGCCTCGCTAACCGTTACCTCTCTGGCAAAGATCAAAAATCAATGATCTAACGCGTTCATAAAATATAGCAACGGTTTTTCGAATCGATGTTTCATTGTTGTAATCGTTTTCGTCGTGTAAAGAGCTCCCTAAAAATGCCGGTTTGTATAGCTGAATGCTTAGACCATTAATAACAGGACCCGCCTCGCTAACCGTTACCCCTCTGGCAAAGATCAAAAATCAATGATCTAACGCGTATATAAAAACTGTTGCTATAGAATCGATGTTTCATTGTTGTAATCGTTTTCGTCGTGTAAAGAGCTCCCTAAAAATGCCGGTTTGTATAGCTGAATGCTTAGACCATTAATAACAGGACCCGCCTCGCTAACCGTTACCCCTCTGGCAAAGATCAAAAATCAATGATCTAACGCGTATATAAAAACTGTTGCTATAGAATCGATGTTTCATTGTTGTAATCGTTTTCGTCGTGTAAAGAGCTCCCTAAAAATTCTGGTTTGTATAGCAAACATCGATCAAGTGATCGAATATTCTATGTTTATATTCTGTGGTCTAAGCGATGTGTTTGTTAGTCTGTGTAAAAATTACGCCTGTGTGTATTGCGTTATAAATGTATAGTTGTGTGTAGTGTATGGACACAGAATACATTTAATGGTATTAAACATTTTCGATGTGTGAGTTTACCTCGGGATGACGTGATTATATTGGGCATACATTAATTAACCTACAGACAAGATAACTTAATGACGAGCAAGCGAGTTTTAATTAAGTTCTTGTTTAAAATTATAAGTGGAGCTTAATAATAACAATCCCGAGGTGTTGATGATTTTTTTTAACCTTTTGATGATGGCTTGACATCTTATTATGTTGGTTCCTCGCATGACTTGGAGTTTTCTAGTTCGTTAGTAAATGTCTTTACGGTGATTACATCGGAATGTCTCTTTGAACTGTACACAATGTACCAATCAAAAAATAATTCCGAACATCCTGTAAGCATTCGTAGACAAGTAGGTACTTAACGTGGTAAAATTAATTGTCACTGTAAGCCACAACACAGCGTTTTTTTTTAAAAGGCGTTCCCTCTGTAATCCCACCAACAAGCAGGCGTGGATGTATTGTCTCAAAAAGACCTTTTTTCTTAATCGTATTGGTCCAAAGACATCGTAGACTGGTTGGTCCAATAGACTGCGATGGCTGGACCTTCTTCTTTCTATAAAAGCTAAAACTTTGTTAGCTCATGCTTCTTAAATACATTTAAGTATGGTAGGTTTTTAGAGTTTGGATTGTGACAATTGACGTAACAGGATTCAAGGGTCCAGACTTTCAATTGTTCAAGTATAAGCCGTAATATTTTACCTTTTCTACGGAATATAATGAGAAATGTGAATCCGCAGAAGAACCAAAGTCACCGAAGTACAATCGCGAAGTTGAAATGGCAATGGGCAGGGCACATAGTTCGAAGAGCCGATGGATGTTGAGGTGTTAAAATGACGACCCCGCACCGGATAGCGCAGTGTTGGTCGACCCCCCACTAGATGGACCGAGGACATCAAGCTGGATGCTGGCGGCCCGAGACCATGACGGTCTCGGTTTGGAAGTCTACACAAGAGGGTTCTGTAGTAGACATCTATCAGCTGATAAGATGATGATGATGATGATGATGATGACGATGATTATGATGATGATGATGATGATGATCATGATGATGATGATTATGAGAAATGATGTCCCCAGCCGCCAGACAGTTTAGTGGCACCCTTCACAAGAGACCCTAACAGTATTTTTCGAACGGTTAAAAGATCAGTAAAATTATATAACAATCGTTATAAGAAAGTCCATCTCTTTTGCCACTTAAAAATATTTTCAATAAATCTTAAACGCCGGCTTTTTATAAAGAACATCTTGAAAAGCATTACAACAAAAAAGTCACTCGATTTGATGACGATTCCTTGAGACGAAATTACTTAATGGAAGCACTATGATGGACTCAAGGACGTGAGAGTAAAAAGAACTTAAATTAAAAGTAAATTCCCACCTTTTCATTCGTGGGAATTTTATGTTGTATCTATTAAATCCGTATCTATTTACTTTTTCAATACTTTTCGTTTTTTTTAACAAAGACGAGATGAGACGATTAGGGTTTGGTTTAAGGCAAAGGCGTAGGCGTATTATATTGCCTACTTTATTCGTGATTGCATAAAAGCTGAATGCTGAAGTGTTTTTCAGATAGCATGGGTATGGTGACAGTCGCCTGTATGACGTTCGTAATAGACGTTCGTAATACCGACGGCAGTAAACGAGATAGGCTACTTGCCTCTTTTGTAAACAGTGTTTAAACTGAATTATGGAAGTATTATAAGCTATATTTTATTTTGTCCCGTCAATAATAACCCTTAAAAAATTTAAAATAAATGAAAAAACATGGACGTAAAATTTTTGCCGCCGAAACACAACACATTAGCAAGTGACGTCATTCATAGAGATAATAGCGTGATTGGCGTTTGCAGTGATGTGATATATCACGTCACCGCAAGCGCCAATCACAAACCGATGCCTTGTAGCGAATGACGTCACAGTTTATGATTGGCGTTTGCGGTGACGTGATAAAAATACGAATTTGTTTTTTTAAAAATATTATAATTACGAGATTATTTTCACAAATAAACATGTGATTAGTTATCCACAAAAACGAAAGTGTTTTCAGTTTAGTTAAAAAAAATCATAACTAGCATGTTTGTTAACTTATACTCACGATTTTTGGATATTAGACTTGTAATTTTTTTTCTAACACTGAAATCTCATTCTAACAATTATTTGCCATAATTATGTTGACTACTACATTTTGAACTATTTTTACAGGATATTAAAGCTCTGTAATTGCACTAAAAAGTATTTTTCAGATAGCATGGGTTCGGTGACAGGTCCCTCATGACGTCCATTCGAGTCTTTTCTTAGAATGAGAGGGGTTAGGCCAATAGTCCACCACGTTGACCCGATGCGGATTGGCAGACTTCACACACTTAGAGAATTAAGAAAATTCTCTGGTATGCAGGTTTCCTCACGATGATTTTCCTTCACCGTTTGAGATACGTGATATTTTTTTTTTTACATGCACACAACTGAAACGTTGGAGGTGCATGCCCCGGACCGGATGCAAACCCACACCCTCCGGAATCGAAGGCAGAGGTCGTATCCACTGGGCTGTAACGGAATGTAATACATGAGGTATAAAGCCTCAATCAAGTAACAGCATGAAATAGCTCGAACTGGCTGGGAATCTAATACGGACAATATTTATAGCTAGATACCGTACCTATATTCAAGCGTGCCCTAAAGATCGGAGCTGCGTCACCTAAGAAATTAAAATGGTTATTTACGTTGAGAAATAACAGAAATCCTAGACCCTCTCAGATTTGAGTCCGGTTCCATAACCGTGGAGCTGGATGTGGATTGCTTTAATTTCATACTAGCGGACGCCCCCGACTTCGTTCACCCTTAGACCATCTTTATCCGGCCCTGTCGTAAAATACGTTCTTAGTGGAGGTTTAATATCTATAAAATAACTCCAAGTTTGTAGCATAACAAATGAAAAACTTTCATACAAACTTGCGAGCCCCATTAGATCTCATTAATACTACCCACAATAAATAATATAGATGAATAATTAAATTGAAAAATTAATTTAAAAGTGGATTTAAATGTAATTTTAATTAATTTATTAAAATGATTAAAAATTAAAATATGATTTCAAACTTCGTTAATATCTAATAAATATATCTCCCTGCCAAATTTTATTTTATACGTCTAGCGGTTTTCGAGATTTCGTGATGAATGACCTTTTGTATTTATATATTAAGATTATTATTACGATAACAAGCGGTGTCTAGGTAAATACAAGTCCGTGGTGCAAACTACGTCCGCCTCTCCTGCCGCGACATCGACACTGCATAATACCGTTTGGCCTACATCTCGGTTATATCGAGATTGGCAATCCATTTGCGGGGAGTAAATTAGATGCAGCATACAATCGATAGCTTGGAGAGACTTGTTTGTTGAAAGAATACGAGTAACTCTGGGTACTCATAGCTACCTACAATCGAACGGACGCTAACTACATCAGTGATTATACCTTTTTCAACCCCACTAGAAATATCTAATGGGGTTGAAAAGGGCGTAAAAGTTTACTCGCACTACGTCTAATGTGATTACATTTGTCGATATCGACAAATGTATTTAACACTAGCATACAATCGATAGCTTGGAGAACCTTGTTTGTTGAAAGAATACGAGTAACCATAACCATCTACCTACAATCAAACGAACGCTAACTTCATCACTGAATATACCTTTTTCAACCTCACTACAAATATCTAATGGGGTTGAAAAGGGTATGCAAGTTTACTCACACTAATGACTATCGTCAAATTATCGACAAAATGTATTTAACACTAACTGATATCTGGCGGTTTCACCCACGTGGTTCCTGTTCTCGTTGGAATACGGAGATAATATATAACCTATAGCTTTCCTTGATTAATTGGCTATCTAACACTGAAAGACTTTTTCAAATCGGACCAGTAGTTCCTGAGATTAGCGCGTTCAAGCAAACAATATATTAATACTGCCATACGATGTGATAATCATACCAATTTCCATGTACATGCCGTTTTTTCAGAGATATACTATTACACATTCAACCCCTACTTTATGGCTTTGTTGATAATTTCGCTATAGGTAAAAACTTGCCAATAGGTACTTATTTTTTTCTCTTTTTGGTGATTATTTTCTCTTCCTGGTTGTTCTAGGATTCGTAAACTAACTTTCTGACATTTATAATATGGGGATCACTAACAATAATTTACCCTGCGACAGTGCCTTGTTGCGTTGCGTTTTTCAAGCATCACTATAAAAAGTAATGGTCTTATATTTTATTTCGTCTGAAGTTTGAAGCTGGATAAAAAAATAATCCATTAAAGACCTTTCAAGTTGGAAGCGGCGGTATGTAAAATCACAGTACCAGCACAAAGGCTCCGTTACATCAGTTAGAACAGCTTATCTAGCAAGATTCGCTTTAATTCCGACCAACGGATCATGTAACGTGACGGCCAATGCAGATGCTTTCATCAAATGTTACATACGACGTAGACCGGCGGTTAGAACGCGGCGTTTTTTGGAAATTAAATATCATTGTGTTGGGGTTACAAACCAATACCGAGGTATATCTTATAATCTACATTCTTATTTATTTACGTCATTTTAAACAAACTCAGTAAGAAAGGTAACCAAAAAGTGCAAAATTCAACACTATAAAATATATATTAAGCATATTAACAATAAAGAAAATTTTCATGCACAATTTAGATTTATTTTTATTTTTCATTTTATTTATTTACTAGCAGACGCCGCGCGGTTTCACCCGCGTGGTTCCCGTTCTCGTAGGAATACCGGGATAAAATATAGCCTTCCTTGATAAATGGGCTATCTAACTCTGAAAGAATTTTTCAAATCGGACCAGTAGTTCCTGAGATTAGCGCGTTCAATCAAACAAACTCTTCAGCTTTATAATATTAGTATAGATTTGTAACTAACAGCGTTTAACAAAATATGAACAAAAATATAAAACAAACAATAATAAGGCCACATACAGTTACAAAGAAAGTTACAATATATATAAAGTAACAAGTGAAAATGAAAAATAATTAATAGGGTTGAAAATAATATTTAGAGAAACAGTTCATAAAATCATTATTAAGTAATAATGTGTACTTTCTAGGTCAAAGCGCTTGTTTTTGAACAAGCGCTTAAATGGAGGTATCCTTTGGGATACCCCTATTATAAATTGGATATTGACAAAAGAGTACTAAGGCAAATGATAGTTTTAATAGCTTTATACGAGTACAACCTTACTTTAAAAAGTTAAAAACTTTAGCACTTTTCATTACTTTTTAATAATAATGAGTAATTTGCAAGACATTTACATTAAAAAACGCTGCTGGAATTAAACCGCCCGTTTGCACAGCTGCGCATAAAACAAAACCATCATATTAAACGGCGAGATTGATGGCAAATTACCCATAGAGCATGGTGCAATTGGCGCGGCGAGCTATGAGTCATCCACACACCGCATCAACATACCCGCATATACGGTAATAGTCTAGACTCGATTACTTATATTGTCTGAAATGAGGTATTTTAACGGTATCTTACGGGATACTAAACTGCAACCCATAAGAACAATAATTGTATACGTAGTACTAATGTTATATCTAACGTCGCCATTCGTAGCATCGAGGTTTGTAAATTATTATTTTCAGCAATAAGATAGGGTTGGTACGTAAGTTGGTACGTTGGTTAGTATACGTTGGATTTGATAAGGCCGACTTGGGGTTGGTACGCTGAGATCATTGGTCACACAGACATTTAGGCCCCAAGTTATTCGGAAGCTTTTTTCATGATTTAATTTTAGGCCTTGCGTTACAGTCGTTAATCAAAATTTCTTATGCTGTGATGAAGGCGGGAAATTATGCTGAAGGCATTTCTTGAGAAAGCTCCAGTTTTGAACTGAAAGGTGCGCCGAGGATCTGATATAAGATTGCATACGTTACAGTTTAGATTTGTCAGTTTTAAGTGAGAACGGCAAAATGATAATATTCAAGGAAGCAAAGCCTAGGTATTATCTACTACTAGGTATAGCTACCATTATTTCAAGACGCGTCCGCTCGTCTATCGTGTGTGTATCGTTTATCGTCTGTGTATCGTTTATCGTCTGTGTATCGTTTATTGTCTGTGTATCGTTTATCATCTATGTATCGTCTGTCACATATGAAGAGTGACTGTAACTGAGCTAACCTTATCTCGGAGGGCGGGCGGTAGGCGGCGCTGGTGACGTACACCTCCGAGCCCGAGTCCCTCGGCGAGCCGTTGCTGTGCTGACGCCGCCCGTTTCTGCGCTCGCCGCCGCCCGCTGGGGACCGCGTCCGTTCATCTATGCCCTGTAATCATGAATACATATTAATAAAATGTCGGTACTTCACAGATCGAACTTTGATACAAGGAGCCCTACTACCTACTACTAAAACTAAAACATATAACGCGACGGGTAGCAGCGACAGGGAATGTACTATCATCTTTGTGGTTGGAGAAACATCTCGAACAGGTCCCAGGACTTGTGACCAGGGCCGGACCGTCCATACGGCGAACGGAGCGGTCGCTCCAGGCGCCAAATCCTAGGGGGCGCCGAAATGGTAAAGACAAGATCGAAAAGAAATTTATTTCTTTTCGATCGTCTATATTTAAAGCGAAGAGATGAACGCGACGTGCGCGAATTTACTTCTAATAGAGGCGTCTTTCTTTACCTATGGTGCAGGGAGTGCGTTGATTTTAACCCGGGTATATACAGGTAATAGAGGGCGCTAGGGTGATGATTGCACCCGGGCGCTGCGTGAACTAGAGAGTCTTTACTTATAGTGCAGGGGGTGCGTTACACCCGGGTGTCGCGATCTCAGGGGCGCCCAAGCGCCACTCGCCGCGCGGGTTTTATAGGTACTAGGGGGCGCTACGGTGATGATTGCACCCGGGCGCTACGTGAGCTAGAGTCTTTACCTGTAGTGCATGGGGTGCGTTACACCCGGGTGCCGCGATCTCAGGGGCGCCCAAGCGCCACTCGCTGCGCTTGTTCTATAGGTACTAGGGGGCGCTAGGGTAGCAGGCAGGCAGGCACTACTTGATCGAGAGACGGTATTGTGCCTCATTTTCAATTGGCCTGAGTATGGTCAAAATCTTCGCGTTCCATAAGGTCTAAGTAAACCAGGTAACTACAAAGCTATAATTTTTTAGTTAATTTATTTTTCAACTTTATTTAGAGCTCAATACACTTATTTTGTTGGCCTGGAAACATTTCTATACCAGCTATTTTTTTTCTTTAAACTCTTAGAAAATGCATAGACCACTTTCATAAAAAATTTTAACTCGATAAGTGCTTTTTCTAGCTTCGGAAATAGATAAAAGTCGATGATCGAGACGAGACTAGATCATATGAATATGGTGGTAAGGTAAGAATTCTAAATTATACTGATGAATTTCTGCTATGCTTTTAACAAACGTTTCACACGTTTGTTAAAAGCATAGCAGAAACTCGCAAATTATCCTGATGAAACAAAACTTTTCTTCTCAATGATCATGGCCATTTTTCTTTAATTTGTCCTCTGAAACATCGCAGCAGATTTCACTATTAAGCAGAGTTTATATTTACGCCTTTTTTTAGTAATCCACCGTAATTACATCCCGCGAATCTCAAAAAACTAAGGCCATTACTTTTGCAACACGCAAAACCGCTTCTGCCTTTTTGGAACATTGGATCCTGGTCGTGTCCACTTTTTAGACTGTACTTTTGTTTCTGGAGTTAAAGTAATATACTCAGGTTTTAACCATGGTCTTGTGACCATGGTTACAAAAAAGTATCTGCCTCAAACAACTCCAAGCAGTTGCGAAAATTCGTCAGTCGATCGCGTATTTGTTCAACTCAAAGAAGCGAAGGCGATTATGTGATGTTTGCCTTTTGTTGAGAAGCCAATAGTGTCAGCTATCTTCCTAAAAGTCAATCTATCTATCTATCTATCTATACTATAATAAAAGAGTAGAAATCGAGTGTCTGTACTTTGCCCAAATTTAACTAAAATCAAGTTAGGACAATTAGAAATGAGCAATTGAATACGAAAACATTTTTTTTAATTTTCTTGTCTGTCTGTCTGTCTGTCCTTCTGTCTGAATGTTCGCGCTATTCTCTGGTTCTACTGGACGGATTTTGATGCGGATTTCACAAATAGATTAAGCATAGTCCAGGGCAACATATAGGCTTTGTTTCATTAAGATCGGATATATAGCAAAAACGCGAACTTTATTCTACACCGGCCTTCGGCCGGGGGCTTGTAATAGGGCTTCCGACTGTGACTATGGCTGGGCATTTTACCCAAGCGCAAAAAACGCGCGCGCACTTTATAATATACTACTATATCATAAAAAAGTTTTCATTAAATTAAAAGCGAAACATAACATCGTATGTGCTATCTTCTGATCAGTTTGAAGGCGGTACCGGGTAAGTTAGTGCTGTGTTAATTGAAGCCGTATCTGAAAGAAGTATCTGAAAATCCAGTCCAAAAATCCATAAAATCTTTATGATTTAAACGGCTTGAATCGAATCGAAATCGAACGGTCGAATTGAGAAACCTCCTCCTTTTTTTTAAGTCGGTTAAAAATGTATGTATGTATGGCTTCGAACTTTTCAAACGTCCCTAGTATATAATGTTAGGAGCAAACAGGAAAGGCGCCATAATTGGATCTCGCTCCATTCTAAAATTTACCTCGGTCCGGCGCTGCTTGTGACCTTGGTTTTAAGGTCTTTTTAGAAAGCCATCCATACCCACATTACACCATTTGGAGATCAATTATGCTACAAATCATTATTGGACAAAATCACTAAGACAAAACAACGTTAAACAAAGAACGTTCGATAAAAGAACGTTGATCAACAAAGAATTGAATTCGAGTCAGCAGTCATCTACCTCATACTACGAGTATCACTGTCATAATAGCTTTATAAAAATACCTCCTTTTTATCGTACTTGAGGAACTCGTAACACTTACTCTTTTTTTGTCTCTCATTTATTTATTACTTCTTTTTTTTTAATTTTTAACAATATAAGTATAAAATACAAAACATTATTAAAAATTTATAAAAAAAATTCACCCTCCCGCTGCGGGACATTTGAGTGCCCAAGCAACCGGTGGTCAGGGCACCAGAGTGAGGAACCTCCTCACAATACGCGCCGTCTCAAGAATCACTGCCTTTTGTATCCGACTCTTGATCCAACAGTTAAGCGAAAGCTTCT
Organism: Bicyclus anynana; assembly: GCF_947172395.1. Lineage (NCBI taxonomy): Eukaryota > Metazoa > Arthropoda > Insecta > Lepidoptera > Nymphalidae > Bicyclus > Bicyclus anynana. The sequence goes on along the minus strand of NC_069097.1, from coordinate 13,808,258 downwards.
TAAGGTGTTGGTCGAAGCTTTTCGCTATAAGACCATTGACTGAAACAACTATCGGAACAATAATAGTTGACTCAACATTCCACATGGCGGTAATCTCGTGAGCAAGGTCCAAGTATTTTGATACTTTTTCCTTTTCGGCTTTAACCAGATTATCGTTATGTGGAACTGTAATATCAACAATTATTGCACGACGCACTGACCGATCGACTAGCACTATATCAGGTCTATTGGTTACAATATACCTGTCAGTGATAATCGTTCGGTCCCAGTAGAGCAATGCAGTGCTATTTTCAAGAACTGACGCTGGGTCGTACCTATAGTAAGGCATCTCAAAATCGATAAGTCCATATTGAAGAGCAAGACTTACTCTTATTTGTTACAAGAAACAGTCATCATCAGCGAAAATTTCCGAAGAATTTTCGTCACGACGTATATTTAACAAGCCACATAATAATTACAAATATCGTAAATGTTCAGCGTTCAGTTACAAACGATTGATTTGCAATAAAAGATGTTATGATTCGCATTCGCGATGCAGTTCGACAATGCGAATTTAAACGGGTTAAATGGCAGATATGGGTTTTGGTCCAAGTAGGGTGCGAAAGCGTTTTTCTGAAACTTCAGAAATTTAATTTTTCAAGGACACTTACAAATATTTATAGCTTTTAATCATTGCTGCTTAAAGCCGTGACAGCCCAGTGGATATGACCTCCCTTCGGCATAGGTTCGAATCCAAGGGCATGCACCAGCAACTTTTTAGTAATGTGCATTTTAAGAAACTAAATACGAAGTGTCTCAAACGGTGAAGAAAAATCATCGTGAGGAAAACTGCATACCTGAGAATTTTATCAATTTTCTCCGTATGTAAAGTCTGCCAATCCGCATTGTCCCAGCGTGGTGGACTATTAGCCTAATCCCTCTCATTCTGGACACCAGGACACTCGTAGTCATCGGTGAGCTGAATATGGGTTGTCAATGTTACTGATGATGATGATGAATAATAATAATAATATTCGGGAATAATTATTTCAGGTTTGGCGGACTTCAAAACCGCATTTCTTAGGACCATTAAATTTCCATACCTTACATTTTGATTAATGCAAAAGAGATTCTTTGTCGTTCATAGTAATATTTTTAAAAATACAAGAAAGGAAAACACTTTACTGCACACAAAATAATCAAAGATTACCACTAAATAATAAAAACTAAGAATTCGGTTGCAAAGCGACCTTATTGCTATAGGCAATCCCTGATGACAGGACTCTTGATAGAGAGAGTGGGATGAAAGAAAATATGGGAGGATATAGAAACGCTAATCGCTTACAGCTTATCCCATCAGCTAAATGGAACGTCGATAAATCGCCAAACGTTCATGTGATTGCGGTATGTTCGTGTATATTTCTGAACCATTTTAATCGATTGTAACTGCGCCTCATGTGTGGCCGAAATAAATCACTGTTTGTTACTCAGCTGCGACGTTTATGATATTATAACTAGCTACAGGGCTTGGTTTCGCTTGTATTTACAATATTAATTTTACAGAAGTTAATGTAATATTTTATATGTAAATAAGTTATAATTATTTCAATTGCTTAATACAGTTAATTGAAATAATTATGACATTATAAGGGTGAGTATTGGTACAATAAAGTTATGTTGAGTTAATTAATTATTTTATATGTAAAGTTACTGGTTTATTTCATCTTATTTGCTATATGATAGCTAGATAGATAACCGTTTTCGTGTCTTCGTATTTCTTTCTTGATGATTGATGATTTGTTTTTTATATATTATGATTATCAAATATATTGATCCATCAGATTGGATTAATCCAAACTTTTGCATTATAGAAAGTAATTTAATCTATACTAATATTATAAAGCTGAAGAGGTTTTTTGTTGCTTGAACGCGCTAATCTCAGAAACTACTAATCCGATTTAAAAAATTCTTTCAGTTTTAGATAGCTCATTTATCGAGGATGGCTACAGGCTATATATTATCCCCGTATACCTACGGGAACGGGAACCACACGGGTGAAATCGCGCGACGTCAGCTAGTAAACTATAATTCTTGGAAAATTAACATAGATATAAAAGTTATTGCCTTATATCTGAGTATTTTTTTTATTCTCTACAGGTGACTACAATCTCACCTGATGGTAGTGACGATGCAATCTAAGATAGAAGATAGAAGATAGAAGCGGGCTAACCTAAGTAATCAAAGTATAGATAGTATAGATATAGGGCTAATCTAAGTAGGTATAGACAGCTTTATAATGTAGTACGGTACCGTGTTGTGTAAACATTAGAAGCATACGGACAGACGGGATGTATTGGATAACGTTATATATTGCGGATGTTCGCTAATATATGCGGTGGAAACGGTCTTGCGTCACGCGCTGAACGTAAATAACGCTAATGTTGATCTGTTTTTATGTTTCTATGAATTAGTATTGTGCGTATTACTGATACTGGTTTTTGTCTGTGACTGTAATCTATGCTTCAGAATCTTTTGTTTATCATAAGAAGGCTCAGAGTCACACAGCGGGCGATGGAACGAGCTATGCTAGGAGTATCTCTGCGTGATCGAATCAGAAATGAAGAGATCCGCAGAAGAACCAAAGTCACCGACTTAGCTCAACGTGTCGCGAAGATGAAGTGGAAATGAGCGGGGCACATAGTTCGAAGAGCCGATGGACTTTGGGGTCCCAAGGTGCTGGAATGGCGACCTCGCTTTAGAAAGCGCAGTGTTGGTCGACTTCCACACCAGGTGGACTGACGACATCAAGCGAGTCGCGGGTATACGCTGGTTGCAGGTGGCTCAGTATCGTGATGTTTGGAAGTCCCTACAAAAGGCCTATGTCCTGCAGTGGATGTCCATCGGCTAAGATGATGATGAGGAAGCTACGGAGGCTATCTGCAAGGTCTTCGGCTAATAGGTAAATGGTATTCAGGACTAGGGTTGACAACCGTACTATAATATATAGTTTTTTTCTATATTTCGTGTCTGCGTACTATATACTGTTGAAGAAGTATATAGTACGTAAAAATACTACATTTTCAATACTGAAATGTAACACACAAAATTTTATTTTAAAACTTTATGAATATTTTTAAGTTTTTGAAGAATTAAGTTTTTGACAAATGCAATAGCGTCTAGCCTATCCGAATTTGTTTACCTTATTGAGTTCCAAACTTGTATGTTTTTAAAAAAAATTAAAATAGGTAAAAAGCATACCTATGACACTTTTATTTCAGAAATAAATATTATTTAAAAAATGTAGATTTTTTGCTTATTCCATAAAATACTATATTTTATTACAGCGTACTATATTTTTTTATAGCTAAATGTAAAAAATACTATATATATTTTTCTGAACAATGTTAGCAACCCTACAGGACATGTAAATGATGCGAGTACTGTTTTGTTAACCAGCAGGCGTAGATACGTTTTTCCTTGAATTTTTTGATTAAAAATACTTATTACTCACCGTATATTCAGACAGTGTCCTCTCGGAGGGCGCTCGGTGGCTGTCGTTTTCATCCCTCGAGGATCTGTGCAAGTAACCCCCGGAGGAGGGTGAGTCCACCCCCGAGCGGTGCGTCGCCACGTAATGGTTGTTCTTCACTTTGTTCGCCATCTTGGATTTTTGATTACGTCACTTGTAAACACATCTTCATGTTCTGATCTATTTTATATTCTTTGTTGCATCATTTTATGTTGTGGATAGCATTTGGATTTTGCGTCTTTTCTTTCTAAATTTTTGAAAGTGATTTAAATTCTGCTATAAATTATTGTATCACTAGCAAATTTGTTATTTTTAAAAAATAATGTTGCTAGTTGAATTATTGTTACAAGTTTAGAATATCTGCTAAATATTCTTTAAGTTCTTTTAAAAGTATTATTTTTAGTATTTGATTTACACTTGTGTTCTAGTTTTTACAAAACTTGCTTTGAGTTAATAATTAATTAGTATGTTATTATTTTATTTTAATAGTGCAAGAGACAGTCAAACGGATCTTTTTTATTATACCGATATTATTACAGTTATATACGGTGGGTTTGATAGTTATAGAATTTTAAAGTCTTTTATATTGAGTCATTATTGTCACCCTACTGTTATAATTTTATCTGTATTACTTTCGATCTTGATTCCACTTGCGCTGGGGTTTGTAGGTCGTTGGGCCTGCAACAAAAGAGTTATTATATTGTAGATTGATTAGGATGACCATTTATTAATAATACATATTTGATAAATGAGTTATGCCTATTAGAAAGTTAATTAAAAATCGCTTCTTAAAACAATGTTATTATTGTTTTATGTTCTCGTTCTCACAAATATAGTTTTGAATCTGCCAATGCATTACTTTAAACAATGTCTTAGAACCAATGATTTAAAAAAGTTAGTATATTGTTGCACACATGTCAAATCGTTAAACACATTAGACCAAACTTAAAAAAATATTTTATTGATCGCAAAGATGCTTGGAGGTTGTCACTTTTACACAGGAAGCAGAATTAATAGTTTTATTTACCTAATAATGATTAATGTTGTAAATAATGAATATCTTAAAACAGTTTCTTGATGCTTCTTAACAGCAGAACCTGCCTTCCAAACCAACGGAAATTCTCTATAAATAGTCAAATTTTACATTTCGAAATTGCTTGAATATACATTAAACCTACCTGGATTGAACGAATTTTGAATTCAATAATATTAAGTCGGAAAAATTCAAACCATATTCATTATCAACCCATATTCGGCTCACTACTGAGCTCGAGTATCCTCTCAGAATAAGAGGGATTAGGCCAATAGTCCACCACGCTGGCTTAATGCGGATTGGTAGACTTCACACACTCAGAGAATTAAGAAAATTCTCTGGTATGCAGGTTTCCTCAAGATGTTTTCCTTCACCGTTTGAGACACGTGATATTTAATTTCTTAAAATGCACACAACTAAAAAGTTGGAGGTGCATGCCCCGGACCGGATTCGAACCCACACCCTCCGGAATTGGAGGCAGAGGTCATATCCTGATCCACTGGGCTATCACGGCACGGAAAAATGAATGTCTCGAAAATATTGTGTGCATGTTGGTTGCACTACACCAGCATGAGTAGCTAGAAAATGTAGTACAATTGACCTTTTCCCCCGATAACCTTGAGGAGGTAATTTGTGGTTAGGTAGCGATATTGACCTATAGCTCTGGTCCGCGCAATCCACCGTTTTGATCGGAATTCGATTGCCGATATTGTTTTTGCAGTTCAGTCCACTTTGCGCTTTGTTGTTGGTGATTACCGGTTCACACGCTCTTGGTCTATTATTAATAATTGCTGATTAGAGATAAAAGGATTTGATAATAATGGCTTCTTGTTATTTATTTTATTTATACCTTATGGATAACTGACTGAATAACATATAATAGCTTTAAATTGAAGCGTGTTTTCAGGTTAAAAATAAGTAACAATTTTTAAAAATGGAACTAGAGAGAAATCCTACTAATATTATAAACGCCAATGTTTGGACGTTTGTTTAGATGTTTGTTACTCTTTAACGCGCAACTACTCAACCGATTTGGCTGAAATTTAAAATTGAAATAGATTCTACTCTGGATTAACACATAGGCTACTTTTCATCTTGGAAATATCAATGGTATCCGAGGGATTTGTGAAAAACTAAATTTTACACGGACCAAGTCGCGTCCACTAGTAAAATTAATAATAATAGAAACGGAGAGGAGGAAAATTATAGTCTTCGTTTTTTAAGACCAGACCAAAAAGACATATTGTCGACCAATAACGCTAAATCGCAAATATAGCTCGTTCTTTCCAGCCAATTTTATCTTCACAGGATATGTCGTGGGTTGCATGTTAGGCCTACTGTAAAACGTGAAATAAAGACACTGAGCAAAAATATATAAAGAAGCAAATTAAGTTTGTGGGATGTTCTCATTATGTGGAGAGGGGACATGTAGGTGGAAAGGACAATGCCAGACAATGTATAGAAGTTTGACCCACTAAAAAAAATAATTTGCAACAATATATTATATATCATTTTATTGGATTTTTTGTACTATTAAACAAATATTACCTTTTAACCCTTTATAACTAGGGGTATAAAAATAAATCCAAGTTGAAGTTTGATTTTAAGTATATGTGCAGCTTATTATGAAATAAATAACGATAAAGCGTCATGATTGGTTTTTTGTAAATACAGAAGCACTTAGCACATGCAATACATTAAAAAAAACGCGATTTTATTATTTTCAAATTACTCCGAGGTGTCTATTACGAGTTTTGATAGTTTGACAGTGTTATGACAGTTTATTTTAACATTTTGATCTGACTTCGCAGCTCTGGATTCTAGCCATTTTGAACATAAAATAATTAGAATGCACTAAAAACGCTCTAAAGGACTCGAACCTAAGGTCGAAATAAGGTTTTTAAAAAATAAGTAAACAATGTCAGCTATGAGGAAATAACGTAATGGATATAATTACTTTTTTTGGCAGATTTTTATTCCGGAGTTTAACAGTAAAAATGGTTTATTAAAAAACAATTATTTAAAAAATTAATATATTTAGTATATCTACATTTTCCGCAAAATTCCGAGTTAGGACTGGGTCAGGATCTGGCATTCTCCTTTGTATCACAATATCGCTATTGAAATAAAAACAGTTTGGGCACTCTTGAACGTCGTGCGGAATCTAGTTAAATATGGTTCCTTGGTTTATTGAGTGCTAATGCCTGTCCGTGAGAATTAAGGCATTATTTATTGACGAATTTATCACGATCTTATTGTCTGTGCTTGTTGATTGAAAAATAATTATCAATAACGACCTTTGAATGTCGTTATCGATAAATATAAATAAGTTAATAAATTGTGAGCTGTACGCACTATTTCTGGTGCCGTAGGGTTGGCACTTCCCACTTTCGAATTAACTTAAAAGTCACGGCTGCTATTATCTTTGTGAAATAGCAAGGCTTTTATTTTTTTATATAATTATGCCTATTATAACGTACAATACTTTTACAATAATGGCATATAATAAGTATTTTAAATTTATTGAATTAGGTAATGAATAATGGCAGGCAAATTATAATATTTAAAATACAGACTTTGTAAACAAATAATAATGCTATTATCTTTCCTACAACTGAGGCGAATCTTATCGCTCCAACATCATCATGATATCAGCCTATTATATTTTTCTTTACAGCCAGGTTTTCCTTATAGGAGAGGAGGACCTCAGATCCGATACAATGTCGTGTAAAAACTGAAAGGGGTGTGGATTTTCATTCTACTTCTAACTAGTTAGCCCGCTTCCATCTTAGATTGTATCATCACTTACCACCACCACCAAGTCTTACTTCGGGGCAGACAATTTTTAGTCAGAATGAAGAAATGCTTGATATTTCATGGCCAGTATCTGAATCCAGGACCTCTTGGTCTGAACAGTGTGAATAGGCGTTATTTAATACTATGTAAAATATTAAATATATAAATACAGTTTTAAAAATATTAAATTATTATGAATCTAAAATGAGTTGACAACCCTGATATGTTAGAAGTAATCGTTGATCAATTCGACTCTCTATTAATTTAATCGATTGAGGTCGAGACGTTAACACAAGAAACTTGAGTGACAGTAAGGACTTGGTAATAATGGGAAAGTTTTTGTTATTTCGTGTGAATACGCGTTTGTTTTTGAGCGAGCGAATCGAGGGTTATGTTACAACTTGATGTAATATAATCATTTGAGTAAAAACTGTTTGTTTGTTTGTTCATTGAATAATCATTATCAGCCTTTTATAACAGCCCACTACGAGACTAAGCTTCCTTCCATAAAGGAGAGGGAAATATGGAGCTTAGACATACTCGTACCACGCTTCTCCAATGTGAATAAATAATAAGTAATAAACTCTTTTTAACAAAAAAATTTAACCGACTTCAAAATCAATTAATAAAAAGAGTTTATTTTTCTGTTTTTAGTATGTCCGAGCATTTTAAGTTCATAAAAATCAGTTCAGTAATTTTGTGCTAAAATGAAAATAACGAAATGGAAGTATACTTACCTACTCTTTCAAACAAAAAAAGAATTTTTAAAATTGGTTAAGAAAAGAGGAAGTTATGCGGTAACAAACATAAAAAAAACGAATTGAGAACCTGCTCCTTTTTTGAAGTCGGTTAAAAATTAGGGATACCTGATATCGCTGGCTCATATTCAATATGTCACTAACTACAAGGACGTGACAAGTTTATATAATTTACATATAATTATTATCTCTGTGTTGACATTACCTAATGATGATAAACACTCGCATAGACAACTAATATGCATGCAACTTGCAGCAAGGATCGTCCAATTCAAATTGCGTGCATGCATTAACACTTTCTATCGCATCACTATTCGCTTCCTAATGGAATGTCGATCATTTGTTTAACTAATTTTGCATGCACGACAAATGCAGTGATTGCTAAGTAATTAAATTACTAAGTAAGGCTTGCCTTACGATGGAAACATGTGACTTGGTATTATTTATGCTTGCGACTTCCGAGAAGAAACCCTGCATTTTTTTCATTAGATAAAGATAAAGATGCTGTTGGATCAGCTTCCACCTTCACACAGGAAGTAAAACTATAAGAAATTGTAATTGTTATCAATTGTAAATTATAATACTGTATGACTTTTTCATTTTAAAAGAGCAACAGTTGAGTTTCTTGCCGGTATCTTCTCAGCAGAACCTGCCTTCCGAACCGGTGGTAGAATCTTTACAAATAGTCAACTAACGTGTCAAAAGTGCTTGTAAACTGAGCCTACTTGAAATAAATGATTTTTGATTTTAATTTTTTTGATTTTGATTTATTTATTTATTTGGACCACCAACTAAATCGTATTATGGAAATTGTCTTAAAAACTTGGGCAATATGTAAACTGTAAACATATAATTTTACTTAAAAATAGCCACATACACAAAGGATACTAACATTTAAAATTAATAGTTGAAAAAATTATAATAAAAATTATAATAAAAAAAATGTTATTGTTATACCAGAAGGCTGGCCTATATTTAGGCCAAAGAATTAGTATTGCCATACAACGTGGCAATACTGCCAGCCTTCTGGGCACTTTCCCTATGATCGTCGATTCGGACGAATTCTACGACGCCTGAGCCTTTAGATATAATTTAAATTTAGTATATTTCCTTTTTAATTTTTATAATATGTAGTTATAGGTATGTAGGTACGTAGTTTTAATATTAATGTAAAATTTACAAAATAAATATTATTTACCTGTAAAAAAAAAAGATTGTTATTATATGTTTACGTAAACCTTTTTTTGGAATAGCTGTATCTATTGTTGAAAACCGCATTACAATTTTGCTTGGCAATGATTTTCAGTGAAAGTTATAGACAAAAGTACATTTTTTTAAAATGCATATAACTGTTAGAGGTGCGTGTCCAGTAGGCTATCACGTATTTCGATTATAGGTTATTTAGTATGCGAAATAACGATGGTAGCTATTGGAAAAGCTGTTAAATAAAAAATAAAAATACTTTAGCATCGATTTTTATGCAAACCACTCGCTTGAGTTTATGACGCAATAAAATAAAGATAAAACCACGATAGCTTAAAACACAACTTTACGGTTGCACATAAAACAAAGGCAATCGAGATGGTAATCGATTACTGTGACGCAAGGATCGAATAGTTGAATCGATTACATCTATCAACCTGCCAAATTGCTAGCAATGTTACATTTGCAGTGTGTTTTATCGATTTTTACAATCGCATCGGTGTAATTTTGGTTGTTCTTATCCGGGAACTAAAGTATCTTATATCGAACCCAACCCAAAGGAATGGAAAACATAGTAATTTTTTTAAGTTCTTAGATCTTACTAAGCCGTTCTATGTTTTTACAGCTTCTAGGGATTACAGATTGATACTCTGTGATTCATTTTAATTGCTACTTTACACCAGGAATCTCAACCTCAGGTCTTGATAGAAAGACAAACCAAATGATCTTATGAAGGCTTTTTCTTCATGATGTTACTAGGAACCAGGTAAAAGTAGTTTTACCTTTAAAATTATTCACAAGGGCTATGAAAAATAGCTGTTGGCCGATTCTCAGATCTACCCGGTATATACACAAAATTTCATAATAATCGGTCTAGCCGTTTTAGAGTAAATACCGCAACACGAGAATTTTATATAGTAGAAGATTTGAAGAAGAAGAAGATTTGAAGAGAAGGGCTCATTTTTACCCGACTGCGTCAGAAGGAGGGTAATGTTTTTGCACAAAGGATCAGCCTGACTGTCCAGCGCGGAAATGCAGTCCAGTATTCTTGCCACCATTCCACGTGGGCATGATTGGTATAGTTATAAAAATAAGTTAGCTTAAGTTCCTTATTTTATTCTTTCTCAATAAAAAAAACCAATGAATTTTACAATGAAATGTAACATTTTAGAAAATACCTAATCGTTAAGTAATTAATAAAGATTATGAACTTAAGCATTTAGTTAGAACTTAACTTAAAGTTAATTTCTACTCTTAGTGGAGTGTGCTAATAGTTGTTAAATAGTCTAGAAAGCTGTAAAGTGAGGTATAAATTTTGAAAGTTTACTCGTAGAATGGCAAATTGTACGGCCCATTGTTAGTATCCCATAAATGGCGTATATAGTATTATGTGTGGACCAAGTTGTAAGATAACTTAATAGATACCGTAATTTATTCATACTTACATAAAAAAAATAAATTTAAATAGTTTTTTGAAACATCATTAATCTCTCAATTAAGAATTTACATTATATTTAAATACCACCTTCTCTGAGAGATGACATGTATAAAAAAATATATATTTGCCATGTTTTTCTGCAATCGTTTTCCAAATTAACCTGGAAATTATTTTAAGAGTGGATTCGACTCCATAGTGAAAGTTTGAAATCATATATTATGAGGCTCTATTGACTCTTTAGCCAGATCTGCGAACTTGTCATCTTATGAATCACAGCCAGGGCTGTATTTAAGCTATTACTCGTAGGCGCCTTGGGCACATCCTACTAGTTTATATGGATGTTTGTTACACTTTAATGCCGCTACCACTTAACCGATTTGTCTGAAATTTGGAATAGAAATAGATTTTACTCTGGATTAACACATTACTACTTTTCTTTCCGGAAAAATACACGGTTCTTGAGAGATTTATGAAAAACTAAATTCCACGCTTACGAAGTCTATGGCTTCTTTACAGGCGTTTACATATTTTCAGGACTAATATAAAGCAAGTGTATCGTTAATGAAAATCGCTTATTTGTGAACCATTGATCGCGGGGCCCTGGGCATTTAGCCCAGAGTGACCAGTAGGAATCAAGGGCCAGGTACACAGCTGATCTAGGTTAATTGTAGCCTTTCTTCCGTAGTTATGTAGGTCCCAAGATCGCTATTCGCTTGTCACTTAAGGCAAACAAAGGGCTTCTATTTCTAAACGACCTATTGTTTTTCCACAGGCGTTTGCGGTCTTTCTCCGCGAGATTCAAATACTGTAGCGCTAGTGAATTCATTGTCAAGTTCAACATACTTGAGCTATATTTTCAAAACAGTTTTCTCGGATGACCTGCCGTTAGCGCTGCCGGCACGTGAACTTATTGATGAGTGGCTAGCATAAGAGTGTGCTTGACTACGAAGTGGTTGGCAAGCTTTTCAATTTACAATTCGACTCTATCTTGACGGCCTCCGTGACGCAGTGGTATACGCGGTGGATTTACAAGACGGAGTTCCTGGGTTCGATGGGTCCAGGTCTGGCTGGTGGGAGGCTTCGACCGTGGCTAGTTACCACCCTACAGGCAATGACGTACCGCCAAGAGATTCAGTGTTCCGGTGCGATATCGTGTAGAAACCGAATGGGGTGTGAATTTTCATCCTAATCCTAAGAAGTTAGCCCGCTTTCATCTCAGATAGCATCATCACTTACCATCAGGTGAGATTATAGTCTAGGGCTAACTTGTAAAGAATACAAAAAAATCTCGATGCTTCAAAATATACTGTAGTTATAGTTCTTCTAGTACCTATCTAAATTCGTGTAGCATTGAGAGCACTTTGACTTGGTTGGGCCAGCATTGACCATGGTTGCATGGTGGTTCTGTTTTTCACTTTTCCTGTACCTTTAATCATTCGTTTTGCTTTCAACTTTAAATAGATATAATTTTTATTAAGTAAACAATAAGATTCTCTTTATAGACATCAACCATAGCCAAGCATTAAGATTACGTATGCATCTAGATATTATAAATTACCGCAGGTAAACATTTAGATGCTCCTCCTAGATATTAGCCGTAAATAAACATTTAGTTTCTTTTACATTTTAGCCGTAGTTAAACATCACTCACAACATCAACGGTCAATGTCTAGACAATGTAATGTCTAGACATTGACCGTGTATCACTCAGGTTGAAGGATGTTCGGCTATTACGGTGAGCAAGCCAAAGGCTATCCCGGGAGTATTGGAATACGTAAATCGTTAATTTCCATACACTTCCATAATGCAACCACGCCTAGGCACTGTTCTGGGCGTTCATTCGCGGAAGTTAATAGAATAATACTTAAAGGTATACAGGGTGTCCCGTAATAGGGATGATGACAGTTTTTTAAATTGTATATAAATTAAGAGTACGCTAATAGTAAAGTAATTTTGTAAAAGAAACAGGGTATCTGCGATCATTACTTTCGGAGCTGCAGGGATTCAAAGGGTCAGATTTGCGGCGCTGCCGCGGATCCCTGAAAAACGCCCCATACAAAATGGCACGAACTAATGACGTCGTAGGTAATGTAATGATCGTTAGATTTGTATGCGTACAAACAAAATTACTAATATCTTTGTTATTTGTGCGTCTATGTTTATAGTTCATATATTAAAAATGTCACATTTAATGTAAGAAAGGTGAAACTATATGAATTTTCATCGAATTACGATAAAAGATTTTTAATAGATTTTGAAATTTTATAATCTCATTTATTTTGCAAATAGCCAGACAATCTTTGCTTTTTATATATAAATTAGTTAACAATGACCCTATTTAACCGAATGTATCATATTCAAACCTAGTCATTATCCCCATTAATGGATAATATGTAAATGATACACCACTTAATTATCTAAAACTAGTTTGAAAAGATTTCCAAAAATCCCTAGGGTGACAAAGATATATTTTTTTTTTTCGGAATTTACAATTTTTTTTTCTTGAATCAGTTTTTTCAATGCTGTAACTGTTGGTGACAAAGATATATTTTTTTTTCGGATTTTTCAATTTATTCTTTCTTGAATCAGTTTTTTCAATGCTGTAACTGTTGAAATTAAGATTTTAATCATTTGATTTTTTTTTTAGAATTTAAACTATCGTGAGTGTTATTCATATTAATTGATTATGAAACACGGCTAGAACTCACGTGATATTAGGTCGGAGTATGCCCGACTAGTTTCGAACCCATACGGGGCCCTTAGTCATGATGTGGTTCTTGCAACGTGGCACGATCCAAACTGTTTTGTTATGCATTGCAGATTAAATTACTATAAAACTACTTTTATAAATAATGATTTATATGTTTTGTAGAAGAAGCTTTGAATGCAATAATTATTTTTCTTTAATTAAGATGACCTGATTAAAAAAAAATGTCCTGTAAAAAAAAATGTATGAAGCTGAAGTGTAGGTACTATTATTTTAAAAACTTGGTATTTATCGAGGTTTATAAATTGGCATAATATAACTTGTGTCTACTTTTTGTAGTTACAAAGTTGCTGATAAAAGTGTGTGAGGTGCCGAATTTTCAATACAAGAACAAGTTTTTAATGTGCAAATTTCAACTTTTATCTTCAAAATGCCTACTTGTCTAAATCAGCTTACTTGCCTAAATTTACTAATGTAGTCATTTGTACCTTCGTATTGTAAAATGTATTTTCGTTAACAAAAAATGCGATTTACATCTAGAGAACGGTTTATTCAACCCACGAGTCTCAATAAAGGTCTTTTGTATTTGTTTTGCAAAAGATTCGTTTTGGTAAAATCAGTAAACAGTAAACACACGTGGGTTATTAACCGGCTAATTAAGAATGTGACCCTCTGCCAATGAACCCTTCGACAGAGAGGCACGTCTGAATTTAGCATTTTACTAACCTCGAGGCCATAACATTAGCATACCGAAGTTCAACGAGCTTTAATAACGAAATGCGAATACTGTGCAAGTTGGTACATATTTATTTTACTGGATACATTTTATGAAAGCCTATCTGACGCCTCGCGATTTCACTTACGTGGTTCCCGTTCCCGTGAGAATACGGGGTAAAATATAACTTATAACACTCGCAAATAACGTGGCTTTCTAGTGGTAAAATAATTTTTAAAATCGGTTCTGTAGAGATTACCCCCTATAATTGAACCACAAACTTTACCCCTTTTAAATATTAGGATGCAGTTCGTCTTCATCATGATAAGTGGTGCTCAAAAGTGTCCATGGCTGCGATGGAATTCCAAACCTCTCGGATTTATGTCGGTTCCCTTAATATCGGACTTATTTAGGTTTAAAAATACGTATTCAGGTTTAAAAAAACGTACGTTTATTAAAATAGCCTCGCCTCAATAGCTCAACGGTAAGAGCGGTTGGACTCATCGCCGAGAGGGAGGTGGTTCAATCCTCACCCCGTTGGTCTATTGTCGTACCCACTCCTAGCACAGTCTTTCCTGACTTGGAGTTGCAGGGGAATGGGAATATTGGTCATATTATAAACGACTAGCTGACGCCGCGCGGTTTTACTCGCGTGGTTCCCGTTCCCGAAGGAATACGGGGATAATATATATATAGCCTATAGCCTTCCTCGATAAATGGGCTATCTAACATTGAAAGAATTTTTCAAATTGGACCAGTAGTTCCTGAGATTAGCGCGTTCAACAAACAAACAAACAAACTCTTCATCTTTATAATATTAGTATAGATAAAAAGGCAAATATTAAAAAAAAAAACTCTTCGCTTTATTAATCCGTACATACGAGTAACCTGCTTTTACTTATACTTATGAACATTATTAAAACGTATAATTAAAAGTAATGAGCTCTCAACATCAAAGATCAAGTCAAGTGTCAAATTTATGATATCATCATCAAACAAGTTTATTAGAAGAATACACGCAAGCGTGGAAAAATACACATTTTGCTTAAATATTACAATCACGTAATAAAAACCGTATATAAAACCTATATAGCTTCTTAAATCGAGAATTTATTTATAAAGTTATTAACGGACCTGCAACTTCATTCGCCTGAAATTCTGATTTTACAAATCCCGTGGGAACTACAGATTTTTCCGGGATAAAAGTAGTCTATGTTCTGCTCCAAGGTCCAAATCTATACCAAATGTCATCCAAATCAGTTTAGTGGTTTTTCCGTGACGGACAGACAGACTTATCTTTGCATTTATAATACTCTCATTTATTTATTTAAATAATAATAATAATAATAATAATAATAATAATTTATTTATTCATCAGAAAGCAGGTTTACAAAGATTACTTAAATATAATAAGACCCTGATACTCTCTACCATAATAATTTGGTGTATGAAAAATTTAAATAGACTATGTATAAACCTAATTTAAAAGCAAACAAATAAAAAAGAAAACATATGTAATAGCTTATACAATTTAACATTTTAAGATTCAATGATTATGACAAATGTAACTCAAAACTACTGTGACAGATAAAATAAAATAATAGTCATAATATATAATTATATACTGTCAAAATTATTAAACCTTGTTAAATTTAGTGCAAAGTCAAGTAATTATTACCAGTGAAATGTTAAAATGTCAATTAAAATTATGTCAAACACACATGTCAATTAAAATTATGTCAAAATATTTATCATACGTCAAAAAAAAAAAAAAAAAAGAATATCATTAAAATTTGTAATTTAAATACTCATTTAAGTTATAGAAACATTTATCCATAAGCATTTTAGAAACCTTACTCTTGAAACTATTTACATTGTCAATCTTATAGATATCTGGTAGTTTGTTATATATTGAAATTGCACTACAATGTACACTCTTAGCGAACATGTCAAGCCTTTTTGGTGGCATTATTAGCTTATCTTTTCTTCTTCGCCTGACATCACTTAACTCACTGTAACTTTAAAAAAAATAACAATGTCTTTATTACACAACACTATTCAAAATTTATAAAAAAATCAGCCCTTCCGCTGCGGGACACCTGAGTGCCCAAATGGTGATCAGTTTTCCAGAGTGAGGAACCTCCTAACAATACGTGCCATCTCAAGAACCACTACCTTCTCTATCCGACCCTTGATCCAAGACTTAAGCGAAAGCTTCAAAGCTTTTCGCTATAAGACCATTGACTGAAACAACTATCGGAACAATAATCCAACATTTCACATGGTGGTAATCTCTTGAGTAAGGTCCAAGTATTTTTTTTAATTAAGCACCATTATGGTAAGTGAATAGGCATCTTTTAGGCAAGCGCGCTTCATATTAGACCTCACCATTGCTTTTCATCAGGCATGATTGTAGTTAAGCTCAAGCTTAGAAAATATAAAAAAAAGACATCGGCAACATTTAGAGACCACGGCAATGATGTCTAAGGTCTAAGGACTAAGGTCATAGTAAGGTAATATCACAGTATACAATAAAATATATATCTTTACTCTGGTAATATGCTATGTTAGGAGTATTTTTGCGTGACCGAATCAGAAATGAGGAGATCCGTAGAAGAACCAAAGTCACCGACATAGCTCAACGAGTTGCGAAGCTGAAGTGGCAATGGGCGGGGCACATAGTTGGAAGAGCCGATGGACGTTGCGGTCCCAAAGTGCTGGAATGGCGACCCCGCACTAGTAAGCGCAGGTGGACCAGGTGGACTGACGACATTAAGCGAGTCGCAGGGATTCGCTGGATGCGGGTGGCTCAGTATCGTGATGTTTGGAAGTCCCTACAAAAGGCCTATGCCCTGCAGTGGACGTCCATCGGCTGATATGATGATGATAATGATGATGATGGTGATGATGATGATGATGATGATACTAAGGTATAGCTACTACCTAAAGATATCTTGAACTTTTTAAAAACTTTTAAAAATGAGTATCGTAAAATTCTTTGCGTTGATATTTTTATACTTGCAAAAAATGTGTTTGAAACATTCAGACAGTAAAAAATGTTTAAAGATTTAAATAGCAAGTCAATATACGAGTAATGTCTTACATCAGGCATCTGCTAGGTGTTATGGATTAGATGATATACACAGACCTGGCTTGTGGATTTGTTGACTAGTTCAACTACGGAACATAAGATTTCGGGACAAGGCAGCAATCTAAATAAGTTCCATAGGTGTCTTTTAAGAAACTTTATCATCACCGTCTTCTTCTTCTAATAGTGTCTATAATCTCCTAGCAGAGATTAGCAATCATTAAGATTAATTTTACTTTATTCATTACTGTCCGAAACAGTGATCTGGTAGTCATATTTTACCATTGGCGTAAGTTCTTGAGCCAAGATGTAGGTAAAATAATATACATAGCCCTGGCTTGTGGATTTGTTGACTAGTTCGTTCGACTACGGAGCATAAGATTTCGGGATAAGCCAACATTCTAAATAAGTTCTATAGGTATCTTTTAAAAAACTTTATCATCACCTTCTTCTTCTTCTAATAGTGCCTATAATCTCCTAGCAGAGGTTAGCAATCATTAAGATTAATTTTACTTTATTCATTACTGTGAAACAGTGATCTGGTAGTCATATTTTACCATTGGCGTAAGTTCTTGAGCCAAGATGTAGGTAAGATAATATACATAGACCTGGCTTGTGGATTTGTTGACTAGTTCGTTTGACTACGGAACATAAGATTTCGGGACAAGCCAACATTCTAAATAAGTTCTATAGGTATATTTTAAAAAACTTTATCATCACCTTCTTCTTCTTCTAATAGTGCCATCTCCTATCAGAGGTTAGCAATCATTAAGTCACAGTGATCTGGTAGTCATATTGGCGTAAGTTCTTGAGCCAAGATGTGGGTACGTCTACGACCAGACCTTCGATTTCCCTTTATCTTTCCCTTGATAATAAGCTGGAGTTGGTCATATTTGGAGTTTCGCTTTATATGACCCAGGTATTCGAGCTTCCTCCTTTGAACTTGCTACAGAGCCTTTATTGCAGCACAGTAGTATTGCGTACACAATCCCTTCATGATTCCACACCAGTAAATTATAAATTGCTTATCTCAAAGGTTTTCATGGGAGGTGTTGACGAAGAATTCAAAAAATCCATGGTTTCCCGAGATTTGCGAAAACTGATGATCTTGATGATATGAATGTTTGTTACTTTTTCACGCCTCAACTACTGAACCGAATTAGCTGAAAAAGGTATTAAGATAGCCTAGCCTGGATTAACGCATAGACTACTTTTTATCCCGGAAAAATCCATGGTTCCCGAGGGATTTGTTAAAAACTAAATTCCACGCAGACGAAGTCGCGGGCGTCTGCTAGTATAGAAATATTTTTGTATCCGATTGTCGTAGACACTTAGATCGTATCGACACTTACTCGTTCCATCAGGTGAGATAGTAGTCCAGGTGTAACTTATAAAGATTAAAAAAAAAAGTTTTGTTGTTCGATGTGGATCCATTGAAGAGAGTTAATTTTACGGTCGTCTGTACTCCTTTAATGACCTCAACATAATTAAATTGAAACTTAAAAGTATCTTTCTTAAGTGTCAAAAAAAGATGGACGTGAGTGATTATATAGATATTGTGGTTTAGGGTTACGTAATTTTATGTAAAAACAGGCTTTGTATCTTAAAAACAAATTATCAAGTACATTTCTGATTTGGTAGTTACTACTACTCGAAAAAGAGATATATGTTTAATGTATTTAGTTATTGTCAAAAAAGAGATAAGTATAATGTATTTATTATTGTCAAAAACTGCGTAAAGATAGGCGTCCACACCCGCAGAGGCATCGCATTAACGGATTTTTAATTTTACGTTACATTCGTGCGATCCGATCGCATCGCATCGCAATGCGGATCGTAAACGCTGACTTTCTATACAAAGAACACTACGATTCGTTTGACGTGATGCGTCCGACATGCGTCCGATATGTGGACGACTACCATAAAGGCCGACTCATCATTCATCATTATCAACTCATATTCGGCTCACTGCTGACCTCGAGTCTCCTCTCAGAATGAGAGAGGTAAGGCCAATAGTCCACCACGCTGGCCCAATGCGGATTGGCAGACTACACACGCAGAGAATTAAAAAAATTCTCTGGTATGCAGGTTTCCTCACGATGTTTTCCTTCACCTTTTGAGACACATGATATTTAGTTTCTTAAAATGCACACAACTGCAAGGTTGGAGGTGCATGCACCGGACCGGATTCGAACCCACACCCTCCGGAATCGGAGGCAGAGATCATATCCACAGGGCTATCACGGCTTTTTACGGGCTGAATATCAGACAATAAAATTAGTTTTTCGAATTTGTCTGAGAATTCTTTTGTGTGGAACACTTTAGGGTTAACTGCGACTCGCACTTGGCCGATGTTTTTTCCACTGTTTGCTTAAACGAGTTACTTTTAACTAGTTTCTTGTCGTGTTTTTTATCTACGTTGAACTTCAAACATGTTAATTACGTACGTATGAACTATGAATACATTTCTCGGTAATGTCTATTTTTGGCTTTCTATATACAAATAAGTATAAAGGGATAACTGACTGACTGACGGACTGACATATAAACGTCCATTTGAAATTCAGCATTATCATTACCCTATTTTAATGGCCAGGGTCTGTAGCCAAATTACGTACATAAATTCTCTTTCTACTAACTCTAACGTCTCGAATTAAAAAATGTATGGGAACGACATATCCGATTGATAGGATGATCACGTAACCTATCGATAGCGAATGTCATACATTGTTTTATTTGCGATAATCAGATACGTGCGTACATATAATATACAGAGGGCCTAGTTAGTTATTCCCTATTACATTTCCAGAAAGAGGGTTTAATTGAGCCATTGGTGGTGCAGGGCGAGGTCAAAGTAAAAAGATTCAGGAGGAGATCTCCGAATTAAGGCAGCAACACAGTCAAACATAATGGAAAATGAAGATCCATAAAGGAAAAAAGTCAAGAAACAATGCACCGAAGGCGTCATTCTTCGATGCAATTACGACAACTCTACCAAGAGTGCACGATTAAGAAGAAGGTAAGTAGTTAGTTAATTATAACTTGCGTGACGTTCGGAGTATAATCGACTAGTTTCGAACCAATACGGCTACGGGGGCCTTACTTATGAGCTGGTTCTTGCAGCACGGCGTGAGACAAATTATAAAGAGGAAAAGTTCGTGATGTTGTAGGGGTAATCTCTGTATCTACTGAACCGTTTTTAAATTTTTTTTTACCACTAGAAAAACACGTTATTTGCGAGTGTCATAAGCTATATTTTATCTCCGTATTCTCACGGGGTCAGGAACTACGCGAATAAAACCATGGGGCGTCGGCTTTTTCCAAAAAAAAGTAGGTAGGTAGGGTAAATCTAAGTTTAAGTCATGTTCAATGTTAAAACATTTTACCACGTCTTGCACGATATACATCATTTCTGTGACTTGACGATCAGGTTAATTTAGATGTCGTGATGGTTTGAGATTGTTTCACAAAGTTTTATGGGGAGATTAACCTTGACCCGCGTAACCGCAAACGCGGGGCGTTTTTTGTTGGCTCCGTAACAATCGTCTAATCGTAATGCGTTAAATCTGCTAAGATTCCAAAATATTATACTAACTAGCAGACGCTACGTGATTTCACTTGCGTAGTTCTCACCTTCGGGGGAATATGTGATAAAAAATAGCTTATGACACTCACAGATAACGTGGCTTTCTATTGGTAAAAGAATTTTCAGGGTTCAGTAGATTCAGAGATTACCCCCCTAGAACCCCACAAACTCACCAGCTTGACCTCTTTAGATCTTTATATCTTTAGTATGAGCTATATCTTGTTTACTGAGTTTATTTTGGTATACAGAAAAACCAGTATTTGTTTAAACCTATGAATGTGATATAATCGAATCTATACCTCTATACTAATATTATAAAGAGGTAACGTTTGTGTGTTTGTGATGTTGTAGGGAGTAGATAATCTCTGTAAAAATTATTTTACTAATACAAAGCTAGGACATAGGCTATATAACATCACGAACAATACTAACAATCAATAAAAAGTGTGACGAAAACGGAAAATTAAATTTCCTTTTGACAGTTTCCGTTGCGTGCGTTACGTAATCTGATGAAGTTACGCAAAAACTACAAGTATCTATGTATCCACGACAGCATATGTCTATCTATATAGACTTTATAGTCTTTATAGATATATTAGGTTTTTTAGCTTTAAGCTCTGTAACACAAGATATATTTATTGGACTAGTTATCCATTTCGATCCAAGCGATACTAATAATATACAATTAAAGTTATCACACACTAGCGAGTTCTAATTCAGACTTGTTTGCAATACACAAGCCAATGACATCGTAATGTCAGTGGGATCAAATAATTTAACGCGAAAGGTTAAATTTGAGTGTTATTTAGTATCGGCCACACCTAACATTTGATTTGGTTTGATTCATTTCGCAAGGGAAGTATATCAAGATACCTCAATACTTTATTGCGTTATCAAATACATAGAAGTATTCTTAATGCAAATGATGGAGCAACCATCGTATGATGTTAATCTTAATCACCGTCTGATGTTAGGCGGCACAGTAATAGGGATGATGACAGATTTTTTTTTAAATTGTATATAAATTAAGAGTATGCTAATAGTAAAGCAAATTTGTAAGAGTAACAGGGTATTTGCGATCATTACTTTCGGAGCTACTTACTATAATGATCGTTAGATTCGAATGGGCGTTCAAACAAAATTACTAATATCTTTGTTCTTTGTTATAATCTTATTAATTTTGCAAATATCCAGTCAATCTTTATTTTTTATGTATAAATTAGGTAACATTGACGATATTTACCCGAATATATCATAAAAATCAATATGTTCAAACCTAGTCATCATCCCCATTGATGTATCCTCCTACCTACATCTGTACTACTCAAAGTACAGATGTAGGTACTATTCAAAGTACAGATGTAGGTACTATTCAAAGTACAGATTTAGGTACTATTCAAAGTACAGATGTAGGTACTATTCAAATTATAGATGTAGGTACTATTTATATTACAGATGTAGGTACTATTCAAAGTACAGATGTAGGTACTATTCAACGTACAGATGTAGTTACTATTCAAAGTACAGATGTAGGTACTATTCAACGTACAGATGTAGGTACTATTCAAAGTACAGATGTAGGTACTATTCAACGTACAGATGTAGTTACTATTCAAAGTACAGATGTAGGTACTATTCAACGTACAGATGTAGGTACTATTCAAAGTACAGATGTAGGTACTATTCAAATTATAGATGTAGGTACTATTTATATTACAGATGTAGGTACTATTCAAAGTACTGATGTAGGTACTATTCAAAGTACAGATGTAGGTACTATTCAAAGTACAGATTTAGGTACTATTCAAAGTACAGATTTAGGTACTACTCAAAGTACAGATGTAGGTACTATTCAAAGTACAGATGTAGGTACTATTCAAAGTACAGATTTAGGTACTATTCAAAGTACAGATGTAGGTACTATTCAAATTATAGATGTAGGTACTATTTATATTACAGATGTAGGTACTATTCAAAGTACAGATGTAGGTACTATTCAACGTACAGATGTAGTTACTATTCAAAGTACAGATGTAGGTACTATTCAACGTACAGATGTAGGTACTATTCAAAGTACAGATGTAGGTACTATTCAACGTACAGATGTAGTTACTATTCAAAGTACAGATGTAGGTACTATTCAACGTACAGATGTAGGTACTATTCAAAGTACAGATGTAGGTACTATTCAAATTATAGATGTAGGTACTATTTATATTACAGATGTAGGTACTATTCAAAGTACTGATGTAGGTACTATTCAAAGTACAGATGTAGGTACTATTCAAAGTACAGATTTAGGTACTATTCAAAGTACAGATGTAGGTACTATTCAAAGTACAGATGTAGGTACTATTCAAAGTACAGATGTAGGTACTATTCAAAGTACAGATGTAGGTACTATTCAAAGTACAGATGTCGGTACTATTCAAAGTACAGATATAGGTACTATTCAATGTACAGATGTAGGTACTATTCAACGTACAGATTTAGGTACTATTCAAAGTACAGATGTAAATAGGAGGGTATAGGTAAGTGCAAGCATTCAGAGGCTCCATATAGCCCACTTGATGTCGTTAAACCACTGGGTGCTGGTTGTTTGAGACTATCGTGATTGAAAGTCACGTCAAGTCATACTAGAGGCATATGTCCAGCAGTGGACGACCATCGGTTGACAGTAATGATAATTATCATGAATGTCTAGCTGAAGTCAGATAATGTAAAGATAATATTTCAAAATGGACAGTAATTGGGCTAGCAAACCCAAAGCCTTGCAAATCATGCTGTTGTTTTTATTTGCCAAGTGTTAAAACCATAAGTAGAATGAACTTGTCGAAGGATGCCGTTCGAAAAGTACGAAAAGCATTTTCTCGGCAGAAAAACCGTCGTAGAAAAAAAGAAGAAGGTGTATTAAACAACAGCAATTTAAAATTATATTGAGGTTTTCTGGAAATTACAAGTGTTGTATTGGATTCATATAAATACACAAGAATATAGAGCCTTCTCCATTTTGAATTCTGCTTGAAAGATTTGTACTCACTATCCGATAAGCCCACATGCCTGCAGCGATAACGGCTTGGAGTCCGATAAAACTGATCGTGTGTTGGTCGCGATCGGCTTGATGTCATGCATAATGCGACCAACACACAGTTTTATCGGCTGTCAAACCGTGAAAACTGCGTTGCCCTGCAGGTATATGTGAGCTTATCGTCAATGGCTGACATAATAGGAACTCTGCTGAATATTACTGCCATTGCGTGTATAGTTTTTGTTGGTCAAAACATCATGATACAGCGTTATCTAATGTTTCCTAAAACGCTTTCTCTTCAAATTTCACCTCTATCTCTAAGAGTTACGGATGTTTGATAAAAATGTTGAATGAATAAGAAAATTTGTAAGTTTATTACGTGAAGTCAAGGTCGGGAAACAGGTTATCGTGCGCGGCGAATCGGATGTGAAAAGATGTCAAAACCGATTGTGGAAGATTTAACTTTACGGAGTTATAAGATTTAAATGAGTTTTTGATGCAACTTTCGTTAACTATGTATACAAAATAAGTTTTAATTGACTTTTATTTATGTAAACTAGTTGCTATATAAACGTAAGAACCAGTGAATGCTAGTTAATTTGTGCGCGTTCTGATTTCCACCAAATTCCATCAGAATTTATTTACGTTTATTGAAATAAAAAACAGTAGTTAGTAGGTGCTTCAATGCAATAAAATACGTTATGTTGGCCACCCACCATCAAATTAGCCCATGTGCTTGCAGCGCTGAAGGACATCCAATAAAACTGATCGTGTGTTGGTCGTGATGTGCATGGCGGCTCGACTGTAAAAAAATAGCCTTCCTCGATAAATGGGCTATCTAAAACTTAACGAATTTTTCAAATCGGACCATTGGTTTCTGAGATTGGAGCGTTCAACCAAACAAACTCTTCAGCTTTATAAATATTAGTATAGATACTAGATAGTATAGATTATAAAGCTGAAGAGTTTGTTTATTTGTATTCCAACGGGAACAGAAACCACGCGGGTGAAACCGCGCGGCGTCAGATAGTATTAAAAATAAATAAAATAAAAAATAAAATTAATAAAATTTTAATTTTGTTACAAAACTAAAAAAAAAAAATACAATTTGTCTCAAGTAAGTTATGTATAGTTTTTTTTTTTTTCAGATAGTATTAGTATAGATTTAAAACAAATGATACAGTACACCTAGAAACTGGGCAGTATAAAGTTTGATCGCAGAAACTCAACTATTATCACAAGCTGGTAGGGCAGGTGTTGGCAGCTTTACAATGGTTATTAGATAGGCATCTTTAGCACCACTCTATCATATGTGCATGCGTGACTTACACTGAAGCACAGTATATTGTGAAGTGCAATATAATTGTGGTATGTAATATCATCATAAAACCAGGCCCCTATTAAAGGAGATGGTCCTAAATTGTATGGAGCAATTAGTCATTGTACCCTGGCGGAAATAAAAAAAAAAATTTTTTTTAACTATTTTAGATTATACAAATCTACGAATTTACTTTAATTCTTTCGAAATAATATTCATTCTCTCTCAAGAAATGCAATATTATTAAGGGTTATACTAGTGGATTGTTGTGTGCATTAAAAAAAAAAAATATCACGTGTCTGAAACGGTGAAGGAAAACATCGTGAGGAAACCTGCATACCAGAGAATTTTCTTAATTCTCTGCGTGTGTTAAGTCTGCCAATCCGCATTGGGCCAGCGTGGTGGACTATTGGCCTAACCCCTCTCATTATGAGAGGAGACTCGAGCTCAGCAGTGAGCCGAATATGGGTTAATAACGTAACGTATACTAGTGGATTGATGACGTTTTCAATGCAGTAGTCCATTTGATGTTTGCTGTTAATTGTCATTTGTCATGTATAGTTGCTCTAAGGGCGCCATCTTGATATAACTCAAAACTTGGGTTGTAATTTTATTTATTTCTTTTTAGATTTAGTCACTTACTAAGATTTTAATAAAATCCTTGTATTTTTTAAAAGCTTTTATTTAACTTGCAATGTATGTAGGATGTTACGGTGCATTCTTTGAGCTCAATTTTGAAGTAGATATCTTCAACTGATTGAGCTGAAATTTTGTATACACGTTAAGATTGTATGACAATGCACGATATATTGTAGGACGTTATTTTAAATTTTAATTATACGGGGTAAAAGAGTGGACCTGAAATGGACCATCTTTACATCAATTTCCAAGCGGACGAAGTCGCGGGCGTCCGCTAGTAATAAATAAAGGGAAATTATAATGTAAGTACGTACAGTTATTATGCCAGTGTCCGTCTGCCTTAGCTCCCCGTAGCGCGGCGAGTTACGAGCGCGCCGAGTTCCGGGTTCGATACCTGTCGATGAACATTTCACTTGAGATATTTCACCGATTATCTGCCGCCCGTATCGTAAACTTGCAGTTATTAGCGCGTTAATAATATAGCTTCGGTTTAAGCTGTTTCGTTTTAGAAGTTTGTAGGAAAATGTTATTTTTAATACGAACCGACCGATGATCGTGGGTTCGATTCCCACAAATGGAAAATATTTGTGTGATGAGCATGTATGTTTCCCAGTGTCTGTAGATACATCATATTTGCGTTTTATCCATTAATTACGAGACACTCTGTATATACTACATATAAATAATTATTTATATGTAGTATATACAGAGTGACTCGTAATTAATGGATAAAACGCAAATACACCACCTAATTATCTAAAACTTATTTAAATAGTTTTTCCCTAGGGTGACCAAGTTATATTTTGTTTCGGATTTTTAAAATTTTTTCATCTTGAATCAGTTACTAAATATAAATACTACTGAAGAAACTAAAGCTAAAGTGGCAATGGGCGGGGCACATAGTTCGAAGAGCCGATGGACGTTGGGGTCCCAAGGTGCTGAAATGAGGACCTTGCACTAAAAAGCGCAGTACTGATCGACCGACCGTATTCGCTGGATGCAGGTGGATCAGGATCGTGATGTTTGCAAGTCCTATACCCTGCAGTGGACATCCATCGATTGATATGATTGTTTGATGTTTTATACATATACTAGCGGACGCCCGCGATTTCGTCCGCGTGGAATTTAGTTTTTACAAATTTCTCGGGAACTATGGATTTTTCCGGGATAAAAACTAGCCTATATGTTAATCCAGGCTATAATATATCTCAATACCAAATTTCAGCTAAGTCAGTTCAGTAGTCAAGGACTGAAAGAGTAACAAAATAAGAGCATAAAAAGCCTGTGTTAATCCAGAGTAAAATCTATTTCCATTCCAAATTTCAGCCAAAACGCTTCAGTAGTAGCGG
Organism: Bicyclus anynana; assembly: GCF_947172395.1. NCBI lineage: Eukaryota > Metazoa > Arthropoda > Insecta > Lepidoptera > Nymphalidae > Bicyclus > Bicyclus anynana. Next base: position 13,781,092 of record NC_069097.1, on the reverse strand, counting down.
CGTTAAAGAGTAACAAACTTCCAAACATACATACAAACTTTCGCGTTTATAATATTGGTAGGATAGTAGGATGATTGACTGTATTCATAAGGTATGTAAGGTACGTAAGGTATACCTTTCATACCGGCTCACAGCATTACTGTTTGGCGGCAGTAATAAGCGTGGCGGTTATATTTATTGCATTTAGAAGCCTTTCAATATATTTGTTTGTAAGTGGCAAAAGCCTTCGCAGCGTAGTATCAAAGTTTATTTATTAATATGGCTGTGCAACGGGACTTCGCTACACTACTATTGATGCGGCAATAGAAGGTGAGCATGTGATGGATAGACCTACCTCATAATATAAAATCTGAGTTTGTAAGCCCATTCTGCTGCATACAGCATAAAATGCGTTTTTTATACAGGGTGCTGGGGAGTATTTGCCATAACTTCAAGGTGTTGATGAGATCACTTAAAAGAACCAAACTGCTTTATCTAATATTTTATTAGCTAAAATTTAAATAAGACGATAAAGAGATTATTGTAAGGATATGGGACACATTTTAAGATCTATTTACAAAAAAATTTTAGAACACATGAACATTTTTAATTAATTTTCCCTAAAAAATATAACACTAGAGTCATGGAAAATACTTCCGAGCACGTTGTATAAAAATACGTTTCATACTTAGACAATTGAGGGTCTGGTCACTGCGATTATATCTCGATAGTTACCTACCGTACTTATCTAAGGTAGGCGCAAGGGTATCATCGTTAACAACCCAGATTCTGCTCACAGTTGAGCACAAGTCTCCTCTCAGAATGAGAGAAGTTAGACTAATAGTCCACCAAACTAGCCCAATTGGCAGATTTCACACACGTAGAAAATTAAGAAAATTCTCATGTATGCAGGTTTCCTCACGATGATTTTCCTGCACCGTTTGAGACACGTGATATTTAATTTCTCAAAATGCACATAACTGAAATATTGGAGGAATAAATGGATTCAAACCTACGTCCTTCGAATGGAAGGCAGCGGTCATATACACTGTATACTTTCAGCTTTTATAAAATGAGGTAGGTCTGGCCATGACAGTCCATCGCTTCACTCCTATTGACACGGCAATGATCTTTATTTAACGACCATCCCGGCGCACGCTCCGTACCACTCGGCACCGATATCCTATGCCACGTTATAAGTATCCCAGATAACGTTCTGCCTAGGTGCAAATTTTAGATAGCGTTTATTGTTTAAGTGTGGTAATAATGGGATCCTTGGTAGTAAATGTGGGCTATTAAACGCTTGGAGCGTCGAAAGAGTCTTTAGGTATTAGATTATATCTAGGTTTGGGTATATTTTTATGTAAAGGCTTGAAAATGAAAATTTACATAGAAGGTGGGTTAGGTTTCCTTTTTATATACGTTTGGTGTCATAATTATCAACTTATATTTTTCAAGTGTCGCTATTGAATACTTCAAGGAGGATATCATCATTAGGAAATATTTGTAAGGTTTAGTATCAACAGTCTAATTCACTATCTTTGACGTATGCTAGTTGACATACTCGAAATTGAGATTCTATGTAACAAATGTCATCCTGTGCCTACTGGTGGATATACAGCAGGTAGATGACATTTCTCAATTTATTTGATGTTTATTTCAATAGGTTGATAATAAAGACCAAAATAGTGAATAGGCTAACAGGTGTCAATGATATTATCCTGGACTGATAGCCTGTGTTTTTCGATTTGCAGACGTATCGACTTCTTCGACGACTTCAGTATCGACTTCACTACGTTGGACTACTATTGAGAGTTTCTGAAGAAAAATGAGAAGCATGAAAACTCAATATTATTATCCCATTTAAAACCCCAGGAGCTCGTAATCCTTCAAACAGTTCCACCACTACCCTAGTGAAGCCGTTAGTTTTGAGACTAGAACGTATATATTTAGAGTGTACAGAACTTTATGTTTTTAGATACATCATATATATGCAGCATAAGGTCCTACGTCCTCTATAGATGTCTTTGTATTTATTTAAAGACAAGACCCCTTTTCAAGATTGTCTCCCGAAGAAACATTGAAAGGCAAACATTGTTTTATATAATAATAGATGATGGAAGAAGGAGATGGCTGCGTTATTCTAAATGGAAATTGCCTATAAGAAGACCTTTACCTCAGGGCATGCTCATTAAGAAATCATCCTACAATGCACTGCCATTATTACTATCAAAACCAAAAGCAAAATGCAGGAGATGTTACCTAAATAGCGCATAATTAAAGAACAATACATTGGTACGAGTTTCTAGTTAGGTAAACATTAATGAGGAATCAATTTCTCCATATTTTCTGAGGATAACAGGTTTTGAAAAGCTTTAGACGCTTTAACCGATGCTGTTACCATTAGCTATTAGGAAGGCACTGGTAGGAAATGTACGGCTTTATCAAAACGATGTTTGAGGCAATGTAACTTGTAAGGCAATAACAGCTTGTTGGCCGCTCTAATTGGAAGACGTGTTTTCATATCGAATATGTATCGATTTGCGATTGGAGTCTCGAGAAGTCGGGATGCTCCGAGAATTTACAGACTGCAAATTGCCGCGTTGTTTAATCTGTTTAATTGCGAGCTCTAAATTGGTTATCGTGTGTCACAAGTTTTGATCGGGAGTGATTGAGGTTAAAGGCGGTCATACGTAAAGTATGGAACGAGTAATGCTTGGAGTATCTCTGCGTGATCGAACCAGAAATGAGGAGACTATCAAGAGGGACCCTTCTTATTTATGAAGGCATTTGGAGCTTAGGTCCAGCAAATGCTACATAGACGTTCTCGGAAGAAACAAAAACATAATAAAGAAGAAACAATAGCTTTCATCCAGGACTGGAATTCAGGTCTTCATGATCCAAAACCTCAACGGTAAAGCAGTGGTGGTTCTAGCGCGCTGGACTTTTGTCGTACCCATTCCTAATAAAGCCTTTCCAGGCTAGTTGGAGGGGATATTGGTCATATTTAAAAGAAATAGCAACTATCCTTTTTATTTTTTAAAAAAAGCAACATCGTTTAGTCACTAAACCGAGGACGCAGTTAACTAAATATTCGCTAACGATCAAGTGGTGTTATAACTCCAATTACCGACACAGCTGTCCAAAAGATTGCTCCTCAAGTCCTTGTTGGGTGGGACGTGTGATTTGGGTCGAATTACCGACTGTACGCCCATTCACACGAGCGGCTCAGCACCGTTAGGAGATTCTCACCTTGTTCAAACTGTGCTCGATATGTTCTACAGGTGTTCTAAGGATGACCTAGTACTGGTTTTAACGAGTGCTAATTGGACTCTAAGTCAAATCAACGGAAACAAAAGGAATATTAGTCATATTTTTAAAATAAAATATTTGCGAAAAATCTAGCTCTGCGCTGACCAACTCGCATGGCCAGCATGGTCCTGTACTGGGCAAAACTTTTCAATGGATCCTAATGGTTCTGAGACTTGATCGCTTACTATGGGTCTCATAAGAAGGCTCAGAGTCGCACAGCGGGCGATGGAACGAGGAATGTTGTATTTTTTTTTATTTTATATATTACCTATCTGTATTACGTAGGTATGTCATCATCATCCTTAACAACCCGTCTTCGTCTCACTGCTGAGCTCGAGACTCCTCTCAGAATGAAAGGGGTTAGGCGAATAGTCCACCACGCTGGCCCAATGCGGATTGGCAGACTTCACACAGAATTAAGAAAATTCTCTGGTATGCAGGTTTCCTCACGATGTTTTTCCTTCACCGTGAGACACGTGATATTTAATTTCTTAAAATTGGTATGAACCTATCTATAATCTAAACAATATCATCATTATCAACCCGTATTCGTCTCAGTACTGAGCTCGAGTCTCCTCTCAGAATGAAAGGGGTTAGGCCAATAGTCCACCACGCTGGCCCAATGCGAATAGGCAGACTTCACGCAGTGAAATAAGAAAATTCTCTGGTATGCAAGTTTCCTCACGATGTTTTTCTAGGTAAATATTATATGTAGGCACCTTCGTATGTTTTCTGTATCTGCAGTAGATACAATGCTGGAAAGTATCAATATTGGCAATGCTTGGAACAGTTAAACTTCAGTTCTTGATATGCCAGATGCCAAATATACTTTTATATGCCACCCAAATGTTTACGACGCATATTAACTGGAAAATGAGCATTTTAGAGATCTATAAAGATATGTTTAATTGATTATAGGAACGCGTCGGTTTTTGAAGCTCGTGCGTTATTTTATTAGTTTATCATTGGGCGATGAAAAAAACATGTGAAAAACGTAAAAATGATTATAAAAGCTTCGATTTTGTTTATGTTGTAGTTTTATTGCGATGTTTCTTAAAGTTTTTAATGCGTAGAACTTCGTAAGAAGTACCTAATTACAATTTCGTGCTTGCTTGTATATTTTTAACCAACAGATGCCGCGCGTTTTCAGTTTTTACCCGTTTGGTTCTCGTTCCCGTAAGAATACGGGGATAAAATACACCAGGACGGGTATTGGCTTTTACTAGCCCCGGTCGTACTGTTAATGCGTTCGTGTTAATGCGTTTATAAGTTATTCTATGAGAGTTGAGAGAGTTTTTTCAGGCCAAAACACAAACTCTTATCACCCCGATAGAAACACATAAGGAAAAGGCAATGCTCTTGAGAGAGATCTTTAAACAGCATTATTTTCCATCATATTCATATTTACATTTCCAGCAATGTTACGTAACTACGCTTTGTCGTATTATTACGTATCATTCGATAAATAACGTACAATTACGCTATGTTCGCATCGGGATACGTGGTTTTTTGCTACTTGCATGCCATTTAAATCATCAACAGTCGTAATCAAGCAATTCCAAGCTTTTATATAACTTGCCATGTCTGTATGTATGTGTGGGTAAATCTTGGAAGACTTAGAATCATACATTTGTTTGCACTCTATAATATAATGCACTTGGTTATCATTGGAGCTGGTTTGATTCATTGATTTAATCGGAAGGTGACCGTTTTAACAATAAAAATTGTAAGAAAAGAATTTTTAAAATCGGTTTATAAATGACGGATCGCTGGACATACATAAAAAAAAACATACATACAGCTGAACGTAGAACCTCCTCCTTTTTGGAAGTCGGTTAAAAATACATAACCAGCCGTTATTTGGAATGGAGATAGATTATTTCCTGGATTAACACATGGACTACGTTTTGTCCCGTACAAATCTACGGTTCAAGGAAAAAAAGTTACACTGTTTTTGAGAGTTTTACACTGGTAACTCATAAACAACTTTTTGGCAGACATTCTGGTGTCAAAGAAAACATTATTGTCACCGGTATTTGCCTGCACTGTCTATGATATAATATGTTGGATGACTTAGAATACCTAAACTAGGAAAAATATAAAAGATTTGGCGCGTTTCCTTCGCGTAAATCTTAGGGAATGAAATTATGTATCGATTAGTGAATATGTTTTTTTTTTGCGATTTACCATTATCTAGTGCTTTAATTTATTTAGAGCTATTAAGAATCTAGAGTACAAGTGTACGAACGCCCTAAGGGTGAGCCGTGAACTAAACAACGGGCTAAACGAAGCGGCCGGTAGATAACGGTCAGATAATATGATAAACTGCTAGCGATCGCCTGTGTCGGTGAATTGGGTCGGAACCGGACCTGCCGCCAATGCGCCGCTCACTGCACACCGCGCCAGTGCTTGGGCGAGCGAACTCGCTTGCAAGTACGTGCTATAATGATGAGAGGAACGCAACATTGGACTGTTCTTCATGTAAGATTATACTGCGTCAGTGCTAGGGGCTATAGACCTTGCCTTACTTATAGGTCCTGGGTTCGATCGGTTGGATCGATTGAGGTTTTCTTGATTGGTCCAGGTCTCGCTGGTGGGAGGCTTAGGCCGTGGCTAGTTACCACCCTAGTGGTGACATTGCACTCAAGGGCTAATTTGCAAATAATAAAATAACTGCTTGCGATGGAAGTTTCATACCGCAAGCGAGTGCTCAAGTAAGCCGCTATCCTGTATCGCTCATTCATTAATAATTTTCACTATTGAGTACGAGTCTCGGAGCTTAGAACCAATGCAAGATTTTCAATGCGGTTTGATAGATCTAGAATAATAAAAAGTTCAATATAATAATGTTAGTTAACGATACACTCGTTCAATCTTAAAAATGATTCCAGATGAAACGAAAAAAAAATGATCCAGAAAATAGGCCCAGTACACTAATGCCTGTCTAATGAAATGCGTGCGAGCGCGGTAGCTATACTAAACGCGCGCTATAACAAACAAAGCATTACTATCGGCCGCGATTGTAATCGTCATAATAAATTGCGAAGTTCTTATTGTTATAAGAACTGTTGCTGCCATATTTTATGGCGTTATAGCCCTGCTACGATTCAGCAGGGAGTTTCCATTCTATGGTATAGTCGAGAAGATAAGCCTTCAGATAGTGTTGGTTAGAATTTATAATATGTGCAGTTGAAGCGATTCATGGGGCACTAGTTTACGCTAACAGCCCCGCCTGTAGGATATGTTCTAATAACAATCTGCTAATATAATAAAGCTAAAGAGTGTTTTGTTTGTCTGTTTTGACGCGTTAGTACAGAAGTGTAAGTCAGTATGGACTTATTTATGAAGATATTTCATAAAGACAGCGGTGACAGTCACCTGTATGATGTGAATCGCGCATATGCGTATATAGCGGGTGGGCCTGGTGGGCCGGACCCACTCTAGAACAGTACAGTGCCCACCCTAGGATACTTTTCTACCAATTTGAAATTCTATGATGGACGCCGAAATACATTAAATTTGACACAAAATATCATTATTATTAACTTATAATATAGAAAAACCTATATGTAAAGATTTTGAAAAACATATTAAGACCTTTTCTGATACCTACCATAGATACAAAGAAAAAATAATAAATAAGTCGAGCCGTTTCAGAGGTCTGCGTCTACAAATATTGTTAATGAAATTTTAATATTGAGTGTCGACTCTGTTCAGTGATATGTATACCCCTGTATTTGGGTATGTATCGCGAACAGGTAAAATTTGACGGGTTGATAATAAATACCAAAATAGGAAATACACAGTTTGTCAGTTTTCAAAAGCATGATCGATACGGAACCCTCGTCACGCGAGTTCAACTCGCACTTGTCCGGTTTTTTATAGTCTTATTGTATAGTCAAACGGAACTCGTATTCCTTCAATAACTTTGTATTTTTTTTAAACATACAGACAGTAAAATTGAAGAATTCCAATTCAGAATGGAAAGAAAAAATAACCGATGCATATGCATAAGCATATGGCGTATTACGGGTATTGTCTTTTGATGGATACATGCTACATAAATTGTTATATATAGTTATGCAATTAGTTAACATATCGTCGATTACATTCAGTGTTGACATAATAGTCGCTTCGGGTCAATAAAGATTTTCCATTAATTATCTTCACAGTGTGAAAACGCCTTAACATTCCGAGACGTGAGAACTGAACTATCACTGTGTAGCTTTGATGATAAGCTTTAGCGATTGTTAATGATTTTTAGGCATTCATTAATAGTAACATAATAATGACTCTTAAAAAGTCAAAAACATTATTACAAGTCAAAGATTTTATAATAGAAACATGTTACTAGCTCGTCAAAACGGAGGCGAACAAAAGCGGTTAATTGACCGCATCGAGTCGCATAGCTTAGTAAACAACGAAAGTTATTTAAACAAATAACACCTAAATATTTTAGGAACTTTAAAAACTGTATATATAAGTATATAATGGAATTTAACACAAAATTATATATCCGTGCGCTCAGTGGAGTAGCTAAATTCGATTCACTTTTTATGGTGATTTTGTAGGCACGTAAAATGTCTATAGTATAAAATGTCGTTGTTACACGTTATAAATACAATCATTTAATCGATTTCAATAAAACAAAAACAACATGAAACTATATGAAAGATAAAACTACATGAAAATTGGTCTAACACGCAGAGGAGTTCTTAATTCGAATTATACTCAGAATACTCATTGATTAATTATACCTCTTAATATAACCTGTCAAAATTGCTCACACCCAAACTTTGAAAAATTTCTTACTTAACTCCCATGTCCCAAAAACGAAATGCGTAAGTCATTTTTCTTCTTTTCTCCAGTTATTTGACTGTCAATGAAATTAACCGATTTTCTCACGAAAAGTTATTTAGCCATAGAGTTGTCGGAACGCTGGCTGCCATGACTTATTGCCGCCATTGAATTAAAGTCATTGTACACTGATAATTTTATACAATTCCCGATATAAATTACCGGCAGTGAGTTCACCATTAACGGAGTATTGGTCGACCCAGATAAATATTTTCGTTGCGAGCTTGTATTACTTTATCTAGATGTACGCTGAATAACAAATCTAATTTTAATATTATACTAGGTACCTACTATTGTAGTGTTTCATCATCATCATTATCAGCTGATGGACGTCCACTGCTGGACATAGGCCTCTTGTATAGAGTTCCAAATATCACGGTCTTGGGCCGCACAGTATCCAGCGGCTCCCTGCAACTCGCTTGATGTCCTCGGTTCACCTAGTGGGGACTAACACTGCGTTTTCCGGTGCGGGGTCGCCATTCCAGACCTTGGTGCTCCAACGTCTATCGGCTCTTCGAACTATGTGAACTTTGCCACTTCCATTTCGCGACACGCTAAGCTATGTGAGTGACATTGGTTCTTTTGCGAATATCCTCATATCTGATTCGATCACATAGCTCGCTGCATCGCCCGCTGAGTGACTTTGAGCCATCTTATGAGGCTAGGACAGTTAGAGACCAAGTCTTAGATCCGTAGGTCATCACTGGCAACACGCACTGTTCGAAAACTTTCATCGTTTTGAGAAATTTTGGATGAAAATATGTCGCGATTGTATATATTTGTATATGTCATCATGATCATTATCAACCCATATTCGGCTCACTGCTGTGCTCGAGTCTCCTCTCAGAATGAGAGGGGTTAGGTCCACCACGCTGGCCAAATGCGGATTGGCAGACTTCACACACGTAGAGAATTAAGAAAATTCTCATGTATGCCTCATGATGTTTTTCCTTCGCCGTTTGAAACACGTGATATTTAATTTCTTAAAATGCACATAACTAAAAAGTAGGAGGTTTATGCCCCAGACCGAATTGGACCTATCAATTCTGTGGAAGAAACGTGAAACTAAATCCGTCTTAAGAGTCTAACTGTGAATTCAAGACTTGAAACCACAAACCAACTGTCCACCTGCCCCTAATACGGATCACGACTGACATAAAATGGCGTCGATTTATTCCATTTAATAAAAATAAATCCCTCAGGTCACGGCTGTTCACGCTTCCAATTACCCGACTACCGCGTTGTAGGTACTTGTAGCCAAAGATTTTATAATATTAGACATGTTACTTGCGCGTCGAAACTGAGGCGGGCAAAAGTGGCTAATTGTCTTAATTTCATTTAGTCGCATTGTAAACAACGAATTTAAACAAATAATACTTCGAGTTGTGTGTTCAAGAAGTGTTAAAGCTATGGTTATATACATAAATATATAATGTAAGTAAACACATAATTGTGGATTTGTGCGCTCAGTGGAGTATCTACATTCGGATAACGTATCGCGGTGATTTTGTAGAGACGTAACATATCTAATGGTACAAAATCTTTGCTTGTAGCTGTGTGAATGGCCGGTGTTATTTTTATTTATAGGGTCTAGGGTTTTATCAAATAAATCTTCAATTTCTGCTGCAATAAATCTAGCAAGATTAAAACTGTTTTTAACGCGGTTCGAACGCTGCAAAGTTAATTAAATGTGAGCGTATATTTGTCTGTTCGAGATCTGTACATAGCTAATAATATTTGATTTTAATTTAAAAGGCGTGAGTTCTGTCTTGAGAAGAATAAGCAAGGTAGAAATACTTTATTAGTTTTATAATGACTCGTTAAAGAAAATTTCTACACTGTTTAAAATGTTTTTGTATTATAATGTTTTTCTTTTTATTTTCTAATTAATATATTCACGAGTATTATACTGCAAACAGATCACAGCTTCCTATTTTTTATACTGTCTTTTTACGTTTGACATAGTTTTTTACCATGAAAAGATGTACAATATATAATCGCGTGATGGCCAAAATTTGCCTTATATTAAGCATTTTCTTATTTCTTTTTCAGAAACAAAGATTTTATTATAGAGATATGTCACTAGCGCGTCAAAACGAAGGCGAACAAAAGCGGCTAATTGACCGCATTTCATTGAGTCGCATAGTAAACATCGAAAGTAATAACAAATAATACCTAAATATACATATACAACGAGTTGTGTGTTTAGGAATTTTAAAAATAGTATATACAAAAATATCTATACAATGACATTAAACACAAAATTTTTGCATGCGTGCGCTCAGTGGAGTAGCTAAATTCGGTTCACTTTTTGTGGTGATTTTGTGGGCACGTAACATGTCTATAGTATAAAATGTCGTTAAGGACATATTAATTTAGTTTTTTTTAGAAAAAAAATAATTTAAAATTAAAATTCTTTAATAATTTAATAAAATAAATCATATAAAATTTTAAATTTAATGTTTTGGGGGATAAGCTTGAAATTAAAAAATTATAATAAAAATGGGTTAAACTAAAATTTTTAAAAATTATATTGTTTAAAATTTAAAAGTTTAAAAAATTTTAAAATACTTTTTTGTCTACAAGACATGAGCTATCTAATTTTCTTTCGTTTATTTTGGAGAGTATTTGGAAAATTGCAAATTTTCTTGCCGACTTTTAAAGTCGATAAGAATAAATCAATAATAAATAATAAAGATTTAAAAAGTGATATTTAGAGATATAGATTGAAATTCATTATTTTACATATAAAAACAGAATAATGTTCGAACTAACAGTTGTAGTGATACATTTTAAAAAGTGCTTCTAAAATAAACCTAGAATTTGTAGCGTGAACTGTCCCAAAGGGGAATTCGACCCAACCTGCAACACGATACACGAATACTTTAGACCATTGATTCCCAAAGTGGTCCAGGTGACCCCCAGGGTTCTACGGAAGACTCGGCGGTGGTCTACGTTAACGTGTCATAAAAATGGAGGTTCACGATTCGTAAGCGGGGGTTCACGAAAATTTGTCTGGTTTCATACCGAATAGATTGCTTCCTTGTGCAGTGGGTAAATATCAAAAATTAAAGTTGGGTGAAATGACTTTTTCCATGGACAATTCTACTTTTTATCATCCACTCACAGCACAATCAATTAATTAATTAACCAAGTAATTAATTCTCACTATTTTTTTAAACTGTTATTTCATTGAGGCTATTGATTTAGCTGCAACGAAAATTCCCATAGAAAGAAAGAAAAAAAGAAAATATATTTCTTAATACATTATGCCACACATCACAATTATTTAAGAACTAGTTGACGTCGCGCGGTTGCATCCGCGTGGTTATCGTTCCTGTAGGAATACGGGGATAATATATAGCCTATAGCCCTCCTCAATAAATGGGCTATCTAACAATGAAAGAATATTTGAAATCCTATCTTAATTTATTTAATCTTATAGTTCCTGAGATTAGCGCGTTCAATCAAACAAACAAACAAACAAACTCTTTAGCTTTATAATATTAGTATAGAAAATATAGTGAAGAATAGAAGCAGGTCCTATAGGTAAATGTAATAAAATTTTTTGACGAGTTTTGCATAGAAATTTAGCAGGGGGTCCACCGGAACCAGAGATTGGTCTATGAGAAAAAAAAGTTTGGGAACCCCTGCTTTAGAACGTTGCATTGTTGCGGAGACTGCGAAAACTGCATACCTATTACCGTTCCGTTCCTTTCCGTTATTTATCGGTGAATTCCGATACTGCGGTAATCGGTATTTGTCGGTGATATTAGTAAACAAAGGCCGGACAATGGACATTTTAAACAAAACTAAGTCTAACAGATAACCTTAAAGATACAGCATTTGGAATCTGGGGAATGTTTAATTCGCTGCAAGTTCCCGATGGGTATTTTAGACGAGGTATTTTAAACCGTATTTTGATTATAAACAAGATATAAAATACAATAGCTGTGCACTGAAGATTGTGAATAGAAAGTCACCGTTCAACTAGTAATCCGTTGTGGTAGGTCCTTACTGATTCATATAGAATAAATTAGCAATAAATATATATTTTAATCCGCTTCATAAATATACACATTACGTCTTTGTGGTGGACTCGCCAGATCATTATATTGAATGGGTAAGTAAAACAGATGTCAGTAACTTTATTACAAGATTTTCTTTAATGGTGCCACAGACACACTGACAGACAGACACGTCAAACTTACAAGTATAACACCCCTCTTTCGCGTCGGGTGTTAAAAACAAGAACAATTTGATAAACAACGATAATTTGTTTTATTAAAGGTTAATTAAGTTGAGAACGCCATTAGATATTACAAATAGATCTAATGTTACCTTCATGGTGTTAATTGCATTCAAAAGGAGCATTAAGCCTTCACTCCACATCCGCTCTTCTATTAAAAAAAAACAAATAAAAAAACCAACGCACACGCATCTCGCCCGGCACTGACTGACGTTTCAATTAAAACTAATTTATTTATAAAATCGAACCCACCCGCGCGTCGATATCGATCTTTTGTCCGGCGGCACATCACTAAGGCTTAGCCCTTTCTTCGTTTTTTACATCGGATAGTGTTGTTACACATTTCTCCTTTGTCTGTGGTAATTATCGTTGAATCGATCCCACACAAAGCCGCGCATGCGTTATTTTGAAAATCATTTAATAATTTTCTAATGAACGCGTATCGTAGGGTTTCATTATGAGATATTATATTCGGCTTCTATAATTTTAAATAATGTGTATCTTCACCGTGGGATATCAATAGACAATGTGTAAAGGTTTTTAATTACATTTAATCGCGATTCAATTTTATTTAAGCGCGAATCAATTTTATTTTGTGTTAATGAATATTTTTCAATTATACGTTTTGAATATTTAGTAGATTAAAAAAAAAAGACTTCACTAATTTGGATTTTAGCCGCAATAGGGCGGGGGTTCCAAGGAGGGAAAAAGCAAAATGCTACAAAATGTATACAAGAATTACTCTATTAAAGATATTAAGTGTTTGGAAGCCTATCAGAATTTCCGTTAAACTCGCTTCCAAGAAACAGGTCTCGATCAGCCTATAGGTATGACCTAGATTACAGCGAGCTAGATTACTAGATAAAGAGCTAGAATCTGGGATCTGTAACTACACGGGCTATACATCAAACTGACGAGTCGACGTTGCTCTATTAGTTGTAGACATCTTAGTTTAAAAGCCGCAAGTTATTTTTACACGCTTTATATTAGCTTCACTTGTAACTATGTATCTAAGAAAGTCTTGGAATCTTGTGTAATGTATCTAAGAAAATTTGACCCACTTTCTGGTCTTCGATTAGGATGAAATTTTGCACACGCTCTGAGTTCTGATGACCATAGGTACATGACTAGCTAAGAAATGCCATTACAAACCCAATATGGCGGCCTCCTCAATCACTTGTAAATATGTAACAAAATATTGGAATTTTAATTTGACCCACTTCCCGGTCTTCGAATAAGATGAAATTTTGCACACGCTCTGAGTTCTGATGACTATACATGACTAGCTAAGAAACGTTATTACAAATCCAATATGGCGGCCTCCTCAATCACTTGTAAATATGTAACAAAATCTCGGAATCTTAATTTGATCCACTTCCCGGTCTTCGAATAAGATGAAATTTTGCACACGCTCTGAGTTCAGATGACTATACATGACTAGCTAAGAAATGTTATTACAAACCCAATATGGCGGCCTCCCCAATCACTTGTAAATATGTAACAAAATCATGGAATTTTAATTTGACCCACTTCCCGGTCTTCGAATAAGATGAAATTTTGCACACGCTCTGAGTTCTGATGACTATAAATGACTAGCTAAGAAATGTTATTACAAATCCAATATGGCGGCCTTCCCAATCACTTGTACCTATGTTTGTAAGAAAATCTTGAAACCTTGATTAGACGCACTTCTCGCTCTTCCATTAAGATGAAATTTTGCACACATTCTGAGTTCTGATGACAATACATGATTAGTTAAGAAACGTCATTACAAATCCAATATGGCGGCCTCCCCAAGATGGCGGACTGGCTGTTTGAAATCCACCCCCATGATATGTATATCAAATGAAAGGGTTTGCTGTCAGAAATACGAAAAAAATAGTCACGTGACTAAAAAATGCAAAGATCCCGATGGGTATTTTCGACGAGGTATTTTAAACCGTATTTTGATTATAAATAAGATATAAAATACAATAGCTGTGCAATTCAAGTACTCTTTACATACCTAACTAGTAATTGCTGGATACTCCTTCATGGGGCTGTAGCCAATGCATCAGAATTCTGAAACAAGTAAATAAGTTTTTATTACTAAAATAATACGTATGGCAAGTGATATGCAAGTTTACTACATAAATAAAATCAGTTCAGATAGACCATCTGCTTGTTTTTCAATAGGCTAGTTGACATTTAAAGAACCTTAAAATGTTCATTCGCGTTCTATAAGATTAAAAAAAATTATATTTTTTAAGACATGAATACATAAAAATTTTATTTTTTAAATATTTTTAATGATATGTCAGCCATGACGGTCTACATTTTTAAATGTTTCATGACGTCACGTTAGCACTAAACCTTTGCCAAACGTTTGTAAAAAATATTAGTTAATAATTAGTTTGACATTTATTCCTCTATTGACAGTAACATCGTGACGTCACAAAATGGACGACAACGTTTTTGACGTTTACTTTAAAAAATACATGATTTGTTTAAAAAAGTTATTTTAAATAAGAGTTCCGTTTTTGTACTACGTACGTTATGAGCCGTGATAACCTAGTGGAAATGACCTGTGTCTCCGATTCCGGAGGGCGTGGGTTCGAATCCGGTCCGGGGCATGCACCTCCAACTTTTCAGTTGTGTGCATTTTAAGAAAATTAATCGTAAGGAAACCTGCATACCAGAGAATTTTTTTAGTTCTCCGAGTGTGTGAAGTCTGCCAATCCGCATTGGGATTGGTGGACTATTGGCCTAACCCCTCTCATTCTGAGAAGAGATTTGAGCTCAGCAGTGAGCCGAATATGGGTTGATAACGATGACCCTACTATTAGGTACTATAAAATAAATCCTCAACGCCTTTACTACGTCATCAAAAACAAACAAAGCATTTAGTGCCAATATAGCTGATGCATTGTTAGGTAAATGCATTAGTAAGTCCGCCATGTCTGCGCCGAGCTCTGTGGGCAGTGTTCGAGCTAATGGCGCGATGCGTCGTCATTATAATCCGACAGCATTGACGTATCGTCAGTGCCATCTTGTTGGTCGGTCCGCGTGTCTGTTGCTTACATGTCATAATGTGTGGCGCAAGTAACAAGCTTTTGGCTTATAATGCTTTAATGTGTGGTTCAAGTTGCGAGCTTTTCAACTTTTTAGGCATGAGATATGATAGACAACATCATCGTCAGTTTTATTAATAGATGGTCCGTCCACTGCTGGACATTGACCTCTTGCATGGACTCCCGCCAGCATCCAATGTATGGCCAGCCCTCCAACCGGCTACAGTCCCGGATTAAAGCAATGTCTAGATCTGATATTGTCCATGCATTGTTACCATGGTTACAGGCGGTTACTGCGTTGTTTGTACGAGAGGCCACTGTCCAGCAGTGCTCGTCTCAGCTTATGTGATGAATGTTGCGACAGAGTATTAGTAATTTCGCCATGTTTGTACCGAGCTCTATGGGCAGCATTCAAGCTAAATTAAAATCCGACAACATTGACGTATCAAATTTGTGGCGCAAGTTACTTTCGCGCTTTTGGCCTATAATGCTATAACGTGTGGTGCAAGTTACGAGCTTTTCGATTCTTGTGAGAAATTATGGACTAAAGTTAATAATAAAATTAAATGTTCACTGCTGATAATGTCCATTCATGTTACGAGCATTAAAGGCAGCGTAGGCCCCTTGTGTTTGGAAGTCTTTACAATAGGTCTTTATCCAATTGTGGTCGTCCATATGGTGACATATTCCATGATGTAGTGCTTGGTGATCGACTTCGCAGCGCAGTATTTATCTTTGTGTGTTTGTACGCATCGGTATGTTTGCACGCCTGTGCTTGTATGCTCTTAAGTCTTTTAAAGCAAACTATCCACGTTTCTAATTAAAAGTTTGGATTGTCCTTTCAGTATTTTTGTTTTATATTAATTTGTAATGAAACACGGCAAAGACTCACTTGGTACGATGTCAGAGTATGCCCCACTAGTTTCGAACCCATATGGGGCTCTTAGTCATGATAGCGATGTTTCATAATATATTAATATGAATAATACTCACGATAGTTTGAATTCGAGTTTCCTGTCCCTTAAAATTTGAACAGCTCTCAGGCAAGAGCGAAAAGGAATTTTCTAAGCATTTTCTTTCAATCGCATTTTATTTTTGTTAGATAGATTATTGTCGTCAATTTCCATTAAGTCATTAAAAACCGCTTCCGCCCCTAAAGTGGCCC